>NC_056078.1:23950000-26450000 GCF_016772045.2 Ovis aries
CACGGGATTTCCCAGTCAAGAATATTGGAGTGGGTTGCCATTTCCTACTCCATGGGGATCTTCTCAGCCCAGGAATCGAGCCCTTATCTCCTGTGTCTCCTGCACTGGCAGGCATATTCTTTACCACTGAGCCACCTGGGAAGCCCAAAATGACAATACTCACGATAAACACCTTTCATCATTCCCATTTTACAAATGCTGACCCTGAGGCTTAGAGAGAACAGGTTAAGTTCTTTCTATCATGAACAAGGTCTACCACTGTAAAGATTTTCTGTTTTTTTTTTGCCAATGTACTTAAAGCAATTCATTTATGAATTTGGCTTGTCTCCCAAAACCCAACCTGTAGGTGAAGCTGAGTATAAAAGTAGAATCCATGACACTTGCTTATATCTTTTGAAAACTTAAAGCAAAACACTAAGGAGATAACAAATGCTGTATTTGAAAATTCACTAAGAAATACCCATTACTACCTGTAACAGGCCATTTCAGAATAATTTTTTTTCATGGCACCCTTGGCCTGGTCCTGACCTGGGCCCTTCCTCCTCTAAAACCTAAGCACCTGGCTATCCAGGGCTGCTCTGGCCTTCTAGAATCTCCACAAGACAACTGTAGTGCCTACTGCCCTGGGTGACAGTGAGAATTAAATGAAATAATGCATTAAAATGCATGGTACCGCATAGAAGAGACTCTCAAAATGTTCTTTATCATCATCATCATCCTTATCATTAAGCCCCATCCCCACACAGACCCTTTGAGGAGGCTGCTATATATCTTGTCTTCTCTATTGCAGTACCCTTGCTTTTCTGTTCTCTTGCATCAAAGCACAGTCTCGTCATCTCAGCCTTATTCTCCACTGAAGAGATCAGGACACAGACTACTGCCAGGCTGTTTCTATTCTTTTCTTTCACTCTCAGCCTGCCACATGGCACTCTCCCCTCCCCCTCTTTCCATGGAGGCTAATCAGATAATGAAGAGTTAGGGAAAACTGGTCAACCTTTTCACCAAATAGATTCAACATTAAAATTCAGACCTCAAAGGCACCATGCAGTATTCACCCAAGCTTAAACTAGAACACTTACATTGGTAGAAGGTCTATATTTGAGATCAAATACAACAAATCTTTGTTCAAACAATAACAGATGATCAAATCCCACGGCTCAAGTTTGACTCTTTTTCACGAACCTTTATCAAGTCCTTCACTTCATGCAATTTCTAGATCAGGAAAAAAGACAAAATCATTGTAAAACGGGCACATTGTATACAGTGTGTGGCAATAATTTTAAAAAGCTGACCTGGGGATGGGCTGGATAAAGAGGCAGGTCCAGGACAATACCATCCTCTTCTTTTCTGGCCTTCAGTTCTCCACTCATAGTGACAAAGGTTAGAGTGCTATTCACATTTTCTGGCCAAAAAAAGAATTTTATTTTGTCAAATGTTTGAAAGGAATCAAGAAATAGAAAAATAAACTTTGTTATATAGTTGCATGTCTCTCTTGATCACTTTTAAAGATTCCCTGGCACTGTCGTTCATTCCAGTAAAGGGGTCCCAGGTTTGGGTTACTGGGATCATAGTGGAGAAAATTCTCACTGGATTCTAACTTGAGAACCAAGAACATAACTGACTGGTCTTGACATCACGCTGTGCTCTTGAAAAAATTATTTAATCTCCTTAAACTTCAATTTCCTCATCAATAAAATGGGGTAGTAATTAAACTTATACTAATTTCATTTTACCAATAAAATGGTATATAATTAAACACCACTTATAGGGTTGCTATAATGTTTTTTAATGTAGATGTTTATATTTTATATACTCTTACAATAGAGTTTATAGAGTTATAAACTACTAGTTTAAGTTATGCCAAAGGGATGACAAATAGAACATACAGGTTATATACAACAGTCTGTAATGAACAAATCAATTTTGCCATAAACAAGCCAAACTATATATAAAATATTGATTTAAAGATTAGATCACAAACCCTGATACAATATCCCTTCATAGTACTGATAAAACTTGGGCCGCTTATCTCAGAGGGGATAACATTTTTAGTGAAAACAAAGATTTATGACTTAAATCTTTCCCCTAGTATTTCTGTGAACATATCTTGAAGGTGAGCAAATGTCACATTGCTGATTAGCTTTCACAGAATAAAATTTACATTCTGAAACTCAAAGTTTAGTCTTCTCATTACAATTGGTGTAAGACATCATTATTTCCAAAGCATTTTCTCATCTAATCTTAGGCCCCTGTGCAAGACTATCAGGACTTTCTCTGTTGCTACTACTCTGCGATTCGACTTCACATGGTGCTCAGTTCTGCTTTCTTGGACTTCCCTGGTGGTCCTGTGGTTAAGAAGCTGCCTGCCAGTGCAGGTGCTAGGGTTCAACCCCTGGTCCAGGAAGAACCCACATGTCACTGCAGGGCAGCTAAGCCTGTGAGCTGCAACTGCTGAAGCCCATGTGCTCTAGAGCCCATGCTCCGCAATAAGAAAAGCCTCCGAATGAGAAGCCTGTGCACTGAAACCAGAGAGGAGCTCCCACTTACCACAGCTAGAGAAAGCCCACACAAAGCAATGAAGACCCAGCACAGTCAAAAATAAGCTAAGTAATTCAAAGAAAATTTTTAATTCTAAAAAATAATTAATTAATTAATTTAAAAAATTAAAAACTAAAAAAAAAATTTTAATTCTGCTTTCTGGTACAAGGGGCATGGTAGGTTGGGCAGCAGAAAAAATTCTGCTTTCTTTACTTCACTAACAAGGCTAATCCTAAGAATACTGCCCCTAGTCCTTCCAGCATGCCCATGAGACTGCTTCCTGGGCAAACGTGGCCTATAACGCCTTCACTTATTACCCCCATCTAAGTAACTCCCAATAACAGGAAACTAATCAAACTAATCACATGGACTAAGGCCTTGTCTAACTCAATGAAACTATGAGCCATACCATGTAGGACCACCCAAGACAGACAGGTCATGGTAGAGAGTTCTGACAAAACATAGTCCTGGAGAAGGCAAAGGCAAACCACTTCAGTATTCTTGCCTTGAGAACCCCATGAACAGTACGAAAAGGCAAAAAGATAGGACACTGAAAGATGAACTCCCCAGGTCGGTAGGTGCCCAGCATGCTACTGGAGAATAGTGGAGAAATAACTCCAGAAAGAATGAAGAGACAGAGTCAAAGCGAAAACAATGACCAGTTGTGGATGTGACTGGTGATGGAAGTAAAGTCCGATGCTGTAAAGAACAAATATTGCATAGGAACCTGGAATGTTAGGTCCATGAATCAAGGTAAATTGGAAGTGGTCAAATAGTAGAGAGCAAGCGTGAACATCAACATTTTAGGAATCAGTGAACTAAAATGGACTGGATGAGGGAATTTAATTCAGATGACCAGTTTATCTACTACTGTGGACAAGAATCCCTTAGAAGAAAAGGAGTAGCCCTCATAGTCAACAAAAGAGTCTAAAATGCAGTACTTGGGTGCAATCTCAAAAACGACAGAATGATCTCTGTTCATTTCTAAGGCAAACCATTCAACATCACAGTAATCCAAGTCTATGCTCCAACCGGTAATGGTAAAGAAGCTGAAGCTGAACAGTTCTATGAAGACCTACAAGACCTCCAGAACTAAGATCCAAAAAAGATGTCCTTTTCATCATAGGGAACTGGAATGCAAAAGTAGGAAGTCAAGAGATACTTGGAGTAATAGGCAAATTTGGCTTTGGAGTACAAAATGATGCAGGGCAAAGGCTAACAGAGCTTTGCCGAGAACACACCAGTCATAGCAAACACCTTCCAACAACACAAGAGAAGACTCTACATATGGACATCATCAGATGGTCGATACTGAAATCAGATTGATTATATTCTTTGCAGCCAAAGATGGAGAAGCTCTATACAGGCAGCAAAAACAAGACCAGGAGCTGATTGTGGATCAGATCATGAACTCCTTATTACAAAATTCAGATTAAACTGAAGGAAGTAAGGAAAACCACTAGACCATTCAGGTATGACCTAAATCAAATTCTTTATGATTACACAGAGGAAGTGATAAATAGATTCAAGGGATTAGATCTGATAGGGTGCCTGAAGAACTATGGATGGAGGTTTGTGACATTGTATAGGAGGCAGTGATCAAGACCATCCTCAAGAAAAAGAAATGCAAAAAGGTAAAATGGTTGTCTGACAAGGACTTACAAGTAGCTGAGAAAAGAAGAGAAGCAAAAGGTGAAGGAGAAAAGGAAAGATATACCCATTTGAATGCAGAGTGTCAAGGAATATCACAGAGAGATAACAAAGCTTTCTTCAGTGATCAATGAAAAGAAACAGAGGAAAACAATAGAATGGGAAAGACTAGAGATCTTTTCAAGAAAATTAGAGATACCAAGGGAACATTTCATGCAAAGATGGGCTCAATAAAGGACAGAAGTGGTATGGACCTAACAGAAGCAGAAGATATTAAGAAGAGGTGGCAAGAATACACAGGAGAACTATACAAAAAAGATCATCTTCAGGACCCAGATAACCACGATGGTGTGATCACTCACCTAGAGCCAGACATCCTGGAATGTGAAGTCAAGTGGGGCTTAGGAAGCATCACTACAAACAAAGCTAGTAGAGGTGATGGAATTCCAGTTGAGCTACTTCAAATCCTAAAAGATGATGCTGTGGAAGTGCTGCACTCAATATACCAACAAATTTGGAAAACTCAGTGGTGGCCACAGGACTGGAAAATGTCAGTTTTCATTCCAATCCCAAAGAATGGCAATGCCAAACAATGTTCAAACGACCACACAACTGCACACATCTCACACTCTAGCAAAGTAATGCTCAAAATTCTTCAAGCCAGGCTTCAACAGTACATGAACCGTGAACTTCCAAATGTTTAAGCTGGATTTAGAAAAGGCAGAGGAACCAGAGATCAAATTGCCAACATCCACTGGATCATCAAAAAAGCAAGAGAGTTCCAGAAAAACATCTGCTTCTGCTTTATTGACTATGCCAAAGCTTTTGACTGTGTGGATCACAACAAAATGTGGAAAATTCTTAACGAGATGGGAATACCAGACCACCTGACTTGCCTCCTGAGAAATCTGTATGCAGGTCAAGAAGCATCAGTTAGAACCAGACATGGAACAACAGACTGGTTCCAAATTGGGAAGTCAAGGCTGTATATTGTCACCCTGCTTATTTAACTTATATGCAGAGTATATCAGGTGAAATGCCAGGCTGGATGAAGCACAAGCTGGAATCAAGATTGCCAGGAGAAATATCAATAACCTCAGATACACATATGACACCACTCTTATGGCAGAAAGTGAAGAGCTAAAGAGCCTCTTGATGAAAGTGAAAGAGGAGAGTGAGAAATTTGGCTTAAAACTCAACATTCAGAAAACGAAGATCATGGCAACTGGTCCCATCACTTCATTTCAAATAGATGGGGAAACAGTAGAAACAGTGACAGACTTTATTTTTTGGGGACTCCCAAATCACTGCAGATGGTGACTGCAGTCATGAAATTAAAAAGACACTTGCTCCTTGGAAGAAAAGCTATGACCAACCTAGACAGCCTATTAAAAAGCAGAGACATTACTTTGGCGACAAAGTCCATCTAGTCAAGGCTGTGATTTTTCCAGTGGTCATGTATGGATGTGAGAGTAGGACTATAAAGAAAGCTGAGCACCAAAGAATTGATGCTTTTGAACTGTGGTGTTGGGGAAGACTCTTGAGAGTCCCTTGGGCAGCAAGGAGATCCAACCAGTCTCTCCTAAAGGAAATCAGTCCTGATTATTTATTGGAAGGACTGATGCTGAAGCCAAAGCTCCATTACTTTGGCCACCTGGTGCAAAGAACTGACTCACTGGAAAAGACCCTGATGCTGGGAAAGATTGAAGGCATGTGGAGATGGGGATGACAGAGGATGAGATGGTTGGATGGCATCACCAACTCAATGGACTTGAGTTTGAGTACACTCCGGGAGTTGGTGATGGACAGGGAAGCCTGGTGTGCTACAGTCCATGGGGTCACAAATAGTTGGACATGACTGAGCGACTGAACTGAACTGAAGTAACTCCCAAAAGAACTTCTTTTTCAAATCCCCACTCCCCCAGTTACCCCTCTGTCATAGCATCTTGATACTTCCTTGTTTGACTTTCTGTTGTCTACACTTGTTCATGGCTGCTTCTGTCTCTACTTTGAGGACATTTCCAGGCATCTCTCCTCTGCCCTGTTCCCACAAAGCCCTGATCTTTATTATACCAAGTGTAGCTGAGATGGGAACTGGTAGGATTAAAGTATTGCATCCTTTCTTCACAGGGTAAATGTATATAGTTTACCTCATGAATATTTAAAATTCAAAATAAAGAAGCTTCCATTGTGAAATGAATTTCAGTGTGGGTGGGGACACGTTTGGGGAAAAGTATGTCTTTTAGTTCCCAGTATTATGTCATGTTAAATACCTATTCTGCCTTGCAAGCTGTCCTCCTGTGTTGGTCACAGAGACCAGAGAGCTCCTATTTAAAAGAAAATGGTGGGACTTCCCTGGTGAAACAGGGATAAAAATCCACCTGCCAATGCAGAGGACATGCGTCCAATCCTTGGTCTGGGAGGGAGGATGCCACAGAGGAATCCACAACTGCTGAAGCCCCTGAGCCTGGAGCCTGTGCTCCGAAACAAGAGAAGCTGCCACCACGAGAAGCCCATGCACCATAACCAGAGAGTAGCCCCTGAGGGCCGCAACTAGAGAAAGCCCACGCACAGCAACAGAGACCCAGCCCGACCACAAGTAAATAAATAAAATAGACTATAAACGAAAGAAAACGGCATTTCAGAGAATAGCAACCATGGCTATTCAACATGCCTGAAAAATTGTAGTGTTCTTGAAGGTTGCTGTTTTTGTTTCTACATAATAAATCATGTGAAATAAACTTTGCAGTCTTTATACCAGTCACTTTGGTTCACAGGAAAAAATGTATGAGAGTTTCTAAAAATATTTCTATTTACTAACTGATAAGTTCATAAAAGAAAATCATGTTACTTATTTTGTGAAACAGCACAGCTGCAGAAGCCAGGGTAGCATGGCCACAGAGAGGAACCTCATTCTGTGGTGTAAACCACCTTAATCCAAAGCAGGAACCTTCAGAGGAGAAAAACCAAAGAGACACCAGATCATTTCCATACAAGGGGGTTGAAAGTTTTCATTTTCTTATTCTTTTCTAAACACTGCATTAGCGTAATTAATCACTGAAAGGTGTTGTGAAAAGGAGGAGCAAAGTCTAGGCAAGACCTCTGCTACTGCTGCTGCTGCTAAGTCGCTTCAGTCGTGTCTGACTCTGTGTGACCCCAGAGACGGCAATGCACCAGGCTCCCTCGTCCCTGGGATTCTCCAGGCAAGAACACTGGAGTGGGTTGCCATTGCCTTCTCCAATGCATGTAAGTGAAAAGTGAAAGTGAAGTGGCTCAGTCATGTTTGACTCTTCGCGACCCCATGGACTGCAGCCTACCAGGCTCCTCTGTCCATGGGATTTTCCAGGCAAGAGTACTGGAGTTGGTTGCCATTGCCTTCTCCGAGGCAAGACCTCTAGGGCTCTGCAATGCTAGATCTGGATCTGAAACATTCAAATTCATCAGCATCTGCTCCCTTAGATGAAAATCAAATTAGAAGCTCCCCCACCTTCCTTATCTGCATGCAAATAATAAATGGACATTTTTCTTAAATATTATTCCCCCACCGGAAGAACTGTTTCTGGTACCATTCAGGAATTGTTTTAAAAGAAAAGAAAAAAGTATATTTACTCTGTGTAAAGTTGTCATTTGGGTGTAGCTTTCGGATAAAAGCTGTTTCAGAGAGGTTCATCTCCTTTGCAATTTTTTGATGCAAGTCTTCATCCAGTTTCTAAATTAGAAGCAAAAGGTTAGTGAGATTCCAGAAACACAAATCAGACTTCCTTGAACAGCAACTACCACTAGTAGGAAAAAAAGTTTATTAATATTAAAAGTTATATACTTAAAATTTTTTTTAATGTAAAAAAGAATTTTAAAAAGTCATATGCTTTTAAAGTAAATAATCACCAATAAATTTGAGGTACTTTTATAAAGATTGTTTTTCAGAAATCCATGCATGTAACACCATGTGAAGAGCTGTGGAAGCTAGAACAGATTCTGAAAAACCTACCGGCCTGGGCTATCCTTTGTCAGATTATTATCTAGTCTATCAGAGAGACTGTGCTGTCTTCTAAAAACAATTGCTACAAACAGAAATTCCACAATCTGTCATTCCTGTTGGATGAAGAGATGTTAGGTGCCCACTCTGAGCAGACTGGACCATCCTGACCTCATTTATGCATGTTACACTCCCTTTAATGAGTCAGGCTCAAGTCAGAGATCACCTCCTCCAGGAAGCCTTCCAGACTGCTCTGTCTCCTTCCCAGTACTTACACCACCTGAAATTACCTACTATGCCCCTTTACTGGCTGTACCCCCAACCTCTGACTCAGAGTTCTATGAGAGCACCACTGTGCTACTTTGCTTTGTCCTGGTTTAGAGCAGTGCTTGTACTCATCCTGGTATAATAGGAGCTCAATAAATATTTGCTGAGAGAATTCAGTATTCATTTAATTTGCATTTTAAAAACACTCAACATAGATATTTTTATCCACTTACAGATTTAAAAAATTAAATGCAAAAAGTTTGTGTAATATCCTAACATATAGACATGTATATACACATACATACATTCCTCTTAACTCAAGGAAAAAAATGGGTCAAAGCATAGATTTTCTTTTCGAGAATGAAAATCAATTTTTTTAATCAACAAGATGCTCACTACTTGGATTCTGAATTCTAAAGAAATCTCAAGATATTAACTATATTCCAATAAAAATTAATTATAAAAAGAGAAATCTCAAGATAAATGCATCTTTGCCTTTGCCAAACTTATTAATCTTGAGCTTCTGGAACTCAGAAATAAGAATTGAAACTTTATTCTAATAAGTTCAGAATTCACTTATCTGAGTTACGTCAAGTTAAACATCCTTGTCTTTTAGTTGATTCAAACTCTTTTTCCATGTACTCATATAACATTACAAAGATGTTTACTTATTAAAGTTTATGTATTGAGAAAAGGCACATAAGACACAAAACAGCAGTTATGAAAAATTAGTCATAACTTCTTAACTATCAGCTGATGTAAAAATCCTCACAGGAGACTTACTAAGCTTTTCTTAAACGAGCACTGTATTCAAAACCTGTAGAAACTCTGTAGCCCTACAGAAAGAGAAATCACTTAAGAAATTGATACTTATTTCTGAAAACCTAAACAGAACACAATGAGTTTTTGTTTGTTTTTTACTTACTGTTTTTCTTTCAAAAGATTTAATCCAATAATGCATATAAAGCACTCATCAGAGTGCCCAACACATAGTTAAGTACTTGAAAAATGTTACCTTTTTATTTTGAGTGGCTCAAAGTCAGTGCTTTAACTTGACATACTGCACTACCTCCACAAAACAAAGAAACTATTATTATCTCTTCAACATGCTACAGGCAGAAAAACCAATTTCTATCAGATAAAATGGACTCCTGCAACATTTCTGAGAAAAAGGAGCCATCAATCAATTATCCATGCTGTGCTGAGCCAGCAACATCAGCACCACTTTCAAGGGAATTTGTCAGAAACGCAGAGTCTCAAGTCCCACCCCAGACCTTCTGAATCAGAATCTCCATCTTAATCAGAAACCAGATTATCTGTGGACTGGGGACCCCTGATGTATAAGAACTGGCCCTGGGTTCAAGAGCCTTAGCCTGTCAGCTGAGGAGTCAAGACAGATACAGAAAGCAGCAGTAGGCCACACCAAAGAGTATGTAATTGAGACATATGGATTTTAACATTAAGTTCTCTAGGACTTTGAAGGTGAAGACTTGAGGCAGACCTAGCAAAAGGTCAGATTTGGGTGAGCTGGACAGGACAAACTGGGCAAAAGGTTTGAATTAGAGATGCTTCTTGGGCAAGTCACTTGACTTCACTTTGCTCTCCTCCCGTTATATCTTTGATTCTCTAGGATTCTGCAAGTTGAGAATTAGGATGGTAGGAATGAAGTGGAATGAGCACAAGTCACACCTGTGGACACCTGTGGACACCTGTGGGGCTAGGGAGTGAGAAGTCTTACCTGAGTAGAAGAGATTGAGTGCTGCTGGGGCCAAAAAGACAATGTTCAGAAGTGAGCTCAAGTTGCTTTCCCATGGTTTGTAGAATGTTCTCCATGGAAACTGGCCTACCTGCCCATGCATATAACACCTTAATGAAACTGGGAGCCATTTAATTTCCTAGGGCTGAGTGCAATCATCAGCTTCAAAGGTGACTGAAGGGCTGATAAAGAGAAACATGGATTTGCCTCCTTGACTGCAGGAACCTGAGTGCTTGCCAGTCCTTCCTCTATCTGATTTGGCCAAATTCCTATCCTTGTCCTTCCTTTCTTTGCCTATTGCTTCCCTTGACCTTTAGGACCAGAGTTTCTAAAAGTACTAAAGAGTCACACTTTAGCCAAGATCACCATCTTTCGGTAGTAGATTCCTTTGCAAATGGGCTTTTTTGCACATCAGTTAAAACACACACTTCACTGACCATCAGCTCTCTTTAATCCTCTCTGGTTTGGTATATTTCACCAGTTACAATTTGAATTTCTGTCCCAGGACACTGAAAATACATCTGCTATTTGCCGGAGGTGCCAGAGACAATAAAAAGTTTGATAGTCGCAGCCTTCAGTATGCACCACGGGTGGCTGAATTCCTACACTGGAACCAAAGAGCAAAATAATGGTGAATCACGAGGAGATTAACATTGCTTCAACTTGGAGAGCTTTAGGGGAAAAAAAAAGAATGAGACTACATTCATTAACAATACTGAAGTTTGGTTCCAATACAGAAATGTTGTATTGGAACCAAAAATGTAAAATGTTTCCATTTTACACAAGCTTATTTTCAAATGTAACACACAATTGTTACAAACTGAACCAATAACTGTTAATTCTCTTGCTCTAATATACATTTCTCTTTGCCAATCTCACAAGAGTCAAGTTTCCAGCAGTAAAAAGAGAGCCATGTTTGTTTTTCTGAGTTGCAATGTACTGTATTGGGACACTGATGTTCTACCAACCATATGGCTCGCAAAAGATTAATAATCAGAAAATCACAGTAAAGTTTTAAAATACTCCCACCTTGTGGCAGTTTAGAAATATGACAGCCTAAACAGGACAGTCTTGCTCAGTCTTGTTCATTTGTCCCTCTGCTTTCTTTGTAGCAAAGGAAAAGCACTTGGATGCAGAAAGTTCTAAATCATTCAGGAAGAAACAGGAGATTCCTTCTGAGACACTGGGTTTCCGATTGCAAAGTTATGTGCACACAGTGCAGCACTCAAGCTGCAAGTCACCTTCAGTTGTTCCTAAATACTTTGGCCACCTGATGTGAAGAGCCGACTTGTTGGAAAAGACCCTGACGCTGGGAAAGACTGAGGGCGGAGGAAAAGGAGATGATAGAGGATGAGATGGTTAGACAGCATCATCGACTCAATGGAGATGAGTTTGAGCAAACTCCGGGAGAGACTGAAGGACAGAGAAGCCTGGCAAGCTGCAGTTCATGGGGACGGAGAGTCCGACATGACTTAGTGACTGAACAACAATGGATCTTATATGCCTTGTCTCTCCAGCTCCATCACAGAACCTAAAGCACATACTTGCATTGCATGCCCTGCCCATCCCACCCCATCAATGAAAACAAAAGATCCATAATCGTTGGCCAAGACTTCCCCAAAGGCGCAGTGGATAAGAATTCACCTGCCAGTGGAGGGAACACAGGTTCGATCTCTGGTCCAGGAAGATTCTACACGCCATGAAGCAAGTAAGCCATAGCTACTGAAGCACTTGCACCTAGGGCCTGTGCTCTGCAACAAGAGAAGCCGCCTCAGTGAGAAGCCCAGGTACCGCAACTAGAGAGTAGCCAGCCCCAGCTCGCTACAACTAGAGAAAGTCTGCTCACAGCAATAAAGACCCCGTACAGCTGAAAATAAACTAAGAAATAAATAAATAAATGACTGTTGGCTTCTTCTACTAGAACTCCTAGAAGAAGAGTTTGCATAATACAATTGATTATACTATTTCCACTTTCACTCAACAGATATTTAGTGTCTCCCATGTGCCAGGCCCTGGATGTTGGAACAAGTCAGAAGAGATTAAGATCTCATAGAATGTCCAGAAGTGAGGAAGACAGGCATTGAGTGAATTATAAGACTGATGCATGTTACCAACCGGGAAGGGTCACTGTGGGAGAATATCTAGTAGTGAATATTCCAACAGTGAGTGCGTGTGCATGCTCAGTCATGTCTCACTCTTTGTGACCCCATGGACTGTAGCCTGCCAGGTTCTTCTGACCACAGAATTTTCCAGGCAAGAATACTAGAGTGGGTTGCCATTTCCTCCTCCAGAAGATATTCCTGACCCAGGGATTGAACCCGTGTCTCTTGCATCTTCTGCATTGGCAGGCAGATTCTTTACCACTGTGCCACCTGGGAAGCGCCAGTAGTGAATATAGTGGGTTAAAAGCATGGACCCTGTAGTCAGGCAGACCTGGGGTGGGATTCTGGTCAGCCACTTAGACAAATTGCTTAACCTTTCTCTGCCTCTGTCTTCTCATCTGTAAAATGGGGATTAATAATAAAACCTACTCATAAAGTGGTTGTGAGGGTGAAATGAAATAACATATAAAAACCAATTAGCACAGTATGCGTCTGGCTGAACTTGCCTGAAATCACTGCCCCTAGCTGAGAGTTTTGTTCTGAAGTCAGTGAGGGTACTTGGGAAGCAGAGATTACCACACTAGCATTTCCTCTTCCTTTGCATTGCTCTCTTCCTTCAAATACTTGGCAAAGAAAAACGCTTCGTGTCCTGGAAGAATCTTTTCTGCACGCTGCATCCTTCTTCTGAGCATAAAACTGAGATACAAGGTTGCAACTCTCTAGAAACCCCAGGAGTCTCTGACCCATTGTGGTCACAGAGTGGATAATTCTCTCTAAGAAAGGATGCCAAGTGTGGAAAGGGCCACTGCATGTGAGGTAAAGCATGGATTGAACTCAGGATTGCTATACACAATTTTTCATTTAAATACATAACTTACCAAGCTGTAAAAGTGGCTTTTGGTTATACCTAACTTTACGCAGGAAAACCAGAAAAGCAAGTAGTTTAGGAACTAAAACTAAGCATTCCTACTTAAAAGTGTGAAGCCAATCCTCCTTGCTGTCACTGGAAATGATTATCAGCGTTTAAAAGAATAAAAATGCACATCTATGAGCATCACATTTGATCCTAGCAGTGTCCTGCTCATGGTAGACAGCCAGGAAGTGCCAGGTGAAGTGGAATAAATGTATACACTGGGCCTTGAAGTTGTTTTTATGGATAATTTAAACAGGAAAACTCCAGAATAAACCTCTCTTTAGAGAAGGTATCTTTTGAAACAATGGTTCTCAACTGGGGGCAACTTTTCATTGTCATGGCTGGGGGAGTAGGGGAAGACTACTGTCATTTAGTGGGTCAAAGCCCAGGACCTGCCAAACATTTTATAACAGACATGACACCTCACACAATAAAGAACGTCCCAGTCCAAAATGTTAATTACACATTTGAGAAGCTCTGCCCTAAAAGCACACATACATATATATACATACACACACACACACACACACACACACACACACACACACACAATCTTAAGGTTTTGTTAGAATATGAGGGAGAAAAATATGAGCTCCTTACTTTTGTTGGTATGTTATTTTTACTAACTAGTAAATCAGGTTTACAGGAAAATAAACCACCTTTTATCACTACCACAGCCTGATGACCTATTCGAATAGCTGATCAATAATTCCTATAGCTTTTAACACAGCTGTCATTGTATTTATTTCATTTTTGTTTCTATACATTTTCTATGCCTAAGTGGCAACTCACTCCAGTATTCTTGCCTGTAGAATCCCATGGACAAAGGAGTCTGGCAGGCTACAGTCCATGGGGTCGCAAGAGTCAGACATGACTTAGCGACTAAACCACCACACATAGTCGTTACTATAAAATGGTTAGGCATCTGAGAACAGCCATCAGCTTTTTAAAGTTTTAAATATTTTTTTTCAAATATCTGTTTCATATTACTTATATTTAGCCCTTAATCTGTTTTTGCTTTCGCCTAATACACAACGTTCCTCATGTGGAGATTTAAAAAATTGACTTGTCTAGCGTTTCCCTGGTGGCTCAGACAGTAAAGAATCTGCCTTCAATGCAGGAGACCTGGGTTTGATCCCTGGATTCGAAGATACCCTGGAGAAGGGAATGACCACCCACTTCTGTATTCTTGCCTAGAGAATTTCATGGACAGAGAAGCCTGGAGAGCTATAGTTCATGGGGTTGCAAAGAGTCGGACATGACTGTGCCACTAACAGCTTCATTTCACTTTCATAGTGTTCCTTAAGTGAAGATTTGAAAAATAAGCTTATCTAGAAGGGCCATGACAAAACACTTGAGAATATTGTAGAAGTTCTGGGAATGTTGTTACCCAGAAAGTTTTCCTTTTCTTCCAGCAGTCTCTTATCAAGTATTTTTAAAGTTCAAAGTACAACTATCTAGTATTTAGTCTGTCTACCAAGTTTTTCATAGTATCATCTCAGTCAAATTTAAATAATTTTAAACAAAACAAAATGAAAAAGAATATTCCTTTGAAACTCTGAACTTAAAATCTGAAGTATTTTCTCACCCATAAAAATGCAAGTTGCTCCATGCTCTGGTCCCCAGAGGACCTGGTACCTGGTCTTTCAGCTTCTGTGGTGACTATGGGAAAATGATCAGGTTTCTGCGTCTATTTCCCCTGCTAGACTCTGAGCACCTCAAGGACAGGCAAACTTATTGGTACCTCCCGTCCCTACCCCAGAGCCTGGCCCACAGCAGGTGTCAACAAACATTTGTAGAATACATAATGACAGGCTAAATGCCTACTGAGTTGTGGTCAGCATTATAAGGCTTAGTCCTTATCTGTCTCTGATATTTCCTGAGTTCACTTGTGTTCTTTCTAGGTGCTTCAAGTGCCCACTGTCTCTAGCTGTGGGTAAAAAAATTCAAAGGGTGGAACAACAGTTTCTCTTTTCATTTTATTTTAATGTTTATTGATTATGCACTGGAGAAAGTGCTAAGTTAACCTTCAGGAAAGGAGATCCTCAAGTCTACAGAATAGAAAACTAGCAAACCAATCTTTAAATACCTATTCAGTTGTCCTGGACCAACCATCAAACCAGCCTCATCTCACAGGTCTAAGACACAGAAATGAACTGAGAGACTCTAGAGAGCATCCCTGATCACAGACTTCCTTTTCTTCATTTCATACTGAAGCATATTGCTTTGAACTATGCTAAGTTTTTTGTTTAAATTTGTATTTCCTAGTTTTTCCAAATATATAAATAACATGCAAAATATATTTTAATAGAGAGTGAAAGAGAGAGATCCTAAGTCTGGAGTTTAGTGAATATACTAGAGGTGAGAAGGAATACATTGAGGAATAATATTAATTCCTGGTAAAAAATGGAGTACATAAATCACTTAAACCTTTTTTCAAAACTCTTCTAGAATATTATGTGGGAATATGGGATAAATACACTAAGGCTTTTTTTTTTTTACACTAAGACTTTTGACAAGTAGATTTAGTCAATTCCACAAGCCCTTGATATGAAGCTGTGTGTGTCATATTGCTTCTAAAGAAAGTTCAGGATTTAGAATCTGGCTGTTAGCTAT
This sequence comes from Ovis aries, assembly GCF_016772045.2. Classification (NCBI taxonomy): domain Eukaryota; kingdom Metazoa; phylum Chordata; class Mammalia; order Artiodactyla; family Bovidae; genus Ovis; species Ovis aries. The sequence goes on from NC_056078.1 coordinate 23,965,819, forward strand.
TCTCTCACTATTACTCCCAAGTTCTTATGTTACTTGATAGTCTATTAATGTTATTACTTTCTGCACTGTGTCGTTGGAAAATGCCAGCCACAGGGTTGCATAATGAATGCATTGTTAAGGTAAGATGGGGACTTTGATCACCATATTGCTGCTTTATTTGAGGGAGAAAATAAAATATACAAGGACTCGATTAACAACATTCACCGGTCTCAGTAAAACCGCAGCTATTCTCCATGTTGATTTACACTAGAATCCCCTGGAGAGCTTTAAAAACCAGTGCTGCTTGGGCCTCACCCCCCAGAGATTTGTTGTGATTGGTCGGGCATAGGAATTTTTAAACCACCTCGGGTGATTTTAATCTGCAACCAGCTTGATGTTTACTGCCCTTGAAGGCCCCAGCTTAATAAGACTTACTCAAGATCATCAACTGTTTACTGTGTAGTTGACATAATTCTCAGATAGTCTACTCTTGTACTAACTGTTCTGAGCGGAAGGGTACATTGACTTGTTTCCTAATACCCAGGTAACAACACAAAGCGGCTAAGGTCAAGGAATATTTAACTATTCTGTTAATACTTATCTAACCAGAGAGCCTTTCTCCCCCCTCATTGCACCATGTAGCATGTGTAACTCCCACAAACGGTGATTGAACCCATGTCCCCTACAGTGAAAGCTGGAGTCTTTTCACTGGACCACCAGGGAAGTCCTCAAAGAGCCGTTTTCAAATTGAGATTTTCAGTAAACTGAGTTCTCACTATGTTAGAGCTTAATTCCTTTCTATCTTTCTACTAAATTACTTAACTCCTTGCAAAATATCTCATCTTTTTGGTCCAGAAAAGAATTTCTAATTCTCTGACCTATAGGTAAGGTTAAAAATATACAGCTAGAATCTTTTATGCTAAATGTAGTATCAGCCATGTTCAGTCACATAAAACTCATCTAATTTCATTGTCTTCCACATTTGGTGCTAACTAAATGAAAATCCAGTGGCTACAATGGATGAGTTTTCTTTTTTTTTGGTCCAGGGACAGAATCTGTGTCCCCTGCACTGGAAGTCTTAACCACTGAACCACCAGGGAAGTGCCACCTACTCCTGTTTTTGGTTTTTTTTTTTTTTAATTGGCTTACGTCTTCTTTTGCAGAGAAGGCAATAGCACCCCACTCCAGTACTCTTGCCTGGAAAATCCTATGGACGGAGGAGCCTGGTGAGCTGCAGTCCATGGGGTCGCTAAGAGTCAGATACGACTGAGCAACTTCACTTTCACTTTTCACCTTCATGGATTGGAGAAGGAAATGGCAACCCACTTCAGTGTTCTTGCCTGGAGAATCCCAGGGACGGGGGAGCCTGGTGGGCTGCCGTCTATGGGGTCGCACAGAGTCGGACACGACTGAAGTGACTTAGCAGCAGCAGCAGCAGTTCTTCTTTACATAAATCTTAATTTCCTAGACATGCGCATCCATCCAGATATAAGCAGTCTTATCATATAATTTGGTTAAAATCAACTTGCAGACGTGAACATTGTTAATACCATTTGACAGAGAACACAACCCAGGAAAGTAAACAAACAAGTGGGTCTGATTTTTTTCTTCTCTTTTTTTTTTTTAAGTAAAACTTGGTTCTATAAGCATTGAGGATTTCAGGCACTGTACTTCAAAGCAAAATACTACTTACATTTTCTAGGAGGCAAACAGCAGCCGGATTCCCACGAAATGCTTTTGTTGTGAATGCATCTGCTATGAAAATAGGGAGCTTCATTTTCTTTGTAAGCTGTTTCTGCAAACTCTCAAAACTGTTGGTAGACTGCTTTCCTTCTTATTGCTGCAAAAAAAATCAAAAAGTTAATGTTTTACTTGATGCAAAGAAACAACTAACATTTCCCAAGTACAAAGTCAAGTAATTATTCTAATACACCTGCATTTAAAGGTAAGTAATTCTTTGATTTAAGCCTCTAGATTGTATTTGCTTTAAAATACTGGATGAATAGAATATTTTCTTTTCATAGTGTACACATACTTAACATAGTTATATTCTTAGAGTAGCCAAAACTAGCATAAGCTATGTGTTAATGAAGTATGCAAAACTTCCAAAGAGCATATATGTTGCTGACAGTTAACTGATGAATATTACTGCCCTTTTAAAATGATGCATTTTGAGAGCTGGAGAGGGGCCGGGCGGAGCGGCCATGGAGGGTCAACGCTGGCTGCCGCTGGAGGCCAATCCCGAGGTCACCAACCAGTTTCTCAAACAATTAGGTCTGCATCCTAACTGGCAGTTTGTTGATGTATATGGAATGGATCCTGAACTCCTTAGCATGGTACCAAGACCAGTGTGTGCAGTGTTACTTCTCTTCCCTATTACAGAAAAGTATGAAGTATTCAGAACAGAAGAAGAGGAAAAAATAAAATCTCGGGGACAAGATGTTACATCGTCAGTGTATTTCATGAAGCAAACAATCAGCAATGCCTGTGGGACAATTGGACTAATCCATGCTATTGCCAACAATAAAGACAAGATGCACTTTGAATCTGGATCAACCTTGAAAAAATTCCTGGAGGAGTCTGCATCAATGAGCCCTGAAGAACGAGCCAGATACCTGGAGAACTATGACGCCATTCGAGTTACTCATGAGACCAGTGCCCATGAAGGTCAGACTGAGGCACCAAATATAGATGAAAAAGTAGATCTTCATTTTATTGCATTAGTTCATGTAGATGGGCATCTCTATGAATTAGATGGACGAAAACCATTTCCAATTAACCATGGGGAAACTAGTGATGAAACTTTATTAGAGGATGCCATAGAAGTTTGCAAGAAGTTTATGGAACGTGACCCTGATGAATTGAGATTCAATGCCATTGCTCTTTCTGCAGCATAGCCCATCCAGAATGGAAACACCAAATACTGTATTATTTGCAACAAAATTAAATGTCCTCTGCCAGACACTAACTCACAAATTTTGATATTTTCATTAACTTGACGGATTAAACTTTATGTGAACTAAAAAAAAAAAATAAAATAAAATGATGCATTTTTTCTAATAAAAAAATGCCCATCATAAGAAACTTGGAAAATCAAAAAATGAATCATAACCATGCAAATCAGCAATAACTTTTTTTGGACTTAACATAGTCAAAGGAACCTCATGTTTTAATTTTGTGTTATTTTATAAACCTGTAATTGGAGACTTTTTAGAGCTCATGATATAGATTTGTTAAAATTAAGCTTTTTATTATAAGAATAATACTTTCTCTTTACTGAAAACCTATAAAATATAGAAAAATGGTGTTGGGGGAGTGAAGAATCTTCTGTATCTTCATGCTGTGGAGATAAACTGTTCACATTCTGGGTATTTCCTTTGCTTTTACTAGAAAGCATGGATTTTGTCATAGGTAGGAAAGAATTCCTCTCTCTCAAAGTTATAGAACTTTTAAAAAACTCAGCAAACTATGGGGTGTTTTGCTTAAATATAAAATAAATTAACCCATCCTAACATGTATCTCTTATTCTCAAGGAGATGAGGATAAACAATGGCTAGGCAGCTCCCAGGTCTACAGAGTTGTTTTCTTTTTCTTTTCTTTTTGTTTATTATACAAGGGTTTTGCTTAACTTTCTTGCCAGATTGCCTACTTTTTTCTGCCCTTTTTTTAGGTATAATTGATATATTACTTTCAGGTTTACAACATAACTAACCAATATTCGTATATATTAGGAAATGACCTACCACAAAAAGTCTAGTTAATCTATCACCAAACATAGTTACAAAATGGTTTTGTGTTGTTTTTTTTTTTTCTCCAGTGTGGTGGAAGTTTGAAGATCTACTCTCTTAGCAACTTTCAAATATTCAATTCATTATTATTAACTATGGTCACAGTGCTGCACATGAGATTCCAAGAACTAATTTATTTTATAACTACAAGTTTGTGCCTTTGGAGCCCTTTCAAGAAACTTGGGTAAGTCTGCACTTTTTGACCTCCAAGCAATAATAGTATTAATATTTAAGATACAGTTTTTAATCATAATTTTTAGCAAGGAATTCTAGCCAGTGAGGAGACCAACGTAAAAATTATAAACTATAAAATACAAAAGGAAAAGATATATATAAAATGCTTAGGAACACAAGGAGAGAGCAATAACTCTGCCCAGGAGACAATCAGAGGGACCTCCAGAGATGAGCTCCCAGAGCTGTCATCCAGAGATGACATTTAAGTCAGTCCAAAAACACACACACACACACACACACACACACACACACACACACAAATATCCAGCGGTTCCATAAGGTGGGAACAGGCATTTTGGGTAGAGTGCATAGATTAATCCCAGGGCAAGCAATTTGATATAGAAATAGATATGCAAGAGGAAAGGAGATTGCAGAGATGAGGTTATCAAGATCTGCTGGAGTCAATGTTCATGAAGGAACAGATATATGTAGACTTATAGCTAATTAATATGGTTGTACAGCAGAAACCAACACAAGATTGTAAAGCAATTATCCTCCAATTAAACTTTTTTTAAAAAAATTTTAAATAGATAACCTACAAGGACCTACTGTACAGCACAGAGAACATTGCTCAATATTCCATAATACAGGCTTCCGTGGTGGTCCAGTGGTTAGGAATCTGCCTTGCAAAGCAGAGGATGCCGATTTGATCCCTGGTCTGGGAAGATCCCACATGCCAAGGTGCAACTAATAAGCCCATGGGCCACAACTACTGAGTCAACACACACTGCCACTACTGAAGCCTGCACACTCTAGAGCCCATGCTCCACAAGAGAAGCCACCACAATGAGAAGCCATCACATGGCAGCTAGAGAGTAGCCCCCACTCTCCGTAACTAGAGAAAGCCCTTGTACAGCAAGGAAGACCCAGCTCAGCCACAAATAAATAAATAAATAAAATCATTCTGTAATAACCTAAATGGGAAAACAGTTTGAAAAAGAATAAATATATGTACATGTATAACTGAATCACTTTGCCATACACTTGAAACTAACACAACATTGTTAATCAATTATGCTCCAATATAAAACTTTTTTAAATGTTAAAAAAAAAAAAAGAAATCCAAAATTCAGTTCAACATCTACTATGTGGCAGGCCAACGCCAAAGCTAGGTACCAGGGAGAGGAGAGAGTCTCATGAATGAGCCATGTGCCTCCACTCTGAAAGTCTAATCTAGAGTTTGTTTTTGAAGATGTCTCTCTTTTTTTTCTCTCTCTCCTCAAAATTAATTTTGGTTTCATTTCTATAAGAAAAACGCAGACTTATTTGATGTGAATTGTGTTGGATCTGTGGATTACCTTGAGTTGTAAAATCACTTTGAAGATATTCTTTTAATCCAAGAACATAAGTGTATGACTGTTAAGTTGTTTCAGTCATGTCCAACTCTTTGCAATCCCATGGACTGTAGCCCACCAGGCTCTGCTTCTCCAGGCAAGAATACTGGAGTAGATTGCCATGCCCTCCTGCAAGGGATATTCCCCACTCGGGATCAAACCTGAGTCTCTCATGTCTTCTGCATTGGCAGGCAGGTTCTTCACCACTAGTGCCATGCAGGAAGCCCCAAGAAGATGGGTATATCTTTCCAAAAGAAGAAAAGAAAAGGGCAGGCTTAACTTCCTCCTGAACTGCCGAGAGAAAATTTGAGGCAGGTAAAGTTTAAGCAACTTGCCTTTCTTTACCCAGTAAATGGGCTTGCACAAATTTTGGCATCCTGGTCAATCTAATGGTTCAGGCAGAGCTCTGTACACTATTCCAGCAGGGTGTTTTTCAAATGAGCCAAAGAATTTATCCTGCTCTAATTTCACTTACATTCCATTAGGATCCCTAGTATGGCTTTATATGCTCTTTAATAATGGCAAGCAAATAAGCTGTTTAAATAGAAATCAAATACTCCCAGAGGGTACCTCATAAATCTAAATTCATATTTCTAAATATTCATATCTGTTTTAAAACTTTTTTAGTTTTTAATCATCAATTTAGTGTATGAATAGAACCTTTTTTATAAACAATAAAATAATACAGAAAAAAAAATCCCATTTGACAATCCCCTGTCTCACTATATGGACTTCCCTGGTGGCTCAGACGTTAAAGCATCTGCCTATAAAGCTTGGAGACCCAGGTTCAATCCCTGGGTTGGGAAGATCTCCTGCAGAAGGAAATGGCAACCCACTCCAGTATTCTTGCCTGGAAAATCCCATGGACGGAGGAGCCTGGTAGGGCTACTGTCCATGGAGTCGCAAAGAGTCGGACACAACTGAGCGACTTCACTTTCTCTTTGTCTCACTATATTCCCTGCAGTTCCATCAGGTTCATTCCTGAGGAAACAGTAGACATCTTTCTGAATTCTAACCTTGGTTCCATTTATCATGTGAATGTAGGGAAATCATAAACCTCCCTTGTTCAAATAGTTTAGTCATTAAACCTGCCCATGGGTGTGCCTGGGAATGATGCTTATCTGTCCCTCTATAATAGTCATAGCTTGTTTACAGTCTCCTGTGCTACAGACAACAGAAAGTTGACTCCTGTATTCTGTAGCTGTTAATATAAAAGAACCCGCTTGGCTTTTGCTTATGACTGCTGCCTCAAAACAATGCTGCTGCTGATGCTGCTGCTAAGTCACCCAGTCGTGTCCGACTCTTTGTGACCCCACAGACAGCAGCCCAGCAGGCTCCGCCGTCCCTGGGATTCTCCAGGCAAGAACACTGGAGTGGGTTGCCATTTCATTCTCCAATGCAGGAAAGTGAAAAGTGAGAGTGAAGTCGCTCAGCCATGTCCAACTCTTCAATACCCCATGGACTGCAGCCTACCAGGCTCCTCCGTCCATGGGATTTTCCAGGCAAGGGTACTGGAGTGGGTTGCCATTGCCTTCTCCAAAAAACAATGCTACTCACTAATAAATGCCAACTTAGTTCTTTAAAAATGTAAATACTTAGTAACAGAACGCTGACTGGCATTCAAAATGTACATGAATACTATGCACCTTACTTGTTGGAAAAAAGAAAATAACTATAATAAGGAAGTCAAATTATAAAATGTTTTAAATAAAAATTTGGAGGAAATTCTATTTTTAAATTAGTTTAATGGCACTCAACTACTTTGTGTTTAAGTTTTACTCGTGTTTCCTGGACTTAATAGAAGCTCTGAAACACTGCCTTTGTTAAAAACATTTTTAGACAAATTCTGATTTCCTCAACTACATTTATGTTCAAACACCTACAGTTTTGGAGACTTTTCACTTCTCTGTTGAAGCTTACAGTTCTTATCATCATGACCTACCATTTATCAACCAAATTATTGCCCCTCCCCACTTCCTCTTCCCACTGGTAACCACCTCTTAATTTGTTTTCTAGATCTGGGAGTCCAATAGCAGTAAACAGCATGTCCTTTTCAAGTACACATGGAGCATTTTCCAGAATAGATCATATGTTAGGCCATAAAACAAGTCTCAATAAATATAAAGGCTTGGAATCATACAAAGTGTGTCCTTCAATCACAATGGAATAAGATTCCATTTAAATAACAAGAGGAAATGGAAATTTGAGGAATGTGGAAGTTAAATAACATTCCCCAATAATAAAAGGAACTGGGTTCCCTAGAGAAATGGTCACTTCTAGGGCAAAGGTAAAGAAAATACCAGATAAGCCTTCAGGACCTTCTAATAGAAGAAAGTAAGACAGTCTCAAAAAAATAAAAAGAATAAGGGAGCTTCCCTGGCAATCCAATGGGGGTTGGGACACTGTACTTTCACTGCAGGGAGAATGGGTTTGATCCCGGGTCAAAGAACTAGGATCCCACAAGTCAGCAAATAAATAAATAGAATAGAGGTATGTCAAAGGGATACAGGAGCCAACCTGAAAGTGCTCCCAGTGGCCTAAGAAAGAACAATTTGAACAACAAAATAAGTTGTATAGATTATAACCCAAAGTATAAAATTAGTATCTGTGGGTCTATACTGACATATATATAAAGATGAAAGAATGAATGAAAGGAAAACCTCATAGAATTATTTTTAACTCAAGTTCTTAATTTATTTATTTTTGGCTACATTGGGTCTTTGTTGCTGGTCTTGGGCTTTGTCTAGCTGTGAAAAGTAGGGGCTACTCTTCATTGCAATGTGTGGGCATCTCATGATGCTGGCTTCTCGTTTTGGAGAATGGACTGTTAAGCCTGCACGTTCAGTAGTTGCAGCACGCAGACTTAGTTGCCCTGTGGCATTTGGGATCTTAGTTCCCTGACCAGGGATTGAACCCATGTCCCCTGTACTGCAAGGCAGATTTTTAGCTATTAGGCCACCAGGGAAGTCCCTAGAATAATTTCAAATAATTTATCTAGCTACTCTCCCTTCCAGGGGATGGAGCTTAAATACCCCTTGAGTGTGAGCTGCACTCAGTGACTTTTTTCCAAAAGAGTGGAGCATAAGAGGATAAAAAGTAACTTCACAGTGGAGAAATCTGGCAAGTACTGCCTCAGGCAGGTTTGATTAAGGGTAACACCATCAGTGATAAGTCAGGCTGATAGCATCTACCTTGGATATGATGAGATGAAAATGACACTTTACTTCAGTGGTCTTCCTCCTGAGAACCCATTACTCCTAATTAATCATAGCAAAAACATTAGCGATATCCCAGTGGAAGAGTATTCCTCAAAGGAACAGAGAATGCTAAGGAGAATGATGACTAATTAATGTAGTATCCAGGATGGGATCCTGGAACAGAAGGATGCTAGGGAAAAACTAGTGAACCCCATATAAAGTGTGTAGTTAATAATAATGAACCTAGGTAGGTTCATTAGTTGTAACAAACACATCATAGTAAATGCAAGATGTTAATAATAGAGGCAACTCAGTGAGGGATACACAGGAACTCTCCATACGATCTGCTTTAAATTAATTAATTAGGTTGTGCCAGTCTTAGTTGGGCATGCAGGGCCTTTTTCCTTTTTAGTTGCAGCATGCAGGATCTTTAGTTACAGCATGTGAACTCTTAGTTGCAGTATGTGGGATCTAGTACCCTGACCAGGGATTGAACCTGGACCCCATGCATTAGGAGAAGAGTCGGCCATTTTTTGTAGACTGAAACATATACTGAAATGCTAGGATTTTACTAACGCCCTCAAATCAATTTCTACTTTATTAATAGCAATCGCATCTGCCTGTCTTGGAAAACAGCAGTATTTACATGTGAATGAGTGAAAGTCACTCAGTCATGTCCAACTCTTTGCGACACCATGAACTATACAGTCCATGGAATTCTCTAGGCCAGAATAGTGGAGTGGGTAGCCTTTCCTTTCTCCAGGGGATCTACCCAAACCCGGGAATTGAACCCAGGTCTCCTACACTGCAGGTAGATTCTTTAACAGCTGAGCCACCAGGGAAGCCCATTTACATGTGAAATATCAGTCTGTCTACAGATGACTCTTGGTACTCATCTGATTTTACAGATTTCCCTGGAATAATTTTTGCCCCTCCCTTCCTCACAACACAGTGCTTAGAACATTGTACTTTCCAAAATTTTCCTACTAAATTCACTATTGAAATAAGTTTTACAGGAAGGACCACATTAATGACATAACAGACAAGAAACAGGACAGAACTGGAATTATTTCAACTGCTAATCTCTATATAACAACTCATTTTAGACACTAAGAAACTAAGATTCAGGGGACTTCCTTGGCAGTCCAGTGATTAAGACTCCAAACTCCCAATGTAGGGTGCATTTTTTTTTTCACTTAATCACTCGGTCGTGTCTGACTCTCTGTGACCCCATGAACAGCAGCCAACCAGGCTCCTCTCTTCATGGGATTCTCTAGGCAAGAAAGAATACTGGAGTGGCCATTTCCTTCTCATGGATGGGTTCAATCCCTGGTCAAGAAACTGCGATCCTGCAGGTCATATCTTGTAGCCACAAACAGCCACAAAAACTGAGTTTCAGGAAAGTTAACTGCCTCAGAATCAAACAGCTGTAGGTAAGTGTGAAATCTTAGGGTTAGAACCTAGACCGATCTGACTCCCTGGTTATGAAGACAGTTCTAATTTTGTCATTGATTTTCTTTGTAAAGTTTGGAGCATTACTTTATCTTCTGATTCTTCTATTTATTGGTTCAACAAATAATAACTTTGCTAGACTGTGGTGAAAATTAAAGTGCCTTCACCCCCAGTATAACCATTGTTATTTGTACACTAAGAGGCATATATATTGATATGCATATAATGAAAACATGTATTTTAACTATGACTCAGAAGTTTAAAATCGTGTGAGCAAAGGGAGGGAATGGTCTGATATCTGCACTGTGTTCTCTAAGTTATCAATATGCTTATGGAATATTAAAAGCAATATAATAATTTGATTTAAATTCCTTAAATAACTATCTTTTGTGGCGGTTTTCCCTGTTCTTCCCAGCAATCCACTGGAACAGAAATAATATTCAACATTTTTAATTATTTTCAAAAAGTAGAGAAAGTGTGCTAGACGCTTTTTTCCAATTTGTTTACTTAGTGTATGATTAATTGGATGAGATCTCTTGGTTTCCCTAATCCCAGAATAAACACTAAGGTAATTTGAAGAAACAAACAAACAAACAAAATATCAAGAATGTAAACTGTGTAAGCTTTGTCTTGAGAAATAATTCTGAATTGCTATGGAGATCACTGCTTTGTAAAGACAGATATATTAATATATGATATAAATCAAAGAATAAGCATTTCACAAAACCTTAGTACAACAGATTTAGTGCTCAGAAAGCATTTAGAAACACTCCTAGAAACTTATGTGTGGGTTTGTTGTTTTTAGTTTATTTGCTTTTCCTACAGACAAAGATTATAATCCTGTTTTTATGTTATTTCAGAACGTGATAGGGGTATGTCAACAACTATTTTAGCCAATTTTTAGTTAATGTGCCTTCCCTCCCCCAGAAGAGTGCAATCTCTTCAATTTCTTTCTTTTTTCAAGCTCTGCATGGAATTTTCCTGTTCTCTTCCTGGTGGTGTAGTCATGATCACATGTCTGGGTCTTGTTTTCCTCTGGGATCTGTGGGTACTCCTATTTCCTTCTCCTTTTTCATCTTTTCTCTCATTTTGGCCTCTAACAAGATCCTCTCCAGGGTCCCTCTGATTTCGATATAATAGGAAAGCACTGAAATGATGGAAAGGAAGACAAAGAGGACAAAAAAATCAAACACACCCCAATGCAGCTGGGAGTTCTTAGTTCTAACCATCTCTATAGAAACAATTCCACAGAGACTGATCTGGAAACAATTCTGTAGGGACTACTAAAGCAGTGGTGAGCTAATTTCACCAAGCCTTAAAGGACTCAACTTGGAGATGGGAATAGTTGATAGACACTTTTTCTTTTGAGAAAAGCATTGAGTTTTAAAGAATCCACCTGCCAACACAGGAGATGCAAGAACCCAGGTTCAATCTCTGGGTCAGGAAAATCCTCTGGAGTAGGAAATGGCAATCCACTCCAGTCTTCTTGCCTGGAAAATTCCATGGACAGAGAAGCCTGGCAGGCTACAGTCCATGGAGTCCCAAAGAGTTGGACACGAATGAGCAACTGAGCAGGCACAAAATAGGAAGCCAAATAAAAATTAAGTTTATCCCCATATAATGTATTTTTTTAAAAACTCAAAACGTCCTACTTGCTATAATAATAAAAAAGGCAAAAGGAATATATCTGCTAATTTCAAGTCCTTCCTAAGCATTCACATTGGCAAACAGGAGAGTGCCCAATACAAACAAATTGTGGCCAAAAAAAAACCCCAAAGAAAACATTGCAGTTTGGTGATGAAAAGTCATTAGAACGATTTTAGGATTTTGACCCATAGCCATAAAAAATAAGTGGAGAGAATGCCAAACTCAGTCAGGCGGTAAACAAATTGAATTCAGGCAAGGGGTAAAAAGGATTACAGAATTCCATTTACCAAATCAGGTTGAAAGTCAGAAAGGATAATGATGTAATTTGAATCCAGGGAAGAATTTCATCTGAAGAAGGACCTTGGAGTCTTTACTAATACAGGAATCATTAGGAAAAAAGAGAAAAGAAACCTCCCCCACCTCCAGTCAGTGATACCAAGTTTCAGGCCAGTTCAAAAGTCTCCAGCCAATAAACTGTTAACTGCAGGTCTCCAGAGATGATGGAGCGTTATTTAGGGGAACTAACTTCAATTTGCCTAAATCTATTTTGTTCCCTTAATACATCCCCAGGTAGGTCCATAGTGCTTTTAAGATCCTAGTCCCTGGGGTAAAACCATTTGGGTTTCAATCCTGGTTTCTGTCACTAGGTGTGATCTTGGGTTATCTTTTTAAATTTCTCCAGACTTTAGGCATATCATCTGTAAAATAGGGATATTATTTTTAGGGTTATAAAGAGTCAGTGAATTGAGTACAGCACCTAGCTCAAGCAAGCTCTCAATAATCGTGAGCTATCGTTATTACACTATCCGTTTTGCTTTTCTCTCTCTTATAATGAAGACCACCTTTTCCCTTCTCCATTTCTCTGAGGGTTATTTTGAGGGAGTCTCACAAAAGGCAGTAGGACATTATGACCTAGCCAATTCTTACTCCCCCCCCCCCATTTGTCTTAAGCAGGTTTGGGGATGTATTATAGCCACGAAATGGAAGTTTCCATTGTATGACGGTAACTGACGACCTTTCTCCACACTACAGACTGCATACCTCAGGGAGGAGAAATTATTCTAACTTGTCTACTGCTAATACTCCTTGCGCCCGATCACCCCACCCTCGACGGGCTAGGGTCTGTAAAGTCTCTGACTGAATATTTAAGGCCTAAAACATAGTTTTGTCCACATTCCCAACCTACTGGAACATCCGCTTTACTCACTCTCATTTCCGTCTCTCCCCCGCATTTGATATACGTTCCTTGTTTGCAAGTTAACTTTCACTCATCTCGTTCTTTCGTTTGTTCTTTAACTTGCGCTGATCTCGGTACTAGGACTGCCCTCCACTCTTCTTACAGAAATTCGGCTTTTTTTTTTTTTTTCCTCCCAAAAGCCGTCACTAGGAACCTTAGTGGTTATGAGACCCAGCACAACCAAAAATTACTAGTTGTCACTTGTACAGGCATTTTTCAAGAATGCAAAGCACTAATTGGAAAACGACTCAAAGTCGGGCGACGCAAGCGGTAGATGGGTAACTGAAATTACAAAGCGGGAGAGATTAAAACCAAGAGAAAATGCAAAGGAGAGGAGGAAACAAGGAGAGATTTGCAGGGAAACTTCAATAACACAACCCGCCCCTAAAGAGGCACACTTTAGGGCGGCTGCGCCGTGAGCGCCAAGGCCAGGAAAAGAGGCCCAGCCCAAATCAGGGCCTGGTGGTCGCTTTCGTATCTTTCCAGCGGAGAAGCCCTACTCTTTTTACTGCATAACGCAAACATGGTGGACAAGAAAAGCCCTCCCCACTTTTGGCAGCCGAACCACGTGGGGCCCCTTCCACGCAGGCGACGCTGGGTAAGGGCGGGGCCTCTACAGAACTTGTTCTCTGATGCTCTGAGAACTTTTCCACACCCGGACACAACGGGTTCCTACAATACGCACGGATAGGCCTATTACTGCCACTTCACATCCTCCTCGAGAGAGAGCAGAAGGGTTTGCTCCGAGAACTTGATGGCTATATAGTAAGCAGGAAAGGTGGAGTTCGCGGCCTCTTTCTCTGACTTGACTAACTCCGTCTTCTCTCCTCCTCTCACCCAACTAGTCATCCGACCAAGGCGCAAGCGCACTTCTTGCCGCTGGCCCCAAGGAGAGACCGACTCTCCTGTCTCGCGAGAGTCTCGCGAGAGCGGAACCGGTCGGTCTTCCTTGCTCTCGCTCCACCCACTTCTCCTCGCTCGCTCTCTCCCATCCCCCCAAGTCAGTAGCTCTGCTGCGCAGCTCCCTTAGCGGTTGCCACCGCTGGAGACGGTTGGAAGAACCGTTGTGGGAGCTCTACCCGAGGCGGGCGACTTCTGCTTCCTCACAGCCAGGCCCCGCGAGCACCGGAGTCGGCGCTACTGTCGCCCGACAGGGTATCTGAAGTAAAAGGGGGTAGGTTGGGCTGGTAGTTTGGAGAGCGGAGTCGGGAGAAGGACGGAAGAGCGACTGGGAGGGGGTGGGGCGGCGGAGTGGGGGAAGTGTAGAGGTCGCCACTTGGAGGCAGCCAGGCTGCGCCTCCCAGGCGATCTCCCACTTCCAGCAAGGCGGCCTGTCGGAAGGATTAACTCAGGCGGAATTCAGTGGATGAAGCCGAGCCCCGAAGTGGGGGTCATCCAGCATTTCCCCTCCATTCCCTGCTGGTTTGGCCTCCGCCATTTTGGGTACGGCAGCGCGGCGCCCTCGGCTTCCCGCCCTTCTCCTGTTTCTGCTTTTTGCTCCTCAGCTTCCGAAAACTGATTTAGGAGGCCGGGGGAGGTTAAAGCTTCGCGGAAGGGATAAGGGTGGGAAGGAAGCGAGCAGGGAAAGGCTGGGCACTTGGGTGTGGGGAGGATCTGGGCCGTCGGGCGCGCTCCCGATGGAAATGGCGCCGGCTGGGCCTGGCCTCCCACCGAGGCCTCCCTTCCTCCGCAGTCTCGGCTGGGCTACCTGGGCCGGCGGGACTGCGAGTGACTTCTGACGCAGATTCCCAAGATGAGAGAGGCTGGAGCTGGGGGAGGAAAGCCAATGGCGACGAAGGCGCTCAACTCCTAAATCCAGGACAAAGGAGGCCGTCTGCCTCCTTTGTAATTCCGCCGCCCGGTGGCGAAGGTTTTTAAGCCAAGCTTGGCTGCCGGGCTAGGAAGTGGCGTACTCTCCCTAGCTCTTCGGTCTCTAGGGCAGCTAGATAAACGAAAAGTCTCCGGGGCGGAATAAAGGACGCTTAGCCGGCCCTTATATTCCACATTTGGAACTTCGAAAAGAGTACGTACTCATTTTCCAAAGGGTTCCCCCCCTTCCCATGCTTATCTTAAACTTATTGAAAGACTGTGGGTAATTGTTTTGTAAGCAGAAAAGCGAGTGATTTATCAAATAGGAATTTGAAATGGGCTTATTTCAAATAGATGAACAATGAAAAGAGGCATTCTGAACCTTTGAGCGGGGATGGGATGGTGTAATGGTTTTGTGTAGTTTGGCAAATACTGGGTTAGAATTAAATAAGAGTTTTATTTGGGGGAAACAGTTATTAAACCACCACCAGTGACGGCAAAACTGTGTATAGGAATTATTAAGTCTTCAAGGGTTGTATTTTGTGTAAAGATTGTAAGGCCATGGAAACAAAATACTTAAAAACACAGGGTTTATTTTCTTTTGGTAGCTAAGCCTGTTTTTTATTTGGTGTGTAGCACTGTAGTAACATTTTGACCAAGAAAATAAGCCTGCTCTACAGAAAGACAAACAGCAAGTTCAGTCATGTGATGTTGGCGATGGTTTTAGTCCTTAGAACGTTGGAGAATTGTCTGTAATTTTCATTGAAGCCGTACAAAAGGTATAAGCATGGGTATTTCTACAGCTTTTAAATAACTACAGTTCCTGTTGCTGAAGATTTTCTGTGCTTCTTGTGGACTTTGAAAAGACAGCCCAGTTTCCTATAAATTATCAATAGTATGTGATGTAACAGCTTCCCTGATTGAATTACCCTGGAAACATTTTTTCTTTCCCGCTTTTTCATCTGCATGGTAATTTGGAAATCCACCTAATTGCCTTAATATTTTTAATAACTGTTCTTCTGGTGTTCTTATTTTGGTAAACAAGTGACTGAACTGCATTGGCTGGTAAAATTGTTCTAGAAAAGAACCCAATCATTTTAGAGGCTTCACTTCCTTAAGGTAGTAGTGGTGTCTCTTGTTTTTAAAATTAAGAAGCAAGCACAATGAAAGTGGAATGATGTAAAATTTCCGTGTTAAGTATTTTATCATTTCTTGACCAAATTTTGAGGTTCCTTCTCATTTTTTAGTAGCAGTTGGGCTACCGTTTAGAAAGTTACTAATGCATCAAATGCTTATTTTGTGTATTATATTTATGAAGATGGTATATGCCTCTGTGTTATAAAGAAATTTTGTCTCTTGCCTTTGTTAGTTGCTTTCTTAACCGCTTTGGGATACAGTTCACATACCATAAGTTTCCCCCACTTAAAATCATGCAACATCTGGTCTTTTGTGACTGGCTTCGAGTAGCATAATGTTTAGGAAATTATATTTTAAATCTCACATAGAACTGACCAAGATTATCCTAGTATTCCAGCAGCTGGTATTCTAACACTAGGAATTCTTAAAAAAAATTAGCCCCTGGACATTAGCCATTAGACACTATTGCAAAGAAAGGTTGAGATGGATTATCCTGAATAATTAGTAAATGTTTATTTAGGTAGTTTCAGAGACAGCTTTATTAATGTATAAGAACAAATACTTTTAATGAGTTTAGAATCTGTCTTGGTTTTGTTTTCTAAATAGAATTCTAGGTTCAAAACTTTTGAGGAGGTAATAGTGAGGCTTTATTGGGTATTCTTCATACGCCTGGGATGAAGAGTTGACCTATAAAATAGTTCCTCTTCCGAATCTGTTTAACTTACCCCGATTTAAATTGTATTAACAGTTTGGTATTTTTTTTAATAGACTATTTGTTTTATATAGGTCTCATTGGTACAGGCTGATCCAAAAATCAAAACTAGTTTCCTTGCCAGTGTTTCTTGCAAAGTGCTAATAAGATTTACGGTAAAGATAAGTCGGTTTCCCTCTTTGGGAGGGAAGGTATTTGCTCATGAAACAGGACCTTTACATTGTGGGGGGGAAATGTTCTAAGTGATAGAAAGCCACCACTTCTAAGGTCTTTTCACAACATATTAGATTGACTTTGTCAAGGTCTTAAGTTTTTCATTTGGAGGTTAACAAATGGAGGCTTAGATCCTTTGCATTTTTTCCCCACTTCTGTTGGCTAAATTCCCCTTTATATAAAACGGTTATGTCTTGGGTTGTTGCTCTGTCCCCCCCCCCTCCCCTTTAAGAAAATGATCAAGATCTCCAAAATGTCTCCTTTTCCCAAAGCCTACTTTCAGGGGGACTCTTAGAACTATTTTTTAAATTGTCTAGCTGATTATGTATCCAAGTAAACCTTTCCGGAGACAACCTCCGCCCCGCCCCCCCCCAACTTTAGACAATTCCTGAAGATGCTTGAAAATTTAAGCCTGTGTTGACTTCGAAAAAACCTTACAGTTATGTCCTTATTTCCTTTCAGGATAGGTTCCTATCCTTTAAGGTTCAGTTATTTTGTTTGTAGCTTATTTCATTAGTTTTACAAGGCCCCTTAGAATCCAGTAACAGTGGCCACCATTGAATGATTACATTCAGTGTTGCAGACTAAGCTTGGATTCTTGCGAGTCCAGTGAGGTGTAAGTACCACAGCTACATTTTACAGTTGAATGCAGAGGTTAAGTAGTTTGCTTATTAATAAATTAGGCAGCAGTGAGTGACAGACTAGGTATTCAAACCAAGAGTTTCCTTTGTCTTAAAAGCTCTTCCCAGTTACTTTCGTGCTTAAGAGTTAGTTGTAATGTCAGATAAAAATCTTGAACATCTGTGTCTAGACTGGCACTTAGGATAGCATTGAAAAAAGGCAGAGTTGGACCAAGCACACACGCGCAAAGCAAACAAGTACAAAGGTGATTCATATACAGAGGAATTTGCTGAATAGCCACATTTGGATAATTTCTCCATTAGCTTATTTTAAATGCATGGGTTCTAGGGAGAAATTTTTCCTCTTTGCAGATGCTGCCCCAAACAGTTGGGCTAATAATTAGATCGTGTGAAATTAAGTATTAATGAATACTGCTTATATGAAATATCCTCAAGCTTAAAGGAATCAAGTGAACAAATTGTTTTGTTTACAGGGGAGGAGGTGGTGAGGGAAAGGTTTGAAATATTCAGGTGAGTAGGATTCCTACAGCTGCATAGAGAAATTTATAAGATCTGGTAAGTTTCTGCAGCTGAAGGACTTCTGCATTAACCTCTTTAAAGTGTTTGGGAATTGTTAAAAGAAAGGGTGATTGTCTCAGGATGGAAATTCGGTGGATGAGTTCTTTTGAGGGGGGGAAGGAGGGCTTCTTGTACCCTTTTTAATAATTTTGAATGTGATTTCGTTAATTTAAGGAAAAAAACTATTTAAAAGTAGTGAGTGAACTGGTTTTTAATACACTATCTTCAATAATTGCCAAACAGGTGGCTTTAAAAAGCCATTTTTGGGTGCCCTTTTATCTTAGTTTTAAAATTCAGCCTAATTAAGACAGTAATAAGTTAGACTTTAGTACCATTTTTCCAACATCAAAAGGAGTACTCACTGTACTTCTGACTTAGGCTCTTACTGTGAATGGATGGTGGTACTGTATACAACTTTTGAGGGGTTTTTGTTTTGTTTTGTTTTTTTGAAGAATTTGTGTAATTATTTCAAGTGAATAATAAAATTTGGAAAATGTGAAGGAACATTTGAGATATGAGGAAAAGACTAGAGTTGACATTAAGATGAACAGGGTAAAAAAGTTGAGTTTGAAGATTGATGGTAGAATTATGAAGTTTTCTTAAAATTATAACATTTTAATACTTAGAAATGCAAGATTGGGGGAAGGTTTTACTGCCTTTACCCAGTCTTGTCTGCCCTGTAATAGAAAGGTATTGTACCATTGTATAACCATATGTTACATTTGCTGTTGTGTACCACTGAGTTGGTTCTTCAGTACCTCTGGCAAGAGTGTATTTTGATTGACTGCTTTGTGTGCTGTTTATTTTTTATAGCATTTAAATCAAACGGTATTGAGATGGATTGGGTTATGAAACATAATGGTCCAAATGACGCTAGTGATGGGACAGTACGACTTCGTGGACTGCCATTTGGTTGCAGCAAAGAGGAAATAGTTCAGTTCTTTCAAGGTACCTCTAGTATTAGTCAAAGTTTAGTAGTATCTTAATTGTATGTTTCTATTACTCAGTTTTTAATTTGTAAAACCCATTTGTTTGGGGGACTTTTTGATTTGAGTGTATCTGAGTTAATGTATTAAATTATGAAATGTGCTCCAGTTAATATTCAATACAGAATGTGTAAAAATATGTAAAACCTAACTAATGTGCAGTGAACATAATTGAGAGTAATTATGTATGATGAAATGAATCATGAATTAGCATATGGAGCATAGTTAAATTTTTTTCCATGTAATATTAGGAGGCCTTTTGTGAGTGTGTGTGTAATTTTAAAAGACATTGGTCGCAAAAAAAAATATATATAATCCAGTAATATTTGAAAAGATCTTCCTTTGTATTATGGGGTGATGGGGAAACTAAGCTTTTTTTTTGTTTTGTTTTGTTTAGACTTGTTTTAAATATTTGATTCAGATGGGAATGTTTCAGCCTTTAACACTGTTCCCCTTGATGGGGTTATTTGTCCTTGGGTTAAAGGGTTGGAAATCGTGCCAAATGGGATAACATTGACGATGGACTACCAGGGGAGAAGCACAGGGGAGGCCTTCGTGCAGTTTGCTTCAAAGGAGATAGCAGAAAATGCTCTGGGGAAACACAAGGAAAGAATAGGGCACAGGTGGGGATGGAGAGTTTGGGATGGTGTTAAATTTTTATTTTTGGGGGTTGTGGGTCACTATTGCTTAATGGGGGGGTAACAGTAACATTTTTCTGGGGTAGTTTAAAAGAATTGATAATTATCTAAATTTAACTTGGAAACTACAGATTTGGGTGGGGAATTAATGCTAATAGTTTGCTTAAATTAAAATTAGATTGTTTCCATTTTTCTGTAGGATGATGTTGATAAATGTTTTTGTATAATCAACTATTTTCTCTAAACATCTATTATATACTGAATAAAACAAACTTAAAATTGTATTTTGTGAATTGTTTTCAAATGACTTAATTTGTCTTTTAAAACTTAAATATTAATTATTTAAGTTTGTAGGTGTAAAAGAATGTTAACTTTTGGTGTATTTAGGCAATTTTAATTGGGTTATATCTAGATGTAGAAAAACTTACTGCATTTTGCCCAGTATTTTATTTACTCTAATACATTTATGCTGAAACCTGTACCTTAAACCATTTTCAAATAGGTATATTGAGATCTTCAGAAGTAGCAGGAGTGAAATCAAAGGATTTTATGATCCACCAAGAAGATTGCTGGGCCAGCGACCAGGACCATATGATAGACCAATAGGAGGAAGAGGGGGTTATTATGGAGCTGGGCGTGGAAGTATGTATGACAGAATGCGACGAGGAGGTGATGGATATGATGGTGGTATGTGTATCTAATGAACAAAGGTTCTGTTGTCATTTTCTTAATGTTTCTGACACTTTGTCAAGAAATACAGAAATGGCAGTAATTTCACTACCTACTAGGTTTAATACATCTATTCATACAAATGTGGATTCCCATGGGCAGCTATGGGACTTGATTGATGTGTGTATTGGCACCTAGTTTACCTACACAAAAATTTTTAAGAGATTACCACGTTTTGACCTTTTCTGTTTCCCATCAGGATAAAAATTTTTATGTCTAAATGTGTGCTTTTCATACAAGTGTTAACTGCTTTTCTAATATGCACTAAAATGGGTGTTGCAAACTTGTAACAGTAAGTTAACCAGAGTGCTGTCAGAAGATACATTTTTATAAACTAGATTATAAAATTTTATCTCTTGAAAGCTCATTCATGTATTTCTCCTTAAATTACACAGGTTATGGAGGTTTTGATGACTATGGTGGCTATAATAACTATGGCTATGGAAATGATGGCTTTGATGACAGAATGAGAGATGGAAGAGGTAAAATAAATATTAAAGATGGTGATTTTTAGGTGAATTTTAGTATTTGCTTTACATGCACTTAGTATAGGTGACTTGTATACAAAAGTCAACTCAGGCATATTTCAGTGTATTCCTACATAAGGCTTTATATAGATATATACTTACAGAAAAATTTCTATATGATATTTAGAAAAACTAAGTGTTATCATTAACTTGAGGTGTCAGTGAAAAGTGTGTAAATAGGGAAAGGTGTGTATAGGAAAGAAACAACCTTTGGAAATTTTATTTTCTAGGTATGGGAGGACATGGTTATGGTGGAGCTGGTGATGCAAGTTCGGGTTTTCATGGTGGTCATTTTGTACATATGAGAGGACTGCCTTTTCGTGCAACTGAAAATGATATTGCTAATGTGAGTAATTTTAGTAATTAGTGGTTTTATATATAATCATAGTGTCTAATTTGAGTATTATATGTAGCAAGTCAGTAAGTTTGAGTGGTTTGGTTTTCCCAGACTGATATAGAAATGAGGAACTAAAAATAATGGCTACTATTACTGATTTGAAACTGCTTCATTACAAATTGGTTAGAAAATAAGCAAATTTCAGCCCTTGCGACCAAGTCAATCACTCATTCATTATTTGTTGAGACCCCAATGGCCTACAAAGCTGAGGGTATTTATCATCTAGCCCTTAAAGAAAAATTTTGCCATTGATCTCACTGGAAGCCAACTGGACTAATTTTCAGGTGCTTTGAGGGGTCACTTAAATCTGATTAACTTGCAGTTAGAATTAAATTATATACTTTGGGACCTATGCATATACAGTTGGTAGGTTTATCAAACTCTGTTGTTCCGATTCATAATACCCAATTTCTCTGCATGTCAGTCTCTTGGGTCACTTCAAACAATTTTGGAATAACTTTCTTGGAAGAGAAGCTTGCTTTTCTTTTCTGAGTATAGTCAGGAAAATGAGCCTTCTTCCCTTCAGGTGTAAACTCTTCTCTAGCTTAAAATACTTAACCAATATGCATGGTAATTGTCTTTCAGTAGTCTAAATAGAAAAGTAAAATAAGTGTTTTCTTTAGTTTTTCTCACCACTAAATCCAATCCGAGTGCATATTGATATTGGAGCTGATGGCAGAGCAACAGGAGAAGCAGATGTAGAGTTTGTGACACATGAAGATGCGGTAGCTGCCATGTCTAAAGATAAGAATAACATGCGTAAGTGGTATAACTCTGATGTGTGATTCCTCAAACGTAAGGGGTTCTAGGAGCTTAGTGGTCTGGCGCCTGAAGCCATGTGGGTGCTAATAAGTTTAGACTTAGCTTTCTGAGGGGCTTTCTATTGAAGAGTTTAACTCAGGCTCTTTATATTTCACAGATTATTAGAGCTTAAGTTACTAAACAGGAAAAATGTTCGTTGCACTTACCTAAGTTTTTATGCCATTGGGAAATTAATACTATTTCTTAACCTATACATTGATAACTTTGGGTGAGTTATTTCTCCATGTCATCAAATCTGTTTTTAAGCCATTAAATTTAATCACCACTAGTGATTCCCAAATCTGACCACACATCAATCACTTGATACTTAATAAGTTGCCCTGGACACTACCCTCAAGGTGCTAATTCAGTTCTATGATGGGCCTGGAATACATATATATCAAGGGATTTTTTTTTTTTTTATGGGCACACTGGGTCTTTGTTGCTGTGCAAGGGCTCTTAGCTGTGGCAAGCAGGGGCTACTCTCTAGTTGCAGTGTGTGGGCTTCTTATGGTGGCTTCTCGTTACAAAGCACAGGCGCTCGGGTGCTTGGGCCTCGGTAGTTGTAGCTCTTGAGTGCAGGCTTAGTAGTTGTGGCACATGGGCTTAGTTCTGCAGCATGTGGGTGGAATCTTCCCAAACCAGGGATTGAAACTGTGTCCCCTGCATTGGCAGGCAGATTCTTAACCACTGAACCACCAGGGAAGTTCTGGAATTATTTTTAAGATGTATACCAGCAGGTTCTAAAATAATGAGTTAGCCCTTTTATAGATAAAGAAACTGAAGCATAAAACACTTGTAACTAGTTCAAGCTTGAACAGTTTAAACAAACCTTAGATTTTAGTTATATCGTCACTCCACTAGGAATTTGCAAGCATTCTTTTTCACATTAATGTTAGCTAGTCAGCCTTTTCGCACTTACTTATAAATTTTATTCAACATTCCTTTTTCTCTTATTACTCAAAAGAACATCGATACATTGAACTTTTCTTGAATTCAACTCCTGGAGGCGGCTCTGGAATGGGAGGTTCTGGAATGGGAGGCTACGGCAGAGATGGAATGGGTATGTAAAGCTTTTTAAATATTAAGCTGAGTTAGACACTTAGCAAGTCAATCTCAAACTTTTTTTTTTTTTTTAAAGATAATCAGGGAGGCTATGGATCTGTTGGAAGAATGGGAATGGGGAACAATTACAGTGGAGGATATGGTACTCCTGATGGCTTGGGTGGTTATGGTGAGTGTCTTTTACTCTGGTTCAGTTTGAGTCCCCATATGTCGTACAGTTTAAAGTTCATATATTGTTCCTTTTTTAAAATTGAAGTATAGTTGACTTACAGTATTGTCTATATTTTTAATAATTTATGCATTTGTATCCTCTACTAAACGGTTCTTAATGTCTTTTTTCCCTAAGGCCGTGGTGGTGGAGGCAGTGGCGGTTATTACGGGCAAGGTGGCATGAGTGGAGGTGGATGGCGTGGGATGTACTAAAAGCATAACCACACATATAAAAGTCCTGACAACAGCATCTGGTCTACTAGACTTTCTTACAGAATTACTTTCTTTTGTATTTTAAGAACTTTATAATGACTGAAGGAATGTGTTTTCAAAATATTATTTGGTAAAGCAACAGATTGTGATGGGAAAATCTGTTTTCTGTAGGTTTTATTTGTTGCATACTTTGACTTAAAAAAATAAATTTTTATATTCAAACCACTGATGTTGATACTTTTTATATACTAGTTACTCCTGAGGATGTGCTGCTTTCATAAGATTTGGGTTGATGCATTTTACTGTTAGCTTTAAAGAAGTAGTTTAGTGTAATCTTGCATAAACTACAAGTCTTAATAAGCAGACATCTGGAATAGAGCTTGGAGGATAATTAGTGTTACTCTTTAATTTCTCCTGGACAACACTGTAAATATAAAACCTAAAGATGAGTTTAGGTGACTTCAGGAGTATAAATTCAGCTAATTCTATATTTTCAGACATTTATCTGGCATAGCTCTGAAATGTTAGAAATCCAGGAGGTATCTGGACTTACTGTATATTCATAACTGTGTTACTTGCAGATGAAAGTGTTGGAAGTTTAGATTCTAGCTCTAGACTTTAGAAGAAATCCCCTCAGCACTTGACTGAAGTACCAAAAAAATGTTTCCCAAAAGTGATAGTTGTAAGTTCTCAAAATGTCTTAGACTAGGTTAAGGTTCTCGGTGACATGAGATTCACAAGTACAAAGGTATTTACCGTGGAGTATAACTCTCACAGGTGTATTCAGTTTCCAGCCAAATAGTTAAAAGCATATGGCTTTTTAAATAACTGTATATAGATGACTACTTTTTAAAATGTAAGACACAAGTCCGTGTCTTGAGAGTCTTGAGATTGGATTTTGCATCTAATTTGTTTTGAGTGTTAGAGCCATTGTACTTAATAATTTTATGTAGCAAGGAAAAAAGGTGCTTTACTTTTAATCCCTTTGATCAATATGGCTTTTCTTCCAAATTGGCTAATGGATCAAAATGAAACCTGTCAATGTGAATTCAGTTATTGAACTTGTTACTTGTTTTTGCTAGAAATGTTATTAATGTAATAAATGTCAGTGTGGGAGATGAGTATGGCGTCTGTCCTAGAATGCTTTGTGTCAGTTAATGATTAGAAATCAAATTGGTAGAAGGTACTATATCTAATTGAGTATTAGATAAAGTGACAAAGGAATGATTTCTGCCGTTCTTAAGGTAGCTTGGTAGCATAAGTAGAACCTATCAACTGGAGCAATGATTCATCTTACTGCCTGTACTTACTCCCTTAATTACTAGGCTCACACCACTTTTCTAAAACAGGCTTAATTCTTCAGGTGTTTTATTTGTTATATAAAATTCACATTTTAGAGAAGTGTGAATATGAGAATTCCAATCACAATTCCTTGGCACCATGGTGGCATTAGGTTACTACTAGATGAGGGAACAGTACACACAGCGCACAAAATACAAAGTTCTGTTACATGAAATCCAAAATTAGATGATGGTTTCTAGATACAAGTCAAAACAAAATGGAGCAAGTTTCAGTATTTTCTTAGAAAAAGCCTGCCTACAAAAGGCCCAAATCAATGGCAATAACATGAGTGGTGAAGAATTTAAATTGGGACTAAAAATCAGTTTGTTGAATGAAACCAAGGTTGGTATTTAAGAGAATCACATTTTAAAGTTTAAGCACAATAATAAAAAACAGCACTTGAAATTTTTCATTTTTGCTTATTCTCGTCATAAAAATGTTAACCCATCCTATCAGTACAAAACAGTTCAGAGAATATAATTTCATGTTTCAAATACTCCTATCAGAGCATTAAAGACCACCTATAAATATGTATGTCCATTCTGATTGAAGACAAAAAACTGACTGGATTATGAAAAAGAAATCTGAAAGTAAAATAGTGGTTTCATACTTTGACAACTTAGAAAATTAATTTTAAACCTCAACAGAAGTATGTACTCAGGATAATAATGATCCTGTAGAATAAGCAATGCTATCTGAGTAGGGAGGGAGTAGCCATGATTTATTTACTAGTGCTTTTAGGAGTAATGTGGATACCAATAATGGCATGTTTAAAAGGTACAGACTCAAAAGTGCATGACTTAAGACTTAAAAAAGTAGAACCCCAAGTGGTGATGCTGTGGAAACAGTTAATTATACAAGGGTAGTTTTAAAGATTAAATTATTGGTATGCTATAAACTATTAACAGGGATTAGTGTTTACTGACTTAATGCTTGAAATAGTTCAAGTATATATGTAATGGCAGGGCTCTAGGCCCTGGCTTGGAGGTGCTAATAAATGGTATTTTACTCTACTGTAGTAGACTGCCACAGTGTAATGCTTCCTAAAAGTTACTGGACTGGAAAGGTAATACAGAACTTTTTTACTCAAACCTGTCATAATCAAAGGCAAAGTTTAACTATTTTAGATTTCTCCTTAAAAGCTTAAGGGAAAATCAGGAGCCTATAATCCTGGCTATTACATTTTTTTCTAGGAAAGTTTATGTTGTGACTTTTTTTTGGCCATGTCCATGTGGTATTCAGGATCTTAATCCAGGGATCCAACCTGTGCCCCCCTTGCAGTACAAGTGTGGGCTCTTAACTACCAGACTGCCAGAGCAGTTCCTATGTTTTGACTTTAAAAGTGTGAGTCCCCCCTAAGAAATGGATATAACTTCAAAATATTTGGAGACAATACCTCTCTCTCACAAAGTTCAGCAAATACCACATTGACTACAGAGAAGGAAGGCATTTTCTAATGCAAAATGGGCAGAGGAGGGGAAGCAAATAAATACAGCTGACACTTTACCAAGCTAATGAAAAACCTGTTGAAATATTAATACTTCTAAAATGTGCGTTTCCAGTCGTTCTCCGAGAACTGCGAAGCTTTAAAGTGCATTAAGAAAAAATTACAGGCACCATCAAATATCAATTTGACAATCTGGAGAATAATCTGAAACCCTATTTTTAAGAAGGCCTTTACAAAATAAGGCAAACATGTTAGGCTATGCTCTCTGGCCTCTCCATGGCACTAAGAAAAAGTTACATGATAACAACTCAGACAGCACGGATAGTTTTACTTTCACACATTCACCTCACAGGAACTCTTAATGTATAATTTGAGATTTCCTTTGCCATTTTTACTCAAAAATAACAGGGCATGCTTTTAAAGTAACAGCCTAATTTCTGACTGTAGTTACCCTGTAACTCTTCTTAATGCCATGTAAAGTGAAGTCGTTCAATTGTGAGGCTCCTCCATAGGCTGTATATAGTCCATGGGGTTGCAAAGAGTCGGACATGGACTGTAGCATACTAGGCTCCTCTGTAGGCTACATCCATGGGGTTGCAGAGTCGGACACAACTGAGCCATTTCACTTTACAAAATATGGCAAACATGTAGGCTCTGCTCTCTGGCCTCTCCATGGCATTAAGAAAAGAGTTTCATGATAACTACAGTCAGGAATTAGACTAAGGTTACTTTAAAGCATGCCCTGTTATTTTTGAATAAAAATGGCAAAGGAAATCTCATTATACATTGAGTTCCTGTGAGTTGAATATGTGAAAGTAAAACTGGTACCAATGCTGTCTGAAAGCTCCTTAAGGGCTGTCTGAATACATTGTACACATGTTCATATGTAACATTCATCATTCATTGTAGGTACTTTGCATACATTAGAATAGTTCTGGAATATTATGGCAAATTAGATGAGCATCTTTGAATTAGTAATGCGTGACAGGAATCACAAACCCGTACTGGCTTCGGTGAAGAAGGCAAAGGCAGTTCGTTGTCAGAACAGGCATTACAGAAAATTTCCCCACAGTTTCTACAGTGGTGCTATTAAATGGAAAAATCAGAGGGAAAAAAATGAGTAAAATTAGCCATATTTGCACCAAAACTTTTGGACTCGCTTCCTATTCTCCCTTACCTTTCTCTTAGACAGTGAGAATTCCTTTTCACAAAGTTTACAATGTGTTGCTTCTTTATCTTTCAACCAAACCAGTCCCTGGTAGAGGAAAAATATGATTATTAATGGTCAAATTAGTACTAAAAGATAAATGAAAACATTTCTGACCAAGAGCATTTTATAGGAATATTCATGTAGATAAGCCAAAAATGAGTCCTTTTTTTTTTTGACAGATTTATTTAAACAGTTGTAGATTAAACAAATGTGGAATTTCCTTCAAAATAATCTGGGTGAGGAAAAAGGGACATGCTTATATAAATAAGATTGGCCATATGTTGATAAATAGTGAAACTGGATGATGGTTCATTTTACTCTTTACAGCTGAATACTGGAACATTTCATGACAAATGTTTAACAAAAATCCACTATGGATAGTAACTATACGGAAAGAACCTTAATATCTAGTCCAAAAACATTTAAAGATAAGTTTTCACTATGTGAAGTACATGAGTCTGGCATTATGTATGTATTATACACAGCTAATCCACAGTATTTGAAGAGAATTTGTAAATCAGATGATAGTTCTTTAGGTAAGACTTCACCTTAAATTCAGTTCTACACTGCTATAAATTTCCCTTAGCTTCTGTGACTCACAAATTTAATAGGTACTATGTAAACTTCCATAGCAAATGTAAGTAGTCTTAAACAGGTAGAAGTGAAGTTGATACCTAAAATTTCTAACTAACTTGACTGATTCTTAATCAACAAGATCTTGGCTAGGAAAAGCATCTTATCCCTCTATGAAAGCAACTTTTGTTAGGTGGTGCCCATTTTACAACGAGAAGACCTAAGTTTTAAAGAAGTCCTGTATTTCTGATTAACTCATCACATGTCCCTTTTGGAAACAGCCCAGCCTAAGCTACACTGCTGCTGCTGCTTCCACAGAACCAAGTATATCTGATTCTAACTTGGAAGAGGGCGTGAGCAACATAGGACCTATACCAGCTAACAAGAGAAAAATCTTACAAGCAGAAAAGCCCACAGACATTCTCAAAAGCCTGAGTTTTCTTGAAAGCCTCTTCTACCTGACAGCATAATTCTTGGAAGAAACTAAGACGAAAAGAGAGTAAGCATTCAGGGGTTAAGACTGCAAGGTTACTTTCACAGTCTCAGTAACCAGCACCTGTTATCTGATATAGTAGAGGTAAGACAAATGGTATTGGGTTACCGCACTTCAGGCACTCTTCAGGCTTCTTAGAACACAGGATTGTAAGAAGTGAAGATATAAAAACAAAAAAAAACCTAGACAGCTCCCATCAGATACAGAGAGACTGACCAGCAGAGTCACATGATTTGAATCATGGAATTTTTTTTTAAAGCAAGATGAGGCCTTGAAGATAATTCTATCTAACTTGAACACCATAAAAAGGAAAGTGATTTGCCAAATATCCCAAAGTCACATAGTGCAAGCAACTTTGCTGCCCAGCTATGTTTGTAAGGACGAGACCCTGACATGAAGCAGATTTCCAAACACCATCATTTGGTTCAAAAGTAAGTAACCTTCTGACATCAGGGTTGAGCTTCCAACTTTATTTCCAGATTTATCAACTTACCTTGCACCTCTCTCAAGGAGAAAAGCTGTACAATGTAGGGTAAGCCTAGTGCATTAGCTAGAAGGGACCTCAGAACAGCACCCTCAAGCTTTCATTTTACAGATAAGAAAAACTTAAGATCCAGGGAGCTGAAGTTGCTTCCTCAACAAAACAAAGCTGTTTACAAGCAGAGCCAAAACTAAAGGGGGCAAGCTACTGCTCTGCAAACAAATGGCTATGTTTTCCTGCCCTTGGTGTTCCAGAATGTCAGCTACTCAGGTTAAATCCTGCAAACAGTATTAAGGATCCTTCTCTGAACAAAGTCAACTGCTCCAGAGAGGTCTTGTAGATACCAACACTGGGAGAAGATACCCAGCAGATTGGAAGTTGACAGATTTCTCTTCGGTCAAGGCCCCCCTGTCTATTACAACCCATCCCCACCCACCTAACCAACAAACACCAGGCTTCCAAGACTTTTTGTGCCTTTCATCAAAACTGGGAGATTTTCTAACATCTGAGGAATGATTTGGGCGTGAAGTACTCCAGCCAAATAAACATAAGAAAAGAATTCAGAGGGAACAGAATAGCAGCAATAAAAGAAAACATTAAAGAAATTATAATGGAATATCCTTAGAGACAAGATGTTATTTTAAAAAGGAAAAATGAGCAAATAGGAGCTGGCTGAATGTTAAAAATATAGTAACAGAAATAAGTCTCACAGAAGGTTGAAACTGAATTCATAACTTTAGGTTTAATCCAGTTTATAGGCTTAAATAAGGGGATAGAGGAAAAAATAAGACTATTATGAAGAAGAAATCAGATAAAACCCAAAATGTAAGAAACTATAATAGCTGGTTTCTTACAACAGACCCATTGTAAGAAACAGACCTATTGTAATACAATAGACCTATCAACTGGACAATAGCACCAAAAAAAAAGTCATATATAAATCCACTTTCATACACATAAAAATGGAAATCTAGATAATGTAGGCTAGATATGAACAATAAAACTGTTAGAAAAACATAATGATTAACAAAAACAGAAGACTTACTGTAGGGAAGGGAATGCAATCAGGGAGCACACATGTTCCATCACAAGCTAAAACAGTATGCTAGCATTTTTAAGTTGTACTGTACATGTCCTCTTGCATATATGATATATATTTCACAGTGAAAAATTTTTACAAAACAGCTTAAAAAATGACAGTTGGGCAAACATCCCTATGTATCTCCTAAAAGAGAGTGAGAGCAGAATAAAGGCATACAGGTTCATAAAACCTTTTATTATTCATCCACCATTTTCTAGGAGGCTACTGAAGGAAGCATCACCCAGTGAGAATTCCATGTTGATCAAGTGGTTAGGATTCCATGCTCTCACTGCCAAAGGCCCAGGTCTGATGCCTAGCTGGCTAACTATAAAGTCCCACGAGCTGTGTGGCACAGCAAAAAGAAAAAAAGCATTGAAAGAAAGAATGACAGCAGAGGGAAATGCCAGGACAAGAGTGACCAGACCAGACCAGACAGCAGCAGTGAAGCAGAGAACGTCCGTAAGGGTGACTCTGACGGAAGAAGAACGAACTGATTCCTTGATTCATTTTTACCATGTGAGAGACTTCTATCACAATAGAAGTGTGTGAAGCTATAAGAAAACTCTGATTCTCAAATACCACTGAAAAAGGCAGGGGGCATAAATATTAGCTCTAGAGGAAATGAAAAGTTGTTCAAGAAAAAAAAAAACAACTGCAATATATACTACCTGCCCCAGGAAGGAACAGTATTTAAATACTCAAAAGAATATATAGTAAATATATTTCACAAAAACTTTACTTAACTACAGGAGAAGAACAGTGCAGAGTAGACAGACCAGGGGGAGAGTGAGCAAAACTCCTCATCCGTCATGTTGAGGAGGCAATACTTAGGTCTGCAAAATACTTAAGAAACAGGGAAATGCCAGAAGAAGCAGCTAAAAAGAAAAGTAGCTCCCTAATGGTGGCGAAAGCTGGAATGCATAAGGGACAAGGGGGTGAAAAACAAAAGACTGCTTCCCTTTGTTTCTTTTTTTAAGTCTTCCTAGTATGTAGTACAATTTGACTTTTTAAAGGACTTTCATGTAACACCTGGGTAAACGCAATGGGGAGCTTGTGCGATAAGAAGCCATCTGTCACTGAAGTACTTACACAGAGACTATATTTTCTCCTCTGTTGTAAGAACCATATATTCAATTGTACCAAATCACTTTCACTCAATTAACATACTCAATATTCAAAGCAACCTTATGCAAAATCATAAGCCAAAATCAGAAGAGGAAAGAGACTCCATGGTGATGTGTGACTTGATGAAGATCAAAATCTAGTAAGTAACAGACTGGCTCAGGAATTTAAGGAGTATCAAATCCAAAGGCAATTTCACTCTAACCATGCCACAACTTCAGGAAAGGAGACAAAACTATTTCCAAGGTTATTTCCAACATGAGGAATTTTAATAATGTGTTCTAGAGGTGTAGTGAAGAGGTGGACCCCATGATACAAGCCCCCATTCAGTGCTTCTGCCTCTATACATCCTAGGATTCCACAACAGTACACGGGGCCTTACCTCCTACTGGAGACTCACAGATATCCCTTCCCACTTGAGGAAACCACTTCACACTCACCTGCAATGCTTTGTTGGCTTCTTTCATGTGTTCGATTTTAAGTTTTGATCTAAAAAGATTATAAATTGGTTCAAATTTCAGTACACATTTTAAAATACAGAACATCTAGTGATTCCTTAGAAAAGAACTGAATTTTCGTAGAATATAAAACTGTATATACTATACTATTCTAATGATCTTCTTTGGCTAGTGGGATTATATTTAACAGTTTCCTGTCTTTCTTAAACGACCTAAAGCAAAAATAGTTTTGAGATTTAAAATTTGCTTTTTTTAAAGAAAGAATGTTGGAATTTTCATGTGGCTATGACTATTAATGATAGCTATCATTTATTGTAGCTGTCAATAAATAGCTGAGGTACCAGACACTGTGCTATAAACTTTCATTTAGTCTTCAGAAACACTTATAAAGATGAAAACAGTGAGGTCTTAGGAGGTTTAGTCACTTGTAACATGTCACAAGATGGTAACTGAGGAAGCCAGGATTTAAACCCTCATCTCTGAGACCCAAAAGCCGACAGGTTAACCATTATGAATACTCTTTCTGTAGCAGATGCTACAGAGTGGTAAGTAAGAGTGGATATATTAAGGAAGATATAATACTTTTTTAACCTTTTAAAAATACGTGTTAGTTAACATGCAATATTTATCTGTGATCCCAATACCCAGACATGATCATGTCTACATGTCAATGAGTATGTAGATTTCAAATGGAAAAATTATTTACATAGTTCCCCATATGACTTAACAATATATCCTGAAAGGCTTAGAGCTACTGACTTCTTATTAAGTATCTGCCACATCATAATATTAAATGGTTACAGGTATACCACGAAAAAGAATGTAAAGTATGCAGCTTACATAATTACCTACTGATGAATTTTCAACATGTTTCAAATCTTTTTGCCATAAAATTATTCATTAAAATTGAAATGACCAAAACATTTGTATTATTTTCTTAAGATAACAACTTAAAAATGAAATAATTGGATTAAACCATACATAAAATACTAAAGTCTGAAGCAGAACATTAGGAACTTGCTTTGCCCTACAAGTGTTCTTTGTTCCAGAACTTAAAAACAGTGTTAGTCTTTTATCTGGCTCATAATAACTCTTACAGTGGGAATAATAAATGTAAAATTACACAGTGTAAAAATACTAACAGAGTAATCAAATTTTCTTAGCTGAACTCACATCTACAAAAAGCACCCAAGGAAAACTGATGGGAATTTTGGCCACAATAGTATATACAGAAAAACTGAATATGGAATAAAAATAGCTTACTTAATGGTGTTCACTACAGAAATACTTTCTATATGAAAACTTACTGGTGTTGATTTATTTCTGGTTAAAATGCCTTTATTCACAAATACGGACCCTAAAAAAGCATGCTGCCCCTTCTACCCTGATACAAGTTGCCAAACTATCCTAAAGAAAGAGAGTATCATTCACAGTTCCAATAAACACAACGTAAAAGAACACCTTTTCCTTGTCCTGGGCAGGGAACAGATGTCTGTATTATTCATTTTAATTACATTCCTTTTAGGAATACGTATTTAAGTTTCTGAAAATATTTGACCACAGCATGAAAAAAGCATAGAGAAAGGTCAAAATAAAACATGAGAATGTAATAAATGTGATACAATCAACTATGACACTATAGGAAAACACCCATAAATTATGCAAGCCTCAGACAATCCTGAAATCCCTCCATGAAGGAAAAGAATCTGTAAGTTTCTTTATATGGAAAGAATAGCATCTATAGAATACTACATTGGAAGAGTCCTGGCAATTTATTCTTTAAACTAAAAGTTTTTCTTCTTGGAATTTAAGCCTCAGTGAGCATAAGGAAGAAGCTGGTTTTTTCCTCTTCCAGTTATTTTAAACTGTCAGTAATTTATGACACAGATTAGTCTAGATTTTTCTTTTTCTAATATTTCATCCTAAAATTTCACATTCCAAGTTTTCTCCAAATATTAATATTTCAGGTTTATTACTTTAATCTTCATACTAGGCAGTTTATCTACAATCATAACTTATTCAGAATAATTAACTTTTTCTTTTTTTTGCCTGCACCATGCTCATGCAGGATCTTAGTTCCCCAAGCAGGGATCAAACCCAATCTACCTGCATTAGAAGTAAGAAGTCTTACCCACTGGGCTGCCAGGGAAGCCCTGAATAATTAACATTTAAAGCTTTTCAAAGTCTATCAAAATTTCTCTTTATAAGAATCCTTCAATAAGAAATCAGTTAATAGTAAATATGTCATTATCAAAAGTACTTTTCAAATTAAAATTAATCATTTATATTTTAAATTGCTGGTTCAGAATGGAAGCACTGGAAAGTAACTTTCAAATCTATCCTGTTCATCTTACAGACAAGAAAACTGATATTCTGCTTGAGATGAGGAAAGGTACTATGCTACATGCTTTATCTTTTAATCAGAAAAAGAACCCTATAGGTATTTTATAACTCTCCAATTTACAAATGGAGAAAGAGATATTATAACTCTCCAATTTACAAATGGAAAAATGCGCTTAAAGAGCTTAAATAAATGGCCCTAAGTCACATGGTTGGTAAACTCTAAAAGAGATACTTAATTACTCCTGTCAGTGACATTCAGTTCAGTTACTCAGTCATGTCCAACTCTTTCTGACCCCATGGACTGCAGCACACCAGGCCTCCCTGTCCATCACCAACTCCCGGAGCTTACTCAAACTCATGTCCATTGAGTCGGTAATGCCATCCAACCATCTCATCCTCTATCGTCCCCTTCTCCTCCTGCCTTCTATCTTTTCCAGCATCAGGGTCTTTTCAAATGAGTCAGCTCTTCTCATGAGGTGGCCAAAGTATTGGAGTTTCAGGTTCAGCATCAGTCCTTCCAATGAATATTCAGGACTGATTTCCTTTAGCAGAGACTGGTTGGATCTCCTTGCAGTCCAAGGGACTCTCAAGAGTCTTCTCCAATACCACAGTTTAAAAGCATCAATTCTTTGGTGCTCAGCTTTCTTTATAGTCCTACTCTCATATCCATACATGACTACTGGAAAAACCATAGTTTTGACTAGATGGACTTTGTTGCCAAAGTAATGTCTCTGCTTTTTAATAGGCTGTCTAGGTTGGTCATAGCTTTTCTTCCAAAGAGCAAGTGTCTTTTAATTTCATGGCTGTGGTCACCATCTGCAGTGATTTTGGAGCCCCCCCAAAAATAAAATCTATCACTGTTTCCATTGTCTCCCCATCTAATTGCCATGAAGTGGTGGGAACAGATGCCATGATCTTCGTTTTCTGAATGTTGAGTTTTAAGCCAACTTTTTCACTCTCATCTTTCACTTTCATTAAGGGGCTCTTTAGTTATTCGCTTTCTGCCATAAGGGTGGTGTCATCTGCATATCTGAAGTTATTGTTATTTCTCCCAGCAATCTTGATTCCAGCTTGTGCTTCATCCAGCCCAGCATTTCACATGATGGACTCTGCATATAAGTTAAATAAGCACGGTGACAATATATAGCCTTGACGTACTCCTTTCCCTATTTGGAACCAGTCTGTTGTTCCATGTCCAGTTTTAACTGTTGCTTCTTGATCTGAATACAGATTTTTCAGGAGGCAGGTAAGGTGGTCTGGTATTCCTATCTCTTAAAGAATTTTCCACAGTTTGATGTGATCCACACAGTCAAAGGCTTTGGCATAATCAACAAAGCAGAAGTAGATGTTTTTCTGGAACTCACTTGCCTTTTCGATGATCCAACTGATGTTGGCAATTTGATCTCTGGTTCCTCTGCCTTTTCTAAATCCAGCTTGAATATCTGGAAGTTCATGGTTCATGTACTGTTGAAGCCTGGCTTGGAGAATTTTGAGCATTACTTTACTGGCGTATGAGATGAGTGCAATTGTGCAGTAGTTTGAGCATTCTTTGGCATTGCCTTTCTTTAGGATTGGAACGAAAACTGACCTTTTCCAGTCCTGTGGCCACTGCTGAGTTTTCCAAATTAGCTAGCATGTTGAGTGCAGCACTTTCACAGCATCATTTTTTAGGATTTGAAACAGCTCCACTGAATTCCATCATCTCCGCTAGCTTTGTTCATAGTGTTGCTTCCTAAGGCCCATTTGACTTCTCATTCCAGGATGTCTGGTTCTAGGTGAGTGATCACATCATCATAGTTATCTGGGTTGTGAAGATCTTTTTTGTACAGTTCTTCTGTGTATTCTTGCCACCTCTTAATATCTTCTGCTTCTGTTAGGTCCATGCCATTTCTGTCCTTTATTGTGCCCATCTTTGCATGAAATGTTCCTTTGGTATCTCTACTTTTCTTAAAGAGATCTCTAGTCTTTCCCATTCTATTGTTTTCCTTTATTTCTTTGCACTGATTACTAAGGATGGCTTTCTTATCTCTCCTTGCTATTCTCTGGAACTCTGCATTCAAATGGGAATATCTTTCCTTTCTCCTTTGCCTTTTGTTTCTCTTCTTTTCTCAGTTATTTGTAAGGCCTCCTCAGGCAACCATTTTTCCTTTTTGCATTTATTTTTCTTGGCAATGGTCTTGATCACTGCCTTCTGTACAATGTCACAAACCTCCGTCCCTAGTTCCTCAGGCACTTTGTCTATTAAATCTAATCCCTTGAATCTGTCACTTCCACTGTATAATGGTAAGGGATTTGATTTAGGTCATACCTGAATGGTCTAGTGGTTTTCCCTACTTTGTTCAGTTTAAGTCTGAATGTGGCAATAAAGAGTTAATGATCTGATCCACAGTCAGCTCCTGGTCTTGTTTTTGCTGACTGAATAGAGCTTCAAAGGTCTGTCTAGTCAAGGCTATGGTTTTTCCAGTAGTCATGTATGGATGTGAGAGTTGGACTGTGAAGAAAGCTGAGTGCCAAAGAATGGATGCTTCTGAACTGTGGTGTTGGAGAAGACTCTTGAGAGTCCCTTGGACTGCAAGGAAATCCAACCAGTCCATTCTAAAGGAGATCAGTCCTTGGTGTTCTTTGGAAGGAGTGATGCTAAAGCTGAAACTCAAGTACTTTGGCCACTTCACGCAAAGAGTTGACTCATTGGAAAAGACTCTGATGCTGGGAGGGATTGTGGGCAGGAGGAGAAGGGAACGACAGAGGATGAGATGGCTGGATGGCCTTACCAACTCGATGGACATGAGTTTGGGTGGACTCCCGGAATTGGTGATGGACAGGGAGGCCTGGCGTGCTGCAATTCATGGGGTCGCAAAGAATTGGACACGACTGAGCGATTAAACTGAACTAAACTGATAGAGCTTCTCTATCTTTGGCTGCAAAGAATATAATCAATCTGATTTTGGTATTGACCATCTGGTGATGTCCATGTGTAGAGCATTCTCTTTTGTTGGAAGAGGGTGTTTGCTATGACCTGTGCATTCTCTTGGCAAAGCTCCGTTAGCCCTTGCCCTGCTTCATTCTGTACTCCAAAGTCAAATTTGCCTGTTAATCCAGGTATCTCTTGACTTCCTACTTTTGCATTGCAGTCCCCTATGATGAAAAGGACATCTTTTTTGGGGTGTTAGTTCTAGAAGGTCTTGTAGGTCTCCATAGAACTGTTCAGCTTTAGCTTCTTCAACATTACTGGTTGGGGCATAGACCTGGATTACTGTGATACTGAATGGTTTGCCTTGGAAACGAATGGAGATCATTCTGTCATTTTTGAGACTGCATCCAAGTACTGCGTTTCAGACTCTTGTTGACTATGATGGCTACTCCATTTCTTCTAAGGGATTCTTGTCCACAGTAGTTGATATAATGGTCATCTGAGTTAAATTCACCCATTCCAATGAATGACATTCAGTTCAGTCGCTCAGTCGTGTCCGACTCTTTGTGACCCCATGAACCACAGCACGCCAGGCCTCCCTGTCCATCACCAACTCCCGGAGTCCACCCAAACCCATGTCCATTACATTGGTGATGCCATCCAACCATCTCATCCTCTGTCGTCCCCTTCTCCTCCTGCCCACAATCTTTCCCAGCATCATGGTCTTTTCCAATGAGTCAGTTCTTCGCATCAGGTGGCCTAAGTATTGCAGTTTCAGCTTCAACATCAGTCCCTCCAATGAACACCCAGGATTGATCTCCTTTAGGATGGACTGGTTGGATTTCCTTGCAGTCCAAGAGACTCTCAAGAGATATAATGGTCATTTGAGTTAAATTCACCCATTCCAATGAATGACATTAATGAATGCTAATTTTAAAATTTAGTCATAACTTGAAACATAACATGCAGATCCTGAATGGTAAGCTTAAAAACTATTTCTGAACTATTAACTTTCTCTTTCAACAAAATTAAATGTCTCATATTATTCTGCATGACCTGCCCCCTCCCAACCCCACCTCATTTTACTTTTTTCTTTTTTGGCTGCGTCACTTACAGGATGTTAGTTTCCTGACCAGGGATAAAACTCACCCCTCTGATGTGGAAATGCAAAGTCTTAACCACTGGACAACTAGGGAAGTTCCCTTTTGATGCTCTGTGAATTTTCTAACCATATAAAACATCAAAGCGATTTATTTAGGTGACAGAATTATGGGTCACTGTAGCTTTCTTTAACTTTTCTGTATTATAAAAAAAATGACACTCTCTATTTTCTAATGTGACAGTGGTACACTCAATACTAAATCAAACCTTCCAGCGTTTACCCTAGATATTTGACAATATATTCAATCAGGGCACAAAGATGGGATTAGCTTAATCCCAAACACAATGTGGAACAAGGAGGAAAATGTGAAAGACAGAAATCCATTTCTCCTTGTCCTCATAGGAACCCGGTAACACTTCAGTGCGATAGAACCAACCATACTGTATGCAGTTAAGCCCCAACTACAGATAGCATCAAACAACATCAACTTTTCATAATGGTGGCTCCTTCTCAGAACAGTCTGAACAACATCTCTCCAACTATTCTGAAAATCTGACTACTGAGAAAAATATGATTTGGAGAAATTAAACAACAGTCTTAGATCTCATCTACTGGAAAATATCTGGAACTAAGATCTATGTTCATTTTAGAATATAATTTTTAACACAATCTCTCCCCAGTCCACACCCTTATCTGTTAATTTTGAAGTTTTTGTTTGGCTTTGTTTCTAATAGTTGATATCTTTCTTTTTAATATTAAACTTTTATGTCTATTTGGTTTGGCACACTTATAACTTTATAAAAGTCAATGACAAAAAAAAAAAGTCAATGACTACTTAGTAAAAGGAATAAAGAGAAATTACTCGCTAAGTTTGTTGCCAAGTTCTTGAAGAGCTTGCTCCTGTTTGTGATATATTTTTTTCAATCGCTGATTTTCATCCTGGAGGTTAAGGAACTCCTTCAAAATAATAAAAGACAGAAAATGCAATTTAAAAGAAACAAACTCCACATCGTATGCTGCTGCTACTAAGTCGCTTCAGTCGTGTCTGACTCTGTGAGACCCCACAGACATACCATTAAAGAATAGGAGTGTATCCTTCAGCTTTTTACAAAAAATAGCTGGTCTATTTACTATCAACTATTTTCTATTCATTTAATCCCCTTAATGATATTTTTAAAGAAGACCAATATACTTTGTTTCCTCCGTATACAGGTAAATTATGACTTGTCTTTTCAAGTAACTTTCATCACGATAGGATTTTGAAAGTTTACCACCATTACTTACTTTTTTAAGAGTAATGATCTGTTGGGTCTCATTTCTGAGATGAGATACAGTGTCTTTCTCCTTTTGAAGATCTTCCCGAAGAGTCTGTCTCCATTCCTTCTCAATCTTCAGATCGGTTTCCAGTTGTGCCCTTGAATGACAAATAATACAGAGACAGCTTAGTGCTCTTTCTCACATGACAGTTGTATGTATTCTTTTTAAGAGTATCTCATTGGTTGATTACTTTCACCTTTGTAATTAAATTCTTCAGATTTTCTTTCACAAATACCTTTTAGAAAACAAGTTCCGTAGCACAAGATTTTCAGATCTCGAATCTCAGTTAATTTGTCAATCACAAAAACCTCTTGTGATCTGTCATTTACTAATTCTACATACGTAAATACTGGACAAGCATGAAAAATGCCTGGAAAGGCACACCATACTATTAAGGCTTGGTTCTGTCTTAGAAATGGAACCATGTTCTGTGCCAAGAGGAAATTTTTACAACAAACTAATGAAAAGTATTGCTCTGATTTAATAATTACAGCAACCATTAAGTCAATTTAACATCAGTAACAGAGAAATCAATCCTGGTGTCAAGTGCTACTTGACAAGATTACTGTTAGAAGCTGACCCATTACAGAACAGATCTAAGACCAAGGAGACACTGGAGGAAAATCCACACTGTCTGAAAAATGCCAGTTCACATCTGAAAGCACTATTTCATCAGTCAAACAACAGGTGCTAGCTGGAAAAACAAAAGTAGTCAAATTCTCACATTTTAGGAAAGCTTCCCAAAATATTTCAATAATTATTTCTCATAAGCAGATGTTATCAGGTTAGGCATACACTAATAATGCTATAGTTTCTAGTACTTTACATTTTAATTATAATGTTATATCTTAATATTGAGAATATCACAGTATTATTTTAATTTTTTGTGTTAAAATTACTTCTTTCCTCATATGGTTAGCGTTTCCATCTTTAGCCAAATTATTTTCAGGGAAGCAAATTTGAGATTTTATAATTCAAGTTGAAGAGACAAGATACTTCAAAACGGAATTTACACATTGTTGATAAATACTATTTCACCACAGAGTTAAAGAGAATATGGAGGGACAGGTATATATTGCTAACACTGAGTAAGCAAAGTACAGAGTGCATTGAGTGGCATCATCATCCAGAATCAGAAAAAAACTGAGAAAGCAAAAGGAAAATTGTGATTTTAAGTTATTTTACATATACTGTCAAAACACATGTTGATCACCAAAGGCAGAAACCATAAAGGAAAAAGGGGAAAATATAACTATATAAAAGATACACAATGTCTAAAAAATAAATGATAAAAAATCTACTGTAAAATGCCTGAATGAATAAAACACACTATGAACAAAGTTTAAAAAGAAACTATAACTTAGAAAACATTTTCACTGTATGTGAAAGACCCAGAATAAATACATAAAGAGTTCTTACAAATATTAAAAAACTGAACACCACAGAGGAAAAAAATAGAGGATACGAACTGACAATTCACAACAGAAATACAAAAGGCTATCACTAGTATTCAAAGATATGCAAATTTAAACAATAAAGCACATTTTTTTCAGGCTAAATGATTCCTTGAGGTTAACTGAGATATGATGGTACAGACCTACAGTAATTGATATGATAAAATGTCCATGATGTATCAATAACAGATATAATAAGCAAGATACTAGAGAGTATGTAGCAAGTTTCCTCTTTCTAAAAAGCAAAAATATCTATGCATACCAAGAAGTAATGTTCATCAAAATGTTATAAAGAAGAAATACATGTCCAGGGGATTCCCTGGAGGTCTAGTGGTTAACACTCCACTGCACGGGGTGTGGTGAGTTCAATTCCTGGTTGGGGAGTTAAGAAACCAAAATTTTTTCCATTTTAGTTGAAAAAAGGGAATGTGTTAAAAAAAAAAGGAATTTTTTTTTCTCGGACAAAGTCCCAATTGCCTTTTTCTATAGAAACAGTTCCAATTTTTCTCAGCCATCAGGGACTCCTACAATCTCTAAATTGTTAACATGTTTATGCTCTACCAAAATGGCACCAAATGAGAAACAAAATTACTTTCACGGTTTCAGCAGGGACAAATCTCTCTCCCCAGCTCTACCAGCTTCCTATTGTGTAGGTTAGTCCTATTGGGAAGGGCCAGGTCCCTGGAGCATTATTTGGGTCGTCCTTTGGGCAGTGATCAAATACAGGCAGCACTGAAGAATAAATATCAGACTTGTCTTACCTATATTTCTGTCAAACTCTAGAAAAGCAATTCAGTAACACAGATTACTAAAGTTCCAAGATTGTCTTTTATTGGCTGGCAAAGTGTCCCAGTCTTAATTTTCACATTTTTCCATTTTGGCAGGGCACAAGGAATTAAACAAGAAAACCCTTGGCACCATTAATAAACTTGACGACTTAAACGTTCCTTTTGATTTCTGTGGCCAAGAAAGTCCTGAAAGTGCTTTTGTGAAACTTTAAAGGTTAAGAGAAACTGTTTGTTTGTTGAGTGGTTTCTTTTTTCAGGGGGAGGCAGGTAGAAAAACAGGTGGGTTTTAGTTTCACAATGTACAAATGATGCAAGTTTCCAATCAAGGTAATACTTATTCCCTGGCCTAAAGCCTTATTCTATATACCAGCTTCTCCAAATGTTATTTTTATGGTAGATTTAAAAGAAACTTAATTTGGTTCTGGACAAGGTGGAGTAAACACATTTCTACCTATCTGTCCAACTAAGTACAATTAAAAACCCTAGACATTATATATAAACAAATAGAATATTCTGAAAGGGGGAAGAGAAGAAAGTAGACCAGCTAGGAACCCCAGGATTCAAGTAATCACATTGGTGATGAGTGTCCTGAGGCTTCTTTTTGCTTCCTTAAAAGCTCAGACT
Organism: Ovis aries; assembly: GCF_016772045.2. Taxonomy (NCBI): domain Eukaryota; kingdom Metazoa; phylum Chordata; class Mammalia; order Artiodactyla; family Bovidae; genus Ovis; species Ovis aries. Next base: position 24,008,068 of record NC_056078.1, read on the forward strand.
AGGTGCTGAAAAATCCCACATGCACAAACAGCAATGGGCACAGATGAAAAAAGTCCCAAGGAAAGCCTACTCTCTCCTGCCAAAGAGCCAGGAATAAGCAGCCTAGCATGACAGAAACTTTATTTTAACAATAAATGCCCTATTCCAAAGAAATTTTATTTCACCAATAAATGCCCTAGTCCAAGAAACACCAGAGGAAGAAACCATGCTCACCCCAACCACTGTCAGCAAAAGCCAAGTGGGGAGCATAATTTCTACCTTCACCTGGCAATAATGAGGTATCCTTTCTAATCCACCTGTGGTAGTATCAGAGAAAGCCAAGCAGGGAGGCTGAACTTTAACCACCACCCAGCAGTAACAAGCTATCCCTCCCCGTCCACCTCTGTGATGTTAGTGGAAGCCATATGGACAGCCTGGACTTCTATATGCATCAGTAACAAGGCACTTCTTACCCTCCACACAAACACTTGGCAAAGGCCAAAGGGAGAGCCCAGATTTCTACCTTTGCTTAGTGTCAGTGAGGTACCTTTTTCACTCTCCTCCAGGATGGTGTCAACAGAGACCAAAAGGGCAGCCTGGATTTCCATTCCCATTTCATGGTAACAAAGTACCACTTTCTCACTCCAGTGTCAATGAGCGGAAAGCACAGATTTCAATCCCTGCCCACTAGTTAGGCACCCTTCTCCATTCCATCCAGAATAGTCCTGGGCTTCTACCCCTACTTGGTATGAAGGGTCAGTGGTCAGTGTCTACATTCCCCTGCTGGTGTGGTTTCAGTGAAGGACGCTAAAACATAAAATTTAAGGAAGATGCAGTCTCATAACATAGCTCCCAAAATGTGCAGAATGCAACTGAAAAACACTTGTTAGACCAAGAGCCAGGAAAAATCTCAGCTGGATAAGAAAAAACGATCAACAGATGACAATATGTCAGATAATTCCAGATGCCGGAATTAACTGACAAGAATTTTAAAGCAACCATCATAAAAATGTTCCCATAACCAATTAAAAATATGCTTAAGGAACCCCCCCACCCTGGTGGAGGAAATCTAAATTGGTGACCCCATATGGAGAGCAGTATGGAGATTCCTTAAAAAAAATAAAAACAGGGTTAGAAAAAACCCCACCTGATCCTGCAATTCCACTTATAGGCATATATCTGGAGAAAATCATAATTCAAAAAGATACCTGCACCCCAGTGTTCACTGCAGCATTATTTACAATAGCCAAGATATGAAATAAACGTAAATGTCCATCAACAGATAAATGAATAAAGAAAATGTAGTATATCTATACAATGGAATATTACTCAGCCATAAAAGAGAATAAAATAATGCCATCTGCAGTAACAGGAATGGACCTAGAGATTATCATACTAAGTGAGGTAAGCCAAAGACAAAATATCATATGGTATCAGTTACATGTGGAATCTTGGGGGGGGGCGGAAAGCAACTTACATGCAAAACAGAAATAGACCCACAGACACTGAGAACAAGCTTATGATTACTGAAGGGGAAAGGTGGGAAGGGGGTGGTAAATTAAAATTTGGGGATTAACATACACACTACTATATATACAACAGATAACCGACAAGGTCTCACTGTATAGCCCAGGGAACTATACTCAATATCCTGTAATAACCTGTAAAGGAAAATAATCCAAAAAATATATATACATGAATAACTGAATCATTTTGCTCTACGCATAAAACACAACATTTTAAATCAACTGTAGTTCGATAAAATACAGAACAAAAAATTCCCAAAATGTAATTTCCTCCTCTTGAAAATTCCCTCTCCTGCCCAGATTGTGACCTAGACTTCCGACTATCATTTAAAATAAAGTTTATGTTTTATCTCCTCTGGGAAAAAAGAATATGCTTGAAACAAATTAATGAATAAGAAGTTCTGGAAGGAAAGAAGGAAATTTTGGAAGAAAAAAAGAATCAAATGGAAATCTTAAGAACTGAAAAATACAATAATCTCAATGAATGGGATTCATTCATACACACATACATGCAATGAATCTCAGTGAATGACAGGAAAAGATGAGGAAAGAAAGAACTTCCAAACAGAACAACAGGGGCTTCCCTGGTAGCTCAGTGGTCAAGAATTTGCCTGCCAATGCAGGACACAGGGGTTTGATCCCTGATCTGGGGAGATCCCACAAGTAACTAAGCCTTGTGCGCCACCAACTACTGAGCCTGTGCTCCAGAACCCGGGAGCTCCAACTACGGAGACCATATGCCACAAGGACTGAAGCCTGCGCCCCCTAGAGCCCGTGCTCTGCAACAAGGGAAGCCACGGCAACGAGAAGCCCAGGCACGGCAGCTAGAGAAAAGCTAGCACAGCAAGGAGGACCCAGCAGGGCCAAAAATAAATAAATAAATTTTAAAAAGAAAGAAACAGAACAACAGAGACTACCCAAACTGAACAACAGAAAGAAAACTGACTAAAAAAAAAGAATAGTGTCAGGGTCCTGTAGGACCATTAACAAAAAATCTAACATTTAGGATATCAGAGTCCCAGAAAGGAGAGGAGAAAGCAGATGGAACTGAAAAAAACAGAAAAAATCTGAAGAAATAATGGCTGAAGTTTTTCCAAATCTGACAAACATAAGCCTAATAATCGAAGAAGCTGACCAAAGCTGAAATAGCATAAATCCAAAGACAGAATCTTCAGAGTGATTAGAAGAACAATGATTCATTCTACTTTTCATCAGAAATTATGAAGACCAAAAGAAAGTGGTACAACAACTTTCAAGTCCTGAAAGAAAATAACTGTCAACTCAGAATTATATTCTGAAACTACCCTTCAAAATAAAGTTGAAATCAAGACCTCAGATGAAAGAAAACTAAGGAAGTTTGCTGCCAATAGACCTACCCTAGAGGAATGGCTAAATGAACTTCTTCAGACACAAAGAAGGAAAACTTGGGGCATCATGAAGAAAGAAAGAACAATAGAAAGTTTTCTAAATTATGTTTAATGGTTGAAGCACAAATTATATCACTGTCTGATGTGGTTCTCGATATAATATAAGGGAAATATTTAAGCAAATTATATTGTAAAAAAGGGAGTGTAAAAAGGTCTAAGTGGAAGTAAAGCTCCCACATTTCCCTCAAAGTAGTAAACTGTTGATATCAGTAGTGAAAAGTTGCCAATATATAACACAATGTCCAGAATAACCACTTTTAAAAATCTATACAAAGAGATACAATTAAAGATACTACGGATAAATCAAAAAGGAATTCTAAATAATGTTCAAGTAACCCATGAGAAGGCAGGAAAAATTGAATACAGGAATGAAAACAGAAAAAATAAAACAGTAGATTTAAGCTCTAATATATCAACAATTACACTAAATGCAAATGGGCTAAATATATCATTAAGAGAGAGATTGGCAGAATGGATTAAAAAACATGCACTATAGGAAACTTACTTCAAATATAATGAAACAAATTAGGCTGAAAATAAAAAGATGGAAGATATACATAACATTGATCTTTTGTTTACTACATGAAAACATTAGTCAGAAGAAAGCAGGAGTGGCTATGTTAATATGAGATATAGTAGATTTCAGAGCAAATAAAATTACCAGAGACAATAAAGGAACATTATAAAATGATAAAAGGTCAATTCACCAAGAAGACAAAGAAATGCTAAATGTGTAGGCAACAAACAGATTTCCAGAATACAAGAGGCCAAAATTGATAGGACTGAAAGTAGAGATACACAAATCCACAATTATAGTTAGGATATTTCAACAAATCCTCTCTTGATAATTGATAGAACCACTAAACAGAAAATCATCAAGAATAGAAAAGAACAACACCTCAACCAATGGATTTTAAAATTAATTTTTATTGGAGTATAGTTGCTTTTTAAGCAATGGATTTAAAGGTAGCTTAGCAAGTAACACATCATACCTGGTAAGTGATATTGCTTATTGATGTTACACATGAACTGCATAGTCCATGGGGTCACAAAGAGTTGGACACAACTGAGCGACCTTCACTTTCTTCAAACATAATGTTTAACAATTTTCTATTGCTGTTTTGCTGTTTTCTTTAATAACAAAAGTGATACATATTTCTTGGGGTAAAAAAGTACTGATCTAAAAAAAGTAAAAAGTAATTTTACTCTTACTATCAATTTGCCATTACTGTCAATATGCCATTACTCCCTTGAGATAATCATTTTCCAGAATCTGTATTCTTTTTTTTTTCCGCTGTGTGGCATGTGGGACTTTAGTTCCCCAACTGGGATAAAATCCAAGCTCACTGCAGTGGAAGCATGGAGTCTTAATCATTGGATCGCCAGGGAAGTCCCCAGAATCTATATTTTTAGAACTTTTCTTCACATAAATACACACCTATGCAATTTTAATTTTATAAAAAATGGGATAAAACTTCACCTACAGCTTGTTTTTTTGGCATCTTTCCTAGCTGGTAATATGTAGATCTATCAAATGAAGTACTAAATAAATAAAAATATTCTCAGAAAACATCATGTTCTTTGATAATACAAACTCTGTGGAGTTACAAAGGTCTATTACACTCAGTATTTAGAAACATAATGGCCATCAGATTAATGCTGAACAACCAGAAAGAATAAAACTCTCCATGAGCAAGAAGATAGCAAGACGGTTGAAAGTAACTCTATAAACAATAAAGGGAGCAAAAACATAAGTCTTATCACAACTGTGCTTTCTAGTTTTGTTTTGCTTTTTTTTTTTTTTGGAAGGAAAACTCTACAATCTAGCCAGCATCGTTAAATAAATGAAAATACAGGTTTTCTTCCATTGCATGCAAAGAAAGGAGGAGGAAAAGAGGGGGAAATTATATTAACACAGGTATTTACTTCCAAGTAAAATACTCACAGCTGTTTCTCCTTTTGGGAGATTTGTTTCTGCAGACTGTCCAATTTACTCTGATACTCTTGTAGATATTTCTTGTCCTCATCTTCAATTTCCATTTGCGCCTTCTCTGCTTGCTGCAATCTGGTGTAATTCAAATCAACTTTGGGTAAAACTGAGGCTAGAACTAGGGTGTAAAAGGGTGAAGAAGACAAATAAAAGAAAAACGGGGAAATAGAAACATTTCTAAATGAAAACAAAGTTTGGGGAAAAACTCACAAACTCAAACGTGAAAGAGCCACACAATGTCTAGAAATTGTTTTGTGATTTTTTTCAATACATAATATGCCCAGAATACTATCTTCAATTTTGCTTTATTTCTTGTTCGTAATTAACAATGCAAAGCAATATAGCCTTTACCACTTATGTAAAGCATAAGATGTTAATTTTCAAAGTATAATACGTGCATTACTGCCTTTTTACAAAACCATGAAAAGTATAGTACTTATGTCTACACTAGGTGAAGAAGCCACATTGTTATATATTATGCTAGGATGTGTATGCCAGGAATCAAGTGTGCTACAAGGCCAAGAGCAAAGACCTGCAATTGCTTCAAATTACAGTCAAGTCCTCCCTATAGAATCTTTATGCACTTACTGAAGTATGCCAATGCTATGTGTGTGTATATGTATGTATTTTAGGATTCAAAAGAATTTAGTACTAGTTGGCAACATTCGCTAGAGATCATTTTTGCTCCTCATCACTGAATTTTTAAAATTAGCTTAAAATGTGGATTTTTTTTTCTCCTTTTATTTATGTCATTGCTTCTCCTTGTGCTCAGCTCCACTCCCTGTCTGCTACGGCCACCTAGGGTTTCTTAGATTTAACATCACTACTTGTATAAGAAAACATCTCCCAAGAATTCAAGGAACATTAAGTCCTTGAAGGGAATCGTAAGAGAAATTTCTGTTCAACTAGCCAAAAAAGTTACCTCTTTTCTTCTTTAAAATCCATGCCCATGCGGCAACCCTCACACAATCCAAAAGTATAAAGGCCACTTTCAAAGAAAAGAGAGTAACATTCAAGTTATCTCTAAATCTAAATTTAAAATATTAAGATGGGGAGACGGGATACCCAAGCTTTTCTCAAAGGGTGCAGGAATAAAAAAAAAAGTCAGAGTGAGGTAGGCCGTGAAGTTGTGCTATTATAGAAGAGGGCTAAGAGGAACTGGAAAGTCAAGGAGCTAAAGCGTAAGATGATGGCCAATCTGAGTTATAAACTATTTTAAAACGTACTCAAAAATCAGTAAAGGAGCTAGTAAATAAAGAGTGGGCCAATGGGGAAAAAAAACTGTGCCAACAAATTGCGAAACCAAAGGATAACTTATTATTAAACAATTTTTATATTTTTCATCAAAAAGTAGCTAAAAAGATAAAAGTGCATTTGAAAATTCTGACCTCCAAAGGGTCAATACTCAAATAAGCCCTTGTGCACAAGGTTTGAGGAATGTGTTTTTGGAAATCCAAGTGCACCCACTCTGCTTTATGGCAATGTACTACCACAGCAGCTGATCAAAAAGTGTACAGGGTTCCTTTCAGAATACATAATAGCGTAAATTATTTTTCGATTTAATATATTATAAAAATGTTGATTCTTTGCCAGTCTGTTTAAATACAAGTGGTTTTCAGAAAGATATATCTTTGACCAGCTTATACTGGTCCTGAGTGTCACTGCTGGCACATTTCACCAATGACATTGCAATTGTTCTAGTTTGAGTTAACAAATCATTGTCACTTCATAATGGAATGGACAGAAATCAAAGACAGAAAAAGGTAATAAAGATGTCCAAAATGTAAAAATGGGGATAAAGAAAACAAAAAAGAAAAAAGAAGAAAGAGGATGTCAATAAAAGAATATTCATGTCAATAAAGCATTAATAGTTATGTTTTTCATAAGTAGATTCAAAGAAAGCAATGATAAGACATATGTTGACACCAACATGACAGGTCAATGGAAATACATTACATTTTCCAACAATAAAAGTGAAAAATGCCAATATAAAACAATTCAATTTAAACAAAATTATTTCTTGGGTGGGGTTGAGGGTCATCCTAGCTCAAAGAAACACACCTGAACTGCCAACTCAGAGAGCTTGATTTCAGATAGAGATGGTGAATGACAGGGATATGACAATCCATATGCATGGAAATCAATCAGGGATAATTCAATCACGGATTTTGTTCCTTTTTCACTTTTTCGAGATTTTGTTTGTGTATTTGTCTTATGTAATACATTAAAACATATAAAATTGCCAATATTAGGCCTTTCTAAAAAAATCTACAAAATGGCAAAGACAAATGAATCAGGCTAATATAAAGCAACTTGATTCCATGCAACAACCAAAACAAAAAAGGCAAAATTCTGCTGGGCTTTAAAAAAAAAAAAAGTCCTGATCTAAACTTTCCTAATGGTCTTTGTGGCAGGTGTCAGAGTTGAATACAGAGAAGGGGGGAGAGAGAAAGTAAAAAAGAAACTAGGAGTGGGAATGCTGTACCTTTGTTCCAGCTGTCTCATGGCTGCAGTAATTTTACTGGTTTTCTCTTCTAGTCGGGCAATTATTTCATTTTTTTCTTTCAAACCATCTTCAGAACCCTATTTAGAAAAAACATAAAAGCTACAGTGGCTTTGAATTTTTTAAACCCAGATATGTATAAGCTTTGTATACCATTTTGCTATGGGGTTGTTATTTTGAAACGACCAGCCTTTGTTTACAGATTAAAATATTCCTAGATGCACTTCTAAGTTCACAGTAGCACTATTCACCATAGCCAAAACATAGAAATAACCCAAAAGTCCATCGAAAGATGAATGGATAAAGATGTGGCATATTTATACAGTGAAATACGACTCAGCCATCAAAAAAAGAATGAAATAATTCCATTTCCAACAACTCGGATACAACTATCATACTAAGTGAAGGAAGTCAGAAAGAGAGAGACAAATACCATGTCATCTCTTATATGCAGAATATAAAATATGGCACAAATGAACATATCTATGAAACAGACTCACAGACACAGAGAACGTATTTTTCACTGCCAAGTGTGTGGGTGGAGGAGATGGACGGCATGTCTGGGGTTAGTAAATGCAAACTATTACACATAGACTGGATAAACAACAAAGTCCTCTGTATAGCACAGGGAACTATATTCAATATCCTGGGATAAACTGTAATGGAAAAGAATATAAAAAAGAATGTATTTATATAGATATATGTGTGTGTGTGTGTGTGTGTGTGTGTGTGTGTGTGTGTAAATAAGTCACTTTGTTTATACAGCAGAAATTAACACAACACAGTAAATCAACCATACTTCAGTTAAAAAACAATAAATTAAAAATAAAATACTCCTAGATCTAAAGCAGTACTACTATTAGTCTTCATTTAAAATGTAATAAAGGGGGCATTCCCTGGCAGTCCAGTGGTTAAGACACCGAGCTTTCACTGCTGAGAACATGGGTTCAGTCCCTGGTTGGGGAACTAAGATCCCATAAATCATGCAGTGCCGTCAAGAAAAAAATACATTAATGATAAAGGGGAAAAAAACCCTCACCCTTCAGTGTTTTCAGAAGATGGCAGAATAAACTCTTGGAAAATACACTGATTTTTTCAAATTAAATTGTAAAAGGATTCTGGCAACATGTCTACTTAACAGCAACATCATTTTATCAGAAAACTCATAACAATTACAGTAAAGCATTTCAATCAAAATTAACTCTCTCAGGACTATACTATGCAAAGAAATTTATAAAAATGTCCTGCATATTTTGATTAAAATGTCCCAAAAGATTTAATCTTCATCTGTTAACCTGTCAACATCAAGAAACAAATTCAGGTGATTTTTGTCTGTTCTTTGACATTACTACATTTCTTCAGCTTCCATTTAGGAAAAAAGCCACTGATTTTTACTAATAAAATGGCACAATTACAATGAATTCATCTCTTCAAAATCAAACCCTTCATAAAAATATTCATTCTTAATTCATATAACAAGAAATTCCAAGATTTTAAGAATATTCCTTACCTGCAACTTCTGATACGTTTCTATGTTAATTGCTTTAACCTCCTCCAGTTGTTGTCGAAGGCCTATCAGAGTATCTTGTTTCTCATGGATATCTTTCTCCAACAACTTCATGGCAAGTTCAATCTCATGTTTCATACTAACTTGTACTGCCAGCTCATTCTCCACATCCTGCAATTCAACACAGCCTCAGCTCACACACGATTTCAGGGTGTCAAAGTCAGATACACAACAGTTAATCAGACCAAGATTCACTATGCAGACTACTGCTTTTGAGTTAAAAGCCCCATTAAACGAAATCAGCTAGGCCCTATAACAACATTCTATATTTTCAAAGGCACATTTTGTTAAATGAAACCATTTTACAAATTCTATTAATTATCACTATTCTACTGGCTAAAGAATTACGGACTTTTAAGCCTCATAAACTCGGTATTAATTTTCCTTAAAGAAATGACATAGTCCATATAAGGCCAGAGGTAAATCAAAAACACCATTTCACAAAGTTTTATTTCTTTTCCTAAAGAATTTTATATGAGAGGATCTTAAGACAAATGTCTCTTGATTCTCTTTTTGACCTGGGTTGGTTACACATGTATTTAGAATCCATTGAGCTACATATTGGTATTTTTCTGCTGATATTTCATAACTTAAAAGGTTAAAAAATAAGTTAACTTTAAATAAGACTTTACTGTTTGGATATTGATATCTGAATACATCACTCTATTCTATTTTCTGTAACGCTGGTCACAATGCACTATTTCCCAAACAGACTATAACACTGTTTAAAAACACTGCTTATAAAACAGACACAGTGGGAGTTTAAAAAGTTAGAAGGCATTAAGGGAATGAGATTGCTATCTCACGCCAAGGAAAGTAAGTCTGATAAAGATTTTAACCAGCGCTTATGGGGAAATTATTATCATATTTGCTAATGTAACTGTAATGCAACCTACTTGTCTTAACTGAGATTCATCTCGAAGCTGCCTTCTGGCTTCATTATACATTTCATCTAGCCCTTGCCTGGAATGCTTATATGTTTGAAGCTCAGTTTCCACATCTACTTTGGTAACCTAGGACAAAAACATAAAATGTTTTACTCTATACAGAATGTGTTGCCATGCCTTCCCCAGGGGATCTTCCCAACCCAGGGATCAAACCCAAGTCTCTTATGTCTCCTTCACTGGCAGGCGGGTTCTTTACCACTAGTGCCATCTGATAAATCCATTCTATGATCACTTCTATTAGTTAATACAGCACAGAAATATCCAGTCTATGCAAAAGCCCTCAAAGTGGCCATTTCTGATGCAAGTCAATCTGTTTGTAATCAGTCTATACTTACCTCTAGGTGCTGCTGTGTTTTCATTAAAATCAATTTATTTTCACTTCGTAATTGATGATTTTCTTCTTGGAGTTTAATGATATTATTCTTTGCTATTGCTAACTAAAAATAAAATGAGGAATAAAAAAAAGATTTTAAACATCTTTATTTATACTTGCTTTACAGGTTACGTTCATGGCTATGCACAACAGAAGATAAAATTCTAAAACTTGTAAAATGTCTCTCACATCTACAGAAATTTTCATAAGAAAAATGCTTTTATCCCAAGATACCACCTAAAGAAATTGTATTTCTATTTCCTTTTGTTAGTCAAATAGTATGTCAGCTGGAACATATTGTTTATATGACTTACAATGTGTCCTGAATACAAAACGCATGAATAAGCATATGAAGAATTATATGCTAAACAATAAGACAACTGTTTATATGTTAAACAATAAGACTTGTGCAAAACAAAACACTTGTGCAAAAACAACAACATCTATAAGGAAAGTTGTGCTATAATTGAAAATGTAATACAGACATTCATGATAACCAAACAGGGCACCCTAGTGAAATCTGGGCATAATGAGTGACAGCTCTCACCACCAGAGTTAAGTATGAATGAAATTAAATATGAATGGCTAAGTGACTCGGCTCTGAAGCCTAAAAGGAAAAAACGGATTCTAGGAGCAGAAAGCAGAAACCAATCCCCAATGCTGGCTTGCAAATAAATTTCTCAACACTTTGTCAGAAACGCAACTTCAACTTCACAGTGCTCCTAAGGTCAAGAAGAGGCACAAACAAGTGAGTAGCTCTCGCCAATGGTCCCAATCTATCACACTATCAAACGGTCCTAAACTATCAAAATGAAAACTCATACAAACAATCACGTGCTTGCTGGTTTGGGACAACTGGGTCAGTTCTAAAAGAATGTGGATCCTAATTAACATGGAAAACAGAATTCACAGTTCTAATAACGTATTTCTTCCTGGAGCCTAAGTAATTCTGAAAATGGAAAGCAATCCTATGGTTAAGTGAAAGTCACTCAGTCATGTCTGACTCTTTGTGACCCCATGGACATAGCCCACCAGGCTCCTCTGTCCGTGGAATTTTCCAGGCAAGAGTAGGTAGCCACTTCCTTCTGCAGGGGAATCCCAACCAAGGGATCAAACCTATGTCTCTCATATTGCAGGCAGATTCTCTACTGTCTGAGCTACTAGGGAAGCCCCTGTGGTAATTCTGTGGCTAGCCTGTTTTTTTTTTTTTTTTTTAATCTCAAAAGCAACGTGGCATGTGTGTGTGCTCAGCTGTCTCCAACTCTTTGCGACCCCATGGACTGCAGCCTGCCAGGCTCCTCTGTCCAAGGGATTTCCCAGGCAAGAATAATGGAGTGGGTTGCCATTTCCTTCTTCAAGGGATCTTCCTGACCCAGGGATCAAACCCACGTCTGTCTTGCATCTCCTGCATCGGCAGGCAGATTCTTTACCACTGAGCTACCTGCAAAGCCCCAAAGCATTACCATACATAAAACAGACAGCCAATGGGAATTTGCTCTATGGCTCAGGAAATTCAAACAGGGACTCTGTATTAATAACCTAGAGGGGTGGGATGGGGAGGGAGACTCAAAAGGGAGGGGATGTATGCATATCAATGGCTGATTCATGCTGAGGTTTGACAGAAAACAACAAAATTCTCTAAAGCAAATATCCTTCAATTAAAAAACAAATAAATTTTTAAAAAGAGAGAGATGTGAGGGAGTTCCTTGGTGGCCTAGTGGTTAGGACTCGGCACTGTCACTGCCGTGGCACTGGCTCAAACCCTGATCGGGGAACTGAGATTCTGCAAGATGTATGGCATGGCCAAAACAGTTTTTTTAAAGTTAAAACAGAGCTGAGATAAATTTCTGATTTGCAACCACTAAATAGCTACTTTGACAATGCAGAAAACCAGAGTATATCAGATGAGTTTCACACATGGGAGGCTAGAGAAAGGGTGGTCATGATCATGGAGTGATGCTTGAAAGGAAAAGTAATCTGAATACGGGAATAAGGGGGACAGGATCATTATAATGGGAATTTCTAACTATAGGTGATTCCACTATTTAAATATAGGTCATCCAAGTCAAGAAATGAGATTCACAGTTTATTTATAGAAGAGTTTGTATGCATTGCATTTGGGGGCTCATTTCTAGAAGTTGGGTATCTCAAATAATTCACAGATTCACCTGAGGACTTGCCCGAGAATAATATATGGTTTCTCTAGAACTTATGATGATCAGTTACAACTATTTCATCATAATGATGAAAATGTGTTTGTGTGTGTGCTCACACGTGTATTCAGACTTAAAATGGAAAAGGATCGCCAATACTAGGTCCTTGAAAGACAATTATCCATGGCTGGGTTACAATACCTCTTCAATCAGCTTAGTATTTGACTTTTCTAACGAGTCAACTCTTGAATGGAGACTGCTGACTGTGCTGCTGAAATTGATAAAGAAAAAACTCATTCAGAATCACACAAACTCACAAAGGCAAGAAAAAATTTGTTATCCTGGACTCATCATGTTGACTGACATGCACCAACTGCCTTGTCTGAATTTTTTATTGCCACACTTACACATGAAGTCCTCTAAAGTAGGAAAAATGAATTTCTGAACCAGCAAAATGACATAAACTTTCACCTTTTTGCTCGAGGGTTGAGTGATAAGTCTGAAATTCTATTCTCAAATGTCTCTGAAGATTCTATTTAAAAATATAGCTCTCATTTTCTGCTGAAAATCAATTATTTTCAATAATTTTCTGTATTCTTAATTTCCATTCACTCTCTATCCCCTCAACCCCTTTTCAAATGCTTATAAAAAAGGAATAGGGTTAAGATGACCTAAAAGGGGGGGAAAAAAAAACTTAGGACAATATCCAAATGTATTAAGCATCTATGTGTCCATAATACTTACTTCAGTTGTCTATTTAATTCTTCAACATAATTCTTCTGGTCTAATATTGCAGCAATTTGAACATTCCTAGAGGAGGAGGGGAAAGCAGCTTTTAGTTAACTGGAAAGGGATCTACTGGGTGGCCAAAAAAACAAACAAGAAATACACAAAAGGTCTAAATCATCTAAAACTGCTGTGAAACCATAACAGTAAAACATTTCAGTTCAGTTCAGTTGCTCAGTCATGTCCAGCTCTTTGCGATTCCATGGACTGCAGCACACCAGGCTTCCCTGCCCAACATTATCTTGCCTTTCAAATAAAATTCAACAATCTTTATAATCAAATAGCAGTAAGCTATGAACTAAAAAACTATTAACCTTTGTTAAATAAATTACATGCTAATATTAAACAATACCATTAGTATATTTTTTAATTTTTTGCATTTATTTAAGAAATATATTTGACATATGAAGTGTAAATTTAAAGTATACAACATGTTAATCTAATACATTTATATACTGTGATGGACTGCCATTGTAGCAATAATTAGCACCTCTCATATTACATAATTATCTTTTCTCTTTAGTAGACCAAATAAGTTTATTTTAAACACAACTGTCTTAAATAAACCAGTATTTGTAAGTTCATGAGTAATAAACTTATATCTCTTTTTATCACAGAAATGAGAGTTGACAATTAAAATGGGTCTCTGGGGAATTCCCTGGCAGTTCAGTGGTTAGGATTCTACATTCCCACTGCCAAGGGCCTGGGTTTGATAGCTGGTTGGGGAACTAAAATCCCATAAGCCTTGAAGCACAACCAAAAAATAAATAAATAAAAAATAAAATGGGTCTCTGAACTAATGGTACGACCAAAAGTCATACTTCAGACTAAAATACAGTATGTGAAATACGAAAATCATACCTTTCTTTATTTCCAATATCCTCTTCATTCTTTAAATACATTGAAAAATCAATCACTCCAACCTGAAATAAAGTTATTCTTAGAGAGTAGAAATACTAGAAGTACCTCCAAAATACAACTGATTTTCATCCTTAATTTTTCTCTAGTGTTTAACAGCACTGTTTACACCTGGATCAAAGAGGAAGAGTACAAACTGAAAATACTATGCCTTTGGCACCAGCCGTTTTAACTTACTTGTGAATCTAAATCTTCTCCCTTTACACACAGATTAGCATCTATCACATTCAGGCCAACCAGCAGCCCGACAATTACTGCTCCCTCTTCTTCCATCATTAGTGCATGATACTCATAGAATTCACTGTGAAATGAAAATAATAAAAACTGTAAATCACAAATTTATTTCAAAAACTAACTTGTAAAATCTCAATACCTTATAACAAGCATGGAACCAATATTAAGTGAGGTATTTTAAAATTAGCCTTTCTATACATGAATAACTTAAAATTTTGAGATATAAATGTCTGTAAAGAAAATGTAAAAGAAAAAGACTTAAGGAGATAAAAGAGGAAAAGGAAATTTGAGTGAGAGAAAAGAGAAGCAAAGAGAGATTTTAAAAGAAAAGGCATCACTGAGGCCTGGAATATTTATGACTCTCAAAAGACATAGTGATGGCTGCTAATCTGATAACAGTACTTTTCAATACGGTTGCATTTTCTTCCCAGGATTTATCAAGACTCTTGGGATAAAGACTAAGTGGCAAAATGAACATATGAAACATTTCAAGTCAATTCATTTGGTATATATATATTACAAGTGCTCTTAACGCTGCTAAGTCACTTCAGTCGTGTCCGACTCTGTGCGACCCCATAGACGGCAGCCCACCACGCTCCCCCGTCCCTGGGATTCTCCAGGCAAGAACACTGGAGTGGGTTGCCATTTCCTTCTCCAATGCATGAAAGCGAAAAGCGAAAGTGAAGTCGCTCAGTCGTGTCTGACTCTTCGAGACCCCATGGACTGCAGCCCACGAGGCTTCTCCGCCCATGGGATTTCCCAGGCAAGAGTACTGGAGTAGGGTGCCATTGCCTTCTCCGAGTGCTCTTAATATCTATCCATAAAGATATTTATGGATATCTAAATCCAAAAACAATGTTCAAACAAAAGACTTGTGAAAGAAATAGGATAGTCTAAAAACAAAGACTTGACAACTAATGCTCAGGATTCTAGTTATCACCGTCTGATGACTTCCTCAAGAAGTCCCATGTATATTGTTTAATCACTTTAATTAACCTTTAGAATATGATTGAGAAATTGAAGGTGTTTAAAAGTATGCTTATTCTCATTTAACAAATGTGAAAACCAAGACATACCACTGAAGTCAAGAGTAAAATCAAAAATGACCAGATTCTCCAGAACATCACAGAGGCACTCTGAGAAAACAAGGCCAAATGGAGGGGCTGACGTAGGCTCACTCCTTCTGAAAACTAGTCTCCTTGCTTCGAAAGTCTGTCTTAAACATTTGTCCTTCCATTTAAATAGACAGTTTAAAAAATACCCACAATACAGCCAAAGCAGTGGTCTGGATATTTAAGATCTAAAAAGAAACCTCTTGAATTAAAGCCTCAAATTTCAATACAAATTTCTATTCATAGAATTAACTGTAACTTTAAAAATTAAAAATATGACATACAAATTTCCACCTTATTGGCCAGTAAAAATCTTACAGTATTCATTTTTCAGGCTAGTTCTTGATCTATGTTATGTCCCCACCGAGGTTTTCTATCTCATTTTTCTCCTTCTTTTATTTTATGCCATCACGATGTGTTTTATGTATCCTTTCATACTGTATCTTCTATCCTTTTTGGAAGACAGGATATAAATGAAATAAAAAATGAAAATGAACATGATTTAATGGTAATTACCTCAAGAGATCCCTTTGAATAATTAAGCAACGCAGGTAATCAGCCATTTTTTTCTGCATGAGGGCTAGTCGAAGCCATGCTCTTGCACGACCGAGGGGGGTCCTGAAAAGCAAAACCAAATGGTCAAATAACAGTTTCCGCCCAAAGATTATAGGCTACATCTTCTATCTTTGTTGAGATACACGTTAATAATGAGAAAAGGCAATTAATCATGGTCTTACCTTTGTTTCTAGAGCTTTAAGTCAGTTCTCTGATCATGCAAACCAATCTCTAGGAGCTATTTAAGTCTCTAAGGTAAACCTGAACCTACAGGACATCTAGGTACCACTTCATGCCTTGAAAGAAATGACTCTCTAAACAGGGAGGATATTTCTACAAGAAATATTCTGTCAGAATAGGCTTAGCCCTCTAAACATGATTATGCAAAATCCATCAGTAAAGGCAGCATGATGCCCTCAAAAAATAACTGGCCTTGTATCTGAATTTTAAAAAGCATAACAATGCTAAGAAGCTATCTAGCTGCTAATTAGAGAGAATCACCAGGCTGCTTGCTGTTTTTCAAATATTTCTTTAACCCAGTTGTCCTTTAGAACATTAAATCTCCTAACGCAGAGGCCTACTGGGAACAAAACTTCTAATACAACAAATATGTCTGAAAGGTTGTGGCCCAGGGCCAATTTTGCTGGCTATAAGCAGAGTCTCTGAGACCAGAGAGAGCACACAGCTCTTCTTAAAACTGAAGGTGTTTGTGCTCAAGATGAAAATTAATTCTATCTAGGCAAAAGATGTACTGATGTGTAACCAGGGCAAAAAAACCCACACAAACCACAGTATCTCCTCATGGCAAATTGAACAAAACCATCTGGGGAAGATAATCCATGCTCATGGAACAGCAGCATGACCTGTGCCAAATTCTGAGGCCACCTTTCTGCTAAGGTCATTGTCACAGGGACAGAATAAAGGGATAAAAGAGGTGATGGAACAGTTTAATCACACTGCTACTGCTGCTGCTGCTGCTGCTGCTAAGTCACTTCAGTCGTGTCTGACTCTGGTGACCCCATAGATGGCAGCCCACCAGGCTCCCCGGTCCCTGGGATTCTCCAGGCAAGAACACTGGAGTGGGTTGCCATTTCCTTCTCCAATGCATGAAAGTGAAAAGTGAAAGGGAAGTCGCTCAGTCGTGTCTGACTTTTAGCGACCCCATGGACTGCAGCCTACCAGGCTCCTCCATCCATGGGATTTTCCAGGCAAGAGTACTGCAGTGGGGTGCCATTGCCTTCACTAGGGGACTGTAAATAAAAAAAATATGGTAGACCTCGGTAAGTTAATGATTACTCAGGAAAGCAGGTTTGCTTAACCACAAAACCATGCAGCAGAAGGAAAAGACGTGCCTCTAACCAATAAAACAACGGTGACATCAGACTCATATACTGCCCAGTGAGCTCAGTATGTTAATGATCACCAGGACATGCTCTCTGCACACATTAAAAAAAAAAAAAGGTAATTTGTGGACCTGACTTGACCACATAGAGATAAGAAAACTCCCCTGCTTAACCTGGAGGAGGAACCGATGATGGAAGCATGATGCCTACTGAAGAAAGACAAAGGTCTTCACCCCACTGCCCCCTTTTCCTTTGATTATAAAACTGTAACCTAGTAAGTTCTCGGGCACAGTATTTCTCATTCACTTGTAAGACTCACAAGCGTCCTATTCTACTAAATCACTTATCTATCACTCTGTCTCTTGAATTCCTTTTCTGTGCTGAGACACGAAGGACTATGGTACTGGAGCTCTTCAGAGCCTGTGAAAGGACACCAAATGGTTTCAATTGACGACAAAATTCATGTGATGTTATACCTCTCAAAGACTTAAACTTATTGAAAATGTGCTGGGTCTTCATTGCTTCAGGCGGGTTTTCTCTCGTTTTGGTGAGCAGGGGCTACTCTTGGTTGCGGTGTGCAGGGTTCTCCACGTGGTGGCTTCTCTTATTGTGGAGCACAGGCTCCGGGCCCTCGGGCTTCAGTAGCTGCAGCTCCCGGGCTCTAGAAGTGGGTTCTAGAGCATAGGCTCAGTAGTTGTGGCACTCAGGCTTAGCTGCTCTGCGGCATGTGGAATCTTCCCAGACTAGGGAAAGAACCTGAGTCCCCTACACTGGCAAGTGGATTCTTATCCACTGCACCACAGGGAAATCTGTGGCTCTGCCACTTCTTATAATTTCTTTGATCTTTACTTTTCACATCTATATAATTATTAATAAACTCTACGCTAAGAATGATGTAAGCACTAAATGAGATAATTCATGTAAAACAGTTATCTTATTATCCTGATACATTGCTCAATAAATAGAAGCCATTTACTTTAAGCCCTCAAGTGTAACTTGCAAACATTTGGATGATGTAACAACAGAAAACATTACCATATTCCCAAAACCCTAAATCGTAAAGCTAAGAGAAAGCAGACTTAAAATGAAGAAAGTAGGCAAAACCACTAGACCATTCAGATATGACCTAAATCAAATCCCTTATGATTATACAGTGGAAGTGACAAATAGATTCATGGGGTTAGCTCTGATAGACAGAGTGTCTGAAGAATATGGACAGAGGATGGTGACACTGTATAGGAGACAGGGATCAAGACCATCCCCAAGAAAAAGAAATGCAAAAAAGCAAAATGGCTGTCTGAAGGGGCCTTACAAATACCTGTGAAAAGAAGAGAAGTAAAAAGCAAAGGAGAAAAGGAAAGATACAAGCATCTGAATGCAGAGTTCCAAAGAATAGCAAGAAGAGATAAGAAAGCCTTCCTCAGTGATCAGTGCAAAGAAATAAGAGGAAAACAACAGAATGGGAAAGACTAGAGATCTCTTCAAGAAAACTGGAGATACCAAGGGAACATTTCATGCAAAGATGGGCACCATAAAGGACAGAAATGGTCTGGATCTAACAGAAGCAGAAGATATTAAGAAGAAGTGGCAAAAATACACAGAACTATACGAAAAAGATCTTCACGACCCAGATAATCACTATGGTATGATCACTCCCCTAGAACCAGACATCCTGGAATGAGAAGTCAAGTGGGCCTTAGGAAGCATCACTACGAACAAAGCTAGTGGAGGTGATGGAATTCCAGTTGAGCTATTTCAAACCTGAAAGATGATGCTGTGAAAGTGCTGCACTCAATATGCCAGCAAATTTGGAAAACTCAGTGGTGGCCACAGGACTGGAAAAGGTCAGTTTTCATTCCAATCCCAAAGAAAGGCAATGCCAAAGAATGCTCAAACTACCGCACAATTGCACTCATCTCACACGCTAGAAAAGTAATGCTCAAAATTCTGCAAGCCAGGCTTCAGCAATACATGAACCGTGAACTTCCAGATGTTCAATCTGGATTTAGAAAAGGCAGAGGAACCAGAGATCAAATTGCCAACATCCGCTGGATCATTGAAAGAGGAAGAGAGTTCCAGAAAAACATCTATTTCTGCTTTATTGACTATGCCAATGCCTTTGACTGTGGATCACATCAAACTGGAAAATTCTTCAAGAGATGGGAATACTAGACCACCTGACTTGCCTCTTGAGAAATCTGTATGCAGGTCAGGAAGCAACAGTTAGAACTGGACATGGAACAACAGACTGGTTCCAAATAGGAAAAGGAGTATGTCAAGGCTGTATACTGTCACCCTGGTTATTTAATTTATATGCAGAGTACATCATGAGAAACGCTGGGCTGGAAGAAGCACAAGCTGGAATCAAGATTGCTGGGAGAAATAACAATAAACTCAGATAGGCAGATCACACCACCCTTATGGCAGAAAGTGAAGAAGAACTAAAGAGCCTCTTAATGAAAGTGAAAGAGGAGAGTGAAAAAGTTGGCTTAAAGCTCAACATTCAGAAAATGAAGATCAAGGCATCCGGTCCCATCACTTCCTGGCAAATAGATAGGGAAACGGTGGAAACAGTGGCTGACTTGATTTTTGGGGGCTCCCAAATCACTGCAGATGGTGACTGCAGCCATGAAATTAAAAGAAGCTTGCTCCTTGGAAGAAGAGTTATGACCAACCTAGACAGCCTATTAAAAACTAGAGACATTACTTTGGCAACAAAGGTCTGTCTAGTCAAGGCTATGGTTTTTCCAGTAGTCATGTATGGATGTGAGAGTTGGACTATAAGAAAGCTGAGCGCCAAAGAATTGATGGTTTTGAACTGTGGTGTTGAAGAAGACTCTTGAGAGTCCCTTGGACTGCAAGGAGGTCCAATCAGTCTATCCTAAAGGAATTCAGTCCTGAACAGACTGATGCTGAAGCTGAAACTCCAATACTTTGTCCACCTGATGCAAACAACTGACTCATTTGAAAAGACCTGGATGCTAGGAAAGACTGAAGGCAGGAGGAGAACGGGACGACAGGATGAGATGGTTGGATGGCATCACTGAATCAATGGACATGAGTTTGAGTAAGCTCTGGGAGTTGGTGATGGACAGGGAGGCGTGGTGTGCTGCCGTCCATGGGGTTGCAAAAAGTCAGACACAACTGAGCAACTGATCTGAACTGAAGAGAAAGCAAACTGATAATCTGACAAAAAAGGTAAGCATTTTTTTTAAAAAAGTTATCTCTTTCACAAGAATTAAGATAAATTAAAGGAAGCTCATATATCTTAATCATACCCTGAAGAACACAAGAACCCAGGCTTAACAACAAAAAACTGCAAAAACTTTTCAACATTCATGAGTTACTAGCTAGAACATTCAGCTTTTAAGACACTTCACATACAGTTTCTCCTCAGTATTGGGACCCCCTCAGATACCAAAAGCCATGGATACACAAGTCCCTCTTATAAAATAGCACAGTATTTGTGTATTACCTATGCACATTCTCCCATATATTTTAAATCATCTCTAGGTTATTTATAATACTTAATACAATGTAAATACTATGTAAAGAATTGCCCGCATGTGACAAATTCAAGTTTTGCTTTTTGGAACTTTCTAGAAAATCTCTTTTTCAAACAGTTTTGATCCAAAGTTGGTCAATCCACAGATGCAGAACCTACAGATATTAAGGGCCCTCTCTACCTTCATCTAGTCAATCAGGCAGGTGACATTATAGATCCCAATTTTCACAACAAGAGAAGTAATCTGCCCAAGTCTTACGGTATATAAATGGCTTATTGGTGAATTCAAATCTCCTGAGCCTCTGTCCTGGATTTAACCTAAATAGTACTGATGGCCTACTACTGCAAACTAGCTTTAGACTCAGGAAATCGAACTGCGTAATTGATACACCCTTTCTTAAAAGAACCTCCCTATTTCCTGCAATGCAATGTGGAATTTAAGTGAGTGGTACGACACAGGAGTGAATACAGTGATAAGAATATAAAAGAAAGAGCACTTCATTCTTATTGAAGGGGCTAAGAAAAATTTCATTAAGGAAATAAAATTTGAACTGATTAATAATACACAGAATTTTATCAGAGAATGCAAGAAGGCTACATAAGGCAGAGAGAATATAATAAACTAGAGTGTGAGGTACTTTTAAGAAACAGTAAATACAGTAAACAGTATATGGTTAGGGATGAACAAGTAATAGGATTACTTACTTAAGACCAGGTAAATCCCGGACACTAGCTCCTATTTCCTCTGCTTCTGGGTATAGCTTCTCCACCAGTTCCAAAGGGCCCCAGATAGTTTTGTTATAACTTAGAAATGATTTTCTCACTTTAAAAAGAAAATATAATAAATGCATACAACTTAAACATGCAAAACTGTAGCAACTTCTTGTTAAATATTTAGTTTCAACATTTCTAACGTAACATACAATTTTTCAGACAGCCTTTCCTCTCTTGTCACTATATAGCCCTACTGAACAGGAGCCTGTTTCTCAGGATTCTGATATTTTCCTTATTGGAAATATGCATCTTGGCCATTCTTCCACATCAGAAATATGCAAGTAGGCAATTAAAGTAAAAAACAACTAGGCTCATTCTTTACTAGTACCAAAATAAGACTGGTGGCCCTAGTCAGTTGATCTTTACCAATTTATTAAATAAACCAAGGACAAATAGTTATTTTAAACACAGAAAAATTACAACTTTACTTTTCCTTTTATTTGTTTCTAAGATTTGGGTAATATAAAACCATGAAATCACTATGTTTCTTTCTTAATACTGACCAAATCTCCTGTAAATTCAGTACTCCTATGGTATGCTCCACCCAACAAGATCAGTAATTTTTCTTTGGGGAGGAAAAATCAATCAGCACAAAGTCGCTTTACAATGATTCATAAAAATACACATTTGACTGTTAGCATATGCCTCATGAAATTTTGTGAAGTAAAGGAAAATAAATTCGGAAAAGAGTTTAAAATGTAACTACTTTGGCCATCATTTGACAAATTCGATTTTAGCAAGTTAGAGGAAAATAAACATCTACGTCACTATTTTTTTTTAACAGAAAGGAAGTTTTTCAAAACACAGATTAAAACTCAAGGCCTAAGATAAGAATGTCAACTTCCTTATGTTTTAAAAGAAGTACTCAGAGAGTGGGAATATGAAGAGTTGGCAAAAATGTGGGGAAAGAAACACATTCACTGTTGTTTGATCAGTGAAGTCTTTATCGACATAAGTTGCCTCTATCCTTTGATCCAGAAATTCTACTCCAAGGAGTCCTAACGAAACCATAGCACCTGTACACGTGTACAAATGTATAAATCCAAATATGTCCTTACAGCACCATTTTAATAATAAAAAACTGGAAATAACCTAAGTGTACATTAAGAGGACAGTAGTTAAATAAGTCACGGTATGCATATATAATGAAATATTATACATTATGTATATTATGCATATGCTATGAAATATTATACATATGCTATGAAATATTATTCACTATTATCATCATTTTCAGGGAGTACTCACATTTCTACAATAACCCAATCCAGACGACAATTTTTCTAGACATGTTTGCCACACACTAAGGAGGTTTATATTTCAACAATCAAGTATTTTAATGTATTTGTTGAAGAGAGCACAAACTAGTAATAATAGTTCATACCAGCATCATCAAGCTTAACTTTTTCTAAATAACTCTATGCTGCTGCTGCTAAGTCGCTTCAGTCGTGTCCAACTCTGTGCGAGCCCATGGACGGCAGCCCACCAGGCTCCCCCGTCCCTGGGATTCTCCAGGCAAGAACACTGGAGTGGGTTGCCATTTCCTTCTCCAATGCATGAAAGTGAAAAGTGAAAGTGAAGTCGCTCAGTTGTGTCCGACCCTCAGGGACCCCATGGACTGCAGCCTTCCAGGCTCCTCCGTCCATGGGATTTTCCAGGCAAGAGTACTGGAGTGGGGTGCCATTGCCTTCTCTGAAACAACTCTATAGTTGTCCTAAAATGGAAAAAAGGTCAGAGTATGCTGAGAAAAAAATTTAAATCAAATATGCTTTTTACAAAACACTAACTAAGGATTTTCTGAAGACCACCCATGAGGAAACATAAAGCAGTAGGGTATTTTCTCCAAAAACCGACAGTAATTATGGCCTCAAAAAAAAATTACATTTTTAAGCATGTTTAAGATGGGAGGGGGGCCGCCCCAAAGTTGATTTTTTAAAAATTTTCCAGTACCTTTAAGACCATGTTTCAGACAATGTTCCATAACAACGAAGAACTGCTGCAAGGGGGGATAATCAGAATCCAAAGTGCGGCCAAAGCTTAGAGCAGATTCAATGAGTCCTTTGATACTGAGTTTAGCCATGTTTAACAAGTTTGCTCTCTCTACAGCTGTGGGGTCTTTTGTAGCTGAAAGCACAAGAAAGGAGTCCAACATCACTTGCAAGACCTGATATCAAAAAATATCCAAACCGTTTTCTTCCTCTATAAAACCAACAGCGGTTTGCTTTTCCTTGGTGGATAAGTCTTCCTAACTAACCTACACCCCTAGTTAACTTTCTTTCTATGTCTCTCATGCATACCATGGGACAATGCTCACTCCAGTTAAAGTTTATGAATTATTCTCAAAATCCTGCTAACTGGCTATTCTCAGGTATTCATTTTACAATTTTTCTGTGGAGTTTAAGTGTGGAGTAATGTTTAAGGGTCTGGTACAAAGGCGGACAGCAGGAACTGTCAAGGATGAATTCAAAGGCAAAAATATACTCTGAATAAACTGGCAATAAAATAAAAAGTAGTTAAAATTCTAAGATTCCAGTTTCACCCACAACAAACATGACAGGTAAATAATAAAACAGGGAGATACAAGAGAAGCCATTCAACTCTCACTCATTTTAACCCTCTTTTAACCCTCCTTGCTTTTTTCATTGCAATTGTAGTTTTGTATTCCGGGACTCCTTTATTTTCCCAGAGGGTCCAGTTTCATGTGAAAGTTCCCTGACCTTCCATACAGCTGATCCAGTTAAATACCAAGTTAATGGATGCATTTTAAAAAATTGATTTTACTGATATTTTCAATTCACAAAAGATTTTCTTTCGCACAAATTTTATCCTCAGTTTCTTATAAATTCAGATGCTCCCCATACTCTCATTACTGTTGTGCTGGCAGAAATATTTTCAGCAAACACAGATGACAAAATGAAGTGCAAAAAATAAATAAAGCACTTTCGTATACTGTCTCATAGTCTTTTGACAAATTTACTAATCCAAGTAAACCAAGTGTCAGTTTTTCCTTCACTGGATAAAAAGTCCAGGGTTCCTAATGATCTAGTATTCTAGTTCTGACTACAAACAGCTAAGCGTGAAGCCTGACACTGAATCCTAAGCAACGTAAAAATGCAGTCACAAATACTATAGCCAAGCTAGCTTTTGGAGAATCTCCACACAAGACATCATTTCTTCCAATCTGCATCGTGATATGACTCTTTTTTCGGAGACGAAACCAGTCGATATTTCATAGTCTGCAGCAATTATCATTTTTCTTAACAGTGCTCATCACAATAAGTAATGTATGATGAGACAATCAAGACAAAGGGCGCCTTTGTCACTAAATGCTCGGAGGAAGGTCCTGGTGGGCGCCAGCAGCTCCCTAAGAGCGTTTACACCTGAGCCGCGCCCCGCCCGGGCTCGCGGATGCGTCTGAGCGCGTTGCGGACCCACACTCGGCCAATGGCAGGTTCCAGCATCTTGCCTGGGCCTAGAACCCCTTCCCTGCCTCCCTGCCTCCCTGCCTCCCTGCCTCCCTGCCTCCCTGCCTCCCTGCCTCCCTGCCTCCCTGCCTCCCAGACAGCAAGACTGCCCAAGGGCTCCGGCCACCTCCAGCACCCTCACAGAGGGCTCACCCGGGGTCCTGCGCCGCATCGCTGTCCCTCTCCCGCCCTCGGCGTCCGGAACCCAGGCCAAAACAGGAGACGCTTCCCTCCGCCACCCCCAAACCTGAAAAGTCATCGCCCGTCCCCGACTGTTCCCCCGACCCTGGAGCGGCACCCCGGCCGGCCCTGTGCTGGCTCCCTGTAAGCCGTCGGACCGCGAAACCTTGGCCATTAGGCCCCCGAACAGGGGCGGAGGCGGGAGGGAACTAGGGGCGGCCGCGCGTTGCCATGGCGACCCCGGGCGCCCCTGCGTCCCCGGCTGCCCCCGCCCAGCCCCAAGCCCAGGTTCGGACCCCAGTCTCGACTCGCAGGCCTCGATGCCCACACCGCCTGTCCGCCTCCCCTGGCCGCGGCCTCAGCCCAGCACGGAAGGCCGGGCGTCCGCTCGCGGCCCGCTCCCCTTACCCATGGCGGCGGTGGCGATACAGTCTCGGGCGAGGACTCCCTGGGCCCCGCCAGCAGCTCCCTTCAGGCGCGCGGCGGCCGCCACGGCGTCTGCAACCAGGCCCGCTGCGGCCCACAGCGCTCCCGGCGGCGGGAGGACGCCCGGGCGGTTCTGCGGCGCCCGCGTCGGGCGGGGGACTCTAGAGCCTGCAGCCGGCCTCGGAGAAATCCGCCCTCGCTGAGCCTCTCCGCGTCCAGCCGGACCGGAAGAAGGAGCGTGAGGGAAACCTCGGGTTGTGAAGCCAGAAGGCGGACTCTGATCTCTAATTTGTGGGCTTCGCCGGAGCACTAGGGTTCCATTTCCAAGGGGAGGCGAGCAAACCGCGTGCAAAGGTTTTCATCTGCAAGGTCCAGCTGGGTTTAATCTAACACACCTGACCGCGCCCCTGCTTCAGTAATTCCTAGGGGACCAAAAGAATTTAGAAAATCTGAATCAATTAACACTAGGTAGAAATCTACTAAAACTATTTAGCCCAAATTTTAACCAGTAAGTCCACTGGTTTATAAAAAGCAAGGAGGAACAGTCTCAATAATCAAAGGTGGAGAGATAAAACCTGCATTTTCTCATTTCAGAGAGGAAAAATCCCTCATGGACAGATGACACTAGGTTTTAAGTGTTATCAATTTGCGGAAAGTAAGCTGTTACCTAGTTAGATCAGTAATTGTTAAGATGGTGGCCGAGTTAGAAATAGACTGGTGTTTTGTGGAAATGGAGAGGTTTATCGCATCACATTGGCCAGCGTATGCTTCTTGACTTCTTTCGGTTAATTTTGTGAAACAATCCTACATAGATAAAAATGTATAAAGCATACATATACGTTTAAAGAATCATAAACAGATGGATAAAGAGCACCAGATCAAGCAAGCATAGGAGTCATCTTGAGGGTAGGGGGAAGCCTTTAGCCACAATGTCCCTAGAAGTAAATGTGATGCTGAATTCTGAGTCATTTCCTTGCTTCTCTGCATGTTACTACCACGTAAGTATGTGCCCCTGATCAACATAGTTTATTTTTCCTGTCTACAGACTTTTCACAAGTGGAATAACATTACGAACATTACTTGTTTCTGGTATTCAACGTCATCTATGCCCATGAGGAGTTTCCAGGTTGGGGTGTTTCCAGTTTGTACATACATCCTGGTTCCTACATGCGGGAGTCTCTTGGCCATGTAAAAATAGATTTACTGAAAATCAAGTATGCCTTTCTTTAAATTTACCAGCTCATGCCAAAGTGTTTTCAAACTTCTCATAATTTACACTGCTATCAGCAATGTTTTCTATTGCTGTGTCCATTGTAATGCCTAGAATTATGAGGATTTCTTCACTTTTTTGGCCAGTCTTGTGGGTAGATTGCATGGCAGATTTTTTATTTCTCTCGTTACTGACAATGAGAACTCTACGTTTACTATTTGGAATTTCATTTTTACAAAGAAATGGTGCCTGTTTTACTAGTGACTTACCTTTACTTAATATTCTGCATACTAATTTGATGTCAGTTGTGTGTTGCCAATATCTTTGGGCTAATTTTCTCTCCTTATGACAACCTTTGACTAAATATAAATTCTTAATTTTCCTGTAGTGAATTTATAGTTTATGCCTTAGTATCTTAAGGAGCCTTCCTTATTCCAAAGTTATGAAGATTTTTTCTTTTCAGAATTACAAGAACTTCCCTGGTGGCCCAGCAACTAAGACTCCAAGCTCCCAAATGCAGGTCTGGGTTCAATCCCTGGTCAGGGAACTAGATCCTGCATGCCACAACTAAAGATCCCAAGGTGCTGCCACTAAGACCCTGTGCAACCAAATAAATATTTTTGAAAAGAATTATAGTTTTGCCTTTCATATTTAGGCCTGTTATTGCACCCAGAATTTTAGTGATTAAAGATAATGTCAAGTTTCATTTCTTTGGCTGTTGGTTCCTAGGCCAAAGCCTCATTTGATTTTCAAAACCACCCTATGAGAAAGGAATTACTTGTTTTACAGATAAAACTAACCTCAGAAAGATTAAATAACTTGCCCAAAGTCACAGTACTATTGACACAACCAGAAGCTGAACTAATATAAAAATAGCCTCTATTTTTATTATCTCAAAATACATCTGTGGATTTTTTTTTTTTAACTTTTTGGCCATATCCCGAGGGATGTGGGATCTTAGTGCCCCAACCAGGGATTTAACCCTCATGCCCTACACTGGAAGTATAGAGTCTTAACCACTGGACAAAAGAAGTCCCTGTGGTTTTTACAGTGTTTCAAGGAGTCTAAAACTCAAAATTTGTCTAACCCCTTCCATTATCTTGCTGTTAAACACTGAAATGACTGAATTGTTCATTTTTCTCCTCTCCAAACGATGAGTACAAAAGGAAGGATTTGTATTCTAAGTGCATTTATTTTTTTAAGTGCATTTAGAAAAGCAAGTAAAATTATGTATTTATTTTATAAAACCATGAGAACAAAGGAAAAGTTTTCTAGATTGCTTTCCCCCCAGTGTAACAAGTAGTAAACAAATCTTGTTCAGTAATAGACTCACTTTATTTAAAGCTAAGAAATATTTCTTCGAGGGAGATGTTAAGCTCTAAAATACACATTTGCCAGATATTCTAGTCACCTTGTATTGAACAGAATTTGGAATTAGGGTGTATGTTTAAACCTTATTACACTGAACAATTTTAAACTAGAATATTAGTCTGTTCTGAGTATACAGATTTGGTAAACAGCCACAAAGGTGATGGTTGAAGCCAATGACTGTCCAAGGAGGGAGAACAGGACCAGACCAAACACAGAGCTCTGGGAAAGACCAGTCTTTAGAAAGTGAGAGATGAGGAAGAAAAGGAAAGAACCAGAGGAGGCAGCAAGAGAACGCAGGAGACAGGAACTCTGAGCTGATTCAGGAATGGGGACACTGGAATGGCTACCCTTTCCTCACAACCTGGCTTTCCACCATAAGGAAGACCCTGTCTAGGCTAATGGTGCTCTTGATCTGGACCTGCACAAAGTGAGTATCCAATAACATTAGTGACTGGTAGCCATTGCCGCCTTAGTCTTTGGCATGGATGTCATAAACCGCATTATTAATCATTTGAGGGCCCAGTCTGGGTTTAACTTCCAGCTCACTCAATGCCTCCAACTCACAGCATCTTATGTATAAAAGATGAGTCCTACTTCTTTGAAGTAAGTGTCTAGAATCTTGTAATCAATACAGATTCCCAAATGACGAAGAAACATGGAACTCCTCCCTAGGTTCTTCTTCCATTGGGCTTTGCTGTGCAGGCCATACAGATCTGTAAAGCAACCATTAGTGAAGCCAAAGAATTTTCTTATTCCAGGAACTGAAATTATCTTCAGATTCCTTCCTGTTATATAAACTAATGATAACCAACCAATATTTAAGCCTTATCTCTGCAACTTCCTTGTTTTTCCTGTCGAATCCATAGTCTCTCCGTGATCAGCTCCATCCTATCCATGTCAGCACTCCTTGGTTTCAGCTTTAGAACACTGTCAATATTTCACTTCTCAATACTGGAAAAAATGGTGGACAACCCTGAACTTTATTATTATTTAGTATTAATCATCAACACGGTGAGACCTTAGAGTAAAAAAAAATTTATTTAATAAAAACATCGTTATAATTTTTTAAAAAACGTGTGGTAGAGGCAACAGTTTTTAATGTACTTTTCATTAAAAAAAAAAAAAAAACTTTGAGAGAAATGAGAGATCCTCCCCCAAAGTTGGATACACTAACGTTAAAATTGGTCACCATATAAATAACCAAGCACCTTGAGATAATTCTGTTTTATAAAACATCTTCATACAAAAAAGGAAAATTGAGTAATGCCCCAAAACAGGGGCATATGAACATGAATAGGTGAAAATAGGGATACACCTTTTTTATTTGTCATCAATTCAGCAAAATTTTTTCCCAAAAGAATAATAAGAATTATTTTCTTTAATATCAAAATCTACTCTAAAACACTAAAAACTGAAAATAAAAAGTGGGAGAGGAAGGGGAACTAACTAGGAGAGTAAGGAAAATTAATTAGAAATAATAAATTTATAAGTAATAATTTAAAACACTAAGCATAAAGTTTTTTAAAACATCTCTGATACCAGAAAGCAAAAGTCAGGAAAAAAACAGCAAAATGGCCTTTGGATCAGGGACCTCAAAATACAGAAGAGAATCATACTTTTCATTATCACAAGATTGTGCTTAAATGACAAAAACAAATCCATTTTCTTACCTAGTCTTTCAAATAAACAAAACAAGATAAAAATCTACAAGATCAAATTAATCTTGAAAATTTAAACTTAAAAGTTTAAACCTCAGATTGAAAAGTTAACCTATCTTTAAAAGCTGGTAGAAGTGTATCAAACTCTACGTCTTACAGAGACACATTTATAATACCTATAAATTTAGACTTTTAGTTTTGGGTATACCTGTACTGAAAAAATAAATTCTATGTTAAATGTTGTATGGTTATGTTTAACAAGGTTATACAAAAAAAATAAATAAGACCAAAAACTGGAACTCTAAATGAGTATATATATTTACATAATTTCTTACCCGTGGGATAAAAGTTATCATCACAGTGTAACCAGTCACTGATTTTATAGCATATCCAAATGATAAATAATAGGCAATAGTTAGAGGAGATCATCATGGTATGAAAAAAGCAAGGAAAACAGTGCTTTATTTTCTTTGAAAATCACTCAATAGATGACAAAGGCTTTCATGTTCTCCTGATGGAAGATCAATGATATAAAATAAATTAAGGAAGATATATTTAGTACAATGTGGAACTACATTAAAACATGTGACATTATTATTTAACATTCTGTAATCTTAACAAGGCTACTAGAAAGCTTGTATTTTTGTGACATTCTATGGAAAATAATGTACTTAAGCAATATGATTTACCTTAGTGTGAGACCTTCATATAATTTTTTAAAGAGATGATCTATTTTTTAAAATTATCTACAACATGATAAGAAATAATCTCCATTTTTAAACATAATACTTTGTCCTAGATGTATATATTTTTAAGGTTATCGAGGTGAGAGGAACCTGACGGGATACCAGTTTTCCTAGATGTGTTCTAGGAAACATGCACTCTGTTCCTGGGGTGAGAAATCAAGTCCCTTTGTTTCCCCTCTCTCATTTCACAAACTATTCTTCTCCATCACCTTCATTATATCACATTTTGCTTAAAACTAGTTCCTGTGAATTCTCTCTCCTTTGTAGAATCAGGTCTTTTGAAATACGCCATGGGAAACACAAGACAGAGTTTTAATTGGTACAAACACATAAAGCACTCACATAGCACAATCAAACGTGACCGTATACAGAACAAAAAGGATATCAATTTTTCTGAGTTTAGATGATTAAGTAGCTTCCCCAAGGGAGGATAGCGGCTTAGTGAGGGCACGCATCCCAGGAGAATCAGCTTATGTTTGGCTCTGGTTATAGCAACGTTAAGACGTCGCCAATCTTTCAACAGTTCACCAAGCTGAAAGAAAGATAATTTTCATTCTTTGAGTTTTCTTATTTGAGGTTTTTCTGAAAAAGAACAGTTTTTATTGAGCCATCTTCCTACTTTCAAAAACATATTCCAAAAAAGATCCAACACATTCAAAGTGCAGACAGTTGCGAAAAAAAACTTGCCCATGATGCCAACCTCAAGTATTTTATTGTGGGTGTGATATCCATGGGGCTTCCCGAGTGGCTCAATGGTAAAGAATCTGCCTGCCAGTGCAGGAGATATGAGTTTGATCCCTAGGTTAGGAAGATCCCCTGGAGAAGGAAATGGCAACCCACTCCGGTATTCTTGCCTGGGAAATCCCATGGACAGAAGAGCCTGGTGGGCTATAGTCCAGAGGATCCAAAAAGAGTTAGACACGACTTAGCGACTAAACAACAACAACGATATCTTTGCCATAATTTTAAATGATTAAATATGTATAATGAAAATGTTTTAAAACTTTAAACATATTAAAAAATAAATTTTAGGGACTTCCGTGGCAATCCAGTGGTTAAGACTCTGCACTTCCAATGCAGGGGGTGCAGGTTCAATCCCTGGTCAGGGGACTAAGAGCCCACATGCCCTACAGTGCAGCAAAAAAATAAAAACAAGTAAAATTTTCAAACATTAAATACATATCATAAAGAACTGAAGTCGTCTCCACTTAGTGTAGTATTGTTTTTAAATGTAATAAAAACTCATATAAGACTCAAAGGAGTGGTTAAATATACCATGTTCCATATATACAGTGGAAAACTTTGCACCTTTAAGAGAAGAATGAAATCTCTTTCTGTGTAATGACATGTAAAGATCTCCAAGCTATATTATTAAGTGGAAAAGGCAAAGTCCAGAATAGTATATATATTAACTTTTGTGCACAAAGAAGGGAAACATAAATACTGATTCATGTGCTTACATATGCTTAAAGAAATTCTAGAAGGTTAGCAAAAACAAACAATCCAAAAAACCAAACATGTGAGGATAAGAACTGAGTAGAAGAGTAACAGGGAAGAAGGGAGACTTCTTACTCTGTGTATTTTAAAAACTATATGCAGGTATCACAAAGTCAAGAAAAATAAGTCAAGGAGAGATAAAAACGCAAAAAAAAAAAAAAAAAAACAGCCTGGAATTATCTACAAATTTGAAAGTAAGCTAGGAAAAGTTTATATGTTTAAAATGCTCCAAACATAATAGCCAAAAGGTTGGAAGCAACCCAAATGTCCACTAATGGATGAACTGATAAACAAAATGCGGTATATACAGGCAATGGAATAATAATCAGCCTTTAAAAGAAAATTCTGTTACATGCTACATTCTGTTACATGGATGAACCTTGAGACATTATGACAAGTGAAATAAGCCACTTATAAAAGGACAAATACTGTATGATTCCACTTATGTGGAAAATTCATGAATTCATAAAGTTCTGTCAAATTCACAGAGACAGAAAGTGGTTGGCAGGAAATGAAGAGAGAGGGAATAAAGGAGTGGTTATTCCTGGATATAGAATTTGTTTTACAAAATGAAAAAGTTCTGGAGGTTAGCTGCACACACTGTGAATATACTTCATACCTGTGAATTGTACACTTAAAGACAGTTATGATGGCAAATTTTAAGCTATGTGGTTTTCTAACATAATTTTAAAGAAGAGAGGTAAATAATGTCCCAAACAAATAGAAAATAAAAATCAGAAAGCAAAGCAGAAAATAAAGTTAACTCACAGTTCCATCTTCATTGCTTCTAACAAAAGATACTATAATGATACTTTTGTCTCTTCCTTGGTACCTGTCAACTGTATTAACTTCAACCATCCCAACGGAAGAATGTGCCAATAAGTCGTTGATGACCTTTAACTGCTGCCTGTATGGTGCAATGATACCAATATCAGAGGGTTTACAACCAGCCTGTTTTAAACAGAAAAGAACACAATTTAAAATGAAAAAAATCCTGACTTTTGTTATTTAAGCTTTACTAAATTTATTAAATAAAATGTTTACATAATGTGACAACTGATGTTTATAATACATGTTCCTATGTATAACACAAGTTCCTACAAGGAGGAAATAAATTATTGAATTACTCTAAGGCTACATCTACATTTCCTGAGAGGCAATGATTTCCACAAACACCTCTCCCTGAATTTTTAGAAGTTCGTGGCAATATAATGGTTTGTATGCCACCAGAGCAGTGATGCCATACCAAAACAGTACAAAGAAATAAATTTTACTTTCTGCTCTCCCTTCTCACTGAAGTTTCTAGTCTCCAATCATACTGACTTCTGTACTAAATGGACACAATCAGAATTATCTGATGTTACAGAAAGTTATCCTAAGTGGAAACCCAAAATGCCATTATTGTATTAGATACAGTAATTACTATCTTAGATAAATGTTGTCAAAATAAAAACATTCAAGCTTCAGTCCTCTTAACAGAAGTTAATGCTAAATCTAAAGTTCCTTAAGTTCTAACATTCTATTACCCTGCACCTTAATATTAATTTGCCCTCAAAATTCAATTCTAAGTTACCTTAATAAAAACTGAGGTCAGGAAAACAACGAGTTTGGCTTCCATTATATTACTGACACCTCCCTTTTCAACTTGTTCTGGTGCTGGAACCTAAACAGAAAAATATGCATCCTGCTTGTGAAACAATCTCTGAAGTAAAGAGTACTGTCAGTACACAAGTGGCCACAGAGACAGTACTGCCAGATATGGACACAGATGAAAAATATCTTCCTCTTAAAATTGAATGTAAAAGAACTGGAGTCACTTTTAGAAGGAAACCCATCGTAAACATGCTACATAACGTTCATACTAAAATCTCTACGAAAGTCAACCATACACTGAGCTTCACATACATTACTGTGTTATCCCCCGTTTTATAGGCATCAAAGGCCAGAAGAGATAAGTAACCTGCCCAAGCCTTACAATACACCGTGGCACTAAGATTCAACTTAGATCTGGCTCCAATATCTGTGTTCTTTCCATTTTCTTGTTACTCTTTATACAAATAATAGAGCCATAAAGTTCCCCAGGTTCTACCACCCCTAGTAAAAATTTTAAAGGATTATTTTGCTCTTACGTCACCCCTACATCACCTTGATTAATTTTAATATAACTTATTTGGAATCCTGAGGCCAAGAGACAGGAAATGCAAGTAGCAAAAATAAAGAATCTGAACAATCACTGGTGAGGTTAATAATTATAACTTCTAACTAACAGATTAGAGTTGTGGTTTATAAAAACAGTCATTATCAACTACACCTCCATAAAAAATAAAATGAAAATTTTAATTACATAAAAATATAAAAGCAGTTATTTATGAGATCAGTTTATCTGAATAAATTTTCCAGAGCCTGCCTGCTCCTCAGTATTGATTCTTCATTCTGAAACACTAGAGCAATGTCCACGACAATGAAAATTCCAGCATGGTACATGAATGGTAAGGCCCTATTTTTAACAACTGCTGACTCCACCCATCTTAATAACAAAATATATAATTATATTAAGAATGATATGCATAGATCAAATTGATGACTATATTTTTAGTTGAACTTATGTAAAGATTTCCAAATCAATAATGAGAAGCAGTATAGAAAACAAACTGTAGGAACACAGAGTCAAAACTTTATTCTTAGTTCCTAGAAATAAGAATCAAGTCATTTAAAGTCCTTGTGCAGATTTTTTAGTGATAAATTTGTAAAGAGGTCTTTAGGTGCATGTGTGGGAGCAGGAGACGCATGGGAAACCTCTGTACTTTTAGCTCAGTTTTGCTGTGGGCCTAAAACCACTCTAGAACATAAAGTCTATTTTTTTAAAAAAGGTCTTGAAAAGAACATCAGTTTGTCTTACCTTCTGTCCATTTGTAAACCCAAACTTTTGACAGTATCAATGCCAATTACTTTTCTAGGAAATGTAATTATATACTTGCATTCACTTTCTAGCTTTCCTACTTCAAAACAATTTGACATCTATCAATCATCAGAATAAACCTCCTCCCAAAGATAAGTGAATCTGTAGAAAGAAAAGATTCTTTTGTGTGAAAGCATAAGAAGCACACTAGTTTTAACTGATAAGCTGTAATGAAGCAATCGCTTCTGAAACTGAGGAATTTAAATAGGGCAAACGGAGAAGAACGAAGGAAATGTTAGTTTGTGTGTGTGTGTGTGTGTGTGTGTGTTTTACCTTGTGTGTATTAAGAAAACAGACAGGATTGTTTGGCTCGAATGCTCCAACCAGCCAAGGATTTTCTGAATAATCAGCATAAAACTCCAGTTCCAGCTTTACATCTTTAAAGTTAGGTAGGTTTATCACTGCGTTGGCCACTTTATCTGATCCACACTCCAGCTTTCCTTCGTATGTCAGTTTATTACTTAAGGACATAATTTTACTAAGGGAATTACAAAAATAATTTTAGTTTGGTGATGAACACAAATATGAAAATCACTCATAGCTGACACTGTTACAAATACCTGTTCATTCTGTATTGCACAGTTAACTGTACAACTGCATTCTTATTCTGCTCCAGCCTCTTGAATAAGCTTTCACTCATGCCAAGAGCTCTGTCAATGAATCAAATTCAGGATTATCAGTCTACTGAAATCATCCTTTAAATAAGTATCTAGTTTAAAATTGAAACCTTAATGTCTGCTTACCTTGCTTCACGGTTTAGCACCAGGGGAGGAAGCTGCTGATGGTCCCCCACCAACACAAATCTCCGTGAAAAAAAAAGTGGCCCTAGGCAAACAGGCTGGCTAATTTGAGAGGCTTCATCCACTATACAAAAATCAAAAGTTTTACGAGAAAATATGGGATGGTTTATTCCCATACATGTTGTTGCAACTATAAGCTAAACACAAAGAAAAAAAATAGATCAGTTCTTTAATATGTCCAAGAAATAAACCTTGTTTTCCCCATGTTTGAAATTAAAAGATCAAAAAAGAGCTCTTTGTCCCCCCAAACAGAAATCCCCAATGTTTTTTAATTTAGAAACACTTACAATGTGTAAACATTTTTAATTTTTTTCTATAAATTTTAAAAAATCAAGTTTATTTTCCAGACACAATAACAATGCTCAAGTTTGGATCTATCGAAATGGAAATCTGAACATTTCAAGAGGCAGTAAGTTAATGAATTTTTTTTTTTTAATGTGAACTAGGACTTCACTTCTGGGAAGATGGAGTACTTTTCCCTATCACAAAGTACAACTAAAACCCCTAGACATTATATATAAAACTTTAAAGCCTCTGAAAGGTGGAGAAAAGATAAATCAGCTAGAGACCTTGGGACATGAGGAAAAGCACAGTAATTTGTTCCCTGGGTTTTCTTTTTGCCTCACATATCCCAGATTTCAGACATATGGAACATTCTAAGTGAAAAATTCCAATCCCAGAAGATCACATATGATATGTGAAACGAAGCAGGACTTTATGGGGCCCTCCTGGGCACAAAAGCCTTTCTAGGTCCCTCATTTCTTATTTGTAGGATAAAAGCTTCAGCCTCTTAGATCTCCTCAGAGTTCCAAAGAGCAGATTCATAACCCCCTTTTAACCATGCCTGAGTTCACGCTAATAAGATGACTTTCTTGCATTCTGTGAGTCATTCAAGCAAATGATGGAACCCAAGGAGGAAGACATAGGAATTCCCAAAATGGGCACAAGAGATCTGAACTTGCAATTCAGAACTGAAGTAGGGGACAGTCTTGTGGGTCTGAGCCCTTAACCTGTGGAGCCTGCACTAACTCTACATAGTTAGTGTCAG
This sequence comes from Ovis aries, assembly GCF_016772045.2. Lineage (NCBI taxonomy): Eukaryota > Metazoa > Chordata > Mammalia > Artiodactyla > Bovidae > Ovis > Ovis aries. The sequence goes on from NC_056078.1 coordinate 24,045,119, forward strand.
AAGTGTGAATAGAGAGAAACAGAGTTTTTCTTTACCAGGATATTTTAAACTAGAAGATGGGAGCCCTGAAAAATAGACCAGAAACTTGTTTCAGTTCAGAAGCAAAGAGCAAACTATAAACTCATAAACTGGTCCTATGGTTTATATAAATGAACCTGCAAATTCACTCAATGCAATTGAATTTCTCAAAGTGCCATTTCTCTCCTCATTCTGACAGCAAAAATTATTGTTAGTATGATTATACAATAATTGTACTTACTTGACTATTGTAGAGTTCTTCTAAAAGAGCTAAAGATTTAATGGACTTTGATCTGCAAATTTCCTCCTCTGTAAATTTTTGGATATCTGGATGTACCTTCTGAATCTGGCCCAAGCGCAAAAATCCAATTTTAAACTTTGCTAACTTCAAAAGAATATTGTCAACAGCAGAGTGTGTATAGCTGGTCAACAAAACACTAAAACCACAGGCATAGAGAATTCTTACCTATTAATAAACAAAAGAATGGAAAAGAGCATTACTTTAAGCTCCTGATAATTTTTAACATTTATATTTTCCAAAAGAATTAGAAAACTTAACAGGAAGCATATCTAAGAGCCAAGCCAAGTAACTTTTTATTTCCTTTGATTTTCTTTTTTTGACTGCACAGCTTGAGATATCTCAGTTCCCCCATCAGGGATCGAACCTGGGACCTTGGCAGTGAAAGCAGTGAAAGAGTCCTAACCAATGGACTACCAAGGAATTCCCCAAAGTAACTTTTTAAAAAATTATAAAGCCAAAATGTCTTATGAAAGTTAACATGGCATTATTATGCTATCAATGCTATGTTACCAATATATTAATTATATCACGATAAAATTGAGTACATATAAACTTTGACTAGTGCCTGGCACAAAGTATCAATCAGTAAATATGTGGTGCCATCATCATCATTATTCTAAGACTGCTCAGAAATTTATTGACATGAAAAAAAAAATTCAATAAGAATCTGTATCAGGGACTTCCCTGGTGGTCCAGTGGCTAAGATTCTGTGCTCCAGATGCAGGGGGCCCGAGTTTGGTCCCTGGTCAGAGAACTAGGTCCCACATGCCACAGCTAATGATCCCGAAGGCTGCAACTAACTTCTGGTGCAGCCAAATATATAAATTTTTTTTTTTTTTAAGAATCTATTTAAACCTCCTCGCACAACTTGTCATTTTTTAAAGCGAAGAAAAACAGAGATTTTAGACAATCTTAAATGCAAGGTATACACAAGATGATTACAACTATCGGTAATTTAGTTTTTCTATTTCTCATGTCATTCTTAGTTTGAAACAAAGACATTTTGATTTGAAATTCAGCCCGTTTGATAACCAGTATCACGTTCTCTGAACTGAAAAGAAAACGGATTTAAATACCCAGCTTCTAAGCAAAAGAGTAGTAATTCTTACGAGAGTACATATTGTAGTTGTTTTCCCTGTTCCCGGCATACCCACGATGAGGGTGTAGTCTTTTGAAAGAAGTACCTTTTTCATGGCTTGCCTCTGAGGCTTATTCAAACCTACATTTAAATTTAAAAATAATAGGGATAAGAGCGTTGAATTTTCAATGAGCAACTTAACTATAAGAAAAGCAGCCTGTGTTCTAGCCTGTTCTTCAATAGTCTTCTCAAAGTAAGCAAATATCATGGTGACATTAAAAATCACATGTAAACTACTTCCAGAGAGAGGCTGTCTAAAAACCGTAATTAGAAGTTTAATGAATCATTAAGACACTAGACTATAATACAGATTAAATTAAAAATAGAACCAAGAAAAATTAATGGACACAGGCATGCTGATTATAACATACCTTTCAGAATGCAGGCAACTGTGTCCTTTGCATCATGTGGAAGAACAGAACTGAGGTAGGATATAAACTGTGGTTCACGAAAGTCAATGATTAAATCTCGAAGTTTTTGGCTGAAAAGCAACAACACAAAAAATGCTTTTTATAATATTCCTCAGGAAACTGGAGTAATGTTCAGATTCATTTATCGTTACAAACCTGGCATGAGTATTTTCCATCAGTTTAGAAAGATTTCCTAATGGGGTATCTATATCACAATTTTTTTCTTCCTGGTCCAATCTGAACAAAGTTGACTCTGGGAGTCCTGACAAGTTCCTGAAACAGCAAAACATATGTATGTGAATATTTTTCATTTAACATAGTCAGTGGGTCGGTATAAGAAATGTGTTACTGTCTTTTGATACAGCAGATAAGAATCTTCCTGCCAGTGCGAGGGACATGGGTTTGATCCCTGGTCTGGGAAGATTCCACGTGCTGCAGAACAAATAAGCCCATGCACCACAACTACTGTGCTCTAGGGTTCACTTGTAGAGCCTGGGAGCTGCAACTACTGAAGCCTTTGCACCTAGCACCTGTGCCCCAAAACAAGAGAAGCCACCACAATGAGAAGCACACACAGTCCAGCTAGGGAGTAGCCCCCACTCTCTGCAACCACAAAAGTCCATGCACAGCAATGAAGACCCCAGTGCAACCAAAAATAAAAGAAGTAAAAAGTAAATGGGCCAGAATAACTATGAAAATGGCTACCAGCCCCTAACACATACTTGCCAACCAAAGGCAGGATAAGGCCCTGGATTGGTGAGCAAACAGAATAGGGCAAGGCAAAAGGCGGTGGCTGGGACTCTGAGCTCCCACTGTAGGGGGCTCAGGTTCACTCCCTGGTCAGAGAACTAGATCCTACATGCCACAACTAAGACTTCATATGCCACAACTAAAACTCTCGCATGCTGCATCTAAGACCTGGAGCAGCCAAATAAATTAAAAAAAAAAAAAAAAAAGGGCAGTTAATAATCCGAAACCTACAACATCTGCTGACAACTCACTTGGCCTTCCTTGAACTCCAACCTGGGCTCACCACCCCCAGCAGGATCCTGAGCACATGGCCCCTGCCTCCTCAGGCCTGCAATACATGTCTCTTTCCCAAAGGCTTCTCCCGCTCCGCTATCAGGCTGACCTGCGATGTTCCCAAGGTCCCTTCCAAGGTCCCTTCCATGCTCCTCTGTACTGTTCTTTCTTGTCATTTCCCTACTGGTACCATGGCTCCACCTGAGTCTGAATCCCAAATCTACATCACCAGGCCTGACCTAACATTCCTCTCTTACCCCATTTCTCACGCAAGCTTCAGCTTTGAATGTCCAGCAAGCAGCAAGATCTTTCCACTAAGTTAAAACTCAGGCAGTGAAAGTTTGCAAAACGGGACAGCTTTTTATCCCTGCTGAAGCCTTCTCCTCCTCCTGGGGACCTGACCTCAGGTAATGGCTCTTGCATCTACATGACTGTCTTTTTTTTTTTTTAACATGACTGTCTTGATCCTTCCCTCTCCCACCCTGCAGATCCAATCAGGATCTCAGTGTCAGACAATTTTACTTTCCAAATACTTCTCAAAGGCATTCCACCTTCTCCGTCAAAACTACCTTGCTCCCAATCACCTCAAGCCTGGGCCACTATAGCAGGTTCCTATAGCAGGCCACTTAGCAGGCCACTAAGCCTGGTTCCTCTGCTTTCAGTTTTGCCTCCACTGATTAACTCTATTCTCCACAGTGCATTCACAGAAAAACTGCAAATCTGATTATCATTCTTTTGTTCACTTAACATGGTACATAAACCCTTCTATGACGGGACCTCTCCAATAACTCCTTTATCTTTTACATTGCAGAAAGCAGTTACTACCTACACTTTCCAGAACACCCCACCTCACACCATCAGGCCTTTCCACACCCCGTGCCCTCTGTCTGGTATACGCCTCCCACGCTGCTTCACAGAGCTAACATTCCACCACAGGATGAAGATCTAGAACAACCCTTTTCACTCGCCTTCCCCGAGCCTCCTAAAACTGGGTTAAATGCCTCTCCTCTGTTTCCCATTAATTCAAACACTTGTCATATTAGACTGAAAGATATATTTATTTGTTACCCACAAGACTACAAATTCTTCAAGAACTTGCAAAATATCTAACACGTTAGGTACTAAATAAATACTTCACAGGACGGACTGAAGGGACTCCTAAGAAACAGCAGAAATATCACGGCTTATACACCAATATCATGAAACCTGGGCTAGGGCTAGTTACTGCTTAACCAGGATTACTGATTACTGGAAAGCAAGCCTGGAAATTTCCACTGCAGTTACCCTCTGGATCCCAATTACTGATCTCCACCCACTGAGAAATGTGACTCATGCCTGCACTTAAATGCAAGGAAGGCTGGGGGTCCAGGAAGAGGGGAATACGGATATTAACGAACATGGATATTAGCTTCTACCACAAATTTTCATACCAACTATTCTACTATTTACTTAATATTTTTCTTTAAATTAATTTACTTTGTTTTAATTTACACTTTATATCACAACTATAAATGGAAAATGGTGATTGCAGCCATGAAATTAAAGATGCTTACTCCTTGGAAGGAAAGTTATGACCAACCTAGATAGCATATTAAAAAGCAGAGACATTACTTTGCCAACAAAGGTCCATCTAGTCAAGGCTATGGTTTTTCCAGTGGTCATGTATGGATGTGAGAGTTGGACTGTGAAGAAAGTTGAGCGCTGAAGAATTGATGCTTTTGAACTGTGGTGTTGGATAAGACTCTTGAGAGTCCCTTGGACTATAAGAAAATCCAACCAGTCCATTCTAAAGGAGATCAGTCCTGGGTGTTCTTTGGAAGGAATGATGCTAAAGCTGAAACTCTAGTACTTTGGCCACCTCATGCAAAGAGTGACTCATTGGAAAAAACTCTGATGCTGGGAGGGATTAGGGGCAGGAGAAGGGGATGACAGAGGATGAGATGGCTGGATGGCATCACAGACTCAATGGACGTGAGTTTGAGTGAACTCCGGGAGTTGGTGATGGACAAGGAGGCCTGGCGTGCTGCAATTCATGGGGTTGCAGAGTCAGACACGACTGAGTGACTGAACTGATAAACTAATAAATGGAAAAAAGCAATTTGAACAAAATGGTGAGCTCCCAGAGGGCTAAGGAGGAGAAATAAGCGTTACAGCCAACACAGGACATCTGTCCTGCCTGCTGCACACGTGGTTGTGAGAATTATTTAGGTAAGATTCCATCCGTATTGTGCTTCCCAGGTGGCTCAGTGGTAAAGAATCCACCTGCCAATGCAGGAGATGTGAGTTCAGTCCCTGGGCTGAGAAGCTACCCTGGAGAAGGAAATGGCAACCTCCTTCAGAATTCTTACATGGAAAATCCCATGGACAGGAGCCTAGTGGGCTACAGTCCCTGGGGTCACAAAGAGTCGGACACAACTTAGCAACTGAGCACACACCCACACACACATGTCCACATTACTACTATGGAACATAATGTACTAAACAAAACTTTAGCAGTTGGATAACTGCTAAATGCCAATTAACATATAGGCTCCCCAGGTGGCACTAGTGGTAAAGAACCTGCCTGCCAATGTAGGAGACATAAGAGACTCAGGTTCAATCCCTGGGTTAGGAAGATCCCCTGGAGGAGGCCATGGCAACTCACTCCAGTATTCTTGCTTGGAGAATCATCATGGTTAGAGGGGCCTGGCATGCTACATCCATAGGGCTACAGAGTTGGACACGACTGAAGTGACTTAACATGCACACACTGAACTGTATGTTTAAAATGGTTAATGGTTAATTTTATGATATGTGAATTTTATCTAAAATTTTTTTTAAAGGCATGAAGCACTGGTACAATCTACTACATGAAGATGAACCTCAGAAACAGTATGTTAAGTAAAAAAAGCCAGTCACAAAAGGCCACACAAGTGTATGAATCAGAAAAGGCAAATCTATAAATATAGAAAGGGAACTGGTGGTTGCCTAGGGCTGGGGGAGTGATTACAGGGTACAGGGAGTCTTTCAGGGGCAATGAAAATGCTCTAAAATGGATTTTGGTGCTGACTGCATAGGTTGGTGAATATACTAACCACCACTGAATTGTATACTTTAAATGTATGAACTGTATGGTATATGTTTACTTATCGATAAAGCTTTACCCTCCCCCCCGAAAAGGGAACATTTCATCACCTGTCTAACGAACAGGTTACTGTTGTTGAGTTAATCTCCTTCACGTATCCCCTAGACAAGGCAAACAATGTTCTCTCTTCTCCACTTAAAATAATTCTGTCACCTGCCATTAGATTTGTGATAGGTATGGCTCCACTTTTACGCTGGAAATTATGTAAATACTGTCCATCACAAACTGTCTTTACATGTTCTGTTCTAATCAGGCTCCCAATGCAGCTGCCACTCTCCTCCCTATGAAAGAGAAAGAAAAAGAGAAATTAATTTTAAAATACTCTCTCGGGGGACTTCCCTGGTGGTGCAATGGCAAAGACTTCAAGCTCCCAAGGCAGGGGACCTGGGTTCAATCCCTGGTCAGGGCACTAGATCCTATATGCCGCAATGAAAGATTCCTCATGCCACAATGAAGACAGAAGGTCTCATGTGCTGCCAAATAAATAAATAAAAATTTATTTAAAAAATAATAACCTCTCGGGACTGCCCTGGTGGTCCAGTGGTTAATGCTCACACTCCCGCTGCCGTGAGTATGCGTTTGATCCTTGGTTAGGGAACTAAGACCTTACAAGCCACGTGGCGAGGCAAAAAAAACCAAAAACCTCTCATCACCAGATCTCTAAGCAGGTGCTAGAGAGCTCCCCCCTTTTTTTGAGGGGGGAAGAATCCCCCTCACTGTACCGCCAGGTGGGATTTCTGAACAACATGCTTATCAGCACTTTGATTCTTGACTGACACCCCCACCTCCTGTTCTGATACACGTTAACGCTACAGAAGACAAATCATAATAATCTAACTCTGAACCTGAAGTGAAGGAAGCAGTAAAATATTTCTTTAGTATTTACAAGAGAATTTATAATTATTGTTATTAAAACAAAGGCAAGCACATTAACAATTCCAGTGTGTCTCAGAAATAAGCATTTACAGTCTCTTGGGCACTACTATTATATTACATTTCAGAAGCCTGCTGGTGCACACACTTGGCATATTTACTATACTTATGTATTATGTAGTCTATAGAAAATGACTTAAACTTTCTTCACTCTGATGGCACCTTGTGTTAAAGTCTAGTATTAAAGAAATAACGTTCTTAGGTCTCAAGTCACATTATCAAGATTCACTCTGGAAAGAAAAGAATGGGTCAAAAACAACTAAATATTACTAAAGAAAAACACTATGCAAAATGCACAAAATTTTAACTTTATAAGTAACTTGTAAAAAAAAAAGACCTCACAAAATACAATACTGACATACTTTAGAGAATTTGAATCTCTATGAAAACTTACTAAAAAACTTTTAAAATACTCTAGTGTTTAAAATATTCAGTAAAACTTCATTAATTTCTACTGTGCCAATATGCTAAAATTCACCTTGCTATATTCAAGTATTTTACTCTTTTCACTGATGAAAAAGGATGTAACTTTACTAATAATTTTTAAAATAAGATTTCTTGAGGTATATTTAATCTATTAAAAATAACAATGGTTCTCTCCTTAGAAAAAAATTCATTGACAGCCATCTGGAGTTGGCATGAATATATGAAACTTCATGCCTTTAACATGGTCTGTAACCTGTGTTTGTCATGAATTACAAATCTCATCCCACTGGCTAATCCAAATTACTAAAGTTTTACTGTATTAAATGGACCACTTACATTTCTGAAGCAGGCATTAACCATACATGTTGGTAGTTTCTTTTATTATCCTTTGATTGAGACTCCAGGGTTAACATTAGACACCAAAGGCTAAAATACTCTAAGTGTGTAAGCTTGAGATGCTGGGTTTCTTCTTTTATTTTGGGCCACATGCTGGTGGGGACTGAACTGTCTTCCATCTGTTGTTCAACCGCCCTAAAGATAAAGCTCCAAGTCAGAGATGCACATAAAACATTTCACTGGCTATGAAATGAGGTATTTCTAAAATAAGTACACATATGTGACAACCATCATACTTTACAACCACAGCACCTACTTTTTTAAAAAAGTCATTTCAGGGGCAAGTATGCTGTAGGATAGCATAGAAAACATGGAGAGTAAAACAAGGGTTCAAAAAACTGTGCCTGTATTACAGCCCCAAATTTCCCAAGTTCATGGTTTTTGCCATTAAGACATCTTTTGATACAATACAGTTGGCTCTTGAACAACATGAATTGAACTCTATGGGTCCACTTACACATGGATTTTTTTCCAATAGTAAATAGCACCACACGATCCAAGACTGGCTAAATACAAGAATGTGGACAAACCTTGTATTCAACCTGAGCTCACCACGCAGTTGTATGTGGAGGGCCAACTATGAGATATACTCAGATTTTTGACTGCAGAGAGGATTGGCGCCCCCAACTTCAGCATTGTTTAAGGGTCAACTGTACTTTTAAAAGTCCTTTATATGAATTTTTAGGCTGAATTAGAAGTTTGGTCCTGATTTGATCTTGTTTCCTAGTCTTAATTTGCATCTAACCACTTTCTTGCGTCCTCCAAGACTCTCACTGGCCTATGATAGTATGTATATGTATTAATCACTTAGTTGTGTCCAACTGTTTGTGACCCCATGGACTTGCAGCCCGCCAAGTTCCTCTGTCCCTGGGATTCTCCAGGTAAGAACACTGGAGTGGGTAGGCATTCCCTTCTCCAGGGGATCTTCCTGACCCAGGGTTCAAACCTGGGTCTCCTGCACTGCAGACAGATTCTTTACTGTCTGAGCCACCATGGAAGCTCAATGAAGGTATAAATACATATAACTGCTCATAAGACAGCTAATAAACTTGCCATATGTAGAAAAATAGACAAGTATAAACAAGACCGATCTACTGGATTATATCAAGTCAGAGCTACTGGATTACATTGTCTAGAAAAACCAATTTCCCAGTTTTGAACTACAAAAGGTTTGAAATTAAAACATCAACTAAAAAATGGAAGATTTCTTGAAATAGCATTTAAGAAAAGTTACATTCACAATGCCTATACTACATCTTTAACTATATTCTATAAGTTCTACAATTATTTCATTTCCCTAGGAACTGTATGCAGCAAGATTAAAATATCCACTTTTGGAAAAAGTTTTAAAAGCATTCTATTTTTCTCCAAAGAAATAGGCTTGTTATATAATATGAACTAACTATGCTTTTTTCTCTTTCCTATTCCCTTTGTTTTAAATAACCAAAATGAAGTCATCAATGTCGGACCAGCCAAATATGTTAAATCATTCTGAGTTGAGCGCTTACTTAACTGGAATTAATACTTTCAGAAGATAGTATTTACCTGCTATAGAGAGCACAGTTGCCCATCTGTGAACAGTATTTACAGGTTTGCTGTTCCTCAATTATTTGTGGCAAAGGAGCAAGCTTTGTCTTTTCCTCTCCAGTAGATTTGTTAATACGGTGAAACAAAGAGAATGCCATCTGATTTCTTAGCCTTAATAATTCTGTGGGGGAAAAAATGGATGAGTGTTTTCTAAGAATTAAGTAAAATTTATTATATATCTTTTCCATTACATGTAAGTAAAACTTTCAGATTCAAAAACATAAAAAGGAAAGAGCAACATTCATGTATCCCACTATACCAGAATAATAACCACTGTTAACATTTTGGGATATTTCTTTCAATTTTGGTTCATTTGATAAGTTTTTAAAGTTTTTAAACAACCTAAGGAAAACACAGCTATCTAGAGTGTCTCATTTGGTACCTTTGGTGCATTAGGTATCTTTGGCCACCTGATGCGAAGAGCTGACTCATTTAAAAAGACCCTGATGCTGGGAAAGATTGAGGGCAGGAGGAGAATGGGATGACAGAGGATGAGATGGTTGGATGGCATCACTGACTCAATGGACATGGGTTTGGGTGGACTCTAGGAGCTGGTGATGGACAGGGAGGCCTGGTGTGCTGAGGTTCATGGGGTCGCAAAGAGTCGGACACGACTGAGCGACTGAACTGAACTGACAGTGTCTCAAATATAAGATAGGAAGTTTAAAATAAAGTTTTTTATAGGAAGATTTTTAAAATTGTATTTTATTAAGGGATAATTGATTCATAATGTTGTGCTAATTTCCACTGTACAGCAAAATGATTCAGTTATACATATATATATATTTTTTTCATACTCTTTTCCATTATGGTTTATCACAGGATATAAAATATAGTTCCCTGTGCTAGTCAATAGGACCTTACTGTTAATCCATTGTATACATAACACTTTGCATCTGCTAATCCCAAACTAAACGTCCATCGACAGAGGAACAGACAAAGAAGATGTGGTACATCAGAATACTGCTCAGCCATAAAAAAGAATTAAATAATGCCATTTGCAGCAACATGGACCCAGGGATTATCATACTAACTGAAATAAGCCAGAGAGACAGACAAATACTGTATGATATCACTTATATGTGGAATCTAAAATATGACACAAAAAAACTTACATAATAAAAAAGTTAATAATGTTTTCAATTATATAGTACACTGTCAAAATTCTTTTTTTTTTTAAAAAGTACCACAACCTATAAATTACAAAATGTTTTAGGCCTAGCAAGCACAGTGAACAACTGATTGTCAGGTATAAATGTGTGTCAGCAAAAGTTAAAGGGAAAAAAACAATGAACAAACAAAACCCTGAGAAGTGAAATTGAGAGAAAACAGCTTAACCTCTTTTATCAAGATGTTTGGCAGGCACAGGGTACATCTGGCCAGTCTTTAGGTAGAGGAGCAGGCCGGCCTCGGGGTCAGCCCTCCTCTCTTGGCTTAGCAGTGTATACAGAACAAGCTGTGAAAACATAGTACATTTTGTCAAGTAAAACTTTAATTTTCAATATTTTCATATATGTTTTACAATCAATATATATTATAATTTTTTTTTTTGGCCATACCTCATGGCTGTAGGATCCGAATTCCCCATCAGGGATCAAACTCAGGCCCTGGGCAGTGAAACCACAGAGTCCCAACCACTGGACCACCAGGGAATTCTGAATACATATTATCATTTTAAAATCGAAAGGTCAATTCAATTATTTCCATTTTGAAAATAACATGATCTGAATTCAATACAGGTAATACAGCAAATTAAATGCCTAACTGTTTCGTTTCCACAAAACAAACGTAGTATATATTTCTCACTTTACACAGAAACAAATATTTAGAATTTTTCTTAGATAGTAAATGTTTAGGTCTCCAATAAATGTAAGAGGGAAATCAATCAAGAGAGGTTTTACATTTTGAAGTTAACAGTCGTTAGACACGATTTTCCCTGTTTAAAATAAGTAAATGAATTAAACACTATAAAATGCATATTATTTATGTCATAATAACTGGGATAACTAAACGAGACTAACTCTACAGAGTTTACTGCTTTTTCCAGAACAGAAGGTGGCATCAAGTGCATTAGGTTTATGTGGCGCTCTTCAGAGAAACCATCTAAGACAAGTTAGATGTAGTTCCTTCAGTTCATGAAAACACCTTAGCAGTAACATTTAAACCTATGTAACCTGCTTTGGGATTCCCTGGTGGCTCACACGGTAAAGCATCTGCCTGCAATGCGGGAGACCCGGGTTCGATCCCCGGGTCGGGAAGATCCCCTGGAGAAAGAAATGGCAACCCACTCCAGTATTCTTGGCCTAGAAAACTTCATGGATGGAAGAGCCTGGTGGGCTACAGCCCATGGGGTCGCAAAGAGTAGGACACGACTGAGCGACTTTGCTTCAACATGCTTTGGGAGGCCTTCTCACAAGCACTCTACTTGTGTTGCCTGATACAGAACGTGCTGTGCTTAGTTGCTCAGCTGTATCACCATGGACTTTGTGACCGCGTGGAATATAGACCACCAGGCTCCTCTGTCCAGGGGATTCTCCAGGTAAGAATACTGGAGTGGCTTGCCATGCCCTCTTCCAGGGGATCCTCCCAACCCAGGTTTCCAGTAGATGAATTCTTTACCATTCGAGTCACTAGGGAAACCATAGGTAACCAAATAAAACTTTTAAAAATTAAAATGAACTCATAAACGACAAGGTTTATGAACCCTGGGGCTGTGGACCAAGAGAGTCAATCCAAATTAATGGTCCTTCTATGTTAATTTTTCCCTACACAGGAACTGAGGCAGAAGGAAGAAGACTCTGCTTCTGGGATTTATTAAAAGGGAAAAATATCTGAATGACATTCCCTTCATATAATGATAAAAGGAAGCTGGAATGAAATTTTACAACATTATTATAGTTCAATTATATCACAAGTTTAATTCAACTATATCACAAGTTAAATAGGTTTTTGTGAGCTGGTTTAGATATCACAGCTCCATATAATATTTTTCCTTTAGAAAATATGTTTCAAATGCCAAATTACTAACTTAGAAATGAATTTTTAGAATATAATCCCACTTACAAAATAAAAATCCTCCTTAAATGAAGTTAGTCTATAACATAAGCTTTTTCTGTATTACCAAAGTGGAGAAAGTCAAACGCCATAAGATGAGAAATCTCCTTCCTCACTCACAATACCTATATATATATCAATGATTTACAATAATTCTCTGTCTGCTTGTTTCTTACACCCTGAATATGCAATACACACACCAGTATATTTGTTTGAGCCTTGTTCAAATCAGTTTTCTCATTTTAAAAATACAACCAATACAACTGTATTCTTAGAAGTTCTTTCTACAACTTCTCTTCTTGAAAAGATAAAAATTCCAACTGAACAAAATTAAAAACAATAATATTTCTTGCCTTGAAGGCACTTTAATTTAGAGCAGTGGCCTTAGAAAAAAGGTCTTTGAATCTAGACCACTTTAGACACTGAAATGCCTTTATATCTCTCTTCTGTTAGCATTCAAAAGTGAGTTCAATCAAACATGTCCTTAAACAAGTGAAAACTTTCAGCCTCTATTATATATAGAACACATTTCTTCAAATCTTTGACTTCAAAAACAGCTTTTCTTGTATCTTGGCATGATTTTCCTTTCTCAAGAAGGCTTTAATCTAACCAAGTCTTTATTCATAATTTCAGCTATCTCTGTTTTACTAAAGTGAAATATTTGAGTTTTCTAATAGGGGAAATCTAATTTTTCTACCTTTGATATTTGTTACATAAGTAAGAATGACAAGAAAGATTTAATAAGAGAAAAATCTCTTTAATCCTTGATTATATAATTCAGTAGGCTCTTAAGTTTCGCAACCATGTATTGAACTCAAGGCCCCAGTATTGGGTCCTAAACACTGATCACCAGGGAAGCTCCTATTTGCTTATTTAAAAGTGTCTAGGACATACCATAGATTGCCAGTGTGGAGGCTGGCAGAGGGATCAGAAATAATTAGAAAAAAAAACATAACTTTATGTTAATTATTTTTATTTGTTAACTCACTATAATTAGTATACTATTTTAGGCAGTTTTGAAGGCCAATAGAAGATTGTCATCTTTACCAAAGAGAAGAAGATTTAAAAAAACCTGAATTTAACATAATGGTAAGGTACAGTTAGTTCTGTATTTCATTTTAAATAAAAATCAGTTTAATCAGATTAAAGGTCAAAAATAAAAGAATGAATTTGCACTGCTGTTTCCTAAAGAGCATCCTATGTAGATGTTACATGAAATTAATAACTCTGTGGTAAATTACGTTTAGGAAACGCTGGGTTACATTAAAAATTACCTGAGCTGAATCAAAATATATAAAGCAGACTACTTTTTAAACATTTAAAAAATTTAAACATATTACATATTCAGACACTTTTCTTATCATACCTGACTACGGTGTTCAATAGAATTTGATTCTTTGCCAGTTTTAAGTTCCAACGGCATTATCTTATATTTCGTTTTACATCCCCGATGTATTTTCACACCAACTGTAACATCTATTTTGCCCTTCAATCCAAACCTAGGGGACCAAATGCTTTCTTCAATATCCAGCGAGTTTATCACTTCAATATTACATGTTGAATTACTATTACTACCATCACTTGGCCTAAAAAAAAAAAACAGAAAAAATTTAAATAGAAATATTTAATTGAACTATTTTATTTAATTTAATTAGAACACTTTGCTCATTTCTTTCATGCTAGCACACAGGGAATGTGAGGATGGGAACGAGCCTACAGAGCTTTATGGCAATGATTCCCATGGCATGCTTCCTGAATGAGTGGCACTGGCATTACCCGGGGAATCTGTCATAAATGCAAATTTTCAGGCCCCATTCCAGACCAACTTGTTCAGAAACTGTATAGGTGAGACCCAGAAATTTGTTTAACAAACTCCAAGTGATTCTGATGCACAGTCAAGTTTGAATCTTGTAGTGTCTAACTCATATAATTTAAATATTCTTAATATTTATCATCTGTGCCTTTCAGTTCATTCCTATGACAATCTTCCTAACTCAGGGCTGTATTTCTTCAGGTCTATATTATTGCAAAAAGCTCACTACTTAGATTGCTGGAGCCACTATGACAATCTGTATATTTTGATATACAATTATTACACAGATTAACATATAATGGCTTGCATGCGGTTGCACCCTAGGTAACAATGGACCTATGTCTTCATGTAATATCCTATTAAACTGAATATGGATGAGCTGTCTTTTCCTATTATCTATGCCATCTGGGGCTTGATCAACCAACACGTCATCCCTACCCCACTGTCCCCATGACAATCCTTGGAGAAGCTTGGGTGCGCCTATACTCATTACATCCTTAATCATTAAATGAATACACCTCTGCCACTATCAATACTTAAAACTGATACTCAACATTTTTTTTAGTATTATAAAAGGTTCTGATTTTAATATCTTAACTGTTAAATAAGGTAAGAACACAGGAAGGAGGAAAAAAAATGAATTTGTGAATGTCAAAGGAATCAGAAGAGATGAAAATAACTTTTAAAGCCTCCTGTACTCTTATCTAACATTTACTCATTTTCAGAGCAGGAAATGATTCTGCAGAAATAAAGCCAGATAAGAGCAATCTTTTATTAATCCTATTTTATACTCAAAGCCATATAAAATACTAAGACTAATGGAATTAGATTTAGTAAAATGGACATGAGTTTGAATAAACTCTGGGAGTTGGTGATGCACAGGGAGGCCTGGCGTGCTGCTGTCCATGGGGTCACAAAGAGTCGGACACAACTGAGCGACTGAACTGAACTGAATACTAAACCTAATGGAAATGAAATGGATAAATGAAAAGGATAAAGTTGCTAGTAATAAAACATTTTATATCATATAAAAATCAAGATTTAAAAAGTATAAGAATTCTGCTCTCAGAATACATGATTTAGTTGACTTGTTTTACTAATTTCATAGGTTGTTTTTTTATTTGCTTACTTTTTGGTCTTGCCATGCTGCATGTGGGATCTTAGTTCCCCGTGCCAGGGGTCGAACCCATGCTGCCTGCTGTGGGAGTAAAGACTCTTAACCACTGAATCACCAGGGAAGTCCCAGGCAACTATTTCTTAATAAATCAGAAAATATTCCAAGAAAAAGAGTGCTATCTTCAATAATTTTTTAAAAACTGTTTCAGGATGCTTCAAATATAATCTTTAAAAAAATATGTATAGTTCTGCAATCTCAGAAGAGGACAATAAAAAAATCTGGGGAAGCCACAACTTATCAGAAATTCCTTAAATATTAATCTGTTTTTTTCTCACTAGAAGTTATCTGATCATGACACACTTGAATATATGTCTCTAAAATAAAGCAAACTTTATTAAATATCAAATGTCATATGCAATCCTATGGACTGTAACCTGCCAGGTTCCTCTGTTCATGGGATTTCCAAGGCAGGAATAATGGAGTGGGCTGCCATTTCCTTCTCCAGGAGGTCGTCCTCACCCAGGGATCGCACCCACGTCTCCTGCACTGGCAGGTGGTTTCTTTACCACTGAGCCTCCTGAGAAGCCCAGATATTTAACAGAAGACGGATAATGAAACTTTTATTAATGTCGCTATACTAAACTTCATTCCTCTAGAAAAAGAAGCAATATGGTTTTAGACTTAGATCTGTAGAACACATGACAGTACTTTATACTTAACTACTCTCCTTTTCATCAACATAATGTTGTAAAACTCCTTTGAGAACCACCTGGCAGAGAACATAATGTCACGAAGATGAAGAAAGGTTATCTCTTTAAATAGCTTTTAAGGGTCTCGTTCTCTGCTCTAAAGCCTAAAGACTTTTTTTTTAAAGGCTAGCTATAAACTGCTGGGGAAATGATGCAAATTAAAGCATAGAAAAGTGCCTGCTTCATAGCAGACACATAAAACCCTATCAGAAATAACTGAAACAAAGAAGAGTCTCATACCAAGACACAGAGATGAGAATACCAAGCTGGGAATCAAGAAATTCTTTATTCTGAACTTTGCTCTACCACCATTTTTTCACATAAAACCATGTCACACCACCTCACTTTCCTACTGGAAATCTAAGACTTAATCACAAAATCCCTTTCAGATCAAAGATGATTCAGAATCCCAAACTTTCCTAAGCTTCCATGATACACTGCTTCTAAGCTACCAAATCCCTCAAGGGCCCACCCAAAGCCTCCTTTGATGAATTCTACTCTTTGAGTCCTTTTTTTTTTTTTTTTAAATTTATTATTTTTATCTGGCTTCACTGAGTCTTAGTCGGAGCATGTGGGATCTAGTTCCCTGACCAGGGATCGAACCCGGGCCCCCTGCATTAGGAGCTCAGGGTCTTAGCCACTGGACCACCAGGGACGTCTTCTCCCTGTGTCCTTATGCATGGTTACCTCCCAGGGTTCTATGCCTCTTCTGCTGCCTTCAGCAGGTTGCTGTTCTCTCTCAGAAACCCCCCTGCACTTCTATGTTTTCAGCTACCACCAATACACTGAGTTCTTGGAGGGCTTTAGTCTCCCTGTAACATCTAGAACGATCTGGAGCACAGATACAGCATGTAATACATGTTTGCTGAATGGAAAAGTCCATAAGACTATGAGGAAAACGGCAGCTTATTGACACTGCAAAAATGATCAGCCAAAAGAAAAAACGTGTGAACAAAATGCTAAAATAACAGTGACAGAAAAACTAATACCAAAAACAACGATAAAAATGGATATCCACCACAACTCTAAACCTCAAGCAAATTCAGATGGCTCAAAAAGAAAGGAATGACTCTAATAAGGAAGGAAAGAAAGGGAGGGAGGGAAGGGAAAACAACTAGAAAGAAACAGTGAGGGACGATGGAAAACAAAATTAAGTTTGTAATTATTACAGAAAATCAAGAGACCAAAATTACAGAAAAACTACAAAACAAAGCAAAGAACCAGGAAAAGAATGACTGTTTAATAGACACTTAGCAGATTATCACAGTGAAGACTTATGCACCAAGGGTCACCCCCTGTGCAAGACATAGCAATCTGCTCCAAAGAAACAAAGAACAAAGCATTTATGAATTCATTTTTAAGAACACTATAAGAGGGGCATTCCTGGTGGTTCAGTGGTAAACAATTTGCCTTGCAATGCAGGAGACACAGATTCGATCGCTGATACAGCAAGATCCCATATGTCCCAGAGCAACTAAGCCCGTGTGCTACAACTATTGAGCCTGCGCTCCAGCGGTTGCACTCAGCAATAAGAGAAGCCTTCGCAACTTAAGAAGCCCACGCACCACAACCAGTGAGTGGCACATGCTCTCCGCAGCAACAAAGACCCAGCACAGCCAAAAATTAAATAATAAATAAACGCTTTAAGAAATGGAGAAGGAACTGGCAGCCCACTCCAGTGTTCTTGCCTGGAGAATCCTAGGGACGGGGGAGCCTAGTGGGCTGCCGTCTATGGGGTCGCACAGAGTCGGACACGACTGAAGTGACTTTAGCAGCAGCTTAAAGAAAATAAAAACGAGAAACATTAACCAATTTACTCTAGCTGTTTTTTCTTTTTTTTTTTCAGGTAAGTAAATTTACGACCACACAAAAGTAAAGAATGTGATAAATACACCCAATTCTAACAGTAAGATAAGCCTTAGTTTTGTTTTTTTTAACCACTAAGTGTTTTTTTAATTGACGTACAGTTGATTTAAAATGTGTTAGTCTCAGGTATACAACAAAGTGATATGTATTCTTTATAAAAATATGGAATGCTTTATGAATTTGTGTGTCATCCTTGTATAAAGTAAAGTAAAGTGAAAGTCACTCACTCATGTCCAACTCTTTGTGACCCCGTAGACTTTAGAGTCCGTGGAGTTTTTCAGGCCATAAGAGTGGAGTTGGTAGCCTTTCCCTTCTCCAGGGGATCTTCCCAACCCAGGGATCAAACCCAGGTCTCCCGCATTGCAGGCGGATTCTTTACCAGCTGAGCCACAAGGGAAGCCCCATCCTTGTATAGGGGCCATGATAATCTTCTCTGTATCTTTCATATTTTCCTGTATGGTACTGCCAAAATGAACACAACCACTACGTACTTTTTAAATACATATCAAAGTTCCTATTGACAAATTGATTGTGATGATGGTTGCACAACTCTATGAATATACTGAAAGTCACTCAACTATAAATAATTATAATAATTAAATATAAATAAATAAAATCCTACCAGCAGGCACAGAACATTGAAACACTGCTGATAACCTTCTAAACTGACTTTAAAAATTCTCAAAGAATTCTAGCCATATGTAAAAGGTTGTACATTTTCCAAGTACCTTGGATAAAGTAGCCCAGTTCTGAGGTTTTAACATACAGAAATAACTGTCTCCATGAGGTCCACTCCTCAACTTGTGCACTCTCATTCCCTCCCTTCTACTCAGTGACAGAGCTTTAAGAATAATGTTGCCCTCTATGGAATTCTTCTCCTTGGCATATAATGTGCTGTATCTCCCATCTTTAAAACAAAACTCTCTTAATCCCACATAAGCCTCTGGCTAACATTCCATTTCTACATACCTGTCAATACTAGTCTACATTCCCTGATTTCAAATTCTCTTCTACCATTCTCTCTCGACCCCACTCTCATGTTTTCTCCTCTAGAATCACCATTGACTTGTCTTTCCCTCATACCCTGCACCCAATCTATCACCTTGCACCAAAATCTATCACCTCTACCTTGAAAATCTGACTATACTCCAAGTGATACTCATCACTTGCACAACTCTCACTCTGGTCTAAGCCACCACCATCTCCATTTTGGATTCCTTCAAGGACCTCCAAAGTGGTCTCACAACCTCTGGCCCTTATCCTACAACATAGTCTTAAAAGAGCAACCAGATTGATCCTTTCAAAAGTAAATCAGATCAATACAGAAACTAGCAAAGCGAGGTAAAGGAACTTGCCTAAAGTTACACAGCAAAACTGTGGCAAAACTGGGATTCACAACCAGGCTCAGTCTGTCCTTTGAACCACAGAGAACTTGAGAAAACATAGTGGTCCAAAGAACTCATTGCTCCCAAGACTTCTGACTCAAAAATCTTAAAACGAGTTCAGATCACAAAAGGTCACAATATAAAGTATCTAGAATATTGAGAAAAGATGAAGAATACTGATGTAAAAGGAAGTTATGACTATTTAAAGAAAAATAAAACAGTGCCTATTTTTTAAAAAAAGAAAGAAATGGTATCAAAACTCTCTGTGCAAACCCTGCAGTGGCTCCCCGTGGTAGCCAGATCACATCTGGCCGTGGAATGAGCATGGCAGCCGATGTCCTGCAAGGCTGCAGAGGCCCTAGGACAGCTGCTGGTCCTACTAGGACTGCTCCTCCGCTCCCACCTCACTCCGTTCCGGCCACACTGGCAGGGGTGCGTTAGCCACAGGGCTTTTGCCTGGAGTGCTCTTCACAGAAATAGCTGCATGGCTCCCTCCCTCATTTTCTTCAGGTTCCTGCTCAACATTACCTTATTAGAGGCCTTTCATGATTATTCTATGGAAATACGTCCCTTCAACTCCTTTTTCTTACCCTCCCCATTATTCTACATTAAACTTATGATCTGGCACCTTGCTGTTCACTGCCATTCAGCAGTACAGAAGCACCATGAAGTCAGCAGCTTTTTTTTTTTTTCCACTACTACGATCCCAGTGCCTAGATCACTATTTGGCACACATTAGGCATGGAATAAATATTTGCCAAATGGGCAAACAGTGGGAGGAAAAAAGGACTACCAACAAATTTATACCAATGCTACTTTAAGCGGGAAAAGAAGAAACCAACCGAAAGCCAAACAGTACTGAATGGCTAAACACAGTATTTAAACATAAAGTACAAATCCACGGCAATCAACATGAAACAGTCCATACATTATAGTAACACAGAGAAATATATGTGATATTAAGAAACACCCCCAAATATTTACAAACTGAAAATTTTATTAAAAAAAAACCATACCTACATCCCAAAATTATAAATTTTATTAAAGTGAAAATATAATTTCTATTCATTAGATTATTTTGGGGGGTCCGAGAAAGATACTCAGGACTGTAATATATAAAGCAAGCAAACAAAAAGGCTAGTTTTCAGAACTTGATCTCTGTGTGTGTGCTCAGTCGCTCAGTGGTGTATGACTGCAACCCCATGGGCTATAGCCTACCAGACTCCTCTGTCCATGGAATTTTCCAGGCAAGAATACTGGAGTGGGTTGCCATTTCCTACTCCAGGGGATCTTCCCAACTCAGGGATCAAACCCACATCTCTTGCGTCTCCTGCATTGGCAGGCAGATTCTTTACTACTGTGCCATCTGGTAAGTTCAACTTGACCTCTAAAAAGCTTTAATTCAACATCTTGAATAAAATCCTGGACTAAACATATAAACACCATATACACAAAAATGGGTTTCTTACAGAGAGAGCTGCATCTGAGGGAAGTCAGTTGAAGTATGTTTATGCATGAAATCTCCAGCCCATTTAGAAAATGAAGGAAGATACTCCTCTACCTCTTGTTTTATTTCATCTTGATTCAATTTTAGGCGGTACCTATCAAAATAAGAAATATTAAATATGAAAAAAGTAAACAAGGACAAAAACGTTCATAAGCAACCCAAGCACCCATCAACGACTGAAAAAATTAATTAAATGTGACACAATGGAATGTTATTTAGCCTTGCAAAGGAAGGAAATTCTGATGCATGTTACAACATATATGAAGCTTGCCATTATACTGAATAAGCCAATAACAGAAAGTACTGCATGACCACTTAACACGAGGTACCTGCACTAGTCAAATCCACAGAGGCAGAAAGGATGGTGACTGCCAGCGACTGGGGGAAGTGAGGAGTTGTTCAGTGGATATAAGGTTCCAGTTTGGAAAGACTAAAAAGTTCTGGAAGTAGATGATGGTAACGTTTACACAGCGTCAATGTACTAATGACACTGAACTCTACCCTTAAAAGTGGTTAAGACTGTGATTTGGGGGATTTCCCTGGTGGTCCAGTGGTAAAGACTCTGGGCTTCTACTGCAGGGGAACTAAGATCCTGCACGCCACGTGGCCAAAAGTAAAAAATAAAAGATTATGACTTTTTTTTAATGCTATGTGTATTTTACCACATACACACAAAAAAATCCAAGTAACAGTGACATGACATCAAATTTTATATTGGCTCCAACTCCTACCATCTCAGGTCTAATAGGTCCCAGTTACACTTCAAGGGTGAAAAAATAAACCACAACTGTTGGTCCTGAAGCCCAGCAATGGAAAGTAGAAATGTAAAAGAGGAAAAAAGGCCATAGAAACAGAAATGGAACATCAGCCTTACTAAATCAAAGGACTATCAACTTCCTGGGTCAAAAACCAGGAAAGACTAACAGAATCTAGTCTCAGTTTTTCAGGGTGCCTGCAAGGTCAAAACTGTGTCATAATAATTCTACAACATTATTTGCCTTTTTGCTCTTGTTCTCTCCTGAGTACACAGTGGAGATTTCCGAGTCCACATACACACACATGATATAGCAATATAGAGAATGCAGAAACAGATCTAAGAAACCAGGTGTCTAGTATTAAGTTATAAAATCAAAACATTTGCCAAAACGTAAAACAATGCCACTTGTCTCATTAAATTTCTTTCAAAAATAGTTATTTTTCATTAAACTTATTTATGTTCATGTGGAATGGGCTGTTATTATTTTAGAATTAATCAATAAATATTTTAAAACTGCCTCACCTTTCATTTCTAATACAGTAATTATCTATAGATATAACACTTGTAAACCAAAGCTCTTAGGGTCCTCAATAGTATTTTAGTGTTAACAGGGTCCTGAGACCACAAAGTTCTGAGAATTGCTATCACCTTCCCTGGATGGTTCTCCCAGCTCCATCTGTATATTTAAGCATCACAACCTTAACAACTACTCCAGAATACCAACAGCACACGTGTGTCTGTGTCAGACCACACTTAGGTTTGAATCCTAACTCTTTATTTACACATCTTTACTAGATGCATAACTTTGAGCCAGTCATTGTTTCTCTCTTTTTTAAAAATAATTTTATTTATTTATTTTTGGCTGCGCTGGATCTTTGCTGCTGTGCAAGCTTTTCTCTAGTTGCGGCAAGTGGGGGCTACTGTCTAGCTGCAGTGTGCAGGCTTCTCTTTGCGGTGGCTTCTCATGTTGCAGAGCACGGGCTCTAGGGTGCACAGGCTTCAGTAAGCTGCGGCACATGGGCTCAGTAATTGTGCATCCCAGACTCTAGAGTGCAAGCTCAATAGCTGTGGAACACAGGCTTAGTCGCACTGCAGCATGTCTGCCCAGACCAGGGATCAAAAACCTGTGTCTCTTGCGCTGGCAAGTGGATTCTTTACCAATGAGCCACCAGGGAAGCCCTGAGCCATTCACTGTTAACCAAGCCTCCGTTTCTTCATCCATAAGGTGAGATGATAACTACCACACAAATTAGTTTGAGGATCAAGTAAAACAGGCTATGTAAGGTACTTGGCATAGGACAAGAATTCAACAAGATATGAAAATGAAAACAGTGAATACTCTCATATAGTGCTGACTCTAGGCCAGGCACTATTCTAGGTGCTTTACATGAACACTTTCAATCCTCCTTAGCTCTCTGTGAGATACTACTATCGTCATCCCTTTTTAGAACTGAAGAAACTGAAGCTCAGAAGTTGCTTCCAAAGGACACACAGCTCCAGCTTGGGAATTTAAGTTCTTAACCCTTATGGTCCCTCTACACTGTGTTTCGTGACTTCCCTCATAGCTCAGTTGGTAAAGAATCTGCCTGCAATGCAGGAGACCCCAGTTCAATTCCTGGGTCAGGGAGATCCGCTGGAGAAGGGATAGGTTACCCACTCCAGTATTCTTGGGGTTCCCTTTCCCGCAATGCAGGAGACCTAGTTCGATCCCTGGGTTGGGAAGATCCTCTGGAGAAGGGAAAGGCTACCCACTCCAGTATTCTGGCCTGAAGAATTCCATGGACTATACAGTCCATGGGGTCCCAAAGAGTCAGACACAAGTGAGCGACTTTCACTTTCACACTGTGTTTTAATAATTTATTAGCATTATTTTCTCCCTGCAGCCCTGAGTTCACCTGGGTACTAGCATAACCACCAATACTCTGCAAATTCCTTTCAAACGACAAACCTTACCATTTTCTCACCGTCTAAAGATAGCACCATAATAACATATTCATCAAACTCTGAGACTCCAGAACACTGCAAATTTACCATATAACTCTGCAACATTTCTACTATCAAATTTAATAAGCTCCCTCTTTCCTAGGTTTCTGCTAACTCTGGCTTACCAGAACTAACAGAGCAGAGCCCTATCATAGTCCTCTAGGAGAGCCAGTTCAGCAGGAAAGACAGAAGTAGCAACCCTAGCTCTGCCAAGATAGCTTGGCCTAAGCACAAAACCAACTTCAGGTTGAAGGCAAAACTGAAATATCTCAAACCAGGGAGCAACTGCTAATACCAAAGTGCCCGCAAAGTGCCCCAAATGACCTACAGAAAAGCAATCACCCCACACAAGGCAAAAGCTATTTGTTTGAAAATGGCTACTTAAAATCTGGCACCTTCCAGTGGATGATATAGGTGAGGATGTGGGGGAAACAAGGACCAATGTATTGCCTACAGAAATGCAAAATGAATTTTGAAATATACAGACATATTAAATCTTTATGTTGCATACCTTAAATTAATACAATATTATATGTCAATGATATCCCAATGGGCTTCCCTGGTAGCTCATATGGTAAAGAATCTGTCCACAATGAAGGCGACCCAGGTTTAATCCCTAAAGCTGGAAAGATCCCCTGGAGAAAGAAATGGCAATCCACTCTAGTATTCTTGCCTGGAGAATTCCATGGACAGAGGAGCCTGGCAGGTTACAGTCCATGGGGTCACAAAAAGTCAGACCCGAATGAGCAACTAACACACACTTTCTGACATCTCAATAAGACAGGAAAAAATGAAAGAAAGAAACAGGACAATATCTATGTAGAGTGATCTGACAGTATATATAAAAACTTTAAATATACCCAGATCAGGGGACTTCCCTAGCGGTCCAACAGCTAAGACTCCTCATGTAAGGGGCCCAGGTTTGTTCCCTGGTGAGGGAACTAGATCCCACCACATGCCACAGCCAAAGATCCGGCATGATACTACTAAGACCTGGCACAGCCAAATAATAGATAAATATTTTCTTAAAAAATGTCCTCAGACTGGATCCTGTCCTAGAGGGGAAAAAAACACTTCAAAGAACATTACTGAACAAAATTGATTGAACCCACCATATCCCCTGCATCGGAAGGTGAATTCTAAGCCCCTGGACTATCAGGGAAGTCCTCTTTAAAACATTTTTAAGACAATAGGTTGGGGCTTCCCTGGTGGTCCATTGGCTAAGAATCTGCCTTGCAGTGCAATGGTTTGACCCCTGGTTGGGGAAGACCCCACATGCTACAGGGCAACAAAGCCTGTGCACCACGACTGAGCGCAAGCTCTGGAGCCCATGAGCCGCAACAACTGAGCCCAAGCACTGCAACTAGTGAAGCCTGCACACCAACAGCCTGTGCTCCACAACAAGAGAAAAGCCACCACAATGAGAAGCCCATGAACCGCAGTGAAGACCAGCCCCCACTCACTGCAACTAGAGAAAGCCCAAGTGCAGCAACGGAGAGCCACGCCACCACAGCCAAAATATAAAGAAATCTTCTTTAAAAAGACAACAGGTTGTATGTATTAGTAAAATGCTATGGAATTATGGAACGTATTTTTCCTATTTAAACAATGAAATAAACAGAACTACCACCAGGAGAAGTAGGTTTATGTCAACCAGTCTGGAAAGCAAAATCACCACTAATAAAAACACTTCTGTGAAAAAAAAAGATGAACTGCAATAAAAGTGAAGGAGGAAACAAAGAATATGCCAATCCCTCTGCAGGTAGTCACTCATAAGATGCCAATGATTAGCCATTTGTGGGTTTCCATACATTATCTCCACTGTCACAGAAAGTCTGCAAAACAGGTATTATCACCCTTTTCAGAATCTTTCAGTAACTTGTTCAGTCATAAATCTGGCAAAGCTAGAATCTGAAAGGAGGTCATCTGATTCCCAACCCCATACAATTTTCAGGATGTCACAATGTTTCTAGAAGTAAAACAAAAAGTTCCCATTTTCTGAGTGCAGCTATGGGGCCTATTGTGCATACAATAGAAAGTTTAGATATTTTTAGCCAAAGAATTCCTGTTCTGCAATTTCAGAAGCTCTTCACAGAATTGCGGTAGGATACGGCAACCCTGAAATCTGCATTCTAGTATTATACTGACATATTTAATAGTCTAAGATTGCCAAATATCTTATAGATGCCAGGGAAGAAGTTATATAACAAAACTGTATCTAGAGTTCCTCTCCTAATTACTTACATTTCCTTCAGATGCCTTATTTCTTGAATAGTTTGAGAAGCAAGTTCTTGTAGCTTTTCTGGGGCAAAACTATCACTTATTGCTTTTTGAAATACTTCATGAAGAAGTGTACCAATCAGCATTTGGCGTGTGGCTGGATCAGAGCTCTATAAAAAAAAAGGTCATATAAACATTTATTTCACAACATATCAATGGACATGATTCTATATTTATTACCTAACCTATTGAACTAGCATAGCCAAAGCACACTGGTGAGACAAATGCCAAAATATTAAACAATTCTTTTCTGGTGAGTGAAATTATAGGTGACTTTCACTTTCTTCAATTTAGAATTACCTGAATTATTTTATGAGTAAGATATTTTTCAAATCACTGTATTTCCATTTTGAAAGAATTAAAAACAACCTATATGGAAAAAGTTAAATATATTCTAAAATATTAATATTTAACATAATTTGTCTCTATTTTCACTTTATAATAAACCCACATAGAATAGTCAATAAGGGCACAGCTTATAAACTCATGTGAGTAAAATACTCAAACACAAAATAACTCAGAGCAGAGATTTTTTGTTTTTTTGGTGGCACTGCCCAGCTGTGGGATCTTAGTTCCCCAACCCGGGGCTGAACCCAGGCCCCAGCAGTGAAAGTGCCGAGTCCTAACCATTGGACAATCAGGGAATTCCCTACAGCAGAGATTTTAACAAGCTCTTGACACTCAAAAACTATTTTTCAATGAACTCTTTTATTAGCCTGGATCTTCCCCTTGAAACTATCAAAAAAAAAAAAAAAAGATTAAGTCCACCAAAACACCCATCAGTAATTTAAAAAATTAACTTACAGAGGAATTCCCTGTACTAATTTTTTAAGTTCTATGTGAGTCTAAAATTATTTCAAAATTAAGTTTTAAAAGATTAAGGTATTCAGGTCTGCTTTATAATATGCAGTTAAAACAGAAGTTAATAGTAACCCACCCCCCCAACAGCTGAAGAAAACAACCAATTAAAAAAAAAAAACTACAAATAAGTGATAACTAAGACTATTAGAAAATCTACTTAGGGGTTTTTCCTTCTTTTTCTCCTCTTGCTTAGCTCTATTTTTTAATTTTCTATATACATACAAACTGTATAAAGAAGAATACTCTAAGAGAAAGAAAAAACTTAACAATTAAAAAAAACCCAAGTTCTTCAAAAAATAATGGCATTGAAAGGGAGTGGGTGAAAAGCAGAATACAGATAAAAGAAACTATGAGATATATCAACCAAATACAATACAAAGACCTCATTTGCATACTGATGCTAACAAACTGAATAAAAACATTTTTGACAAAAGACATTAAGAGATAAACTGAGAATTAGATTAACTTAAGGAATTACTGGTAATTTTATCAGGTACGATAAAGATATTGTACTTATATGTTTTTTAAATCCTCAGCTTTAATTTGCAAAATAAAGTTTTAAGTTGCAAAATACAATCTTTAAGAACAACAAAATGGGTACATGGGAGTTTATAATAACCATCTCTGTGTATGTTTGAAATTTTCCATTATAATATCTTTAAAAGAGACTGTCATATTTTTACTGCGAATCACATGAAGCCAAGTTTAGAAATACCCAGATGTATTAAATTAAAAATTTTATCGCTCAAATTATTTATCTTATTATTAGAATTGCTTATTTTATTAAATGTTAAATAAGATTCAAAGGATTCTTAGGGTACCAGCCTTGAATCCTAGCCTTGCCATTTACTAGCTACAGTAACTCTGGACAAGTCACGTCACTTCTCTGAGCCTGATGTTCCTTATCTGTAAAATGTAAAATGCAGCTGATTAATACCATCTACTTCACAAGATTGTTAGGAGGATTAAATAAGAGTGTAAAAGTGCTCTGTAAAGTCTTAAGACCCTGTAGAAACATTGGCTGTTAATATTATTTACCCTGAATGTTTCACTCAGGACAGCTCTTCTCATGCATCGAATACTACTGGCTATGCTTGTGCCAGAAATCAGCATGTCGGGATATAGAATCAAATATCCAAAATCTTCATCTATTATCCAAGTATCGGATATGCAGTCTCCCTCCAAATGAATGATGTCCCCTGGTTCTACTTGTACAGAGCACCTAAAAATAAAGTACACAAAATTTAGATTCCTACATTTAAACATGTTAAGGGGCTGTAAAAATAAATGAATATTTTATATAAAGAAATAATTTCTAAATTTTGGGGTCTTGCATCACCTACTGCAAAAACTATCAAATCATTCATAGTGTAACATACAGCTCCAAGTATGGATGAGGTTGTTATAATAATTCTCTCATTCTTAATGATTCTCTCATTCTGTAAAACTTATGTCTACAGCTTCTGTAAGTCCTGAGGCATGATGCCAAACCCAATATACTAAGAACAAAATTATATTTATCTAGTTCAAACCATCAAACTTGCAGCCTAGACAAAGTCAGACTTTCACCTCTGCATCTCCCTCTCACCCCTCACATACCACATATTGCTCAAGTAGGGAAATCTAGAGTCTAAGCATGTTCTTAAGACTGATTTTGCCCTTAGTGAGAACTAAACGAGTTTTTAAGCTGCAATCCCAGAAAGTACTGGGAAATAGGAAGTAGTAATTTAATAAGTCCCCTTGCACGTGATTTTCAAATGACAATGAACATCAAGTTTTGGAATAAAGGACCTGAGATGCACAATTTTTGCAGATTTAATCTGAGTTCATATCTATTCTCTTTATTAACAATTAAATCATTGCAACATCCATACAAGCCCACATGTTAGTTTTTAAGACAGTACCCTTAAGCTTCTGC
Source organism: Ovis aries (assembly GCF_016772045.2). Lineage (NCBI taxonomy): Eukaryota > Metazoa > Chordata > Mammalia > Artiodactyla > Bovidae > Ovis > Ovis aries. The sequence continues at coordinate 24,073,765 of NC_056078.1, forward strand.
CACATCATTGCTCAAAGTCACACAAAAATTACCAGTCATTCCTAAGGATACACAGTTCTTTATCTTCTAGCGACTGGGAAGCAGTGATGATTAGGTGCTTTTCATCGTTTCCTTCTTCACTCTGTACAATATTGACTGCTAATACCAGGTACCGGTTATCCATTCCTCGGCTCAGAACTATCTTAGAAAAGGAAGCTTCCACCTTCTTCTTCTGAAATCTAAAGCATAACACATACAAAACTACTGTAGCACAAGCATGAAATAAGCCATCCATTCTCCTTTACCTACAAACCTTCTAGGTTTCTTCTGGAAAGCCTATAACAATGATCACTGGCTAAAAGAAGTAAAAATTAAGAGAGCAGGGGCATAGCAGAATTCCTATTACAGAAAAAAAAAAAAAAAAAAAACTTCCCAGAAAGTGAAAGAAAGTGAAGTCGCTCAGTTGGGTTGGACTCTTTGCCACCCTATGGACTGTAACCTACCAGGTTCCTCCATCCGTGGGATCTTCCAGGCAAGAGTACTACAGTAGGTTACCATTTCCTTCTCCAGGGGATCTTCCCAACCCAGGGATGGAACCCAGGTCTCCCACACTGCAGGCAGACGCTTTAACCTCTGAGCCACCAGGGAAGCCCTACTTCCCAGAAGGAATGCCATTTAAAACGTTCATGATATGAGTTTTTCAAACTATAAGCTCTATGAGGAGTTCTTTGGGACATCTATGATTATGAGGGCTAATGATAAATTGAAAAATATTAAACAACAAATTCCTACCACTGGTGCAAGCCTTCCCAAAGTACAAGTAAAAGGAGACGTCTAGGACACTATCCTTTTGAACATAAATGATGTTATGGGAAAATGTAGTATGGGCAGTTTGTTGAAAGTCCTGTGAGTTTCATTATTATATTAAGATTTCAATTAGGCGAGTACTTAGACATTTAGTCCAACCTACTATTTAATGCAGGAAATCCTATAAAATTCCATTGGGGATCAACTAGCTCATGCTTTGGAGAGAAAGCAAGCTTAATACCTGTCACATTAACCATTCTTCATAGAATAACTCAGAAATTTCTTATTTCTAACGGGAAAGTAAATTTCACAATTATTTTGTAACCGCTTCATTCACCTACCCCACGTACCCACGGGCCATGAATTTGCTAAAGTCAGCTGGGTCGCTTTAAGGATCTCCCAAAAGGTATTGCTGATCAAAACCCAAAGCGCAAACATCCGTCAACAATAATTAGCCTCATTACCGACAGAAATTCTACACTATGCTTGCGGGTCAAGTTTCCCCAATCATTTAAGCCGACTTGAGAGTACAGACTTCTCCCTGGATAACTCTCCACCTAAACTTCAAGAAAAGGATCTTGTAGTTGCAATTTCCTTTCCTGAAGACATGTAAGGTGGCTGAGACTCCTCAAATTCAGGAAGAAGGTTAAGAATGAACCCCTGGAGGAGGAAAAGTATTCAAGCTCTGCCTCGGGCTTGGCCCCAGAGAGAGGATGCGAAGCGGACCCCAGCTCCGGAAGCTCGTCGGGAACGCCGGGACCTGAGCTCGGTCACTGCGCTCGGAGCCCGGGTCCGCGGAGGCGTGGATGCGGCCTCTTCCCTCTTTTCTTTTCAAATCTCCCGCTATACACCCAGGCCCACCCCCCGCTCCGCTCACAGCTCCGCCGGCGGCTCAGCCTCCTGCCAGAAACTCTTCTCCATTAGCAGCTCCAGTTCGTCCACTCGCTCCATTCTGGCCGCCGAGATCGCAAACTGCCGCCGGGTAAAATCAGGGGAACCCGGGGGCAACAGTGGAGGGGAAAAGGAGCGCGAGCCCACGAGGTGCTGTGCGCATGCGCCGACTATCAGTGGTCCGAAGAGACATGCGCAGGCAGCTCCTCCAGCGCAAAATGAGTAGCTCGTGGAGAGTCGCACCTGCGGAATCAAGAACCGGAAGGCGCCTTTGCTCCTTTGCCTTAGGCTTTGGAAAACTCGGAGTCTTCGTAATCTGGCCCATACTAAATGGTTCCGCTCTTTCTCTAGACTCGCCGACCCATGTGTCCAACACAGGCACTTAGAATGAATGAACTATTTGCTGTTGTCCAAACTCAGGCTTCCCTTGTTTGAATCTGGAAATTTTCACTCTTTGAAAAAAAAGAAAAAAACCTTTTTTTTTTTTTTTCTGGAAAACTCAGTTGAGAAAATGGAAGCTGTCAGATGAGAACTTCCTCATCATGCCATGACTAAATCTATCTGTTCCCTGTTTTATAACCTTTTTCCATTTTTTTCAGTAATGCCTCCTATCCGTGGGCAGTCCCTCCACTTGTACAGTGGAATCCCAAGCACCCTTACATTTTGTGTGTGTGTGTGTGTGTGTGTGTGTGTGTGTGTTCAGTCGTGTCCAGCTCATTGTACAGCTCGTGTACACCGTGGACTGTAGCCTACCAGGCTCCTCTTGCCCGTGGAACTTTTCAGGCAAAAATACTGGAGTGGATTGCCATTTTCCTCCTCCAGGGGATCTTCCAGCCTAGGGATCAAATCCCTGTCTCTCGAGTCTACTGCGCTGGCATGCAGGTTCTTTCCCACTAGAGCCACCATACATTCTCTAGGACATTCTCTTCTGTCATTAGCTTGGCCCTCATTATCAGATAGCTCCCAGGCTTGTAACGTGACCCAGCACCTCCCATTCTGAAGATGTTACCTTGATGGAACTTACTCTCTTAGCCACCTTCCTGAGGAAACCGGCTTTAAAGAATTTTTTATCAAGGCTGTATCCAATTTCAACTCCGATTCACTTTTCTTTTACTTTTATTTTTTTAATTTTTGAATTAAAAATCACTTTTTTATATACACAGACTATAAAAGCCACCTTTAAAAATAATATGCAATGGAATATTTAAAATATACAGAAATGAGTAAAAAATAAATACTTCATAAGGGTATCACCCAACTCAAAAATAATATTTACTATATGTAAAATAGATAACTTTGGAAAAAATAGATAACAACCTATTGTATAGCACAGGGAACTCTATTCAATACTCTGTAATGACCTATATCAGAATAGAATCTAAAAACGTGGGTATATGTATATCTAAAACTAATTTACTTTGCTATACAGCAGAAACGAACACAACATTGTAAATCAACTATACTCCAATGAATTTTTTTTAAGTTGTCTTTCACATTCAGGTTTATTATTATAAAATTATCAAGACATGCTTTGCTGAAACGCTTTGAGGGACTTTGAGATATTAGAGCCATCCATTCCTCTTGTATTAGCACCTTATAATAAATGCTGCACTTTCCTTCACCACAACACAGTGTCAGTGGCTCTACTACACAGGTGAGTAGACCCAAGTTCAGTTCAGTAACAAGATCTTTAGCTATGCATAAGTTTTAACCTATATCAAGACTGATTTATCCATTTTTCACCTATCCTTTTCACTTTCTGTGACCTAAGGAATCTTTGCCAACTCCTAGGAAGTAAAGATATTCTCCGTTTTCTTCTTGAAATTCACCATTTTATTCATTTAGGTCTATGATCCATGTCAAATTAATTTTTGTATGTGATATGAGGTAGAGAATGAGTCATGTTTCCCCCCCAACCATGTGTATATCCAGTCTTCCCAGTAGCACCTGCTGAAAAGACTTCTCATCGTCCACTGGATTGTTCTGGCACCTTGTTGAAGAAAAAAATCAAATTAAGTTCAGGTCCATTTCTGGCTCTGTTCTGTTCTTCTGATGTTTGTCAATCCTTGTGTCTGCACCCCATTGTCATGATTACTACAGCTGTAGAGGAAGTCATACAGACAGGTACTTTGTTCTTTTAAAGATTGCTTTGTACATTCTGTTGCTGCTATTGCTAAGTCACTTCAGTCATGTCCGACTCTGTGCGACCCCATAGACGGCAGCGCACCAGGCTCCCCCATCCCTGGGATTCTCCAGGTGAGAACACTGGAGTGGGTTGCCATTTCCTTCTCCAATGCATGCATGCATGCTAAGTCACTCAGTCGTGTCCGACTCTGTGCGACCGTATGGACAGCAACCCACCAGGCTCCTCTGTCCACGGGATTTTCTAGGCAAGAATACTGGAGTGGGTTGCCATTTCCTTCTCCATTGGACATTCTAGGTCCTTTACAAACTTTAGAATGAGTTTGTATAAAAACTGAATTGTATAAAAATTTGTACACAGTATAAAAATTGTGAGTTTCTACAAAAAGCCTATTGGAAGTATGATTGAGATTGCATTAGACTTAAAAACCGGTTTGAGAATTGATTTAAAATATAGAGACCTCTAACTCATAAACCTGGTTTCTCTCTCCATTTATATAGATTTTCTTTAATGTCTCTCAGCGATATCTTATAATTATCAATATAAAACTCTTGTATATTTTATTAAATTTAAATATTTTAGATTTTTATGCTATTTTAAATGAGATTTTTTTCAATTGCTTCCTGCTAGTATATAAAAATAGTTTTTAAAATTTGCCTTATATCCTGAGACCTTGCTAGTAATTGCGAGAAGTTGATAGTAGTAGATTCATTAAGAGTTTCTATGTAAATAATCATGTCATCTACAAATAGAGGAAGTTCTACTTCTTCCTCTGGTCTTTGTTTTTAACTTCATTTACTTAAGTGAAGTGAAGCGCTCAGTCGTGTCCAACTCTTTGTCACCCCATGAACGATAGCCTACCAGGCTCCTTGGTCCATGGAACTTTCCAGACAAGAATACTGGAGTGGGTTGCTATTTCCTTCTCCATCATTTACTTAAGTTCACTGGTTAAATGGAAGTTCTGACACTGGGCATCTTTGTCTTCTACTGACGTCAGGGGTTAAACATTTCACCATTCATATTTCACCATTAAATACGATGCTAGCTGTAGGTTTTCCATGAATACCTGCTATGATTATCTAATCTATATAAAAAAATCATTTTTAAAATTTATTTAATCTTTTGGCCAAGCCATGCAGCATGTGGGATCTTGGCTCCCCAACCAGGGATCGAACCAATACCCCATGCACTGGCAGCATGGAGTCTTAACCACTGAACCACCAAACAACCACTTTTTCAGCATATGAATTTTCATTTTGGGCAGGATTTTGTGAGGAAAGCTTTTCTTTGTCCATGAAGCATCATCAGGAAGCTGAGCAATCAACTTTGAGGATGCTTTACTCAAATGGCTGGCAAGTTGAGGCTAGCCTCTACAGGGACTGCCTAGCTTCCTCACAACATGCTGTGAATAGCAGCAAACAGGGTTGGAGTAGACACAAGGCAGATGGATTTGCTTAGGGCTGTATAAGATATGGTAATGATTTTGTCTTTTATTCTAAATGCAATGGGATGCCCTGGAAGGTTTTCAGCAGGGAAATAAAATTGCCTGATTATGGGTTTTTGTTGTTGTTTTAAGGGACTTATCTTTATTTATGGCGGCTCTGAATCTTCATTGCTGCACACAGGCTTTCTATAGTTGTGGCAAGTGGGGGATACTCTCTAGTTGCGGTACCTGGGCTTCTCATTGCAGTGGTTTCTCTTGTTGCAGAGCATGAGCTCAAGGTGCTCAAGGACTTTGAGTAGTTGCAGCTCACAGGCCCCAGAGCACAGGCTCAGTTAATTGTGACTTAGCTGTCCCATGGCATGTGGTATCCTCCTGGACCAGAACTGAACCTGTATCCCCTGAACTTGCAGGCAGGCTCTTCACCACTGTGCTACCAGGGAAGCCCCTGCATAATTATATTTTTATAAAGATCACTCTACTTTAATCAGCAATTATTTGTACTTAGAAACAGAAATTAACAAAATAAAAATCAGACAATGGAGAAAATTCAAAAGATTGATAAGACTCCAGTTAAACCAGTAACTAAAAAGAACATAAATTACCAATCTCAAAAATGGGGAAAACAACAAAGGCACTTTCCAAAAACTAATCATTCTATTAATTGATTTGTATTTCTTGACATATTAGAGTTTTACCTGAATAGGAAGGATACTAGTGTGTTGATGGATGCTAGTGTGTCTACTAGCATCATATCTAATAGCCAAAGCTGCAGATTCAGACTGGCTGAATCTGAATTGTAGATCCACCACTTACTGTGTGAACCTGAACAAGTTACTTGAGCTCCCTGGGTCTCAATCATCCCAACTGTAAAAAAAGGAGTATTTAATAGTACTGTTCTTATCAGTATTGTTGCAGAAACAGAGTTAAGGCATCAGAAGTGCTTAAAATAAGCAATGGAACACAGTAAATCCTCAGGAAATATACATGATGCATTATTTGTCATTGGTTCCTAGTGCCTAACAGTGTCTGATATTCAAAGAATTGATCTGAGGAAGTATTTAAGTATATGGTTGCTATATAAGTATGTCAGATATCATTGGCCCAATTCTGCAAGGTAATGAATTACTCATGTAATATAGGTTTTATTATTTGCCATTCATCCTGGCTCAAACTGGCAGCAAGACATATCTGTGGGGGAAAAAAAATTTTCTTAACTGTTCTTTCTCTACACTAGTAGTACCTCATTTCTTCCTACTAGAACATTTTCTCCAAAAACAGGGACCAAACCTTCTTTTAGCTCATCAGTAAACATCACTGAACAACTATTATGGTGCCATACACTGTGCTCCTTAAAAGGGATGAAGGGATGACTCTGCCCATGAGAGAACCAACTAGGAGAACAGAAGTAAACATGCAGTAACCAAAAAGTGTGGTACGTACTCTGCCAGTGTAATACCCAGAGACAGATGCTCTTGGGAACCCAAACCAGACTGTAAGGACAGCTGAGAGACGTCTCAAGGTATGCCCACAAAATGCTGACATAATCCCTGGCATACAATGGGTGCTAAATAAATGAATGTTGAGTACCAGGGGAAAATGGGATAAGACATTACTATATGTGTGTGTGTGTGTGTGTGTGTGTGTGTATCTATCTATATATATCTATATCTATATCTATATCTATATCTATATATATATATAGTGATATTCGCTCAGTCGTGTCCTGACTCTTTGTGACCCCGTGGATTGTAGCCTACCAGGCTCTTCCATCCATGGGATTTTCCAGGCAAGAATACTGGAGTGGGTTGCCATTTCCTTCTCCAGGAGATCTTCCCGACCCAGGGATTGAACCCAGGTCTCCCGCATTGTAGGCAGACGCTTTACCATCTGAGCCACCAGGGAAGTCATATATATATATATATATATATATCACCACTAAACTTTCAATCTCCACACAGGCCACTATTAAGAGCTAGGAAGGGTACATCACTCATCAATCTCTAGACTAAATCACCGTCCCATTCCATAGACCAGAGGGCTGTACCCACCAAAAGGCAAGAAAAGAATTACAAAGGCAATCAAAACAGACATAGTGGACCTTCAAATGCAAGATAATCTATCAAGATTCACTTTGAGTTATCAATCTGAAATAAATTAGATATAAATACTATCATTATTTCAAGTATTCTTCCATTCTGACCGCTTGTATTTATGCTTCAATAGTGTAAATAGTTAAAAGAGAGGAGTAATTGTTGAAATATGAATAAAATTTATTCTTAATAACCTCAGTACTCTGTAACAGATATAGAATGCAAATTTTATTTAAAAAAATATTTGCAGTCCTCCTTTATTGATAACATAACTGAGATACTTATTTTATACATTTAAATTATCTTGAGATTTGATAGCAGGATTTAGCTACAGTGTAGCCCAAAAATGAAATATACAAAATAGTTTTAGGAACACATGTACACCTGTGGGTATACTTATAAATCATACAAAGATAAACATTTATTGTAAAATAAAGACTTTGAAAATGAAACCAGTTCATATAATTTCACCAAGATATGACAAGAAATCTTTATGCAAAAAAAATAAAAATTGAAACAGAAATAACACTTCAACTTAGTTTTCTAATGCCTTAAAAATCATATTAATTCTACAAATTGCTATTTTGGAGGACAGAACTATAACTGTTCCCCTCTCATTTTTTTGTCATGCTTACAATAAAACATAAAAAAGTACTCTGAACATAATAAATGGAATTCTTACATTTTAAACCATTTTACTATAAAGGATAGCAATTCAGATCATGTTTTACATCTCTACTTAAGTTTATATTGCACTAAAATTATTTTATGTGGAAGAACTAGTTGACATGTCATAACATAATACCTTGGAAACATTCTTTAACATTCACATCTATATTAATGGATATTTCACAGTCCACTTAAATAAATTTTCTAACATACACCAAATCATCTAACAAAAACAAATCTATAATGCTAATCTGTTTTGAGAGCAAAGACACTTAATATTTATTATTATTGACCTTGGGAAATACAGTGAAATTTTAAAACATACTTAAATCACTCAGAAACTGGTAATACCATTTGAGCAAGACCTGAAAATTTGTGACTTACTGATGAGTGTCTACATGGCTACTTTTTTAATACAATATTTATCAAAAATGAAGAGAAAAAGTGTTTGTCCTTTTATCCAGTGGAGCAGAATTATGAGAAGAGACATATTATGAATAATACTTCAATGCTGGCTTCTAACCTATGTTTCATATAACTTAAAATGTCAGTTCTCATCATTCTGCTGTAATATAACCAAGCCTGTTTATTATAACAAAAACCAATGTTACAGTCTTTGAAAATCATGATTATAATTAAAAGCTTGGAATAGCATAATAAAACTAAAGACAACCTCTTGAATTCATTTCAAGTTAGTTCTGCTTTCAAATAACACTTTAAAATGGTTTCCAATAACCTTACTGATTAACCAGCATCAGCTTAGGAATTTTTTTTTTTTGCAATGTTCTAAAATATAACTACTGGCATCAAAAAGTATAGTAAGCACTTTTGATTTGTGATGAATAGAAAAATCAAGTACTAAATACCAGTGGTTCCTGTGACAGGGTAAATATCCCCCTTCAAGTAATGTTCTCCCCCAAATTAAATTAACATTTTATTTTTTCCCTCTGAGAGTTTATTAAGGAAAAGAAATCATTATTTTTTTTAATTGAGGTGAAAAAACTGCTTCATAAGTTCATATGTTGTGAAAGCCACTGCCTGAGAAGGAACGCAACGAATGTAATTAAGAGATAAACCACGATATAATCCTTTTCGAATTCCATGGTGTCCATAGACATACTTCATAGTCTCCCGCATGGTACTGAAAGAGAAAGATTAAATGATGACACCTTTACACCCAGTCACGAACAGACAACTTCAGGATCATAACAGCATTTTTTTAAAAGAAGCTAAAATTCCATCTTGAGTAGCTTTTGGAAAACAAGTATTAAAACAAGCTAAAAATTCACAATAAAACAGCAATTCATTCTGAACAAGTTCAAAGCATTACGCATAGAATTTGGGGGTTCATTAATACAATATATTTTGTTTGTATTATGTCTGTGACATTTACTGGCAACACAATTTCATAATAATATTTGAAATACTGATGCAGTCTTTTTAAAGGATATATGAACAGCTGCCCTTTAAGCTCTCATTTCTGCTCAAGTTGTATGCTATAATGAGCAGATGTTATACAACTAAAGCTTGAAGGACCGTCTTTCAGATTTCAGCAATAAAGACTTTCTTTTTTCAGTGTTCTTTCCTTTCAAACCAACATTTTGAGATTTGTCTTTCTCTTTCAATATGCAAGGTGGAATGAAATCTTCAAAAAAATCTTTTGGGTGAATAAAGGCAACTCAAGTTCCTGAATATTCTGCTCTTTCCCTGAAGGACAACACGTCACCAAACAGAATGATTCGAAAGTTATAAATTATAGAAAACTCTATAGTGTTATGCTATGCAATAGTGTTAGCCACTAGCCATATGTGGCTACTGAGTACATGAAACTCAGTGGCAAATCCAAAACTGAGATGTGCTGTGATTTCAAATATGTAGTATTTTTTAAGAGATTAAAAATATAAATAAATAAATAAAAATGATGTAAAATAAGATGACAAAGTGATAATTTTTAGATATATCGGTTTAAATAAAATATTTTAAAACAATTTCATGTTTCTTTTTATACTCTTTAAATGTGGTTACCAGAAAAATTTAAATTACATATGTGATTCACATAATATTTCTACTTAATAGAGCTGCTTTAAAATGACTCTTTTTTTTGGCTTCATGCCTTGCTGGATTTAAGTTCCCCAATCAGGGGTCGAACCTATGCTCCCACAGTGAAACTCCTAACCACTGGACTGCCAGGAAATTCCCTAAAATAAATTTTAATAGGAGGATTGAAAGTGAAAGCATTAGTTGCTCAGTCATGTCCTACTCTTTTCGACCCCATGGACTGTAGCCTGCCAGGCTCCTCTGCCTGGAATTGCCATGGAATTCTCCAGGCAAGAATACTGGAGTGGGTAGCCATTTCCTTCTCCAGAGGATTTTCCCAACCCAGGGACTGAACCTGAGTCTCCTGCATTGCACGCAAATTCTTTACCATCTGAGCCACCAAGGAAACCCAATAGAAGGATTAGGACCTGATTAAATTCTTATAAAGTTAACCAAAGCACACTATGGGATATAAAATTAAATCTCTATACTGCTTGTGAGATCACAGTCCTATCTCCCTACTTATTGTACACATTACATTTCCTAATGAAATGGAACAATGACAAATGCAGAACTTACAGGCACTTTTCAAATTCTGGAAGAACCGTTCCTAACTGCATTCGCCGACGTGTTACATCAAATGGGTAGCTAAAAGAAGAAAAAGACAGAAGGACTTAAAAACGATTTTTAATTTTCTACTCAGCAATTACTGAATACAAAGTCCTATGTATGCTAGGAAATAATGTGTTCCTTCTCTCTGATTGTTTTGTCTAACCTGGGAGTCAGGATATAGGCACATGAATAAAACCAAATAACAAAAACAAGGTCTCTTTGCCCTTTGCAGAAGTGCTTCTCTTGGGATTGGTGATTCTTCTCTTTCATCATCCAATGTCAAGTTCTATTTATTCCCCAGAGGAAAATGAAATGCCACTTCCTGAAGAAATAAACTGAGTACTTTCCGTTGCTGTAACCCTAAGACAGGGTTTCTCAACTTTGTCACTATTGCCATTTGGATTGGATAATTCTTAGTTGTGGGGGCTGTCTTGTGCAGTAGGATGTGTAAGTACATCTCTGGCTTCTGCCCAATAGCTGCCAGTAGCACATCCCCAACTGTAACAACCTAAAATGTCTCCAGACATTAGTAAACATCCACTAGAGGCAAAAACCACCCCTAGTTAAGAATCACTACCATTCAGCAAGTGCCGTTGTATACAGGAGGCCAACAAAAATTCTCAAGGGCTAAAATTAACAATACAGATAATTGTATTTAGAGGACAGAGGTAATTTTATGTGGAAAGATTGCCTGGTTCTGTAACTCTGGATGGTGGGACAAATGTTAAATAGACTTACTGGCATGATCATTTCGCCATATATACAAGTATCAAATCATTATGTTATATACCAGAAAGTAATAGAATATGTCAATTATACCTTAACTTACAAATTGTTAGGTTGTCTAAAGTGAAATATACAAAAGTAATCTCTTTGGAGTAGAACTCAGGTGATTTTTTTAAATTATATTTTTAGGGCTAATATTGACTACTTAGGGCCTGTGCTAAGCAAGATAAAGTATATTATCTCATCCCATCTTTACATAATTGCGTGAGATAAGTACTCTTATCTCAATCTTAAGAAAATTGAGTCTTAGAGACATTTTCCCTGCCATAAAACTGCTTTCTACTTTCCTATTCAAAGCTCTCATTCATATATATATAAAAAAGTGAAAGTCACTCAATCATGTCCAACTGTTTGCGATCCCATGGACTATTCACTCCATGGAGTTCTCTAAGCCAGAATACTGGAGTGGGTAGCCTTTCCCTTCTCCAGGGGATCTTCCCAACCCAGGGATTGAGCTCAAGTCTCCCGTATGGCAGGTGGATTCTTTACCAGCTAAGCCACACATGTTATAAATACATATATAATATACACATAGTGATATATGAGAAAAATATGTACTTCTATATACATTTAAATTTACTATGCAATAGTCATAATTAAAAAACCACCCATATACCAACCAAACAGCTTAAGAAATAACATTAGTAATAGATGAAGTGCGTTATACATCTCAATAGTATCTCCATGAACCACCAATCTTTTTTTTTTTTTTTTTGACCCTGCCTCAAGGCTTGCAGGATCTTGGTTTCCCAACCAGGGAACAAACCTGTGCCCCCTGCAGTGAAAGCACAGACTTCTAACCACTGGACCTCCAGGGAATTCCCCTCCATGAATCACCTTAAAAAAAAAAATTATCATTTATTTATTTGGCTGTGCCAGATCTTAGTTGCAGCACGTGGGATCTTTGATCTTTGTTGCAGGATCTTTAGTTGGGACATGCGAACTCTCAGTTGCAGCACATGGGATCTAGTTTCCTGATCAGAGATCAAACCTGGGCACCTGCCAGAGCTGTCCCACGAATATCGTTTAATGGGAGGTGGAGAGATGAAAAAATTTTGTGGGGAATAAAGGGACCAATGGACTCGAGTCCGAGTGAACTCCGGGAGTTGGTGATGGGGCCTGGTGTGGGGTCGCAAAGAGTTGGACTCGACTGAGCGACTGAACTGAACTGAACTGAAGCAGAAAAAGATGTATCTGGGTAGAAGAAATTGACTAAATAGGCAGAAAGTAAGAAGACAAAGTACGAGGATCAGAACGAGGGAAGTAACAATGGGAAAGAAAGAAAACAACATTCAGGCAATGTTCTTACGTAAAAAATTGCAAAACTGTTTGGATATGTACACTGTGAAGAATGGTTTCAAGTTATTATCAGGACTATTAAGATTAATGGTTATCAATAACAATAGGAAAGTTGGGGGCTAAGGACAGGCACAAAAAAGAAAACAAGAAAGTAGTATATGAATTATGGAGTTTGCACTGACGACAGAAGTCCAGGTAGAAACATTCAAGAGGTTACCAGGGGAACCGGTATGAAGATTTCAATAGAATCAGTTATCTGTACAGAGGCTGACCTTTGAATCCTTCAAGACAGATGAGCTACTCTAGATATTTACAGGAAGAGCAAAGGACTAAAGTCTGGCAAGGTCTTAACAGTATCAGCACAGATAGGTAGGAGGAGGAAAACAGGAATCAGCAAGATACCTGAAAAGGGAAAGGTGGGAGGATGATGGCCAAGAGAGGGCACTGTTTACAAAAACCAAGGAAACAAAACAATTAGAGGATAAAGGAAATGAGAAGAGCCACTGGATCTGTAGGAGTCAATGCGTGTAGAATACGAAGAGAAGTGGAAAAGAGAAGACAGACTTTAAGGCTCTAAATTGGAAGTAAATAATAAAGAAAAGGGCAGTAAAACCAAGAAGAGAATACAGAATAGCTAGAGGTGAGCATTCTCTGCAAATGAACAAGGTTCCACAGCTACATTTCTAAAAGTAAACTACACTTTTTTTCTTTACCTTCAACCTAGTCTGCTCCTACAAAGTATATTGAGTCTGCTTTTACAAAAGTAATCCTTAATTCAATGAACACCTTACCTTTCAGTACTTATCCTACTTTGACTTTTCTTTCTTCCATTGGATACTATTTTTTTTGAGCCTTTGTGACTCTAGTACTTCAGTTGTCTTCCTCGTTTTCAGGATACTCCTCAGTCACAGAAATCTTTCCTTCTTCCTGTTCCTGAAATGTTCCTGCCTCATAGTATTCCAGCCTCATTTTATCTCATCTATCCAATCTCTCTTGGTCTACAGAAATTCTTTGAAGCCACCTTTCCATAATACTTTCCACCTAATTTATCTATGTCCCTAACTTAGTCGCTAAGCCTTGTCCGACTCTTTTGTGACCCTATGGACTGTAACCCGTCAGGTTTCTCTGTCCCTGGGATTTCCCAGGGAAGAAGACTGGAATAGGTTGCCATTTCTTTCTCCAGGGGACCTTCCTGAGGTCCAGGGATGGATCCTGTGTCTCCTGCTTGGCAGGTAGATTCCTTACCACTGAGCCCCCTAGGAAGTCCCATGTCCCTAATACAACTTATATTAATATAGAATTCCCTTGATTGCTACTGTCTCAATGAGAGTATTAGCTTCTTGAGGCAACAGTTTTGTTCTTCCATTAGTGAAAATCCCAATGCTTAGCATAGTTTCTGGCACAAAGCAGGTCTTTAAGATTTACTGCAAGAAAAGTTGTGCCTACACACACATATATACACATACTCGATAAATGGCTCAGATTTCAGAAAACTTGTATGGGCAAATTCATAAGAAAACATGGCTGAAGGCTATACTCAGTGTTTCTTTCTAGCTTTCCTTTTCCTTTCTTTTAAAATCCATAGAAATTGAGTAGGTTCAAACTAATGTGGTCAATTTGGCACAAAGTTATTTATAATATGCTTTAAGGGCAGGCACATTGGAAAAATGTATTAAATTAATATTTATATTTTTCAAAGGATCCTGTTTTTAATAACCTATTTAAACATAAATAACTAACCAACGCTAAAAATCAGGCTTGGGTAAACGTATTTGACTTAGTTGATTAGAAACTTACGATATTGTCTGTGCTATTGCTCCAGCAACACCACCACAAAGTAAGTTTATGTGAGTTTTCAAAACTAAGACATTAGGATTGTCTGATGAAGGTCTGCCAAGAAGGGTGGGAGCATAGGAAAGCCCAACACTCTTTAAGGTACCAAAAGTAAAAAATGAAACACCTGAAAGAAAAAATATAAATTCACCACGATGCTTAACAGAATGTAAACTGTGAGAAGACACCATTCTTATATAATAACCAATTAACTCAAGGAACTAACTCTGCATTCCCTGATTTCAGATATTTGGCTTAATCTAAGACGAAAAGATTTAATTAATGTTTATAAATAACCTAAAGACAACAAAATTACCACCTATAAAAACTTATAGCATTGTTTTATCACATACTAGTATAATGTTCAGCTCACTGAATAAAGGTAGTGGTTGAGTATAATGCCACCTTATGCATGAATAGAATTAAACAGTTTTACAAGATTTCACATAAGTAAAAGTTAAATTAATGATTAGTAATTTTAAGTAAATATAACATATTCATAATAATGATGATAATGTAAGGAAGAGACAACAAATTTAGGAGTGACAAAGCATTATTTCATTTAGTGTCTAATTCTGTCTTCAAGGAATAGCTATGACAATGAGTGACTCAGAAGACACATGGAATCTAATTAATACTGAGTTAAGTTATTGATAATGTGCAATTGGTACTGGCTGAAATGTACATGATTTATTTTATAATAGAAACATTAAAAGTCATATGTTAAAAAAATAAGCAAAATTCAAGCATTCCTATCAACTAAACATTACTCAGGATATCTTGATATCTACTAAATTTTAAAAACATATTTAAAAAGATACTTAACGCTTAAGAACAAATAAGCCCTAACAAAAATTCAGTCTAGAATAACTCAATATATGCATTTATTCTTTATATAAAATTCTTATGAACATATAGTATTTAATAATGATGATATACAACTTTAGAATACTCATACACTTTTTTTTTTAGAATACTCATACATTTTTATATTTGGGAAATCTATTCACCAAACTTAAACACAGAAACCTTAACTACAAAAACAGGTCACAACAAGGAAATTCACAGCAAATTAAACACAAGTAGGAAAAAAACTGAAATACCTAAATTATGTAGAATGGTATTCAGTGAAATATGACGAATTTTTTTTTAATGTGAATAGTATTCAGAAATATGAAAAAGACTTGGGAAACTGAAAAAATTAAGAAACAAAATTATGAACATACAATAACAATGTAAAAAATGTTTCAAAAATAAAACTAAGAACAAAAAATTAGAAAGAGAAGAACATATAGTAAAAAAACTAAAGCGTTCTTATCCCAGCATAATGGCAGTGAAGGTATCCCAAGAGTCTTCATCATTACAGAACAACTATATCCATTGCTGGGCTTCCAGAAAGGAATCCCTAGTTTCTAGGAATCCCTAGCAGCACCACCTTCCAAAAATATAATCTGAGGTCCACTTGGGAGTTGTGGCCCATGACAGAAGTGGAGTGATTATATGTTTTGATACCAACAGTCAAGCCATTGAGATAGATCCTGATATTGGGCCTTGAGAAGATGGAATCACTGGGTCAGAAACTCAAATTAAGATCAAGTAACAACAACAAAAAAAAATCAAGTAACATGCTGGACTTCCCTGGTGCTCCAGTGGTTAAGATTCCACACTTCCAGTGCAGAGGCCATGGGTTCAATCCCTGGTTAGGGAACTAAGATCCCACCTGCCATGTGATGTGGCCAAAAAAAAAAAAGGTAATAGAAACTCATAGTTAAAGATCACCCGAGAAAAAAAAAAACCCACAGGAAATAACAAACTAAATAAACAAAGACCACCAGGCATAGGAGGAAGCAAATAAACTTCTATATTTATAAAAATTGGGGGAGTAAGGATTCAGGAAAACAAGCAAACAAGATAAGAAAGGAATAAAAAGAAACATAAAAAGAAAAACAAGTGGAAATCAATATCAAGGTAAAGAAACAAGTCCAAATATATCAATAATCACAACAACCATTAAGCAGACTAACTAGCAATTAAAGATTTTACTGACAGGATTAAACAAAATTCAGCTATGGGATGATTACAAAATAAATACCTAAAGCAAAACATGCCAAAGTAGAAAATGAAAGGATGAAGAAAGACAACCCAGGCAAATATTAACTAGAATCTAGGTGAAAAAATTATGAATTCAGCGAATTTGAACAAAGACAATATACTAGATAACATTAAGAAAGTTTCATAATAGTAAGACAAATACCATATGACAGCAGTTCTATGTGGAATCTAAAATATGACATAAATGAACCTATCTAAGAAACAAAAGCAGAGACACAGAGATTGGTAGTTCCCAAGGGAGAAGGGGTTGGGGGAAGGAAGGCTGGGGTTAGCAGTTTCAAGCTTTTATATATAGAACAGATAAACAAGGTCCTACTGTATAGTACAGAGAACTATATTCAATTCCTATGATAACCCACAATGGAAAAGAATATATTTTTAAAAAAAGAATGTAAAAATAAAAGTTTCATCATGGTCTGTGGCTATACTTATTAAAAAAAAAAAAGCACAGAGCTGAACTCATTCTATGAGACCTATGTAACCATGATACCCAAACCACACAAGGATGTTACAAGAAGAGAAAATTGCAAACTAATCTCACATCTCACTCAAAAATATAGATGTAAAACTTCTAAAAACAATTAGTGAATGGAACCCAACAGGATATAAAAAGATCACTGTATCATAACCAATTTGGGCTGACATTAGAACATCTATTAAAGTCATTCAGCAAATTAATAGATTTAAATGAAAAAACTTATCATATCAGTAAATGCAGAAAAGGGTGTCTGATAAGATTCAACACCAGTTCATATAAAAATTCTTAACATACTACCTCAACCTGATAAATAGTACATTAGGCTAAATAAATACTAGAAACATTTCCTTTAAAATTCAGTAATGAGCCAAAATGCCAACCATCACCACTTGTACTCACTGATGCACTGTACATCCTTAGCTAGTACAGCAAGATAAACATAAATAGACAAATAATGATTTAAACTGAAGTAAGAAAAATGATGTTATTTGCACAGCATGTGATGGTCCACACAGGAAATCCAAAGCACTTACATGGTAACTGGCTATAATACCAACAAGTAGAATGGCTAGCAATAAAAATCATATAAAAATTAAATCAAGCAATAAACTAAAAATGTAATGTTTCTAAAAGACACAGCAAAGCTTATAAGGTATCTATAAATACATCTAACAAAAAAACGTCAAAGCTCTGTATGCAATTTCATTCAGAATTCCAACAAAGACTTTTGTACAACATCAAAAAATGATTCTAAAATGCATGTGGAATAGCAAGATATTTACAGTCCTTACATTACTCAAAAAAAAGAAACATACAGTCAAGACTTGTCCTACCAAATGTAAGGACTTATTATAAAACTGCATTCTATTATTGTTTTAAGAAGTAACACTACAGATCACTGGGGAAAGAAGAAATTATTTAATCAATGGTTATCCTTAGAATGGAAAAAAAAGCAATTATGGACAGATTAGGGGCTTAAATAATAAATGCTCAACTTTAAAATCATTCCTACAACAAATGAAAAACCCAAGATGTTGCCAAATTTAAAACATACCTGCATATGGAGCCATTCCTAATATAGTAGGCATCAAGCCTCTGTAAAATCCAAGGAAACCACCTTCCTTTTGCATGAAGAAAAATTAGAAGTAAAATTACATTGAGCTCATTATGATAAATGCAAAAGAACAAAAGCATACATTATAATGGAAATATTATCCTGGATGTACACTAGAACACAGATATGTTTTCATAATTATTATGTTAATAATTATAAGTAAAACAAAAACTACTTAGATAACATTAAAAATAATTGCCTAAGTATAAAAGGGCATGTTATAGACAAGAAAAGTAAAAATGAAATACCTTTGCATAAATCGTTTTGAATGCATGAATAATTCCTGTATAAGTGTGTTCCCCTTTCACCTGGAATGCTAGGCGTACTCTAACCATGTCAAGAGGGTAAGTACAGATAACTGCTGTCATACCTGAAAAGAAAGTAGAAACTTAAAATGTGTAAGAATCATTTTATATATATATATATATATCTTTCCTATGATTAGTAATGTCTCAAATTATATAGTAATGATGAAAACCCAATGAAATCAAAGGTAATATTACTGACAGAATTATATGATGCTATCATCAGCTAAAAACCATCTTTTCAAATTCTTCCCACTGTGAAGTTAAAATGTTAGCACCAAAAGAGTACAGTGTTAGTGGATCGTGAGTATTTTAAAAATTCTATTACTTGTCAGATAAGATACCAGAAAAGAAAAACTGACTATCTCCATAGCAGTAGGCAGGACATCTGACGTTTTACTTTTTTTTTTCTAATCCTAAAATGGAGATATGCTTAACTTACCTAAATAATTCTTTTAAAAATAAAATAAGGGCACTTTTTAAAAAAAATTCAAAGCATAAATCAGTATCTTCTTTTTAAAATTTAAGTAAGGGGAATTCCCTGGTGGTCCAGTGGTTAGGACTCCATGTTCTCACTGCCAAGAGCCTGGATTCAATCCCTGATCAGTGAACTAAGATACCCTGTGGCATGACAGAAAAAAAAATCTGAAAAATATATAATATTTAGGTAAATTTGTTACTGACTAAACATAATAAGGGGCTTCCCTGATAGCTCAGCTGGTAAAGAATCCACCTGCAATGCAGGAGACCTGGGTTGAATCCCTGGGTTGGGAAGATCCCCTGGAGAAGGGAAAGGCTATTGCTGCTGCTGCCACTCCAGTATTCTGGCCTGGAGAATTCCATGGACTGTAATCAGATATGACTGAGTGACTTTCACTTTAAACATAATAAAAATATAATGTCCAAAGTAATAGAAATAATTTGTTTTAGGGATAAAATCTCTTTATAAGCTAATTTAGTTATTAAGTCCTAGATTTTTATCAACATATGATTTATAAAAAATTCCATAAACTAACAAGCTGAGTTTTTATTTTTATCTTCTTTATTGCAGTATAGTTGATGTATGAGTTACTTTTTAAATTTAAAATAGTCTTCTATTTTTGTAAAGCACCAAAGACTTGACCAAATCCACAGAGTTTCTGTATGACAGAGTAGAATTTGAGACTAAATTTTCTGGTTCATATCACAACATATATTGCCTTCCCTATAATTACATTTTCTCAAACCTTTACTTAATACTTTCTAACGTTTAAATTTTTAGTTCAGAAATTCGAGCAGTCAGGGCTTCCCTAGTGGCTTAGTGGTAAAGAAGCCGCCAGAATGCAGGGGACACAGGTTTGATCCCTGATCCAGGAAGATTCTCACATGCTATGAAGCAACGAAGCCTGTGCACCACAACTACTTACCCAAGGCTCTAGAGCCCACGCTCCACAACAAGAGAAGCCACTGCAATGAGAAGCCCACCGCAACTAAAGAGTAGCCCCCATTCGCAGCAACTAGAGAAAAACTCCTACAGCAACAAAGGCCCAGCACAGCCAGAAATAAAACTATTTCTTAAAAAAGAAGAATGCCAGCAGTCCAGTTGTTGGAAATGTCAATCCTTCATTCACTTCAGTCCATTTGACTGTAAGCTCTCCATCTGAGCTATTTGTTTTCAAGCTATTCATTTCCTAACTATTTAACTTGGTTTTTTTTTAATCTATTGGTATTCAAACTAGTCATGTCTGGCAGTCCAGGCAGTGACTTTTCTAAATGGCCTCTTCTAAGTCTGAGTCTAAAACAATACAGTGCAAATGTGATGTTCCTAAGACAAGGTTTGGCTGTAATACCATGTTTAATTCAGAGCAAATATCTTATTATCCATATATTTTTAAAACTACATATTTTGCAGCGTGGCTTAATTTTTTTATAGCTTGTGCTAAATATTTTGCAAGGGAAATTTTTACAAAATAAAATGAAGAGAGATTTTCTATAAACAAGTTTCATGTTTATTGAAATGGTTCATATAAGGGAGTTTAACAACTATAGAAAAGAATAAAAAAAAACTGACCATTTTTTAAGGCTTGATCATAATGACACAATTTGGTTAAACATCAGATTTTGCTAGGATTTATGTATCCAAATCATCACTACTCATTTCATTTTTTAAACTTCTGTAAACTTTTACAACTCCTGTATTTTTTTTTCTGCTTCCTATCTGGATCACTTTTGTCTTGTCTCTTGCGTTTGCTCTCCCAGACTCCATTTATTTCTTCTTTCCTCTTACCTGTCCCAAGCCTTCTCATTGTCTTCTTACTGGCTTCCAGTGGCTTAACATGGAATAAATGGATTAACAAAGTGACCAAAACAGTAAACTCTGTAGAAAATGAGGTCATCCAGAAAGGTAGAGGAGGCATTAGCTTAAAAGCTGTAAGACTATAACTCAGGCTGAGGAACTGCCATAACATAACTATACCTCAGAGAATGGTAAAAACAATGCCTATGATTACTATAATACTCAACTGATGATCTAGTTTTACAATTTTTCAGCCAGTTGATTTCAGCGTTTTTATATGGTGTGTTTCTTTTGAATTTCAGCAATTAATCAAATCTTCCTAAAGAAAAACAAAATCTTTTAACCAGGATGTTTAAAAATTACAAATTTTTTTTGGTGGGGGGGAATGTGCAGGGGTTGTTGTCTGATATTTCTAAAAGCAACTCAATGATTTTAATGTAATTTTAAACTTTAGAATTTAGCAAAAAGATTTTTAGTAATTTTGTACTCTGATAAATCTTGAGAATTCCTGAAGATTTTAAACATGTTTATTTATCCTTGGAATAAGTGGGAGGTGAGAACTATTCTGATAATCATATTTTACCCTTCACTCAAAGTATAAAATTACGAAGCCCTAAGTAGAGAAAAGATTATGACATCTTACATTGATCAAACAGACAACAATACTGCACTGTAAAGTAAGTCTGAGGTTATTCAACTAAGTTCTGATTCACTTCATGATGCCTATGTCAATGCTTTTTCAAAATACCACACTGGACTTCAGTGGTGGTCCAGTGGTTAAGACTATTCACCTCCATTGCAGGGGGTGAGGGATCCATCCCTGGTCAGGGATCTAAGACTGCACCTGCCCTGGAACAACCAAAATAATAATAATAAATTAAAATTAAAACATAATTGAGGGGCTTCCCTGGTGGCTCAGGGGTAAAGAATCCATCTGCCAATGCAAGAGACACGGGTTCAATCCCTGGTCCAGGAAGGCTGCACATGCTGTGAAGCACCTAAGCCCATGCATGCACCACAACTACCAAGCCCTCTTGCCCTATAGCCCATGCTCCACAGCAAGAGAAGCCACACAATTAGAGGCCTGCAGGACACAACCAGAGAAGTGTGTGCAGCAACAAAGGCCTAGCACAGCCAAAAATAAATAAATAAAACTATTTTAAAATAATTTATAACTGAAGTTCCTTTGGTTTATTTTTACTTTCCCGTATATAATGAAATTATGATGTTAAGATGACTTTCATTTCAGAAAAATGAAGCTGAAAGCACCAAATGAACATGCTATTCAATCAATAATCAAGTGTCATGAAAAGAAAATAATACAAAGCAGGATTTAACTCATAATCCTACTGCATCTTTCCTACAACCCTGAAAGAAAGAGTTTGACCAGTCACTTTTACAATTTAAGAGACAAAAAAATTTTTAAGTGATGTAAGAAATGATAAATTATAAGATTTAAAAACTTTATTAACATTTTCCTTCTGTAAAATGAGAGATAATCATAGCATTTCTTCATAGTATTGTTCTTTGAACTACATGTCAAGTGCCCAAAGATTACAAGTCAAGTACAAGTACTCAGGTCTGTGACCAGTACAAAGAAAGTACACAATACACATTAGCACTGTCTTGCCAGTGTGAAATACCAGTTGACAGACAGCTGTTGCTCCAGCTCCCAAGATCTTCCCCCATCATGCCTGTGATAGTCCTCTCCCCCCTCCCACCACCACCACATACCATTTCCTGATCCAGTCATGAAAAAGTTAATTGGAGGCTTTCAAAACCTGACCTATTTTTCAGCATCTCTACAGTTGTTTTGCTGAACATTTTGAATACTATTCCTGGTTATTTTTTCCTACTTACTGATCTTGGGTCAGCCTATCAGAAGTGAAAAAGAACTAAGTAAACATTGGATAAGGCAAAACTATGGATAAGGTAGGTCAGGTTGCACACTATAAATCTAGGTCCAAAAAAATTCAAAATCCTATAAACCTTGTGATATCCACAAAAATTTAAGATTTTGATAATGGTCTTAATAATGGTACATTCTTACCTTAAAATACAATACAGTTATTTACAAAAATAAGAAAGATCTAGGTACCGATACAGGAAAGAGTCTTGAGATAATTGTAAAAGAAAAGTTCTAATCCTATAGAATAGTATTGGAAAAAAGTATAACATAAGAAACTGCTATTAATAATATGACTGCTTCCAGGGAGTGGAACTATTTTTCATTGTATAGGAATATGTATTACTATAGCCATTATAATTTTTAAAAAAATTTTTGAAAGAAAAAAATACACATTTCCAGAAGTAGATCTGTCAAAAGGAACATATGTTTCACATAGTTTTAAGTGTAGGCTACTCCTTACTATCTCCTAATGCAAAAGCCTTTGAGTTGGGATATAAATGATTTCTTGCATAATCCAGCATAGGAAGATAACAAATGTGTGCTATGTGATCAATGTCACACATACCACCTAAAGCAAATTAAGTTTTTAAATAGGAAATTAATTTGCAGAAACAAAATATACTATAAATGATTTCTTGCATAATCCAGCATAGGAAGATAACAAATGTGTGCTATGTGATCAATGTCACACATACCACCTAAAGCAAATTAAGTTTTTAAATAGGAAATTAATTTGCAGAAACAAAATATACCCACTCCTTACCTGCCATGGATCCAGCCATTAATCTGTGCACATGACCAGAAACTCCCAGTTTTGTAGTAATTAGCTAGAAACCAAAAGCAACAAATTAAATGAGATATTTCTTAAATGCTGCCAACTTCACTTTTTAATGATAAAGATTGTTTTCAAAAGGGTTATAGAACTAGCTTTTTTTTTTAAAAAAAAAAAGGAAATTAGTACTGAATGTGAGTGAAATGAGCACAATTATATAAAGCTGAGCAGTGTTATATCACATCACAAGGAGGTCAGTTACTTCCTCTGTCGCAACCTCTGTCGCAAAAGAGTTGGACACGACTTAGCGACTAAACAACAACAATTTCCTCTGTAGCATCTGCTCTGATTATGCACTTTTACAGAAACAATATTGCCAAATATACTATACTACACACTGATGACCACAAATACTTAAAGTGTGAATGGGATTAGTAGGAATAAAATGTAAATGAAGCATTTATGGAGGTCTTGATATAATAGCATTGACTATCTCTGTCTGACTAGGTTAGAATGTTGTTCCCAATCTCTACTGCTTACTTTTCATTTTAAGATACCCTGTGATGTAATGCATTTAATCCCTTTCTACACTAAGATGTTTGAGAGGATAAACTTTCAGTCAGGCAGAGAAGAGAAACTTAGTAGATGGGGAAAGGTGTTAACTTATAATGTCACTTAAAAACAGACTTTCACAATATGGTTTCACTATTTTATTTATTAGGAAAATCCAAAGTCTCAATACTCCTCTCCTACAACTGAGAACCAAAAAGCACATCAAAAAGCAATTAATATTTTATGGATTTACTATTATCCACTTGGCTCTTCTTCATAAGTCTGAACACAAACAATCTAATCAAAAATAACTAATAATTCTGGAACAGATAACTCCAAACTCAAGTTATATTAAAAATTTAAATTATCAGAAGTTTTATTCCTTCAAAAAGGCATTACTTTACCCATTCATCCAAAGTAACGTTAAAGGCCAAAGCAAATGCCTTGACAACTAAGTATGCTATTCAAAGATATAAAAGAGGAAAAAAAAAAAAAAAGATAAAAGTTCAAGTACCGTTTTATATTGCTCAAATGCCATAAACTGGATTGCACCATAGGGAAAAATTCGAATCATCATTGCACCATTCCCTTTATACAATCCAAGGTATCCCTCCTTTTTGGGAACAGCACGCAATGTAGAAAATACTCCTATTTTTAGAAAGATTTTTAGAAGAAAAATACTATTACAACAGAGAAAACTACCTAAATCCAAATTTTCATGACAATCACAGATAAAAATTACTATGCCATCATTCATGATATAATTTTGCTTGATGAATTACATGAATAGTAATTTCTGTATAACACTTAAAGCTACTTAAAATACATCATATGTCCAAATAACACGAACATTCCTCATGTAAACATGTCAAACACGACTAACTAAGCACAGCATGTAAACATGTAAAACATAGCAAAACAGCTACAAGTTATAGTAAATTATTAATTAAATCTATAATAACCAAAAAAATTAATAGAAATTATATTCAAAGTCCAGATATTGCAATGCAGATGACTAGGTATCTAGAAGGATGAAGGAAGGTTTCCTAGACTAACCCAGATATATATGTGGTTTGTTCAAGCAGGAAACTGCTAATAAAAGAAACTAAAAACCTACCAATTAAAAACTACACAAGCACACAGCACCACCTATGATATATTCTTACCATAAATAAAAAATGAACCTATATCCAATCAAAGTCTAGATTTAACTATTACTTTACAGAAAATACAGGTGATATAAGAAGACACTAAATAATATGGGACACTGGTGGTCCAGTGGTTAATTCGTTAATTAATTAATTTTTAAAAATAACATGGGACATAATCAACCAAATTCAGAACATGGAGGATTCTATAGGATAAATAACCCAGTTTTCTTTCCCCATAACTAAACAGGAAAAAAGTAAAGAAGTATACGAAAATGTTATAGGCCACAAGTAATATATCAACCAATTCTAACACTGTAACATATTGATATCATATGAATCCTGATTAAACACACCAACTGTAAAATCAAAAAGAAAGTTGACAAGACTTTCATGGAAATCTGAACATTTAATGAATATTATATAATATTAATAAATTATTATTATTATTATTTGGGGGGTAGTCTTTCTAGTCTAGAGATGTATGCTGAGGCAATTATGAATAGAATAATATCTGGAGCTTAACTTAAAATATGCCAGTGGGGAGAGGGAATGGTATAAGAAATGGAACTGACCATATGTTGCTAATTGTTGAAGCAGAGTAATGGGAACCTGGGTCTCATTGTATCATTCTCTCTACTTCTGTATGCTTGAAAGTTTCCATAATAAAAAGTAAAAAAAAAAAAAAAAGCTAAATTCAGGGCAAATTTTTATTAATAGTATACTTCAATTTGGAGTACAGATAAAAGACTAACTCTGGTCTGACATACTGATGTTTATTATTCCAATAATACCAATCATTAATCCTGTTTGTAGTACAGACTTCTACATTCCATTATTAAACTATTTAAATTATATCATTAAACTATTTATGTTCAAGTTTCTTTCCAAATTTTCCAAACAAAAATTTTATCAAATATGAAGGTAAATCACTGGGCTGATTTCAAAGTTTAGAATTCAAGAAACCTTTTGATCTCTTCCCAGAAATTAAAACTGGTAGGTACTTACTAACATCCAAGAAAAGATAAACCCAAAAGCATTTTTAATAAGCAGATATATAAGTGGACTAATTATTAAAAAGAATTCTATTTTTATATATATATAGGGACTTCCCTGGTGGCTCAGATGGTAAAGTGTCTGTCTACAATGCGGGAGACCAGGGTTCAATCCCTGGTTTGGGAAGATCCCCTGGAGAAGGAAATGGCAATCCACTCCAGTACTATTGCCTGGAAAATCCCATGGACAGAGGAGCCTGGTAGGGTACAGTCCATGGGGTCGCAAAGAGTCGGACACAACTGAGCAACTTCACTTTCACTTATTTATATATATAAACATATATACATATAATACATAATGTTCTTCCAAAATATATGAATAATAAAACTAAATATATTCAGACACCACCCCTAAGTTCTATCAAAAACACTTTCCTGCTGGAAAAGAAGACTAACATTAAGCTCAGTTTAAGATACTCAAACATGTTTTTAACAAAGGGGTAATTAAATTTAGAACAATGGCCATGGAGTAGGAACAGGAAGGCTGACAATGACGGAGAAGCATAGAGGAGGTTTCAATTGTACTGATACCAATTATTTCTGAAGTTCTGTGTGGCTCCAAATATGTTTATTAAATTATTCTCTAAGACTCTTTGTTACAAATATTTAAAGAGAAATAATTAGTAGAAGTGAAATAGATAAAGTATTTTCAAAAAAAGAGGAAACCAGGAGACAAAGAGCAAGGGAGGGTGGCTGGAGAGGACACAAGAAAAGCACAATGAACAGAAAACATAAATCTATAATTGAAAAAGAAATCTAAATTATATAAATTCTTCTGTTAAAAGCCAAAGACTCTCAAATTCTGTTAAAAGGCCAAGTTTAGCCATATGCTTTTCACAAAAATCTTTACCTAGGGGAAAAAAAAAACCACTGGATGTTGAATGTTTTCAAATGGCATTTAAATATTCCTTGAGATAATTACACTGTTTCTTCTCCTTCAACCTACAGTCTGTACTATTACCACTTTGGGAAATTGAGATTTTTCTTTATGGTATAACATTGAACCAATTTTTGCATGTGTTATAAGCATATTTGGAAAGAATATATATTCTCTGTAGGGTGCAACGTCTTCTGTGTCTATGTTATATCAAGCTTGTGTGTTACTTAGATCCTTTTCTATATCCTTCTTATTTTTACCAAGCTAGAATTGCAAGGAACATTTGATAAAATATAAGCATATGCTTGTATATATACACATAACCTCTGAAGGGAAATGGAAGAAAATTGTAAAAATGCTTAATTTTAATGAAAGGCTAAAGAGGGAGAAAGATGTTTGCTTTTATACTTTATGAATTATGAACTTGTGAAAATATTATACATTCAAAAAATAAAAATAAAACATAAAGATAACAAAATTAAGAGGATTTTTAAATAAGCCTATTATGATTCAACTCCCTATTTTTATATCACATTGGTTATAAAAAGTTAAATGGAGGTCAAAGATCAGGAAAAAAATTCCTTACACTCATTGCAAATTGTGGAGAAGGCAATGGCACCCCACTCTAGTACTCTTGCCTGGAAAATCCTATGGACGGAGGAGCCTGGAAGGCTGCAGTCCATGGGGTCACTAAGAGTCGGATACGACTGAGCAACTTCACTTTCACTTTTCACTTTCATGCATTGGAGACGGAAATGGCAACCCACTCCAGTGTTCTTGCCTGGAGAATCCCAGGGATGGGGGAGCCTGGTGGGCTGCCATCTATGGGGTCGCACAGAGTCGGACATGACTGAAGTGACTTAGCAGCAGCATTGCAAATTGGGGAAGAAGAAATTCTAATTACAACCCTTATTTTTCATTTGGTCAGATTAATTTTGATTCAAAATAAAAAGAAGTTTTTGATGCCTTGGAAGTAATGCTATACACTTTTTAAAAGAAGCTAAAGTGGAAGTCTTATTCAATAGCGTATCTTTTTCATCTTTGTGAAAAATCATGTTTGCTTTCACATTTAAGCAAAGCTTAAAAACTACCTTATGCATGTAAAAAGGGAGGCATCTAGAATACAATGCCCAACATTTTTCAAATAAATTAAAAAGCCACTAATACTTTTTTTGGGGGGAGGGGGTGTATATTTCAAAGATACATGAAAGTATACCAATACGTTCGTTCCTGCATTCCAGGAATTCTATTTCAAATTTTGAATGCCTTGTAGGATACACTGCAACCCATGGCATGCAGCCCTGTAGAGCGTGAAATCTAATGTGAATATGTAACCTAATGACTACAAATCAGGAAACAAAACAACATACATCAGCATGGGGAGAAGTTTAAAGGAATAAAACAATACTGCTCAGACATTCATATGTTGGGTCATTGCTAAACACCACCAGATACTGAACAATATAACTCCTTTCATCCTCAATTTAGACAACAAAAGAAAACCATTTCCTTCCTTTCCAGTTTTATATATAGTCTCTCAATAATTTCAAAGATCGGATTCTTTCTATACCTGAGTGATCAGTACACTGTAAAGATAATAAATTCATTCCTGGACACAGAGATATTAGCAATTTTTTTCTTTCAATTTAAAGAGCAGATTTACTTACTGACAATAAAATGAGCCACAATAAATAAAAATCAAATCACGTTTTAAAAACCCAATTGTTAAAATAACTGAATTATTCACTGTTAAATTTCCTTGTAAAATGATGGATAGATCATGCAAAGCATACATCATTGAAGCATAAAACTGCAAAAGCAATGGAGTATTATGAGTTAGTTGCCTTGACCTAACTTTTTTCTTGGTGTCTGTCCACATTAATTTTTTTGTTTTAAATCTTTTGTTCTCTAATTTAAAAGTTAATATATGTTCAATATGTATTACAAATAAGTTTAGAGAAAAAAAATTACCTATAATCTCACCATTGAAAATTAAGCACTTAATGTTCATATTTCTCCTTCTAGCATTTTCTCTAAATAGACATTTACTTAGATAAAATGCAATGTCATTAAATCATTTGCAATGTTTTTTCATTTAACTATTACGAACATCCTTCCTAGTCAGTTAAAATTCTTTTAAAATTTTTATGATTGCAAAAGAGTCTATAATATGGACTTACTTATTTATTTAAATAATGCTTATTATTTAACTTAACCAATTCTCTATTATTAAACATTTTGGTTGGCTCTTATATTTTAAACCAACAAAAATAATACTTTGCTTCTTGTATATACCTCTTTGAGCATATTTCTGATTACTTTCTTAAAACAACTTCCTAGAACTAGAATTGCAAAGCCAAAGAGGACCTATCTTTTTAAGACTTTGATGTATATTATCAAAATGCCCTCCAAATAGAGCTATAAAAAATTCTTACTTCCACCAATGATATTAGAGTGTCCAAGTTAATTATAATAGCTGATTTTTATGTCTGTAAGGAAGAACTAAGGACTTGATATTTATTTAACAATGCAAGTTTATCAATATATACTAACTGCACTGGATTCTGTTTGTCCTAAGGTATCTACAACACACACTTAAGCGTTTAAAGGAACAACCTAATCTGTATCACTAACTGTATTTTTTTTTTAATCAAGCTAAGCTGTTACGTGTGTCTGTTAAGGATGTGATTTGTTAATCTCAATAAACAAATATGTAGTATTTACTTCAATGATTCAAAGATTTTAGTTCAGAGTACATTAGTACCCTAAAATGATAACTACATAACCACTATCGCAAATGAAAATATTAAAATGGTAACAGCTACATCTCCTGTAAATTTGCCTCCAAACTTAAACTCCCTTTTGTTTCCTCTTTCCACTATAATTCACAACTAGAAACCAAGCCAGCAAATGCATAACATTTTCATTTTTATCTTCAGCATCTGTCAACTCACCCAAATGTCTGTAATGGTGGTTGTGAGCTTGTAACAAAACCTTTACTCGATCCAAGGGAGCAACTGTTGTTTTGGCACAGCATCCAGCAATACCTACAAAATTTGAAAAGATCAGGAAGCCATGGCATACCATTTCTTTCCAAATAGAAATTATGATTAAATTTATTTGGCTAATAAACAAATAATAAATACATAAATTTGGCTAATAAATAAATTCAGACACAACTGAACTGATGCGAAGAACTGACTCATTGAAGAGTCTGATGCTGGGAAAGATTGAAGGCTGGAGGAGAAGGGGAAGACAGAGGATGAGATGGTTGGATGGCATCACCAACTCAATGGACATGAGTTCGAGTGAACTCTGGGAGTTGGTGATTGACAGGGAAGCCTGGCGTGCTGCAGTCCACAGGGTAACAAAGAGTCAGACACGACTAAGCAAGTGAACTGAACTGATTCAGCTAGCAAACTCCCTAATCTCTCATTTGATCTCCACAAAGAGAACTGCCCAGAAGCAGAGACATGAAGACGATTGGCTCCCATTCTCTATAACTTAATAATTGAGCATGTCAGGCTTGAAAATAAGTTTAAAGAGTGTAAATCTGCCCCCTAATTGCTGATGAACACTGGAATCTTGCTAAATGTGGTGATGGGACAGATACTTGGAGGTATTTACATAGCTACAAGACTCTGTTTGAAACATCTTCTTCTGGATGACTTCTCATAGAAATAACTAAATTTTACCCATAAAATTCAGTTATTCACTTACAGCACAAGAAGTTTATTCTTACCAGTTACCCAGATTATAGTATTTTTGCTACAGAAGGCTGAACAGATTGAGACATTTTTGTGAAGTACCTTACATGTAATAACCACTCAACCAAATGAGTTATTACTATCATAAAAAGGTAGACAAAAAAGTCCTTGGTGTCTTTTCTATGATTATGTCCAGCTCTTCATCACTGCATATTTGCTAAGAAAGATGCAAGAGTACTGGAACTTTGTGGGTCCCTTCACTACTACATTCAGTCATCCAGCAATTATGTATTTTGTCCCTACCACATGCCACTGTGCAGACATGTTGATGAGAGTAAAGTACATACATGGGCTTTAACATAAATCAGAATCCAGTTCAGCCCTACTAGCTTGGCATGCTTCTAAGGTGATAATATATGAAGACTTTTTGCTGTATACAGTTTGTGTTCCTCGAAATTCCAAATCAGGAAAGGAGTACATCCAGGCTGTATATTGTCACCCTGCTTATTTCACTTCTATGCAGAGTACATCATGCAATATGCCAGGCTGGATGAAGCACAAGCTGGAATTAAGATTGCCAGGAGAAATATCAATAACCTCAGATACGCAGGTGGCACTACCCTTATGGCAGAAAGTGAAGAAGAACTAAAGAGCCTTTGATGAAAGTTAAAGAGGAGAGTGAAAAAGTTGGCTTAAAGCTCAACATTCAGAAAAATAAGATCATGGCATCCAGCCCCATCACTTCATGGCAAATAGATGGGGAAACAATGGAAACAGTGTGAGTCTTCGTTTGAGGGGACTCCCAAATCACTGCAGATGGTGACTGCAGCCATGAAATTAAAAGACACTTGCTCCTTGGAAGAAAAGTTATGACCAACCTAGACAGCATATTAAAAAGCAGAGACATTACTTTGGCAACAAAGTCCGTCTAGTCAAGGCTATGGTTTTCCAGTGGTCATGTATGGATGTGAGAGTTGGACTATAAAGCAAGCTGAGCGCCAAAGAATTGATGCTTTAGAACTGTGTTGTTGGAGAAGACTCTTGAGAGTCCCTGGGACTGCAAGGAAATCCAACCAGTCAATCCTAAAGGAAGCCAGTCCTGAATGTTCATTGGAAGGACTGATCCTGAAAGTTCAATACTTTGGCCACCTGATGCGAAGAGCTGACTCTTTGAAAAGATCCTGATGCTGGGAAAGACTGAGAGCAGAAGGAGAAGGGAACAACAGAGGATGAGATGGTTGGATGGCATCATCAACACAATGAACATGAGTTTGAGTAGGTTCTGGGAGTTGATGATGGACAGGGAAGGCCAGTGTGCTGCAGTCCATGGGGTCACAAAGAGTTAGACACAAATGAGTGACTAAATTGAATTGAACCGAAAATTTGTATGTTGAAAACTAATTCCTAGTGATGGTATTTAGAGGTGGGAGGTGGTATTAGAGGAGGTAATTAGGACACTCATGAATGGAATTAATGCCCTTATAACAGAGGCCCCATAGAGACTTTCCTGGTGGTCCAGTGGATAAGGCTCTGTGCTCCCTCTGAGAAAAGCAGAGGTTCCATCCCAGGTCAGGGAACTAGGATCCCACAAGCACCATCCCCCCAAAAAAGAGGCCTCAGCGATACCGTTGGCCCATTGCACCATGTAAAAACACAGTGAGAAGTTGACAGCTATGATGAAGCAGGGTCTCCCCAGATAGTTGCTGGCACCATGACCTTGGACTTCCTGGTTTCAAGAACTTGGAAAAAGAAGTTTTTTCTTATGAGTTTCCCAGATTATAGTATATTTGTTATAGAAGCCTGAACAGACTAAGACACTTTTGTGAAGTAGCTTATATGTAGCAAGCACTCAACCAAATGAGTTTTTACAAAAAAGCCTTTGGTGCCTTTTCTATGATTATGTTCATCATCACATATTTGTTAAGAAAGATAAAAGAGTACTGGAATTCCGTGGGTCGCTTCACTACCACATCCCCAGAGACTAGTTCAGGGGCTGGCATTCAACAGGTACTCAATACCCATTTACTCAATGAATGAATGAATGCAGTCTTACTTTACAAATTTTTTTTAAATGTAAGACAAAATCTTTTCAAATCCACACACATTTACTTAATAGCTCAGCATGTAACTGGTGATAAAACCCATATTCTGAGATATCCAGAAATAAGTTGCCTATTTGTACTCAAATATTAAATCCACATGTAAGCTTCTATGTCAAGCTTCTCTTATCTGAACTAATGGAAATAACAGTCATGGTCACTCAAAATTGAGGATAAACTAAAAATAATTTGCATTGGGGTATATTTGGTTTCAGAATAGTTTGTTATCTTCCCAGTCATTATGAATTAACCATATAAAAATTATTTAGAATCTGCTGAATAAGTAGTTTCTTTTATAATATCTTGCTCATCATATTACTTTATGGCTCAATTAATCATTACAAAAGTCCACTGAGTTAGGTCAAGTAGCCTTTATCTTCATTTTAAGCAACTAAACTTGAGATATTTGCCAAAGACCATTGCTAATCATCAGTAAAAAAAACAAGTATGCTTTCCTTTGTACGAGTTACTAGGTTAAGAGATTCAACTGCAAGCACTGTGCCTAGGCTTTTTCAGGTACTTTTAAATTTAATCATTACAATTACATTCTGAGGTCAGTACTCCTTTTTTAATACTTATTTATTTATTTGGCTGTCCCACACAAGGGATCTTCATTGCAGCATGCAAACTCTTAGTCTCAGGACATGGGATCTTAGTTCCGTGATCCACAGAAAGGTCACCCAAATCAAGCAAATGGAACATTACCAGTCTCCCAAAAGTCCCTCTCTTATACTCAAATCACTATTTGTTGCTTCTCAGAGACAACCAAATGTCCTCTGCGTTCCAACAATATGAATTTAGCTTTGGCTGTTTCTGAGCTTTATACAAATACAATCACACAGTATGTAGTGAGTGCATCTGGCTTTCTCCTGTTCATTATTACACTTGTGAGAGTCATACACATCGTTGATGTGGCAGGAATTTACTCATTTTCAGTGTTATTAGCATTTCACTCTATGATAATACCATATTTCAGTTATATATTCTAACACTGATGGACATGTGGGTTGCTTCTGCTTTAGGGATAGTATGAATATCAAAAATTAGAACATAAATACCTATGTTGGGTATATACCTCAGAGTGGAACTGTTGGATCATAGCTGGATCAACTGCAGGTATACAAATGCCCATAGATAACCACACAGCCAGTTCTCCAAAGTGACTGTACCAATTTGCATTACCATCAGTAGCATATGAGAGTCCTAGTTGCTAACCTGGCCTACATGTTACCAAGACTCTACTCCAGTGTCAACATCACAAAATATAACATGCCCAAACTGAATTCCTGATCTTTCCCCACCACTATCATGAAAGCTGTTCCAACTACAGGCTGCCTGTTTCAACTTCATCCTTTCAGGTGTTCAGACCAAAATAAGTCCCCCTTGACTTCTCTTCCTTACCCTATCTCTAACCTGTCAGAAAACCATGTATTCTTTTCATATTCAGATTATCATAATTTTTCACCACCTCCCCTGCTACTAACCTGATTCAAGTACCCAACATCTAACATCTGAATTATTGTAAAAACCACCAAACTGCCCCCCCCATCTCCCGTATTTACATCCCTACAGTTATTCCCCACAGAGCAGCCAAAGAGATCCTTTGGAAATATGTCATATCAGGCCACTTCTCTATTACAGACCTGTAATGGCTCCTTACTTCACTCCAGTAAAAATCAGAATCTTTACAGTGGTTTGCAAGACCCTTCACTTCCTGTCCCCTTTAACTTTCTAAACTCCTTGCCCCATCAATATCACTTGGCTCCAGCTGCGCAGGTCTCACTGATGTTCTTTGAATGACAAGGCCCTCCTTGACTTTGAAGTATTTGCTTTAGCTTTTCTCTCCACCTGGAATGCTCCACCTTAGAAATCAACTTGCTAAATTCCCTCCCCTTCTCAAGTGTGCTTGTGTCATTCTCCCAGTGAGATGTACCACAAATTATCCTATTTAATACTGTAGCAGTTAGCTTCTCCATTTTTTGGCCCATTATCCTTTTTCCTTCTTCCCATTTCATTTGTCATCTCTAATATACCGTACAACCTATTTTTTTCATGTTGTTCATTGTCTTTCTCACCACAAGTCCCCAACCAATATAAACTCTAGGATCCTTGTTTTGTTCCTTGATGTACACTGAGACAGAGCAGGCACTCAAATATTTCCTTGTACAAATAATGACCTTTTAATCAGCTGCTGCTGCTGCTAAGTCACTTCAGTCCCGTGTCTGACTCTGTGTGACCCCATAGACGGCAGCCCACCAGGCTCCCTTGTCCCTGGGATTCTCCAGGCAAGAACACTCGAGTGGGTTGCTATTTCCTTCTCCAATGTATGAAAGTGAAAGTGAAGTCGCTTAGTGGTTCCAACTCTTCCTGACCCCATGGAGTGCAGCCTACCAGGCTCCTCCGTCCATGGGATTTTCCAGGCAAGAGTACTGGAGTGGGTCGTCATTGCCTTCTCCGTTTTTATCAGCAGAACAAAATAATTATTAATACTACTGCAATGTACACATATCTTTCTACAAGTGCTTATAATGCGAAATTTTAAAAAGTCCCAGCCTTAAAAATTAAGTGATGACAACCCAGCCAATTAAGAGAGGGTAGAGACTGAAATCTCTCTTTATGGGAAAGCAGAAGAAATTTCTGAGAGATAACATGAAACTTCCGGCCCCACATTCACACCAACAGTAGGGTTGCACCAGCTACATGTCAAGTAGCTATTGTACAGTTTGCTAGAACCACGGGAACCAGTTTTGGTTGTAGACAGTTTTGCACAATTTCCCAGTCATTCTTAAACAGCTGTCTTCCAGTATTTGCTGCCCTTTTTTTTTGGTTTTTTTTTTTTGCTTTCTTTTAAGCAAAGCAAACAGCAAAATCCAATTCTACACTCGATCGTACGCAGTCTCTATAAAGAAAAGGAGTGCCCAGCATGTTTCACTGAAATCCTGGGGTCCTTTACGGGGCTCCCCTCCTTTCCCTGCTATTCAGCTTTGAAGAATGGGTGCCTGGTTATGCCCTTTCACATCCCCAGCCTATCCTCGGGGCCGTTTCTCCCCAGAATCCTGCTGTCACTAGTCCAGTGATTATTAGAGACTACAGCAGGTCGGGCAAACACCTGGCTGGGCACTGGAGCAGCCAGAGTCGAAGAATGTCATCTCTGCTGCTTACACCCGATCTGCCCGGGATCCCGCCCTGGCCACTCCGCGCGCGGCCAGCTCCCCCAGGGGGTCACCCACCTCCAGCCAGGAAGGAGCGCAGCCAGTAGAAGTCTCGGCGGGCGGCGGGCCCTCCGGCTCCTGCCGCCTGCGGCATCGCGGGAGGTGGCTCGGCGGCTGCCAGGGCCGCCGCCGCCGCCGCCGCCATCAGGACCAGGGCCGCGTCGGGAGCTTTGGTCGTCAATTTACAACCCAAGGGCCCTAGCCCTGGACGGAGCAGACAGTGACAGGCCACCGACCGCCGCGCGGGCGGGGCGGAATACCACGGGCAGCACCGCGCGGCGCGGGCTGATGGCGTAACCAGGGGCGGGGCCTGGGTCAAGGCCCGCTGGGGGAGTCGCCCCGGCAGGACGCCAGGGCGACTCCCCTTCACCCAGCTTCACCCCACATCCCTACTTCTGGCTTCGCTTTTCAGGCCTCTTCTGTTACAGACAGAAGAAGGGAAGTATGGCCAGGGGAGAAGATCCTTTCCAAACTCGCCGCCTCGGAAAGCTCTCTCCCGTCCTGTAACCGTCCATCGGGCTCCTTCTGAACTCCCTAAAATGAACCTTTTCAGAACCAAATTTCGGTTCTTCACTCCTTCCAGGAACTTATGAAATTGTACTCACATTGCACACTCTTTCTCACCAAATCAGTTCTGCCTTCTCTGAAGTTCTTAATGAGCCTCAGTTTCTGCCTCCATAACCCCCTACTAGGAGAAGGCAATGGCACCCCACTCCAGTACTGTTGTCTGGAAATCCCATGGACGGAGGAGCCTGGAAGGCTGCAGTCCATGGGGTTGCTGAGGGTCGGACATGACTGAAGTGACTTAGCAGCAGCAGCATCAACCCCCTCAGTTCAGTTCAGTTCAGTTCAGTCGCTCAATTCCATTCCCATCAGCTCTGCCAAAGAATAATTGCTAAAGCAAGATCTTCTTTCTTTGGGGCCCTAGGAATTACACAAATACTTCTGCTTTGCCAGGACTTTCTGAATCTGTGCCTTTTGCTTTGCTCTGGATTTCTGCCCTATTCCCCACCAACTCCTAAACTCCCAGGAACTTCCAAGTTTCTTCTGCCTGGTCCCACTGCATTATAGACTGTCTTTTTAAACCACCCTTTACCTGGCACTGTTCTCTTCCTGAGCATCCCTCATCAACTCTAAGTTGACCAAAATTTATTCCTATTCACTGTGACTAAAGTTGTTCTGAACCTTTATCCTCTCAGAAAGTATTAAGATTTTTGTTAGTATTTACTCCAACCTTTCCTATTTTTGACACTGGTTCCCCATTTCGCTTTCTATGGATAAGCCTTGGCAAAGTCTTTCTAGGGAATATTTATCACTAATGAAGAGTTCAGATTTCAAACTTGTTTTTTCCCATTTTCCTAATACTCAATTTCCACCAGAAAATGCTATCATTATTTATAATTTGCCTGTCTAATGTGAAGAATTTAAAGGCCCTGAAAGTGTGGATGGTTGCAGAACACTGTGATTGTAATTAATGCTACTGAATTGTACACTTAAAAATGGTTAAAATGGTAAATTTTTTGTGAAGTATGTTTTATTACAATTAAAAAGAAAAACTTCCATAAGATTTTTTTATATATCAAAAAAGAGAAAGATCTATGCTTTCTTATTAAATAACTAGCAAAATTGTCTGGTTCCTAGTCCTAACATGTTGTGTTTTTTTTTCCCTGTCCTGTAAGCTGTACTGGTATCTCCTCTCATCTATTTCCACTACAAATGAAACATACCTTATAGATTTAAATTATCACATAATGGCCCTCAACTCCAAAACTGAGTCCAGGTCCAAGATGGAAAGTTTATACACATGATAACTGACAAGTCTAGTGACTTTAAATAGCCAATTATTTCTTCTCTACTCAGCTGGCTACTCTATTAAACTACTCAACCTACAAATGTTATTACACACAACTCTCAGAGATCTTACCCAACCTTAGAGTTTTAAATTATTCTTGCCTGGAAAATCCCATGAACAGAGGAGCCTGGTGAGCTACAGTCCATGGGATCTTAACCCACTACCATAAGAGTTTTAAATAGCATTTACAGGTTTATGGGGCTTCCCCTGTGGTTCAGCTGATAAAGAATCCACCTGCAATGTGGGATACCTGGGTTCGATCCCCAGGTTGGTTAGATCCCTGGAGAAGGAAATGACAACCCACTCCAGTACTCTTGCCTGGAGAAATCCATGGACAGAGGAGTGGGACAGGCTGCAGTCCATGGAATCGCAAAGAGTCGGACATGACTGTGTGACTAACTTTCACTTTTTATAGGTTGATGACTCCCAATCTCCAGCCCTTCCCACTCACTCTCCAACTGTATTGATTCATATTTCCCATTTCACCACTTGTTTATCTAATTGGCATCTGTTTGCCACTGGTGGTGTTTTAACACTAAGTCATGTCCAACTCTTGCGACCCTATGGACTGTAGCCTGCTAGGCTCCTCTGTCTATGGGATTTCCCAGGCCAGAATACTAAAATGTGTTGCCCTTTCCTTCTCCAGGGCATCTTCCTGACCCAGGAATCCAACCCAGGTCTCCTGCATTGCAGGAGATCTCTTTCACTGCCCGCAGGTTCTTTACTGACTGAGCCACCATATTAAAAACTAAATTCCTCATCTTTCTTCTCAAACATGCTATACGTGCAACCTTTCCTCATTTCATTAAATCACAACTCCATTGTCAGTCCATAAAGCTTGACTAATTTCCTAAATAATCTCCCTACTTTCTATTGCTTCCTACTGTCTATTCCCAAGATGGCAATCAAAACAGTTTTTTAAAACCTAAAGCATACCTTGTCACATCTTATCCCAAAACCCTTTGGTGGCTTCCCATATCACTTGGGGAATTCCTACAATGGTTTACTGTTATGTCTCTGACCTCAATGCCTAGAACTTCCTTCAGTTACACTGGCTTCTTTGTTCCTCATAAATACCTGGCATGCCTCTCCCAGGGCTTTGCACAAGCTGTTATTTCTACCTGTACTTCTTTACCCCTAGATATTCCATGTAACTTCCTCCAATCTCCTGCTTCAGATTTTATACATATGTAAGCTTGTCAACCTCCAGGTCTTGTTTTTGCTGACTGTATACAGCTTCTCCATCTTTGGCTACCTCTGTTTCATCCACTACGCTGAAGCCTTTGACTGTGTGGGTCATAAAAAACTGTGGAAAGTTCTTAAAGAGACAGGAATACTAGACCGTCTTAACTGGAGAAAATTGTGTGCCAGTCAAGAAGCAACAGTTAGAACCCTGTATGGAACTGCTTGGTTGAGGATTGAGAAAGAAGTATGATAGGACTATCTGTTGTCACCCTGTTTATTTAACCTATATGCTGAGCACATCATAGGAAATGCTCGGCTGAATGAGTTAAAAGGGGAATCAAGACAGGCATGAGAAACATCAGCAATCTCAGATATGCAGATAATACCACTCTAAAGGCAGAAAGTGAAGAGGAACTAAAGAACCTCTTGATGAGGGTGAAGGAGGAGAGTGAAAAATTTAGCTTAAAACTATTAGTAAAACTAAGATTATGACATCTGGCCCCATTACTTCATGGCAAATAGAAGGGGAAAGGTGGAAGCAGTGACAAGATTTTCTCTTCTTAGGCTCTAAAATCACTGCAGATGGTGACTGCAGCCATGAAATCAGAAGACGATTGCTTCTTGGCAGGAAAGCTATGACAAACCTATATAGTGTGTTGAAAAGCAGAGACATCACTCTCCCAACAAAAGTGCATAAAGTCAAGGCAATGGTCTTCCCAGTAGTCATGTACAGTCGTGAGAGTTGGACTGTAAAGAAGGCAGAGCACCAAAGAATTGATGCCTTTGAACTGTGGTGCTGGAGAAGCCTCCTGAGAACCCTTTGGACAGCAAGGAGATAAACCAGTCAATCTTAAAGGAAATCAACCCTGAATACTCATTGGAAGGACTGATGCTGAAGCTAAGTAAGTAAGTGAAGTTGCTCAGTTGTGTCCGACTCTTTGCGGCCCCATGGACTGTAGCCTACCAGACTCCTCCGTCCATGGGATTTTCCAGGCAAGAGTACTGGAGTGGGTTGCCATTTTCTTCTCCAGGGGATCTTCCCAACCCAGGGATCAAACCTGGGTCTCCCTCATTGTAGGCAGACGCTTTACCACCTGAGCCACCAGGGAAGTTGGAAGGACTGATGCTGAAGCTAAAGCTCTAGTATTTTGGTTGCCTGATGCAAACAGCCAGCTCATTGGAAAAGTCTCTAATGCTGGGAAAAATTGAGGGTAGAAGGAAAAGAGGGCATCAGAGCATGAGATGGCTGGATGACATCACTGGTGCAATGGACATGAACTTGGGCAAACTCTGGGAGATGGTGAGGGACAGAGAGGCCTGGCATGCTGCAGTCCATTGGGTCGCAAAGAGTTGGACACGACTGGGAGACTGAACAGCTAGCTTCTCAAGGAGGCTCTTCCTAATTGTAATATTTAAAATTACTACCCGCTTCACCCTGTCCCCTGCCAAAACTCATTCTCTTCTTTTCCTTTTCAATCTAATCACACTAGGACCACAGCCTTGTCTAACTCAATGAAACTAAGCCATGCCTGTGGGGCAACCCAAGACTGGTGGGTCATGGCGGAGAGGTCTGACAGATTGCGGTCCACTGGAGAAGGGAATGGGCAAACCACTTCAGTATTCTTGCCTTGAGAACCCCATGAACAGTATGAAAAGGCAAAATGATAGGATACTGAAAGAGGTACTCCCCAGGTCAGTAGGTGCCCAATATGCTACTGGAGGTCAGTGGAGAAATAACTCCAGAAAGAATGAAGGGTTGGAGCCAAAGTAAAAACAATATCCAGCGGTGGATGTGACTGGTGATAGAAGCAAGGTCTGATGCTGTAAAGAGCAATATTGCATAGGAACCTGGAATGTCAGGTCCATGAATCAAGGCAAATTGGAAGTGGTCAAATAGGAGATGGAAGAGTGAACGTCGACATTCTAGGAATCAGCAAACTAAAATGGACTGGAATGGGTAAATTTAACTCAGATGACCATTATATCTACTACTGCAGGCAAGAATCCCTAAGAAGAAATGGAGTAGCCATCATGGTCAACAGAAGAGTCCGAAATGCAGTACTTGGATGCAAACTCAAAAATGACACAATGATCTCTGTTCGTTTCCAAGGCAAACCATTAAATATCACAGTAGTCCAAGTCTATGCCCCAACCAGTAACGCTGAAGAAGCTGAAATTGAACAGTTCTATGAAGACCTACAAGACCTTTTAGAACTAACAACCAAAAAAGATGTCCTTTTCATTATAGGGGACTGGAATGCAAAAGTAGGAAGTCAAGAAACACCTGGAGTAACAGGCAAATTTGGCCTGGGAATAGGGAATGAAGCCGGGCAAAGACTAATAGAGTTTTGCCAAGAAAATGCACTGGTCATAGCAAACACCCTCTTCCAACAACACAAGAGAAGACTCTACACATGGACATCACCAGATGGTCAACACCGAAATCAGATTGATTATATTCTCTGCAGCAAAAGATGGAGAAGCTCTATACAATCAACAAAAACAAGACCAGGAGCTGACTGTGGCTCAGATCATGAACTCCTTATTACCAAATTAAGACTCAAATTGAAGAAAACAGGGAAAACCAGTAGACCATCAGGTATGACTTCAATCAAATCCCTTATGATTATTCAGTGGAAGTGAGAAATAGATTTAAGGGCCTAGATCTGATAGATAGAGTGCCTGATGAACTATGGACGGAGGTTTGTGACATTGTAGAGGAGACAAGGATCAAGACCATCCCCATGGAAAAGAAATGCAAAAAAGCAAAATGGCTGTCTGGGGAAGCCTTACAAATAGCTGTGAAAAGAAGAGAAGTGAAAAGCTAAGGAGAAAAGGAAAGATATAGGACAGGGAGGCCTGGTGTGCTGCGATTCATGGGGTTGCAAAGAGTCGGACACGACTGAGCGACTGAACTGAACTGAACTGAACCCACTTCACCCTCACCTCTACCAAAACTCATTCTCTTCCTTTCCTTTTTTAAAACGAAAAGGAAAGAGTGGCTTTATTACTTTTCCAAGTAAAGGGGGAACATAGTAGGCTAGTGCCTCAAGGACTGTGCCTCCATCCCTGGTGAGGATATGTGTCAGTTGCTCAGTCATGTCCAACTCTTAGTGACCCTATGCTGTAGCCCGCCAGGCTCCTGCGTCCGTGGGGATTCTCCAGGCAAGAATACTGGAGTGGGTTGCTATGCCCTTCTCCAGGGGTCCTTCCCAACGGAGGGATCGAACCAGGGTCTCCTACACTGCAGGAGGATCCTTTAATTTTGAGCCACCATGGAAGCCTAGGTAGAGATTATATAGTCAGGCAAGGGTATGTGATAAGGATCAAGGCAGTAACAGTCTTCATTCCTTCTTCTGCAAAGTTTCAAAGGGGTGAGGTTGCTGACAAGATTAG
This sequence comes from Ovis aries, assembly GCF_016772045.2. Taxonomy (NCBI): domain Eukaryota; kingdom Metazoa; phylum Chordata; class Mammalia; order Artiodactyla; family Bovidae; genus Ovis; species Ovis aries. The sequence continues at coordinate 24,116,403 of NC_056078.1, forward strand.
GATGTGTGCAGTGGTGGCTGGATCTCCTTAATCTTGATGAACCTCTCTGGTCCCTTTAATCTTGCCTCAGGTGGTTTCCTGGCTGCTTCTCCTTTGATTCCTAACTGTTCTGCCCTTAGGAGCTCAGAGAAGGTCATAGAGGCTGGAGTCTTGCTCTGGGGTGATCAAAGAGAGTTCACTGGGTACAGGCAGACCACTGGAGCAGGGGTGATGGAAAACTGTAGGATGAGGAGCTCTTGAGGGTCCTTGAAAGCCTTCTTCAAAGCTGTGCTGCTTCCCTGAGGTGTGGGGGAGGGGAGCGTGCAGAGGTCACTGTAGTGGTGACCCAGTGACTCCTGGAAGGTTGGTGCCTGGCCTGGAAGCCCAGCTCTGTGGCTTATTTGATAAATACACCCTCCTCCCCTGAGCTTGGAGCCCCTTCATAATTTGAGGCAGTTCCCCCCGCCCATGCCAATCACTCCACGAGTAAGATATACTCTGTGGGCCTCAGCAAGGCAACACCAGGAACTGAGTCTTAGGTGCTCGTCCTGAGGCCAGGAGCCAAGAGCCAAGTCTCCTGGGGCCTGAGAGGGAGACAGGAGGGGCAGGGAAGAGACAGGGAGAGAACCAGTGACTCTTGTGCCTGTTTTACAGGCGAGGACACTGGGTCCTGAGGGGCAGTGATCCAGCAGGGCTGCCCCAGGACCAAGGTGACTAGATATTTTCAAGCACTGAAGCCCACAGCCTTCTTGCTAAGTTGAATCACTAATGTGGCCCTCTTGCCTTAGAACTGATCCTCCCAGTTTGGTGTCCTTCAGCCTGGTCAGTGGCCTGCAGGTGGCACTGAACCCTGGGGATCTGATCTCATGGCTAGGGCCCCTGTGCAAAGAGAGGAGGAAAGGGAGAGAAAAGAGGGAGGGAGGAGGAAAACAGAAGGAAAGAAGGGAACAGGAGCTCATTGTCTCTTTTGTCTTCTTTTTTCTCTTCCTTAGTTTTTTTTATGGTACTTATCAGTGCTAAATAAATATATATATTGGATTCCCCTCTTAACTCAGCTGGTAAAGAATCGCCTGCAATGCAGGAGACCCCAGTTCAATTCCTGGGTCAGGAAGATCCCCTGGAGGAGGGAATGGCAACCCATTCCAGTATTCTTGCCTGGAGAATCCCTTGGATAGAGGAGCCTGGCAGGCTACAGTCCATGGGGTTGCAAAGAGTCAGACATGACTGAGTGACTAACATTTTCACTTTCTTCCAGAGCACAACTGGTTTTTCCAGTAGTCATGTATGGATGTGAGAGCTGGGCCATAAAAAAGGCTGAGCCCCCCAAAATTGATACTTTCACACTGTGGTGCTGGAGAAGACTCTTGAGAGTCCCTTGGATAGCAAGGAAATCAAACCAGTCAATCCTAAAGGAAATCATCCCTGAATATTCATTGGAAGGACTGATTCTGAAGCTGAAGCCCCAATACTTTGATGCAAAGAGGCCATTCACTGGAAAAGACCCTGATGCTGCGAAAGATTGAGGGCAAGAGGAGAAGGGAGCGACAGAGGATAAGACGGTTGGATGGTATCACTGACTCAGTGGACATGAGTTTGAGCTAACTCAGGGAGATAGTGAAATATAGGGAAGCCTGGCATGCTGTAGTTTATGGGGTCACAGAGAGCCAGACACAACTTGGCAACTGAACAACAATAAGAGCCGAGACACAGTAGTTGTGGTACATGGGCTTAGTTACTCTGCAACATGTAGGATCTTCCTGGACCAGAGATTAAACCCATGTCTGCTACATTGGCAAGTGAATTCATTACCTCTGAGCCACCAGAGAAGCCTGTAAAATGGTTTTATTATCAGTGTCCCCCTTCTAGCATGTGAGCTCCATGGAGGTAGGAATTATCTGTTTTGTTTGTTTGCTATGGAAACAAACAAAACAGATAATTCCCTGCTGGCTCAGAGGTTAAAGCGTCCGCCTGCAATGCGGGAGACCTGAGTTCGATCCCTGTGTTGGGAAGATCCCCTGGAGAAGGAAATGGCAACCCACTCCAGTATTCTTGCCTGGAGAATCCCATGGATGGAGGAACTTGGTGGGCTACAGTCCACGGGGTCACAAAGAGTTAGACACAACTGATAGTAAATATTGATGGCTCTACTTAAAGACCAACCTTTTCTACGACGTTCAGTTCTAGAATATCTAGAACTAGTGGCCAGAGGCTAAAGAAATGGAGAAAAACTAATCCCTTCCCTAGATTAATATACTAGTTCATGGAATGAATGTGAACCTAATAGCAAAATAAATATACACAAATAAAAAGTAAGGATATAGAAGAAAAATCTATCATATTTGTCACAGGTCACCCAGGAAGGATATGCAGATGACACCACCCTTATGACAGAAAGCAAAGAAGAAGAGCCTCTTGATGAAAGTGTAAGAGAAGAGTGAAAAAGTTGGCTTTGAACTAACATTCAGAAAACTAAGATCATGGCATCTGGTCCCATCACTTCATGGCAAATAGATGGGGAAACAGTGGAAACAGTGATAGACTTTATTTTTCTGGGCTCCAAAATCACTGCAGATGGTGACTGCAGCCATGAAATAAAAAGATGCTTACTCCCTAGAAGAAAAGTTATAACCAACCTAGACAGCATATTAGAAAGCAGAGACACTACTTTCCCAACATAGGTCTGTCTAGTCAAAGCTATGGTTTTTCCAGTAGTCATGTATGGATGTGAGAGCTGGACTATAAAGAAAGCTGAGTGCTGAAGAATTGATACTTTTGAACTGTGGTGTTGGAGAAGACTCTTGAGAGTCCCTTGGACTGCAAGGAGATCCAACTAGTCCATCCTAAAGGAAATAAGTCCTGAATATTCATTGGAAGGACTGATGCTGAAGCTGAAGCTGCAATACTTTGGCCACCTGACATGAAGAACTGACTCATTTGAAAAGACCCAATGCTGGGAAAGATTGAAGGCAAGAGAAGGGGATGACAGAGGATGAGATGGTTGGATAGCATCACCGACTCAATGGGCATGAGTTTGAGTGGACTTTGAGAGTTGGTGATGGACAGGGAGGCCTGGCGTGCTGCAGTCCATGGTGCAGCAAAGAGTCAGACAGGTTTGAGTGACTGAACTGAACTGAACCTGGGAAGGAGATAATTGAACTGTCTTTTGACATACCTAAACATCGGCCAGGGCAAACACATATACCTATATATACACACAGGTTGCATAGACACACACATAAGGAAGCTCAACTTGTTCAAAAAACAAAGAATTATCCAGTTTGCCTGTGTTAAGATCCTTCACCCCTTCTCCATGACTCCCTAACATTTGTATGGCAGACCACTGACCAATAACATTAGAGAAATAAGGTTATATCATGAACAGTTTCAATCTTCGGCTAAAGAGTTTAGACTCAATTCAGTGGCTAATGAGAAACTAATAACAACTATGTTTTAGAAGAATCAATCTGGAAAAGATGAACATGATAATTGGGAAGACAGACACTGACAGATATGACAGTAAAGAAGCGAGATAGGAAGCTTTGCAATCTTCCAGACAGAGAGTTGGTGACAGCATGAAAACACGATCAGAAAGAAAATAGATGGAAAACATAGAACCTTTTGTGCTTGCTAAGAAATTAGATATGGAAGGCAAGGCATAGGATAAGTCAAAACTGCTTCAGGTTTTGCTAGGGCGGTTAAGAGACTTGATGGAGAATTAACAGAAGAGGGAAAACAGAAAGAGGGACAGGTTTAAGGCACAGAAAGGGAATAGGAATTACGGCATAAACAGTAAAGATGAAAATATACAAAATACCAAAGGCCAAATGTTTGGCAAAGGTTTTTAAAAAATATGGATAGTATGTGAATATCGTATAGAGTGAATATAGCAATAACTACCTAAAAAGTCTTCTTTGAAAGCTTCGCCCAACCCCACATATACCCCAACTTTTCATGAAACAGGGAGAAATCAGTGTTCCATTTTTTTCTTTATTTTTTAGAAGTGGAAATGTCTTGTATTCTATCGATCAGGCCCATTGGCCTAGCCTTGACCTGGAATAGGGAATAGCTGAGCAGGATCTCTCCTTCTTCCCCTCCCTCTTCCTCCAGCTTCTCTTTGTCCTTCTTCTGCTCCTCCTCCTGCGCCAGGGTTTGTTCTGGCTCCTTCCCCAGTTGGACACCACAGTAGGTGACAAATAGGATGGCTAGAATGGTCTTTGAGAACCCTGTGGGTAGCAGGCACTGGGCCAGCTCTGTGAACTCAAGGTTGTTCCAGCTTACAAGGTTGTACACGATGGTAGCTCAGAAGTTCATGGCCCCAAAGATAGCTCGGAGCCTGCAGAACATCTGCTCCAAAAGTGAGGCTTTAGTTCACATTAGAGGCCCCTACTCTGCCAGCTTCTGTACACAGAGCTCAAAGTTGAAGCCAAAGCAGTTAGGGCATGACCACAGGTAGACAATATCATCAGACAAAGCTGCAGAGTGGTGATGGCAAATGTGGCCACAGTGGCCGCCAGCTCTGGGATCACTGCAGAGTGCTCCGCAACAATGTGGTCATATACATACTTGCAGAGCCAATCGTTGATGCCAAGGTCAAAGTGCATCTCCTCAAAAATATAGAGCAATGTGATACACTGGGAAGGCTGGTGGGGGTCCAAGGGGTCGAGGTGCACCATGGTGTCGACAACGCTGAAGAGGATGGTCACCTTCACCCAGTCATACACCAAGTTTGAGAAGGTTAAGCCAGCTGCAGACAGGGGGTCATCCCTGCCCACTGCCCATCCCAACCCAAGCTTCCCAAAATCCAAGAGAGGGCCCTATTTTTTTTTTGGCTGCGCTGGGTCTTCCTTGTGGGGAACAGGCTCTTCCTTGCTACAGGGGGGCTTTCTCTAGTTGTGGCCAGCAGGGCTACTCTCTAGCTGCAGTGTAATAGCTTCTCATTGCAGTAGCTTCTCGTGTTGTAGAGCATAGGCTCTAAAACTTCCAGAGGAGGCCCCATTTTAACAAACATTGTCATGAACCTTAGTTGTCTTTTTAAGTCTTCCGTTAAGTAGCCTCTATTAGACCACAGATCATTAACTTTTATTTAGTTATTTTTACCAGGAACAAGCATCTTATATCAGAGATGCCTTATAACTTAAATAACTTTGGAGTCATATATATTTTCCATGGATAAGATAGATGGATAGCATCACTGACTTAAAGGACATGAGTTTGAGCAAACTCTGGGAGATAGTGAAGGACAGGGAAGCCTGATGTGCTATAGTCCATGGAGTCACAAATGACTTAGCGACTGAACAATAATGACAACATAATTTATCCATATATAACATATAATCTGGACTTCCCCGGTGTCTTAGCAGTAAAGAATTCACTTGCAGTGCAGGAACTGAAGGAGTTCTGGGTTCCATCCCTGGGTCGGAAAGATACCCTGGAGGAGGGCGTGGCAACCCACCCCAGTATTCTTGCCTGAAAAATCCCTTGGACAGACTAGACTGCTGGGCTCCAGTCCAAAGGGTCACAAAGAGTTAGACATGACTGAAGCAACTTGACATTCATGCAACATGATCTTTGCGTGTTTAGTAGAATGCATCCTGAACTGATCCATAAACAAAATTTAAAATATTTTAGATACTATACAACTTCACATAAAATTAAACACATTTTCTTGTATATGTATATGCTTGTATATGTATAAGTATGCTGCTGCTACTGCTGCTAAGTCGCTTCAGTCGTGTCCAACTCTGTGTGACCCCATAGACGGCAGCCCACCAGGGTCCTCCATCCCTGGGATTCTCCAGGCAAGAACACTGGAGTGGGTTGCCATTTCCTTCTCCAATGCATGAAAGTGAAAAGTGAAAGTGAAGTCACTCAGCGGTATTGGACTCTTCGTGACCCCATGGACTGCAGCCTACCAGGCTCTTCCGTCCATGGGATTTTCCAGGCAAGAGTACTGGAGTGGGTTGCCATTGCCTTCTCAGCATTTTAGTGTATTAGAAGAAATATCGTAATAATTTCTGAAAGGATACCTGAGAAACTGTCAGCAGAGATTACCTCTGTAGAGCGGAATGCATGAAGGAAGGGTGGGGGCGGGGGTTCTTACACCTTTCATTTCATTGTACAATATTTTATATGGTTTCATGTTTTGTTCTCTTTTGGCCTCTCCTCGTGACACGTGGGATCTTATTTCACCAACCAGGGACAGACCAGGGATTGAATCTATACCCCATGCAGTAGAAGCACAGAGTCTTAACCACTGGACCACCAGGGAAGTCCTAAAAGCAGGAATTTTAGGAAACAGTGTCTTTTTTAAAATTATGGCGTTAGTGATCAGGTATCCAAAAAATGAAAAGTAACATTTTCTAGTTGTCTTTTTCTACAGTCCACCAAAGCTGTACATTAAATTTCTAATACAGTATAGTGAAAACAAACAGAAGCATGACTGTCTGCTTCTCTGCTTAACAGGTAAGTGATCTTAAAGGCAATAAAGGCCTGATCTTCAGTTTTTAATCTGTAATAGATGAGTGATACTTCCCCTGAGATATGACATGTCATTTCAGCAAAGGACCTACCACAGTGCTCAGCACTTAGTATGCGCTATATTCCTTTCATTTCCTTAGTATGTGCACCCCTAGACCTGCAGAACTGATCATTATTCATCCAACCAATACATATTTACCGTCCACCTACTGTATACCAGCCATTATGTTAGATGGTCAAGCTATAAAAATAAGATAAAATTCCTACAAAGACTTTTGTAAGAGAGCAAGCTGTTCCAAAAAAAAGTATATACAAAAAGTACAATTCGTCAGTATCTATCCAAAATTAGGGGCGTGCAAGAAGTACTATAAGATACAAAGAGGAGAGAGGCCAGGTCTTTTAGGATGGGGTGGTGGGAGGAATATTAGGAAAAGCTAGAGTCTTGAACTGAGCCTTGAAAAATGAGTAAGAATTTTCTGAGTATTTCAGAAGACAAACTACATTATCTCAATGTAGTTACAATTAGATATAGCAATGAACTAGAAATTAAAGAACTGACCTCATTTATTTTATTGTTGTCAACAGGTATTTCTTATACAGGTGCTATGTATCAGAGATACAACAGTAACTAAAAACTTGATCCCTGCACTTCAGGGAGTTTATATTCTAGTGGGAAAGGGAGATCTTAATCAAATAACCTGAGAAATTTATGTAAAATTGAAACTGGGATAAGTACTTCTGAGAAAAGGCTTAGTGCATGATGATATAACAGCATAAAAAGAGGAATGACCTAAACACGTTTACAGAAGCCTTGTTTAAGGAAGTAATTATTGAACCCAAAGTTTCTGTCCCATAATTGAGGAGCTAAGATCATGCATGCCCCATGGCATGGCCAAAAAAATAGGCATTCCAGAAAAAAGAATCAGAGCTAATGGTAGAAGAGTTTGGGGTCTTCAAGGGTCTAATCACAACTTCAAATGCATTACCATACTATGCCCCTGCAGGGTTCAGGCAGGTCACTTATATTGACAATTGTGCAAAATAATAGCTGCTGCTGCTGCTAAGTTGCTTCAGTTGTGTCCGACTCTGTGCGACCCCATAGACGGCAGCCCACCAGGCTCCCCTGTCCCTGGGATTCTCCAGGCAAGAACACTGGAGTGGGTTGCCATTTCCTTCTCCAATGCATGAAAGTAAAAAGTGAAAGTGAAGTTGCTTAGTTGTGTCCAGCTCTTCGCGACCCCATGGACTGCAGCCTACCAGGCTCCTTCATCCATGGGATTTTCCAGGCAAGAGTACTGGGGTGGCTTGCCATTTCCTTCCCCGGTAAGATAATAGAGGGAGCTGCTAAACGGAAGAACTGTAAAGTGCTTGCTTTGCCTAAAATAAAACATATCTGCCAATGAAATTCACTGGTTTACAAGAACAGAATTATTGGCTTGCAATTGTAGAATAAAGCCATTGAGGCTGGAGTGGGGAAAACTAGGATATATGTGATGTAAGATGAGGTGGAGAAATAGATGAAGTCTTATAGCCACTGGCAGCCTTGTAGCCACTTTAGGAGTCTTGACATTATCCCTAAAGCAACATGAAGCCAGTGTTAAGCTGTGTGTAATATGGTGAGGTATATTTCAAAATGGTCATTCTGCCTGTGGCTTAGATAATGAAATAGGACAAAAGTGGGTATGAGTACACTGTTGCAAAATAGTGGCAGTTGGTCTGGAGTAAAGGCCATGGGAATGGACAGAAATGGATGGATTTGAGACATACTGAAGTGATGAAAGGGATAGAACTTGGTGACAGATTCAGTAAAAGGACTGAGGAAAGGGAGATGTCAAAGCTACTTCCTAGGTTCCTGGTTACATGCCTGGATGGATTCACTGAGGCAAGGATCACTGGAAGAGATCCTTTGCTCTAGGGCAAAGTGAAAGGACAGGGGACAGAATGAGTTGCGTGCTAGCAACATATTGAGTATGCAGAGGCCTCAGAGACCTCCAAGAGGAGATACTGAAGAGGTGAATATATGGAGCAGCCTGGGCTGAAAATACAATATTAGTTAAGTCCCAGCTAAAGAGAGAGAGAACCTAGAACTCAGCCTTGTGCATGTCCATGTGTGCTAAGTCACTTTAGTCGTGTCTGACTCTTTGCAACCCTATGGACTGTAGCCCTCCAGTTCCTCTGTCCATGGGATTCTCCAAAGAATACTGGAGTGGTTTGCCACTCTCTCCTCCAGGGGATCTTCCCGACCCAGGGATCAAACCCGGATATCCTGCATTGCAGGCAGATTCTTTATTGTCTGAGCCACCAAGGAAGCCCCAGCCTTGAGTATCTGCAATACCTAATGGCCAGTTGGAGAATGATGAGCTGGTAAAGAAGATGGAGGAGCAGCTAGATATATGGTAGAGTCAGGGTAGGGTGGGGGTTGGAAGTGTGTATAGAAGTCAGTGGTAAGGAGTCTTTTAAGAGTAATGTAATATTAGAAATGTTGAGTTTAAAAAGTCTGTGAAGGACCTAAGTCAAAATAGTCTGGAGCTCAAAAATGGGGTTCAGGCTAGAGAGATAAACTTGGAAGTCTAGGGTATTTACATGGCAACTTAAAGCCATGTTTGCTTAGAAAGTCTAGTATAATGTGTAAAGATGGTATTCAGTCAACAGTAGCAATCATATTATTCACACCCTGGAGCAATAATAACACTGATGGATTTACTTAGTGTTTTTCACTGAGAAGATAACATGGGATATATTATCCAACTGCTTCTGTCAGTCAATATTTGGTCTGTCAGGAATATTTATTGAGGGTATTATAGTATTAGTTTCTCTAAAGAGATAGGACACAAAAGAAATAGAGGATACGAGTCTTACTCTGAAGTTTTCACATAGTTGGGGGAACAAAATGTGGACATAGATAATAGTAACGAACAGTGTCAGAATCACATTATCAGTGAGCATAAATTAATGAAGTTCAACACCATTCTTCATGAATGCTGAGGAGGGGAGATGATTCAGAGGTTATGTATTTTTGGTAGGGTTATTTCTTGTTTAATTTTTTTAAAATTTTAATTTTTAATTATTTAATTTTTTGGCCAGGCCACTCACAGATTGTAGGATCTTAGTTCCCTGGTCGGGGTTCCAACCCAGGCCCCAGCAGTGAAAGCACAGAGTTCTAACCACTGGACCACCAGGGAATTCCCTAGTAGGATTGTTCAAGAACAGTTTTCTAGGGTTCTTGGTGGCCTCGTGGCTAAGACTCTGTGCTCTCAATATATGGGGCCTATGTTCAATCCCTGATCAGGGAACTAGATCCCACATGCCGCAACTAAGCGTTCACATGCCACGACACAAACAAACAAAGAAATCAAGCCACAAGGAAGATCAAAGATCCTGCATGCCACAGCTAAGATTCAGCTCATGCAAATAAATTGATTAATTAATTAATTTTTAAAAAAGAACAATTTTCTAGAGGAACGAGTTGTCAGTGGATTTTAAATAATAGAAGTCTTTAGATGGTGAAGGCTTTAGCAAGCTTTAAGGCAATGATAGATATTTTTGAAATGCATCTTATATCTAAGAAGAGGGGATGGGAAAGTGACCTACAGTGTCCCTGCTTTGTGTGAGCCTGTGGCAAGAACTTTACATTTTCTGTCATGTGTAAGGTATTGTGACAATGTGAAGATTACCAAGAAATTAGCCTCATTTGTGCAAATGTATAGAATTATATGGGCTTCCCAGGTGGCACCAGTGGTAAAGAAACTGCTTGCCAATGCAGGAGACATAAAGACTCAGGTTCGATCCCTGGGTCAGGAAGATCCCGTGGAGGAGCGTATGGCAACCCACTCCCATGTTTTCACCTGGAGAATCCGTGGATAGAGGCTATAGTTCATAGGGTTGCAAAGAGTCTGACACAACTGAAATGACTTAGCACTCGCACATAGAATTACATAATTACAGTCACAGAGTTTAGATAGTTTAGATAGGACCTCTGAGAGTCATTTAGCAAATATCGGGTGTCTGCTTTGTTTTATGAATCACTGTGTTGTGGATCAGGATCTAGCACTGGAAATATAGAAAAGGAAGAGAAGTCCTTTGAGAGGTGTACAGTTTAGTAACTGGGGTGGCATGAGAGAGAAGTACTATGACAGATACGGGACTATTGCAGAAGCTGTGTTGAGAGCTACGAAGCTCCTAATTCTGCCTCCGTTATTATGTGAGGTTTCACAGACAAGGAGCTTTGTGAGCCGGTATTTGAGAGATGAAGAAAAGTGTGCCAGCCTGGCAACAATGAGAGTAATATAGAGGAAAGAGAGAACAGGAGGGAGAAGGACATTCCAGGCAGACCAGTATCTGTCCCAACTTTTCCATCCCCTCTATTCACAATGCTAGAGAAAGTACATTTGTTTAGAAGAGACTCGCCAAATTATCGACAGCTTTAAGTGAATTCTCAGAAGGGAGGAAGAAAACATTTGGAAATAACTCAGACAGGTGGCTTTAATGTGCCTGCTAGGTAGAAGTCACCATGTGTGATATTATGAGAAACAAGTATCAGAGCAAAGCAGGTCCCAGCATGTCTCAGGTGAAAATGCAAAGAAAGAGATGAGGAACACAGCACATGGCTTCAGGGGCTAGAGATAATGGACTGCAGACACAGAGCAAAACATTCAGGGCTGGAGAGTCAGCTTTGGAAGTTTTCTGGACAAGGAGATCCAAAGTGTTTGCAATGCCAAGAGGGCTCTGAAGAAGGAAGTATCCAGAGGAAGAAGATGGTGAAGGCATTTTGGTTGGACTTCTAGGAGAAGAACCAGGATGGCCTATAGGTGTCACAAAATTCCAGGGATGAGAAATTTAAAAATGTAGGGTAGGGGCTGCTGCTGCTGCTGCTGCTGCTAAATCGCTTCAGTCGTGTCCAACTCTGTGCGACCCCATAGATGGCAGCCCACTAGGTGCCGCCGTCCCTGGGATTCTCCAGGCAAGAACACTGGAGTGGGTTGCTGTTTCCTTCTCCAATGCACGAAAATGAAAAGTGAAAGTAAAGTCGCTTAGTCGTTCCAACTCTTTGCTATCCCATGGACTGCAGCCTACCAGGCTCCTCCGTCCCTGGGATTTTCCAGGCAAGAGTACTGGAGTGGGTTGCCATTGCCTTCTCCGAGAGTCAGGGCAGGGGGGATGAAAAAAGGGAATGAAGCTGTGCTGTGAATGTAACTTCGGGAGAGTAGGTCAATGGACTCAGAAACAAATAGCTGTTATAGGAACAGGAAATAGCATGAAATAGAATTTGTCATGGAGAGAAATCGGGCTAAAGATAGACGGGAAAGCAAGACAAAGCAAAAGCATGTCCTAAGTATAATATACATGGAAGACTGCTAGACAGCAGACAAGAAGGTACCAGTGAAGAAGAGCCTGAAGAGACTAAAAAGAAGGGTTCATTAATGTAGTAATGCTTCAATAGAATAGCATGGAGACTAGGCTGAAGGGCACAAGAAAATGGACGGCCATGTAACAGGCAAAAAACTTCAGGTAAGGAAGGAAACAGTACTGTTCAGGAAGGGAGGGAGAGGTAATTAAGAAATCGATTGTAGAGCTTCCCTGGTGGAGCAATGGTGAAGAATCTGCCTGCCAATGCCGGGAAGATCCCACATGCTATGGAGCGACTAAGCCCCCATGCCACAACTATCAAGCCTGTGCTTTAGAGCCCAGGAGCCGCAACCACTGAGCTGCTGCACAGCAACTACTGCAGCCCGCATGCTCTGAGCCTGAGCTCCACAAGAGAAGCCACGATAGTCAGAAGCCCATGCACCACAACTAGAGAGCGGCTCCCACTCACCACAATTAGAGAAAAGCCCGCGCAGCAATGAAGACCCATCACAGCCAAATAAATAATTAAAAAGAAATATACGAAAAAGAAATCTATTGTGGTTATCATTTTGTAATAGGTAGAAATATTGAATCACTGTGTTGTGGAACAGAAACTAACAGACTGTTGTAGGTCAATTACACTTCAAAAATAAATCAGCAAACAAAGAAACTCATGTAAAGAAAGATCAGATTTGTGGTTATCAGAGGTGGAGAGTGGGGGGAGATGGAATTAGATGAAGATAGTCAAAAGGTACAAAAACTTCCAATTATAAAATAAATAGGCACTAGGGATATAATGTACAACACAATATAACACTGCTATATGTCATATGTAAAATTTAAGAGAGTAAATTGTAAGACTTTTCATCGCAAGGAAAGAAATTTTCTTTCATTTTGTATCTACATGAAAGTGAAAGTGAAGTCACTCAGTCGTGTCTGACTCTTTGTGACCCCTCGGACTGTAGCCCACCAGGATCCTCCGTCCATGGCATTTTCCAGGCATGAATACTGGAGTGGGTTGCCATTTCCTTCTCCAGGGGATCTTGCCGACCCAGGGATCAAACCCAGGTCTCCCACATTGTAGGCAGACCGCTTTACTGTCTGAGCTACCAGGGAAGTACCTCTGTATGAGATAAAGCTTATTCGCTAAATTTATTGTGGTAATCATTTCATGATGCATATAAATCAAATCGTTATGTTGCACACCTGGCTCAGAGATCCAACCAGTCCTTTCTGAAGAAGATCAACCCTGGTATTTCCTTGGAAGGAATGATGCTAAAGTTTAAGCTCCAGTACTTTGGCCACCTCATGAGAAGAGCTGACTCATTGGAAAAGACTCTGATGCTGGGAGGGATTGGGGGCAGGAGGAGAAGGGGACGACTGAGGATGAGATGGCTGGATGGCATCACAGACTCCATGGACGTGAGTCTGAGTGAACTCCGGGAGATGGTGATGGATAGGGAGGCCTGGCATGCTGCGATTCATGGGGTCGCAAAGAGTCGAACATGACTGAGTGACTGAACTGAACTGAACTGAACTGAAGGAGAAATACAGACCTAATGCAGATTTAAGTCTTAAGATGTCAAAGCTGGCTAAGGCTCTCACAGAATTCTGCTGTTTACAAACAGTAGAGAAAATGGATGATGTGGATGTAGAAGTCAAATCAGGATGCTTCCAGGATAGGTTAAATTCTGGAGAGGTTAAGAGGATGAATGAATTAGTGGGTTGGAAAGTTTACCATTGAAGTTGCTGGACAAGGCATAAATGGGGACTGGCTGAATTTTGTCATAGAAGTAGAGAAGGAGTTTTTACCAAAACAGACTGAGCTTGACCACACTCAGATAGTTCTTGATTTGGGATATGTTTATTCTTTAATTAAAAAAATATTTTTTTGGCCACAACTCGAGGTATGTAGGATCTTTGTTCCTCAACCAAGGATAGAGCCAGTACCCCCTGTAATAGGAGCTCAGAGTTTTAATTATTGTACTGTCAGGAAAGTCCAAAGGATATGGTTCTTTTGGAAGCTGACTATATTATAAAAGATCTTGTTTCATTATCATAACTAGAATATATCTTCATTCTCTATAGTTACTGTGAAGGTATGTTAATTTTTCCACTTCTTTCCAAAACCAATTCCAAAACCAATTTGGCAAGCCTAAATTTTTTTCTCCCTCAGAATATCAATTTGATTTCATCTACCACCTTCTCAACTGAGGTGTCTTTTGGTTTGTACCTACCACGTGTTATATGTACCCTGTTTTCTTGACAATCTTTGATTCAGTTTAGAAACTTGAGTGAAAAGATTTTAGGTCTGCATCTGCCAGTAAACTGACAAGTAAATGCCAATTCCTGCAGATCTGCTCCATGAAAATTCTCTGAGAATTCCCCTGGGTCTTTTCAACTCTAGGTTTTCGTTGCTTTCTTGGACTTTTAGCAGAATTGATAGCATTACATCTTTTTCAGTGCTGAGCTATTAGCACAGGTTTATCTTGCCCATCCTCCCCTGCTCTTCCAGGACCTCTCTGATTGTAGTTAGTGTCCCACATCACCAAGGGACTATTAACTCTTTCCTAGCCACTATTATATCATTATATCATCTATCAATCCATCCATCCACGCCTGTTCTCCTTATAGAGAATAGTAAGTCTGTCTTTCTCAGTTGTTTGCACAATTTTTACTTTTATGGATGTGTAAGAGTTTGCCGACTAAGGTCCGTCTAGTCAAGGCTATGATTTTTCCAGTGGTCATGTATGGATGTGAGAGTTGGACTGTGAAGAAGGCTGAGTGCCGAAGAATTGATGCTTTTGAACTGTGGGTGTTGGAGAAGACGCTTGAGGGTCCCTTGGACTGCAAGGAGATCCAACCAGTCCATTCTGAAGGAGATCAGCCCTGGGATTTCTTTGGAAGGAATGATGCTAAAGCTGAAGCTCCAGTACTTTGGACACCTCATGCGAAGAGTTGACTCATTGGAAAAGACTCTGATGCTGGGAGAGATTGGGGGTAGGAGGAGAAGGGGATGACGGAGGATGAGATGGCTGGATGGCATCACGGACTGATGGACGTGAGTCTGAGTGAACTCCAGGAGTTGGTGATGGACAGGGAGGCATGGTGTGCTGCAATTCATGGGGTTGCAAAGAGTCGGACACGACTGAGCGACTGAACTGAACTGAACTGAAGAGTTCTCCATCAGCAGTTAGTTCTGCCAAATTTAAAAAATAGAAAGCAAATTGGCATTTGCTCCTTCCTAAGCATAAAATCTCCCCCAGCTTCCTCCCTAATCTCTTTCAGATCTATTCCATGAGCTGATCGCTGGATTTAAAGTTGCGGCTTTCCCCAGGATCCAGTGTCCCCTACCCTCTATTTTTTTGCCAATAGAAAAAAAACTTTTTTTTTTTTTTTGCCGATAGAGGACATTGCTGAAGTTAATTAGTAAACAGGGCAATTAAGCTGAAATTAGAGATATGTATTTAGGAAGCTATACACCTCCAGGGAAGCCCTAAAGATCCAATACCTACTTTATTTTCACCTCTCTCTCCTAGAGAGGTTTTTGAAAATAAAACTGGAATTCTCGCTTTGTTATTAAGAATGGGTAAAGATAGTAGGAAATTGCTTAAACATTTATTCTTTGATACTGAGGTCTGGAAAGAACTGCACTTTCTTTTCTTCTCTTTGGGTAGATACCTCATGTTATTGTTTAGTTTGTCACAATTTATTCAACCTTTTAGTTTCTGTTATAATTATCAGACCACTTTTCTAACAGGTTCAAATGAACCAGATTTTGCTAGGGCTATGTTTTAAGTCTCAGATACCAAAGTGACTTTCATTGTCATCAACATGCTGATGACTTTCAAATTTGCTTTTCCAAGATAAACTTCTTTTCCAAACTCAAAATTGTCTCAGACTTGGTCATTGGGACCTATCTATCCTGTTTTTTCCTTTGTTTTTAATGGACTCTTACTCAGTTTCTGATTTTCAAATTGAATTTTCCTTTTTGGACATGGCATGTGAAATTTTAGTTCCCTGACTAGGGATCAAACATACATTCCCTGCAGTGGAGTCTTAACCACTGGACCACCAGGGAAGTTCCAGTTTCCAATTTTCTACCATTGTGAAATACAGTGGAATTGTTTTGTCACCACAGGTACAAACTCACCTTCAGGGCCTTGGCATTTGCTCCTTCCTAAGCATAAAATCTCCCCCAGCTTCCTCCCTAATCTCTTTCAGATCTATTCCATGAGCTGATCGCTGGATTTAAAATTGGGGCTTTCCCCAGGATCCAGTGTCCCCTACCCTCCTTCTCCCCCCTCCCACTCTCACCATTACCATCTGACATACTATGCGTATTCTGCTTTCTAGCCTTTATTCTCCTTGCCCCTACTCCATTATTGAATGCAAGCACCATTAGAGAAGAGATTTCAGTTTGCTTCCTGCTGTTTCCCCCAAAGTATGGAACTGTGCCTGGCACATAGTATGGCCTCAAATAATGTTTAAGAAATGAAGAGAATAAGCATTGCCTTGGACATTTCTCTATATCTTTGTGTGATTTTTCCATCTCAATAGCTTTTTTTTTTCTTTTTCTTTTTAAAATAATTTATTTGGCTGCGACATGTGAGATATTTGATCTTTGTAGTAGCACAGGGAATCTAGTTCCCTGACCAGGGATCGAACCCTAGCCCCCTGCAATGGGAGCTCAGAGTCTTAGCCACTGGACCAGCAGGGAAGCCCCTCAATACCTTTTTAAGTAAATCATTTCAATTAATTGACAAAAGCCAGGATATTGCTAGTTCATGATAGCCTTTCTCCCTTTGTTCTTTAAGAAAATTAAGTTTTGAGTCAAACTCTCCCAACATTCTTTTCATTTTGGTCCTAGGAGATTGTTTCTGACAAGATACTGACAATTAGGCTTTCGGTAACATTGAGAAGAGTGGCATTTTTGTAGAAGTTTTATTTTAAAAACCATATTTCTTTCTCCAATCAAAGTATTTATCCGACTGTAGCCCTGAAAATATTGCAGTGGAGCCATTAGTTTGCTCTGCTTGCAAACCTGGAATGTGTGTTCCTCCTGGGTAGGAAGCAAATTGCATTAAACTCTGGATGCCCAGCTCCTAGCTCAAGAATAAATTTGAATGAATCAATCAGTGAGAAAGGTTGAAAGTTTAGGAATCTTTCTCAAAAGAACAATCTGGTTATGTTTATTAAAGCATGTATAACAAAGAATAAAAATTATGTGCAGGATAAGGATAGAATGGTGTGGAAGGCAATAGAAGTAGTCTTTTCCTTTCCATTGAAATTTGACCTGGGAAGAATGATTTCTATGTTCCTTACCACTGTGACTCCATTAAAGATTTAGATTCCCATGTCTGTTTGTCTGCTGGAAGAAGCAATAGCCCATCAGACTCTTAAGGAGAAATTCGAACACCCCGGTCAGTCTTACTTTTGGTATACTGCCACTGGTTATTCCTCTTAATGATGAAAACTTATTTATTCCTGTGTCTTCTTCATCGGAAAGTGAATACCGCCAACGTACAAAGGCAAATAAGTAACAAAAATGTTATGATGACCCTTGCAGACATCAAGCTCTGAGTCAAGGGAACACAACCCTTCTCTGGCTTCTCTCTAAGATGCTGAGGGCAGTTTTCCATTGCTCGCGACCCAAATATTGCTCAATGGTGGCATCTCTGACCTGACATCCCCATTAATGTATCTATAAACATTCAATTCAGAGACCCCCAAACTTTTCTCTCAGCCCGAGAGTACCTCGTAAAAAAAAAAAAAAAAGGTCATGACAAGAAGATCTTGATAACGTTTTCCCTCTCCAATATTCTCCTTTGACCTTAAAAAATTAAAAATAAAAAAGGTTGGGAAAGAAGAGGGCCAAGGGGAGGGGTAAGGGTCTAGAGAGGAGTCCAGCTCCAGTTTGGGGAAATCCAGCTCGCGTTTTGCCTCTCGCTCAGCAGAGCAGGGTCCAGGGAAGGCAGAGCCCCAGCTTCACTCCCTGAGGTCTGTCCTGGGGAGACAGTGCTGCTCCGGGGGGCTGACCTGGCGGGGAGTGGCAGCGCAGCCCGCTCCCGCGCCGCTTTGTGCGCGCAGCCGCTGGGCCCTCTGCTCCCGGGTCTGCCCCCCCGGACGCCCCCCTGCCCCGCCCCAGTCATGCAACTCTACCTGCCTCTGCGCTGTGGACCTTTGGGAAGCAGTCGCCCACCCCGGGGGCTCGGGCCCTGACCCTGCCAGGCAGCCGGTAGGTGTCCTCCCGGGGCCCTCCCGCGCCCCTCGCGCCCGCCGGGGCCCCCGACTCCGAAGTTGTGGGGACGATCGCAAGTTGGAAAGTTTCCCCGAGGGCTGGTGCAGGCTTGGAGCCGGGGGGACGCGCGCAGTCCTCGGAGCCTGAGGGGGCCAGTGGTGAGCTGGGAGAGGGGCAGAGGGCAGGGGGTCTGGGGAGGCACACGCGGAGGCCGGAAGGGGCTGCGAAGGGCAGTGCACGGCTGCGGCTGGACGTGGGCCGGGGTTCCGCGTCCGCGGGGCCGCGGGCGTCGCAGGGATGGGCCCACTCCCCGCGGCGACCCCCCGCCCAAGGCCGCTGGGGGCGCTTTTGTTGCGGGTGGTAAACAATACCCCCGGCCAGAGGACGCGGCCGCCTGCCCTGAGGCCGGGCTGGGACGCCGGGTGGGGAGAGCCGAGCGCCTCGGGCCGGGACCCGGGGCTCCGCTGGAAACTGGAGGATTGGGGGAGGGCGAGCGTGGCTTCGGGAGGGGGCATTCCCCGACTGTGCCCGCGAGAGATGCCCCTCGGAGGAGAAGCGGAGGTCCGAGCGCCTCGGGCTGAGGAGCGCGAAGAGTTAGGGCGAGTTTCGGGTGTGGACTCAAGTGTACCCCCAAAGAAGTTTTCTTCCTCCCCCATGCTAACACAGGGGGCCAGCTCGTTGGGAGAGCATTTGGCGCTTGCCTTCCCTGCGCTTTTCGGGGAGGAGGCTTCAGGGACGAAACTTTTGGAGTGGAGGTAGTTGGAGAGGCTCGCCCGAGGTTGACCTGGAGTTCTGCGGGTCGGGGAGGAAGGGAGTAGGGAATGGAATAGTGTTCTGTCAAAATGGCCTTCTCGAAACCCTTACGGGCGCCACTCGGTCGCCGAAAGCGCCGGCTTGCCGTCGCATCACTAGCTCGGAATCCTGGAGCGGGGCCCTAGGGTGGGAGACGTGCGGAGCCGGGTGCAGGGACACTTCGGACGGCACGTGAGGGGCCAGGGCCGGGGGTGCCAGGGACCGCCGCCACCTCACGTGTCGGGAAGAGACTGGGCTAGGTCTCTGTCCCTCTCCTCCTCACCCGTCTCCTCTCTTCCTTCCCTCCTCTCACCCTCCTCTCACAGCTACTAAGGGCTGTGCGCAGTCTCTACAAAAAGCGGTCGGGAAGTTGCTGGCCCGTCACAGTACACACCTCCCACTGTAATGGGGAACACAAATTGGGCATTTCTGACCCAATAAAAATTAATGTATCAACAAGAGAATAAATATTACTTGACCTGGGAGTCTTTCCCCAGCTCCAACTCGCCCATTGCTTCTTCCCCTACTCCCCGGCTCCACTCTTGAGCACAAAATGAGCTGCATAATACAGTAATGATCAGTTTATAAATACATGTTTGAAAAGCTTTTCAAGACTTTGAGCGAGGAGTCGATTAGGTGCAGTCTAGTGCCGGCGGAGTGCGCTGAGCGCTGCACCCAGACGGGTTAAGGGCGGCGCTACAGGGCAGCAACCTCAGGTCCGCTCTGAACTGAAAAATGCCCATCCTTTCCACCTCCCCCTCTCCTCAATGTTATAAAGTAAAATAAAAAAATGTCGGCCTCCTTAGGCCTCACTCAGGATGCCAAAATGAGTTTGGAAAATGTGCTGGTGAACCGGTTAGGGCGAGAGCATTTTAAGACATATTAGGAATTTATGCGTACAATTAAACAAGGCGGGTATGCAGATAAGGAGAGGTTTGGGGATTAGTCAGCGTTGTTTCTGAGAACTAAAAGCCTCCGGTAACGTTGATTTTGAGTGAATTTCCTGATTTTACTGGTTTGCGTTGGTTACACAGGTTGAAACCCAAGTGTCTTCACTCCCCAGTTAAGAGACCGTAATTAGCTTGGTTGTCAATGTCTGACAGTGTTTAAAACCATGTTATGGTTTCAATTAAACTTCAGAATCAAGTATGAGAGTTATTAGCATCCACTGCCCCTATCTCTTTGCAAAGACTAGTAGCTCATATTGAGAACTCCTGGGTCACCGCTTACCATTTAGCCGAGGGTTAGCTATGGCTCCCAGCTCTGATCCGGAATTGATGGGCTGGAGTTTTGGATCACCTCTGTCCCTGCCCTTTGTTTCTCTTCCTCCTCCAGTCTTCTTTATCTTGTTTGTCCCTCCCCTCCCCCACCTGCTTCTTTGCCTCCGTATTTTTCCCTCCCTCTGCTCTTCTAAGTTTCTCTTTCCCCACCCCTCCATCTTTCTAACTTTAGTCTTGTGTTTCGATCCAGTTGTCTTTTTATATTCTAGCTGTATTGCTACGTTTCTTCCCCCTTTCTCTACCTTTGCTTTTTTTTTTTCTTAAGACATTTTCTTCCTTCTGCTTTTTCCTCTTCTTCTCAACATGCTTTATGCTTTTCTTTTTATTGGCGGGGTCATTCTCTTTCCATTTTAACTTATCCCTTCCCTTTCTGAGGCCCTTTTGGGCTTTTTTCCCTCCTTGCTCTCTGCAGGGCAGCAAGGGTGTTTTACATATGGAAGGAGCCTTTGACTAAATCTGCTGGCATTCTAGTGAGTTTCCCTCCACAGTCTTTCCATGTGCGGAGAGCTCTCACACTTCCTGTGGTAGAAAACTATCTAGGAACTACAAGCGGCCCGCCCACCTCCTCTTCCTTCAGAACTTAGTTACTGGAGGAAACTAAGCGAAGTGGTGCCCTTTAAAAAGAAATGCTTATTTTTTTAAGTCTTGTATTTCTCAGTCAAGTGCAGCAGGCTTTAAATTCTAAGAAGCTGAATGGAGTGACTATGAAATCAGAGTTTCTTTCGAAACTAGCTCTATGTATGCAAATACTCACCACTTTTTTGGCCACTACTGGTGGTGGGAAGGATTGCAGTATAATTTTAAATTGACATGTGGGCTGGATGGTTACATCAGTTCAGCCACTTCCTGCCCCAGGGGACTGGGAAATCCAGAAGGAGGAGGGATGTAGGTGGGATAAGATTTTTCTATCACAGTACTGTCAATATTGTCCTTTACAGACAACTGATACAGTTTAGGAAGACAGCTTTTCAGTTTCTAGGCAAGGTGATTGCATCAGAAATTGATTTTGCTTCCTCCCACCTCCCCTTTTTAAGGCTCTTTAGGGAAAGACTGCTTAGTAAACTCAAATAATACTGAGGCAGAAGTCTGATCCTGTTTATTGATCAATTTGGTTAGCTATGTTTAAATTATGTGTGAATAATTAGCAGATACATACGTAGGCCCTGGGACTTGATCTAGCCTCTTCTCCACTTTCTCTGTAACCTTCGATTTTCTATTTTGGGCTAGAATCTCTTTCCATGTTTTAAATTATAAGTTGGCCCTTATCTCCTTGGCAGTAATGTTTAGATCTCATGTCTTACTCCAACTCCAGTCCCTTATGTCACAAGGACACTTTAGGGGGGAAAAATTATTATGGGTTGAGGATCTTGATGCCCTCTGGTGAAAATACTAGTTAACCCAAGTGATGCTTTGCATCCCACAGTTGTTGGAAGTTTCGCTAGTTTGTTTCATTTTGCTTTGTTTTCTCCTCCAGGAACATAGAGCTCACCAGATAGTATTAATTAATTGCATGTAGGCCCCCTCTGGGACCTACTATGTATGTTTGATAACAAGGACATTATTTTCTTATTTTTTGTTCCAATCATGTTATCCTGTAGCTACCTCCATGCACTCAGAATATACTTTAGAGTAGAATAAAACTGATTTCTGAGAAATACTGAAATGTCAGTTTTCATCAGAAATGAAAAACGGAAGTGGAATTAGTATTCAATTGTAAATGTATTTTTCTATGACTTAAATACTCTATGAAAAATAAAGCACCCAAAAAAGGAAATAAAGCATTTAATAATGTTTATAAATTAATAAGGAAAATAAGATGTGTAGAAAATTCCATATTTAAATATGAATCTATATAATAGAATGGGTTCCCTCTCTTCCCCCCACACCCCCAAATTTCAGAAAAAGCTTATTGCCTCTCCTCTCAGAGTTCAGTCCTGGGGATAATTTAGTTTATCACAAAAGGGGTTACATTTCATCAGTGGGGCCAAGTGATAAAATTAAGATCTTGTGGGAGTGCTTATTTTGTTTCTGATTGTTTGGCTGAGTGGTACCCAGTGGTTTCTTTCCTGCAGTTGGGTTTTTAGGGG
The DNA here is from genome assembly GCF_016772045.2 of Ovis aries. Classification (NCBI taxonomy): domain Eukaryota; kingdom Metazoa; phylum Chordata; class Mammalia; order Artiodactyla; family Bovidae; genus Ovis; species Ovis aries. Next base: position 24,138,605 of record NC_056078.1, read on the forward strand.
TCATTGGCCTCTTTCAGGATCTCATAAAAAGGCTGTTACCATTTAAAGAGGCCACATCTTTCCAATCCATGTTGCTCATACCTTTTCCATTTCCTTGACAGGCTCTTTTTCAGGAGATAAGGTTTGAATGGTAAACATTATCTTAATTACAAGTCTGAATTTCTAAAGCACTTCCATTAAAAAATATAAAAGAATATATGAGACAGAGATCAAGTTATAAACTACTTTCAAAAGCAGATCCCATGACACCCTCTGGCATATACAGATTACTTGCCTCAGCATAAAAATTTTAATTTTCATGACTGATTGCAGCACTTAGATTATATGCCCCTAATAATTTTTAGCCATGTAATCCTGATATAAGACATAAAGTATGCTTATACTGATATTGTTGAATTTCTGAATTTCTAGTGAATGGAATGGATTGCTTTTTGTTATCTGAAAATACATCCTTATAAAGATTGACGACTTTCTGGAGATTAGAATTGGAATGTCTTTGTTTTCTAAAAATGGTGGTGTGAAAACCAGTGGTCTTTGGAGAAAATATCCTACAGCTTTTCACAGCGAAAGAGCTAGCGTAGCCAAACTTTTTTTTTTTTTTTTTAAGAAAAGAGGAAAGCAGTAAGCTTAAATGCCAAGAATTCAAGTGGATTTGTATTTAGCCTAGTATTTGTATTTAGCACAGATTTATCAAAATGCTGTTTTTCTTGTGGTTAATGTTATCACTAATGTCTATTTTAAAAATCTTTCTTAAAGGCTCAGTGCTTTGACTCTAAATGTTGTGCTCTGAGATCTTATAGTGTGTGGCCTACAATATGTTAGGTGAAGACAGAAAAAAAGAATTAGATCTTGTTTTGCAGGATATGGCAAACTGAGGATTAAATTGGTTCTATAAGAATAACTACTATTAAATTTATTTTCTCTATCTCTCTCTTTTTTTTTTAATGTTGGCCTGTAGGCAGACTTTTTTTTTAAGCTCTCATTTATAAAACATTTATTATATGCCAGCTCTGTGCTAAGCCTTTACATAATATCGTCTCATTTTATTCTCATAGTAACCCAGTAAAGTCAGTACTATTATGCTTTTGTTTCCTCCTATACCCCAAGGCATGTGGAATCTTATTTCCCTGACCAGGAATCAAACCCATGACCTCTGCATTGAAAGTGTGCAGTCTTAACCACTGGACCACTAGGAAAGTTCTTATTATGCTTCTTATTCTAATATACGTAAGTAAACTGAGGAATAGAGAGACCAAGGAATTTGTCAAAATCACATGGCTGATAATGTTTCTGATCTAGAAATTGAACCCACATCTTTTTTTTTCCACATCTATTTTTAAAGTCTTTGTTCTTACCTCAGATATCAAAAGGATGAAACCATTACCTCTAGGTTTTCCCCAGAGAAGCCCATTGGTCCCCCCAAACAACCTCATTTCAAACACAGGAAACTTGACTCCTGTTAAATAGTTTGCTGAAGGACACAGCTGGTGATCACAGCTTGAAACTGAGGGTTTTCTAATGCAACACCATCTCTAGCCACAAAACCAAATAGTGTATCCCAGGATTACCTGGATCAAAAAAGTACAACCAAAACAAAACCAAAATCTGAGGATGGAAGAGGACTGTCAAATTTTTACTGTACCAGGTAATAATTTTAAAAGAAAAGAAAAAAAACCTATCTCCAGCTTTTCACAAAAAAAAGGACTTTTATTACTTTTTAAAACTTTTATTTTGGCCATGCAACTTGTAGAATCTTACCTCCCATACTAGGGGTGCAACCTCTTCCGTTTGCAATGGAAGTACATAGTCCTAACCACTGGACCACCAGGGAATTCTCTACTTTTTAAATAAATCCTATTTATTTAAGAACGTGAATTTATTTCAGAATTTAAGAATGGGTCTTCATTGCTGTTTGGCTTTTTCTTTAGTTGTAGGAAGAGGGGCTACTCTCTAGGTGTGGTGCTGGGAATTCTCCTTGGTGTGGCTTCTCTTGTCGGGGAGCCCAGGCTCTAAGGTGAGCAGGCTTCAGTAGCTGCTTATGGGCTCAGTGGTTGTGGCTCTTGGGTCCAAGATCACAGGCTCAATAGTTGTGGCACACAGGCTCAGCTGCTGCGAGGGATGTGGGATCCTATCAGACCAGGGATCAAACCCCTGTCTCCTGCATTGGCAAGCAGGCTCTCCAGCACTGAGATACCAGGGAAGCACTCTATATATTTAGAAAGGAAATTTTAATGAGAGAAAAAGGAAGACAGTAATTAAATTAATTCAGACTTATGAAAAGCTTTACATGCCTTTTTTTAACCTCTTTATTTTAAAAATGGAAGTATAGTTGATTTGTGTTTCCCTGGTGGCTTAGATAGGAAAGAATCTGCCTGCAATGCAGGAGACCCGGGTTCAGTCCTTGGGTGGAGGAAGATCCCCTGGAGAAGAAAATGGTAACTCACTCAAGTATTATTGCCTAGAGAATTCCATGGACAGAGGAGCCTGGCAGGCCACAGTCCATGGAGTCACAGAGTCGGGACATGACAAAGAGACCAACACTTTCCCTTTTTCACGGGTTGATTGACAATGTTGTGTTAGTTTCAGGTGTACTCAGCCTCTTTTTTTTCTCATTTTGCCACAGACTGATGATCATTTGGTTCAGTTCAGTTCAGTCACGTCCAACTTTTTGTGACCTCATGAACCGCAGCACGCCAGGCCTCCCTGTCCATCACCAACTCCTGGAGTCCACCCAAACCTCTGTCCATTGAGTCAGTGAGGCCATCCAACCATCTCATCCTCTGTCGTCCCCTTCTCCTCCTGCCCCCAATCCCTCCCAGCATCAGAGTCTTTTCCAATGAGTCAGCTCTTCGCATCAAGTACTGGAGTTTCAGCTTCAGCATCAGTCCTTCCAACGAACACTCAGGACTGATCTCCTTCAGAGTGGACTGGTTGGATCTCCTTGCAGTCCAAGGGACTCTCAAGAGTCTTCTCCAACACCACAGTTCAAAAGCATCAATTCTTCTATGCTCAGCTTTCTTCACAGTCCAACTCTCACATCCATACATGACCACAGGAAAAACCAGAGCCTTGCCTAGGCGGACGTTTGTTGGCAAAGTAATGTGTCTGCTTTTCAATGTGCTGTCTAGGTTGATCATAACTTTCCTTCCAAGGAGTAAGTGTCTTTTAATTTCATGGCTGCAATCACCATCTGCAGTGATTTTGGAGCCCAGAAAAATAAAGTTGGCCACTGTTTCCACTGCTTCCCCATATATTTGCCATGAAGTGATGGGACTGGATGCCATGATCTTCGTTTTCTGAATGTTGAGCTTTAAGCCAACTTTTTCCCTCTCCTCTTTCACTTTCATCATGAAGGTCTTTAGTTCCTCTTCATTTTCTACCATAAGGGTGGTGTCATCTGCATATCTGAGGTTGTTGATATTTCTCCTGGCAATTTTCATTCCAGCTTGTGCTTCCTCCAGCCCAGCGTTTCTCATGATGTACTCTGCATATAAGTTAAATAAGCTGGGTGACATCATACAGCCTTGACGTACTCCTTTCCTGATTTGGAACCAGTCTGTTGTTCCATGTCCAGTTCTAACTGTTGCTTCCTGATCTGCATATAAGTTTCTCAAGAGGCAGGTCAGGTGGTTTGGTATTCCCATCTCTTTGAAGTCAGAGTCAGGCCATTTGAGGAGACAAAAGTGCAATTTGATGATGATTGTTGGCCAGTCCCCTTTCATTTTTTCCTCTTTTCTGAACTTTCAAATAATAGTTGCTTGATATATTGTTCTTTATTGTTTGTATTATCTCATTTTCTCTTTATTTCCAATTTCCTTGCTTAAATATTCAGCATGAAAATTTTGGGACCCTTGGTAGAAGGGCTTTAGAACCAGCAGTCTTTGTTTCTTTGGATTTTTAATATTTATATACTTATTTGGCTGCACCGGGTCTTAGTTACAGCACGTGGGATCTTTAGTTGTAGCTTTTGAACCCTTAGTTGCAACATGTGGGATCTAATTCTCTGACTAGGGATCAAATGTTGGCCCCCTGCATTGACAGTGCAGAGTCTTAGCTACTGGACCACCAAGGAGAACCTAGAACCAGCAGTCTTTGGATTAAGTTGGTTGAAGGAGGAAAGAGGGACATCATTTCTGGGTGTGGACAGTCCCCATGACAATGCCTTCCTTATACTGAGGAGTTACTCAGATATTTGTGGACCCATGAGTTCTATTTGTAACCTAATCTGGTGATACTAACTCCCCAGATTTTATGCTGGTTTTGTGTGCATGTATAAAACTCAAAATTTGTAGATTCTTAATTAAATTTATTTATTTTGAAATGAATATTTTTAATGATAAAAAGTACAATTCACAAAGATAAACATCACAAACCACTAGATACCTAACAACAAAGAAACAAAGATAAATAAAGCTAAATCAGAAGAAAAACAAGGGAAAATAAATGTATGTATAATCATAGTGAAACATATTAACATTTCTCTGAGAATATTTTTATCAAGTGTAGAAAAAATGGGAAGAGTACCTTGAATGATGTCATTAATAATTTTAATATAATAGATTTCTATTTATATCCTACACAAATATATTTAAAATTTTGTATCTCATGTGTTGCTATTAGATGTCCATAGAATATTTAGAAAAACTGGCAAAAATGTAAACATTACTAAATTTCAAAAAGTAGAATTCTTTTTTCATGGTCCAGCTATATGTATACACATATTATTTTTGAAGTTATTTTCCATTACAGATTATTATATGATATTGGCTATAGTTCCCTATGCTATACAGTAAATTTTTATTGTTTGCTGCATGTCTATTTTAAATTAGAAATCTAGCATTTTGTTTCTGTTAAGTCAAACAACTGGACTCAAAATGTTATAAAGTTTTTAGTTAGGCAAAAATTCATAAGTTCTCTAAAAGATATATATTATATGTATGATTTATATATATATATATATTTATGCACATAAGAGCTTTTCTACGATGCTTGATAAAGGCTTGAAAAAGAATATTAAAACAAAGAAGAGATGGAGAAATTGGAAAACATAATTGAAGTGAAATGGGAGCTGCTGCTGCTGCTGCTAAGTCACTTCAGTTGTGTCTGACTCTGCATGACCCCATAGACAGCAGCTCACCAGGCTCCCCTGTCCCTGAGATTCTCCAGGCAAGAACACTGGAGTGGGCTGCCATTGCCTTCTCCAATGCATGAAAGTGAAAAGTGTAAGTGAAGTCGCTCAGTCGTGTCCAACTCTTGGCGACCCCATGGACTGCAGCCTGCCAGGCTCCTCCGTCCACGGGATTTTCCAGGCAAGAGTACTGGAGTGGGGTGCCATTGGAGCACTGAATATGAAATAGAAAAAGTGAAACAAACTAGATACAAGACCCTCATATAGTCAATTTGTTTTTTAAACATGGCTGCTTATTAAAACATATCTGAAAAATTTAGGTTGTTAATTGAAATATGTTATTAATACTATTGGATCTCCAAGGAGTAGAGTTTCTTGGATAATGTAAGCTCTTCTTCCTCTGGCTTTGGCAGCTTTACTGTCCAACAGGTAATACCGTGCTTGGGTAGTGATGGGCTGAGAAAAGGGTGTAGGAGATAACTTTTGGGGAATTCCCTGGTGGTCCAGTAGTTAGGATTTTGTGCTTTCACTGCTGTGGCCCTGGTTCTTTCCCTCGCCAACTGGTTGGGGAACTAAGAGAGAAAGAGGTAACTTTTAAGTATTTACATTTGTAAAGATTAGGTTTGAGCTTTAAACTACTTGTAACTACAATAGTTGTGGCTTCTAATTTAAAGAAACGCCCATGCTTAGCTTATTCAAAGAATTTCATTAACTTAATCAATTGTCACAGAAATTAAAGGAGCTTTATTTGTGAATCCAAGGTTTAAAGGGTACTTCAGTATGTTTTGTGTCTATTATACTTTTGTTTTATAGTAAATATTCTGTTTCTTAATTTTAATTAATAATTGCTAGTGAATATTCCATTTCTGTTTTAAACACTTTTTTGGTTGTGCTGGGTCTTTGTTGCTACTCACAAGCTCTCTCTAGTTTCAACAAGCAGGGGCTACTCTTCTTGAAGTGCACAGGCTTCTCGTTGTGGTGGCTTCTTTTATTTTGCGTCACAGGCTCTAGGCACACGGGCTCAATAGTTGCAGCATATGGATTCTAGAATTCAGGCTCAGTAGTTGTGGTTCATGGGGTTAGTTGCTCCAAAGCATGTGAAATCTTACCAGACTAGGGATCAAACCTGTGTCCCCTGCACTGGCAGCCAGATTCTTATCTACTGTACCACCAGGGAAGTTCCAATGTCCTATTTCAAATGAGAGACTGCATAGGAAAAAGACTCATTGCCAATTTTTTTTTTTTTTTAAATTTCAGACCAAAACCTCGTGCAACTGAGCACAGCCATGGTGCATGCAGATTCTCCTCTGAAGTGAGACTTTCCAAAGGACCAATGACTCTGTCCCTCGTGCCCTTTCAGATTTTCCTACTTCGTAGCTATGTCTCGATCTCGCCATGCAAGACCTTCCAAATTAGTCAGGAGGGAAGATCTAAACAAGAAGAAAAACAACCAGCTGAAGAAGGGATCTAAGCCAGCCAACAAAAATGTGGCGACTGTCAAGACTGTGAGCCCTGGAAAATTGAAGCAATTCGTGCAAGAAAGAGATGTTAAGAAAAAAACAGAACCCAAACTGACTGTGCCAGTCAGAAGCCTTCTGACAAGAGCTGGAGCAGCACGAATGAATTTGGATAGGACCGAGGTTCTTTTTCAGAACCCAGAGTCCTTAACTTGCAATGGATTTACAATGGCTCTGCGAAGTACCTCTCTTAGCAGACGACTCTCCCAACCCCCAGTGGTCATAGCCAGACCCAAGAAAGTTCCACCACCTAAGAATCTAGGAAAGCAACATGAGTGTGATTATAAGGTACTTACAGACATGGGAGTAAAGCACTCAGAAAATGATTCAGTCCCAATGCAAGACCCCCCAGTCCCCCCTGATATAGAGAAGCTAATTGGCATAAAAAATGCATCTTTCATTAAAGACAAGAGCCAAGAGACAACCCAGTCTTGGTCCCAAGGTGTCGAGGATTCCAAAATAATTTGCTCTACTCCTAGTGACCCTGCAGCAGAGATTCTTTCTGGGTCACTGGAAGGGACATGTGGTGGAGAAAGACTATTCTCTAGAGAGACATTGAATAATATCAGTGATTCCCCTAGAATGTTTGCTCAGGACACTGTCTGTGTTCCTTTGCTCCAAAGAGCAGCCCTCAAGGTTACCTCTGAAGGAAACCCCAGCATTCAGTTAGAAGATTTGGGTTCACGAGTAGAATCTCTTAAGCTGTCTGATTCTTACCTGGATCCCATCAAAAGTGAACATGGTTGCTGCCCCACCTCCAGCTTTAATAAGGTTGTACCTGCATTGGACCTTAGAAACTGTTTGTCTATTGGTGGGTCAATATATCCTACCTCATTAATAAAACTCTTCTTGGCAGGTTCAGAACAAGAAACCCTTGGTGCTAAACCAGATCATCAAGAGGTACTCAAAGCTACCCCAGATCAACAGGAAGTTCCTGATACAACCCCTGTCCTAGGACAGGCCGTTAGTGCTGTCCCACATCAATGGGAAGTTCCTGGTGCTAACCCAGTTCATGGAGAGCCTTTGGGTGAGACTCTAGACCCACCAGAGATTCCTGGTGCTATTCCAGTCCAAGGAGAGGTCTTCGGTGCTATCTTAAGTCAACAAGTCCTTGGTATGGGTAGTGGTACTGCCTCAGATCCACCTATCTTTCTTCCTGCCCCTCATAACCCAGTCGCTACCTGTAATGCTCTCCCAGCATGGCCCGAGCCCCAGGGCACCGTTTCATCTGGGCTTGAGGTCCCAGACACTATGCAGATTTTGCCTTCGGGCTCAGGTCACACTCCTCAACCATCATCAAACTCAGAGATAATTTTGGTACCTCCTGTAATACCTATGAACAATATAGAAAACGAGAAGAAGGTTCATATAAGCCTTCTGCCAGCTCACACTCAGGGGTTCACATTAGCCCCTGAGAGAGGACTCCAGCCGGCTCCACAGGGCATTGCCCAGCTCTCCCTGGTGAGTCCCAGCACATTGGAAGGACGGAGCTCCCAGGTCAGCGCCACCAGCATGGTTGACATCAACACCACAGTGGTGTCTAGGCCAGTGCCACTTGCTAGTACCTCTTCTCCTTCCTACACAACTCTGCTACCTACTTTGGAAAAGAAGAAACGAAAGCGATGTGGGGTCTGTGAGCCCTGCCAGCAGAAGACCAATTGTGGTGAATGTACTTACTGTAAGAATAGAAAGAACAGCCATCAGATCTGTAAGAAGAGGAAATGTGAGGAACTGAAAAAGAAGCCATCCGTCATTGTGTCTTTGGAGGTAAGCAAACTCCCAAAGGGCTGGGGACACCTGTGAAACTTGGTACAGTGATCTGTGGAGACTATTTTTTAAAATAATTTTTAAAAATTTTATTCTGTTTTGGTGTGCTGGGTATTTGTTGCTACAGGCAGGCTTTTTCTAGTTGCAGTGAGCAGGGACTCTAGAGTATACCAGCCTCAGTAGTTGTAGCGCTTAGCCTTAATTGCTACATGGCATGTGGAATCTTCCCGGATCAGGGATCAAACCCTTGTCGCCTCCACTGGCAAGCGGATTCTCAACCACTGGACCACCAGGGAAAATCCACGTGGAGATAGTTTGCTTGAGTATTACATTCTTTTGCTTTGGGAAAATGTTGCTTTAAGTTATCTATAGGAATTTGAGGACCAACGTGAAGCATGTCTTGCACACTGAGTGATACATTAGCTTATTTTTAGAATTTGTCTCAGAAAGCTAGAACATACAGTTTTTCCATCATAGGTTTTCATGGAGAATAGGGAAATTGTATGAAATGTCGTTTTGGAAAGATTTCCACTATGCCTTATTTTAGTGTGTCTTATTTTGAAAGCTACATTTTTAAAAACTAGGAGTGGAACAAAGTCGCTAAATGCCTTGCATCCTGAGGAACCAGAGGAAATAAACTTCTTTTCTTTTGAAAGAATAAAACTGTCTCTATCTTCTATCTTGAAACTTTGCCTTGGAGGTATAACAGTAATAGGGTTTTTGCTTCAACTTTTGGCAGGTGATTTCCACTTGCCCTGGATATCTCACAGGATCGTTGGGATTCAATGGTAATCAAAAATTGAAAATGGTTTGTAAAATCCAAAGTGATATATACATAAAAACACTCATTATTACAGTTACAAAACTAAGGTAGTCAAAGTATTTGTTGACTTAGACTTTGTTTAAAGGAATTTTATGGAGCTTTGTTAATACTCAAACTTGCTTAAATTAAAATACCTGTCAACTATGGTGTTTTATGATTTTTAGATTACTCACTTGAAATTGTTTGAGTCTACTATGAACACGAGTATAGTAGAATAGATTAAAATATGAACTTAAATTCAGTCAACCTTTTCTATTTCATTCTGGACTTAAATTATCTGTTCAAAAATGCTGACTTTCTTGTTTGACTAAGCCATTGTAAACAAGAGATCAGACATTTAAACTCTTGTGTATCAATGAAATTTAAGGTGTTTTGTTTTAAACATTTATTTATTCATTGTTTATTTGGCTGTGATGGGTCTTAGTTGTGGCACGCAGGATCTTTAGCTGCAGCAGGTGTCAGGTGGGATCCAGTTATCTGGCTAGGAATTGAACCCGAACCCCCTCTATTGGGAGTGAGGAATCTTAGCCATTGGACCACCAGGAAAGTCCCACATTTAAGGTGTTTTTTAAATACTTTGTTATTACAAACCTTACTGCAATGAATACTGTTTACTCCTCACTTCACACATGTGGGAGCAGATCAAACTGTGGCCAGCAACTTAGTATCTTACAAACTTACCTCTAAAACACTTAGTAGCAATATTTTTGTAACAGAAAGATCTCACTGGTAAGCGAGAGATTTGTAACAGTACCAATGACATTGTTGCCAAAGGTACTCTAATAGGTGCTCTTCTCTAAACTTGCTCCTCTTCTGGCATTACACATTTGGTTCAATGGTTTACCATCTGCATGGTCACCCCAAATGGAAAATTCAGTCATCTTTAATGGCCTTTCTCTCATTCTTCTAGTTATCTCTTGTCTACAAGATATGAGCATTCCTATCTCTCCATTTTCTTTGCTCCAGCTGTTGAGGCATTTATCTCTTACTGGGAGAATTTCAACTTTCTCTTTATTATTGGCAAGTATTTATGGCACTTCTATTCTGGGATGAGCATACCAGCCAGCTGGGAAGTCAGGATGTTGAACAACAAGCTCTCCTTAGGTGCAACTCAAGTTTTCTTTCTATAATGCTGTTTCTTCTCAGTTCAGTTCAGTTCGGTTCAGTGGCTCAGTTGTGCCCAACTCTTCACGACCCCATGAATCACAGCACGCCAGGCCTCCCTGTCCATCACCATCTCCCGGAGTTCACTCAGACTCACGTCCATCGTCCATCGAGTCAGTGATGCCATCCAGCCATCTCATCCTCCGTCATCCCCTTCTCCTCCTACCCCCAATCTCTCCCAGCATCAGAGTCTTTTCCAATGAGTCAACTCTTCTCATGAGGTGTCCAAAGTACTGGAGCTTCAGCTTTAGCATCATTCCTTCCAAAGAAATCCCAGGGTTGATCTCCTTCAGAATGGACTGGTTGGATCTCCTTGCAGTCCAAGGGACTCTCAAGAGTCTTCTCCAACACCACAGTTCAAACACATCAATTATTCGGTGCTCAGCCTTCTTCACAGTCCAACTCTCACATCCATACATGACCACTGGAAAAACCATAGCCTTATAGACAGACCTTAGTCAGCAAAGTAATGTCTCTGCTTTTGAATATACTATCTAGGTTGGTCATAACTTTTCTTCCAAGGAGTAAGCGTCTTTTAATTTCATGGCTGCAGTCACCATCTGCAGTGATTTTGGAGACCAAAAAAATAAAGTGTGACACTGTTCCTACTGTTTCCCCATCTATTTCCCATGGAGAGATGGGACCAGATGCCATGATCTTCGTTTTCTGAATGTTGAGCTTTAAGCCAACTTTTTCATTCTCCTCTTTCACTTTCATCAAGAAGCTTTTTAGCTCCTCTTCACTTTCTGCCATAAGGGTGGTGTCATCTGCATATATGAGGTTATTCATATTTCTCCCGGCAATCTTGATTCCAGCTTGTGTTTCTTCCAGTCCAGCGTTTCTCATGATGTACTCTGCATATAAGTTAAATAAGCTGGGTAACAATATACAGCCTTGACGTACTCCTTTTCATATTTGGAACCAGTCTGTTGTTCCATGTCCAGTTCTAACTGTTGCTTCCTGACCTGCATACAGATTTCTCAAGAGGCAGATTAAGTGGTACGGTATTCCCATCTCTTTCAGAGTTTTCCACAGTTTATTGTGATCTACACAGTCAAAGGCTTTGGCATAGTCAATAAAGCAGAAATAAATGGTTTTCTGGAACTCTCTTGCTTTTTCCATGATCCAGTGGATGTTGGCAATTTAATCTCCGGTTCCTCTGCCTTTTCAGAAACCAGCTTGAACATCAGGGAGATCACAGTTCATGTATTGCTGAAGTCTGGATTGGAGAATTTTGAGCATTACTTTACTAGCGTGTGAGATGAGTGCAATTGTGCGGTAGTTTGAGCATTTTTTGGCATTGCCTTTTTTGGGATTGGAATGAAAACTGACCTTTTCCAGTCCTGTAGCCACTGCTGAGTTTTCCAAACTTGCTGGCATATTGAGTGCAGCACTTTCACAGCATCATCTTTCAGGATTTCAGGAGGCTAAGGCCTCCCCAGACAGCCATTTTGCTTTTTTGCATTTCTTTTCCATGGGGATGGTCTTGATCCCTGTCTTCTGTACAATGTCACAAACCTCATTCCATAGTTCATCAGGCACTCTATCTATCTGATCTAGACCCTCCAATTAGTGCTTTTCTGTGTATGGGATTCATCTCACCCAAAACAATGGAAAACAGTGCCTTCCAATGATAGGTGAAGCCTAGATTCCTTAGCAAGGAATGTGAGATCTTTAGGGTCTTGACATGACTGACCTCTTTGTCTTATTTGATGTCACTTCTTACATTATATTCGAATTTCAGCTATATCCAGCTGCTTCTGCTTCCCGAGGCTCATTGTGCGTGGTCCTGCCTCCATGTTCATGGTCATGGTACATGTTCTTCCTTTTTCCTGCCTGACAAAACCCCACCCCTTCACTCACTTTCCTGTGCAACACCTGTATCTGTGCATGTTTCTCAGGTTTACTTCCAGAGAACTTTATTTTTCTTGTGCATTCTAGCCTTGTTACAGTGATAGGTGCTAAGTGAGTACTTGTTAATTGAATGAAAAGAATATATTTGTAACTCAAATAATCAGGTTTAGAAATTTAGATGGTGTGTGGTTTGTTTCTGTAAACTTGCTCTGGCAAGCAAGTGTGGCCACTGTGGTCAAGGTCTGTCAGGGTGGGAAATACTAGTACTGTTAAGGAATGAATGAATATATTGGCTATTGCTCACACTCTCCTAAGCACCACATTCTTTATTTCTAAAACACATAAAAAAATTTTTTTCAGTTCAGTTCAGTCACTTAGTCACGTCTGACTCATTGTGACCCCATACATTGCAGCATGCCAGGCCTCCCTGTCCATCACAAACTCCCAGAGCTTGTTTAAACTCATGTCCATCAAGTCAGTGATGCCATCCAACCATCTCATCCTCTGTCGTCCCCTTCTCCTCCTTCCTTCAATCTTTCCCAGGATTTTTTCCAATGAGTCAGTTCTTTGTATCAGGTGGTCCAATATTGGATTTTCAGCTTCGGCATCAGTCCTTCCAGTGAATATTCAGGACTGATTTCCTTTAGGATTGGCTGGTTTGATTTCCTTGCAGTCCAAGGGATTCTCAAGAGTTTTCTCCAATACCACCGTTCAAAAGCATCAATTCTTTGACACTCAGCTTTCTTCCCAGTCCGACTCTTACATCCATACATGACCACCTAAAAAACCACAGCTTTGACTATATGGGCCTTTGTCAGCAAAGTAATTTGATATGCTGTCTAGCTTTGTCATGGCTTTTCTTCCAAGGAGCAAATATCTTTTAATTTCATGGCTGCAGGCATCATCTGCAGTGATTTTGGAGCCCAAGAAAAGAAAGTCTGTCACTGTTTCCATTTCCATTGTTTTTCCGTATATTTGCCATGAAGTGATTTGCCCGGATGCCATGATCTTAGTGTTTTGAATGCTGAGTTTTAAGCCAACTATTTACCAATAAAATTGACTTTGGCAGTATTTTCTCACAAATCATTAACAATGCTATTTTGCTTCCACAGTCAAACCTCTATCTTTCCACTCAAATGCTCTTTCCAACTACTGGCCTTTAGCAGGTCAGTAACATGAATGGCCAGAGAAGGCAATGGAATCCCACTCCAGTACTCTTGCCTGGAAAATCCCATGGACAGAGGAGCCTGGTAGGCTGCAGTCCATGGGGTTGCGAAGTCGGACACAACTGAGCGACTTCACTTTCACTTTTCACTTTCATCCATTGGAGAAGGAAATGGCAACCCACTCCAGTGTTCTTGCCTGGAGAATCCCAAGGATGGCGGAGCCTGGTGGGCTGCCGTCTATGGGGTTGCACGGAGTTGGACACGACTGAAGCGACTTAGCAGCAGCAGCAGCAGCAACATGAATGGCAGAATGCTTTATGTGACCCACTCAGCAAGCAGTAAGACACCAATAAAGAAAAGATGAGGAACTATGAACCTGAAAATCTGTGAAAAAGGTAGCTCTCACTAAAGCTACCAATCATTGAAATCTCATTATTATCCGACCAGTAGTTCCAGCTAACTTCTCAAAACAGATTTTGTACCTTTGCTTAATAAAGAAGCCACCCATGAAAGCACAGCACTCTCACCTTGGAATTTAGGCTCCATGTCCGGCTTCGGAGTCATTTATAAGTGATTCACTGCTGCTTCCTCCTTCTCCCCCGACTACCTAGACACCACTAACTCTACATCCTGGTTGGGATTTGCTAGCACCTGCAGACTGCCCAGCACCACAACCCACGCAACCACTGGTCCAGCTGAGGGCTGCCCACCCATGATCTTCATTTTTTTGAATGTTGAGTTTTAAGCCAGCTTTTTCACTCTCTTTCACTTTCATCAACAGGCTCTTTAGTTCTTCACTTTCTGCCATAAGGATGGTGTCATCTGCGTATCTGAGATTATTGATACTTCCCCTGGCAATCTTGATTCCAGTTTGTGCTTCATCCAACCCAGCATTTTAAATGATGTACTTTGCATATAAGCAGGGTGACAGTTTACAGCCTTGATGTACTCCTTTCTCAGTTTGGAACCAATCCATTATTCTATGTACGGTTCTGCTGCTTCTTGACCTGCATAAAAAAACTTTTACTTTCCATAATTCAGGTTTATAGAAATATTGCAGTACTGAGCATTTAGTTTGTCTTTCAGGCAAATGATAACATTTTCTGAAACTGGAGGATGATTGCTTTACAGTGTTGTGTGGTTTCTGCTGTGCATCAACCTGAGTCAGCTATAAATAAATATGTATTTCCTCCCTCTTGAGCCTCTCTACCACCCACCTGCTATTCCACCTCTCTAGGACATGACAGAGAGCACTGAGTTGAGCTCCCTGTGTTGTACAGCAGCTTCCCACTAGCTATCTGTTTTACACATTTTACTGTTTTTGCATTTTATTGTATCACTTTAATTAAATAATTTTTATCAGCGTATAGTTGATTTAAAATGGTTAGTTTCTGGTGTATAGTAAAGTGAATCAGGTATACATCTATCTACTCTTTTTTTTTTTTTTAACTTTTTAAAAATTTAATTGATTTTTTTGGCTTGCCCACGCAGCCTGTGAGTTCTCATTTCCCCAAACAGGGATCCAACCCGTGTGTTTTGCAGTGAAAGCACAGGGTCTTAACCACTGTACCACCAGAGAAGTCCTTCCATTCTTTTTTAGATTCTTTTCCCTTTAGGTCATTAGAGAGTACTGAGAAGAGTTCCCTGTGCTCTCTCTTTTTGTCTCCTCCATGGTGGTGCTTTAGTGGCTAAGTCATGTCTGACTCCTGTGACCCCCTGCCAGGCTCCTCTGTCCGTGGGAGTCTCTAGGCAAGAATACTGGAGTGGGTTGCCATTTTGTTCTCCAGGGGATCTTCCTGACCCAGGATCAAACCCCGGTCTCCTGTGTTGCAGACAGGTGATTTACCAACTGAGGTATGAGGGAAGCCCTGTCTCTTCCAGATATGTCTTCTCTATATACATAAATAGTTTCTCTGAATTAATTGAGACTAAGTTTTTCATAGACATGATATTCCTTTATCCTGACATACTAGAGAATAGATCTCCTGAAAACAAGTACATTCTCACATATTATTATCAAAACTATGAAATTAACAATGAACCATTGTTATTAACTAACCCACAGACTTTATTTGGCCTATAAGAAAATATCCTTTTGGCCTCTGTTAATTTGTAGTAATTCCTTAGACTTATAAAACAACTTTACTGAGGTATAATTGACATATAATACACTGCGCATATTCAAAGTATACAATTTGATAAGTATGATGTACATACACTATGTGATCATTACCACAGTCAAAGTCCATCACTCCCCAAAATTCCTTCATAGTCTTTACGCTCCTACCTGTACCCCTTTTCCTCAGGCAAACATCTTTCCGTCATTGTACATTTGTTTGTATTTTCCAGGGTTTGATATAAATGGAATAGTATAATACAATGGTTTTGGGGGGAGTTAGAATATTTTTGCAGTATTTTATAATATTGCTAATTTTGCAAAGTGCAGATTGCTTATTTTGTCCCTCACTTTGGGTTTGTCTAGTGCTTCCTCATGACTTCATCTGGATTATGCGTTGTTGTTTGAATACCTTCTTATAAAAGGGGCATGATGTCCTTTGTCCCACTATTTATGATCTTAATTTTTATCACTTGGTTAAAGGTAGTGTCTCCATGGTATAATCAGTATTTTTCACTTTGTATTTAATAAATATCTTGCAGGGACATTGAGGCTTGTAAATATACAGCTATCCCTCAAATTTTCATGCTTCAGTTTTAGTATTCACTGCTGATTTTTGCCTGATAGTTGTCAAAACCTGATTCTGTTTCCATCATTTCTTCTAAATCTATTAATTAGCTTTAAACTCCAAGGAAGAGCTTTTTCTTCTTACTTTATTTATATATTTATTTCAGTGTGAACTTGTAGATTTTTGTTATATTCAGTAGATTATACTTCTTTATTATCATTACTTATTTTGATGCTCAAATTTCCTGAAATTTGGCCAGGGAGCACCTTCAACCATTGTTTGAATAATTATTTTCTGTCACAAATGTTCCAAGGTTTTCTATTTCCCATCCTGCCCCAGATGAAATGACAATTATCCAAGAAAACTTGGTTCTTTTTGGTAGAGAATGGTAATTAGAAACCAAGATCTTGGTGATAGAAATTATTGCTGTTACTGATATGTCAGTGGTGTGTTCAAAAGTTAGACTATGCATTTGTTGAATTAGTGTTTCTTTCTCTCACACACACTACCCTTACCCTTCAACGTGGTTATATTGTCCATTTGAAATACAGTTTTAATTAATTTATTTCTGTTCGTATCTTATTTCAAAGTTTCCCTATATTAGATGATATTCACATATCATCTCTTGCTTCACATATCAGACTCACATATCATCACTTGCTCTCTCTCGCCAAAATATCACTTTTTTCCAGACAAAGCTGATTCTGAAGATGTGTTGTGTTGTCCTTATGCTGAACTCTCACTCTGTGCTAGACCCACTCATCCAACAGTGCACAGAAGAAAATAGGGAACACTTCTCTGAGGGAAGTTCATCCTAACAGAGCAAGGAACAGTTGTACACTCTTGTTTATGGTCGCCTTTTGTTAATACTATGTTTATGAGACTCATCAATAGTCTTGCTTATAGCTATTCATCCTCATTGTAGTGTTGTTTTCCAGTGCATGTATATATCACAATACAAAAATTCTATTGTTAATATCGTGTATTAACAATATCTATTTTGTCATATGTCATATTGCCTATCCATTCTATTGTTAATGCGCAGTGGAATGTTACAGTATAGAACTGGACAGGAGACCAAACACTGTAGTGCTACTATGGACATTTTTATGAAAGCCTTTGGTGAATATATGCATGCATTCTTTTGACTATATTCCTAGGAGTGGAATTGCTTTGTCATAAAATATGCATATGTTTAACTTTCATCGATACTACCAAACTGCTGTGGTTGATCCAATTAAGACTGTCTTTACAGTAGTGTATGAGAGTTCCACTTGCTCCCTATCCAACAGTTGGTATTTTCTGTCTTATTTTGTTTTAATAATTTCATTGGCTGTTTTGTGGCATCACTACATTGCATTTCCTTGATGACTAATGAAATCAAGCTCTCTCTCTTTTTTTTTTTCCTCACTGTGCGGTTTGCAGGACCTTAGTTCCCTGACCCTACCCCCTGCAGTAGAAACATGGAGTCTTAACTACTGAAACACCATGAAAGTCCTGCTTTTATTCACTTTTAAATTGGCTTTTACTACTAATTCGTTAGTTTATTATATTTTGTTGAAACAAATTCTTTGTTGATTAAATAATTGCAGATATCTTTATCTATTTTATGACAATGTTTCACTTAATTGTGGTTCTTATTTTTTGGTCACACTTCAAGACTTGCAGGATCTTAGTTTCCCAACCAGGGATACAACCCAGGCCTGGCAGTCAAAGCCCAGAGTCTTAACCATTGGACCACAAGGGAACTCCCTGTGCTTTTTTAATGAACAGAAATTCTTTTCTTTTTTTCTAAAAACTATTTATATATTTGGTTGCACCAGGTCTTAGTTGCAGCATGTGGGTTCTAGCTCCCTGTTGTTTAGTTGCTCAATCATGTCCAACTCTTTGCAACCCCATGGACTACAGCACGCCAGGCTTCCCTGTCTTTCACCATCTCCTGGAGCTTGCTCAAACCCATGTCCATTAAGTTGGTGATGCCATTCTCATCCTCTGTCTTCCCCTTCTCCTGCCTTCAAACTTTGCCATCATCAGGATCTTTTCTAATGAGTCAGTTCTTTGCATCAAGTGGCCAAAGTATTGGAGCTTCCGTTTCAGCATCAGGCCTTCCAATGAATATTTAGGACTGATATCTGTTAGGATTGACTAGTTTGATCTGCTTGCTAGTTCCCTGACCAGGGATCAAACCTGGGTCCCCTGCATTCAGAGCTCAGAGTCTTAGCCACTGGACCACCAGGGAAGTCCCGAATGAACAGAAATTCTTATCTTTAATGTAGTCCAGTTTACCATGCTTCTTCTCTATGGTAACTTTTTAATAAATTTTTATTTCCTGTTTCAGAAAATGTTGTCTATTTTTTGCAAATTCCAAGGTCATGAAGTTGTTCTCTTTTGTCTTCTTCTTTAAAAGCTACTTTTAAAAACCATTCACATTAAGCTTTATGAAGATATGGAACTGACTTTTGCATATTGTGTGAGAGATAGGAGTCAAGATTCATTCTTCTTCATCTGGGTATCTACTTGACCATTACTGAAATGACTATACTTTTCCCCACTACAGCATCAACTTTGTCACAAATCAGGTGATTGATTAGTTCTGAATCTGTTTATAGGCTCTTTTCATTGGCCTTTTTTTCTATCTTTGTATCTAAACTTGCATCATTATTAGGTTTTACTGCTAGTCTTGCTGACTGGTAACATAAGTCCTTCAGTATTTTTTTTAATATTTATTTAGGCTATTTTGTTATTGTTCTTTTATGACTTTTTTTCTTTTTTGGGGTCCGGGCATGCTTGGCTTGTCAGATCTTAGTTCCCAGACCAGAAATCCAACCTGCCCTCGGCAGTGAAAGTTCAGAGTTCTAATCACTGGACCACCAGGGGATACCCAAATTTTTGAATCTACTTGTAAATTTCCACCAAAAGCCATGCTGAAATTTTTATTGTATTTTTGTTGAATCTATATATCAATTTGGAGAGACTGACATTTTTTACAATATTGAATCTTCCAGTTCATGACCATAGTATATTTATGTCTTACTTTATTTCAATATTTTATAGTTTCTAATATAGAGCTATTTAATTGGTTTTATTTTTAACCATTTGATGCCAGACTTTTGATACTTTACATGGTTATCAATAATTGAAGCCCACTTACTTTGATAACCAAGAATATTTTTAAGCAAATATATTTCATATGTTTGTTTGTTCCTCACATCAGAATTATTTTACTTATTATTGAGGGTTGGAGTGAGAGAGAGAAAATACATTTATAGTTTTAAAATCTTAATATCATTATTAGTGCTTATATAAAATAAATATACATTTTAAAAACAGAATTCTTTTTTCTTCTAAAACATACTTAGCCCCCAAAGGTATATGCCAGTTCTCAAGACATTAACTAATAATGTCTGGGAGGAATAAAAGCAATTTTGATTTACTTTTTAAAATCAGAAATTGCATTTTTGCCTCACAATGATTTATTTTAATTATACAGCAAGGTGACTAGATAGTCTTCCCAGTGATATCTTTGGCTGAGAGATAAAGTGTTATTCTTCTACCTAATTTTGTTCAGTTCTCCATATTAAGAAATACAAATAATTAAAACCACTAACTTTGTAACTCATAGTCATCTAGGAATTTGCCCTTGGCTAGGTATTCCTTATATGTTTTTATGATTTAGCATATTGACACATGCCAGGGTCCAGCCCCAGTGGATCCAGGGTGATTCGAAGGTGGGGATGGAGTCCGCGTCCTTGGAAAAAATACATATTTAATTACAGATATAGAGAGAGATTAGAAACGGATAGTGTAGTAGGAAGATTAGTGGAGAAAAAGAGGCTGAATAACTTGGATTATGTGGAATAGCATCCATGCTCCAGATGGGAATTCAGCCAGAAAAACGAGGAGCAAGAAAGAACGACATGGGGGAATCAGTCTTTCCGGAAACTGATCCGATTTCTTTATTTTGGGATTTGCTTATATACCTTTTGTTATACATAGGGATGAATACAGAGTCACGCGGGGGTCAGCAGTCCTGACCTTTATCAAAATCAGGTGCTTCACATAAATGTATAAAAAAAAGGTCTTAGGGATATTACATCATCTTCTGGCTATGAGTGAGACCTTCTGACATTTTATGATCCTTTCTTTCTGATAACCAAAAACTTATTTCTTCCAAGGGTGTTTTTTCTTAAACCAGGCACCACCCTCCAAATAAAGTTACATTCCTATAGGGTGAGGGTGTAGTGAGTTAAAATCAAGAAAGGAATGTATTTAACCCAAGGTTAACATGATTAATCTTAAAGGTTAATACTTATTTCTTCTATATACTTAAAGATTAATGCTTATTTCTCCTATATGCTAGTTATATTCATTATAAGGGCAGGGAACATGGAGATTTAGCAGCAAACATCAGCCCAACAAATGAAAATCCTTTCACCAATGTTCCCCTAAGATCTATTTAGTCTTGTTAGTGATAAAGTTACATTTTTACATAGCAAGGACACAGTGATTTATAACAAAGTACAGTGATCTATTACAAAAGAGAAAATCCATTAACTCAAAAAGTCTAGTATTGCTAACATCAAAAACTACTATATTTCCTTTTCTATATTCCAAATACACTGATGGATAATCCTGTCACACAAGCTAGTCTGTCAGCAGAGAGGTTTGACCTAAAACATCCTTGTCCCACCCAGGGCAGGGAATTAGCAGCAATTATTGACACAACAAATGAAAAACCCTTCACCAATATAATTCCTAACCAACCCACTATACTAATAATTTCCAACTCCCCAAAAGAATTTGCCTTTAGTAAGTCTAAAACATCTCGTGATCTCAGGTTAGGAGGCTGTAAACAATCACATGTGGCCGGACGAACCTATACAGGCGGGCTAGATAACCTTCAGAGGAGTCCATAAGCTGAAACACTCTTGTCACACCCAGGAATTTTTATTGCCTTGGAGCTGCACGTTTATTTCTTCTCTGAGAAAAACGGTTATGGGGGAGAGCATAAAACAGACTCTGGTTTTGGGGTAGATGCTCGGGAACAGGGGGTTTCCTGAGGCTTGATCATGCCTTTGCGTATGCCAAGCCTCCTTCCTCATGACCTTTGCCATGGGTAGAGTTCCTCACGCTGGCCCCCGGCAGATACATATACATTATTCTATTTATTGAAAGTGAAAGAAGTTTACAAGTAGCGAGGGTGCTTCTTAGTATCAGACCTTTATTGTTCAGTTGCCAAGCTGTGTCTGAAGCTTTGTGACCCCATGGACTGCAGCATGCCAGGCTTCTCTGTCCTTCACTGTCTTACGGAGTTCACTCAAATTCATGTCTGTTGAGTTGGTGATGTTATCTCAACCTTTGTTGCCCTCTTCTCCTCCTATCCTGTTCTTCCCAGTATCAGGGTCTTTTCCAATGAGTCTGCTCTTCCCATTAGGTTGCCAAAGTACTGGATCTTCAGCTTCAGCATCAGTCCTTCCAGTGAATATTCAGGATTGATGTCCTTTAGGATTGGCTGGTTTGATCTTGCTGTCCAGGGGACTCTCAAGAGTCTTTTCTAGCACCACAGTTTGAAAGAATTAATTCTTCTGCACTCAGCCTTCTTTACGGTCCAGCTCTCATACCCGTATGTGACTACTGGAAAAATCATAGCTTTGACTGTATGGACATTTGTCGGCAAAGTAATGTCTCTGCTTTTTAATATGCTGTCTGGGTTGGTCATAACTTTTCTTCCAAGGAGCAAGCAACTTTTAATTTCATGGCTGCAGTGACTTTGGAACCCAAGAAAAGAAAATCTGTCGCTATTTGCCAAATCCATCTATTTGCCATGAAGTGATGGGACTGTATGCTGTGATCTTCATTTTTTGAATGTTGAGTTTTAAGCCAGCTTTTTCACTCTCCTCTTTCACTTTCATCAAGAGGCTCTTTAGTTCTTCACTTTCTGCCATAAGGATGGTGTCATCGGCGTATCTGAGGTTATTGATACTTCTCCTGGCAATCTTGATTTCACCTTGTGCTTTATTCAGCCAGCCTTTTGCATGATGTACTCTACATAGAAGTTAAATAAGCAGGGTGACAATATACAGCCTTGATGTAGTCCTTTCCCAACTTTGCACCAGTCCATTGTTCCATATCTGGTTCTAACCATTGCTTCTTGACCTACATACAGGTTTCTCAGGAGATAGGTAAGGCGGTCTTGTATTACCATCTCTTTAAGAATTTTACATAGTTTGTTGTGATCCGCAGTCAAAGGCTTTAGTGTAGTCATGAAGCAGAGATAGATGTTTTTCTGGAATTCATTTGCTTTCTCTTTGATCCAGTGGATGCCGGCAATTTAACCTCTGGTTCTCTGCCTTTTGTAAATCCAGCTTGAACATCTGGAAGTTCTCAGTTCAGGTACTGCTGAAGCCTTGCTTGAAGGATTTTGAGCATTACCTTCCTAGCATGTGAAATGAGCACATTTGTATGGTAGTTTGAACATTCTTTGGCATTGCCTTTCTTTGGGATTGGAATGAAAACTGACCTTTTAATTACATGAATTGAATAATTGAATGACTAAGCACTTTGTGAATTGGTTGCCAAGGTGAAATAGTCTCAATATTTATTCCAGTTTTTTTGTGTGTGTGGTTTTGTGTGTGTGTTTGTGTGTGTGCATGGTGGTTGTTTTTTTTTGCCACACCAGGCAGCTTGTGGGATCTTAGTTCACAGATCAGGGATTGAACCCTGGCTACCATGGTGAAAGCTCTATGTTTTAACCACTGGACTGCCAGGAAATTCCCTACTCCAGTTAATATTGATTCTCCCCCCCCCCCCAATATTAAAGGGTTGTTCTATGCTTGGTTAAATTAATAGCAACTAGATAACACGAGATATGTGCTATTTGTTACCATGCTACCTTCCTAGCTAATAGAAAGTGCACCTGGAAAAATAGCAATACCTATATAGGTTGTACTTGAAAGGCTAAAAGTTAATAACATATATGATACAAATGGAACGAGTAAGTGTTCACCATCCAGTGGATAGCATGCTAACAGTCTGGTTCTGGAGCTGTCTCTTTGGAGTTGGTTGACATACTTGTTTGATTTTATTTTATCCGTGTTGGTGGGAGTGGAGTGGGACAAGCCTCTCCTGGCCACTGCTTTTCTTACTGTTTTCAAACAGCCGGATTTCATTTTGGCATGTGTTATATATGGCATATGGAACAAATTTTTGCTACCAAGTTTTGCAATTGAGGGCAGATGTTATATGTCCTTAAGTATGCCTTTAAGGAATCTCTTTGGATCACTGCTGAGTCTTCAGTAGCATACCTCACCACAGAGCTGACCATAGGAAAAAGAGCCTTTGGTGTGTAGGAACCTTGCATGTTTGGAACACATAAACTGAATCACTCTGCTGTACACCAGAAACTAACGCTACATTGTATATCAAGTATACTTCAATGGAAAAAATAAAGCCTGTCAACAAAACTATGCTGATTTTGACTGATTCTGATCAGTGTATGCTAATTTCTGGAATCTTGTCAACATGGTTCAAATCTTACCTTGCCATTTTGTGTAGACCATCTTATCCAGAAAAAAATGTGAAACTGACTTAACACCTTCATCTAATATCCATATTATCCAAGTTATACTATCACTTACTAGGGAGCATTGTAGTTGGGTACATTTATTTTGCTGTAGAGCTTGTCTCCCCAGCTCTTTCTGGGCAGCTTCTTGATTTTTTTTTTTTTAATTATTCCAGATTAGTGTTTCAAGAGTTGATTTTTCCAAAGCTCCAGAAGTCATCCTCTTTATAAAGTAGGCTGTCATTGTGATACTATAATGGATGTGGTACAAGTAAAACCAGGAGTCACATATTTTTGCATTGTGTGTGCGCTACGTCGCTTCAGTCATGTCCAACTCTTCATGACCCCATGAATCGTAGCCTGCCAGGCTCCTTTGTCCATGGATTCTCCAGGCAAGAATACTAGAGTGGATTGCTCTGCACTCCTCCACGGAATCTTCCTGATGCAGGGATTGAACTATCATCTGTTCTATCTCCTGTATTGGCAGATGGGTTCTTTACCATGAAGTGACACCTGGGAATCAAATATTTTTGTATTAATTTCATATTAAAATTAAATACAACTAACAAATGAATCAAATTAATCTAAGCAATTCAAATCATTACCTTGATAATGAGACTAGGTGCTCAAGTCATGATTATCCAGAAAATCTATGCTAATTAGCATCAGCTCATGTCTGCAACAAGAGTAAGCAACAAGAGTAAGCAACAAGAGAAATCTTGTTCTTTTTCCAATTTATTTATGCCCCATTAAAACTGATTCTGAGAGTTGGACTGTGAAGAAAGCTGAGCACAGAAGAATTGATGCTTTTGAACTGTGGTGTTGGAGAAGACTCTTGAGAGTCCCTTGGACTGCAAGGAGATCCAACCAGTCCATCCTGAAGGAGATCAGTCCTAGGTGTTCATTGGAAGGACTGATGCTGAAGCTGAAACTCCAGTACTTTGGCCACCTCATGTGAAGGGTTGACTCATTGGAAATGACCCTGATGCTGGGAGGGATTGGGGGCAGGAGGAGAAGGGGATGACAGAGGATGAGATGGCTGGATGGCATCACCGACTTGATGGACATGAGTTTGAGTGAACTCTGGGAGCTGGTGATGGATGGACAGGGAAGCCTGGCCTGCTGCGATTCATGGCGTCGCAAAGAGTCGGACACGACTGAGTGACTGAACTGAACACTGGTTGAATCCAGATCTCCCACATTGCTGACAGTTTCATTACCATCTGAGCCATCAGGGAAGTCCAAGAATACTGGAGTGGGTAGCCCGTCCCTTCTCCAGGGGATCTTTCTGATCCAGGAATCGAACTGGGATCTCCTGCATTGCAGGAAGATTCTTTACCAGCTTAGCTACCAGGGAAGCTTTAAAAAGAAGAGGATCATGAGAAAGCAATGATTAGAGGTGAGATGTTTACTTCTAAAGCCAAAGCCCAGGCTAGGGAAGGTGCCAGCACATAATAGGTGCTCAACAAATGTTTGTTGAACAAATGACTCAATGAATGAATGAAATCTCATTAAAAAATGTAAGATTCAGCCTATGTCACATACTAGTGTATCCTAAAAAAAAAAAAGTGCACTGTAAACCATCATATTCCATATATCCTTAAGATATCATCTTAGCAACTAGTACTCCAAGAATTTTGGGGTTTATCCTATATATGTCATTTTCAAGTACCAAAGATATTAGGATCATGACATATCTATAGTAGAAATTTAAGAAGAAGACCTGAGAAGAATGTTTTTAGGAAGGTAAACAGTGCTTTAAAAATATGTTTGAAAAAAGCAGTTGCTGGTTGTTTAAAATTACAGCTATGGCCATTTGCAGTTTGAGTTATACCAAGAAGCAAAGTTTAGACAACTCAAAATTGTAGAGAAAAAAAGACCATGAAAACTCAAAATTACATTTTTCTACTCATAAATGGAATTTTGGAAAACAGTTCTAGAAGGATACATACCTACCAAACCATACGCTGGAACCATTTACCTCTGAGGACTGGATTTTTTGGATGTAGGAGGGATGTATTAAAACATATGTGACTTTAAATTTTTGACTAAATTTTTCTAAAATGGTTTGAGTTTCTACATAAAGAACTTATGTTTCATTTAAAAAGTACTAAAACATACTAAATTAAAGTGATGTAATTTGCATTTAGAAAGTTTAGAAGAGGCAGTGCAGTGGTTAGAACTAATGCTTTCACTGCGAAGGGCACAGTTTCAATCCCTGGTTCCAGGAACTAAGATCCTGCAGGCCATTCAGCAAAAAAGAAAGAAAAAAGAAACAAATATGAAAAGATAAACTTTAATTCTGTTATCTAGAGGCAACCGCTATGAGTATATAATATTTTTTCTACATTTGAAAAATACCATTGTTTTAAATTTTTTTCCTTTTTGTTTCACTGGAAAGGAAAGATGATGCTCAGTTTGAAATGTTAAAGGTATACAAATTGCTTTGTTACAATGAATCTAAATGTGTGCACCCACACACAAAATAAATAACATCATTAGAGTTGATTGGGGCAAATTTCTTCTCCTTTTTATTTTTACTTGGTATATCATCAGCATTTCCCTTGTAAGTAAAAATCTGTAAAGGTTTTAAAAATATGTGTATAATATTCCTTTGGGATAATGAACATAAATAACCCACTAAATCATTTTTCATTACTGGATGAATTATTTTATATTTAGTGAACTATTTTATCTGTATAAATCTTGGTTCCCATTTCAAATTGTGTTTTGACACTGGAATCTACTAGTCCTTTACGTCAAGCTAGCAGTATTAGCGTAACTGAAATTTTGGTATTTTGCTAATAATTTATGATTTATTATTGCCTAAATAGGGAAGCCTATTGGGGCTTCCCTGGAGGCCCGGGTGGTAAAGAATCTGCTTGCAATGTGGGAGACCCAGGTTCAGTCTGCGAGTTGGGAAGATCCCGTGGAGAAGGAAATGGCAACCCACTCCAGTATTCTTGCCAGATGAATCCCAAGGACAGAGGAGCCTGGCAAGCTAAAGTACATGGGGTCGCAAGAGTCTGACATAGCTGAGTGGCTAACACACACACACAACAGTTTCTTAAACTTTTATCACCTTTTGAAACCTGAAATTTGTAGTACAGGTTTTTGTTTGTTTGTTTTTGGAAAATCAAGTGCATTTCCTTCTCAAAAAATGAGAAACTAAAGTTTCTGTTACATTCTTTTTGGCAAACACATCTTCATGCCCTCTCAAAGATGGAGCTTGAGCCAGCATTTCAGCATACCTCCTAACTAATGACTGGATACTAGCCAGATCAGATTAGGTACTTGGTGTATTTTTAGCTACTATGGAAAAAACAGAATTTTAAAATTTATTATTATATTAGTGCTTTAGTCCTGCTAAACTTTCCACATGTTTTTGGTTGCTAGACAAGAATTCCTAAGATTAATTTGATCCTATTTCAATGATCCCAACACTTGTCTTTCATATAATGTTTCAAAAATGATAAAGTTAGAACTACAGCAGAGGGTTTTAATCTGGATGGACTTCAGTGCTCTGTGATGCCATCCCCTCAAAATTATATGCTTTCTGTGCATTTTTCTGGAAAGATGATCTTTAATTTTCATTAGATTTTATAGAAATGTAGATCATGTTTCCTACCCTCCAAAATAAAAACAAGAGAATCACACTAATCTTTTAAGGCTTGGAAGGAATGAAACTGACAACTGTTACTATGATTAAATTATACTAAGAGTTCTGATGTTCCTCCATTGTGAGAATGGATCTATTTATAACATTGTGATAGTCAGACCCGTGAAGCAGGGATGTCCTGAGGAGCAGCACTGAGGTCTACAAAGGGTCTGGAAGAGTCCCTGCTACATATGGATGCTTAAATGTGGTAGTTATTGTTTTATCCTTGTGAAGATTTGCCTATCCATTTTATTACTTTCACTCATTTCCCTCTTGCTATTTGACTCTGGTTTTTTAAAGGAAAGTAGCTAAAGTCTGCAGAAGTAGCCAGTACATGCCATTTCACAGTATTTGCAAATGCATTTTTCCTGCTAGAGAATTAAGATACATTATGAATGAATTGATTTCACCATTCCCATGTGATACAGAATTATAGCTGTGGTTTCCGGCAAGACAATGATGCCACAGTTATTTTCTTGTCCTTGTATAATGAAAGGGTTTTGGTGTTTCTGCTGTATTCTAGACATTCACACTACACAGCTTATTTTCATATCATATTTCATATGGATCACCATTTTGCGGTGAGTTTTCTGTTAAAGTGCAAAAGTAGGATCAAGGCAGAAGGAAGTAGGAGGTTAAGACAGTGGAAGACCGCAGTTGATTCAAATCATGGACTGTTTTTTTTTCCCTTTGGAGTATAGTTGCTTTACAGTGTTATGTCAGTTGAATAGAGTTCCCTGTGACACACAGCAGGTTCTCATTACTTATCTGTTTTATACATAGTAATGCATATATATCAGTCTGAATCCCTCAATTCACCCCCCTCCCCGCCCTGACTCCTTTCACCCACCTGGTGTCTATATGTTTTTCTCTATGTCTGTGTCTTTATTTCTGTTCTGCAAATAAGACCTTCTATACCATTTTTCTAGTTTCCACATATATATGTGAATATGTATTTGTTTTTCTCTTTCTGACTTCCTACATTCTGTGTGACACTCTCTAGGTCCACCCACATGACACCATTTTGTCCCTTTTTGTAGCTGAGTAATATTCCCTTATTGGAGAAGGCAATGGCACTCCACTCCAGCACTCTTGCCTGGAAAATCCCATGGACAAAGGAGCTTGGTAGGCTGAATTCCATGGGGTTGCAAAGAGTTGGACACGACTTCACTTTCACTTTTCATTTTCATGCATTGGAGAAGGACATGGCAACCCACTCCAGTGTTCTTGCCTGGAGAATCCTGGGATGGCGGAGCCTGGTGGGCTGCTGTCTATGGGGTCACACAGAGTCGGACGCGACTGAAGTGACTTAGCAGCAGCAGCAATATTCCCTTATTCATACGTACCACATCTTCCTTACCCCTTCCTCTGTTGATGGACAGTTAGGTTGCTTCATACAAGCCATAGACTTCTGGAGAGAGCTCATCCAGTTTAGGTTTAGAAAGAAAAGTGTGTGTGTGTTTGTGTGTGTGTGTTAATTTCCTCTGTTCTTGGCAGAGTAAGTAACTTGTTTAGGAGTTGATACAGAATTGCAGGGAGATTTGTCTAATAGGCAACATAAAATTAAATTACATTCTTTATTCACCTAATTTCATTTTCTAGGGACATTTCTGGTATTATATATATTTAAATGCATATTATATTTATATAATATTTTGTATTTTTTATCTATTTTTGGCCACATGACTTTCAAGATCTTAGTGCCCTCTGCCAGGGAACTTTGGTATCCTAACCACTGGACCACCAAGGAATTCCTGGTCTTTAGTATATTTACAAGGTTGTGCAACCATTACCACAATCTATTTCTTATGTGTTCATCACCCCAAAAAAGAAACCCAGTATAATTAAGCAATGACTCTTCATTTTTCCCTCTGTCAGCTCCTGGTAACCACTAATCTGCTTTTTGTCTTTATGAATTTGTCTATTCTGGGTATTTCATATAAATGGAATCATACAATATTTGGTCTTTTGTATCTGGCTTCTTTCACTTTAGCCTAATGTTTTCAAGTTTTGTCCTCGTCATTGCATTTATCAGCACTTTCGTGACTGAATAGTTTTTCATTGCATGAATAAGCCGCATTTTGTATAAGCATTCATCAGTTGATGGACTTCTGGGTTATTCCTATTTTTTAGCTATTATGAATAATGCATTTACAAACTAATGTGTACAGGTTTTTGTGTGAAAATATTTTTCACACAAAAATATGTGTGGAAAGGCTAGGGAAATCTCTGAGTTGAAGAGGGTAGGGATCTCTCTGGAGCTGTGTATATTCTGAGGAGTGTAACTGCTGGGTCCTATGACAACTCTTTTTTTATATATAAATTTATTTATTTTAATTGGAGGCTAATTACTTTACAATATTGTATTGTTTTTGCCATACATCAACATGAATCTGCCATGGGTGTACATGTGTTCCCCATCCTGAACCCCCCTCCTACCTCCCTCCCTGTACCATCCTTCTGGGTCATCCCAGTGCAGCAGCCCCAAGCATCCTGTATCATGCATCGAACCAGGACTGGCGATTTGTTTCATATATGATATTATACATGTTTCAGTGCCATTCTCCAAATCATCCCACCCTCTCCCTCTCTCACAGAGTCCAAAAGACTGTTCTATACATCTGTGTCTCTTTTGCCTATGGCAACTTTTTGTTGCCAAACTGTTTTTCAAAACAACCATATCATTTTAGATTCAACTAACAATGTGTAAGGGGCTAATTTCTCCACATCCTCATCAAAGCTTATTATCTGACTTTTTTGTTATTGCCTTCCTAGTGGGTGTGAAGTGATACTCCAGGATGGTTTTGGTTTGCATTTCTCTCATTAATGATGTCAAGCATCCTTTCATGTGTTTATTGACCACTCGTGTGTCTTTGGAGAAGTATCTATTTCAAGTCTGTCCATTTGGGCTGCTACAACAAAATACTGCTGCCTGGGTGGCTTATAAACAACAGAGATTCATTGCTCATAGTTCTGGTGAAGGCCTACTTCCTGGTTTATAACTGGTGGCTTCTCATTATCCTCACATGGTGGAAGAGGCTAGGGATGTCTCTGGAGCTTCTTTTAGAATGCGCTGCTGCTTCTGCTGCTGCTAAGTCGCAGCAGTCGTGTCCGACACTATGTGACCCTGTAGACGGCAGCCCAACAGGCTCCTCTGTCCCTGGGGTTCTCCAGGCAAGAACACTGGAGTGGATTGCCATTTCCTTCTCCAATGCATGAAAGTGGAAAGTGAAAGTGAAGTCGCTCAGTCGTGTCCGACTCCCAGCAACCCCATGGACTGCAGCCTACCAGGCTCCTCCATCCATGGGATTCTCCAGGCAAGAGTACTGGAGTGGGGTGCCATTGCCTTCTCCATTAGAATGTAATAATCTCATTCAATTCAACTGGTATAACTTAAGTATCTTCCAAAGGCCCAACTTTTGAATTCATTATATTAGACATTAGGATTAAAACAAATTAATTTGGGGGGGGCACAAAAATTGTGTGGTGCTTGTCATCTGATATGCATCAAGCAAATGTTGGTCGAATTGAATGATACTAGTCATGGCTGTGAAACTGGTGTGTAGTACACATTGACATCCAAAGGGGTTAATAACAACTATTATGTATTGAGTACATACAAAATGCCTGGAATTGTGTTAAGAACTGAAATGCTCATTGTCTCATTTCGTCTTTACAATAGTCCTATGACATGTACACTCATCCCCCAGTGTATAAAATAAGACAATAAGGCTTAGACAGGCCAAGTAACTTGTCTAAGACTACACAGTCGATCTTGGATTAGAGCCCTTGGCTCATACGTGAAGGGCTCATTTTAACCACCATGTCCTTGAGCAAGGGGAGCAATCAACATGTGAAGAAACTGGAGGGTTCAGAGAAGTGGGACCAAAACATGGACTGCTTGAAGATAGCCATGCTGTTTGTTGCTGCTATCTTAGGCCTGAGCAACTTCGAAAGAGATGTTGTATAAGAATCTTATAGGATCATTTTAACAAGGAGCACAGGGAATTATATTCAATATCATCTAATAGCCTATAATGGAAAAGAAAAAAAAATATATAAAAAACTGAATCACTTTGATATGTACCAGAAACTAGCACAACATTGTAAGTTGACTATACTTCAATAAAAAGTTTAATAATTTTATAAGCTCATTTTACAAAAATATAATTTTTTGACAGGAATCAAACATTTAAACTCTCTGAGTTTGCCAATCTCACTGCTTCTGTATTTTAATTTCAAGGTTACAGTCTTTTTAACCATCTTTCTAGCTCTTTTTTTTTTTTTTTTTTTCATTTTTAGTTTCTCCTTAAGAAATTTTTACCCTCCCTGGACCTCACTCTATTCTTCTAATCCTACTCATCATGGTCAATATTTTTGTGTATTCTTTTGTCTTAAGTTACAGTCTGGGAATGATCTGATGGACAGTCTTCATTCTTCCCCACCCCCCACCACCCCAGCACAGAATCTTAGTGTCCTGAGCAGGGATTGATCCCAGGCCACGGCAGTGAAAATGCACCAAATCCCAACCACTTGCCTGCTAGGGGACTCTCTCATTTTTTTTTAAACTAATAAGTGTAAAGATAGGTTATATTCTATGGTGAAATTAGCATGCCCTAACTCTATCAGAAATCTTGTTAGTATTAGACTTATCTGGGAGAGGTTCCAATGTCCTGAAATACCATTTGCTTGAATACCTCCATTTTTATATTAAATGAGTTTTTATTGCTCAATACCTTGTTTATTTGTATTTGTTTTCTTAATTAATGACAGATATTGTTCTCTGTTGCTGCAGTGGAACACCTGGAAGTCAGCTGCCATACCACAAGATTTTTCATAGCCATTATAGCATTTAACC
The DNA here is from genome assembly GCF_016772045.2 of Ovis aries. NCBI lineage: Eukaryota > Metazoa > Chordata > Mammalia > Artiodactyla > Bovidae > Ovis > Ovis aries. The sequence goes on from NC_056078.1 coordinate 24,170,785, forward strand.
CTAATGTCAGCTTTGGCCCTCATGGGGACAAAGTCTACGGGAGGCTAAGTTGCTCAAAGTCACACAGTTAATAAGCATCATTGGGATCTGGATCCCACCAGAGGATGAGATGGTTAGATGGCATCACCGACTCAATGGACATGCATTTGAGCAAACTCTGGGAGATGGTGATGGGAGTCAGGTGTGCTGCAGTCCATGGGGTCACAAAGAGTTCGACACAACTGAGCAACCAAACAGCAACAACAGAAATATACTGATCTTGTATAATATCATATTTTAACAACATGTGTAAAATATATTATATTTTATAAATACTTTATTTATTATTATATTTTATAAAGTATATAAAATAAATTATATTTTATGTGTAATATAACATCTTAAGGTAAACAGGGGGCCTGGAGGAAAGAATACTTTTGTTTCAAAAAAATCTAAAGTAATTTCTTTCATCACATGCATAGCTACAATTAGGGAATTGTTAGGTGTACTGGTCATCCCCCGCACCAAGTCACTAAGGCTTCATTATGATTATTAGTAAAAGTAGCCCTATTAAAATATGGGTATATATTTCATAAAGTTAGAAACAATCACAGCATCAGTGAATGCAGTTTGACTTACTCTCAAGTGATGTGCATGAAAGAATTATTGTTATGAGCAAGGAAAATATCAATTCATAGCTTATAAATATCTAGTAAAAACATCAAGGACCATTTATTTTAAACAACAAGAGCTACTGTGCCTTTTCAATCAGTATTTTGAAATTAGGTAAATCAAACAAATTTGGGGGGAAATTGCATTTTCTCAACCAGTTGTTAAGAGTATCTATGGAAATGCCATTACAATCAGTTAGGTGAAAACATTCCTCATAACCACAGGCAAGTTTTTCATTTAAACTTGCACAGTTAACACAAGTAGCAGTTTGTGCTCCATACCTGTTATCTAAGGTGCACTGTAGTGAAAAATAACCTTTTTGTTTTCCTGTTAAGACAAATATGCCTCCTTCTGATCCCACAAGGTATTCCTAAAGGGCTTTACATTGCAAAAGCTCAAAAGGATCCCTTCAGACAGTGAAATGGTATTCGCAAGTTAGAAGAAATGTCTCTATTAAGGATATCGAGAATCATTTATTTTAAACAAGAACTGATGTGCCCAGTATTTGGCTATCAAGAAAGTCAAACAAACTTCAGAAAAAGATTAATTTTGGGCATTCTATAATTATAGATATTATGGGCTGCATGGCAAGTTTTCTGTTTTCTCTCTACCTGAGTTAAGTTCAATGGAAAAGTTATTCATTGAGTCAGAGATTCCACAGGTGTTAAGCAGTGCCTCTGATATAGTTGGTGTTATCTGTTCTATTTCTGGAATGAACTAAAAAGGAAGGACTTCCCTTTCTCCAACCATCAGAAGCATCTGTCTAGTACAACCAGTTACCCAGATGAAAGAGTGACATTTTTAAGCAGACAAATCTTTCTTCTCCAAATATTGTGTGGGACTGTAGTCAATTAGCTAAAAAACTAAAGACATTAGCCCTTCTGGAGTAACTGGCCTCATCTCAACGAAAAGCTACATACACTTATTCTCAAAATATTGCTTTTCTTTGATTAGGAGACTTAGTTATATGTGGGAATTTTAAACAGGTAAAATACAAGGGTTTCAGATCTGGGATAAAGCAGTCATTTCTCCTTGCGCATGCTCAGTCACTCAGTTGTGTCCACCTCTTTGCAACCCCTTGAACTGTGGCCCATCAGGGTCCTCTGTCCACAGAATTTTCCCGGCAAATGCAGGAGTGGGTTGCTGTTTCCTCCTGCAGGGATCTTCCCCACCTAGGGCTTGAACCCGTGTCTCTTGAATTGACAGGGGTATTCTTTATCACTGAGCCACCTGGGAAGCCCTTAGTTCTCTTGAAAAGGTAGCTGATATTTGTGATGAACAACTTAACAGGAGTGTCATTGTTGGGTTTGAAAGGGACCAATAATGGAAAGTTGAAGGTTGAAATAGAAACATTTCGAACCTGAATGGTGTAGAATTAAAGGTTGATTACATCTCTTCCTATGCATGCTTAATAACCAGCCGAAGATGGAGAAGCTCTAGACAGTCAGCAAAATCAAGACTAGGGGGCTCAGACCAGGAACTCCTTATTGCAAAATTTAGACTTAAATTGAAGAATGTAGGGAAAACCACTAGGCCATTCAGATATGACCTAAATCAAATCCCTTATGGTAAGGGATAAACAAATGACAAATAGATTCAAAGGATTTAGATCTGATAAACAGAGTGCCTAAAGAATTGTGGACGGGGGTTTGTAACATTGTGCAGGAGAGTCAGACACGATCGAGCGGCTGAAAAATAACAACAATGCCCAAGTAGTAGTGTATCTGTTTACATACATTTCTCCCCATAGTGTGACTGTCAATAGCCACAGTGCTCCCAGTGCCCTTGAACATGTTGTTACCTTCATCTGGGGCATGCACCTTTCTTCTCTCCTACGTTTAAACCAACTTCTTACCTATCCTTTGGTCTCAGTGGAAATAAATGTCACTTCCTCTGGGGAGACTTCTCTAGTCTTGTATAGCTTTCTGGGCTCATCTCCATTCTATACGACCTTATAATTATCTATTTATGTCTCTCCTGAGATGGTACATTCTGAGGGGCTGGAGGGCAAGCCCAGAACATGTCTACATATTGAGAGTGCCCAACAGTTGTTTTAAAAACAACCCTAGTCTTTTAAGGATTTTTGGTTATTAAATTGGGGAATTTCATTGTAAAAACATGAATTGACAAATGAGCTTGATTTTCCTAAATTTAGGAGACACCTAGGTCTGACTTTTTAAAAAACTATTTGTTTTTTTAAAAAACAAATTGTATGTGCATAAATGCTTTGAGCTTCTCAGTGAAACAAAATATTTTTAAGATTTTGTTGTTAGATCAAAAACTGAGGGTACAATGTTCTCTAGAGTCAACTGTCAGCTTTCTTGAATGATGTAGAAAAGGAGCCTAAAGGTACAGAACTTCCTTTAAAAACAAAGAAAAAAAGAAAGATTTCCAGAGTGTTGAGTTCAGTTCAGGGCAGCTTCCCTGTTCTGTTAATTAAACTTTGGGACATTGAAACATAGGCTAGGAGGGACAAGTGAATGGAAAGCATTACTCTATTCATATACTGCCTAGCCTACAGATACACTGCATAAAAACAAATAAATAAATAATATTAATTATAATACAGGACAGACTAGCAATAATAAGAAGGAAACTTCAACATATCATTCACACAGGGGGAAATTTTTTTCTAAATCACAGCATCCTTTGTGATTTGATTTTGGCAAAAAAAGAACATAGGTGATGTTATTGGATTTCTCTGTTCAAATTATGGATCTAGACTGTGATAGAGGGAGTACGACTGTCAGTTTTAAGTTAGTATGAAGAGCTGTTGAGAAGAAATTGGGGCAAGGTGATATTTCAGCCCCATTTAGTCTTGGGCAACATGGTTCACCTTACTGTCAACTGCCCTTGCTTGGCAACTGCGGGAGATCATTTTTTGTTCACTTGTTCTTAGTTCTAGCTATTGAAGAGCAGTTATTTTTACCAGCACTAAGCAGGACTGCTAGAGAGAATGGGGTTGGATACTAGGCAGACCTGGCCCCTTAGAGAAGAAAAGGGCTACTGTAGATAAGCCTCAGAGAAGGAACTGGGGGAGGAAAGCACAGGGAAAGACTGTACCCATAATAGAGAAGATCTCAATAATCCAGGAAGGTCTCCAGTGTTAGCTCTTCAGGTTCTTGTATCGCACATGAAATAAAATCAAACTGATTTTAAGATCTCCGTTAGAATTGTTAAAGTATGAGCTGCTCTTTTTTTTATTCTTGTTGATTGAAAATTTACAAAAGATGGTGCTTGGAATATCTTACCAAGGTTTTGCTGCAAAAGCCATGAGTCTCCAACAGTACATAAGAAAAGAAATATAAAATGATTTCATGGGAGATGAGACAATAGCTTATATTAGAAGGATTTTATGCTGCAGAGGTGTCAATATTGAGGCATAGTGATTAATTTAGAAGACTCCTCCTTGTCAGTATTTGTATGTCTAGTTCCTTGTGGGTGCAGAATTGCTTATGTTTAGAAATAGAAGTAGGATTTTGAAATTATTCATAGATTTACCTCTGAGGGCAAAAAATACATTTTTAAAAAGTACATCTGATGTAATGTTAATTTAAAATCCTAGTTAACATTTTAAAAAATTATGTATTTGTTTGGCTGCGCTGGGTCTTCATTGCTGCGTGGCCTTTGCTCTACTTGCCATGCACAGGCTTCTCATTGAAGTGGCTGCTCCTGTTGTGGAACAGGAGCTCTAAGGCACAGGGGCTGCAGTGCTTACAGCTCCTGGGCTCTGGAGCACAAGCTCAGTAGTTGTGGCACATGGGCTTAGTTGCTCCATGGCACGTGGGTCTTCCCGGACTAGGGATTGAACCTGTGTCTCCTGCATTGGGAGAAGGATTCTTTACCACTGAGCCCACCAGGGAAGCCCCTAAAATACTAACCTTCTTGAGCTGCTGTTCAATGCTAGAAATGATGCATGTGAGTGTTCTTTTTTTTTTATATAATTGATTTTAAAAAATCATTTATTTACAGTATTAGTTTCAGGTGTACAACACAATGATTCAATATTCTTTTTTTTCAGTTCAGTATTCTTATACTGAAGGGTATGGTTTTAAAGACAGTTCCTGTAAGGTTATTTTGAGATATTTATAAATGTCTATTGTTGAGCACTGAAAATGAGAAGTTATAGAGAGAGCTGTGCAAGATGGTTAGATTCTGGCTCAAGTTCTAACTTGCTATGTAACCTGAGTTAAGTAATTTCACTTCTCTGGGTCTCACTTCTTAGATTTATCTATGACCTAAATTTTCTCTGATTTTGTTTATTTATTTATTTGGCTGTGTTGAGTCTTAGTTGCTGTGCATGTGGTCTTTCTTCATTGACGCGCATGTGGCCTCTTTATTTGTGGTGCTCAGGCTTAGTTCCCCCCTGGCATGTGGGAACCTGTGTCCCCTGCATTGCTAGGCAGATTCTCAACCACTGGACCACCATGAAAGTCCCTGATATTCTTTTTTAATCTTTGTAATCATGTGATTTGGGGGGCGTGGGGGAGAGGGGTTTAAATATTTATCATTTGGCTGTTCTGGGTCTTAGTTGCAGCATACAGGATCTAGTTCCTAGAGCAGAGATGGAATCCAGGCACCCAGCATTGAGAACACAGAGTTTTATCCACTGGACCACAAGGGAAGTCCCAATTATGTGATTTTTTAAGAGAAAAGAGATAGAACTATTTTGTAACATTTTGAAAGAACCTAGTACACTTGAGTTAATTACAAAATTAAATATCAGCTCATGCAATGAGTTCCTTGTGACTAGGGTTAGGTTGGAATAAACAAATAAGTAACAAAAATCAGTTCTGAATAAGCAGGGCTACAACATCATGTTTCTTAGTTTCTTAATTTATCATTCAATAAGATCTAGTTGTATGTGTTTTGCTCTGAATAATAAGAGTGGACATGGCTTCCTTGACCTCCACTTTCTCTGCTAGTAATTTCTGATTATTTTCTCCATCAAAGCTCACTATCACCTAAGCCTTGAGCTGAGATGGATAAATCTCTAAGTGTAGGATTTAGAACAGATGGTCACAACCAATAGAGGCTACCAATGTATTCTGTATTCAAACAACTACAGATTTTCATGGTGTAGTATTGGTTGGATATTTGGAGTTAATGTTAGCTATGATCACTTCCATTAACTGTCATTAGCTGGGATGAACTTTGGCTTTATTTATTAATTCATTTTACAGAACACTGCACGTAGACCTTCGATGTTTGTTTTGCTTAGGTTACCAAGTGCAGTATTATGCAGTTTCATGAGTATCCCAGGCAGTGAAAATGCCTGTCCATGGGGCTTTAAAAAAAATGAACTTCTCACCAGTGCAGATATTTAGGAGACCTAACACCCTGATCCTGATTTTATTTTATTGAGGCATACATTATGGATCACATAGGTAATAAAATTATTTAAAATATATAATTATGGGAATTCTCTGGTAATACAGTGGTTAGGACTCTGTGTTTTCACTGCCCAGGTTCAATCCCTGGTCAGGGAACTAAGATCCCATAAGCCATATGATGAGGGGAAAAAAAAAAAAAATATATATATATATATAATATATATATCTTAATATATCATGATCACTTTATTAAACAGTGAGCAATCAACCTGAAAAAATGTTCATGCTTTTAAAAATTTTTATTCAGGTATTCAAGGGGAGAGACATAATCATTAATTGAAATGGAAAACACTTTAAGAAATAAATGTAGGGCTATCCTTGCATGTATTGTTGATGGGAATTTAACATGGCAAAAAAAAAAAAAGGTGGCTTGGCTGCAGAAAATAGTTTGGTGTTTCCTCATCCAAAAATTAATCAAAATTTTCATGTGATCCACTATTTCTACTCCTAGGTATATATACTTGAAAGAATTGAGAGCAGGGACTCAAACAGATACTTGCATACCCAGTGTTACAACAGAACAAATATTGCTTGATACTACTTATATGAGGTACCTAGAGCAGGCAGATGTATAGAGACAAAGTAGAACCGAAAATTATCAGAAGTTAGGGAGTAGGAAGTAACTTCATGTGCACAGAGTTTCTGCTTGGGATGATGAAAAAGTTCTGGAAATGGAAAGTGGTGATACTTGCATAATATTATGAATATACTATGAATATATTATGAATATGAATGCTACTAAATTATACACTTTAAAATGGTAAAAATGTAAAATTTTTTGTTTTCTATATTTTACCACACACACACACAAGCCTCCAAAAAGAAAGAAACACAGGGCTAAAAGGTTTTGCACCCATTTTCAAATCCTGTTGTATTTGGTCCTGTTTTTGACCCATTTCATGTTTGCTTCATTCCCCACAGAGAGCTTTTTAGTGTGGGCTCAGTGTGCTTGAAGTTGCCGTGGTGAACGTGGTTAGGTTACAATCCACTGGTTTTGCTTGCTTCTTAGATTTGTTAAAATTTTTGAGGGTGGATGGGTGGGGGAGAGGTAGTTTAAAGCGGGAAAACAATGCATGTTGGATTTCCCATTCCAACTAGAAAAGCGTGCTTTTGTGGCAAACCAAAAGGCTAGGAATCCAGGGTGATGAAATACAGGCTTTCCGGCCCTCACTCTGTTCCTGATTTCTGGTTGTGGGAATCTGTTCTGAATCCAACTGCAAGTGGAAAACCCATCTTTGGCTGAGCAGCCAGAGAGGCCCTCCTGCCAATCCCCCAACTGTGCTGCTGAGACTTTGGCCCTGTGAGGATGGAGCTGAAGCTGTCTTCCCAAGATCTGTGCAGCTGTCAAGGTGGCTGTGATGGCACTGTGACTGGCCTCTGCACTGAATTTTGGCAGTGACCTTGAGACCTGCCAGCTCAAACAGCTGTCCTGGTTCTTTGTCTATTGCCATTATTACTTATCCAGGGGGCTGAAGGGAGGGGCTAGACTCCTCTGGCTCTGTCATTCCCAGAGTCTGGCAAGTTCCCGCTGTGGTGCCTTGCTCTCCCAGTGCCTGCCACCCGCTCGGCATGGGGCGGGGGGTAGTCCAGGTGTGCTGAGTGTGGGTGGCTGCTTGTTCCACCTCTGGCTCAGCTCCCAGTCCCTTGGAACCAAGTGGCCGTGTCTGATCATCAGCCCGTGCACAGACAGGCTCCACGTGGTGACCTGCTTGGCAGCTTTGCGGAGAGATCCTCGGTGACAGTTGAAGATCTTGGAAGGTAGAGGAGCCAAAGGCGCTTCTTATGTCCCAGAAGTATGAGTCCACTTTCTGGAAGCGACTAATTTCTTGGGGGAAATGAAGGTCATCAGAAACATCCAGAGCAAGAGAGAGAAAGCTTTTTTGAAATCGCCAGCCACTCAGAGTGGCAAGTGTATTCTGAAAACTCCTCCCCTTTTCCTTGTCCTCATCCTGTCCTTTTCCTTTTAAGCGGCTTTATTATTATTTTTTAATCTGCCTTTGTCATTGGACATTTATTGACAGAAATCAAATTGCTGTGTTTCTGGGCAAAGCGCCGGCTGCAGAGAGGTGTGGTTCCCGAGGAATGAGACACGCAGCCCAACAGCTGAGCCTACAGTGTCCTCACATAACCTCCCTGCCTTAAATATCGCCAATATTTAGCCTTGCCTTATAAAGTAAAAATGCACAATACCTTCCAGAGTTTCAGCAAGCCCAAATGCCCCCCTCAGCTCAGTTATATCTCCTGTATGTTGGAGGCAGGGCCATGCACCCCCCGCACCCCAGCCCCCCCGCGCAGACCTGCCCTCGGAGCCGCCAAGAGGTTACTAATCAGGGAAACTCCGCCATCGATCCGATGGTGGAGACCTGGGGATTTGTGTGCATTGTTTTTGCTGAAGCCTCCTGTGATTTCGGCGCGACCAGATCCTCTGCAGCGAACTCCATGTCGCAGCTTGTGGCTGCCTGTGTCCTGTGGTGAGAGCGGAGCCGCACAGGAGATCCTTTGTCTAGGAAGGCTAGGCAGAGAAGATCACTTTGGAGTTGCTAAGCTCTGCATTGCCATTGGCTGCACTCTTTGTGGGGCTGTTTTTGCAAAAGGCATGCCCAGCACGTCTACAGTGCTGGCAGGCCAGGGCTGCCTTTAAACACCATGATAATAATACCAAAAAGCAGTTTGCAGAACTGTTCCCCTGTAGAGGCTTCCTCTGCAGAAGCAAGCAAGATGGCTACCTCGTGGGCTTCGCTGTGAAGAATGCAGAGGCTAATTAAGACAGACTTTAAGGGGAAAAAAGGGTATTTCCCTACTTCATCTTTATGCAAGGCTTTTTTTTCAGTGACTTTTTAAGTATACATTTTACATAAGCTCTTTAGGTTCTGCCTAGCAAACATGTTGATGATTTTAGATGGGATAAGTAGTTTTATAGAGAAATAGCCAAAAAAAATTTGGGGGGGTGGTGTGGGAGCTAATTTTTTTTTCTCTTAAACGGAGGCTCATTTTGCAATTTGATTTTTTTTAGGTTGTAAAGGAAAACAAGAGGCCCCAGAGGGAAAAGAAGCCCAAAGTTTTAAAGGTAATCAGCTATTGATTAAATCATATTTAATTTTTTTCCATTTCATATAGTATTTTTCTGTCACTGAGGGGTAAATTTGGAGTACAGTGGATATGAGTTCTCCCAGATTTTCAGTAGATAAATGAATTTTCACTCAACTAAAGTGTTTTATCTCTCTCTTTCTTTCTCTCTTTTTATATACTACATAATATGCATATTAGCATCCTTTATTTTCAACTCCACACAAGTCTGCAGAAGGAAAACTTTATATGCAAAGTGTTGTGAATAAAATTTGTGGCTTTTTTTGTGGCTCTCTTTGTAGCATCTGCATTTGTGGTGTTGCACCAGTGTGTAAACTTAAGCTCTTAAGGAGAAAGACACTGTTTAAAGTTGACAGCTATGATCCATTGTAGTTTTAATAGTCCTTCCATTAGACACTATTTTAAATGTGTGATTTTTCTAAAGGAAAAGATGCTTGGAGGTTTTATTTCAATTTAAAATGTGTAAGCCATTGAGATTTTACAGCCAAATTACAATTGCTTAATCCCAAATTCTCATTATATCATCATTAATTTTGGCATTCATGAAGCTGTAGGAATGAGTATGTTTCCTTTATTTTCTGTAATTTGCCTAATGAGTATTTAGTAGTTACCTAATTCAGTTATAAGCTAGCAGTCTGTGTTATGAGCTTTGTCTGGTATTTAGCAGGGTTAATTTAAAATCATATACATGACTAAAAGTTCAAGGCTAGCTTTAGTCTAGTAAATAGGTGCTTATGTGTTAAAGGTTTCAGGTAGTATGTTGCTATTATGAATATAAGTATCTTGAGCAGGCAACCTTTTTAATTCAAAAAGACATATTAAGCAATAAAATGACTGATCTTTAAAATTATATTGTGTGTATATAATTTAAAATATCTTATCCTAATCTTAGTTTTTCTTTTGCAAATAAAGTGTTGGCACTCAAAGAGGAAGAACATGTTTGAACTATGGATGTAGCACCTTTTTTTTTTTCTCATCTGTTTCCTCAGTTGTGTATCTTGAAAACGCTATTGACATGCAGAACGAAACCTTGCATTGCTTTCTAATTTGTCTGACCACTTCAAGTTTCTGCTTCCTGTGTGTACACAGCATTGCCATGTACATTTTTCATCAACCAACAAGTATTTATTTAATATTTACCACACAGTCAGTTGTCTGCTAGACACTGTGAAATGAATGAAATTGCTTGGCACAAATTCTCACTGGGCTTAGACAAATAGAATACTGGTTATTTTCAAGGTAGATTAAACCCTTCTCTGTTTTTCTTCTGCATATTGATCCACCTGCCCCCTGTTAATTTTTTCTCCTCCCCAAATTATAGAAGAATATCATTAAAATCCCTGAATGTATATCTTATTTTCTTTTCACATTTACTGTATTGGGTATATCCATCTCAGGTATTTTGTCTTAAAATCTTCAAGTGAGAAATAGTTTTAGTCTTGCTCTTATAAATGACTCGCAGATTTGTGTGTATTGGGGGTGGGGGTGGGGGTGAGGTGGGGGGGCAGGTTGAGGGTGGGTGGGAAGAGGGCATAGAAGAAAAGGAAGGAAACCGCATGGACAAACTAATATGGTCTAACCCTGGTAGCTAAGTCATTACCTCCCTTTGCCATGAGGTAGGATTGGGCCTTGGGAATATTCTTGAATTCTGTTTATTTTGTTAGTCTGTGGGTGTCCTGTTACCTGAAATAAATTTCAGAAGTAAATATACTGTGTATTGCTTTTTTGAATTGTGGCAATGAACTCTGACTTTTAAAAAGAAATAAGTGCTATGTGTGGCTGATATTCATGTGCCACAACAAGCAGAACCAAATTGTTGCTCACTTCCTCTGTAGTTATCAGTTGTACAAGATTAAGGAAATGCTCTGAAAAGAAAAAATTAATGATTTTCTGATGCTGACATTTTAGAATGTTTTCTTTAATTTTCTGGTGGGCATACTTTTTTGTTCTTTTCCAAATAAAGCTTTGTTCCTCTGCACCACAGAAGAAATGCTAAGATACTTTCAGATTTCAGCTTGGTATGTGTAAAATACAGTTGAGCAAGTGTAGAATTATTATTATTTTTTTTGTAATGGCAAATTATTTAATGTCTGTAAGTGTGCCTCACCCTCCCATTCCTGTTTTGATTTGATAGCCTCTCCAAACTGGATATACCAGAGAAAACATGGGCGCTTTTTCCTAGCAGAGTTTGAAAGCTGTTAAGGCCCTGGTCCACTGGACTCAGAATGATTGCAGGTGCAGTCTTTCCACAGCAGGCCTTGGGCCTCTCTGCTCAAGGAAAAAAGCCTGCCCATTCAACAGGGCTCCCGAGGTCTTCTGTTCTTCTGCAGCCTGGCACTGGGGGCTGTGCTGCTAGCAATAGTGGTAGGCTTGGACCCTGCAGAAGTAGCCCCCGTGCACACTGAGGACCATAGTGGAGGTGAAGGTCTTGCAGCCTTCAGTGTCAGCTAGTTGCTTGGCAGTTGGCATGTTGTTCCCTGGATGCTGCCGCTCCCTCCTGTCCAACTGAGGCCTCCAGCCTGCCTCGACCTCCTAGCGCAGCTGGAAGCAGCCCCTGGACGGGACCAGTTCAAGCAGAGAATATTATGTAACCCTAAAGGAGATATTAAGGAAACGAAATCTGCATTTTTGGAGGGAGGGTGGAGGAAAAGCAAAACTTTCCATTTAGGATTTTATGGGTGAGGACTTCCCATTGCAGTCAGCTGCTACTCAGGGATCAGTGATGGGAATCTTCAGGTTACAGTTTTGCTTTTGGCCTTATGCCTGAGTGCTGCTCTTCTTCCTTGGACTCTAGCCTCTAAAGTCTTCACATCTCTTCAGTCCCTTGCTCTTGGTCAGGGTAGCTGCTACCTGTAAGTATCCTGATTGATTTTCATCTTCATAATCTATTAGGAAATAGTTAAATAAATGAAGAGTCTGACTAAGGAAACTGGGAAGCTTGTCTCATCCTACTGTGAACCTGCTAACTAAATCCTGAATCCAGTTATGGGTTAAAGCCTGTTGAGTCTCCCACCTCTCATCTTTAAATAATCTATTTAAATTGGTAATCTGTATTCATGCTGTTATAATTCAATATTTAGAATTATAAATAGTGATCTCACATTCCTGACTAAAGAGAGCATTTTCCTCTAGCTGAAAGCACAGTATCTGTTCAAAGTACTCTTGTGGCCAGAATGGGTATCAATTGACTGGGGGGGTGAGGTTGGGGTACTCAGCACAAACTCCTTTCCCAGTGGTATTAGAGGGCCACATTTCTGCCTAAACTCATTGGAGTTATTTTTATAGATGACAGCTTATTAGCTGTGCTTTAATTGTTCGCTTGATTCCTGAGAAAGGTAAATGTATGAGATGATTTCAGGCCGTGTTTCATAAATGTGTACTTATGAGTGGCTTGGTTTGGAACTCTTCTTGGCAGAAACCTGTATGTAAATAGCCATTGCTTTATGTTTTGGGGTAGAAGGATATATACCCTTAGAGAAAGTCAATTCAAGGTAACATCACTTTGATTAGGTTGTCAGTCATTGTCTCTGGAGAAAATCAGATTGCACAGTTAGTTGGAAACATTGGGGAGAATTTAAGAAAGGGATTTTTTTTTAAAGGGTGAGGGTAGGATTTGGAAAAATCTAGGGATGACAAAGCATCCTAGGGCTAAGGACAGCAGACAAATTGCCACTCCTAGGCCGGAAGGGATAAGGGCTTGGGAGCAGAAAGTCAGGTAGAATAGCTGTCGCTAAATAGAACAGGACTATTCTATTGTGTGGCCTATGGTAATAGGATCTTTCTTCAGCAAGAAAGTCATGGGGAGGTGGGTATAGAAACATATACTCTGCCCTCCAGTTTCTTGCTGCTTTCATTGGTTTATCCCAACCAGAACCCAAAAAGAGAAAGGGAGCCTACTAATGAGATATATCTTGGTCAGCCTCCTGTGTCTTATAAGAGGATGTAGAAGATGGAGTGGGGACCTGAAAGGACAAATAAAATATATTCAGCATCACTAAATGACCACAGGGACAGTATGGTAGGATCAAAACAGAACCATGATTATATAAGAAAGTAACACTGACAGGGTTGGGTAAAGTTTATATAAGAACTCTATACTATTTTTGCAATTTATCTGAAAACCTAAAATCATGTCAGCATAAAAAGTGTGGGTATCCCTGAGGGTGAACTGCATTTAAACATTCTGTAATTTCTTGACTGGTAAGAAACATTTTCTAGCTATTTGGTTATAAAATATCATCAAAGTATTGTATTTTGAACAAATACAAAGAAATATCAGGGGATATTAAACCAGGAACTTGTCTACAAATGATTTAGAAAATAAAGAAAACAGAAAACTAAGTGATCTTCCTGCTAGCTTCTGTGCTCGTAGCCCTGCTCTTCAATGCTTCCTTCCTTCCTTGATGATGCTGATAAAAGAAGAAGTGGTTGAGGGGGCAGGGAGGTATGGAATGAGGGGAAATAAGACATGTCTCACTAAGAGAAGGACAAGATAATGGCATGTAGCTATACTGATTAGTCTTTTTGAAACATGTTTTAAAAGGAGAATCAAATCATAAATGTATCATGTTTCATATGTGATCTTGATTTACATGATAGTGATATTCAAAATATTTTAGTACCATCATTTCCTGGCACACAGTTAATGCTCAATGAGTCTTCTTTCTTGAAAAACAGTATTATTAACATTCAGTCAATATTTTTTTAGCCCGTACTAAATGCTGGGCTACAATGGTGTATAAGTCCAAAGTGATCTCTGCCCTCAATGAGATTGAGGGCAAAAAAAAAAAAAAGACAAATTAATAAATTACAAATTGTGGTATATACTTTGAGGGAAAAAAACAAACCAAAAAAATTTCCGAGATAGAGCAAAACACCCCCTAGGGAAATTTACTTGGTACCTTTGAAAATTATTTACTTCATTTGTAAATTGTTACCTACACTAGTGAGGGTTCAAAAGTACCAAAGTAGATACAACTGAGTTACCTTGTTTATCTTAAAAACTCATTAAGCTACTAGAAATGAAAGATAACAAGGTTACTAAAGCTTTGTCTCTGCACACTTATCTACAACTTTGTTTCAGTTGGTTAAATCATTGGTAAAGTGATAAACTTTTCTTAAGTCTAGTTACAAAGTAACTTTCCATGACTTGTAGCAGCAACATGCTGCAAATTTTAGTGACATCATATAGTGATCTTGATGGTTATTGGTGGGAGGGGGAGGTATCAGTTTAGTTCAGTTCAGTCGCTCAGTCGTGTCCAACTCTTTGCGACTCCATGAATCGCAGCATGCCAGGCCTCTCTGTTCATCACCAACTCCCGGAGTTCACTCAGACTCGCATCCATCAAGTCAGTGATGCCATCCAGGCATCTCATCCTCTGTCGTCCCCTTCTCCTCCTGCCCCCAATCCCTCCCAGCATCAAAGTATTTTCCAATGAGTCAACTCTTCGCATGAGGTGGCCAAAGTACTGGAGTTTCAGCTTTAGCATCATTCCTTCCAAAGAAATCCCGGGGTTGAGGGGGAGGCATAGTGATAGTTCTTTTGTGTTTTGTTTTTGTTTTAAAATTTTTGGCCACACTACATGGCATGTGAAATCTTAGTTCTCTGACCAGGAAACTGAACCTTTACCCTGTGCAGTTGAAGCTCAGAATTCTAACTACTAGACCACTGGGAAGTCCTATGATAGTCTTACATAGGCCCAGGCAAGGAATCCCAGACATCTGAATGTAACAGACCATCAGGAGGGAAAAATTCAGAGTGAGTGGTAAGAGTATCCGCAAAGGGATACCAGCTTTAAAAACAACAATCACAAAAGAAAACCCCACAAATGTATATGTTGGAAGAAGATAATCTTAGCGTATAAGGTGATCATATAAAACTTACGAATGTAGCTTTATAATTCAACAACACATGGTCCTTATTTTCCTCCTTATGTCATATTCTGGCAAAAACTATCAAAGATGTGTGCTCATTCATCAATGTTTATTCACACGCTCAAAGGCACACATGGGGCTTCTGGTTTGCATATCCAGAAATTGTAGCATAGCATTTTGCCCAGGGTTGATGAGACTGATTTCAGGCCTGAGTTCTCACTAAGCCAGCTCACACACAGTCAAGTCATTCATTTATCACTGGAACATGAACATTTCCAGTGATTCAAGACTCATGTCCATTTTGTAATTTCTAGGAATGATCCCAAACAGAATGAGAGTGAATAGAAGCCAAGTAGGGTAAATAGGCTTGAAGAAAATTTCATTCAGGCTACAAAAAGAGTCTGTTGAATTCTTCTGAGCTCAGAAAAGAACATATGCTTTGTGTCTTGAATCCTTATGCTCGTCTGATAATGTGTTTGTGTTTTGATAGAGCTAGATTTATACTGTTTTCTGATGTCTGCCTTCTTTACTGTATAGCTCAGCTCTCCATGTATTGGCTAGAATATCACCTCAATAGACGGGGGAAAAGAGCCAAAATAGGAACTGTTACTTAAATTTTTGTTAAAACCTTACTAGTGCCTGAAATCATCTTCAAGTTGTAGTTAATTTGATAATGGAATGCCTTTCAGTATTCAAATGTGTCATAAAAATATGTTTTTAAAGATGTGATGGCAAGATTTGCCCGCTGTAGTGGCTTATTCAAGAGAAAGAAGATTACAGTGTCATTCTTTAACCTGTTCTTGTGCTTCATAGTTTTAAATACTTTTATTCCTATTTGAACTAAAAACAGGACTTTCTGCACTTGAAAAATTTTAAGGGAGGAGATGGTACAGTTTTATTATGTCTATAGTTTAGTGATATATGAATCTGATTAAAGCATAGGTTCTTTTCATGGTTTTAGAGAACCAGATCTTAAATAATAAACTTATTTTAGGAAATTAGTTATTTTTAAGTAACAAAACTATTTATTTTAAACATTATATTGTGTGTTGTTTAATTTTAAATTTAGTACACGAAAATACACATAGGATCATAAGATAGTTATGCTGCTGCTGCTGCTGCTGCTAAGTCACTTCAGTCGTGTCTGACTCTGTGCGACCCCATAGACGGCAGCCCACCAGGCTCCCCCGTCCCTGGGATTCTCCAGGCAAGAACACTGGAGTGGGTTGCTATTTCCTTCTCCAACATAAACAAATTATTTAATACATGTTACATTGCTTAGGATAGCTGGACACATAGAAATTTCTCAGTTAGTGGTGTTATTATTAAATCTAAAAATATAATTTATCCTACTAAAAATATTAAGTGAGCCTTTAAGAAAATGTGTAATTTTTTTAACCAATATATTCACTTTCTTTATATCCCCCAAAGCCTTTCCTTTCTTTTTAAAAATGTCATTTCTGCTTTTTGTAAATGAGAAGTATCAGAAAGAAGACTTTAAACCTTGAAAATACTAAATTTCTCTTTCCCCCTTTTTTATATGTATATATTTTATAGAATCAATAATTCTATAATAAAGACTAGAGTATCATCAGTATGAAAAATAATCTCACAATTGATGATTAGTTTCTATTATAGAATTCAGCTGCACGATGGAGATAAACATAGAGAATAGACTTACAGACATGGTGTGGCGGGGAGGAGAAGGTGGGATGTATGGAGAGAGTGACATGGAAACATACATTATTGTATGTAATATAGCCAATGGGATTTGCCCTATGATTCCGGGAAAGTTCTGTAACAGCTTAGAAGGGTGGGATGGGGAGGGATGTGGTGAGAGGCTCAAAAGGGAGGGCACATATATATACTTATGACTGATTTATATTGATGTTTGGCAGAAGCCAACACAATGCTATAAAGCAATTATCCATCAATTAAAAATAAACAGATTAAAAAAACTTCAGCTGCAAAGAAAAATGTGGACTAGGATGAACACTTGAAATAGGATATAAGTTATAGTGTGGTTTGCAAGTTATATACCTTAAGCATGATTTCTTCTAGATAAGAATCACATGAGAATGTTCTCACTCAGTTGTCACAAAGTTTAAATATCTGAATATTTTTTTCTTGGAAAAATATTTTTATTCATACTTATTATCTTGTGTGTTCATTCTACTTTAGAAAGGAGGAAAATCTAATAACTGTTTATTCCATTTCTTGAAATAAGTTTAACTAATGTTATTTTAGATGTAACTTCTCTGATAATAGAAAACACAGATCTGAAATTTTCTTGAATATGTATTTTTTGACTTTTTGCCACTTGGCTTCTGGGATCTTAGTTCCACTACTAAGATGTAGTTGTTCTACTACATAGTTCCACTACTAAGGATGGAACCTTTGCCCCTGCTTTGGAAGCATGGAGATGTAACCACTAGACTTCCAGGGACGTCCCTGAGTATTTAAATTTTGATACGGTAAGGTAGTTAGTGCTTTCGATTACTTTTAATTTTAAAATTTAAACTGTTTTTTTTTTTTTTTTTTTTTGTGGTGTCAGCAGTACCCAAAGGAAGATGCTTGACTGAGGGAAAGTTAATTGAACTCTTTGGGAACTGTTTTCATTATCTTTAAAGGAGGAGCAATAACTAATCCATAGGGTTGTTTAGCAGATTACATAATTTTAATTTTTACTAAATTTACCCATACAGAGTGGATGTTCATTAAATGATAGTTACCAACATCATGACTGTTTTTGTTATGACTGTTAATGTAGAATAAAATCCTTTGTAGAATATTGATGTGTTTAGATTTTTAGGTGCTTTTATTATTCTTTAAGCTAGATTGTAAACCTCTTAAGTTTAGAGCAGCATTCAACTTTGTGTTCTGCAGTCTTGGTGTAATATCTTCTACCTACAACTCAATAATTGTTGGTTTAATGAATGATTGAATTAATGCATTTTATTGCCTAACTTTAGTCAGTTAGGTCTGAACTCCTGAAATTATTATAGTGACATCGAAGTATGGAAGGGAAACCACTTTCTGAAATCATCAGGCCAATCTTGGATAGTACTGACAATGAATTGCTGTGGAAATCAGGAGATATATATATATATATATATATATATATATATATATATATTTAAATTTGATTAATTCTTCAAATTTTATTAGAAAAAAATCAAACCTACAAAAAAGAAAAAAGAATCACACACTGTGCATCAGTACTCTTCCTTTTTTTTATTGCTGAGCCATGTGACATTTTACCTATAAATACCGCAGCATGCCTGTCCTTAACTATAATACAATGATCACACTGCAGACCTTTAATGCTTCAGAGGGTACTGTCCCTTTAAAAATCTTCTCAATTGTTCTTCCCCTCCTCCCAAATCCTTTTTAGGTGTTTCCTCCTGATCCAGCCTGTAATCTTAGATCATGTCTCGGATTTGGTGTGTCTTGCCTCTTTGCACTCCTTTATCTCCTCTTCCTTCCATTGTGTGTGTGTGTTTCTTCATTGGTGATTTTGAACACTACTTCTCTTTCTTTACATTTTTATAAAATGTTTTGATTGAGGATCAAGTTATCTGGGTAAATTACAATAAATTTCAGGCTTCAGATAGGTTATCCAATCTACATTAACTATTGGGGCCTTTGTTGGAGATTGTCCAATGCTTCCTGGATTGGATCCTAAATTCTTAATTAGAGGAGATTAGCAGATTGGAAAACTAAATGTGGTTGGCTAAACTCAGAGATTAAATTGACCTGCCACATCTATACCAATGGTAGCAGAGAGTGGAAGAGAAAGGGATGCCTTAATTATTGGCTAACTGAAATAAAGAAATTAAAAAAAAAAAGAAGTAGCGGTATTTATAGAGCCATGGGGAAGCACTTGTAAGAGTACTGTTATTGGCTTGAAGTCAGGTTATTGATGAAACTTATTAAATTCTGAATGTTATTTGTAGATTAAAACAAAAGGGAGCTATTTCAAAACAATGATTTTTGTCACTCAACACACTTGAAATCTAGTTTATGTCTCACTTAATGGACAGTATAAAATAGCTGCACTGTAGGGTAGAACATTTCATCAGAAATTTAATCCAGCTATCCAGGGTTTATTTAAAGCCTCTGATATTTGATCACTTCATTAAAACAAGTTGGAACCATCAGAAAGCTGAGTTACCTGGGCCATGTTTTCTAGGATACTGTGCATCATGACGTACCATAGTTATATAAGGGACAGTCTAACTTCTCAGTATAATTTCTAGTGAAAAATTGTCTGTCAAGATTAACTTATGTGCTGCCCATGGCCAGAAGAAAAGACAATAAACAATGTATTTTCTATTTTGATTTTCAACTAAGAAAATTCGGTAGTATTTGTTGGTCAAACCATGTAATATGCTCAACTCCAAAATGAGAAAGCATCTCATCTTCCTACTTCATTCTTGTTAGCTTCATTAAAATTAAAAAAATACCTTGACATAATTTCAAACAACAGAAAAGCTGTAAGAATACTGCAAAGTATTCTCATATACCGTTCACATAGTTTACTCATGTTAACATTTTATCTTATTTGCTTTATGTCTTCTCATGTAGATTTTCTCCCTTGAATTATTTGAGAGTAATTTCAGATGTGAGGTCTCTTTACCCCTAAATACTAAAGTGTGTATCTCCTATAAACAAGGACCTCTTCTTGCATAGCTATAGTACAATAATTAAAATTGGGAATTAACATTGATACAATACTATTACCATCTACTGATCAAAGTTCACCATCTGTCCTTAATGCAGTGCATATCAAAAGATAATCTCAGATTATGAATTGCATTCAGTTGTTCTCTTTAGTCTCGTCAGCCTGACATTTTCAGAGTATACTTCAGTTAGAATGTCTCTTAATTTAGGTTTATTTGATACCAAGGGAACATTGCATGCAAATATGGGTACAATAAAGGACAGAAATGGTGTGGACCTAACAGAAACAGAAGATATTAAGAAGAGGTAGCAAGAATACACAGATGAACTATCCAAAAAAGATCTTCATGACCCAGATAATCACAATAGTGTGATCACTCACCTAGAGCTAGACATCCTGGAATGAGAAGTCAAGTGGGCCTTAGGAAGCATCACTATGAACAAGCTAGTGGAGGTGATGGAATTCTGGTTGAGCTATTTCAAGTCCTAAAAGATGATGCTGTGAATGTGCTGCACTCAATACGCCAGCAAATTTGGAAAACTCAGCAGTGGCCACAGGACTGGAAAAGGTCGATTTTCATTCCAATCCCAAAGGAAGGCAATGCCAAAGAATGCTCAGACTACTGCACAATTGCACTCGTCTCACACGCTAGCAAAGTAATGCTCAAAATTGTCCAAGACAGGCTTCAACAGTAAGTGAACAGTGAACTTCCAGAAGTTCAATCTAGATTTGGAAAAGGCAGAGGAACCAGAGATCAAATGGCCAACATCTGCTGGATCATCAAAAAAGCAAGAGGCTTCCAGAAAAACTTCTGCTTTATTGATTATGCCAAAGGCTTTGACTGTGTGGATCACAGCAACTGTGGAAAATTCTTAAAGACATAGGCATACCGAACCATCTGACCTGTCTCCTGAGAAATCTGTATGCAGGTCAAGAAACAACAGTTAGAATTGAACATGGAAGAACAGACTGGTTCCAAATTGGGAAAGGAGTGTGTTATGGCTGTTTATTGTCACCCTGCTTATTTAACTTATATGCAGAGTATGTCATGTAAAATGCCAAGCTGAATGAAGCACAAGCTGGAATCAAGATTGCTATGAGAAATATCAATAATCTCAGATTTTTGGATGACACCACACTTATGGCAGAAAGCAAAGATGAACTAAGGAGCCTTTGATGAAAGTGAAAGAGGAGAGTGAAAAGGTTGGCTTAAAGCTCAACATTCAGAGAACTAAGATCACGGCATCTGGTCCCATCACTTCATAGCAAATAGATGGGGAAACAATGAAAACAGTGAGAGATTATATTTTGGGGGGCTCAAAAATCATTGCAGATGGTGACTGTAGCCATGAGATTAAAAGACGCTTACTCCTTGGAAGAAAAGCTATGACAAAGCTAGACAGTATATCACAAAGCAAAGACATTACTTTCCCAACAAAAGTCCATCTAGTTAAAGTTTCAGTTTTTTCCAGTAGTTATGTATGGATGTGAGAGTTGGACTAGAAAGAAAGCTGAGCGCCAAAGAATTGATGCTTTTGAACTCTGGTATTGGAGAAGACTTTTGAGAGTCCCTTGGAAAGCAAGGAGAGTCAACCAGTGCATCCTAAAGTAAATCAGTCCTAAATATTCATTGGGAGGACTGATGCTGAAGCTGAAACTCCATTACTTTGGCCACCTGGTGTGATAAACTAACTCATTGGAAAAGATCCTGATGCTGGGAAAGTGTGAAGGCAGGAGGAGAAGGGGACGACAGAGGATGAGACGGCTGGATGGCATCACTGACTGCATGGACATGAGTTTGAGCAAGCTCCGGGAGTTGGTGATGGATAGGGAAGGCTGGTGTGCTACAGTCCACGGGGTCACAAAGAGTCAGACACGACTGAGCGACTGAACTGAACTGATGTTTGCTCATGACTGGGTTCAGATTATGCATTTTTAACAAGAATGCCACAGAATTGAGTTAGTGGTGTTTTGGCTTTTATTGTTGTTGTTGTTTTGTTTTGTTTTCGCCTGTGCTCGGTCTTCGTTCTGGTACACATACGGGCTCAGGCTCAAACCTGCGTTCCCTGCATTGGAAGACAGATTCTTTCTTAAAAAATTTATTTATTTTTAATTAGAGGACAATTGCTTTACAATGTTGCGTTGATTTTTGCCATACATCAACATGGAAGGCAGATTCTTAACCAGTGGAACACCAGCGGAGTTCTTTGGTTTTTTTGTTTTTGTTTTTTTCAGTGAATTATATCTGAAAGCACATGACGTCAGTTTGTTCCATTACTATGTTCTTAACATTGATCTCTTGGTTAAGGTGGCATCTGCCAAGTTTCTCCTAAATTACTGTGTTTCCTTTTGTGATACATTTCTCCTGTAGAGATGCTTTAAGACCATAAGCATTCCGTTACTTCTTAGTTTTTAGTATCCATTCATGTTTCTTGTCTGATATGATTATGATGGACTTCATTTTAAGCTGAACATTTTATTTTATATTTTGTTACCTTTAAGTCATCTTAACTTTCCTTTGGACATAGAAATGTTACGTATTTTAAGTTTTGGAGGTTAAGTGAAGGAAGCTTTTCAATAATAATGAAAAATGCCTATAACTATTTAATGTCCTATTGCACAGTATAACCAAATGGTTCATTTTGGTTGAGAAAGTTGGGTTCTGGTCACTATATGATCAAATATGGGTATAGTAAGTATCTGGGATGTTGAAAAATGGAAGCGAGAAGATGATGAGGCTAAGTAGGTTTAGGATTGGAAGAGAATGTGACTCAGACTTCATTCCTTCTTTATCTTGCCCTTTCCACTCTTATCTTCCACACAACCCTATCTTACAAAAAACTCAATACAAAAGAAAGAAGTCTAACTCAGAGGAACTCAGTGCAAACAAAGTAAAATAGAAGATAACCAGTCAATCAGTAACAGCTTATTCCCTCAATCTAGGACAAAGTAGCATTAAAATTTTTTTTTGGTGTTTATGAGCTAGATAGGAAATAAATTACGTTAATCATCTTTCAGGGTGTGTATAAATTATAAAACTTAACAAAATTAACTCCAGGTGACATTTATAGATTATCAGAATAGCAGCAAAAGTATACTAGCACCCAAGGTACAATTAATGATCTGAGACAAATATTAAAGTGTAGTCAAAATTTTGTTGAGCAAGAAAATACAAACATCAGTATGGTTTAAAAGGAAATCCAATGAACTCATTTAAACTAGTTTTAAATTACAAAAAAAGAATAATCTTGAAGGAAATGTATGAAGAAGCAGAGGACAGGACCCCTCAATCTGTGGGGAACTCAAGCAGAGGACAGGACCCCCTCAGTCTACAGGGGACTCTATCAGAGGTCAGGGCTCCCTCAATCTGCAGGGGACCCAAGCAGAGCACAGGCCTCTGGGTCCTGGGGCTGCATGCCAGGCCTGGTGCTCCATTCCACCCCTCTTGCTCAGCTACTGCCCCTACAGCTGAGTGACCACACCTTGCTTATGACGTGGTTGTGGGCATACAAGGCTTGTCAACCATCTACCTGGCTTCAGGACTCTGAGATACTAGAGAAGTCCAGCCACACTACAGCTGTCATCTCTGCGTCCAGCTGACTCCACTTGGAGGAGGTCTCTGGGCCTCTGGCCACCCCCTGGGACTTACAGCCTGCAGGCAACCCTCAGCCTCTGCAGGTTCAAAGCCTCAGCCCTCTGGGTCCCTAGGCCCAGCATGGGCCATACTCACCTCCCATGCCAGGAGTGGCTGGGATCCCTTGAAACATCCTGCCAGTTCTGAGTCAGGTGACTGGGAGAGAGAGGCTGCAGCCACTAGAGGGGTGACCTGGGGAAGAGAAGATATAACATAAGCTCTTAAGAAAAAAAAACCCAGTATGTCTTTGCACAGGAATAAATTTGGAGGAACAGGGGGAAAAAAAAAAAAAGAAATGTATGAAGAAAATGAAAAATGTTCTTTATATTCATTGTCCCTCCCTTCTTTAATCCTCCTTACTCTCACATCTGAAGGATAGATCCTCTTAGTAGTTTTGTGGGCATTAAATAACAGCCTTATTTATTTATTTGGCTGTGCCAGATCTTAGCTGCTGCATGTAGACTCTTTAAATGTGGCATGTGGGATCTAGTTCCCTGACCAGGGATCGAACCCAGGCCTCCTGCATTGGGATCATGAAGTCTTAATCACTGGAGCACCAACTTCCCTGGTGGCTCAGATGGTAGAGAGTCTGCCTGCAATTCAGGAGACCCAGGTTTGATACTTCCTGTGTTGGGAAGATCCCCTGAGGAAGGAAATGGCGACCCTCTTCAATATTCTTCCCTGGAGAATTCCAGGGACTGAGAAGCCTGGCAGGCTACAGTCCATGGGATTGCATGAGTGAGGGAATAAAACTTTGACTTTCACTGGGAAAGTCCCTAGCCTTATTTTTTGAAATGTATTTTATATACAGTGAAATAGCCAGGTCTTAAAAATATTATTTAACCAGTTTTGATGAATGCACAGTAAGACATCCATCTTTTCTGTCATCCTAGCACCTCGTCCTGGTTAATCTGCTCCCCCTCCAAGCAACTACTTGGTTTATTTCTATCACCATAGGTTGATTTTGCCTTTTCTATAATTTTTTCACATAGGGAATTTTATTGAATATATTTTTCTGGGAGTATTTAATGTACTCACAGTTGTGCATGGATCACCACAATCAATTTTAGAACCTTTTCCTTATCCCCCCAAATAATCTATTTCACAGAAAAAGAATCATACTTTATATGTTGTTTCTTTCATTTAACATAATGCTTTCAAGATTCATCCACATTGTAGCATGTACCTTCCTCCCTTCCCTGCATAATATTCCACTGTATGTATGCAGCATATTTTACTTATTCAGTCACCAGCTGAGGTCCATTTGAGTTATTTCCACTTTTTGGCTCTTCTGAACAATGCCGATATGTGCCTTCACTACAAGTTTTTGTGTAGACATGTTTTCATTTCTCATGGATACATACCTAGGAATGGAATTGCTCAGTTGTGTTAATTCTGTGTTTAACTCTTCAAGGAACTGCCAATGTAGGAGAGATCCAACTTCTCTACATTCAGGCCAATGCATTCTTATGCAAGGGCTTTTTCTGGGTATGAACACATATTTTCATTTATCTCGCATAAGTAGAATTTGAATTGCTTGTAGGGTAGATGTATGTTTAATATTGTAAAACTCTTCCACTGAAATTATGAGAATATTAATTGCTCTGCATCGTCTCCAACATTTGGCATGTCAGTTGTTTTATTTAGTCATTCTAGTTATAGCTATGTTCTTGTCAGTTGTTACCCAGTAAATGGCTCTATAATAGCTGCTTTAATTATAACAATGCATTCATTTTAAACATTTTATTATTTATTTATTTTTGGTGCACTGGGTCTTTGTTGCTGCATTTGGGCTCTTTTCTAGTTGTGGTTCATGGGCTTCTCCTTTGGTGGCTTCTTTTGTTGGGGAGAATGGGCTCTAGGTGCATGAGTTCAGTAGTTGCAGTGTGCAGGCTTAGTTGTCCCCTGAGGCATGTGGAATCTCCCTGGATCAGGGATTGATCCTGTGTCCTCTGCATTGGCAGGCAGATTCCCAGGCTCTGGACCACCAGGAAAGTCTTACCTGTAATTTATCTTTGAATAGTAGTCTATACATTACCTAAAATAGTAGCATTATCAAATTACAATAGCATTGTCAGGAAAATATTATTATTCAGGAGAAATAATTGGCTTCTGCTTTTTCATCATTATAATTATTGCTGAAGTAAACATAGTTGATTGAACACAGATTTTTAAAGATGTTATATAATTATCTTTTTAAAGATGCTGTATAATGTCAGATAACATTAAGCTTATAATAACGATATAAAAAATAAAGTTAAAGGTGACATAAGTTTTTTTTTAAGAGGTTGTGTTTAGTTTTGTTAACTGTA
This sequence comes from Ovis aries, assembly GCF_016772045.2. Classification (NCBI taxonomy): domain Eukaryota; kingdom Metazoa; phylum Chordata; class Mammalia; order Artiodactyla; family Bovidae; genus Ovis; species Ovis aries. Next base: position 24,196,420 of record NC_056078.1, read on the forward strand.
GAGAGGAGACAATTTATCCTGTAGCTTTGCTGTTTATTGGCCTTTAATCTTTAGATTAAAACAAAGATAGAACATAGAAAAGAGGAATTGAAGTTCAAGATGTTTCCTGATAGCATAAAAACCTCATGCTTGGTCTAAAAAGAGTTCAAATTTCTAATTAAAGTAGATTACATCAGATAATACTGACAGTAGTTGTAAATAAGAGCACTTACAAATAACATTAGTAAGATTTATGATGTTATGGGGAACGAAAGAGGTGCCTGGAAATTTAAAATAAAGGAGAAAAAAACTTAGTAAGTTGTCAGCTTCACAAAAGAAGAAATATAAATGTCCAAGAAATAAATTTTAAATGGTCAGACTCTATAATAAGTTGAAAAGCATACATTATTCTATCTTTTTTTCTTTCCATATGAATTTGGAAAGCTAAAAGAACATGATTAGAAAATATGGAAAATTTGACTTAAAACGGGACAGTCTAGGCAATCTGTGAGAAAATACATTGGTACTATCTTCCTTCTTCCCTGAAGTGCTGAAATGGTAAAGAATCCGCCGGCCCAGGCAGGAGACGTGGGTTTGATCTTTCGGTCAGCAAGATCCCCTAGAGTAGGAAATGGCAAGCCACTTCAGTCTCCTTGCTTGGAAAATTCCATGGATAGAGGAGCCTGGCAGGCTATAGTCATGGGTTCTCAAAAGAGTCAGACACAGAGCCACTGAGCACTACCACTATCTTTCTGGAGAGCAATTTGGATAGTCTTGAAAGTGTGTGTATGGCTGTTTCAGTCTAAAGAAAGGACTCAAATCCCTTTGTTTTATTCTATGGAGTATCATCCATCACTGATATATAACTAAAGGGTTAAGGGAGACTTGCCATATCAGGTTACCAGGATAAAGTAGGACTGATGGATGAAGGGTGGGATGAAACAGCATACTGGACAGTTCCTTGTTACAGTGAGCACTTAAGCAGAGGTTGGTGGATTGCTTGATAGAGGTATTGCAGATAGTTGGTGCTCACTAGATGGACTCCGTGCCCTTGAAATTCTCTTCTAACCTTGAGATCCTCTCAGCAGCTTAAGCAGAAAACACAGATGGCCACTTCATAACTTACTTAGCCACTAAGCTTGTGTAGTAGGGTTTTATATCAGAGCATGGTTAGCCTCTGGTGTATCTGTCCCATAATTAGTAAAACCCAGCTGGCACTGCAGGCAAAGGGTAAGATGTATAGAACTTCAATGTAAATAATCTAAAAATGCAGACATGAAAGATTCCACTGTTTTTATGTAGCTGGGTTCTCACTTCTTAGAACTGAATATAATGATGTGTAAGTTTAGCTCAAGGTGAATTTTTCTTGGGATGTGTAAAGGAGATTATTGCATTTGCTGGTATCATTGTGTTTCCTAGTAAGTACATTGTTTTATGATTTGTTGCCTACTGCCACTGAAAATCCTTTTTTATCACTTCTTCAGAATTTCAGCTTCGGATTTATTCCTGCCAGACATTTTCCTATTTTTCAGATGAATTCTATACTTGTCTTTATTTCCATGATAATTCCATGAGGCAATATATTAGGCTTAACAAACTTATTTTTCTCGTTTTGTGTTTATTTATTTTACTATACAAAAACATCAAACTTTATTTTTTTAATTAATTTTTTCCACCCTGCATTGAGATATAATTGACATATAACACTATACAAGGTTAAGGTGTGTAATGTGATAATTTGATATATGTGTATGTTTTGAAACGATTATCACATTTTTATGTTATTTTGGAATCAGTGAAATTTTCTTCCCTTTTAGTAGTTTGTAGCATTAGTCTCATTTACTACTGGCTAAAATTTTGCTCTTTGCTGTGTTTTAAAATTAATTATTAGTTAAAAGGTCTTAGATATTATTTGAATCTTTACTAGACAAGTATTGCTTGTCCCTGGCAAAAGTCCTTTGTTAACCATATTTAATCCAGTCTTTAGTCCCTCTGATTGCTCATCCCCAAGCTGATTTGTCTGATTCACTTTTGCAAGTAGAATACCAAGAGACCTTGTTGGAAATGCTTCATTATCAATGTCCAAATGTATAACATCTGCTGAGGTTTCTTCCTGCCTGGAGCCTTGTGTTCTCAAAACTCCCATTAGTTTCCATGGATGTCATCTCATTTGTTAGCAAGCATCAAACTGGTTTAAGAACAGACCACTAAGGGCTAGCTGGCAACTTTCCAGAGAGGCAAATTTAGGCTCAAGTTGTGACTTTGTAATCCTTAAAAGAGAGGTGAGAAAAATTCAGCAGTAACAAAAATCCGTCAGTGTTCACAGACTAGGAAATCATTTTCTGGTGCTCTTTTCATTTACTTTTATTGAAAGCCTTATATTTGGTTGTCAGTCTTTACAACTATACTTAGTGGATGATATTAAAACTAAGGATTTCCCAGTTCATTGTGTAACACCAGTCTTTTGGAAACTGTAAAATTCAGAATCTTTCTTCTGATTTTTTATTTTATTCTTGTGTTCCTTTTCCTTTATTTGATTTATATTCTATGTTTAAGGTGTTTATGAGGCTTTAAAAAGTAATGGAGCTGTAGATCTGAATTTGCCTGCTTATAATTGTTAAAGAAATACTTAAAAGGAAAGGGGGAAATGCAGTGCCTTCCTCTATATGATTAAATGACTTCTAAATTATTATTATTATTTTTTGTAATGTCTACATTTCCTTGTAATGCCTTCATTTTCATCTATGACATTTTGTTTGCCCTATGAAGTACTTGAAACAATGATGGCAATGCCAGTGCTAATGTTTCATTTCAAATAATATGTATCTAAGCAGACACTTAACTATCTTTTCCTTTAATTGTAAATTTATTTGTTGTGGACTGTGAGCCTCCTCCAATTTACCCAGATGGACAGAATTAACATTTGTCTCATACTCTTTCAAATCACTTTGTTACATATAAAAGCATACATACAGAGAGTAGTATCATACTCTAACATTTTGCCATATGCTTTTAAAATTTCAGTTCTGAAATAATACATGCAGAGTTCATGTAAGACATTTGTGTAGTTCAGAATTATTGCAAGAACAGTCAATCACCAGTCAAGTGATTAAGAAATAGAATATTGCCAATACTGCAACCATCTGTGCCTACCATTAGACCATCTCATCACCTTCCCAACCCCCAAGAGGAAATTTCTTTCCTGCCCTTAGTGTAATCATTTCTTTACTCTATATATAAAGTGTTGTCATTCCTGTATGCATCTTCAATACCATAGTTCTAAAGGGTAAATTTCTACAGGATAAGTACAGAGGAGGGAGATGAGCATGTAGTTAAAAGAAAATTTTTTCTCTTGAATAAAATTATTTCTTTCTCATTACAAGAATGTTTCACCAGTCACTAATTCCATAGCAAATAATAAACATTTGGTTTATGTTCCTATAACTACACTAATATTAATTATGGTTTTATAAAAATTAGATTGTATTATATTACTTTTTTGAGGCTTCATTCATTCTTGTAATATTAAATTTATGTACTTCTTGTTGGGTCAGAGTAAGTAGATTTCTATCATGATATTAAAAATTGAGAAATATGGATTTAAGAATACTATTTAAAGACATAAAGGGAATCAGTCATAAAATCAAAATAGTTTGTCTTTTAAATTAGTAGAGTAAAACAAAAGAAAAATAACCCATTTAACAAACATAGACCCAACCTAAAAGAAATCCGACAGACTGAATAACTAAAACAAAATCTAAATGATCTATTATTCACAAGACACAATCCTAAAAGCAATGTGAGTTGAAATGCAAAGGATGGGCAAAAGATTTTCCAGAAAAGTGTAAACAAAAATAATGTACTTGAGGTGTAAATAGAATTTTTTGATAGTTATTTTCCTCTAAATTTAAACTTAAACCAAAAGCAACAAGTTTATCACCTCTAGATATTATCAATTCTTATTCTTTATTGTCTGATATTTTAAAGTGATTATGTTATTTTCATTTTTAAAATTATTACTGAGATTTATTTCAGCCTTATTGGGGGTATAATTGACAAAGGGAATTTTCTGGCAGTTCAGTGGTTAGGACTCTGAGCTTTCACTGCTGAGGGCATAGATTCCATCCCTGGTCAGGAAACTAGTTGGATCCCACAGATTACCTAGTGTAGCTTTCCCCCTCCACCACCACAAAAAAATTGACGAATAGGTTTGCAAGCTACTCAAAGTGTACAATGTGAAGAGTATTCCCTCCATTGAGTTAATCAGCATGGATTTATCTTTCCCTTTCTCATAGACTTACCTTTCTTTTTCATTTTTCTTACTGAAAACATGTAAATCCTACTCTCTTGTTGTTGTTCTTTTAATTACTAAATCGTTCTGATTCTTTTGAGACTCCATGGACCATAGCCCACCAGGTTCATCTGTCCATGGGATTTCCTAGGTAAGAATATTGGAGTGGGTTGCCATTTCATTCTCAGGATCTTCCCAACCCAGGGATTGAACCCAAGTGTCCTGCATTGGCAGGCAAATTCTTTATCACTGAGCCACCTGGAAAGCCTTCTATTCTCTTGGCAAATTTCAGTTATACGGTACATTGTTATCAACTATAGTTACTAAATTATACCTTACCACCTCAGACCTTATTCATTGTATAACTGAAAGCCTGTACCCTTTTACCAACCTCTCTTTGTTTCTCTCATGCCCCAGCTCCTAGCAATCAATTTTTACTCTGTTTCTGTGAGTTTGATTTTTTTTTTTTAGATTCCATAAATATATATGATACCATGCAATATTTATCTCTCTCTGTGTAACATATTTCTCTTAGAAAAATGCCTGCTAGGGTCATCCATGTTGTTGCAAATGATAGGATTTCCTTCCTTTTAAAGACAATATGTGAGGCCATCCAAGACGGATGGGTCATGATGGACAGATCTGACAGAATGTGGTCTACTGGAAAAGGGAATGGCAAACCACTTCAGTATTCTTGCTTTGAGAACCCCATGAGCAGTATGACAAAGCAAAAAGATAGGACACTGAAAGATAAACTCCCTGGGTTGGTAGGTGCCCAATATGCTACTTGAGATCAGGGAGAAATAATTCCAGAAAGAATGAAGGGATGGAGCCAAAACAAAAACAACACTCAGTTGTAGATGGGACTGGTGATAGAAGCAAGGTTCCATGCTGTAAAGAGCAATATTGCATAGGAACCTGGAATGTTAGGTCCATGAATCAAGGCAAATTGCAAGTGGTCAAACAGGAGATGGCAAGAGTGAACATTGACATTCTAGGAATCAGCGAACTAAGATAGACTGGAATGGGTGAATTTAACTCAGACGACCATTATATCTACCAGTATGGGCAGGAATCCCTTAGAAGAAATGGAGTAGCTGTTACAGTCACCAAAATAGTCCGAAATACAGTACTTGGATACAATCTCAAAAATGACAGAATGATCTCTGTTCGTTTCCAAGGCAAACTATTCAATATCATGGTAATCCAAGTCTATGCCCCTTCCAGTAATGCTGAAGAAGCTGAAGTTGAACAGTTGTATGTAGACCTACAGACCTTCTAGAGCTAACACTCAGAAAAGATGTCCTTTTCATTATAGGGGACTGAAATGCAAAAGTAGGAGGTCAAGAAACACCTGGGGTAGCAGGCAGATTTGGCCTTGGAGTACAGAATGAAGCAGGGCAAAGGCTAATAGAGTTCTGCCAAAAGAACTCACTGGTCATAGCAAACACCCTCTTCCAACAACACAAGAGAAGACTCTACACATGGATATCGCCAGATGGTCAACACCGAAATCAGATTGATTATTTTCTTTGCAGCCAAAGATGGAGAAGCTCTATACAGTCAGCAAAAACAAGACTGGGAGCTGACTGTGGCTCAGATCATGGAATCCTCACTGCCAAATTGAGACTTAAATTGAAGAAAGTGGGGAAAACCACTAGACCATTCAGGTATGATCTAAATCAAATCCTTTATGACTATACAGTGAAAGTGAGAAATATATTTAAGGGACTAGATTGGACAGACAGAGTGCCTGATGAACTGTGGATGGAGGTTCATGACATTGTACAAGAGACAGGAATCAAGACCATCCCCAAGAAAAAGAAATGCAAAAAAGGAAAATGACTGTCTGAGGAGGCCTTAGAAATAGCTGTAATAAGTAGAGAAGTGAAAAGCAAAGGAGAAAAGGAAAGATATACTCATTTGAATGCAGAGTTCCAAAGAATAGCAAGGAGAGATAAGAAAGCCTTTCTCAGTAATCAATATAAAGAAATAGAGGAAAACAATAGAATGGGAAAGACTAGAGATCTCATCAAGAAAATCAGAGATACCAAGGGAACATTTCATGCAATGATGGGCTCAATAAAGGACGTAAATGGTATGGACCTAACAGAAGCAGAAGAGATTAAGAAGAGGTGGCAAGAATACACAGAACTGTACAAAATAGATCTTCACAACCCAAATAATCACTATAGTGTGATCACTCACACTCAGCTAGAGCCAGACATCCTGGAATGTGAAGTCAAGTGCGCCTTAGGAAGCATCACTACAAACAAAGCTAATGGAAGTGATGGAATTCCAGTTGAGCTATTTCAAATCCTGAAAGATGATGCTGTGAAAGTGCTGCACTCAATATGCCAGCAAGTTTGGGAAACTCAGCAGTGGCCACAGGACTGGAAAAGGTCAGTTTTCATTCCAATCTCAAAGAAAGGCAATGCCAAAAAATGCTCAAAGTACCATACAATTGCACTCAGCAATACATGAACTGTGAAATTCCAGATGTTCAAGATGGTTTTAGAAAAGGCAGAGAAACCAGAGATCTAATTACCGACATCTGCTGGATCATTGAAAAGCAAGAGTTCCAGAAAAACATTTATTTCTGCTTTATTGACTATGCCAAAGCCTTTGACTGTGTGGATCACAATAAACTGTGGAAAACTGTGAAAGAGATGGGAATGTCAGACCACCTGACCTGCTTCTTGAGAAACCTGTATGCAGGTCAGGAAGCAACAGTTAGAACTGGACATAGAACAACAGACTAGTTCCAAATAGGAAAAGGAGTACATCAAGGCTGTATATTGTCACCCTGCTTATTTAACTTATATGTAGAGTACATCATGAGAAATGCTGGGCTGGAGGAAGCACAAGCTGGAATCACGATTGCTGGGAAAAATATCAATAACCTCAGATATGCAGATGACACCACCCTTATGGCAGAAAGTGAAGAAGAACTAAAAACCTCTTGAAAGTGAAAGAGGAGAGTGAAAAAGTTGGCTTAAAGCTCAATATTCAGAAAACAAAGATCATGGCATCCAGTCCCATCATTTCATGGCAAATAGATGGGGAAATGGTGGGAACAGTGGCTGACTTTATTTTTCTGGGTTCCAAAATCACTGCAGATGGTGATTGCAGCTGTGAAATTAAAAGATGCTTACTCCTTGGAAGGAAAGTTATCACCAACTTAGACAGCATATTAAAAAGCAGAGACATTACTTTGGCAACAAATGTCCATCTAGTCAAGGCTATGGTTTTTCCAGTGGTCATGTATGGATGTGAGAGTTGGACTATAAAGAAAGCTGGGCACAGAAGAATTGATGCTTTTGAACTGTGGTGTTGGAGAAGACTCTTGAGAGTCCCTTGGACTGCAAGGAGATCCAACCAGACCATCCTAAAGGAGGTCAGTCCTGGGTGTTCATTGGAAGGACTGGTATTGAAGCTGAAACTCCAACACTTTGGCCACCTGATGCAAAGAGCTGACTCATTGGAAAAGACCCTGATGCTGGGAAAGATTGAGGGCAGGAGAAGGGGATGACAGAGGATGAGATGGTTGGATGGCATCACCAACTCGATGGACATGGGTTTAGGTAAACTCTGGGAGCTGGTGATGGACAGGGAGGCCTGGCAAGCTGTGGTTCATGGGGTGGCGGAGTCAGACATGACTGAACGACTGAACTGAACTGAAAGACAATAAAATCCCATTGTGTACATCTACCATATTTTTTGTACCCATTACTCATTAATCAATTGACAAACACTTAAGTTGTTTCCTTACCTTGACTGTTTTGAATAGTGCTACTACTTTATTTGAGGTACTATCTCATTGTGGTGTTGATTCGTGTTTTTTTAATAATGAATAATGATTAGCTTCTTTTCATGTACCTGCTGGCCACCTGTTTGTCTTTTTGGGAAAAATGTCCATTAAGTCTTTAATTTTTATTTATTTATTATTATTGGAATGAAACAGTTTTTCATAGAAAGTTGATTGATACTGAAATTTCCTGCATGTGGTTTTCTGAATTTTTATTTATATTTTTAATGTAATTAGAAATTTTACAATTTTTATTATTAAGGTAGCAGATGGTTGGAATCTACACTTACATAGATACTTCTCCCTAACACTTTCCACATACACACACAGAGGACTGTATCATATGTAATTTTTCAGCTGCCCTTTTTAATGCTATATTTTGAAATGTTGTCATTGCAATGCAGGCTACTTTAGTGAATACCTAGAATTCCATTGTACAGACATATCATACTGTACTTTATTTACCCAGTCCTGTATCCTTTTGAAACCTTTGTTTTTATGATGCAACTCAAACCAGCTTTACATAAATATTCTCAAAACTTTTTTTTTAATCTTTTTTTGGCCACACTGCAGTGTGATCTTAATTCCTCACCTAAATTCTAGGCCATGTACCAAGCAGTGAAAGTGCAGGATCTTAACTATTGGACCACTAGGAAAGTCTCACATAAATATTCTCATATTAGTAAAGAACTACTGTTCATACTGCGGCACAATTGTGCTCATTTCACATGCCAGCAAGGTAAGGCTCAAAATCCTCCAAGCTAGGCTTCAACAGTATGTGAACCAGAAATTCCAGATGTACAAGCTTGATTTAGAAAAGGCAGAGGAACCAGAGATCAAATTGCCAACATCTGTTGGATCATAGTAAAAGCAAGAGAATTCCAGAAAAACATCTACTTTTGCTTCCTTGACTATGCTAAAGCCTCTGACTATTTGGATTACAGCTAACTGTGGAAAATTCTTAAAGAGGTGGGAATACCAGACCACCTTACCTGCCTCCTGAGAAACCTGTATGCAGGTCAAGAAGCAACAGTTAGGACCAGACCTGGAACAATGGACTGGTTCCAAATCGGGAAAGGAGTGCATCAAGGCTCTATATTGTCACCCAGGCTCTATATTGTCACCCTGCTTATTTAACTTATATGCAGAGCAAATCATGTGAAATGCTGGGCTGGATGAAGCTAAAGCTGGAATCAAGATTGCTGGGAGAAATATCAATAACCTCAGATAAACTGATGACATCACTCTTATGGCAGGAAGCAAGGAAGAAGTAAAGAGCCTCTTGATGAAAGTGAAAGAGGAGTGAAAAAGCTGGCTTAAAACTCAACATTCGAAAAACTAAGATCATGGCATACGATCCCATCACTTCATGGCAAATAAAAGGGGGAATAATGGGAACAGTGGCAGACTTTATTTTTGGGGGCTCCAAAATCACTGCAGATGGTGATACAGCCATGAAATTAAAAGATGGTTGCTACTTGGAAGAAATGCTATGACCAACCTAGACAACATATTAAAAAGCAGAGACATTACTTTGCTGACAAAGTTCTGTATGGTCAATGTTATGGTTTTTCCAGTAGTCATGTCTGGATGTGATAGTTGGACCATAAAGAAGGCTGAGGACCAAAGAGTCGATGCTTTCAAACTGTGATGTTGGAGAAGACTCTTGAGAGTCCCTTGGATCACAAGGAGATCAAATGAGCCAATGCTAAAGGAAATCAACCCTGAATATTCACTGGAAGGACTGTTGCTGAAGCTGAAGCTCCAATACCTTGACCACCTGATTCGAAGAGCAGAGTCATTGGAAAAGACCCTGATGCTGGAAAAGACTGAAGGCAGGAGAAGGGGACAACAGAGGATGAGATGGTTGGATGGCATCACTGACTCAATGGACATGGTTGAGCAAACTCCAGGAGATAATGAAGGACAGGGAAGCCTGGCTTGCTACAACGGGGTCTCAAAGAGTGAGACATGATGGAGTGACTGAACAACAACAAAACAGGTTAAGTGCAATCAATTGTGTTAAATATGTGTGCAGAGAATTTAAAGAAGGGAGTGTTCAGTTTTATGTGAGTGCATTAGTCCCTCAGTCATGTCCGGCTCTTTGCAACCCCATGGACTGTACCCTGCCAGGGTCCTCTGTCCATGGGATTCTCCAGGCAAGAATACTAGCATGGATTGCCATTTCCTTCTCCAGGGGATCTTCCCAACCCAATGTTTGAACCTGGGTCTCCTGCACTGTAGACAGATTCTTTACCATCTGAGCCACCAGGGAACCCCCTTTTATCTGAGTGAGGCAGCAGGATAAGAAATAATTGATTAGGGAAAAAAAAGAGAAATATTTGATCTGGGATTTCCTTGGCAGTCCAGTGTTTAATCTGGGCTAGCACTGCAGGGGGAAAGTGTTTCATCCATGTCTGAGAGATCAGATCCCTTGTGACTTGTGATGTGGCCCAAAAAGTAAAAAAATAAAAACACCACTACCAACAGCAAGAAGAAAACATATAAAAAGCTGGGGAATTAAGAAATACTTGATTTCACAATGTCACATTTCCTCTAGTTCTTTATTAGAGGCAAATTGGAAGCCCCAAAAGCTTTCTATGTTAAGTTTTACTTGATGATAGGGCTGCTTAAAATAGCCTAGAGGAAGCAAGGCTGGGGGTAGGGCTGGGTAGGGGAGTATGGTTGGTTTAAGAGACATTCTGTAAAATATGGCCCAAAGCCAGGAACTTGGAGGCCTTGCTTTCTGGACTGAAAAATGTGAATTTTGCTCTGGGGAATCTTGGTTCCCTCTTTCCTTTACCAAGCTGTTCTTTGAGTCTTTATGGGCTTTTTAGCTTCAGATCTAAGGGAACCAGGCAGGGGTTAGTTTAGAATGCATGGTTTCTAGAACCCCCTTGGGTGATGTTGTTGTTTAGCCAGGTGCAGTGTGGAATATAGCCTAAAGCGATTAGATTTGCATTTCAAATGAATTCCATAAATAACTGCATTGTCTAATAATTTGTAATTTGGATAGGACAACTGAGAAACCAATTTTTATTTCATTTTAATTTTAAAATTTAAAATACGACTTTATTTTGGTACCATTGCATTTTCATTCAATCACTGAATATTTAGCATTGAATTGCGATTCATTAAGTATAAAATATACACTAAATTTCATAGGTTTTATGTAAAAAGGTAAACTTACTGATAATTTTTATAATAATTCCATGCTGAAATAATTTGGTTGCTATGGTGACTTAAATAGAAATATATTAAATTTTATTTTACCTGCTTCATTTTTACCTAAAGAAAATATCTCCTAAAGGCTTTGAAATGAATTTTGTAGCTCACATCGTATTTACATTGGACAGTGCTTCCTTTGAACAGCATGAAGGTTTGGGTGTGCTATATTCTGCAAACCAATCCGAATTCTGAGATTAATCCACTCAGGGTAGCTTAGGTCCAGACAATGTTTGCTATCTAATGCTCATGAAAATGTGAGTTCCATTAGAACTGGTCCCTTTCCTCTGCTTTTGATGGATACATGCCTTGTTATTGGTCTCCATAAGCATTTTGAATGCATGTACGGAGGCAAAGAAGTAGGAATGGGGAACACAGGGATAAACGGGAGTGTACTCAACTTAATGGCTTCTCAGAAGACTCATGGGTCATTAGTAGATTTGGGGGTTAAAGCAAGCCCAAAGAATGAGGTAATTCATTAACTTTTAGACATGAAAGTTTTAACCACTCAGTCTTGTCCGATACTCTGAGATCCCATTGACTGTAGCCCACCAAGCTTCTATGTCCATGGAATTCTCCAGGCAATAATATTGGAGTTGCCTGCCATACCCTTCTTCAGGGGATCTTCCTGACCAAGGGTTAGAATTTGGGTCTCTTGTATTGCAGGCAAATTCCTTACCATCTGAGCCATCAGGGAAGCCCTTTTAGACATGGTTCAGTTGTAATTGCCAGGTGAAGATGTCTAGTTAGTGGATAAATGAATTTCACATTCAGGAGAAATGTCTTTTCTTGATGTGAGAATCAGCAGCAGGCAATCATAGACTGAAGGGCAAGTGTGCCAATAAACGGGGTGAATGGAGAGGAGACAAAGGGAAACACTCTCCTTTATATGTGGGCAAAGAAGCCAACCAGGGAGACTGAAATGATGGACTCAGAACTGAAAGAAAGATCATAAGTGACCAATTGGACTACCGTGGTGAATCTTGGATAGTTTCAGTGGGGTAGTGGGAGCAGAAGCCTAATTATAATGGGTTGAAGGTACATGATAGGTAATTGCAGTTTGGATGACATTGTTTGTGAACAGCGCAGAGAGGTAAGGTGGGAGCTAAATATTTCTGGAGGCTTTTGTTTTCTCAAGACAAAAGATTTCAGTTTGTCCTAGGCTGTGGGGAAGAAGGTAGCTAGGAGAAATTTACTGATCCTTGACTCCAGAATGCTCTCTGATTTTTCTGTTAGGAATGTATAAATACCTCTGTGCATACCATCACCAGCTAAGTGCTGAATACACAGTCAGTATTCTTGGAGATTATGTTATTATTCGTAGAAAGTCTAAACTGAAATAGACACATTTTCTTCAAAGGAAAATGTTGGAGGAAGGGAGCAGAGACCCAAGGCATGTGAACCGTAAGCCTGGATGTGTGTTCATGGCTAGTTGTATCTGACTCTGGGACCCCAAAGAGTAGCCCATCAGGCTCCTCTGTCCATGGCATTTTCCAGGCAAGAATACTGGAGTGGTTTGCCATTTCCTTCTTCGGGGGATTTTCCTGACCCAGGGATTGAACCTGTGTCTCCTGCATTGGCAGAAGGGTTCTTTACCACTGTGCCACCACTGTGCACACATGTACAGGGGTGATGTAGAAAGCATCAAAAACTAAAACCTTTCTTGGTTCCTCATAGGATCATAAATTAGCTAGTTATCTGATGGCCTTCTGGAGGGAGTTAGGCGAGGCAAGGTCTTTGAATATTATCTTTGATCATGAGGGAACATTCCAGGTGGAGTGACTTGACAGGAGTTAAACCCTACTGGAAAACAGGATTACAAATCTCCAGAAATCTTGAGGAGAGTTTAAGTGCCATTAACAAACAAACCCAAAAAAGTCCATGTAAACTGCATTTGCAAAAACTCGTGTGGTTGGATAAATAATCTGCAATTTGTATGTTCTTTTGTTTTAAAATTTAATATGGCAATTCATATTATGGTATTAATAACAGGAAGTTTTCACCGTATCTTTTTCTCCTAATTATATGAAACTAACAAATTTGAAGAAAAAGTTATACTAGAAAGTAAAACATACCAGCTCAGAGAAGGCGATGGCACCCCACTCCAGTACTCTTGCCTGGAAAATCCCATGGACGGAGGAGCCTGATAGGCTGCAGTCCATGGGGTCGCTAAGAGTCAGGCATGACTGAGCGACTTCACTTTCACTTTTCACTTTCATGCACTGGAGAAGGAAATGGCAACTCACTCCATTGTTCTTGCCTGGAGAATCCCAGGGACGGGGGAGCCTGGTGGGCTGCCGTCTATGGGGTTGCACAGAGTCGGACACGACTGAAGCAACTTAGCAGCAGCAGCAGCAGCAGCAAAACATACCAGGGTTATTCTGAAGAGGATTTATAGGCCAAGGAATATTTGTGGGAGAAATAGATGGTGACCTTTGACTGCTTCCTTAAGACCTAGCCTCTAAATTGGGTTCCAGTTTCACTCCTTTCCTTAATAATTTGTGAGAACCCTGTGTGAAAAGTGAAAGTGTTAGTCTCTCAGTTGTGTTTGACTCTTTGACTCCATGGACTGTAGCTCTCCAGGCTCCTCTGTCCATGGAATTCTCCAGGCAAGAATACTGGAGTGGATTGCTATTCCCTTCTCCACGGGATCTTCCTGGCCCAGGCACTGAACCTGGGTTTCCTGCAAAGCAGGCAGATTCTTCACTATCTGAGACACCAGGGAAACCCCGTGTGAAACCTGTGTGCATATACTGAATTTGGGGATTAAGCTATGATATTTTATTTAAAGAGCAATGTTGTTCTGCTATAACTCACAGACAGATGAATAGAAGTAGTATGTACTATGCTATAGAGTAGTTATTTATCTTTTTAAAGTTATTTTTAAAATCCTGAGAAATTATTGTTCTTTAAGTGTAGTTGTTTTGAACTGTAAAGTTGGAGAATACTCTTGAGAGTCCTTTGGGCTCCTAGGAGATCAAACCAGTCAATCATAAAGGAAATCAATAGTGAATATTCATTGGGAGGACTGATGCTGAAACTGAAGCTTCAATACTTTGGCCACCTGATGCGAAGAGCTGACTCATTAGAAAAGACCCTGATTCTGGGAAAGAGTGAAGGCAGGAGGAGAAGGGGAAGACAGAGGGTGAGATGGTTGGATGGCATCATTGACTCAATGAACATGCGTTTAAGCATGCTCCTGAATATGATGAAGGACAGGGAAGCCTGGTGTGCTGCAGTCCATGGGGTCGCAAAGAGCTGGACAGCAACAATACTAGTTGATTTACAATATCATGTTAATTTCAGGTGCAATTCTTTTTTAGATTCTTTTCCCTTATAGGTTGTTATAAATTATTGAGTATAGTTCCCTGTGCTATATAGTAGGTCTTTGTTGGTTTATCTATTTTATATATAGTATTGTCTGTAAGTTGAGTTATCGTAAGGAAATTGAGGTGCAAAGGGGATCTATAGAGCTTTATGCCACGTGGTTGGTAAGCAATAGAAAGGGGAGTTACCAGTTTCATTCTGGGAAAGCTCACATTATTAAAAATATATGAAACAGTTAAAGAATATAAAAAAAGTGTAAAGAATAATACACTGAACATCAGAGTTGGTTATTAATTTTAAGCTTGGATAGGGTTGTTCACGAAAAGTGTGAAGACTAAAAAGGCAGTGGATCTGGAATCTTCTAAGGAACAGGCTTGGGGGACACACCTACAGCCAAGGGACAGACATTCAAGAGTGAGGCTCCAGGGGAGACCTAGATTTTAGTTTCATTGGAGAATCCCCTTGGGGATCTTCGAAAGAGCAGAGTAGGTGTGTAATAGTTAAGGAATGTTTGGATTTGGCAGTTCAGAAGTCATTTATAACCTTGAGGGGTAACCCCTGAAGATATTCGAATGAGGAGGGAATTTAGTGGGTTGATAGCTTTGAGGCAGATTTGGAGTCTGGGTTTTGGGATTTTTTTTTTTTTTTGTCTTTTGTTATTTTTACATGAATTAACACATTTATTTTAGGCTAGCAATGTTACAAATGGTGGACCTTTAGTTTCTTCAGTCAGACTATAGCCTGATAGACGTGGTGCTGTAGGTTTGGGAATTACCTGCCACCTTTTCAGGAACCACAGAACCAGATCCCCAAAGCTTGTCTCTTCATTTTGTTTTTGCCACCAGATAAGCAAGTGTACTTGTGGGCTGGCTGATTTCAATTTTTTTCATCATTTTCCTGAGGGAGGTACCATAATGGGCTCTTCTTGACAGATAGTCCTGGCCTTGGTGCTTTTAGCCTTGCCACCAGAGAGGGGTTTTTTTTAATCTTTCTCTCTTTTTTTTAATGTCTTACATACTTTTTTTTTTTGCTATGCCTCGAGGCATGTGGGAACTTTGTTCCTGACTAGGGACTGAACTTGAGCTCTGTGGACCACCAGGGAAGTTCTGGATTTTTATCTTTTTGACTAGGAATAAATTATACTGGCTCTTAGCTGCTGAGGAGGTGGTCTAAAACAAGGTCATCTCTGACTAGAGAGGTTTAGCTTTTAGGTCAGTTTTACACTTTTGGAATGCATTTGCAATTAACTTGGTTTTTGACTAAATAGAAGTTGTCCCTCCCTTTAGATAAGTCTCCTCCTTTGCCCCACCCTCAAGTAAAGGATTTACTGTGGATTCTAAAACCCTGTGGCCAAATGAGGGTGGAGTTTTGGGGGGTAAGAATGAAAACTTTAGGAAAGCTTTTGCATCTGGCTTCTGGATCTGAAGGAGAAAATTGAGACACTTCTGTAGTTTCTGCCATGGCTCCTATTCGGCACAAGCTTGGAAAAACCATAAGGCCCTGTGGCCCCAAGGTAGGACAGGTTGGGGTGTATAGTCATCCAGTCTCTATGCTCCTGCTCTTCTGGCTTACCCAGCCCTGCCTATCTGTGGCCTTTGAAACCCCTCACTGGGTAGCTGTAGGCAAACTGGAGAAACAGATAAGAGGCAAACTAAAAAAGAATGTTAGGGTTACAAATCTTGGTAGGGCAGGTATTCCTTTTTTATGCCTAAAAAAGGAAAAGGGGGAAATTAATGGCTGGGATTCTGGAATAGATAATTTCACTGCTCTAATAAAATAAAGTAGATCCCCTTCGAAGGAGGATATTTTTGATGTATGTGTGTGTTAAATGCTTATTTTAGAATTTCCTTAGGTGGATCTTTGGTGAGTCACTGGTTCATCTTTACTTTTGACTTAAATCTGATTTTGTTAGCAAGGAGTTGTGGTGAGCATTGTTTGGTGGTAGGTTGGACAGCAGGGCTGACCTCTGTGCGTCTTTTTCAGGCTGCTTTTTAAAGGGAATATGAGAGGGAAAATACAGTATCAGGAATGATTGTGTCTTCTGAAAGTCAAACTTCATGGAGGCCTCAGTGGTTTTCCCTCGGGTTTTTCTTCACATGCTCAATTTTCAGGTTGAGGAAGCAGACCTGGGACGTGTTTCTTCTGATTAGGGATAAATACACTGTGGGCTGCTCCTGCCGCTTTATTTGTTAGTTTTTAAAATTGATTTTTCCTCCAAGGAGGTGAAGAAAAAAAATTGGTTCTTGGTGGGGAAGGGGTTGAAAAAACTTAAGATATCACAATGAGGTCACCGTATGTAAACACAGACACACTATATCTGTGATATTATGATCTTCTGGGGAGGTATTAAGATCTTCTGGGGAGGAATATTAGGGGAAAAATGTTTTAAAAGACTTCTGCAAGAAGGGGTGGGGAAAAACGAAAAGTAGGTTAAGAAACAAACTGATTATCTGTGTAGTAAAGGTTATAGTCTTGTTGGACCAAAGTTCTGAAAATGCTTTGGAAGTTTTTCTTTTTTCTTGTAGTCTGGGTACCTGTTTCTGGTTGTAGGAAATGCAGCATGTATGGAATGTGAGCATGCGTTGGGAGGGCTGCAATCAGATCCTGTTCAAAGGGCAGAGTCAGAATTTTCAGAATAGAAGGCCTCTTTCCTACTTCTCTGGTGGCTCAGATGGTAAAGCGTCTGCCCCCAATGCGGGAGACCTGGGTTCGATCCCTGGGTCGGCAAGATCCCCTGGAGAAGGAAATGGCAACCTACTCCAGTATTCTTGCCTGGAAAATCACATGGACAGAGGAGCCTGGTGGGCTACAGTCCATGGGGTTGCAAAGAGTCAGACACGACTGAGCGGCTTCACTTCACTTCCTCAGTACCATTTGGCTCCTGCACGTGTAGGTATAAGAGTGTCCTGAGGATAGGAATGTGGAAAAATGAGAACATGGCAATAGCTTGGGAACTATTGGATCCAGATCTCATCTAAGGAGTTCAACATTCCTGTTAGTTCAGAGTGTGTGCAACCTGTAATCTTGGAATGGGTATTGAATGGAGGACAGACAACTAGGGGACTTTGAAATCATTTACTGTCTTTTAAATTGTACCCTTGGGTCTTTTTGGAGTAGTAGAGGACAAGAATGGAACTTGCGGGGGAGGGGCTGGGGTAGGAGGAGAAGAGATACAAACACAGGTAGGTAGTTATTTGGGTTTTGCTGTAACAGCTTCCAGAAAAACCCAAAGGAAATTATTGGCCAACCCAATAATTTGCACTTCAAGATGAATGTTCAGGAAATACACTATACCTAGGCAGATTAAATGCCAATAAAATCATCATTTAAAAAACTGTAGCCATTGGGGCTTATTTCAAGTAGTTGGATTCTCGCTCTCAGTGATGTCATGGAAACAACTCCTTGCAGCTTATTAGGTGTGTGCATTTCTTCCCAACTCTTGCTTAGTTGGTCACTTTGATAGTGGATTGGCACCACAAAAATTGGCCAACCCTACAAAATAGGGCTTCCTCCCCACCACTTCCCGAGTTCTAAAAGACAAATGTTGACTGTTGTACGTAGCCTTCCTAAAATATCTTAAACAAGTATTATAAAAAAAATATGTATTCTGCATTTAGATTTCTTTCACTTACTATACCTAGAAGTCTTTGCATAGAGTGCTTTGTCAATTTTGGTTTACTTTCAAGGGAAATATATTAAAAAGTCAAAATAGCTTTTAATCATATCTGGCCTAAATAAACCTTTGCTGTTTCCTCACTATAAAGTATTGCTCCTAAACTCTTTCTATTCACCATTAGTTTCTTCCAGAGTAACTTTATGCAGATATGAATGTGTATATTATTTCTTTTTATACAAAACATATTTCACATATAATCTTTTCCTGTTAGCTATGGAATTTTTTATCCTTTTTTATGGTTGCAAGACATTATATAGCTATATCACAATTTAATTAGCCTGCTACAGATGGACATTGAAATCTTTTCAGCTATTTGTTTAAATATACAAAGCTGTCAAAACATGTAGTTATGTGCAGGTATAACTGGGATAAATTTCAAACTGCTGTATGAAAGTTGCACTTAATTTTGATAATTATTGCCAAATTGCCTTCCATACGGATTGCACCATTTTGTACTTACAGCACCAATATGTGAGTTTATTTCCCCACAGCTTGCCCAAGGGTCTAGGTGGTCAAACTTTTGGACTGCTATTCTAATGAATGAAAAATGTCATTTTAATTTGCATTTCTTTTAATGTTGAGCATCTTTCCACAGTGCCTGTGTCAGGGTTGTGTGAAGGTTAAATGAGCTATTGCAAGTAATGAGTATATTAGAATACAGCTAATGGCTTTGAAATTACAACTGTTGTGATGAAATTGTATTCTCTCTTAGTGATAGCTCACTGTCACTGTGCTCTTGAGTCAGTTATTATCTGACATAGTTATCTCACTTAATTACCATCACAATCATATATGATCTCTTAAAAAGAGAAAACTATAGTTATGGTTAAGCAGCACATCCTGGGTTGTACAATTCCTAAGGATTGCTCTCTTTCCTTCCCCATGTTAGTATTCAAGATTAAATAGTAATGGCAAATAAATTGGTTTCTTTTCAATACTTCTTTTTTTTTCAATACTTCTTTTTAAAAACAAACCTATATATACTTTATTTAGATTTTATCTATTTAAATAAGTTGATTTTATGTATTTTTTAAATTGAGGAATAGTTTATTTAAAATAATAGTTTCAGGTATACAGCATAGGATTCAAAATTTTTATATAGATTATTTACTTCATTTAAAGTTACTATAAAATATTGGTTACAAAAGAAGAAAAAAATACAAAAAATATTGGTTACATTGCCTCTGCTGTATACTAGGTCCTTTTAACTTATTTATTTTATACATAGTAGTTGATACCTCTTAATTCCCCACGGCAACCCACTCCAGTACTCTTGCCTGGAGAATCCCATGGATGGAGGAGCCTGGTAGGCTGCCATCTATGGGGTTGCACAGAGTCGGACACGACTGAGTGACTTCACTTTCACTTTCATGCATTGGAGAAGGAAATGGCAACCCACTCCAGTATTCTTACCTGGAGAATCCCAGGGACAGAGGAGCCTGTTGGGCTGCCATCTATGGGGCTGCACAGAGTGGGACACAAGTGAGGCAACTTAGCAGCAGCAGCAGCAACTTGACCCTCCCCCCATTCTTCTCCCCACTAGTAACCACTAGTTCTCTATATCTCCGATTCTGTTTCTGTTTTGTTAAATTCATTTATTTTATCTTTTAGATTCCAGATATAAGTGATATCATATAGTATTTGTCTGTCTGACTTATTTCACTAAGCATAGTATTCTCCAAGTTCATCCATGTTGTTGCAAATGGCAAAATTTCATCCCTTTTTATGGCTGAGTACATTCCAGTTTATATAATAAACCAGCATCTTTATCTATTTATCTGTTGATGGACATGCAGGTGGTGTCCATATCTTGGCTATTTAAATAATTTCTGCTACACATTTGAACTGCAAGAATGGGCTGCTTCAGCAGGCTGCTCGCTTCATTTCCGAGGCGTCCTTGCCCCTCCAGGCCTGGCAGTGCTTGCCTCCGCCTTTAGCAATTTCGTTGGTCCTACACAGTCCCCCTGGGTCGGCGGGCAGGCTGGCTCAAGCTGCCACGGGGATACGTTTGGAGAGTTCCTCAGGGGGTCTGCTGGATCCAGTGCAAGCTGCTTGGTGCAGGGCTGAACTACCACGCCCCAGTGATGGTGGGCAGCTCCGCGCCCCAGCCACTGGCCCGCCAGGCGGGTTCGGCGCTAACACTGCAGCGAAGAGCATTCCAGAAGACTAGGAGAACATCAACCCTGAGAAGGAGGCACCCGCCCAGCAGTCCCAGACCGGGTGGGCTGGTGGTACCGAAGGCCGGAAACTCGCGGGGTCCAGCACCCCAGAGGCCTAACACTTGACGGGTTGCTCCTCTTAAGGATCTTGCTATAAATGATGAGCATATCACTGCTCCTCCTTGGAAATTAAACAGTAAACAGCCTGTGTTTACCATTCACTTGGATGAAGCAGAAGAATGCAAAAGAGGCCAGCTGAATCTAAAAAAGCAGAAAGCGAAGATGTCTTTGCTGTTACTTTACCAGGACCAAGAAAACCACTGGTACCTCTTGATTACCCAGTGGATGGTAGTTTGCAGTCACCACATACTATGGTCACATCAATTGTATTGGAAGGTGAAAAGCCAGGGAGTGTTAATGAAGTACCAGACTACCATGAGGACGTTCACACATACCTTAGGGAAATGGAGGTTAAATGTAAGCCTAACATGGGTTACATGAAGAAACAGCCCAACGTTACTAACAGTATGAAGGCTATCCTCGCAGACTGGTTAGTTGATGTGGGAGAAGAATATAAACTACAAAATGAGACCCTGCATTTGACTGTGAACTACCTTGATAGGTTTCTTTCATCCATGTCTGTGTTGAGAGGAAAACTTCAACTTGTGGGGACTGCTGCTATGCTGTTAGCCTCAAAGTTTGAAGAAATAGACCCCCAGAAGTAGCAGAATTTGTTTACATTACAGATGACACTTGTATCAAGAAACAAGTTCTGAGAATGGAGCACCTAGTCTTCAAAGTCCTTGCTTTTGACTTAGCTGTACAAACAATAAATCAGTTTCTTACCCAGTACTTTCTGCATTGCTGCTAAGTTGCGTCAGTCAAGTCCGACTCTGTGCAACCCCATAGACAGAAGCCCACCAGGCTCCTCTGTCCCTGGGATTCTCCAGGCAAGAACAATGGAGTGGGTTGCCATTTCCTTCTCCAGTGCATGAAAGTGAAAAGTGAGAGTGAAGTTGCTCAGTCGTATCCGACTCTTAGCGACCCCATGGACTGTAGCCTACAAGGCTCCTCCGTCCATGAGATTTCCCAGGCAAGAGTACTGGAGTGGGGTGCCATTGCCTTCTCCGACTTTCTGCATTAGCCCCCTGCAAAAGGCACAGTTGAAAGTTCAGCAGTGCTTTTGTGAGAGTGAGGTTTGATAGACGCTGCTGCTGCTGCTGCAAAGTCGCTTCAGTCATGTCTGACTCTGTGCCACCCCGTAGACGGCAGCCCACCAGGCTCCCCTGTCCCTGGGATTCTCCAGGCAAGAGTACTGGAGTGGGGTGCCATTGCCTTCTCCGGATAGACACTGACTCATATCTAAAATATTTGCCATTGGTTATCACCACTGTGGTCTTTCATTTAGCAGTCTACACAGTCATGAGACAAAGCTTGCTTGACTCATTAGTATAAAAGACTGGATATCCGCTGGAAATTCTAAGCCTTGTCTCATGGACCTTCACCAGACCTACCTCAGAGCACCACAGCATGCACAACAGTCAATAAAAGTACAAAAATTCGAAGTTTTATGGTGTTTATCTCCTCAACTCATCAGAGACACTAAATGTGTAGCAGTGAAAGACTACCTTTGTTTTCTAAGATGTAAAGCACTCAAAGTATATGGTAGACAGATTTTATCTTAGATTTTAATTTTATAATCATTTCTGAATACAGAAGTTATGGTTGAGTACAAATTATGGTATCTATTACTTCTTAAATGGTTATAGTTCGTATATCTTTTGTGCATGTAATTATCTTACATATTTGGCTAATTTTAAGTGGTTTCTATTAAAGTATTAATGATGCCAGCTGTCAGGATAATAATGAATTGATTTGAAAAAAAATAATTCTACTATAAACATTGGGGGGGGTGTATGTATCTTTTTGAATTACTGTCTTCATTTTCTTTAGATCAATACCTGGGAGTGGAATTGCTGGGTCATGTGGTAATTCTATTTTTACTTTGTTGAGGAACCTCAATACTGTTCTCCATAGCGGATGCACTAATTTATATTCCTACCAACAGTGTATAAGAGTTCCCTTTTCTCCACATCTTCACCAACATTTGCTATTTGTGGTCTTCTTGATGATAGCCATTCTGGTGTGAAGTGATATCTCGTTGTGGTTTTGATTTGCATTTCTCTGATTAGTTATGCTGAACATCTTTTGATGTGATATCTTTAGCCATCTTTTATTTCTTCTTTCTGTCTGATTGCCATGTCTCGGACTACCAATACTGTGGTGAATAAAAGTAGTAAGAGCGAGTATCCTCGTTTTGTTCCTGATCTTACAGGATATGCTTTTAACTTTTCACTGTTGAACATGATGTTAGCTCTGGGCTTATGGCTTATTATAATGGCCTTTATTATGTTGAGGTATGCTCCCTCTATATCCACTTTGTGATGAATACATTATTTGGATGTACTTTTTGTTTTACCATGCCAGCAAAGCTTATGAGATGTTAGTTCCCTGACCAGGGATTGAACCCAGGCCAAGGCAGTGAAAGTGCTGAGTCCTAAGCACTGGACTGCCAGGGAATTCCTACTGTTTGTATATTTTAAATTAAAAGATGTTTTAATTTACCACATGTTATCACATCACATGTTGTCACATGTTATTTTGTGTTAATGATATATTATGAATATCTTGCCATGCAATCACTAGATTGATACATACAGTAATGACTGCACATTAATTCTCAGTGTGAATATATGAGGGTTTATTTCATATTTTCTCTAAATGCTATATTGCATCATGATTTGCTTACATTTTATTTTTGTAATTTGGATTGCATTTATTTTTATTTTCTTCTAGTAAGAAGTTGGATAGATTTTGATCCTTTTGATTTCCACCTAAGTGAATTACTTATGCCTGTTCTTTCCTCAGTATTCTATTGAGTCATTTTCCTTTTTAATTTCTCAGAAATTTTTTTTCCCTCAAGAACAGTAACTATATATCTTGTATTTATCCAGTCTGTCACTTGATTTTTTAAAAATTTCAGTATAAAAAAAATAAAAATTTCAGTATAAAAATTTTTCAATAAAATTTTCACCTTAATTTTGACAATATTTCTCCTACCTTTGAAGTAGCTATGCATATTAGGAAGTAAATACAGTTTACATCATTATTCAGTACCTGGACACAAAACCACACATAAAAGGTTTTAATGGTAATACTTATCTTTACTGAATATAGTATACTTATTTTTCTTTAATATTCTATTAAAAAGAATTTTTTACAAAGCATGAAATTGGTATTGGGACTCAGGTTGTGATCAGCAATTTAAAAAGCATATTATGGTGTCTTTGCCTTTCAGAGTGTTAATATTATATGTAGTCAAAAGATTCTGTCTTTTTTATGGCTTGCCACTTTTGGCTCTTGCTTTGGAAGATTTTTCCTACTTTCTAAATTTTCTTCCTTTTAAATTATTAATGTCTGGAATTTTTGTTGTATGTTATAAGGATCAAACTTCTTTCTTGTCATTATTAAGAAATTGATAATTTTCTCTGCTGCTTACAAATGCCAGCATTTTAACAATAATATTAAATATTATTGAACTTATTCTCTTAATTTGTTTATTTACCTGGAATGCTAAACTTATTATTCCTTATATTACTTATATATGAATTATACTTATATTATGAATATACTTATGAATTATACTTATATGAATTATATTCAAATTTTATATATTGCTTTTTTAAAAAATTGGCTATCTTATTTTTAGAAAGTTGTTATGTGTATATAATATACATATAGGATAATGTATATATGATATTGCATTTTAAAAATGAATTTTGACATGTTAAACATAGCCTATGTAACCTGTACCCTGACAGGAAATTAAATATGGCCCTTCTGAACTCTGAATCTTTTTTTCTTTTTAGTCAATACTCTTGGTTTTTCTATTAGAGTCAATTATATCATTTATTCAGTATTTTTATATTAAGATTTTACTGTCTTTTAGGCATTGACTAAAACATCTAGCACCATTTTAAAGATAAAGGTTATTTTCTATTTGCTCCTGACAGAAATGTCCCCTTGTGTCATCCTGTGGGATAACTTTGGATGAGCATTGTGCGGCAGTCAGGATCTTAGTTTTCTGACCAGGGATCAAACCTGTGCCCCCTTGGATTGAGAGTGCAGAGTCTTAACCACTGGATTGGCAGGGAAATCCTTGTTTCAAGGTTTACAAAAAATAGGGATTAGAGGGGGGAATACTGATTCCTTAATAAGTTCAGTGTTTCTCTCAGAAGCAATGACAGTGTTCAGGAATTAAAGGTAATTGTTGCACAATATTGTGTATATAATCACAGAATTATACAACTTTAAATAGTAAAATGATGAATTTTATCTTATGGGAAGTTCATCTGAAAAATATTTTAAAAAGGGATGTCACTCACCAGAATGGTAAATGTGTTAAGACAGAAAATGTTAAGTTTTGATAAGAATGTGAACTAATTGTTAATAAAAATGGAAACATATTAATAATTCTTGTGGGAGTATATATCGATAACCACTGTAGAAAATTCTTTGGCCTGTCTCCTAAAGCTGAAGGTGCATGCACATATATTAATACACACACTGATTGATCCAGCACTTCCCTCCACCCCATGTATATATAAGTTCACCAAAAGATAACAGTAATATGTTATAGTGTACTTTGTTGTAGCCAAAAACTAAAAATGAATGTCCATCTACAGTAGAACAGAAAAATACATAGTATATTCAATCAATGAATTACTGTGTAGCAGGAAGAATCAGTGGATTACAATTATACTTTACAACATGGAAGACTACCACAAATAAAATTTTGAGTAAAAGAAAGTCGGTTGTATAAAGTAAGGAAATAAGCAAAAGAAATCTAAGACATCAAATCAGTGGTTATCCTTTGGTTTTGGAGTGATGATAAGTTTTTAAAAATCAATTTTTAAATTTTTAAATGGTTGATTTGCAGTGTAACTGCTGTACAGCAAAGTGTTTGTTATATGTATATAAATTCTTTTTTATATTCTTTTCCATTATGGTTTATCATAGGATTAAATATACTATGTGCAGTACTGTAGGACCTTGTTTATTAAATGTAAATTTCTTGGTGGGATTTAGGTACATAGCATTTTTGCAAAAACTCAGCAAGCTGTATAAGTATTTATGATTTATATATTTTTAAATTTATTTATTATTGAAGGATAATTGCTTTACAGTATTGTTTCTACCAAACATCAACATGAATCAGCCATAGATTTACCTATGATGATGTATGATTTTTTTGAATGTGTGTGTCTCATTACAGTTTGGATTGAAATAGTATGTATTGCTCATTGAATGACAGTAATTGTGAAAATATTTTACAATTTTTTTAATTGTAAAAAAAAATTTATTTTGCTTTTCCCCTTATTGATTTTTTATAACTTATTGGAAAATATGAAAAGTGAAAATAAAATGTTTTCAGAGACTTCACATTTAGTTGCTTTTAAATTGTAAAGTTCTTATGACCCTTCCTCAGATATTGGAGTAGATTATATGAGTAATTTCTGTGTTTATTTCATAGGCAGATTTTGACAACAAACTGGTAAATGGCCCCAAGTCAGAATCCATGGAATACAGTAGTTGTGCTCATGAGGAAGAACAGAGATTGGAATTGAATTCATGTCCCTTAGAAAATGTAACTAAAAATGAAGAAAGTATGACAGGTATTGAAGTGGAGAATTGGACACAAAACAAGAAATCACACTTAACTGATCATGTCAAAGGAGAATTTAGTACAATTAAAACCGAAGTTGAAAATTTGAAAAACTCTGAAGATGACAGGAAAAAAATTCTACTTACTGACCTCCTTGAACCTCAAAAATTGTTTGCACAAACTGTAAGAAATGGCATTAAAAATGTACACTATTTACCAACTGAAACAAATTTGTCTTTTAAGAAAATCAACATTGAAGAACTTGGCAAGGCATTTGAAAGCAATCCTTATAAATTCCTGAAAGACACCGCAAACCATAACAATGTCATGAGCACCATTGCTACTAGTGGGAGCTGTGATCATCTCAAGGGGAAGAGTAATGTTTTGGTTATTCAGAAGCCTGGCTTTAATTGTAAGTCTTTCCCAGATCCTGTGAACTGCAACTCAAATAGTCATACGAGTATACACAATGAAAGTGATCAACCAAAATCCCTAGAAATTATAGCAAATAGAGATCTAAAAGAAGGATCAACACTTCAACCAAGTCTCCTCTCCCTAATGAAAGATAGGAGATTAACACTAGAACAAGTAGTGGCAATAGAAGCTCTCACACAACTGTCAGAAGCCCCATCAGAAAATTCCTCTCCATCCAAGTCAGAGAAGGATGAAGAAACAGAACAGAGAACAGCTAGCTTGCTTAACAGCTGTAAAGCTATTCTGTATTCTGTGAGAAAAGACCTCCAAGACCCAAACTTAAAAGGGGAGCCTCAGAGCCTTCATCACTGTCCATCTTTGGAAAAGCAAAGCTCATGCAACGCTGTAGTGTTCAATGGCCAAAATATCATTTCTAAGTCACACAACAGCTCACCTAGTGACCAAGCATCCACAAAGGCACAGGAAAGTTCAACGGTCACAAATTCAATATCACTTCTTATACCAAATTCAAATTCATCTAAAACTGATACCAATAAAAATATTGCTCAAGGTAGGATTACTCTCGACAGTTCTAGGAGTTTGCAGCCGTTGACCACAATAACTAGCAAATCAGAGTATTGTAACCAGTCACTAGACAACAGCATCAAGTTGGATTCAAAGGATGATTCATCATGTCAAGATTCAGTTCATAGTAAAATAGAAGAAGATGTTGCCGCACAGTTAACACAACTTGCATCAATGATTAAATTCAATTATGTGAAACCAGAGGACAAAAAAGTCGAAAGTACACCAATAAGCCTTGTTGCATATAATGTACAGCAAAAGTATAACCAGGAGATGGGCACACCACCACAGAAACCTCCTTCCAATGTACAAAATAATCAAGGCTCATCAGTAACAAAGCAAAAGAACACAATCCAGAAAAAGACAAAAGCTACTCCATCAAGAGATAGACGGAAAAAAAAGCACATGGTCATAAGTTGTCAAGAAAATGATCAGAAAAAGCAGGAACAGTTGTCATATGAGTATAGTAAATTACATGACATTTGGATAGCATCTAAATTTCAAAGATTTGGTCAATTTGGTCCACATGATTTTCCCATTCTATTGGGAAAAATTCCTCCCCTAACTAAAGTATGGAAACCACTGACTCAAACAAGTTCAGCATTAGAACACAAAAAGTTATTTCCTCCACTCGCTCAGATAAAATTTGAGAGATATTATCCTGAATTAGCACAGGAAAAGATGAAGGTTGAACCCTTGGATTCTATCCCCATAATCCAGTTAAAAACAGAATCCAATGGGCAGGCATTTACAGAAAATGCATATACTCAGGTACAGCCAACAGTGAATGTTAATCAGAAAGCTCATCCTTTACTCCAGCCAGCCTCTCCAACCAACCAGTGTGCTAATGTCCTGGATGGCAGTGACCAAAGACAGTTCCAAGAGGATGTTAAAGACCAACTCATGCATCAGAGACTGCCAACATCTCCTGGTATCTCTCATGAGACCCCTTTACCAGACCCGGCACAAATTCTCAGGAACCTAAATGTAGTATGTTCAGGTGGAATTACAGTGGTTTCTACCAAAAATGAAGAGGACGTCTGCTCATCTAGTGTTGGAACATCCGAATTTCCCCCAATAAACAGTGCACAGAAAACTTTTAATGATTATGCGATGAACTTCTTCACCAATTCTACAAAAACCCTTGTGTCCACAACGAAGGATTCTGAATTGCCTACTTGCAACTGTCTTGGTAAGTACGTGCATGAAGTGTTTCATTTTTTTCTTGCCTTAATTGCCTCAAGTCCTTATCAAGTAAAGTTTGATTTGTGTTTTTATATGTGACATTTTGGCCCCATTCATATTCTAGCTGCTGCTGCTGCTGCTAAGTCGCTTCAGTCGTGTCCGACTCTGTGCGACCCCATAGACGGCAGCCCACCAGGCTCCTCTGTCTCTGGGATTCTCCAGGCAAGAACACTGGAGGGGGTTGCCATTTCCTTCTCCAATGCATGAAAGTGAAAAGCGAAAGTGAAGTCGCTCAGTCGTGCCCAACTCTTAGCAACCCCATGGACTGCAGCCTCCCAGGCTCCTCCGTCCATGGGATTTTCCAGGCAAGAGTACTGGAGTGGGGTGCCATTGCCTTCTCCCATATTCTAGCTAGGATGGACTAAATAATTCTATACCCATTTTTCTGTGGGACCTTTCTTTGATGTGGCTCAGATACATGGGAAATGCAACTGGTAATCCAGAAACTTTCTTAAGTGGAAAATTGGATTTCGCTCAAGCTAGATGTCTCTCAGATTGTCTATTGTGCACATCTTAAGAATGAATCCCTTAATACTTTATCACAGTTTATTGTTCCTATATTCAGAAAAATTTCAACCCTTAGGCCCTTTTGTTTAAAATCAAGCATTTTTAAGTTGTACATTTTAAACATGTATGCAGAGAACATAAAATACATGTATAACTTAAATAACCATAAGAAAAGTATCTGTGTAATTGCTAACTCAATCAAGAAGAAAATGATTCATTGGTACTCCAGAACGGGTAGTTAAAGGATTGATTGGAAGGATGGAGTAAGTATATCCATCTGATATACTTTTTTAACCACAATCGAAAAAACAGTGAAGTATAGCAATTACTTTCAGTTCTTGATTATGCAAAGTGCGTTTAATATTCTGAAATGAATCCTTCCATTATTCTGCCCATCATTCAGCACTGTTTTGACAGCCTACCTCATGCCAGGCACCAAAGAGAGGCTCCTCTCAGAATGAAGAGCCTTTTAGAAGGGTTGGACGGTCTGGAGGGGTGACAGCGCTGTCTGAGTGGGGTTGGATTGGGAAAGAGAGATTCTCAGACCAAGGACAGAAGAGTGTAGTGATGACAATGGCTCCGATTCCAGATCTTTTCCTGCGAGTCTCATAACAGCTGCATCCTTAACTTGTTATATTAACAAAAACCCACCAAAGGGAAGGCTTGTTATCCCCATTTTACAAGTGAAGAGATTGAATCAGAGAAGTTCATAGCTAGTAAATGATTAAACTGGAATTCAAAGACAGGCAGTTCCAACTCCAGAGGCTGTATTTGTAACTTCCATCCTCTGTTGCATCAAAAATCTGAAAAAGAGACCTTTTTTTTTTTTTGAAATAAGTCATTAAACATGGAAAAGAAGTCTTTAAAATGCCATAAATTTGTAGAGACCTGAGCTAGTCTAATTTAACCCGATACATAGTTTTGATAAGATGATTAGCTAGTTTGAAAACTCTTTCATTATACATCCTATCTTGTAACATTGTAGGAATTGAGACAGCCAGGCTTTCAAAGTTTATTCAGTATCTGCAGTGGACCTGGAACTATGTAATAATAAATACACTGTCAGCTACATGTTTTCCTATAATTGTTCCATTTGAGATTATTGAGTTCACTGTGTAGAGATGGGAATTTAAAAAGATAAACAAAAGAGCAGACTCAGAAATCATCCCAAGTGAGGGTAAAGTATCCCAGTCATATCCAAGGGTAAAGGATTTCTAAGAAAGTGTTATGTCCTTGGAAAACTAGAGTAGTTAGAGTTCCTCAAATTTATTGGCATTTTAGGTGGGGTAATTCTTTGCTATCTGTGTATTTGTTATCTGTTGCTTTATCTGTTCTAGGCTGTTTAGTGGCATCCCTGGCCTCTTCTCACTAGCTAGCAATAATACACACACATACATGCATACAGTTGTCACAACTCAAAATATTGCTAAATATTCCCTTTGGCAAAACCATCCCTGATTAAGAACCATTGCTCTAGATTGTTGTGTTGTTTAGTCACTAAGTCATGTCCAGCTCTTTTGCAACCCATGGACTGTAGCCTGTCAGGCTCCTCTGTCCATGGGATTTCCCAGGAATACTGGAGTGGATTGCTGCTTCCTTATCCAGAGAATCTTCCTGACCTAGGCATCAAAGCCATGTCTCCTGTATTGGCAGGCAGATTCCTTACTGCTGAAACACCTGGGAAGTCCTGCTCTAGATCTCCAATAAATTAAAAATTATTCACTGCTATCTTGCTTAAGTAGCCACAAAAATAATCCTATGTTGTATTGGATATCCAATTAAAATGGTAAGTAATAACCTTCTGGTGTGGGTAGACATGCATTCCCCATTGATTCTAGTCAGACATGATTCTCAGAGGCCAAGTTAAAAATAACATTTTCTAAGAAGTACTTAATTCATACTCACAAAAACTCAAATTGTACAGAAATGTGGTGCAAATATCTTTTTTTAAGAGGAAAATAG
Source organism: Ovis aries (assembly GCF_016772045.2). Classification (NCBI taxonomy): domain Eukaryota; kingdom Metazoa; phylum Chordata; class Mammalia; order Artiodactyla; family Bovidae; genus Ovis; species Ovis aries. The sequence goes on from NC_056078.1 coordinate 24,227,323, forward strand.
CTGTTACAGCTTTTCTATTGAATTAATATTAGTGATTTTTATTTTTACAAAATTTTTTTGTAAAAATTTTATGTTTTACAAAATTTAAGGCTTTTAAAACATAACTACTTTTGCAGCTTGCTTTTTAACTTGGATTTTTCAATGTCTGTAAATGCTATTGTTTTAATAGCTATATCATATTCCACTGTATAAATAACCCCAAATTTAAACTATTACTTAATTGAAAGATTCAGGTTTTCTCTCTTTTGATACTACATATTATTGTAACAATGAAGATTCTTGTGTACACGTGCATTATAAATAATTATGCATGTGTGTAGTAAAATAAATTAGCAGTGCAATTGTTGGGCTCAGTTTTTTTGGGGGGGGTCAATTTTAATAGGATTCTGAGGCAAAGCTTTTAAGATGTATTGCTCTAGGATAACTTAATTTCTTACCTCAATTTTTATAGATCTTTTTTAAAGCAGAAGATCTGAGAATAAATGTTAACCACAACTTAAAATATGTTTTTCCTCCTCTGATTCTTAGAGAAAGAATGGATTAATTAGGAGCAGAAAAAAGGGATAAGTTACACTCCAGGGCCTATTGTCCTAGTTTTTAATTACTAAAGCTTACCAAAATCTTGTCAAGATTCATTGTTCTGAATTAAAAAAAAAAAAGTAAAACTAGCTCTTCCGCGCCCCTATGCAATTCTGTAAAGCTTTGGGTCTAATAATCTTATTCCTTCCACAGATCGAGTTATACAAAAAGACAAAGGCCCATATTATACACACCTTGGGGCAGGACCAAGTGTTGCTGCTGTCAGGGAAATCATGGAGAATAGGTGAGGAAATATGCTTCCCTGTTAAAATCATTCATTACTGGGGACCTAACTCAATGCAGAGTTATGATCTCTGGGAACAAACAGAAGGTGAACGGAAAACCTTCAGGAATATGAGTTGGATGTTTCTTAGGAAGCAGGAAAAGCCCAGTGTCCTGGTGTCCCTGCCAAGTCATTCACATGAGCCATTGGGAACTCAATAAAGACCCTCACGAAACAAGGCTGTCTTTGTTAAATGCAGACATACTTATTTTTATGTTATTGTATAATCATAGAAATAGTTAAAATTAACACTGTCAACACTATATTCACATTGGTTTTGCTTGTCTTGGAGCCAGGACATTTTTTAAAAAGAGTGATCCTTAAGGACAAGTAAATAGAACTGTACAACAAAAATATCTGCCACACACAAGTAAATTTAACAAAGTTATTATTATGAAGAGTGTTTGATTTTTGTGCTTCTGTAAATCTTTATCTAATGCCCATAAAGATGTTAAAAGTTTATTTCAATGATTTTCCCTTCACTGTGTTTCATACTTAGGTATGGTCAAAAAGGAAATGCAATAAGGATAGAAATAGTAGTGTACACGGGGAAAGAAGGAAAAAGCTCTAACGGGTGTCCAGTTGCTAAGTGGGTAAGTATTTTGTACTTATACATTTTGCAAAATGGATTTACTCTATATAAAAACTAAGTAAGTTAACATGAAAACATGGACTAGGAAAATACCCACCTCCCTTATTCCCAGGGAAATAATGAAGCTATCTGTCTTAGCCTCGGCCTTTTATGTTAATGAACAAAACGGTATGGCATTCCTAGTCTGTATGTAGTGATCTAGAGTCATCATTCTTACCAGGTTTTTGTTGTTGTTGTTGTTATTGTTGTTACTTTTTAGAGAGTGTAGAGTGCGCTTATAATTAGACACCATAAATAAATAGTAAATAAATATATATGTATGTGTTTTACTTGCACAGTCATGTCTGACTCATTGCAACCCCATGGACTATACCTTGCCAGGCTTCTCTGTCCATGGAAATCTCCAGGCAAGAATTCTGGAATGGGTTGCCATTCCCTTTTCCAGGGGATCTTCCCAACCCAGGGACTGAACCCAGGTCTCCTGCATTGCAGGTGGATTCTTTACTATCTGAGCCACCAGGGAAGCCCAAGAACACTGGAGTGGGTAGCCTATCCCTTCTCCAGGGGATGTTCCCAACCCAGGAATCGAACCAGGGTCTCTTGCATTACAGCCGAATTCTTTACCAGCTGAGCTACCAGGAAAGCCCATTTGTTTCATGGGGCCACCTTATTGAAGGTCATGCAATATTGAAGGCAAAATCAAAAATTTTACAGTATATTTCCAAAATTATTTCTATAACTACTTTGAGTTTTCTAAAACTGTGGTGCTATCAGAGGTAACAACTGGTTTTAGCTTCTTTTGGAAGTTCTCAACAGAGAAACAGTCATTACCTGCCTAGCCAAATGTATATTTTCAGGACGATACTCACATTCACAACTATGTTGACCAGTTTCTTTGGAAATTTGCACTAAAGGATCATTTGAAATCCTGTCCTATTATTTGTTTGTAATGATGACTATAATGATGATAATAAATAATAACAGTAACCACTACCTTTCATTAAATATCAGGCATCATGTTAAGTACTTGACATACATTGCCTCATTAATCCCCACAGAGGAACTCTTAAGATTTTGGAAAAGGAAAAGTCATTATTTTTATGCCCATTTCAGAAGAACAAAAAACATTAAAAAAAAAAAAAAAAAAGGTTTGAACCTGGCTATTCCTGAAGCAGGACAATTGGTGCACCTTCATCTCTTCTATGTCTTTGTTTTGTTTTTGTTTTTGATCTGGCATGTGGGATCTTAGTTCCCTGACCAAGGATCAAACCTATGCTCCCTACAGTGAGAGCACAGGGGATCCTAACCACTGCACTGCCAGGGAAATCCCTATCTTGGTTATTTTTCAACCACCCTCTGGAAGGTGACCGCAGTGATGACCACAAAAACTGGGCGTGAACACTAAATGTGTTAGAATACTTTCAGTTTCCTCAGTCTATTTGGAGTGCACAGTCTTGCCAAAATATCAAGTGATTCTCCACACATATAACACTACCCCAGACAGCGATGTAAATCTTTGTAGCACCCCTGAAGGCTCCCTTTGCCTGCTCCCCATTGGTAACTCCATGTATAATAACCACGATTTTAACCTCCATGTCGATAAAGATCTTTTAGATAATTTCTGTATAATTAGAACCATACAGAATGTACTCTTTTATATCTGTCTCCTTTCCCTCATCATCTATAGAACATGGGTTCAATAGTTGGAAATACAGAAATCATGTGAAACTATGAATTGATTTGATAATGGAAGATAACGTGTTAGGATGGGGAGACGACAGAAGCCTGCATATCTGATACCAGTAGAACTGCTATACGATCTTGTTTCCTGATCAGGGATTGAACCTGGGCCCCCTGTTTTGGGAGCTCGGAATCAACCTCTTGGCCACCAGGGAAGTCCGATCCTCAGGCTTCTTAAACCTGGATTTCTCTAACATAACAGAATTTTTTTTTTCACTTCTTCAAAACCTATTAGGAAGTTTTCTGTTTTGTGCAGTAGAATCGAGTCCCAAATAAGATACCTGCCTTTAATTTGTTCAGTGTGGGTGAATTTGGAAGATAATAGAATTTTAGGATGAGAAAGGTGAAGGAACTTGTGTTTATTGAGAACTTTTCATTGGCAGGCTCCAGGCTAGATACTGGGGATACAAGTGTGATTTAATCAGTCATTTCATGGTATAGATGGGAAGAAACTGGCCCTGAGTCATATCAGCTATCACAAACACATTTTGGACCAAAGTTCGCTTACTCTATAGTAAAATGAATGATTCCTAGAGTCATCTTGCTTCTCAAGAACTAAAATTTTCTGAAATGCTCCCTAGAAGTGTAGACTTTTCCCTGAAGCTTGCTTCCTGTTATTGTTTGAGTGACACTTGCCGCAGGGTGGTGTCAGTGCTTGTGAAGTCCTGTTTCCCAAGGATCAACTTCTTGTCTTGCTGTGTGTACTCTTGTCAGCTCAGCTGTGAAAGCTACATGGTTTTCCGCGACATAAACCCAAACAAGTCAAACACCACATGTAAGAGTTTTGATGAAGATAAACCTAAACGCTGTTTCAGTTCAGTTCAGTCGCTCAGTCGTGTCCAACTCTTTGCGACCTCATGAATTGCAGCATGCCAGGCCTCCCTGTCCATCACCAACTCCCGGAGTTCACTCAAACTCATGTCCATCGAGTCAGCGATTTCAGTTCAGTTCAGTTCAGTCGCTCTTTGTGACCCCATGAATCACAGCACGCCACGCCTCCCTGTCCGTCACCATCTCCCGGAGTTCACTCAGACTCACATCCATCGAGTCCGTGATGCCATCCAGCCATCTCATCCTCTGTCGTCCCCTTCTCCTCCTGCCCCCAATCCCTCCCAGCATGAGAGTCTTTTCCAACGAGTCAGCTCTTCGCATCAGGTGGCCGAAGTACTGGAGTTTCAGCTTTAGCATCATTCCTTCCAAAGAAATCCTTGGGCTGATCTCCTTCAGAATGGACTGGTTGGATCTCCTTGCAGTCCAAGGGACTCTCAAGAGTGTTCTCCAACACCACAGTTCAAAAGCATCAATTCTTTGGCGCTCAGCTTTCTTCACAGTCCAACTCTCACATCCATACATGACCACAGGAAAAACCATAGCCTTGACTAGACGGACCTTAGTGATCTTTATTTTTATATTTTATTCACTCTTGAAAAAGTTGTTGTTTCAAAACATTTTAAAGTAAGAAATGATACACATTGTCCATTTTTTTCTGTTGGGTTATTTGGCTTCTATTGATTTTTATAGAAGGGTCTTTAGAAAATTAACCATTTGTGGTAAGTTGCAAATATGTTTTCTGTTTGCTTTTTTTATTGTTGTTTTTTAATTTGGGGGAATCTTTGTTCCCTGACAAGTGATGAAACTCACGCCCCTTTCAGTGGAAGCATAGTCTTAACCACTGAACACCCAAGGGAGTCCTTCTTTGTCATATTTTTTTAACATTCTGATTGTTTTAAATGAGATGAAAATTTAAGTTAAATTTTTAATGAAAAACTTTGCTTTTATGGCTTTGCTGCTGCTTCATTGCTTCAGTCGTGTCTAACTCTGTGCAACCCCATAGACGGCAGCCCACCAGGCTCCTCGGTCCCTGGGATTCTCCAGGCAAGAACACTGGAGTGGGTTGCCATTTCCTTCTCCAATACATGAAAGTGGAAAGTGAAAGTGAAGTTGCTCAGTCATGTCAGACTCTTCGTGAACCCATGGACTGCAGCCTCCCAGGCTCCTCCGTCCATGGGACTCTCCAGACGAGAGTACTGGAGTGGGTTGCCTTTCCTTATGGCTTTAGTGTATCTTAATTAGAAAAATTTTTACAACTTCTAGCTTATAAATATTTTTCAAATTTTCTTTCTATAATATTTGAATGGTTTCATTTTTCTTTTTTTATTTCATTTTCATACACTTAACCTATTTTATTCCTCTTATATGTAAAATGTTAGTCACAACTTAAATTTTTTCAACTGACTACCCAGTTAAACAACACTACTTACCTAAATAATTGTTCATCTACTTCCTATGGATATATTTATTCATATTTAGATTTTGTATTCTACCACATCGTTATGTTTCTCCTGCATCATAATCAATTTATTCTGATTATTTGGGTTTAAAAATGTATTTCATATCTGATGGAGCTAACCCTTCAGCAATTTCCTGACTCTTCTTGCCTTGTTTATTTTTCCACACGAGTTTATAATCACCCGTGTCTTTGTAATAAGTGTCTTTTGATATTCTGATTGAAATCATTGGCAAGAGAACTTGGAGAATTTACATTTTTGATGTTTAGTCTTCTTATCCTACATGCTATGCTCTTCTGTTAGTTGATGTCTTTCTTTGTCCTTCTGTAGTGTTTTTTTTACATGCTTCCTATTTTTCAATTAATTTCTCTTGTGTATCTCAGGTGTGCAATCATATAATACATAATGACAAATTTATATTCCCCTTTAAAATTTAAACTAGTAAATTCTTTTTTTCACTGAATACAGTTATCCTAATAAAGTAATTCCAAATTTAAATTTCTTTAAACATGGTCTACTTATCTTTTTCCTCTCTTTAGTAGAGACCTTCCAGAGTTTTTCTCCTTAAGGGTCATCAGGGAAGGCCTCTTTGGGAGAGAACTTTCAAGCTGAGAACTGAGTGACAAGAAGGAGCCTTGTATGCAAAGAATACCGCTAGGAGCACAAGGAAGAACATTCCTAGGCAGAGAAAAGAGCAAGTACAAAGGTCGAGGAAGAGAGCACATTCTTTAATAATCAGAAATCTAGTGAAGTAAAGGAAGTAGAGAATGGGAACAAGTGAACGTAAAATGTTGGCAGAAGCAATAGCCTAAGTGGTTTTATTAGGCCGTCATGAGTTTTAGTCCATGAATATGAAACCTTTGAAGTAGTTTAACTTGGGATATGTTAAAATCCCTCTGACTTCCCTTGTGTTTCAGTGGTAAAGAATCTACCTGCAATGCAGGAGTTGCAGGAGACCCGGGTTTGATCCATGAGTCGGGAAGATCCCCCGGTGGAGAGCATGGCAACCCAATCCAGTATTCTTTTTTTAAAAAAAAAAAACAAAACTGTTTATTTATTTATTTGGCTGTACCAAGTATTAGTTGGGGCATTTGGGATCTAGTTCTCTAACCAGATATTCAACTCGGGCCCCCTGATTTGGGAGCATGGAGTCTTAGCCACTGGTCCACCAGGGATGTCTCCACTTCAGTATTATTGCCCTCAGAATCCCATGGCCAGAGGAGCATGGTGGGCTACAGTCCATGGGGTCTCAAAGAGTGGGACACAAATTAATGGACTGAGCATGTACGCATGCACGCGCACACACACAAACATACACAAACACACACACAAGTTATCTATCTGGTTTATAAGAGCAATCTGAGGAGTAGGAAATGGCACCCTGCTCCAGTATTCTTGCCCAGAGAATCCCATGGACAGAGGAGCCTGGTACAGTCCACGAGGTCGCAAAGAGTCAGACACGACTTCACTTTCACTTTAAGGCTTATTTAATTATTATTCTTGATGAGCTCTATTGTTGGTGCTTTACAGATTACTCAGATTTAGTAGCTTTGAGCAACAAACATTTATTATCTCATCAATTTTGTGAGTCAGAAATCTGTCTGTAGGTAACTTAGGAGGGTGCTTCCAGAAGAGGTCTTTATCATTTCAGAACTTGACTGGAGAGGGAGTTGCTAGAGAGTCTACGTCCCATGTCATTTGCAGGAGGCTTTAGTTAGTTTTTTTATTTGGATATGTCGGGTCGTAGTTGTCGCAATTGGGATACTCGTTCATGTGGAATATTTCGTCGCAGTGCTTGGACTCTCTAGTTATGGCATGCGGGCTTAGTTGTCCCATAGCATGTGGGGTCTTGGTTCCCTGACCTTTGATGGAACCCAGGTCTCCTGTACTGCAAGGCAGATTCTTTTTTTCCCCCAGACTTTGAACCTGTTATTTTGATTGGCATATAGCTGAGCAACAATATTGTGCTAGTTTCAGATGAACAGCAAAGTGACTCGGTCCTACCTCTGTGTGTTTTCATTCTCCCCCAAACCCCTCTCCCTTCCAGGCTGCTGCATGACTTCAAGCAGAGTTCCATGTGTTATGTAGTAGATGGCTAGAAGGATTCTTAACCACTGGATTGCCAGGGAAGTCCCAAGACTCACTCCCTTATCATAGAACTACTTAAGTGTTTTCTCAGTCATAGCAGTTTATTTTTCCCCAGGGTGAGTCAATCAAAATATAACAAGAAAGCCACAATGTCATTTATGACATTAACCTCAGAAATTGCTACGGAGCTATCCTTTAGTGTAGGAGAGGACTATGCAGAGACAAAAATATTAGGTGGTGGCGATGATTGGGGGCATCTTGGAGACAGGCTATTCATAAAATTCAATATCTCTTCTTCACTAAAAATATCAATATGCTACGTGAAAGTGTTAGTCACTCACTTGTGTCTCACTGTTTGCAACCCCATGAACAGTAGCCTGCCAGGCTCCTCTATTCATGGAATTCTCCAGGCAAGAATACTGGAGTGGATAACCATTCCCTTCTCCCGGATATATTCCCAACCCAGGAATAGAACCCAAGTCTCCCTCATTGCAGGCAGATTCTTTAGCTGCTGAGCTATCAGGGAAACCCACATCAATATGTTAAAGATACTACATTGACATTGAAAAAGTAACTATCTTCTTTAGCCCTAGCTTCTCTCAAGGCAAAAAAATGTTAATCTGTAGATCTTAATTCACAAAATAATTCTGTTAAATATCAACATTCTTCATTATGGAATATTTCAAGAAAAAAGGTAATAAAGTTAGAGTTTACCTATAATTATAAATTGAATACTCATCAATCTACTACCTGGAGAAGGAAATGGCAACCCATTTTCCAGTGTTCTTGTCTGAAAAACCCCGTGGACAGAGGAGCCTGGTGGGCTACAGTTCACAGGGTCTCAAAGAGCCAGACGCAACTGAGCAACTGAGCACACAAGCTCCTACCTAGGTGAAAAATACAACATTGCTAGGTTCTCAGAGACCCTAAGAACCATCTGCCCACCTTATGTATTTCCTTATGGTATGGTTACTGTTCTTTTGTGGTTTGCCCCTACATAGTACCTTGCTCATTTGTAGAAATAAGTGGTAGGGATTGATTCCCAATGTTTGACACTGATAATTTACATAGGTTTGTTAATTTGTATCTGTTTGATATTTTTTTACTTATTTGCCTTTAAGTAACAAAGCATGAGGAGAAGAAAATGGAAACCCACTCCAACTCAGGTATTTTTGCCTGGGAAATCCCATGAACAGAGGAATCTGGTAGTCTATAGCCTATGGGATCTCAAGAGTCAGACAAGACATAGCTGCTAAACCACTACCACCAGCAAGACATGAATGTGTATACTCATGGCAGCTGGCTTCCCCTTGACTAAGTGATCCAAAAAAGCAAGGTGGCTGGGTTAAGTGGTAGGATTTTGGATGATTCTTTCTTTCTTTCATCCCTTCTATGGCATAACAGTATTTCGATTCAGTTCAGTCGCTCAGTCGTGTCTGACTCTTTGCGACCCCATGAACTGCAGCACGCCAGGCCTCCATGTCCATCACCAACTCCCTGAGTCCACCCAAACCCATGTCCATTGAGTTCGTAATGCCATCCAACCATCTTATCCTCTGTTGTCCCCTTCTCCTCCTGCTCTCAATCTTTCCCAGCATCAGGGTCTTTTCAAATGAGTCAGCTCTTTGCATCAGGTGGCCAAAGTATTGGAGTTTCAGCTTCAGCATCAGTCCTTCCAATGAAAACCCAGGACTGATCTCCTTTAAGATGGACTGGTTGGATCTTGCAGTCCGAGGGACTCTCAAGAGTTTCAACACCACTGATAGAATTTTTAGGTTGCATTGTTTTAAACTTACTTTTCATCTTGCATAGTTTACATTTGTCCTGTATTTGATATTAAACATTAACCTAAATTTAGCATTTTGTGATTTGATGTATGTTTTCTCGTGTGTGTGCGCAGACTTATGTGTGGTAATAGTGGTTGAATTCTTTTTTAGATATTTATTTGTTTATTTTTTATTTGGCTTCACGAGTCTCAGTTGCAGCATGTGGGATCTAGTTCCCTAACCAGGGATCCAATACAGGCCCCTGCATTGTGAGCATGGAGTTTTAGACACTGAACCACCAGGGAAGTCCCTAGTGGTTGGATTTTATCTTACTTTTATCATGGTGCACTTGCCTTCTTTTCTTGAAGGGAGTTGTTAGGGTTAGGTCACACATAGGAAGCCTAAAAACATATTCTAACTGGGATCAGAACTTTCTAAGCCAGTCTCACTATGTTTTGCCTTTGTTCGTAAAACAGTTTTAATCTTTTCTTCAAAATCTTTCTTCTTTACCAGGTAGTCTTGAACACTTTCCCATACTTGTTAATTTTTGACAGACATTTCTAACTCTTCCTTCTGTCATTTTGTGTCTTGGCAGGGAGTAGTTATATCTTGTTATTCAGTAAATTTTGATGGAAAGGGCGATACAGTTTCTTTAATACACTAAGCTCTGTTAACTCCCTTTACTACAGATGACTCCAATGCTGAGAAATTCACACCAGGCCCAAGTTCATGGGTTGCCCCACCTAGGATTGTTATTAGTCAGTAGAGCAGGTGTGACAATGTGTACAACTGAATGTTTTATTGCTTACTTGGGTATGAAGTGACAAGAGTTTTTAGGGTGTTTTGTAAATGAAGCTGATGTGTCTAAAGGTTTTTAAACCATCTTGCCTTGACTTATACACGTATCTTCAAAGACTTCCCTTTTTATGAATTCCTTTTTTCCAAGATTTTGACTCTTACCTGCCTTGATTATTTTCAAGCTGCACCATTGTGCTGCTTATGTCTGTGCCCAGATCAGGCACTCTATGTGTATTACCGTGTCAGAATAATAAACAGGCAGTCATGGGCTGGCTACTTGTCTGCAAAATCTTGCTAATGTGAAAAAGCCATTTAATACTTCAGTGATTAAAATTGGGCAAAAACCAGAGGGATTGGTACTGACTTGCCTTTTCATTGTTCTTTCTTTTTCTGTTATAAAACATTTTTCTTCATTACTGTTTACCAATGTACGATTAGAACTACTTTTATGTTTGCTTACTTGCTTATAGTAAGATCAAATTGCCAGCGTCCATTGGATCAAAGAAAAAAGCAAGAGAGTTCCAGAAAAACATCTACTTCTGCTTTATTTACTACACCAAAGCCTTTGACTCTGTGGATCACAAGATATTATGGGAAATTCTTAAAGAGATGGGAATACCAGACCACCTGACCTGCCTCCAGAGAAATCTTTATGCAGGTCAAGAAGCAACAGTTAGAACCAGACCTGAAACAACGGACTGGTTCAAAATCGGGAAAGGAGTACGTCAAGGCTGTATATTGTCACCCTACTTATTTAATTTATATGCAGAGTACATCATTTGATATGCCTGGCTGAGTGAAGCAGAGAGAAATATCAATAACCTCAAATATGCAGATGACACCTTCCTTATGGTAGAAAGCAAAGAAGTGAAAAGCCGCTTGATGAAAGTGAAAGAGGACAGTGAGAAAGTTGGCTTAAAACTCAACATTCAGAAAACTAAGTTCATGTCATCTGGTCCTGTCACTTCATGGAAAATAGATGTAGAAACAATGAAAACAGTGACTGAGTTTATTTTGAGGGGCTCCAAAACTACTGCAGATGGTGACTGCAGCCATGAAATTAAAAGCTGTTTGCTCCTTGGAAGAAAACCTATGACCAACCTAGACAGTATATTAAAAAATAGAGACATTACTTTGGCAACAAAGTCCATCTAGTCAAAGCTATGGTTTTTCTAGTAGTTATGTATGGATGTGAAAGTTGGACTGTAAAGAAAGCTGAGCGCCGAAGAATTGATGCTTTTGAACTGTGGTTTTGGAGAAGACTCTTGAGAGTCCCTTGGACTGCAAGGAGATCCAACCAGTACATCCTAAAGGAAATCAGTCCTGAATATTCATTGGAAGAACTGATGCTGAATCTGAAACTCCAATACTTTTGCCACCTGATGTGAAGAATTGACTCATTTGAAAAGACCCTGATGCTGGGAAAGATTAAAGGCGGGAGGAGAAGGGGATGACAGAGGATGAGATGGTTGGCATCACCGACTCGATGGACATGAGTCTGAACAAGCTTTGGGAGTTGGTGACAGACAGTTGGCGTGCTACACTCCATGGGGTTGCACATAGTGAGACACAACTGAGTGACTGAATTGAACTAATTGACTTGCTTATAGAATTCTTTTTTTTAAGGAAAGTTTTTATTGAACTATAAAATGCACAAAACTACACAAATCATAAGTGTGCAGGCCACTGAAGTTTTACAAAATCAAATCATCCAGGTTAAGAAATAAATCAGCACACCAGCCCCAGAACACTGCTCATGCATCTAATCACCACCACCGCTCCAAAAATGGGGTTGAAGTTCATTAGCTATAATATATAGGACATATTGAAAATTTTTTTTTTTTAACTTCTTATTTTTTACTGGGGCTTCCCTTGTAGCTCAGACTTTAAAGAATCTGCCTGCAATGCGAGAGACCTGGTTTCAATCCCTGGGTCCAGAAGATCCCTGGGAGAAGGGAATGGCAACCCACTCCAATATTCTTGTCTGGAGAATTCCATGGACAGAGGAGCCTGGTGGGCTGCAGTCCGGGATCGCAAAGAGTTGAACACAACTGAGCAACTAAGCATAGCACATAGCCAGTTTACAATGTGGTAGTTTCAGGTGAACAGTGAAGGGAAGGAAGAGAAGAAAGATTTAAATGGTCTTAATCAGTGGATGATTTGGGGTTTGCAGAGTTAGGGATGGCCTCCATCATTTTGTATTGAAAATTTAACTGTAATTTTCTCTCATGGTTATGGATAAACTCAAAAAGTGATCTCTCTTGAGTAATGTAACCCACACTTGACATAAATGTTGCTTCTAGCTTTAACTATGGAGAAGGCAATGGCACCCCACTCCAGTATCTTGCCTGGAAAATCCCATGGATGGAGGAGCCTGGTAGGCTGCAGTCCATGGGGTCACGAAGTGTCGGATACGACTGAGCGACTTCACTTTGACTTTTCACTTTCATGCATTGGAGAAGGAAATGGCAACCCACTCCAGTATTCTTGCCTAGTGAATTCCAGGGATGGGGGAGCCTGGTGGGCTGCTGTCTATGGGGTCGCACAGAGTCAGACACGACTGAAGCAACTTAGCAGCAGCAGCTTTAACTATAGTCTATTCTTCCACAGAGCGCGGATTTTTGTTGGCGCTTATGCAGGAACCTAGTTACCTTCGCATCTTTACTACTAAGGTTAATATTACAAGGACTGTTTAATTTCCTTTTTTTAAATTGTGAAATAAAAATAGGAGGACATATATATTCTTATCGCTGATTCACGTTGTTGTATGCTGGAAGCCAACACAATATTGTAAGGCAATTATCCTTCAATTAAAAATTTTTTTTAATTTAAAAAGAACAATAAAATAAAAGTAAAATTAAATCCAGTGTTAAATTCTACATGTAGAAAATGAAAACTCCTTATTAAATTAAATTTCAAAACAATTTAAAATTTTAAAACACATCTTAGTTTTCCCCTTTAGAGATAATGATTTTTAGCAATTTTGAGTATACCCAAGTGAAGAGTTAAGATGTTAAAAATTGGGTGCCTGCTGAAGCATGTTAAGCAGAAGAGTGAAGTCAATATACTAATAATTATCCAACTTCCTAAATTTCAAAAATGTTTGATTAAGTGAACATAGGTTTTTTTTGTTTTTATTTTAGCCGAAACAGTTTCCACAGCAATACTATAAAAATAGTGTCTCCCGTATTCTTATTATTTTATGTATTGATTTAGTATTTGGTTTTAAAAGCTTTTTTTTTCTTTTTTTTAATTTGCTTGCACCTCACTGAATGCAGAATCTTAGTTCCCAGACCAGAGATTGATCTTGTGTCCTCTGCAGTGGAAACTTGGAGTCCTAATCACTGGACCACCAGGAAATTTGCCCCAGTTGTCTGTTGTTGGTCATTGACTGATTAGGAAGACCATTCCTAGGCTGGTACTATGTTTTTTGTTATAGATTTGCAGAACAGTTTTAAATTTAAAAGGACATTTATCTTTCATATGTAAAAGTCTTTTTCATGACTTAATGTTCATTTATTCTTTCATATGAACTTTTAGAAACTAAGTATATATAGAATGGGGAATAGATTGGTAACTAAAATAAAATCTTTTAATGTCTGACCTTCCATCTAGGAACAACTAATTAAGATTTACTTACATGCATTTCCCTTAAGATAATCCTCACAGCTATATTTAATTTAATGTTTAATTTAAGCTGTAAACCAAATTTCTATTTGATTATTGCTGGTATATATTAAACCTTTGAGCCTTCAAAATTTATAAGTAGCCACCTGTGTTATTCTCTTTAAAAATCCAATAAAGTTTTGCTTCTCTTGAGTTTCCTAGGAGGACTCAAATCTATACTTGTTTTTAAAATATGTTTTAAAAATCACCTTTAATTCTACTTTTCGGAAACAATAGTTTGATTAGCCTTTGTTCAGATATCTGCAGGTACCAGTAAATGTAGTAATTCTGACCCAACAAACACAATGCTATGTTTCCAAAAGAACAGTTATATAATTATTAGTCTATACTGTAAGGTAAATTAATGATTATATTGGAAGATAATTAAGTGCAAACATACTATTCATAAACATTATGATTATTTTGTTGTTTGTGCAAAGCAAGACTATGTATGTCTAGAATTCTCTGGATTTTGGAGTCAGGGGAATAAAATACTACTTAAGTAATTCCATTACCCATGTAAATGTACTATGGCTAGAAGTCAAGCTTGACTGCTATGTAGAAACTGCCCTCCATTTTTGAGATTCTTTCCATTTTTTTTTCCATGTCTTAAGAATATTAAAAAATTGTTACCTACAGCTTCTTCCTCATAAATTACAACAGTAACTTTGTTTCTCAGAGCAGTCTTTTCCCTCCAGAGTGGCCTTAAACCCTAGATGGTCAGAGGTTATTTAGACTATGACATCTGGTCCCATCACTTCGTGGGAAATAGATGTGGAAACAGTGTCAGACTTTGTTTTGGGGGGCTCCAAAATCACTGCAGATGGTAACTGCAGCCATGAAATTAAAAGATGCTTACTCCTTGGAAGGAAAGTTATGACCAACCTAGATAGCATATTCAAAAGCAGAGACATTACTTTGTCAACAAAGGTCTGTCTAGTCAAGGCTATGGTTTTCCAGTAGTCATGTATAGATGAGAGAGTTGGGCTATAGAGAAAGCTGAGTGCCAAAGAATTGATGCTTTTGAACTGTGGTGTTGGAGAAGACTCTTGAGAGTCCCTTGGACTGCAAGGAGGTCCAACCAGTCCATTCTAAAGGAGATCAGTCCTGGGTGTACTTTGGAAGGAATGATGCTAAAGCTGAAACTCCAGTACTTTGGCCACCTCATTCGAAGAGTTGACTTTGGAAAAGACTCTGATGCTGGGAGGGA
Source organism: Ovis aries (assembly GCF_016772045.2). NCBI lineage: Eukaryota > Metazoa > Chordata > Mammalia > Artiodactyla > Bovidae > Ovis > Ovis aries. The sequence continues at coordinate 24,242,333 of NC_056078.1, forward strand.
TTGGCGGCAGGAGGAGAAGGGGATGACCGAGGATGAGATGGCTGGATGGCATCACTGACTCGATGGACGTGAGTTTGAGTAAACTCCGGGAGATGGTGATGAACAGGGAGGCCTGGCATGCTGCAATTCATGGGGTCGCAGAGTTGGACATGACTGAGCAACTGAACTAAACTGAACTGAGATTATCATTCTTGATCATGGTCTGTCATACCTCAAGAGCTCCCAGTTTAGAATTTAAATAGGTTATCTCATCCAGACCAAGTTAACAGAAATGGTTTAGAATGTACATTTCAGATCTGTACATAGATAGGCTGTTGAAGCAGAACAATTGATAATCCAGAATAAGGGGACTCCATCATAGAAGTAGCTAGGAAATCTTTTCCTAATGATCATTAGACTGATCTTTTATCGCCACTTCTGGAGATACTCAGTACTATCCCAGTGATTACTACTGACACTTTAACTGCCAAAGAAAGTCTCTGTTCAGTTCAGTTCAGTTCAGTCACTCAGTCGTGTCCGACTCTGTGCGACCCCATGAATCGCAGCACACCAGGCCTCCCTGTCCATCATCAACTCCCAGAGTTCACTCAGACTCTTGTCCATCGAGTCCGTGATGACATCCAGCCATCTCATCCTCGGTCATCCCCTTCTCCTCCTGCCCCCAATCCCTCCCAGCATCAGAGTCTTTTCCAATGAGTCAACTCTTTGCATGAGGTGTCCAAAGTACTGGAGCTTCAGTTTTAGCATCATTCCTTCCAAAGAAATCCCTGGGCTGATCTCCTTCAGAATGGACTGGTTGGATCTCCCTGCAGTCCAGGGGACTCTCAAGAGTCTTCTCCAGCACCACAGTTCAAAAGCAGCAATTCTTCGGCACTCAGCCTTCTTCACAGTCCAACTCTCATATCCCTACGTGACCACTGGGAAAACCATAGCCTTGACTAGATCCTCAAAACCTTTCTGAAGCAGTTCAAACTATTGGTTCCATTCCCTCTTCTGGGAAGTTTTGCCTGGTTTCTAGGAGAGAAACAGGTTTCCCCCATCTCTTCACGATCTCAAGTCAGGCTGTCTATAATATACCCTCTTAGGTGATCTTGTTCATGACACATGATCTTGTTCGTGGCATCATCTATGTGCTAATTAATCCCCTATCACTCGCCTGCTTGATAGGGGAGCAGAGAGGGAGGAATCGAAGAGCAACTTTTTGTGGTACAGGAAGGACTTTAATGAGCTGTTGACTTTGCGCTAGCTACATCCTAAAAACTGAACAAGAAGTTATCTGAGAAATTTAACCAATTATGTATATTAATTTAATGAAGGGAGTTTTATAATCTCAGGGTCCATTTGATAAGACTGCAAGTGGCAGAATTCTTAAATAACACCTTTATTTTGTAGACTGGTTTTCCAAAAATCTTAGAATTACCATTGTATTGGCTTGGCCAAAAGGTTCTTTCAGATTTTTCCATGTGATCTTACAGATAAACCTGAATGATTTTTTTTTTTTTTTGGCCAATCCAATACTAGCTTATTTCTGGTGGCAAACTATTTTTTCAGTTTTTTAGGAAGGGTAATATCCATGAGAGTTTTCCAAGTGGCGCAGTGGTAATGAATCCGCCTGCCAATACAGGAGACTCAAGAGACACTGGTTCGATCCCTGGGTCAGGAAGATCCCCTGGAATAGGAAATGGCTACCACTGCAGTATTCAGTATGGGATATGTTTTTGATGTTTCAAGTATGATGTTTTATATGATATAACACTTGTATGTCATGTAATATAAGACTATTAAAAAGTGACAGGACAGTAGTCATGAACATTACATTACTCATATTTTGGACACATCGTTTACCATCTAAAGTGATTCTGGGGACTCCCTTGGAGGTCCAGTCGTTAAGATTCCATGCTTTCAATGCAGGTGGCACAGGATTCCATCCCTAGGCAGGGAACTAAGATCCCATATGGTGCTTGGCCACGATAAATAAATAAAATAAAAAGTAAAGTGAATATGTTGTGAGACCCTGGCTTCAACCACTTGCCAATTAATATTTTGTTCCAGTTACCGAAAAATGTGATTTTTGCTAAATGTTTTAAAATTTGGACTGTTTGTTGGGCTATTTCTGAAGTGATAGATTCTGTCTTATTAAGAGCATAGTTTGTTTTGGAAATTTTTATAAAATCCACCCACATTGGGTTTTTGTGTTTTTTAACCATTCATTCAACAAATATTTAATGAGTGTCTTCCATGAGCTGACTTCTGTTCTCAGGATCCAAGTATGCATTAAAAAAGCAAAAAAATCTTAGTAGCTAATAGTTATTAGATCCTAGGTTTGTGCTACTATAGAAAAGTTAAGAAACTTGCTACAGTGTCATGAGCCAGTAAGTGACTAAGCAGTTCTGGGTTATTGTTTTGAATTTAGATTCAAGTACACTATTTTAGTATAACATACATGCAGAAGACTTCAGAAATTCTTCAATCACAAGTTTTCTAAAGTGCACACACTTGTGTAACCAGCAGTGAATATTACGTGCCCCTCTGAATCACTCTCCTGCCCTCTACTGTTATTGATTAATCCTGTCTAATTTGAACCTTATGTAAATGCAGTCTTGCAGTATGTAGTCTTCTTGCATACATCGACTATCTTAAAACGTCATAATTGTGAGACTAAGCATTGTTTTTTGTAAATGTAGATAATTCTCATCTCATTGAGCTGTTCTCTGGTGGTTAATGCTTGGGTTGTTATCAGTTTGAGGTAGTCATGAATAGTGGTGCTGTCTTTGAAAGTTAAGTCGCTCAGTCGTGTCCGACTCTTTGCGACCCCATGGACTGTAGCCCACCAGGCTCCTCCATCCATGGGATTCTCCAGGCAAGAATACTGGAGTGGGGTGCCATTTCCTTCTCCAGAGGATCTTCCTGACCCAGGGATCTAACCCAGGTCTCCTGCATTAGAGGCAGACGCTTTAACCTCTGAGCCACCAGGGAAGCCCTCTCATTGGGAAATACAAAAATATATTTCTGTTTGTTTTATACCTAGAAGTGGAATTGCTAGGAGATGGTGGGGGGGGGGGGGGCGTCGCATATGTGCAACTTGAATCAATACAGTTTTCCAAAATGGTTATCTGTTTTTGCATTCTCGTGAATAATGTACAAGTTGCTCTACGTCTTTCTCAACATGACATTTTCTTTTTCATTTCTTTCCTTTTTTTAAAAAAAAATTGTGGTAAAATAGCAATAATAAAAAATTTACCACCTTAAACATTTTTGAGTGTATAGTTCAGTTTGAAACAGATTTCCCGAAAGTTTTCTTGCAAATAAGAAATTCTGTCTCCATTAAACAATTCTCTATTTTTCTATCACCCTTGCCCCTAACACCATTCTAGTTTATGTTTCTATGAATTTGACTACTTTAGATAACTCATAAAATGTTTGTTTTTTCATGACTGTTTTATTTCATTTTGAATTATGTCCTTAAGGTTAATTCATTTGCAGTGTGTGACAGGATTTCCTTCCTTTGTGTCTATTCCATTGTGTGCATATACAATATTTTGTTTATCCTTTCATCTATTGATGACCATTTGGGTCACTTTTACCTCAGGGCTCTTGTGAATAATGATGAAATGGACATGGGAATGCAAAGATTTGTTTCAGACTTTATTTTCATTTCTTTCTGGTATATATTCAGAAGTGGAATTGCTGGATCATATGATTGATGGTTCTATTTTTAAGTTTTTGAGGAACTTCATACTGTTTTGCATGGCAGTTAAACCATTTTAAAACCCCATTCACATATGTAGTGCTTTCGAATTTTTTTATTTTTGCCAGATGACTAATAATGTTGAACATATTTTCATATGCTCCTCATCTGTTTGGATGTTGTCTTGTGTGTGTTTGTTTTTTTAACTTTCTTGGCCAGTTTTCTGTTTTGCTTTTATTATTCATTTGAGGAAGTTCTTTATATATTTTGGGTAAGAATAGTTTGTTGTTTATATATATTGCAGATATGTCTCCTATGGTATTGATTGCTTTTATGCTTTCCTAATCTTTTATTAGTTAATATTTATGATGAACAAGAATTCTTAATATATTCCAATTTCTTAACATTTTCCTTTATAATTATTAAATTTGGTGATCTGTTTTAAAATATTATATCCACTCCAAGGTCATGAAGGTATTTTCTTCTAAAAACTTAACGTTTTATCTTTTATAGTTAGATCTACAGTATAATTTGTTACTGGTGTGAATTAGGCATGAAGATTCATTTCCCCCCCCCCCCCGCCACCCCATATGGATGTCTGTCCACTACAATTTATGGAGAAGATTCCTTTTTGCATTGGACTGCAGTGTCATTTGTCATAGTCAAGTGACCACATATATATGGCTCTCCTGCATTCTGTTTTATTCCATTGATCTCCTTATCTGTCATTGTACCAATACTAAACTGTCTTAATTATCATATCTCTGCAATCAGTCTTGATATCTGATTAATCATGTTTTCTGTCTTTGTTCCTTTTTTTCCACTTCTTGGTCCTTTGCATTTACATGTAAACTTTCCAAAACCTTTGTCCATTTCCATGCCCAAACAAAACTATTCTAGTAGGGCTTTGATTGCAATTGTATCAAATCTAGCAACAAACTCCGGGGAAATTAACATCATTATAATAATTACTATTCCATGAAAATAGTATATCCATTTATTTAGGTCTTTAATTTCTTTCAATAATATTTTTATAATTTTCAAACATTTCATACAAGTTTAATATTTGTCTTACTCTGATTAGACTACTAGAGGAAATACCAGAATGGATGGCTTATAAACAGCAAATTCATTTGTCACACTTCTGTGGTTTTTAAGTTGAGGATCAGGGTGCCAGCATGAATGGTGGGTCCTTTTTCTCCCTGTGTCTTCAAAAGGTAGAAGGAGCTAACGAGACAAAGGGGTCTCTTATAAGAACACTGATGCCATTAGTGGGAACTTCCTCCTCATGACCTAATCATCTCCATCTCCCAAAGGCTCTATTAATACCATTGTTTAGATTGAGCATTCATTATTTGAATTTTGAGTGAACATAAATATCCATAACATAGTGATACTTAAGCAGCTTATTGAAACTTTCAGAGACTCATTATGCTTAATTTTCTTTCATTCACTGAAAGAGCTATGGAAGATCTAGAAAAGGTACAAATACAATGAATAAATAGCATTTTAGCATTTCTTACACAAAGACTCTGACTATAACTTTGTTGGTTTGACAGCATGAAGATTATCTGGTGTGACTTTGTTTGATACAATATCATTTTGCATTTGAGCTTATTTGGAAGCAAATGTATTTTTTGGCTGTAAAAGGACATAAAAACATAGAAAAAAATTTTAATGTAAATAATTGTGTTTAGGGGGAAGGTCCTAAAGCCAACTCTACTCAAGGGATGCCTTGGTAGCAATGATTGTTAACCATCTGGAGTGACAGAAGAAAGTGATATTGGGTAACTAACATCTTAAGAAGTTTCATCTCAAGTTTTTGTAATATTATAGCAACAAAAATGGAATATTAATTATGCTATTGGGTGCTCCATTGTCGTCACAGGGGTGGGCAGTTTCATCGTTTACTGATTACATACTGATTGATCTAATTAGTCTGTAATTTGTGATATATGGAAGGAGTTTTAAGCATAGTAATTAAATCTAATTAACAAAAGTAAACACTAGGACCACTAGACAGTATTTTAAATACTTAGGAATCTGTTTTTAGCTACCCATGTGTATGATGCAGTGTAAGAAAAATGGTTAAATATTCAAAATTACTTATAATTTGTATTCTCTGTCAGCTGGAACATCTTAATCTTAAGATGGGTATGATAACTATCTGTGGGTGCATGGGGAAAAATTGCAGGATTATTGCTTTATGTACATATGAATTGTTTTTTATATGGCAAAACCATTTGCCCAAGGCAAATATCCATAATTTTTCTCAGATGCTAAATATCAGTGCTCAGAGTTTATTTTTAATGTTGGGAGTACTAGGCTATTTCCATTTAGCTAGATTTGTGCACTTGTGGCAATTATGGAAGAGCAGATGAGTTAATTAGGCTCTTTTCCATGGGATTCTCTGTTGTCTGTTTTGCAATACTGTGTCAACAGTGAAATAAAACACAAACTGTTTCCACAGATTTCTGTTCAGCCTGTTGTTTGTTAGTCAAGTAACCTTGGATACCCTGTGATGAGTTGTATGGAGGCAGCTAGTCTATCAACTAAAGGCCTTACAGGCATCAATGCTTTAAGAAATAGTAAGTTTAGAAAACTAGAATGTAGTGATGAAGAACTTTAAAAGCAATATCCACTGCATTTGACATTAGGTTTCTTGTTTTCCATAAATGTATACATTCTGTTTTGGCAGGTTTTAAGAAGAAGCAGCGACGAAGAGAAAGTTCTTTGTCTGGTTCGACAGCGCACAGGCCACCACTGTCCAACAGCTGTGATGGTGGTGCTCATCATGGTATGGGACGGCATTCCTCTCCCGATGGCTGACAAACTGTATTCACAGCTTACTGAGAGTCTCAAGTCATACAATGGTCATCCCACAGACCGAAGATGCACGCTCAATGAAAAGTAATCAAATCTGTTTTATACTGTTTTAACATCAGTTTTATATCTTGTTAAATTGACTACCAAGTGATAGACATATATATATTATAGATGAGGACAGAATTTTAGGTATTATGCAACTGGAAAGAATGAACATGGCTTAAAAGGGAGACTTTTTTTCAGAGTGAGTTACGGCCATTTTAGGATATTCTCCTCAATTCTTTCTTTGTTTCCATTTTGACACCTGATCCTTCTCAGCCCTGGAGTCTGAAAGAGAGAGATTTTTCTATAAAGGATCAGCTCCTCCATAGGAATTGTACCATTTTCCATCTTCTCTAGCAATGTATGGGAATATCTGTTTTTCTATAGCTTTCATTGTAGTCAAACTTGAATTTTGCCCATTTAATAGGGGATGCTGCTGCTGCTAAGTCGCGTCAGTCATGTCCGACTCTGTCCAACCCCATAGAGGGCAGACTACCAGGCTCCTCCTTCCCTGGGTTTCTCCAGGCAAGAGCACTGGAGTGGGTTGCCATTTCCTTCTCCAATGCATAAAAGTGAAAAGTGAAAGTGAAGTTGCTCAGTCGTGTCCAACTCTTCACGACCCCATGGTCCAACCCCATAGACGGCAGACCACCAGGCTCCTCCGTCCATGGGATTCCCCAGGCAAAAGTACTGGAGTGGGTTGCCATTGCCTTCTCTGATGAATGTCTTCAATTTCTTTTGATTTGCATTTTTCATATTATGACTGAATATTTTTTCATATGGTAAGAGTATCTGCTATTTGTTCTTTAGTTTTTTAATTTCACTGAAGTATGGTTGATTCACAATATGTGTTACTTTCAACTGTACAGCAAATTGACTTAGTTTTGTATGTTCCGTTCAGTACAGTCGCTCAGTTGTGTCTGACTCTTTGTAACACCATGGACTGCAGCACTCCAGGCCTCCCCTGTCTTTCACCAGCTCCCAGAGTTGACTCAAAACTCATATCCATTGAGTTGGTGATGCCATCCAACCATCTCATTCTCTGCTGTTCCCTTCTCCTCCCACCTTCAATCTTTCCCAGCATCAGGGTCATTTCAAATGAGTCAGTTCTTTGCATCAGGTGGCCAAAATATTGGAGTTTCAGCTTCAGCATCAGTCCTTCCAATGAATATTCAGGACTGTTTTCCTTTAGGACTGACAGGTTGGATCTCCTTGCAGTCCCAGGGACTTTTAAAAAATGTAACTTATTATATCTCTTTCCCCTTACTGTTTCTGAATTTTTAGTGATATTTAAGACCATTTTTCTTTCACATGAGCTCTAGAATAGTTCACCCATATTTTCTTTTATTTCCTGTTGAAATCAGAAATTTTTAAAACAGAAATCATTTAAGATTTATGCTAGACAGAAGTGAGAAGAAGGGATCCATTTCTATTCTTTTTTCCATTTATCACAACTCTACTTGCTAAAGAGTTCTTCTTTCCCCTTTGACTTGAAATACTAAATTTATACAAAAATCAAATCCTCTTTCTTATGAATTCTGTATATTATAGAGGCATTCTACATTTTAATATTTAGTAAGACTAGTTCACCATTCTTGTTTTTTCAAGGCTTTTAAAAAAATGTTTCTGCTTTCAAGTGAACTTCATAATCAATTTGTCTAGTTTTAAGATAAATCTAATGGTATTTTAATGGGATTATATTAAATTAGAATAAACAGACATCATTCTGATGTTGAATCTTACAATCCCATTAACAGATTTTTCTTTTCATTTGTTCAAGTGTTTGTGTTCTTCAACAGTGTTTTGTATGGTTTTCCTCAAAAAGTTCTCTTTTTTAACAAAAGAAACATCATTATACAAATTATAAAATATCCCCTCTCTAACCTCCTCACAGGATTGTTTGTATATCTTCCAGAGTACTTTTTTTATGCCTAAAATCATTTCATTATCCTTTTTATTATTTTTTAATACCAATAAATATGTATATATAATTTTAATATATCTATTTTATTATGTGGCTTCATAATAATAATACATCTAATATAAAGAAACTGTTATAAATTGTGTACATATAAGCTTACTTTTCCCAATAATTCATAAGTAAGTTTTATGCTATTTTACTCAGTATAGATCCAGTCTATTTTTAAAAAATTTATATTTACAGAAATGATGTAAGAATACTTCAATGAATTCTTATGTACCCCTTACCTTACCTATTTGTGGGATCATTATTTCTAATTCCACAAATAATCACACAATACACATAAGTTTACATGTCATTATCATTACTGCTTTTTTCTATACTTTCTTCTGGATAATTTGTGAAGTAGTTGCAAACTTTTACTTCTAAATAATACTTCAGAGAATGAGGTACAGTGCAATTATCAAAACCAGGTACCAAGTACCAGTACAATTATCAAAACCAGGCTATTTCACTTGGATAAAATGCTATTTTCTAATTTAAATTTCATCTACTTTCCTATAATGTACTGCATACTAATTTTCTTCCACCCAGGATTTGATGGAATAAGTTATTTTGTCTTTTGGGTTCCTTGATACTTATATCTATCTTTTTTCAGTGTTTTGTAGCACTGTATTTTTGAAAGGGACAAGGTAATTTTGCAAACTGTTGCTCAATTTTTGATTGTCTTCCTGATTCAATTCAATTCAGGAATTATTGGCAAAAATACTACATTCAGCTCATAATATTAAGAGCTATTTTAAAGTCTTTTTGTCTCATTATCTGTGATGTTGACTGTTTAGGAGCCAATTTTAGGTCTCATAGTTAATAGCTAAACTACATTCTCAGTTCGGGAAGATCCCCTGGAGAAGATCCCCAGGGAAGCCAGTATTTTTCTTTTCCTGGTGGTTCAGATGTAAAGAATCCACCTGCAATGCAGGAGCCCTGGGTTTGATCCCTGGGTTGGGAAGATCCCCTGGAAGAAGGCATGGCAACCCACTCCAGTATTCTTGCCTGGAGAATCCCAATGGACAAGGGTGCCTGGTGGCCTGTAGTCCATGGGGTCGCAAAGAGTTGGGCATGACGGAGCGACTAAACACAGTACATTTTTCTACTTTTTTGACTTCTTTGAAATTCTGCAGTTTAAAGTTTCTCTTCTTTGATACTCTTTGTATCTCATTTTTTTCTTTTCAAGTAATTGTAATCTTTTGCTCCCTTTAAAGTATATATTTTATCTTAGTGAAAATTAGAATAATTGAGCTATTCCTCCTTCGTATTTAGCATTTTCCTGACTTTCATAATTAAATATAGTTTTGATTTCAAATTTCTATATTCTTTTATTTATCATTTTTCAAAAATGTAGTTTTTAATTGCTTGTATCTTTAAGTCCAATGAGGTGCTATAATTTTCAAATTCTGATAGGAAACTGATCTATGATTAAAATCCAGGCCCTTTATTTCCTTACCTTGGATATCTCCAAATCAAACAAGGTCATGTATATTTCAGATCTGTATGGTTCTTGCTTTTTATTGGATTTACAATCTTAAACAAACATTTTAATTGAAGCTTTAGTTACATTCAAGTATTATAAGCTTTGTGTTGTTAACACTACCTTAGATAAAATAAGTAGTGAAATAGGTATATTAAAATAACTTCATTATCCATCCTTGCTTCTATCTATATATGAACCTGAAATGTTCTGTTTGAGGTATTATCCTACTTTATCAGTTCATTCCCTTGCAATTATCATCTTACAGTCGTACCTGTACATGTCAAGGAATTGATCCAGAGACTTGTGGAGCTTCCTTCTCTTTTGGCTGTTCATGGAGTATGTATTTCAATGGCTGCAAATTTGGTAGAAGCCCAAGTCCTAGAAGATTTAGAATTGATCCAAGTTCTCCCTTACACGTAAGTGTCCTTTTTACTTCTGAATTACAATTATTAATATATAAGTACATTTCTTTAAAAATTTTTTAAATTGTAAAAAATTAATATTAGAACGTAGTGACAAAATAGTAACTATATGTGTCTATATATATATAAGAAAATAGTTTAAAATTCTAAATAATGTAGGTAAAATCTTTAATTATCAACCCAAATTCCGATTGTCCCTGACTCCCTCCTTCCCTCACCCTAAAGAGAATCACTGTTAAAAAAAACCTAGAATTTTATACCCAGCCAAAGTAGGAACAATGAATAAAGCTATTTGCCAACATTTCAAAGACTCAGTAAGTTTACTACCCACAGCACTACTATGAAAGAATTACTAAAGGACGTAATCCAGAAAGAAGATATATGAAACCGGAACCAATCTGTCCGGAACACGAGGCCATGGTGAGCAAAGAAATTAGTCAACCTTATTGTTAAGTTTAAATTAAATCAGTTGAGTACTTACATTTTTTAATTGAAATAACAACCTATAAGTATAATTCAATACTCTTCTCAAATCAGGGGTGGGTAGGCAATGGGAGGGGGTGGGGCACCTATATAAATTAAGTGTGGCAATGTTTTATGATCTGTTTGGAGTGGGGAGATTTTAGATAGTGATTAACTCCAAGATCAGTGTTTTTCAAGCTTTGTGCTGTGACCAAGAGTATAAAAATATTTTATACTACAAGTAACTATTTGGAAAAATATATCTTCAAATGAATAGATAAAACTATCACAGAATAACATTTAGCCTTATTACATATAACAAAAATAATATTTAAGTATTAAAAGTTAATATCTGATAGTTATTGCTGAGGATCACTATGATGTGGCAAAAACATTTTTTTAAATAAAATTTCATTTCTTTAAATTCTAGTTTTGACCTACCAAACTGAATTCTTAGCCCGCTAAAGAGTCATGTCCCACAGCTTGGAAAATACTGCTCTAAATATTGTCAGAAAAACGTATTTGAGAAGTGTATATTTAAAAATTTTTAGATGACTACAAATATAATTTATAACCTTTGAACTAGTTGTGGAAAAAAACCCATTCATCAGTCAGCAAGGTTAGTTTAAAACGTCTAACTGAGATAAGATAATATCTAATTGGGATATAAGATAAATAGGAAACACAAAATAAAGCAGCAGAAATTACTCTAATTGTATCTATAATACAAGGAATGTAACATCTTTCAGGAAAGCTCAGAATAAGTAAATAATCCCTTTCAAGAGTAATCAAAATTATTTGTTTTCTCTCGAGTTCCCATCTACTGTAATAAAAGAGGTAAATCACTCTAAAGAGCACTGTCTTTTGCAGATAAAATACCTTAGAAGAAATCTAACAAGTTTATGAGACCTTTAGGGAGAAAACTATACTAAAAGGACATATAAAATACCTGATAATGAGAAGGTAACATGTTCAAAGATCAGAATAGTAGATAATGAGATATGAATTCTTCCTTAAAATAAACGTTAAAAAGTTAATTTTTTCTAAATAACTATCTAATGAAGATGCTATATTCTATAACACTCATATATTAAATGGATGGTTAGTTTTTGCTTATGGTTATTATTAACAATGAGTAATGTTTATGTAGTGTTTATAATACAGGAAGAAGCATTCCTCTTTTCAGGAACTGAGAAAAGACCACTGTAAAGCTCAGCAGGCTAGGGAAAATGAGGTGCATATAGTCGCCTTTAAGAATATGGGGGAGATCATTGAAGAATGTTAAAGCAGAGAGTAATATAATGATACCTTTTTTTTTTTTTTTTTTAATGGGATGTCTGTGGCTGCTCTGTGGACTGCAGTTAGCCAAGAGTTGATTTAGCAAGATAGGCTAGCTATTAGAATAGTCCAAAGAAGGGATAGTAGTGACTTAGAATATGGTTTTGAGAGAAGAAACGAGAGAAGAAACGATAAGTAATATTTCTGGACTGGTTGTTAAAACTAGGTACTATTCTTTGACTAAGGGTGTGGTGAAGCAAGACTAGGTTTATAGAGAAGACAGATTATCGATCCAGTTTGGATGCACTGGCTTGGAGATTCCTAAGAGAAATCCAAATGAGGCTGTCTGGTCATTGATAAGAACCTCAGGGTTAGTATGTGATCCAGGTGGTAGTTGTAGGCATTGATGTGGAGGTGGTGACCCGATAGATAAGGTATAGGCTGAGAAGGGCAGAGGGATGTAGGGCGTGAGCCCCATTATGTAAAGATCTAATAGGAGATCTCCAATACACCCACTTACTCTAATGAAACAGTTAGAAAGTAGGGATTTTTATGATAGGGATAAAGAACCTGCATTCAACAATAATCATCTATTTAAGTTTTAATTTTTTCTATTTACCTGCTTTATTTCATTTGTATACAAGAAATGTTAGTTCATAAGATAAAAAATTGCCCAATCTGACTAGTGACACTGAATGATTCATAACATTCTTCTAGCAATAAAACACAATTTATCTTACCCAATATCTCAAGTGCAATAAAATATAATAAAGTCTTTTTAAGTAGCCATTTAAATAGTAATTCTGAAGTTTTCCTCAAATTATGTGTCAGTATAGCCAGGAAGGATTTTTTTTTTTTTTTTTTTTTGTCAGTAGTCTGACCTCCCTGACTATATTTATTAAGCTACATTAAGTAACAGATAGGTAAATAGACAGATGAATAGTAGAAAGCAATTTAGATACAGACCCTATGTATATGAATTTCCTTTTCAATGAACACACCAACTGAAATGAGTAGGAAACTAAAAGGATTATCACTGGTGCTTTGCAGTTGCCAAGACTGAGTCTTGTTATAAAGCACCCAAGAATTAACTTCCCATGTCTACATTGCTATGTAGCTTTGGTTTTTATAATAGTTTGCTGCACCAGAGGTGAACTGATCCACAGGAAGGTTTTCCTTCCTCATCTACCAGATCACAGATGAGACAGACCACCTTCAAACCTCTGAAGCCCTTCATTGCTGTCAGTTCTTCATCACTTGTCTTTTGTGACTGACCATTTATCAATCTCTGATTTGATTTAGGATACAATCATCTCTGAAAAACTATCACAATGTTTTTCCAGCTAATGTTACTAAAGTCTCCTTTCTCTCCTCCATACCTCATTCTGTCATCAGTGGCATTTTTACTACTCTTGTTATGACAGTTTTCCTTCGAAAAAAGTCTTACATGTTTCTGCTATCATTAGACCCCAGAATCTTGATAAAGTGTTAAGGCTTCTCCACAACTCTATCAAATCTTCCTCAGTTTGTAGACATTACTGTGTAGAAAAGAAAACACTGGATTTAGACAGCCTATTGCCTACTTATTATATTTGAAGCTCTTAGCACGGGGATCTGATACACAGTATGTGCCTTATATGTGTTGCTCTCCCATCTCTGTTATAAAACCTTGTTTCTCTGTAAGAATTCTTCCACATCTCCACTTGCCACCAGGAAAGTTGTCTTGATTTACTTCAAATGCCCTCTACTATTGAATAAATATAAAATGTGGTTCTTGTTTTGACGTGAGCAGCTTTGTAACTTACCTCTAACACCAGTTAGATTTCTCGTTAGCTGATAACATAGACTTCTAATTTCAAAAGACTAAATCTAAGCATAACAATGACTAATAATTTAGATTTTATGGTAGCAATCATGTCATTTTCTATGGTAGCTTATCAGGGTAAGTATGAACTGTGCACCAACAACGAACATATCAGCAATGAGGTATAATTCATTTTCATATGTTGTATAAATTCATCACTCATATGTAATTATGAAACAACTTTTATGGACTGTCTTTTCCTATAGGAAAAAAACCTTGAAGATAATTTACAGAGTTTGGCTACAGAATTAGCTCCAATTTATAAGCAGTATGCTCCAGCTGCTTATCAAAACCAGGTATGTTTTGGGACCTTATATAGAGCTTTTAAACATGGTTGAAATTTACATCTAAACAATGTCTTTGTTAACAGAAATTGTTTTTCAAATTTTACCTCAATGTAGATCTTTATTGACAGTTTTAAAAATTATCTAGTGTGTTTTAAAAACAGTATTATGGCAATTGAGGACTTCCCTGATGGCTCAGATGGTAAAGTGTCTACCTGCAGAAAAAGAGATCTGGGTTTGATCCATGGGTTGACAAGATCCCCTGGAGAAGGAAATGGCAACCCACTCCAGTACTCTTGCCTGGAAAATCTCATGGCCGGAGGAATCTGGTAGGGTTTGGTCCTTGGGATTGCAAAGAGTAGGAAAAGACTGACCAACTTCACTTTCACTTTCTTTTCATAGCAAATGAATTCAATATCCACAATGAGATTTAATTCATTTGGGAAGTGGGGGAGATCAGAAGATATTAGCTAAGGGGTACAAACTCCCAGCAATAAGAAGATCTGGTGCACAGCTTGTTGGCTATATTTAATAATATTATATTATACTTAAAAGTTTTAATTATGTCTTAAATGTTACCTCTACACACCAAAAAATTATAATTATGTTTAACTAACCTTATTGTGGTAATCATTTTGTAACATATACATGTATCTAGTGATCACACTGTACACCTTAATCTTACATATGTTATGTATGTCAGTAATATCTCAGTAAAACTGAGGTGGGAAAACACAATTTTAAAAGAAAAGAAAAGGAGAATCATATATTGGGAGAAAATAATGGTGAATCATATAGCAGACCAAGTAGAAATAAGTGTAAAATACTTTTTAAATGTAACCAGGGAATTCCTTGGTGGTCTGGTGGTTAGGATTCCTCACTTTCACTGCTGAGGGCAAAGGTTTTATCTCTGGTCAGGGAAATAAGATGCTGCAAACAGAGCAAGTAGGCCAAAAAGCAAACAAAAATAAAAAACATAACCAGGGGTGCATATTTTTTAAATATATGATAAAAATTCAAATATTTATTTGTATTATCATGAATAACAAGGTCTCTGCCCAATTCCATTTTATTCTTCATTTTATTTATTTATTTGCTTCTTTATTTAGCTATGCCGGGTCCTGATTGCAGCACATGGGATCTTTGGTCTTAGTTGCAGCATGTAGGATATAATTTGCTGACCAGGGATCAAACCTGGCTTCCCTGCACTGGGAGCCTGAAGTCTTAGCCACTGGACCACCAGGGTGCTTCTCCAACCTTTCATTTTAAATGGTTACAAATTGACTTTCTATACTGGTTTTATAGACCTTGAACACTGGATGCATGATCAAAGCACTATATTAGTCTTTTGTCCTGATGAAATATTTCAGGCTACTCTTCTTATTTATCCACCATCCAAGTACTAGTGTCCTCCTACTGCCTTCAGTGATTGTCATTTTAATTCATGTACCCTCAAATTCTTTTTTTCTTTTCCTCAAATTCTTTACCCTTAATATTACTTAACTACACAATCACTATGATAATCCAAATCTCTGAAATAATAAGTGTAACTAAGTTATAAACTTGTCATAAAGTGATTTTTATCTTTATTAAAGGCGATTCTTTTTGTCTCTTAAAACTGTGGGTAATTCATTACTCTTCAGGTGGCGCTTGAACATATTGCCCGAGAATGTCGGCTTGGGAAGAAAGAAGGTCGTCCTTTCTCTGGGGTCACTGCTTGCCTAGACTTCTGTGCCCATCCCCACAGGGACATTCACAACATGAATAATGGGAGCACAGTGGTATGTACCTGGGTAGCTTTCAATTCTAAAGGCTCCATCAACATATTCTCAAGCTGAGGTCCTGATATCAACAGTGCTCCCCAAAAGTTATAGAACCAGCCTGAAATATTTTTTTGAATGTCTCAAATTATATATGGTGGGAGGTTTGTTGGGATGGAGGAATACATGGTTATTCAAAGCTATCATTCTCTGCTATCAAACTGGTAGGTAGGAAGTTAAGCGAGTTAATGTTTCTTTTTTTTTGCCATCTGTACTTCATGGGTTTTTGTTTGTTTTTCGCCCCACATCACGGGCTGCAGGATCTTAGTTCACTGACCAGGGATAGGACCCCATCTCCCTTGTACTGGAAATGTGGAGTCTTAACCACTGGACCACCAAGAAATTCCCCTGTATTTCAGGGGTTTTGTGAGGGAACTGTGTGCCAAAATTTTAATGCTGGTTCTTAATACTAGTTTGTAGGAATATTTAGAAGAAATATTTGCAAATATATGTGCTTGTTATGTGTACAGCCATGGAAAACAATGACATGCTTATAGCATGAAATCAATCAAAATACATTCAAAGTAAGGAGAAGACCTCAGGAAAGATCATGCAGTAGTCCTTTTATACGGGAAATGAGTTTGCTTCAAGTAGATATCTTTTTACTCAGTAAAACAGAGTGATTGCCTCTATTTCTGAACTATACCAGTTTGGCCTCTTTGAAGACAGAGCTATGATTGTCCCACTTTGATTGATTGAAAGTGTACCATCTGATCCATCAAAATGCAGTCTTCCTTCCTTCTTTGGTCTGTGCAGTCTATCAGCAACAGATTAAGGAGCAAAAATAACTTTTTTTCCGTCTATCATGTGTTTTCATGATGTTGACTCTGGTCTCTGAGACTAATGCTATTTTCAAATGTTGAAATTTTACAAATCCATCCAGATGAATCTTAGCTGAAGAATAATTCAACATCTTGCTTGGCCAGTACATTTTCCATGAGTTCCTTCATTAGAGATAATTATTAGTGATCGGATTGGATTAGGTTGAGAATCAAACTAAGTTTTCGTTCCCCTTCTTTCTTATGTATTATTCAGTGCTTGTTCTTTGTACTCCTCTTATTGCTCATGCAATGAGGCGCATACCTAGAACTTGGCATGATGCTAGATTTCCCCATCTCTGAAAATGTGAACTGAAAGTTTTCTGCCAACTATTCTTCCTCCTTGTTTCCCTGGTCTTTGTAATTATGCTCCTGTCTTTGTCCCCTTCTTAGTCTCCCTGTGACCAAATAAACTGATGTAAACATTTATAAATGAAATATTCTAATTCTAAAGATTATTATTTTTAAATTATTAACAAATTACACCGAAAAGAGTTCAGTGTTTCAGGCCTTGATGGTAAATGTGGCTGTAGATGTTTAGAAAGGCATGTGACTTTAAAAAACCTTTAACATACTTTATCATCTGTATCCATCAAGTTCTATCAACTTGGAGAAATCAAATCTTGCCGTTTCCAGTCTTAGAACACTTTGCTGTCTTAGAAAGAGATCTTAGTTGTGGAAGAAATGTTTTAATGAAAAATAATGAGATCATTGGATATATTTTTGATGGGTCTTTAATGACATTTGAAAGCTAATTACCATTAAAATATTAATTTATGATAAATATAATTTTATGTGCCAGAGTCAGGAATTTCTTACATTCCCCTGTACTTTCATTTCTCTACAATGAATAGAAATAATGTAGAAAAAATTATATTTTCAATTGGAGGATAACTGCTTTACATTACTGTGCTGGTTTCTGCCATACAGCAATACAAATCAGCCATAAGTAAGCATAGGTTCTTTACGTGTTGAACCTCCCCCCCACCTCAAAAATAACTCATAAAAGTAGAGAGAAGGCTGAGATTGGCTATATTCAAGACATCATTTTTATTTTTTAAATTTATTGAGTTTTGGCTGTGCTGGTCTTCGTGGCTTTGCTAGTTATGGCTTTCTCTAGTTATGGCGATTGGCTGTTCTTGATTGCAGAGTGTGGCCTTCCCATCGCAGTGGCTTTTCCTGTTGTGGAGCATAGGCTCTAAGCACGTGGGCTTAGCGTCTGCTTGGTGTCTGGAATCTTCCTGATTCCAGGGATCGAAGATAGTGTCCTCTACATTGGCAGGTGGCTTCTTATCCGCTGCACCACTGGGGAAGTCCAAGACCATATTTTCTTAAAAAGTCGTATATTACATCCAAGAAAAAGACAGACTTACTGTCATTATACTCCTAACTAAAATCAAAATGGAGCAGAGGAATTATTTATCCAGATAAAATATTTCAGCTAATTTTTAAAAGTATTGGGGTATATAAGTCCTGCTAGAAAATGAAATCTCCTGGGCTTCTTTTGCTTCATTAATATCTGTCAATTTTTTAATGAAGAAGAGAAAAAAAAAACTCACCTTGACAAACAGTGCAGGGTAAAATATGTGTCGATAAATTTCACTTACAAGCAGAAGTGAAAAAAATCGTAGAGGAAATCACAGCAAATTAGAAAATTCCTCATGATTTAGGCACCTCTAACCAAGGAATGTGACATTATTCAAATAGTAAGAAATACTGTGATTTGTAGCCTGAAGTAATATCTTTTATTTGTTGCTATTTAATATGATGATAGTGAACAATTCAGTAACTATTAACTGTGGAACAAGAAGAAATATAACAAGCCTTAATACTGAAAATATAAAATGCATAAACATGGATAATATGTACTTAGAAAATCAACTCAAAATTATACTGGTCTGCTTAAAAACAATTGATAAGTTACTCATTGAATATCATTGAGTAACGATATATAAAATATTTTTCCAAAATGAATTAACCTATCACAGTAACCAATTGAAAATAGTTCGCTTTCACAATGGCGACAATAAATAGGTAGGAATAACTAAGAAGGTAGGAATAACTGTGATGAATGTGCAGGATCTCTGGTTCCCATTTCATGTTTTCTTCCTATCAGGTCTGCACTTTAACACGAGAAGATAACCGCTCATTTGGTGTTATTCCTCAAGATGAGCAGCTGCATGTGCTTCCTCTTTATAAACTTTCAGACACAGATGAGTTTGGATCAAGGGAAGGAATGGAAGCCAAGATCAAATCTGGGGCCATCATGGTCCTTGCACCCCGCCAGAAAAAAAGAATGCGATTTACTCAACCCGTTCCTCGTTCTGGGAAGAAGAGAGCAGCAATGATGACAGAGGTTCTGGCACATAAGATAAGGGCTGTGGAAAAGAAATTTATTCCTCGAATCAAGCGGAAGAATAATTCAATGACAAACAATAGTAAGGCTTCATCACTGCCCCTTTTAGGTAAGATTTATGGACTCTGATAATTTTCTGTCCGCAACTTTCATTGGCAGTTGCATTTGCACTTGGCCTTTGCAGCTCCATCTTTGCTACTCTTTTGAGAATGAGGCATTATGAAAAGAAAACTTTAGATCAGATACCAGTCAATCCAATTAGCTAATTATTTTTATATAGTTCATTTAGAATTCAAAGAAGACACAGTATATTCCATATCCTTGCCAGAATTATAAGTCAACCAGAACGTGACCTATCAGTATTTCTTGGTATTTTTTTTCCCTCTATTTATACTTAAAAAAAAAAAAAGTATAAAACCAAAGCATGTTCTTGTGAACCAATCCACTGACTCAACACAGATAAAATGACATCACTTCCTTGAAGTCTTACTTAGTCAGCTTCAGCATCGCTTTAAGTAGTTCATTCAATAAATATTACTGAGCACTACTTCGGACTGTTCTAGGTACTGTAGCAGTGAATAAGAGGGGAGATAGTGCTCTGAAAGAATTCCATTTGAACAGGGTTGTCATAAAAGGATTGACTGAGGAATTTGTGTAAAGTCCTAAAGAATATGAGAATTAGCAGTGTTTTTATTTGGAGAAATAGTATTCCAGGTAGCAGAAGTGGCAAATGCAAAGTTTAGGAGAGAGGAATTTACCTTGAATACTTGATATAAGCAAAGAAGCCAGTATGATTGGAGCACAGAGGGCTTCCCAGGTACCGCAGTGGTAAGAAATCCATCTGCCAATGCAGGAGACTCAACAGATGTGGTTCAGTCCCTGGGGCAGGAAGATCCCCTGGAATAGGAAATGGCAACCTGCTCCAGTATTCTTTCTTGGAAAATTCCGTGGGCTGAGGAGCCTGGCAGGATACAGTCCATGAGGTTGCAAAGAGTCAGACACGACTGAGCACATGATGGTTGGAGCAGGGTTTGAAATGGGTAGAATAGCAGGATATGAGATCAGAGAGGTAAGAGGGACATCTGAGCAGTTCACCTTGTAGATTGCTGTAAAACTTTGGCCTGTATTGTGAGGGAGAGGAAGGTTTCTGGATATTTCATCATAGAGAGGGGCTATGATCCGATTCAAAAATAACATTCCAGTTACTGGATTGTAGCTACAGTCAGACGGGGCAGCAAAGTATTAAGGTGTTGATAAACAAGCTATCCTAACAACTTATGAAAGAGACAGTGAAGCTTGGATCAGAGTGGCTAATGAGGAGGGCATAAGAAATGTCTGATTCTAGATGTTTTGAGGTATAGTCAATGGGATTTCTAATAGATTTAAAACTGGAGTGTGGACCAAAAAAGTGTAAAGGTTTACCCTGATGAAATCTGAAGCTTACTTTTGGACATGGTAAAAGTTCAAGATACCTGTCAGACATTCAAGTTGAGGTGTTAGGAAAGCAGTTCAATAAGAGTGTAATTCAGAGAAGATGATTCTTTTGTCATGACCCTGATTGTCTTTGATAACTTCCTTAATTTTCTGTGCTGACAAGATGTTCCAGGCTCCTCTTATATAATCCTGCCCCATATCTAAAATCAGCCATTCCTCTAGGGAGCCTAAAAAAATAATACTATGAATTTAAACTGATACTCAAAGTCGGAGCAAGAAGGTATTCTTTAACTTCTTTGATTTTTGTATTTTTAAGAAAAGTTGTTCGTTTTTTTAAGATGAGAGAACTAATAGTGCAGACTTTATATACACTGGGAAAGATTCACTGGAGTTAGGGAAGAGGCTTTAAGATTCACATATCTGGTTCCATGCTGCTTGTTTATAACAATCATAACATTTTCATCTTTCTGTCATTTTCCAATTGCATCTTTACATGTTATTCTTTTAAAATATATACTCTATTAATAGCCAAATGCACAATACTTGCCCTATAACTTCTTGTTCTTTTGTAATATTGCCCATGAGAGCTTTTTCTTCTTCTTTTTTTAAACAACACCACTTTACTTTTGCTATTTTTTGATTCTTCAGATCTATTGCTTTTGCCTTTCAAACACTTTTTTTCCTTTTGTGACCCCATGAACTATAGCTTACCAGGCTCCTCTGTCCATGGGATTTCCCAGGCCAGAATACTGGAGTGGGTTTCCATTTCTTTCTCCAAGGGATCTTCCTGACCCACGGATAGGAACAGGCAGGTTCTTTACCACTGAGCCACCAGGGAAGCCCCACCTTTCAAGCATTTTGCTAGAACTTCTGAAAGGGAGAATGTCCTCAAGAAAAATGTTTCCATTTGATATGAGATTTGCATGGATATGTCAGAGTGGATGGCCCACATTTTGGCCAATATCATAATAATAATAATAAATTGCTACCTACTTTGTGAGAAAGAAATGCAGCTTAAGTACACTTGTTTTGAGGTTACAAATAGCTTATTTATGTTACTTCCTTTTGCCTAATAATAAACTTTGCCAGTTATGCTTTTGCTATCCAGAAATCTTTATCAATTGTTATTTAATTTAACTTTTTTGAAAATTTGATCATGCAATATCTAAAATGTATCTAAACAGTTATTCGGGTAGTGAAATGCTGCTGTCCCCATATTATCATCTGTACTGCATTCTGATGTATGGTTTTAATATTTACTTCATAGCCAATTAGGGTCATTTCTAGTATCATACCATTTTAGACAAAGGACATCCTGCTAAATTTGTGAACTTTTAAAACGATTATTTCCAAAGTAATCAATTCTAAGTAAAAATGTATTGAATGTAAAAGCATACCCAAACCACCTATAATTTTTAATGTGTGCATAAGTCAGACTTTAAATAGAACAAAACTGGCCATCATTGCCATCATCTGGTTTTATTCAGTCATCTTTGTACTTATCTTTAAAAGACAACAACTACCAAATTAGTTTATGTTTGTCTTTACATTTGGTGTCCTTTTCTCTGTTTAGGAAATAAAACAGAGACTGTGCAACCTGAAATAAAAAGTGAAACTGAACCCCATCTTATCTTCAAAGGTTCGGACAACACTAAAAGCTACTCACCAGCCCCGTTCATTCCTCACCCAGTGAAAGAGGAAAACTTAGCTCCAGCCTTCTCCTGGTCCTCTAAGACTGCTTTGGTCACAACAGCTCCTTTTAAGAATGATGCTTCACTTTCGTACGGGTTTTCAGAAAGAGGTAGCAATCCCCACTGCATAATGCCTTCTGCAAGACACAGTGGTGCTAATGTAGCTGCTGGGGAATGCAGTGAAATTGCACAGCCTGGTGAAATGGTTCCTCTTCCCACCTTGTCTACTCCTATGACAAATTCCCTGGGTTATTCTGAGCCTCCCATTGGCCCATCGGAGCAGCTAACTTCCAATCAGCCAAACCAGCAGCCTCCATTCATCACTTCTCCTCATGAGCTTGCTTCCTCTCTGGTGGAAGAAGATGAGCAGCCTTCTGAAGCAGATGAGCCTCCATCAGATGACCCCCTGTCAGATGACCCCTTGTCACCTGCTGAGGAGAAACTGCCCCACATTGTTGAGTATTGGTCAGACAGTGAGCACATCTTCCTGGATGCCAATGTCGGTGGCGTGGCTATAGCGCCTTCCCACGGCTCGGTTCTGATTGAGTGCGCCCGGCGAGAGCTTCACGCCACGACTCCTGTTGATCACCCCAACCGAAATCACCCTACGCGCCTCTCTCTTGTCTTCTACCAGCACAAAAACCTGAATAAGCCCCAACACGGTTTCGAACTAAACAAGATTAAGTTTGAGGCGAAAGAAGCTAAGAATAAGAAAACTAAAGCCTCCGAGCAGAAAGACCAGGCAGCTAACGAGGGTATTGAACTCACAGAAGTTAATGAATTTAGCCAGATTCCTTCTCACAAAGCGTTAACATTAACCCATGACAATGTTGTCACTGTGTCCCCTTATGCTCTCACACATGTTGCGGGGCCCTATAATCATTGGGTCTGAAGGCTTTTCTCCCCTTCTCAATGCCTTTGCGAGTGCGGTGTATTTTTTCAAGGTGCTCTTAAAAGAAAGTCATGTTGTCGTTTACTATAGCTTCATCTCACCCATTTGAAGGCTGAGGTTAAAAAAAAAATTGGGGGTGGGTATTTCTTAACTGTGACTATATTTTGACAATTGGTAGAAGGTGCACATTTTAAGCAAAAATTAAAGTTTTATAGTTTTAAATACATAAAGAAATGTTTTGGTTAGGTGTTAACCTTGATAGAATCACTCAGTTTGGTGCTTTAAATTGTTTACTATGAAACGAGTCATTTTTAGAGGATTTTAACAGGTTCATGTGCTATGATGTAAAATTAAGACACACAGTGTTAACTCTACACAGCTCCTGGTGCTTAACCACATCGACACAAAAATAAGCTGATTTATTATTTCATGGTGCCATTGTTCCAACATCTTCCAATCATTGCTAGGAAATCGGCATATTCCTTTGAAATAAACCAATGAAGTGTTTTCTCTTAAAATATTTCTCCTGTATCAAATAATTCGTTATTGTTAGTAATGGTTGGAGGCTGTTCATAAATTGTAAATATATATTTTAAAAGCACTTTCTATTTTTAAAAGTAACTTGAAATAGTATAGTATAAGAATCCTATTGTCTATTGTTTGTGCATACTTGCATACAAGAGAAATCATTTATTCTTGCTGTGTAGAGTTCCATCCTTGTTAACTGCAATGTGTATCCTAATCATGTATATGGTTTGTGTTTTTTAAATGTGTCCTTTCTCATTCAAAGGTTAGCTACTTATATAACATAGTTAGATCATGCAAAAATTGTTAATTCTCTGTAAAATTGGAATTAAGAAGCATATTACCAATATTGATTAACTTTTCTTTGGAACTAAATAAGAGTGGTCTCTTCTGATTGAGCAACACTGGCCCTGATTTACTTTTACCCCAGCTTTTGTAATATAATCCATAAAAGATGTTTTCAAAAGGAGATGAGACAGAAGATGATTCTGAAGAGTCAAATGCTTCTAAAGTTTCATGGTGATAAAATTAAAAAATTAAGTGGCAAGAACCTTATCTACCCCTTATTCATTCTGAAAGTCATTCTGGTTCAGAAGACAAATAAAATTCCTGTAGAAATTTTTTTGATAGTAAATTTCCTATCATCATCATCACACACCACCCCCCTCACACACACACACACACACACACACACACACACACACTCTAAATAAACAGTAGGGCTGGTATCCTAAACACAGTTTGTCCGTTAACAGCTAATCCAAAGTAGTTTATCTAAGTATATTGTTTTGGGGAAATGTTAACTCTTCTTTTTCTAGGTAACAGGAAAATAGGCATTCCAGTTATTTTAGCTCTCCCATTATTTTCCCCATTGCTTTATTGACTCAATTTATAGCAAAGCAGAAGTGATTTCCCAATGAAAATGTTTAGAACAAGAAGAAATTTCAATGAAATACTTGATTCTGTTAAAATGCAGAGGTGCTATAACATTCAAAGTGTCAGATTCCTTGGGAGTATGGAAAACCTTCTGGTGCTTCTCCCTTGGAAATGCCATAGGAAGCTCACAACCGCTAACACTCACATTTCTGGTGCAAAAGCAAACAGTTCCAACAAGCTATCTAAAGGAAAACTCATTGTAACTTATATTAAAATAATATATGGTGCAAAGTATCAGTTTCAAGCTTTTGACTAATTTTGACTAAAGGAATATGAAGGGATTGTAAATAACAAAATGTCCATTGATAGACCATCATCTTGTCAAGTAGATTTCTGCTTCTTGAATATATAAAATAGAGTAAATCATTGACTTGTTTTAGTATTTTGTGTGCCTTAGATTTCTGTTTTAAAACATGTATATTTTTGTGAGCCTAAGGTTTCTTATACATATAAGTATATAAATAAGTGATTGTTTATTGTTTCCGCTGCTTCAATAAGATATTACTATTATTAGACTATCAGGAATACACCCTTGTGATATTTTGTTTTAGACTTTAGGCCTTAGCTCCCACCAGAAATTATTTCCTCAACAGATTTAATGGATAAAGTTGTAAGAACCTTTATCCATCCATCCATCCATTCTCTATTCAGTTATCATTGAATGTCTATCAAATTTAAGTATTAGCTTTTGTTTTTCTTTAAGTTACCACCCTGACATAGTAAACTTGAAGAATTAAAATCCCAAAAGGTACTGTTTTTTTCAAAAACAGCAAATTTCCTTCAAAGCAATCCATTGTAATACATCTGCAGCTATTCAAATCAGTTTGTCAACTAAGTTTGAATAAATTCCTTAACAATCTAAACTTGAAACACCATTGTTGACTTAGGGGAACATTCAGATCTGTGAAGTTAGTTGCAATTTACCAAAACGAATATATGAAAATACCCTATCTCAACTAATATATTTCCATTCTCTTATTGTAAGTAGCACCATGAATGGCTTGCCTCAGCTGATAACCCCTTGGTGGGAACCACATATGATTCCTACCTTGTTGAACTCATTTCTCAAGTTTCACAGTGTACCATACCATTGTGTGCCCTGTGATTTTTTTTTTTTTCCCAAAGCTCATGCTTATTATATGTCCTGCAGCATTGTAATTGTATGCTGGCTATACTGTTTTTAGAATGCTCTTTATCATGAAGCAAGGAAATAAATTTATTTGAAATGACATTTTTCACTCAGAAAACTGGTCATCTAACATTATTTCTACACTTGTTATGTTTTACTGTAAAACCTTTTATTTTACCTCTTTTATAGCCTTATGTTTAATCTTCTGCCTTTGTTCATGGTATGATAATTGAATTCGTTTATGCTTGGACCTTAAGTTAGGCCAACCTGTTCATCATAGTTACAAAGTTACCAATTATAATGAGAGAATAACTCCTACTTGATGTAGAATCGTACAAAATGTCATGCTGCCCTTCAGTGTTTCTTTAATGGCTCTCAGGCCATTGATGGAAACAGTCTTCTCTTGTGCCTGTCAGCCTCATCTTCGTCTTTCCAATTCATCCACAAAGTACCAAATACATCATATCATAAACCTGATTGAAACATATTCTTATTGAAAATTGAGGCTAGCTGAAAATGTATAGCTATAGGTAAAGTTTGCAAAATGTTTGCATCTTAAATTCCCTTCCACATCCTTACTGTGCAATCTGCATGTGGATGAAATAATTCCATTTGTTAAACATAGAATTTCAACTAGATGAGATTCATAAGCAACTTACTTAAGACATAACCCCAATACATAGTTAATTGAATGCATACCGCTGTGTAAATGAGGTACCGAATTCATATGAAGTAACCTACTTTCTAATGTTACTACTTCAGTGGATTCCTACCGATTATCATTTATTTCACGGCAGCATGTATGAAAATAACCCCAATCTATTTAAGTTTAGTATTCTTAAAACAAATTATATCTTTTATCTTGGACGAACTTATGACATTGCATGACAACTTCCACCAATAATGGGCACAGCATTTCCTTTGAATGTGCCCAGTAAATCAGTAGCTGTATGTGACCTTTAATATATAGCTACCTTCTATTTCACAACTTCCTGATGCATGGAAATCCTTTTTGTCTAGATTTAGTACAACTGGGAATTTTGATCTTCTGTAGAAATTTATGATGAGAATTGTGAAATAGGGTAACATAGTGGCCTCTCACAGCCCTGGAAGATACCTTAGAAGTCATACAGTCCAGTCACTGGGGCCCAGACAGATGTCAGGGTTGGTATTCAATTACGTTTGGAAATTTAAACAGTCAAATGAAGGCCACTTTTTGGTTAGGCGGACTGTAGGAAAACTTGATCTTCTCATCCACAGGGGACTTTATCACTGTAAAGTAATCTTATTTTTGCTACAAGTCAAAATAAAATGGCTTTGGGGTTCTGTTTCTGAGCAATTCGGGGTAAGAAGTGAAATTGAATCAAGATTTCCCTGCCTGTAGAGTTTTGTGGGCCTTTTGTGGGAAATCTAGCTGACTTTTACCTATGAAGCTGTCCTATTAATTCATCTCACAAAATGTGGCAATTGTCCTATTTGCTATTTCAATAAATGCAAATCAAGTACTGATAGAGTACAGGTTTTTATTTTCCCTGGAACAAGTGTTTGGCATATAAAAGGAGTTATAAAAGACTGAATGGTTGGAATAATTGGAGAAAGTATATTTCCATTGTATATATTCCCTAGCCATAGTTGTACAGTCTATTCACATTCTTGCATAGTTGGCCTCACAACAGAGTCCTAGACTAGTTACTTTGATGGGACTGTCTATGTGTGTTAGAATACTGTTTTGTGCACAGCTCCTAAATGTACTGAACTTGTGTAACTTCGATGTCAGTGATATGGCACACTTAACCAAAATAGAATTCAGTGCCCTGATTTCTGAAGAAGTCTGGATTTATTTAAACCAAATTAGGCTCCATGTTGAGCTTTCTTCTAATGGTTTACAAAATGATGCCAGGAGCTGTCGCTTAGAACTATCTGAGAGACTACCTCCTGGGCTTGAATTCCCTTAGAAATTTCGCTGAATAAGACATAATTCTCAACTTGGCAAGAGGGGAAAAAAAAAAAAAAAAAAAAGATGCTGTCCATGGCTCTGAAATACAGTTTGGAAAGAATCAGTATGTTCTTTATCAGAAGTGGAATTTGTATATTTTCTTGGAATATATTGAGAATCATTGGAATCTTTGCTTTTCTCTAGTGTATAAAATAAGAGTGTGAGTTATGTTAATTTTGGAGACGGTGGAGCTGTTTTTAATGCAGTACATCACTCTTCTTGTCCACAATGAACTTGACAAACTAATTCTCTGCATTCTAGTATCTGGACAACTTCCCTTCAATGCCTGTTTCTTCTCAGTATCGAATTAAATACCATTGTTGACTTCAAAGGGCATGTGTTTTGTTCCTTCAGGTAATCCAGGTGTATTTGGCACTGCTTATTTTCCCTTCTGTGAGGGTCTCACCTTGTGTTTCTCTTTTGCTAGTATGCACTGTTTAATATCTCTAGCTGTAAAAGTCTAACATTAATCATTTCTCTGTTGGTGGTACTCCTTTCCCATCCCTACTGTGATGTTCATGATCTTCCTTGGGTCATAAATGTTCTTCTAGTTTGCTCAGCCATAGATGTCCCTTAAATTAAATCTTAGTCTAAGGTAAATGTTATATATAAGAGTATTTAACCCCTTTATGTTTGAGTGCAACTTTGGAAACCCTTTGTTAAGAGTATAAACCTAGTTTTCCTAAAAAAAAAAAAAAAAAGTCTTAGTAGCTGTTATGAAAAGCATTCTCTCAATCACCACAAAACAAAACAAAACAAAACAAAAACACCAAAAAAGAAAACGAAAAAAACCTCAACTCTCAGAAACATTTTCATTTTTGGAGAAATAATATTGGAAAGTAATTTGGTTTTTTCTCCATCTGGCTAGGTATAAACTTAGATCTTTGAGCAGAAGCTCTGGGATTATTTTCTCATTTTACTGAAGCTACATTGTCACTAAGTGTACCTTCATTCCTTTTACAGTTTTTGATCCTTTCCTCTGATTTTCTTTAAGACTCTGTTGCTTCCACCCTCTCTGTTCTATCTTCACTCCCCCATGTATGTCCCTTACACAGATACACATGGTTCATTTTAGGAATAGCAGTGAACTTGATCAGTTGTCTTTTCCTGTCTTTTAAAATCACTTCATCACTCCTTTTGGGGATAATACCAAAAAGAATTAAAAGCTGTTAGTCAGCCCTTTTGGTTAGAGGCAAATTCAGTTTTTAGGAACCCCAGATTAGCATCAAGTGCTATTTACCTATCCCAGTGATGTTTGACCCTCAATTCATTTGTTAGTGTTTGAATGTTCTACAAAACGTTGTTTGAGAAGTTATATATTCTAGCACTCCAGCTTTGCCATTTCTGTGAAACACATCATACTAATTATCAATTTTCTGACCAGTGACTTTGAATTAGTGGGTGTGATCTATAGACTAGGTAGTATTTTCTCTCTTTTTTTGCCTGTTTTCTTCCTTATCTCCCGGCTCAATTTTGTGGTTTCTGTTTTCTAAGGTAGATTTATTCCTTTGGAATTTGGTTGTTGGCAATAATAGGACCTGGATGAGAAAAGTTTTTTTAAAAATGGACTGGAAGTAATCCGAAGAGTTAAGTCAATCATCAGAAGTGCTTTCTTCTGAGCACAAGTGGAGGAAGTTAAGGGGCAGAAAGGAAGAATTGTTTTCCTATAAGCAGCCTGTGGGTTCACCTACCAGCTCAAAACCACGTTATAATGTTTCTACTCCTCACTCCATACCAGTTTCTTTACAAAAAATAGCAACTCAAAATGAACCCTTTTGAAAGAAAATATGGAAATAAAAATTAATACTTGTACTTTATAATGTTTTAGGCTATCAAACTCTTTCCTATCTGCCACTTTTTTCTCCATAATGCTGCTGGTTGGACAGAGAACAATGTTCCCTTCTTATTGGTGATAAAGCTACAGATTGGCAAGAAAAGCAAATGACTTTCTCCAAATCACAAAGCAGGTCAACTCATTTGAGACTAAGGTAATAATTGCAGACTCCTGAACAGATTTTTTTGCCATAAACTATGACTTAGAGAGTGTTACTGAGTGGATATTTTGTCAGATCTAATCTAAGAATAATACAAAGTCTACTTTTGTACAGAAAATATGCTTCCGAAGTTTTTTGTTTCCACTATTTATTTTAGCCAGCTATTTTCTTATGCATATATCAGAATGTCCGGTCAGATTCATAGGACTTCTGTATTAGGGCTTAGATTAATGAAGCTTTATTTTTACCCCTGTAAAAATTTTTTTGTTGTTGTTTTTGTTTAAAGAATGTCCCCATACTACTGAAACAAAGGGAAACAAGGTCAACAACTCATAATCAAAATTTAATGGTTTTGTAATTTGAAATGGTTAAAGGGAATGTGCTGGGTAAACTGAGTATTTTAGTTCCCAGGCACTCATGGTAAACATGTAAAATTGTTGACATCTCTAAGAGATAGCTCTGTCTCCCACTTATTTGAATTTGTATTTTGTTCAACTTTTCCAGCCATGTAAAATCTGTCAAAGGTTAAATATACCTTTGTTCAGAGAGTTAAGAAAAATAATAAGATGTACTAGTTTTTAGTAAGCTCTTTATAAAGAGGAAAGTTGGGCTACTTCATCAGTATATTACGGGCTACTAACAAAAAAACATAGTCCAGACTGTTCTAAAAATAGTCAAATAACATTTTTGGTGATTCAGTTCAATAACTGCCTACCCTAATGCTCTGTGATATTGCTAAACAGATCCCCGATGACGTAAGACTTTACAAAAAGAGCTCTTTTAAAAAAAACAGATATACGGTCTTTTTTTTTTTTTTAACTTTTATGAGCTAACATTGTGATAGGTGCTTTAAGAGAAATATTTTTCCAGAATGATTTTGTAGTAAAAATAAAGGGCAGCTTTTGTATTGTGATGTCTGGGTGGATAGTCATCTTTCGGTTACTAAGAAATCATGAAGTGTTCCCTAAAGAGAAGCTCAAAAATCTGCTCAGCAGAAAGAAAAGTATTGATTACTGGTTTCTTCATTTTCTCTTATGCTATGTGGTGACCTACCATATAGATTCACAGGCGTATCAATATCTGTTTGAAGGAGACCGATTATGCTTATCATTAGTGGGAACAAAATATTCAGATTCTTCACCATGGTGAAGTAGAGTAGTACTAAATTCCCAATAGAGAATTATCAATTTTACAAAATAATATTTATGTCTCCAGCTGACTTTTTCCTCTCTTTGGGGTGTATTTACTATTTATTTTGTATTTTTGATTTTTTCTTTGGAAGATTTTGCCTATTGCCGTCCTACTGTATTAAATATCCCATACAATGAAATAGGTTAGTAAAGATTTTAAAACCCCACAAATATCCATTTTTGGTTCTTAACACATGGGGGGAATAGTTTTTATAAAAGCACTTCAACATGTAGAAGGGAAAGATAATCTTAATTATGATGATTTCAATTCAGGATCAATAGGTAGTGGCTCTGCAAACAAGGGAACACTTACTAGCAGTACTTGAAGACTTGTGAGTTGGAATTGCATGTTACTTGAAAGACCTAATTAAGCTAAATTTTGGTGCACAGCAGTTGTACATGATTTCATGTTTATGTAGCAAAATGCTTTGAAATGTACTAGTTTTGAAAAATACATGTAAAGATAGTTGTGAAAATTGTCTATTTTCCTGTGTGTCTCATTTATTTAGAGTATAAATTTTCTTTTTTAGTTGTTCTAACTGAATAAGGCTAAATGAATACTGTAATTGAAATTATATTTTAAATCTTTGTCATGAGTTTTTAAAAAAAAACTATTGCAAATTGTATCATTCCTGATTACACAGAACTTTGTGGGTGGTTTTAAATAAATTTTATACTTCTATTTTGCACCTGGTAGTCTAATTTTTCTTTCCTCTTCAAAATCATATTTTTTACATTTACTATCCAATAAGTCACATATTTTTAACTACACAGGACTATACGATTTATTTGGAGATGACCAAATATATGCATTGGGTTCAAAACCAAATCAGGATGGCTGTAGCAGAACTCTTGCGTTTTAAACTAGTTAATCCCCACAGTGATGCTATTAAGTAAGGGCTCCTACTAACCCCACTTTACAGATCAATTCAGGAACTTAAAGTGGTTAAGCTCACACCCCTAGTAATTAGCAAAGCTGTTAATCAACCTTGTTCTATATTGACTCATGCCCTCCCTTGGATTTATCATTATTTTAATAAAACTTAATCCTGAACACAGAATGCTAACATTATTTTAAATTTGACATCCTAAAAAGTTAGTAGCTCAGTCATGTCTGCCTCTCTGCAACCAATGGACTGTAGCCTGCCACTCCTCTATCCATGGAATTCTCCAAGCAAGAATACTGGAGTAGGTAGCCATTCTCTTCTCCAGGCGATCTTCCTCACCCAGAGAAGGAAGCCAGGTCTCCCTCATTGCAGGCAGATTCTCTACCTTACAAAATGAAAAAAAAAAAAAAAAAAACCCACAAATACGTTTTTAGTGATATTCCAGCAAATATTATAGAAAAGTAAGTTACTTTAAATTCATCTAGTTTGAAACCTATCTCTCTGTAGCATCTCAGTAGTCTTTCTTCTAGTGATTGAAACTACTGCACTGCCCCCACCTCCCTTTCCCCACCTCCTCTCCAGCGAGCTAGAGAGTACATTTATTACCTCCTTCCTGACTGGTTAAAAGGGAGACATTAGAGACGCTGAACGTACAAAGAGACCTGAACAACACTCTAGGGTATGGAAGAATAAATAGCTCAGCTAATATCCTAACTGGACAGGTACCCTACAAGACAACTATCAGGTTTTTTGAGTCTTCCCTAGGCCAAATAGACGCTTCCTTCACTATTTAGTGAAACAGTTTCTAGATGTTTCATCTTAGTTCCCTGACCAGTGACCAGGGATTGAAACCTGGGCAGTGAAAGCACTAATTCCTAACCACTGGACTGCCAGAGAATGCCCTCCTTTATCTTAATTGATGCTCTGTTAGACAACAAACTGAATAATCCTTTAAAACAGTTATCTTTTAATAACAAATCTTGTGGGTAATTCCTTGACAGTCCAGTTTTAGGGTTCCATATGTCCATATCAGAGTTTATAGGTTTGATTCCCTGCTGGGGGAACAGATCCCATAAGCTGCACAGTGCGGCAAGAAAACAGACAACAAAACACAAATCTTGGGTCATGACATTCCCCAGCTTAAAACATCCCAATGACTTACCCCTGTACTTAGTATGAAACCACACTCTTTACCTGGTCATTCACCAAGTGTGAAGAACAATGAAATAGTTGGTGAATAACTTTTATTTACTCAAGGAGATGCAAGGGAATTTCCTGGTGGTCCAGTGGTTAGGACTCTTATGCCTCCACCGCTGGTTGATCTCTGGTTGGGGGCTAAGCTCCATCAAGCTGCAGAGTACAGTTTAAAAAGGGGGAAAAAGTGTGAGAAATTGAACTGTGATATCTGCAATACATGCTGAAAGAAGACCTAAATAATTGGAAAGATATTTCATATTCATAGAATGGATACTTAATGTTGTTAATCGTGGGAATGTAAACTCGTGTAGTCACTGTGAAAAGTTAAGCATAGAATTTACCAGATAACCCAGAATCGCACTACTAGCTATAATCTAAGAGAATTGAAAACAGGAATTTAAACAAAACAGTCGTATATGAATGTTCACAGCAGCATTATTCATAGTAGCCCCAAAGTGGAGGCAACTCCAAAGATCAACTGACAAATGGATAAACAAAATATGGTATTATTCATATAATCGTTTTAGCTATAAAATGAAGTACTAAGGCACGCTACAAGAGGAACCTTGGACATCATACAGTAATCACACAAAAAGCCTGTATAATTCTTTTTTTTTTTTTTTTAGTTTATTTAATTGTAATGGGTCTTACTTCTGGCGTGTAAGCACTATTTCTCTCACCTGGGATCGAACCCCGGGACCCCAGCATGGGTAGCTTGGAATGTTAGCTACTGAATCACCAGGCAAGTCCCAGTATGATTCTATTAACAGGAAATGTCTAGGACATGCTAATCCATAGAAAGCAAGCTGATTAGTAGTTGCCTGGAGCTGGAGGGCGCCGGGATTAAGGAGGAACTGCGTAACGAGTAGGAGATCTTTTCAAGGTTTGGAGGCATGGTGGTTGCACAGCTTTATGTAAGTGCTAAAAGCCTCTGAATTGTACAATAAAATACTTAAACGATGGGATTATATGTTAAGTGAATTTCATGTCAATTTTTTCAAAAAGTTAGGAAGATGTCACTGGATATAGTCATTCTCCCACGTACCTGAGCTACAAAAAAAAAAAGGGGAACCCCCCCCACAAAATGGCGGCGATCTCATGGATCACATGACTCCCGATTCTTTACTTCCCACATTCTGCGAAGCCTCTTTCTTTGCCCAGAGATACAGACAGTTGGGTCATTGTTATACAAGTGGCAAGGTAACCCGTCTTAGGCAAGCTCCGATTCCAGCTGCGTAGGAAAGGGGTGAGGGCATTGACGGCTACCTCGGGAGCGCGCACGTAGAACGTAAGCCCGTATGCGCCGTTCCTCAGCGAGATTGGGGAGCGGGCAGAGGCGCGGAGGAAGAGGGGGAGGTTGACGCATGCGCTTAAGCCTGATGGGTTTGAAATGGCTTCGGTGTTAACTGGGACCGGATTCAGGTGAAGGTTTGGTCCTCGCGGTTGGAGCGGCGGGCGACCGTGCCGGGGTTCCTAGCGTCCTGTCGGATCCGCCGCAGCGCCGGGAGCGGCCGTTTTGGTAGCACGGCGTCCGTACGCCGGCGACGGTGGGGCTCTCGTGGGACTGGGACGGGAGGGACACGGTCCCTTTTGTGCGGGTCGGAGCAGGCCCGGCGCGGCCGGGGCCCCTCCCCCACCGCCTCGGTTTTTTTTTTTTTTTTCCGGCGGCCCCTCCGGTGCCCCCGGCAACCCTCGGCCTCGGCCCCTGCCTGGCAGGCTCGAAGGGGCTCCGGGCCGCCGTCCCTCGCTCTCCAGCCGGTGAGGCTTTAGCCTCCTGGGTTCGGGTCTGGGACGTCGGAGCCTTGCCCGGCGGCACGGGTTTTGGGGGAATGGAGGCTTCTCCGCACCGCTGGGGGCTTATGGGTACCGGAGCTGTCGGTATCCCCTTTTTTGCATTTCGCCTAGTCTCCGAGACGGAGGATTCCCTCTCCCCTGGTCTGCGGCCCGCGAGGAGCTGGGGCTGGAGGAAGATGGATGGCACAGCTCTGGTCCCTCCGAGGTGTGGGGGGAAGGGAGTGCGCAGGCTGAGACCTTCGCTGCTTCTGGCTGGATTTGGGGGGGAGGGGTCTTCACGATGGTTCTCTAAGGGGCATCCGTTGTTTCAACTGTCTTTCTCCTCGAGGAAGGGGAGAGAAAAGGAGCCCCCAGGTTCTTCCCTAGTCTGGAAAGTAAGGAGATGTTCGTTATTTAAATGATGCTCTTGAATACCTTTCTTCGATGTCTCGTCCCAATTTCCGTTATTGGTTTTTCCACTTTTAGCCTCCAGCCCATGCCAGAAGAAACAAGCAGGCTATTTTTCTGTTGAATGTAAAGCTGTGTATTTTTTATTGTTAAGAATCGGGTAGAAAACGGTCTTCTGTTTAAATGTGACAGTTTGTAGTCGATGAGGGAAGTGCGTTTCTTGTAAGTCGACCTCTAATGTCATGTATTGAAATTGGCTACTTTCGTGAAGTAATTTGATGTAAATGTTTTTGCTGCATATCGGACATTCACGTGCCCCTTGTTATTTATAGTTGGTCTACAAGATGGCCTTGACAAATTAAACATTTCTTTAAATAAGACTTTTGTGATGGTTGTAGTTTGGTTGAACTTTCAACTGTGGCTCCTTTCTTAATAGATCGCTGCTGTAGAAGACAAAACAGGCGAAGGTCCCCCCCTCCCCTTTTGTCATGGCTCAGTTTGGAGGACAGAAGAATCCGCCATGGGCTACTCAGTTTACAGCCACTGCGGTATCTCAGCCAGGTCAGGCTTCCTCTGAACACATGTGCTATAGATGCTGGATTTGGGATATGTTTTAACTGTGTGCATTAATCTCTGCATAATATCGTGAATATAACTTTGCAAATGATGTATCTTTTAAGATAATCTGTGAAGCTTCTTTTAAAAATTCATAGACGAGCTAGCGAAATACCTGCCTTACACAGCAGTTTGGACAGTTATATTGGTTTAGTTATGTTAGAGGTTAGCAGCCACTCATTCATCCTAGTTTACCTCATTTGGCATGTTAAGGTGTCAGTATTCATAAGTTACATTAAAATTAAGTGTATTCATACTTTATGAAAAATTATAAGACTGGTTTTCAGGTATTTGAATTTTAAGTGAAAAAACCAACTCTAAAGAATTTATGAAGCAAAGGAAAAGAATAAATAGATGTAAAGGAAAAGGGCAAATATTTACGTATTCAAAATAAAGCCTACGAAATGTCATTTTCAAAATAAGGTAACAAAACATGTCATTAAAAGTGTTTATTTCAGCTTTTCTTCCTATTGCTCTTGGGAAGACTTTTACGTTTTTTTTTTTTTGCCATTTCTTGACTTATGGTTTGAATCTTCAGTTTACAAAATGAAATTTAGAGTTTCTCTGAGTACCCAGAAAAGTTGCAGCTTATTCTGTTAATTTGAATATATTTTATTTATGATATACTTGATACTAGTTTTTGCTGCATTTTACTTAAATTTTTGTTATTTGAGGTCAGTTGCAGAGACACTGTGATCTTCTAACTCTGATGTTCTAAATTGGGTTGACATGATTATCTTGCTATGTAGGTGACCTTTGTCTTTAAGGAAATGAATACATTAGGGTTTTTATTTTAGTTACTTTTGATTTGAAATATTAAAGGAGCAACAGTTGTTTTGATTTGAGGGATTAAATGAGCAACTGAATATAATATGAAATAATAGTTATAATTGGTATCCAAATGTTTCTTCTCTGTGTTAAATAGTGGGGAACCTGATAATGACTTAATTTTGATAAAACAGGAATTATTAGCAAATACTGTGTGTCCAGAAATAAGTGATGTGTACTGGTATTTTGGTAAAGAACATGTTTACCTGATTTTCAATGTACAATTTGCTTTAATTTCTTATCTGTGTTGTTTCTGTAGAATAGCTGTTACGGTTAATTTCTATTGTCCGTAGTTCTTAACATCTATATTGTAATTACTTAAATACGCACTGTGCTTTTGTTTTTATTGTGAAACTGAGCAAAGGAGACACTATAAAGGTTTCAAAACTTGTCAAGAGTCAGTAGTAATTATACACCTCCTTTTCCATATTTGACAATAGAGATTCCAAATGTAAATAATGGGATTTGTGTAAACAGTTTTTGCTCTAAGAAATTATGAATTATTCTGGAACCTGTCATTAATCATAGTTTTTCAAAGTCTGATATTTTATTGATGCATCATGACCTCAGTAACTAGGCAAGTATTTTGTTAGCATCTATGTTTAGTTTTCCTACAAAAATCCTGGAGTAGGTTCTCTAGTGAGTGTTTTTATTAAACTATTGAAAATTTTATGTTCTATACTTGGTAAAGAATCTGTCTGCAATGCAGGAGACCCCAGTTCGATTCCTGGATCAGGAAGCTCCCCTGGAGAAGGGATAGGCTACCTACTCCAGCTTTCTTGGCCTTCCCTCGTGGCTCAGTTGTAAAGAATCCACCTGCAGTGTGGGAGCCCTGGGTTCGATCTCTGGTTTGGGAAGATCCTCTGGAGAAGGGAAAAGCTACCCACTCCAGCATTCTGGCCTGGAGAATTCCATGGACAGTCCACGAGGTCGCAAAGAATCGGACACAGCTGAGTGACTTTCGTAGTTTGAGCTGTTTCCTGAAGGCCTGATATTTTCTAGCCTTCATTTTCAAGCCTTTGTGACTAATGATTATCTTATTAGAATTGATTCTCAGAGCCAAGCTAATTTCTGTCAAAGCTGAATATTTTTCAACTCTAAGGCAATTATGATTTGTTTTATTTATACCTCATTTCATGGAGAATTTCAGCCTAGTATATCTATAAGGCTTTACATTTTCTCCTGTAAGCTTCAAATGCAATTTGATTAAAAAAAATTTCAGCAGAGGGCATCAGAAGAACTTAATCAGGATAGTGGTATAAGTGCCTATTTTATTTTACTGCTAAGTTGCTTCAGTTGTGTCCGACTCTGTGCGACCCCATAGATGGCAGCCCACCAGGCTCCCCCGTCCCTGGGATTCTCCAGGCAAGAACACTGGAGTGGGTTGCCATTTCCTTCTCCAATGCATGAAAGTGAAAAGTGAAAGTGAAGTCACTGAGTCGTGTCCAACTCTTAGCGACCCCACGGACTGCAGCCTACCAGGCTCCTCAGTCCACGGGATTTTCCAGGCGAGAGTACTACTGGAGTGGAGTGCCATTGCCTTCTCCATATTTTATTCTAGTTTTAAAAAAACATGCATGCATTGAAATATGCCAGATATATTAGTATCAGAGGTCAATGTTAATCAAATGGTGGTCATACAACAGAAAAAGGTTAACTGAAAATTCAATTCAAATGAAAATATTTTGATCTTTGTGCCTGTGCGTCTGACTTATTTTCTCCTGAAAGCAATATAAAAAATGACTGCTATTTCCTTTTAGTATATGACTTAAGCTTACGTTCAGTTAATGGCTTTGCTATTCCAATTTCTAGCAAGACTGTCTTGCATTTGTACTTAACTCTGGAATCAGCTAACAGTGATTTGAACATTTCAGTGCATTCACACAGATGACATATGTAAGATTAAAAACTTCAATAAAAGTATGTCCACTAGCACTTAATTGGTGAAATCTGTCATAAAGTTGAAGATCAGTATTTGAATTATTTCTGATTAATTTTAATGCTGTTTTTCAATTGTGTCTGTGCTGTTCGCTCAATTGTGTATGACTGTTTGCAACCCCATGTACTGTAGCCCACTCCTCTGTCCATAAGATTTCCTAGGCAAGAATACTGGTGTGGATTGCCATTTGCTTCTCCCATGCATGTTCCTAACTCTAGGATTGAACCCCGGTCTCCTGCATTGCAGGCAGATTCTTTACTATCTGAGCCACCTGGGAAGCTGTTCAGTTAAGGAGTTAATAATTTCGAGTTTGTCATCCTTAATTTTCTTTTCCTTTACTTCCCATATTCAAACATATATCAAACTTTGA
This sequence comes from Ovis aries, assembly GCF_016772045.2. Taxonomy (NCBI): domain Eukaryota; kingdom Metazoa; phylum Chordata; class Mammalia; order Artiodactyla; family Bovidae; genus Ovis; species Ovis aries. Next base: position 24,281,449 of record NC_056078.1, read on the forward strand.
CTTTCTTCTCCTTTGAAAATGCCTCAAATGTATTCCTCTCTTTTACTTTTAGGGCCTCTGTACTTCACATTTGGATGACTGCATCCGTAACAGCTTTCTCTTGCTTACATAGGCTATGCCAGAGTCTCTCACCTAAATTTCAGGCTCTTCCATACCCTTCCCAAAGCTTTATACCCTGATCTGTAATGTGGGCTTCCCAGGTGGCACTAGTGATGAGGAACCTGCCTGCCAATATAGCAGACATAAGAGATGCAGGTTCGATCCCTGGGTTGGGAAGATCCTCTGACGAAGGAAATGGCTATCCACTCCAGTATTCTTGCCTGGAGAATCTTATGGACAGAAGAGTCTGGAGGGCCCCTGTTCATAGGGTCTCAAAGAGTCAGAGACGACTAAGTGACTAAGCACATGATTTACCATAACATTCACTTAAGTTGGGATGCTCTTTTCCCCATCTGTCATTTGGTCATACTCTGTGTTTATTATTCTTCATTAAGTTCTAACTGCTTTAATTTGCTTTCCTCTTTTACTAGATGTGATACTTACAATTTCCCCCCACCTCCAATGTATCTGTCAGATGTGATAATTTTTCCTAAAGCATGATTTCTATTTAAATTACAAAATTTTCCAAAGCTGAATGGACCCTGAACTAGATTCTGTCTCAGCATGTTTCTCTAACAGATAAAGAATTTGAGGCCCAGAAAAGTGAAGAAGTTTATCAAGAGGAAGTCACAGAAGAGTCTATTGTTAGGTTCATTGCTTCTTCCATTATTCTGTTCTTTTCAGTTCAGTTCAGTCGTTCAGTTGTGTCCGACTCTTTGTGACCCCGTGAAACACAGCACGCCAGGCCTCCCTGTCCATTACCAACTCCTGGAGTCCACCCAGACCCATGTCCATTGAGTCGGTGATGACATCCAACCATCTCATCCTGTGTTGTCCCCTTCTCCTCTTGCCCTCAATCTTTCCCAGCATCAGGGTCTTTTCAAGTGAGTCAGCTCTTCGCATCAGGTAGCCAAAGTATTGGAGTTTCAGTTTCAACCTCAGTCCTTCCAGTGAACACCCAGGACTGATGTCCTTTAGGTTGGACTGGTTGGATCTCCTTGCAATCCAGGGGACTCTCAAGAGTCTTCTCCAACACCACAGTTCAAAAACATCAATTCTTCGGTGCTCAGCTTTCTTTATAGTCCAACTCTCACATCCATACATGACCACTGGAAAAACCATAGTGTTGACTAGACAGATTCATCCTCAAAACTGTCTTAAACTTTAGAATACAGCTCAAACTCTTGAGATGGTATTTAGGGTCTGTATTTCCAGCCTTCTTTCTAAATTCCCTATACTGAAATACTTGTTATTTAATATTTACTCTTATCTTTAAAATTTACCCTATTTTTCCATTTCCTGTATATTCAATGACAGTTATAACTGGGACCAGAGCTTTTAGGTTTGAAAGTTAAACAATTTCTGTTGTGTAAAGGGACAGTGAGAGGGATAGCTGGTAAGTCACTGATGGAATCTTTAAATATCCTTTAGATAAATTGTAGTGATACAGGAGTATCTTGAGCTTCCCTGGTGGCTCATACGGTAAAGCATCTGCCTGCAGTGCAGGAGACCTGGGTTCAATCCCTGGATTGGGAAGATCCCCTGGAGAAGGAAATGGCAACCCACTCCAGTACTCTTGCCTGGAAAATTCCATGGATTGAGGAGCCTGGTAGGCTACAGTCTGTGGGGTCGCAAAGAGTCGGGCACGACTGAGCAACTTCACTTCACTTCAGGAGTATCTTCAGTATATTTGACTCAAAGTATTTGCATGGTATATGTAAATAATTGCAACAGTATTAAGATGTTTGGGTGGATTTAGCCAATTCCAGGACATATTTTCTCACCCATTTCTTTGACCATTTGTAGGGTGATGACATTCTGGCTATAGACAAAGAAATGAACTAGTTCAGGAGTTAAAGTCATGGTGATTATGTGATGCTCTAACAAGTGAAGCTAATACAGTTGTTTTAAATGTAGCTGTATTCAAACACATTTTCTTATACAAACTATTTATGCTGTGCCACATAGCTTGTGGGATGTTTGTTCCCCAACCTGGAATTGAACCCATGCATTGGAATCATGAGTCTTGACCACTGGACCCCCAGGAAGTCCCCCCATACAAATTTTATTAAGATCACACTCCATTTGAAGTTACTTCAAAATACTGACTTTATTTCTTGTGCTGTAGTGTGTTATTTTACACCCAGTAGTTGCATCTCCCACTCCCCGACCCTGTCTTGCCCCTCCCTCCCTCTCCTCAGAACTAGATACTAGTCGCTATATCTGTGACTCTGCCTTTTTGTTACATTCACTAGTTTGTTTTAGTTTTTAGATTCCACATATATGTGATATACAGCATTTTTTCTTCTGCCTTTTTTTCACTTGGCATTATACCTTTCCAGTCCGTCCATATTGCTGAAGTGGCAAGATTTTTTTTTTTTAATGGCCAAGTAATATTCTGTTATGTATATATATGTACCACACATCTTTATCCATTCATCTGTTAATAAACACTTAGGATGTTGTCATAAATATGACCTCATTTTTTCTTCCTTTTTAATCTGGCCCATTGGTTGTCTTAAAATCCCCATCTCTTGAGTCTGGAGCTCACATTGTTCAGTTGCAAGATTAATGGTCTTTTTCAAACAAATAATGGCTGATGTGCTATGTATACTTACATTAGTTATCTCTTGATAGAGTTGGATATATCCAACTAACTCATTTGGTAGAAATCGAAGATTGCAGGAATTCCCTGGCTGTCCAGTGGTTAGAACTCAGTGATTTCACTCCCCGGTTTGATCCCTGCTGGGGACCTAAGATTCTAGAAGCCTGCATGCCTTTTTGGGGCTCCAAAATCACTGCAGATGGTGACTGCAGCCATGAAATTCAAAGACGCTTACTTCTTGGAAGAAAAATTATGACCAGCCTAGCTAGCATATTCAAAAGCAGACATTACTTTGCCGACTAAGGTCCGTCTAGTCAAGGCTTTGGTTTTTCCTGGGTCATGTATGGATGTGAGAGTTGGACTGTGAAGAAGGCTGAGCACCGAAGAATGGATGCTTTTGAACTGTGGTGTTGAAGACTCTTGAGGGTCCCTTGGACTGCAAGGAGATCCAACCAGTCCATTCTGAAGGAGATCAGCCTTGGGATTTCTTTGGAAGGAATGATGTTAAAGCTAAAACTCCAGTACTTTGGCCACTTCATGCAAAGAGTTGACTCATTGGAAAAGACTCTGATGCTGGGAGGGATTGGGGGCAGGAGGAGAAGGGGATGACGGAGGATGAGATGGCTGGATGGCATCACTGACGCAATGGACGTGAGTCTGAGTGAACTCTGGGAGTTGGTGATGGACAGGGAGGTCTGGTGTGCTGCGATTCATGGGGTTGCAAAGTGTCGGACGCAACTGAACTGAACCTTTGGTCATTTAGGGCTTATTTCATAGGTGTGTGCAAGTATTGATACATGTTTATAAGTGTATCTGTTTCAGATGTGTCACGAGACCTTCAACAGTCATATTGAATCAGGCACAGATAAATGAACAGACTGTTCCAATGTGGATAATTGGAAAAAAAAATCTCCAACTGATAAGTGTTAGGCCACTTATGGAGAGAGAAAGATTAACTCAGAGATTCATGCCTTTGTTCTTTGCAAGCTATAGAATTATCATGCAGAATATTGATTTTATTCTGTTCAGAAGAGTAGAGAATGCTGTATACAAATATTCAAGGATAGCTTCTTAGATCTAGCTACAAAAAAGAGGAGCATTAATAAATTTTAATGAAATACTTATTGAGCTTAAAATCTCAAACGATTTTTAAAAGAGCTATATTATATAGACATATAAAAGCCACAACCTACGCACAATGATTTCACAAAGTTTGAATTAACTAGCTAGTAGTGTGCAGCAACTACTGGAATATAAATCTCCTTCCCATAAGTTTCTCCTCGCGTTTGAGCCTTGGTACCTGTCAGTCTGCATTGTAGTTTCTAATACCTCACATTGACTGTCAACAGTGGAAAAGAGATGCCGGATATCAGCCGTCATCCCACCTACTTAATGCTGGGCTACTTGATATGTTGTCAGAGTCTAGAACACCTAGAAAAGCTGTAGGAAAAAGCTGTTTGTGAGATACTGGCTGTGAGCCCTTTTACTGTGACAGCTATTGATACTTTCCAGTGTTCTGGAAATTGGTACTAGCAGAATGAAACAGCAGATCAGAGGTCAGAGCTCACGTAGGGGAAGGAGACGCAGGCATGATTTGAATCTCAAGAGGTTACTTTGTCAAATGCAGAACATTGAATTTAATTTTTAATTTTTCCTATGTTCTTTACCTGTCTTGTGTTTACATGAGAACTTTGCTTTTGTTATCCTAGAGAAGTGGTTCTTAAGCTTGTTGGGGTTTCTTACGCTTTGGAAAAACTGATGAAAACTTTAAACTTTCTTATCTGTAATTTTATGTACAGTTCCAGAAGTTAACAGGATCTACTGGTTAGAACCTGTGCTGTAGTTTTGTACTTTATTTTTCCATTCTCAGTGCAGTTGACCTCATTTTGAATTTGCATTGGTGTTAAGACATTCCCCACTTCTGTTTAATTTTGTTAGTCTTGGTTTCTCCTTTTTACCCATCTATGGCATCTGACTTATCTTAAAAACAAAGAGAATAAAATATTAATGTTGTAAGGGTTTAGGATTGTGTATTCAGGACATCCAGTAGGTTTTTTTTCCCCACCTTAGAATCTTTTTTTTCCCCTTCATTCTTTTTGAATTTTTAAAAATCATGTTTTATCAGGGAGTAATGTGTAATTTATATGAATTCCAAACATGATTTCTGGGATTTGCTTGTTTTTGCCTCACTTTGTTGTTGGTTTGCTTTATTTTTAAGTAGAATTAATCTGGACTCTTAAACAAGATTGATGATGAACTGCACACTTCAAAAGATTCTCTGGTAGATTCTAGACTAGGTGCTTTGGTTAATTCATAAATGGTCTCTGTTCTGTTCCTGTTCCTATTGTTCTTTCTGTACGGTTATTAACTACTAGCTGATGAGCAGCATTTTTTTCAGGTTGCTCTAAGATGCAAGCAAGATGCTTTGGAAAAGGGAGTGTTACATGAGCAAATACTGTTTTATGGTGACCTCTTTTGATATTCACAGTGCTTAGTGGCATATTAAATGTTCTGAGGATTCTTACAGTAAAAATACATACCTAATTTGCTGTTGCGTCAACTTTTAAAACCTTGGACCCCTTTTTTACAAACTTAATGTCCTGGGGAGCTAGTCATCATTCTAGGAGATACAGTTTTGGGAAGGGCAGTGCCAGACTGCAGTTTAGCTTTGTATTTAAACCGTTCCTACCATCTGTTTGCTAGTTTTATAGTTTTTTAATACAGAGTTGAAGTACAAGAAATACATCCTTGATAGTAGGATGTTTTAATGGTGGATCACTTCCAGCAATACTGTCCTTAATGTTTGATTCTAATCTGCTTGAGGGTAAAACAATACATTCTAGATGAGTAAAATAAGATAATATATTTTTTGTTCTTTCTGAAAATATTTTTTGAGGGTACTTTAGCCTCTTGGTCTAGCTGAGGTTTGTTGGGTTCATTCTGTAGTTTAATTTTATAGATTAAGGTTTTCTTGTATTTATCATGACTTGAACAAATATTTAAAGCCATTGGAATCTGAGGTGGGGCATTACTGAAATTTTTCTTTTAGTTTTTTTTTCCTTCACTAAGTAGTGGCAGACTGTAATGCATAACTAAGCACTCATTGAAAATTCCTGGAAAGGATTCAAATAATCTTGATTTTTTTTTTCCTTCCCCCCCCTTTTTAATCTCATTTTAGCTGCATTGGGTGTTCAGCAGCCATCTCTCCTTGGAGCATCTCCTACCATTTATACACAGCAAACTGCCTTGGCAGCAGCAGGCCTGACTACACAAACCCCAGCAAACTATCAGTTAACTCAGACTGCAGCATTGCAGCAACAAGCTGCAGCTGCAGCAGCTGCGTTGCAACAGGTGAATGTTTCGGTTTTAAAATGCGACATAGAAAACTTTCAAATCTGGGTAGCCAAGGGTAGGTACATTTTAAGGGATGAGTAATTGTGGAGTTGCATTATGCTTATTTTTTTCTGATGATAAGAATTATTTATGCCCAGGACATAACAGAAGTGTAGCTGCAGAGTCAAAATTCTAAAGTCCTTATATCTTAGTTATTTGAATAAAATTTCATTCTTGACGAATCTGAAATTATAAATAATCACTATTTTATTTTAGATGAAGTGTAGCTGTTTAGAAAATTCCTTTTTAGTGTAATGCTTATTATGTATTTGAATGTATGTGTGTATATTGCTTTTTGAGAATGACTAAAACTAATATCCATTTTTTTCTTTAAAAAATCTTTTTTCCAGCAATATTCACAACCTCAGCAGGCCTTGTATAGTGTGCAGCAACAGGTTAGTTTATATTTTCCATGTTAAAAACTGATTTTTAGAAAGTCATTTTTCCAACTAATCTTATATAGATTTTGGTTCCCCTCAGTAACCTTAATGTGTGATTTGAATTTTTCTGGAGTGGAAGAAATGTGGTAGGTATAAAGAAATGTCTCCAAGGGAGAGGAAGATAGGAGAGAGGTCCTGAAAACTCAAATCCTAAACCAGCAGCCAGTCTTTTGATAATCTGGAAAGGATAACTCTAAATGAATCTTTGGCCCAATACTCCTGTTTGAAACCTTCAGGCCTTCTGTCCCGTACTAGACTACATGTCAAAATGAAAAGCTCCTTTTTCCATTTGAAGCCTAAACCCTAGACCATTGACTTTCAGCCTTTATTTATTTAAAGCAATGGAGCCCTACTTTTTTCCCCCCTAATCAAATTGTATATTGAAATCCAGTATGTAAAATATAAAAATAGTGTTGAAAATGGGAGGAAGCCTCCCTTTGTAGTTCCCCTACTCCCAGGGCACAGTTGAACAATTTGAAAGCTCCTTACTTGGACTAAAATAAGTTTCTTTGGCTCCTTTTCCCCAAGCTCATACTCTAATCATCATCTTCAAGGGTTATTATATCTGTGATGGTAAGAAAAACAGAACCCAAGGAGAAACGTAGCAAGCAAAGTAGAAAGTCTACCTTTACACTTACTTTAGTACTGTTAGGAAATACAATCAAAGCCTATGTGTTGTTTTGAGCCACATCAAAATGGCAATACTCAAATGTTTTTGCCCTAAAAACTGCTGTTACTCATCCATTCTTAACTTTTAGAAAAAGAAATTTGATAGATTTAACATTTATACTGTTTTGAGTTAAAATGTCATATAGATTGTTTTATCCTAGCTTTTTAAGTCTAGTAAGGATTTATTACTAGACTAGTATTTATTACTAAGGTTCATTAGTCACAGTGAGTAAAAAGTCATGAACAGAAGAACTGAGATCTTCAGATTCTACCATTGAGCTTAAAACACTAGTTAGAAGCTAATAAACGTTAATGATGTCCCAAGAGAAATCTTACTTAAGCCCAAATCTTACCCTGCTCAGGATATCCGCAACTCAGAAATGATGCCCATATCTTCCTCAGACTGCTTACCTATCCAGTAGGAAAAAAGACCTTTTCCTCAAGTTATTAAGGATCATCAGGAGATGCCTGCTCTTCTAGCTATATACTCTTTAGTACTGCTGGGGCACTAGAGCATGATAAGACAACTCCAGGCTGGGCAGCTTATTAAGAATGTTGAAAGATGACAGGGAGAAGGACCACCTAGGATAAGTATTTCTTTGGAGACCTTCCTGATGGTGAATAAAAAACACAGTGCTGAGACTTCATAAAGTTACTTCTCTTCCACAGAAGAAACATGTAAAATTTCTCCCTTCCCACCAATTCCTTTTGCTTTCTGGTAATGTTATACTTTGTTATTGCCATGAAAACTCTATGTCAGAATATGTGGTCCTTTATCTTTGGCAAATCTGAGTGAAGAAGTGCTTCTCATTTTATGGTGTTTTATATATATATTAACTAGACATCTAGCCAGTAATATTTTTGATATAGATAGCACACTGATGATATTGAATCATTTCTGTAGCATGGTAATCAATGTGGGGCAGAACAGGAGGTTTCCCCACTAAGGAATTGTGGGGTTTTTTTCTGGGTGTTATTCCTATGAAATAGCAAAAATAATGTCTTGATCCTTATTGAATGAGTTAGTTATATTTAAGGTCTTCTGCAGCTACAAATACTTGTAGGAAACCTTACCCTGATGACTTCTGTTACTTTTTTATCTGTTTTTTAGTTACAAATAAAGCTATCATTTAATAGAAATTTTTCCTTTTGTAAAGCATCTGTGAAGCAGCAATTCCGATTGATCCTTATCTTTTTTTCTTTCCTGTTTTTGTTTGGTTTTTTGTTTTATTTTTAGTTACAGCAACCTCAGCAGACCCTTTTAACACAGGTTAGTTTGGCATTACTTTATTTCTCTTGAATATCTGAATGCAGAGTAGACTAAAGTTTTATTATGCTGTGTTTTCCTTCAGCGTTTAAAAATGAATATTTGTTGGATTCACATAATAGTTTAGCAATATAATGTTGAATAAAGCATTGTTTTGCTTTTTCTTTTATGCTGTTTGATCGCTGATCCTACTGTGATCTAGTTTGAATAAATATGAGGCCTTATTTTAAATTTAATACTGATTTTTTGGCTTTTACATTTTCTTTGTAGCTTAAATTTTTAGGTTTTTTTTTATATTATATCTTTTCATTTGACTTTATTTTAGGAAAGTTATTGTAATGCATTATCAACTAAATTTTTCAGCAGCATTAAAACTTTTGTGAACTTTTGATACATAATGCTACTTTAGGCTTTGTGGACCACTTACAGTCTATGTTGCATATTTTTTTTCCTTTTATATTATTCTTTAAAAGTGCGAAAACCAGGAATTCCCTTTGTCCAGTGATTAGGACTCCATGCTTTCACTGTTGAGAGTTCAGGTTTTGATCTGTGTTTGAGAAACTACAATCCTACAAACTGCATGGCACAGTTTTGAAAGAAATAAAAAATTTAAAAACCATCTTTGGATAGTAAGTTGTATAAAAATCATAAGACTTCCCTGGTGGTCCAATGGTTAAGCTGAGCTTCTACTTCAGAGGTTACGAGTTTGATCCCTGGTCTGGGATCTAAGATCCCACATGCCCTGCAGTGTGGTCAGAAAAAGGAAAAACACAACTAAGATTGATTAACATGTATGTCCTATTTTTGGTTTTCAAGAGTAGGATTTCCAGACTAAATAGAAAAGGTATAAAAGCTAGCCTCTTAGAATGCTGTGCTTACTTGCTCAGTTGTGTCTGACTTTTTGTGACCCCAGGGACTGTGGCCCACCAGTCTCCTCTGTCCATGTGGATTCTCTAGGCAAGAATACTGGAGTAGATTGCCATACCCTTCTCCGGGGAATCTTCCCAACCCAGGGATCGAACCCAAGTCTCCAGTATTGCAGGCGGATTTTTTTACCGTTTGAGCCACCAAGGAAGCCTTTTCTTAGAATAGCATTTCCCAAAGTGTACCCATATTTTTTTTTCCTTGTATGTAATTCTTTAAAAGTACAAAAACCAGGAATTCCCTTTGTCCAGTGGTTAGGACTCTCTACTTTCACGGTTGAAAGCTCAGGTTTTGATCCTTGTTTGAGGAACTATACAATCCCACAAACTGCATGGCACAGTTTTGAAAGAAAAAGAAGTCTTAGGATGTTAAAGAAACGTCATGAGAATTTTGTGGCTATAGTTTTAAGAGATGGTGAGTTCCTTTGCTAATTATAGAATGGGACTCACCTTTTATTTTTTCAACTGTAGAACGTCGAGACTTGCTTTTTTGGGAAAGGGTGAAACGAATTATGGAATTTGAGTCTAATCATGATTATTCCTTTTTAATGATTTTATTTCTGTTTATATACAAAAATTTTAATAGTATGTTGTTATTCATGCTTGATTATGCCAGAAAAGACCAATGAAACTGTTAACCTTTTCCCTCAAGTTTTATTGAGTTCTAATTGACATACAACATTGTACTAGTGTAAGGTGTACAGCATGATGTAATACCATATATATGTATAGTGAGATGATCTTCACAATCAGTTAACATGTATCACCTCACATAAGTGAATTTTTCTTTTTCTTGTGATGAGAACTTTCAAAATCTACTCTCTTAACAAGTTTCAAATGTATGATACAGTATTGTTAACCATAGTTAACGATTCTATACATCTCCAGAACTTACGTTTAACTGGAAGGTTGTACTTATTGATCGCTACCAGTCGTTTGCCCCAGCAGACTCGCCTCTGGCAGCTACCAATCTGTTTTCTGAGTTCTTTGGTTTTTCTAGATTCCGTGTATAAAAGTGAGATCGTACATAATTGCCTCATTTCACTTATCTAGGACTTTCCTGAGTCTTTGTTATGCTATTATGGATTTTGAATTTCTAAGAGAGGGCTAGAATATGCAGTGCTTTTTAAAACTCATTACACTATGGTGGCTTTTTTCCCCTGAAACGTCCCTGTAAAAGCATTCATCTCAGGGAACTTAATCATGAAATTGATTAAAAATTTTTTTTCAGACTTGAGTTGCGTCTTCAAGGTGTACCTATGTATTAAATTGTTTTTAGAATTTTGAGTTAGTTTTAAGTAGTCAGTTTTTATTTCTAGACTACTTGTAATCCTTACCTTAATTTGATGTTGATTTTGTTTTATAGCCAGCTGTTGGACTGCCTACAAGCCTTAGCTTGTCAACTCCTCAACCTGCAGCTCAGATAACTGTATCATATCCAACGCCAAGGTCCAGTCAGCAACAAACACAACCTCAGAAACAGCGTGTTTTTACAGGGGCGGTCACAAAACTACACGATACATTTGGATTTGTGGATGAAGATGTATTTTTTCAGCTTAGGTAAACTTAATTAGTTATTGGCAGATGGTTGCTTGTATTTAGCATTAAGTATTTTGATAAGACACCTACTTAACTGTGGCATGGAATTGTGGTTTAGCTGTAATTTTCTGCTTTAATAATTCAACCTGTACCTGTGATGTTTTTTGATGGAGAATGTGATGAAAGATATCTTTTGATTATTGAACACTAGTCATTGTGAATTCTTTATAAAAGTTTTATAGGGGTGAGTTTACATTTCTAGCTATTAATGAACAGACTTACAGTAAGGTTTAAGATTAAAATAGTCATATACTTTTTAAAATTTAATCTTCTGTTTGACATACCTAATGATAATATATATGTAAAATGTTTTAGCTTCCCTGGTGGCTCAGACGGTAAAGTGTCTGCCTGCAATGCAGGAGACCCAGGTTCATCCCTGGGTTGGGAAGATCCCCTAGAGAAGAAAATGGCAACCCACTCCAGTATTCTTGCCTGGAAAATCCCATTGGATGGAGGAGCCTTGTGGGCTACAGTCCATGGGGTCGCAGAGAGTCAGACATGACTGAGCAACTTCACTTTCACTTCACTTAGTTGAAAAAAATAATAGGATTAAATGATTGATAAACTAATGGATTTGAAATAGTATTTTGTTCATGTAGTGGTGGTTGCAGGAAATATGTATTTCCTTTGATATTTCAAATGTATTTCTAATTAACTTCCTTAGAAGTACTTTGAAATACTAAGTTTAATTACTATGTAAGATTTTTCTGTTTAAGTGGGTCTCCTGTTTGGTATATTTTGCTATATTTTATATTGCTCCTGTTTTGCTATATTTTAAGTCTTAGAGGTATATCTACTTTTTAAAAGAGATTTTCAGGCTTCCTATTTCTGGTGTACTTTACAGTGTTTAGTATTAACATATAAATCTTTTTTGGAAGAATTTCTTCTAATTTAGTGTTTGTATTTAACTTAATTTTTTTTTCAGTGCTGTCAAAGGGAAAACCCCCCAAGTGGGTGACAGAGTATTGGTTGAAGCTACATATAATCCCAATATGCCTTTTAAATGGAATGCACAAAGAATTCAAACACTACCAAATCAGGTATATAAAATAGTATTAGGTATTATAAAAACTCGGTGATTGAGTCTTCCAATTTACAAAGATTTTTCTCTGTTTTTTAAAATGTTATTTCTTTTTGTTAAGAATCAATCCCAAACTCAACCTTTACTGAAGACTCCTCCTGCTGTACTTCAGCCAATTGCACCACAGACAACATTTGGTGTTCAGGCTCAGCCCCAGCCCCAGTCACTGCTGCAGGCACAGATTTCAGCGGCTTCTATTACACCACTGTTGCAGACTCAGCCGCAGCCTTTATTACAGCAGCCACAGCAGAAAGGTATTACAGACTAAAACATAGCTGTTCAGTTATTAAAATAATGAGAGTATGCTATTATTTACCAAAAAAAGCAGGGACTAGCAGAATATCTAAAAAGAAAGTTAAATATCTTTTGTAGAGAATTTCTACTTGTATAGCGATAGTCTTAACTTTTGTAGAAGTCCACTTAATTGGTATTTTTTTTTTAATGTAATTGTGGCATTTTCTGTTTTATCGTAAATTGGCACAAACATAACATTTATAAAAGTGATTGCAGTTAAATATTATTAAATAAACACCCATGTAATCATTACTTGGGTAAAAAAGTACATTATTAGTTAACTCCTTTCCTTTTTTAACAGTTTTACTCTAAGTATATATGCTCATAATATACTTCAGCCTTGCCTGTTGAATTTTACAGGTGATTCTGTCTATATAATCTTTTTTATTAGAATTTTGTTGATGATATTTTAAGGTTTTCATACTTACTTGCTTCATGTGGCTCTAATTTCTTTGTTTTCATCATTGCTTAATGTTCCATTGTATGAATATTATACAGTTTATGTTTTTCTTTGGTAAATGTACTGTTTTTAGTTTTTGTTTTCTGAAAACACTGCAGTGAATGTTCATGATGTAGGCATGTTGACATTTCACCCATTAACGTAAGTGTGCCTTTCCTTAAAGAGAATCTTTTCCTATTATTACCATAATGTATTGTCACTTCTAAGAAAAAGCGTTTAAATACTTTATATTTAGACACCCCCAGTTGTCCCCAGATACCTTTTCAAAAGGTTGTTTTTTGTTTCCTGAATGAAAAGGCAGGTAAGATTCATGTGTTGTATCTGGTTATGTTACTTTGGGCTTCCCAGGTGGCTCAGTAATTAAAGAATCCTCCTGCAGTGCAGGAGACAGCGGGTTCGATCCCTGAAACGGGAAGATTCCCTACAGAAGGAAATGGCAACCCACTCCAGTATTCTTGCCTGGGAAATCCCATGGATAAAGGAGCCTGGCAGGCTATAGTCCATGGAGTTGCAAAAGAGTAACTAAACAGTAGCAACAACAGTGTTTCTTTAGTCTTTTTATTCCAAAATAGTTTTCCATTTTTCTTTCTTCCTTTATAGCATTGACTTTTTAAAATATTGGTCTAGTTGACTTGTAAATTCTTTTATAATGTTATGTTCTGGATTGTGTGGATTCCTTGTGGTATTTTTACCTTGTTCCTCTTTCTGCCATATAAACTATAAAGTAAAAGTTAAGTCTAAAGGCGTTTGGCACATTTTAGGTGATGTTTTCTCATTCGTACTGCATCATACTAGGAGGCACATGTTGTCAGATTCTTCCAGTATTATAGGTGGTAGAGTACTTGGTCAAAGTGATGGTCGTAGATCTCTTTTTATAAAGGTTTTTCTCTGTCGAAAATGTCTGGATGATACTCTGGTGCAGCTAGAATATCTTGTGTAGCCAACAACAAGGGTTTGTTGTTTTTTAATGTCTTTGGTTTAATATCTGTAGGTCAGAGATTAGCACATTGTAGCCCTAGGATTTGGTCTGTGGACTGGTTTTGTGTGGTTCCTGAGCTAAAAATGGTTTTTACACTTCTAAATGATAGTATTAAAATGTACAAATATGCAAATCATCCCTGGCCTTTACCATTTATGGGTCACAAAACCTAAAAGCCAAAGTTTTCTATATAAAATTTAACCGAGTGATGTTTTTAAACTTCATTTAAATAAGTTAAAATATATTTTTCTGTATCTTTTAAAGCTGGTTTATTGCAGCCTCCTGTCCGTATAGTTTCACAGCCACAACCAGCACGAAGGTTAGATCCACCATCCAGATTTTCAGGAAGAAATGACAGAGGGGATCAAGTGCCCAACAGAAAAGATGACCGAAGGTATGTTTTTAAAAAGTATACTTTTGATAGTGGTGATGGTTGTACAGTGTGAATGAATGCACTTAATGCCACTGAACTGTAAACCTCAAAATGATTAAAATAGATTATTATATTGTGTGTATTTTACCACAGTGTTCAAGAAGTTATTTAAAAATGTACACCGTGAAATGTTGTTTATATTTATATGTATGCTTATACGTATTAAATTTACTTCATTAAAGAACTCTTTGATAATGCTAGAAAAAGTAATTTTAGAAAAATTTGCTTTAAGTCGTGAAAGAGAAAGAGAAAGACGTAGATCCAGAGAAAGATCTCCTCAGAGAAAACGTTCCCGAGAGAGATCTCCTCGGAGAGAGAGAGAACGGTCACCTCGGAGAGTCCGACGTGTTGTCCCACGTTACACAGTTCAGTTTTCAAAGTTTTCTTTAGATTGGTAAGTTCTTTTTTCTCCATTGTTTTCTCAAATTACTAATTTTGTACTTTTTGTAATTTGGAGGAATGTGTTACACTTAGAGAATTTTTTTTTTTTTACAATTTTGATTTCATAACATTTAGTTCTTAGTTATATAAGAGCAGAAAGGCAATTTGAATTAGCATTTATGTTCTTTGCAAGATTGCATTATTTTCATACACTCATTACAGATACTAGCTATTGAAAAAGGCAGCCCCTCTGTAATGAAGTTGTTCATAAAGTAAAATTATTTAAGATTCTAGTTTATTGATGACTTTATTAAGGTCATGCATAGTTCATTGTGTATGATGAAGTAATGATACAGTAGTGACCAGATAGTTCAAGTTCTCTGTGGCTGTGCAGTATAATAGAAACATATGTATGTACTTAACAGACATATAACATATACACATATGTGTGTATACATATCATATTATATATTTTAGTTTTTGAAATCAGAAGTAACTGGAAAGTTAGCAAGAGTTTTTGACCTTCACTTGTGAAATGGAAATGATATTAACTATCAGAACTAATTGTGAGGTTGTGTTGATTTCATTTAAGTAAAGCACTTAATCCATTGTATGGCAGTTGTAGATAGTGATGGTTGGGATGTGGTGGCCAACTAGGTAATAGGTGCAAAATTGTAATTCATAAAGAGGCAAATTGATAAATGACTAATCTACTCTAAAGGAAAGGAAGAATCCTCTAAAAGCCTTGGAACTGGTAGTTGTGTATAAGATAAATTAATAGGTGGTAAAAGCAAATTTACAGTAAAATAAGAAAAATCAGTGAAAGTGTTTAAAACTGTTTGACACAGGAACAAATAACTATGTAGTTGAGTGTCTTGAGAGGATATTGCTCCATTCGACAAAGTATTCATAATACTGACCTACAAAAATTAAAATTCCTACTTATTCAGTTTTATATTTGAGTAAACCAGTGTAGTGTTTAAGCTACTCCATGCCCCCCCCCAATCTTGCTTGGTGACTTTGCTTAGTTGTTAGGTAGTTGTTGTTCATTTACTCTTCCATGTGGTAAAATCACTAATGATTCTTAATTTCTTGTTACTCCTGTTTGCTTGTATATTTAAAAAATATCTGTCTGCATATTTCAGAGGAATTCATTTGAAACAAAACCACATCTCCAGATATTAACTAGAGCAGCTCTGCTTTTAAACTCATCTGTTCCTAGTCTCAATTGCTATTCTGGGAGGAATTGATACTTAGGATGTAATTTGAGCAGCTGTCTTTATCCTTCCAAGTTAAATCTTCACAATATCACTTCATCACTTTGAAGTAAATTCCCAGATATCAGAGGAACACATTAAAAATAAAAGTTATTTTAAAGTTTCCATATTTCTTCTCATTGGTAGTTATGGAAATCAAGATTTTCTTGTAGTAATGTGATTATAATAGGGGATATATGCCAAGAAGTGGTGATGTTTCATTCATTTATAGATTCTATTCCTGTGGGATAAAACATGACTTCAGAAATTCTAGTGATGGAAAACTAAAACTATTACAGTTTTTGTTTGTAATACTTCCAACAACACTCAAATAACCACATTTTTGATATTTTGACAACAAAATTTTATCCAAATATGTCAACAACTATAATTCTATATTTTAGGTTTCAAATGAACAAACATCCCTGTAGATACATAGAGCTCGTGTTTTGTACTTTTTGTTTTTTAAAAGGACAGTGTAGTTAATCTTCTTATCTTACACACTTTTGGTATTTTCCACTTTTCATTATGTTTTTTTTTTTTTTTTTAAATTTTTTTTTTTTTTTCTTTTTCACTCGTGGAATTCATTATGTTTTTAACATATCTCTCAGCCTTTTTACTAGATTGATTTACTTTTGAGTGTCTCTCCTTCAAATGTTCTGTTTCTTAGGAAAAAGGAAATCATCCTTTAAAAATAAATTCAGTATGTCACATTTAAAAGACAAGAAACTTATCCTCTCTTTACATAATAAATCAGGTATGGATCTTAATCATTAAATAGAGAGGTATAGAGATGTGAAGAAATAAAGGTTTTATTTTTTTTTCTACACTGTATAAGCCTGATGGAGGAGCTGTCATACTCATTGATACTATTCTTATCCCTTCTTTATATTTATTCTGTATGAACCATAATTTTCTCAAAAATACAGCTTCAACTGAAGCAGAATTGATTTTGTTCAGATCTTCTCTGGAACTTGGTTTGAAGTTATTTCAAAGGGTCTTCTCTAAGTGAATTTTAAGCTATACACAAATAATAAAGAAGGTAACACATAGGTGCTATTTATTCAAAACTATAAATAAACGTATTTGAAAATGACATTTTCATATGCTTCTATGTAAATGTAAAGCTCGTTAATAGTTGACTATTCATTTTCAGCTGGCTTTTAACTGTGTCAAATTATATATAATAGCTTTAGAATTGAGTGAAGCTTTGCATAATCTTTGGTGTTAAGGCACTTTATTCACTACTTATGTCTGTTTTTCAGTCCTAGTTGTGACATGATGGAACTAAGGCGCCGTTATCAGAATTTATATATACCTAGTGACTTTTTTGATGCTCAGTTTACATGGGTGGATGCTTTCCCTTTGTCAAGACCGTTTCAGCTGGGAAATTACTGCAATTTCTATGTAATGCACAGAGAAGTAGAGTCCTTAGAAAAAAATATGGCCATTCTTGATCCACCAGATGCTGATCATTTATACAGTGCAAAGGTTTGTATTCTGTGATACATAGCTAAAATTTCTGAGCAGTTATTCGTATTAAGAGTGTATGTGAAGTTGATCTTCAGAAAGTTTTTATGATGTTTTAAGACCGAAAAGCCTGTGATTTCTTCTTGTCTGCGTGATTCTGTTTGGTTGTTAAAGTAATTTAACCTCTTTTTTGCCTTAATTCTTGAGCTGTAAAACTGTGATATTGCGTCAACATTTTGAACCTTATAAAACGTGAAGATGAAGTTCATTTTATTGAGCTTTTTGAAATGTTCTAAGGCTTCTGATAGATCCAGATAAAATGTTCTTTTGGGTAAATGCACCGTATTTTAGTCTTTGGGATAACGTTGAGTATATTGCTTATGGTCAGTAATTTTCTGCTATTTGATAAACATAGATCAAAATGCCTTTTCTTCCAAAGTTAAAACTATATAATTATAAGGTATCCAATACCATTTCTGCTGTAGCATTTTCCATTTTTACAAAACAAAAACAAAAACTTCAGATATATGTTATGGAAGGATAATTAGTAGTGCTTCTCATTCTTTTACATTACTTTAGACTTTTGACAGGATTGAATTATTTGACTATAATAGGTAATGCTGATGGCTAGCCCTAGTATGGAAGATTTGTATCATAAGTCATGTGCTCTTGCTGAAGACCCACAAGAACTTCGAGATGGATTTCAGCATCCTGCTAGACTTGTTAAGGTAAACTGAAAGATTTATTTTAACTTGAGGTGTATATTTACTTTGCTTAGTTCTGTCCATATATAAAATTTAAAAATACTACCTTTTAAATTTTGTTGATTTGTTTTATAACTTATTTTAATATAGTTATAGCAGTCAATGATATAGGTGTTTTTCTCATTGCAGATTATGGCTGTATCTTATTTATATGTCGCTAGTTCAGCTGTCGTTTTGATGCTATATATTTGAAGCATAATAAAGTCTTAGTGGATTTAGTGTATCTGGATGCCCTTAAAGTGTGAATTATAGCTTGTTTTCTTTAAAAGAACTTTTTATCTGAGGAAATATTTTAGAAGGATGAGTTATGATGTGTAAATCCTATTCCATTGCTGAAATGCAGTGTGGAACACGATGAACTGAACTCTTCCTTGACTGACAGATACCAGAGGTAGTAAAAATGGTATTGGAAAGGTTTGTTCCTTTCCTTTTCAAGTATTTAATTTGTAATTTGACAAATTACATAATACATGTAAATGATTCTTTGTTTTAAATTAGTTTTTAGTGGGCATGAAAGGCAAGGATGAAGCCATGGCCATTGGAGGCCATTGGTCTCCTTCGTTGGATGGACCAGACCCAGAAAAAGACCCCTTTGTGTTGATTAAGACTGCTATTCGTTGTTGTAAGGCTCTGACAGGCATTGATCTAAGTGTATGCACACAATGGTAAGTACTAATTCATTTCTTGATTAGAAATGTTTTTCTAATAGTTTACGTAGATGTTCTTGTCCATCAGCCTTCTCCCACCCCCACCCCCCGTATTTTAGCAATCTTGATCATGCAGATAATCTCAAAGGAAAATGCTCATTTGTAGCAAAAGTTTTATTTGGTGCCAAAAATGTTTGGGGGAAAAGGATTAAGAACTAATAAAAATAAACTGAAAATAATGTTTTGTTACGCTCTACTTGGAAGTTGGATGTATGTTGAAAATATTTTTCATTTCATGCATAGCTGGAGAAGATCGTCAAGAGAGAACTTCATTTCATTATAATTCTTTTGTTATAAAATGATGTAGTTGCTGATTATTTTTGTTCAGCCATATTTTCTCTTGAGGCTTATTTGTCTTGTGTATTTTAGTGTATTTCTTGTGATTTAATTGAGAACATTCTTTTTTTAGCACATGAAATCTGAACAGCTATCCAGCTTCTTCAGGTATTCTCTAAAATATGGTTAGCTCTGTAATCAAACTTGACAATGCCTTGGGGAACATATTCTTCTTTTAACCATAAAATATTGTACAAATGTACCAAAAGAGGAACTATGGCTTCTATAATTTTTTTTTCTTTAGACCAACCTCAAGTTCTTGCAGCAAAATTTCTTTACTTGATGTGCTACAAGTGAACTAGGGTCTTTAAAATGTATTTTAGAATTTTTTTTCCAACATGCTTCTTCCCTTGCAACAGGTACCGTTTTGCAGAGATTCGCTACCATCGCCCTGAGGAGACCCACAAGGGGCGTACAGTTCCAGCTCATGTGGAGACAGTGGTTTTATTTTTCCCGGATGTTTGGCATTGCCTTCCCACCCGCTCAGAGTGGGAAACCCTCTCCCGAGGATACAAGCAGCAGCTGGTCGAGAAGCTTCAGGGTGAACGCAAGGAGGCTGATGGAGAACAGGCACTGAACGCTAATCCCTTTTTCTATTTCCGCTTCTCACAGGCACAGGAACACAGGCACAAATGCACACCACACACTACATAACAAACACACATGGAGGAACATAACTGGTAACAGCGACTGGTAATCCAGCTTTCAGCAGTATAGTTGTATGTTCTTTTCTGTTAAAAAAAATGTGTCTATTATGCTAACTTTAAGAGTGCTGAGACCTCAAAGGAAAATAAGTTGTGCTTAAATTGCACAGAATTTTGTTTTTATCATAGGTCTAGTTGCTGGAATCTGGGACCAGTTGTTGAGCAAGATTCAGTATTAAGCCATTTTAAACATTTTGCCATTTTCTAAAATTTAAAAAATTTTCTCTTTCACGGTCATCATTTCTAGTCATGGATATTTGAAATTGGACAACCACAAGTCTGAGAGATTTGAAATTTCAGGCTATGTGGCGGCATCTTTGGTACATTTGAAAGGTCTGACTAAATCAGTCTTAACTTTGGGTGGTTTGAAAATTGGGGCAAGATCACACACTGTGTGGTTAGTGGAGAACCGGCAGTGTTTGTGCATCCCTGATATCCTTTGTGTTGTAATTTATCACCCTTTTGTGTTTCACAGATCTGGCTTTGATTGGCTGATGAGTGTCTTTGTGATCAGTTAAAAGTGGTAGAATGTATGTACGTGGACTTGCCTAAATAATAACTTTAGGAGAAGACAATCTGAAACATTTGTGACCTTGCACAGATCAGCAACAGACTTTTAAAAATAAATTAACCTTTATTTTAAGGTTTCAGAATAGTAATTCTATTCTTAACTTTGTATATCAGGATGAAGAAGAGAAGGATGATGGTGAAGCTAAAGAAATTTCCACTCCTACCCATTGGTCTAAACTTGACCCAAAGACAATGAAGGTAACATTGAAAGTAATGATATTTAATTAGAAATCTATGAACAGGAATAGAGGATATTGTAGACAATAGCTTTTTAGATATAAGTCATTAAAAATGAAGTCCGCTGGTTATATATAAAATTCTGTGTTGTGTTTGTGTGTGCAAAAATTAAATAGTTCAGCCAATATCTGGTGAATGTAATATGCATATGTGTATGGTGTGAGCAATACTGTTTTCTGATTTGGAAACTGACCAAGAGTTGGAATTTCTGCACTTAATTTACTTAAATTCCAGGAGAAGGAATGAAACATAGAAAAAGATTATCCAGTTTTTAAATGAATTTAAAAGTAAAACGTGGATTCATAATACATCTGAACTAGGAGGAAGGTAATATAAGACCCTGTTTTGAAAATCTTTGGTTAATACTTAACTAATTTTTCTTTGCTTCCCAAGGTCTTTGGACCTGTTATCTTTTGACAGTTTTGCATCTCTGGGTCTATACTGTGAATGTAGATCTAGAGAGTCGCATACATAAATTCTACGTAGAACAGAAACTTGGTTGCTTTGCAGCTTTCTGTTTATTAACATACAAAAGCTGACCTTTTGGTTAACTTCTGTCCTCAGCAAAATCAGAGTTTTTCTTATGAAACTATAGTTTTTAAGCCAACATTGATTATTAGTAAGTAGAGAATATATATCATAATTTTGACACTCTTGCACTACTCCTCAACATAAGTTTTCCTCAACATCAGGTTTATTATAGAATCCTGTAGATTCAGAAGATTAGATTAAGCCTAAGAAATTTGTATCTAGCTGATGGCTTCTCTTGTATTTCTTTGACTATAAATATTATGCATGCTTATTTTAAAAATTAGTGTATACATAAAATACTGAATAAAAAATGACTCGAGCCTGTCAGTCAAACACAGCAACCTTTCTTAAAAATTAGATGTATTATCCTCTGTTATTTTTTCTGGGTATAAAGTGTTTGCCTGGTTCTAATCATGTCGTATAAAAAAGTTGCCATCTCATCCTTTTCAATTAATAATAGTGTTTCCCATGTAATTTATTTTCAAATGTTTTATACTGTACCATTCAAATGATGTACTGTTTTTTTCCCTTACATATTAATATTACTATTTTATTGTATATTTTGTTTCTTCACATTTTTGGATGGAGGGATTGTGACAAAGAATATATAAAAAGTTTTTTTTCTTGTGTATAAATTATTTCTTTGAATTCCCAGAGACTAGAATTTCTAGGTCAAAGATCATTAACTTCTTTGAAAGCATCTTAAAACGTGTTGCAAATTACTTAAATAATTTTGTCAGTTTGCATTGTTACATGTTTTATAAGCTGTACAGAATTCCCTTTCACCAAAACTTTAAAAAAACTCATACAGAAGATAATTGTATGATTCCTTATTTCATGATCCTGTTTCCATTTTCTGTGTATTTATGCTGTGTGTGTTTAGGTAAATGATCTCCGAAAAGAATTAGAAAGTCGAGCTCTTAGTTCCAAGGGCTTAAAATCCCAGTTAATAGCCCGACTGACAAAACAGCTTAAAGTAGAAGAGCAAAAAGAAGAACAAAAGGAATTAGAGAAATCTGAGAAAGAAGAGGAAGAGGAGGATGATAGGAAATCTGAAGATGATAAAGAGGTATATACTAAATCATTTCAATACTATTACACTTAATATTGGTTTATAGGATTCTTTGAATATGTATGTGTATATACTTCTATTAAGATATAATTTACATAATAGTAAAATCGATCCTTTTAGTGAACAGTTGTGCAAGTTTTGACACATACATATGGCCCTTTAACCACTACCACAGTCATCATATATATCAAAAAGGTCTGTCATCCCCTAAAAATAACTTATATTAATACCTCTTTGTAAGCAGTTTTCTTCTCCTACCTGGTCAGCCTCTGGAAGCCACTGATATGTTTTCCTATAGTTTTGCCTTTTCAAGTATATCATGTAAATGGAATTATATAACCTTTTGAGTCTGACCTCTTTAACATAATGCATTAGAGATTCACCCATTTTTATTGTATGTTTCTGTAGTTCTTATTAGTTGCTGAATAATATTCCACAGCATCAGTGTATCAGTGTTCATTCTTCCCTTGAGAGACATTTGAATGATTTCTGTAAGTCAGGTGTTTTCAGTCCTTCCTCTTAAAAATGAATAATAATGTTTTAGATATTAAAAAATCAAAGAAAATTTGCTTGACAGAGCTATTAAGTTCAGAGATTGGGTTCTGGTGAAGTGCTTGTCTGAGAATTTTGCTGCTTTAAAACTGTTTCCTTGATTGCATTGCAGTTCTTAGGACTCAGAGGCCGTTTATTCACTCTTGTTTGTGCCTCAGTCTTATATGCCCAGAAGAATAACTTCCGGGTGTTTTCTGAATTTGAAACATGGGGATGTCAGAAGTGTGTTACACCAACAGTAATTAGATAAACCAACATTATGTGTGTACTAATGGAATGTAGTGTGAAAGTACACATCATTATTTATTAAGCCTTCCTACCAAAAATGTTTTACCTTAATCTAATTGTAAGAAAACAGATTTGGAATGTATGAAATTTTACAGAGCAGCTTGTCTGAACTTTTCATAAATGTTCATGTGATGAAAGTAGAAAAATGGTTTAAAGAAGGTTAATAATGACAGCTGAATGCATTGAGTGAAACTTGACTGGACCCTGGATCAGGGTAGGAGGGGAAGCCATTAACAGTATTTTTTGAGATAATTGGAGAAATTTGATTATGGATGTAATAGTAGATTTGATAGTGGAATTATCTCAGAGTTGTCCAGCAGGAGGCATTTCAAGTTGACTTCTGTGTTCTTTGAAATAGCCCTGTGTCATCTTTTGAGGACTTCGCTTATTTTGCATTATGATATAAAGTGTTTTAGTCTCATTGATTACTATCCCTGCCCTGTTTCTGAAGTCACCCATTTCCCCAGGAAGCCTTGGTACCTTTTAGTGAAGAATGGTACATCGTATTTACTGTGATATGTACGTTGAAAGTGAAGAGCTTACATGAATAACTCCAGTTCTACTCCAACATCAGACTTCATTCTGGTTTTCTCTTTCCATGTATCTTAACTCCTTTCCCCAATAATGAGAAATATACCTTCTGTTATACTTAATGGATTTGCTTACTTCCTCAGTTACACATCACACTCCCTCTCCAATCTGTATATCCTCCTTATTCCACTTTAGTCTTATTTCCTGTCCTATACTTTCTCTGTATGGATGCCCTCCTTGCTTCATTTGGATATCAGTGCCTGATAACTAGGCAGCTCTTCTACTCTGGGCCATTGTAGCTCTAAACTTTTCTCATCAACCTCAGTCCTGTGTGGACACCTACTTTGCTTGGAGGAAATGCTTTAGAATTGAATTGTTCAGAACAGCAACAGAAGAAAGCAGATTTTCACTTTTTGATGTTAGTGGGCAGTGGTGCTCAAATCCTAAATCCATTGATTTATTGAGGTTAAAAATGGTGGTAATATAATTCTTATTTTCACATATTCCTCTCATCTGCTCTTTTGGTTACTCAGTGATACAGGTTTGCCTTTTGGTAAATTCATGTTTAAAATATAGAATGTTGGGATTTCTTTGGTGGTTCAAAGGTTAAGATCCTGTGCTTCCACTGCACAGGGCACGGGTTCAATCCCTAGTTGGGGAACTAAGATCCCATATATGGCACAGTGGCAAAAAAAAAGGTTTCAGGAATTTGCATCATTCCTCTGCCATACTAATGTAGTATATATGCTGCTCCATCAAGCACTATTTTTTTTGTTGTTGTTTATCCAGTTTTTACAATAGTGATTGATTCCCTGCATCTTCAAATGGTTACCTGTTTGTTTTTAAACATTATGAATACATGGATTTGAACATTTTTAATGGGTTTCAGTTCCTTGTGATTCTTCTTATTGAAGCTCAAATTATCAACTTTTTTTTTGCCAGTGCTTATGAATATATATACAGATACATAATACAAATATAATATTAGTAGCCCCACCACCAGTATTAAAGTCTTGCTCACTTTAAGTATATTTTTGAATTTCCTATTCCTATACCTGCTTTCTCCCCATTTAAAAAATGTCCTATAAATACATTGTCCTAGCATGTAGCATACATACTGTACTCTCTTTTAATGCTCACTTAATTTTGTTTTTTCTACTGTATACCTAATGCTTACAACTAATCCTTTTGTCGTTGTACCTGAAGCTCATCTCTAGTAGATACCTCAGAGCTCATGGTAGCAGAAATACTTGTTTTTCTTTCTTGACTATTGTGAATAATTGTGGTATGAACAAACAAGTTGTGTCAAGTAATAATTTTTTATTTGTTCTGTTCACTTTTGTTTTCTTTAAGGAATTCTGATGTCTTGTGTTTACTTTTTTTGCTTCCTCAATATTGGTCACTTTTTCATTTCTCTTTGATTTTTAACGTTTCCATGTTACCTCCATTTCTCTTTAAGGCATTATCTTTTTTGGTTTTTTATTAATTTATTTTAATTGGAGGCTAATTACTTTATAATATTGTGGTGGTTTTTGCCATACATTGACATGAATCAACCACAGGTGTACGTGTGTCCCCCCATCTTGAACCCCTGACAGCTCCCTCCCCACCCCATCTCTCTGGGTTGTCCCAGAGTGCCGACTTGAGTGCCCTGCTTCATGCATCACACTTGCACTGGTCATCTGTTTTACATGTGGTAATATATGGGTTTCAGTGCTATTCTCCCAAATTATCCCACCCTTGCTTTCTCTCACACAGTCTAAAAGTCTGTTGTTTATATCTGTGTCTCTTTTGCTGTCTTGCATATAGGGTCGTCATTACTGTCTTTCTAAATTCCATACGTATGTGTTAATATACTGTATCGGTATTTCTCTTTCTGACTTACTTCACTCTGTATAATAGGCTCCAGTTTCATCCCCCTCATTAGAACTGACTCAAATGAGTTCTTTTTTTATAGCTTTGTGTATGTATAGAACTTCTTATCCATTCATCTGCTGATGGACATCTAGGTTGCTTCCATGTCCTAGCTATTGTAAACAGTGCTGCAATGAACATTGAAGTACATGTATTTCTTTTAGTTCTGGTTTCCTTGGTGTGTATGCCCAGCAGTGGGATTGCTGGGTCATATGGTGGTTACCAAATCTCCATGCTGTTCTCCATAGTGGCTGTGCTAGTTGGCATCCCCACCAACAGTGTAAGAGGGTTCCCTTTTCTGTACACCCTCTCTAGCATTTATTGTTTGTAGACTTTTTGATGGCAGCCATTCTGACTGGCATGAAATGGTACCTCATTGTGGTTTTGATTTGCATTTCTCTGATAATGAGTGATGTTGAGCATCTTTTCATGTGTTTGTTAGCTATTTGTATGTCTTCTTTGGAGAAATGTCTGTTTAGTTCTTCAGCCCACTTTTTGATTGGGTTTATTTTTCTGGTATTGAGCTGCATGAGCTGCTTGTATATTTTTGAGATTAATTCTTTGTCAATTGCTTTATTTGCTATTATTTTCTCCCATTCTGAAGGGTATATTTTCACCTTGCTTATCATTTCCTTTGTTGGACAAAAGCTTTTAAGTTTACTTAGGTCCCATTTGTTTATTTTCTTTTTTATTTCCATTACTCTGAGAGGTGGATCATAGAGGATCTTCTGATTTATGTCAGAGAATGTTCTGCCTGTGTTTTCCTCTAAGCATTTTATAGTTTCTTGTCTTACATTTAGATCTTTAATACATTTTGAGTTTATTTTTGTGTATGGTGTTAGAAAGTGTTCTAGTTTCATTCTTTTACAGGTGGTTGACCAGTTTTCCCAGCACTCCTTCTTGAAGAGATTGTCTTTTCTCCATTGTATATTCAAGCTTTTTTATTTTTTTTTTCCATACAAATTGTGAAATTATTTGTTCTAGTTCTGTGTAAAATACCATTGGTAGCTTGATAGGGTTGCGTTGAATCTGTAGTTTGCGTTGTGTAGTATACTCATTTTCACTATGTTGATTCTTCCAATCCCAGAACATGGTATATTTCTCCATCTGTTTGTGTCATTTTGATTTCTTTCATCAGTGTTTTATAGTTGTCTACATATAGGTCTTTTGTTTCTTTAGGTAAGTTTATTCCTAAGTATTTTATTCTTTCCATTGAAATGGGATTGTTTCCTTAATTTCTTTTTGTTTTCTCATTGTTAGTGTATAGGAATGCAAGGGATTTCTGTGTATTGGTTTTATATCCTGCAACTTTACTATATTCATTGATTAGCTCTAGTAGTTTTCTGGTGGAATCTTTAGGGTTTTCTATGTAGAGGATCATGTCATTTTCAAACAGTGAGAGTTTTACTTCTTTTCCAATGTGGATTCCTTTTATTTCTTCTCTGATTGCTGTGGCTAGGACTTCTAAAACTATGTTGAATAGTAATGGTGAAAGCAGGCACCCTTGTCTTGTTCCTGATTTTAGAGGAAATAAGGCATTACCTGTTGAGTTCATTTGCTTTTTTATTCCTTTACTTTATTCTTAAATTTCTGGAACTATCTTTTCTGATTGTTCCCTAAATTCTGTCACCTCATTTTCTACTTTTAAAATATTTACTCATGTTGTTCTTTCATATGTTGTGACATTTTCTTTATGTCTTTTAGCACACTTTAAAATAGTAGGTTAAGGTTTTTTTATCTGTGTTTTGGCCATGTCTTCTGGTCCACTTTCATTGTCTGCCAGAGACGTGATTCTGCTCCTTATTCTCTCTCCCCCTCTTTTTTTCTCCCAGTAATAAACTTTGCATGGAATTTGACCAAAGTACATTTCTGTTGTTCATTTTTATGTGAATGTGGTTTTTCTAAAGTTTCTTAGAAGGAGGTTGCTTCAGATAGCTTTTCTGACTTCATAGAGCTCTATGTTCTGTTATTTTCTTGTTCTGCCAAAAATATGGTGGCTTGCTGAGATTTCTATCTTTATTGCCGTCTGTCACTTTTTATCTGGACCTTTTCCTCCCACTTCTCTATTCTCTCTGTTATTCTTGCCCTGTTCACTATTGATTCTGCTCCTGGAAGTTTCTCCTCAGTTTGGCCTTTGCTGAAAGGGTGCCCTGATAAATCAGCTTTGCAAGTTCATAGGTAGGCCTAGAACGCCTTGGATCTTAACACTGACCCCTTGTACTCACTCACCTTTTCCCAGTTTCAGCTACTATTTTTAAATTTACCTGCTATGCTTTCCATTGCCTGTTTTATGGCTTTCCTATTCTTAGATTCAGCAGGTAACCTCATTGCTTCCTTCTGCTTCCCCTCTACACAGATGTCAGTAACACACAGATGTTTTAGATCTTGTGACTTTTCCCCTCCTACTTGTATATTGGGGTTTGTGGAAATACCTTTGTCATTTAATTTTGTTGTGAATATACATGGATTTTGGTATCTAGATTATACTGTCTCTTTTTCAAACGTGGGGATTGCCACCATTTTCCGAGAATATCCTGATTTATATGATGGTAATAGAGGTTTGTGGGGTCTTGTCTCTCTTTAGAAGTCAGCACCTTGCCCTGGAAAATTAAAAAGATAGAGAATTAGGAGCCATAAAAGTGGCTGTCTTCTTTAGTGAATTTGAACTTCACTCTCTTCTTAGCCCTTAAAGTTGGTATTATCATTGTTAGAAATTCACCCTTTTTCTTTTGGTATGATACATACGTGGAAGTTTAACCATTATTTAAAATTTCAAATGTGTAGGAAGAAGAAAGAAAACGTCAGGAGGAACTGGAACGCCAGCGTCGGGAAAGAAGATATATTTTGCCTGATGAGCCGGCTATTGTTGTACATCCAAACTGGGCTGCAAAAAGTGGCAAGTTTGATTGTAGCATCATGTCTTTGAGTGTACTTTTGGACTACAGATTAGAGGATAATAAAGAACATTCATTTGAGGTAATGTTTATCTTTTCAGCGTGAATCTGTTTCTTTGTATCATTACTCTAGAGCAGCTTTACAACATAATTTGTCATTTTTCAAAATAGTTGAAATGCACTTCTTTTTCTATGTTAGTGGTTGGTTCATTCTTTAAACAAAACAGTGTAAAATACGACTTTTGTAAATAGCCTATATGAAATTATAATTGTGTACAATTATTATATCTTAACATATTTCACATTGTTTCATTTGATAAATTATACTGTAAAAATCAGTCATACCTACTTGACCCAGAAGGTCATTCATTGTCCACCAGATGGTAAGATAAAAGTGATGTTTGCAAACAAATACAGAGGGCTTCTGAGCTTATTAAACATGAAGTGCATTCTGATGCAAAGTATGTTACAAATATTAAAGTGTTTACAGTTTTTGAAACATTGAAAATTCCAATAAATCAGTGTCCTTAAACATCATATGCTATATGATTTTATTTTTATTACCAGTTGCAATAAATGTAACTCTTAATAGTGCCTCTCCTGCAGTAGTCATTTAAAAAATAAATTAATGAAAAAAATAGTCTTTGATATCTCTACTTACAATGTATATGCTGTATATCTAATAGATGCTGTAAGAGGATCTCAAATTAATGCCATACAGTGGAAAACAGTGATTTGAGAAACAGACATCTGCTAGCAAAATGTTGCTTTATTTTTTTCTTCTCCATCTAACATATCCCCTTAGTTAATTTCCTTTTAATCTGTCATTAGAATGTAAGTCATTTTTGTATGTGAATTTAACATTACTTTTCAAATGTCACTTGATCAGAAAGGCCATCTCTGGCTGTACTCTTCATACTCTCTATGCTCTTGTTTTTATTATAATTTGATTACTGATTTTATTATTTCATACTTTGTCTCCCTAGATTAGATATCTTAAGAGAGTTAGGATTTTTATCTGCTTTCTTCACTTCTCTATTCACATTGCTAAGAACAGTCCTGACACATAGTAGGTGTTTCATAAAAACTTGTAGAGTACATCTTGTTGATACACATGATAAAGTCATGTAGTTATTTTTTTATACTGTTTGGTCAAAAGTATACTGAACACAGTATTTATATCTTCGGAAGAGTTTTTGAGGATTTTGAGGCTTCTTGGCATCATTGACATTAATTATTATAATTTATTGTTAGTGCACATTAGTTGTTGGATGTGACAAGTCATCATATGATAAATTACTGGATTTGTTTGAATTTGCTGGATTTGTTCACTGTTTCTAACTAAGTTGGCTGGGTTACTGTTTTGTCTTTTTATAGGTTTCATTATTTGCAGAGCTTTTCAATGAAATGCTTCAAAGAGATTTTGGTGTCAGAATATACAAATCATTATTGTCTCTTCCTGAGAAAGAGGATAAAAAAGAAAAGGAAAAGAAAAGCAAAAAAGATGAGAGAAAAGATAAAAAAGAAGAAAGAGATGATGAAACTGATGAGCCAAAACCCAAACGGAGAAAATCAGGCGATGATAAAGATAAAAAAGAAGATAGGGATGAAAGGAAGGTCTGTAATTATTTCTGTGACCAGCAGCTTGAGTTAGTTTTCTAGTTAGTCTTCTGTAGTGTAACATAAAACAATAAATTTCATCAGAATAGTGAAATATAAAAGTCAAACTAAAAAGTTTTAGTGTGTTATTGGAAAGTTAAGTCTTTTAAGCCTATATAAGCATGCATAACTAGTTTTGTTATTCTATTTTTGAGGTATATAGCATGATGGCTTATTTATATATGTTGTGAATGATAAAAGTACATTATTATAAGATATTTATAATGTGATAATATTTCAAGTAAATTTGGTGAATTTAATTTTTTTGAGATCTTGCTTAATTTTAAGACATTTTAAATTACAGAAAGAAGATAAAAGAAAAGATGATTCTAAAGATGATGATGAAACTGAAGAGGATAATAATCAAGATGAATATGATCCAATGGAAGCAGAAGAAGCTGAGGATGAAGAAGATGGTATGATTCATTTATTTCCCCTTAGGATGAAAACTACAATTTTTGTTTGGTGACTTCATATCACTGAAATGGATAATTATGGTAATTTTTAGAATAGGAAAGGTAAAATATTCTCTGGTAAAAGTATGTTATATTAAGTACTGTTAATATATTAACTAATATTTTACTAATTTTTAGGTGAGAGGGTTGTTTTAAGAAATGTTTAGTTTTGACTGTCATATGTTCCACATATAATTAATGGCTTATTCAACTTGAGTAAAATTTTCCCTAAAAACTGCGTTAAAGTGTGTCCTGAAAAGGTTATAATCTTCCTTAGAAAACTGACTCCTTAGAAACGTCCTTAGAAGTTTCTTAGAAAAACTTCCTTAGAAAAAAACTAAGTATTTTTTTTCTATTATGAAGGCTATCATCTAAGCAAAAGCGTATATTTCACATTCAGATTGAATTTAAAGACTAATAAAAAACACTTGCATACCTATTACCGAAGTTTTAAATAATAGACTTTTACCAGTAGTAATGAAACTCAATCAAAATGCTTTATAGTAGATGTCTTGACTAATCATATATACGAGCTCTATAGTACATATGGAGTACCACTGAATATTGGTTTCAATGTAGATTTGGGGCTTTAAAAAAAATTTTTTTTTCTCAGATGAGAAAATCATAAGTTTTCTTTGTAATACCTATCTATCTCTGAGAATTATTACTACTTAAGGTATTTTTGGTTTGCCTCTCTATTTTTTTCCTTTTACCCTAGCATTTTAATTTTCTTCTAATTGGTGAAAATATTTAAACATACAAGAAGCTGAAAGAATGGAACACAAAAGAAGTTGAACACCTTATACCCAACAGTTGCGTCATTAGTTAATATTTTATCTTATTTATGTTATCTTTGTGTTTGTATGTTTCTGATCCATTTGAAAGTAGAAATTCTTCAAGTTGCCTAAGAAAAGACATTTAGCTCAGTAGCAGTGATACGATATAGATATATCACTGTTTCTTTTATCTTCATTACCTGCTTTGCTCAATGAAGATTAACCCTTTTTACAGTCCCATTTTTTTCTCCCCTATTCTCCCAGTATTTTAATCACTGCTTTACTTATATCACTGAACTCTGTTCTCATTTTCTTTTGTGTCAGAATGTCCTGGCTCTCTTTAGTTGTTTTCTTTATTCCTTTTCTACTGTGTAACTCCCTTAGGGGTGTTCTTTTCCATTCTTCTGACTTTAAATACTATCTACCTGTATTGACAGTTCTCAAATTTATATCTCAAATCAGGCTTCTCTTATTCTTCCATATGAACTGCCTATTTGTCATCTCCACTTACCTGATATTTCTAAATAAACATGTCTAATACTGAACTTCTGCTTTTCCTCTTCACCATAAAGAAAACATACAAATCCTCTGACCTCTGACTCTTGATGGCTGTCTCATCCTTATAGTTGCTTAAGCTAAAATCTAGGAGTCATCCTTTTTTTTTTTTTTTTTTTTTTTGGTCATATTCCATTTCCATTCTATGAGGAGGTCATATTGCCTCTCTCTTCAAAATATACCCAGAATCAGACCATTTGTCACCAACTTTATAGACTTCCCTGATGAATCAGATGGTAAAGCATCCCATCTGCAGTGCGGGAGGCCTGGGTTTGATCCCTGAATTGGGAAGATCCCCTGAAGAAAGGAATGGCTACCTTACCCACTTCAGTATTCTTGCCTGGAGAACTCCATGCACAGAGGAGCCTAGCGGGCTACAGTCACTGGGGTCACAAAGAGTCATACATGACTGAGTGACTAACGTTATCAGTTTCACTTCTGTTTATTTCACTAGTGTAGCCCTAATGCCTGGATTATTTCAATAGCCCCCTACTTGGTTTCCCTCCCTATACCCTTCCTCTAAAGTCTCTTTTCACTACAGTTGCTAGAATAACTTTTGTGTAAAACAACAGGGAGTTATTTGCATTTTGACGTAGACATGCAGTTAAATTCTGTGCAGTCATTGAAAAAGTAGGTAGGGGATAGTGATGTGGAAAAGATTACCAAATAGTTTTTATACACAGCATGTTTCAAAATTAGGTTTCTGGAGAGATGGTTTCGAAAGTGACACCTTTCAAGTTAAATACTCAAAATGGGTCATGTCTGTAAAATGTGAACAAATGAAAGAGAATACTTAACCATTTCATAATTGAGAAAACTGCAGATCTTAGCAGTAAATTAATTTATCCATGGTAATAAAACAAGCAGTTGAACCACCCTGTACTTTATATGAAATAATTAGGTTCAAAACACATAGACTTTGTCTTTTTTTTTAATTTTTTATTTTTTTAAATTTTAATATCTTTAATTCTTACATGCGTTCCCAAACATGAACCCCCCTCCCACCTCCCTCCCCATAACATCTCTCTGGGTCATCCCCATGCACCAGCCCCAAGCATGCTGCATCCTGCGTCAGACATAGACTGGCGACTTTCTCTTTTTTAATACTGCTTATTGCTGTTCTAATATATATCGCAAACTCACTCATTTTAAATATATATAATTAGTTTAATAACTTAACAATATAATTTCTAGTAACTTTATAGAATTGTGAAACCATCACCACAATCCAGTGGTTTTAGAACATTTGTCTGTTTCCCTTTATTTTTTTTAAGATTTATTTATTTCTAATTTAATTTTTGGCTGTGGTGTGTTTTTATTGCTACACATGGGCTTTGTCTGGTGGTGAGCAGTGGGCAGTCTGATTGCGGTGGCTTCTCTTGTTGTGGAGCACAGGGTCTTTGCACACAGGCTTTAGTAGTTGCAGTGTGTCAGGTTAGTCGTTGTGGCTCACAGGCCTAATTGCTTCATAGAACATGGGATCTTCCCTGAACCAGGGATTGAAGCAGTGTCCCTGTATTGCAAGGCGGATTCTTAACCACCAGACCACCAGAGAAGCCCACTGTTTTCTTTTTTTTTTAATAACAACTTGAGATGTAATTTATATATCAATCATTTCACCCACTTACAAACATGCAACTCACTGGTGTTTGATATATACACAATTTTAGACAACGTTTTGTAAAAATAGAATCATGCAATGTGTGGTGGGGTTTTTTTTGGTGATGGGCTTCTTTTCACTTAGCATAATGTTATCAAGGTTCATGTGTGTTTTCACATGCATTTCTATTTAATATAAAGATTTCTCTACATTGATACTGTTTGCATACAACTTCTCACTTAAGACAGTCCTTCCCAGTATATTCCAAAATATTAAGTGGTATTAAGTTTAGTAAAATATTCTAGGGTCAAATAAATTTGGGAAACATGGGCTAAAAGCAAAGGTTTACACATTTTACTACAGAATTTTTTAGCTGCTTATTTATATTGTGAATGTTCAAGAAGGGAATATAGTGTGAATTATTTATGAATATATGCTCTGTAATATCTCAAGGACTAATCAACTTCTTGTGTTTACTGTATCTTGTATTTTACCAAAAAACCCTTTGTTACTCTGGGCTTTCTGATGGAGATCCATTTGAAAGATCCAGAAACCTCTAGAACTAAAATTTCTCTTTTAAAATTGTTGATCATTAAATATCTGCAAGAAAACCCTCTAATTTTGAAGGCTAAATCTAAGAGGAAAGAATTGGCTGGGTTGGTTTCTTATGAGGGCTGTGAGGAAAGGTTCTATTCCAGGCAGCTCTGATCAGCTTGTAGATGGCTGTCTTTTCCCCATATTCTCATACTGTCTTCTGTCTGCATGTGTCTGCATACAAGTTTCTCCTTTCTGTAAGGACACCAGTCATTGAGTTAGAGCCCTCTTTGATAATCTCATTTTGATTATCTCAGCATAGATGATTTTTCCAAATAAGGCAACATTCTGAAGTATTAGGGGCTTAAGACTTCAACTTAGGCATTTTAGGAGGTAAGGACTGAATCCATAAGCATATTATTCTTTAATATTAGCTGAATATCAAGGTGGTAATGGTATTTACCTGAGGGTGGTGGCCAAGG
The DNA here is from genome assembly GCF_016772045.2 of Ovis aries. NCBI lineage: Eukaryota > Metazoa > Chordata > Mammalia > Artiodactyla > Bovidae > Ovis > Ovis aries. Next base: position 24,315,959 of record NC_056078.1, read on the forward strand.
TCTTCAAAAACTGGGTAGCCTATGGATAGGTAAGAGAAAGGAGTTTACTTTTTGTCAGTTTTCTGTTTATTTATTTATTAAGAATAATTTATCCAGTTTCCTGGGCTTCTGTGGTAGCTCAGATGGTAAAGAATCTGCCTGCAGTGTGGAGACCAGGTTTGATCCCTGGATGAGGAAGATCCCCTGAAGAAGGAAGGGAATTGCAACCCTCTCCAGTGTTTTTGCCTGGAGAATTCTATGGACAGAGGAGCCTGGCGGGCTACATCCATGGCATCGCAAAGAGTTGGACACAACTGAAGTTTAACTTTGAAGTTTAACTTTCATCTGATTTCCTGATATTAACATTGTTAGGTCTTCTTAATTATGAAAAAAAGTTTCTATTCTCACATACACTTATATTCTGCAATAATGCATCTGCAGTTAGAATTCCTATATTGGCTGTTTCTCCTTTAAGAAAATATACTTGCTCTTTTAAAAAAAAATTTTGTTTCAATCTTTTTGTATTAAATACATTCATTTTTGGAAACTAAATCCCCCCAATACTTACTGAGTTAAATCCTTGTATTTAAATCAGTAAAGTCCACTTTCTTCTTCCCTCTGGTCTCCTTATAAGTTTCTTCCTGTTCAGGGCTATTTTATAATTGTTTCTTATAAAATTCAAACTATTTTTATTCATATATTTCTTCACTGTTGTATTTTATGAAAACTGATCAGTAATAGAAAAGTATTTTCAATCTGTGTAATAGTTGGAAATTTATCTACTAAATGAGTCTTTTGCTCCTGTTTTATTTACTGTATAGATCGAGATGAGGAAGAAAACAAACGAGATGACAAAAGAGATATTAATAGGTACTGCAAGGAGAGGCCCTCTAAAGATAAGGTATGTATTAAATACTGAAGTATGTTTGACATACGTTATTAGTTTCTTATGTACAACACAACAATTTCCATTTCTTACGTAAAACATACTTAGTACTAAACGTAACAGGGATGAACTTTATTGATGCTTGTATATCTATATAGTACCACTCAGCAGAATTCAGTCAGTTGTATTTTGGTATTCAGTTTAGTTGCTCAGTTGCATCTGACTTTTTGCAACTCCATGAACCGTAGCACACGAGGTCTCCCTGTCCATCACCAACTCCCGGAGTTTACCCAAACTCATGTTTATTGAGTCAGTGATGGCATCCAGCCATCTCATCTTCTGTTGTCCCCTTCTGCTTCTGCCCTCAATCTTTCCCAGCATCAGGGTCTTTTCAAATGAGAAAAGATATGTCAGATAATTACTGGGCTTCCTAGGTGGCTCAGTGGTAAAAAATCTGCCTGCCAGTGCAGAAGATATGGGTTTGATCCCTGGGTTGGGAAGATTCCCTGGAGAAGGAAATAGCAGCCCGTTCCAGTATTCTTGTCTGGAAAATCCCATGGACAGAGGAGACTGGTGGGTTATAGCCCTTGGGATCGCAAAAAAGTCACACACAACTTATCGAGTAAACGGCAGTGACACAACAGATAATCAGTATGTTTTATTTATTTATTCATACACGTAACTAGATCAACTCAATTTAGCTAAGATGAGACAATGGTCTTTTCATATTTTTGGTACATTGTGGACACAGTCTAATTTTGTCACTTTTCAGGGGTTAAAATTATGTACTACATTTTCTGCATTTTCTTTAGGAAAAAGAGAAGACTCAGATGATCACGATTAACAGAGATCTATTAATGGCATTTGTTTACTTTGATCAAAGCCATTGTGGTTACCTTCTTGAAAAGGATTTGGAAGAAATATTTTATACTCTTGGACTACATCTTTCTCGGGCTCAGGTAATCTATCTTAAAAATATTTAAAATGAAAAGCATTTTTAAATAACTCTTTTTAGTATATTTGAGTTTTTGAAATACAAAAGCAAATACAGGCTCATAGTAATACAGTTAAACAATATTGAAATAAATTGTGAGAAGTTAAAAGTCTCCTCTCCCTGTATCTAATTTTACTCCTTTGGCCTAGTATACAAACTTCTAGATCTTTTGTAAGCAACTCATATGTATTTATGTATGATAGTTCCAGTTTTATAAACAATACATGAAATCATTCTGGCGATATCTGAGACTTTTTTTCATTTAATAATGTATCATCAGCATTTTGCCATGAAAATAGAGACCCATTTTGTTCTTTTTATTACTGCATAGTATTCCATGGCATAGGTGTGCCTTTATTGCCTTAACTAGGCCCCAGTTGCTGAATGGCTCTCATTTTTTAGAACCACAAACTATGCTGTAATATGTGTGTTTGTACATAAACTTTGATGTATGTGTTAGCGTTTCTTTCAGTGTTGCTTTTTTTTTTTTTAAGAAATTTTTTTTCAAGTGATAATTTGAAATTTAGGTTTCTAGAGAAGACAGTTTAAAACATAAGTGCTCTAATTGAATGGTAGTGGATACCTGAGAAATGCTGTTGATGTTCATCATATGTGAAAATTAGAACACAGATATTCAAAGAGAATCAAAAACTTATTTTCATCTTTTTAATTTGTTTACTTTCTTGCATAACAGGTAAAGAAGCTTCTTAATAAAGTAGTACTCCGTGAATCTTGCTTTTACCGGAAATTAACAGACACTTCAAAAGATGAAGAAAACCATGAAGAATCTGAAGCTTTGCAGGAAGATATGCTAGGTTTGAGTATATTATTTTAAGATCATGCCATTTTATAACTGTATTATTAATTTAAAAAGAAAATAACATAATAAACTATGGTTTTTTTTTTTTTTTAAGTATGGTATCTTTTAGGGATTTCTTGGAGGTCCAGTGGTTGGCACTTCATGCTTCCACTGCAGGGGGTATGGTTTCAATCCCTTGTCAGAGAACTGTGACCCCACATGCTGTAAAATAAACGTATCTTTTATATTACAGGAAACAGATTGTTACTTCCAACACCAATAGTAAAACAGGAGTCAAAGGACGTAGAAGAAAATGTTGGCCTTATTGTGTACAATGGTGCAATGGTTGATGTAGGAAGCCTCTTGCAAAAATTGGAAAAGAGTGAAAAAGTACGAGCTGAAGTGGAACAGAAGCTGCAGTTACTAGAAGAAAAGACGGGTAAGGAAAATCATTGGTATGTTGGTATTTTAACACTCTACTGGGGTATATATGTGTGCATACATATACACACCTGTACACATGCGTATCCATACTTTATAGTGTAGATACATGATGTAACTTTACATTTGACTCTTTCTGTTAAAGGTTGTAAAATTGCTTAGCTTAATAATGAGAGTTAATCTTAGACCTTCATGTGTATTCTCAGGTTTGATGGTTCTGTTGTATGCTTTAATTCCTCCCGTAGTTCTGCTTAGTTTTCACCAGTTCCTGCTACTTTTTCTAGTCTGTGCAATCGTCTAAAAAATGGCACTTGGTTTTAGAAGTAATACTTAGGTAAAGCTTAATTTAACTGAGTATTGTGAGTCCTCATGCAAAGAGTTGACTCACTGGAAAAGACTGATGCTGGGAGGGATTGGGGGCAGGAGGAGAAGGGGACGACAGAGGATGAGATGGCTGGATGGCATCACTGACTCGATGGACATGAGTTTGAGTAGACTCTGGGAGTTAGTGATGGACAGGGAGGCCTGGCATGCTGCGATTCATGGGGTTGCAAAGAGTCGGACACGACTGAGCGACTGAACTGAACTGAACTGATTGTGAGTGAAAGTGAAAGTCAGTCAGTCATGTCTCACTCTTTGTGACCCCATGGATTATACAGTCCGTGGAATTCTCCAGGCAAGAATACTGGAGTGGATAGCCATTCCTTTCACCAGGGGATCTTCCCAACCCAGGGATCGAACCCAGGTCTCCTACATTGTAGCCGGATTCTTTACAAAGAAGCATTGCATTGTGCTATGCTATTGAAATTGACACTTGTGGCCAGTTTAAGGAATTATATACACTTATTAAGTCTAATAATAAGTCTATATACACTTAGTAAGTCTAATAATACACTTATATTATTTAAGTCTTCTAACTTTAAATATTTTTAATCTCAAGGTTAAATTGGAAATATTAAGTGGTAAGATGGTGAATTTTGAACTTGATTTCTTTTTGTTGTTGTTTCTTTTGACAGATAAAGATGAAAAAACCATATTAAATTTGGAGATTTCTAACAAAAACCTCTCTGGTGAACTTAGAGAAGTTAAAAAGGACCTTAGTCAGTTACAAGAAAACTTAAAGATTTCAGAAAACATGAATCTGCAGTTTGAAAACCAACTGAATAAGACAATCAGAAACTTATCCACAGTAATGGACGAAATCCACACTGTTCTTAAGAAGGTTAGCTATTTTTTACCTTTTCAACATTATCATAGTTTATTCTTTTTCAGAAAAGCCTATCTCTGGAAATTTTAATATTATTAAGCTCTTAGTGGCTTTTCTAACAGAAACTAGTGGTAGAATTCTGTCCTTTTCTCCAAAGATAGTATTTTCCTAGAGCTTACTTCAGATGTCAACATAATTTATGTTTGCAGACTTCTTTATAAACAAGATTTACTAATCTAGTAACTTAGTGCCATTGTAAACTAACTTCAGTAATTGAGAGACCTTCTTTAGCCTGGGTCTCACTCAGAGAACAAAGAAAAAAAAAATCTCCACTTCAAGGACTGTATTATCGTTAGTAATGTATTCCTAAGAACCTCTGATTTCTTAGGAGTTATATGGCTTTCTCAAATACTAGAAGTCATTCTGCACAGAACTGAGAGATTTCTTTCAAATAGTTCCCCAAGGGTTCACTTTTCCATAGATGGTGAAATGGGCTATCGGAGTATCTGTTTATTGAAGGTATTATTTTAAAGTTGCATCTAAGAGAATCTAATAAAGTGTACTTTTTCTTTGTATATTTTATAGGATAACGGGAAGAATGAAGATAAAGATCAGAAATCTAAGGAGAATGGTGCAAGTGTATGATAAAATACGTGTAGTGACAAAGAATGGTGATAAATAATGTAATATATAAAATCATGATACAAGAATGAAAGTGATGCACGTTTGATCCTAGTAGTATAAATATCTGTTAGTTCAAATGATGTATAAAGTTTTATGAATGTGAGTCTTTGCTTTTGAAAATTGCTTGTAATTCCTGGCATCCAAATTATTAAACACTCCTTGAGTGAGATAATTTTGCATTGCAAAATGTTTTAGGATGAACTTTGTTATAGTTTTAACCCCAATAAAGTTCATCAGTTTAATTGACAATAGTATTTAATTACAGATGTCATTTATTAAAAACGTGGAAAGTTGTGATTTTATTTATAGCATTATCATTACTAGTTTTTAAGAAAGATACTAGCCTTTTAAAACTTCAATATAAATCAAAATAGCATGCTGCTTCAATTTTGCAAGTTTTTTGGAGCACACTTTTTTTTTTTTACTTCTTCTAAAATCCTAACTAGTCTCTAAAAACATTTATTAAAAATTTAATTCATCCAAAAGACAGTACATCAAAAACTAAGAAAATAGTAGATAATTATCAGTGTTATTATATATGTTAGGCTTTACAAAAAACATAGTTTTGATGTTAATGTTAACTGTTTTAGTTTCCCAGAATAGCATGTATATTACTTTTAATTTTGAGGTTTTTTTTCTTTTAATGTGGTATATGTCACATGTACAGTTTAGTACCGAGCCAGTGGATGTCAGTGTGATACCTTAAGTCTTATTTAATTAAAAATACTATTTTTATTAGTCTGTGTACCTCCTTCAGAATTTTAGATACATAAGAGTTTATTAACTAATTCAGTGAAAAGGTAGGAAATGTGATACACTGTAAAGGAATGGTACCCAACAGGGGGTTAATTTGCCCCCAAAAGACATTTAGCTATGTCTGGAGATGTTTGTACCTGGCCCAGCTGGGTGAGTGCTACTGGCATCTACTTGTTAAGAACTTTGATGAATATCCTACTTTGCATATCCTGCCTGCCGCTGCTGCCCACCCCGCCTTGCCCCCACTCTGCCGCGCCCCCCATCTCTCTCCCCCAGCAAAGACTGTGCAGCCCAAAATGTCAATAGTTGAAAAACTCTGGTCTAAAGGAATGTAGGGATAAATTCTGGTCTTTTGCTTGGGAGAGGGCATGCCGTACAGAGTGTGGGATCTTAAAGTTTCCTGAACAGGGATCAAACCCGTTGTCCCTGCATTGGGAGTGCAGAGTCTTAACCACTGGACCACCAGGGAAGTCCCCAAAATGACATGTCTTTGCAGTAACACTAAAAGCTGAATTGCAGCTTTAGCAAATAATCAGTTTATTTGTATATGAATAACCGTTCCTGGAATGTTTCACTGGCATAGAAATAAATACTAGAGTTTTTATGTTTTCTTTTTGCTAGAATAATGATTTGGTGTTCCTACAGTTTAATATATGAGCATGTAAGTCCTTGTTACACACATATTAAGCTAAGTGTAATCCACATAGCTCTCACTGAGAAATGGATTAAAATACCTGAAATTCTTTCAAACCAATTTTTTTTTAACCATAAATTACTCTTTCCTCTCTTAATGGTTGGTTGAACTTCTGTGAAGTTGAACCACTGATCTGTAACTGTACAGTTATTCTATAAATGTTTCTGTTTCTGTACGGTAAGATAAATCATTATAGAATAGTTAGAAAGTTTTTCGCAGGTGGAAATCTTGGAGATAATTTTTAACTAAAAGATAGTGAGGAATATAGTTCTTTCATACAGTATGATTTTGAAAGAAAAATCATAAAGACTAATCAGACTTATTTTTTCAGAGAAAGTTAAATGAGAATAATAATGGGAGAAAGGAGGAAAAATATAAATCTTTGCCTTATATTATTGCTTAAAGGTAAATTGGAAGTGGAAAGTGAGAAATTGTCTTTAGTGAAAATGAGATAAAGGGAATTTGTTTGTGTCTTTCTAAACTGTTTTGGGTTTTTATTCAGAAGGAAACATGCAATCTATTCTTAAATTCTACCAACCAACATTGACCAAACCAAAAAAATTAATCAGGTAACAAAATAAGTCTGTGAGAACATTTAATTTTGTTTTTCCATCTTTTTTATGTTCTGGATACCTGTTGTTGCACTAGTAATGCTTGGTTCAGTCATTTTAAAACACTAAGATTTTAATATTTTTTTCTGAATTTTCCCTAAGTCCTAGAAATTACTCCTCAAAATGTAACAGCACAGAAAATCCTTCAAAGGTAATTATAGCAATAGTTAGACTTTATACTTACTCCCAAAAGAAACATGTAAAGACCCTGAACTGGGTGTAGGCTGGAGTAGGTGGGACAGATTAGCTGATGCCCTTTACATGTGCCCATGCTGTGTACCCTAAGGGCTTCTCTGTAGCATTTCACTTGTTACCATAATCTGCACCTCACCCCTTGTACAAGTATATGACTTGCAGAGAACAGTTCATCAGTTGTATACCCCTGAGCAATTCATCCTCTCTTAAAACCACAAGAGTGGCCAGGATATGGAGTTGTACCTTTGCTAAGGGACCAAGCTTTGGGGACTTTGGTCAAAAGTAGACTCAGGAGGAAAGACATTTGAAGATGCTTTTACATTTCTGGTAAATCTTAGGATCTGTTTTCAGCACCAGTGAAGGCATGAACTTTTACATAGGAGCAAAGAACTTGGCAATCCGCAGAGTCTTAGCTCTGGGGTACCTCGCCTATGCTTCAGGTGAGAGGAAAATATTATGTGCCTTTGTTTTATGAGCCACAGGTTCTTAGCTGAGAAAAGGAGGAAAAACAGAGGTTTCTGCCGCAGTGATAATTGTGTTTTGCTGTAATACAGAGGCAGTCACTTTCTGGTCAGAAAACCAGCATTTGTTTAGAGAACAAAATAAAAAGTTCGGAAACTTCTAATTTTCTGCTAAAGGAAGACATTTGAAATACATTAAAACATGGATGAGTTTGCTTATTAAAATATGGGTGAAATTTATCATAACTGTATTAGGGAATTTACCTGTGGATATCTCTTCTCATGGGCATTAAAGAATTTGGTGGAAACAGATAATGTTAATTGTACATAGCAAATAATAAAGACATTTTGTTTAGGTACCTAAATAGAATAGCTGACAAGTCCAACAGAAAAGCTATATCTTCAGTGGTTGGAAGAGACCAGGCTAACCTTAGTAAGTTCTCTCTCATCTAGGTGATAATTGACCCTTGAGAGGCTGCTAAGAGCCTGAATTGTCTTAGCTGCTTAGATCTGTAAGTGGTAACTAGAATTCATCAGAAATATTACTGTGGAAACTATAGGGTTTGACATAATACTGAAGGGCTTTCAGAATATTCCGCTAGTCATATTAATAGTGTAGAAGGGGCACTTGTTCTGCTTCCTCCTATATGGCCCTTCAAGCCCAGCATACTCTTAACCACATCAGACCTTTGCAAGTCCACACGTTAATGCTGGGATGGCACTGAATGAATCTTTTTGTGGGTCTGAGATAGCCTGAAGTTGTAATGGTTTCATTGGTAGAAGCCATGTTGGTTTGTTCCCAGTGATGTGAAGTCAAAGTAGGTACAAAAAGTTATAAGTCTTGATTTTAAGCAAAGGATTGAAGTGAGCATGGTAGCTAGAGGCACCAAAAAAGGCCCCTCCCTAGGACATGTAGTGGGCAGCAAACTTGGCAGTGTAATTGAACTGCAGTTGCTGTGTCTGTGGGTTCTAGGAAAGAAAGTTGTTCCACTATAGTTTTGTGTTTGGACTTTTGAAAGTTAATAAAAACTAATATCTAAGAATATCTTTACAAATTGTTTTTATCTAATGAAGCTTACTGGAATGATGAGAACTTTTTAGGTATCATTATTAACACATTTTACTGCCTCTGTTTTATTAACATTCAATCACTAAGAACAGGTGATACTTAGACCCTGAACTGGGAACCTTTTGAGAGAAGAACAGAGTGCCAAGAATAATTATTAATGTATCAAGACAAAGTGTAAACCAGTCTAAGACAAACTGTTAACTTATTTATTATTCACCTTATGGGTAAAATTGGCCTGCTTTTAGTGTTCACTAGTTTGGGGTTTTTTTGTTTTGGCCACAGATTGTGGGATCTTACTTCTCCAACCAGACATTGAACCCGGGCTCCCCTGTGTGGAAGCACAGTCCTAACTACTAAGCTGCCAAGGAATTCCTTGGTGCTCACTAGTTTTACAGCAAGCCTCAGGCTTAAACGTAAATGAAGGTTAAGTCCCAAAATACTTTTGACCATAAATTAATACACTTGGTTTTTCCTATTATAGAGAGGATATATTATGTTGGTTACCCAGAATAGGGTACTACTTAAGTTATTGAGTCACCTCTTTGTTTAGTCCTATTAAGGATGGAATCTGAATGTGATCACTGGGCCTAAACTAAGGCTGCTGCTGCTACTGCTGCTGCTAAGTCACTTCAGTTGTGTCCTACTCTTAGTGACCCCATAGATGGCAGTCCGTCAGTCTCCCCCGTCCCTGAACACTGGAGTGGGAAAGTAAAAAGTGAAAGTGAAGTTGCTCAGTCATGTCTGACTCTTAGCGACCCCGTGGACTGCAGCCTACCAGGCTCCTCTGTCCATGGGATTTTCCAGGCAAGAGTACTGGAGTGGGGTGCCATTGCCTTCTCCTTAAACTAAGGCAGTGGTTCTAAAACTGGTAAGTATCAGAATCACCTGGGATTCTTGTTAAAACAGATGACTGGGGCCCATCCCTAGAATTTCTGATATAGACAGTCTGGTAGGCTCAAGAATTTGCATTTCTAACAAGTTCCCTGGGTAGTGCTGCTGCTTTTCTAGGTTAACATGCTTGGAAAACCTCTTACCCAAAGTATACACAGCAGTTTTTTCTACCAATACATGATTTTTAAAACTCCAAGAAAAACAGCAGTTTTGGGGGTGATATCTCTGGGCATTTTGGTCTTTTTGTAGGGGTAAATTATTTCTGCACTGGATATAGTAGACACTGAAATATTTGTTGAATGAGTGGATGCAGGTCTGGTAACCTGCAGGGTAGTCACTTTTGAGAAGCTACTTTGAAAAATAGTTCATGGGAATGGTCACAGTTGCTTATACAACTGAATCTTTATCATTTTACTTTTTAGTCTGTACATTAGTCTTCATCATTTTACTTTTTTCTTTTCCACTTCTCATCCTCAACCTGACATGACTCTAATTCCTTTGTGAGCTATCAAATACTAAATGTAATCTAACTAATGTGGAATGACTGACTTAATTGTCCAAAGGTCGGTCTGGTGGGTAGAAAGAGTAAAGAGGGTGAAAAGATGATAATCTTTTAGGCTGTGTTAGTATTACAGAAAATCAGGCAGATTATAATCTTAGTTCCAGGGAAAAGTGATCAGTTAGAATTCGACCTCAACCAGTGTCAAGCTGATGAAGACAGAGCTTGTTCATCCAGCCCTGAAAGATTTTGCAGACTGTCAGGATCCCAACCAACCACAGAGGCAGGATTCAGAGCGGGGGCCCCATGTTCAGCAAATGAAGTAGAAGCCAGGAAACATCTACACAGGTTTTAATTGAAGACAAGTTTTGTGAGGGTGATGGCATTTGCATTCACACTGTATTTACGGACGGTTAAGGTAATAAATCCTACCGAGTGGTGTTATTAATCAAAAATACCTAAGCATTTTCATATATGTGATATATTTTGTTAGTGTGAACCATCTTAATTTCAAATTGAGTGGAATCAAATCCAAGGTGAGCCTTCTAAAGCTCAGCCTTCAGCTCCACAGTTAATTTTTCTGTTTCAGAATTTGATCATGTTTCGCTCTTTGTTGCCTGGGACCTCTAGCAGTCTGCAAATAAAGATCACCTTAGGAAACAAGCCTCTGGAGGTAAAAGCTGTGATCCACCAATTTCTTGCTATCCCAGGCTTTCAGTATTGCTCCAGCAGTACTCTTGCTTTAAAAGTAAACTCAAGATCAGAAGCAAAACTAGTGCTTTTAAAGAGATGCTGAGTTGTGAAACGATGTATGAAGAGATTTTGTGCATATAAAGTGTATAAATCAGGAGAACTTAAGTAGATATTTAAAAACATCTATGTTTTACTAAGTTATTTAAAGTTTAAAATATTTTGAAGTCTAGGTCTAGATATTTCAATCACATTTTAAATATTTGGATCTTGGCATTGTTTTACAGTGTCTCGAGAGTAGATGCCATTCCAGTTCACCAGTTTTAGAACCCATGTGCCCTAGACCTAACATCAAAGAATGCCATATCATCACTTTAATTTTTCTCCTTTATTGCAGTACTGGTTTCATTATTGTTAACATGTGGTTAAGTGGTACCTCTTTATATGAAGTTTGTTCTAGATTCTCAAATTTGGATTAGTTTAACTTCAGAAATGAACTTTTTCAAACATTTCTTTTAAAATTAGCATTTATTTGTGTTCATAGCCTTTGCCCTAAAAATTCTCCGGGGCTACTAATCAGGTGCAAGTTTTACATTTGGTCCAACAACAGTTGATACTTCACTGTTGCTGTAGCAATTCAGGCAAATGAAGCATCATAAAGAGCAGGTAACAATTTTAAATACGATCTTTAGGAAGCCATTATATATATCATTTTATAGAGAGGTTATTACAACACTGATCAAAACTTTCTCACATCTAAAGAGACAAAATATGAGGAATTTCCATGCTGTGTGGTTTATGATCATTCTGAATTTTCAGATTCAAGATAAACCAAAACCAAACTTGGCTTGGGTTTAGTTTGCTAGGATAGATTCTCCTTTGCAAGGGTCATATAAGGGTTTGAAACGTTGATACAGCAGTTATTAGCCTGTGAAAGTGTTAGTCGTTCAGTCATGTACAACTCTTTGTGACCATATGGACTGTAGCCCGCCAGGTTCCTTTGTCCGTGGAATTCTCCAGGCAAGAATACTGGAACGGGTAAGCCCATTCCCTTCTCCAGGGAATCTTCCTGACCCAGGGATCAAACTCCGGTTTCCTGCATTGCATGCAGTTTCTTCACCAGTCTGAGCCACCCAGGGAAGTCCCAGTTAGTAGCCTATGCTTCAGCAAAGAAATTGATTGTGATTTTTGCCATTCTAAAAGTTAGAAAATTCAACCAAAAACAATGGAAAGTTATTCCTTTGTGGTCCCCAGATAAATAATGAAGGGTTTAATATTTCACATTATCTGGCCTCAGTAAAACCCTCATACTCACTTAAATTGAACCTAGCCTCTTAGTATTTTCAAATGCAGCTCACTGGTTATCTTTAGCCTTTTTATCTTCCTTCAGGCAGGGAAAGAACAGAATCTACTTCCAACATATAAATATTTAATGTTCATTCAGTTTCTTTCTTAGACCCTTTGAAAGCCAGTCCCGAACTACACAAAGACCACTTGCTGTTTCTGGCTATAACATAAATATTTAATTAAAACCTACTTTGAACCATTCTTCCTTAAGGTATAAATTAAGTACACTAGCCTTGGGCTGCACTTCTGCCGTTTCCCAAATCCATCTATTATTTAATCACAGGGTTTTTACCAGCTTTGCAAGTTCAGAAGGCATTCACCTGGCTGTTGGAAATGTTCTAGGAGGTGAGTTTTTAACCTTTCAGGTAGTGCTTTCAAAATAGAACCAGTCAGTCTGGCTATTATGAATAATGCTACCATGAACATTGATGTAACAAGTTTTTGATTTATCTTGGGTATATACCTGGGAGTAGAATTGCTGGGTCATCCATTGAGTTTTTTTTCCTGTTAATACATATATTTAAAATACTGCCCCCAGTTCTATTAACATGATGTACACCACTCTATTTAAGGTGTACAGCATAATGACTTACATGTATTGTGAAATGATTACCGAAATTATTTTTTTAATTTAAAATTTTTGACTCTACTGTGTGGCTTGCAGGATCTTAGTCCCCTGACTGAACCCATGTCCTCTGCAGTGGAAGCAGAGAGTCTGAGCTACTGGATCGCTAGGGAAGTCCCATCTCAATAATTTCAGTTAACAGTCTTCATCTCATATAGATAACAAAAAGAAAAAGATTTTTTCCTTGTGACGAGAACTCGTAGGATTTACTCTTTTGCACAACTTCCCTACTGTTATAACTAATATAGATAATATGATTAACATGGGGGTTGAAGATACCCCCAAGGTCTAATAGTTATTATTAAATGGGAAGAATACAGAAAAGTTTGTCTATGCCATCTTCTTGATACTAATATTTTTAATTTAAAATGTGATACAGTATGATTCTATTTTTCCCAACTTGTTTCTGTCTATATTTACCTAAAACAATGTTCGCCCTGTTAAAGATCGTTTCTGGATGGTAGAATTTCAAGTTAATGTTTTTCTTTTTGTACTTTAAATTATGAGGTATGTCATTTTTCAGAAATAATAGAGGCATTCTTTAAAAAATAAAAAGAGTGTGGTTTGGAGGAATATTGGGACATATTAATGTCCCCAAAGAAATGTCTGAAACCTCGTGTGTGTTTGTATGTTAGTCACTCAGTTGTGTCCGACTCTTTGCAACCCCATGGATTGTAGCCCACCAAGTTCCTCTGTCCATGGAATTCTCCAGGCATGAATACTGGGGTGGGTTGCCATTCCCTTCTCCAGGGAATCTTCCCAACCCAGGGATCAAACCCTTGAAAAACCTAGTAAATCTCCTTTCTGAGTGGTTATAATCCGCTTAAAAGAATTTTTCTCTTATCCTCAAGTGTGATTTACCTCTCTTCACCATTTGGCAGTTTGAATGTCCAAGAGGGATAGTTTATTGGTTTAAAAAACAATTCTTGGCTTCAAATTCATTTGAGGAACATGGACAGTATGGGTGTATGTGCCCTCTTAACAGTCAAAATATTAATATAATAGTATTACAAATATTATAAAACGCTACATTGACATAAACCATGACATTGTAAATGTAGTGATTGCCACTGAATTGTTCATTTTAAAATAATCTTGATTTATTTAGAATAAACAATTTATATTATGTGAATAGCACATCACTTTTTGAAAATTAGGAATTCTTCCGAATAACTATGCAGTCTCCAGAAACGTTTTTTTCTTTAATGAAGTGATCCATCAAAAGGTTTTAAGAAGTAAGCTCTGCTCATCTTATTAAAATATTACAGTGTGCACATAAACATTTATTTACAGTAAAGTTTTAGGCAATCTAGTACAAAACAAGATTGCCTATAAAAGAATATTTTCACTTGTAAGAAATGCATTTTGAAAACTCACTGGCCCTTGGAGGTGGGTCAAGTGGAAAACCTAATGGAATTCCAAGGAAGCTGATCACTACACATGGCTCTAATAAAGTTTTGCCATAAACATCTGTGGGAAATCTGAGAGTAATCTTGTGGAGGGATATTAAATTTGCAGGGCCTGTTGGCTGTTTACCCCTGTAGTGTTAGGTCCCCTTGTGGTAAATGAGGTAAATTCTTGGATGCTTTTTCCTAAGGAGTCTAGAGAGCTCTAGGGCTTTGTAAGAAAGGCTGCCTTTCACTTTTTAAGCCCTGGTTTGACTCTAACCAGGTTGACCTTGTGACCTTGAATTGTTTGTGTGAAATGAGGTGGAGATCTCAGTTCTGCCTTAAGGAAATGCCTTTCACATAGAAATTGGCACTAATTGGTCTCCCTGTTGACAGGGTTAGCTGAGAGGCTCATGATTAAATGGGCAGTGAGAACAGAAACTAAATCCCCACCCCCTCAGCTCAGCAAGTCGGCCGGACGACAAGCAGGGGCAGCTACCAATTCTCCCCTCTTCCAGCAGCATCCAACATGCAGAGCAACTGGGTTGGACTGGGAGGCCTACCGTTTGTGCACTAAGAATACTTTCCATATGTCTGGCCCTGTTCTGTGAAGCAATCTTGACATGAATAGAGCTCTAAACCAGGATTCTGCAGTCTTCTGTAAAGGGCCGGAGAGGAAATATTTTAGGTCTTGCAGACCATACAGTCTGTTGCAACCACTTAACTCTGCTGACAAGAGCAGCCATAGAGAATGCATAAATGAAAGTGTGCTGGTGTTCCAGTAAAACATAATGGACAACCCAACATTGTAAGTCAACCATGCTCCAGTAAAATTTAAAAAAAGTAATGACTATAAATTTGAATTTCATTTAATTTCCCCATCAAATATTATTTTTCTTTTGCTATTTTTTTTTCTTCAACTATTTAAAAATGTAAGTATCAGTCTTAGCTTCCAGGTCATACTAAAACAAGCAGTAGGCTAGATATGACCCACCATCCATAGTTTGCTCATCTCTGCTCTAGACTTGAGTATCAAAGATCTCTCTCACTTTCTTGGCTCAGACACTTAACTAGCTATGGACCCTGTGCAACTTTTTAACTTCTGTGGCCCTCCCTCAGATTATGAAGTGTTTTGACAGGACAGATGAAACAAAATTCCTTTTAGCTATATTATTAGATTTGATTCCATTACAGAAGAGGAAGTCAACCCAAGCAATGTTATTTTATGTATGTGGAATGGAAATTAGTTTACTTAAGGGAAACAAATCTTAATGTATCCTCAGTTTGAATCTTTGTCCTAATATGAGGAACAATGTCACAGCTCTGATAGTAAGATCAAAATTTGTAGTCTCCTGAGAAGGAAATGGCAACCCACTCCAGTGTTCTTGCCTGGAGAATCCCAGGGACAGCGGAGCCTGGTGGGCTGCCGTCTGTGGGATCACACAGAGTGTGACACGACTGAAGCGACTTAGCAGCAGCAACTCTACACAAAGGCTCATTCATACCACTTATATTTTTCCAGTGCTATTCTCTCCTATTGTTGTTTTTTTGGTTTGTTTGGTTTGGGTGAGTGAAGAGAACACAATGCCAGAGATTACTAGAAAGCAGACATTTTTCTCCTTTAAAGATGTTACTTAAAAATATTAATTTTTTTTTTTTTGGTCTTACTGGCAACTGTATTTTACAAGCACTCAGCTACTTAGATGTACTTTTTTGTTAGAGGTGATGACTGAGGGTTAGTAGTAATTTTTACTGAAGAGCAGAAAAGACAATCACCAATTTATTCAACGAGTAGACATACATATCTAAAGGTGAAGATATTTTAAGAGCATATTTGTTTCTTCATAAATCACACTTCACGTGTCCCTTCATTTGTCCTTTTGTTCTTAATATCAAATATCCAGACAGTGTTTGTATGTCATGTTACACATTCAGTTTGTTCAAGGTGTTCAGTAACCCAAATAAGGCCCACACTTTGTTGCTTTGGTTGGCATGTCTCTTAAGTCGTCTATTTTTTAGCGGGGGAGGGCTTGCCATGTGGTATGTGGGATGGGATCGAACCCCTGCCCTCTGCACTGGGAGCGTGGAGTCTTAGCCACTGGACTGCCAGGGAAGTCCTTTTAACCTCTCCTCCCCTGCTTTGATTTTCTTGTCATGAAAAGGAAAACATCAGATTGTAAACTACTTGAAATAATGGAAATGCGTCCTTTACGGTTGTATCCTCCTCTTTATTACCCAGGGCAGTGCCTGGGGTTCAGCAGGCTCAGTAAGTGTTTGTTCTTGTATTATAGATGCTTCTATAAAGCTTCATGTTTTATTCAGTTCCTCTGTAGAATGTTCAGTGAGTTACATCTATTTAGGCCTAAAGCAGGGTTGATTGGTACCAACTTGAACTAGTTCTCTGGTACCACACTTTTGTTCTTTATCATCTTGTTCCTTGCTTTTGAGCAGGGCTATGGGGGCATTCTAGAGGATACATAGATGAATAAAAGGTAATCCTGGATTCCTGCTTAAACAGCTGGTAACAGGTAGACAGACTGTCAGAATGGGGAAAGCAACACTTTGTTTCACAATCCATGACGATTTCAGTGTGAGGGAAGTTAGCATCCTTCTTCCCCATAAGAAAGCAGAGAAGAGAGACTTGTACCTAAAAGGCAGGGGCCTCACTGGAAACAGTTCATTTGAAATCTGGGCAACTGGAGTGAGGACAAATTTTTTATCAGATCTGCATGTAAATAGTAGGATACCCAGGCGGCACAGTGGTAAAGAATCTGCCTGCGAAGCAGGAGACATGGGTTTGATCCCTGGGTTGGGAAGATTTCCCTGGAGAAGGAAATGGCAACCTGTTCCAGTATTCTTGCCTGGAAATTTTCATGGACAGAGGAGCCTGGCAGGCTACAATCCATGGGGCCACAAAGAGATACGACTGAGTGCACACACAGGCAGTCTCCTTTAAAATGCATGAAACTGAATTTGGCATCTTGCCTTAGACCACCATACTTTATTTTTTGGTGTCAGGGAAATAGTTAATCTGATTTTCCATATTTCAAGTAATAGGAATTTTGCTGACTGGCTTTGGCTGCAGGGCACTTAGTTGCTATGCCTTTTTGACAGATTGCTGTTCCAGCTTTCTTTCCAGAAGTAATATTTTCCAGGTCTGAGACCTGCCCTCTGACCCCAAGTTTAATGGGGAGGTGGAGTGATGGAGTCGGCTCATTTTGGTTAGAAAACGTATTGGTTTTAATGGACCCAGTGCAGAAGAGCCAGCTGCCTTTACTTCCTTTAACTCAAAAATTATTGGGGCTTCTTTTTAATTGCAGAATTTTTTGAGAGTATAGAGAAGCTCATAGAAAGAAAAATTGCTTGTAATCTGTCTACAAATAATTTTTGTTAACATAATGATAATTATTTCAGTTGTTCTCTCCCCAAACAAAAATGGGATTATGGGGTGTTTTAAATGCTTTATGGATATTAATTCCTTTAATGAAGTAGGGAAGGGCAAAGTGATGGAAAGTTTTGTACTGGTTCCTGACAAAGATGTTCCTTGACCAAAGTATACAGTCCTTTATGAGCCCTGTTTTTAAATTTTTATTTATTTATAGTATTTTTAAAATTTTTATTGAAGTATGCTGCTGCTGCTGCTAAGTCGCTTCAGTCGTGTCCGACTCTGTGCGACCCCATAGATGGCCCCCTACCAGGCTCTGCCATCCGTGGGATTCTCCAGGCAAAAATACTGGAGTGGGTCGCCATTTCCTTCTCCAATGCATGAAAGTGAAAAGTGAAAGTGAAGTCGCTCAGTCGTGTTGACTCTTCGTGACCCCATGGACTGCAGCCCACCAGGCTCCTGCGTCCATGGGATTTTCCAGGCAAGAGTACTGGAGTGGGGTTGCCTGATAATGTTGGGTTAGTTTCGGGTATACAGCATAGTGATTCAGTTGTACATCCGTATGTATATTTTTCTCCAGATTCTTTCCCATTATAGGCACTACAAGATACTGAATAAGTTCTCTGTGCTATACAGTAGGTTTTTGTTGTTTCCTTTCTCAGTCCTCTTTTTGACTAGGCCCCAAATTGGGCCTCATCTTAATCTTCTGCCTGCCTTGCCCAAGAATATTGTTAAATCAGGTTAGTATAAATCCTTCAACTGATCAAGTTCTGCATCCCCCACCTCGATGTATAAATCCTCAAGGTTTAGCAAGGCTTCCTCATCCTTGATGTCTCCTATCAGTAATTTTCTACCCACTGACTTCCTCACTCTGCTCCTTGGCAAAAATCCCCAGCTTCTTTGCTGTCTTTGCAAAGATGGACAGCTATCTTTGCTATCTAGACTTTGCGATAGCCTTGGGCAAAATTTTCCTTACCATTTTAACAAGGACCGGAAGAGTTTTTTGGTTTTTTAAAAATCATTTCTCACATCAGAATTATGGAGTTTGTGGTATTCTTAGCCTCTTAGTGTTCCAAGCTAAGGATCTTTTTTCTCCAATCTTTTTTTGACCTCTTGCCATTGAGAAGATAAAGAAGTGAAACGTTTAAAGGCAGGCTTCCCTGGTGGCTAAGTGATAAAGAATCCACCTGCCAATGCTGGAGACGTGGGTTTGATCCCTGATCCGGAAATATCCCATGCCTGAGCACCACGACACTTGAGCCTGTGCTGTAAAGTCTGGGAGCCACAACTGCTGAGCCTACATGCCCTAGAGCCCATGCTCCACAACAGGAGAAGCCACCACAATGAGAAGCTAAAGCACACCACAACTAGAGAGTAGATCCTGCTCTCTACGACTAGAGAAAAGCCTGTGCACGAACAAAGACCCAGAGCAGCCAAAAACACATAAATAAAAACAATTTTAAAAATAAATGTTTAAAGGCAAATCTGAATTAACTTAGGGATATCTGGCCCTCAGGCTCTTTTTCATCTCTTAGGACCTCATTAGGCTCAATGATCAGAGAAGGCAATGGCACCCCACTCCAGTACTGTTGCCTAGAGAATCCCATGGACAGAGGAGCCTGGTGGGCTGCAGTCCATGGGGTCGCTAAGAGTAGGACACGACTGAGCGACTTCACTTTCACTTTTCACTTAAATGCATTGGAGAAGGAAGTGGCAACCCACTCTAGTATTCTTGCCTGGAGAATCCCAGGGACAGAGGAGCCTGTTGGGCTGCCATCTGTGGGGTCGCACAGAGTCACGACTGATGCGACTTAGCAGCAGCAGCAGCAGCAGGCTCAATGATTACCGAAACTGCATTAGGGTTTCTACTGTTGGGAGTGAAGGTGGAGCTGTAGAATTGTGAAGCAGCAAGGTACTCCAAGAAATCTCTCAGGTCAGTCAACTGTTCTGGTAACTCAGTTTACAGACAAAGCTACTGTGGCCCAGAGTCTTGCCTAAATAAAACAGCTAGAATAAAGGTAATGTTTTTTCTTTGAAAAGAAATGGCATTAAGTGTCTTTCCCCTGCTCCCACTTCCTTTTTTCTGTCCTGAGTCATCACAGTTGCTTGGGAAAGCCTTACATTTTCCTTTGGGAAATGGAAACAAAAGTCTGTATGGCTTTTCTCCCCCCCCTCTGATAAAGGAAACAAATGTGTTGTAGAAGCAGAAATGGTCATAATAAAGTGAATCCAGATATAAAATGCTCTCTAAATCAGCCTAAAGTGTCAAGGCTTGATTTTCTGAGTTAAGGGGAACGAACTTCAACTTGATGAATTTTAGTGTGCAAAAAATTTTGAGGTAGTTAATACTGAGTATAACGTGTGTCATAAAATGACTCCAGAGAAACAACTGAAGTGCAGGTGCGTGGGACCTGGGTGCATGTTCCTTGAGGCTTTGACCTCAGCACTGACTGTTGGACACCAAGGTCTTCCTGTGATTCAAACTCAAATCAGAATGCTTCTGTGTATGGTGGTGACACCAGGCTAGCAAGAAAAACAGGGTTATCCTGGATCAAGCACTAGTTAAATTAGATTTGATTCAGATGGAACAAATCTATGCCCCAGGTACTGGGCTATATGATGGGTCACAGAGATGAATCAAGCAGAAGCCTGGCCCTCTCAAGTTGCCTAAAGAGACAGGTAAGTAAATATTATAACTTTTAACACACAGGTATTATGAGAGGGTTAACAAAGCTCTAAGTACAGATTTAATTTTCCTGGATGTGTCACAGGTTTTATGAGCTGGCCTTTGTAGTATACCACCTGATGGAAAGGGGAGAGGCCTTCTAGGCAGAGGAAATAGTGTGAGCAAAGATGTGGAAGCATATTTGGGAAGGTGTGTAATTTTGAGTAGCTGCAATCCTTGGTGTGGATTGGAGGAAGAAGGCAAGGATGCAGATGGAGGACAGGCTGGAATCGGGGTGTGAAAAGCACTGAATCAGGATTATTGAACTGAATCATCTGTCCTAAGATAGGACAGACACCAGGCAGATGTGAGCATCCAGTGACCCGGTTCATCTTTTCTGGCAATTATAGTGTAAGCAAGAAGGAATCTGTCACCCTTCAGTTTTCTAAACCAAGTAAGCTCACAAGATCCATTTGCCAGAGTTGGCCTTGTCTTGACCATGTTTCGGGAGGTCTACTCCTTAGAACTGTCACAAACAAAAAAACTTAGGGGTTTACATGATACCCAGAAAACGAGGAACACAGAGCTTGATATTTTTCCTGGGGTGCTCATTCAGTTACCTCAGCACCTCCTGACACCGAGTACTGATGTCAGTGTCACTGGCCCCAGCAATGGGCTTGACTGCATTGCCTCCGAGAGCTTGTCACTGTGGTTCTCAAGGCTGATGCCTCAGAGTGTAGTCTCTACACGTAACCGCAAGTGTCCCTCGATATAGGGTGGTCCCATAGTGCCACTCCCTCAATTCAATCAAAGGCACTAGCTTCCTGTTCCCTTCTCTCTAGGATAAGCCATCTCAATCCTCCTAATGGTCTTGAAGCCCCAAAACTCTACTGATCCTATGGTCCTGTCCCATGAAATGCCACTGTGTTTTTGCAGACATTAGCAAATTAAGTGACCTAAATCTTTACAAAAAGTAAAAATGGGAGACACAGTGAATGTGCTTTGAGACTCTGGAGACATGGTCTTTCTAAGGTGGGATTGTACCAGCAGAATTTCAGGCCTGATGAGGTGGGCAAGAGAGAGATCATCAGGAAATAGGAGAATGGAAAAGTGAAATGCATTGTTGGCAGTCATTTGCTCTGGAGGGAAGATGGGACTCAATAATATGACCCCCTTTCAGATGGTTAATTCTGAAAATAAAACTACACATGTCAAATTCTCAATACAGTTCTAGGTAGAGTGAGTTGAGTGTAAACGGAAATTATCATGTCATAGATACTAGAAATAAAGAGATATCATAGACACTGTCATAGATGCTAGATATAAAGATTAAAGTCATAGTTCCCCAGGTTGGGGAACACAGTAATGTCATCTCTCACAACAGAGAGGAGGAGCTTGGCTATGCAGACAGACATTTAGTTCATTTGGGCTCTGTGCTGTATTTATCCATCTATCCATCTCAGACAGAAAAGAAATGTGAGATGGTTGTCTCAGGTTTGCCTGCTTATTTAAACTGAAAATTGTGTCAGACTTAATTTGTCATAGGAAGCCCTGACTTGGAAGTTGTCTGACACCACTTCTTACTATTTGTATGACCAGGAAGTGCTTCTGAATCCAACCTAGCTTCAGTTACCTTATCTGTTAAAAACAGAGAGAGGGAGAGATACGAAGAGAAGTTAACATGGAGTTGTGAAATTAAGGCCTCCAGCATAGTGTCCAATACATGTTAGCTCTAGCTATTAACAACAAACCCCTATCATTTACTGTGGTAATGACTCACTAGGAGCAAGGTGAAGATTATCTCAGAGTATTGTAGTTGTTACTGATAACTGATAAGCTGAGGGAGTGGGAATCTGGACTGATTCCCAAGTCTCCTCAAGCCCCTCTGCTCCCTCTTAAAGTGCTGATTATAGACTGCCCTTCCATTCCTTTCTGTTCTTACCCCCAGGAGCTCTCACCCAGGGCAACAGGATTCCAGGATTCCTTCTTTCCCCTCAGCATCTGAACTGCCCCCCATGCTGCGAGGCACTGGCTGGAGTCTTTCCGTACACTCCTGGAGATTCTTGTCCGAATCCCCATCCCAACCGAGGCCTGAATCCCACGGATTTCACTACAGCCCCTCGCCAGCCAATCGAGATGGAGCCTCTGGATCATTCTTTTTCCCTTAACACTTCAAGTGAATGGGATAACCCAGGAGAGGGACCAGACACTAGAACCTCAGAAAGTCACGAAAAAGGTTCTTAGAATTGAGTCCCAACTCCTTATTTTACTAGAGAGTAAACGGAGGTCACAGAGGGAGAGTAACTTACGCAAACTGATTAGAAGCAGACGGAGACCTAACTCCTGACCCGAGGGAATTCACCCCTCGTGGCGTCTTCTTGGGGGCGATCTCCGGGCTCTGGGGAACCCTGACCTGCCCTTCGCGCCGCAGTTAGAGGGAGCTTGGTTCCTCGGGAGCTGCGGGCGCCCCCCGCCCACCGGTCGGGTAAAGCCCCTGTGACGGCCCATGGGGGAAGAGGAGCTCGGGTTGCCGGGAAGCAGGGAAGTGGAGAGTCCCCCGGAGTGGGAGTTGGGGGATTGGGTTGGGGTATGGAGAATGACCTGGGAATTCAGCACTTGGAAACCCCTATTGGCTGCCTCTCGGGTGAGAGCAGTGGCCGTTCCCAGGCTGCACGTTCCGCCCCACCCCCTGCCCGGCGCTCAAATCGACCCCGCCCCCTGGAGCCCCGTTCCCCCGGCAGCCGGCGCGGCGCACAGTAAGCCGATCCCTCCCGCAGACCGCGGCCACCAGCGCACCGAAGCTGCGGAACCCGGCGATGCGCTAAGCTGCGGGCCCTGGCCGCCGAGGCAGCATGGCCCGGCCCGTGCAACTGGCGCCGGGTTCCTTGGCGCTGGTGCTGTGCAGGCTGGAGGCGCAGGAGGAGGCGGAGGGTGCGGAGGAGCCTGGCGGGCGCGCTGTGTTCCGCGCCTTCCGAAGAGCCAACGCGCGCTGCTTCTGGAACTCGCGGCTGGCGCGCGCCGCCTCGCGGCTGGCCTTCCAGGGCTGGCTGCGGCGCGGGGTGCTGCTGGTGCACGCGCCTCCCGCCAGCCTGCAGGTGCTGCGCGACGCCTGGTGTCGCCGGGCCCTGCGCCCGCCGCGGGGCTTTCGCATCCTGGCGGTGGGTGAGTGCGGGGCCGGGAAGGGAGAGCGTCAGGCGCGAGCTGCGGGACCGAGCCCTGGCCTTTGGGGCGGAAACTGGCGGTGGAGGGTGTGGGTTTGGGAGCGCAGACAGTGGCTGGAGAAGGACTGTCTTGAGATGTTCCTTCTTGCTGGGACCCAAGAGCTTCCACCTTCAACAAAACATGACTAGACGAGCCCTGGGCCAACTTTAGGGTGTCTCCATTCCTCAACTCTTTGAGGCAGTGAAGTGCACAGGTTCCTGATCGAAGGAACTTTCAGTCTGGAAAAGTGATGTTTTAGGGAGAGAGTTTTAGGGCCCCGGGAGCCGGAGCTGTGCGGTCAGGAGACAGGGGCCTCAGCCCCAGCTTCATGGGTGGAGGTGCTTAGGAAATGTACACCAGGAGCTGGCCAGAATCTACCGATTGTGAGCTGGCTGATGTTTTGTTTGTTTTGTTTCAAATTACACGCTTGGAGCGGACAACAGGCTGCGGTTTTCACGCCCTGCTGTACCGGGTGTGTGGTGGTCTTGGCACAGAGCCTAGTGGAGGGTTTGGGGTCGTTAACTGCTAGGGAAAAAGAAATGACAGTTGGCGTTTTGGACACATCCCATCCCATTAGCTAAATAGGGAGAATTCTTCCTTTCCAGTCTTTTCAGAGTCCATTTGTTAGGAGACAGCAGCTTTTTGCTTGTGTAAAATAGCTTCTCATTAAGAACATAAGCCGCCACATCACTGAGTGGTCTCTGGTACCCACTAAACTCATGTGAGTGTCAGCTCCCTATAAACAGCCTGGTTCTGTCTGCGTTTATGTGGGGCTGTACCATTTGATGGTGTGCTATTGACAAGTCACCAGTTGTTCCAGCCCTCAATTTTGACTCCTGCGGAAGAACCCCTCTCCTTCTCAGCCCATAAATCATCCTCGGAAGAGGAGGAGGAGAACAAGGAACAGCAATAAAATACATTTGTTTTAGTTCCCAGGTGTAAGGGAGCAAGACAGCATGAGGTCCTTGATGTTGTATATCATCTGCTCAGAGGCGATGTCTCTACACCCTAGGCCAGTGAGGCTTCTCGCCTCCATGCATCCAGTTCTGTGTGGTACCTCCACCCACCTCCACTGTTCTTCCCTTCATTTGCAAAGCCACATACACACATTTCATCTCCTTTTACTAGCAGGAATGAGTAAAGAAAATAGGTTTCTGGCTTTGATAGCGGTGAACCAAGTAGCCAAGCCAAAATTCTCAAAGGGGAAGGGGTCAGGCTGGATGAAAAGCTCTTTTCAGTCCTGTGTCCTCCCTCGGTTTTTCTGGTTTGAATTAGCGGCTGCATTCTCTGGTTCCTCCACCGCACAGAGCATATTGCAGAGAAGGAGTGGATGGGGTTGGGGTCTGGACCTGAGGGTGAAATAGGGAGGGCTTGTGCTAAGCCAGAGGTAGCTGAGATGCTGCCACCTGGGGTGTAGCCAGCAGCGGTGAATGCTGGTTCGTGGATTGACCCTGTTTGCTGCCATCTGAAAGACGCTTTGGACAAAGTGTACATATCACCAGGTACTCTTAATTCTCCACCCGTCAGATGCTGCCTCATCGCACAGTTCAGGATATGATGGACACTGTATTCTATGGAGTGTGCAGCAAAGTGGTCTTTACTCTGGGTCATCGCCCCTGATGAGGGGCTCTTGGAGGGAATAGTTTTGAGGTTATTTAACAGAATATTGATAAGAATTTGAACATAATTTGTACAAAACCACCTACTGGGACATTTTGAGGAACAAAACAGGGAAGATCTTATTTGATGCTGGTCAGTGGATACACATGGGGAGAGAGTTTGTTTTAAATGTATTCACTAATTACTAGTCCAATTTGGGAGTCCTTGGGTCAGATTGCAGAGAGGAGGCATCAAGGCAGCCCTTGGGCCACCTCAAGAGTCCCAGAAGGTGGTGAGAGGAGTGGATTTCTCTCAAAGATATTGAAAATTTCAGTGCACTTCCCTTCACAAGTCTGGCAGCTCTGGCTTCCAGAAGCTAAAATGAACTACCAGGAAGGCAAGGAAGAACAGCTGAGATCTAATGCAGGTTTTCACTCCACTCTCAGTACCTTGTGGGAAAGAGCAAAATGTTAGAAAAAGACACAAAGAATCAATTTGGTCAGATCAGTTTGGTCTCTTTGGCATAGATTTTTCATTGTTTTTTGTTTTTTTGAGGTTCATGTCTTCCTATGTAAGGGGTTCCCTGGTGGCTTAGCGGTAAAGAATCTGCCTACCAATGCAGGCGACGTGGGTTTAATCCCTGGGTCCAAGGGAGAAGGAGTCCCATGGACACAGGAGGCTGGCGGGCTATAGTCCATGAGGTCACAAAGAGTTGAACATGAGTTAGCAACTAAACAACAACTCTTATATAAGAGCATCTGGGCTTAAGAAGTGTTGCTGACCAGCTCAGACAAAATGCAGGGAGGCAAGGAGGAATGGCCCTCAGTTTTATAAGCCCGCTGTGCTCCATGGGGCCTTCTCCTAGGCTTCCAAACCTGGGGCTCATGGTGGCCTTGTAAGATTTGAGGAGAGATTGCTGTGGCCAAGCAGACAGCAGACAGAACCCCAGGGACAGATTTGAATTTAAGGCCTGCAGCAGTTTGTTTCTCCCATGTTTTGTGTATCTTCTTTCTCTATTCACTTTCTCTACCCCAGCTTTACTCTGGTGAGAAAAATAGTTTCCAGGCTGACAGTATTTCCCTAAGGGGCCAAGGGTCTTTATCAGGATAACCAGGCGCTAACTCTTCTTTTGTGCTCTAGTCCTCAAGTGTTTTCTGTTTCTGTTCTTTTTTAAAAAAATTAGCAGATGACCTTAACAACTGATGGATTGAGCTCTGGAAGCTTCCCAGAACTGCAGGTGGTAGAGATCGGGGACACCTGTGTTTGTTTGGATGAATCAGTTCTTACTGGAGGACCACACCCACTGGGGAGTTGAAAGGTTAATGATGGCCTCCTGGGGGAAGAGAGGGGTGGCCACTTGGCCAAACCAGTTTGTTTTCCGAAATTGATAGTTGAGGTATCCCAACTCTTTCACACCCAGTGTGGCCTTTCATCTTTTTCACTGAATGAGAATGAAAATAAGAATGCCTGTGGGGACTTCCTTGGTGATCCACAGTGGTTAGGATTCTGGGCTTTCACTGCTGTTGCCAGGGTTCAATCCTAGAAACCAAGATCCTTCAAGCTGTGCAGCACTGCCATAAAAACAAAACAAAAAAATGCCTGTGGCTTTTTCAAAATACCCGCTTCATTAATGTATTCATATGCTAGGTACTGTCCTAGTTTTGTTTTTGTTTTTTTCCTGTTTTAGTGTACATTTTACTCAGAGTTGAATGTGTTCAAGGAGAGAATGGAGTCAGCCTGTGTACTTCATATTTACTTCAAGAGGGGAGAGCTGAGTGGGAGCCTGTGTTCTGGAAGCTGGCTGGCTCACACAGTCTACATCCCACAGGGACAGATGTGGGCACTGCAAGACCTGATTCTTGCGAGTCTGATTCAGCTGGACAAGAGAATCCTGGTGTGTGCTTTGAAGGGTCCTAAAGATCAGGCTGTCAGGTTGGTGAAGGGGAGGTGATGGGAGGACTTTCCCACCTCTCCTCATGTCTCTCTTACCTGCTCCTTGAAACATCTCTGAGCACAGAGGTATCAAGGTAAAATGACAAGTGCTCCTTCTGAGTAGAGTCCAGCCAGTAATTTATGCTAGGTGTAAATTTCAAACTCTATTCTGGGGTCTTATTTGGGGGAATAGTTCAAGGATATGTAGGCCCTGATGGTACAAGAGTTGGGCAAACATCAGAAATGTTCTGACTTACTTTATCTGATTTTGGGAATGGTGGGGGGAGGGTTATGGAGAGATGGTGAGGAGAAGGAATGGTCCAACTCCTATTCTTTCTTGTTTCTGGAGTCCTGTCGTGAATTGGCAGTAGGGCCTTTTGTTGGGTTCAGTAGCTAATGGAATTTTTAGATGAAATTAACAGTGAAATTCCCAAATTATAAATGTAGCATTTCATGCATTTTTCATATAATATACATGAGTGTAACCCAAATTTCCAAGAGTTTGAAAAATTACCATGACCCTAGAAAGTTCCCTCTGCCCTTTCCCAGTCAGCTCTGCCCCCACCCTCAGAAGTAACCACTTTTCTGTGTAAACCATAAATTAAGTTTGCTTGTTCAAGCACTTCACATAAGTGAAATCATAGACTATATACTTTTGTGTGAGGATTCTTCATTCAGCCCAATGTTTCTGAGATTTATCTCTGTTGCATTATTAATTTGTTCCTTTTTATTGCTCAGTAGAAATCCATTTTACTAATGTCAATATATCACAGTTTATTCATTTATCCTTAGATGGACTTCTGGGATGTTTCCAGTTTATGGCTAATATGAAAAACCTTTATGAATATTTCTGTACACTTTTTTAATGCTTTTATTTCTTCTGGGTCCTTACTTAGGAGAGGAATTGCTGACTCCTTAAGTAGGTTATGTTTAGTTTTCTGGCACCTTTTCCCAAAGTGTTTGTACCATTTTACACTAATTTTATATTCCCCAAAGACTTTCTCCAGTGTTTTCAACTATAAGTTTTATGGTTTTACATTCAGGTCTATGAGCCATTTTATTTATGTGAGTTCCCTAGTGTCTCAGTTGGTAAAGAATCCGCCTGCAATGCAGGAGACCTGGGTTTGATCCCTGGGTTGGGAAGATCCCTTGGAGGAGGCCATGGCAACCCTTTCCAGTAGCCTTGCCTGGAAAATCCCCATGGACAGAGGAACCTAGAGGGCTGCAGTCCATGGGGTCACAAAGAGTCAGACACGACTGAGCGACTAAGCACAGCACACAGCACGTGAATGGTATGAGGTGTAGTTTGAAGGTTTTTCTTTTCTTTTTGCATATGGGTGTCCAGTTCATGACAGTTTGTTGAAAAGACTAACCTTTCTCATTGAATTCCATTTGCAACTTTGTGGAAAATCAATTGAGTATATATGTCAGGGGCTATTTCCATTCATCTTGAGTCTGTCCTTTCACCAATACTATACTTATTGTACTTTATAGTAAGACTTGAAATCAGATGTTGTGAGTCCTCCAACTTTGTTCTTCCTCAGAATTGTTTTGACTACTCTAGGTTCTTTGTTCTTACACATAAATTTTAGAATCAGTTTGTCAATGTCTCTCAACAAAACACACCTGGAATTTTAATTGAGATTGCATTTAATCCTGGTTTTCCTCAAACTGTGCTGGTTTTAGAAATGATAAGTCTTGCATCTTGGGAACCCCCCCTATCCCGGGCAGACTGGGATGCTTGGTCAATCTTATTTGGGGAGAATTGACATCTTAACAATTTATGAACATGGTGTATCTCTGAGTGGTCTTAATTTGTCTTGGCAGTGATTTGTACTTCTAAATGTTTAAGTCCTAAATATCTTTTGTTAATTTATGTCCCTGAAAACAATTTTGGATTCTATTGTAAATAGAATTACTTTAAAATAAACTTTTTATTTTGGAAAAATTTTTGATTTACAGAAAAGTTGCAGAGTTTCATATTCATTACCCAGTTTCACGTAATGTTTTACCTTACTTTAAAAGAAGTTGAGATATAATTCCCATAACATAAAATTAACCATTTTAAAGTGTACAATTCAGTGGGTTTTAGTATATTTACAGTTGTACGATCATTCCCATTATCTAATTCTAGAACATTTTCATCACTTCCAGAGAAACTCTGTGCCCACTAGCAATATCTCCCCATTCTCCCCTTGCCCAAGCCTTTGCCAACCAGTAATCTACCCTCTACCTTTATGGATTTGCCTATTCTGGACATTTCATGTAAATGGAACCCACACAATATGTGGTCTTTTGTGTCTGGTACATTTTACTTAGCATAATGTTTTCAAGGTTCCTTCATGTTATATCTTATGTACTTAATTTTTATGGCTGAATAATATTCCACTGCATGGATGTATCACATTTTGCTTATCTACCCATCAGCGGATGGTTAGTTGAGTTGGTTCCACTTTTTGGCCACTGTGAAGAACACTATGAACATTTCTATGCAAGTTTGTGTGTAGACTTATATTGTTATTTTTGGGTAGATCCCATTTGGTTATTTTTTAAAAATAATGGATGGGAAATTGTTTTATTATTTGATTTTTTATTTTTTGGTTGTGTTGTGAGAATTGTGGGATCTCAGATCCCCAGACCAGGGAGTGAACATACTTCCTTGGCAGTGAGAGAGCCAGGTCTCTAACCGCTGGACCACCAGGGAGTTACCCATTTGATTATTATTTTTTGAAATAATTTGTTTCTCTAATGAGATTTCTAACGTGTCCATTACAAGTATGTTTTCTTTTCTTAAAAAAATCTTTCAGAATAGCTATACCAGCTTCTTTAAAAATCCTTGTATCCCCATATGGACCACCAAAAAAAAAAAAAATTCCTTGTAATTATACCATCTCAGTCATCTCAGGATCAGTCTCATTGGTTGCCTTTTCTTTGGAATGGCTCACTTTGTTTGTATTGTCTAGACATAGATTGTATCTCTGACATTATGGATTGTCATTATGGATTATATCTCTGACATTATGAGTCATATGCTGTAGAGACTCTGGATTATTATTTGCCTCAGTAGAGTTTTTTTGTTTGTTTATCAAGCAATGATAGGGCTCAATCTCTGAACTCTGTCTCCCCTGCAGTAAATGGCAGGTTGAAATCTCTTAAGGGAGGCTGCTCGTGCCCTCTGCATGCATAGTTCATAGTTCAGTCATGAGCTTATATTTAGAATTTGGGGTTCCACCTCCATGGCTCACTCCTTTTCAGCATCACTTTCTTGCTGTTGTAGCTGCTCCAAAGTGGCCTTAGATTCTTTAATCCAGTAAGATCGGCTTTTGGGTTTCTACCATAGTTTCAGTCTCCTGGCCTGGCTCCTAATGTAGCTTGCCTTTAGGTGAAGGGCCATAAAAAATGAGAAACTTGTGTATTGCTGTTTCCTTCTGTGAGGACTGCCCTTCCAGTTTCTACTGATTTTGGTTGCATTTCAGTACTTTCAAGTTAAAGTTTTTATATTTTGTCCAAAGTTTATGGTGGGTTTTTGCAAGAAGGTTGGTTTAATAATATCTTGTCCACCATTATTAGGAACGAAAGCTCATTAATGGGTGTTTTTAAGTCCTGCCTTTTTCTCTTTTAAAACATCATGACCACAGAGAAAGTAATGGTTATGACAAGATCATTTAGTGTTCGTCGCTCAGTTGTGTCCAACTTTTTCTATCCATGGAATTCACCAGATCAGAATACTGGAGTATTCCCTTCTTCAGGGGATCTTTCCTACCCAGGGATTGAAACAGGGTCTCTTGTGTTGTTGCAGACAGATTATTTAGCCAGTCATCAAAACAAAGGGCTCTGTTCCATCTCTTTTCTCTCCCAAACAGACCTTGGTATCCAGTCTTTTATAGCTTGATGATTATTTTTCTCCTGTTTAGTAGTAACCTGGAATAACTCTGCCCACTTGGCAGACAGGAAATGGAATGAATCAAGCCTGTGATGTGGCTGGTATTGTTTGGGTTTCTTACCTTGAGTTTCTTACCTTCCTCTCTATTCACCACCAGTTCCTCCAGGGTTCCTGTAAAGACTGGGAATTTTCACCAGCCAGTGCCCTGGCACTCACTCTCCCTGTGAGCCTGTCAGATTCCTACCAGGCCTTTGGTTCACTCCAAGGTTTGGGAAATAGCAGAAGCAGCTGCTCTGACCCTGCTTTTTCTCTCATTTCCCTTTCTACCCGGGATCTTTCTTTCTGTTTTTCTGGCTTTGTTCTGCCAGATGTTGCCTTTTTCCTTATTCTGCGCAGGGGCAGCTGAAGGGTTTAGTCTGAAAGAGCCAAAGGGCTCACAACAGGGTGTCTTGTACACACATTGCTGTTATCAAGCTGGATGATCTGAATGTTGCATCTGGGTACTTAATGAGTGTCCTTGGCTTCGTGTTTTGATTTGGCAACAGGTGGATGAGAGGCAGCACCTCTAGTGGCCACCGTGTATGTTGAGGTCCAGTGGGATTTAAAGTGCCAACTTGAAAATCAACTTGGATTCCTCTTCCTTCTGCCTCATCCCCAGCCAGTATGTCACCAAGTTCCATGAGGCTTACTCCTTGGTGTCTCTCAAACCCACCCCTTTCTCACCATTTCCACTGCTACAGCTTTATCCAACCAAGATCCACCATGTCCTACCTGAATTATGGCTCCAGCTTCCTCCCTTTTTATGGTCCTGTCTACTGGCTGGCCCTGGACACTCCAGTTCATTCCCCATCCTCCAGGTGGACAGATTGTCAGCATCTAAACTGCAGATAGATTCTGCTCTTTATCTGCTAGAGTCCCTTCTGCTTTTCTTCTTATCTTTTCAGGAAAAGTCCAGAGCCTTTAACATGTGCTGCAAGGCTCTCTAATCCAAGTCTAGCCTGAACTCCCCCCCCTCCCCAGCCCATCTCCCCCATCTTCTGAGAGGTGCCTGCCTTTCTTTATCAGTCAGGGATCAGTCAGAAAAACAGAACCACTGTGAAATATATATTAAGAGATTTATTACAAGGAATTGGCTTTGCATGATTGTGAAGGCTGGCAAGGCAAGTCTAAAATCCATTGGTCTGGCCATCATGAAAGGCAGGCTGGAACTCTCAGGCACACGCCTAGGCTGCTCTGCATAAGTGGAATTTCTTCTTTTGAGGAGCCTCAGTTCTGCGCATAAGCCTTTTCAACTGATAGAAGCCTAAATTGTCAAGGATCACCTCTCTTATTTAAGTTTTATTGACTTTAATCACATCTATAGTTTTAAAGAGAAGCCTAGATTAGCATTTGATTGAACAGCAGTATCTATAGTCTAGCCAGCTGAC
Source organism: Ovis aries (assembly GCF_016772045.2). Classification (NCBI taxonomy): domain Eukaryota; kingdom Metazoa; phylum Chordata; class Mammalia; order Artiodactyla; family Bovidae; genus Ovis; species Ovis aries. The sequence continues at coordinate 24,348,267 of NC_056078.1, forward strand.
ATATAAGACTAACCATCATTTCCCTTCAGCCAGGCTTGGGCACTGTGTTCCGAACACACTGGGCTCTCACATGGGCTATCTGTGCATGCCGTTCTCCCTGGGGTGCCTGAGATGGGTGTTCTTTGTTGTTGTCCAGTTGCTAAGTCGTGTCCGACTCTTTGCAACCATGTGGACAGCAACACGCCAGGCTTCTCTGTCCTTCATTATCTCCCAGAGTTTGCTCAAACTCATGTCCATTGAGTCAGTGATGCCATCCAACCATTTCATCCTCTATTGCCCCCTTCTCCTCTTGCCCTTAATCTTCCCCAGCATCAGGATCTTTTCCAATGAGTCGGCTCTTTGCACCAGGTGGCCAAAATATTGGAGCTTCAGCTTCAGAATCAGTCTTTCGAATGGATACTCAGGGTTGATTTCCTTTAGGAGTCACTGGTTTGATATCCTAGCTGTTCGAGGGACTCATAAGAGTCTTCTCTGGCATCACAATTTGAAAGCATCAGTTCTTTAGTGCTCACCCTTCTTTATGGTTCAACTCTCACATCCATACATGACTACTAGAAAAAGCTTTGATTATATGGGCCTTTGTTGGCAAAGTGATGTCTCTGCTCTTTTAATATGCTGTCAAAATTTGTCATAGCTTTTCTTCCAAGGAGCAGACGTCTTAATTTCATGGCTGTAGTCACTGTCTACAGTGATTTTGGAGCCCAAGAAAATAAAGTCTCTCACTGTTTCCATTGTTTCCCCATCTATTTGACATGAAGTGATGGGAATGGATGCCATGATCTTAGTTTTTTGAATGTTAGGTTTAAGCCAGCTTTTTCACTCTCTTTCAGTCTCATCAAGAGACTTTAGTTCCTCTTCCCTTTGTGCCATTAGAGTGGTATAATCTGCATATAGGAGATTGTTGATATTTCTCCTGGCAGTCTTGATTTCAGCTTGTGCTTTACCCAGCTCAGCATTTCTCTTGATGTACTCTGCAAAGAAGTTAAATAAGCAGGCTGACAATGTACAGCCTTGACGTACTCCTTTCCCAATTTTGAACCAGTCCATTTTCCTTGTCTGGTTCTGTTTCTTCCTGACCCACATACAAGTTTCTAAGGAGGCAGGTAAGATGGTCTGGTATTCCTGTCACTTTAAGAATTTTCCATAGTTTGTTGTGATCCACACAGTCAAAGGCTTTAGCATAGTCAATGAAACAGAAGCAGATGTTTTTCTGGAAATCCCTTGCTTTCTGTGTGATCCAACGAATGTTGGCAATTTGATCTCTGGTTCTTCTGCCTTTTCTAATGCCAGAATGTACACGTGGAAGTTCTCAGTTCATGTACTACTGAAGCCTAGCTTGACCCAATTGTATGATAGTTTGAACATTCTTTAGCATTGCTCTTCTTTGGGATTAGAGTGAAAACTGACCTTTTCCAGTCCTGTGGCCACTACTGTATTCCAAATTTGCTGGCATACTGAGTACAGCACTTTCACAGTATCACCTTTTAGGATTTTAAATAGCTCAGCTGGAATGCCATCACCTTCTCTAGTTTTGTTCGTAGTAATGCTTCCTAAGGCTCACTTGACTTCAGACTCCAGGATATCTAGCTCTAGGTGAGTAACCATACCATTGTGGTTATCCAGATCATCAAGACATGTTTTCTATAGCTCTTCTGTGTATTCTTGCCACCTCTTCTTAATGTCTTTTGGTTCTATTAGGTCCTTGCCATTTCTCTCTTTTATTGTGCCCATCCTTGAATGAAATATTCCCTTGGTATCTCCAGTTTTCTTGAAGAGCTGTCTAGTCTTTCCCATTTTGTTGTTTTCTTCTATTTCTTTGCATTATTCACATAAGAAGGCTTTATCATCACTCCTTGCTATGCTCTGAAACTGCATTCAATTGGGTAGTTCTTTTCCTTTCTCCTTTGACTTTTGCTTCTCTTCTCTTCTTAGTTATTTGTACGTTCTCCTCAGACAACCACTTTGCCTTCTTGCATTTCTTTTTCTTTGGAATGATTTTGGTCACCACTTCCAATACAATTTTACAAACCTCCTTTCATAGTTCTTCAGGCACTCTACCAGATCTAATCTCCCTTGAATCTATTTGCCACCTCCACTGTATAATCCTAAGGAATTAGATTTAGGTCATACCTACATGGTCTAGTGGTTTTCCCTACTTTCTTCAATTTAAGCCTGAATTTTGCAATAAGGAACTGATGATCTGAGCCACAGTCGGCTCCAGTTCTTGTTTTTGTTGACTGTATGTATAGCATCACCATCTTTGGCTGCAAAGAATATAATCAATCTGATTTCAGTTTTGACCATCTGGTGACGTTCATGTGTAGAGTTGTTTCCTGTGTTGTTGGAAGAGGGTGTTTGCTATGACCAGTGTGTTCTCTTGGCAAAACTCTGTTAGCCTTTTCCCTGCTTCATTTTGTACTCAAAGGCCAAACTTACCTGTTAATCAAGGTATCTCTTGACTTCCTACTTTTGCATTCCAATTCCCTGTGATGGAAAGAACATCTTTTGTGTGTGTTAGTTCTAGAAGGTCTTGTAGGTCTTCATAGAACCGTTCAACTTCAGCTTCTTCAGTATTAGTGGTTTGTCATAGACTTGGATTACTGTGATATTGAATGGTTTGCCTTGGGAATGAACTGAGATCATTTTGTTGTTTTGGGGATTGTATACAAATATTGCATTTCAGACTCTTTTGTTTGCTATGAGGGCTGCTCCATTTCTTCTACGTGATTCTTGCCTACAGAATTAGACATAATGGTCATCTGAATTAAATTTGCCCATTCCTGTCCATTTTAGTTCACTGATTCCTAAAATGTCGATGTTCCTTCTTGCCATCTCCTGTTTGACCACTTCCAATTTACCTTGATTCATGGACCTAACTTTCCAGCTTCTTATGTAGTATTGTTCTTTATAGCATTGGACTTTACTTTCACCACCAGACACATCCACAACTGGGCGTCGTTTCTGCTTTGGCCCAGCTCTAATTCTGGAGCTATTTCTCCATGCTTCCCCGGTAAGCATACTGGACACCCACTCATCTGGGGGGTTCATCTTCCAGTGTCATATCTTTTTGCCTTTTCACACTGCTCATGGGCTTCTTGAGGCAAGAATACTAGAGTGGTTTGCCATTCCCTTCTCTAGTGGCCCACGTTTTCTCATTGCTTCACCGAGTCATGCAAGCCCCGTCACTGTGACAAAGCTGTGATCCATGTGATCATTTTGGTTAGCTTTCTGTGATTGTGGTTTTCATTCTGAAGTCTGTGGGATTGTAGTTCTTGCTTCTGTCTGCCCTATGATGGATGAGGATAAGAGGCTCATGCAAGCTTCCTGATGGGAGCGACTGGCTATGGGGAAAACTAGGTCTTGTTCTGGTAGGCAGAACTATGCTCAGTTCAGTTGCTAAGTCGTGTCTGACTCTGTGCAACCCCATGGACTGCAGCATGCCAGACTTCCCTGTCCATCACCAACTTCCAGACCCTGCTCAAATTCATATCCATCAATTTGGGGATGCCATCTAACCATCTCATCCTTTGTGGTCCCCTTCTCCTCCTGCCTTCAATCTTCTCCAGCATCAGGGTCTTTTCCAATGAGTCAGCTCTTCAACACCTGGCATCAGGTGGCCAAAGTATTGGAGCTTCAGCATCAGTCCTTCCAATGAACATTCAGGACTGATTTCCTTTAGGATTGACTGTCTTGATCTCCTTGCTGTCCAACGTACTCTCAAGAGTCTTCTCCAACACCACAGTTCAAAAGCATCAGTTCTTCGGTGCTGAGCTTTCTTTATGGTCCAACTCTCACATCCATACATGACTACTGGAAAAACCATAGCTTAGACTAGACAGACCTTTGTTTGCAAAGTAATGTCTCTGCTTTTTAATCTGCTGTCTAAGTTGGTCACAGCTTTTCTTCCAAGAAGCAAGCATCTTTTAATTTCATGGCTGCAGGCACCATCTTCAGTGATTTTGGAGCCCAAGAAAATACAGTCTGTCACTCTTTCCATTGTTTCCCCATTTATTTGCCATGAAGTGATGGGGTCTGATGCCCTGATCTTTGTTTTTTGAATGTTGAGTTTTAAGCCAGCTTTTTCACTCTCCTCTTTCATGCTCAAGAGGCTCTTTAGTTTCTCTTTGGTTTCTGCCATATGGGTGGTCTCATCTGCATATGTGAGATTATTGATATTTCTCCCAGCAGTCTTGATTCTAGCTTGTGATTCATCCAGCCCAGCATTTCTCTTGATGTGTTCTGCATAGAAGTTTAAAAAGCAGGGTAAAAGCATACAGCCTTGTCATACTCCTTTCCTGATTTGGAACCAATCTGTTGTTTCGTGTTCAGTTATGTTGCTTTTTGACCTGCATACAGATTTCTCAGGGGTAAGGTCAGGTGGTCTGGTATTCCCATCTCTTTAAGAATTTTCCAGTTTGTTGTGATCCACATAGTCAAAGGCTTTGGTGTAATCAATAAAACAGAAATAGATGTTTTACTGGAACTCTCTTGCTTTTTTGATGATCCAGTGGATGTTGGCAATTTGATCTCTGGTTTCTCTGCCTTTTCTAAATCCAACTTGAACATCTGGAAGTTCTCAGTTCACTTACTGTTGAAGCCAGTGTGGGAGAATTTTGAGCATTACTTTGCTAGCGTGTGAGATGAGTGCAATTGTGTGGTAGTTTGAGCATTCTTTGGCATTACCTTTCTTAGGGATTGGAATGAAAAATGACCTTTTCCAGTCCTGTGGCCATTGCTGAGTTTTCCAAATTGGCTGGCATATTGAGTGCAGCACTTTCACAGCATCATCTTTTAGGGTTTGAAATAGCTCAACTGGAATTCCATTACCTCTACTAGCTTTGTTCATTGTGATGCTTCCTAAGGCCACTTGACTTCACATTCCAGGATGTCTGGCTCTAGGTAAGTGATTACACCATCGTGATTATCTGGGTCATTAAGATCTTTTTTGTATAGTTCTTCTGTGTATTCTTAAATCTATTTGTCACTTCCACTGTATAATCATTAGGGATTTTATTTAGGTCATACCTGAATGGTCTAGTGGTTTTCCCTACTTTCTTTGAATCTGAATTTGGCAATAAAGAGTTCATGATTTGGGCCACAGTCAACTCCCCAGTCTTATTTTTGCTGACTGTAAAGAGCTTCTCCATCTTTGGCTGCAAAGAATATAATCAATCTGATTTTGGTGTTGACCATCTGGTGATGTCCATGTAGAGTCTTCTCTGGTGTTGTTGGAAGAGGGTGTTTGCTATGACCAGTGCATTCTCTTGGCAGAACTCTATTAACCTTTGCCCTGCTTCATTCTGTACTCCAAGGCCAAACTTGCCTGTTACTCTAGATGTTTCTTGGCTTCCTACTTTTGCATTCCAGTCCCCTATAATGCAAAGGATATCTTTTTTGGATGTTAATTCTAGAAGGTGTTGTAGGTCTTCACAGAACTGTTCAACTTCAGCTTCTTCAGTGTTACTGGTTGGGGCGTAGGCTTGGATTACTGTGATATTTAATGGTTTGCCTTGGAAACGAACAGAGATCATTCTGTCATTTTTGAGTTTGCATCCAAGTACTGCATTTCGGACTCTTTTGTTGACTATGACGGCTACTCCATTTCTTCTAAGGGATTCTTGGCCATAGTAGTAGACATAATGGTCATCTGAGTTAAATTCACCCATTACAGTTCATTTTAGTTCACTGATTCCTAGATCTGATAGACGGAGTGCCTGATGAACTATGGATGGAGGTTCGTGACATTGTACAGGAGACAGGGAGCAAGATCATCCCCAAGAAAAAGAAATGCAAAAAAGCAAAATGGCTGTCTGAGGAGGCCTTACAAGTAGCTGTGAATAGAAGAGAAGTGAAAAGCAAAGGAGAAAAGGAAAGATATACCCATTTGAATGCAGAGTTCCAAAGAATAGCAAGGAGAGATAAGAAAGCCTTCCTCAGTGATCAGCGCAAAGAATAGAATGGGAAAGGCTAGAGATCTCTTCAAGAAAATTAGAGATACCAAGGGAACATTTCATGCAAAAATGGGCTCAATAAAGGACAGAAATGTTATGGACCTAACAGAAGCAGAAGATATTAAGAAGAGGTGGCAAGAATACACAGAAGAACTATACAAAAAAAATCTTCACGACCCAGATAATCATGATGGCGTGACCACTCACCTAGAACCAGACATCCTGGAATAAGAAGTCAAGTGGGCCTTAGAAAGCATCACAATGAACAAAACTAGTGGGGGTGATGGAATTCCAGTTGAGCTATTTCAAACCCTAAAAGATGATGCTGTGAAAGTGCTGCACTCAATATGCCAGCCAATTTGGAAAACTCAGCAGTGGCCACAGGACTGGAAAAGGTCATTTTTCATTCCAATCCTAAGAAAGGCAATGCCAAAGAATGCTCAAACTACCACACAATTGCACTCATCTCACATGCTAGCAAAGTAATGCTCAAAATTCTCCAAGCCAGGTTTCTGCAATACGTGAACTGTGAACTTCTAGATGTTCAAGTTGGATTTAGAAAAGGCAGAGGAACCAGAGATCAAATTGCCAACATTCATTGGATCATCAAAAGAGCAAGAGAGTTCCAGTAAAACATCTATTTCTGCTTTATTGACTATCCCAAAGCCTCTGACTGTGTGGATCACAACAAACTGTGGAAAATACTTAAAGAGATGGGAATACCAGACAGAGAAATCTGTATGCAGATCAGGAAGCAACAGTTAGAACTGGACATGGAACAACAGACTGGTCCCAAATAGGAAAAGGAGTACATCAAGGCTGTGTATTATCACCCTGCTTATTTAACTTATATGCAGAGTACATCATGAGAAACGCTAGGCTGGATGAAGCACAAGCTGGAATCTAGACTGCTGGGGGAAATATCAATAACCTCAGATATGCAGATGACACCACCCTTACGGCAGAAAGTGAAGAGGATAGTGAAAAAGTTGGCTTAAATTTCAACACTCAGAAAACAAAGATCATTGTTTCCGGTCCAATCACTTCATGGCAAATAGATGGAGAAACAGTAGAAACAATGGCTGACTTTATTTTGGGGGGCTCCAAAATCACTGCAGATGGTGACTGCAGCCATGAAATAAAAAGACACTTACTCCTTGGAAGAAAAGTTATGACCAACCTAGACAGCATGTTAAAAATCAGAGACATTACTTTGGCAACAAAGGTCCATTTAGTCAAGGCTATGTTTTTTCCAATAGTCATGTATGGATGTTAGAGTTGGACTATAAAGAAAGCTGATCACCAAAGAATTGATGCTTCTGAACTGTGGTGTTGGAGAAGACTCTTGAGAGTCCCTTGGACTGCAAGGCTATCCAACCAGTCTCTCCTAAAGGAAATCAGTCCTGAATGTTCATTAGATGGACTGTTGCTGAAGCTGAAACTCCAGTAATTTGGCCACCTGACTTGAAGAGCTGACTCATTTGAAAAGACCCTGATGCTGGGAAATATTGAAGACAGGAGGAGAAGAGGACGACAGAGGATGGAATAGTTGGCTGGCATTACCGACTCAATGGACATGAGTATGAGTAAATTCTGGGAGTTTGGTGACAGGGAGGTCTGGCATGCTGCAGTCTATGGGGTTACAAAGAATCGGACATGACTGAGCGACTGAGCTGAACTGAATTCTGTGTATTCTTGCCACCTTTTCTTAATATCTTCTGCCTCTTTTAGATCCATACTGTTTCTTTCCTTTATTCCCATCTTTGCATGAAATATTCCCTTGGTATCTCTAATTTTCTTAAAGAGATCTCTAGTGTTTCCCATTCTTTTGTTTTCCTCTATTTCTTTGCACCGATGAGTTGAGCCATGCCCTATAGGGCCACCCAAGATGAACGGGTCATGGTGGAGAATTCTGACAATACGTGGTCCACTGGAGAAGCAAATGGCAAACCACTTCATTATTCTTGCTAATAGGTTTCGGTGAACAATATTGGATTTGTGACCTCTGAAGAAGTTTAGCTTCAGGACCTGGGACCAGGCTTGATCACTCAAGAGCTTTTGTGTGGCAGGGTTTTATTAAAGTGAAAATGGATAGAGAAAACTTCTGACAGACATCAGAAGTGGGACAGACACCCTCACCAGTCTCATCATGGCCTTATATATTTTTACCAGACTCCCACAGATGGTTCTTGTTAAGAAAGAGAAACATGTCCTTGAGCGAGATACATTGTTGTTGTATAATCATTAGTACAGAGCTTAACGGAATACATACCCTTGAGCAAGATGAGTTGTCTTGTTGTGTAAGCATTCAGTTCAGTTCAGTCGCTCAGTCGTGCCCGACTCTTTGCGACCCCATGAATCGCAGCGTGCCAGGCCTCCCTGTCCATCACCAACTCCCAGAGTTCACTCAGACTCACGTCCATCGAGTCAGTGATGCCATCCAGCCATCTCATCTTCGGTCGTCCCCTTCTTCTCCTGGCCCCAATTCCTCCCAGCATCAGAGTCTTTTCCAATGAGTCAACTCTTCGCATGAGGTGGCCAAAGTACTGGAGCTTCAGCTTCAGCATCATTCCTTCCAAAGAAATCCCAGGGCTGATGTCCTTCAGGATGGACTGGTTGGATCTCCTTGCAGTCCAAGGGACTCTCAAGAGTCTTCTCCAACACCACAGTTCAAAAGCATCAATTCTTTGGCGCTCAGCCTTCTTCACAGTCCAACTCTCACATCCATACATGACCACAGGAAAAATCATAGCCTTGACTAGACGGACCTTAGTCGGCAAAGTAATGTCTCTGCTTTTGAATATACTATCTAGGTTAGTCATAACTTTTCTTCCAAGGAGTAAGTGTCCTTTAATTTCATGGCTGCAGTCACCATCTGCAGTGATTTTGGACCCCCAAAAATAAAGTCTGACACTGTTTCCACTGTTTCCCCATCTATTTAGATCTGGACTTAAAGAAAATAACATCTTATGTGACTAAGACAAAACAATGTAGAAAAAAAAGTTTGTCCTTTTCTCCTCGTTGAGAGCCCCAGGCCCCTTTCTCCTCCTCAAGGCCTGGACCCCTTCCTCCTTGGAGGGCCCCAGACTTGTTACCAACCTACCTAAGCATTAGTTCTCTCATTGCCTTGAGAACCCCATGAACAGCATGAAAAGGCAAAACACTGAAGGATGAACTCCCCAGGTAGGTGGATGGCCAATAAGCTACTGGAGAAGAGTGGAGAAATTTCTCCAGAAAGAATGAAGAGATAGAGCCAAAGCGAAAACAGTGCCCAGTTGTGAATGTGACTGGTGATGAAAGTAAAGTCCAATGCTGTAAAGAGCAATATTGCATGGGAATCTGGAATGTTAGGTCCATGAATCAAGGTAAATCGGAAGTAGTCAAACAGGAGATGGCAAGAGAGAACATTGACATTTTAGGAATCAACGAAGTAAAAGGGACAGGAATGGGCAAATTTAATTCAGATGACGATTATATCTACTATTGTGGGTAAGAATCCCTTAGAAGAAATGGAATAGCCCTCAAACTCAACAAAAGAACCATGCTCAGTAAATCTTTAATCTAATTGTCTGCTAATGGGTGGGGCTCTGCTCCCTCCCAGTTAGTTGTTTGTCCTGAGGCGACCTGGGTGAGCCTGAAATCTACAGGCTCAATGGTCGGGCTGTTGGCGACACCCAACAGGACTTAGGTCAACATGCACCTCCCAAAACTGTTGCTGCCAGTGCCCATGGGTGTTCTCTGGTTTCCCCCGTATCTGCCATGGCTAGCCACCATCACTGTATGTACTCACATGTCTCTTGTTCTCCAAGGGAAAAACAAAGTCCTGAGTCATCCTTGAGTTTCGGATCCTTCATTCTTACCCCTGGTACTGGCTGAGGGATGAATGTCCCAGAAAATTTGGTGGTTATCTCCAGACTATTTGTTTTAAAACATGATCATTTTCCTTCCTTTATTGTACCACGTGTTAAGCCGCTTAAGTACCTCTGTGAATCTTGCACATGATACGATACTACTAAAGAACACCAGCATAAAATTATTTTCAGTTGCTGAATTATCTTCAGTCTCAGCAAAACTGAGAAGAGTCACTGAAAGCTGAAAGTTTCCTGACCACTTAGAACCACTTTGGTGAGTGGAGAAAAATCAGGTTCAAATTCCTGCCCTGCCACTTACTAGCTCTGTGACCTGGAGCTAATTACTTAGCCCTCTCAGCTCTATTGTTTTCATAGGTACAAAGGAGGTTATAGCAACTTCTTTGCAGGTTGTTTTAAAGAGGTACCTGAGAGTACTCAGCCTATGGCTAGCTAGTCCAGAGTCAGAGTCAGGAAAACAACACAAAGACATGGAATCTTTAGCACGGAGGGCGAAGGAAATGTGTCTCTAGATTCTCATTTTCGCTAGCCTGTCTCCACTGGGGCCTGTGCTGAATATTGCTGGTCTGGCACATGACTGTGTTCAAGATCTCTGTCCTTTTGTCCTTGCTTCCTGTTTTCACCAGGCCCTTGGTGCCAGTCAGATCCACAACCCTTTGAACCTTATCTCAGATCCAAAGGGTGCCTGATGCTATAGAAAGAACCCTGAACTGGGATTTCCATACCTGAGTTTGAAACTAACCCTGCTGCTAAGTTGCAGGGAATCTTTAGGTCAGTCACCTCACTTCTCTGGGCTTCTGGGTGCTCAGCTGTGACTAGCCCAACTGCTTGCTTTGGCTTTGAGACTGGCTCAGGCTTCCCAGCTCCTGGCTTGGCACTAGCCTGTCTGAATCAGCCTGCCAGTCACCTATGTCAGGAGGCACAGGGAAGAACAGATGAAAGCTCACGTTAAAGTTGCTTAAGTTATTTTCCACAATCAGGGATGTTGTACCTTCCCCTTATTCCTTCCCACACATCTTGATTCTCTAATAGTATCCTTCTTCACCATGTATCTGAAGTCTCGAGGCTGTTGGAGCTCTCGATGCTGGGCCTCCCTTGCTCACACAATCATTTATTAGGTATGCACTGAGCCTTTATTATGTGGCTGGCCCTGTACACACCAGGGACAAAAGGCTCATACCCTGACCTTAGGGAGCTTGTTGACTAGGGTTGACAGAATCATATGGAGCAAATTAAAAAAAAAAAAAGAATCATATCGAGCAATAGAAGGACAGATGACCAAGAGCCCCATAAGTATGTACACATGATTCCAGGAGAAAGTGATACCTGAACCAAGATAGGAAGAATAAGGAGATGTTAGCTTGATGAGAAGCACACTTTAAGCAGAGGTCGGGAGGAGGGGGGGGATGTGTCCCTGGGCATGGCCCACATGGGAGACCACAAGCATCTGAGCACAGCCAGGGCATGGAGTAGGAGGTGGGCAGTGGCATGGACGGTCTGGCGAGGGGCTGGCCTATGACAGGCCTTGGCTGCTGTACTGGGGCATGTGGATTTGAGCCTGAGGCCACTGAAGAGGATCAAGGAGTCGAGTACATGTAGGTGTGTGTGATTACTTTCATACTCTTATTCAACACAATACATCATAGATGTTTCCCAGCCTCATGTGTGTGTTATCGTCCATAGAGATTGTTGCCTGCACTCGTGGTGCCTTTGACCCCTGCGGATCTACAGCAGCTTATGCCTTTGGTGCTCATTAAGTGGTTACTCTGTCATCTGAGTAAGGTCATAAAAAGAGCCCAAAGAACATGCAGGAGACCCAAGATCTAATTCTCTGTCACTAACCAGATGAGTGACCAGCTTTTCATCTGGTCCTCTTGGAGCCTTGGTTGCCTTGTCTGTTGGCAAATCTTCTACCTGCCCTTTATACTTCACAGCATTGCCATCAGGCTCAAGTGAGATACTATCTGTGAAAACATTTTGTAAAATCCAAAGCACAAGCACCAAGATATCTTTCCACTTATTATCTTTCATCAATGTTTTCAGTCTCTCACATCCTTAGTTAAATTTATTCCTAAGGATTTTATTCTTTTGATGCTATTGCAAATGGAGTTATCATCTTAGTTTCCTTCTTAAATAGTTCCTTGTTGGTAAATAGAAATGCAACTGATTTTTTAAAATTGATTTTTGTATGTCGATTTTTATATACTGCAACTTTACTCAATTTGTTGACTCATTTTAACAGCTTTTATGGGGGTATTTAGGGTTTTCTGCATATTTTATCATGTCATCTGTAAATATATAATTTTAGTTATTTCCAGTTTGGATGACTTTTATTTCTCTCTTGCTTAATTGCTCTGGCTGGGAGTTCCAGGACTATGTTGAATAGAAGTGGTGAGAGTGGGCATCCTTGTTTCCGATCTTATAGGAAAAGTTTTCAGTTTTTCCCCATTGATTATGATATGAGCTGTGGGCATTTCATGTATAGCCTTTATTATGGTAATTTAATTAAGGTTAATTTGCAACCCACTCCAGTATTCTTGCCTGGAGAATCCCATGGACACAGGAGGCTGGTGGGCTACAGTCCATAGGGTCGTTAAGAGTCTGACACGACTGAAGTAATTTAGCAGCAATGTTCATGGATTGGAGGGCTTAATATTTTGACCTTTTTATTTTGTATTGGGATATAGCAAATTAACAGTGTTATGATAGTTCAGGTGAACAGCAGAGGGATTCAGCCATATATATACACATGTATCTATCCTCTCCCAAACTTCCCTCCCATCCAGGCTGTCACATAACAGAGTTCCATGTGCTATACTTAGGTCCTTGTTGGTTATCCATTTTAAATATAGCAGTGTGTACATGTCCATCTTGTCCATGCTACCCGAAGTGATCTATGGGTTCAGTGAATTCCCTATCAAGATCTCAGTGGCAACTCTGAATAGCCAAAATAGTCTTGAGAAAGAAGAACAAAGCTGGAGGTATCACACACTCCAATTTCAAACTATATTACAAAGCTGTAATAATTCAAATGATATAGTACTGGTGCAAAAACAACGTAGATTAATGGAGCAGAATAGAAAGCCCAGAAATAAACCTATGCTTATATGGTCAATTATTCTATAGCAAAGGAGGCAAGAATATACAATGGGGAAAGACAGTCTCTTCAGTAAATGATATTGAGAAAATTGGACAGCTATATGCACAAGAATCAGACTACTTTGTCATACCATTTACATAATAAACAAAAGGGACTCTCCTGGAGGTCCAGTGGTTACGATTCCATGCTTCCACTGCAGGAGGCATGGGTTCAATCCCTGGTCGAGGAACTTTATGTCTGTATATGTATATAGATTTGTGTATATATGACAAAAAACAAACAAACCTGAAATGGAGTAAAGACATAAATGTAAGACATGAAACCACAAAACTCCTAGAGGAAAACATAAGCAGTACACTCTGATATCAAAGAGCAATATTTTTTTGGATATGTCTCTTCAAGCAAGGGAAAAAAAATTGAAAATAAACAAATGGGACTACATCAAACTACAGAGCTTTTGCACAGTGAAGGAAACTATCAACAAAATGAAAAGCAACCTACTCAATGGGATATCTGCCAATGATATATCTGATGTGAGCTAATATCCAAAATATTCAAAGAACTCATCCAACTTGGTTAAAAAATGGACAGAGAACCTGAATAGACATTTTTCCAAAGAAGACATAAAGATTCCCAATAGACTTGTGAAAAGATGCTCAATATTACTAATCATCAGGGAAATACAAACCAAAACCATAGTGAGACATGACTTACAGCTGTCAGAATGGCTATTATCCAAAAGTCAACAATGGAGTATTACTCAGCCAGTAAAAAGAATACATTTTAATCAGTTCTAATGAGGTGGATGAAACTAGAGCCGATTATACAGAGTGAAGTTAGCCAGAAAAAAAACACCAATACAGTATACTAACACATATATATGGAATTTAGAAAGATGGTAATGATAACCCTATATGAGAGACAGCAAAAGAGACACAGATGTATAGAACAGACTTTTGGACTCTGTGGGAGAGGGAAAGGGTGGGATGATTTGGGAGAATGGTATTGAAACATGTATAATATCATATAAGAAATGAATCGCCAGTCTAGGTTCAATGCAGGATACAGGATCCTTGGGGCTGGTGCACTGGGATGACCCAGAGAGATGGTATCGGGGGTGGGGAGGGGAGGAAGTGGGAGGGGGGTTCAGGATTAGGAACTCATGTACACCCGTGGCGGATTCATGTTGATGTATGGCAAAACCAATACAGTATTGTAAAGTAAAATAAGGTAAAAGAAAAAAGTCAACAATGAGAATTCCTTGGCAGTCCACTGGTTAGGACTCAGCACTTTCACTGCTCAGGCCTGGGTTCAGTCCCTGGTGGGGGAACTCAGATCATGAATGCCATGTGATATGGACAAATTTTAAAACAATAACAAGTGTTAGCGAGGATATCGAGAAAAGGGAACCTTTGTGCATTGTTGGTGAGAATGTAAGTTGACACAGCCACTATGAATAACAATAGGAGGTTCCCCACATAATTAGAAATAAAACTACTGTGCCCTCCAGAAACTCCACTTCCCGGTAGTCATCCAAAGAAAGGCACTAATCAAAACAATAACAACAAACCTAATGTTCATTGTAGCATTATTTGCAATAGCAAAGATATGGAAGCAAACTAAGTGTCCATCAATAAGTGAATAAATGAACAAATAAAGAAGATGTGGTGTGTATACATACACACAAACTTATACACAATGGAATGTCCAGTTCAGTTCAGTTCAGTTGCTCAGTCGTGTCTGACTGTTTGTGACCCCATGGACCACAGCATGCCAGGCCTCCCTGTCCATCACCAACTCCCGGAGTTTACCCAAACTCATGTCCATTGAGTCAGTGATGCCGTCCAACCATCCCATCCTCTGTCTTCTCCTTATCCTCCTGCCCTCAATCTTTTCCAGCATCAGGCTCTTTTCAAATGAGTCAGCTCTTCCCATCAGGTGGCCAAAGTATTGGAGTTTCAGCTTCAACATCAGTCCTTCCAGTGAACACTCAGGACTGATTCCTTTAGGATGGACTGGTTGGATCTCCTTGCAGTCCAAGGGACTCTGAAGAGACTTCTCCAACACTACATTTCAGAAGCACCAATTCTTTGGCACTCATCTTTTTTTATAGTCCAACTTTCACATCCGTACATGACTACTGGAAAAACCATAGCCTTGGCTAGACAGACCTTTGTTGCCAAAGTAATGTCTCTGCTTTTTAATATGCTGTCTAGGTTGGTCATAACTTTCCTTCCAAGGAGTAAGCATCTTTTAATTTCATGGCTGCAGTCACCATCTGCAGTGATTTTGGAGCCCCAAAAAATAAAGTCAGCCACTGTTTCCACTGTTTCCCCATCTATTTCCCATGAAGTGATGGGACCAGATGCCATGATCTTCGTTTTCTGAATGTTGAGCTTTAAGCCAACTTTTTCACTCTCCTCTTCACTTTCATCAAGAGACTTTAGTTCTTCTTCACTTTCTGCCATAATGGTGGTGTCATCTGCATATCTGAGGTTATTGATATTTCTCCTGACAGTCTTGATTCCAGCTTATAGTTCATCCAGCCTGGCATTTCTCATGATGTACTCTGCATATAAGTTAAATAAGCAGGGTGACAATATACTTGACGTACTCCTTTCCTGATTTGGAACCAGTCTGTTGTTCCATGTCTGGTTCTAACTGTTGCTTCCTGACCTGCATACAGATTTCTCAAGAGGCAGGTCAGGTGGTCTGGTATTCCCACCTCTTTCAGAATTTTCCACAGTTTATTGTGATCCACACAGTTAAAGACTTTGGCATAGTCAATAAGGCAGAAATAGATGTTTTTCTGGAACTCTCTTGCTTTTTCCATGATCCAGTGGATGTTGGCAATTTGCTCTCTGGTTCCTCTCTGTCTTTTCTAAATCCAACTTGAACATCTGGAAGTTCACTGTTCATGTATTGCTAAAGCCTGTCTTGGAGAATTTTGAGCATTATTTTGCTAGCACATGAGATGAGTGCAATTGTGCAGTAGTTTGAGCATTCTTTGGCATTGCCTTTCTTAGGGTTCACTGTGCAGGGAACACAAGTTCCAATCCCTGGGAACATTCCATGTGTGCCACCAACTACTGAGGCCCCAGCACCCTAGAATCCAAGCTCCACAAGAGAAGCCACAGCGATGAGAAGCCTGTGCACCACAGTTGGAGTGTAGCCTCTGCTTGCCACAACTAGAGAAAGCCTGCGCACAACAATAAAGACCTAGCACAGCTAAAAATAAATTTAAAAAGAAAAACTGATCCTTTTTAGATAAACAGGTCTGAGTTTTAACAAATGGAAACAGTTTGTAACCACCACCACAATTAAGATACAGAATATTTACATCATCCCCAAAATTCCCTAGTACCCTTTGCAATCATTCTCATCCTTCTATCCCTGACCCCTGGCAACTACTGATCTGATTTCTGTTGCTATAGTTTTTTCCTTTTCTGGAATGTCCTAAGGGCATCATACAATGTATAGTTTTTTGTGTCTGGCTTCTTGCACTTTGGATAATGCTTTTGAGATTTGTCAGTGTGTATATCATTAATTCATCCCTTTTTGTTGCCAAGTAGTATTCCATCACATAGATGTTCCACAACATGTTCATCCGTTCACCTAGTTGATGGACATTTAGGTTTGCTTTCAGGTTTTGGTGATTATGAATAAAGCTGCAACAAACATTTGCTAACAGGTCTTGGTGTGGATGTATGTTTTCGTTTTTCTTAGGTAAATACTTTGGCATGTGATTAGAGAGCTATTTTGAAACCAAAGTGTACCATTTTTGTATTCTCAACAGCAATGTATGTGTATTCTATTTGTTTGATATGGTATTTCATTTGATTATTTTTGGCTATTCTAATAGGTAGATAGTGGTATTTCTTTGTGGCTTTACTTTGTATTTCGTTAATGCATCTTTTTAATAGCTTATTTGCCATTTATATCTTCCTTGAGGAAGTAACTGTTCAAATCTTTGGCCCATTTAAATTGTTTTACTTTTCCATTATAGGAGTTCCTGATACATTTTGATATGTCTATTATGAGATACGTGTTTTCTCCCAATCTGTAGCTTGTGTTTTTATTATTATGATTTTTTACCAGAATCTTGGGAAGAATAGAAGTGTTTAATTTCAATGAAATACAATATATCAGTTTTTTTAAATTGTATTTATTATGACCTAAGAAACCTTCACTGAACTGAAATCACGAAGATTTTTATCCTTTTAGAAATTTTATACTTTTGTTTAGCTCTATGATGCATTTCATAAAATTTTTGTATATCATGTGAGTTATTGGTCAGAGCTCATTTTTTTTTCTTTTTTCATTGATATGTCCAATTTTTCAAGAATCATTTACTGAAAAGACTGTCCTTTCTCCACTGAATAATCTTGGCCCTTTGTCACACACTAGTTGGCCATGTGTGTTGGTCTCTTTCTGGACCGTCTGCTGTCCTTTTCATCGAGATGCCTGTTTGGTCAGCAGTCCTATACTGTCTTCATTACTGTAGTTTTGTAGTAAACCTTGAAATCAAAGTTGTCGAGACTTCCAACTTTGTTTCTTCTTGTCTTTACTGTTTTAGATCCTTTGCTTTTCTATATAAACTTTAGAATCAACTTGTCAATTTTTACAAAAAAAATTCTACTTGAACTTTTTAGGATTGTATTAGCTCTATGGATCGATTTGAGGAGAATTCACATCTTAACAAACTGAATCTTCTGATGTATGGACGCATATGTCTCTCTGTTAAATTTTCTGACTGTGTGTTACAAATATAGAATTTGACCTTTGACTTCTGGAGTCTTTGAAGGCCTTCTGTGAAACCAAATGCCTTCCAGAGGCCAAAGAGTAAGCAATGCAGGTGCACGCTTGCGTGTGTGCTAAGTTGCTTCAGTTGCGTCTGACTCTTTGAAACCCTATGAACTGTAGCCTGCCGGGCTCCTCCATCCATGGGATTCTCCAGGCAAGAATACTGAGGTAGGTAGAAAATGGAAACCCCAGAAGACCCATTTAAATTCTCAAGAGGCACAAAGGCACTGAGGATCAAAGAGAGACAAATCCCTTGGAAAGAATTAGCAAATTCATACCAACTGAGAGGAAAAATATTTTGAAAGGTGACAAAAGATGACCCTTGTTTAAGGTTTAAGAGCATTAGCAGATACATATTGGTTGGGATGGCTTGGGTTGTTAGGGATTGCATTGTGTCAGGTCCGGGGTGGGTCTGAGCATTGGAGGGCAGACATATTCTCAAGTCTTCTTTTCTGCCTGCCTCCTCCCTGGAATCAATTGAGGCTTTTCCTTTAGTTGTTGATCAAGAGCCATGCTAGGCCAGCTTCAGTGTGGGTGCCAGGCAGGGCAGAGTGAGGGGCAGTGAGTCTCCTTGCCCTGTGCATAGGCTGAGCACCATTTCCTGCACTGGAAATCATGTCTGTCATTTTTATATCTTCTTTAGGGCAGAAGCAAGGAACCTGCCTCTAGTCCCTGCTAATTATCCATAATTGAAAGGTGCTAGTCCCAGCCAGCGGAGAAGGCAATGGCACCCCACTCCAGTACTCTTGCCTGGAAAATCCCATGGACGGAGGAGCCTGGTGGGCTGCAGTCCATGGGGTCGCAAAGAGTCGGACACGACTGAGCGACTTCACTTTCAATTTTCACTTTCATGCATTGGAGGAGGAAATGGCAACCTGCTCCAGTTTCTTGCCTGGAGAATCCCAGGGATGGTGGAGCCTGGTGTACTGCCGTCCATGGGGTCGCACAGAGTCAGACACAACTGAAACAACTTAGCAACAGCAGCAGCAGTTCCAGCCAGACTTCAGCCAGGTCAGGCAACACCCAGCTTCACTGCCGACTTTCGCCTAAGTCCAAGTGGAAGGATCAGACTGTAGAGAACCAGGGCATTCAAGGCATTTCCCTGCATTGTCTCTCGATGGGTGAGTCCTCTCCCATCTGAGTGGGGTATAAAATGGAAAGAGAAAGCTAGTCAGGGTGGAAGCTTAGCAGGATGAGGTATGTGCGTTTGTCCCTAGAATCTGTTTCATGATTGTTCTTTCATCCTTGTTCTCCAGATTTTGGTTCCTGTTGGAACAGAGCTTGAAAAATTACCTGCAAGGAGCAGCTTTGGTGTTTGCTTTATTTTGTGTGTTTGTTTTTGTTTTTGTTGTAGCCTGAATCTGTTTCTCTTAAACTTTCTATCAGCTGACTCTTCACAGTCCTAAGAGAAGAGAATAAAGAAATGGTGTGCCCTTTCAGTGGTAACTGTGGATCACATAAAATGGTCCATCTCTGGAGAGCAGTATAGCATTTGGTGACGTTGCCTTTCAGAAGTCTCAGGGGCCGAGTTTTGTCTTTAAACTGAACTTAATTGTCTAGCCCTGTAGTGGCCCGTAGTTATATTTGCTGGTTGAGAGTCCTGGTAATAAAATAACATTTTTTGTAGTATAGTATTCTAACTGGATCAAAGTGCTATAGAGGTTGGTGGCTACTTGTGCGCTTCATCAAGAAAGCTGAAATCAGTCTTCTCAAGAGGAAGCCTGGTTCTCCAACTCAGGGCACTTCACAAGGACAGGGCCTTCTGTTTTTGACCTTACTCTTTCATCCTGCACAGTGGATTATGGTATAATTTTAGGGCTTTATTTCCCAAAGTGTGGCATGTACAGCATTGGTAGTGGTAACACAACTTGATTTAGACATACATTTAAACATCCTCTTACTGAACTAAGGTATAACTTCTATTTAACAAATGGCACTGATTTTCTGCTTACAGTAGGGACACCAAGTTTTCTCAGTAATTATTTTAATAAACTGGATTTGGAGATAGGTGAGGTGAAGTCACTCAGTCGTGTCCGACTCTCTGCGACCCTGTGGACCGTAGCCTACCAGGCTTCTCCGACCATGGGATTCTCCAGGCAAGAATACTGGAGTGGGTTGCCATTTCCTTCTCCGGGGATCTTCCCGACCCAGGGATCGAACCCAGGTCTCCTGCATTGAAGGCAGACGCTTTAACGTCTGAGCCGCCAGGGAAGCCACATACATGGATAGGTCCCAAATCTCAAAGGTGGCCTAAATGATTGATGTTTAGGAAACAGTGGACTAGGGTTTCTAAGACATTAACTCTTCAACTTCACTAAACTGCCAGGAAACCCTTGGTAGCTTTTGTCTTGCAAAAGCTCCCTTGGAGTTCAATTCTGTGTTCGGTACAGTTCAGTTGCTCAGTCGTGTCTGACTCTTTGCGACCCCATGAGCTGCAGCACGCCAGGCCTCCCTGTCCAACACCAACTCCCGGAGCCCACCCAAACTCATGTCTATTGAGTCAGTGATGCCATCCAACCATTTCATCCTTTGTCTTCTCCTTCTCCTCCTGCCCTCAGTCTTTCCCAGCATCAGGGTCTTTTCAAATGCGTCATCTCTTCGCATCAGGTGGCCAGAGTATTGGAGTTTCAGCTTCAATATCAGACCTTCCAATGAACACCCAAGACTGATCTCCTTAGGATGGACTGGTTGGACCTCCTTGCAGTCCAAGGGACTCTCAAGAATCTTCTACAACACCACAGTTCAAAAACATCAATTCTTGGTGCTCAGCTGTCTTTATAGTCCAACTCTCACATCCATACATGACTACTGGAAAAACCATAGCCTTGACTAGATGGACCTTTGTTGGCAAAGTAATGTCTCTGCTTTTTAATATGCTGTCTAGGTTGGTCATAACCTTCCTTCCAAGGAGTAAGTGTCTTTTAATTTCATGGCTGCAGTTACCATCTGCAGTGATTTTGGAGCCCTGCAAAATAAAGTCTCTCACTGTTTCCCCATCTATTTGCCATGAAGTGATGGGACCATATTCCATGATCTTAGTTTTCAGAATGTTGAGCTTTAAGCCAACTTTTTCACTCTTCTCTTTCACTTTCATCAAGAGGCTCTTTAGTTCCTCTTCACTTTCTGTCATAAGGGTGGTGTCATCTGCATATCTGTGGTTATTGATATTTCTCCTGGCAATCTTGATTCCAGCTTGTGCTTCATCCAGCCCAGCATTTCTCATGATGTACTCTGCATATAAGTTAAATAAGCAGGGTGACAATATACAGCCTTGACATACGCCTTTTCCTATTTGGAACCAGTCTATTGTTCCACGTCCAATTCTAACTGTTGCTTCCTGATCTGCATACAAGTGTTTCAAGAGGCAGGTCATGTGGTCTGGTATTCCCATCTCTTTCAGAATTTTCCACAGTTTATTGTGATTCACACAGTCAAAGGCTTTGGCATAGTCAATAAAGCAGAAATAGATGTTTTTCTAGAACTCTCTTGCTCTTTAGATGATCAGTGGATGTTGGCAATTTGATCTCTGGTTCCTCTGCCTTTTCTAAATCCAACTTGAACATCTGGAAGTTCACCGTTCACATATTGCTGAAGCCTGGCTTGGAGAATTTTGAGCATTACTTTACTGGCGTGTGAGATAGGTGCAATTGTGCGGTAGTTTAAGCATTCTTTGGTATTGCCTTTCTTAAGGATTGGAAGGAAAACTGACCTTTTCCAGTCCTGAGGCCACTGCTGAGTTTTCCAAATTTGCTGGCATATTGAGTGCAGCACTTTCACAGCATCATCTTTCAGGATTTGAAATAGCTCAACTGGAATTCTATCACCCCCACTAGCTTTGATTGTAGTGATGCTTCCTAAGGCCCACTTGATTTCACGTTCCAGGATATGTGGCTCTAGGTGAGTGATCACACCATCATGATTATCTGGGTCATGAAGATCTTTTTTGTACAATTCTTCTGTGTATTCTTGCCACCTCTTAATATCTTCTGCTTCTGTTAGGTCCTTACGATTTCTGTCCTTTATTGAGCCCATCTTTGCATGAAATGTTCCCTTGGTATCTCTAATTTTCTTGGAGATCTCTAGTCTTTCCCATCCTATTGTTTTCCTCTGTTTCTTTGCATTGATTGCTGAGAAAGGCTTTCTTATCTCTCCTTGCTATTCTTTGGAACTCTGCATTCAGATGGGTGTATCTTTCCTTTTCTCCTTTGCTTTTCACTTCTCTTCTATTCACAGCTACTTGTAAGGCCTCCTCAGACAGCCATTTTGCTTTCTTGCATTTCTTTTCCCCCAGATGGTCTTGATCCCTATCTTCTGTACAATGTCAGGAACCTCTGTCCATAGTTCATCAAGACAGTCTTTCTATCAGATCTAATCCCTTAAATCTATTTCTCACTTCCACTGTATAATCATAAGGGATTTGATTTAGGTCATACCTGAATGGTCTAGTGGTTTTCCCCACTTTCTTCAATTTCAGTCTGAATTTGGCAATAAGGAGTTCATGGTCTGAGCCACAGTCAGCTCCTTCCTAGTCTTGTTTTTGCTGACTGTATAGAGCTTCTCCATCTTTGGCTGCAAAGAATATAATCAATCTGATTTCAATGTTGGCCATCTTGTGATGTCCATGTGTAAAGGCTTCTCTTGTATTACTGGAAGAAGGTGTTTCTTCTTTGGTGTGTTCTCTTGGCAAAACTCTATTAACCTTTGCCCTGCTTCATTCTGTACTCCAAGGCCAAATTTGCCTGTTACTCCAGGTGTTTCTTGACTTCCTACTTTTGCATTCCAGTCCCCTATAGTGAAAAGGACATCTTTTTTGGGTGTTAGTTCTAAAAGATCTTGTAGGTCTTCATAGAACCGTTCAACTTCAGCTTTTTCAGCGTTACTGGTTGGGGCACAGACTTGGATTACCGTGATATTGAATGGTTTGCCTTGGAAACAAACAGAGATCATTCTGTCATTTTTGATATTGCATCCAAGTGCTGCATTTCAGACTCTCTTGTTGACCGTGATGGCTACTCCATTTCTTCTAAGGGATTCCTGCCCACAATAGTAGATAAAATGGTCATCTGAGTTAAATTCACCCATTCCAGTCCATTTTAGTTCGCTGATTCCTAAAATGTCAACCTTCACTCTTGCCATCTCCTGTTTGGCCAGTTCCAATTTGCCTTGATTCATGGACCTGACATTCCAGGTTCCTATGCAATATTGCTCTTTACAGCATCAGACCTTGTTTCTATCGCCAGTCACGTCCACAACCAGGTGCTGTTTTTGCTTTGGTACCATCCCTTCATTCTTTCTTAAGTTATTTCTCCACTGATCTCCAGTATCATTTTGGGCACCTACCGACCTGGGGAGTTCATCTTTCAGTGTCCTAACTTTTTGCCTTTTCATACTGCTCATGGGGTTCTCAAGGCAAGAATACTGAAGTGGTTACACCCTCATTTTAAAGCTGACACTTTTGTCAGTAGCTGAGATTCCACCACATCTTGTTTGTTTATACTTAGACTTTAGTGTGATTCTGCCCGGCCTCTTGCCTTATAGGGGCCCTGAGGAAAGGCTGTAGGACCTACTGCCTGGGGCTGCCAGCTCAGGTTACACAGATTGGAGGCATAGAGAATGAGCGCTGAAAGCAGGAAGGGTGAGAAGTGTTTTTTCCTTCTGACACCTACTAATTCTCTGCCTCTCTGACAACTGGGTGTTGCACAGTTAGCTCTGGGTAATGAGTGTCAGATTCCACAGGCTTCAGGGTTCAGTCCCCCAAGACTGTCCTCCCTTCAGATGTCAGTTGAAAGTATTAGGTCCCCAGGTTATGAGACTTCTACTTGTTTACAAAATCGAGAGTTCTTACAACCAACTTCCCCAGGTTTAAGAATTTTCCTGAACAACTTGAACGTAGAAAAGTCCTTTATTTACTGTCACCACTTTATTGGTGCTTCCCAGCTGGCTCGGTGGTAAAGAATCTGCTGACCATTGCGAGAGATGTAAGAGGCCTGGGTTTAGTCCCTGGGTGGGGAGGATCCCCTGGAGTAGGAAATGGCAACCCACTCCAGTATTCTTTCTGGGAAGATTCCATGGACAGAGGAGCCTGTCAGGCTGTAGTCCATGGGGTAAGAAAGACTTGGACACGACTGAGTGACTGAAGACCAGTTTATTATAAGGGACACAACTCAGGAAGAGCTAAATGAAAGAGTTGCATAGGACAAGGTGTAGGAGAGAGGTTTAAGGTTTCATGGCCTCTCCAACACCTGATGTATTCACCAACCCAGAAGCTCTCCTAACTCTATTGTTTAGGAGTTTTTATGGAGGTCTCATTACATATACAGGATTTATTAAGTTATTGGCCACTGGTGATCAGTGCAGTTTTCAGCCCCTTGCCCATCCCCATAAGTTGGAGAGTAGGCTGAAAGTTCCAAGCTTCTAATCAAGGCGTGGTCTTCCTGGCATCCAGCCCCCATCCTGAGACTCTCTAGGGGCCTGCCAATTACCTTTATTGCTCATGAAATTCCACAGGTTTTAGGAGCTCTGTGCCAGGAAATAGGGACAAAGACCAGTGTGATATGCTAAGAGGGAACAGGTTTCCACACCAAGTCAAGTGCAACTCCATCCTTGCAAAAAGATGGAAGAGGGAGTCTCAACATTTTAGGACCTTTGAACACACCATGAGTAAACTTAATCATCTGGGTCTTAACTCACTTTCTAATATTGTTGTTCTCCAACTGTGGCAGTAAAAAGTCATTTAATTTTAAAATATTTTGATTAGAGCACTGTCGGTTTTTTATTTTTTGATATAGTTATTTGGCTCTACCAGGTCTTAGCTGTGACATGTGCATCTAGTTCCCTGACCAGGAATTGAACCCAGGCCCCTGCATTGGGAACACGGACCTCTGGACCACCAGGGAAATCCTGCATAGTTGGTTTTTCTTTCTTTCTTTCTTTCTTTTTTTTTAAGATGTTTGTTTATTTGGCTGCAGTAGATCTGGTTTGTGGCATGTGGGGTCTCATTCCCTGACCAGGGATTGAACCCTGCAT
Source organism: Ovis aries (assembly GCF_016772045.2). Classification (NCBI taxonomy): domain Eukaryota; kingdom Metazoa; phylum Chordata; class Mammalia; order Artiodactyla; family Bovidae; genus Ovis; species Ovis aries. Next base: position 24,373,016 of record NC_056078.1, read on the forward strand.
TGGGAGGGTGGAGTCTTAGACACTGGATCACCAGGGAAGTTCTTATTGGTTTTTTAATATCCATCTTTATTAATTTTATCTAGAATTCACACATGACAGTATTCTGAGTAAAAGATTATTCTTTCATTGCTTTAAATATGTTATCACACTGCTTTCTAGGGTACATTGTCTCTAGTGAGGAGTCAACTGTTAGATCTATTTGGGGCTCCCTTATATGTGATGGATAATTTCTTAGTTCTTTCAAGATTTTATTTTCTCTTTGAATTTCAGTTTTCTTTCTGATGTGTCTGTGTGTATAGTTATCCTACCGGAAGGTTTTTGAGCTTCTTGGATGTACAGATTGTTTCTCAGCAAATTTGGCAAGATTTTACAACTGTCAAATGTTTTTTTCTGCCCCTCTCTCTTTCCTCCTTACACACAGACTGATGACTTTAAAGGAGTCTTACAATCCTCTGAGGTTCTGGTTCATTTTTCTTAATTTGTTTTCTGTTTTTAGAAAGTCAGTGTAATCTCTATTGATCTGATTTCAGGTTCACTGATTCTTCTACCAGTTCAAATGTATTAGCCCCTCTAAATAATTTTAAATTTTCATTATTGTACTTTTCAGCTCCAGGATTTTCATGTAGTTTTTTATAGTTTATCTTTGTCAATAATCTCTATTTGGCAAGACATTGTCTTCATACTTTATTTCTGTAAACAGAGTTTCCTTTAGTTCTTAGAACATAAAACGGCTACTTTGAAGACTAGGCTGTATTAGTGATGTCTCATTCCCCTGCAGCATGAAGCCTTTGATATCACTCCTTCAAGTTTGCAGCCTTGGTCATGCACACAGTCTCCCTGGGATGACAGTGGTTTTAGCAGAGCTCTCTTTTCCTGATCTCTTAGTTATGATGTCTGCCTCATTTGGTATTACACCGCCTTTTTTTTTTTTTTTTTTTTTGGTCATGCTCCATGGTACGTGGGATCTTCAGTTCAGTTATGTCCAATTCTTTGTGACCCCATGGACTGCAACACACCAGGCTTCCTTGTCCCTATCACTAACTCCTGGAACTTGCTCAAACTGATGTCCATCAAGTCAGTGATGCCATACAACCATCTCATTCTCTATCATCCCTTTCTCCTCCTGCCTTCAGTGTTCCCCACATCAGGGTCTTTTCCAATGAGGCAGACCAGCTCTCTACAGACAAGGAACTAATAACCTTCTGGGGAGACAGATAATAGTAAAAAAATTACAGACAGATGGGGCTTGCCTGGTGGCTCAATTGATAAAGAAATCTGTTGCAATGCAGGAGACCTGGATTTGATCCCTGGGTCAGGAAGATCCCCTGGAGAAGGAAATGGCAACCCACTCCAGTATTCTTGCCTGGAGAATTCCATGGACAGAGGAGCCTGGCAGGTTACAGTCCATGGGGCTGTAACAGTCGGACATGACTTAGCGACTAAACCACAGATATCAGTATAAAGGAGAGAGAAGTTCCTGGGTCTGAAGTCAGAGGGCCAGGATTGGAACCCCAAGTCTGTCACTAGTTTTGAGCAGTTACTTAGTCTCTGTGGAGCTCAGGTTCCTCATCTATAAGAAACTGTAGAAGTAGCAACATCTTGGAATGCTTTTGAGTTAAAAATCAATGCACACAAAACACTCAGCGCAAGGCTCATCATTTGTTGTTGATGAGTCACTCAGTCATGTCCAACTTTTTGCGACGACATGGACTGCAGCATGCCAGGCTTCCCTGTCCTTCCCTCTCTACCTGAGTTTGCTCAAACTCATGTCCATTGAGTCGATGATGCCATCCAGCCGTCTCATCCTCTGTCACCCCCTTCTCTTGCCCTCAATCTCTCCTAGAATCAGGTCTTCTCCAAAGAGTTACTCTTCGCATCAGATGGCCCAAGAATTGGAACTTCAGCATCAGTCCTTCCAATGGATATTCAGGGTTGATTTCCTTTAGGATTGACTGGTTTGATCTCCTTGCCATCCAAGGGACTCTCAAGAGTCTTCTCCAGCACCACAGTTTGAAAGCACCAGTTCTTTGGTACTCAGCCTTCTTTATGGTCCAACTCTCACATCCATATGTAAACTACTGGAAAAACCATAGCTTTGACTAGATGGACCTTTGTTGGCAAAGTAATGTCTCTGCTTTTTAATATGCTGTCTAGGTTGGTCATAGCTTTTGTTCCAAGGAGCAGGTGTCTTTTAATTTCATGGCTGCAGTCACCATCTGCACTGATTTTGGAGCCTAAGAAAATAAAGTCTGACACTGTTTCCACTGTTTCCCCATCTATTTGCCATGAAATGATGGGACCAGATGCCATGATCTTAGTTTTTTGAATGTTGAGTTTTAAGCCAACTTTTTCACCTCTCCTCTTTCACTTTCATCAAGAGGCTCTTTAGTTCTTTTTTGCATGCTGTCATAAGGGTGATATCATCTGGGTATCGGAGGTTATTGATATTTCTCCTGGAAATCTTGATTCCAGGAGAATCAAGTGCTTTATCCAGCCCTGCATTTCGCATGATGTACTCTGCGTATGGACTTCCTGGTGGCTCAGACGATCAAGTGTCTGCCTACAATGCAGGAGACCCAGGATCGATACCTGGGTTGGGAAGATCCTCTGCAGAAGGAAATGGCACCCCACTCCAGTACTCTTGCCTGGAAAACCCCATGGATGAAGGAGCATAGTAGGCTACAGTCCATGGGGTCGCAAAGAGTCAAACATGACTGAGTGACTTCACTTTCACTTTTCTACTCTGCATGTGAGTTAAATAAGCAGGGTGACAATACACAGCCTTGACGTACTCCTTTCCCAATTTGAAACCAGTCTGTGGTTCCATGTCCTGTTCTAACTGTTGCTTCTTGACCTGTATCTAGATTTCTCAAGAGGCAGGTAAGGTCGTCTGGTATTCCCATCTCTTTAAGAATTTTTCACAGTTTGTTGTGATCCATACAAAGACTTTGGTGTAGTCAGTAAAGCAGAGGCAGATGTTTTTTCTGGAACTCTTGCTTTTTTGATGATCCAGCAGATGTTCGCAATTTGATCTCTGGTTCCTCTCCCTTTTCTAAATACAGCTCGAACATCTGGAAGTTCACGGTTCATGTACTGTTGAAACCTGGCTTGGAGAATTTTGAGCATTACTTTGCTAGCGTGAGATGAGTACAAATGTGCAGAAGTTTGAGCATTCTTTGACTCCCCAATAAGGGGAACCTGCACCCCCTGCAGCTGGAAGTGTGGAGTCTGAACCACTGGACATCCCACCAGGGAATTCCCTTACACCATTCTTATTAGGTTCTAATTACCAGCTGATTTTTCTAGTAGTCATTTATGGATGTGAGAGTTGGACCGTAAAGAAGGCTGAGCGTGGAAGAATTGATACTTTCAAACTGTGGTGCTCACAGAGAGTCCCCCTTGGGCAGCAAGGAATCCTGTCAATCCTAAAGGAAATCAACCCTGAATATTCACTGGAAGGACTGATGCTGAGGCTGAAGCTCCGCTGCTTGGGCCCCCTGATTCAAAGAGTTGACTCAATGGAAAAGACCCTGATGCTGGGAAAGATAGAGGGCCAAGAGAAGAAGGGGGCGTTAGAGGATGAGATGGTTGGATGGCATCACTGACTCAATGGACATGAGTCTGAGCCAACTCAGGGAGATAGTGAAGGACAGGGAAGCCTGGTGTGCTGCACTTCATGGGGTTGCAAAGAGTCAGAGACCACTTAGGGACTGAGCAACAACAACCAGCTGATTGTTGTGTTGATTTCAACAATACTAAGAAGCAAACATGCTCACCAGTCTGGTCCAATTAAATTCTGGCAGGGATTGTTTTTTGAGGTCAATCTTTGAAGCTTTTTCTGACCCCAGGGGGACTCTTTTTAGCTGAGCTGTCTTCACGAGTGCCTTTAGGCTTGAACTTTCCTAAACACTTATCAAATAAAGCCCATTCCTTTGGGGAGTGCTTTGGGACTTTTTCTTATGGACCCCTCTGCATTCTGGGTACCTGAGCCACTGCTTTGGCTGCTGGACACAAGTTGAAGACCAGCTTGCCCTCCCAGGTCGGAACTGATGAGTGAGATGAAGTAAAGGTGGTTGGAATCTCAGTATTCTTGGACTGTGGCTCCTGGGATAGAGCCAGGAGTGGGTGGGTAGAGGCTGTGGAGAGGAAGGGAACCCCAAATCTCTCAGCCACACTCACCAAGAATTTAAATTTAGCCTCTTTGGCTTGGAGTTGGAGGGGATGGAAAATTCTGGCAGCTTGCCCCTCCCAGCGAGATATAGTAAACCTTGATTGGGAGCTGAGGAGAGGGAGCCCTGACTTCTTGGCCATATTTGCCTGAAGTGGGGCTTTCATCAAACTGAGCTGAAGTGGAGGGACACTTTGGGGAGGGAGAAGGCGGTGGTTTAATTCCCACAGAGTCTCATGGCTCTTAAGTTGTACAAGATTTTCTTGAATAAATGTTTCCTTGTTTGGTGTATAACATTTCCAGAGACTTGGAATAGTTGTTCTTATAGTTTCCACCAGCTTTGTTTTGCTAGGAAGTGGGTCACAGAGTTCTTCACAGACATCCTGAAGTGGAACCAGATTGATTATTCCTTACCAAACAACATCAGTCCTGGGATGACTCCATGAGAACTGATTAGAGAAACCTCCCACACCAGTGGCTGGACATTCCATTGGTGTAGGGGAGAAACACTGATTTTTCTCCGCGTTTACACAGGAGAAAGCCAATTGCCCTTCCTTCCTTTCCTTCATTTGCTTTTGTTCTTTGGAGACAGGATGAGAAGCACTCTGGTTCTCTAACTTTTTGCAGTGCAAACACATCTCTCTAGGGGTCAGATAAGCTCCAGCTTCTTGACCTAGAAATGTCTCCAAGGTCCTGGATCTCATTTTCCCTTGAAATATAAACACATACCTCCAGGGTTGGGTGAATCTGGAGTTCACTATCTATATAGTTACAAATTAATTTCCTAAGACTTGCTCTTAGCCCAGGATCCCAAGTTTTCAGCAGATTTTTCAAAACGAACAAAAGCCCTAGCTCTGCAGAAACAAAACTATTTTCTCTCTGTCCCTCATTTCCACCTGTTATGTTTTTCCGTGGTTGGCACCTGGTAAATTTTCCCATAAGATGCCTCTCTATTGGTCATTTTGTTTTAGTCAGACCAGTGGGAGCTAGGACCAAATCCACTGGGTTTCTCTTAAACAGCACTTACCCAGCAGGACTCCCAAGGGCAGGATAAGGTGTCCCACGGTATTGGTCTTAGTCCCTGCCTCCAAGACTCCTCCTGGTTTTAGTCAGTTGAACCTCATTTACTATGAAGTCTATCGGGCTTCCCTGGTAGCTCAGATGGTAAAGAACCTGCCTGCCTCACAGGAGACTCGGGTTCAATATCTGGGCCAGGAAGATCCTCTGGAATAGGGATCTCACTCAAGTATTCTTGCCTGGAGAATCCCTTGGACAGAGGAGCCTGGTGAGCTGTAGTCCATGAGATCGCAAAGAGTGGTACACAACTGAGCGACTAACACACACGCAAAGTCTACCAGGTGGTGCCAATGCAGGAGACGTAAGGGTCGCAGGTTCTATCCTTGGGTCGGGAAGATCCCCTGGAGGAGGGCATGACAACCCACTCCAATATTCTTGCCTGGAGAATCCCATGGACAGAGGAGCCTGGTGGGCTACAGACCACAGGGTCGCAAAGAGTCAGGCGTAACTGAAGCGACTTAGCACGCATGCTACCTTAGACTGCCTGGTGGCTTCCTCAGGTTTCTGCACTAACCTTGCCTGCCTGGGACTGAGGTACACACCCAGATAAACCTGGATATATTAGTACTTTGCACAGACTTTGCCATGACCTTCGAGAAGGAAATCTATGGCGAATTCTATCATGCATATAACTGGCCTCAGTGAATGGAAGCTGCCATGAATGCCTTTGAGGCTGAGGCAGAGTTATGAATCACATCAGTTAAAAGTCAGGATTAATTTCATACCATATTTCTATTTTTTTTATACCATTTTTCTAATGGAAGTGCTCCCATCGTAGGTAAGCTTCCCACAGAGTACCTGTCTATCTGGGTATTTCCTTAAACCCTTGAAAGTTTCTGATAACCACCTGCAGGTTTAAGTAAGTGTTTTTACCAGAGATAAATTAATGCCTGCCTTTCATACATCCAGCTGCAGAGGGCACACAGGGCACCCCTGAGAACAAGGAGTTTCCAATTATGAGGGCCCCCAAATTGAGCTGTACATCATTTAGGCAGCACAAGTGGGCAGGATCCCTACTGGGGCCTCTGACCTCCCACCAGTGGATACATCTGGGGACTCTGCACTTCATCCCAGATAATTCAGGCAGGTTCAGTTCTCAGTGTAGTTTCAAGCAGTCCTGCTTGCTCATGCCATCAGTTCATCTGTCCCTGCAGTGTGGAAGATATTTGGAGGTATTCTGCCTGGAAACGCCTGTCTGGTCAGTGTCAGGCAGCGGTCAGTTTAAATTTGGGAATGTTCACAATAGCACAGAGGGCAGGGAGGAAAGGGGTCGCAGGGCTGCTAGTCAGGAGAACCCAGAGGTGTGGCTTTGCCCTGGGAGGGGGGCTTCAGGAGCAGATTCTGAAAAACAGAGATCATTAATCTCTGCCCCCACCCCCCTATCTTCCCAGGCCTCAAGTTTTCCCTTGCCTGGAGCCTTGCTTTTTGCTTTCCCTCCATTGTCATAAAACCAGTGTTTCTCATCTCTACAACTTCACAGGTTTCTCCCCCCATCCTCCTGTCTCACCCAGACCTTACCTCCAGGAGGGTGGGTGCAAGAGAGGCAGAAAGCCTCGTCACAGAACATTTTCATACAGTTCAAACAGACTTAACTATTAAATCTAAATCTCCTAGGACCCTTTTCAGGCGCACCAATCTGGGATTGTTGTTAGGGGACAGAAAGGAAGCTACTTTATGTCCAGGACAATGGTCAATGCAGAATTTTGAATTAAAAATTGTTTTGAAATAGATCTGTATGGCCCTCACCCTTGTCATCCTAGAGTGATCCAGTGGAAATATTCAAAAGTCGATCTGAAACCGTTTGGCTGGGATTCGAACCCAGCCAAAACCCAGTTTGGGACTTAAACCCACATGGCTGGGACTCAAACCCAGCCAAAACCCACAGCACCTGGTTTCAGGACCTAATGAAGCTCAGGTTCTTGATATCTCATCACAGAAAGAATTCAGTGAGAGACAAAGTGATAGGTAAGAAATGGATTTATTTAGATACAGAGAGAAGCACATGCCACAGACAGAGTGTGTGTGGACCATCGCAGAGGGTGAATGCAGCCACAAAATTTGGTGTGGTTAGTTTTTATAGGCTGGGTAATTTCATCTGCTATGGGAGGATGATTCCAACTATTTTTGGGAAGGGATGGAGATTTCCAGGATTTGGGCCACCACCCACTCCTTGGTCTTTTAAAAGTACCCTGGAACTGTCATGGCACCTCCGGGTGTGGCATGTCAGTTGTTGATTGAGGATTAAGGTCTGGTCTTGTCTGCCATCTTGGTCCCATTTGATTCTAATTGGTTTATGTTATGTCCTTGGGCTATGTCATTCTTTCCAAAGTTGTCCCCTGCCCCTTTCCCTCCTGTTATAGAGATGAAGACTGCATTGAATGGTCAAGCTGCCTTAGGAGGTATAAGGTGAAAGGGGAGTCAGACCAGCAGCTGATTGGTAGTGACCTCAGCCTGAACCAGAAAAGGCACGCATTGTCCTGACAGCAAAAATCTGAAAGGCTGAAACCAAAAAGCCAACATCAGTAACACCTTCGCTAGTGGGCGAATGGGCCGTGCTTCTCATGATTGGACCTTCCTCAACTTGCAGCTTCCCTAGGAACCCTGCTGGGCAAGAGTCAGGCTTTCCTGATGGGCAGTAACCTCTTCAGAAAACAGGCCTCTCCACAGGCTTCTGTGCTAATGCCGACAAGTCCATCAGCATTCATGATCTGTCTTCCACAGCTCACGGCCCCACAAAAGGGTGTCTTTCAACAGTTTCAGAGTCCAAGTTCTGCTCAGGGAGCTGGGAGACCACACTTGTTTTTAGTTTAGCAAAGCTTGAAGCCACAACAGGCATCGGATGAGCCTGACCCAGGCAACTGAGGGAAACCTTGTGAATCTGTGATTCCCTCTGGCTAGCCAGCCAACAAATCAGCAGCTTTTTCTTGCTTGGGGCAGCAGAGGGGATAGCTGTCACTTTCTTGGGCAAAGCTGAAATGCCACCTGGCTGGCAGGACTTTTCTTGCAAGGAGTTTTTTCTAAAGCTCCTTTCACCTGTCTGTCATATGAGTTGACTCACAACTTCATAATATACAAATGGGCGATCTGATTTATGCAGGAGCTCCTCAGCAAGCTTAAAAGCCGCTTTTCAAAAGGGCATGTGTCTAGTAACCATGTCAGAAACTTCTAAAGTGTACCTTAATCTGGAAACAGCCTTCCTTCTCTTGCCCTCTTGGCTTACTACTACACCTTTCCTGAGGCAAACCTCTAGCCAAAATCCAGTACAGGGACTTGTTCTGTCTCCTACACCTAGAGTTCATGAAGACTGCAGGCCTCCAATTTGATGGTAAGAAGCCAGCAGCTTTCTCCTCATGGCCAGAACCTCAGGGTTAAGGCATCCATTTCAGCTACAGGTGGCAAAAAGCAAGGGAATCCCATGAACACTTCTTTTTGCATCTTTCTCTGATCAAGCGACGATCCCTCTCAAGCACTTATGACAAGCATATAACATCCAAATCAATTTCTGCCATACATTCAGATGCAGTAGCCTAGAAAACCATGCAGAGCCTTTTTTAAACTCTTTTTTCACACTGCAAACTTTTGCACAAACTCCTAGCAGTTAAAGTCAGCATTTACAGGGATAAAAGTCACAGCTGCAAGGAGAAGCTGTTTTCCTCACTGCCAGTGGGGAACGCAGAAGCGAGCAAACTGCAGGCATTTAGAACAGCCCAGATTTCACCCTCTGGCCTGTGTGAGGAGACTCTGGCACTGTTCTGCTCACTCACTGAGGTTTTGCTCAGTCTTCCTTAGTATCTTCATTGACCCTCTGTCCTGTGTCTCCTTCTCCGCATGGTGCTGGCGTCCAATAGAGCTCCCAGCATTCCAATCTTGGACGATCATTTCTGGGGTAGGAAAGGATCAGAGGGGAGCAGAGAAGTGTCTTCAAGACTGTGATGCAGACTCCGTCCCTGCAGTTCTGGGCAGCGTAGCTCTGCGGTTCTCCTAGACTTGCTCTGGCCGTGGAGCTAATTAATTCCCCTTTCCACTTGAAGGCCACCTTTAAGAATTTCAGGGTCCAGCCAGAGGAGAGAGCTAAATCCAAAAGTGCCATTAGGCTGCCATTTTCCATGCCAGACTCCTGACAGCTGGGCTATCAGGATCTTCTTCAACTCCTGCTAACCAGCCTCAGGGCTCTCATTTATCTCTCCCAGCATGCCACGAGACACACAGGATCCCATCATTCTTGCCACCAGAGCTGTCAAGCTTTTAATATTCATCTCTATTCATTTTATTTTTAATGCATATAGGTATTTTGATCAGAGACAGGTTAGTTATTATGCAGTAACTTAAAAGTAATATTATTATGTAAGTAATTATACCTGTATCAAGACCCTGTGCCTCAGTGCTTACTACTGGGGTAATACGATGAAAGCCAGACGGAAAAATCTCCAACAGGGGTGGTCAGACACTCCACAGGGGAGGGGTGGAGAAAAGTGAATTTTCTTTGCCTATGTACAAGAGAAAGAGACAAAGCTTCCTTCTCTCCCAGAAAGAGGGGGAAAGAACCTTTGTTGCATGGAGACAGGATGGAAGGATCCTGGATTCTCCCTCTATAAACTTTTGGAATATAAATACATCTCTGAAGCAGCCCAGATCAACTCTGATGACTCAAGTTGTTATGACTTAGAGCTGACTCTGTCTTGGGCCTCATTTTCCCCTTGAAATCTAAACACTCATTCAGAGTTAGTAAAGCTCTCTAGCGTCCTCTTACTAGCGAGTTGTCAGTTAACCTCACTGAGGATTCCAAGTTTTCAGCGTCATTTATCCAGAAAGCCCCAGCTCTTGAGAGTCAGAGAGCAAGCTTCTCCTGCTAACAGTTTGCTCCATTGGGCCATGCTGGGAGCAGGATGGATGCACGACTCCCGAGCCCTAGCTGTCTGTGCTGCTGCCGCAGGCAACTCCCTAAGAATTGGCTTGGCTCTCTTGCATCTGAGCCTTGGCACCGTGCTTTGGGCTGCTAGGCTAAGGCGGGAGGTGGCAGCGAGAAAGGGAGGAGTTGGCTTTGGCAAGAGGGTTGGTGAGTGAGTAGGAGTTGAGAAAACCTTTTGCGTGTGGGTAGTAGGAGTACTCGTGTGTGGGTAGTGGGAATACTTGGTGTGCAGTGCTCGAGGGAGGAATATTTCATGAGTAAATGGAGAATGTTAGTCTTAGGCTCCTAGAAAGGGAGAGGAGGGGCCTAGGGACGTAGCAAGCTAGGAAGCAAGTGTATTTAAGAGATGTGTTGGAACCCCTTTTCTGGCTGAAACCCAAGAGATGGAGAAAGAGAACGCATGGGCATTTGTTCTGTGTGGGGTTGAGGGGTCCTGTCTGTGTGGAAGGCAAAGGAGGGGTCAGGTAACCTCTGCAGATGGACCCTAGAGGCTTCTGCCTGGACAGCCTCACCACACAATGTGCACAAACCCATGTTCTTTCTCCCAGAATGTAATCTGAGAAAAACCATCTGGCTGCCTTGGGTCAAAGGTGCAGTAATTGTTGGTTTAGTGTGAAGTAGGTGGTCAGCTCCTAGAAGCAGTGACCAGATGACCCTCCCATGTAAAGATCAGAGTCACTGGTAGTGAGCAAGACCTTCAGCCTCTTTTAAGATTTCTTAGGGTAGTGAACTTTACTTTTTCATTCCTAAGGCAATGACCTTGTAGAAATACACTGAAGTCCCGTGGAGGTGCAGTCACATTTGCCCAGATGCAAGATGAAGCCTTCTGTGCTGAAGAAGAGGAAACTCACAATCTTAAAATCAAAACATTTATGCCTTTCAAAGTTTCTAACAGCTGGGAAGTGCTTCTTAGTAAAAATACATTTATGTGAATTGTATCCCTGGAGTGGCTTTTATCTTTTAAAAAGTTAGTATTTCAGGAGGCCAAAAGAGAGTCTGTAATCAACTTGAAAGCAGCTAGAGCATAGCAGACAGTCTCGGAGAAGTGAAAGAGGCTGTTGATGCAGAAACTCAGTGATGCTTTCCAGATTTGGTGGGAGAGCAGCCTGCTGGGTGCCCTGGGGAAACACCTGTGGACACTGATAAGCCTCCCTGGATTCTGGGCAGATCCTGTTCATTATTCTGAGTCACCCAACCCCCACCACTTTCAGTAGGAGAAGAGCAGGCAAGGCTGCAATGTTTGTGATGTTTTTTGGTAAAGTGTGTGTGTGGGGCAGGGGAGCCAGTGGTAAAAGGCAGCACTGTGTGTGTTACAGAGTAGAACCCTCTCCCAGCTCCCTTCACACCACAGAACCCAGCCCCCCTCTTGAGCAGGAGGCCTCTGCTGGGGTTAGTCCACCACCTTGCAGACCCAGGGCCTGTGTGGATATACAACCAGAGACAGATTTTTTCAGCAAAGACAGAGATCACTCACCCCTCAAGTCTAAGTAAGGTTATTCATTATTTGCCTCTTTAAGTCCTGAGTTAATCTTACATTGATGTTAATGGTGATATTGACTTACTGGCTCTATTTCACAAGACTTCCTTTCAGGAGAGATTAAAAGGCACTCCGTTCTTGGGGCTCTAACTGTAGATACCCATATTTTGAGATCAAGGTGTATCAACTGTGACATTTCTTATCTTCCCCTCTGTGATTTCTCCATGTGATAAGGATAGCCTTTTTCATCTAGAACAGGAGAGCCCATTGTAACCGTTTTAAGTACAGTTAAAAATGAGGGAAACTCACTAAAGCTTCTGTGTCTCTTCTCTGGGCACGTTTGACTTGACATGATAGGGGGAAAGCAGCAGGAGCCCCGACACCTTTTCTGTAAATACCCACCAGTGTGGCCTTCTGGCTTCAGGGCAGTTAAGGTGTTGCGGTAAAAACATCCGACTGGTATAAAACCCAGAGGCTTACTCAAGCCCTCAACAAGACAAACATTTTGCCCACAGTAGAAAATATGAGGAGGTAAATCTCAGGTGCCCTTGACCAAGTGTTAGTTAGAGATGTGTTTTGTTGTAGATGATAGAAAACCTTCTAAGAATGGCATGAACAAATAGGGAGTAGATTTGTCTCATCACAAGAAGTTTGGAGGAAGGCAGCCCCCTGGGCCAGCACAGTGGCTCAGCAAGGCTGTCGGACACCAGGGCTCACTCTTTCTGCTTTGTCTTCCTTAGCGGGTGAGGGTTTTTGGCCCCATGCTTGTCACCACATGGGCACAAGGTGGCTGCAATCTCTTCAGGATGCAGGCTGGAAGAAAGAGTCAAGAATGGAAAGGTAAAAGATGAAATAAAGACCTTTTCTCTATGAGAGCTCTTCTCCTGGCACTGGTAGCTGGCTGCCTTTATCTTGTTGACCACCATGATGTCACACGTCCACTAGTTTTAAGTAAGCCTGGAAAACTGGGTATGTAATATGCTTTTCCTGCCTCCATAGTAGAGAAAGGTAATTTGGAATGTGGGTTGAATGAGCCAGCCTACAATGTCTACAAGGGGTCACAAATAAAGTGTTAGTGAATAGAAGAAAGCAGGGCTAGCAGTGGACTTTACCTACATAAATTGTTTTCTCCTAGGTTGGGCTTCCCTGGTGGTTCAGACAGTAAAGCATCTACCTGCAATGTGGGAGACTGAGGCTTGACTCCTGAGTCAGGAAGATCCCCCGGAGAAGGAAATAGCAACCCACTCTAGTATTCTTGCCTGGAAAATCCCATGGATGGAGGAGCCTGGTAGGCTACATACAGTCCGTGGGGTCCCAAAGAGTTGGACACGACTTGGTGACTTCACTTTCGCTTTTCATTTTCAGGTAGGGAGAAGGTCATGGTCAAGACTGGTGTCTGATCAAATTGGCTCCGGAAATTAGAAAAGAAAAGTCAGGATTGGCTAAGTAATTTATCCATGTGTAGAACTGTGCCCTCCAAGAAGCCTTCAAAGTAATAATAATAATATGGAATAAGGGATGATCAATTTAATATCCCTAATTTGCAAAGAGAAGTTAAAGAGTGCTAATATTGGTAGAACTGATGTGTGTCAAATCTTATTCCAGGTACTTTTGGATGTTTTTCCACAATAACATCTGAACCAAATACTGTTGGTTGAACAGTAATGATTTCTTGAAGAGGGCACTCAGTAAGTGGAAGTGGAAGATCTGAGCCCAGGTCTGCCTGACCAATTCCAGGACTCCCTTTCTTACCCCAAGCCATCTTAGGTAACCCAAGGCGACATAGGGACAGGTCTGACTCATCTTCCTTACGATGGTCATTCCCAGGCTCCACAAACTTCTGAGAATGGCATCCAGGAGTAGAACCCAGGAATACTGAGTCCCAGTCCCCCTAATAGCCCTCATGTTGGGTTATGATTGTCTCCAACCACTGCTCTTCCACTAGAATGGGAGCCCTCTGAGGGTGAGGACTGTGTTGTGTTCACTGCCGTATCCCCATTAACTGGCATATGGTAGGTACCCAATAAATATTTGCTGGACAAGGAATGATCGAAGGACTGTGCTGTCATAACAACAGTGTGTTCGGCGTGCCGGATAGCATGCCAGGGCAGCTACTGGTTAGATATTTCTTAAGTGGTCCATGTAGGAAGGAGACTATCTCCAACTGATGGAACTAGAGAACAGTTCATGGGAGAGTTAGTCAGTGTTTGAGCCTGTCTTTGTGGCAGGATTTTGAAGCACTGAGGTGTGGGGAAAGAGTGCTTTAGATGGAGGAAATGGGGACAAAGTCATGGAGATGAGAAAATACAGATTATTCAGAGAGAGGCCAATTGGAATGGAGAGAAGTCACAGCTGAAGGGTAATAAGTACTGGAGTAAAAACTGTTGCCAAATATGATTGGAAAACATTGAGTTAAACAAGCTAGGTTTTGTGTTACTGTTCTCAGAATCCTTAACAATGTCCCCGGGACTCTGGGGTTTCTCAAACATTGGCCTTTAGGACCCTTTTCCTGCAGAGCATTTCATGGAATGAATTTTCCATAGAATGCATTTTGGAAAATGCTGATCTAGTTCAGCTCCACACTTATAGACAAAGAAACTGAGGCCCAGAGAAGAGAGGTGGCTTATTGAGAGCCACATAGCAAACCTGGGTTAGAACCCACATCGGATGGTTTGCCTCCAGAGTAGTGCTCATTTGTAACATGAAGACTATGTGCATATTAAAAGGCTGCTACTTTGTTACAGGTAACTTTAATTTATCTGTTATTCAAACAACAACCTTGGTGCTAAAATTTCCCCCAGTTTTCCACAGTGGTATTTTATACCCATCACCATGATGCTGAGCAAAGATGAGAATTGCTATCATTGCCTGTGCAGCTTCTAGACTCTTGGGAAGAAGGTTCATCTTAAATCAGCCCCAGGTTTGCCTGGAGGGCAAAGAAAGGATGTTTTTCTGCACACCCATTTTTAGGAAGATACAGGGACTGTGGAAGTTTACAACCTGTGCTCTACTCAGCTTGCTGTTGTCCCCAACCCTTATACCTGCTGTGGTGGGCAGAATGGGCCCCTCAAAGATGTCCACATCTGAATCCCTGGGACCTGTGAATATGTTGCCTAACATGGCATAAGCGACTTTGCAGATGTAATTAGGTTATGGACTTTAGGGAGATTATCCTCGATTGTATGGGTAGGCCCAATCTAATCACATGAGCCCTTAAAAGCAGAGAAATTTCTCTGGCTGGAAGCAGAAGCAAAGCAACAGAAAGGCACATGAGAGATAATAGAAGAGTAGAGAAGACCCCATGTGGTCTTTGAAGCTGAAGGGGGCAACATAACAAGAAGTCCAAGCGGCTTTAAGTTGCTGAGAAGGGCTCCTGTCTGACAGCCACTGAGGGAATGGGACCTCAGTCCTACAACCACAAGGAACTGAATTCTGCCAAAAACCTGGATGAGCGTGGAAGCAGATTCTCCCTCAGAGCCTCCAATCAGAGCCCAGGCCATGGGCCCTAGAGCAGAGGAACCAGTGGAGCCCACTGGACTTCTGACCTATAGACTGTGAAATAATAAATTTGCAGTGTTTTAAGCTATTCATTTATTTAGAAAACTAACTCATCTGGGTAAAGTCATTAACATATCCCAAGTGGAACCTGGGAAGGGAATAGAGGTTAGGGAAGGGTACCACCATGCCTGAGGGCTTTGGGGCTGAGTGTGAATTAGTTTTAACATTTTTTTAAAAAAGGTCAGCTGATTTCAGTCATTCACATCCTTCCCTCACAGCCAGGCATGCCTGTATCTCTATAGAGGAAGGCTGCTGGAGGCTCCCTGATAGGGCCAACTATGTGTCTTCTCAAGCATATCCATGTGCTGTGACAACCAGATTCTGAGGTCTCTGTCATAAATGGCCCAAGACCTTTGCAACTCCACTACTGGTTAGTATCAGTGGACATGTCACTTGAAAAGAAAGTGCCTTCTCATTTACTAATCCTGACAGGTTGAAGTGCCATTAGTAAAGATAGCACTAAGGATTCCTGCTGGTGAACAGCCCAGCCTTCTTTTCAGGGAAGCCTGTAGCTTTTCAACAGAGGGCATTTCCCAGAAGGGGAGCCATTTGTCTGGGACTCCAAAATAAACATCACTGAGCTGGAGAAGGAATTTCAGCTTCCATGGTAGATAACTTGACTACTCTTAGCCAGTTTCTGAGTCATGGTCCTCTTTTGTTTCTAACTGTGGAGGAAAGTGTTTGCTTTCTTTCATTTTTGTAAAATAAAAGGGAGACATGGAGAGGGGCTTGGCTTTGCTGACTTGAAACCTTTCCTCTTTTTGTTCCCATTTTGTTTGATTTTCTGAACCTATTTAAGTGTTTAACTCAGTAGATCTAATTACTGAAAGTCATGGAAATTTTTGCACAGCATCTAATCTCGGCTGAGGCACTTTGTTACAGATTACTTTCATTTTTTTAAAGTTCAGAATCAATTTTATTAAAGAAATTTGGAAATTCTGTACTGGATAAAAGCATAGTTTAAAATCAGCGAAGCTTCTTGGATTACTCAGGACAAAACATCCTTTTTTGTTAAACCTGAGTGTATTCTCTGCAGGCTGGTTTTTTTCGCATTCTATTGTCATTTCTAATGCACGTAGAAGATATTTTTCCCACAGTGTCATTCAATACAAGCTCCCAAAAAGATGCTCTCCGATTTCATGTGTCCAGGTAATTAGCCGAGTTTGAGCAGCTCAGTTAAACCGTTTGAAGGTCAACAATGCATGAATTTCTGGCAGACTGCCTAGTATGGAGTCCATAAACACACTTGTATGGGGACTAAACATGTTTATAGTAGAGAAAACTTTGTGTTTTAAATATGAAATAATGTTAGGATTAGTTTTGCCTAGAATTTAATTTTGTGGCCAATTCATGTTTTAGTGTTACCCAGAAAAGTTCTAACGGGAAATGCTTTCCAAATTTCCAAAGACATATTTCCTCTCTTTTGCATGTTTGGTAGCAACATCGCCTTATGCCCAATGTCAGAGTATAGATTCCATGAGGAGGCCCTCTTGGAATTTGTTTAGATGCCTTAATTAAAAGCACAAGATAAATGTAAATACTGTATAGTAATTTTCTTCCCCTAAAGGGAACATTTTTATGGAAAACTAATTTTTTCCCTGAAATCTAACTAGAGTATTCAGATATCAAAGTAAACACATTCAATTTTGATAAAGATGCTTTTACTTCCAGTGGACAAAGCAAATTCAAGTTTGGGATAGGCAGTTTGTAACTTGATTTTGATTCTGCCTTTCTTACTTGGAGAGTACAAAGTTTAGGCTTGTTTTAATTTTACTAAAACTTCCAACTGATTGTCTATACTGGCAGATCTGGGAGTCCTGTGTTCCTGGGTTGACCATTTCTCCAGCACCACAGCTCCGTGGAGGTGGCAGGGTGGGGAGGTTAGCTTGGTGTACTCCAGCTGCCTTCTGTGGGTCTGGTGAAAGGCAATCTTGCTGTGGCCATATTCGTCATGAATGTGCCTCTTGCTATTTTTCACTGGAGCATGAATATTCACGCCTTATCAATTGTTCAGGAAGTAGTTCTCTCAGCCACTTTTCTTTACTGTTAGAAAACAGCCAGAAGAGGGTTTTCTTCTAGAGGACTTCCGACTGAGGCATAGGGAGGAGGCCTTTGTGTCCCAACATAAAGAAACCACCTCCGTTTTCCTCAGGATTTTGGTGAGGTCTTTGATTGCAGCAGATTATTGTTGAGTGATTATCACCAACTCCAGGAACAAGCCACACTTCCAGGGTTCTGCTCTGTTGCCCAGGGGCTTCCTAGACCACTATCATTAGGCACCAGGGAGCAGGAATTGATTGTCTGAGTCTATATGAATTTATGTCCATCATGCAGGAAGCTGCTTCTAGTCACAGTTTTAGGACTGCAAGCCCCAGAGAGCCTGGCTCTGGACTTTACTGGATGTCTATCTGATTTTGATAGTTCAGGGCTTCAATTTTCATTTTATCTAAATGCTACATACATTTAATTTGCCTTCCATTGTTTCTTTGTTCCCTAAAAAAGTGGACTTTGAAAGAATCATCTTTTTAAAACTCATATAATTTGCCTCATTGTTATAACTTGGAATTTTTTAAAAAATTTATATACAAACTAAATCCTTTGAGAATACAGCAAAGTAAAAAGAAAAATGTCCTGTGCAGAAAAGGTGGCATTAAATGTAGCAGGCACTAATCTGTATGGTTCTACTTTTTGGGTATTTTTTTGTGAAACCAGCCTTTTGGCATAAATACTTCTCCCATATCCGAGGCACCCAAGAGTGCAAGACTGTGTAAACAGAGAGAACATTGTTGTGAACTGTTTACTCTGGCCCACAAGCTCTGCTAGCCTTCTGATCCCTGCTCCAGCTCAAGGGTCAGAGGTCCATAGCAGGCCTGGACTAAAGGTGCTCTTCAATTACTCCAGGATTACTTTGAGGATAAAGACAAAGGGCTGGCCTTCTTTTACTGTGAAATCTAATTACATCTAAAAGAGGAATCCTCTGCACAGAATGTTAAGTTTTGGCACAAAACTCTAAGGGTCATTGCATTCCAGAAATCCAAGTGCAAAAGTAACTGAAACAAACTATGGCTGCAGCTGGAAAATGATTCCTACGTCTATCACAAATGGTCCCATGTCAGGGTTCACCCTGAAGACATATCTTAGCAACAGCTGTGAAAGGAATGTACTGAGAAACTTTCTCTAGGGTTTGTCTAGAGGGAACTCCAAAGCAGAGGATACACGCGATTCAACATGTTTTCTAAAAGACAGTTGACATATAACGGTAGTAATTTTTTTTAAAAAAAGGCATTTTTCTAGTGGGTAGTGGATTTGTTTACTCTTTTAAAATATACATCCCCACACTATGGTAGGAATTACTAATAAAATTTCCAAAAGTATCTTTGGATTTGGCAAGCAGTGTTGAGATTAAGAAAAAATTGCTTGGGATTTTAAAAATGTCTGAGAAACATTCTATTTCTCATGCACTTCTTGTTAATGAAAAGTAGTACTTTCTGAAAAATCTTTTTTTAAACTTTTGTTTGGAAGTAGTTATATACAGGAGATTGCAGAAAAATGTACAGGAACATCCCATGCATGTCTGCCCCCAGGCCCACAAAAAATCCATTTTGACTATTCATTTTCCTATGAAAAGAGGAAACAAACTTAAGGGTTGAACTAGAAAATGGGCTGCTTCGGGTCTAACCCCTTTCCTGGACCCTAATACAGCTTCCTGTTTCATGTGTACAGAAATGGGCAGTCCCTGGCAGGGGGCACAGCAGGGGCATCAAACATAAACTGACTTTCTAGCCACTCATCTCTAGCCTTCCCTTCCCTCCCACTCCCCCCTGTCTTAAAGTTCAGAGTGACTGGATTTAGGCCAGGGGTGAGGTGAGGTGAGGTTTGAGTGTGTATTGTGTGGCTGAGCAAATCCTTTTTAGGTTTTGCCCTCTACTTCTCTAACACTCTAGCCCATATCTTTCTAGCAGAGAAGAACTTGTCCCTCCTTTTTGGATTAAGGACTTCTAAGTCCACATGAAGTGGGACAGGTAATCAATTTAAGACCACATACAAGAAAAAAAGTCACCAAGAGTGACTTGGAAGATGGGGAAGAGAGTTATATAAGTTTGTTTTAAATTAAACACATAAAGTTATATTTAAGAAGCATAAAAATATGTGAAATTGTACTTTAATTCAATATTTTGTCCGGTTGAGGAGGGAGATGAAAGAAAAGAAAGTAAGTCTCACATGCGGAAAGTAAAAAACAAAGCAAAGAGGGAATGAAGATAGGGAGAAAGGCTTATTACTCTTAGCTCAGAGGTAGAGTTTCTAGGAGAATTTTGAGTTTTAGGTCAGTTAACCTTCCGCTTGGACAGTCAGTTTCATAGCATCATCTCTTATCACCATGCTTTGAAATGCTAACTGATCAGCCATTCATCTTAGCTTCTCAGAATGCTATAGGTATCTTAGCATCACTGAATGGAACACCTAGCAGGCCAAGAGGAGATCCTTCCCTCTGCTGCCAAAGCAGACAGCAATTCTGCCCTGTGTTGTGACCTTCCAAGGTCAAAGATGACCCAACCTGCCAAATAGAGAAGCTTAAGTAGACAAGGAAACAGATCAGTGTGATCTTTAACAGCAAACGGCTTTTCAGTTTCCTGATGGAAGAGGTCCTTTATCTTTCATGCAGATACAGTAAGTATTATGAGCCACTTACCAACTTTGGCTACAACCCTTTGTTCCTGGCCAGTCCTCATCGCTTTCTTTCCTCCTCAACAAACAGTGCAATATATTGGCTTCCTCACTGATACTAGAAGAGTCAAACGCAGGGTTATAGCCAGGTTTTCTAAATTCTTTGGCTTCTCTTTGGCTAGAGTGGACTCCCATGCTGCCCTGGGGCCATGTTTATTTGTTGACTGGTTCACTACTTTAACGCCCTAACCCTCTACCACTCTAAAGAGCGGTCCTCAGAACTGCAACATGAAACATCACCTGGGAGGTTGTTAGAAATGCAGAATCATAGGCTTAGTTTCAGATCTTCTGAATCACACAGAATCTGTACCCTAGCACGATCGCCTGGTGATTCTCACATGCACATTGAAGTTTTAGAAACTGGTCGCCTCCCTGACTCCCATCCTTTTTGATTTCAGATTGCTTCATCTGCCAGAAACCACACTTAGGAGACTCAGAGCTCCTCCATAATCTTTGTGTTCATTTTTGACTTTCCTAATGTACCCTGAGAATAACTCCCCAAACTCCCTCCTCCCTGCTCTTCACCTCCTCAGTCCCATTTTCTCTCCTCCCACCTCGGTTTTCTTTCTCCCTTTCTCACTTTACAGAGATCAGATGACTTTGCTGTACTAATATTTTTTTTTTCCTTCCATGCCTCAGAGTATCTCTGATCATGGGCCATCTTATATTTTCTCAAGTTTCAGATGAAGTACCATCTTTCTCATTTCTAAGACAGTTCTTCTTTTACCTCTGCCTTTTAGGCACTTTCCTTTTCCCCTCCGTTGGGATCTTGATGTCTTCTCTTCTCTCTCATGGAATAATTTTCATCATTGCCAATAAGTCCTTCTTTTTGGCATCCAAATGTGCAAAGATCTTCTTTTAAGAAAATCACAACCTACACAGTCACATTCATTTGATCCTAATTTTTCTTGGTTTATGTTCTATTTCTACTCGTTCACAATCAGATTTTCCCAACAAATGGTCTAAAACAGTGGTTTATAACTGAGATACTTTTGACCCCCAACCCCTTCCTTTCAGGGCCATTTGGCAGTATCTGGAGACATTTTTACCCACTCCAGTGTTCTTGCCTGGAGAATCCCAGGGACGGGGAAGCCTGGTGGGCTGCTGTCTATGGGGTTGCACAGAGTCGGACACGACTGAGGCGACTTAGCAGCAGCAGCAGCAGCACCAGGAGACATTTTTGGATGCTGCAACTGTGGGAGATGCTCCTGGCACTGAGAGCCCAAGGATGCTAATAAACAACCTTCCATGATCAAGAGAGCTCTGCACAACAAATAATTCTCTGTCTATGGTGACCAACCATCTCAGTTTGCTTTCAACTTTCTGGTTATAGCACTGAAAATCTTGAGTCCCAGGAAATCCCTCAGTCCTTCGCACCCTGGTCATCTGGCCCCATGTGACATCTGTCATCATTTGTCAAAAGTACCAAAGATGAGAAACCCTGCTTCAGAAGGGAGACTCATTAATTTCACTTTTTCCTCACCAACTCTCTTCCTTCGATCTGACATTTTTTGTTTGTTTTGGCTGTGTATTACCTGGCTTGTACTTTCAGATTCTTAGTTTGCTGATCCACACCCTCGGCAGTGAATCCTAGTTACTGGACCACCAGGGAATAAATACCCCAGTCTGACTTTTTTTTTTTTTTTTTTTAATGTGGCAATGGCTCTATTTATTTGCTTGCACCACATGCCATGTGGGACCAGGGATTGAACCTGAGCCCCCTTCAGTGGAAGGTTAAAGAAGTCTTAACCACTGGATACCACTAGAGAATTCCTCATACTAATTATTTCAATTAGGAAATGGTGGAATGACCAAAATATTAGATTGGGAGTCAGAAGACTGATTTCTGTCCCTTTACTTGTTTTTAGAAAAGGCAGAGGAATCAGAGATCAAATTGCCAACATTCGTTGGATCACAGAAAAAGCAAGGGAATTCCAGAAAAACATCTACTTCTGCTTCGTTGACTATGCTAAAACCTTTGACTGGGTGCATCACAACAAACTGTGAAAAATTCTTAAGAGATGGGAATACCAGACCATCTTACTTGCCTCCCAAGAAACCTATATGGAGGCCAAGAAGCAACAGTTAGAACCAGACAAACAACAGACTGGTTCAAAATTGGGAATTGAGTATG
Source organism: Ovis aries (assembly GCF_016772045.2). Taxonomy (NCBI): domain Eukaryota; kingdom Metazoa; phylum Chordata; class Mammalia; order Artiodactyla; family Bovidae; genus Ovis; species Ovis aries. The sequence continues at coordinate 24,395,064 of NC_056078.1, forward strand.
TCAAGGCTGTATATTGTTACCCTGCTTATTTAACCTTTATACAGAATACATCATGCAAAATGCTGGGCTGGGTGAATCACAAGCTGGAATCAAGATTGCTAGGAGAAATATCAACAACTTCAGATATGCAGATGATACCACCCTAATGGCAGAAAGTGAAGAGGAACTAAAGAGCCTCTTGATGAAGGTAAAAGAGGAGAGTGAAAAAGCTGGCTTAAAACTCAACATTCAAAAACTAAGATCATGGCATCGGTCATCACTTCATGGCAAATAGATGGCGAAACAATGGAAACGGTGAGAGACTGTTTTCTTGAGCTCCAAAATCACTGCAAATGGTGACTGCAGCCATGAAATTAAAAGATGCTTCCTCCTTGGAAGGAAAGGTATGACAAACCTAGACAGTGTATTAAACAGAGACATCACTTTGCTGACAAAGGTCCATCTAGTCAAAGCTATGGTTTTTCCAGAAGTCATTTACGGATATGAGAATTGGACCATAAAGAAAGCTGAGTGAGCACTGAAGAATTGATGCTTTCAAATTGTGGTACCAGAGAAGACTTTGAGTGTCCTTCGGACAGCAAGCAGATCAAACCAGTCAACCTTAAAGGAAATCAACCCTGAATATTCATTGGAAGGACTGATGCTGAAGTTGAAGCTCCAATACTTTGGCCACTTGATGCAAAGAGCTGCCTCACTGGAAAAACCCTGATTGCTGGAAAAGACTGTGTGCAGAAGGAGAAGGAGGCAACAGAAGATGAGATGGTTGGATGTCATGTCTACCTACTCAATGGACATGAGTTTGAGCAATCTCTGGTAGATAGTGAAGGACAGGGAAGCCTGGTGTGCTGCAGTTCATGGGGTCCCAAAGAGTCAGACACAACTTGGTGACTGAACAACAACAACTATTGGCACAATTACTGAGCTTTTTATGGCTATATATGTTATAAATAAATACTTCCATCTGTGCTTATCTCTGGTAGCTAATATGAAAAAATGCTCTGAAAGATGTGAATTGCCATGTAAGCCTTGTCTGACCTGAACTCCAGTAGCACTTTGAGCTTTCTTATGGAAACTTATTATCTCTTGCTTATAAAGTAGTGACAACTATCACAGACTTCTTAAAAATAGAAATCATAAAGTAAGCTTTTTTTTTTTTTTCTGTGGTTTTTATCATTGTATGTATAATGTTAACAGACTGGGTAAAGACTGATGAAAGAATAGCAGTTCCACCTGATATTCAGTCTTTATTCTTGATGAACTAATTTCAAATATTTTCTATCCTGTATCAAATTTATCACTTTTTTTTTTCTTCAAATCTCCAATTTAGGTGATGTCTTTCCAGTGCAAATGAATCCAATAGCTCAATCTCAGTTTATACCTTTGGCTGAAGTTCTCTGCTGTGCTATATCTGATATGAATGCTGATCAGATTGTAGTAACACAAGAATCACTGTTGGAACATTTGATGAAACATTACCCAGGTAGAGTAACAAGTTTTTCTCTATCAGTTCATTGCCTGTGTTTGTTTTCTATTTATAAATCATCTTAAACACATAAAGTGGGCAATATACAATTTTTTTCTTTTATGGATTTTTTTAAAAATTAATTTTTGGCTGTGCTGAGTCTTTGTTGCTATGCTTGGGCTTTCTCTGGTTGCAGAAAGCAGAGGCTTCTACTCTTCGTTGTGGTGTGTGGGCTTCTAATTTTGATGGCTTCTCTTGTTTCAGAGCACAAGTTCCACGTGCTCCGGCTTCAGTGGTTGCAGCACGTGGGCTCAAGTAGTTGCCACTCATGGACTTAGTTGCTCCAAGGCATGTGGAATCTTCCTGGACCAGGGATTAATCCTGTGTCCCCTTCATCAGAAGACGGATTCTTATCCACTGTACCAGCAGGGAATTCCCATTTTTTTTCTATTATAGAAACCTAAATTAGAGCCCTGTCAGAAAAAGGTCTGCATCAGCAAATTTATGAGTATTTCTTTTATCTTCCAGATGAACTTTTTCAAAAATAATGTTTACAGTAGTAATTTAATTAAGTCAGACTCTGTAGAAAGGAGGGCAAAGCAAAAAATGATTAATCTTCTCCCCATGCCTCCTATTTTTTTTTTTTCTCTCAACTGTGCTCTGAAGTATGTGGGACCTTAGTTCCTCAACCAAGGATTGAACCTATGCCCCTTGCAGTGTAATTGTAGTCTTAAAGACTGTATCTACCACAGAGGTCCCTGCCTATTCTTAAACTGCAACTTCTATCATTTATAGTTTCTCGTGGACTCTTCATATATTGTATTTGAATATATGTAACCTTTTAAAGCAACAAATTGGATCATTCTATGCTTTCTTTCTGGGCTTCCCAGGTAGCACAGTGGTAAAGAATCCACGGGCCAACCCAGGAGAGGCAAGATGTGGGATTCAATCCCTGAGGTTGGGAAGACCCCCTGGAGTAGGAAATGGCAACCCACTCCAGTATTCTTGCCTGGAAAATCCCATGGACAGAGGAGCCTGGTGGGCTACAGTCCATGGGTTCACCAAGAATGGACACCACTGAGCAACTGAGCACGCACATATACACATTCTTTGTACAACTTTTCTTTTTAAAGTTAAAGACAGATTTTTGATGTCTTTCTGTTGAAGCGTATATCGATCTCATTCTTTTCATAGCTGCAGGATATCCCAAATGCACAGTTACACAAGACTATTTTTCATTTTCCCATTATAAAATATGCATATTGTAGAAAAGTCCAGAAAATATAGAAAGGTAATCACTTATAGTACCACTGCCCAAACAAAGGGCTTCCCAGGTGGTGCTAGTATAGTAGTAAAGAATTCTCCTGCCAATACAGGAGACATAAGAGATGTGGAGAAAGAGGGCATGGGAGTCCATTCCAGTATTCTTGCCTGGATAATCCCACATGCAGGAGTCTGCCAGGCCATAGTCCGTAGGGTCGTAGGAGTCGGACGCGACTGAAGGGACTGAGCATGCACTCGAAGGAAACCAATATTAACAGGCTGATGTATTTTCTTCCAGTGTTACACTTTTAAAACATTGTTTTCACAACCTAAATATAATTTTGAACCCTGCTATTTGGAAAGGAAATGTCTTTAAAATTGTTACCTTCCTTTTTTGAAAAACTACCATAATCCAGATGTTAGGTGGTTACCTAACATCTTACCCAAGCACAGACTGATTTTCATTTTTTCTTTGGATTCTTACTAAGATTTAACTATGAGGCTGTGGTTTTCAAAAATTTCTGTTTGCTCTCAAGAAGTCTTTCCTTAATCAAAATTTAAATTTGTAATGAGATCATTTAACTTGGGGTTTCTGTTTGAGGGAACTCATTTTTTTCCCCTCTACTTAATTGGTAACCTACCCATATAGCTTTGTGTAGACCAAATTATATTCCTATTATTCAATTGAACTATCATTTTTAATGCTTTTTTGACATTTTGATTGCATATATTAATTGGTTCACTCATTAAAAATATTTCTTATTCAGAATCTATCAGGGTAAAATTCTTGTTTGTTTTAGGTATTGCAATTCCATCTCGAGATATTCTTTATGCCACTCTGGGAACTCTCATTAAAGAAAGGAAGATTTATCATACTGGAGAAGGATACTTCATCGTTACTCCTCAGACTTACTTCATCACAAATACAACCCCCCAAGAAAATAAGAGAGTTCTGTCAGATGAAAATTCCCAGATGCCAACTTCCATTACATATCTGGTGAACGTGGAGAGCTGTGCAGAGTTAGCCAAAGAAAATGCAGCCCTCATTTCGCATTGTCATTCTTGCCGGTGTTTCCGTGATGTGTGCACTCAGGATGTACAGGAACCACCAGCTGCTGTAGAAGTGACTAGCAAAGGGCAGAAAGGTCTTGTGGAATCCAAATCTTTGGTACACAATCAAGCAGTTTCAGTGTCTGAGGAGAATCACGTCTGTGAGAGTAGCAAACCTTTACCACACACAAAAGACAGAGAAAAAGTCAAGAAGTTTGGCTTTAACCTCTTCTGGCGCAATATATCCAGAAAGGAGAAGTCCAGAATAAAGCACAGCAGTTTCTCTGCCCAGTTCCCACCAGAAGAATGGCCCGTCCGAGATGAAGACAACATGGACAATATCCCTCGAGACATTGAACATGAGATAATCAAACGAATTAATCCCATTCTGACTGTTGACAACTTAATCAAACATACTGTCCTAATGCAAAAGTATGAAGAAAAAAAAATATATAATAGCCAGGGTACATCCACTGATATGCTGACACTCAGATATAAGTATTCTTCAAAAGTGGGAGTTAAGAAAAGACAAGGCTGGTCTGTAAAGCCTCGAAGGCAGGGTCATTTGCACAGGGACAGACACAAAGCCAGGAGTCAGGGAAGTGGGCCTCAGCCAGGAAATGTTAGACTGGAGAAACACCCCAAGCTCCCTGCTACACAGCCTACCTCCATGAATGAAGCAGTGCTTCAGAAACCATTTGGTGAGAATCCATCAGTACTAGGTCCCCATTTGATTTACAAAAAGCAAATCAGTAATCCTTTCCAGGGTTTGGCTCCCCGAGGGAGCCCAATAACCAAAGGGCACAAAATCCAGAAGACCAGTGATTTGGAACCCAATCAGACTGGACCAAAGGGAAAGCCTGTCGAAAGGTCAAGGTCTTTGGTTTCCTCAAGAATCTTTGAGAGTGAAGCCAAACAGCTATATGGTGAGCAATGTAATGATATACTGAGAGAAGAATCCACTTATGTGAATCACTCTACTGTCAAATCTATCAGCGATGATTTTAGAGACCACCTCTTAAATTACTCTCAATGTAATGGTTTGCAAAATGGTAGTAAATGCTGTTCCTTCAGGGAGAGCATGTTGAGATACGACGTGTATGGTGGAGAAAATGAGGTAATCCCTGAAGTCCCAAGGAAGAGTTATTCTCATTTTGACAAATTAGAAGAGACAGAAGAGACACAGCATGTCCTGCCATCTGCAGGGTCCTCTTCTTTAGACCAAGCATCCTCTGCTTGTAGATTAGTTGACAATACAATACACCAGTTCCAAAATCTTGGGCTTTTGGATTACCCAACTGGTGCGAAACATTTGAGACAAATTGAGAGACAAGACCGAGACTCTAAAGAAACTCTAATGGGAAAGGCACGTGTCCAAGAAGCACAGACTGTGTGTCTAGAAAATGAAGGGCTTTCTGATGATGACCAGGCCTTGTATCAGAATGAAGTGGAAGATGAAGATGGGGCCTGCAGTTCACTCTATCTGGACGAGGATGACTTTTCTGAGAATGACGACTTAATTCAAATGTTGCCTGACAACATTCAGTTTTCCTTTCCAGAGGGAAACAAGTGGAATCATTTAGGAAAACAGAACGTGACAGAAAGGCCTCTGACTGAGTACGACAGCAACATACAGAGGTTTGAGCCTCAGGTGCTTAAAGGAAATGAACATTACAAGCTCACTAACCCTGGTGAAAGCCAAAAACCCAACCTTTCTGCTGAAAACTGTATCCTCAATTTAGGAATCCAGTGTGGTTTTAACTATGAGGAGGAACCCAGTGTTGCTGAAGGTGTACAGACCTCAGCACCTGATGATGGAAGTGTATTTGATTACTGCACCACAGGGACAGCCGCTGCTGAGGCCGAAGCCCTACACGGCTCTGTTGGTGATTCAGGAAAGAAACCAGGTAGCCTGAGTCAGAGTGCTCGGAGTCAGAGTGCTCAGTGTCAGGAAATGAGAAAACAGTTCACACACAAGTTGGAGCTCTTCAACACTTCGCATATGCCAGCGTTGGCTCAGGATGTCCAACCTGAACGCAGTCACTTGGAAGGAGCAGAAACCCAGAGCCTGACAGGGGATAGTGGAATAGATTCTCCACGGTAAGTGCACGCATAAGTGAGCAGCCACTAAGCCACGGGAATTATTAAAATCAAGGGCATATTGAGTTAACTAGCGGGAGGCTCCTGCATAAACCTTTTATAATAATGCAGTTCTGCCTGCCTTTACTGAGTCAGTTATATGAAGTTATATTGAAACTCTTACACAATAGGATAGAGTTCATTTTTCATGAACTTGGTTCACTCTTTCGTGAACCAGGATTTAACTGTTCCACTGTTCCACTACTAAAATCTTAAGTTATTTCTAAAGATAGGAAGGAACTACCATAAACCAAGCACTTCCTAAAGTGAAGATTGGATATTTTCACTTAATACTTGGTTCTGTACCGTATGAGATAGAGATGTAGCTATTTTCCATGAATCTTTTCCACACCAATTTGTTTAAATAACATTGCTCAGAGTAGAAACATAAAAGTAGTTTGGTCATAATAGAATAGTTGAGAAATACTGAAAAGTATTTTTTCTCTTTCTTTGTGGCCTTGTCATGGAGAATGTGGGATCTTAGCTCTCCGACCAGGAATTGAACCGGCATGGAACAGGAATAGACCTCCAGGGAAGTCCCTGAAATTATTTTTAAAAGACACCTATAATCACTCTAATATCTAAATATTTTAAAAATCCTTTTTACATTTGGTGTATTTATAACACTTCTGTCTGAACGTATTGATCTGTATATTTTGTCTGTTGAACTCATACTATAGTTACTATTTTGCATGTTGCTTTTTCAATAGAATATAATGAACATTTCTATGTGATTAGTTTTCTAAAAAGTCATCTTAAAATTTGGTGTATATATATATATATACATTAGTTTTATTATTAAATAAAATCGTGTACCTCATTTTGAAACAGTAAAGTAATACAGAAAAGTAAAACTAGAAGTCTCCATTTCCCAGCCTTTTCCATTCCTATTCCAAGGAGGTGACCCAAATATTCTTAGCAGTTTGGCATATATCTTTCAGACTTTTTCCCATGCATTTACAACTATAATTATTTTCTAACAACAGATTATACAGAGCTGTGGCTTTCTTTTTTCACCTAACTTATCATGGATATTTTGCAATCAATACATATATATCTAGCTCATTTTTTAAAATGGCTACTTAGTATTATATTATGTGGACTCTTGTTATTTATATAACCATTATTTTCCTTCCTTTGACATTTCAATTATTCCCAATATTTTGCTTTAATAACTCAATCTGTAGTAAATTGTTGTTATATAAATGTTTGCAGACATTCTTGATTATAACTTTGGCTGAATTCCTGGGAGTCTGCATTTTTTAAACATATGTACTTTATTGGGGAACAATATCCAAGATCTTTCCGCTTGAATAGTTTATATTGTCGTTAAAGTCTCAAAACATGCTGTCTTTGAGGTAAACAATGGTGGTGTGAACCCACGGGGTACCCTTTTTTTCCTCTCTCTGGTAAAAGCAAAAACAAAACCAAAAACAAACCCAAAACAGAGAGGAGAAATTGACATGCAATTGAGAATTTTTTTACACAGGTTATTAGTTCCCCTACCCTGGGATCTAACCCATGCCCCCTGCTGCAGAAGCGTGAAATCTCAACTACTGGACCACCAAGGAAGGAAGTCTCTGAGAAACTGCATTTTAAAAAATTGCTTATAATGTGGTTTTCTGGAAAGACTTTTTATAACTATAATCATTAAAGACACTTATAGAAAAAGAGAGGGGAAATAACATTTGGATATCAATTATATGCTATAATTGTTATGAAGATTAGGGAGACAAAGATGAACAAGATGTTGTTGCTGCCTATAGGAAGCTTAAAACTTAGTCGAAAAGACCAACAAATGAACAAACACCAAAGTGCGAACTCTTCATAACTGTCAAAGAGATGTGGAATTAAGAGTGATGTGTGGGAAAGACACATTTGAGACATCTCAATGTAATAGACAAGAGAGGGAGAAGAGGCAAGGTGGGAGAAGGGACTGTCAAAAGCAAAATGCCAAACCAATAATGTGCGTTGGCTGAAGCAAGGCAGGTATGTTGAATAAGGGACTAACATTGCATACAGCCCTTAGGAAAGAATCATTGTCAATATGAAAAATATTATAGTTGGCTTTTCTCTACCATATGACTTTTCAAAAAAGAAACAAATTACACAAGAAGATATTGGCCACTGCAGTTGTATAGAAGAGTTTTTCAGGGAACTTACTATTTCTGACTAGAATATACTTGATGCGAGGTCTAAGAACAGATATTTAGAAAATGTGAACTTCTTAGAAAGCAGCTGTCAAATAATTGAATTGCTTTTGGAAACCCTTTAAAATGTAAAAGAGTACTTTAGAGTTTTAAAGGTTAACTTACTTTATAAGTTAGTTCCTGTTAGTAAATGTACTGCTTCAAAGAGTACCAAATGAAGATATAATGCCTTGGTTAGAAACCCTTTTAAGGGCAATAATTCTGTTATTTTTAATATCTTTAGGACACAGAGTCTGGCATCTAATAATTCAGTCATTTTGGATGGACTAAAAAGAAGACAAAATTTACTGCAGAACTTTGAAGGCACAAAGAGCAGTCAAACACTTACATCCAGCTCCTTACTACAACTCACTCCAGTGATAAATGTTTAATTCTTTTTTTTTTTTTGGAAACTCTTGTAAAAATGTATAGCATTAATATAGAGTGTTTTCATTAACTGAGTTTATAAGAATTCTCTAAAGCCAAACATATATGTTATTAATCTCATTACATATTTTGTTGTAGTTAACTGGCTTTTTCCCTTTTTTGACACTGATTTTTTTGAAGCTTATTATAAATTTATTGGGGGTATATAGATTGTTTACAATAAAAAAACATGGGACAATTGCTCTCCTAATTAAATATAATTAAGTTGACTATCAGACAGACACTTATTAGTTTTTCAAATACATAAGATGCTAATTTACTACCCAGTAGTGAATTTCTGCACTCACATCAATGCCGAGTATTTACGGTAAGCGGATCTCACCAGATTTCAACACAGAACTCTAGAAAACAGTGTTTTAGGTGCATAGATAATTTGTTTGCAACTAAAGTCTTTTATCACCAGAAAGAATTTGTATCGATGTATTGAGTACTGATACTTCGCAACAAGTATTCCTTCTCTCCAGTCATTGCTGCCAGGGATATTCTCTGTGACCACCTTTAACTTGAGGAAATGGCTCTACACTGTAATTGAATGACAATACCCAAAATTCCTGTGGCCGTAGGCATATGGCTCAACTGTTTCTCTGGCTTCTCCCCATGTTTGAGGCTCTGCATAAAATGGCTGTGAGGAGTCAGGATGCTTTCAATGGTGGAGATAGAAGGGAGGCAGGATGGCTTGTGAGTAAAAGGGAGATTCTGAATTAAGAGATTTAGAGAAAAGGTGGGAGATGGCTGAGAGATACTTTTCGGCTGAGAGATAATTTTCTACATTTGATCCTTTTTGTTCATCATAATACCTACGTAGCCTCACCAGAATTTTTTCTACCAGGTGTTTTCAGACCAAGTAGTAGAATGGTCAGTTCTTTCGGGTTTAGGAAACACATGGGGCAGTCAAGACTGGTTTCAGCGTGTTGGGCAGATGATAATGCTGACTTTCAGTTGAGGGGATGTTTCTTCTAAGAGGTTTCTAAGGATTGTCAAGGATGTTTGAATAGAGAGTACTTTCCAGCTCTCACCATCCAGGTAACAGCAAAGGCCAGAATGATGAAGCTCAGCACTGTGGGGAGCTGCCTCCAGGCCCTGTGAGAGTGCAGAGGATCTGAGACCAGACGCGCCCCTGTTTCACTGTGGTTGGATCACTCACTCCTGACAGCTGGTTTTCGTGGCTCTCACCAACCTACCATGGCGTTCCAAGATTAACTGTGGTCACTGGGATATTCAAAAAACCCTGGGTAAAGTACCAAGGGTTATCTGGAGAGAAAAGCCCTGTGGGGGAGGCAAAGATTTAGGGGGTCTTACAGCTTGGAGTCAGCACCAGTGAATGGAAGTTAAGAGAAGAAAAAAAATTCAGCTCATTATGAAGAACTTATTAGATAAAACTATCTGAAGATGAAGTAGGCAACTCTGTAAACAAATGAACTTCCCACCATTTAGGACATTCAAGCAGAGGCTTGGTGATCCCTTGACGGGTATGCTGTAGAGGTATTTTCAGTACTTTTCTTAAAAGCATGACAGAACTAGACAATTTTGAAGATTCTTTCCACCAGTAGAGTGAAGGTTATATAAAATATATCCAATTTTTTTAAAAAGGGGAAAAAAAGATTCACTGAGGGTCTTGTGAAATACTGAACTCACTCAAAATGCCCAAGTACTGCTTCCAGGTCTCCATGTCTGCACTTTCCCTACCAATCCTTGGTAAAAGGAGTACCGACTACTCTTCTTTGATCCTGGGCCTGGACAATTGTCTTAATGCAGTGGGGAATCCAAAGTCTTTCGTGACTCTGGCCACATCTAGGGACCAATGAAATTTATCTAGTTTTTTCAGATACATTCAATACTCTCTAAATGTATTAAATGAAGCCTATTATGAAACCAGTAAACCTGCCTTCTGTAAAATACAACATATGACCACAGATATTAAAGTTGAGTGTACATGTTCTTAAATTCTTGTTTGGGAGATTATTCTCTACAGTGGGTGACTTGAATTTATTTTCCCACTATTAATTTTTGTGTGTGGAAATTTTGCTTAATGATTTTCTTTCCCACTTCTGTTTGCTGAGAGAAAACCGTTCTCTTGAAATAGCGTTGGTGACCTGAGTTTAGGAGTCAGATGAGTTTAAATCATAATTCCAATCCTTCATAGCTGTATGATGGAGAAAGTTACCAAGCTTCTCTAATTCATTTTTTCTCATCTGTAAAGGAAGATAGTAATGATATATACCTTATAAGAATTGTAAGATTTGAGAATAATCTATTTAAAGTGCCCAAAGCAGGAGGCACCTAACATTGTTACAAATATATGTGTGTATTTTTGTATATTTATTCACAAAACTCATCTATATTTGGCCCATTATAGAGGTCTCTTGTTTTTGCCAGGTTGTCTGGAAATCCTCCATTTAGAGATTCAGTCCTTCAAGATTATAGAAAAGTATCGTTAACCAAAATCCAGACATTTCTGGGCAAGGTATTATGCTTTTGGCTAACAAGTTTTCAGTTAATTTCTTATGCTATAAATAGGAATAAAATATGCAAAGCATGGGCTTATTGTGGCTTGTCATATAATGTCAGATCACGTTCTTCTTCTTTCTCCTCTTTCATCTGGGATCTCAGACCCCTCAAAATCCTCAGAGTAGCTGGCTTCTGTAAACAATTTTCAATATTTAAATAATCTTAATAGAAACTGTACATACCCTTTGCCTAACTCCTTGCTAACTGAAATATCAGTTTCTTTGCCAGTGGCTAAACTTACACCTACTCAGTAATGCAACCCTATCACATGCTGGTGTGACATTGTTAAGTTTCATTTGTATCTCATTCTTATATTAGAATAATCATGAATCAATTATTACTAAATGCAGTTTAGCAGACAGAATGTTTCACAGTGTCAGCTCCATGAGGAAGAGTAGAAAGAGCCATAGCAGAGAAAAAACTGGGATCAACTGCATTTTGAGAATCCATCCTACAGTTACCTGAGAAAGCTTTTAAGGAAGGGGAAGACAGACTAATGCCTAGAAGGAGTGTGGGAGAGACATGAGGGTCATGAGACAAGAATGGCCAAAGAATATATTAAAAAGAAACTCATGACTATCTTGCTGGCCTCTACAGATCTTTGTCTCACTTGAAACCTTAGAAATTTGTTCCCTTTTCAGTAGTGAAAGTGAAAGTCACTTAGTTGTGCTTTGTGACCCCATGGCCTATCCATGGAATTCTCCAGGCCAGAATACTGGGGTGGGTAACCATTCCCTTTTCCAGGGGATCTTCCCAACCCAAGGATTGAACCCAGGTCTCCCCGCATTGCAGGCGGATTCTTTACTAGCTGAGCCACCAGGGAAGCCCAAGAATACTGGAGTGAGTAGCCTATCCCTTCTCCAGCGGATCTTCCCGACCCAGGAATTGAACCTTGGTCTCTGGCATTGCAGTGGGCTAGCAGTAGCTATTCCATTTCTTGGGGAATGGTGCCCTCTTCTGAAGAGACTGAGTGATTTACTCAGTTTGATTGAAACTTTGATTCAAAGCTTCTACAAAGTAATTGACTAAAGAAACAGACCTTCTTCCTAAGGTTAAACCTTTAAAAAGCTTTCCCAAACAATTTGAATTATGAGCTAGATATAAACAGAAGTTATACATGTGATAAATAAATATGTTCAAAGCTGTCTCCTTGCCAACACTGTCAAAACCTGAAGCTAAAAGAAATAGAAGTACCTCTGTACATCATCTCCGTTGTATTGTTATATCAGGGGATCCCCCCAGTTCCTTGAACTATCAGCAGGAGAGGCATTTTGCCCCTATTTTACTAACAAAAAGCCAGGTTTTACAGCTGGCCAAGGTCATGTGGCTAGCAAGGGTAGAAACCACCTTTTCTTGTTCCCTCTTTCATTTTCTCCTTAGTACTCTCCTCAACCTCTGCCTTCAACATCTCTTGACCCATTTGTAGCTGCCCCTTAAACTGTTTCCATGTCCTAACATTTTAAAATGGTGGTTCAATTCCTCACATAATCTTGACATGAAGATGGCAAAATGGTTCTTTTTACCTTCTACTTTCTAACTATGAAATAAAAATAAAAATCTAGCCCACTAAGGTTTGAGAAAGACCAGAGAGGCAGGTTTATAATCATCTTGTTTTTATAGAGTTTAATGAGCCAAAACCGAGGCAAGGAAAATCTTATGGAATGTCACAACAGAGCAACAGATGAGGCATTTCAACTCTCAAATTTTGAGAAATTGTATCAGGAACTCTGGCAAAATATTTGGAAAACAAAGATGTTCTAGTAATACCACGTTTTGAGTTACTTGTACATTTTAATTATTCATTCTACCCCCTTTGTGTTCCCCCTCCCCCATAAATTTCATCATCTATATAAATCTTTTGAGACTTACAGGGACCAAATATGAAAAAATGAATTATCCATTCCATCATCTCCATTCCTAGTGTTTTTGTTTGATGCCCACTGAGAACACATGTAGTGGTACTCCAGTTTTTTTCAGCTAAGCCACACTTTAGTCCAGTTATTTATGACTCAGTTTAATTTCCCCACCGTTGCCCTCTCCACCTGACACAGACAGCAGTCAGAGTTTTGATTCAATGAGTTTGGTGCTTAGAATGTAGGGTTTGTAGAGTGTCCCAAACCATAGAAGGTCATTCTAAAAAATACTAATATACTTATTAGTCTCTTGCTTAGGGAGTCTCAAACAGTCTAGTTCTTTTTCAGACCTGTTGTGTGACCTCCAACATAACAATAAATGCCAAAAATAGTTGAGGCACTAAAGCTTTATCTGTATTTGATTTTCAACTATAACATAATAACAGCTATTCCTATGATTATCCCAATTTTGTACACGTGACATTCTTAGACACATCCACTCCTGTGTTTCTATGCACATCATACCTTGTTGTATGGCTACAAAGACTTCACAGTGGTAGAGTTGGGAGTGGGTCTGAGTGGGACCTAAAGGTTTTAGAACAGCACCAGTCTAGAGATACATAGCTATTATGATTTAGGGAGAGACAAGCATTTTTTCACCATCAACTGAACACCCCATTTGTTCACAGTACTGAATCCATAAGGTCACTTTAGATAAACGTATAGCCCCTGATTTCAGGCCAACCCATAATTATACAGAAGACCTATAGCAATCACAGATTTATATTTGGTGTTTCAGTTATTCAAGACGAATAATCAAACTCTAGGACGTGTCAGTTCAGTTCAGATGCTCAGTTTTGCCCAACTCTTTGGAGAATTGTAGCAAACTGAAATGTTGCCAAGACTTAACTTTGATACTCATGTTACAAAGCTGGTGTGCTAGACACTGTCAAGAGGTTTGCCAGTACGCCTGCACCTACGTCTCAATTTGTTTTTTCTCCACTCAAGAGTAGCTAGGTTGATGAGATCATGAAGAGAGAAAAAGAAAGGGGCTGTGAAAAGAAAGTCAAAAACAAGCTAGCACCAGTGTTGTAAGAAAAGATATATGCCAAAGAGCCTTTTGTAGTATCAAAAGGTTTCCAGTTTTGTTCAAGGTTGTAACTCACGGTCAGTTAATAACCATAAGTAAAATCCTTTTATCCATTGCAAATACATAAGCTTTCGAAGACATCTTAGGCTTGTTTCTTTCCTAGATTTCTCCAGATTGTCCCTATTATTCATTCTATGTTTTATGGGAACATCTTTCCCAAAACGTTTGGTAAACTCAAAGCTTTCAGGTTGGTGTGGCAGAGAAAGCAATGATCTGGGATTCAGGAGATGAGCGCTCTAGTCCTCATTGTGCCACTGATAGTGTGACTTAAACCAAATTAATCCTCTTCAGGGGGTTGTGTGCTGAGTCGTTCGGTCGTGTCCCACTCTTTGCGACACATGGACTGCAGCCCGCCAGGCTCCTCTGTCCATCGGTATTCTCCAAGCAAGAACACTGGAGTGGGTTGCCATGCCCTCCTCCAGGGGACCTTCCCAACCCAGGGATCGAATCCGGGTCTCCCGCATTGCAGATGGATTCTTTACCGACTGAATCACCAGGGAAGTCCCTTACAGTGTTAGTCTCTTCTAATGTCAAGTGGGTAGGGTGGGAAGGACCTAAAATGAACAAAGGATTAACTTCACAGCTAAAACTTTGAGGGAAGGTTGCTCGGACCTGGCCTTCACCCCCAAGCCCACCTACTCCGTTGCAGACCCCGCGACGCCCCTTCCCATCAACGCTAGGTGGCTGGCTTCGCGCGTAGCCGTTAAACGTTAACGCCTCACTCCGCAATGGGCGGGCCCGAGGCCAGCAGCTTCCGGCGGCGAAAAGCAACGAGACGCGTGGCGTTCGCTTAGCCCTGTCCCGGGCATGTCCTCCTTCCAGCCAGTCGCGCCTGTGAGCCACGCTCCACCGCCTTTGGGGTTCTCCCCAACGCCTGCACTGCACGCTGGGAAGCTCCAAATTATCTCCGCTGGGCTGCGGAGAATTGTTCGGAGTGGGGGATGGGGCGAGAAAGCGGAAAAAAAAATGCTGAACATTTTATGCTAATCAGTTTGCGTATCCTTTATGGAGATTGGCCAGGGTTTTACTCTAGAAGCCAATTATTTCAGAATAAGGGTGGGTCAGTCGAGACTCTTCGCATTGATTGGCTGGGAGACGGCGTCGCAAGGAAGGCGTTTAAACCGGGAGTATCCGGGATTATTTTCCCCCGCCGTGCGATGCGTGTTCCGGAAGTGACGCACGGCCTTGGCCTGGAGGCCGTCCAGCCCCCGCTTCCTTTCACGCTGTCGCTGCCCGTAGGTGGTTGTGGCCACGGTGCCCAGAGGGAGGCGGCAGCAAGCGGTGGAGGCGAATGATGCCTGGGAAACTCCTCTGGGGGGACATTATGGAGCTGGAGGCACCCTTGGAGGAGACCGAGAGCCAGAGGAAGGAGAGGCAAAAGGTGCGCTGAGGATGGGCCGCGCCTCCTGGGCAGCGCCGGCTTGGGCGGGGAGGGAAGTCTCCCTGATGGTCTGTCACCAACCGGGCCGGAGCATCCGAGGGCCTCTCCTCGCGCCGGCCTCGTTCCTGGGAGGTCGCTCTGGAGCCATTCCAACCTCCACATCCCCAGCCGGAGAAGGGCAGCACTGGGCTTTGGCCCAGCCTCCCGTGGTCCCCCAGTCCTTCCCGTCGGCGCCTAAGAGATGGGCAGACTCAAGTTCTCATCGCGGAATCAATTCTTTCCTCTTCTTAAGCAGCGAGGCCTGTCGTTTGGTTCTCGTTGGCCGTCTTAGAAGATGATTTAAGAAAAACGATTGCCTTGAATATGTGTAACTTCTCCGTCGTCCTGTCCTGTATGCGAGAATCTTGGGGAAAGCGATCTTAGCTTTACAAACCTCGATAACGGGTCAGTAGAGGATTGAGGAAAAGTGTTACAGCGAACATTGCCAGGATTTGGCTGATAGAGATCATGTGGGTTATTATTATTTTTGTTGCTGTCTTGCTATTATTATTAATAGTCCTTTCTCATAGTGTTCTCATTCAATTCACAAATATTTTAGAGCCTAATTTATGCCAGACTCTTTGCTGGGCACCAAGAAGGTCCCTGCCCTCAAGGAGTCCGTTAGAAGAGTTGCAGAGACTTCCCGCCCCACTTCTCAAGAGACTTAGAGAAAAGGAAACAGAGCTTTGGAGGGTAAGGAAGCAGTATTTGAAGCCTGACACTTGACCAAAGAATGAAAATATTCTGCATAGTTCCAGAGAGCCATACCTACCCTTCTGACCTTGTCGACAGGGTAGACCTGCCATTCCAGCCAAACAGTTATTTATTTATTTATTTATTTATTTATTTATTTATTTATTTATTTATTTTATTGTGGTAAAATACACGTACCATAAAATTTACATTTACTTTTTAAAATTAATTAATTTTTTTTTGGCTGCCCTGGCATGTGGGATCTAGTTTCCCAACTAGGAGTTGAACCAGGGTTCCTTGTGTTGAGAGCATTGAGTCTTAGCAACTGGACCACCAGGGAAATCCCTTTTTAAAGTATATAGTTTTGTAGCAGTAAGTACAGTCACATTTGTTTGCAGACATCATCTTCATTGATCTCCAAAACTTTTCATTCTCCCAAACTGAAGCTCTGTGCCCATTAAACATCAACCTCCTCAGTTGCCCTGTCTCCCCATCCTTTGACAGCTACCATTCTCCTCTCTGTCTCTATGCATTTGACTACTTTAGATAACTCCTGTAAGTGAAATCATCAAGCAGTTATTTTAGTTTTTGCTCCTCCAAAAATACTTGTCCCTTGTTTGGCATCCATATCCTGTCCATCTGTCAGATTTTAGTTTGTGTCTGTTACAGCCACTCCAGTGGACACATACAGTAATCTCATTCCCCCTTACAGTCTTATTCCAGTGCTGACTTTATAATTTGATTAGCGTTTATTATGCACTTCCTTGTAAAGTTAGCTCATTCTTCCTGTGTGTATCCTTCCCTCAGATTTCCCAAAGATTGTTGAGGGAAATTACCATATCTTTGCCCATGATTATATTTCACTTTATCTTTGTAAATTGGTAGTTTTCACATTGTAGTTTCTCCAGATATGCTCGTTGATTTTACTTTAATTATGAAAGATAAGGAAAGATTTGGAAACAGTACCAACTAATAGAGCATTCAAATAGTGGTCTGGCATTGAGATGAAGGTAACTGGGTTTGGATGTGTTGAGATATGGAGCTGGGCCTTAGGTTCTCAGAATTGGAGTGCAGGTTAGGAAGGAAGCCTGGAAATGTAGAAGCCATGAAAATGGTGTGAAAGTGTACATAAAGAACAGAGACTTAAGCATCCGCAAAAGGAGAAAGAGGAAACATCGAAGAAGATAGAGGTAAGAGAGTTAAGAGGGGACATTGTGTGTCTTGGAAGCCAAGAAAGTGGAGAATGTTGAGCACTGTGGATCTGATATGCAACAGTGTATTTCATCACCTTGGTATATTGCTGGGCCTGGACCTACAGGTCTCATTTTTCCTTGCTTCATCTCCCTGAAGTGCAGGGCCCAGGAACAATTCAAACCCCAAGGCTGGGTCTATAAATAATCTTGTTTTTCTATAGAACCTATTGGTTTGATGAGATGTGAGCTGGTTCAGTTAACTAAAGATCAAATGATGTAACATATAACTGTATAGCTTGTATTAATGTAAAGCTCTAGTGTTTACAAAGCATTTTCATATATGTTATTCATTTTTCATAGCAACATTTATGGATGAGAAACTTATATGTGAAAGTATTCTGTATAAACTGTGTAAATCATGGTGAAATATTTTGGTGGTGGTAGTTTTAACAAGACTAGTCATTACTGTGTAATTTATTTTGAACGTTTGACCAAGTAATTTTGAAGTGCTAAATTTCCAAAACATTTCTTGCTGTCTGCCAATATTAAAACACTGGCCACTAGCTTGGCATTTCAAAACTAAAGTTGCAGAAAGCCACCTCCTTTCCCCCTTTTTAAGTGCTGTTAACCAATTTTTTTTTCTTTCTGTTATTCAAATTTTAAAAGCTTAAATTTCTGGGATTACTAATACAGTTGTCCTTCCATAGGAGTATTAACAATCATGGTTTTATATAAATTACATACTTTGGTTTCTGTTTATCAGAGTTCAGAGAGGAAGCATGATGTGAAGAGAGCATGCGCTTTCAAGTCAAATAGCACTTTCACTTGCAGGAAATCCCATATGTGGGTCTTTGGCAAGTTACTTATATCTGAGAACTTGTTTGGCAAAGCTAATACAGGTTCCCTATCCCTTATCCAAAATCCTTGAGGCTAGTTTTGGAATTCAGAACTCTGGGGATTTTTAAAGGGTAGCATCTCGGTAGAGTTTGGGGCCCCCAACCTATAATCAAATGCTTTAATGTTAAATATGAATATTCATACTGAATGGAATAAATAAAGATTATAAATAGTTTTATGTTTTCTGAAGTCAAATTTTGGCACAAAATGATTTGAGGACAGGTAAGGTTTTGTCTCCAAATAAGTTACAAAAAAACTTTCGGTTTTCAGAGCATTATGGATATCGGAATTTCGGATAAGGGATTATGGACCTGTACTTCCCTTATAGGGTTGTTATGAAGATTTAAACAAGATAAGCTGAAAACATTTTACACAGTGCTGGGTAGGTACTCAATAAATCTTAATTTCTTTCTTGAAGATATTAGAAATTTTTGCTTTTTAATTTATAGTCGAGTTCTCATTCTTTTACTGAAAAGGAACTAATTCAGTTTCCCTTAAATGTTATAATGGGATTAGAGAGGGACTAGAGGCCAAGTCTTAAGAGTGCAAGAGTTGGGATGAGAAAGAAAACAATGGATAGCAACTAGTCTAGAATTCTACCAGCTAACTTTTTAAGATTGTGATAAATTGAGCTTTGCTGGTTGGGGGGAGTCATACTCTAACTTGTCTAGAATCTTAAAAGCAGACCTCGTGACCCTCCTGTCACTGCTTCTTTGTCTTTCCACAGAGTGATAGAAGGAAGTCAAGGCACCATAATGACTCAGATGAGAAATCAGAAACAAGAGAAAATGGTGTTACAGATGACTTGGATGCTCCCAAACCCAAAAAAGCTAAAATGAAAGAGAAGCTAAATGGTGACACCGAGGAAGGATGTGATAGACTTTCAGATGAATTTTCTAAATCTCATAAGCCAAGAAGAAAAGATCTATCAAATGGAGATATTGATGAACATGAAAAAAGATCAAAGCGAGTGTCATCTTTAAATAGTTCTACTCATAAATCAAGTGATAATAAACTAGAAGAGGTATGGATTTTTTTTTGTTTTGCATTTGACATTATTCTTGAAATAGAATTTGATTTTTGTAGACTAATTAGAATTGATTCTATAATATTTCCTGCTTAATGTCCAATACTGTCAGTTGGACTGGGGGATCTATAGTGCTGAAACCTGAGCCTTTTTTTCTTTGTCCCTTGTTTTTTTCATCATATTGCCTTTTTCTTGGTGCAGAGGTTGGTGGAGAGGGAGTGGTGGTCAAATTTAAACCTTTCCTGTACATTGGGTTCCTAAACAGATTTTCCAAATTGCTAATTTATGGTCACCTACTTGTATTCTTGTGGTTACTTCAGTCCTTGCCAGTACTCATTAAGTAAATTCTGACTTTTCTGAAAACAGGGTACATAAAGTCTTCTTAATGTTGTATATTTTGCCTTATTATTATTGTACTTCTGTAACAACAGCAACTTTAAATGATTTTTAGGTCTTATTGTAATTCAGTCTTAAAGCTGTTTGCTTTTTTTAAGCAGAAATGACACATACACAAATGATCTGAAGATCTCTGTTCTCCTGGGTATTAATTTTTGGGGGAGGTATAGAAAACATGCTTAGTGTAGAATCTTCATTTCTAGGTCACTGCTTTTATCAGTATCTGTTAGTGTAGGTATTTTCTTGCACTGAATTTATTCAATTTGTTTTTGTGTCTTCCTCTAGCAGAGTTCATAGGTTTATTTAGGTGTTATAAATTGTCAGTAAATTACTCAGACCTTCAGAAAGAAACAACTTTGAGATTCTTAATAACTTGGTGTTTACTATTCTTTATATTTAAAAAATCTGATAGTTGCTCTTAATTTAGATACGTTTGAACTGAATGTGCTATCTTTGGGAAGCTTTGAGAGAAGATGTTGAATCCTTGCTTTGCAGTGTGGTGCAGTTTGTGAGTTTGCTATCTGTCAGGAAGCACATCTGTTAGAAAGTTGATCTAAAGAAGGCCCTGCAAATCTGAGTTGCTCAGTAGTGGAATGTACATCTTGCTGTGTTGGGATTTTTGCCTGCTATTCTGGTCTGTATTGTAATAAGCTTTACTGTTTATTATTTTGTTTAGATTATGTTAGAGTTCAGGAATTCTACTTTTAGGAGTTTTCTTCCTAAAGACATAATCATGAGGTGTGCAGAGTTGTATGAATCAGTATCTTATCACAGTGATGCTGATAATAGCAAAAAACTTAAACATCTTAAATGTCTGATAGTAGACAAATTGGTTTAATAAAATGTTGCTATATTCATGCAGTAGAATGCATTGATTCTAAAGAGCATAGGTATGTTAAAAAGATATTCAGTCTATCTTATTAAATGCAAAAAAAGCAGATTACAAAATAGTATATACAGTATGATTTTATTTAATTTAAAAATGTATATATGCATAGAGTGAGGATTGGACAAGTATGTGTTTCAAATGTGGTTTTAACTGACCGGATTGTAGATAACTTTAAAATGTTTTTCTATTAATATATGGTTTCTAAAATTTCTGCAATGAAACTGTATTACATTTGTAATAAAATTTTTTCTTTTAATCTTAAAAAAATAACAGCATTTAGGTTTGCTTAAATGGATTACATTTGCTTTTGATATTATGTCCTTTATCTGGTTCTTGGTTTGAAAATTGCTATTGTGTATGATTTTATAATTATTTTCTTTAAACAACCAATAATAAAGTTTATAGATATATTGTCTTTGTTCTATATATGCATTGACTAATATACAAAGTTTTCAATAGATGTTAAATTATAATATATGTATGTATAACCTGATATATATGTTAGAGAAATTTTCAAGCTTACAGAAACTCTTCCTTGTATGAGTGAACTAAAATATGCTTTTTAGATTCACAGAACAACTTACTTAACTTTTAGAAACAATTTACGTTCCTCATTGCTTAGTTTCTTTTGAGGCTGGTTTATAGTCTGGTGTTAATCTTGTAATTAATACTGTCTATATCTGTGAATATGGAGTTATTGAATAACTCTTCTGTAATATCTTAGTCAAGTGGAATTATATTTTGATTTATGTAGTAAATGTATGTCTAAAGGAAGTTTTATGTGTGAGTTAATCGTTTTTAAATGCTTTATGGGAAAATGTATTAAATAAGCTTGATGTTTAAAGGGATACTTTCGAGATTAAAAGAATTTCCCATTAATTTATCTTATAAGTTACACAGTTTTTGCAGGTACTAACGAAAAATTGATTTGCTAGCTCCTTTAGTAAAACTAAAAGCAGTAAATGCATAAAAGATTCTAAATACCTAGTTGGATATGAACTATATTAGAACTTTGATTTCGTTTTGACAGACCCTAACACGTGAACAGAAAGAAGGAGCCTTCTCCAATTTCCCTATTTCTGAAGAGACTATAAAGCTTCTGAAAGGTACAATGAATTTTAATGCATATGCAATTGAAAATCTAAAACCAGATTTTAGAAAACTCTTGTACCTTTTCTGACCCAGAGGAAAATGTACAAAACATAGAGAAATAGCTTTTATAATGGCAATTATTTCTACATCATTTTTTCGGTATTCTGATCAGTTTTTAACTTTGAAGAATTAAATGTATTTGTTAAAAGTTGAGACCAATTTTTAAATAATTCCTCTTTGGGGTAGGAATAGATGTAGATGTTGCTAGGTGATATATCTTTAGGCACATGTTGATGAATCAGAAATGTTAATTTCAAATAAATGTGTTTTTTCCTAATGCCAGTCTTAAGTAAATATTTCCATGAAATCTCGTTTTACAGGTCGAGGGGTAACATATCTCTTTCCTATTCAAGTTAAGACTTTTGGTCCTGTATATGAAGGAAAAGATTTAATTGCTCAAGCGCGGACAGGAACAGGAAAGACATTCTCTTTTGCCATCCCCTTGATTGAAAAACTCCAAAGAAATCAAGAGACAATTAAAAAAAGCCGCTCACCAAAGGTAACCATTATAGGGAGTAAAAGGTTTAAACATTACTCTAACGGAAGGCAAAGGAAAGAAGATACCGGTCTTGGAAATTTCTTGGTGGCCCAGTGGTTAGGACTTGGCGCTTCTACTGCCATGACCCTTGCTCAGTCCCTGGTCCGGGAACTAAGATCCTGCAAACTGCATGGCATGGCCCCAAAAAAGAGAAAGAAAGGAAGAGTGTGCTGGTCTTAAGTTCAAGTGCCCCAAAGATAGAAAAGTTACTCCTGGGGCATAAAGTAAAAATTTGGGGCCTAAAGCAAAAGTTTTATTTTTAAGATAAATCTCAAGTGAAGCTAAAGTGAGTTATTGCGTATGAATGTAATGTCTATGGATCCATAGATGTCTTTGATAACTATATGTTATAAAGCCTGCATATCTAATGTCTTCTTTTTTTCAGTCCTAACCTTTGCTCTTTTTCTTTTTTTTCTAACCTTTGCTTTTAAACAGTGATTTTGCTAGAGGTATTGATTTATTTGGTCATTCAGTAAATAATATTTATTTTATTGATTGACTTTAAGAGTATTATAGATATGACACTGAAGATCTGTGTTAATAATATGAGCAGTAAGGAACAGAGAGGACCTAGTGAAATTTTGTCCTAAACTTTGACCTTTTTAGAACCTGTGTTCACTTTCAGGTTCATAAAAGTGCAGAAGGAAAAAACAGCATTGGGACTTCCCTGGCCATCAAGTGGCTGAGACTCCAGGCTTCCACTGCAGGGGGCACAGGTTCAGTCCCTGGTACCTGGGCATCCCCAAATAGTGTGAAAGTAAATTCACATATATGACTATAGTTAAATAATAATGGTCTTGGAACAGGACAGATCTTTTTTAGAGAGTTCTGTTTCTTAGGTGAAATCAGGAAGATTGAAAGTAATAGCAATAGGATACAATCCCAACACTATCTTTAAAACTTTCATGCTAGAAGGATATTACTGGAGATTCCAGCTCTGTCACTTCTAGCTATTTGATCTTGGGCAAGACTCAACTTCTCTAAGACTCATCTTCCTCATTTGCAAAATTGGGAAGATAATACCACATCATAGGTTTTTTTTGTGTGAGGATTAAATTAAATCGTGTAAAACACTATTGTTTGCATAATTATAATTGACCCTGTACATAGAAATGTTATGGCTACCTTTTGTTAAATCTGCAGTTTCAAAATATAAAAAAAGGGAAATGAAGTGTAAATCAATTTCTATATAACCTGTTTGAAGCATGAGTTTTATTTGCTTAATGAAACAAGTAGGTCTCTTGGAATCCTGTGTAGAAGAAGCTCCTCTCATTAAACACCAAACAGTTAAGACCATTCTCCCATGTGTGTGTGCTAAGTCACTTCAGTTGTGTCTAACTCTTTGAGATCCTATGGACTATAGCCCACTAGGTTCATCTATCCAAGGATTCGCCAGGCAAGAATACTGGAGTGGGCTGCCCTGTCTTTCTCCAGGGGATCTTACCTACCCAGGGATCACACTCACATCTCTGTACAACTCCCGCATTGGCAGGCGGGCTCTTTACTGCTAGCGCCACCTGGGAAGCCCTGGGTTCTCTGGTTTTAGCTACAAATTCAATTTTATATGCTAATTGCAATTTAAATAAATTGAACTATTTCTTTTTAAAAAATGGCACATGTTGGACATTCATTCATTCATTCAACAAATATTTTTTGAGTATCTGTTTGGTGCCAGGCACTGTTTGAAATCCAGGAAATAATAGTAGCTCATACTGACATAAATCCCTGCGTTCATGGGGCTTACATTTTATTTTATTTTTTAATTTTTAAAATTTTAAAATCTTTAATTCTTACATGCGTTCCCAAACATGAACCCCCTCCCACCTCCCTCCCCATAACATCTCTCTGGGTCATCCCCATGCACCAGCCCCAAGCATGCTGTATCCTGCGTCAGACATAGACTGGGCAAGATAGACAGCAAATATGTAGAATATAAATATTTTATACAGTAAAAGTGTTAAGAAGAAACAGTTAATCAGGGTTGGGAGGATATGAAAAGAAGGTTAGGAATCCTTTTGAGAAAGTGACTTTTGAAAAGAGATCTGAAGGAAGTAATGGTGGTTTTCAGTCCCTAAGTCATGTCCAACTCTTGTGACCCCATAGTTTATAGCCTGCCAGGCTCCTCTATCCATGGAATTTTCCAGGCAAGAATACTAGAGTGGGTTGCCATTTCCTTCTCCAGAAGGAAATAAAGGGGGATATAATAAACATAAGCCGTCCTTGTTATTGTTTGTGCTCTGTCTTTAAATACTATGACGTTAATGATGAGATTTCTAGTTTTAAATGCATCTTTAAAAAGTCTCAGTTTGAATTTAGAAGTCTATAGAAATTTATTTTTTTGTTTTTTAAACCTTTTGCAAGGTACTTGTTTTGGCTCCAACAAGGGAACTGGCAAACCAAGTAGCCAAAGACTTCAAAGATATAACTAGGAAACTCAGCGTGGCATGTTTTTATGGTGGAACATCATATCAAAGCCAAAGTGAGTAACTGTATTTGATGGTAGTACAAAGATCTATTTGCTACTGAAATCTAAAAGTATGATGTGAAAATCTATATTTGAATTTTATGTATTACTGATATTTCTCTCCTCTCACAGTTAATCATATTCGAAATGGTATTGACATCTTGGTTGGGACCCCTGGTCGTATCAAAGACCATTTGCAGAGCGGCCGGTTAGATCTTTCTAAACTGCGCCACGTTGTGCTTGATGAAGTGGATCAAATGTTAGATTTAGGATTTGCTGAACAAGTTGAAGACATTCTCCATGAGTCCTACAAAACTGGTATATACTAATTCAAAATAAGCACATTTAGCAATTATTCTCTTACCTAAAAGCTTATGAATTGTTTATTTTATAATTTTTAATATTAATGCATGTCCCCAGGGTTACAAGAATGTTTAGTAGTATACATTAACCATTTTCTTCACTCTCCATGTTTTCTTACGTGTATTATTTTATAGAAGTAGTTTTACCAGCTTATTTGACTGATTTCGTTGCTCATTGTTCTTTCTTAAATTTGTATCTTCCTCTTTGGTTCAGTTTTCTTCATATTTTCCCTCAGTTTTGAAAGTTGAAAGTTTTAATAACTGTTGTTAATAACTGTTGTAGAGTTCAAAATTCACCCCAAGTTTTGAATTTTTCATAATTTCTTTGAAATTTGGGGGCATTTTTAAGAGCTGACTATTTTGTGGGATATTAAGAAATAAAGCATTTGAATTCTTTTTGTTTATTTAAGATTCTGAAGACAATCCTCAGACTTTACTTTTTTCTGCAACTTGCCCACAGTGGG
This sequence comes from Ovis aries, assembly GCF_016772045.2. NCBI lineage: Eukaryota > Metazoa > Chordata > Mammalia > Artiodactyla > Bovidae > Ovis > Ovis aries. The sequence continues at coordinate 24,420,620 of NC_056078.1, forward strand.
TATACAAAGTTGCAAAAAAATACATGAAATCCAGATATGAACAGGTTGACCTTGTTGGGAAAATGACTCAAAAGGCTGCAACTACTGTGGAAGTAAGTAGCTTTCCGTTGTGATAGATTTTAGCTTTTAGTTGGTGTTTTGAAATTTGTTGAAGCTAAATGTATGTTTTGGGTACCAATTCAGGACAAATCTTTTGTTTTTGGTCCTTAGTCAGTAAGATGCCTAGGTATTTCTATAGTCTAAGACTGAGGAGCAGAGTAAAATAGGGGAAAAAATTTGTGAACAGGCAAGTCCTAACAGGAGAGAGATACAAATATCCATAGAGACAGATTTAAAGTATGTAGAATGTGAGAAGTGAGGTGATTGATCACAGTTTGCTGGTGTTGGGATAATATATTAAAGCTTGGGTGGAATAAAGATCCTCATTTCATACCCTGTACCAACAGTATTCACCAATATTTTAAAAAATTAAGCCATAAAATAATTTACAGAAGTTTGTAGATCATTATTTGATTTTAGGGAGGGAAGACTCTTCTAGACATAAAGATAGAAGACACCATAAAGAAAAGCTTTATAATGTTGACTCTATGAAAATGTAAACTTGTAGTATATTTTTTAAGAGAATTAAGGTAAGATTTGCATTACTTTTGACATGTGTCACGTATGTCACCTTCACGTTTGATAGATGTACGTATATGTGTGCGTAGATGAAGACAGTCCAGAGGAACAAGAGTGTGATCTATAAACACAACATAATGGCTAAAAAGAATTTGAGTAATAAAAACCAGATTACAAAATTCTAAGTACAGAATTGTACTATTTTAAAAGATACACAAATAATCCTAAATAGATTCTTTAGATATTTATAGGTGGATAGGTGGGAAGGATAAGCATCAAACTAATACTAATGATTACTTCTGGGAAGGAAGAGCTCTTTAAAAACAAAAAAACTCAGAAAGTTACCGTCACAGTAGAAAAAACCAATTTATTTTTTTTTGAAAAAACCAATTTTTAAAAGTATCTTTAATAGCTAGTGTTCACATTATCCTGTTTGTCCTTTTTTTGGTAAGTAGTTCGTTTGACTATGTATTCACATAAGATCCTTATATTGCTACTGGTTTATACGTGTTTTAATTTTTTTTTTATTCTTGTGTTGAATGTTTATTCACCATATCTTTTTCTTTTTTAAAATTAAAATATAGTTGATGTGTAATATTATGTTAGTTTCAGGTGTATTAAATAGTGATCTGATATTTGCATATGTTATGACATGGTCACCACAATAAATCTGATAACCATCTGTTCCCATACTAAGTTGTTGCAGTATTTTTGACCATATTCCTTATGCTGTATATTGCATCCTTGTGGCGTATTTATTTTATAATTAGAAGTTTTTACCTATCAATCCCTGTCACCTGTTTCAGGCCCCTCCCCCTCACTTTGGCACTTCAAAACAGTACCACTGTTTAGTATTTTGTGTCTATGTTTCTGTTTTCATTTTTTTGTTTTTTAGGATTCCGCATATAAGTGAGATCATACAGTATTTGTCTTTTCTGTCTGACATTTTCTAGATTCATCCACGTAGTTGAAAAAGGCAAGGTTTCATTTTCTTATTTATCATTGAGTAATATTCCATCACAGATATCTTCTTTATGCATTCATCTATTAAATGTTTTAAATACAGATTCCTCTGTCCTTTCAAGATTCCTCTGTCCCATCTTTTCTTTGCAGTTTTTAATTGGATAAAAGATTGTCTTTCAAGTTTCCCATAGTTTCAGCTTTGTTGATTTGCAACTCTGGTGTTAGTTAACATGTTCCTCTGCTTTAATTTTCCTGTGAGTTGATGGTTAGATTGTCAGGCTTGATCAGATTCAGGATCTTTTTATTTTTATTTGTTAGGTTGGTGCAGACGTAATTACGGTTTGGGACTGTGAATTTTAAATCAATACAACTAGGTTCAAACATACCTTTATTAATCAAAATAAGAACCATTACAGTCAACACATTTTTGCCAACAAGAAATAAGTTTGCTTATTCTTATAGCATAAAAATCCATGCTTTGGAATTCAACGAACTCTTGGAAAGCATTTTCTTCTTCCTGCTGATTGTGGAAGCGTTTTGCCTACAAAAAAGTTGTCAAGATGCTTGAAGAAGTGGTAGTCGATGGCAAGAGGTCAGGTGACTGTGGCAGATGAGGCAAAACTTCATAGTTCAACTTCTGAAGTGTTGCTAGTGCAGTGTGCAGTCAGGTGTTGTCATGGAGAAGAACTGGACCCTTCTTTTGCCCAGTGGTGGCAGGCATTGCAGTTTTCAGTGCTTCTCATCAATTTGTTGAGCATTACTTCTCTGATGTAATGATTTCGCCAGGATTCAGAAAGCTATAGTGGATAAGCTGGGCAGCAGACCACCAAACAATGACCGTGATCTTTTGGTGCAAGTTTGGCTTTGGGAAGTGCCTTGGAGCTTCTTCTCAGTCCAACTACCAAGCTGATCATCACTGGTTATATAAAATCCACTTTTCATTGCATGTCATAATCCGATTGAGAAATGGTTCACTGTTTGTTCCATAGAATAAGGGAAGACAGAGCTTCAAAATGATGATTTTAAAAAAATTTTTGGTCAGCTCATGAGGCAGCCACTTATTAAGCTTTTTCACCTTTCCAGTTTGTTTCAAATGCCGAACAGCTATAGAATGGTCAACTGTTGAGTTCTTCTGCAGCCTGTTGTGCAGTTTTGAGAGGATCAGGTTTGATAATCCTCTCAATTGGTTGTTGCCAACTTCCGATGGCCAGCCTCTATGCTCCTCATCTTCAGGGCTCTTGTCACCTTTTCAGAACTACTTGAACCACTACTACACTGTATGTTCATTAGCAGTTCCTGGGCCAAATGTGTTGTTGATATTGTGAGTTGTCTCTGCTGTTCTGTGACCCATTCTGAACTCAAATAAGAAAATTGCTTGAATTTGCTTTTTTGTGTAACATCATTTCCATACTCTAAAATAAGTATAAAGTAAGTAATAAGTTATTAGCAAAAAAACCCCATAAAGCGAGAAATGCACAGTAAAATGATGTATAAGATAACCTCATTTAGAATGTAGTCCAATATCAAATGGCAAATTTCAACAGTGCGAAAACCATTATTACTTTTGCACCAACCTGATATTTAAAAAATTTATTCGTAGCTGTGCTGGGTCATCGTTGCTGCATGGGTTTTTCTCTAGTTGCAGCAAGTAGGGGCTTCTCTCTAGCTGTGGCATGCGGCTCCTCATTGTGATGGCTTCTCTTGTTGCAGAACTCGGGCTCTGGGGCGTGCAAGGTTCCAGTCGTGGTATGTGAGCTCTGTAGTTAGTGGCTCTGGGGCTCTGGAGCGCAAGCTCGATAGTTGTGGTGCACTCGATGTGGGATCTTCCTGGATCAGGGATTGAACCCCGGTGTCCTGCATTGGTAGGCATACTTTTTTTTACTGCTGAGCCACCAGGGAAGCCCTGCTTTTTTATTTTCATTTTTGAGAGGTGGAGAGGAAGAAGCAAGACTTTGATTTACCTGGTACAGATGATTCTTAATTTTCTTCTTTGTGCTTGTCTGTGTTTTCTATGTATTCAATAATTAATTGTTTTAAACAATTTTATTGAGATATAGTATGTTTAAATGTATAGATTTAAAATGTTACAGTAGATTTTTCCTCAACATTTTATCATGAAGATTTTCAAACACTGAGAGCTGAGAGAATTTTATAGTGAACACCCATGAACCCATCAGCTAGATTCTGCCAATAATATTTTGCTGTATTTGCTTATTGCCTGTCTACTCATCCCTTATATCTATCTGATTTTTTAATTTACTTCAAATTACAGAAATTGTATACTTCCCTGTAAGTTGTTTTTGTTTTTTGGCTATACTGTGCCACTTGTAGTATCTTAGTTGAGGGATTGAACCCTTGCCCTCAGCAGTGAAAGCTTGGAGTTCTAACCGCTGGACTGACATTGAATTCCCTCCCCATAAGTATTTTAGTGTGCATATCTTAAGCTAGATTTCAATATTTACATGTAATTTTTTAAATTGAGGTAAAATTTGCATAGCTAAAATTAAACACTTTGAAGTGTGCAGTTCAGAGTCATTTAGTGCATTCATGGTATTATACAACCATTGCTTCTATTTACTTCCAAAACACTTCATTACCTGAAAAGGAAATCCTGTAGCTGTTAAGCAGTCACTGTCCATTCCCACCTTATCCTAGCCCCAGGCAGCCACCAATCTTCTTTCTGTCTCTATGGATTTGCCTCTTGTGGATATTTCATATAAATGTAATTACAACATGTGGTTTTTTTGTGTTGGACTTCTTTGACTTAGCATAATGTTTTTGAGGTTCATCCACCTAATATTTATAGTTTTTAAGATAAGATTTACATACAACAAAATGCAAGATTTTAAGTGTACATTTGCTTCATTTTGGTAGATTCATGCATGTGTGCAACCCAGACCCGTATCAAAACAAAGAATATTACACATCATCACAGAAAGTTCCCTCTGCCTCTGCCCATTCCCCTTTCAGAGGCAAACTACTGTTGTGTTTCTTCCATCATAGATTAGTTTTGCCTGTTCTAAAACTTCATATAAATGGAATCGTGTTGTGTGTACTCTTTTTCTGTAAGACTTCATTCACCTAGGATATGTTTTGAGATTCGTTTATATTGTTGTATAGATCAGTAGTTGATTCCTTTTAACTGCTGGATAGTATTCCACTGTATAAGTGTACTACAATTTGCCTATCATTTCACTTGTTGATGGCTATTTTAAAGTGGCATCAGGGAGTATCATTGTCTTATTGTGTTCCAGGAAGACCAATTCTTGAACAAATAGAAATAAGTGTAGAAAAGAAATCTTTTCAGTAATTTAAATGAAGCAGATATTTGACATTTTCTTTCCTCAAAGCATTTGGCCATCCAGTGCCACTGGTCTCAGAGGCCAGCAGTTATTGGAGATGTCCTTCAAGTCTACAGTGGATCTGAAGGGAGGGCTATTATCTTCTGTGAGACCAAAAAGAATGTAACTGAAATGGCCATGAATCCACACATAAAACAGGTAAGTCTTTTTTCGTGCTTTCTTTAATGGAGATTATAGATTATGAATCACTGAGTAAAAAAGTCATGTCCTTTGTAGTCTAGGTTTGATTGTCATTCTTAGAGTTGGGTCTAATTCAGGAGGATGTTAGATCTGTCATGATCTGTTAAGTCAGGATAGAATTCTGTCCATTTTTTAAAAAAATACATGATTTCTAAGTCCTCTTGCAACTCTTTATTTATTTGGCTATGCTGGCTCTTAGTTGCGGCATGTGAGATCTTTAGTTGCAGCATATGGGATCTACTTCCCTGCCCAGAGATCGAACACACCCCTCTGCATTGCGCATGTGGAGTCTTAGCTGCTTGACCACCAGGAAAATCCTGAATTCTATCCATTTTCGTCAGAAGTTTTCTTAAGACTTTGCAAATGTGATCTTGAAAACACAAGAGTGAAACAAGATGAGTTTCTATGAATAAGAGTGGGTAATGTTGTAGAGTTGTGCATAAGTTGAAATGCAAATATTTACTGAGTGAATGGGTCAGAACACTAAATCCTTATGTCTTTTTAAAATTTTTATAACAGAAAATTTCAAACTTCTATAAGACATATACAGAAGTTGACAGTGTAATGAGCCCCTGTGTATTCATTTTTCAGCTGCAACAATTATGTTATCCAAATGCCCCGTCACTTCTTGTGCCTGAATTATTCTGATGCAAATGCTAGGTAACATGTTATTATACTCAGAAATATTTGGGTATGTATTTCTAAAATAAAAGGGTTATTTTTTTAAACTCAATACTGTTCAGTTCAGTTGCTCAGTCGTGTCCGACTCTTTGCGACCCCATGAATTGCAGCACGCCAGGCCTCCCTGTCCATCACCAACTCCCGGAGTTCACTCAGACTCACGTCCATTGAGTCAGTGATGCCATCCAGCCATCTCATCTTCGGTCGTCCCCTTCTTCTCCTGCGCCCAATCCCTCCCAGCATCAGAGTCTTTTCCAGTGAGTCAACTCTTCGCATGGGGTGGCCAAAGTACTGGAGTTTCAGCTTTAACATCATTCCTTCCAAAGAAATCCCAGGGTTGATCTCCTTCAGGATGGACTGATTGGATCTCCTTGCAGTCCAAGGGACTCTCAAGAGTCTTCTCCAACACCATATTTCAGAAGCATCAATTCTTCGATGCTCAGCCTTCTTCACAGTCCAACTCTCACATCCATATATGACCACAGGAAAAACCATAGCCTTGACTAGACGGACCTTAGTCAGCAAAGTAATGTCTCTGCTTTTGAATATACTATCTAGGTTGGTCATAACCTTTCTTCCAAGGAGTAAGCGTCTTTTAATTTCATGGCTGTAATCACCATCTGCAGTGATTCTGGAGCCCCCAAAAATAAAGTCTGACACTTTCAACTGTTTCCCCATCTATTTCCCATGAAGTGATGGGACTGGATGCCATGATCTTCGTTTTCTGAATGTTGAGCTTTAAGCCAACTTTTTCGCTCTCCTGTTTCACTTTCATCAAGAGGCTTTTTAGTTCCTCTTCACTTTCGGCCATAAGGTTGGTGTCATCTGCATATCTGAGGTTATTGATATTTCTCCTGGCAGTCTTGATTCCAGCTTGTGTTTCTTCCAATCTCAAAAACGACAGAATGATATCTGTTCGTTTCCAAGGCACAATACTGTTAATGACATCTAAAAAATTAATAGTAATTAATATCTTCAAATATCAGTCTTCAAATTCTCAATCGCCTCATGCATACATGCTTTGTTTTTTCTTTTATGGCTTGTTTTTTTTTTAATCTGAATCCAAATAAGTGATTTCATAAAATCTCTTCAATACATGGATTCCTCTATTTCTTCTTACAGCTTTTAAAATTATTTAAGAAACCAGGTTTTCATGAGTGATACCATTTGACAGAAAACAGTATGCTGCTGTTTTCTGTATTTCCTGTAAATTTAGATTGGTTTGTTTGTGCAAATTTATTTCATAGATGATATACTTCTATCAGGAGATATGTAATATCTGGTTCTTTTTCCTTTTTTATGATTTTAACATCTATTGATAGCAACACCACTGGCCTTTGTGTCAACGTCTCTTCAGCCATTTTTGCTGTCACTTAGTATCTAGAAGATTCCCAAGGAAGGGTTCATGATTCACTTTTCACTCTCATGCATTGGGGAAGGAAATGGCAACCCACTCCATTGTTCTTGCCTGGAGGATCCCAGGGACAGAGGAGCCTGGTGGGCTGCCGTCTCTTGACACACAGAGTCGGACACGACTGAAGCGACTTAGTGGTAGTATTGATGATAGCTTGTTTGTAACTTTAAAATCATTTGGATGGATTTAAAATTCTTGGTTTACCTTTTCCTTCAGTATCTTAAATATGTTTTCCATTGGAATAAAGCATACTATAAAAAGTGTGATGCCAGTCTGATTTTTTCCTGTTATAAGTGATTGATTTAGTTTTTTTGCCTGAATACAAGTTTTTTTTTCTTTTTCTTTAAAAATCAGTAGTTACGCTAGAATATATTTCGCTGTTGTTCACTTTTTATGAGTGCACAGTGCATACAATTTGTAGTTTCAAATATATGTATTTTTAAATGTCAACAAAATTTATTGAATTCTAATTTTTCTGGTATTTGGTTTGTCTGATTGCTTTGGTTTTTTTCTTCAAGGACTCCTGTTATACATATGTTGGCTCTTTTTTCGTCTCTCCTTTATCACTTGATAACAAATTTTTTTAATCTTTATTTAAATTTTCAAACTTTTCAAAATTAAGGCATCATTAGTTGTGTTCAATCAGTCTTGTATTCCTTCTGGTGTAGTCTTCATTTGTGAAAACTCTTTGCCTTTTATTTCTACTTCTTTGAGTCATTTCATCCCATATTTTACTTTTTCTCATTCTGATTTTTCTTGTTCTCTCATATATAAATATTTAAAAATTTTTGTCTAGCTCATTCAGAAATATAATATATACTCTTTATCTGTTTTTCAGGCATGCCTTTCTAGAGCTCTTTCATTGTTTTGGTGAATATTTTTATTTGTCCCCTTACAGTTACTTTCTATAGAATTTAACCATAACCTGTTTTGTTGCTCATTTTTAGATGGGATTAATCTTTTCAAACTTTTGATGGGGAGCTATGGGTCAGAATAGTTTTCTCACTTCACAGGTCTAGAGCTGCCTCTTTTATTTTTGATAGTATTTAAGAATACAGTCTACAAAAGTATATCTCCATAAAGCTGTTTTAAAAAAGTCTCCCACTTTCTGAGCTCTGGTTGATTTTCCCTTCACTTTGATCTGAGTCATTTTTTTCCTTTGCTTCTGGGATCCCTGTCATCCTCAGTTTGAATTTTAGGTCTAATAATTTCTTAGTGCAGGGCTTTGTCCCTGCAAAGAAGCATTGGTTTGTTAGTTTGAGAGTTCATTTGGGCCCAGAATGTTTCAGGCTTTTTCAGCAACATTTCTTGAATTCTAATTTTTTTGGTATTTGGTTTCACACTTTACCTCTGGCTCCTCACGATCACCCTTAAATGTGTAAGAATTCTACCAGTTTCAACTGACTTTCTCAAATTATGCTTTCCCCATTATGCTTTCTAGGGAGTATCTATCTGTTCTTAGGGCTAGCAAACCCCTCCCCTGCCACAGTAGGTTTTTGTCTCTACCTGCTTATGTTTGGAAACCATGAAAATACCTTGTCACTAAATTTTGTCATAGATGTTTGTGGAAAAGTATATTTGCTTTTTCTTTTTTTGCTTTTGACTTAAAAAAAAAAAAGTATCTTTTCTTGAATCAGTTCTCCTAACTTGGGTTCCATGATATCACACAGGTTTTCTTCCTTCTTCCCTGGCTAATCTTTCCCAACTTCGTTGAAGTCTTTTTATATTTTTACTTGCACTTTAAATACTGGCTTTCCTCACAGTTCTACTTCTGTAATTGTTCTCATTTATTAACATGTTCTTTCTGTGTATAGTGATTAGTTGCACTTTGGAGTCAGAACATGATATAAATTCCAGTTGTGTTGTTTCCTGGCTCTGTAACCTGGGGCAAATCACTTCATATTTCACTGCCCGTGTTCCCATTTTAAAAATTGGTATTAATTTTTTTTTATACTTTTGAGACAAAATAAGGTGTTTATTACAATGCTTTTCTTATAACAAGCAGTCAATAGGTATAGAAATACAGAAGTATAGGTGTGGAATTCCCTGGTGGTCTAGTGGTTAGGACTAAGTATTGTTATGTGTATAGATAAATATAACTAATCACTCCTATAGTGAAGTAGTGAAAGTCACTCAGTCATGTCTGACTCTTGTGACCCTATGGACTGTAGCCCACAAGGTTCCTCTGTCTATGGGATTCCCCAGGCAAGAATACTGGAGTGGGTTGCCATTTCCTTCTCCAAAGGTGATCAGCTTAAGTCAGGTTTAAATCCCTTATGAGTTTACCAATGGCATTTTGTTGATGCTGATCACCACAGTTCTTTCTGTGAACTACCATACTACAATGCCCTGTAATTTTTTTTTTTTTAAAGGAGGCGGGTGTTTAAAAATGGACTCATTTGTTGGTTTTTAAAGACAATTCCACATAATGTTACTAGTGAGCTAATGATGGAATTCAGCTTGCCGCTTCCCTAGGCCACTCTTCAAAGCAAGCTGCTTTATATAACTTTCCCAATTGTGCTAGAATTTTGGAGTTAACTAGCAACAAGCCTGAAAATTTGGTTAGGTATATAAGTACAAAGCTGGTTCATCAAATCCCTGTTCTGGCCCTCAACCCAGTGCGTTTCAACTAAGGCGTCATCTACCTCCTTCTTCACGTTTATCAGACACTTGAATAAGTAACGTCCAGCCACTCCTTGGAGATGGTTCCCTTTTTCAGACACTGGGCTGCTGAAGGGCTCAGGAGCCTTGTGGTCCTGGGCTCCATTACTAGAGCCTTTACAACCTTCCAGAACCTCCATGTCCCCCTTTTCCTCACTCCTTTCATCCTCCGTGGGTTCTAGGTTTTCCTCCTGGGAAAGCGAGTCCTGGCTGGGGCTGTGGCTCCTCACAGTGGGAGACTTGCCTTCCAGTGGAGCAGAGCCCCCCAGGGCACTCTCCTGGGGGCCCTGGGCAACATCCTGGCTACTGCCAGACTCTTTGGGGGAAGACTTTTTCTCTTCCAAGGCTTCGATCATGTTCTTGGGAGCTAGGGGCTCTTCTCTCAGTTGTCTCACTCGGTCTCTTTTCTTGCTCCTTAAGTGAATCCAGGAGTTTTCTATGGCCGTTAGGAAAAGGCTGATTTCCTCCTTTCCACAGGGAACTCGTTTATGCTGGACCTTTAGGTCAGTGAGGAGTTTTTCAGTCCATGCTGTCAAAACCACGATGCCTTCCACTGTCTCAGGGCCCAGAGATGACGCTTGGAGGGCTAGTTCTTCCATCACAGACCCCAGGACTTACAAACGTAATGGGCTTCCTTGGCTTCTCTAGTTTTCTTCACTTGCTGGGTGGTGATGGTACTGTTACGTCATCATAAAAACTCCAAGCCAAAGCCCATCTCATTGTCCGACCCTGGCAGAGTTCAGTGTAGGTGACTCTAGGAACCCCTTGTATGTGAAGTTCTTCCTTCAGAGAAGCCAGGCTGCGTTTCTTTCCCAGCATACAGCTATACCATCTTAATCTTTTTTCAAGCTGTAAACTGTCATGGATGATCCTTTTAACAAACTAATTCACCTCCTTCTGCCATGATCCCTGTGATTCCTCCTGTATTTACAGAACTGGGTGGGGGTCTTAGAGGATTTCGAGAATTTACTCCCTTGGCTTCCAGCTGATTGGCAAAAAAGGGAGGGTTGCACATGCAAAAGTCATAAATTATCTCAGATTCTTCTTTAAGAGCATCTATCAGGAGTGTCTTCTGTGGTACTTTAACCACTTTTATAAGATCAGATAAGAGGCTTCAGTCATATGTGTATATGCTATTTGTTTACAAACTTCTTTTTTTTTTTACAAACTTCTTTTTATAATACAGTTTTGCAGTATTAAATATTAAAATGTTAAATGTTTAAAAATTAACATGTTTTAAAATGTTTAATACTAAAATATTAAAATGCTAAACGTTTATAATTTTTGACCTAGGAATTCAACTTCTAGATATGTAATCTACTGAAATATACATATACTGAGGGATCTGGAGATACAGTACAAGCTTATTCACTATAGCCTTGTTTCTAAAGGTGAAAGTTTGGATCCTACCCAAATGTTCATTAGTAGGGTACTGCTAAAATGGACGACTCTGGGAATTTCCTGGCAGTCCAGTGGTTAGGACTCAGAGCTTTCACTGCTGAGGCTGGGCTGAGTCCCTGGTGGGGAAACTGAGACTGCACGTGTCACAGCCAGAAAGAAGCGGTACGGTAGCCCTATGAAGAAGTCCTATGCAGTTTTAAAAAATTGAGTAGATGCGTATCTGTGGCTGAGATACGACAAATATAGAAGGTAGCTTGTAAAACCATACATATATAGTATAATCTCTTCTTCTAAAAAAAGTACTTATTTGGCTGCACTAGGTCTTTGTTGCAGCATGTGGGATCTTTAGTGTGGCTTGTGAACTCTTAGTTGTAGCATGTGGGATCTAGTTCCCTGAGGAATCAAACCTAGGCCGCATACACTGAGAGTGCAGAGTCTTAGCCGCTGGACCAGCAAGGAAGTCCCAGTATAATCCCATCTTTATAAATTCGTAAAATTATATGCTAGGATTTGTGAGGTATGTGTGTTTAAAAAATGGTGTGTGGAGGAATATTTACTGAACTGTTAGCAGTTACTTATTAGGAGACTGATATTAAGGAACGCTTTTGCATTTTATGCTAAACGTTTTTGTGCATTGTTTGATTTTTAAAAACAATAAGCATGTATTTTTATAATTACCAGATTTAGAAACAACAACAAAAAGAGGAAGGACTTCCCTGGTGGTCCAGTGGTTAAGATTCCACACTTGCACTCCAGGGGTGCAGGTTCAGTCCCTGGTGGAGAACTAAGATCCCACATGCTGCACGGTGTGGCCAAATAAATAAAAACAGCAACTAAAGAGCACAGACTTTATAGTATTTGGATGCTGTCACTGCTAACTATGTGCTATACACTTTTCCTTTTTTTTTCAAATAGAATGCCCAGTGTTTACATGGGGACATCGCTCAGTCACAAAGAGAAATTACACTGAAAGGCTTCAGAGAGGGTAGTTTTAAAGTTTTGGTGGCAACCAATGTGGCTGCCCGTGGTTTGGACATTCCTGAGGTTGACCTGGTGATTCAGAGTTCTCCTCCACAGGTAGGAAATGAGTTTTTTTCCCCACCAATTTTATTGAAAAATAATTCACATACATCACTGTATAAGTTTAAGCCATAATAGCAGTATGCTTTGTTTTGTATATGTTGTGAATTGATGCCCGCAATAGGTTCAACTACCACCCATCTTCTCATATAGGTATAAAAGAAGAAAGGAATTATCTTTTAATTGAAAGTTTATATCTTTTGACCACCTCCCTTCATTTCTCCTCCCCCAACCCTCTGTTTCTATGAGTTTAGTTTTTTTATTAGTTGTTGTTGTTTTTTTTTAGATTCCATGTGTACGTGAGATCATACAGTATTTGTCTTTCTCTGACTTATTTCACTTAGCATATTGCCTTTAAGGTTCATCCATGTTGTCACAAATGGTAGGATTTCCTGTTTTTATGGCTGAATAATATTCCATATAAGCCTTTTTGTTTGTTCGTCTCTTGATGGACACAGGGTGGTTCTGTGTCTTGACTATTGTAAATAACGCTGCTGTGAACATAGGGGTGTGGATATCTTTTTGAATTAGTGTTTTCATATCCTTTGGATATACTCCTGGAAATGTAATACTGGATCATGTGGTCATTCTATTTTTAACTTTTGAGGATCCTCCATCCTGTTTTCCAGCAGTGCATAAAGTTATCTTTTCTCCACTTCTGCACCAGCATTAACAAATGTTAATCTGTTCTCTTTTGTCTTTTTGGTGATGGCCATTCTAATAGGTGTAAGTTGATATTTCATTGCATTTTTACTTTACAAGGAAATGAGATTTGATTTGGAGAAAATGAGAGTAGCTATATAAATTGTCTTTTATTTAAAAGACTTTGCTTAGATTAAAAAAATATATATTATCTATTCTTGCTCTTAGCCAGTTTTTGTTAGTGTAATGTTAAATCGATCAGAATCTGGTACCTTTGCAAATGATTAACTTCTTTATTTACATTTGAAGTATGGAATCATGCAAGGGAAGTATAAAAAGTTGCCATATAAAGAACCTTGGGATAGGCTGGATAAAAAGGTTTTAAATCTCGACCCTTTTACTGCAGAATTCAAGCATAGACATTCTCTGGGATATTGAAAAGAGCAACAGGATTGAAATAAAAATGTTATTATTGATATTAGTAGTTTTGTTGCTTCTAGTATTACTGTTTGGTTGCTGGAATGACTGTTTAATTTGCCACATTTTTTAAGAAGAGTTACCTCTTTTATTTTTAGGATGTTGAGTCCTATATTCATCGCTCTGGACGCACAGGTCGAGCTGGCCGGACAGGGATCTGCATATGTTTTTATCAACCGAGAGAAAGAGGTCAATTACGATATGTGGAACAAAAAGCAGTAAGTAGAGTTAAGTTATTTCAGGCTTATTATCTAAATGGTGCCTTAGAAAAGAGATCAGAGATCTTTTTATGTTTGTTCTCACAAATAGATTTTATGACTTCTCATTTAAGCTGCATTTGGATGTGAAGCATGTGGAGAGCTAATTTATATTAGCTGCAAGACTTTGTTTTAATACAGCTTTTATTATGAAGACAGAAGAGCTGACTTTCTCCCTTTTCCCTTGAATTTCTCCCTTGAGTAAAATCAGAAGTGCATTGTGATTTCAGTACCTCTTAGTCTGATATTGTAAATAGATGATTGTGACATTTTCTTGGTGTAATAGTCAAGATTATATTGAGAAATGTTACAATAGCCAGTTTCTACAAGAAATTACATATTTTTTGTGGTCTTGAGTTTTTGTAGTATTTTTCCCATTTTTATGATGTGTATTTTCATATGTTATTTCACATACTTTGTATGATGAAGATAATAAGAAAAACTTTATTGTAAACAGCATCTTTTTAAAAAAAATCAGCTGTTTTGTAATTGTAATTCCATGATTTGTAACTATGAGACAATTGAAAAAAAATTTTTTTTTTCCTTTTTCTAGAATTTGTTGTTGATGATTTATTAGGAAATCTTGATCTGCTAGGGCTTGGAAATCTTTTAAGTCCAAGAAATGGAAATTCAACAATCTAGATTAATTTAGGAATTAATTGTAAAGACTTCCATTTTTCTTTAATGTAATTCTTTCATTTTCAGGGAATTACTTTTAAACGTGTAGGTGTTCCTTCTACAATGGATTTAGTTAAATCTAAAAGCATGGATGCCATCAGGTATGCTTTCTGACCTTGCTGAATAATTTTTTCTTTTGTATTAGGCTATACATCTTTAAGCTCTCCTAGTTGACATATCAGAAAATTTAATCACAAGTTTTATCAACAGACATTTAATTATATTAAAATACGAAAACATTGCTCTCTTTTCCCATACCTTCTTTTATCTTTAATCTTTCCCATTTGTCTTGACCAAGAAAATTTACTGTTTTTAAACTGCAGGTCTTTGGCTTCTGTTTCTTATGCTGCTGTTGATTTTTTCCGACCATCAGCTCAGAGACTGATAGAAGAGAAAGGGGCAGTGGATGCACTGGCCGCAGCATTAGCCCACATTTCTGGCGCATCGAGTTTTGAACCACGATCTTTGATCACCTCCGATAAGGTAGAAATCTGTGAGAAAATTGTATGTGGTTGAGAAAGATTAAAATTGAACCATAGATATCTATCAGGAGAGAAATATAGGACATCTTTACTTTGCACAGTACTGTGCTAACTGAAACTTGTATACCAGAACCTGTTCCTTGTTTTTGTTTTTTTTTTTTGTCATGGAGCCATGCAAATCGAGAAATAGACTCTGCAGCTAGCATCAGTTCCGTTCAGTTCAGTCGCTCAGTCGTGTCCGACTCTTTGTGACCGCATGAATCACAGCATGCCAGGCCTCCCTGTCCATCACCCACTCCCAGAGTTCACTCAAACTCATGTCCATCGAGTCAGTGATGCCATCCAGCCATCTCATCCTCTGTCATCCTCTTCTCCTTCTGCCCCCAATCCCTCCCAGCATCAGGGTCTTTTCCAGTGAGTCAGCTCTTTGCATGAGGTGGCCAAAGTTTTGGAGTTTCAGCTTTAGCATCAGTCCTTCCAATGAACACCCAGGACTGATCTCCTCTAGGATGGACTGGTTGGATCTCCTTGCAGTCCAAGGGACTCTGAAGAGTCTTCTCCAACACCACAGTTAAGAAGCATCAATTCTTTGGCTTTCTTCACAGTCCAACTCTCACATCCATACATGACCACTGGAAAAACCATAGCCTTGACTAGACAGACCTTTGTTGCCAAAGTAATGTCTCTGCTTTTCAATATACTATCTAGGTTGGTCATAACTTTCCTTTCAAGGAGTAAGCGTCTTTTAATTTCATGGCTGCAGTTACCATCTGCAGTGATTTTGGAGCCCTCAAAGTCAGCCACTATTTCCACTGTTTCCCCATCTATTTGCCATGAAGTGATGGGACCAGATGCCATGATCTTCATTTTCTGAATGTTGAGCTTTAAGCCAACTTTTTCACTCTCGTCTTTCACTTTCATCAAGAGGCTTTTTAGTTCTTCATCACTTTCTGCCATAAGGGTGGTGTCATCTGCGTATCTGAGGTTATTGATACTTCTCCCGGCAGTCTTGATTCCGGCTTGTGCTTCTTCCAGCCCAGCGTTTCTCCCATGCAAAGTAAGGATTGCCTGTATATGTGGAGAGTATGTGTATGTGTATAAAACACCATCTGACCTGTCCCCCTGCCAGGTCAGTATCAGATGTCAGACCATACCAGAGCCATGTATTCCCATTATAAAAAGTATACTTTACCCTGTAATTAGTAAGAAATCCATGGGGTGTTATTTTAGCACTGGGCAAACACTTTATCCCTAATAACCCACCAGATACTTCTCAAGAAAACTTAAACCACAATTCTTAAGGAAACATTAAGGTACACTTTTAAAGTCATCAAATTTATTGGCATAAAACTGTTCATAATATTTCATCATTACCATTGTAATATCTTCTTTTAATTTAAAAAATGTTTTTAATTGAAGGATAATTGCTTTATAGTATTTGTTTCATGTCTGCCATATATCAACATAAGGTAGACTTTTAAACCTAAGAAGTATCTAAGAGGTCATCTAATCCCAACCCTTATCTAATAAAAGAATCCCTCTTTGGCAGATGGGTCATCTAGCCTCTGCTTAAATATCTTAGCAACAGGGTGTTAGTGGTTTTATATTTCTTTTATGGGTTAAAATCAAATCCAGAGTCTTTACAAGGAACGTGCTGCAGGGTGTTCCCTTGCTACCTCTTTGGCCTCATCTCCTATCACTCTCCCCTTGCTTGTTTCAACTATTATAACCTACTTGCTGATACTCAAACATAAAGTTAATCCTACACAAGGCCTTTGTGCTTATTTGTATTATTATGAATGTTCTTTTACTAATCTTGGCTCCCTCCTTCACTTCATTCAGCTTTCTGTCAGGTGTCACTGTATCAGAGGTCTTTCCCTATCATCCTGTCTAAGGTAGCTTATTCCTGCCTTTTCTCTCTATTTTCATTTTCTTCCCCTGCTTTATTTTTTTTTCATGATTATTAGTATCTGACATTGTATGTATTTACTTATTTGTTTAC
This sequence comes from Ovis aries, assembly GCF_016772045.2. NCBI lineage: Eukaryota > Metazoa > Chordata > Mammalia > Artiodactyla > Bovidae > Ovis > Ovis aries. Next base: position 24,437,518 of record NC_056078.1, read on the forward strand.
TGTCACGCTTGGACAGAGGAGCCTGGTGGGCTACAGAGTAGCATAATAGTTGGACACAATTTAGCAACTAAACAGCAACAATTCCATCATCATTCACTGCCCCCACCCCAACCCCTTGCTACATGTACACTACAAGGTAACTCTGTGAGACAAAGGACTATTTCCTGCTGAATCTCTAGCACCTAGGACAGTCTCTGGCACATATGTAGGGGGCACTTAACCATTTGTTACATCAGTGCCTCCCTATATCTTCTTCATGTTGACCGTTTTGTTGTCCAGTGAACTTTTACAGAGCAAGTCATTTTTGCTCAAGTGTAGTCCTTCAAAAGTTTAAAGAAGTTTATGTCCTCTTGTTTTTCCGCTCAAAGCTAACCTTGAGTCCTTCAGCATTTCCTTAATTCTTCACTACTTTATCTTATCCCTGATGGTGTAGTTTAATTTCCTCTTGAAGCATTATGTTTAGAGTTAAATGTAGTCTTTACAGCAATGTATAGAAGAATGGTACTTTCAATGATCTATTAGCATTAGTCTTATATTAATATAGTTTAAAATAAGCTATGTTTTAGTGGTCCTGTTATACTGGTCCTGTTGGCTTATAAGAAGTGCACGCATGCATGCTCAGTTGCTTCAATTGTGTCCAACTCTGCAACCCATTGGACTGTAGCCCTCCAGGGTCCTCTGTCCATGGGATTCTCCAGGCAAGAATATTGGAGAGGGTTGCCCTTCCCTCCTCCAGAGGATCTTCCCGACCCAGGGATTGAACCCTTGTCTTTTGCATCGCCTGTGTTGGTAGGCGGGTTCTTTACCACTGGTGCCACCTGGGACGCCATAAATCAAAAAAGGCTGTTAAGTTAGAATGTTATTGTCCTATTGCTGCTGCTTTTCTCTCAAACATAATGTGACTTTTATTCCTTAAGGGGTTTGTGACCATGACTCTGGAAAGCCCAGAAGAAATACAGGATGTCAGCTCTGCTTGGAAAGAACTTAACAGAAAGCTGAGTAGTAATGCTGTGTCCCAAATTACCAGAATGTGCCTCCTGAAGGGAAATATGGTAGGCTTTTCTAGACAACTGCCGTATATGTTTATAAAGACTAGTAGGTTTATGTTCATTGTTTTTTTGAAGTCTAATGGGATGAATAATACTATTTTATCCATGTGTTAGTGTGTTTCCAGTTGGAAACTTGGGGAGTTATGTAAGTAACCCATTCCTCTAGAAAGCTGTAAGTCATTCTCCTTAATTTGTAATATTCAGGTTATCTAAGTTTTTGCCTTTGAATGCATGTGTGGTTGTGTGTGTTTTTTACAATTGAGCAACATAATTGCAACAGCTAAATAGTTCTTTTTTTTTTTTTTTAAAGAGAATACACAATATTGGTTTCTAAGTGGCCTGCTATTGGTTGTTAATGAGGATAACTGAATTAGGTATTTTCATACAGTTATGAAATAGCGAAGTTAAAGCCATCTGTAATCTTAGTGACTGATTTCTTCTAATGGTTTTGTGAAAAGACATTGTATTTATTCGTCTCACCTGACTATATAAATTCATGCTAATCTAGAGTTTATTAACTTGTTTATTGAAAAGTTATCTTTCTCAAAGTTTAATATTACCTTCAAAAAGATCTGTGACAAGTAAGACAACTGTGTACGTTGAGAAAAAATGTGGAGGGGGAGGGAAAATATACCTAGATCCTTAGGCCAAACCATTTGCTATACTTGGATATTAATTAACTTTCAGTGTACTAGCAGCCAAGATCAAAGAGGAAACATCTTAGGTTATCTCTTGGCAGAGAGATACATTTTTAAAGGAATTTATTAGATGGGTCATTGTAAAAAGGACATGGAACATAATAGTGTCTAGAAAAACTTTTCTAGGGAATACTCTAGATGCTCATTAGTAGTCAATTCTTATTAGATACTGGTTTACTTTTAGATTTAGGAAGTACAATTAGCAGCCATTCTGTGTCATGCATTATTATGTATTAGCTGGTTTAATTCTGTAAGCAGTCATGGGACCCACTTAATCTTTTCTTTTTTTAGTTTATACAAAGTTATAAGAAGGTGTTTTAAAAAATCAACTCATGTGCATCTAAATAAAAATATTTTCATTTTGCTTTTAGGGTGTTTGCTTTGATGTTCCCACAACTGAATCAGAAAGGTTACAGGTATATAAAAATTTTTATCTGTTAAATAGTTGAATATGTTTCTTTAAAGGATAGAGATTAAAAAAACATATTTATAATATCTTTATCATGTGTAAGTCAATTAAAAATTCCTTAATAAACTAATAAATTATAAATATCCAGTTTGTCAAATGTGAAAAAATAGAATTGCATACGAAATCCTCATGTACTCATCACCCAGCTTCAGCAATTATCAGCTCGTGGTCAGTTGTGTTTCATGTCCGCTTCCATCCACTTACACTGTAATCTTTGTCTTTTTTTTTTTTAAATTTTATTTATGGCTGTGCTGGGTCTTCTTGCTGTGTGGGCTTTTCTTTTCCTTAGTTGCAGAGAGTGGGGGCTGTTCTGTAGTTGCAATGCATGGGCTTCTCATTGCGGTGGCGTCTCCTGTTGCGAAGCATGGGCTATAGCGCTCACAGGCTTCCGTAGTTGAGGCACGTGGGCTCTGTAGTTGCAGCTCCCAGGCTCTAGAGCACAGGCTTAATATTTGTGGTACCCAGGCTTAGTTGCTCCATGGCATGTGGGATCTTCCTGGATCAGGGATCGAACTGCCCATGTTTCCTGCATTGGCAGGTGGATTCTTTACCACTGACCGACCAGGGAAGCTCTCTCCTGTATTCTTTTGAAACAAATTCTAGGAAGTCTATCATTTCAACCATAAATACTTTTATATAGCTAAAATATTAAAAACACTTTCAAAAAACATAATACCATTATTAAACCCCCCAAAATAGTAATTCATCAGTATTATCCAATTTCGTGTTCATATTTTCCCCTGTCTCCTGAATATTTTTAAATATAAGAAGATCTGCAAAGTTCATTCTGTATAATTTGATTTTTGTCTCTTTTACTGTGTAGGTTCTCCAATTTCTTTCTCTCTTTAAAACAATTTTCCTTGTGTTTTATCTGAAGAAGAAAGAGATTGTCCACTAAATTCCTACACTGTGAAATTTGTCTGTTTGTGTCCCTGATACATATATATTTGACACAAGAACGGGATTATTTGGTTTTCAAAGTCCTTTTCAAAATTCAGAATATGTTGTAAACACATTTCTTTATCAACTATATAGTGGTGACCAGCTTAACCAATGTCCAGTTTTTCTGACATTTAGATTATATCCAATACTAATACTCTATTGTAACAGCTTTGCACTGGTGGCTCAGATGGTAAAGAATCTGTCTACAATGTTTGATCCCTGGGTTGGGAAGATCCCCTGGAGAAGGAAATGGCAACCCACTCCAGTATTCTTGCTTGGAGAATTCCATGAACAGAGGAGTCTGTCAGCCTACAGTCCATGGGGTCACAAAGAGTCGGACATGACTGAGCAACTCACATGTATTATAAACAAGTTGGCCTTAAATGTTGGCATAACTAATTCTTTATGCATTGCCAAGTTTATTTCTTTAAGATGAACTTTTCAAGATATCTGCTTGGCCAAAAACTGTGTATTTTTAAGGCTTTGGTCATACATTGCCACCAGTTGTGTGTGTGGCTGTTTGTCTCTGCTCATCCTGACATGTAAAGAGGTATTTTAATATTAACTTGCCTTGGCAACTCATGATCACAGTGAAAGACAGTGTAGCAGGATATGACATATTGATGCTCTTAGGGGCTGCTGATTTTTATATTTTGTTTACCCTGACACCAAATTGTTTCTAATAGCGACATTTTTAGTCCCTGTTGACAGATTTTTAATCTGCATTATCAGCTCTCAGACCTTGTTTCTGTCAGTATACCTTCTGAAAGCAATGACCACTTATTAGTGGCCTGTTCGTTTTGTGCTGAGAAACTGGTGGGCTCTTTTAGAATGTATAAACCGAGTAGGAATTTAGAGTCCCAAAATTGGCCTGAAAATTTCTCCTTGGACTAATACTTAGCTTTTAGAAACTTTTTTTGGGGCTAGGAGGATCCAAGCTTTGTACCGTTACATTAAATTTGAGATTTAAGTTTTAACAGGATTTTTTTCATTTTTACTGACATTTATTGTTTTTTTTGTAGTTTTACAAGCAGTACATGTTCATTGCAGACAACTAGAAACACATAAAAGTATAAGGTAATAATCACCTGGAGAAGGGAATGGCTGCCCACTTTAGTATTCTTGCCGGGAGAATCCCATGGACAGAGGAGCCTGGTGGGCTACACTCTATGGGGTCGCAAAGAGTCAGACATGGCTGAGCGATTAACAAGAAAAGAGTAACAATCATACATAAATTCCCATCCCCCAGAGATAACCACTATTAGCATTTTGAAGCATTTCCTCCCAGTGTCTACATTTTTAAAAAAATTTAAAAAGGTATAATCGACCTGCAAAACTGTGTTAGTTCCAGGTATACAATATAGTGATTTTATATTTATATTACAAAATGATCGCTACAATAAGTCTTGCTACTTTCATCATTCAAAAATATTACAGTATAATTAATTATATTCCCCAAGCTGTACATTTCATCCTTGTGATTAATTTATTTTGTAACTGGAAGTTTCTGTCTCTTGATCTCCTTTATCTGTTTCACTCATCCCCCCATCTCTCTCTTCTCTGGAAACCACCTGTTTGTTCTCTGTATCTGAGTCTTTCTGTTTTGTTTGTTCATAAAATTTAGGAACTTAAGTTCCTATGTTTTAGCTTTGAAAATGTTTTTGCTCTCTGGTTTTTCGTTTTATTCCAGATCCTCTGGACTGAATAGACTGATGGCATTTAGCTAATAGATATTCACAGAGTCTCCTGTACTCATGTGCTTGCTTATGGTTTCTATTTTGCATTTGTATTAATCCTGTGAATTACCCCAACAGGCAGAGTGGCGTGATTCAGACTGGATACTCTCAGTGCCAGCCAAGTTGCCTGAAATTGAAGAATATTATGATGGAAACACATCTTCTAATTCCAGACAGAGGAGTGGTTGGTCAGGTGGTCGGTCGGGCCGGTCTGGCCGGTCAGGCGGTCGATCCGGTGGCCGGTCAGGTAGACCGAGTCGGCAGGGGAGTCGGTCAGGAAGTCGACAAGATGGTAGAAGACGAAGTGGGAATAGAAATCGATCAAGAAATGGGGGCCACAAGCGGAGTTTTGACTGAGATAGTTAATCTACCAGTGTGAGCTTGCCTGTTTCTGCATAATCATGTACATTATCAACCAAAAATTAGGTCATCATAGCTGAGGTCTGTGTCTGCTATTTGGAAAGAAGTTGGTTGTATTTTTTTAAAAAGTATTTCACAAGAATGGTTGTAAACAAATCTACTTATCCAGTTATACCTTTGAATAAAAAAACCTCCTTTTATTGTCTCTTTTCACTGTGTGTTAAGAATTTTCTCAATGTACTCTTTTAAAATTTCTTCTAAAATGTGGCAGTTAAGTCAATCTTAACGTTACTTGCATAATACAAAATATGGGGTATCTGTATTCAGATCATTCCTTTCATATAATAATATGGTAGAAAATAAGAAATGCCTTTTGCATTAAAGGGCTGTAAAGACTGGTGACATGATTGGTTAGATGTAACATTTTAAATTTTAGATAAAGTTAATTAAAAGGTGTGCAAGCAGTGCATCCTCAATAATTTATTCAACAGTTAAAGTTACTTGTTGAATGTCTGCTGTGTGCCCATCACTATCCTAGCCCCTAGGGGTATAGTGGTGAATAAGGCATGGTCACCATCTTCAAGGAACTTACAGTTTAAAGCAGCAATTCTGGTTGAGATTAACGCCTGATGTTTAGGATGAAAGTAGCTATGGAATGTGAAGGATCTAATTGGGGTGTGCCAATCAGTCTTAGGAGTCAGGCTTTTTTAGATGAAGTGATAGGAGAAGTAAAGCAGAAGCACAAGTTGATCTAGCCAGTTTAGAGGGAGAGGGTTTGTAGTCAGAACAGTACAGGCCTACCTTGTTTTGTTGCACTTCACAGATAACTGTATATTTTAGAAATGGAAGGTTTGTGGCAATCCTGTGTCGAACAAGTCTGTTGGTCCTGTTTTTTTCTGATAACTATTTTTGAACTAGGGTATGTACATTATTTTAGACATAAAGCTGTTATACACTTTAGCCTGTTGTATAGTGTAAACATAACTTTTATATGTATTGTGAAATCAAAAAATTTGTGTGACTCACTTTATTGCAGTATTTGCTTTATTGGCGTTGGTCTGGAACTGAACCTGCAATATTTCCTAGGGATGCTTGTATACGCGGCAACCCAGAGGCAGAGAATAGCACTGTAAATCTGAAGGCCTCCACATAGTTCAGTATGGCTTACATGTGATAGAGGACAGTAATAGATAAGGATTTAGGAACCAGATTTTAAAGGTCCTATGTGCATTTTTAAGGAGTTGAAATACTATATTTATCACAGAACTCTTTTCTTTTTCCTTTTTTGGCCACGTGGCATGCAGGATCCTAGTTTTCAGGCCAGGGATTCAACCTGCAACCCTGCAGTGGAAGCATGGAGTCTTAACAACTTGACCACCAGAGAGGCCCCAGGAAGACAAGGGAGAATCATTAAAGAGTTTACAGTAAGAAGTGACATGATGAGATTTGTGTTTCAGAAAGATTACTGACTATGCTGAGGAGACTGAATTGCAGAAGGGCCAGACTAGGCACTGTGAGCCCTCTTAAGATGCTGTTAGAGTAACCCCAGGTAGAGGTGATGGTGGTCTGCAGTAATAAATGATAAGTAACATATTTTGAGTGATGTGAACTGAGGCACTTGAGAGGTTATTGTTTATTTAGGATCACTCAGCTGGATAATATATAGTGGAGTGATGACTTAAACCAAGTCTAGCTTCTGAACCAGCATTCTTAACTACTATGCTAAATAGTGGCAGTGGACTTTGAGAAACATGGATAGATTTCAGAGGTTTTTAGGATATGGGATTGTTAGGACTCAACTGGAAAATAAAAGAGGCAGAAGAATTAAACCTATGTTTGTCACTGAGATAGGTACTAGAACAAAGAGCAAGAAGAGTTATGTGGGGGAGAGAGGGAACATGATTAGTTCAGGATTAGATGTATTTTAATACTGAGCAGTCCATGTGTCAGGAGATAAAAAGTAGGCTGTTGGATTTATATGAAGGAGAGAGGCTGTTCGAAAGATTTGGCAATAATAAACAAAAAATGGTAATTGTAGTTAAGTTAGTAGATGAGATGATCCAGGAAAAGTATAGGGTCTGAAAACAACCCAAAGGCACACCAGTGTAATTACTGCATAGCAGAGGAAAGGGGATCCCACTGAGAAGGGATGACAAGAAGAGGGCCCAAAGCCCAGAAATATGGGGCTTCCAGGGGCACCAGAAGAGAAAATTGAAATGGCCTTTGGATTTGGCAAGCAGACATTGATGTGGGGAGCAGCCATATTAACAGAGTATTGAGAGTAGAAGCTATTTAGCCGTGGCTTCAGCAGGATATCCCTGGAGAAGGAAATGGCAACCCACTCCAGTATTCTTGCCTAGAGAATCCCATGGACGGAGGAGCCTGGTGGGTTTTCTACAGTCCACGGGATCGCAAAGAGTCCGACACGACTGAGCAACTTCACTCACTCACTCACTCACTCAGCAGGATATGGGAGGTGAAGTAGGGATAACAAACAATGAACACGTCTCCAGAAACTTGGCTAGGAATAGGGAAGAACAAGCTAAAACTGGACGTAGAAGAAAGGACATGAGATTGCAGTGAGAATTTTGTGTTGGCTGGGTGGGGAGATGAGGGAAATTTGAGCGTGCTGAAATACTAATATGGGAGGGGACAGGACAGGATGGGGGAGGAGAAAGAATGAATATATGATGGATCAAAATCTCTATGAAGATCCAAACAAATGAGCTCAAGCACATTCTGGAGGTTTTAGCCTTAGACAGCAGAAAAGTGAAAAATGAAAGTGTTAGTCACTCAGTTGTGTCTGACACTGTGACCCCATGGGCTGTAGTCTGCCAGGCTCCTATATCCATGGAATTCTCCAGGCAAGAATACTGGAGTGGGTTGCCATTTCCTTCTCCAGGGGATCTTCCTGACCCAGGGATCAACCCAGAGATCGAATCTGAGTCTCCTGCATTGCAGGCGGATTCTTTATCATCTGAGTCACCAGGGAAGCCCATCTCTAACGTCAAGAGGAAGGTATGATTATCATGGAGGTGAGTTTGCAGGTGTTAAGGTAAAAAGTTGAGAGATTATCTGCCTAATGTCTTCCTATTTTTTTCCTGTGGTAGTTTTGCGTGGTCAGCCACTGAAGGTGAAAAGGGAAGTAGTAGGCTAGGAAATTTGAGGAAAGTGGAGAAATGAGAGGTATTGAGTAGAGAACTCACCAAACAGGGTCACAGACATCCAGTCGTGATGAGAGACTGAATTTGTAGTCCATTAGAGTGGTCGAGTGATTTTCCATGACAACACTCAGCATTGTGCTGTAGGAGTGGAGGTGGGAGACAGCTGATGGGGGACTGTGGTTTTGCTCTAAGATTAAATGATGACAAGGTGAAGATGTTAAGGATTCAGCATAAGTGATTAACAGTCCAAGGACTCTAGACTGCTTAGGAATTGAAGTGGAGATGGGGTTGACAGTAGGGAGGACGTGGAAGGGGCACAGGATTGAGGACTGAGTCAGGATTCAGGAGAGGAGCTGTTGAGAAGACAATTGCAGAGCAGGCCTGTTGGGGGCAAAGGTTATTTCAGTTTAGGTGGTCAAAGAACTGAGAAGCCAGTTGTTATGTGGATGGTTTCCGTGGATAATGAAGACAAATGAGAACTGAGGAGGAAGTATAAGACTAATCCAGTTGCCAAAATACCATAAGTGGGGGAGGTTGGCAAATTACTCGAATTAGGAGTGGGAAAAGGTGAGATTATCACAGATTTCCAAAGGGACAAGGGCATTTACATGAAAGTCAAGGAGTAGCTCTGAGGAAAAGAGGAACACTGACACCAGTATACACTGGATGTGAAGGAATAAGCAACGTATGTGTGAGGAAGCAATAGGAGAGTATTTTCCAGTAAGAGCCAGATTACAGTTAGCCCAAGAGGGAAGAAGGACTGTTGGTGCTGGATTGAGAAGTTTTGATTATGGGCAGTGGGATTCCTTCCAAATAGCTAATGACTTGGGGGAGGGAAATCTAGATGGCTCTGTCTGCATTTGTGTAAGTGTGAGCTCTGTATTGAGACCCAAAATGGAACAAGGGCTGCATTCCTACTGAGGTGTTTGGTACCTCAGAGTAAGTTTTAATATAAACGTTAATAAGGAGCGCTCAGTCTCTGCCCTTGATACTCAGAATATGGGGAACTAGATGGACACATAAACCTAGGTCCGTGGCAGTGGCGAAGTGTAATGATTGGCAAACTCTGTACCAGAACACCAAGTGCAGCCCAGGAACCTGGGGTGGGAGGTTCAGAGAAAGCGTTTTGGCCATGATGATTGAGTTACGTGAGGTAAAAGAAACAGGCACAGAGTAGCTAATACAACATGGTCTAAGCATGGCGAATGATAAGTAGTTCTTGTTGTCAGGATCTTGACTGTGAGGAAAGTGGTGGTGAAAACATGACAAGGGTCATATATTGGAAGGCTTCATAGACCTTGTTTTAGAAGAGCCATTGGGGGGTAAGGGAGGAGAGTGAAAAAGATATGCATGCAGGTAAATGCCAAGGAAAATGGATTTAAGGGGTCCCCTTGCTAAAGGCTGGCGTCCTTATTAGCAAGGAAAGAGGCTGCTGCTGCTGCTAAGTCGCTTCAGTCGTATCCGACTCTGTGTGACCCCACAGACGGCAGCCCACCAGGCTCCTCTGTCCCTGGGATTCTACAGACAAAAATACTGGAGTGGGTTGCCATTTCCTTCTCTGAAGGAAAGGGGCAAATCCTAAGAAAATAAAACAATAGCTTTCTCTGTCTTCTGGAAGGAGGAGGGGCAGGGTAAATTCCTTACCAAGTTCTCAGCTTTGGGCTGCATTCCACCTCTTTATCTTTGCTCCTTCTTCATAGAGCTCAGCGCCTTCATGGCTCCACCTTTTGGCTATTCAGAGCCTTCTGTATGATGCTCTGTACCCTAGTGTTGTGGTACCCTAATATCTACTTGAACTTGAATCTATTACCTTGATCTTCAGCTTTTGAATTTGTATAATGTAATAATGTTTTATTTCTTTCAGTATTAGAAATTTGATAATAAATTCACACTTTGGTGTGAATGTCTGAAAGCCTCTCATTTTTGTTTTGTATAATTTGGGAGTAGTGCTTAATAGTTATTTTTTAAAAACTATATTCCTTTAAAAAATTTTAGTAATGTATGTTCATTGTTGGAAATTTGAAAAAAAATAGATAAGCAAGTGGAAGAAGATTAAAATCGCCTATAATTACCTCTCTCAGAGGTCATTACTGCTTACATTTTGTTGTATAGATTTTTAATTTACTGTGTATGTACATACTTTTTGAAATAGAAAATTCTCCCAATTTTATGAAAACATATTACATTTTCAGAGGAGACCGGCTTGGCAGAATTCAAGAAGTACTTCCAATTCCCTATCAAATGGATGTAAGACCCATTTCTTCCACTTGCTATTGAATTTTGTACAGACGATTAGATTAAACATAGTAATCTGGCTACCTTTGAGTCAAAAAGGGCCATTTGCATATTTCCCCTTGGAATTTTGGCCTGTGCCTGTGTGCAGGTATGTTAAAAAAGAATTTACTGTATGAGCCTTGACAAAAATTTCCCATTTAGTAGCATTCTGGGCTTATTCTGTTGTTGAACATCTGTTGGTATTAAAAATGTCCCTGTACTGTGTACAGCCATATCATATACAGCATCATCATGTAATTTTGTGGTTTATTGACTAGACTGCAACTTCCTAATTGCTTTCCTGCCTGGACATATAACTAAAATTTATTTCAAGGGGTTCCTTCCTTACCCCAGTACTAGTGGTAGGCTAAAGTCTGCCAGGAACTGTCCAAAATCTTAAGGATACAAAGATGGATAAATCAATCAAAGCTCCTGGCTCAAGGATATCACAGGGTGTTAAGTGAAAGCATCGTATATTTACATAAATTTATCTGTTAAAAAATTGACACTGTGAAACATAATGTGTGAAACATGAACAATTTCGTTTGAACTGTCAGATTAAAGAATGTGTAGTAAAAACTAATCTTATGAAATACAGAAATAAAACTCCCAGTATTCCCCTTGGTCACAAAGTGATTACATTTTGCGTTCTTTCTAAAAACCTTGACATACCTATGAGGCTTTTTTTTTTTTCATGTTTTTATTTTTTAATTGAGGTATAGTTGATGTACAGTGTGAGTTTAGGTTAGTGATTCAGTTATATTGATACACATATATCTATTTTTTTCAGATTATTTTCTCATGGGTTATTACAAAATGTTGGGTATAGTTCCCCCTATCAGTTTAAATAGCTCTTATTTACTGTGTTCTGTGTGCCAGACAATGCTAACCCTTTTTCATCCATTATCTTAATTTTGTCAACCGATGAAGTATGTTTTGTTATCCCCATTATGCATAAGAAACTCAGATTCAGATTAAGAAATATGGCCCAAATCACAGAGCAAACGGTTCAGTTTTTCAAAGACAGGAAAGATTTCAACCCATTAAAAAAATGATTGTATGATGAAGCAGCTCCAAATTCTTTGCCTCACTAGTTCTTTACAGGAAGTTTAGCGATATTGGTCATGTCATTCAGTGGACCACTTTCCCTCAACAGCTTTAAGTAGTTTATGTCCAAATTCTGCAAGTCTAGGACCCCTGATATTTTCTAGTAGAAGTCTACATGGTTTGGGGACCCTTTCTACAGGTCCCAAGGCTGGTTTAAGTGCTTATTTATGCCTTCAAAACAACTGACACTTCGCCATCTCCCCCTAGTCTACAAAGCTTATTGAAGACAGACTTCTGTGCCGAATCCCAATCTTGATTCTCACACCTGACACGGTGAATGCTCAGCGGATATATGTTGAGCGCATGCATGCATGAATGACCAGACCCGCTTAACATCTAGTTCTTATCCAGGCTTGTGAGTCTGGGCGTCTCCTTTCAAGGGTCGAAGTTTCCACAAGATGATTACACATCACGCGCGTTTGCGCGTGAAAGGACCTTACAAACGCGAGCAATCTGATACAAAGCACTGAAGAGGCGCCACTCAAAAGCAACTTCAAATCTTCATTTATCAGGCCGGGGCTAGCGAGAATCTGGGCAGTGTTCGAACGAGAATAAAATCAACCTTTGTGATTCCTGCTGCTGCTGCTGCTAAGTCGCTTCAGTCGTGTCCGACTCTGTGCGACCCCATAGACGGCAGCCCACCAGGCTCCCCCGGCCCTGGGATTCTCCAGGCAAGAACACTGGAGTGGGTTGCCATTTCCTTCTCCAATGCATGAGAGTGAAAAGTGAAAGGGAAGTCTCTCAGTCGTGTCCGACTCCCAGCGACCCCATGGACTGCAGCCCACCAGGCTCCTCCGTCCATGGGATTCCTACCCTTCTATAGAAGCCGTCTAGTCTAGGCGCCATAAGCAGTTAAGTCACAGAGTCCTCCGGATGTGAGAGGCAGCTACTTGGATAATACCACCGACGCCCTCGCTTCCCGGTATATTCCGCTTCCGCTTTACTACAGGAAGTGACGAAAGCTGGGTGGGCTGTAGCGGCAGCGTTTTCTCTTCCTCTCCACGCGGTAGACGAGAGTGGTCGGCCTACACAGCTTGTGCTGAGTGATGCCGGGGAAACTTCTTAGTGACGCGGATTTGGAGTCAGACGCAGCCGTGGCAAAAGTGGAGATGCCGCGAAAACAAAATGAGAAGGTACCACTGAGGGCCGAGGGACTTGGGACCAGGCAAGACGAGGGCCCGGGGGCTAAGAATAGGAGCCCGGGCCGGGGAACAAGGCGCGCGGCGCGGACCCTGCCCGGCCGGAGACCCGCGTGGGTTTCGGGGATGGTCGGTGCTCTCCACGGGCGATGTGCGCGTTGCCGAGAAGTCCGGGCAGGTGGGAACTAGTGAGCCGGCCGGTGTCCCACGTGGTCCCAGAGTCTGGACGTCCGACACCTGGTCACCGTTAGGCCCCACATTTTGGCCGAGACTCAGACCTCCCGGCATGAGAGTGCGCGGAGGGAATTGTAAGTCAAAAGAGGGAACAGCGTTTCCTCCTGAAGTGGCGCAGCCAGAAACCCATCCATCTGCACACGTGGGTGGCGTCCGTCGTGACATTTTTTACCCTAGTGGTGGGAATATAGTTTTCCGGAAAACGGCCCTTAGACGAAAAAGTAGTTCAGTTTGTCTTAATGTTTGTTGGCCAGATTTCCCGTGGAAATGTAGACGTGTTGTGCTGACTGCACACCGTGTTTTTTTTTTTTTTTTATATAGGCTAGCAATGTGCGGTAGTCTTAAGTTACCTCGATAGCTGTCTGCTTCCTTCCTGTTACTTCCTTAGAAAGCGATTTAACTTGTGACTGATTCTCTGTTCTGAGGTAAGGTCAGAGAGAACAGATTGTCCCTAGGAACTTGTGTTGTTCATGACTTAGAATTTCCTGCTGTTTCTGGGTCTTTTTAATGGGAGAGTTTCGCCAGCAGCAATATTTTGGTGTTGTAGGAAGCGGAGGTAGCAGAGACTTGTCCCCAAGGGGAGGAAGTAGTCCTGGTTTCCTTGCCTTGCATCGGCCAGCCTATTCAGTTGTGGGATGCTGAAGTTAGAAAGGACACGACCAGCAAACTCCACTGCATTCCAAAGCAGTCCACAGGGACTGAAAATCCGCTCCCTTTGGTGGAACAAAGGGATGATAGAATTGAAGTCTTCAGATGGAGTGGACCAGATTGATTTTCAGATGTCTGAAGGATAGGTCATGTGAGAGAGATTACTGAGAGTTTACTGTTCATCCACGATTTAAGAGCAGAGGCCAAGCCTGAAGTTTTTTGGAGGCAGATTTCAGCTCAATAAAATAGTACCCATATTTCTTGCCTTGGCCTGAGGCTCTGCCACAGAGGTTTTAACAGAAGGTAAAACACATTTTCACTAAGTTTTCAGAAATATGAAAAGTTGGAGGTGGTCAGACATTTCAACTCGGAACTGTAATCTAGTTTGGTTTTGAGGTTTCCCTTGTTCCATTTACTTGTGACTTGTGCTCTCTGTTTTTCCCTTTAAGTTAGGTATATCTTTTTTACGCATGAGGTGATAGATTGGGTTTTTACAACTTTTTGGTTCATAAAGTGTCTGTATGTAAATTTCTTTCCATTTGTGAGAAAAGCAAGGCAGAGATTATGAATCTCTTTTTTACCTGTAGGTGGCTTCAAGCAGAGAAAGAAATCTGCTTAATATCATCTATCTGTGGACATACCTGCTCGTATTAACTTAATCAAGTTAAATTCAGTAAAATTGTTCTTGATCACTTCCTGTCGTTTGTGGTTTATTTATTTTTTTGGTAATATAATTTTATTGGGCTTTTTAAAAAAATTTTATTTTTACTTTATTTTACTTTACAATACTGTATTGCTTTTGTCGTTTGTGGTTTAGAACATGTTGGAGAATCCTGTGAGCCATTCCAAGTCCCTTGTAAAAATTGGACTGTACAGCTTGTACAATTGAATAGTTACCAAGTAGCATTCTCTTCCAAGCTAATGAAGTTATTGGTATATTATTCTCTCCATGTTAGCCAAGAAACAGTATTAAAAAATATACTGCTTGATTTTTGCCTTAGTGCAAGGTGGAAGTACACATGTTGAAAAATGCCTCAAAATTGTATTTTTCATAATTATGTGATCTTGAAATAATGCATAATTGATATATTATGCAGCTGTATCAGTGCTTTGCTCAGCATTTGCATTGTCTTTATTTTTTAGAAAGGTAAGAAAGAGAAGCCAAAATCTAGTAAGACTGAAGAGGCAACAGAAGAAAAAGAAGAAATTATTTCTTCCAAAGCTAAAAAGGTTAAAAAGAAAGTAGAGACTTCTGAGGTTGACGTGAATTCTCCTAAATCTAAAAATGCAAAAAAGAAAGAAGAGCCATCTCAAGATGACATTATTTCTCCTAAAACCAAAAGTTCGAAAAAATCAAAGGAGCCCTGTGAAAAGACAGTTTCTCCTAAAACCAAAAAAGCTATAAAAAATGAAGAGCCTTCTGAGGAAGAATTGGGTGCTCCTAAGCCCAAAAAGATGAAGAAAGAAAAAGAAATAAATGGAGAAATTCAAGAGAAAAGCCCCAACCTCAAGAATGGATTCCCTGACTCTGAACCTGACTCCAACTCCAAGGAAGCTGCCAGTGAAGAAAACAGTGAGTTAGAGCAGGTGAAGTTGCATTTTAATATGTAGAATGTATCTTTTGATGTTGATTCAGTTAAGTATATAATTGTTACACATAGTGCTTAATAATGGGAGGAAATTGGATGTGTCCGCACTTCATAGCGCCTCTCTTGAGGTGCAGGGTGAGTATTTTAAAAACTGCAGTGTCAGAATGCCTCTTTTGCAACTAAGCAAGGTTTAAGTTTAGAGAATGTCTTCTCTCCACACTTGATCTGCTTATTTTCAAGTCAGAAATCAACAGGAGGTATATAGTTATGCGTATGTACTCCAGCATCCCTCTGAGGGTTTCACCTAGTGAATCATGATTAAGTGGAACCACTGAAAAGGTGCTTGCTTGATTGCACAAGTCTTCTTGCTTAGGTCATTAACTAACTTGAGATGGAATACGATGCTTAAATGTCCTTTTGGAAGCTAATACTGTTATCTTTCAGAAGCTCAATCATCAAAGAAAATTGCTAAATCTAGTAAATTTCTCTTTGCCGTAGGGATGTAATCAAGATTAAAAAATTTTTCCTGATTATAAAAAACATATACAGCTATTTTTTTGTCATTATGATTTTATCAATATCGTATCTTGCCTTTTCCTAGGTTACCTATATTTTTATTTTTTAAACAATTTTATTTATGACTGTGCTGAGTCTTTGTTGCTCCATGAACTACTCTTGGATGGCGCACCTGGGCTTCTTATTGTGGTGGCTTCTCTTGTTGGGGAGCACGGGCTTTAAGACTTGTGGGTTTTAGTAGTTACGGCACTTGGGCTCAGTAGTTGCAGCTCCCAGGCTCCAGAGCACAGGCTCAGTAGTTGTGGTGCATGGGCTTAGTTGCTCCGTGGCTTGTGGGATCTTTCCTGACTGGGGATTGAATTTATGGCTCCTGCGTTGGCAAGTGGATTGTTTACCGCTAAGCCACCAGGGAAGCCCATTGCCTGTATTTTTATATAGGCATTTTCCTTACTTTTAAATATTAAATATTTTTAGTAGTTATATCCATCATATAGATGTTTAGAAATTCACTTAATTATTCAATTGTTGGACATTCAGATTTTTCACTATCACATAGTGCCAGTGTAATCATTTCTCATAAATGCTTATCCCTTATTTTCTGTGGATATATGAAAGATTTTGCTATGGGAAGTGGTTAATAACCTGTTCACCAGTGTACTGTTGATTTGGAATAACTGGAAAAGTTCTTAGTTGAGGCTGACTCTGCTTTCACTAGCCATATGTGGTATATCTGTACTGTATATATTTGCCGCAGAATTTTCTTCTGTTAGGGTTTTATAGATTACTGTCATCTTTATCCTTTTCAAATCTTGATTTACTTACCAGAGTATCTGTGCCTTTTTGGTTGATTTAGAAGAAATGTTTTAGAATAATTTCTTAGGAGGCTTCCTGTATTTAACCTTTAGGGATAAAGTTACTGATTCTTTCTGTGGCCCTTTATTTGATAGGAAATGACTGTGGAGCAAAAAGAAGGAGCTTTCTCTAATTTTCCCATATCTGAAGAAACTATTAAACTTCTTAAAGGTAATATTCTTGGAAATATTGTATAACGTTATTTGGAAGCACGTTACTGGTTTTGTTGTGATAAACTGGGACATGTTCTTATTGGAGGACAATATACGCAGCCATATAATGAAGTAGGTCTGTATATTTGGTAAAGGACTAAACTAGTGATGGCCTTTACTGCCTCTTAAACGAATGATTAAAATTTATTCAATATATTCAAAAAATAAAAAATACATTATGTATATTCAGAGGTATAATGACTGATATGGTGTTGGTGCAATTAAATAGTTGATGCCATGTTGGTATTTTCTTTTTTACCCTCTTGCACTTCTTGAGGTATCTCTAGGTTAATGATACTAGCCTGACTCAGAACTCAGGTTAGTATTGTGCCTATGAACCAAGTAGAAAGTCACAGATGCTCAACTTAGGTGTTTTCTGAATCAGGTATGGTGCAGTCAAGATAGCAAAATGCCTGATTTTGGGGCTTATATTGGCCTGTGGATGAGATTTCATGACAAGGGGCTTCATCTTTTAAGATAATTATTTACTGTACTCTGGTGCTTTAAAGTTTATTGATATTTTTTGGTCAAGAAGATTCTTCATTGCCAGAATATATTTGAACTTAACTTTATAGATATGACCAGAATGTAGAATTCTAGAATTCTGCAGGATCAGAAGCCTGACTATGCTTTCATCTTCCAGTATGACTGAGGCTTTAAGAACTGCGCAGTCAGGTAACATGGCTCATTTATTCACAGCCCGTGGGGTGACCTTCCTGTTTCCTATACAAGCAAAGACGTTTCACCATGTCTATAGTGGAAAGGATTTGATTGCACAGGCGCGGACAGGAACTGGAAAGACATTCTCCTTTGCGATCCCTTTGGTTGAGAAACTTCTTGGAGAACTGCAAGACCGGAAGAGAGGGCGTGCCCCTCAGGTAAGTATCTTTAACACAGTCTTTAGAGTTTACAGGTTCCAAGTCCGCACAGAAAAGAGACATTGCTTGGACTTCACTTATATATCCCTTTGTTTTGTTTTGAGTTCTTAAGATCTTTTTTACTAGAGATCTTTATCTGAAGATGTAAATCAGGATAATTCTTTTAAGACTGTTGACTGCAAATCTTATGTATTTAATTAAATATTGTAATTTGTTCCATGGTAATGATCACCTCTATTATTAATGCTTATATATTTCTTTAAGACTTTTAGGTGTCCCTGGGGCTCAAGGGTTTTGTCAAGTGTCTGCATTTTTGCCTAAAATGGGGAAAGCATGTTTAATAGAGATGTCTGAATAGGAAGGAGTATTTGATGTGAGGAGGCCAAGCCCTCTGATCTAGATGGTGCTTACTGAGCTCATTTCTAAAGAACTTGGCATCCAGACCTTGACCTCCTTGAAATGCCTGTGTTGTCACCTTGGCTTTGGGTTGTTGTACCTGACTTTTTGGCCTCACCTCATTCACGGGCTTTCCAGTATCCATGCCCCCTCCTCATTAATTCATTTGTTTACTGTTATTTGTCTGTAATTTCAGCAGCTGTAACAATAAATTATTCTAGCACCTGGAATAGTGCCTGGTATATAATGGATGTTCAGTAAATACCTGTTGAATGGATGTATTAGGTTGTTCTTAACTCATATTTGTTTTCATGCTGTTAACCCTATTTGAGGGTCTGTTGTGGTCTTGTGTTTCCTGTCATGATTCAAAGCCCTTCACCATATTGGTCTGCTCTTACTCTTCTGACTTCCATTCTACTTCCATTTCACTGTAGTGTGGAGATTTCAGACTATAGATTTTGTATCCTGGCTACCTGAATTTAAATCTAGGCTCTACCTTTTGGTTTGGTAGAAATCTGTTGTGTGTTATTGTAGGTATTATTATAGATATTTTGAAAGTAATTGTTAGGATGACTCGAACCTCTTGGTGCCCTGGAAATTTGTGAAAATATACTTTGGATTCCATTATTTGTTTTTCTTTTCAGGTACTGGTTCTTGCACCCACAAGGGAGTTGGCAAGTCAAGTAAGCAGAGACTTCAGTGACATCACAAAAAAGCTGGCAGTGGCTTGTTTTTATGGTGGAACTCCCTATGGAGGACAAAGTAAGTTAATCCACAAGTGAGGAAAAGAAAATGCCATCTACTTTTAAGATGACCTGATTGAATTTCTTCTGACTGACATCTGTCTTTTCCTACCTGATTTAGTCATTTATGGTGGTTTTCTTTTGTCTTTTTTTTCTTCCTTTATTTTTTGGTCATGTTATGTGGCTTGCAGGATGTCAGTTCCCCAACCAGGGATTGACCGTGGGCCATGGCAGTGAACGTGCTTAATCCTAACCACTAGACCACCAGGGAGCTCTCTCTTTTGCCATTATTGTTTAAAGATGGTCAGGCACACGGTCCTGCCTGATGATGTGTCAAACCTGTATATGGATCTTAGGACTTTTGTTATTATTTATCTGTGTTTATCTAAAGACTGCAGTAATGCCTGACTGAGCCTAAGAGGACAGAGTCCAGGAACTAGAAAGTCAGAATTCAAGGTTATTCTTTTTAATCTGTCAAGGACCTTGGGTCTTTGCCTCTTTTTACTGAAGGCAGCCTTTCCTTTTTCTGGTGCCAAGGGCCATATGTGTCCCCTCCTATAATATTCCATCATTTCCCAATTTAAGACCTAGAAACTTTGTTTTGTAGATCAGATACATAATTCAAGAAGGGACTTAAGCATTTTGAAAGTCTTCATATTGGACAGATGAATGAGTAAAGATATGGTCATACATACAATGGAATACTACTCAGCCATAAAAAGAATGAAATAATGTCAGTTGCAGCAAGATGGATGAATCTAGAGATTATCATACTAAATAACTCAGGCAGAGAAAGACAAATATATGGTATCACTTATATATGGAGTCTAAAAAAATGAAACAAGTGAACGTATTTACAAAACAGAAACAGACTCTCAGACTTAGAAAACAAACTCATATTTGTGAATTCCCTGGTGGTCCCATGGTTGGGACTCAGTACTTTCACTGCCAGGGCCCCAGTTTGGTCCCTGATCAGGAAACTAAGATCCTGCAAGCCACACAGCCCAATCCAGCCCCTAGCCTCCATTCCCTGGGACCCCAAAAAGGAAGAAAGCAAACTTATGTTATCAAAAGGGGAAAGGTGGCAGGGTTGGAGGGTGGGAACTAAGTTAGGAGGTTGGGATTAACATCTGCACGCTTCTAGAAATGAAACGTAATCAACAAGGTGCTCCAGTATAGTACAGGAAACTCCATACTCTGTGATAACCTGTATATGAAAAGAATCTGAAAAAGAATAGATATATGTATATGTATAACTGAATCACATTGCTATCTATCTGATACTAAAACAACATTGTAAATCAGCTGTTGTTCAGTTACTAAGTTGTGTCTGACTCTCTCTGACCTTGTGGACTATAGCCTGCCAGTCTCCTCTGTCCATGGGGTTTTCTAGGCAAGACTACTGGAGCAGGTTGCCATTTCCTTCTCCAGGTGATTTTCCCAACACAGAGATGGAATCCATTGGCAGGTGGATCTCCTTCGTTGGCAGGTAGATCCTTTACTGCTGAGCCACCAGTTTAGTTCAGTTCAGTTCAGTCGCTCAGTCGTGTCCGACTCTTTGTGACCCCATGAATCGCAGCACACCAGGCCTCCCTGTCCATCACCAACTCCCGGAGTTCACTCAGACTCACATCCATCGAGTCCGTGATGCCATCCAGCCATCCCATCCTCGGTCATCCCCTTCTCCTCCTGCCCTCAATCCCTCCCAGCATCAGAGTCTTTTCCAGTGAGTCAACTCTTCGCATGGGGTGGCCAAAGTACTGGAGTTTCAGCTTTGACATCATTCCTTCCAAAGAAATTCCAGGGTTGATCTCCTTCAGAATGGACTGGCTGGATCTCCTTGCAGTCCAAGGGACTCTCAAGAATCTTCTCCAACACCACAGTTCAAAAGCATCAATTCTTCGGTGCTCAGCCTTCTTCACAGTCCAGCTCTCACATCCATACATGACCACAGGAAAAACCATAGCCTTGACTAGACAGACCTTGGTCGGCAAAGTAATGTCTCTGCTTTTGAATATACTATCTAGGTTGGTCATAACTTTTCTTCCAAGGAGTAAGCGTCTTTGAATTTCATGGCTGCAGTCACCATCTGCAGTGATTTTGGAGCCCCCAAAAATAAAGTCTAACAGTGTTTCTACTGTTTCCCCATCTATTTCCCATGAAGTGATGGGACTGGATGCCCTGATCTTTGTTTTCTGAATGTTGAGCTTTAAGCCAACTTTTTCACTCTCTTTCACTTTCATCAAGAGGCTTTTTATTTCCTCTTCACTTTCTGCCATAAGGGTGGTGTCATCTGCATATCTGAGTTTATTGATATTTCTCCTGGCAATCTTGATTCCAGCTTGTGTTTCTTCCAGTCCAGCGTTTCTCATGATGTACTCTGCATATACGTTAAATAAGCAGGGTGACAATATACAGCCTTGACGTACTCCTTTTCCTATTTGGAACCAGTCTGTTGTTCCATATCCAGTTCTAACTGTTGCTTCCTGACCTGCATACAGATTTCTCAAGAGGCAGGTCAGGTGGTCTGGTATGCCCATCTCTCTCAGAATTTTCCACAGTTTATTGTGATCCATACAGTCAAAGGCTTTGACATAGTCAATAAAGCAGAAATCGATGTTTTTCTGGAACCCTCTTGCTTTTTCCATGATCCAGCAGATGTTGGCAATTTGATCTCTGGATATGTATATCAATAAGGAAAAGATTAAAGATGAAACAGAGAGCATTAATGTTTCACATAAGAAAGTGGATTGTAATATATGAAATAAAATTCAGTTTCATTCACAATTAGAGATGTAAATTGAAATTATAATGAGTATTTCACCTGTTAGACTATCAAAGGATAAAAGATAGTTTGACAATTCCTTGATGAGAAAACAGGCATATTCTTTGACTACTAGAGAATTAAACCACCTCTTTAAATTGGAATACATAAACCCTTTTACTCAATAATTCTACTGATAGGAATTTATCCTACTGATATGATAACCATGTAGCCAAAGAGCTACTTAAGGTCCCTGACAGCAACTTAAGGTCTCTGAGTTAAGTTGAGTTGACTGAAGAGTTCACAATTTTACAGTGGTACAAAAGTGATACATATTCAATAGCAACTATACTTTGAATTTCTTTTTTTTCCTGGGCTAGTGAAATGCAATATACTCTCTCAGGATGCTGGGCAGTGGCAGCGTACTCCAATATAAAATAAAAATTTACAAATAATATAAAAAATGACAAAAGAAGTCTTAGTATTGGCACACAAGGCTTGTGATTATCTCTTTTCGGCTTTGGTGGAACTAACATAGGTTTTGGCATCAGAATGGCCTGGGTTTGCCTCTAACCTCTGCTCACAGAGTACCTGAGTGATTTTTCAGTTTAAGTCGCTGGATTTTTCTGCACTTTAGTTTATTTATGTAGGATTGCTAAACTCACCCTGAAGTGTTGTGAGGATGAAATTGGGTAAGTATGTCAAGAACCTAGCAGTAGATTCCTCAACTGCAGTAACAACTCAATAGAAAGTTACATCCAGATAACTAATAAGAACCTACTGTATATAGCACAGGGAACACTGCTGTACACCTGAAACTAACACAACATTGTAAATCAACTATACAGCAATAAAAATTAATTTTCAAAAACAGGATAGAAACAAAGTTGTATCATTACCATCTCACCCCAGTTACATTGAACCCCACTTTTCTGAACATCTCTGCACTTTCTTACAATACTTGCCCATCTATCCTGTCATTCTTCCTGTATCTGCTTGCCTGTGTTGTTCACTTGCTCAGTCATATCTGACTCTTTGTGACCCATGGACTGCAGCATGCCAGGCTTCTCTATCCTTCACCATCTCCCAGAGCTTGCTCAGACTCAAGTCCATCAAGTTGGTGATGCCATCCAGCCATCTTATCCTCTGTCGTCCCCTTCTCTTGCCTTCAGTCTTTCCCAGCATCAGGGATATTTTGAGTGAGTTGGCTCTTTGTGACAGGTGGCCAAAGTATTGGAGCTTCAGGATCAGTCCTTCCAATGAATATTCAGGATTGACTTCATATAGGATTGACTCATTTGATCTCCTTGCAGTCTAAGGGCCTCTCAAAGGTCTTCTCCAACACCACAGTTCAAAAGCATCAATTCTTTGGTGCTCAGCCTTCTTTATGGTCCAGCTCTCACATCGATACATGACTACTGGAAAAGCCATAGCTTTGACTAGTGAGACCTTTGTGGGTCTCACTTGACTTTGTGAGCCAAGTAATATCTATGTTTTTTAATATACTGTCTAGGTTTGTCATAGCTTTTCTTTCAAGGAGCAAGCTTCTTTTAATTTCATGGCTGCAGTCACCATCTGCAGTGATTTTAGAGCCCAAGAAAAAGTGTTACTGTTTCCATGGTTTCCTCATCTATTTGCCATGAAATGATGGGACCGGATGCTGTGATGTTAGTTTTTTGAATGTTGAGTTTTAAGCCAGCTTCTTCACTTTCCTCTTTCACCTTCATCAAGAGGCTCTTTAGTTCCTTTTCACTTTCTGCCGTAAGTGTGGTGTCATCTGCATATCTGAGGTTATTGATATCCTGGCATTCTTGCCTATAGGAAGTTATTATTTTTAAGATACTTGTTTTCACTTTTTGAAATATTGACACCCGCCACTAATAAAGGAAATAATCTCTTTCCGGGTGCTACCATCCCTCATTGGAGCATTTTTTTTGTTACGTCAGGTAGTACACTGGACTGCCACTCTATTTTTTTCCATCCCACTAGGTGTGGTATGTGGGGTCTTAAGTTCCCCGACTGAGATTGAACCCGTGCCCCCTGCATTGAGAGGGGAGTTTTAACCACTGGACTGCAAGGAAAGTCTTGGACTGTCATTTCTTACATATTTCCCCAGTAGGTCAAGGAGTGCTTCGAGTGTCTCTATCTAAAGTACTTGGCATAGTACCTTGTATTAATACCTGTAGTTAATAAATACTTTAAAATAAAAAATATATCAAATTGGTGTTTCAGATTAATAAAAGGACTTAAAAATCCAGCATATCTCATCATTGGTGTTCTTTACAGTTGAACGCATGAAGAATGGGATCGATATCCTGGTTGGGACACCAGGTCGTATCAAAGACCACCTGCAGAATGGCAAGCTAGATCTCACCAAACTTAAGCATGTTGTCCTGGATGAAGTTGACCAGATGTTGGATATGGGCTTTGCTGATCAAGTGGAAGAGATTTTATGTGTAGCATACAAGAAAGGTAAATTCCACATTCAAGAACTGGCATAAGGGATTGGAGGAAGGGTAGTGATTAAGTAGTCTTCTGAAAGTTAAATGAAGCCTTAGGAAGTTGGCAGGAAATTTCCATGATTTGCACATAATTACAATAGGGAAAATTTGGGAAAACAAGAGAAGCCAGCTTGGTGTACTTTGTTTTTGGTTTATTCCTCATTTGTGCTATTGTGTGTGTATGTTAACGGCAGTCATACTGTACATGTAAAACTCCATGAACTATTTGTGCCATGATAATCTATCTATATATTTTAATTTTTACATAATATAAATCTGCTGATAGGCATTTTTATGTAGACAGCTTACTTCAAACGACAATATTCAAAATTAGTTCTTAAGGATAGATTTCCACAAAGGAGATCTGATTTGAAAGGTATAAATAGTTCATGTTCCTCAATATACAGTGTCAGGTTGCTCTCAGAAGGGTTCTGTCAGTTATGCTACCATTTGAACTATAGGAAAATGCAGTGGTATTCTAAGAGCAAACATTGAGTGGTATTCTAAGAGCAAAAAAATTGAGGTTGGGGAGTTACTTTTAGTGTCTAACCTCAAAAAATGAATAAACTATAGAGTTCTAACCTCCAAATGTTGAGGGAATGCTTGGGAGAATAGAAGAGTACAGAATCTGTTGTGTTGACTACAGGTTATTTAGTGACTTAAATTCATTGGTTATTGGACCTGTTTAATTGGTGTTATCCATTTAGTAGGTCTCATTAGAAAGGACAGATTTCCCTCATGGTTCATAAGGGACAATGGTTAGAAAGCAAAATAACTTTAAAGTTCTCTGGGTATTTCAAGAATCCTTTACTTAAATTATTAAGGCAATATTTCTTTGCCCACTGGGAACCTTGATGTCTTTAATTTTTATGTTCTCAGTGCCTGGCTTGGTGTCAGAAGTGTTTCTTGTAGAATGTTGGATGGACCCTGGAAAAATTGGAAGGCTATGTAGGCTATTTTGAATTCATACTTTTTTTTTTCCCCCTCAAAGATTCAGAAGACAATCCCCAAACATTGCTTTTTTCTGCAACTTGCCCCTATTGGGTGTTTAATGTTGCTAAGAAATACATGAAATCTACATATGAACAAGTGGACCTGATTGGTAAAAAGACACAGAAAACAGCGATAACTGTAGAGGTAAATGATTCATTCATTTGTTGGCGTTAGTTACAAATAATTATGTTTCTCCCTATCTGATTGTATTTAGACTGCAAATACAAACTCCTTTTCCCGATAAGTACTAAATCTATGTGAAAAGCCAAGTAAAGTTATGTTCCTAATCGAGTGGTAAATGGTATCTGTGTTTTTTCTAAATTTCATCATCTGGTAGCCTGATTGAAGAGTCTTTTGGAACTTTATATAAATTAGTAAGTGGAATGACATTACACGTTGAGTTTATACATTAGAGGGCAACAGAACCCTAGTGTTGGTGTTGAAGCTGTTTTTTCCTTAGGGTCCGGTACCTAGTGGAATTTATTGCATCCAAGCAACAGAACTGTACGGAAGCTGACTACCGATTGCATGTTTAAGTGGATGAAAGAACAGAACACACAGAGGCTTTCCTGCTGTCTGATATTTGGTTTCTTGTGGGAATTTAGGAACAGCATTTCTTTCTTACATTTTCTGGGTTAGGTCAAAAAATGGATAAAGAAGCCGGATACTCTTTGGTGAAAGGGAAAAGGCTCTCTACTTTAGTTGTTTAGTTTTTTCCCCCTCTAAACAGTGGTGGTGGAAGTTTTCTGTAGTCAGGCTTAAACAATTTTAGTATCATTAGACTTGGGCAGATGATTTTAGATTCTAGTGGGGCTTTACTGAATAATCTTTTTTCTCCTCTTTCCTAAGCATCTGGCTATCAAGTGCCACTGGACTCAGAGGGCAGCAGTTATTGGAGACGTGATCCGAGTTTACAGTGGTTTTCAAGGGCGTACTATCATATTTTGTGAAACAAAGAAAGAAGCCCAGGAGTTGTCACAGAATGTGGCTATAAGACAGGTTGGTCTTTACCCTCTCTTCGCATAAGGAGACAGCATCTTTCAATTAATAGAGTATACATCTTAGAGTTCATGTGATTTGCCCATCTTATCTCATAGATGAAGAAAGCGTGGCTCAAACCCAGGGTTACTGTGATGAATATTTGATCGCTCATATTTGGTGTGGTTGAATAGTAAAGGACAGGGAAGCCTGGCATGCTACAGTTCATGGGTTTGCAAAGAGTCAGACATGACTTAGTGACTGAATGACAACAAATAGTTGAATACAGTTGATTTAATGACCACCATTGAAAATTTGAGACTTGTCCGTGGAAGGCATATTTTCCACTTTGTATTATTTTCAGCAGAGGTGTCACCAAAATGTGAATGTCTTTATAGGCCAAATTGGTGATTTTAAAAGTACTTGCATTGTATGATCTGGTATTCTTAAGTGAGCTTGTTTCTTTGGCAGGATGCCCAGTCATTACACGGAGACATTCCACAGAAGCAAAGGGAAATCACCCTGAAAGGTTTTAGAAATGGTGATTTTGGAGTTTTGGTTGCAACCAATGTTGCTGCACGTGGGCTAGACATCCCCGAGGTTGATCTGGTTGTTCAAAGTTCTCCACCAAAGGTAAGGGATTTACAGTTAGATGTTTTTCCCCTCAGTTAGTAATTCATCTTGGATAAACTTCGCTGGCTACGATACTTCTACTGTGCAGAGCTACACTTAGCTTTTATTTTGTTGTTTCTTTTGGGTGTTAAAACAAATTGAAAGTTGTATTGCTTCTCTTCAGATGATTAATGATAGCTTTCTTTGGGGTGTTAGGTTGCTAAGGGTGATTTTAAAATGAACCTGTCATATGTCCCCATCTCTCTCAGAACTGACAGTGTGGTGAGTGGGCAGAGGTTGGAAAGATAGTTTCTGGTCAGAGCATTGTCCTGAAAGGTTACTGGATGGGGGTAGTGCAATTTTGAACTGGACTTTGAAGTTGGTAAGGCTTAGATGGTGTGGTGGTAGGGTAGATAAACTTGAGAGCTAGAGAATAGAGAAGCAAGAAAGGCCTGTAGTTTACAACTTCTGGTTAAAACTCCTTGGGTGATGGGAACTTCCCAAAGAGGTCCTTGATGAACAGTTTATATAATGTGGACACTTACATAAAAGTTAGTCTGAAGGAGCTTGTTCCCATCACTTCAGGCATGAAGACCCCATTACCTCCAAATTTGACAAATCCCTCAGGATTAATATTCACAGTGATGGAAAAATACATTACTACAAAGTCACCATTTCTTACACAGGATGTCCCATAAGTGTGCAGCATAGACCTTATTTAAATAAGCCGGTATACCTGCACTATCTGGTATGAGCACCACAGGCACGTGGAGCTGTTCAGTACTTGAAATGCAACTAGTCTTAATTGACTTGTATGTGCTACAAGTATGAAATACACATTGGATTTTTTAAATATTTAAACTTTCTATTATGCACAGTAGTTTTGAAAGACTTGTGGGAAAAGAATGTATAATATCTCATTGATAACATGTTTTGTAGAAATAGTATACTGAAATGGTAAACTTTTGGATATAGTGGGTTAAATAAAATAATGCTTTTTTAAGAAAGCAGTACTTTTTGCAGATTTACCCACAGCATAGGGACGGACCACTGTTCTAGAGGTTTCAGAGTTTTTCATTTCCTAAAGTTGGAATGCAGAAGCGCCTCCTCCCTCACACCATCCCCTCTCGGCCCAGGTCTGCCGCCACACGTGGCTCTGCATAGGCTCTCAGGAATCTTTCTTCATCGATCGCTGTCATTGACGTATTTTACTTCCATAGGATGTTGAATCCTACATTCATCGTTCTGGGCGAACAGGTAGAGCTGGGAGAACTGGGGTTTGCATCTGCTTTTACCAGCACAAAGAAGAATACCAGTTAGTCCAAGTGGAGCAAAAAGCGGTAAAACTTTTTTCTTAGCCTTCATTCAGCTAATGTTGAATTCCAAAGTCAGTCTTTGTCTCTTTATTCGGTTTTTATTAGCTTTATTTAAGTTTTATTTCTAAGCACGTAGCCATGACTGAAAGCTTGTTGTTACATATGTGTTTTATATATTGTCGTATCATTTAAAGCCTGTTTTGAATAACTTTGCATTTGAAAGCAGTGGCTTTGTCTTAATATTTATGATGAGAAGGGGTCTTTTTTTATTGAGATGTTTGAAAGACAGTTTTCTGACAGTGATGCACAATGAACACATCAGAAATATTTTAAGTGTAGGTTTAGGGGGTTACATGAAGTTTGGAGAATTGCTTGAAAACCATAAAAGACAAGACTGTCAAAAGGAGAAAATTTTTAATGGGAAAGAAGGCACTTTTCCTTGCAGAAGAATTTTATACTTTCTCCTATGATAGGTGGAGCTTTAATCACCTTCAGTGGATTTCACTTAGTTACCAGCTTGTAAAGAGCAGAGTGTGATTGGGGGTGAGGACTTTCTCCCCTGCGGAGGAGCACCACCTGGCCAGGTGATCGTGGTCAACATCAGTGATGGGCATGTGCCCTTGATATGATGTACTGAGATAGGCATTTACCTCTGGTCGTCTTCCTCTAAACCCATAACCCTAGTCTAACCCCTGTGTGAAAAACTGATATTCTCAAATTGAGGACATTCTACAAAATACTGACTAGCTAGCACACCTTGAAACTGTCAAGGTCATGAAAGACAAATTGTCGCAGATCAGAGAAGACCAAGAAGACACTGTTAACTAAATGTAGTGTGGTGTCCTTGGTCATATATCAACAGAAGAAAGGATATTAGAAAAACTAGTGAAATTTGAATGAAATCTGGGGTTCAGGTAATAGTGATGGAGCTATGTTGGTTTCTTAGTTCTGATAAATGTACCAAAGTAATAGATGCAGGTGGACAGGAACTCTGTGTACTATCTTTGCAACTTTTCTGTAAATCTAAAAACCTTTCTAAGATGAAAGTTTTGTTTTAAATAATTACCAAATATGTTTGGTAAGTATTAGAAAATTGGGGGCCTGCTGGTCTCAATAGGAATAATTGATGGCCATGTTGTACATTAAATTATGGTTCATTTCTCTGTAGGGAATTAAATTTAAACGAATAGGTGTTCCTTCTCCAACAGAGATAATAAAAGCTTCTAGCAAAGATGCCATCAGGTATGTTCTATACCACTGCTGTGGTTTTTTTTATGCTTACTCTATTTATTACATGTTATTGTGCATTAATGAAATTTAGATTAAAATATATTCTATTTAGTGTTTTAAACAATTTATAACCTGCTTGTTAAAAAAAACAGACTGTGCTGAAGTAAAATTGTATAAAATAAAAATTCTCATTTCTGCTCATCGTGCCCAATCCTGTTCACCAGAGGAAACCATTATTAATAGTTTGGTCGTGTTGGGCATTTTAAATAACTGTGTCTTAGATATGGTGTAGGTAAAAGTTATGGAAAATATCTAGATGGTAAGGATTAGATTAACAGTATCATTGGAGGTGCTACTTGCCTAAGGGCAAGAACATTCTTCATTATGTGCAGTTGTCCTACAAGTTGAAGAATACTTAATTTTTGTTGTTGTTGAACTATAGTTGATTTACTGTATTGTATTAGTTTTAGACTCCTATTAGTTTTAGACTCCTAATTTATCCCTTTTATCCCTCCCCTCTATTCCCCTTTAGTAACCATAAGTTTGTGCGTCTGTTTCCTTTTTGTAGATAGTTTCATTTGCATTATTTTTTTAGAGTCCACATATGAGTCATATCATATATTTGTCTTTCTCTGATTTCATTTATTATGATAATCTCTAGGTCATCCATGTTGTTGGAAATAGCAATACTTAATTCTTTTTTATGGCCGAATAGTATTCCCTTGTATGTATGTACCTCATCTTTATCCATTCATTGGTTGATGGACATTTAGGTTGCCTCCATATCTTAGCAATTGTGACTAGTGCTGCTATGAAATTTTTTCAAATTGGCGACCCCATTTTCTTTGGGTATATACTCAGGAGTGCAGTTGTAAGATCACATGGTAATTTAGTTCTAGTCTGTTGAGGAACCTCCATACTGTTGCCTATAGTGGCTGCACCAATTTACATTCCCATTAACAGTGTGCAAGAGCTCCCTTTTTTCCACATCCTCTCCAACATTTATTTGTGATCCTGTTGATAATAACCATTCTGACAGCTGTGGGGTGATGGTCCTTGTAGTTTTTCTTTTCCATTTTTCTGATGATAATGATACTGAGTGTTTTATCATGTGCTGGTTGGCCATGCATATGTCTTTGGAGAAGTGTCTGTTTGGGTCTTCTGCCCATTTTTTTGATTGGCAAGGATACTTAGCTGTTTAGCATCCCTGGCTGTGCAGTATATTCCTGAGGTTGAGTGTAGTGGCACCAAAAAGGTCCCAGTCATTTTTCAAATGTTTCCAAGTGGTGAGCTACATCCCCTGCTTAAGAACCAGAGTCTGAGCAACATTTTTACAGTGTTTTTCATAGTTACTATTATAAATGTGTGAGAAACTTAATTTAAAAAAGTTCATGATCAGAAGAAATGTTAACTATTAGCATACTAGTAGCTTAGGAAAGTTTTGCAAATGAAAAGAATTTCACTCATTACTTTTTCAAATTTAGCATGCTTTTCTTTATCCTACAGACAGGGTTTCCTGTGATGCCAGTTAAGAAAATTTGGGGTTAGATGGCCAGAAAGTTGAAAAGAGACCAAGATGCTAGTGGTACATGAGAAGGCCTCTAGAGCGGCAGCCTTGCCAAAAGAAGCTGCTTCATGCAGCCTTGTTCCTCCTTGTCTTGGGTGATCTCTTTCAATTTTGAGATGTGACATTTATTTATCACCAAGATAATAGTCATTTCCTAACAAATGTATAGTCTCATAAAGGTCTGATAAAACCTATTTGAGAGTTCTTTTATTTCAGAATGAGAATAGCTGTAGTATTTTCTAATTCTAAAAGTAACACATACTTAATTGTAAAAGTTTGTTATTTATTGATACATTTTTAATGGCAGTATGGCATGTCATTGTATCTGTTTTATGGCTTACTTAACCAGTCCATATTGCTGCACATTTTAAAATTATTTATATTCTTTCTGTAACAGTGTAATGATCATCTTTAAACTTGTCTTATTTATTGTTTTCTTGGATAAATTTTTCTTAGTTAGTTGGTAAATTAGAATTAGACACAATCAAAGGAGTGCATTTATTGCTACAGAAATGTGATAATTTTATTCACTACGTCAAAATGATGTTACACATGTGCAAGATTTGGTTTGAAAGATTTGATTTATCTCAAGATTGTACTGTCTTGAAAATGAAATCTGTCCACTTTGACTATCCTTTTTTCCTAACAAATCTACTTGCCATCAAACCACAGGCTCTTGGACTCTGTGCCTCCCACTGCGATCGGTCACTTCAAGCAGTCAGCTGAGAAGCTGATCGAGGAGAAGGGAGCTGTGGAAGCCCTGGCAGCAGCCCTGGCCCACATTTCCGGCGCGACGTCTGTAGACCAGCGCTCCTTGATCAACTCAGAGGCGGTAGGGGTCCCTGTCAAATTTCTGACACTTAGTGTCCCATTGAAACTTCTCAGTTGTTTTAACTTTTGCATGAAGGTTGATGCATATTAACAAATCCATAGAGACAGAAAGTTAGTTGTTGCAGTGTCTTACTGGAGGAGGGCTATGGCAGTGATTGCCGAGGGGAATGTGGGTTTTGGTGGGGTAAAGGGATACTGACGTATTCTGGAATTTTAAATACTGGTGATGATTGTAGATCTTGTGACTAAACCCCCTTGAATTGTATACTTTAAAATGCCAGATTTTATGGTATGTGCATCGTATGTCAATTTTTCTTAATCTTAAAAAAAAAAATCCAGTTATATAAACAATGTAAGTGCATATGATTCCTTTAGCCAGCATACCTAGAAACTTAAAAAGGTAGTGCTTTTCTTTTTTTTTTTAATTGATATTTTTGAGATAATTGTAGGTTCTAGTGAAATTGTAAGAGTTAATACAGAGAGATTCCTTGTACACTTGGCCAGTTTCCCACAGTGGTAACATTTTACAAAAGTGTAATATGATCTGGATACCAGTGCTAGCGCAATGCACCAGTCTT
Organism: Ovis aries; assembly: GCF_016772045.2. NCBI lineage: Eukaryota > Metazoa > Chordata > Mammalia > Artiodactyla > Bovidae > Ovis > Ovis aries. Next base: position 24,469,894 of record NC_056078.1, read on the forward strand.
ATTCAGAGCTTCTCAGTTTTACTTGTACTAAAATGGCAGGGTGGGAGGGGTATGTTTTTAGAAAGAACTTTCTCATAAATATTTTAGGAACATGAGGATGAGTGTTTATATCATGTACATTTGTTTTTGAGACTTTAATTTTGTTCCCTTTCCACAGGGCTTTGTGACCATGATCTTGCGGTGCTCAATTGAAATGCCAAACATTAGTTATGCTTGGAAAGAACTTAAAGAGCAGCTGGGTGAGGATATTGATTCCAAAGTGAAGGGAATGGTCTTTCTCAAAGGAAAGCAGGTAAGGCTGAGGCCTCTGTTGCAGCCTCCCCTTGGTTCAGTGGCTTCATGCTGGCAGTGAAACACTGTGTGGTAGCTTTTCCCTGTTCCGCGGGATGCTGCATATTTTCATTCTGTAGATAGTCTTCTCTGGGCAGTGTCTTCCGTGAGCCTCAGTTGCCACTTAGTCATTGACAACTGCCCCAGGTGTATCTAGCCTGAACTATCTGCATAAAGTGCCAGACTTGAAGACCCATCTACTTCCCTGACATCCCCACCTGGATGGGGTTTATTAAGCAACTTAATGCAGAAAATTATTCAAAATTGGATTAAAAATCTAAAATCTTGCCTTTTGAACCTAGTGTTCATTCTTCTGACCCCTGCCCTCAGTTAATGGCATAGACTGTTACAGCAATTCTCAAGTATTTTGCTCTAATGACCTTTTTACATTCTTAATAAATTGTTAGGGACACCAAAATGCTTTTGTTTATGTGGGTTATACCTATTGATATTTATGTATTAGAAATTAAGACTGAAATTCTAATAAAGCGTTAAGAATATGTTCTGTTAGTCATCAGACAACGATATCAACTATAATGTAGTGTCTTGAAAACCTTCTACCCTTAAGAGGATGAAGAGGACAGAAAACTTTGTAGTATTATAAAAATGTTTACTAGGTAGAATGCCTCAAAGATCTCAGGGTTCTAGTGGTTCATGGGCTATACTTGGAGAACTACTGACCTGGTAAACCAAATCAGGTTTATCTTCAACTCATTGCTTATCTGACCATGTTGTTTATCCTCTTAAGCAACTCCACATTTTCTGTGGGATAGAGTCCCAACTTTCACATGGGGATTCTTCATTAGCTGGCCCCTGTCCTCATTAGCAGCTTCCTTTCTGTCTCCTCACCACCAGAGCCCTCCAGTCCAACAATGCCAAGTACATGTTGCTTTCTTTCATCCTAGTGTATGCACAGTCCACTGTTTACAGAGTGTTTCTTATCTCCATGGTATTTTTTACGACTCGGCTTAGCCTTAAGTCTTTTTGAAACTTCCCCTGGCCAGATGGCAGAGTTGGGGGTACCTCTGTGTATACTTTAGCATTCTTTGAGTTTATTCATGTAACTTTTGCCTTGCTGTGCATGCGTACTGATTGAGAGTCTCAAGAACACTATGGCCGACTCAAGGGCCAAAATTATTTTCTAGATGTCTCTATACTGCAGTGAGTGCCTGGTATTGAATGATTAGTTAATATGTGAATGAAGATTCCCACAGGTGGCAAAATCCAACAGTACCTGATGCTATCTGTGGTTATAATTGGGTAAATTGTTAGTGAAATGGATGTTCCTCAAAATTTTGCAGTTAACAACAGCCTGGGGAGAGGAGTGTCTGTGTCACTTACGAGGGGAATTTGATTATTTTGTAGACACTGAGAAACAGGAGGACTTTTTTCTTCTGGTTTTTTTTTTTTTTTCTTTCTTTTTTTTTTGACTGCATCCAGTGGCTTATGGGATCTTAGTTCCTTGGCCAGGGATTGAGGACTTCTTAATTGGAAATGATGGCACTGCTTGTTAACGAAGATACTGTCCTGTATAGTATTCTTTTTTAAATACTTCCCATTGGAGCTTGAATTATAGAAACTAGAAAATGAACAATATAATTTATTTTTCTGCTTTTAGTTAGGTCATCCTGATTACAGGAAGGCAGTGTATTTTAATGGTTTTAAACCATAGGTTTTAGTTTAGAGCTATGCTTACCAGGTATTTAAAATTGCTCTTACCTGCTGTGGGACCTTAGACAAGTGAGTTAGCCTCATCAAGCCTTTGTTTTCTCAGCTATAAAATGTAGCTGATTGCTCTGTGAGGATTAGCACAGTGTAATAACCAAGAATGATCTCTAGTCAATTCTAAGTAGTCTTGAGTCCTTTCATAAATACCTCTGGCTTTTTGCTGTTGTTCTTTGGGGATGTATTGTGTTGGGCTTGGTCTAAGGTTTATCTAAAATGGTTTTTTTAAAAAAATCTTTTTGTTTGTCTTTTACATATTACCTAGTCTTTTGGAGTGTCTATTAATGTGCATTTTATAATTCTTGTCAAAATCTGGATTAACTTGCATTTGTTTTGATTTCTAGGGTGTTTGCTTTGATATCCCTACTGCATCAGTAACAGAAGTACAGGTATTCTTTTCTCTTAGATTTTGAAGTTAATGTATATCTAAACTGTAAAATGTTTGTTATTTGAAGCACAGAATAATAGGGAAACAACAGCTCTAGGCTCTAAAAGACCATTAAGAAGTAAATTTTACTACTTTTTCTGCTATTCTTTTTATATTGATTTCTTTACTCAGCCTTCCTGTTTTCCTGCTTTTGTTTACAACATTGTGAACAATATCCAGCTTTTATCTCCATGGATTTTACAGGGGGTTTATATCGACATTTTAAATTGCTATATCGTTATTCAGTACTGTCAGAAATATGTTTATACATGGTATATTTATATGTTTTACTACCTGACAGCTGAGGGTACTCATAGTGATACTTTATTTTTGACCAGTGATCTTTTAAGCACTTAGGTTATCAATCTAGTTTTTCATTAGAAAAAGGGTAAAAATATTGTCTTTCTCATGCCTTTTAAAACCAAATTCAGTAGAAATCACAGCAGGTAAAAACAGTACCTTCTCTCAACAGGGAAAGTGGCATGATTCACGGCGCTGGCAGCTTTCTGTGGCCACAGAGCAGCCAGAGCTAGAAGGTCCACGGGAAGGATATCGCAACTTCCGAGGACAGCGGGAAGGCAATCAAGGCTTCAGGGGACAGCGCGAGGGCAACCGAGGTGGCAGAGGACAGCGGGAAAGAAGTAGAAGCTTCAGAGGACAGCGATCAGGAGGTGGCAACAAAAGTAACAGATTCCAAAACAAAGGCCAGAAGCGGAGTTTTAATAAAGCATTTGGACAGTAACCTGAAGTAGAGGATTTATTTGGCAAAAACAGAACTATGTTCAGCAATGTGGAACTGAACATTATCTTTCATACAAAGTTAAAAGTATATTGTATTTCCTTCTTGACCACTTGCCCAGTCCACATCTCTTTGAAAGAGAAAAGCTTCATCTAAATTATTTCATCTGATTGATGACTATCATTTATAACTTTATTGCTACTTCCGTCTTGGGTATTCCTTTTGAGAAGGTGTATGGATTCATTACATATGCTAATGTATTGTTTATAGATTATAAGATAAAGTGAAGCATGTATCTGCTGATACTTTTTAAGTTGACCTGTCTTTATACTTAGCAATGTCTCTTAATAGTAGGCTTCAGATGGTGAAGACTGTCCTGCAATGCAGGATCCCGGGGTTGGGAAGATCCCCTGGAGAAGGAAATGGCAACCCACTCCAGTAATTTGCCTGGAGAATTCCATGAACAGAGGAGCCTGGCAGGCTATACAGTCCATGGGGTTGCAGAGTCAGGCATGACTGAGCAACTATCACTCACACTCATTCTTAATAGTGCCCTTCCTAAATACCATGGGGAATACAACAATTTCTAGAGAAGCACTTTGAGCACTCAAAGCTTTGTTTTCTAACTGGTATTCCTCAGCCACTTGCCCACCAATTACTTCTATGGTTCTAGCATATATCTTTTGAGAAATAATAGCAATGTTTGGAAGCACGGTTTCACACTTAACCGTGATTAATACAGTTTATGCCTGCATATGCTCTAGATTTGGAGGATGGTGATACATTTGATAGGAGATAGTATTTAGATTAGCCATTGTTATGTGCATTTTGATACATTTTTAGCTTCTCAATAAAAGGTGATTTCATGCCTCAGTGAATTCTTCACAGATTTTAAAAATAGTGTATATGTATAAATATAAGTATTTTACTAGAAAGCAAGTATCTTTAAGGAATTCCAGGTGTATAACATGGCCCCATAACTTTCTTCCTAAGTAAGGAGGCTAGATAAATGGTGCTTGATGATAATGTACTCCACCTCCTATTGGAAAATTAACATTATTTACCAAGAAGGAACTAGGGGAATAGGGGGCAGAGACTTGCATTGCTGAAGAGTCAAAAAAACCATTGAAAATATTTTCTACAGCAAGAAGGAAACATGTATATTGAGAGCAAAGAGAAGAACAAGTGAAGGTGCATGATAAAGCCTTTTTTTAAATGATGTTAGTCCTTCTAGTAACAGGCAAGCTGGGGATTTTAGGTGCAACGATCCAGTTTCATTTCTTAAAGCCTAGCTGATATAGCCACAGTATAGGATCTCTTCCTATTAGACTGCTACCTCATTGAAAGGTTGCAGCTACCTAGAGTTCTTTTTAAGAACAAACTATGGTTATTTTTAAGTTGCTTTGAGGGAACCAAAGAACCTAAAATAGCCCCTGGCCAGTATTGCTCTGAGGTCTCAAGTGTTATTTCTCTGAGAAACTTTGTACATGGTATAGGAGTTTAAGAGTAGCATTGTCTTCTTGCTTTAATTTCTGTACTGGAAATTTCAGCAAATAAACTGTGACATGAGGAATTCAAACACATGGCCTATCTTACTTTCATTTAATTTGAACAATTGAAATCTTGTTAGACACTGGTTTCTCTGACTGGGTCTTTATAGCCAACTGCTGCTTACTCAGTCACATTTTCAGTAAGGGGCTCTCAGATTACCAACTCAAACTCCTTGGTTCTTGAGATAGCATTCTTTTTCTATTAAGATTTTAGCTCTGTTTTTGAATCCTGACTGGATGTCTCTGCTCTCACATTCTCTTGGCTTTTCTTCTTTGATCCACTTGTCAGTTTTATCGCTTGACCTCCTCATGGTTTCCCATTCAAACCAGCGGAAGTTAGGTAGTTGATGACCAACTACTCCTGCCTTGTGGATCACGTTTTATTAAACTCTGCTTTTGCTGAGATACTGGACATACTTAAATAACAACCCAAACATTTAAGTTTGGATAGGAATGGGTTGGTTTATCAAGTAGGACAGTGTACTTGTCCTTTAGGAGGAAATACTCAGGAGTGTAAGGGAGAAGATGAATGGGAATTTCATTTTACACGGCTTAGGACAACACGACTCAATAAATGAAGCTAAACTTTCTCCTGGATCCCAGAATTCAAACCATATTTATAAATATATAATTCAACTACTATACGGTTTAAATGGGCTTGTTGGGCTAGCCTGGGAAATAATACCATTTTTACCATTTTCTACAGAGAAAGTATTTTCCAACTTATGTATCAGACAACTCAATGACCTTTTAAAAAGCAACCAGTTTTTATGTTGGAACTATCTGTGCAGCAGTTTCTTTACAGTTGTACATAAAGTGTTTTTACTGTAAAACTGAGTTAATGTATACAAATAGACCTTTATGTCATAATAAAATAACTAGTACTTACTATTTATGTTTTTGGTGACTTTTTTCCCTAAAATTGAAGCTTGGAATTTTTACTTTAAAAATAATAACTGATGAGTATAAATATCCAAACAGAAAAGCAAGTTAAGTCACCATATATCCAACATATTTGTGAAGATCTCTTCCAGGAATTCATTTACAAAATTGGAATCATTCCTTCAGTTTTGTGGATTGCTTTTCCCTCCACGGCATGTGCATCTTTTTCTGTGTCTTTTGGTTTTTTAGTTCTCCAACAGGGACAGAACCCACAGCCCCTGCAGTGGAAGTGTGGAGTCTTAACCACTGGACCACCAGGTAAGTCCCTGTGCCATTTTTGATAACTGCCGTCTTACAGTATAAATATGCCACTATAAGATGGTCATGTTGGTTATTCTGTAAACAGTCCTAAAATAAATGTTCTTGTTTAAATCTTTGTGTACTTACCTGATTTCTCACCACTGTAGGATAAATCCTATAAAAGAATTGCAGGGTCAAAGTGAATGAATTTTAAAATTTGGTGCAAGTGCTCTCCAAAGCAGTTCCAGTTTGTGATCCTACCCTCCACTGTTTCCCCACAGCAGTAACACTAGGTCTTGGCTTCTTTTTGTCACTTTGCTAGGTGCATTACATTGATTTATTTACATCTTTTAATTGAGTGAGGATTAACATCTAAAGTTTATTGGTCACTTGCATTTCTTGAAAAGACTTTTATTTTGAACTAATTTTGTACTTAGATAAATGTTGCAAAAATAGAACAGTTTGTGTATACTCTCCACTGGACATGAGTGGAGTTTAATAAATGTTTTCCATTATCATAGCACAATGAATGAAACCAATCTATTAACCATCCCATAGATGCTTCCTTGAACCTAGCTTTTCTTCTCAGTATACCCTGGAAATCATATTAGTTCACAGAAATGATTTCTTCTTACAACTGCATCATACTCCATTGTGTGGGTACACCATAGTTTATTCAACCCTTTTCTTATTATGAATGGGCACATAGGTTGTTTCCGGTATTTTTCAATTACAAACAGTGCTGCAGTGAGAAACCTCATAATATGTGTATTTATGTACTTTCAGAGGGGTATCTTCAGAGTAGATTCCTAGGAGTGAGATAGCTGAATCAGAAGGTAAGTGCGTATGTAGTTTTTGTTCTTTATTATCATGTATTGGCAAGGAATTCTAGAAGGGCAGTTTTTTTCTTGGAATTTATTTTTTGAAGAAGCCAGGCCATTTGTTATGTAGATTTTACCACGTTCTGAATTCTGCTGAGGCATCTCCCATCTGTCAAGCTCCTTTTCCTCCTGTATCAATCTAATACATAGATTGCAAAGTGTATCCAGTGTCCAAATGATGTTAAGAGCAAGAAGTGATCGTTGCCTAAATCTCGGGTCACCGTGTCCTGGTGATCTGTATTCTATGGCACGCACTGGACACCTTTTACAGGGACTGCTCCCTGGCAGCCAGAACACGCCCATCTTGTTTCCTAGCCCCATGTCTGTGTGTTTCTCAGGTATGTCTGTCTAAGGATTTATCAAAATCCTGTTTTCATCTGTGCATGCTTCTTGCAAGGTCCTTAGAGGTTCGCACCAAGTGTCATGGTGGTTTGTTGAGCTCCTATTGCAAGATGGTATTGCATAATGATCAAAAGTATGGGTTCTTGAGCAAAACTGCCTTACTGTATGTGACCTTTGGTAAATTATTAATCTCTCTAGACTTCAGTTTCTAATCTGCAAAATGGGAATAATATCTCACAGAGTTGTTCTGAGGATTAGGTGATTTTAATATATAGAATGTTATCTGGCTCATAGCAATGAGATACCAAATTAACCATGTGTGAATCACTTTCCTAGTCACAGATGTATACTGGGAACCTACTATGGTCATTACAGTAGTTTCCTTACAAGTCTTCCCGCTTTTTCCCTTCAGTTTGTTTTCTGAATAATCCTGTTAAATCATATCTTGTCACTCCTTCAAAACCATCCCATCTCACACAGACTATCCAAACTCACTATCAGTCAGTTCAGTTCAGTCGCTCAGTCGTGTCCGACTCTTTGCAACACCATGAATCGCAGCATGCCAGGCCTCCCTGTCCATCACCAACTCCCAGAGTCTACTCAAACTCATGTCCATCGAGTCGGTGATGCCATCCAGCTATCTCATCCTCTGTCATCCTCTTCTCCTCCTGCCTCCAATCCCTCCCTGCATCAGGGTCTTTTCCAATGAGTCAACTCTTCGCATGAGGTGGCCAGAGTGTTGGAGTTTCAGCGTCAGCATCAGTCCTTCCAGTGAACACCCAGGACTAATCTCCTTTAGGATGGATTGGTTGGATCTTCTTGCAGTCCAAGGGACTCTCAAGAGTCTTCTCCAACACCACAGTTCAAAAGCATCAATTCTTCGGCACTCAGCTTTCTTTATAGTCCAACTCTCACATCCATACATGACCACTGGAAAAACCATAGCCTTGACTAGATGGACCTTTGTTGGCAAAGTAATGTCTCTGCTCTTGAATATGCTATCTAGGTTGGTCATAACTTTTCTTCCAAGGAGTAAGCGTCTTTTAATTTCATGGCTTTAGTCACCATCTGCAGTGATTTTGGAGCCCCCAAAAATAAAGTCTGACACTGTTTCCACTGTTTCCCCATCTATTTGCTGTCAAGGGATGGGACCAGATGCTGTGATCTTCGTTTTCTGAATGTTGAGCTTTAAGCCAACTTTTTCACTCTCCTCTTTCACTTTCATCAAGAGGGTTTTTAGTTCCTCTTCACTTTCTGCCATAAGGGTGGTGTCATCTGCATATCTGAGGTTATTGATATTTCTCCTGCCAATCTTGATACCAGCTTGTGCTTCATCCAGCCCAGCATTTCTCATGATGTACTCTGCATATAAATTAATTAAGCAGGGTGACAATACACAGCTTGACGTACTCCTTTCCCTATTTGGAGCCAGTCTGTTGTTCCATGTCTAACTATTGCTTCCTAACCTGCATACAGATTTCTTCATGACCCAGATAATCATGATGGTGTGATCACTCACCTAGAGCCAGACATCCTGGAATGTGAAGTCAAGTGGGCCTTAGGAAGCATCAGTACGAACAAAGCTAGTGGAGGTGATGTAATTCCAGTTAAGCTATTTCAAATCCTAAAAGATGTTGCTGTGAAAGTGCTGCACTTAATATGCTACCAAATTTGGAAAACTCAGCAGTGGCCACAGGACTGGAAAATGTCAGTTTTCATTCCAATCCCAAAGAAAGGCAATGCCAAAGAATGCTCAAACGACCGCACAATTGCACTCATCTCACACGCTAGTAAAGTAATTCTCAAAATTCTCCAAGCCAGGCTTCAACAATACGTGAACTGTGAAATACCAGATGTTCAAGCTGGTTTTGGAAAGGCAGAGGAAGCAGAGATCAAATTGACAACATCCACTCGATCATCGAAAAAGCAAGAGTGTTCGAGTTCCAGAAAAACATCTATTTTTGCTTTATTGACTATGCCAAAGCCTTTGACTGTGTGGGTCACAATAAACTGTAGAAATTCTTCAAGAGATGTGAATACCCGACCACCTGACCTGCCTCCTGAGAAAGTTTTATAAGACCTGGGTATATTCAGTGCTTTGAGATACACAAAGGAGCACTGATTCTGGAAACTCATAGACACAAAGTTTGAATCTCAGATGTGCTTCAAATTGATAAGCTTCAAATTTTTTAAGCTTCACCTTTCTCAAGCAAAACATAAGTGACAATATTATCTTCTCTGTACAGATTATATCCTTTATAAATGCTGGTGCTTCTCAGGAGTCTTTCCTAAACTCTGTCCTGGGGAGATCTTACAAACTTCCAAAATTTCTGTTGCATGGGCTGCTCACTTCCAAAACTTGGTCTCTAGGCCAGATGGCTCTCTGGAGATACAGGCTGTAATATTCATCTCCCAACTGGAACAACCACTCCTGGATGTTCAGCTGATTCCTGTATATCATTATGTTCAAATTGGAACCCAAGTTTCCTCCTCACATTCCCCTTCCCACCCACACCAAAATGTTCTCCTGTTTTGCATCTCAGTGAGTGACAGCACTATACACCAAGCTGATTTCCTGCATTCACTCTCCTTTCTTCTCTCATCCTTAAATGTAAAACTAAGCACTAGCCACCTCCAGTCCACCTTCTGTAAAGCTCTTACATTGGTCTACTTTTCATCTCTTGTAGTTCAGACCATCATCTTTTGAATTATTTTAACAGGTACTCTTGCTGCCACTTTAGCTTCCTACCAGTGCATTTTCCACACTTCAAATGACTAATTTGTTCATTTGATAAATATTTTAAATGTCTGTTAATTTGCCAGGCACTGTTCTAGGATCTGGGAATTCAGCAATTAAAAAACTTTCTGCCCTAATACAAGGCAAGACATTAAACTATCCAGGTGGCCCAGCAGTAAAGAATCCACCTGACAATGCAGGAGACTCAACAGACACAATTCAATCCATGGGGTGGGAAGATCCCCTGGAGTAGGAAATGGCGACCCACTCCAGTACTTTTGACTAGAAAATTCCATGACCAGAGGAGCCTGGTGGGCCACAGTCCAGGGGGTTGCAAAGAGTTGGACACAACTGAGCACATGCAGGCATGGTAATGTAAGTTGTTATGGAAACAAAGGTGATAAGGACTGTTAGCCAATGAGGCAAGGTTGCTATTTTTAAACATGGAGGTCAGGAAAGACCTTCCTGAAAACTCATCATTTGAGTAAATATCTGAAGGTGAGGGATTGAGCCATGAAGACATTAGGGGAAGGATAGATGAACAGCAAATACACAGGCTTTGACACAGGAGACTGATGTGTTCAAGGAAAAGGAAACTTCCTGGCTGGAGTAGAGAGAATGTAGAGAGCCATAGAAGATGAAGTCAGAGAACTAGTGTGGACCTAACTATGCAGCGTTTATAAGGCTTTGACTATGCCAAAGCCTTTGACTGCGTGGGTCACAGTAAACTGGAAAATTCTGAAAGAGATCAGCATACCAGACCACCTGACCTGCCTCTTGAGAAACCTATACGCAGGAAGCAACAGTTGGAACCGGACATGGAACAACAGACTGGTTCCAAATAGGAAAAGGAGTACGTCAAGGCTGTATATTGTCACCCTTCTTATTTAACTTATATGCAGAGTACATCATGAGGAATGCTGGGCTGGAAGAAGCGCAAGCACACTGGACGTGAGTTTGGGTAAACTTCGGGAGTTGGTGATGGACAGGGAGGCCTGGCATGCTGCGGTCCATGGGGTTGCAAAGAGTTGGACACGACTCAGCAGCTGAACTGAACTGATAAAACTTTCTGGAGCCAGGCCCCCGCCCCTCCTATTTAGCTTGGTAATTTTGAAGGTTATGTAATCGGAAAAGCGTTGATTGAGTTGTCTTGTGACAGCTCTGGGACTTAACTCCTGTATTACTTTGAGAAGTTGAAATGAAAATATTTGTCAATCACTCAGTGCTTTTTACATTCATAGAGGCTATACATTAATAACAATACACGGATCATTGTTACATTTTTATCCACTGATGGCCTGGGTTATAGACTAATGTCAAAACGTTTCTGCCTTTCAGCTTATAGCAGTTAACGAGAGTAGTTACCTAGCTATGTTTGTAAACAACATTTCCTTGTGATCTGTTAGCCAATCGATGTCACTAGGTAAGAGAGACTCCCCGCTGCAGAGGGCGGGACTGGGCGGGAAATGGTAATGCCTTCGGACGGCTTCCTTTCCATGACAACGGTTGCTGTGGTGACGACTACGCCTTCCCATTGGTCACTGCAAAGCATACTGCGGTTCCTTGGGAGTACGTCATTGGATAGCGTTCCGCAATGCGCAGGCGCAGGCCTGTAGAGACCGTAAGTGAAGCGTCGCAAAAGAGAAGGAAGGCGGGAGTCCCAATTGAAACCGAGGCTGACCAGGCCGCTATGGCGGATGCTCCGTGGGCCGAGATTCGTGAGAAATTCCAGACTGCGCTGGCCTTATCACGGGTGGAACTGCATAAAAACCCGGATAAGGAACCGTACAAGTCGAAATACAGTGCTCGGGCGTTGCTGGAAGAGGTTAAGGCGCTATTGGGACCCGCTCCTGAAGACGAGGATGAGCGACCGCAGGCCGATGATAGCTTGGGCGCAGGGGAACACGCCTTGGGGCTGCCGGCTGAACTGGTGGAGGCCGAGGGGCCCGTCGCCCAGGGGGCAGTGAGGCGAGCGGTTATTGAGTTCCATCTCGGGGTGAACCACATTGACACCGAGGAGTTGTCGGCGGGGGAGGAGCATCTGGTAAAATGCCTGCGGCTACTGCGCAAGTACCGACTGTCGCACGACTGCGTCTCCCTCTACATCCAGGCGCAGGTAAGAAAAGTCCGGGCCCGCTGCTGTTGGCCAGAGGCCAGTGGGTGGAGAGGGGCCTCAGCTCTTGCCGAGACCAAAGGCAAACGTAATAAGGCACAATTTGTCCCCACGTTTTCAAACCTCTGTGGTAAGCGGCTTCCAAACTCCCTCTCCATCCTCTTCGCTTACTCCTTCATCACATTGCTTCACGTAGTCGTAGTCAACACATCGGTTACCCAAGACCCTCCTACATTGTAAATGCTCTTTTCAACTCTCCACCTTTCCAAATCCAGTTCATTCTATTAAGAAAAACCCAAAGTAATTTGTTTATTAATTTCAGGTCTCAAGGAAATTGTAAAGAATAATCAGAGTGCATTCTTAATTTGAAATAAGATGTCTGTCTTGCCGTAGTCATTCGTTTGCTTCCCAAGGAATTTCCTGCCCATTCTTCAAAACCGATTTCAAGAATCACTTCATACGTTTAGTAACTTTCTTTGGATCATTGTATTCTGAACTGACTTCCTCCTAGTACGTTTGATTTCTTGTAATACTTACTGTTTCCTATTTCTGTGGTGCTTGGTTTACTAAGAAATAAGTCTGACATTCTGGGAACGTAACAGTTCAGAATACAAATATGTATAAACTTTTGTGTCACGTACTTTGCTTAAGTTAGCTCACAAACCCTTACATTCAGTAGTTCCAGTTCCTAGTATACGTGATCCAGGGAACATTTACCTCAGTTGATCTTAGGGTAAGTAGGTCTCAAAGTTAAAAAGGACATTGTATAGGACATATTCTGTTATCATGGCCCAATTAAATTAAAAGCTACAAAATAACAGGAACTATATCTCTTTTTTGCTCATTATTTATAATCTCAGTCCCTGGCACATAAAAGACCATTCTAAATCATTTGTTTGTTGAGTAGATGAATGATCTAATGAAATCCATAAGATGTTGAATTCAAACAAAATCTCAGTTATTTGAAATTTTCTTCAACCATTTGGCTTCCTAAGATCTTGCTGCTAAGTCGCTTCAGTCGTGTCTGACTCTGTGCAACCCCATGGACTTCAGCCTACCAGGCTCCCCTGTCCCTGGGATTCTCCAGGCAAGAACACTGGAGTGGGTTGCCATTTCCTTCTCCAATGCATGAAAGTGAAAAGTGAAGTGAAGGTGCTCAGTCGTGTCTGACTTCTAGCGACCCCATGGACTGCAGCCTACCAGGCTCCTCTGTCCATGGGATTTTCCAGGCAAGAGTACTGGAGTGGGGTGCCATTGCCTTCTCCTCCTAAGATCTTAATGAACATTTAAAAAATTCCTTCAATATCTCAAAAATAGAAACCTTCCTTAATGTAATATAGGTCTCCAGTATTTACTGTACTTTTGTGACTTATAATGTGCGTATTCTTAAATATATTAATATCTCTAAAATCAGGATCGTTCTTACAGCTGATTGATTTTATGTAAAATTTAGTTGGCAGTGTTTTCTTGTTGATACATAAAATAATTGTGTCTTAAAAATTGTAACATCTTACATTCAATGATTTACAGTATTTTGAACAGCCAGCTTTTTCTGAAGGGTGAATTATTAGAGATATTTTAACTAAAACCAGGAACAAAATCTTGATTAGAAGTACTGGCCATTGCAATAATATAGAAAGCAAAAAACAGTATCAGTCTTTTAAAATAAAAATCATTTTTAATGTGATTTATGTATACCTAAAGTCATCAACTATAAAAGTCTTAGAACTGTTTGATGAAACAGGAGGTTAACAAAACAAAACCAGGAGGTTATATGGTAAATATATAATATCAATAGTATTCTATCTATAAGCAATAATTTATTAAAAGTGTTACTTTTAGAAATTGCATTTACAAAGGGCTGGATAATAGAACTGATAATCTTAAAAGGAATGATATACCATGTTCCTCGGTGGCAAGATTATTTAGATTCGGGTTATGCTAGTCTGTTTCTGAAGTCTACTGCTCAGCTGATCTGTTTATTACAGGGGCCTTTTATTACATTTAATATATGCTTTGATGAGAGATTTGACCTTACTACTAATAAAGCAAACTGAAAGGATGGTATAGAATAATTGTGTCACATTGGCAGAGATTATTAAAGATATTGATTGCATTCATTTTTGGAGAAACTATGAGGAGATGGATACTGTCCATTAGCATAATTATTGGTGGAAATATAAATCCATAGAACTTTCTGGAGATCAGTAGGTATCTGAGTCAAGACTTTGACTTAAAAATTTCCTGTCAGTATTGTAAAATAATATTGAAACAGGTATGCAGAGGTCTGTTAACATGGATGTTTGTCATATCATTGTTAATATAAAAAAGAAAAGAATAAAATAAACATTAGTGAGTATCTCTATAGTTAAATAAGTACTGGTACATCCATATAGAAGAGCAGTATGTAGCCTTTAGAAATGATTTATGTTTGTTCACCAAAATATCAATACTAAGAGGAGAGAGAAGGCTCTGAGGCATGCTTGGAATTATGTAGAGTGATTCCATTTTGGTAGAAGACTACCTGTGTGTTTGTGTTTGTATAGAAAAAGTTTGAAAGTTCATGGGAATTTATGAGATTCTGACTGCTTTGTTCCAATCTGGTGTCTGCTTCCTGGGAAATTATTGATATACAGGACCTGGACCCACATTAGATTATCAAGAGAGGCTGTCCCCCTTCTGTCTTTTCCAGAAGAATGTGTTTTTCTCCAGTTAGCTGTCAGAAATACATATTTGCATTATCATGCTGAGCAAAATTTAACTTGACAAATTAGTAGGTTGTTCTTCCCACTGCCAGGACATATGTGTATAAGGAGGACCTCAGCTTTACTGAGGTACAGCTGACATATAGTAAACAGCACGAATCTAAGTATGCAGTTTGATGGAGTTCGACATCTCTGTATTCCCATGAGACAGTCGCGGCGATCACGGTGATGATCACGTCCATCACCACTAGAAGCTTCTTTGTGCACGTGCATTTGCAATCCCTCGCTGACTCCTGTATTCTCCTTCCCTTCTTGCCCTCCTCCCCCGCACTGTCTAGAATTTCATAATGGACTTATATGGTGTATGCTCTTCTTTTGTCTGACTTCCTTCACTCATCATCATCATTTCATTGCTGCATCGGAGATAATCTTTTTTATTTTTTTTCTTTTGTCTGTTAATATGGTGAATTACATTGATTGATTTTTCTAATGTTAAGCCAACCTTTCTTTCCTGTGATAAACTCCACTTGGAGTTTTTGCCAAGCCAAAGTTGGCTCAGATATTACCCTTTTTATGTAATGTTGGACGGAATTTGCTAAAATTTTGTTAGTATTTTTTGTATCTTTGTTCATGAAGGATATCAGGCTGTAGTTTCTTGTTATGTCTTTGGTACGGAGGAACTATTCTTTCCTGTTTGTTTTTCTGGATGAATTTGTGTAGACTTGGTATTATTTTTTCCTTATGTGTTTGGTAGAATTCACTAGTAGTACTTTTTTAGCTGTTTTTGATTCAGTTTTTTCCCTTACCTATTCTCTTATCCCAAGGGCAGGAACATGGTGATGCTCTGTGAATGATAGAGTACTTTCTGATGTATTATGGGATTTCTATTGTAAAAATAATTAGCACATCAAAAAAAAAAAAACAATGATTACCTCTGTGGAGGAAACATTGAAACAAAACATTAATAGTATTTTGAAAAGTCAGGTCAGTTTCAGATCCCTTGCATGGTCCTTAACTTCAGGACCTCAGTAAGTTATGGTTCAGAAGAAAAACCTGTGTGTTTCTAGACACACTCTAGGTCTCTACTTGGTTTCAGATTTATACACCAGAGTTGGTGCTTCCTGAGGCAGAGCTCACCCTGGATCTAGCAGCCTAAATGCGTCACCATCCCATCTAAATAGAGTAAAAGTGGCTACCAGTGCCTGGTAGTAGGTACTTCTCTAGTTAGGTACAGTCTGCTGGGTTTGGGCTTCCTGGTGTCATGGCCAAAGTCTCAGACGAAAAATGAATTGACCTAGGGAGTGAGAAAAGGTGACTTGTGGATTCATTTCTAAATTCAAGAAATGAGTTTTAAGAAAGCTTATATTCTCTTGAGGCTGGATGGGCAGAATAATCATTAAGTTGGTACTGAGTCTTTAAGCTTCCCGAGGGTACTACAAAGAAATATAGAGGAGAGAATTGCCCAATCTCAGTAATTTATCACCATAACCTACCTGTAGCTCTAGGCACTGAGAACTGATCAAGTCACCTAAAAAAACCCCCCAAAACTGTAGAATAGGTATACTATGTAAAGCCATAGGACCAGAGGTCTGTGTTCCAGGGCAGCGATCATATTACCTTTAAACTGTAGGATTTTGAAACAGTTTTTGTGTCTGCCACATGCCCCTTTTGCAGTCTACTGAAGCCTGTATTTCATGAAACAGAATAATGATTTTAAATGTATAAAATAAAATGTAGAGGGTTGCAAAAGAAACCAGTAATATTGAAGTTATCAAAATATTTTTTAAAACAAATGTATGATATAGTGATATATAAGGTTCCTTATGAGTCCATTAAATAACATCTATTTTTAAATATAACTTTAAAGTATTATTGAATATTAATGATGGTTTAAGATATCTATGAGCTATAATACAAAGATTTTTTTTACTTCCATAGACCACAGAATCCCAGGTACTGTAATACTGTTACATTTTGTTTCCTGCCTTCATAACTGAAAAAAAAAATGCTTAATTTTAAGAGGATATAGTGAAAATGACTGTAATGTTTCCTCATCCACATTCATAGACTCTGAATTCTCTTCCTGGGTGATTTGTGGGTTCTTGGGCCAAGGTTAAGAACTTGCTTTAAAAACATTATTTCCTTATCATGTTCCCTTCTCTGGGGGAGTAAGCAAAAGAGGGTAGAAGCTCAGCCTCAGAAGAATCCCTGTGCCTGAAAGACTGTCCTGAGGGTTGGGAGGCTGACTAATCCCATTGTCTAAGCAGGAGCTAGTCTTCTGCACAGGCCTGATTTGCCCTATGATAAAAGAGTTGTGTAGCAGGGGGAAAACTGACTTAGTTTTTTAAAATGTAACATTGTACCCCCAAATTCAGCAGGTTGAAACTTAATTACTGAAATAACAGGAATCCAGGCTGGTTTGCCTCTCGCTCAAGGTCTGTCATCAGATTATTGGCCTGCTGGGGCTGCACTGGGGAAAAGGCGATGGCACCCCACTCCAGTACTCTTGCCTGGAAAATCCCATGGACGGAGAACCTGGTAGGCTGTAGTCCATGGCGTCACGAAGAGTGGGACACTTACTGAGCGACTTCACTTTCACTTTTCACTTTCATGTATTGGAGAAGGAAATGGCAACCCACTCCAGGCTCCAGTGTTCTTGCCTGGAGAATCCCGGGGATGGCAGAGCCTGGTGGGCTGCCATCTGTGGGCTCACACAGAGTTGGACATGACTGAAGCGACTTAGCAGCAGCAGCAGGGGCTGCACTGGAAGGTTCAACTAGAGAATCCAAGCTCACTTGTGTGGTTCTTGGCAGGATTCATACAGGCTGTTGGTCTGAGGCCCTGACTGTTGACTTCCCTTAGTTCCATGACACCATAATGTGGCTCAAAATACGGCATTTGACTTCCCTCAGGGAGAACAGCAAGAGGGAGCACCCAAAATGGGACTATAGTGTTTTGTAACTTGATGTTGGAGGGGACCATCCATCACTGTTGCCATGTTCTATTTGTTAGAAGCAAGTCCTTAAAGAAGGGAAGAGATTGTACAAGGGCATGAATACCAGAAGGCAGGAATCATTGGGGAACCCAATTTAGTGACTGCCTCCTGTTCTTCCCTGGTGGCTCAGATGGTAAAGCATCTGTCTGCAGTGCAGGAGACCTGGGTTCAGTCCCTGGGTCAGGAAGATCCCCTGGAGAAGGAAATGGCAACCCACTCCAGTACTCTTGCCTGGGAAATCCCATGGACGTAGAAGCCTGATAGGCTACGGTCCATGGGGTCCCCAAAGAGATGGACATGACTGAGTGACTTCTCTTCCTCTTCTTCTTCTTTCCTCCTGTGACATAAGGACAACAGTGTTATGAATAATTAATTCATTGGTAATCAGACACTAGTACTATTTAGGTAAGCATTGACTTTGAAACTATGAAAACTACTTTATTGGATGATTTATATTGTCATTTTTTTCTCTTTTTATTCTCCAGAATAACCTGGGTATCTTGTGGTCTGAAAGAGAAGAAATTGAAACTGCACAAGCTTATCTAGAATCATCAGAAGCTCTATATAATCAGTATATGAAAGAGGTATGTTGCATGTCAGATAAATTTGAATCTTTGATAGAAACTAGTAAAGAATTGATGGTAAGAATTCCTCATTCATAATATTACAATATGACTTTTCAGTGTGCTTTGGGATGTCTTTATACAACTGTCTATGTGGTCACCTAATAGCTAAAATTATTTAATATTTTTTATTAAAGACTTTAGCGTTCTTAAAAATAATCCTTGCATAAAGTCTCAATCCAAGTATAACTGTATAAGAAATATTTTTCAAATATCCTGAAATACTGATACTTGCAAAATATCTATTTTGATTTCTACTGAGGATAGCAGTGCTTAACTTAAAGGAAAGCAAACAGCTATCAGTACTTAAGCAAAATATCTGAAATTTTGGAGGCGCTGGTTCTCAAGTTTCAGCATGTATCAGAATCACCTGGAGAACTTATTAAAATACAGTGCTCAACCCCAGACTCTGAGTGAGTAGGTCTGGGTTGGGACCTTTTTAACCAGGTGCTACTGCTGCTACTGGTTTGGTTTTTGCACTTTGAGAAGCACGGCTTCAGGGCAGTGATTTTCAGTAACTTTATTTTTTGAATTGTAAAACCCTCCTGAAATACAATATGTAAAGCTTGATGGAGCTACTGTGGTGCAGCAGGTCAGAAGAACGCTGAGCCCACTCCACTGCAGATACCTTCTTCCCTCCCTGCCGTGGCGGCACAAGAGGTGCTGTAGAACTAGTTCTAGGGCTCTAGAGAGCCACGTGGAAAACTTTGGCTTTAGAGGCTCACCGTCCTACAGAGGTAAACTTTGTAATGCTTCTGGGTTGCCATTCATTTCCTTAATAAATTAATGCGCCCCTTGGCATTCTGGAGGAGGCTGTACATGTTGGGGGCAGGGAGGTCAGTAGGAAATCTCTCTACCTTCTACTCAGCTTCACTGTGAACCTAACATTGCTCTAAAAAGTGAAGTCTGTAACCAGAAAATATTGGCAGTCTTCTGAAATTAAAATGGATTTAGTTAATTTTGTTCTGAGGCTATGTGTAGCAGTTTTTGAAATAACCAGGTATTTTGAGGTTTTTCAAACTCAAGGTTAAGAATCAATGTTTTACAGTTTCCCTAGTGATTCATATATTGCTAAACTCAGTAGTAAGTTCTTAGTCTTCATCTTATTTGAGCATTTGGCATAGTTATTCAGTCTGGCCTCTGGCTCAACTGGGTAGTCTCTCTTCCTTGACATACTTCTTTTTTTCTTTTATACCACATTGTATTTTTATTTCTTTACTTTTGGCTGCGCTGGGGCTGGGTCTTCGTTGCCGCACGAGGGCTTTCTCTGGCTGCAGTGCATAAGCTTCTCACTGCGGTGGCTTCTGTTGCAGAGCGTGGGCTCAGTAGTTGTGGCTCACAGGCTCCGTTGCTGTGGAGCATCTTCCCAGACCAGGGACTGAACCTGTGTCTTCTGCATTGACAGGTAGATTCTTAACCACTGGACCACCAGGGAAGTCCGACTGCTTCTTTTATTTAGCTTCCACATGTTTGTTTTTCCTTCTTCCCAGTTCTTGTTGCTTCGTCTTTGTATCGTCAACCTCTAAACAGTGGGGTACCCAGAGTTCAGTGTGTTTCAGTGTCTCCATCTACATTCACTTCTTTTTTTTTTTTTTTTTAATTTTAATTTTTTATTTTTTAAATTTTAAAATCTTTAATTCTTACATGCATTCTCAAACATGAACCCCCCTCCCACCTCCCTCCCCATAACATCTTTCTGGGTCATCCCCATGCACCAGCCCCAAGCATGCTGCATCCTGCGTCAGACATAGACTGGCGATTCAATTCACATGATAGTATACATGTTAGAATGTCATTCTCCCAAATCATCCCACCCTCTCCCTCTCCCTCTGAGTCCAAAAGTCCGTTATACACATCTGTGTCTCTTTCCCTGTCTTGCATACAGGGTCGTCATTGCCATCTTCCTAAATTCCATATATACGTGTTAGTATACTGTATTGGTGTTTTTCTTTCTGGCTTACTTCACTCTGTATAATCGGCTCCAGTTTTATCCATCTCATCAGAACTGATTCAAATGAATTCTTTTTAACGGCTGAGTAATACTCCATTGTGTATATGTACCACAGCTTTCTTATCCATTCATCTGCTGATGGACATCTAGGTTGTTTCCATGTCCTGGCTATTATAAACAGTGCTGCGATGAACATTGGGGTACATGTGTCTCTTTCAATTCTGGTTTCCTCGGTGTGTATGCCCAGAAGTGGGATTGCTGGGTCATAAGGTAGTTCTATTTGCAATTTTTTAAGGAATCTCCACACTGTTCTCCATAGTGGCTGTACTAGTTTGCATTCCCACCAACAGTGTAGGAGGGTTCCCTTTTCTCCACACCCTCTCCAGCATTTATTGCTTGCAGATTTTTGGATCGCAGCCATTCTGACTGGTGTGAAGTGGTACCTCATTGTGGTTTTGACTTGCATTTCTCTAATAATGAGTGATGTTGAGCATCTTTTCATGTGTTTGTTAGCCATCCGTATGTCTTCTTTGGAGAAATGTCTATTTAGTTCTTTGGCCCATTTTTTGATTGGGTCGTTTATTTTCTGGAATTGAGCTGCATAAGTTGCTTGTATATTTTTGAGATTAGTTGTTTGTCAGTTGCTTCATTTGCTATTATTTTCTCCCATTCAGAAGGCTGTCTTTTTACCTTGCTTGTATTTTCCTTTGTTGTGCAGAAGCTTTTAATTTTAATTAGATCCCATTTGTTTATTTTTGCTTTGATTTCCAGAATTCTGGGAGGTGGATCATAGAGGATCCTGCTGTGATTTATGTCTGAGAGTGTTTTGCCTATGTTCTCCTCTAGGAGTTTTATAGTTTCTGATCTTACATTTAGATCTTTAATCCATTTTGAGTTTATTTTTGTGTGCGGTGTTAGATACATTCACTTCTTTGTTCTAAATACTATCTCTGTACTGATGACTCCCAAATTATATCCCCAGTCTCTACCTCTCTAATTCCAAACTTGTCTGTCCAACTGCTGATCTGACACTTGCACTTTTTATGAGGTAGGTAGGTATCTGTAAAACTCTTGTCTAACATTGAGCTTCTAATACCTTCCCCTTCCTACCTTGCTTGTTGTGAACACCAGTTTCTTTCATGAATTGTTGAGGCCTGAAACCTTGGAGACTTCTACTCACAGTCTCAGCAGAGTCTCTTGGCTTTACTTTTATTTTTTAATATTTGTTTGTTTATTTGGCTGTGTTGGGTCTTAGTTGTGGCACTTGGGATCTTAGATCTTCGCTGTGGCATGTGGAATCTTTTGTTGTGGCATGCGAATCTAGTTCTCCAACCAGGGGCCTAATCCAAGCCTCCTACGTTGGGAGTGTGGAGTCTTAGCCACTGGATCACTGAGGAAGTCCCTTTGGCTTTACTTTTAAATGAGGTCTAGAATCAGTCAGTTGAGTTGCTCAGTCGTGTCCAACTCTTTGTGACTGTATGGACTGGAGCACGCCAGGCTTCTCTGTCCATCACCAACTCCGGGAGCTTGCTCAGACTCATGTCCATCGAGTCAGTGATGCCATCAAATCATCTCATCCTCTGTCGTTTCCTTGTCCTCCTGCCTTCAACTGTTCCCAGCATCAGGGTCTTTTCCAATGAGTCAGTTCTTCGCATGAGGTGGCCATCAAAGTACTGGAGCTTCAGCTTCAGCATCAGTCCTTCCAATGAATATTCAGGAGTGATTTCCTTTAGAATTGACTGGTTGGATCTCCTTGCAGTCCACGGGCCTCTGAAGAGTCTTCTCCAACACCACAGTTCAAAAGCCTCAATTCTTCGGTGTTCAACTTTCTTTACGGTCCAACTCTCACATCCATACATGACTACTGGAAAAACCATAGCTTTGACTAGATGGACCTTTGTTGGCAAAGTAATGTCTAGAATCAGACCACTGCTATCACCATCATCTCTTGCTGTAACCTTCTTGTTGGTCTTCCTGCTCTTATACCCCCTTCAGTCTGTTCTCAGCCCTGTTCAAAGGTAAATCAGATTACATCACTCCTTTCCTCAGATTTTTCAATGGTTTTCCCATCCTACTGAGTAGACTCTGAAGACCCATGAAAACCTACAAGTTCCTTATCTGATCTGGCTACAGTTACCTCTGATTTCATCTACTATTCTCCCCTGTCTCATTCTATTCTAGCTACACCGGCCTTGCTGTTCCTAAAACACACCAGATAAGCTCCCAACTCAGGACCCCTGCACTTGTCTGTTTCCTCTGCTAATACTGCTCTTCCCCTGGATATCTGTCTGGGTCGCTCCCTCATTTTCTTTGGATCTTGACTCAAGTGTCTCCCATCCAAGGAGGACTCACTGGCTACTCACCTCACACTGCAAACCAACCCTCCCTAACACTTCGTACCCTGCCCCTGCTTTCCTGCCTTTTTTGCTTTGCACTTGTCACTAACATTATTCATTTTAATATTTTATTTATCACCCATCTTCAGTACTAGAATGTGTGCTCCAGGATGACAAGGATGTTTTTGCTATTGCATTCGCTGCAGCATCTAGAACAGTATCTGTTTCTTGATAACCAGTGAGTGATATTTTACCTTGTTCATCCAGATCAACCGAAAAAGGAATAGTGTTACTACTGTGTGAATGCTTGAATGAATTTAACGGAGAGTTTCAGTTTAAAAATGTATAAGCTAGTGGTTAGTTGGAGAAGTTTGATTGCTTATATGGTTTTCTATTTGTTTGGTATAAATCAGTAATGAATAATTTTGAAGAAAATATTTCATAAATTATTGACCTAATAGTGCCAGGTTAGAATGCCATTTTTGAAAATCTATGCATACAAAATATAGTTCTAGATAATGGAGAGATCTAAACAAAGTGAGGAATCATTGCATTTGAAGATAGGAAACAGGAAAGCAGATAATAAAGTAGTTAATGCAGAGTCACTGAAAAAATGCAGTATACACCCAGTGATGGCAGAATGGTTACATAAATATGATACTCTCTCAGCAAGGCAGTATAATGTAACCATTAAAATGAAAGAAGTATTTGGATCATCAGTAAATGGAAAATGTGTTTAACATATACACTGTGATTACAACTATATTAACATTTTTTCTTGTAAGGCCCTGTAAAGATGAACTAGATGATACAACTAATAAAACTAATGTTTTGGTTTTAGAAGATGCAACTAATAAAGACTAATATTTATTGAGTGCTTAAGCAGGCTAGCTTTTATTCTAATAACAACACTGTGAAAGAAATACTGTTATTCCTATTTATAAGTAAGGACTTTGTGATTCAGTGAGATTAGCATATACTGTGTGACACAATCAGAATTTAAGTGTGATTTGTCTGATCCCAAACTCTTGTTCTTTGTCACGCTGCTTTCCAAGGTGATATATTAGTTATTGTATTAAAATAAAAGGATTCTTTTTCTCTATAAAATTGCTCAAATATAGAATAATAAAAAAGAAAATGCATGCTGTAGTTGTGAAGAGTTATTTATTAGCAGGTTTTCGGTGGTGGTGGTTGAAGAGACACAATCTTGTAAGCCAGAAAGTTTTTATTTTATTTTATTATTACTGATTTTGGACATTACCATACACTTCAGGTTTTTAATGTGGCTGCACTGGATCTTGGCTGCATTGTGTGGGGGCTTCTCTGGGTGTGGATAGTATGGGCTCAGTGGTCCCACGTTATGTGGGATCTTAGTTCCCCAACCAGGGATGGAACCTGCATCCCCTGCATTGAAAGGCAGGTTCTTAACCACTGGACCACTAGGGGAGGTCCTGCAGAGGAGTTTTAAACATTCATTCATTGGTTTACTTCCAGATTTGAGATACACTTGGCGTATACTTTGTGTAAGTTTAAGATGCACAGTGTGAAGATTTGATTCACAGATATATTGAAAATGATTACCAGAACAGGATTGGTTGACATCTCCATCACCTCATAAAGTTACCTTTCTTCTTATTTGTTTTTGTGCTGCGAATAGTTAAGGTTTACCATCTTAGCAACTTTTGAGTATACAATACAGTATTATTAACTGTAGTCAACATGCTGTACATTAGATCCCCAGAACTTTCTTATAACTTGAAGTTTGTACCCTTTGCCAAACATTTCCCCGCTTCTCCCATCACCTCAGCCCCTGGTAGTTAGTTCAGTTCAGTTCAGTCGCTCAGTCGTGTCCGACTCTGCAACCCCATGAATCGCAGCACGCCAGGCCTCCTTGTCCATCACCAACTCCCGGAGTTCACTCAGACTCAACGTCCATCGAGTCCGTGTTGCCATCCATCCATCTCATCCTCTGTTGTCCGCTTCTCCTCCTGCCCCCAATCCCTCCCAGCATCAGTCTTTTCCAATGAGTCAACTCTTCGTATGAGGTGGCCAAAGTACTGGAGTTTCGGCTTTAGCATCATTCCCTCCAGAGAACACCCAGGACTGATCTCTTTTAGGATGGACTGGCTGGATCTCCTTGCAGTCCAAGGGACTCTCAAGAGTCTTCTTCAACACCACAGTTCAAAAGCATCAATTCTTTGGCGCTCAGCCTTCTTCACAGTCCAACTGGCAACCACCATTCTATTCTGTTTCTAGGAGTTCACTCTAGAAGATTCCACATATCAGTGATGCTCTACAGTATTTGGAAGGTGACCATTATATAACATGTCAGTCATTATAAAATTGCTACAAAAAGTCTCCCGATGTATTCTTACACCACTGGTATATGAGAGTTCTGATCTCCTTCACATATTTTCCTTCTGTAGATTTAAAAAAATTCTTTGCTAATATAGGCAAAGTGTCTCATTTTACCTTGAATTTCCTTGATTAAAATGATAATTTAAAAATATTTTCATTTTTGTATTTTCTCTTGAAATTGTGCATACTTTTTATTACACTTATTTACTCAGTTTTTGTGTTTTCTTGCTAATTTGTTTGCTCTTTCATGTTAAAAGCTTTTTGAGTTATCATTGACATATAACGTCAGTTGAAGGTGTACAGCATAATGATTCAGTATATGTATGTATTATGAAACGGTCATAGTAAGCCTGATTAGTATTCATCACCACCCATTTTTAGAATCTTTTTCTTGTGATGAGAATTTTTAAGATCTACTCTCTTAGCAACTTGCAGATATATAACACAGAATTTAAAAATTTTATTGGAGTATAGTATAGTTATATGTTGTGTTGGTTTCAGGTATACAGCAAAGTAAATCAGTTATGCATATATCCACATGTTTTTAGGTTCTCTCCCATTTAGGCTATTACAGAGTATTTAGAGAGTTCCCTGTGCTGTACAGGCGGTTTTCAGTTTGCTGTTTTGGGAAATGGTCACAGAGTGGCTGAATTTCTTCACACCCAACTCTGCTTATTGCAGTAACTAGAGCCTTAGGGGAATTCCTTTTCCCGGGTTATAAATTAGAGTGAAATGTGCCAGAATAAACATCCAAAAGTTTGTGTCTCAAAACTCCTTTTTTTTAAAAAAAAATTTAATATGTATTTCTTAGTGATGTAAACTTGATTTACAGCGTGTTGTTTATTCTAGGTTTACAGAGTCTTCTTCAGGTATATGCACACTTATGTATTCATCTTCAGTTTCGTTTCACATACAGATGATTAAAGATTGCTTAGTACACCCCTCTTGCTATATAGTAAACCTTTGTTGACTATCTCTTTCATATAGGTTAGTGTGTATAGGTTAATCCAAACCTCGTAATATATCCTATCCACCACCTTTCTTCTTGGTGACTGTTAAGTTTGTTTTTGAAGTTTGAATGTCTATTTCACTTTTGCAAATTAGTGCATTGGTGTCAAATTTTTTTTTAACCTATTCCACCTACAAGTAATATCATATTATATCTGTCTCTGAATTACTTCACTTACTAAAATTATGTACAAGTGCATAGGTTACTGCAAATAGCATCATTTCGTATGTTTTTTCATGGCTGAGTTATATTTGATCCTGTGCACATGTCAGTTCTTTGTCCATTCATCTGTCTGTGGGCATTTCAGTGGCCTCCATGACTTGGCTGTTGTAAATGTTGCTGTAGTATATGTTTGGGTGCATGAGTCTCTTCAGAGTCTGGGTTGCTGCACACATACTCTTAAGAGTGTGATCGCCAGGTCATAGGGTGGCTGTGTTTTTACCTTTGAAAGGCGCTATTGTAGTGTACTCTCTAGTGGGTGTTAGCATCAGAGGGTCCCCTTTTCTTAACTCTGTTGTAGCCGTTATTGTCTGTGGACTTCTTGATTATGACCATTTTGATTGATGTGAGGGGAGGGGATACCTGTACTTCTGATTTGCATGTCTTTAATAATTCATCATATTGCGCCTCTTTCTGGGTGCTTTTTTTTTTTTTAAACACTGAGTTGGACTTCTCTGTTAAAATTGTCTTCTTGAAAGTGTGCCCTGTGTTTAATTCTTTTTGCTTGCGTGTGTGTGTGTGTGTGTGTGTGTGTGTGTGTGTGTGTGTGTGTGTGTTAGTTGCTTAGTTGTGTCTGACTCTTTGCAACCCCATAGACTGTAGCCCACCAGGCCCCTCCGTCTATGGCATCCTTCAGGCAAGAACACTGGAGTGGATTGCCATTTCCTTCTCCATAGGAACTATAGAAAGAAAGAAAGTGAAATTGCTCAGTTGTGTCCAATTCATTGCGACACCATGGACTTGGACTTGACCCCATGAGTTGTACTTCTTTGTTGAAATTGTCTTGTTGAAAGTATGCCCTGTATTTAATTGTTTTCACTTAATCACCTCTGGAAATATTGGAGGGCGGGTATTGCATACAGCCCACCAGTGCTTGTGAATATTAAGTTCCCATAGCAATAGCTTTTAGGTTGTTGTTGTGGGAAATGGTCTCAAAGTGGAAATATTTCTTCATCTCACCTCTGGTTATGCCAGCTTGCTAGCAGAGGCTTAGAGTAAGTCCTGCTGTGGGGTTTTAAGTTAGAGTGCAGTGTGTAAGAAGAAGCACCCCAAAGCTTGTGTCTCATTGCCTCTCTTTGGGTTAAATTTTTTTCTTTTGAAT
The DNA here is from genome assembly GCF_016772045.2 of Ovis aries. Classification (NCBI taxonomy): domain Eukaryota; kingdom Metazoa; phylum Chordata; class Mammalia; order Artiodactyla; family Bovidae; genus Ovis; species Ovis aries. The sequence continues at coordinate 24,497,218 of NC_056078.1, forward strand.
TTTGTATCTTGTACTGGGATATAGCCGATTAACAATGTTACAACAGTTTCAGGTGAACAGTGAAGGGACTCAGCCATACATGTACGTGTATCCATTCTCCCCAAACTTCCCTGCCATCCAGCCTGCCGCATAACATTGAACAGAGTTCCTTGTGCTGTACAATAGGTCCTTATTGGTTACCAGTTTTAAATATAGCAGTGTGAACATGTCCATTCCAATCTCCCTAACTATCCCTTTCCCCTCTCCCCGCCGGCAACTGTAAGTTAGTTTCGTAAGTCGGTGAGTCCCTTTGTTTGTAAGGAAGTTCATTTGGATCATTTCTTTATAGATCCCACGTATATAAGAGATGTCATGTATTTCTCCTTCTCTGGCTGACTGACTCCACTCAGTGTGGCACCCTCTAGGTCCATCCGTGTCGCTGCAGATGGCATTACTCCATGCTTCTTAGTGGCTGAAAAATGTCCTCCGGTACTCATGTACCACTTCTTCTTCATCCAGCCCAGTGTCAGTGGAGATTGAGGGTTGTGGGGTTTTTTTGAGTAACATGAAATACACGCTGTGTGTGTTGTGGGTGTACAGGATCGTTTCCTGTTACCCATATGCCTATATAGTGTGTGTGTTTGGATTCCTTTCCCATACAGCTTGATACAGAGTGTTGGTTAGACCTCTCTTGGTAGATATTGCTCCTTGTTAATTATCTGCTTTGTCGGGAACTGTTTTTGTTCATCCCATCCTCCTAATTTATCTCTTCCAGGCTGCCTACCCCTGTGGTAACCATAAATTTGGTTTTCAGGGATCTGAGTCTGTTTATGTCTTCCAGTTAGTTCATGAGTGTGCCTGCTAAACTGCGCCTATAAGGGCTATCATGATTTTTGCCTTTCTGACTCTGACTGACTTCACTTAGTAGGATTATCTGTGGTTTCAGCTACGTTCTGGCAGTGGGCATGGCTACATTCTTTTTCACGCCTGAGTCAGATGACATTGTGAACATTTTCCACTTCTTTATCCATTAATCTGTCCACGGGCCTTTTGGTGGCTTCCGTGTCGTGGCTCTTGTAAAAGGTGCTGCAGTGCATGTTTGGGCACCTGTGTCCTTTGGATGTCTGGTTTGCTCTGCACTTACTCTTAAGGGTGGGGCTGCCAGATCACATGGTGGCTGTGGTGTTACCATTTTTTTTTTAAAAGCTAAGTGGCTTTATTGAGAAAACCAAAGTTACAGAGGGCTTAAGAGTTGGTATTAGGTCCTTCTTCTTTCCAAAGGAGGGCGCAGCATTAATAAACGCTGGTTGTACGGGTATGCTTCTTGACTGGCCCATTGTTCTCTTCTTTTCTTATTTGACCACCTTCAGGGTCTGACCTCTTACTTTCCCAGCACAGGTCAGGGAGCCATGAGCTTTACCTCCAAGTATGCGGCCGGCTACTTCCTGCGTGCTCAGAGCCTCCACCCCACAGTGGCTCAGAATAGCCTCATCCTGTAGGGTGGTGCCTGCCGGGAGGCAGGACTTGATCTTGCAGAGCGATGCCCTCCAGTGAGGCTACATGAGCCTCGGTCTGGGTGGCCATCCCCTGGCCAGTCACCTTGAGAGTGTGTAGCTCCTGGTTGCGCACAAAGAGCTGCGTGTTGGCAACTGGATCGCGGACGGCGCTGCGACTGCCCCGAAGATAGAGGCGAGAAAGCAGAAGGAGACCTGCTGCATGCCGCATCACTGCTTGGTTTTACCTTTTAAAGACACTTTCACAATGGTCTGTCTAGTGGCTGTGACCTTTGTGTGACATTTCGCCGACAGCATAGGAGGGTCCCCTTTTCTTAATCCCACTGTGGCATGTATTCTCTGTAGACCTCTGGCTCATGACGTTTTGACTGGTGCAAGGGAATAATACCTCCTTGTAGTTCTGATTTGCATGTCTAATAATTCACATGTTGCAAATGTTTCCAGATGCTTTTTTGTTTAAACACTGTGAGTTGTAATTCCCTGTTGAAGTTGTCTTCTTGAAAGTGTGCCCTGTGTTTAATTCTTTTGCTTCTAGGAGTTACTTACTCCCTAGAAATTTTGGAAGGTGGGTATGATTTAAGACCGACTAGTGCTTGTGACGGAGAAGGTAATGGGACCCCACTCCAGTACTCATGCCTGAAAATCCCACGGATGGAGGAGTCTGGTAGGCTGTAGTCCATGGGGTCACTAAGAGTCGGACATGACTAAGCGACTTCACTTTCACTTTTCACTTTCATGCATTGGAGAAGGAAATGGCAACCCACTCCAGTGTTCTTGCCTGGAGACTCCCAGGGACGGCAGAGCCTGGTGGGCTGCCGTCTATGGTGTCGCACAGAGTCGGACACGACTGAAGCGACTTAGCAGCATCAGTGCTTGTGAATATTAAGTTCCAGTAGCAATAGTTTTTAGGTTGTTGTTGTGGGAAGCAGCCTTAAAGAGGCAGCATTTCTTCATGCCCAAGTCTGGTTACCTCAGCCGGCCAACAGAGCCTTAGAGCAAGTCTAGTTTTGTGGTTGTAAATTAGAGTGCAGGGTGCCAGAGGAAGCACCCCAAAGTTTGTGCGTTGTTAGAGCTTTTTAGTATTAAGTTAATTTTTATTTTTTGAAGTACCATTGAAGTACACTGTGTGTTGTAAGTATACACAGTCTTTTCCTGTTACACACACACACACATCTACACACATTCTTTTCCCATATGGGATATTAGGAGAGTGTTGAGTAGACCTCCCTAGATAGATACCGCTCCTTGACGATTATCCGTTTTCTAGGTAATAGTTTGCATTTGTACATCTCAACCTCCTATTTATCCCTTCCTCACTTAAAACTATAAGTTTGGTTTCAAGTCTCTGCTCTGTTTATACTTTCTGGTTAATTCATGGGTGTGCATGTGTAAATTGCACCTATAAATGATATCTTATGATTTTTGCATTTTTGATTCTGATTTATGTCATTTAGTAGGATTATTTCTAGGTTCAGCTATATTCCGACAGTTGGAATGATTACATTCTTTTTCAAGGCTGAGTCAGATTGCATTGTGCACATTTTCCATGTCTGTATGCATTCAGGGGTCGATGGGTGTCTTGGTGGCTTCCGTGTCTTGGTTGTTGTAAAAGGTGCTGCAGTGCACGTTTGGGTGCCTGTGTCTTTTTGCTGTATGCATGCTCTTAAGATTGGGAATGCTTGATCGTATGCAAGGTATACTTTTACCTTTTAAGGCAGTTTATACAGCTCTGTCTGCTGACTGTTACCATCAACATTTCAGCAGCACCATGGCGGCGGGGGGGGGGGGGGGGGGTTCCCCTTTTCTTAACCCCATTGTAGCAGCTTTTGCCCGTAGATGTCTTGATTGTGACCCATTTGACCAGTGCAGGGGACACCTGTGGTTTAAGTTGTCGTTTGCATGCCTTTAATAATGCATCGTATCATGCTTGGTTGCAGGTGCTTTTTTTTCTTTTAATACTCTGAGTTGTATTTCCCTGTTGAAATTTTCTTTCTGAAAGTTTAGTTCTTTTCGCTTACTTACCCCTGGAAATTTTGGGAGCAGGTATCATTTACAGTCCAACAGTGCTTGCGAATATTAAGTTCCAATAGCTGTTGTTTTCAGGTCGTTGTTGCGGTAAGTGGCCACGAACAGGAGCATTTCTTCATGCACAGCTCTGGTTACCCAGTTTTGCCAACACAGCCTTAGTGCAAGTCCTGCTTTGGGGTTGTAATTTAGAGTGGAATGTGCCAGAGGAAGCACTCAAAAACTTGTGTCTTGTTACCTCTTTGTGTTAATTTTAACTTATTTGGTATGCTGATGCTGATGCTGCTAAGTCGCTTCAGTCGTGTCCGACTCTGCGACCCCATAGACGGCAGCCCACCAAGCTCGCCCGTCCCTGGGATCCTCCAGGCAAGAACACTGGAGTGGGTTGCCATTTCCTTCTCCAGTGCATGAAAGTGAAAAATGAAAGTGAAGTCGCTCAGTCGTGTCTAACTCTTAGCGACCCCATGGACTGCAGCCTACCAGGCTCCTGCGTCCATGGGATTCTCCAGGCAAGAGTACTGGAGTGGGGTGCCAGTGCCTTCTCCGTTATTTGGTATAACATTGCAATAATGTTGTATGTGTTGACGATATACAGAAACTTTTTACTATTACACGTATGCATATAGCTATGCATGTTTGGATTCTTTTCCCATGTAGATTGATACAGAGTGTTGGGTATACCTCCCTTGGTAGATATTGCCTTTTTTTTTTGGATTATGTGCTTTGTAAGTAATAGCTTGTATTTGTTCGGCCTTTCCTCCTAATTTATCCCTTGTCCACCTCTTTCCCCTGTGGTAACCATAAATTTGGTTTTCCAAGTTTCTGAGTCTGCTTTGGTTTTCCAGTTAGATCATGGGTGTGCATGTGTAAATTACACCTACGACTGAATGTCATGTGAGTTTTGCCTTTCTGATTCTTGCTTGCTTCACTTGATAGGATTATCTGTGGGTTCAGCTCTGTTCTGGGAATTGGCAGGACTGCATTTTTTTTCATGCCTGAGTCAGATTGCATTGTGAATATGTTTTACTACTTCTTTATCGAGTCAAGATTGCTGGGAGAAATATCAATAACCTCAGATATGCAGATGACACCGCCCTTATGGCAGAAAGTGAGGAAGAACTAAAGAGCCTCTAGATGAAAGTGAAAGAGGAGAGTGAAAAAGTTGGCTTCAAGCTCAACATTCAGAAAACTAAGATCATGGCATCTGGTCCTATCACTTCATGGGAAATAGATGGGGAAACAGTGGCTGACTTTATTTTTGGGGGCCCCAAAATCACTGCGGATGGTGATCGCAGCCATGAAATTAAAAGACGCTTCCTCCTCGGAAGGAAAGTTATGACCACCCTAGACAGCATATTAAAAAGCAGAGACATTACTTTGTCAACAAAGGTCCATCTGGTCAAGGCTATTGTTTTTCCAGTGGTCATGTATGGACGTGAGACATACAGAAAGCTTGTCTATAAAGAAAGCTGAGTGCCGAAGAATTGATGCTTTAGAACTGTGGTGTTGGAGAAGACTCTTGAGAGTCCCTTGGACTGCAAGGAGATCCAACCAGTCCATCCTAAAGGAGATCAGTCCTGGGTGTTCATTGGAGGGACTGATGTTGAAGCTGAAACTCCAATACTTTGGCCACCTGATGTGGAGAGTTGACTCATTGGAAAAGACTCTGATGCTGGGAGGGATTGGGGGCAGGAGGAGAAGGGGACAACAGAGGATGAGCTGGCTGGATGGCATCACCAACTCGATGGACAGGAGTTTGGGTGGACTCCGGGAGTTGGTGATGGACAGGGAGGCCTGGTGTGCTGCAGTCCGTGGGGTCGCAGAGTTGGACACGACTCTTTGTCTGTCCATCTGTCAGTGGAGCATCCTGGTGCTCGCTTGTCTTGACTGTTGTAAAGGAGCTGTAGTGCGCGGTGGGGTGCCTCTGTCTTTTAGAAGCCTGGTTTGTGGTGCACATTCTCTGAAGAGTGGTAGTGCCAGATCACGGGCAGCTATGGCTTTACCTTTTAAAGGCACCTTTACACTGTTCTCCATAGTGGATGTTACCATTTACATTTCACCAACACCATAGAGGTTCTCTGTTTGTAACCACCTTGTAGCTTTCACTGTCTGGAGACTTCTTGTTCATGGTTATTTGATCTGGTTCCAAGGGATGCCTCCTTGTTCTGATTTCCTTGTCTAATAGTTCACCAGCTCTGATTATCCTGGGAGGCAGACACAGCCTTAGAGCAAGTCCTGCTCTGGGGTTGCAAACTGAAGAGGAGCCTGGAGGCTACAGTCCATAGGGCTGCAAAGAGTAGGACATGACTGAAGCGACTGGGCAGGCAGGCAGGTGCCAGAAGTACCCAACAGCTTGTGTTGTTACCTCTTTTTTGTATTAAATAAAAATTTTTAATTGCTGTAAGATTGAAATACATGTTTGGTGTTTTGTAGGTGTACCGAATTTTTCATGTTACACAGATGGGATGATTATATTCTTTTACATGTTTGAATCAGATTGTATTGTGAATATATTGCAGTTCTTTTTTATCCATTCATTTGTTGATGGAAATTTTTTTGGCTCCCATGTCTTGGTTATTGTAAAAGGTTCTACACAGTATGTTTGGGTGCCTGAGTCTTTTCAAAGTCTGGTATGATGTGCACAGACTCTTAAGAGTGGGACTGACAGATCATTTGACAGCTGTAGTTTCACTGCTCAAGGCAATTTTATATTGTTCTTTCTCGGGGCTGTTACCGTTGAGATTGCAGCCTCACCATAGGAGGGTCCCTTTTTCTCAACTCCATTGTAGCTGTTATTGTCTTAGACTTCTTGATCGTGGCCATTTTGATCAGTGCGAGGGGAGGTCTCCTGGCTGTTCAGAGTTCCATGTCTCTAAATCACCGTATTTCTCTTGTTTGTGCGTGCTTTACTCTTTCTTAAACATTGTGACTTGTATGTCCCTGTGAAATTGTCTTCTTGAAAGTGTGCTCCGTGTTCACTGTTTCTCTTGCTTACTCCTGGAAATTTTGTAGGGCAGGTGCAACATACAGCCCACCAGTGCTTGAGTTTGCTGTTTTGGGAAATTCACCACAAGGCAGCAGCAGTTCTTCATTGCCAGGTCTGGTTACTGTAGCAGACAGGAAGCCTTAGAGCAAGTCCTGCGTTTGCGTTGCACACACCATGCAGTGTGCCAGAAGAAGCACCCAACAGCTTGTGTCCTCACCTCTTTTTTGTATCACATTAATTTTTATTTTTTTATTAGTGTTGGATTGAAATACATGTGTGTGTTGTAAGTGTACCAGATTTTCTGTGTGACACAGATACAAGTATCTACATTCGTTCAGATTCTTTTTTCCAATTTTGTTATTACTGAGTGTTGATTAGACCTCCCTTGGTAGAATCTCTCCTGATTATCTGTTTTGTAGAAATAGATTGTATTTGTTCATCCCAAGCTCCTAATTTACCCCCTCCCCACTTCTTTCTGCTGTGGTAACCGTAAGTTTGATTTTCAAGTCTGCGAGTCCATTTTTGTTTTCCCAGTCCGCTCATGGCTGTGTATGTGTAAATTGCAGCTCTAAGTGATATCATATGATATTTGTGTTTCTGAGTCTTGCTTACTTCACTCAGTAGGATTGTCTCTAGTTTTAGGTAGGTTCTGGAGGTTGATATGATTATTTTTCATGCCTGAATCAGAATGCGTTGTGAATATGTTGCAGTTCTTCTTTATCCATTCATTTGTCCATGAAAAATTTGTCTTCCGTGTTTTCTTCATTACTGTAAAAGGTGTAAAAGGTGTTAAGAGTGCAAATTTGATTGCCTATGTCTTTTCAAAGTCTTTTTTTGTGCAAATACTCTTCAGAGTGGAACTAACAGATCGTTTGGCAGCTGCGGTTTTACTGCTCAAGACACTCATACTCCTCTCTCGGGTGGCTGTTGCCATTGACAGTTCAGTCACACCATAGGAGAGTCCCCTTTTCTTAACCCCATTGTAGCTGTTATGTCTGTAAACTTCTTGGCCATGGCCATTTGGCCCTTATGAGGGGATACCTCTTGCAGTGCCGAGTTGCATGTCTCTAAATCACCCTAGTTCTCATGTTTGTGAGTGCTTTATTCTTTTTTAAACCCTATGAGTTGCACTTCCTTGTTGAAATTGTCTTCTTGAAAGTGTGCCCCATATTTTATTGTTGAAATTGTCTTCTTGAAAGTGTGCCCTATATTTAATAGTTTTCACTCACAACTGCTTGACTTTTTGCACAGCTGGTACCATGCAGCTCACCAGTGCTAGTGAATATGCTGATCCTCCCGGAGGTCGTTTTCAGGCTGCTTTTGCTAGGTTGGCCACAAGGCGGCAGCATTTCTCCATTCCCAGTTCCGGTTACCAGGGCTCGGATACAGAGCCTTACAGCAAGTCCTTCTTTGGGGTTGCAAATTACAGCGCAGTGTGCCAGAAGAAGCACCCAACACCTTATGTCATTACCTCTTTTGTGTTTTAATTAATTTTTATTTTTTATTGAAGTAAGATAGAAAAACATGTGTGTTTTGTAGGTGTACAGAATTTTTTGTTTACACACATACATATATGTTCAGATTCTTCTCCCAGTTAGTTTATTACGGAGCGTTAATTAGACCTCCCTTGGTAGATATTGCTCCTTATTGACTGTTCTGTAGAAATAGATTGTGTTGTTCATCCCAAACTCCCAATTTATCCCTTCCCTGCCTTTTCCCCTTGTTACGACCGGAAGGTGATAGTCCAGTCTCTCACTCTGTTTTCCGAGTTAGTCCGTGGATGTGCACATGTAAGCCGCAGCTGTAAGTGATATCCTCCGATTTCTGTCCTTCTGATTCTTGCTGACTTCCCTCACTAGGATTGTATCTAGTGTCAGGTAGGTTCTGGAAATCGGCATGATTATCCTGTTCTATGCATTCCTTTGTTGATGGACATTTTACTTGGCTTCCATGTGTTGTTTATTGCAGTAGGTGCTGCTGTGCATGTTTGTCTTGTTTGAATTCTAGTTTGCTGTGCACATATGACTCAGCATGGGACTACGGGGTCATTTGGCAGCTGTGGTTTTACTTATCGTGGCTGTTACTATTGACAATCGGCCACACTGTAGGAAGGTCCCCTCTTCTTAGCTCCATTGTAGCAGTTACTGTCTGTAGACTCTTGATCATGGCCATGTTGACCGTTTTGAGGAGATCAGTTCAGTTCAGTTTAGTTGCTCAGTCGTGTCCAACTCTTCGTGACCCCATGGACTGCAGCACACCAGACTTCCCTGTCTATCACCAGCTCCTGGAGTTTACTCAAATTCATGTCTGTGGAGTCAGTGATGCCATCCAACCATCTCATCCTCTGTTGTCCCCTTCTCCTCCTGCCCCCAATCCCTCCCAGCATCAGGGTCTTTTCAGATGAGTCAGTTCTTCACATCAGGTGGCCAAAGTATAGGAGTTTCAGCTTCAGCATCAGTCCTTCCAATGAATATTCAGGACTGATTTCCTTGAAGATGGACTGGTTGGGTCTCCTTGCTGTCCAAAGGACTCTCAAGAATCTTGTCCAGCACCACAGTTGAAAAGCACCTTGTTGCAGTTCTGAGTTGCGTGTCTCTAAATCACCATATTTCACGTTTGTGGGTGCTTTATTCTTTTTTAAACACGGTGAGTTGCACTTCTCTGTTGAAATTGTCTTTGTGATAGTGTGCCCATGTTTCATTGTTTTCGCTTAATTACTCCTGGAAATTTTGGAGGTCAGGTGCCGTGTTCAGCATACCTGTGTTTGTTCCCCTAGGCAATAGTTTTCAGGTTGCTGTTGTGGGAAGTGGCCACAAGGTGGCAGCATTTCTTCATTCCCAGCTCTGCTGCTGCTGCTGCTGCTAAGTTGCTTCAGTCGGGTCCAATTCTGTGTGACCCCATAGATGGCAAGCCCACCAAGTTCCCCCTTCCCTGGGAGTCTCCAGGCAAGAACACTGGAGTGGGTTGCCATTTCCTTCTCCAGTGCATGAAAGTGAAAAGTGAAAGTGAAGTCGCTCAGTTGTATCTGACTTTTAGCAACCCCATGGACTGCAGCCCACCAGGCTCCTCCGTCTATGGGATTTTTTCAGGCAAGAGTACTGGAGTGGGGTGCCATTGCCTTCTCCGTTCCCAACTCTGGTTACCCACAAAAGAGCCTTAGAGCAGTTCTTCTTTGGCTTTGCAAATTACAGTACAGTGTGCCAGAAGAAGCACTCAGCAGCTTGTGTTTCACCTTTGTTTGTTTTGAATTATTTTTCATTACATTATTCAGTCTTACTCACGATTCAATACATGTTGTGTGTGTATAGGTGTACAAAATTTTTTGTGTTACACGTAAGCATGTATCTATGTATGTTCAGATTCTTTTCCAGTTAGGTTGTTACAGAGTTTCGATTAGACCTCCCTTGGTAGATATGGCTTCTTAATTGATTATCTGTTTTGGAGATAGTAGATTGGGTTTGTCCATCCCAAGCTCTTAGTTTATCCCTTCCCTACTCTTGCCTTTTGACAACCGTAAATTTGATATCCAGGTCTCTTTTTCCATTTGTTTTCCCAGTTCATGGGTGTGCATGTAAATTGCACGTGTAAGTAATATCATATAATTTTTACCTTTCTGTTTCTTTTTACTTCCCTTAAGATTATCTCTAATTTCAGGTAGGTTCCGGAAATTGGCGTGATGATGTCTGTTTCATGCGTTAATCAGATTGCATTGTGAACATGTTGCAGTTCTTGTTTATCTGTTAGATGGGCGATGGAAAATTTGTTTGGCTTCCATGCCTTGGTTCTTGTAAAAGGTGCTATAGTGGACTTTTGTGTGCCTTTGTGTTTTGGATTCTGGCTTGCTGTGCACATACTCTAAAGAGTGGGAGTACGGGATCATTTGGCAGCTGTGGTTTGACTGTTTATGACACTTGTATACTGTTCTCTCTAGGGGCTGTTACCATTGACATTTCAGCAGAACCGTAAGAGAGTCCCGTTTTCTAAACCCCACTGTAGCAGTTACTGTCTGTAGACTTGTGGAGCGTGGCCATTTTGACCAGTGGGAGTAGTTACATCTTTGTAGTTCTCAGTTGCATGTCTCTAAATAACCATATTCACATGTTTGTGAGTGCTTTATTCCCTTTTAAACTGTGTGAGTTGTACTTTCTTTTAAAATTGTCTTCTTCAAAGGGTGTCCTGTGTTTTGTTGTTTTTACTCACTGACTCTGGGAAATCGTGGAGGGCAGTACTATATGCAGCCCGCCAGTGCTTGTGAATATTCTGTTCTCCTGCCAAGTCGCTTCAGTCGTGTCCGACTCTGCGACTCTGTGGACTATAGCCAGCCAGGCTTCTCTGTCCATGGAATTCTCCAGGCAAGAATACTGGAGTGGGTTGCCATGCCCTTCTCCAGGGGACCTTTCTGGCCCAGGGATTGAACCTGTGTCTTTTACGTCTCCTGCGCTGGTAGGCAGCTTCTTTACCACTAGCACCACCTGGGCAGGCTCCTCCGTCCATGGGATTCTCCAGGCACGAATACTGGAGTGGGTTGTCATTTCCTTTGCCAGGGGACCTTCCCAACCCAGGGATCAAACCCATGTCTCCTGCGTTGGCAGGCAGGTTCTTTACCACTGAGCCACCAGGGAAACCCCTTCTCTTCCCCTGGGTAGTATTTTTCAGGTTGCTGTTGTGAAAAGTGGCCTTAGGGTGACAGCATTTGTTCATTCCCAGCTGTGGTTGCCCTGGCAAGCTGCCAGAGCCTTAGAGCATGTCCTGCTCTGGGGCTGGAAGTTATAGTGTAGTGTGCCAGAAGCAGCAGCCCGCGGCTCGTGTTGTTACCTCTTTGGTGTGTTAAAGTAACTAGTATTTTTTATTGGAGTATGATTGTGTGTGTTTAGGTGTACAGAATTGCATGTGTTCAGCTGTACAAAATTTTAATGTTACCCATATACATATATATATCTACGTATGTTTAGATTCTTTTCCCGATTAGGTTATTACAGAGTGTTAATTAAACCTCCACTCATAAATACTGCTCCTGGTTGTTATCTGTTTTGTGGAAGTAGATTGTATTTATTCTGCTGAAGCTCCTAACGTATCCCTTCCCCACTACTTTCTCCTGTGGTAACGGAAAGTTTGATTTTCATGTCTGCGAGTCTGTTTCCCAGTTGGTTCAAGGCTGTACATGTGTAAATAGCACCAGTAAGTGATCGCTTAGGATTTTTGCCTTTCTGATTCTTCATTACATCAGTTAGTAGCGTTATCCCTAGTTCCAGGTAGGTTCTGGAGATTGGCGTGATTACATTCTTTTTCATCCTGAATGAGGTTGCATTGTGAACATGTTGCAGTTCTTCTTTATCCATTCGTTTGTCGATGGATAATTTCTTTCCTTTCCTTGTCTTGGTTATTATAAAAGGTGGTGTAGGGCATGTTGGGTGCCCATGTCCTTTGAATTCTGGTTTGCTGTGCACATGTTGTTAAGGGTGGGAGTACTGGATCATTTGGCAGCTAAAGGCACTGTTATACTGAGCTCTCTAGTGGCTGTTACCGTTGACATTTCATCCACACCGGAGGAGGGTCCCCTTTTCATAACCCCGTTGTAGCACTTCCTGTCTGTAGACTTCTTGCTCATGGCCATTTTGACTGGTGCGAGTGGATACCTCCTTGCAGTTCTGAGTTGCTTGTCTCTAAATCACCCTGTTTCACACGTTTTTGGGTGCTTTATTCTTTTTTCAACATTATGAGTTGTACTTCCCTGTTGAAATTGTCTCCTTGAAAGTGTGTGCTCTGTTTAATTGTTTTCGCTTAACTTGCTGCTGGATATTTTGGAGGGCAGTTACCATAGAATCGCACCAGTGCACGCGAATATTCTGTTACCCCGGGGAAGAGTCTTAGATTGTTGTTGCGAGAAGTGGCCACACGGCGGCAGCATTTCTTCATTCCCAGCTGTAGTTACCTGAAAAAGGATGGAGCCTTACAGCGAGTCCTGCTTTGGGGTTTCAAATTACAGTGCAGTGTGCCAGAAGCAGCACCCAGCAGCTTGCTGGGATGTATTAAATTCATTTAATTTTTTTTGGAGTAAGATTGAAATACATGTATATGTGTAGGTGTGTAGAATTTTTGTGTTATAGATATGCATGTGTCTACATATGTTTAGACTCTTTGCTGTTAGTCTGAGTGTTGACTCGACCTCCCTTTGTGGATGTCGTTCCTTATTAATCATGTGTTTTGTGGGTAATAGATTGTATCTGTTTATCTCAAGCTCCTAATTTATCCCTTCCCCCCTTCTTTTTCCTGTGGTAACCATAACTTTGATTTTCAAGTCTCTGACTCTGTTTATGTTTTACCCACAGTTCATGGGTGTGCATGTGTAAAGGGCACCTACAAATGGTATCCTATGATTTTTGCCTTTCTTATTCTTGCTTACTTCACTTAATACGATTATCTCATTTTCAGGTATGTTCTGGAAACTGACATGATTGCATTCTTTTTCATCTGTGCATCAGATTGCATTTTAAAGATGTTGCATTTCTTTATCTGTTCGTCAGTAGGAAATGTTTTGGTCCAAGTCTTGATTATTGTGAATGGTGCTGCCGTGCACATTGGGTGCTGTTTCTTTTCGAAGTCTGGTTTGCTGTGCACTTACTCGTAAGAGTGGGGCTACCGGATCATTTGCCAGCTGTGGTTTTACGGTTGAAGGCACCTTTATACTGCTCTCTCTAGTGGCTGTTACCACTGACATTCTGCTGCACCATGGGAGGCTGCCCTTTTTTTAACCCCGTTGTAGCAGTTATTGTCTGTTGAATTCTTGGATACGGCCGTTTTGACCGTTGCGTGGGGATACCCTGTGGCAGTTCTGAGTTGCGTGTCTCTAAATCACCGTATTTTGCTTGTTTGCGGGTGCTCTGTTCTGTTTTTAACACTGAGTTTTCTTCCCTTTGATATTGTCGTCTCGATAGTGTACTCCATGTTTGTTTTCACTCACTGCCGGGAATTTTGGAGGCCAGGTGCCTTTTACAGTCCAACAGTGGCTGTTCTCCGAGGCAGTAGTTTTTAGGTTGCTGTTGTGGGGAATGGCCACAAGGTGGCAGCATTCCTTCATTCCCCGCTCTGGTTACCCCGCAAGCCAACAGAGCGTTAGAACCATCCTGCTTTGGTGTTATGGATCACAGCGCACTATGCCAGAAAAAGCACACAGCAGCTTACTTTGTTCCCTTTTTTTGGTTTTAAATTATTGTTTCATCGAGTAAGATTGAAATACATGTGTATGTTGTAGGTATACAGAATTTTTCACGTTACGCATATACATATGTCTACACATGTTCAGATTCTTTTCCCAGTTAGGTTGCTACAGAGTTTTGGTTAAACCTCCCTCGGTAGATATCGTTTCTTATCTCTTTCACAGGTAATAGATTGTATTTGTTCATCCCAAGCTCCTAATTCATACCTTCCCTGCTTCTTTCCCCGGTGATAACCATAAGTTTGATATTCAAGTCTGTTACTCTGCCTGTGTTTAATCAGATAGTTCATGGTTGTGCGTGTGTAAATTGCACCTGTACGTGATACCGTATAATTTTTTGCCTCTCTGATTCTTGCTTAGTTCACTCAGTAGTACTAACTCTAGTTTCAGATAGGTTCCAGAAGTCGGCATGGTGGCATTCTTTCACATGCGTAAATCAGATTGCGTTGTGAACATGTTGCTGTTCTTCTATATCCATTCGTTAGTCGATGGAAAAGTTTTTCAATTCTCGTCTTGGTTATTATAAAAGGTGTTATAGTGCACTTTTGCTTGCCAAAGTTTGTCAAATTCTGGCTTGCTGTGCCATTCTCTTAAGGATGGGACTACTGGATTATTTGGCAGATGTGGTTTTTACTGGTTAAGGAAGTGTTTTTACTGTTCTCTATGGTGGCTGTTACTATTGACATTTCAGCCGCAACATGGGAGGGCTCTCTTTTCTAAAACCCTCTGGTAGGAGTTACTGTTTGTAGACTTCTTGATCATGGCCGTTTTGATTAGTGAGAGTGGCTACTTCATCATTCTCAGTTGCCAGTCTATAAATAACCATTTCTCACATGTTTCCTGGTACTTTATTCTTTTTCTTAAAGCCGTGAGTTGTACTTCCCTGTTGAAATTGTCTTCTTCAAAGTGTGCCCTGTGTTTCATTATTTTCACTTACTTTCTCCTGGAAATTTTGGAGGGCAGGTACCATGTATAGCCCACCAGTGCTTCTGAATACGCTTCCCCTCAGCAATGTTTTTGAGGTGGTTGTTGTGGGAAGTGGCCACAAGGAGGCAGCATTTGTTAATTCCCAGCTCTGGTGGCAGGGCAAGGTGACGGAGCCTTAGAGCAAGCGCTGCTTTGGGGCTGGAAGTTAGAGTGCAGTGTGCCAGAAGAAGCAACCAGCAGCTTGTATTGTTACCTCTTTTGTGTATTAAAGTAACTTATCTTTTATCAGAGTACGTTTGGAATACAAGTTGTGTGTGTTTAGGTGTATGAACTTTTTTGTGTTACACCTATACATATATCTTCATATGTTCAGATTCTTTTCCCAGTTAGGTTATTAAAGAGTGTTGATTAGACCTCCTTTGGTAGATGTCCCTTTAGTGATTCATATCTGTTTTGTAGAAACAGATTGTCTTTTTTCATTCCAAGCTCCTTATTTATCCCTTCCCTGCTTCTCTCTCCTGTGGTAACCAAAAGTTTGATTTTCAAGTCTCTGACTCCATTTGTGTTTTCCCAGCTAGTTCAAAGTTGTGCATGTGTAAATCGCACTTACATGTGATATCGTATGACTTTGACTTAGTAGGATTATCTCTAAGTAGGTTCCGGAAATTGTCATGATGACATTCTTTGTCATGCCTGGGTTAGATTGCGTTGTGGACATGTTGTGTTCTTCTAGGTCCATCTGTTTGTCGGTGGAAAGTTGTGTCACTCCTGCGTCTTGGTTATTGTAAAAGGTGCTGCTCTGCACATCCAGGTGCCCTGTCTGTCTGAATTCCAGTTTTCTGTTCATATATGCTCAAGCATGGACTACCAGATCACCTGGCAGCTGTGGTTTTACCGCTGAAGCTAATATATACTGTTCTCTGTGGTTGCTGTTACTGTTGACATTCAACCGCACCGTAGGAGGATCTCCTTTTCTTAACCCCATTGAGCAGTTATTGTCCATAGACTTCCTGAGCGTGGCCATTCTTACCGTTTTGAGGGGATACCTTGTTGTACTTCTGAGTTGCGTGTCTCTAAATCACCATATTTCACTTGTTTGTGGGTGCTTTATTCTTTTTAAACACTGTGAGTTGTAGTTCCCTTTTGAAATTGTCTTGACAGTATGCCCCATGGTTAATTCACTTAGCCCTGGAAATTTTGGAGGGCAGATAGCATTTCCAGGCCCCAGTGCGTGTGAATAGGATGTTTCCCTTGGCAGTGTTTCAGCTTACTGTTGTGGGAAGAGGCCACAAGGTGGCAGCATTTCTTCACGCCCAGCTCTGGTTACCCTCAAAAGCGGACACAGCCTTAGAGCAATCCAGCTTTGGTGTTGCAAATTACAGTGCAGTGTGCTAGAAGAAGCACCAAACAGCTTGTGTTATTTCCGTTTGTATTAAATTCAGTTTTATTTTTTACTGGAGTAAGATTGAAATACACATAGTGTGTTTTATATGTGTAGAGATTTTCATGTCAAACATCCATATGTTTACATGTGTTCAGATTCTTTTCCCAGTTAGGTTGTTACAGAGTTTTGATTAGACCTCCCTTGGTGTAGGTATCATTTCTTATTTATTATCTGGTCTGTAGATAATAGATTCTATTTGTTCATTCCAGCTCCTAATTTATTCCTTCCCTGCTTTTTTCCCTTGTGGTAACCATATGTTTGATTATCAAGCCTCTGACTCCATTTATGTTTTCCAGATAGTTCATGGGTGTGCATGTATAAGCTGCGCCTGGAAGTGATATGTGATTTTTGCCTTTCTGTTTCTTTCTCCTTTATTTAGTACGATTATCTCTTATTTTCAGGTGAGTTCCACAAATGGGCATGGTTACATTCTTTTTTATCCTGAATCAGATTGCATTGTGAACATTTTTCAGTTCTTCTTTATCCGTTCGTTTCTCAGTGGAGTATTTCTGGCTTCCAGATCTTGGTTTTTGCAAACAGTTCTATAGTGTACTTTTGGGTGCCCATGTCTTTCGTATTCTGGCTTGCTGTGCACATACTCTTAAGAGTGGCATTACCGTATCGTTTGGCAGCTGTGGTTTGAGTGTTTAAGGGAATTTTATACTGTTCTCTCTAGTGGCTGTTACTACTGGCATTTCAGATGCACCATAGGAGGGTACCTTTTCCTTAAATCCCAACTGTAACAGTTATTCTTTGTAGACTTCTTGATCATGTGCATTTTGAAAAGTGTGAGTGGATAACCTTTTAGTTCTTGGTTGCATGTCTATAAATCACCATATTGCACATGTTTGTGGTGCTTTATTCTTTTTTAAAAACTGAGTTTCACTTCCCTGTTGAAACTTTCTTCTTCAACGTGTGCCCCCTGTTTCATTGTTTTCACTTGCTTGTGGAAATTTTGGAGGGCAGGTACCATATACAGCCCACCAGTGCTTCTGAATACTCTTCTCCTCAGCAGTATTTTTCAGGTTGCTGTTGTGGGAAGTGGCCACAAGGAGGCAGCATTTGTTAATTCCCAGCTCTGGCGGTAGGGCAAGGTGACGGAGCCTTAGAGCAAGTGCTGCTTTGGGGCTGGAAATTAGAGTGCAGTGTGCCAGAAGAAGCAACCAGCATGTACTGTTACCTCTTTTGGGTATTAAAGTAACTCTTATTTTTTACTGTAGTACATTGGAATACAAGTTTTTTGTGTTTCAGTTCAGTTCAGTCGCTCAGTCGTGTCCGACTCTTTGCGACCCCATGAATTGCAGCACGCCAGGCCTCCCTGTCCATCACCAACTCCTGGAGTTCACTCAGACTCAGGTCCATCGAGTCAGTGATGCCATCCAGCCATCTCATCCTCTGTCGTCCCCTTCTCCTGCCCCCAATCCCTCCCAGCATCAGTCTTTTCCAATGAGTCAACTCTTTGCATGAGGTGGCCAAAGTACTGGAGTTTCAGCTTTAGCATCATTCCTTCCAAAGAAATCCCAGGGCTGATCTCCTTGCAGTCCAGGGGACTCTCAAGAGTCTTCTCCAAAACCACAGTTCAAAAGCATCAATTCTTTGGCGCTCAGCCTTCTTCACAGTCCAACTCTCACATCCATAGATGACCACAGGAGAAACCATAGCCTTGACTAGACGGACCTTAGTCGGCAAAGTAATGTCTCTGCTTTTGAATATGCTGTCTAGGTTGGTCATAACTTTTCTTCCAAGGAGTAAGCGTCTTTTAATTTCATGCCTGCAGTCACCATCTGCAGTGATTTTGGAGCCCCCCAATCCACTGTTTCCCCATCTATTTCCCATGAAGTGATGGAACCAGATGCTGTGATCTTCGTTTTCTGAATGTTGAGCTTTAAGCCAACTTTTTCACTCTCCTCTTTCACTTTCATCAAGAGGCTCTTTAGCTCCTCTTCACTTTCTGCCATAAGGGTGGTGTCATCTGCATATCTGAGGTTATTGATATTTCTCCTGGCAATCTTGATTCCAGCTTGTGTTTCTTCCAGTCCAGCGTTTCTCATGATGTACTCTGCTTATAAGTTAAATAAACAGGGTGACAATATACAGCCTTGACATACTCCTTTTCCTGTTTGGAACCAGTCTATTGTTCCATGTCCAGTTCTAACTGTTGCTTCCTGACCTGCATACAGATTTCTCAAGAGGCAGGTCAGGTGGTCTGGTGGTCCCATCTCTTTTAGAATTTTCCACAGTTTATTGTGATCCACACAGTCAAAGGCTTTGGCATAGTCAATAAAGCAGAAATCGATGTTTTTCTGGAACTCTCTTGCTTTTTGCATGATCCAGTGGATGTTGGCAATTTGATCTCTGGTTCCTCTGCCTTTTCTAAAACCAGCTTGAACACCAGGCATAACTCATTGCAGTTCTGAGTTGCATGTGTCTAAATCACCATATTTTGCCTGTTTGTGTGTGGTTTATTCTTTTTTAAATAGTGAGTTGTACTTCCCTGTTAAAATTGAATTAAAATTCCTGAAAGTGTGCCCGTGTTTAATTGTTTTCATTTACTTACTCCTGGAAATTTTGGAGGGAAGGTACCATATACAGCCCACCAGTGCTGGTTAATAGTCTGTTCCCCCAAGCAGTAGTTTTCAGGTTGCTGTTGCGGATGTGACCACAAGGCGGCAGCATTTCTTAATTCCCAGCCTTGGTTCCTCCTACAAATGGATGGAGTCTTAACAGCAGGACCTGCTTTGGGGTTGCCAATTACAGTACAGTGTGCTGGGATAAGCACTCAACAGCTTGTATCGTTACCTCTTTTTTGTATTAATTTTTATTTTTTATTGGAGTAAGATTTAAATGTTTTGTGTGTTGTATGTGAACAGAATTTTTCGTGTTATACATATTCATATATCTTCGTATGTTCAGGTTCTTTTCCCAATTAGGTTATTACATTGTTGATTAGACCTTCTATGGTAGATATTACTCCTTATTATCTGTTTTTTAGAAATAGATTTTGTCCACCCCAAGTTCCTAATTTACCCCTTCCCCGCTGATTTTCCAGTCTCTGACTCCTTTGTGTTTTCCCAGTTAGTGCATAGGTGTGTATGTGTGAATTGCACGTGTAATTGATGTCTTACGATTTTTCCCTTTCTGAAATCTTGCTGAACTTCCCTTAGTAGGATTATTTCTAGTTTCAGGTAGGTTCCAGGAATTGACATCATCACATTCTTTTTCATGCCTGAATCAGACTGCGTTGTGAACATTTGCATTTCTTCTTTATCCATTTGTTTGTCACTGGAAGATTTTTTTGGCTTCTGTGTGTGGGTGTTTGTAAAAGGTGCTAAAGAGCACTCTCGAGTTCCCGTGGTTTTTGAATTTTGGTTTGCTCTGCACTGACTTCTGTGAGTGGGACTACCAGATCACTGTCAGCTGTGGTTTTACTGGCCAAGCACTCCTATGCTGTTCTATTCTCTCTAGTGGCTTCTACCACTGACATTTCAGCAGCAACATAGGAAGGTCTCCTTCTTTTAACCCCATTGTAGCAGTTACTGTGTGTGAAGAAAGCTGAGTGCTGAAGAATTGATGCTTTTGAACTGTGGTGCTGGAGAAGACTCTTGAGAGTCCCTTGGACTGCAAGGAGATCAAGCCAATCAATCCTAAAGGAAATCAGTCCTGAGTATTCATTGGAGGGACTGATGGTGAAGCTGAAGCTCCAATACTTTGGCCACCTGATACAAAGAACTGACTCATCCTGATGCTGAGAAAGACTGAAGGCAGGAGGGGAACGGGAAGACAGAGGATGAGATGGTTGGATGGCATCTCTGACTCAATGGACATGACTTTGAGCATGCTCCGGGAGTTGGTGATGGACAGGGAAGCCTGGCGTGCTGCAGTCCTTGAGGTCACAGAGAGTCGGCCATGAATGAGCAACTGAACTGATGTATATATGCAACGGGAAAAGATGCTTCTTGATTATGGCCAGTTTGAACAGTGCAAAGATATACCTGGTTTTAGTTTTGAGTCTCATGTCTTTAATAATGTATCACAGTCTGTATGTTTGTGAGTGCTTTTTTTTTTAAAACACTTTGAGTTGTGTTTCCCTGTTGAAATTGACTTCTTGAAAGTGTTCCCTGGGTTTAATTGGTTTCACTTGCTTAACTCCTGGAAATTACGGGGCATGTACCATATACATAAAACCTGCCAGTACTTGTGAATAGTCTTTCTGTTCCTTCAGGCAATAGTTTTCAGGTTGCTGTTGTGGGAATTGGCCACAAGGCAGAAGCATTTCTTCTTTCTCAGCTCTAGTTACCCTGGCAAACTGCCAGAGCCTTAGAGCAAGTCCTGGTTTGGGTTTTTAAATTACAATGCAGTGTGCCAGAAGTATCACCCAGAAACTTATGCCTTGTTACCTCTTTTTTGTATTATTATTTTTTTTGAGTAACATCGAAACACATATTTTGTGTACTTTAGGTGTATAGCATCTTTTCCCGTTGCATATATACATCAGTTCAGTTGCTCATTCGTGGCCGACTCTCTGTGACCTCAAGGACTGTAGCACGCCAGGTTTCCCTGTCCATCACCAACTCCTGGAGCATGCTCAAAGTCATGTCCATTGAGTCAGTGATGCCATCCAACCATCTCATCCTCTGTCTTCCCCTTCCCCTCCTGCCTTCAGTCTTTCTCAGCATCAGGATGAGTCAGTTCTTTGTATCAGGTGGCCAAAGTATTGGAGCTTCAGCTTCACCATCAGTCCTTCCAATGAATACTCAGGACTGATTTCCTTTCCTTCAGGATTGATTGGTTTGATCTCCTTGCAGTCCAAGGGACTCTCAAGAGTCTTCTCCAGCACCACAGTTCAAAAGCATCAATTCTTCAGCACTCAGTTTTCTTCACAGTCCAACTCTCGCATCTATACATGACTACTGGAAAAACCATAGCTTTAACTATACTGACCTTTGTCAGCAAGGTAATGTCTCTGCTTTTTAATATGCTGTCTAGGTTGGTCATAGCTTTTGTTCCAAGGACCAAGTGTCTTTTCATTTCATGGCTGCAGTCACCATCTGCAGTGATTTTGGAACCCAAGGAAATAAAGTCTGTCACTGTTTCCATTGTTTCCCCATCTATTTGTCACGAAGTGATGGTACCAGATGCCATGATCCTTGTTTTTTGAATGTTGAGTTTTAAGCCAGCGTTTTTACTCTCCTCTTTCACTTTCATCAAGATGCTCTTTAGTTCTTCTTCACTTTCTGCCATAAGGTTGGTGTCATCTGCATATCGGAGGTTATTGCTATTTCTCCCAGTAATCTTGATTCCAGCTTGTACTTCATCCAGCCTGGCATTTCACATGATGTACTCTGCATATAAGTTAAATAAGCAGGGTGACAATATGCAGCCTTGATGTACTCCTTTCCCATTTGGAACCAGTCTGTTGTTCCATGTCTGGTTCTAACTGTTGCTTCTTGACCTGCATCCAGATTTCTCAGGAGGCAGGTAAGGTGGTTTGGTATTCTCATCTCTTGAAGAATATTTCCATATATATGTATACTTGTTTGGATTCTTTTCCCAGATAGGTTAATACAGAGTAAGTATTGAGTAGACCTCCCTTAGTTGATAGTTTTTTTTTAATCCTGTGCTTTGTAGGCAGTGATTTGTATTTGTTCATCCCATCCTCCTGATTTATCCCTAGAAGCATCACTATGAACAAAGCTAGAGGTGATGGAATTCCAATTGAGCTATTTCAAATCCTAAAAGATGATGCTGTGAAAGTGCTATACTCAACATGGCAGCAAATTTGGAAAACTCAGCAGTGGCCACAGGACTGGAAAAGGTCAGTTTTAATTCCAATCCCAAAAAAAGGCAATGCCAAAGAATGCTCAAACTACCGCACAATTGCACTCATCTCACACACTAGTCAAGTAATGCTCAAAATTCTCCAAGTCAGGCTTCAGCAATACGTGAACTGTGAACTTCCAGATGTTCAAGCTGGTTTTAGAAAAGGAACCAGAGATCAGATTGCCAACATCCGTTGGATCATTGAAAAAGCAGAGAGTTCCAGAAAAACATCTACTTCTGCTTTATTGACTGTGCCAAAGCCTTTGACTGTGAGGATCACAACAAACTCTGGAAAATTCTTAAAGAGATGGGACCACCAGATCATCTGACCTGACTTCTAAGAAATCTGTATGCAGGTCAGGAAGCAACAGTTAGAACTGGACATGGAACAACAGACTGGTTCCAAATAGGCAAAGGAGTACTTCAAGGCTGTATATTGTCACCCGGCTTATTTAACTTTTATGCAGAGTACATCATGTGAAATGCCAGGCTGGATGAAGCACAAGCTGGAATCAGGATTGCTGGGAGAAATAGCAATAACCTCAGAGATGCAGATGACACCAACCTTACGGCAGAAAGTGAAGGAGAACTAAAGAGCCTCTTGAAGAAAGTGAAAGAGGAGAGTGAAAAAGTTGGCTTAAAACTCAGCATTCAGAAAACTAAGATCATGGCATCTGGTCCCATCACTTCATGGCAAATAGACGAGGAAACAGTCAAAACACTGACAGACTTTATTTTTTTGGGCTCCGAAATCATTGCAGCCATGAAATTAAAAGACGCTTACTCCTTGGAAGCAAGGTTATGACCAACCTAGACAGCATATAAAAAAGCAGAGACATTATTTTGCCAACAAAGGTCTATCTAGTCAAGATTATGGTTTTTCCAGTTGTCACGTATGGATGTGAGAGTTGGACTATAAAGAAAGCTGAGCGCCGAAGAATTGATGCTTTTGAACTGTGGTGTTGGAGAAGACTCTTGAGAGTCCCTTGGACTGCAAGGAGATCCAACCAGTCCCTCCTAAAGGAACTCAGTCCTGAATATCCATTGGAAGGACTAGTGTTGAAGCTGAAACTCCAATACTTTGGCCACCTGATGCGAAAAACTGACGCATTGAAAAGACCCTGATGCTGGGAAAGATTGAAGGCAGGAGAGGAAGGGGAAGACAGGTTTAATGCCATCACTGACTCAATGGACATGACTTTGAGCAAGCTCCAGGAGTTGGTGATGGACAGGGAAGCCTGGTGTGCTGCAGTCCATGAGGTTGCAAAGAGTCGGACACAACTGAAGTGGATGGAACTGAGGCTAGTTTTCAAGTTGCTGTTGCCTGAAGCGGCCACAGGTGGGCAGCATTTCTTCATCCTCAGCCCTGTTTTCCCCGGGAAGCAGACATTGAATCTTAGAGCAAGTCCTGCTTTTGGGTTGTAGAGTGGAATGCTCCAGAAGAAGCACCCAAAAACTTGCCTTTGACTAGCTCTCTTTTGTATTAAATTTTTTTTAATTGGAGTAACATGTAAATACATGTTGTGGGTGATGAACATGTACAGAATCTTCCTGTTATACATATACATAGATCTTTGTATGCTCAGATTCTTTTCCCATATCAGTTACTGAAGAGTGTTAATTAGGTCTTCCTTTGTAGAATATCACTTGTTGTTAATTATGTTTTATGGGTAATAGATTGTATTTTTTCATTCCAAGTTCCTAATTTATCCCTTCCCTGCTTCCTATTGTTACCATAAATTTGGTTCTGAAGTGTCTGAATCTGTTTTCCCAATTAGTTCATGGGGTGTGCAGATTACACCTGCAAGTGATATAAAATTTAACCTTTCTGATTCTGATTTCATTTAGTAGAGTTATCTCTGTTTCACGTAGGTTCTGACAGTTGGCATGATTACATTCTTTGCTGCCTGATCAAATTGCATTGTGCACAGGTTCCACTTCCTGCCTGTTCATCAGCTCACGAACATTTGCTGCTTCCGCGTCTTTGCTGTTGTAAAAGGTGCTGCAGCGCACATTGGGTGTCTGTGTCTTTTCAAAGTCTGCTTCTCTGCCATAGACTCTTTTAAGAGTGGGACTGCTGGGTCGTATAGTAGGTGTGTGTTTTTCTTAACATTTTAAAGGCACTTCTGTACTCCTTTTCATAGTAGGTGTACCAATTTACTTTGCTACTAACAGTGTGGAAGTGTGCCTTTAGCTTTTATTGTTTGTAGAAATTTTGATGATGGGTTTTCTGAGTGGTTTGAGATGATGTCTCATTTTTAATTCTGAGTTGAATTTTTCTAATTAGAAAACAGTTTTGAGCATGTTTTCATGTGCCTCTTAGTTGTGTGTTTTCTTTTCTAGAAAATTTTCTTTTAGGTTGTCTGACCATTTTTGATTAGTTTAACGTACATTTTGAACGTGCATTTTTGGGCCATTAACACTTTTTCTGAGGAATATATCACCAAATTGAATTTTTAAAGCTGTGGATATTCTACCTTAGGTTTAAAAATTTCCTCAGAAAGTGCTAAGGGCAGAGCCTCACAAAGCCAGATTGATGTGTTTGTTGCCTTTATGAGTTTAGGATCATCTTACACATGACATTGTTAGTTTAAAATGTGAAGATTGTATTTCATTAAGCACTAGTATTAATTAGCATTTAATGTCATTATTTCATTTAATACTATTACCTATATTTCATTAAATACTAGTATTAATATAAAAACATAAAACACATAGCAGAATTCTTTGTTCTTAATTGTACCTCTTTATTTAAGAGACTGGTTTGACTGTGTTACAGTATGATGTGTGATATAGTATGTACATAAAAAATACATTGCTTCCTCTCATCAGGACAGGGCTAAGCATTCAAAACAGCCCTCAGAGTTGTGAAGGAGGTTTCTGAAGAATATTTTGTTTGCCTTAGGCCTTGCTTCCTGTCTTAGCCATTTTTACTTTTTGTGAATTCTAGGAACAGAAGTGATCCTTTTAATGTTTGCATCTAGAATATAAGATCACATTTTTTTTTTTTTAAACGGAAACCATGGTTGCTATTTGAAGTTTAGTCAATTCAGTTTAAAGCAGAGGAGCCTGTCCTCCCGGAAGTAGAATGAGGCAGTGGTTAAGTAGTTCTCGTTTTTTTTGGAAGACCTCAGATACGTTTTTTATATGTATTAACTCAGTGAATCCTCATAACTACTTGTTGAGGTAGATGTTTATTATCCTTAGTTTATAGATGAGGAAACATAACAAGAGTTGGAGTAACTTGCCCAGGGTAATAAATGATGGAATAACTGACTTTATAATTTCCCTGTGTTGATTCCCTGGGGGTAATCTGTGTATGCTTTCCTTGTTTCCCTGACAATATTAGAATAAATATTGGAAACTTTGATTTTTACTGGTGGTCCGCTTAGAACACTGTTGCTCTGAGGACCTATATACATTTTGTTACATGTCATGCTTATGTAAGTTTTCAGAAGAGCTTTTGTTGTGAGAAGATTAAAACTTAAGATACCTGTAGAATTATACCTCTCTAAAAATGAAATTTTTTTAAGTGTATTTGAAATTACTCCTGAGCAGCAATTAAAGTATTGTTAAGTGTGAGCCTGTATGTATTCTGTTTTTATTTGTTTGACTCTAAGATTATTGTTAAGAAGTTACTTCTTGGATAGTATGTGAAAATGAACTAGTTAAAAGTGAAGTAAAAATTAAAAAAAATGAAATTTGATTTCTCAAGTTCCTCCAGAGGAGGGTGCTTGGTGTTTACAGTAAAAATTTAGTTTCTTTTTCTTTGATTGCAGATTGGGAGTCCTCCTCTTGACCCTACTGAGCATTTTCTTCCTGAAGAAGAGAAACTTCCTGAACAGGAGAGATCAAAAAGGTGAGCAGGTCTGGAAATCAGCCCTTACAGGTATTTCCCCATAGTGTGTTTGAGATGATTGCTCAGTATTTTCCCTTTCAAGGCAAAGGTTACAGAATGTGGATTAAAACCTTCATTTGCTACTTCTTAGATGCATTACCCCGTTTATATCTGGGGCTCAGTTTCCTTATCTGTCAGATACAGTAGTCATACGAACTGGAGGGTCAAGATAAAAAGTTCCTTATAAATTTGATAGATTTGAAAGTTTGTTATAAATTATACAGTTACAGAAATATTTTTTCCTTTATAGATTTGAGAAGGTTTACACTCATAATCTGTATTACCTGGCTCAAGTCTACCAGCATATGGAAATGTTTGAGAAGGCTGCCCATTATTGCCACAGTACCCTAAAACGCCAGCTTGAGCACAACGCCTACCATCCTATGGAGTGGGCTATTAATGCTGCTACTTTGTCACAATTTTACATCAATAAGGTAAGCTTCTCAGAGTAGTTTACCTACCAGTGTTACCAATAGTGTGTATAAAAATAGAGCCGAAAGAAAGTATGTCGAAAATGTCATCTTTTAAAAACAGATAGCTTGCAGTTTATGATGTAAACTAAATAGAAAAATGTAGTCCAGTTTGCCAGTGTACTAAAGTTTGTAGCTTTTTGTTGCAGTAATCCTTTTGAATCTTAAAATAATTTTATCACGTCCTACATGTTTCTTAAGAGTAATTCTTTTTTGATACCGGCAGGCTATCTCTGTTTTAGTGAAATGTTACCTTAAATTGCAGATTTTATCTTGTAGATTTAACTTTATCTTTATGCATTGGTAATCTGGCAAATGTGAGAATTTGTCTGAGGAAGTTGACTGTTAAATGTGGGCTCTGATAGAAGCATGTAATGCTCTCAGTTATTCTTTAGAATTAACTCCTTTGTGAAACTTATTCTGTGTTGGGAATGTCTTGCCTAGTTCCAGAGTTCTAGGTGGTTATATTTTTTCCTAGAGTATTACACAAGGACAAATTTGAGCTTCTTCATTGCTTTCAGAATTATCCTGGATTATGAAAATATCTTTTTATTTTTTTATGTAGATATATTCTTAATTGACCTTTTAAGTTTTTTAGCCCTTAAAAGAATTTTTAATGCTAAAACACTTTAAAGCCTCCTTTTTCAGCCAGATTTTATATTAATTCTCAATATCTCAGTAATAGAAATAACTTTTCTTTGTATTTTGAATTCACATGCCTCTGAAACTTTGGTAATTCTTTGCTTATCAGAGTTCTTAGATCTCTCTTTATCTGCTGCTGTGTCCTTACTGGGCCTATATCCTTTCTAAGTGTCTTGTTAGTGCTGGTTCTATAAATGCGCCCTGTGTTTAAAGTATTGTCCCACAGAATTTCATTCAGAAAAGCTATTAGCAGGAGAGAAAGGGCTGTGGTGACTACAGCATCGCTTCTAGGACTTTGGTCTAAGATCAAGCGTGTAAGTAACGCTACTGCATATATCAGAGCATTCAGTTAAATCTAAATCTCATTAATTCATTTCATTGTGATCATCAAAACTTACCTGATGCTTCTGCTTGTGGCACCTTTCTTAATAGTTCCCAGAAGCACCTTATTTTGTTTAGCAACTTTAAAATTATTCGCTGTAATTGTACTAAGATATCCAGATGTTAAAGTGTAATTACAAGTTTAAAGTTGTTAAGCATTGCTTATGTAGAGCATGCTGTAAATTTCACGAGGACCTCCCCCACCCTGTGCTTTTATATTTGTTCTTTTTTTATCAAAGTGTTTCGTAAGTTTTGTTCCAACTAAGTTATAATGTGAAGAGAGATTTGAGCCATTAAAAAAAAAAAATACAATCGTCATTTATATCACTGTCATTTCGTCTGGTTCCATGAGGTTTTACTGCGTAGTGAGTCCCTACCTTGCAGGTGCTAAAGTCCCACATTTACCAGCCACGTAGAGGACAGCATGCACGCTCACTGTTAGTTCCAGCAGTGGTTGCTTTCAGATAACCAGTCTGGACAGTGCTGAAGTGATAATGAAGAAGTTATAGAGCAACAAGTAAAACTTCTTTATGTAAACTGTAACTTTCTTTTGGTTTTTGAAGTTTAACACCAATATTTTGATCTGTAGATACTGCTGGGCTAGTACTACACGTGGTACCCAGCTGTGCTCAAGATGGCTTCTGAATTTACCATAATTCAGATACATTGAGTGCTGAGATTTTAAAGTCATAGTCAACTGTTAAAAGCCACCTTAGCAAAATCAGTGTTACTAATATGAAATAGACATTTAACAAGGGTGGCTTGGTTCCATCTAAAACTTGACTTTTAACTTGGTACTTCTGCTGAGTATTCCTGTGACTTACATGGCACATGTGAAGTAAGTAACAAGGAGATCTTCTCCAAGGGTTTGAGAAGCTTACCATGCCCAGGTTTGAACTGTGAAGTCTTCAACTGTGTTGGTAAAGCAGTTCCATAGAGTTCGTCTGTGGAAATCTGTTGACTTGGAAAGATTTCAGAAGACAGGAATCTCTTACCAGTATTTATCCTGCTTGCCTTTGAATGATTGGATTTAAAGGGGATCTCTAAACCTGAGAAAGATGAAATCTTCCAGTCAGAATGTAAATGGTCTACACATTGATCATACAGGGAATTCGGCTGTTCAAACTGAAGCTTAGAGGATGTGGAGGTGGGGTAGGACGCTAGGATGATAGCCGTTCTTTTCTGCTGATTGATTCCTGGAGGGGCTAGTTTCCAATCAGCAAGCATTTCTCCAGGCAGTTTGGATTATTAAGAGCTTGAGGGTATTGTTATTTTAATCTTGAAGATAGTTTTTTAACCAAATAATATTCAGACATGTCTTACATACTTTATTGTTTAGTTACCATACAGGGTCTCCTTAGTAGTGTTTTTTACCTGCATTTGTAGCTGTTCCCATATTAAGAGACTATGCAAGTATCTATTGCAAATAAGGTTTTGTGATAATTGAGTTTATTCTTATTTCTGCAACAGCAATGCTTTATGGAGGCCAGACACTGTTTATCAGCTGCTAATGTCATTTTTGGTCAAATTGGAAAGATCCGAACCACAGAAGACAGTAAGTTTATGTGTACATGTTTGATTATATAAATAAAAAAAAAAATTTTTATTTTGAAATCCTGTTAATTTAGAAAATTCAAGAACAGAACAAAGAATTACCATAGGCCCATCTAAATTCACCAAGTTTTTGCCTCATTTGCAGATATGTTTAGGCTCCAATTACTCCCTAATACTTCAGTGAGTTTTTCCTAAAAATATTTTCTTACATAATCATAGAACAGGAAATGTAAGATTGATACAGTTCTTTTACTTATAATTTATATTTAGCAGCTGTCTCCATAATGTCCTTTGTAGCAGTTTCTCTATAGTACTAGTTTCTCTCAGTTCAGTTCAGTCGCTCAGTCGTATCCAACTCTTTGCGACCCCATGAATCGCAGCACGCCAGGCCTCCCTGTCCATCACCAACTCCCGGAGTTCACTCAGACTCACGTCCATCGAGTCGGTGATGCCACCCAGCCATCTCATCCTCTGTCGTCCCCTTTTCCTCCTGCCCCCAATCCCTCCCAGAATCAGAGTCTTTTCCAATGAGTCAACTCTTTGCATGAAGTGGCCAAAGTACAAAGTTCCAACTAGTTTCTCTAGTACTTTAAAAAAGTTTTATTGACGTAGAGTTGATTTATAGTGTTGTTAGTTTCTGCTGTACATCAGAGTGAATCAGCTTTGCATATACACATATCCAGTCTTTAGATTCTTTTCCCAGGGGCTACCCTGGGGGCTCAGATGGTAAAGATTCTTTTCTCATATAGGTCATTACAGAATATTGAGAAGAGTTCCCTGTAGTATACACTAGGTCCTTATTAGCTATCTGTTTTATATATAGTAACATGTGTATGTCAGTCCCAGCTCCCAGTTTCTCCCTCCCCTCCCTGCTTTCCTCCCAGGTATTCATAAGATTGTTTTCTACATTTGGGACTTCATTTCTATTGTATAAATAGGTTCATTTGTACCGTTTTTAAGATTTCATATATAAGTGATATCATATGATACTTGTCTTTCTCTGACTTAACTTCACTCATATCTCTAAGTCCATCCATGTTGCTGCAAATGGCATTATTTCTTTCCTTTTTTTTAACGTCTGAGCAGTAATCCATTGTATATTTGTACCAGGTCTTTATCCATTCTTCTGTTTATGGACATTCAGGTTGCTTCCATTTCCTGGGTATTGTAAATAGTGCTGCAGTGAATATTGGGGTGTGAATATCATTTTGAATTATGGTTCTCTTTGGATATATGTCCAGGAGTGGGATTGCAGGATCATAGGGTAGGTCCATTTTCAGTTTTTTAGGGAACCTGCATACTGTTGTCGCATCTCTCTAGTTGTCTTTAATCTGGACCAGTTCCTCAGCTTTTCTTTCATCAGGCATTTTTGAAAAAATATAGACCTCTTATTTCATAGATTTTCTACCATTTGGTGTTTGTTTCCTTACAGTAAGATTCAGATTATACATTTTTGGTTGGAATACTATATATGTGATATGTCCAAATATCTAGTTTAATTATAGTGTTTCACTTAATTTTATAAATCACAGCACAGTCAGCATGTGTATTTTAGCCAGTCAGAAGCAAAACAAGCTATCACTTCACATCTGTTAATTGGCCATTATCAAGAAGACAAGAAATAACAGGTGTTGGTGAAGGTGTAGAAAAGGGACCCATGTGCACTATGGTGGTATTGTAAATTGATGTAACCACTATGACAAACTGTATGGAAGCTCTTCAAGAAATGGAAAATAGAGCTATATACGATCCAGCAATTCTTGGGTGCAGTTGCCCCTTGGTGTCCACCGGAGATTGGTTTCAGGACCACCCCCCCACCCCCACCCCCAGATAAGAAACACCTATGGATGCTCCAGTCATAATGTGTATAACCCGCACACATCCTCTCTTGTATACATTAAATCATCTTTAGAGTATTTACAATACTGAGTACAGTGTGAATGCTGCATAAGTAATGGACAACATGTGGCAAATTCAAATTTTGCTTTTGGAATTTTCTAGAATTATTTTAAAAATTTTATTCTATATTGGAGTACAGTTGATTACCAGTGTTATGTTTCAGGAAAACAGCAGAGCTCCCTGTGCTCCACAGTAGGTCCTTGTAGGCAACCTGTTTTAAGTGCAGCAGCGTCTCTTTAGTGGCCGAGTGACATTCCAGTGTGTGTGGGTGTCACACCTTCCCGAGCTAATCTCTCAGTGGACATTTGGGTCGTTTCTGTGACTTGACCGCTGTCAACAGCGCTGCAGTGAACACTGAGGTGCGTGTATCCTCCTGAGCAGTGGTTTTCTCCACGTACGTGCCCAAGAGCGGGATTGCTAGATTGTATGGTAGTTTATCTGTTTTTAGTTTCTTAAGGACCTTCCATACTGCTCTCCATCCTGGCTGTACCAGATTACATTCCTGCCAACAGTGTGGGAGGGCTCCTTTTTCTCTATACCCTGTCCAGCAGTTATTGTTAGTAGACTTTTTGATGATGGCCATTCTGACTAGTGTGGGGTAATACCTCATTTCTCTAATGAGTAGCAATGTTGGGCATTTTTTCATGTGCCTCTTGGCTACCTAAATGTCTTTGAAAAAATGTCTATTCAGGTCTTCTGCCCATTTTTGATTAGGTGGTTTTGCTGTTGAACCATGTGAGCTATTTTTAAATTTTGGGGATTAATCCGTTGTCCATCACATCATTTACAAATATTTTCTCCCATTCTTTGGGTTGTCTTTTCAATGGAATATTACTCAGCCATTAAATAGAACGAAATAATGCTATTTGTAGCAACATGGATGGACCTGGAGATTATCATACTAAGTGAAGTAAGACAGAAGAAAAGCAAATATCATATGATATCACTTATAAGTGGAATCTAAAAAAGATGATACAAATGAACTTCTTTACAGACGAGAAACAGACTCCCCACTTTGGAGAATAAATTTATGGTTACCAGGCTTGAAAATTGGGAGATGGGTTAGATTGGGAATTTGGGATTGACATGTACACACTGTTGTATTTAAAATAGGTTACCTGAAAGGACCTGCTGTATAGTATAGGGAACTCTGCTCAGTATGCTGTAATAACCTAAATGGGGAAAGAATTTGAAAAATGATACGTGTATATGTATAACTGAATTACTCTGCTGTACACTAACACATTGTTAATGAACTATGCTGCTGCTGCTGCTAAGTCGCTTCAGTCGTGTCCGACTCTGTGCGACCCCACAGACGGTAGCCTACCAAACTCCCCTGTCCCTGGGATTCTCCAGGCAAGAACACTGGAGTGGGTTGCCATTTTCTTCTTTAGTGCATGAAAGTGAAAGGGAAGTTGCTCAGTCGTGTCTGACTCTTCGCAACCCCATGGACTGCAGCCTACCAGGCTCCTCCTGCCATGGGATTTTCCAGGCAAGAGTACTGGAGTGGGGTGCCATTGTCTTCTCCATAATTAACTATAATATTGAAAAAAAAAAAAACCCAAACAGTAATATGCCCACATAGGACCTTTGAGCACATTTTAGTAAGGTATCAGTTCAGTAACTTTTGCTTCTAGACCTTAAGGAAGTCAGTTACTCAGATCTATAAACTATGTCTAAAAAGGAAAGATCAGGGGCTTCATATCTTTGAATTTGCCTACTTGCTACAATCTACTTATAACCCCAAGATTATTACTCGAGGCACTTCTATGGTCATTTGCAGAGAGCCAGAGGGTTTGAGACACCTGAGGTGCACATTACCAGCTGAGGTTGAACCAAGGTAACGCTCTGCCTTCTCATGTCAAGCCCTCATACTATAAGCAAGTGTACTTTTTGTGGTCTATTTAGTTCCACATTTTTCAGATTTTTCTGCATTTTGTTGTTTAAAATGGCCCCCAGCTGTAGTGCTGAGGTGGTATCTAGTGTTCGTAAGCACATGAAGGCTGTGATGCACCTTCTGGAGAAAGTACAGTGTTATGTTCACATAACCACCATGAATGATGAGAATCAGCTGTATATTGTCGCCTTAGAATCCAGGTAGAAAAGTTTTACTGTTGGGATTAAAAATCACCTTTTCTACAGAACCAAACGTTCATATGAAGATGATCCAGCTGAATAGTGACTTACATCACTTCTGGGAGATGAGCAACTTGCTTCTCCCCAGGTAGAGCCACTGTCCCAGTCTCTGCTCTCTGAAATTGGTTGGGGGACTCTGCAACCTTGCAAAGGCTCAGGACAGATAAAAATCAAACCTACTTGTTCTGTACAACAGGCTGAACATCATGATAATAGGTGTTGGTTTCTAACGAGACACTTAAAATATCTAAAGTGTGTGTTCTTACTAGGGATGGAAATGGTTTTTTGGAAAGTGAAAAGTAAATCAGCTATTACAGTGGTATGTGGAAAGATAGAGAAAAAGAAGAAAAGAAATCTTGCCATTTTTGACAACATGAATGGACCTTCAGGGCATCATACTAAGTGAAATCAGAAAATGGCACACACTGTATGGTTTCACTTATATGTGGAACCCAAGGAAACAAAACCCCAAACACAGCTCCTAGGTACAGAGAACACATTAGTGGTTGCCAGAGGTGGGTGTGGGTGAATGTGTGAAGGGCGTCATAAAATTTATAAGTCATGGGGATGTAAGGTACAGCATAGTGTGTGTTATAATGTATTGATTGCATATTTGAAATTTGCTAACAGAGTAGATCTTAAAAGGTCTCATCCCAGGAAAGAATTTTAACTATGTATAGTGACAGATTCTAGCTAGACTTACTGTTGTGATCATTTTACAGTATTTAAAAATATCAAGTCATTATGTTGTACACCTGGAACTAATATGTCAGTTATCTCAGTTTAAAAACTGTGTTGGTCACCTAACAAGTTTTATGATAAAGTAACTATCATTAAGGATCAGAAGAATACAGAGGCTGAGTTAGAGGAATGTACATTATAAATTTAATTTTTTTCCTCTTATTACATTCAATTAATCATAGATTGGTTGAAGTCTAAAAGGTATTTGTCCAAAAAAAGAAATAGTTGATGAGGACTAAACCTCCAGTGAGATGTTTTGTTTTTACTCTTCAAAGTAGAAAGTTAAAACATTGGCTGTGTTCAGTATTTTTAAAATGACTTTATTGAGCAGCCTTATATGTTGTTAGAGTATTTGTTGAAAATAATTTGGCAGTGTGTATCAAGCACGTTTTAAATGGTGTAAACTCTGACCCAGTAAATTTCACATCTAGGAATCTATCTTAAGGAAATAATTGAAAATCCAGACAAACTTATGCACAGAGATCTTTCTGTTTAGAGTTGTTTGTAAAGAGGAATTGGAAACAATGGCCAGTATTAGAAGAATGACCGAAGTATAGAATTATATTTCTATACATTGTACATGATGCTATACTTTAAAATGACGTTAAAGAGTTGATAGTGATAAGCATGTTGTGTTAGTCACTCAGTCATGTCTGACTCTTTATGACCCCATAAACTGTAACCCACCAGGCTCTTCTGTTCATGGAATTCTCCAGGCAAGATTCCTGGTTTGGGTTGCCATTCCCTGTTCCAGGGTATCTTCCTGATCCAGGGATCGAACCTGGGTCTCCCGCATTGGGAGCAGATTCTTTACCATCTGAGCCATCAGGGAAGCCCTCATTTTATTACATTTCACTGAATTAAAAATGTTTTGTGGCAACTCTCGAGCAGTTGATCAATACAGTTTTTCTAAGAGCATTTTCTCAGTTCGTGTCTCTGTCACACTTGGGTAATTCCTATTATTTCACACTTTTTCATCATTATTTGTTATGATGGTCTGTGATCAATGATCTTTCACTGTTGAAATTGTTTTGGGGTGCCACTAACTGTGTCCATATAAGATGGTAAAGTTAATTGGTAAATGTGTTCTGACTGCTCCACTGACTGGCTGTGGTCTTGTGTCTCCCTCCCTCTC
This sequence comes from Ovis aries, assembly GCF_016772045.2. Classification (NCBI taxonomy): domain Eukaryota; kingdom Metazoa; phylum Chordata; class Mammalia; order Artiodactyla; family Bovidae; genus Ovis; species Ovis aries. The sequence goes on from NC_056078.1 coordinate 24,531,985, forward strand.
CTTGGGCCTCTCTATTTCCTGAAGACACAGCATTATTAAAATTAGATCAGTTAATAACCCTACAGTGACCTTGAAGTGAAAGGAAAAGTTGCACATCTCACACTTTAAGCTAAAAGCTAGAAATGATTAAACTTAGTGAGGAACCCATGTAAAAAGGGGCCAGAAGATACTCCCTCTTGTGGAAGTTAGCCTATGAATGCAAAGAAAAAAGTTGCTGAAGGAAGTTAAAAGTGCTACTCCAGTGAACACACAAATGATAAGAAAGCAAAACAGCCTTACTGCTGATAATGGAGAAGGTTTTAGTGGTCTGGATAGAAGATCAAACCAGCCACAACATTAAGCCAAAGGCTAATCCAGAGCAAGCCTCTAATTTTCTTCAGTTCTGTGGAGGCTGAGAGAGGTGAGGAAACTGCAGAAGAAAAGTTTGAAGTTGAGATTTAAAGAAGGAAGCCGTCTCCATAATGTGAAAGGGCAAGGTGAGGTAGCGAGTTATCCGGAAGATCTAGCTAAGGTCATTAATGAAGGTGGCTGCCCTGCACAGACTTTCAGTGTGGCTGAAACAGCCTTCTGTTGGAAGAGGGGCCATCTAGGACTTTTCATAGCTGGAGAGAAGTCAGTGCCTGGCTTCAAAGGACAAGCTGCTGACTCTCTAGTTAGGGGCTAGTGCAGCTGGTGATTTTACCATGCTGAAAATCCCAGGGTCCTTAACAATTATGCTGATTATGCTTTATGCTAGTCATGCTGCCTGTGCTCTGTAAATGGAGCAACAAAACCTGGATGACAACACATGGCTTCCTGAAAATTTTAAGCTCATCGCTGAGACCTGTTCAAAAAAAAAATTCCTTTCAAAGTATTATTGCTCATTGACAGTGTACCTGGGTCATCCAAGAGCTCTTATGGAGATGTACTTACGATTAATGTTGTTTGCTAACACAACATTCATTCTGCAACCCATAGATCAAGGAGTCATTTCGACTTTCAAGTCTTATTATTTGGAGAAAAAGATCACGAGGCTATCACTGCCATAGATGTGGCTCCTCTGATATATCTGGGCAAAGTAAATTGAAAATCCGCTGGAAAGGATTCACCATTCTAGATGTTATTAAGAAGATTTGTAATTCATGGGAAGAGGTCAAAATATCAACATTAACAGCAGTTTGGAAGAGGTTGACCAGAGCCTCAGGGATGATTTTGAGGGTTGCAAGACCAGTGGAGGCAGTAACTGCAGATAGAGTAGAATTTTCATGAGAACGAAAATTACAAGTTGAACCTACACTACACAGACTTGAGCCTACACTACACAGTGGTCCAGTGGCTAATACTCCGTGCTCTCAAAGCAGGGGACCGACATTTGATCCCTTTTCAGGCAGTTAGATTCTATATGCCACAAGCTCTCATGTGTCACAACTAAGACCCAGTGCAGCTGAATACATAGCTAAATAAATACTTTTAAAATGTTGAACCTGAAGGTTTGTCTGAGTTGCTATAATCTCATGCTAAATTTTGACAGCTGAGGACTTGATTCTTAGGGATGAGCAAAGAAAGTGGTTTCTTGAGATGGTGTCTACTTCAGGTGAAGATACTGTGAAAATTGTTGAAATGACAACAAAGGAGTTAGAATATTACATAAACTTGATAAAGTAGTGGCAGGGTTTGAGAGGATTGACTGATTTTGAGAGAAGTTCTACTGTGGGTAAAATGCTATCAAACAGCATTGCATTCTACAGGAGACAGTGTTCCTGGAAGAAAGAGTCCATCAGTGCAGCAAACTTCTCTGTTGTCTCTTTTTAAGGAAGTGCTACATCCTCCCTACCCCAGCCTTCAGTAACCAGTACCCTGATCAGTCAGCTATCATCAATGAGGCAAGACCCTCTAACTAGCAAAAAAGATTATGACTCTCTGAAGCCTTAAATGATGTTTAGCATTTTTTTTAGCAATAAAGTATTTTTTAATTAAAATGTGTACATTTTAAGACAATGCTATTGCATACTTAATAGACTACACCATAGTGCAAACCTTAACTTTTATAAGCCACAGAAAACCAAAAATTCATGAGACTCATTTTATTGCAGTGATCTGGAACCAATCTTGCAATATCTGAGGTGCTTGTACTCAAAATTTAATGTATGTGGTAACCTTAGTTTCTACCTGTAGGTGATACAAAAGAAAAAAACTAGAAAGAACCTCTGGGTGGTAGGAATTTTGGGTGAGTTTCTTGCCGCTGCTTCAGGTAGGACTTGGTATTTTTATAATCAAGAGCGATATAAAGAAGAATGGTGTACACAGTGAAAATTACAGTTGTGACCATTGGCTCACACAAGTCACGTTGTACCTTTTAGCTACGGAAGCTGAAGGAGATGTGCCAGAGCTTTATCACCAGAGGAAAGGGGAAATAGCAAGATGCTGGATCAAGTACTGTTTGACTCTCATGCAGAATGCCCAGCTTTCCATGCAGGTAATACGGTCAAAAGTGATGTTTTCTGTCTTAAAACAGTAGGATGTAAGTAAAAGCTTGAAATGGGAAGTGTGCTCATTGGGCTCGCTGCATGTGTGTTATTCGTGGCGTGCGGAAAGCTTATTTCTTGCTTTCCCTGTCTCATCCTGTTCAAATCTTACTCTTCCATTAAGGCTGTCTCAAACAGCACCTCTTGCTTCAAGACTTGCCATTGGATAGAGCATAAGCCCCACCAGAGGGGAGTCTTCATCATATTCATACTATTTACCAATTTCTAGACGTAACAGGTGCTCAAAAACTATTGAATGTATATACAGTTCTTAAACCCTACGGATCTCTTCTCCCTCAAGAGCCCTCCCTAAGTCACTTGACTTTTTATTATTGTTACTCATATTCTTATCTTATTCCTTTACCTCTTCTTAGACTGTAAGCAACCTGATGGCAGGAAATCTTACTAATCTTTATATACTTTAGACAGTAAATATATATGCTGATAAAAGGATAAGTATGACTGTATCTGGAAACAGCCCTGCTAGTTGGTGGCTGTGTCTGTGTGGCAGTTAACTTCTTGTCTCAGTTTCCTCACAAGTAAGACGGAGATAATAATAGTACTTAATAGTGTTCCTGTGAGTTAAATATGTATAAAGGGCTCAGAAAGTGTCCAAGAGGTAACTAAGTCCTCAATCACTGTTAACTATCATTGTTGATACCATTATTATTAATCCATACTTAATGGATTCTAGTTCCTAATCAGAGCTCTGGTGGCTCAGATGGTAAAGAATCTGCTTGCAATGCAGGAGACCCAGATTCTATCCCTGGGTCAGGAAGATTCCCCTGGAGAAGGGACTGGCAACCTGTTCCAGTATTCTTGTCTAGAGAATTCCATGGGCAGAGAAGCCTGGAGGGCCACAGTCCCTGGGGTCACAAAGAGTCAGACACGGCTGAGAGACTAACGCTACAGAGAAAAACAAATCATTTGGATGCATATTCTCCAGGAGACTTTCCTGGAGGGGTTTCATGCCTCTTTTCTGTTTACATGCATTAAAGTTTAACCATTTTTTACTAGTAAATATAGAACCTTGTGAAACTACTATACAGAATAAAAGCAAACAAACCACAAAACCCCAGAAGCAGGAGTGTTTCAAAGGTGAGAGCACTTTGGAAGTCAAGGGTAAAGATGAGGCATATTTGGAAAAGGAAGGGTGTGGGGAGAAGAACTCGGGAGTCTTATGTCTAGAGAAATTGCAGCCTGGAAGATCTGTCAGCATTCTTCTGGTCAGAAAGCAGTCTAAAAATTGTGTAAATAAAGACGCCACCAGGAAGCACGGTAAGTAAACAAGATTAGAGGCGTAGGCCTGCATTTGAAGTGATTGTGTCAAGCAGAGTGCCCTGTGGCTTACTCTTGCCATTCCTTTAGTCTGTGCTTTCCAGACTGGGCACTGGAATTTACCACTTGCTTGTATGGCAGTCCACTCCAGTACTGTTGCCTGGAAAATCCCATGGACAGAGGAGCTTGGTAGGCTACAGTCCATGGCGTTGCAAAGAGTAGGACATGACTGAGCAACTTCACTTTACTTGTTTTAAACTCACATAGTGACCACACTGCTAACTTACTCAGATTTCCTTTAATCTGGCTGTTACCTTAGCTTCATCCTTTGATCATCTGCTTACCTGAAAAGCCTTCTTTAATTCAAGTTTAATAACATATACAAATTTAAGTATTTATTTCTGACAGGTTTATAGTAGTCATTGTACTATGATGAACAAAAATAGACCTAGTTTTTTATATCATATGGAAGTGCAACTTTAGTAAGTTCCACAAAGGAGAGACACAAGATATAAAAAGTCACAATGGGAGGAAGTAACATCTGAAGGAAGCTCTGGGAATGCGTAGGAATTTCTAGACTGGAGAAAAAGCACAGCATTCCGAGGAGCTGAAGCAGCATGTTGAAAAGTTCTGAGGTGTAGGGAGCATGGTGGTGGAAATGATGGAGCAAGGCCTGTGAGGCTGGAGCAGAGAGAGCATGTGTGATAGAAGACCGAGTTAGAGAAGGGCTGGAACATGCCGGGCCTTCCGTAACTGGAAGCCTTGGCGAGGGGTGGGAGGGTTTGGACTGATCACTCGGGTGGCAGAATGGAGGATTGAGGGAAGGCAAGCGTGGACGAGGAAGATTACTTAGGTCACTGGAACAGTAGGGGTGAGATGTGAAGGGAGCTTGGGCTAGGATGGTGGCAGAAGAGATGGTGGAAAAGAGTGGGTGCAAGAGGTTATTTAGGGGGCAAGACAGAAAGGATTTGATGATAGACACGAAGTGTGGGCTAAGAGAGGAGAGAGACATCAAGGATGATTCTCCCGCATCGGCTGGCTGTCCAGATCGAGGGAGTGACCTTCACTAAAATAAGAGTCGAATAGGAACCTGTTTGTGGAAGAGGGAGAGTTCCATTGTGGACATATTGAGGATGAGGGGTCCTAGTCTCCCCAGAGGAGCAGGAGGTATGTGAGGCGGTTTAGTTCTGGGTCTGGAGCCTAATAAGAGCCTGGTGTACCTGAAGATTTGTGGGTCCTCCTCCTGTGGATGACAGTTGCAACCATGGGCACAGATGGAGACAGCTGTGTAGAGCTGTGCTGAGCAATAGAAGTAGGAAACGAGCTACTTAGGTCACTTTAAGCTTTCTAGTGGCTACACTGTGCTCAGTGCTAAATCGCTTTAGTTGTGTCCAGCTCTTTGTGACCCCATGAACTGTAGCCTGCCAGGCGCCTCTGTCCTTCAGATTCTCCAGGCAAGAATACTGGAGTAGGTTGCCATGCCCTCCTCCAGGGGATCTTCCCGACCCAGGGATCAAACCCGTGTCTCTTATGTCTCCTGCATTGGCAAGTGGGATCTTTACCACAAGCACCACCTGGGAAGTGGCTACATTAGACAAAGAAAAAAGCAGGTGAAATTAATTTTAACTTGTATTTCTTCCACCTGGAATATATAAAGAAATTCATTTCTATTTGTCATTAATACTAAAAAGTTGTTGGACTATTTTATAATTTGTACTAAGTCTTGGAAATTGGGTGTATATTATTTTACACTGATCGCATCTTAGTTTGGACATTTCAGATGCTCAGTAGTCATCCACGCGCAGCACATGACTCTGTTCTGAGCAATGCAGATCTAGAGGGGAGACTTTTAAAATGAAGAGAAGAGCTGGCCTTGGGGCTGACCGCTGGTGATCTGATGCTTAACTTTATTGTCCAGGAAGAACAGAATGAGCTGACTATTTTTCTGCCATCCTAGTTCCTTCCTCTTTTTTTTTGCCCCAGGAGGTAGGGGAGATAACTTTAACTATGATGGTAGATTTACCACTGTCTTTATTTTAATATCTCTGAGAGATCTAGAGCATTCCTCTGTAGTATATTTTATTAAATAACTTAGCATAAACATCATGCTGTTAATGGAATTTCTTTGCAATATTTTTAAGACAGATTTCAGCCTTACTCTAATGTTAAAATATCAATACTAATAATGTATTACATGTATGTAATATTTCTTAGCTCTTACCATTTTCATATGCATTTATGTTATCTGAAGGAGTAACTATAAATGAATTAGTTCCCCAAAGAGGAAAGTAATGAACAGTTTAGTTGTGTTATTTACTTTTTTCCTAGTTTCTTTCATTTTTAATTACTTGGAATATAGCTAGAAAGAAGTCAGGATTTCCTGGTGGTCCAGTGGCTGAGACTCCACGCTCCCAATTCAGGAGGCCTGGGTTCTATCCCTGGGTCAGGGAACTAGATCCTGAATGCCTGCAAGTAAGAATTTGCTTGCCACAAACTAAAAAATCCCACATGCCACAGTTAAGAGCTGGATTGGTCAAATAAAATAGATAAATACTTAAAAAAAACTAGGAGTTTTAAAAAAAGGTGGGCTTCCCTGGTGGCTCAGGTGATAAAGAATCTGCCTGCAATGTGGGAGATCTAGGTTTGATCCCTGAGTTGAGGTCTCCTGGAAAAGGGAATGGCAACCCACTCTAGTAATCTTGCCTGGGAAATCCCATGGACAGAGGAGCCTAGCAGGCTACAGTCCATACGGTCACAAAGAGCTGGACACAACTGAGTGACTAAAAGATGTGATTATAATACCTCCCTCCACCAGGTTGGGAAGTAAGAGGGTTTTCTTGTCTTTACTCTTGTGTGTTAGTTGCTCAGTCATGTCCGACTCTTTGCAACCCCATGGACTGTAGCCTGCCAGGCTCCTCTGCCCGTGGACTTCTCCAGGCAAGAACACTGGAGTGGGCAACCATTCCTTTCTCCAGGGGATCTTAAATTTGCTTTAGTACTGGTAGCAGGAGACAAGTCAGTGTCTGTCTTCCTTAACCATAATTTATTTTTTTCTTTCAGGACAACATAGGAGAGCTTGATCTTGATAAACAGTCTGAACTTAGAGCTTTAAGGAAAAAAGAACTAGATGAGGAAGAAAGTGTTAGGAAAAAAGCTGTGCAGTTTGGAACCGGTGAACTGTGTGACGCCATCTCTGCAGTGGAAGAGAAAGTGAGCTATCTGAGGCCTTTAGATTTTGAAGAAGCCAGAGAGCTTTTCTTAACGGGTCAGCACTATGTCTTTGAGGCAAAAGAGTTCTTTCAGATCGATGGTTATGTCACTGACCATATTGAAGTTGTCCAAGACCACAGCGCTCTGTTTAAGGTGCTTGCATTCTTTGAAACCGACATGGAGAGACGGTGCAAGATGCATAAACGCAGAATAGCTATGCTAGAGCCCCTGATCGTGGACCTCAACCCACAGTATTACCTGTTGGTCAACAGACAGATTCAGTTTGAAATTGCACATGCTTACTATGATATGATGGATCTGAAGGTTGCCATAGCTGACAAGCTGAGGGATCCTGATTCACACATTGTGAAAAAAATCAATAATCTGAATAAGTCAGCACTGAAGTACTATCAACTCTTCTTAGACTCTCTGAGAGACCCAAATAAAGTCTTTCCTGAGCATATAGGGGAAGATGTTCTTCGCCCTGCCATGTTAGCTAAGTTTCGAGTTGCCCGCCTCTATGGCAAAATCATCACTGCAGATCCCAAGAAAGAGCTAGAAAATTTGGCAACATCATTGGAACATTACAAATTTATTGTTGATTACTGTGAGAAGCACCCTGAAGCTGCCCAGGAAATAGAAGTTGAGCTAGAGCTTAGTAAAGAGATGGTAAGTCTTCTTCCAACAAAAATGGAGAGATTCAGAACCAAGATGGCCCTGACTTAATGATCCTTGTTTCTAATGATAGAAGATGTGCAATATTGAGGAGATTCTTCCCCCTTAGTTAAACAGACCCAGTTCCATTGTGACGTTTAACTTAATAGCCAGGCGAGTGCTGTTTGAACTGGAGATACAGTCAGACCACTTGAGTCTTTGCTAGGACCTTAATCAGCGTAATTAATAATTTATACCTAATTATGTAAATACATCGCCTTGTTAAAGTGACATGTGATTGGTATTTTAGATTGCTTGTTTCCTATTTAAATATAAGCCTTTTCTGCCTCATTTTCAAAAAGTAGGTTTTTTGTTGGCTAATATTTACTTGATGGATTTGTTAAGGGAAAAAATGCTGGCTAATATACCTGGGGGGCAAGCTCTTACTGTATTAAAATTGAAAAAGTAGCTTCTTGTAGTTATTCTTCCCAAAATGTTTACTTTCCTAAAAAAAAAAAGTTTCCTTTCTGAGATATTAAAAAACTAAGTTATGTTGTAAAATATTGTAGTATGTTTCATTATAGAGAAAAAAGGGCCTTGTTGGAAATATAATAAATTGACTTGTTTCACTAACAAAAGCTTCCATTTATTCTCTTGTCTTCTTGTAAGAATTGGTTTATTTTTGATACTTCAAAAATATTACCTTATTTGAAGCCAGAGAAGACTATTTCTTTGGTAATGTTGTACAGAGAGAACACATAAAATCATACTGAGTAGCCTTACTGAAATACTACCATGCACCAGAAAAGTTCTACTGGCTCCAGTTTCTCAGAGGATCCTAGTATATTGGTGAACCTTAAAGCCTTGTTGAAAAAAGATCTGTACATAATAACATTGTTAATATATGTTATATTAGATGCAGGATTGAAATGGAGCTCCTGGTCAGATAGTGCAAAATTCAAGATCAGTTGTAAAATTTGATACAGAGAATAGCGCTGTATGTTAACCTAGTCTTAAGCTTTCTGAAGCCAAGCCTAAGATTCTGTAATGTTGATGTATGTGTGGTAAATACCTTACTTTTCCTTTGAGTTCAGTTTGCTGGAGGGGGTCGGGGGTGTGAATCTTTGAATGTAACAGCATTGTGTGATTCACTGAATATTTAATACATTAAATATCTACTGTGGGTCAGGCACTGTTCTTGCTTTTCTGAGCTTAGAGGATACAATACTGAAGAAGATCAAGGTCCTGTTCTCAGGGAGCAAGTAAATAGAGAAGCAAGAAGATTTCAGGTCATGAATGCTTTTAAGAAAGAAACCAAAGGGACTTCCTAGTGGCTCAGTGGCTAAGACTCCCCACTTCCACTTCAGAGGGCCCAGGTTTGATCCCTGGTCAGAGAACTAGGTCCCACATTCTGCAACTAGAGATCCTGTATGCTGCAACTGAAAGAGCCTGCATGCCACAGCTAAGACCAGTGCAGCCACATAAAATAAATATTTTTTTAAAAAGGAACCAGAATGTCAACCAGGTTGACATTTAATGGGAAGTGGAGCTCGTTTAGTGAAAGTGACCTGAAAGGCTGCTGAAAAGGTGGGAAGTGACACTGAGATAAGAATTTAATGGGCTGAAAGGGCAGAATCACTGCAGATAGTGGCTGCAGCCATGACATGCAGAGACGCGTGCTCCTTGGAAGAAAAGCCGTGACAAACCAGGAAGCGTATGAAAAAGCAGAGACATTACTTTGCCGACAAAGGTCCATCTAGTCAAAACTGTAGTTTTTTTAGTAGTCACATACGGATGTGAAAGTTGGACCATAAAGAAAGCTGAACGCCAAAGAATTGATGCTTTTGAAATGTGGTGTTAGAGAAGACTTCTTGAGAGTCCCTTGGACTGCCAGAAGATCAAACCAGTCCATCCTAAAGGAAATCAGTCCTGAATATTCATTGGAGGGACTGATGCTGAAGCTCCAATACTTTGCCACGTGATGTGAAGAACTGACTCATTGGAAAAGACCCTGATGCTGGGAAAGATTGAAGGCAGGAGGAGAAGGGGACAACAGAGGATGAGATGGTTGGATGGCATCACTGACTCAATGGACATGAATTTGAGCAAGCTCAGTTGGTGATGGACTGGGAAGCCTGGTGTGCTGCAGTCCATGGGGTCGCAAAGAGTTGGACATGACTGAGCGACTGGACTGAACTGACTGAAAAGAGCAGCAAAACCAGTATTCTTTGGGAGAGGATTCCAGAGAATATGAGGCCCTCAGACTGGACTGAGCTTAGGAAGGAGTTTTGAATTGGAGAAGCTAGGAAAGGCCTGTGTGACTGCAGCAGAGGAGGTGGGAGCCAGATGGGGTGGGGCAGGTGTGGGAGAAGACTTTGTGGATGAGGGTAAGGAGTTAGGATTTTATTATAGGCTTAGTGGGAACAGTTGTGGATTTTTTTTTTTTTTAAAGGGAGAACATGATCTGATTGGCATATTAACGAAAAACTGATCTGGGTCCTGGGGGGAGAATAGATTGTAGGGAGACGGGGGAAGTACCGAAAGAGAAGCAGGGAGACAAGCCACATTCCATTAGGATTAATCCAAGGGCAGTCGAGTAGGGGTGGAGAGAAGTGGATGGCTTCAGAATGTGCTTTGGAAGTAGAACCACAGGACGTGCTAGAGGATTATGTGGAAGGCCTGAGAGGGAAAGGAGTTAAGAACCATATTAGGTTGAAGTGTGCAGGAGAAGCTCATGTCTCTGAGGGAGATGTGGGGTTAGAATAGAGTTCTGCTTAGGATATTAAGATACTTTAGATGGAATGATTGCTAACGGCCTCTTTTAATCAGACTTGAAAGTGAAGGGATCAAGAGGAGGCAAAGAGGGGAGGGAGGTTGACTGGGGATGTGAGACGGCTCTGCATCTCAGGTCCACTCATTTCTTCAACCCTCTTGAGAACTGACTAGAACAAGTCCCCCTGTTATAAGCCTTTCCTGATATGGCTGTTTTGTTCTCAACATTATTCAGTCTCATAACTTCCTTTTATAGCCATTCAGGTGTTTCCTTAACTGACTGAGCTCTTTTTGTGTGCTGCTGCTGCTGCTAAGTCGCTTCAGTCGTGTCCGACTCTGTGCGACCCCATAGACGGCAGCCCACCAGGCTCCCCCGTCCCTGGGACTCTCCAGGCAAGAACACTGGCGTGGGGTGCCATTGCCTTCCCTGTGTGCTAGTTGTGCTAAACTCTAGAACATGATCTGTAAGGCACAGCCTCTTAAACCCTGATAGCTTTTCCTCCTCTCATCTGTTACTCAACTTGCATTTAAAAGGTAAAGTTCAACTGTAACAGGCACTGGTCTTAAAACCAGTCTTCATTCTCGTAACCATCAACATACTTTGCTATTTTCTATTTGCTATCTAGTGACTTTTCATGTTTTAAGACTTTGTCTTTAGTTATCAGCAGAGAATCTGGCTGCTTCATGGCCTGCACTGTTCACAGAACCTGTTTCACAGACTGCTTTCCTGAGCACAGGGTTCCAGGGACAGCTGTTCTCTGAGACTTTATTGTTTCCCTGGATTAGTAGTTCTCGAACTTGTTGGTCTCAAGGTCCCTTTGCACTGAAAATGGAAGATGCCAGAGAGCTTTTGTTTTCTGTAGGTTATAAGGTTATATCTTTCTGTGTTTACCCTATTTGAAATCTAATTTTGGGAAACTTTAATAATTTAATGTTAATAAATCCATTGGGCTTTTTTCTTTTTTTTTTGGCTGCACCCTGTGGCATGTGGGATCTTAGTTCACTGACCCGGGATCGAACCCACAGCTTGTGCGGTGGAATTGCAGAGTATTAACCACTGGACCACCAGGGAAGTCTCTGGATATGAACAGTTTTATGAAAAAAGTGGAAAACTTTACATTTACTTTAGAAAAAGTGGCATACTTTACATTTTTGAAACAGTCTGACTGAATAAGAAACAGGTTGATTTTCATAATTGGTGTGATGTAACATGTCATGTAGCCTTTGGAAAACCCCACTGTACATTTGTGACAGTGTGAGTGAACAAAATAATGTCATATTATGAAAATAGTTTCATGAGACATCATGCTCCAGTCTGAGGTTCCCTGGGCCCTACCTTAAGAACTGCTGCCCTACTTTATCTCCAAAATAAATTACTCATAAAACTCAACAACAAGAAAAGACAACCCAATCAAAAAATGGTCTGAAGACCTAAAGACATTTCTCAAAGAAGGACAGTCAGCCACAGGCACATGAAAAGATGCTCAGCATCACTAATTATTAGAGAAATGCAAGTCAAAAGTACAATAAGGTACCACTTCACAGCAGTCAGAATGGCCGTCTTTGGTCATTTGTTACAAATAACAAATGCTGTAGGAGGGTGTGGGAAAAGGGACCCCTCCCACACTGTTGGTGAGAATGAATGTAAGTTGTCACTATCAGAAATAGTATGAAGGCACTCAGAAAAGTAAAAATAGAATTACCATACAATCCAAGAACCCTACTCCTAGGCATATATCTCTACAAACTATAGTTCAAAACGATACTTGCATCCCTGTGTTCATAGTAGCACTCTTGATAACAGTCAGAACATGTCAACAACCTGTCCATCAACAGATGAGTGCGTAAAGAAGATGTGGTCAGTTCAGTTCAGTCGCTCAGTTGTGTCTGACTCTTTGCGACCCCATGAATCACAGCACGCCAGGCCTCCCTGTCCATCACCAACTCCTGGAGTTCACTCAGACTCACGTCCATAGAGTTGGTGATGCCATCCAGCCATCTCCTCCGTCTTCCCCTTCGCCTCCTGCCCCCAATCCCTCCCAGCATCAGTCTTTTCCAATGAGTCAACTCTTTGCATGAGGTGGCCAAAGTACTAGAGTTTCAGCTTTAGCATCATTCCTTCCAGAGAACACCCAGGACTGATCTTTAGAATGGATTGGTTGGATCTCCTTGCAGTCCAAGGGACTCTCAAGAGTCTCCAACAGCACAGTTCAAAAGCATCAGTTCTTTGGTGCTTGTCTTTCTTCACAGTCCAACTCTCACAGCTATACATGACCACTGGAAAACCATAGCCTTGACTAGATGGACCTTTATTGGCAAAGTAATGTCTCTGCTTTTGAATATGCTATCTAGGTTGGTCATAACTTTCCTTCCAAGGAGTAAGTGTCTTTTAATTTCATGGCTGCAGTCACCATCTGCAGTGATTTTGGAGCCCCCCAAAATAAAGTCTGACACTGTTTCCACTGTTTCCCCATCTATTTGCCATGAAGTGATGGGACCAGATGCCATGATCTTCGTTTTCTGAATGTTGAGCTTTAAGCCAACTTAGACACACATAATGGAATACTGCTCAGCTATAAAAAAGAACGAAACAATGCCATTTGCAACACCATGAATGCAACTAGATCCTGTCATACTAAGTGAAATAAGTCAGAAAAAAGACACACCAGATATCACTTATATGGAGAATCTGAAATATGGCACACATGAACCTATCTGTAAAACAGAAATAGACTCACAAATAGGACAGACTTGTGGTTGCCATCGAGGGGGAGAGAGGGAGGGACTGGTAGTTGCTGAGTTGGTGTGAACTATCACCTTGAGACTGGATACACAACAAGGTCCTACTTTATAGCACTGGGAAGTATATCCAACCTCCCGGGATAAACCATAATGGAAAAAAGTATGTATATTTGTGTATAATTGAGTCACTTTACAGCAGAAATTTGCATTACATTGTAAATCAACTATACCTCAATTAAAAAAGAACAGCTTCCCTAGCCTGTTCTGTGTTGGACAAGGTGCAGAATGGATGTTGAGACTTAGTTTAATGTGGCTGCAGTTGCATGTCTAATCCTCCCATGAAAAGAAAAAAATAATCTCCTCTGTTATTTATTCCACTCTGGCTTTGATTGAGTGTAGAGTCATGGCGATGTCATGCCTTTATTATCTTATCATGAATGTATTGGGTGTCTTGGCAGTGCTGGGTTCTTTCATCCTATTTTGTCTGCTTCAACTCAGTCAAAGCTGTTTCATTGTTATTTTCATCCCTAATAGTGTGGAGTTGCTGAAGGGTAATTAGTGGTTCCCCCTTAGGAAGCTGGTTCATGGTTCTGGGATTGTGTTGCAAAATCTTCCTTGAAATACATATGCCCAGAACCCTTAGATGTGTTGGCAGCATGACAGAACTTGGGCCAGAGGCAGTGACCTATCAGAGCCACAGAGCCTTGTGTTCTTTCTCTTACCCCTACAACTAATTACTACAACTAATGACTGTACACCGAGGTAATAAAAAGTGGGCTTTTTTTCAGGGAGCAAGCAAGGGAAACTGTTGCTTGTCCTTACTCCCCTCTGCTTCAGCAAAGGCCCCAATAAAGCCTTTCCTGAACTTCTAGTCTGTTTTCTGATCAATTTCTACTGATGAAAGAGACCAACAACCCTGGTTGGTAACAATTTGTGGCGCCCAAAGTGGGGATCGACTCCTACTGAGGAAAGGATCTGGGCACCTCTGGGACACCTAACACAGCCTCCACGTGGGTGACAAGAGTCTGAACCACTTGCTTCAGAGTCACCTTAGTTTGTTAACTCTTCCTCCCTGGCCCCTGGGGCCTCAGTCCCCTCACTCAGGCAATGCTTTCCCCTTGCCTTTGTGCCTTTTTGTTCACTACCATTTCCCTTTTCCCTCTCCTGAAATCTCTCCACTTTTCTCTCTGTCCTCTCCTTTTGAGAGAGTGGACTAAGCAGTTGTAGCATCACTCCCCTCAGCTTGTGAGACCTGCTCCCTCTGGCCGGCAACAGTTCACCTCAGTGGGTGACGAGCAGAGGGGAGAGGCTTAGCTCATACCCTGCAGACCTTGGTCCAGGGGCTCCCCACTGACTGGAGATTTATGAGAGGGATACAGGTTCAAACCTCACATCCTGTAGTGACTGGAAGTCTGATCCTCCTAATACCCTCACCTTTATTTTCCTGCCACCAAGAGAAGTCCCACAGGGCATGGGCTGAAGCAGCAGATTTCTATACGCTGGTGTACGTGTGAGGCCCACTTGTGGGTTGCAGCCCCACACAGGATGGGCAATTGGCTGGTCCAGGCTCTTTCACCCCAGTGGGCAGGAGACAGTGCCCCCTCCTTCACCAGCCCTTTCTGGAAGCCTGTGGCTGGGTGTCTGAATAGGCACCCGCAGGGGATGGGTTGAAATGGTAATCTCTGTGTCTCTGTTTCTCAGTGTTTTCTGTCCCTCCTCCCTTTACCTCTCCCTCAGTCCTCAGCCCACACTTCTATCCCCCTTATCCTGAAAACTTCTGTTACTAAGTATTATCATTGGTATCTTTGTGAAGTAGTTTTGTCTGTCCAGCAGCTCCTGCAAGTCTTTGCTGACATTGTGGTCACGGTGGAGCACTGAAGCCTTGAAATACAAACAAGTCTGCGTTGCCTTGGACTCGGCCTTGTTGGGGTGCTTAGCAGGATTTTAAAAAACAAAAGATAAGGTGTTTTCCCCTCCTCTGCTCTAGCCATGGGCTTGTAACTTCTGCCTGGGCTCTCAGGAAATACCTGAATTCATCTGTAGTCCCCCAGACAACGGGGGTGGGGGTGGGGGGGGTGTGTAAAGAGAAACATTTTAAATACAAGTGGGAAAACTGAGGTCTCTGGTTCTAGAGAAATTAACTTGTCTAGCTTACACCTATGACTTTAATTCATAGACTTTTTAAGCGTTATCAATATTAAGGATAACACTTTCACTGTACCCAGAGTTACGTGAAGTCAGTAAGTGCATATTGTTTCCGTTATAAATCCTGTTAACAGGGAAAAATAACCTGATACGATTAAATTTTTAAGTAAATGCAACTTGGATAAGAAAGTTTTGGGAAAACTAAAGGAGTAATTATGTTTTGGAAATGTCCATCTAAAAGAGCCTCTCCAAATTTTGATAAATTTGAAAATAAATGAGAGTAATTGGACATTCACACCATTTCAAATAAGATAAAATATTGGAACATTAATTGTTAAACAGGTCTACTATCATCTTTTTGTGAGACAAACTAAAGATGTTTGGTGCCACCTTACATGTTCTTTAGCAATGAATGGAAAGCTAATGGAAAGGACAGTTCATGGCTGCTTAAGTGGGATGTGTGTTTTCAGAAAAGAAGCTATGAGGACTGGAAATATATTTTTTGAAAGGAAAATGGGTGATTTTTCCCTCGAGCTGGCAAGTTTTGAGTGGGGAATTAGGGACAGACTTTGGCTACAGAAAGTTTTAGAAGATTGGCAGGAGAGAAACACCAAGAAAAGAATTTTTATGTGGTCGGGATTTCTAAGGTTGCATGCTGCAGTCCATGGGGTCGCAGAGAGTCAGATACAGCTTAGCAGCTGAATGACAACAGGCAGTCTAGAGTGCGACAGGGTCACAAATGGTCGGACACAACTGAACACGCACCTCCATGCACACAGGGTATGCATCTAAATTTCATTAGGTAATTGGATTTTTTTTTTTTTTTTTTTAAAGTAGGACTGGATTTGGTTCTTCTCTCTCATAAGAGAGTAAAATTGTCCTGGATGCTGCTTTTGAGAACAGAGCATGTGAGTTCCTGTGCCTTTAACTGATGTACATTTACTTTTTTTTTTTCTCCCAACTTAGCCCAAGGAATTAGTATTGTTTCACAGAAACCTATGATCCCATATGACTGAGTATTATAAAACTTCTACAAATTTTAGACAGACTTCCCAAATATCAAATTCTAATTGAAGTTCCCTGGACTAATTCCCAGTTAACTTTGGGGTGCTTCAAGGTTCCCTGTGTGCATGGAGGTGCGTGTTCAGTTGTGTCCGACCATTTGTGACCCTGTTGCACTCTAGACTGCCTGTTGTCATTCAGCTGCTAAGTTGTGTCTGACTCTTTGCGACCCCATGGACTGCAGCATGCAAGGCTTCCCTTTCCTTCACTATCTCCAGGAGTTTTCTCAAATGCTTGGAAGGTCCCAAAGAGAAATCCTAAACTAATTGGGTTAATCTGTAAGGAGAGGTTTGGCAGGTTCTCAGAGAACTCTGACAAGTTCAGGGATGAATTTGTCAGTCTGGGGTTGGCAGTCTCTCTCATCTGGCAGGACATCACGGTATTTCATGCCCACTGTTGCACCTGGGATGAAACGGAGCATATACCGATAAAGGCCGGGGAACATGCAGGTGGCTTCCTGCCACCCGTCCACAACAAATTTACCAGGTGGAGGAGATGCAGTCCCAGAACATGACCCACACCTGGACTGAAGATTGTGTAAGCCAGGCTAGGATGAGACATTTTACTACTTGTCTGTCAGAAGGGATGAAAAAGTGTATGGTGAAGCCTGTAAATTATGATAAAGTCTGAGACATTACACAGGGGAAAAGAAAACTCAGCAGTCTTTCTGGGCCAGGTGATAGCGGCATTCAGAGAGGACACCAGTACAGACCCTGGTTCCACAGAAGGGAGGATACTGCTGGCCATGAACTTTATCACCCAGGCTACTCCTGACATACAGAGAAAACTACAAAGGCTTGAGGCTGGGCTTGAAACGCCATTGTCAACTTGATAGATGAGGCCTTCAAGGTCTATAACAACCAAGACTTAACAGAGGAGACCAGTAAGGATAAGAGGCTAATGAAGATTTTTCTAAAAGCAGCTTTGGCTGCTCAAATTCACCTGTCATGTTTGGGGAACCCAGAGGGGTGAGAAGACCCAACAAACAGCCAAGAAGCCACGTGGGCTGAAACCAGTGTGCCTTTTGTCTAAGGAAGGACCCTGGAAGGGACAGTGTCCTGAGCACCCTCCAGTGGGACATTCGAGAGGTACCCCTAACCAGCTTCAGTTTCTTGATAATTTCTCAAATTAGATTCCTGTACACTGTCTGGCAGGCCCAAGTGCCTGCCTGGCTCCAGATCCTACTTGACTATCCTCAGGACTCCAGTAGAGCCTCAGTTCACCTTAGATGTGGCAGGTAGGAGAACTGGATTTCTTATAGACACCTGAGCCACTGCTGTGTTCTGACTTGACCAGCCGGCCCCCTCTCCAGCCATGACTGTATTGTGATGGGAGATGATGAACAGCCAAAGGGAAGGTGGTTATGTCTCCCCTGGCCTGCGGACTCAGGCCCGTTATCACTACCCACTCCTTTCTGTATATGCCAGAATGCCCTGTCCCCCTCCGTGGGAGAGGTTTGCTAAATAAATTAGGAGCCATGTAGTCTTAGGTGAAATCCAGGGAGGAAAGAATTCAAACAGAACATGCATCTATTGGTAGTGATAGCCCCAGATGGCCCACCTGCTGGTCATCATAATATTTCCCAGGACATCCTCTAAGAAATTAGGGAATAGGTGGATCTTGTAGTTTGGAGTAACTTGGTTCCAGGAAGGGTGAAATGCCCTCCTTTATAAGATTAAGGCCTAGAGCACAGCAATCCTACTACTGGGCATGTACTGCTGAGAAAATCATAATTCAGAAAGACACATGTACCCCAGTGTCCACAGCAGCACTGTTTACAATATCCAGGACATGGAAGCAACCTAAATGACCACTTACAGATGAAGGGATAAAGAAAATGTGGTACAGGTATACAATGGAATATTACTCAGCCATTAAAAAGAATGAAATTGGGTTATTTTAGTGATGTGGATGGACCTAGGGTCTGTCATACAGAGTGAAGTAGCTCAGAGAGAGAGAAACAAATTTCAGATATTAACAAATACATGAACAGTAATGAGCAGCAGCATACCAGCACCAACATACCAGAACACTGCTTAACCGGTTTCATTTCCTTCCTTCCCACTTCTACCTGCAGAGGTCCTAAATTTGGTATTTATGCATACTATATAATTTATCAGAAGTTACATATTCAGGGCATTCCAGTGGTTAGGACTCCGCTCTGCCATTGCATGGGCCGCAAATTTGATCCCTGGTGTTGGGAAACTAAGATCTCATGTTATTCAGCATGGCCAAAAGATAAATAAAGAATAAAGACTAAGGCCTGGAGCATATACCAGGACAAAACTATAATTCAAAAAGATACATGTGGACTTCCCTGATAGTCTGGTGGTTAGGAATCCACCTGCCAATGCAGGGGGACGTGGGTTCAATCCCTGATCCAGGAAGATTCCACATGCCATGAGGAAACAGCCCGTGTGCCACAATTACTGAGCCTGAACTCCGCAACGAGACAAGCCACTGCAATGAGAAGGCCAAGCACTGCGATGAAGAGCAGCCCCCAGTCGCAGCCACTAGAGAAAGTATGTGTGCAGCAAGGAAGACCAAGCACATCCAAAAATAAAAATATATGCTTGCACCCTCAGTTCATAGCAGCACTATTCAGAATGGTCAAAACTCGGAGATAACCTAAACGTCCATCCACAGATGAGTGGGTAAAGAAGATGTGGTACACTTACATAGTGGTACACTACTCAGCTATGAGAAAAGAACAGTATAAGGCCATCTGCAGCAGCACGGATGCAGCGGGGCCGGGAGCCAGTGTGAGGGATCCCGCCCGTGGCAGAGGTCATGAGGAAAGGGGCCTGACATATGCAAAGGCGGGATCAGGCCTCAGGGGTCCCCCTGGACTTTCTCGAGCATCTGCCCCCCAAACCAGAGTCTGCCTGCCTTACTGTATTATGCCTCTCACCAACTCTTCTGACATTAACAGGGGCTATCCCCCACCACCTCTCTCTGAAAAAGGTTAACTTAAAGCTCCAGTTAATAAGTCTCCTGGGCGTAACAAGAGTGTTTCAGTCTGAAAATTTCCCTGATGACTCTTTGACCTGCCTGACAGGTTTGTCCGGCCACATGTGATTGTTCACAGCCTCCCAACCGTGAGAGGCACAAGATGCTTTAAACTTTCTAAATACAGATTCCTTTGAGAAGTTAGGAAATTATTAGTATAGTATTAGTGGGTTATTAGAATAGTACCGGTGGAGGGTTTCATTGTTGAGCCAATATTTTGCTGCTAAGTCTCCATACCCTTGTCCCTTTATACACATTAATTGGTATAACTAACATATAGGAGAAATAAGTATTAACCTTTGATATTAATTACGTTTAACCTTAGGCTAGTGAATTCTTTTCTTAATTATAACCACTGCACCTTTGCCCTGTAGGAATGCAACTTCATCTGGTGCCTTTGGAGGGTGGCGCCTGGTTTAAGAAAAGTCACTCCTGGAAAAAATAAGTTTTCTGATTGACTGACCATTATCAGAAAGAAAGGGTCATAAAATGTTAGCAGGCCCCCTGGCCAGAAGATGATGTAAATTCACCTAAGACCTTTGTATGCATGCATGTGAAGCACCTGGTTTTAATAAGGGTCAGGACTGCTGACCATGCATGACTTTGTACATTTATCTCTATGTATAACTTAAAGTATAAAAGCAGCCCTGGAAAATAAAGAGACAGACCAGCTACTGGAAAGACTGGTTTCCCCGTGTCGTCTTTTCTTTCTCTTCTTTTCAGGCTGAATTCCCATCTGGAGCCCAAAGGCTCACCGCGTCTGCTAATTTTGCCTGGGCTTCTAAGACCTGAACGGGGAGGCACTTTGCGTCTCCGCTCCTTCGGGAGACCGGGAAGGTGCCTGTGGCCTAACATAGACGATGCAAGTCTCTTGTTTTGAGATTTTATTGGCTTTTTGTGTAAACCAAGGAATACAGCCTCTTTTCTTCCACTATACTATTCTTCTCTAATCTCTTTTATCTTCAATTAAATCTTTAATTAAATAATTGTTTCCCGATCGCTGATGCCGTCCCCACTTCGAATTACCCTGGATCCACCAGGGCTGGACCCCAACACCATGGGAGATAATCATCCGAAGGGAAATAGAGAAAGATAATAATAATACCACATGGTATCACTTGTATGTGAAATTTAAAATATGACCACAAATGAATATATCTACAAAACAGAAACAGGCTTACAGACTAGAGACCAGACTAGTGGTTCACAAGGTGGAGGTGGGGAGGAGAGGGACAGACTGGGAATTTGGGGTGGGCAGCTGGATTTAGAAAAGGCAGGGGAACCAGAAATCAAATTGCCAACATCAGTTGCATCACAGAAAAAGCAAGGGAGTTCCATAAAAACATCTGTTTCTGCTTTATTGACTATGCTAAACCCTTTGACTGTGTGGATCACAGCAAACTGTAGAAAATTCTTAAAGAGATGGAACTACCAGACCTCCTTACCTGCTTCCTGCAAAGTCAAGAAGCAAGTTAGACATGAAACAATGAATTAGTTCCAAATTGGGAAAGGAGTACATCAAGGCTATATATTGTCACCCTGCTTATTTAATCTATATGCAGAGTACATCATGCAAAATGCCAGGCTGGATGAAGCATAAGCTGGAATCAAGATTGCTAGGAGAAATATCAATAACCTCAGATATGCAGATGACACCACCCTAATGGCAGAAAGCTAAGAGAAACTAAAGAGCCTGTTGATGAAATGAAAGAGGAGAGTGAAAAAGCTGGCTTAAAACTCAAAATTCAAAAAACTAAGATCATGGCATCTGGTCCCATCACTTCATGGCAAATAGATGGGGAAACAATGGAAATAGTGAGTGACTTTATTTTCTTGGGCTCGAAAATCACTGCAGATGGTGACTGCAGCCATGAAATTAAGACACTTGCTCCTTGGAAGAAAAGCTGTGACCGACCTAGATAGTGCATTAAAAACCAGAGACATTTCCTTGCTGACAAAGATCAGTATAGTCAAAGCTATGGTTTTTCCAGGAGTCATATATAGATGTGAGAGTTCAACTTTAAAGAGGGCTGAGTACGGAAGAATTGATGGCTTTGAACTGTGGTGCTGGAGAAGACTCTTGAGAATCCCCTGGACTGCAAGGAGATCAAAGCAGTCCATCCTAAAGGAAATTAGTCCTAAATACTCATTGGAAGGACTAATGCTGAAGCTGAAGCTCCAACATTTTGGCCATCTGATGTGAAAAACTGACTCATTAGAAAAGATCCTGATGCTGGGAAAGGTTGAAGACAGGAGGAGAAGGGGACGGCAGAGGATGAGATGGATGGCATCACCATCTCAATGTACATGAGTCTGAGGAAGCTCCAGGAGACAGTGAAGGACAGGGAAGCCTGACATGCTGCAGTCCTTGGGGTCGAAAAGAGTCAGACACAACTGAGTGACTGAACAACAACAGCAAGATGCAAACTATTATATTTAGAAGCATAAACAACAAGGCCCTACCATACAGCACAAGGAATTATTTCCAATCTCCCAGGATATAAGGGAAAAGAATAAAGAGTGCATTTTATGGAAAAACTCAGTCACTTTGCTGTATAGTAGAGATTAACACATACTATAAAAGAACTATATTTCAATTAAAAAAAAAACAAAAAAAGTCAATACATGAAACAAGAACAGAAACATCAAACACTGCCAATTTTTTTCTGATAGGGTTAAAAAAAAAAAAGATTAAGACCTTGGGACAGATACTACTGAAAGAGACAATATCTTTTAGAGCCTGAAGCCCTGAAGGGGATCCAACCACTGGTTAGAAAATTCCTAAAACACGGACTCTTTAGGCCCTACCAGTCCCCTTGCCGGAGAAGGCAAGGGCACCCCACTCCAGTACTCTTGCCTGGGAGATCCCATGGATAGAGGAGCCTGGTGAGCTGCAGTCCATGGGGTCGCGAAGAATCGGACACGACTGAGCAACTTCACTTTCACTTTTCACTTTCATGCATTGGAGAAGGCAATGGCAACCCACTCCAGTGTTCTTGCCTGGAGAATCCCAGGGACGGGGGAGCCTGGTGGGCTGCCTTCTACGGGGTCGCACAGAGTCGGACACGACTGAAGCGACTTAGCAGCAGCAGCAGTCCCCTTGCAACACCCCCATCCTTCCCATTCAGAAATCTAGTGGGGAGTAACTGTGCAAGACTTCGCAGCAGTGAGTGAGGCAGTCATCCCTGTTCACTCACTGGTGCCTCAAAGATTCTTTTTCTGTATCCATCTACATTCAGACTCTTAATATCAATTTGCCTTTGAATGGAGGAACCTTGACACCTTGACAGACACTCAGTACACATGACAGGATTTTTGCAGCGTTTTTGAGACAGCTGCCATCCTTTGGGGCTTCCCTAAATGAATTAGCGAGGCAACTGAGGGAACTGGGCCTTGAAATGGGAACTCTTCTACCACACGTTGGTGATCATTAATTAAGTAGTGTGATCAAACAAGATTCACATCAGAATACCGTTAGGGTTCTACATTTTCTGGCAAAGGGGCTATAAAGCCTCTCTAACAAAGGCACAGATCTCACAGCAATGGATTCAATATTTAGGATTTCTTTTGACCCCAGCAGCACAAGCCCCGATCATAGATTGAAAACAAACAATTAGTGCATTACCATCTCCAACCAAAAAGAGGCAACTCGAGGCTTCTCAGAATGGCTGGCTTCTGTTACATCTGGATTCTAAATTATGGCCTTACAGCAAAACCCCTACTTGAGGCTCTACGGGGAGGAGAAAGGGAACCCCTTCAATTGAATAAGAATCACTAGCAGGTCTTTGAGACTCTAAAGACTGAGTCAAGTAGAGCACCAGCAATGGGGCTTCCAAATTTGGTCAAGCCATTTACCCTGTATGTTCACAAGAGGTCAGAGATAGCGCTAGGAGTCCTGACCCCAAAACTTGGGCTGACTCAGAGAGTACTGGCTTACTTTTCAAAACAGCTGGACTCAGTGGCCCTGGGATATCTAAGTTGCCAGCAAGCAGTAGCAGCCACAGCCCTGTTGGTTAATGAGGCTTCCAAGCTCACCCTAGGACTACACTTACTTGTGTTCATCTCTCATCAGGTACAATATGTGCTGGAGGTCAAAGGACATCATTTTTGACTGAAGGAAGTTTAGCAAGTTATCAGGCCCCTTCTTAAGGACACCCCTGACATTACCTTGAAGGTGTGCCAAACCCTGAACCCGGCAACTCTGCTTCCAGTGGTTAAGAGTGGAGACTTAATGCAGAATATATAGAGACCCTAGAATAAACTTACACCAGCAGGTCTGATCTTCCAGATGAGCCTCTTGACAGCCCTGAGGTCGGATGACTTAATGATGGGAGTAGTTTTGAAGAAGTGAGAACCCAGTGGGCTGGCTATGCCTTGGTTAGTCTAGATGAAATCACAGAAGCCAAAGGCCTGCCATCCCTGACTTTAGCCCAGAAGGCTGAACTAATCGCATTAGTGAGAGCATTGCAATTAGCAAAGGATAAGATATTACATATTTTTACTGACTCTAAATATGGGTTCCATGTGCTCAATGTACATAGTGTCATTTGGAAAGAAAGAGGATGTTAACCGCTGTAAATTCCCACATAAAACAAAGATTTCATCCTGCCTCTTTCAGAAGCAGTGAAGCTCCTGACCTGGGTAGCAGTAATGCACTGTAGAGGCCATCAGAGAGATAGATCTTCTGTGAGCCAAGAAAACAGCAAAGCTGATCAAATTGCAAAACAGGAGCTCAACTGCAAGAGGCTGAACAAGTTATGGCTCTAGTGATTGTCCCTCTGAACTCTCTAGCCTTTCCCAGTATTCTCCACAGGAAGAAGAAAATGCTGAGAAATGGAGCTATGGGGAAAAAAAGCACAGGCTGGCATGAAAAGGAAGAAGGCCCAACAATGGAAATTCATGACGAGCTTACTGATGCCACCTGCCATGGGAGGGGTGCATATGGGCAGAAGGCTTTGCAGAAGGCGGTGACGAGGACAGCAAAGCAAGAGATGCTTGCCTGTGATTTATGTGCCCATGATAACCCACACCATCCAATCCCTGTCTGCTGTTCAGATCGATTAGATGCTGAGGGACATATCCAGGGGAAGACTGGCAGTTAGATTTCACCCAAATGTCCTCATGAGCAGGACATATCTTCTGAAGTTTGTTGATATTTTCACAGGATGGGTTGAAGCCTTCCCCACCTGATCTGAAAAAACTGTAGAAGTCTGTAAGTCCCTTTCAAAAGAAATAATTCCTTAGTTTGGACTTCCAAAATCCCTTCTGAGTGATAACAGGCCCTCTCTATAACCAGAATCACACAGGGGCTCACAACAGCCCTACGAACAGACAGCAAGCTCATACCCTTGGCACCCCCAGTCTTTGGGTAAGCTAGAGAAGTGAACCATACTTTAAGGAAAACCTTAGCAAAGCTCTGGCAAGAAACTCAGGAACCCTGGACCAACTTACTTCCTATTGCAGTCCTCAAGGTCTGTGTATCGCCCAGGAGTGATCTGAGACTTAGCCCATTTGAAATGACCTAAAGGAGACCTTTTCTTACTACTGACATTCTAGTGAGTGAGGACATGAACCAGGCCTTGAGATACATCACTTATCTAGGACAAGTTCAGAAGCAATCCAGGACAGTCCCCACAAGGCACTGCCACCTCCCCCTAAAAATACACAGGAAGGAGCAGTTCCTTCACAAAGAAACCCCGGGGACCAAGTTCTTCTTAAAATCCAGAAAGGGGTTCCCCCAACCAACCATTGTCAAAAGGGAAGGCTCCTATAGTAATTTAAACCATCCTCACTGCTGTCAAACTGAAAGAGAACGGGTATACTTGTCCAGACTAAAGAGTTTACTTCCAGAAACCCCAGCACAAGAGAAGAGTACATCTGTGAGCCAGTGGAAGATCTGAGATACCTAGTCAAAAGACAAGCACCATCAACAGGTAAGTAAAAGGATGTAGTGGGATGGATCCTATTTGAAGCCTTTGTGGACTTGGGACCACTACTGTTTCCTTGGCTGGTGTGGTTCTTGCCAATTGTCTGGCCCTTGAGTACCTTCTGGCAGAACAAGGTAGAATTTGTGGGATAACGAATATTTCCTGCTGCACTCGGAACAATGTGATGGGACACAGAAAAGTTAATATTAAGGAAATATAAGTCCAGGCAGACGTGGTGTCATAACTTTGGTAGGGGATTTAGCGCCTCCCTTAACTGGTCAACAGCTCAGGAAGACCAAAGTTAACCTGGTTCCTTCCCTTTCTAGGCCCTTCAACAGCTATTGTTATCATTCTCCTTTTTAGCCCTTGTTTATTTAACTTTTTGGTTAAGTTTGTGTGCTTAGGCTCCAAAAGTTTGAAATAAGACTCATGATGGTGCAAGGAATGCAGTCCATTTCAGTGGAGGGTGGCCCAGGTTCCTACAGGTCCTTGAAACAGTCAGAGAGCTAAGGTCTGAGGTCTGTCCAGGAAGCAGTTTCAGAACAAGAGACCGTCAGCCCCTTACCCTACAGGCCCCTGAAACAGTCAGCGAGCTAAGGTCAGCAGTCTTTCCAGGAAGCAGTTTCAGAACAAGAGACCGTCAGCCCCTTACCCCTTTAGAATAAAGATGCAGAGTCTTTTGGGGGCAATGAGACAGGCTGGGACCTGGGATCCTTTGCTGAAGTGCTGCAATGCTTGTACCTGAACACATGTCTCTTCAAGCAACGAAATACCAAGAGACTGCATGGGACTGAAAATAACTGCCTGCATGCACCTTGAGGGTGAATTTTGGAGAAAAGATGCAAAGAGGCCCCAAACCCTGCCTCTTTTGAAGCTCTGAATCAAAAGATTGTCCAGAGCAGAAGCAGGGTACTGCACTTGCCGCCTGCACACACCACCATCCAAGGGGTGGGAAAAACTCCTCAGGCACCCTCTGGCCCGAGCCCTGGACACACTCTCCCCTCACAACCTGTGAGAAACAAACTGGGCCCTGCCCTCTCAGAGAGTGAGCAAGCAAGGGAAGTCGTTGTTTGCTCTTGCTCCCCCTTCTGCAGCAGGGGCCCTAATGAATCCTTGCTGAAAAAGAAAAGTGAGATTTTTTAATGCAAAAGTCCTTTGCCATTTTCTATTCAATCTTGCTAGATTTACATATATATGTATAATGGAACATTGTATTCCATTATATTCTCTCCTCTAGGAGATCTTCCCTGACGACCCAGGGACTAAATCTGTATCTCTTGTGTCTCCTGCACTCGCACGAGGATTCTTTACCAGTGGAATATTACTCAGCCATTAAATGAATGAAATAATGCCATTTGCAACAAGATGGATGGACCTAGAGATTGTTATACTAAGTGATATGAAGTCAAAGACAAACATTATATGATATCACTTATATGGAGAATCTAAAAAGATGATACAAATGAACTTATTTGTCAAACAGAAACAGACTCAAGACTTGGAAATACAATCTGTAGTCATGTATGGATGTGAGAGTTGGACCATAAATGAACCTGAGCACCGAAGAATTGATGCTTTTGAACTGTGGTGTTGGAGAAGACTCTTGAGAGTCCTTTGGACTGCGAGGAGACTAAACCAGTCCATCCTAAAGGAAATCAGTCCTGAATATTCATTGGAAGGACTGATGTTGAAGCTGAAACTCCAATACTTTGACCACCTGATGCGAAGAACTGACTCATTTGAAAAGACCCTGATGCTGGGAAAGATTGAAGGCAGGAAGAGAAGGGGACGACAGAGGATGAGATGGCTGGATGGCATCACCGACTCGATGGACATGAGTTTGAACAAGCTCTGTGAATTGGTGATGGACAGAGAAGCCTGGCGTGCTGCACTCCATGGTTTTGCAAAGAGTTGGACATGACTGAGTGACTGAACTGAAAGGAGAAGAATGTAGGGGAGGGAAAAATTAGGAGTTTGGGAATAACATATACACACACCTATATACAAAATATATAATCAGAGAGATCTCTGGTGGTCCAGTAGTTAGGTCTTTGTACTCTCACTGTCAGGGATGGGGCTCAGTCCCTGGTTGGGGAACTCAGATCCCGCAAGCCATGCAGCGTGGCCATCAGTAAACAAATAAGGACTTCCCTAGTGGTCCAGTTGTTAAGAATCTGCCTGCCAATGCAGGGGGAACGGGTTCGATCCCTGGTCTGGGAAGATTCCACATGTTGTGGGGCAAGTAAGCCTGTGCACCAAAACTACTAGCTCATACTCTAGAACCCAGTGAGCTGCAACTATTGAGACCAAGTTCCACAGCTACTGAAGCCAGCGTGCCCAGGAGCCCGTGCTCTGCAAGGCGAGAAGTCACTGCAATGAGAAACATGAACACTGCAACTAAAGAGTAACCCCCACTCGCCACAACTGGAGAATCCGCGCAGCAACAAAGACCCAGCACAGCCAAAAATAAATTTAAAAATTTAAATTAAAAATTAAAAAATATGCTTAAGAATAAAATAGATAATCAACAAGGACCTACTGAATAATCCAAGGAACTCTATTCAAAATTCTGCAATTACCTTTATGGAAAAAGAATCTGAGAAAGAATGGAGTTTATCCAAACACATGTCCATCGAGTTGGTGATGCCATCCAACCAACTTATCCTCTGTCATCCCACTCCTCTCCTGACTTCCATCTTTCTCAGCATCAGTTCAGTTCAGTTCACTCACTCAGTCGTGTACGACTCTTTGTGAACCCATGAACTGTAGCATGCCAGGTCTCCCTGTCCCTCACCAACTCCCATAGTCTACCCAAACCCATGTCCATTGAGTCAGTGATGCCATCCAACCATCTCATCCTCTGTCGTCCCCTTCACCTCCTGCCCTCAATCTTCCCCAGCATCAGGGTCTTTTCCAATGAGTCAGCTCTTCACATCAGGTGGCCAAAGTATTGGAGTTTCAGCTTCAGCATCAGTCCTTCCAATGAACACCCAGGACTGATCTCCTTTAGGATGGACTGGTTTGAACTCCTTGCAGTCCAACGGAGTCTCAAGAGTCTTCTCCAACACCATAGTTCAAAAGCATCAATTCTGCGACGCTCACCTTTCTTTATAGTCCAACTCTCACATCCATATGTGATTACTGGAAAAACCCTAGCCTTGACTAGATGGACCTTTGTTGGCAAAGTAATGTCTCTGCTTTTTAATATGCTGTCTAGGTAGGTCATAACTTTTCTTCCAAGGAGTAAGTGTCTTTTAATTTCATGGCTGCAGTCTCCATCTGCAGTGATTTTGGAGCCCCCAAAATAAAAGTCAGCCACTGTTTCTCCATCTGTTTGCCATGAAGTGATGGGACTAGATGCCATGATCTTAGTTTTCTGAATGTTGAGCTTTAAGCCAACTTTTTCGCTCTCCTCTTTCACTTTCATCAAGAGGCTCTTTAGTTGTTCGCTTTCTGCCATATGGGTGGTGTCATCTACATATCTGAGGTATTGATATTTCTCCCAGCAATCTTGATTCCAGCTTGTGCTTCCTCCAGCCCAGCATTTCTCATGATGTGCTCTGCATATAAGTGTAAGAGTCTTTTAATTTCATGGCTGCAGTCATGATCTGCAGTGATTTTTGGAGCCCTCCAAAATAAAGACTCTCACTGTTTCCACAGTTTCCCTATCTATTTGCCATGAAGTGATGGGACCGGATGCCATAATGTTAGCGTTTTGAATGTTGAGTTTTAAGTCAGCTTTTTCACTCTCCTCTTTCATGTTTATCAAGAAGCTCTTTAGTTCCTTCACTTTCTGCCATTAGGGTGGTATCATCTGCATATCTGAGGTTATTGATATTTCTCCTGGCAATCTTGATTCCAGCTTGTGCTTCTTCCAGCCCAGCTTTTCTCATGATGTACTCTGCATATAAGTTAAACAAGCAGGGTGACAATATACAGCCTTGACATACTCCTTTTCCTATTTGGAATCAGTCTGTTGTTCTATGTCCAGTTCTAATGGTTGCTTCCTGACCTGCAAATAGGTTTTTCAAGGGGCAGGTCAGGTGGTCTGGTATTCCTATCTCTTTCAGAATTTTCCACAGTTTATTGTGATCCACACAATCAAAGGCTTTGGGATAGTCAATGAAACTGGTTTACTTTTAAAAATTTCTTTATACCTTGTATGTAAAATGTGCTTATAAAAACTAATGTTATTGAGCACTATTCTAGGTACTCTGCTAAGCACTTTATAGGCAGTATTTGATAGAATTGTCTCAAACTTTGACATGGATACTGTCATCCTCCTTTACAGAATGTGTCACTGAGGCTTAGAGAGCGTCAGTGACTTGCTTAAGTTCACAGAGGTTCACGAGCTATTATTTAAACCAAGGTCAATATGAGTATCTTTCAGAAAGTTAGCAAGCTGCTGGTTCTATTCATTTTAGCTTAAATGGACTATAAGAAAAGACCAACATCCACTGACAGATAAGTGAATAAGGAAGATGTGGTATATACACACAATAGAATATTCCTCAGCCATAAGAACAGGATGAAATCTTGCTCCTTGCAACAGCATGGATGGATGCAGAGGTTGTTATGCTAAGTGAAGTCAGAGAAAGGTAATACCCCATGATTTCACTTACATGTGGCATCTAAAAAACTAAATAAATGAATAAACAAAATAGAAACTGACTCACAGATACAGAGAAAAAACTGGAGTTTTCAGGTGAGAGAAGAGGGTGAGAGGTTAGGCAAAACAGGTGAAGGAGATCAGGGTTATAAGTCAAGTCACAGGGATATAACATACACAATAGTCAACAATGGATGTGATGTATAGTCAATAGTATTACTTATAATATTATCATACAGGAATTTTGTATGGTGGCGGATGGTTACTAGACTTATTGGGGTGATAATGTTGCTGTGTACATAAATGTCAAATCTTGTACACTTGAAACTAACATTGTATATCACCTGTGCTGTGCTTAGTCAATCAGTTGTGTCTGACTCTTTGTGACACCATGGGACCGTAGCCTGCTAGTCTCCTCTGTCCATGGGGATTCTCCAGGCAAGAGTACTGGAGTAGGTTGCCATGGGAATCTTCCCAAGCCAGGTCTCTTGAATTGCAGGTGGATTCTTTACCGTCTGAGTCACCAGGGAAGCCCGTTTATCATCTAGACATCAATAAATTTTTTTTCAAGTGACAACTACATGTCAAGTAAAATTGCTGACAAGCCTTTGAACCAAGCTGAAGTTATAATAAGTAAAGATTAACCTAAAATCATACTGTCCAAATTATAATTAGAACTATATCTACATACAGATACATAGATGTTTAAAATAGTCCTTTTTGTAGCTAAGTAGCTAAGTTGTTGCAGTACTCCTAAACTTTCCATAGCTACCTGCACTGCAGGTCTGTTTTTGATTATCACAATCAGTTACCAGTTGTGAGATATGAAGAAAAACTCAAAATACCTTAGGGGAATGATTTTGTTTTTCTTAATGGCTCTGTGTAGAATACTTGCATTAATAGGGTGTCAGTCAGCTTCCCTGGTGGCTCAGTGGGAAAGAATCTGCCAGACAATGGCAGGAGATACAAGGTCAATCCCTGATCTGGAAAAATTCCACATGCAGCGGAGCAACTAAGCCCATGCACCTCAACTATTGAGCCTCTACTCTAGAGCCTGGGAGCCCCAACTGCTGAGCCTATGTGCCCTAACTACCAAAGCCCGCTCACCCTAGAGGTTGTGCCCCACAACAGGAGAAGCCACTGCAGTGAGAAGCCCACTCGACAACTAGAGAAAAGCCTGCACTGCAGTGAAGATCCCGCAGAGCCAAGATAAATAAATAAAAGTATTTGACAAAATACGATGCCAGTACAAACTGGGCCTTTTACTCATTTTGGACTTCAGAGAGAGGTGATCTTTTTGGAGAAAACATCAATTGGTGGTCATAATGTCCTTTCAAGTTGACCTTATCAATACTTATTATTTTGGGACTTTAGAAAAACCTAAAATAGGAAACAATTTCAAGAAAGCAAGGAACCATTTGTCAAGGAGAAATCCCACAGAAAGCACAGCTCTCATAAAAACACACCCATCCCACCCAATTAGACACTTGAAGTCAGAAACTTCTCAGTGATGGAGTTGGGATGGAGAGAAGTAGATAAATTCAGAATGTGCTTTGGAAGTAGAATCACAGGACATGCTAGAGGATTACGTGGAAGGCGTGAGGGGGAAAGGGGTCAAGAAGCGTATTAAGTTAAAGTGTGCAGGAGAAGCACATGTCTCTGAGGGAGATGTGGGGTTAGAATGAAGACTTCTGTTTAGAGCAAGTGAGTTTAGGATATGAAGATGCTTGAGATGGAAGGATTGCTAACAGCCCCCTTTAGTCAGACTTTAAAGGAAAGTGAAGGGGATCAAGAGGACGCAAAGAGGAGAGAGAGGTTTACTGGGGATATGAGATGGCTCTGCATTTCAGCTCCTTTCTTCAAGCCTCTTGAGAACTGACTCTAGAACAAGTCTTCCTGTTGTAAGTCTTTCTTGAGATGGCCAATTGGTTCTCAACCTTATGCAGTCTCATAACTTCCTTTTATAATCATTCATGCATTTGCTTAACATATACTTACTGAGCTCTTTCTCTGTGCTAGTCTTCGTGCTAAACTCTAGAAGTTGATCTGTAAGTCATAAGTCATAGCCTCTTAAATCCTGATAGTTTTTCCTCCTCTCATCTGTGCTATTCAACTTGAGTTCAAAAGTTAAGATTGAAGTTGAGGCACTGGTCTTAGAACCAGTCATTATCCTAAAAACCATCCACATACTTTGCTATTGACCATTTGCTGCCTATGGTGACTTTTCATATTTTAAGAGTTTATGTATCAGCAGAAAATCTCAGTGGCCGCTTGTGGCCCTCACTCTGTTCACACAGCCTATTCCACAGACTGCTTTACCTGGGCGCAGGGCCCCAGAGACAGGTGTTCTCCCAGACTTTCTTGTTTCTCTAGATCAGCAGTTCTCAAACCTCGGTATCAAGGCCCCTTCGCATCGAAAATGGCGGATGCCAGAGAGCTTCTGTTTATGTAGGTTATATCTTCAATGTTTACCCTATTTAACAGTCAATTTAGGGAAATTTTAATAATTTATGTTAATAATAACACACTGGATTTTTTTCACACCTTCCCTGTGAGTGACAAGTGGCCACCTGATCCTCTTGTTTCAGCCTCACCTGTTAAGTCTGCTTCCAGGCCCCTGGGGTCTCAGTCCTCTCACTCAGGCAATGTTTCCCTTTCCCCTTTCCCTCTCCTAAAATCTATTTCTGTCTGTCCTCTCTTACTTCTATCCTATCGTCGCATGAGTGTGGACAATGGGCAGCTACAGCATCACTCCTCTCAGCTTGTGAGACCTGCCTCCTCTGGCCGGCAAAGTCTCACCTTGATGGGTGATGAGCAGAGGTGGGAGAGGCTCACCTCATATGGTTCAAACCTAGTTCCAGTACGATCTGCCCGATGGGAGATTAATGACAATGATACAGGTTCAAACCTCATATTGTGCAGTGGCTGGCAGTCCAATTGTCCCAATATTCTCCCCTTTATTTAACTGTTTCCAAGAGAGGTCTAGTTGGGAACAGGCTGAAGATTTCTATGTACTGATGTACTGTGTGGCTGCAGGCCCACACAGGATGGACAACTGTCTGGTTTCTGGGCTTGATCACCCTGTTGAGCAGCGGACAGGGTGCGCCCTCCTCCGCAGTCCTTTCTGGAAGAGTGCAGGTTGGTGCCAGACAGACACCCTCAGGGGCTGCGTGGCAATGGCAGCTCCGCTCTCATGTTCAGCGCTTTCTGCCCCTCCACCCTTTACCCCTCCTTTGGTCCTCAACCCTGTGCGCCAGTCCTCTTTGTCCTGAAAACTTCTTGTTGTGTCTTTAAGCTTTGTCATTGGTGTCTTTGTGATGTAGTTTTGTCTGTCCAACTGCTCCTGCAAGTCTCTGTTGACATGTGGGCACGGCACAGCACTGAAGCCTTGAAATACAAACAGCCCATATTTCCTGAGGCTCCTTCTTTACTTAGTGGGACTTTAAAAAACAGAGGAAAAGACAGAGCTTGCATTTTCCCCTCGTCTGTACTTGCAATCTAACTATTCTGCCTGGGCTCTCAGGAAATATTAATACCTCATTTATTGGATCTCCTAGATTGAGGGGGGTGGGAAAAGTACCACTATAAATTTAAGGAGGAAAACTATGAACTCACTGGTTCTGTAGAAATTAACTTGTCTAGCTTAAACCTGTGGCTTTAATTAATACAGACCTTTCAGAGTTATTAATATTAAGGATAATTCTTTCACCGTACCTAGAGTTATAGGAAATCAATAAGTACATATTGTTTCTGTTATATAACCTCTCAACAGGGAAAAATAACCTGATGATTGTAAGTAAATGTAACTTAGATAAGAAGTTTTTGATAATCTATAGGAATAATTATGTTTTGGAAACATCTGTCTAAAATAGTTTCTCCAAATTTTGATAAATTTGAAACTAAATTTTGTCTCAAAGAACTCAAACAGAGCCTCTGTATCAACCTAGAAGAGTAGCGAAAGGTTGTTGTTGAATTATGACGCCGGGATTCTTGGCCCCTGGAGGAGAAGAATTCAATCCAGGGCCAAAGACAAGGCTTGATAAAGTTTTATTAAAGTATAAAGGAGATGGAGAAAGCTTCTGACATAGGCATGAGAAGGGGGCAGAAAGGGTACCCCCCTGCTAGTCTTCAGCTGGATGTTATATAGTCACCAGCAGCCGGTTAATGAAAGAAAGGAATGTCTCAGAACTCAGAATGACACCAGGCCCCTCACCCATAAGATGTATTTTGGGATAATCTTGGCTCCAAATGGTTAATCTTGGGCCATAAAATGATTAACTTGAATCTTGAAGACGGGCAGAGCACCATACAAATAGTTTCATTTATACAGATTAGAGGAACAATATCGGAGTATAACATACTGGTTTATCAAGGAGGTTCTGAGCCCAAAAGGCGGACTGGACTTGAAGACAGAGTTTGGGGTAAATGCATAGTACATTAGCATAGCTTAAGATAAACATTTCCATAAGAAAAAGGCATTGGTTACCTTCAGGTGAAACCAGGTGTCATTATGGCAACACAGAATTTCAGGAGAAACCTCCTTTTAAATTTGTATAGGGAAGGAAAATACATGACAGTTTGTTTCCTCCTGCTGCTTAAGAGAAATAAAAATGTCTGACACTTGCAGGCTATTTCCTCCGTTTGGAGACCCCTGGCCTTCCTGCCTGTTACCCTCTCATTCCCCCCTTTCCTTTGAGAATTAGGTTGCCTAGGGAAAAGGGGCATCGTTTTCGTTCCATAACTGTTTTCGAGCTGACAAGGGGCATTGTCCCTAAATTGGCAAGGCAACATATCCTCCTAATCCTCATATTGAGGATATCTGATCCAGGGGCCCCAAATACTAGTTGGAGGCAGCTGCAGCAGTAGCAGGAGTTTGAGCAACCATTTGGAACTTGAAAGCTTTCATGCGGCTAGAAACAAATCCAGTTATACAGTTACAGATGCAGGGAGCAAACAGCAAAAACAATCAGAATTATTGTAATTAAGATAGTTGTCCACCATGGGGAGCTAGTTAACTTCTCCCAAAGTGAGGCAATTGAGGCTTCAGGAGTATCCATGGCCTCCATCATCCTGTTCATGTGTTTAGTAAATGAGTAACATGCGTGCTCATATCAGGTATATATGGACAGCACTGGGCATGAATAGTGGCACACGTTCCTCCTTGCACAGCTGTCAGAATATCTAAGGCCAATCTGTTTTGTAAAACCACCTTTTAAGTTTGTGTTTGTTGTGCATTAAGAGCTGAAATAGCCTTTTGAGAATCTTGTAACGTCTGTTGAGTAAAATTAGTCAAAGCATCCACTTGTAGCATAACATCTGTAGTTCCCAAAGAGGGAACAAAGACTGCAGCCAAATAATCATACCAGTGAAATATAGACCTTGCCCACCAAGTCTTAAGGCGGGGTAAAGTAGCAGGCTTTTCTGGGAGCTCCGTGTGTAAAGGCTAGACCCAGGGTGCATCTCCCTGTCCACTCAGGGGGAAGCCATGCCCATAGTTAACAGCCACATTTCCAAAAGTCCCGTTTGGAGCAAGCCAGTGTGACTGAGATATCCAGTCCCAAGTAGTGCCTGGCCACACAAAGGGAGGACCTGAACTGGGGTTGAAAAACACGGGGATGATTACATTGCACCTTTCCTGAGGCAAAAATCCCAATTGTTTCCAATCATTATAATTAAGTTGTTGGCTAGCTTTTGGGGATGGCTCTGTTTGTTTCCAGCATATAGGGGCAGTAGATATTAAACGTCCTTTTTCAGGAGTTAGCCATATAACCTCATCCCATATTTGATAAACGTCAGGTAAAAAACCATTAGATCTAGACCTATTTGTCTTATGTGTAGCAAAATAGTCATTGAACCGAGGTCACATTATGTCCATAGTTAAAGTACAAAGCGTCGCACCAGTCCATTTTAGGGTTGGTAGATGTCATCAGATGAAGCAGAGGCATCGCATGTAATTGTTGTCAAAGGTATTAACACACTTGGAGAAAGTCATTTCCTTGAAGTGGAGATGTCCACCATGGGAAGCCTTCCACTGATGAAGAGGGGAGTGCTCCACAGACCCAGCAGTTAGACCGATTGTGGAATGCAGCGTAGGAGTGAGCCCAGGACAGGAAGGCATGGTCTTGAGGATCAAAGGGCAGACTCAGGATATTTGGAGTCAGCAGAAGTAAGCTCACATAGGTTATCAGGCCTATCTGAAAATTACAAAGTCAGAGCATAGAAAGTAAAGACATAAAAAGATGTCCCTTAGTTTTGGTCAGGGTGCCACCTCTTAACTCGAGTGTGATTTACCCACGGATCAGTTCCTGGCACTTTGACAGCTGTGGGAGAAGAAAGAAGAACCTGGTGAGGGCCTTCCCAGAGGGGCTCGAGGGATGGGCCCCCAGATCCCCAAGTTTTTATGAGGACCTCAGTTCCTGGCTCAAATAGAGTCTTGCTTGACTCAGAGGTGCGGTCAGGAGTCGTCTCCCAGAGTTTTGTTAATGTCTGTTGAAAAGCTGAGAGCTGAGTTACATAACATTAACTCCAAGGCTTCAGGGTCTATAACAGTGTCTGTGCATAAGAAAGGCCTTCTATAAATACATTTAAAGGGGGACAGTCCCACCTTTCTGGGGGCAGTTCGAGCCCTCATTAAAGCTATGGGTAGGACTTTAATCCAATTGTCGTGTGTCTTGAGTTAATTTGTGCAGATATCTTTTGATAATGTCATTAGCTTTTTTAACCTTTTCTGAGGATTGGGGTCTCCAGGAACAGTGTAAGTGATATTCTATTCCTAGAGCTCTAGATACCCCTGAGTTACAGCAGCTTTAAAGGCGGAGCCATTGTCACTCTGAAGGCTCCCTGGCAGCCCAAACCTGGGGATAATTTCATGGATTAAAATCTTTATAACCTCCTTAGCCTGTTCACTACAACAGGAAAAAGGCTCAATCCATCTCGTAAAAGTATCTACCCGAACTTGTAAGCAAAAATATCCATTAGCTTTTGGCATATGAGTAAAATCAATTTCCCAGTCCTCTCCAGGATACTTCCCACTTCGGTATAATCCAGATTTTGTTAGCTTTTCAGTCTTCGGGTTGTGTTTTTTTTTTTTTTTTAACCAACCTCACACCTTTTGATAATATTTTTTAAAGTTTTCATTACATTTTTACCTTCAAACAAACGAGAAGCCATTTGGTAAGTACTCTCTGCACCCAAATGAAAACTCTGATGTAAACCCTTAAGAATTTTTCATTGAACATTTTCAGGAATTATTAATCGTCCATCCTCGGACTGTAACCATCCTTTATTAGTAATCTGTGCTCCTCTTTTTTCATATCTTTCTAGTTCTTCCTCAGTATATTGTGGTTTTTCCTGTTCCACAGGACCTGTCCAGATCAAAGGCCTCTGTAGTGAAGGGGTTTCGTAAAGTGCTGCTTTTTTGGCTCGACAGTCAGTCAGCTGATTACCTTTGGCTACTTTACTCTCATCCCTGCTGTGCCCTTTGCAATGCTCTTCTGTTGCTGTTTTAAACTGTCTTTTTTTTATATTGCAGCATGAGCATGTAAAGTCAAATAAGCATACTTAGAATCAGTGCAGATATTTACCCGCTGCCCTTTGCTTAACTCTAGAGCTCGGGTCAGAGCCACAAGCTCCACTAACTGAGCACTGGTTCCCTGGGGGAGAGATTTTGCTTCCAAAACCTGTTCAGCAGTCACCATGGCATAACCTGCTTTACGCTTTTCATCCCAAACAAAAGAACTGCCATCTGTAAATATTTCCATATCAGGATTGCCTAATGGGGTATCCATTAGATCTTCCTGAGCTGTATAGTTTAAAGTTAGGAATTGAGAACAATCGTGATCAGGTGTTTCATTTTCCTTCTCAGGAAGGAAAGTGACAGGATTTAAATTTCCACAAACTTTAAGCTTAGTTACTGGTCCTTCTAACAACAATGACTGGTATTTAAGAAGCCTACTGTCTGTCATCCAAATACCTTAAAATGTAAGATTCCACTCACATCATGAGAAGTCAGTACAGTAAGGTTTCGTCCATTAATTATTTTTAAAGCTTCAGGTGATAATAAAACCGCTGCCCCAATTACTCTTAGGCAGTGGGGCCACCCACGTGAAATTACATCTAATTTTCTGCTTAGATAAGCAATAGGTTGCTGGTGAGGCCCTCGGGGTTGTGTCAAAATTCCCAAGGCCATACCTTTCCTTCAGGGACAAAAAAATTAAATTCTGACCCTGTGGGCAAGCTCAGAGCTGGAGCTTGCAGGAGAGCAGTCTGAAGAACCTTAAAAGCCTTTTGAGTTTCCGGTGACCAAACCAGTTTGTCAGTTTGGGCCTGCTGAGTTTCAGCTATAAGTTTATATAAAGGCTGGGCAAGTTCCCCATAACCTGGAATCCAAATGTGACAGTAACCTGTGATTCCCCTAAATCCTCTCAATTGTCTTAAAGTCATAGGTAGGGGATATAATTTAGTACAGGATTATTCTGTCAGATCCTATGGCCCTAGTCCCTTCTGATATGATTAGGCCCAGATATCTAACTGATTGTTGACAAAGCTGAGCCTTTTCTCTTGATGCCTTGTAACCACAGCCTGCCAGAAAGTTTAAGAAATCTTCTGAGGCTCACGAACAAGCTTCCTCTGTCTCAGCACAGAGCAAAATATCATCTACATATTGTAACACCACCGCTTCAGAGCTATTAAAGTTTTGTAGATCCCGTGACAAACTTTGTCCAAATAAGTGAGGACTGTCGCGAAATCCCTGGGGCAAAACTGTCCAGGTTAACTGAGAAGCTGGCTGCTAGGGTCTTCAAAGGCAAATAGAAATTGACTTTCCTTCGCCAAAGGCACTGAATAGAAGGCATCTTTTAAATCAATTACTGAGAAAGACAATAGAGTATAAGGATTAGGCACCACAGGGTGTAAAGGACTACAGCCTCATTTATTATCCGTAAATCTTGAACTAGTCTCCATTTACCATTTGATTTCTTTATACCCAAAATAGGAGTGTTGCAAGGACTGTTACAGGGAATTAATAGTCTCTGTTTCTTTAAATTTTCGATGAGGGGTTTTAACCCTTTCTTAACCTCAGGTTTTAGTGGATACTGCTTCTTATGTGGAAATAAGTGTGGGTCTTTGAGCTTGACAACTACAGGAATAGCATTTTGTGCTCGACCCACAGATTTTCTATCAGCCCATACTCTAGGATTTACATTTTGTTCAACTAGAGGGAGAGAAAGCAAGGGCTCCATATTCATAAAAAAAGAGGCATGGACCTTGGTCAGTATATCCCTCCCCAAAAGGGGTGAGGGAGATTCTGGCACAATCAGAAACTCGTGTGAAAATAGTACAGAATCCCAGTTGCAAGATAAAGAATAACTGAAATAATACCTTTTGGCTCGTCCAGATAGTCCCATTATGGAAGCAGATGGGAAGAAAGTGGGCCAGGGGCTTCAGTAAGCACAGAGTAAGTTGCCCCAGTATCTAAAAGGAAATCAATGGATTGCCCCCCCCACCAACAATGATTAATACTCGGGGTTCCTCAGGTGTAATTAGGACAGGAGCTTGTGTGGGGACCTCCGGGCACCTTCAATTGTGATTGTCTTGAGAGTCTGACCCCGGAGACCTTCGCCTCTGAGGGCAGTCTCTCTTCCAGTGCGGTCCTTTGCAGACCAGACACGGAGCCAGGGGAGGCTTAGATGGCTGAGGGCAATCCAGCTTGAGGTGCCCCTCCTTTCCACAGTAATAGCAAGCTCAGACCTTTTCACCTGGGTCCTCTGGGCATTTTTCTCCAGCTGTTTAAGAGCGTTTTTCATAGCCATTGCGAAGGCTTCCGCCTTTTCCTTTGTCTTTTTCTGCCTTTCTTTCTTTTCCTCATATTCCCTACAGTAATAGACTGTCTGAGCCAGTTGTAACAGAGTATCTAAAGACTGATTTGGTCCATACGCCCGTTTTTGTAGCTTACGGCGGATATCTGGAGCTGACTGAATGAGAAATCTATCTTTTAAGATCACTTTTTCCTTGTTCTTTACAGAACCGGTCTAATGGTAAAACAGTATTATACTTAAGAGACCCTCCAACCGGCCACCATTCGCTGTCCTCCAATGGATACCGTGGCCATGCAGTATGGCATAGGAAGACCAGGTGTGTCTTCTTTAAGCCCTAGGGATGAAATCTATCCCAGTTTTTCAGGATACAGTTCAAAGGAGTGAGGCTGGAATTGTTAGCTCCCATCTGTAAGAGGAAAAAAAGTGACCAGCGCCATTTTTCTACCGGAGGTGTCCCTCCCTGCTCTAGATGGGGGGTGTAGACAGACTTTACACCAAAAGCTTTTCCTTCCTGGTCAGACTTAGTCTGTCCCTTACCGACGCAGAGCTGTCCTCGAACCTCTCGGTTCTACCACCGAGATAGGGTTGGGGATGTACCAGGGGTATACCTGATAGTATCTCTTCCTGATGTCCAGCTCTTCACCTTTAACCTTGCTTGCCTCTGATGCCACCTGGAGAGTAACCTTCCGGAATGCCTCCCAAGCTAAGACCGCTGGGGGAAACATTCGTCACCTGAGCGCCTGTGCACGACCCTGAGTATATTCCAGACCACAGTAAGACTGATATGAACATAAAGCTGAGATGTTCTTTTCAAGGATCACCACACCAGTATGAGAGCCTCCTCTTGTCCACTAAGAGCCAGTGTTACCAAAGGAGAAAAAAACCCATTGCAGTCCCAATCTGAGTAACCTTTAACCTCAGAGATGTTCTTGGGGCTAGAGCTCCATCTAGCTTCTTGCCGGGAGCCAGTGTGAGGAATCCCGCCCGTGACAAGGTCATGAGGAAGGAAGCTG
This sequence comes from Ovis aries, assembly GCF_016772045.2. NCBI lineage: Eukaryota > Metazoa > Chordata > Mammalia > Artiodactyla > Bovidae > Ovis > Ovis aries. The sequence goes on from NC_056078.1 coordinate 24,572,725, forward strand.
ACATACGCAAGGCGTGCTCAGACTTCAGGGACCCTCTGGAAATTCCTAAGCATGTACCCCAACTAAAATCTGCCGGCTTTTGTGCTCTGCTTTTCCACTCTTCTGACATTTTCTGGAAAAAGTCAATTCAGGGCTTTAGTCTTCTGCATTTGAAAGAGTGTTTCAATCCAAAAAACCCTCTGATGGCTTTCTAGCCTGCCTGCAGGACTCCTACAGCTGCGCTGTGTGATTGTTTGAGGCCTCCTGACCGCAGGAGGCACAGGAAGCTTAAAACATCCTAGGAATGTAGGGGCTTCCGAGGAGTCAAAATCTTTTTAGGACTGATTAAAGGTTTCATTTGTTGAGTCAATATTTGCTGCCAAATTTTCACATCCTTTAGTTGTAGATATAGTTAGAAAAACAAGTAGTAGACCTTGTGTTAGCAACATTAGATCTTTGAGTTAAGTACCTTCTTTGTTATATCCCACTGCACCTTTGTTCTATAGAGATGTAACTTTAATATTAATGCTTTAAGGAGATGTAGATTAAAGAAAAACACTTCAGGGGAAACAAGATTAACATTCATTAAGGAAGAGAGCCAAAAGTGTTAACAAGCCTCTTGGCCAGAAGATAATGTAAATCACCTGAGACCTTTTGTATACCAAATGATGTATAGAAGAGCCTGAGCTGCGAACGCTACATAATCTTGTGTTACCCATTGATCTCTGTGTTTTATCAAAAGTATAAAAGGCCTTCTGAACAATAAAGGATGGGGCCAGCTCCGGGGGCCAGCTTCTGGGGCCGGGGGCCAGCTTCTTGGACCAGCTTCTCTAACTAGTCTCCCGGCCTGGTTTCTTCTCTCTGCTCTTTACTTTAATTTCGGGTTGAATTTCCACCTGGAGCGCGGAGGCTCACCAGGTCTACTTACTTGCCCCGGCTGTTAAGACCCGCGAGAAAGGGAGCTTAAGGCGAGGCACCCTTAGATATTCAAGCGGGCGCCGGTGGCCCAACGTAGATGGTGCAAATTCCTTGTCTGGAATTTTATTGGCCTTCCGCGTAAACCAAGCTATTCAGCCCTCTTCCTCCACTTAATCTTTTTACTACACTATAGTTTCTTAATCTAATCTTTCATTAATAAATAAACAAGTCTTTCCACGCCGACGCCGTCCACCCTTCGAATTCCCTGGATCCACCGGGGCTGGACCCCGGCAGCTTCTGAACTTCCAATTCCTAGCGAGGCTAGGTGCTTTCTTGACAAGCAATACAAGTTTGGGACCTAAGCCACAGTACACCGTAACAGTATAGATCACAAGTCCCTTGAAAGTTTAGATCCAATAGATTAGGTTAATACTTCTAATTCCCAAGGAGTTATGAAATGGTCAAAGAGACTGAAAAGTCTAACCGAGAAAAAGTTCGGTCCACATGCTTTGCCCATTTCTGGTCGGTTCCCAAAGGAGTCACTGGGTGCCTCTTGGCATTGGCAGGTCGGTATAAACCCCTGACAGGTTTCTGCCATAAGCTGTATGAGATCACTGTGGAACCACAGAGCAAGGCGCCTCATTTGCTTTGCGCAGGGCATGTCATTCATTCACACGAGCACACCATAGAGTTAGTAAAGCACAGCAGAAAACGTGTTCGCTAAGAGAACAAAGAACTAGAGCTCCAAGCATCCTTACCTTGTCCTGAAGGATCCCGGACGAGCCCCCAAGATGAAAGGTTGTTGTTGAATTACGACGCCGGGATTCTTGGCCCCCAGAGGAGAAGAATTCAATCCGGGGCCAAAGACGAGGCTTGATCGCTCAGAGCTTTTGTGTAATAAAGTTTTATTGAAGTATAAAGGAGACAGAGAAAGCTTCTGAACTAGGCATCAGAAGGGGGCAGAAAGGGTACCCCCCTGCTAGTCTTCAGCTGGATGTTATATAGTCACAAGAAAGAAATGAATGAAAGAAAGGAATGTCTCAAAACTCAGAATGACACCAGGCCCCTCACCCATAAGATGTATTTTGGGATAATCTTGGCTCCAAATGGTTAATCTTGGGCCATAAAATGATGAACTTGAATGAATCTTGAAGAAGGGCAGATCACCATACAGTTTCATTTACACAGATTAGAGGAACAATATCGGAGTATAACATACTGGCTCATCAAGTAGGTTCTGAGCCAAAGGCGGAACCGTCTTGAAGACAGAGTTTGGGGCAAATGCATAGGATATTAGCATAGCTTAAGATAAACATTTCCATAAGAAAAAGGCATTGGTTAACTTCAGGTGAAACCAGGTGTCATCATGGCAACACAGAATTTTAAGAGAAATCTCCTTTTAAATTTGTATAGAGAAGGAAAAAATATCACTAGTTTGTTTCCTCCTGCTGCTTAAGAGAGATAAAATGTCTGACACTTGCAGGCTATTTCCTCCATTCGGAGACCCCTGGCCTTCCTGCCTGTTACCCTCTCACTGCCCACAGTAGTAGATATAATGGTCATCTGAGTTAAATTCACCCATTCCAGTCCATTTGAGTTCGCTGATTCCTAGAATGTGGACGTTCACTCTTGCCATCTCCTGTTTGATCACTTCCAATTTGCCTTGATTCATGGACTTAACATTCCATGTTCCTACGCATTATTCCTCTTTACAGCATCGGATCTTACTTCTATCACCAGTCACATCCACAGCTGGGTATTGTTTTTGCTTTGGCTCCATCCCTTCATTCTTTCTGGAGTTATTTCTCCACTGATTTCCAGTAGCATATTGGGCACCTACCAACCTGGGGAGTTCCTCTTTCAGTATCCTATCATTTTGCCTTTTCATACTGTTCATAGGGTTCTCAAGGCAAGAATACTGAAGTGGTTTGCCATTCCCTTCTCCAGTGGACCACATTCTGTCAGACCTCTCCACCATGACCCGCCCGTCTTGGGTGGCCCCACACAGCATGGCTTAGTTCCATTGAGTTGACAAGGCTGTGGTCCGTGTGATTAGATTGACTAGTTTTCTGTGATTATGGTTTGTGTGTCTGCCCTCTGATGCCTCTCACAACACCTACCATCTTACGTGGTTTTCTCTTACCTTGGACGTACGGCCCAAGACTCTTTGAGGTGAGGTGAGGTGAAGTTGCTCAGTCGTGTCCAACTCTTTGTGACCCCATAGATTGTAGCCTACCAGGCTCCTCCGTCCATGGGATTTTCCAGGCAAGAGTACTGGAGTGGGTTGCCATTTCCTTCTTCAGAGGATCTTCCCAACCCAGGGATCGAATCCAGGTCTCCCACATTGTAGGCAGACGCTTTACAATCTGAGCCACCAGGGAAGCCTCCAAGACTCTTAAGGTGCTGCTAATCCCCTTGCAGTAGCCCTGTTCTCCTGGTCCAGAAGTCTAGTGGGGAGTGTTGGTTTGTGCAGACTTAGGAGCACTTTGGCCACCTGATGCGAAGAACTCATTCACTGGAAAAGACCCTGATGCTGGGAAAGATTGAAGGCAGGAGGAGAAGGGGACAACAAAGGATGAGATAGTTGGATGGCATCACCAACACAATGGACATGAGTTTGAGTAGCCTCCAGGAGTTGGTGATGGACAGGGAGGCCTGGTGTGCTGCTGTCCATGGGGTCGCAAAGAGTCGGACACGGCTGAGCGACTAAACTGAACTGAAGAGAGTAAATCCTAAGAGTTTTCATCACAAGGAAAAAGTGTTTTTTAATTTTCTACCTGCACGAAATGATGGATGTTCACCAAACTTATTGTAGTCATCATTTCATGATGTAAGTATAGAAACTCATTATGCTCTACACCTTAAATTTATACAGTGCTGTATGGCAATTATATCTCAATAAAGCTGGAGGAAAAAAGATCTCAAAAACAAATTTTGCTACACAGCTAATAGGCTAAAGGTGTCATTAGTTTCTTCATTCACTTATTCAACAAGTGAATGCCTTCTATCAGAAGACTGCATTTACCTGTCAATTCTGAGAAGTTATCTGGGAAAAAAGGTGAAGATTGTCTATGAATTTTAGTGTCTTTCAGATGGGTCAATATATCATAATGGGGAAAACCTGATTTTAAGGATAGGTTTGTTTACATGCTATTCTCATCTCTTTGCTGTTATTCTCCGGGGCCTACACTGGGTGTAGGAGAGACTTTCCTTCTCCCCTTGCAATTGCCTTGGGGAAAGTTCCTGCAGTTGCTTGTAGTTCAGTGGAGTTTTCTGGGTTACCTACATCTTGCTTATCTTTGTTCCTCAGATCAGTTTGAGTCAGTGCTGTGGGTTTCTCCCCAAATCATGTGAAAGGGTGCGTTTGATAGATTTTGTGTTTTTCTTTTTTGTTATTTTGACTAGAAAATAGCCACATCCACATTTCAAAACGTACTTATGTTTCAGCCAATTTAAGTTTCTTTTCCGTGTACCTGGGGTTTGGCAAATTCTGTGTAAAAAGCAGTATGGGAAAAATTGTACACTATTCAGGCCATGCAGTCTATTGCAGCTATTCAATTCTTCTGTGAAAGAAACCGAACAATACATAAATGAAGGAATGTGGCTGTGGGACAATAAAATTTGCTTGTGACAATAGGTGGCAGGCCAGATTTGACTTGGGGGCATGGTTTACCAACTCCTGCTTTTACTGATTTACTTCTAGAATTTCTTTATACCTTATGTATGTAACATACTTATAAAAACCAATGTTATTGAGTGCTACCTAGTCTATTCCAGATACTCTGCTAAGCATTTTATATGCATTATTTTATATAATTGTCTCAAACTTGGACATGGATACTGTCATCCTGTCTTTTATAGAATGTGCATCTGAGGCTTAGAGAGCTTCAGTGATTTGCTCAAGGTCACACAGGTAGGAAGTGGCAGAACTATATTTGAACCAAGGTCAGTATGAGTATCTTTTATCAAGTTAGCAAGCTGCTGTTTCTATTAATTTTAGTTTAAATGAACTGTAGGAAAAGACAACCATCTTCTGATAGATGAGTGGAAAAAGAAGATTTAATTTATGTGGACAATATTTCTCAGCCATAAGAAAAGGATGAAATCTTGCCACTTGCAATAGCATGGATGGACCCAGAGGGTATTATGCTAAGTGAAGTCAGACAGAGAAAGACAATACCCCGTGATTTCACTTACACGCAGAATCTAAAAATCTAAATAAATGAATAAATAAAATAGAAACTGACTCACAGATACAGAGAAAAATGGGTTTTCAGATGACAGAAGGGGGTGAGAGGTTGGACAAAATAGGTGAAGGAGATCAAGAGGTACACACAATTATAAGTCAAGTCACAGGGATGTAATGTACACGATCGACAATGATGAATAGAATGTGTAGTCAATAATGTTACTTATACACATGATATTACCATACAGGAATTTTGTATGGTGGCTGGTGCTTACTAGATTTATTAGATGACCATTTCATTATCTACGTAAATGTTAACTCACGTTGTACCCTTGAAACTAACAATGTATATCAACTTGACATCAATATGAAATTTCTTTAAAATGACAACTAAACCTGAGGTAAAATTGCTGACAAGCCATTGAACCAAGCTGAAGTTATAATAAGTGAAGATTAACCTAAAATCATTTTGTCCAAATTATAATTAGAGCTATATCTATATGCAGATATATAGGTGTTAAAAATGATCCATTGTGTAGCCAAGTTGCTAATCAGTGACAGTATATCTAAGCTTTTCATAGCTACCTGCATTGCAGGTCCGTTTTTGATTATCACAATCAGTTACCAACCATGACATATGAAGAGAAACTCCAATACATTAGGGGAGTGATGTTGCTTTTAGTAGCCCTGTATACGTAGAATAGATGCATTAAAAGGGCCTCACCAGAGGGTTTCCCTGGTGGCTCAGGGGGAAAGAATCCACCAGCCAATGTATGAATTCAATCCCTGATCTAGGAGACTGCCACATGTAGTGGAGCAAGTAAGCCAATGCACCACAGCTAGCGAGCCTGTGTTCCAGAGCCCGGGATCTCGACTGCCTAGACCACCTGCTGGAACTATTGAAGCCCACTCACCTTGAGCCCATGCTCTGCAACAAGAGAAGCCACCACAGTGAGAAGGTTGCACCACAACTAGAGAAAAGCCCTCACAGTCATGAAGACCCAGCAGGGTTAATATAAATGATAAATAAAATTATTTTAAAAATAGGATATCAGTACAAACTAGGGCTTTTACTCATTCTGCACTTTTACAGAGATGTGATCATTTGGGAAAAAAACTGGGGTCATAATATCCATTCAAGTTGTTCTTCTCATTACTGATTATTTTTGGACTTGGAAGAAACCTAAAATAAGAAAAAAAACTTTCAAGAATTAAGGAACAAGTTGTCAAGGAGAAATCCCAGACAAAGCACAGCTCTCATAGGAAATCTCACACATACAGCCCAATCAGACACTTTAAGCCAACAAATTCTCAGAGATCAAGTCAGGATGGAGAGTAGTAGATAAATTCAGAATGTGCTTTGGAAGTAAAATCACAGGACCTGCTAGAGGATTACCTGGAAGGCATGAGGGGGAAATGAGTTAAGAACCATATTAGGCTGAAGTGTACAGGAGAAGCATGTTTCTTTGAGGGAGATGTGGGGTTAGACTGAAAATTTCTGTTTAGGTCATAGGGAGTCTAGGATATTAAGATGCTTGAGATGGAATGATTGCTAACAGCCCCCTTTAATCAGACTTTAAAGAAAAGTGAAGGGGATCAGGAGGAGGCAAAGAGGGGAGAGAGGTTGACTGGGGATGTGAGATGGCTCTGCATCTCAGCTCCTCTCATTTCTTCAGCCCTCTAGAGAAATGACTGTAGAACAAGTCCCTCTGTTATAAGGTATGGCGATTTAGTGCTCAACCTCATTCAATCTCATAACTTCATTTTATAATCATTCATGTGTTTGCTTAACATATATTTTCTGAGCTCTTTCTGTGTGCTAGTCTGTGCTAAACTCTAGAACATGATTGGTAAGGCCCAACCCCTTAAACCCTGATAGTTTTTCCTCCTCTCATCTGTTACTCAACTTGTGTTTAAAACGTAAGCTTCATGTTAAAAGGCACTGGTCTTAAAGTCAGTCATTATCCTTGTAACCATCAACATACTTCGCTATTAATCATTTGCTGTCTATAGTGACTCACCATATCTTAAGAGTTTGTCTTTAGTTATCTGCAGAAAATCTCTCTGGCTGCTTTGCGGCCTGCACTCTGTTCACACAGCCTATTCCACAGACCATTTTCCCTGAGCAAAGGGGCCTGGGGACCAGTGTTCTCCCAGACTTTCTTGTTTCTCTGGGTTAGCAATTCTCAAACTTTTTGGTCTCAAGGCCCCTTTGTACTGAAAATGGAGGACGTCAGAGAGCTTTTGTTTTGTGTGGTTTTATCTATGTTTGTCCTATCTGATATTCAATTTTGGGAAACTTTAATAATTTGATGTTAATAAATCCATTGGATTTTTTTTTTTTTTTTTTTTTTTTTGCTGTTTGCTGTACCTTGCGGCATATGGTATCTTAGTTCATGGACCAGGGATCCAACCATAACCTGTGCAGTGGAAGCACAGTCTTAACCACTGGACCACCAGAGAAGTCCCTGGATTTAAACAATTTTATGAAAAATTTATCTTCCAGAAAAAGTAGTATACTTTACTTTTTTGGAACATCTTTAATCTCTGACTTAATAGGAAATGGTTGATTCTCATAATTGGTGTGATGTAACATGTCATGTAGCCTTTGGAAAACTCCACTGTACATTTGTGATGGTGTGAGTGAATAAAGTAATGTCATATTATTATGAAAATAGTTTCATGGGACATCATGCTCCAGTCTGAGGTTCCCTGGGCCCTACCTTAAGAACTGCTGCCCTACTTTATCTCCAAAATATTCAAACAGCTCTTACAACTCAACAATAAGAAAAAAAAATGCAATCAAAAAATAGTCTGAAGACCTAAAGATATTTCTCAAAGAAGATGTACAGTTGGCCATAGGCACATGAAAAGATGCTCAGCATCAATAATTATTAGAGAAATGCTAATCAAAACTACAAGGAGGTCCCATCTTATACCAGTCAGAATGGCCATCATTGAAAATTCTGTAAATAACAAATGATGGATATGGTATAGAGAAAAGGGAGCCCTCCTACACTTTTGGTGGGAATTAATAGAATTCCCATAGTCACTATAGGAAACATTATGAAGGTTTCAGAAAACTAAAAGTTGAATTACTTATGATCTAACAATCCCCACTCCTAGGCATATATCTGTACCAAACTATAATTCAAAAAGATACATGCACCCCTATGTTCATAGTAGCACAGTTCACAGTAGCCAGAACATGTCAACAACCTTAAGGTCCATCAATACATGAGTGGATAAAGAAGGTGTGGTACATACATACAATGGAATACTACTCAGCCATAGAAAGAATTAAACCATGCCATTTGCAACACCATGGAAGCAACCAGATCCTAACATTCTAAGTGAAGTAAGTCCGAAAAAGGACATACCAGATAATATCACTTATATGTAGAATCTAAAACATGGCACACACGAACCTATCCATAAAACAGAAATAGACTCACAAATATAGAGAACAGACTTGTGGCTGGCATTAGGGGAGGGGCAGGGAGGGACTGGGAGTTTGGGGTGGATAGGTGCAAACTATTACATCAAGAATGGATGAACAACAAGGTCCTGCTGGACAGCATATTCAATATAGCATATCCAGGGAAGCATATCCAATCTCCTGGGATAAACCACAGTGGAAAAGAATATGAGAAAGAATGTGTATATGTGTGTGATTGAGTCGCTTTGTTGTACAGCAGAAATTAATACAATATTGTAGATTAACTATACTTCAGTTAAAAAAGAACATCTTCCCTAGCCTGTTCTGTGTTGGACAAGGTGCAGAATGGATGTTGAAACTTAGTTTAAGTCTCGCTGCAGTGGCAGGTCTAATTCTCCCATGCAAAGAAAAAGTAGACTCCTCTATTATTTATTCCACATTGGCTTTTGTTGAGTGTATAGTCATGGCAATGTCATGTCTTTATTATTTTATCATGAATGTATTGTGTGTCTTGGCAATGCTGGATTCTTTCATCCTGTTTTGTCTGCTTCAACTATGTCAAAGTTGTTCCATTGTTATTTTCATCCCTATTAGTGTGGAGTTGCTGAAGGGTACTATTGGTTCCCCCTTACGAAGACAGTTGGTTCATGGTTCTGGGATTGTTTTGCAAAATCTTCCATGAAATACATATGCCCAGAACCCTTAGATGGGTTGGCAGCATGATAGAACTTGGGCCAGAGCCATACCTTATCAGAGCCACAGAGCCTTTTGTTCTTTCCCTCCCTCCTGTAGCTAATTACTGGGGCAAAGACTGTATACTGATTGTAATAAAAACTGGGGGTTTTTCAGAGAGCAAGCAAGAGAAACTGCTGTTTGTCCTAGCTCCCCCCTGCTACAGCAAGGGCCCCAATAAAGCCTTTCCTGAATTTCTAATCTGTCCTGTGATCAATTTCTATTGATGAAGGCAAACAACCACCCTTGTTGGGAACATTATATGGCACCCAGTATGGGGCTTGTCCCCTGCTGAGGAAAGGATCTGGGCACCCATGGAACACCTAACACAGCCTCCCCATCGGTGACAAGCAGCAACCTGAACCACCTGTTTCAGAGTCACCCGTTTGTTAACTCTGCTTCCCTGATCCCCGAGGCCTAATTCCCCTCACTTAGATAGTGCCTCCCTTTGTACTTTTCCCTCACCATTTTCCCTCTCCCTCTCCTGAAATCTCTCTGCTTCTGTGTCCTTTCCTCTCTCTCTGTCCTCTCTTCCTTCTGTCATTCTGAGAGTACGGTTATCAGGCAGCTACAAAATCACTCCTCCCAGCTGGTAAGAGCTGCTCCCTCTGACCTGGAAAGGCTCACCTTGATGGGTGACAAGCAGAGAAGGGAGAGACTTAACTCATACCCTGCAGACCTTGGTCCAGGGCCTCCCCACTGTCGGAAGCTTTATGAGAGGGATACAGGTTCAAACCTCATATTGTGTAGTGGCTGGAAATTGATCCTCCCAATATTCTCACCTTTATTTTCCTGCTGCCAAGAGAAGTCTAGTTGGGAACAGGCTGAGGATTCCTATATACTGGGGTACAAGTGGGTGAGAGTCTCTCCTCTGGCTTGCAGTCCCACACAGGATGTATAACTGTCTGGTTTCCAGGCTTGATCACCCTGGAGGGCAGTGGACAGGGTGCTCCCCTCTTCACAGCCCTTTCTGGAAGCCTGCAGGCTGGTGCCTGAATAGACACCTGCAAGGGGTGGGTGGGAATGGCAATGTTTCTCTGTATCTCTTTCTCTTTTTCTGTCTTTTCTGTCCCTCCTCCCTTTACATCTCCCTTGGTCTTCACCCCTATACTCCAGTCCCCTTTATCCTGAAAACTTCTTGTTTGTCTCTAAGTTTTGACATTGGTATCACTGTTTCTGGTGTAGTTTTGTCTGTCCAATTGCTCCTGCAAGTCTCTGCCAACATTGTGAGCACAGTGGAGCACTTCCTCTGTTCATGGAATTCTCCATGCAAGAATTCTGGAGTGGGCTACAATGCCCTTCTCCAGGTTGAAATACAGACACAGCCCATATTTCCTGGAACTCCATTCACTGGTTACTTAGTGGGATTTTAAAGAACAAAAAGAAAAGACAGGAGCTTGTGTTCTCCTTCCTCTGCTCTTGCAATGTAATTATTCTGCCTGGGCTTTCAGAAACTACTTGATTCAACTGTAGTCTCCCAGACTGAGGGGGGAAAGGGCCATTTTAAATTAAGGTGGGAAAACTATGAGATCTCTGGTTTTGTAGAAATATACTTGTCTAATTTAAACCTGTGGCTTTAATACAGACTTTTCACAGTTATCAATATAAAGAATAATACTTTCACTGTACCTAAAGTTACATGAAGTCAATAAGTACATTTTGTTTCTGTTGTAAAACCTGCCAACAGGGAAATAACCTGATATGATTAAATTTTTAAGTAAATGTAACTTGTATAAGTTTTTGGTAAACTATAGGAATAATTATGTTCTGAAAACATCCATCTAAAGTAGTCTCTCTAAATTTTGATAAATTTGAAACTAAATTACATGAGAGGAATTAATTGGATATTCAGGCCATTTCAAATAAGGTAAACTATTATAACATTAATTGCTAAACAGGTCTTAAGTTCTCATACTTTTGTTTTCTTGTGAGACAGAAGCTAGAGATGTTTGGTGCCACCTTGACATGTTCTCTGTCAGTGAATGGAAAGATAATGTAAAGGACAGTTCATAGTTTCTTAAGTAGGATGTGTGTTTTCAGAAAAGAAGGTATGAGGAGTGGAAATATATTTCGACAAAAGGAAAACAGGTGATTAGAAAACAGGTCCTAGACCTGGCCATTTCTGAGTAGGGAGAGAATAAGGGGCATAATTTGGCTACAGAAAGTTATAGAAGGTTTGCAGAAGAGGAACATTGAGAAAAGAATTTTGCATATGGTCAGAATTTCTAAGGTTGGGTTAAATTTCATTAGGTAAGTGGATTTTATAACAAACAGGCTGATGCATGGCTGGATTTGGTTCCTCTCTCTCATAAGAGAACACTGTTGTCCTGGATGCTGCTTTTGAGAACATTTCATGTGAGTTCCTGTGCCTTTAACTGATGTATATGTACTTTTGATTTTTCCCCCCAACTTAATGCCAGGAACATGTATTGTTTCACAGAAACCTATGATCCCATCCAACTGGGTGTTTTAAAACTTTTACCAATTTTTGACAGACTCCTCAGATATCAAATTGCAATTGAAGTTCTCTTAATTTCCGGTTAACTTTGGGGTGCTAAAAGCGTTCCCTCTTTGCATATGTGTGTGTGTGCATGCGCACACACACTCAGTCAGGTCTGACACTTTGCGACCCCATGAACTGCAACATGCCAGGTTTCCCTGTTCTCCACTATCTCCTTGAGTCTGCTCAAATGCCTGGAAGATCCAAAAGAGAGGTCCTAACTAATTGGGTTAATCTGTAAGGGAAAATCTGGCAGGTTCTCAGAGAACTCCGACAAATTTAGGGATGAGTTTGTCAGGCTGGAGTTGGAGGTCTCTCTCAACTGGTAGGACAGCCTGGCTATTCTGGACCACTGTTGCACCAGGGATGAAAAGGAGTATATGCTGAGAAAGTTGGGGAACACACAGATGACCTATTGGCCACCCATCCACACCAAATTTACCAGGTGGGTGGAGATGTAATCCCAGAACATGACCCACAGCCAGACTATGAAGATCGTGTAGGTCAGGCTAGGATGAGATATTACATTACTTGTCTATCAGAAGGAATGAAAAGCTATGTGGCAATGCCTGTAAATTATGATAAAGTCTGAGAGATTACACAGGAAAATGATAAAAACAGGCAGTCTTCCTGAGCCAGGGGACTGAGGCATTCAGAAAGGACACCGGTACAAACCCTGAATCCACAGAAGGGAGGACATACTGGTCATGTATGTTATCACCCAGGCTACTCCTGATATCCAGAGAAAATTACAAAACCTTGAGTCTGGGCCCGAAACCTCACTGTCAACCTTGATAGAGGAGGCCTTCAAGGTCAAAAACGACCTAGACACATAACAAGGGAGGCCAATAAGGATAAGAGGCTAATGAAAAAAAAAAGCAGCTTTTGGCTGCTCTGATTCACCTGCTGTGTTGAGGGGACCCTAGAGGGGTGAGAAGATCCAACAGATAGCTAGAAAGTCACCTGGGCCGAAACCAGTGTGCCTTTGTCTGTAGGAGGGACACTGGAAGGGGAAATGTCCTGAGCACCCTCTGGTGGGATGACCAAGGGGTACCCCTGACCAGCTTCAGTTTCTTAATAATTTCTCAAAGGAGATTCCTATACACTGTCTGGTAGGCCCAAGTGCCTGCCTGACTCCAGATCCTACTTGACCATCCTCATGACTCCAGCAGAGTCTAAGGTCACCCTAGACATGGCAGGTAGGAAAACGGAATCTCTTTGGACACCTGATCTACCTGCTGTGTTCTGACTTGACCAGCCAACCCCCTCTCCAGCCATGACTGTACTGTGATGGGAGATGGTGGACAGCCAAAAGGAAGGTGGTTTATGTTTCTCCTTATGTGCAGACTCGGGTCCATTATCACTACTCACTCCTTTCTGTATATGCCAGAATGCCCTGTCCCCCTCCTTGGGAGAGGTTGGCTAAAAATAAATTAAATAAATAAATAAATAAAATTAGGAGTTATATAGTTTCAGGATAAGTGAAATCCAAGTAGGTAAAGAATTCAAACAGAAAATACATCTATTGGTAGTGATGATCCACCTGCTGGTCATCAAAATATTTTCCAGAATATCTCTAAGAAATTAGAAATCAGTAGCCAGGAGATGGCAGAAGGACAGGATGGGGAGACCACTTTCTCCTCTACAAATTCATTGAAAGAACATTTGAACACTGAGCAAATTCCACAAAACAACTTCTGAATGCTGGCAGAGGACATCAGGCACTCAGAAAGGCATCCCATTGTCTTCAAGAGGAGGTGGTACAAAATATAAAAGACAAAAAGAGAGACAAAAGAGGTAGGGATGGAGATCCGTCCCAGGAAGGGAGTCTTAAAAAAGAGAGAAGTTTCCACACACCAGGAAACACTCCGGCGGGTCTGTGGTGAGGCTTGGAATCTCAGAGGGCAAAATAACCAGGAGGAAAAATAAATAAATAATTAAAACCCACAGATTATGTACCTAACAGCAGCTCCCAGCGGAGTAGTAGCCTAGATGCCTGGATCCCCCACTAGCAAGAAGGGACTGGACAGGGAGGCTCAGGCTACATTGCTTAGGGTAAGGACCAGGCCTGAATGCCCCGAGGGCAGTCTGAGGGAACTAGCTTGAGATAGCAACCCAGACTGTGGGATAGCTATCCCGAAAAGCCCTAACCTAAGACACCGCCAGCCCCGCTCAGAACAAAGGACTGAGCAGAGCTAGCCGGCTGCAGACCCGCCCATCCCCTGCCAGAGACAGCCAGAGCCGGAAGGGGGCAATCGCGGCCCCAGAGAGGCATTCTATACCAACTGCAAGCAGACTTCATTGCTAACCAAGACTTCTTGGGATTCTGGACAGTCGACATCCACCAGGAGGGTCGCAGCCCGAGATCAGCTCCCCAGAAGAGACGCAGGGCACACCTGAGAAGGCACACCCATTGTATACCCAGAAAACTGAACAGCTGGGACAGGGGAGGTGATAAGTCACAGCCTTCAACTGGGGGCGACTGTGTTCGCCAAGCACCTGGTCACCTGAGCTGCTTAGACCTGGGACGGGCACAAAATGCAGGCCCAACCAAGTCTGCACCTTTGTGGAGTACCCGAGAACCTGAATGTGAGTGGCTAAGACCTAGGGAGTGCATGCAACCCAGGGCCCGCGTCAGAGAGTTCCCAGCAGAGCAACCTAGAGCCTGAGCAGTGTAGACTGGGAAAGCACACAAGCCGTGAGCAGGGGCAAACCCAGTGTGGCTGAATCATTGTGAGCACACGCCACAGTGTATTTGTTTGCAGTGTTCCTCCCTCCCCACAGCACAACTGAACAAGTGAACCTAAAAAAAGTGACCACCACTGCCCCCCTTGTGTCAGGGCGGAAATTAGATACTAAAGAGACCAGCAAACAGAAGAAGCTAAAATAAACAGAGGGAACCACTTTGGAAGTGACAGGTGCAATAGATTAAAACCTTGTAGCTAGCACCAACTACATAGGAAGGGGCCTGTAGACCTTGAGAAGTACAAGCTAGACTAAGGAACTATCTGAAAATGAACTGACCCCACACTGTCTGCAACAGCTCCAGAGAAAATCCTAGATATATTTTTACTATTATCATCTTTTAAATAAAATTTAAAAAAAAATTTTAGGTCCCCCATTACTCCTTTAATTTTCATTTTTATAACCTACTATTACCTTGCAAAAAAGACCCTATTTTTAAAGCAAATTTCATATATATATATATATATTTTATAATTTTCGTGACTTTTTTTAATATTGTAGTTTTGAGAATCTAACCTCTACTCTAGATTTTTAATCTTTGCTTTTTGGTATTTGTTATCAACTTTGTACCTTTAAGAACCCAATCTTAAAAAAAAAAAAAAAAGAAAAAGAACCCAATCTTCAGTACCCAGTTTTACTTGGGAGCGAGATCACTGGCCTGATTACTCTCTCCCCCATTTGACTCTCCTTTTTCTTCACCAGGTCACCTCTATCTCCCCTCTCCCCCTTTTCTTCTCTACCCAATTCTGTGAATCTCTTTGTGTGCTTGGGGCTGTGGAGAACACTTAGGGAACTGATTACTGGCTGGATCTGTCTCTTTCCTTTTGATTACCCCTTTTTTCTTCCTGGCCACCTCTGTCTCCTTCCTCCCTCTTCTCTTCTCTGTGTAACTCCGTGAACATCTCTGAGGGATCCAGACTGTGGAGAGCACATAGGGAAGTGATTGCTGGCTAGCTTGCTTTCTCCCCTTTTGATTTCCCCTCTTCTCCTCCTGGCCACCTCTATCTCCCTCCTCCCTCTTCTCTCCTCCATGTAGCTCAGTGTACCTCTCTGGGTGTCCCTCACTGTGGAGAAACTTATCATCTTTAACCTAGATGTTTTATCATTGGTGCTGTATAGATGGAAAAGTCTTGAGGCTACTGTAAGAATAAGACTGAAAACCAGAGGCAGGAGGCTTAAGTCCAAATCCTGAGAACACCAGAGAATGCCTGAATCCAGGGAACATTAATTGATAGGAGCTCATCAAATGCCTCCATACCTACACTGAAACCAAGCACCACCTAAGGCCCAACAATTTTCAGAGCAATACATACCATGCAAATTCTCCAGCAACACAGGGACATAGCCCTGAGCTTCAATATACAGGCTGCCCAAAGTCACACCAAACCCACTGACATCTCAAAACTCATTACTGGACACTTCATTGCACTCCAGAGAGAAGAAACCCAGCTCCACCCACCAGAACACCAACACAAGCTTCCCTAACCAGGAAACTTTGACAAGCCACCCGTCCAACCCCACCCACAGCGAGGAACCTCCACAATAAAGAGGAAACACAAACTGCCAGAATACAGAAAGGCCACCCCAAGCACAGCAATATAAACAAGATGAAAAGGTAGAGAAATACCTAGCAGGTAAAGGAACAGGATAAATGCCCACCAAACCAAACAAAAGAGGAAGAGACAGGGAATCTACCTGATAAAGAATTCTGAATAATGATAGTGAAAATGATCCAAAATCTTGACAACAAATTGGAGTTACAGATAAATAGCCTGGAGACAAGGATCGAGAAGATGCAAGAAATGTTTAACAAGGACCTAGAAGAAATAAAACAGAGTCAATATATAATGAATAATGCAATAAAATGAGATAAAATCACTCTGGAGGGAACAAACAGAATAACAGAGGCAGAAGATAGGATAAGTGAATTAGAAGATAGAATGGTAGAAATAAATGAATCAGAGAGGAAAAAAGAAAAACAAATTAAAAGAAATGAGGACCACCTCAGAGACCTCTGGGAAAATGTTAAACGCCCCAACATTTGAATCATAGGAGTCCCAGAAGAAGACAAAAAGAAAGACCATGAGAAAATACTTGAGGAGATAATAGTTGAAAGCTTCCCTAAAATGGGGAAGGAAATAATCACCCAAGTCCAAGAAACCCAGCGAGTCCCAAACAGGATAAACCCAAGGTGAAACACCCCAAGACACATATTAATCAAATTAACAAAGATCAAACACAAAGAACGAATATTAAAAGCAGCAAGGGAAAAACAACAAAAAAAAAAAGCAGTAAGGGAAAACAACAAATAATACACAAGGGGATTCCCATAAGGATAACAGCTGATCTTTCAATAGAAACTCTTCAGGCCAGAAGGGAATGGCAGGACATACTTAAAGTGATGAAAGAGAATAACTTACAGCCCAGATTACTGTACCCAGCAAGGATCTCATTCAAATACGAAGGAGAAATCAAAAGCTTTACAGACAAGCAAAAGCTGAGAGAATTCAGCACCACCAAACCAGCTCTCCAACAAATGCTAAAGGATCTTCCCTAGACAGGAAACACAGAAAGGGTGTATAAACTCAAACACAAAACAATAAAGTAAATGGCAACAGGATCATACTTATCAATAATTACCTTAAATGTAAATGAGTTGAATGCCCCAACCAAAAGACAAAGACTGGCTGAATGGATACAAAAACAAGACCCCTATATATGTTGTCTACAAGAGACCCAACTCAAAACAAGGGACACATAGAGACTGAAAGTGAAGGGCTGGAAAAGATATTCCATGCAAATAGAGACCAAAAGAAAGCAGGAGTAGCAATACTCATATCCGATAAAATAGACTTAACAAGTGGTGCTGGGAAAACTGGCCAACCACCTGTAAAAGAATGAAACTAGAACAATCTCTAACACCATACACAAAAATAAACTCAAAATGGGTTAAAGATCTAAATGTAAGACCAGAAACTATAAAACTCCTAGATGAAATCATAAGCAAAACACTCTCTGACATAAACCACAGCAGGATCCTCTATGACCCCCCTCCCAGAATATTGAAAATAAAAGCAAAAATAAACAAATGGGACCTAATTAAAATTAAAAGCTTCTACACAACAAAGGAAACTACAAGCAAGGTGAAAAGACAGCCTTCAGAATGGGAGAAAATAACAGCAAACAAAGCAACTGACAAAGAATTAATCTCAAAAATATACAATCAACACTTGTAGCTCTATTGCAGAAAAATAAACAACCCAATCAAAAAGTGAGCCAAAGAACTAAACAGACATTTCTCCAAAGAAGACATACAGATGGCTAACAAACACATGAAAAGATGTTCAACATCACTCATTATCAGAGAAATGCAAATCAAAACCACAATGAGGTACCATCTCACGCCAGTCAGAATGGCTGCTATCCAAAAGTCTACAAGCAATAAATGCTGGAGGGGGTGTAGAGAAAAGGGAACCCTCTTACACTGTTGGTGGGAATGCAAACTAGTACAGCCACCATGAAGAACAGCGTGGAGATTCCTTAAAAAACTGGAAATAGAACTGCCATACAACCCAGCAATCCCACTGCTGGGCATACACACTGAGGAAACCAGAATTGAAAGACGCATGTGTACCCCAATGTTCATCGCAGCACTGTTTATAATAGCCAGGACATGGAAGCAACCTAGATGTCCATCAGCAGATGAATGGATAAGAAAGCTGTGGTACATATACACAATGGAGTATTACTCAGCCATTGAAAAGAATACATTTGAATCAGTTCTAATGAGGTGGATGAAACTGGAGCCTATTATACAGAGTGAAGTAAGCCAGAAAGAAAAACACCAATACAGTATACTAATGCATATATATGGAATTTAGAAAGATGATAACGATAACCCTGTATGCGAGACAGCAAAAGAGACACAGATGTATAGAACAGTCTTTTGGACTCTGTGGGAGAGGGTGAGGGCAGGATGATATGGGAGAATGGCATTGAAACATGTAAATTATCACATGTGAAACGAATCACCAGTCCAGGTTCGAAGCATGATACAGGGTCCCTGGGGCTGGTGCACTGGGATGACCCAGAGAGATAGGATGGGGAGGGAGGTGGGAGGGGAGTTCAGGATGGGGAACACATGTACACCCATGGCAGATTCATGTCAATGTATGGCAAAACCAATACGATATTGTAAAGTAAAGAAAATAAATAAATAAAACAGGAAAAAAAAAGATACACTGTTATATTGACTAAGACAAAGCAATGTAGAAAAGAATATTTGTCGTTTTCTCCTTGAGAGCCCCAGACCCCTTTCTCCTCCTCGGGAACCCTGGACTTCTTATCAGCCTACCTAGGAATTGACACTCTCAGGAACTTCCTGATTCATCTGTAGTCCCGCCTGACTGAGGGGGAAAAAGAAGGCCGTTTTAAACACAAGTGGGAAAACTATGAGATCTCTGGTTCTGTAGAAATTAACTTGTCTAGCTTAAACCAGTGGCTTTAATTAATACAGAACTTTTAGAGTTATCAAGATTAAGGATAATACTTTAACCATACCAAGAGTTATAAGAAGTCAGTAAGTGCATATTGTTTTTCTTATAAACTTGTTAACAGGAAGAATAACCTGATATGATAAAACTTTAAGTACATGTAATTGGAATACGAAGTTTTGGTAAGCTATAGGAATAATTACATGTTTTGGAAACATGCATCTAAAATAGTCTGTCCAAATTTTGATAAATTTGAAACCAAATTAAGTTCAATGATAGGAATCAATTGGATATATAGGGCATTTGCCTGCAGTGCAGGAGACCTGGGTTTGATCTCTGGGTTAGGAAGATTCCTCTGGAGAAGGGCACTGGCAACCCACTTGAGTTTTCTTGCCTGGAGAATTCCATGGACAGAGGAGACTGGTGGGCTACAGTCCATGAGGTCACAAAGAGTCAGACATGACTGAGCAACTGACATACACAGAGCATTTCAAATAAGATAAAATACTGGAACATTAATTGCTAAACAAATCTAAATTCACTTATTTTTCTCTTCTTGTGAGAGAGAAACTAAAGATATTTGTTGCCACCTTAACATGTTCTCTACTAATTTATGGAATTCTGATGTAAAGAATGGGCTTCTCAGGTGGCTCAGTGGAAAGTATCTGCCTGCCAAAGCAGGAGATGCAGGTTTGATCCCTGGATTGGGAAGATCCCCTAGAGAAGGAAATGGCAACCCACTCCAGTATCCTTGCGTGGTGAATTCCATGGACAGAGGAGCCTGGCAGGCTACAGTCCAAGGGGTCTCAGAGAGTCAGACAGCCTTCGTGACTGTGTGTGTGTGTGTGTGTGTGTGTGCACGCGTGTACATACACAATAAATTAATGGTTGCTTAAGAAAAGTAGGATGATATTCAGGAAAGAAAGTATGAGGAATGGAAATATATCTTATTGAAAGGTAAAAGGATGATGTTGTCTTAGAGCTGGCTATTTCTAAATGGAGGAAAGAATAAGGGACAATGTATGGCTGCAGAAAGTTGTAGAAGGCTTAAGGAAGGTGAACATTGAGAAAAGAATTTTGTATGTGGTCAGGATCCTCTAAAGTGGATTAAATTAGATTAGGGAGTCGATTTTACTAAGAATAGGCTGATGCAGGATTGGGTTTGTTTCTCTCTCATAAGAGAACAAAGTTGTCCTGGATGCTGCTTTTGAAAACAGGTTGTGTGATTTCCGGTGCCTTTAACTGATCTATATTTACTTTTGACTTTTCTTCCCCCACCATAGAACAAAGAATAAACTTTTTTTTTTTTTCCCACAGAAACCTATGATCTTATCTGACTGGATGTTTTAAAACTTTAAAAAAAAAATTTGATAGACTTCCCAAATATCAAATTCTAATAGAAATTCTTCTGACTTCCAGTTAACTTTGGGGTGCTTCAAGGGGCCCCTGGAACATCCTAAAGAGAGATCCTAAGCTAATTGGGTTAATCTGTAAGGAGAGGTTTGGCATGTTCTCAGAGAACCCTGACAAGTTTAGGGATAAATTTGTCAGGCTGGGGTTGGCAGTCTCTCTCACCTGGCAGGACAGCATGGTTATTCTGGCCCACTGTTGCCCCTGGGATGAAATAGAGCATATACTAAGAAAGTCCAGGGAACACATAGTAGGCCTACTGGCCAACAATCCACACCACTACATTTACCAGGTGGGTGGGGATGCAATTATAGATCATGACCCACATTGGGACTATGAAGATTGAGTAGGCCAGGCAAGGATGAATATGATATTACCTGTCCATCAGGAGGAATGAAAAGGTGTATGGTGAAGCCTGTAAATTATAAGGTCTGAGAGGTTACACAGGAAAAAGAAGAAAGCCAGGCAGTATTCCTGAGCTAGGTAACAAAGGCTTTCAGGAAGGACACCAATACAGACCCAGAGTCCACAGAAGGGAGGACATACTTACTGGCCATGCATTTTACCAACCAGGCTATTCCTGATGTCGAGAGAAAATTACAAAACCTTGAGGCTGGGCCTCCACTGTAAACCTTGGTAGAGGAGGCCTTCAAGGTTATAGCAATCAACACATAACAGAGGAGGCCAATAAGAATAAGAGGCGAATGGAGAAAACACAGCTTTTGGTTGTTCTCACTTACCCACCACCTGAGGGGTCCCTAGAGGGCCAGGAAGACTGGACAGACCACCAAGGAGCCACCTGAGCTGGAACCAGTGTGCCTTTTGTCAGAAAGAGGGACTCCAGAAGGGGGAATGTCCTGAGCTCCCACTGGTGTGATGACTGAGGGGCAACTGTGGTCAGCCCCAATTCTTGTGAATTTCTCAGAAGAGAGATTCTGCACATCAGCTGATGGGGCCCAAGCACCTGTGTGGCTCCAGATCCCACTTGATCCATCCCCAATACTTGTGCAGAGCTCCGGGTCACCCTTGACGCAGCAGGTAGGCGAACCGAATTTCTTGTAGACACTATTCTGACTTGGCCAGCCAACCCCCTCTCCAACCATGACTGTAGTGACAGGAGTTGATGGATGAAGGTCAGCAATTTATGTCTCTCCTTGACAATAATAATCAGATCTGTTATTATTACACACTCGTTTTTGTATATGCCAGAATGCCCTGTCTACCTCCCAGGAGAGATTTGTTAAATAAGTTAGGAGCTAGTATATTCTTAGGACGGGGTTAAGACCAAGGAGGTAAAGAATCAGAACAGAGAATGCATTTGCTAGTTGTCACAGATGACCCACCTGTTGGGCATCAAAATATTCCCCAAGACCTCCCCCAAGAAATTTAAGAACAAGTAGGTCCTGCAGTTGGGATCCCTTGGTCCCAGGAAGTGCAAAACGTTTTCCCCCAGTAAAAATAAGGCCTGGGGAAAATACCCCTGGAAGAGACAATATCCTTTAAAGTCTGAGGCCCTGAGGGTAATCTAACCACTGTTCAGCTAATTTCTAAAACACAAACTCTTTAAGCTCTGCTGATCCCCTTGCAACACCCTGGCCTCCCTGCTCAGAAGTCTAGCAGAGAGAATCAGTTTGTGCAAGACTAAGGAGCCCAGAATGAGGCAGTCCTCCCTGTTCACCCCTGGTGCCAAAACCGTACTCCCTTCCCACACAACTGCCAGGGAAAGCTGAGTATTACTCTGTTTTGGAGCTCCAAAATGCATTTTTCTATATTCCCCTCCATCCAGACTGTCAATACCTTTTTGCCTTTGAATGGAGAGGCCCTGACACCCTGGAGGCTACCCAATATACATGGACAGTGCTTACACAGGGTTTTCAGCATAGCCCCCACTTTTTTGAGAATGCATTAGCAAGGGAATAGAGGAAACTGAGTCTTGAGAACTCTGCTACAATTATGTTGGTAATTATTGATGAATAGTGAGACCAAAGAAGACTCAAATCAAAATACTGTTAGGGTCTAAACTTTCAGGCAAAAAGGGGATATAAAGCCTCTTTAACCAAGGCACAGATCTCAGCAATAGATTCGATATTTTGAATCTGTTTTGACTCCAGGGGCATGAGCCCTAGCCATAGATCAAAAACCAGCAATTAGTGCATTACCATCTCCAATCAGAAAGAGGTAACTCCAAACTTTCTTGGGATGGCTGGGTTCTATCTGGATTTCAAATTATGGCCTCATAGCAAAACCCCATATGAGGCTCTAAAGGGAGGGGGAGGGTATCCCTTCAATGAAATAAGACCACCAGCAGGGCTTGGAGACTATAAAGATTAAGCTGAACAGAGCACCAGCTCTGGGGCTTCCAAATCTGGACAAGTCCTCTACTCTACATGGTCACAGAAGGTCAAGCATAGCACTAGCAGTCCTGACTCCAAGCCTGGGACTAGATCAGAGACAAGTGGCTTACTTTTCAGAACAACTTGACTCAGTGGCCCTGGGAATGCCAAGCTGCTGTGGGCAGTCATAGTCACAGCCATGTTGGTTAGTGAGGCTTCCAAGCTCACCCTGGGAAAACACTTATATGTGTTAACCCCTCATCAGGTACTATCTGTGCTGGAAGTCAGAGGACATCATTGGTTGACAGGAGGAAAGTTAATAAGATACCAGGCCCTTCTAATGGACATCCTTGACATTACCTTAAAGGTGTGCCAAACCCTGAACCTAGTAACTCGGCTTTCACTGATTGAGAGTGGAGACTTATTGCCTCAGCGTATAGAGAGCCAAGAACAAACTTACTCCCATGGGTCTGATCTAGATGAGACTCTTGACAGCCCTGAGGTTGAGTGGGAGTTTTGTAGAAATGGGAACCTGACAGGCAGTATATGCCAAGGCTAGTCTAGATGAAGTCATAAAAGCCATGGGCCTGCCACTCCAGATGTTAGCCCAAATGATTGAACCAATTGCATTAATGAGAGCTTTGCAATTAGGGAAGAATGCAAAATTAAATATTTTCACTGACTCTAAATGTGGATTCTACCTGCCATATGGTCATGCTACCATTTGTAAAGAAAGGGAAAGGTTAACTGCTAGAAATTCTCCCATAAAACATAAGATTTGATTCTGGCTCTTTTAGAAGCAGTGTAGTTCCCAATCTGAGTAGCAGTAATCCTCTGTAGAGGCCATCTGAGGGAAGACTCTAAAGTGAACAGCAAAGATGATCAACTCGCAAAACAGGCAGCTAGAATGTAGGAATCTGGACTTCCCAGGTGGCTCCGTTGGAAAGAATCCTCCTGCCAAAGCAGGAGACGTGGATTCGATACCTAGGTCAGGAAGATACCCTGGAGGAAGAAATGGCATCCCTCTCTAGTATTCTTGCCTGGGAAATTCCATGGACAGTGGTGCCTGGTGGGCTGTAGTTCATGGGGTCCCAAAGAATTGGACACGACTGAGAGATTGAGCACATATGAACAAATTATGGCTCTAGTGATTCAGTTCAGTTCAATCCCTCAGCAGTGTCTGACTCTTTGCGATGCTGTGGACTGCAGCATGCCAGGCTTCGCTGTCCACCAACTCCCAGAGCTTGCTCAAACTCGTGTCCATCGAGTCAGTGATGCCATCCAATCATCTCATCCTCTAGTGATTGCCACTCCCCTGAACTTCCTAGCCTTCCCCAGTATTCCCCAGAGGAACACAAATACTGAAAAACAGGGCTATGAGAAGGGAAGCACAGGCCAGTATAAAAAGGAATATAAGGTTTTAATCCCTGGAGCCCAACAACGGAAACTCACTGAGTTTACATGATTCCATCCACTATTGGAGGGAAGAGGCTCACAAGAACAGTAAAACAAGTCATGCTGGCCTATGATTTATGTGCCCGCAATAACCCACACACCCATCCAACCCCCCTTTCATTACTCAGGTTGATTCAGCCCCGAGGGACATATCCCACGGGAAGACTGACAGTTAGATTTCACCCAAATGCATTCATGATCAGGACATAAACATCCCTACCTGATCTGAAAAGGCTATGGAAGTCTGTAAGCCCCTTTTAAAGGAAATAATTCCTCAGTTTGGACTTCCGAAGTCCCTCTAGAGTGATAACAGGCTCTGTCTTATAGCCCAAATCACACAGGGGCTCCTCTCCCAGGGATAGACCACAAGTGACACACCCCTTGGCAACCTAGTCTTCAAGTAAGGTAGAGAAAAGGAACCATGCTTTATAGAAAACCTTAGCAAAGCTCGCCAAGAAACTCAGAAACCCTGGACAACTTGCTTCCTACTGCAGACCTCCAGGTCTGTGTAGCCCCCAGGAGTGGTCTGAGACATAGGACATTGAAATGACCTGTGGGAGGCCTTTTCTTACTACTGACATTCACTGATGAGGAACTGAACCAGGCTCTGACATTTATTATTAATCTAGGACAAGTTCAGAAGGCGATCCATGATTATGCCCACAAGACACTGCCAGCTTCCACTGAAAACTACAGGAATGGAGCAGTTCCTTCACAAAGAAACCAAATCTTTCTTAAAACCTGGAAAGAGGGGTCCCCCCAGGACCAAGAATTGCCAAAATGGAGGGACAGCTATTAAGTAATTTCCATCCCCACTGCTGTCAAACTGCAAGGGATATGTAGTTGGGTACATTTGTCCAGACTAAAGCTTTTACTTCCAGAAACACCACAGGTCACTGGAGAGGAACAGTGAAGCTGTAAGCCAGTGGAAGATCTGAGATACCTAATCAAAAAACAGACACCAGTGTTCCCTGGTGGTAGAGTGGTTAAGAATCTACCTTGCAATGGAAGGGACACTGGTTGAATCCCTGGTCCAGAAAGATCCCACACGTTAAGGGCCAGCTAAGCCCATGTGCCACAACTACTGGACCTAGAGCCTGCGCCTCGCAAAAAGAGAAGCCACCACAAATAGAAGCCTACACACTGAAGCTAGAGAATAGCCCCTGCTTGCCAAAACTAGGGAAACACCCCTACACAGCAACAAACACCCAGCACAGATGAAAATAATAAACATTTTTTTAAATGCTTAAAAAAAAAAAAAGGCACCGTCAACAGAAAAGTAAAATGATGTACTGGGTTGGCTTCTATCTGAATCCTTAACAGGACTTGGGACCTCTCGTTTTCTTGGCTGATGTGGTTCTTGCCAGTCATCTGACACTTGAATATCTTCTGGCGGAACAAGGTAGAGTTTGTGTGATAACTAATACTTTCTGCTGCACTTGGATCAATGGGATAGGACATGTGAAAAGTTAATATTAAGGAAATATAAGCCCAGGAAGAGTGGCTTCATAATTTTGGTAGGGGCAACCTACCAAATTATGTTGTCTGGTCAACAGCTAAGAAAGCCCAAAGTTAACCTGGTTCCTTCCCTTTCTAGGCCTCTTAAAGGCAATTGTTGTTTTCCTTTTCAGTCCTTGTTTGTTGAAACTGTTGGTTAAGTGTGTGCTTTTTAGGTTCCACAGTTTGAAATACGGCTCATGATGGCTCAAGGAATTCAGCCCATTCCAGTAGAGTGGCCCTGGTCCCTATAGGTGCTTGGAATAGTCAACAAGGGACTTCTACACCTCTTGGGCAGGCTAGGGTCTGCAGCCTCTGTCCAGGAGGAAGAAGTTTGAGAAGAAGAGAACTTTGGCCCCTTACCCTTTTAGTATAGGGTGTTGAGTATTTTGTGGGGAATGAGACAGGCTGGGACTGGGACCCTTTGCTGAAGTGCACAATGCTTGCACCTGAATACATCTCTCCTGGAGCAACAAAATACAAAGAAACTGTATGGGACTAAAAATAACTGCCTGCATAGGCAGTGGGGGCAATTTCTGGACCTAAGAGATACAAAGACAGCAAAAACCCCCAACCTCCACTTTTGAGGAGCCTGGAGCATAAGCAGATGGCTGGGAGCAAAAGCAGGGTACTGTGCATGGCCCTGCACATGGCACCTAACAGGTGGGCAAATTCCTAAGCCACCCCTCCGGTTGGACCCTAGTCACAGCCCTACCCTCACCCCATATAAGGAACAGACTTTCTTCTCCATCAGGGAGAGAGCAAGCAAGGGAAACTTCTTTGGTCTTACTCCCCTATGCTGTAGCAGGAGCCCTAGTAAAACTTTGTCTGAAAAAAGAAAGTGAGATTTGTTTTTTGGTACAAAAGTCTTTGCTTGCCATTTTATTTTCAATGTCACTAGCTTTACATATCGGAGAAGGCAATGGCACCCCACTCCAGTACTCTTGCCTGGAAAGTCCCATGGACGGAGGAGCCTGGTAGGCTACAGTCCATGGGGTCGCTAAGAGTCGGACACGGCTGAGCGACTTCACTTTCACGCATTGGAGAAGGAAATGGCAACCCACTCCAGTATTCTTGCCTGGAGAATCCCAGGGACGGGGGAGCCTGGTGGGCTGCCGTCTATGGGGTCTCACAGAGTCGGACACAACTGAAGCGACTTAGCAGCAGCAGCAGCAGCAGCTTTACATATATATATAATGGGATATTATTCAGCCATAAAGAATGAAATAATGCCATCTGCAACAACATGGATGGACCCTGAGATTGTCATGCTAAGTGAAGTAACTCAGACAAAGACAAATATATGATTGTCACTCACATGCGGAATCTAAAAAGATGATACAAACGAACTTATTTACAAAACAAAAACAGACTCACAGACTTGGAAAACAAATTTAGAGTTACCAAAGGGAAAGATGTTGGGGGGAGGGATAAATTTGGAGCTCGAGATTGACATATACACTCCAGTACTTTGGCCACCTCATGCGAAGAGTTGACTCATTGGAAAAGACCCTGATGCTGGGAGGGATTGGGGGCAGGAGGAGAAGGGGACAACAGAGGATGAGATGGCTGGATGGCATCGCTGACTCGATGGACGTGAGTCTGAGTGAACTCTGGGAGTTGGTGATGGACAGGGAGGCCTGGCGTGCTGGGGTCCCTGGGGTCGCACAGAGTCAGACATGACTGAGTGACTGAATTGAACTGATATACAAAATATATAACCAGGGAATTCCCTGGTGTTCCAGTGGTTAGGATTTTGTGCTCTCACTACCAAGTGCTGGAGTTTGGTCCCTGATCGGGGAGCTTAAATCCTACGAGCCGGGTGGCATGGTCATAAATAAATAAATAAATAAGGACTTCCCTGGTGGTCCAGTTGTTAAGAGTTTGCCTGCCAATCAGGGGGAAGGGGTTCAATCCCTGGTCCAGGAAGATACTACATGCCTCGGGGCAACTAAGCCCATGAGCCACAACTACTGAAGCCGGCACTCTAGAGCCTGCATGATGCAAATACTGAGCCCAAGTGCCGCAACTACTGAAGTCACTGTGCCCAAGAGCCCGCGCTCTGGAAGAAGAGAAGCTACCACAATGAGAAGCACGTGTAACACAACCAGAGAAGATCTGAGAACAACAACAAAGACCCAATGCAGCCGAAGATAAATTAAAAAAAATTTTTTAAGCTTAAAAATAAAAAGCACTTACTGTATAGCACAGGGAACTCACTCAATATGGTAATAACCTATATGGGGAAAGAATCTGAAAAAGAATGGATATATGTATAACTGAACCACTTTGCTGTATAACTGAAACTAACACATCATTGTAAAACAACCAAATCCAAATATAAAAATTAAAATTAAAAAAAAAGAACAATCTAGGTAGAGACCTGGCAAAAGTCTGTAAAAATTAAAGTACACAATTTAAATAATAGTTCAGGGAAAAGAGTAAGAAATATCTCGGGGTATTGAATGTTTTAACTGCTAGACAAATGACAACACACATTTGGACCTGAATAGGCATTAGAAAACAACGTAGGGACCTCCCTGGCAGTCCAGTGGTTAAAGCTCAGCATTCCCATTGCAGGGGCATGGGTTCAATTCCTGGTCCTGGAATTAAGATCCTGCATGCCACATGGCAGGACGAAAAAAGAAAAGCAATGGAATTAACAACACTGCTTTATGCAAGAGCAAATTCTAAGAGTTCTATCACAAGAAAAAAATATTTATTAAAAAATTTTCTACCTGCATGACATGATGGATTGTTACTAAACTTATTGTGATCATTTCATGATGTATGTAAATAAAATCATTATGCTGTACACCTTAAATTTATACAGTGCTATATGTCAGTTATATATCAATAAAACTGGAAGAAAAAAGATCTCAAAAATATAGCTAGATTTAGACAACAAATAGGCTGAAAGCATCATTCCTTTATTCATTCACTTATTCAACAAGAGAATGACTACTATCAGAAGACTGCATTTACTTGTCAATTCTGAGCAGTTATCTGAGAAAAACACTGAAAACTGCCTGTGAATTTTAGGGTCTTTCAGATGGTGTAGGCTATCTTTGGGGGAAAAGCCTGATTATTAAGGACAAATTTGCTTAAATGCCTTTCTCATTTTTTTGCTTTGTGTCTCAGGGGCCCACACTGGGTGTAGGAGAGACTTCTTCCCTTACAATTGCTGTGGGGAAAATTTTTGCAATTGCCTGTAGTTCAGTGGGGTTTTCTTGGTTATCTGCATCTTGTTCATCTGGGTTATGTATATCTTGTTCGTCTGGGTTATCTACTTTGCTCCTCAGATCAGTTTGAGCCAGTGCTGTTAGTTCTTCCCCAAATCATGTGAGAGGGGGAGAGCTTGATAGATTTTGTGGGTTTTTTTCATTTTTAAAAAATTTTATTTTTAATCGGAGGATAATTACAATATTGTGATGGTTTTGGCCATACATCAACATGAATCAGCCATAGTTAATAAAAATTTGGAATGTTTCGAGAATTTGCGTGTTGTCCTTTTGCAGGGGCCATGATAATCTCTGTATTATCCCAATTTTAGTATATGTGCTGCCAAAGCAAGCACTTATTTTTGTTTTTGACTAGAAAATAGCCGCATGCATATTTCAAATGCTATTATTTTTAGCCAATTAGTTTTCTTCTCCACGTACTTGGGGGCTGGCAAACTCTGTCAAGGGCCAGATGGTAAATATTTTAGACTTTTCAGGCCAAGTGGTCTACTGTAGCTATTCAGTGCTGCTGTGAAAGCACCTGAAGACAGTACATAAATGAAGGAATGTGGCTGTGTTACAAAAAAATTTACTTGTGAAAATAGGTGGCAGGCTGGCTTTGGCCTGGAGGCATCGTTTACCAACTCTTGCTTTTACTGGTTTACTTTTAGATTTTCTTTATACATCATGTAAAAAACGTACTTATAAAAGCTAACATTACTGAGCAATACCTAGTCTATTCCAGATAGACTACTAAGCACTTTATATGCATTATTTCATACAATTGTCTCAAGCTTTGACATGGATACTATCATCCTCCTTTTACAGAATGTTCAGCTGAGGCTTAGAGAGCTTCAGTGACATGCTCAAGGTTATACAGGTAGGCACTGGCAGAACTATTATTTGAACCAAGGCCAATATGAGTATCTTTTACCAAGTTAATAAGTTGCTAGTTCTTATTTCCATTAATTTCAGTTTAAATGGACTATAAGAAAAGACAACCATCCATTGATGGATGAATGGATAAAGAAAATGTGGTTCTTGCCACTTGCAACAACATGAATGGATGCAAAAGATATTCTGCTCTGTGAAGTAAATCAGACAGAGAAAGACAATACCCCATGATTTTACTTACATGTGGAATCTGAAGAACAATAAATGAATTAACAAAACAGAAAACAAACTCATGGATACAGAGAACAAATGGGGCTGCCAGATGAGGAGAGGAAGTGAGAGGTTGGGCAAAACAGATGAAAGAGATCAGGAGGTATACACTCACAATTATAAGTCATGGGGATGTAATGTATAGCATAATCTGTAATGAATGTAATGTATAGTCAATAATATTCTTTTACAGACATAATATTGCCATGCAATAATCGTGCATGGTGACAGATGGCTACTAGACTTACCAGGCTGACCATTTTGTAATGCATAAAAATATCATGTTGTACATGATGCAAATAGTGTATATGAGCTATACATCATATGAGAAAAATTTAAAGCAACAGCTGCACATGAAGTAATTTGCTGACAAACCATTGAACCAGGTCAAAGCTATAATAAGGGAAGATTAACCTAAAAACATATATTTTCCAAATCATAGTTACAGCTATACCTATATATATATATTGATGGCTTCTCTGGTGGCTCAGTGTTAAAGAATCCATCTGCCAATGCAGGAGACTCGGTTTCGATCCCTTAGTTGGGAAGATCCTTTGGAGAAGGAAATGCAACCTGCAACAATATTCTTGCAGGGGAAATCCCATGGACAGAAGAACCTGGCAGGCTACAGTCCATGGGGATGCAGAGAGTCAGAGGTGACTTAGGGACTACACAACAACAATATATATAGATACGTAGATGTTAAGATGAAAATTATCCATTTTGTGGACACATGTATATGTATAGCTGAGTTCCTTGCTGTTCACCTGAAACTACCACAACATTGTTAATTGGCTGTACCCCAAAACAAAATAAAATGTTTAAAGTTACAAATTAAAATTATCCATTTTGTAGCTAAGTTGTCATTGCAGTATTTCTAAATACTTTTCATAGTTATCTCCATTGCAGGTCTGTTTTTGATTATTACAATCAGTTGCCAATCATAAGACATGAAGAGAGAACAAATATGTTAGGGCAACAATATTTTTTAAAATGGCCCAGTGTACATGTAATAGATTCATTAATAAGGTAAGTGTCAGTACACAATGAAGCCTTTTAGTCATTTTGCACATCAGAGAGATGTGATCTTTGGGGGAAAAAGTCAATTGGGGGTTATAAGATCATTTCAAGTTGTTTTTTTAATCATTACCTATTATTTTGTGACTTTGAAAAAACTTAAAAATAGGAGAGACAATTCAAGAAAGCAACCAAGAACCTTATGTCAAGGAGAAATCCCAGGGAAAGTATTGCTCTCATAAAAAAAATTTGCTCATACCACTCAATCACGCACTTTAAGGCAGTAACTTCTCAGTGATCGAGTAGGGATAGAAAGAAATGGATAAATTCAAAGTGTACTTTGGAAGTAGAATCACAGGATATGCTAGAGGATTATGTAGAAGGCATGAGGGGGAAAGGAGTCAAGAACCATATTAAGTTGAAGTGTGCAGGAGACCCGCATTTCGAGGGAGATGTGGAGTTAGAATGAAGACTTCTGTTTAGGTCATAGTGAGTTTAGGACGCTAAGATGCTTGAGAAGGAATGATTGCTAACAGCGCCCTTTAATCAGATTTTCCAAGGAAAGTGAAGGGGATCAAGAGGAGGCAAAGAGGGGAGGGAGTTGTACTGGGGATGTGAGATGTCTCTGCATCTCAGCTCCTCTCATTTCTCCATCCCTCTTGAGAACTGACTCTAGAACAAGTCCTCTGTTATAAGCCATTCTTGGTATGGCCAATTTGTTCTCAACCTTATTCAACCTCATACTTTCACTTTATAACCATTCATTCATTTGCTTTACAAATACTAAATGAGCTCTTTCTGTGGGCTACTCTCTGGGCCACACTCTAGAACATAACCTGTAAGGCACAGCTTCTTAAATCCTGATAGCTTTTCCTCTTCTCAACTGAATTCATCCTGATCTAAAGATAAAATTCAAGTGTAACAAGAACTGGTCTTAAAACTAGACTTTAGGGGCTTCCGTGGTGGTCCAATGGTAAATGATCCACCTGCCAATGCAGGAGACACAGGTTTCATCCCCGGTCTGGGAAGATCCCACATGTGGGGGACAACTAAACCTGTGTGCCATAACTACTGAGCCAGCACTCTAGAGCCCAAGAACCTCAACTACTGAAACCTGCGCGTGGAGCACCCATGCCTGCAACAAGAGAAACTGCTGCAATGAAAAGCCTACACACCAGAACTAGGGAGCAATCCCCACTCACTGCGGCTAGAGAAAGCGTGTGCAGCAACGCAGGCCCAGCGCAGCTAAAAATAAAAAATATTAAATCATAAAAAACAGCCTTTAGTCTCATAGCTATCCACATACTTTCCCCTTTGCCATTCCTCTCTATAGTGACTTTTCCTGTTTGAAGACTTTGCCTTTAGTTATTGGCAGAAAGTTTCACTGGCTGCTTGGTGGCCTCCACCTTTTTACTCATATAGCCTGTGCAACAAACTGCTTTCTGAGCTTCCCAGAGACAGCTGCTCTCCCAGACCTTGTTGCTTGTCTGGATGATTAATTAATTCTTAAACTTTTTGGTTTCAAGTTCTCTTTGCACTGAAAATGGAGGATGCCAGACAGCCATCATTCATGTGCGTCTGTGCTTAGTCGCTCAGGCATATCTGACTCTTTGCGACCTCATGGATGGCAACCAGCCAGCCTCCTCTGTCCATGAGGATTCTCCAGGCAAAAATACTGGAGTGAGTTACCATGCCCTCCTCCAGGGGATCTTTCCAACTCAGGGATCGAACTGGGGTCTCCTGCATTGCAAGAGGACTCTTTACCAGTTGAGCCACCAGGGAAGCTCACAATTTATGTAGGTTGCATATTTTATGTTTATTTGAAATTCAATTTAAGGAAATTTCAGTAATTTGTGTTAATAATAAACCCATTGAAATTTTTTTTGGCTACACTCTAAGGTTCATGGGATCTTAGTCCATTGACCAGATGTTGAACCCAGGCCTCCTGCAGTAGAACTACAGAGGCTTAACAACCTGACTACCAGGGATGGCCCTAGATTTAAACAATTTTATGAAAGATTGTTTCCCAGAAAAAGTGGCATATTTTACAGTTTTGCAAACATCTTTAATGTCTGACAATAGGAAACAAATTGATTCTCATAACTGGTGTGATGTAACATGTCATGTAGCCTTTGGAAAATTCCACTATACATCTGTGAGAGCATGAGGGAACAAAGTAATGTCTTATTATTATGATAGCAGTTTCATGGGATCTCTTGCCCAGCCTGAGGTTCCCTGGCCACCAGTTTTAGAACTGCTGCAATCTGTGATCTACAAAATATAGAAACGGCTCATACAACTTAATAACAACCAACCAAATGGAAAAAAAATGGGCAGAAGACAAACAGACATTTCTCAAAGAAGACATACAGTTGGCCACAGACATATGGAATGCTCAACATCACTAATTATTAGAGATTCAAGAGTCATTAGAGAAATGCAAATCAAAACTATAATGAAGTACCAACACACACCAGTCAGAATAGCCCTCATTAAAAAGTCTACAAATAACAAATGCTGGAGAAGACGTGGAGGAAAGGGAACCCTCCCACAGTGTTGGTGGGAATGTAAGTTGCCACTATGGAAAACAGTATGAAGGTCCCTCAGAAACTAGAATTACCATATGATCCAACAATTGCACTCCTGGGCATACATCAGACAAAATGATAATTCAATAAGATACATGTACCCCTATGTTCATAGCAGTACTGTTCACAATAGCCAAGACATGGAGGCAACCTAAATGTCCATCAACAGGTAAGTGGATAAAGAACATGTGGTATACATACAGTGGAATACTATTTAGCCATAAAAGAATGAAATAATGTCATTTGCAGCCACATGGATGCAACTAGAGATTTTCATACTAAGTGAAATAAATCAGAGAAAGACAAATACCACATGATATCATATCACTTTTATGTGGACTATAAGGCACAAGTGAGTGAGTGAAGTGAAGTCACTCAGTCGTGTCCGACTCTGCGATCTCATGGACTGTATCCTACCAGGCTCCTCTGTCCATGGAATTTTCCAGGCAAGAGTACTGGGGTGGGTTGCCATTTCCTTCTCCAGGGGATTGAACCCAGGTCTCTCACATTGCGGGCAGACACTTTACCATCTTTGCCACAAGTGAACCTGTCTGCAAAACAGAAACAGGTTCACAGAGAATAGACTTGTACTTTCCAAGCAGGTTGTGGGGGAGAGGGAGGGATGGACTAGAAGTTTGGGGTGCATAGATGCAAACTATTACATGTAGAATGGAAAAAGAAAAGCTCTTACTGTATAGCACAGGGGACTATATCCAATCTGTTGAGATAAATCATAATGGAAAAGAATATGAAAAATAATCAGTTCAGTTCAGTTCAATCACTCAGTCCTGTCTGACTCTTTGTGACCCATGGGCTGCTGCACACCAGGCCTCCCTGTCCGTCACCAACACCTGGAGCTTACTCAAACTCAAGTCCATTGAGTCGGTGATGCCATCCAACCACCTCATCCTTTGTCATCCCCTTCTTCTCCCGCCCTCAATCTTTCCCAGCAACAAGGTCTTTTGAAATCAGTCAGTTCCTTGCATCAGGTGGCCAAAGTATTGGAGTTTCAGCTTCAGCATCAGTCCTTCCATGAACACTCAGGACTAATCTCCTTTAGGATGGATTGGTTAGATTTCCTTGCAGTCCAAGGAACTCTCAAGAGTCTTCTCCAACACCACAGTTCAAAAGCATCAATTCTTCGGTGCTCAGCTTTCTTTATAGTCCAACTCTCACATCCATACATGACCGCTGGAAAAATCATAGCCTTGACTAGTCGGACCTTTGTTTTCAAAGTAATATCTCTGCTTTTTAATATGCTGTCTAGGTTGGTCATAATTTTCCTTCCAAGGAGTAAGCATTTTTTAATTTCATGGCTGCAGTCACCATCTGCAGTGATTTTGCAGCCCCCTAAAATAAATCTGTCACCATTTCCACTGTTTCCCCTTCTATTTTCCATGAAGTGATGGGACCAGACGCCATGATCTTAGTTTTCTGAATGTTGAGTTTTAAGCCAACTTTTTTACTCTCCTCTTTCACTTTCATCAAGAGGTTCTTTGGTTCTTCATTTTCTCCCATAAGAGTGGTATCATGTGCATATCTGAGGTTATTGATATTTCTCCTGGCAAACTTGATTTCAGCTTGTGCTTCCTCCAGCCCAGCGTTTCTCATGATGTACTCTGCATATAAGTTAAATAAGCAGGGTGACAATACACAGCCTTGACATATTCCTTTTCCTATTTGGAACCAGTCTACTGTTCCACGTCCAGTTCTAACTGTTGTTTTCTGACCTGCATACAGATTTTCAAGAGGCAGGTCAGGTGGTCTGGTATTCCCATCTCTTTCAGAATTTCCACAGTTTGTTGGGATCCACACAGTCAAAGGCTTCAGCAGAGTTGATAAAGCAGAAATGCATATGTATATAACTGAGTCACTTTGCTATACAGCATGAGTTAATACAACATTGTAAACCAACTATGCTTCAATTAAAAAAAAAAAACTGCTGCCCTAGCCTGTGTTGGGCAAGGTGCAGAGTGGATGTTGAGAGTTAGAATTTAGGAAAGTAATGTGGCTGCTCTAGATCTCCCATATTTGAAGAAAATATAGCCTCCTCTCTTATTTAGTCCACATTTTTATCACAGCATGTATTGGGGCTCATGGCAATGCTGGGTTCTTTCAACTCTGACAGAGCTGTTCCACTGTTGTTTTCATTCCTATTACTGTAGAGTCACTGAAAGGTACTAGGGGTTCCCCCTTACCTAGGTAATTGGTCAGAATCCTGTGATAGTTTTGCAAAATCTTCCATGGGATACGTACTAAATTTTAGAGGAATCTATATTTTCTTTAAATGGAAGACCTAGACCAGTCTAATGTCACTGCAGCCACATTAGTTTTCTGAACTAACTCTCAACATGCCCAGAACCTTAGAAGTGTTGGCAACATGATAGAATTTAGACTAGAGTCAGTTTCCTATTGAGTCATCGAGTTACTTCAGTGTTACTTTTCCTCACTCTTAAAACTAATTGTTGGGAGAAAGACTACATTCTGTCTGAGCTACTAAAAGGTGGGAGTTTTTGAGTGAGCAAGCAAAGGAACCTGTTGTTTTTTCTCCCTTCCCCCTGCTACAAAAGCAGGGACCCCAGTAAGGCCTTGTCTAAAAATATACTGAGTTTTTTTTTGAGATTTCTTTTGTTACAACAGTTGTTATTTTCTTTTTAATCTTTCTAGATTTACATATAAATAGTGGAATATTATTCATCCATAAAGAAGAATGAAATAATGCCATTTGCAGCAATATGGATAGATCTAGAGATTACCATACTATTAGTAAGTCAGACAGAAAAGAAACATATCATATGGTATCAGTTTTATGTGGAATCTAAAAAGATGATATAAATGAACTTATTATAAAACAGAAACAGACTCACAGACTTTGAAGATAAACTTATCGTTACCAGAGGTAAAAGGTAATGGGGAGGGATAAGTTAGGAGTTAGGGACAAACATATATACACTACTATATATAATATTGATAATCAGGGAATTTGTTGGTGGTAGAGTGGTTAGGATGTTGCAGTCTCCCTGCCAAGGGCCTGGGACAATCCCTGGTTGGGGAACAAAGATCCTGCAAGCCAAGCAGTGTGATCATAAATAAAAAAAATAAAATAAAATAGATAACCAGATAACCACAAGGACCTAGTGTATAGCACAGGGAACTCTACTCAATATTCTGTAATAATTTATATGGGAACAGAATCCGAAAAAGCATAGATATATGTAAAACTGAATCACATCACTGTACATCTGAAACTAACACAGTATTATAAATCAACTATATCCCAATATAAAGATTAAATTAAAAAAGAACAATTTAGGTAGAGACCAGGCAGAAGTCTGAAAATCAAATAAAAGTATATGATTTAAATAACAGTTCAGGGAAAGGAATAAGCAATACCCCAGGGTATTCAACGCTTTAACTGTTAGACAAATGACAACATACCCATAACTTCTGGCTAGTTAGAACCTAAATAGGCATTAGAAAACAGTGGAATTAATAACACTGATGTTTGTGATATATGAAAGCTGTTGAGAGTAAATCCTGTATTCTTATCACAAGGACAAAGTATTTCTTTCTTTTGTTTTATATCTGCATGAGATAGTCAGTTCAGTTGCTCAATCGTGTCCAACTCTTTGCGACCCCATGGACTGCAGTACTCCAGGCTTCCCTGTCCATCACCAACTCCCAGAGTTTACTCAAACTCATGTTCATTGAGTGGGTGATTTGCCATCCAACCATCTCATCCTTTGTCATCCCCTTCTTCTCCTGCCTTCAATCTTTCCAAGCATCAGGGTCTTTTGAAATGAGTCAGTTCTTCACATCAAGTGGCCAAAGTATTGCAGCTTCAGCATCAGTCCTTCCAATGAATATTCAGGACTGATTTCCTTTAAGATGGACTGGTTGGATCTCCTTGCAGTCCAAGGGACTCTCCAGAATCCTCTCCAGTACCACAGTTCAAAAGCATCAATTCTTCAGTGCTCAGCTTTCTTTACAGTTCAACTCTCACATCCATACAAGACTACTGGAAAAACCATAGCTTTGACCAGATGGACCTTTGTTGGCAAAGTAATGTGTCTGCTTTTTAATACACTTTCTAGGTTGGTCATAGTTTTTCTTCCAAATTTCATGGCTGTAGTCACCATCTGCAGTGATTTTGGAGCCCCCCAAAATAAAATCTGTCACTGTTTCCCCATCTATTCTCCATGAAGTGATGGGACCAGGTGCCATTATCTTAGTTTTCTGAATGTTGAGCTTTAAGTCAACTTTTTCACTCTCCTCTTTCACTTTCATCAAGAGGCTCTTTAGTTCTTCTTTGCTTTTTGCCATAAGGGTGATGTCATCTGCATGAGGTTATTGATATTTCTCCTGGCAATCTTGATTCCAGCCTGTGGTTCATTCAGCCTGGCATTTCTCATGATGTACTCTGCATGTAAGTTAAATAAGCAGGGTGACAACATACAGCCTTGATGTACTCCTTTCCTAATTTGCAACCAGTCTATTGTACCATGTTGAATTCTAACTGTTGCTTCTTGACCTGCATACAGATTTCTCAGGGGGCAGGTCAGGTGGTCTGGTATTCCCATCTCTTTCAGAATGTTCCAGTTTGTTATGATTCACACAGTCAAAGGCTTTGGCATAGTCAATAAAAAAGAAGTAGATGTTTTTCTGGAACTCTCTTGCTTTTTCGATGATCCATGCATGTTGGCAATTTGATTTCTGGTTCCTCTTGCCTTTTCTAAATCCAGCTTGAACATCTGGAAGTTCATGGTTCATGTATTGTTGAAGCCTGGCTTGAAGAATTTTGAGTATTACTTTGCTAGTGTGTGAGATGAGTGCAATTTTGCGGTTGTTTGAGCATTCTTTGGCATTACTTTTCTTTGGGATTGGAATGAAAACTGTCCTGAGGCCACTGCTGAGTTTTCCAAATTTGCTGGCATACTGAGTGCAGCACATTAACAGCATCATCTTTTAGGATTTGAAATAGCTCAACTGAAATTCCATCACCTCCACTAGCTTTGCTCGTAGTGATGCTTCCTAAGGCCCACTTGACTTCGCATTCCAGAATGTCTAGCTCTAGGTGAGTGATCACACCATCGTGGTTATCTGGGCCATGAAGATCTTTTTTTGTATAATTCTTCTGTGTATTCTTGCCACCTCCTCTTAATATCTCCTGCTTCTGTTAGATCCATACCATTTCTGTCCTTTATTGTGCCCATCTTTGCATGAAAAGTTCCCTTGGTATCTCTAATTTTCTTGAAGAGATCTCTAGTCTTTCTCATTTTATTGTTTCTTCTATTTCTTTGCACTGATCACTGTGGACGGCTTTCTTATCTCTCCTTGCTATTCTTTGGAACGCTGCATTCAAATGAGTATATCTTTCCTTTTCTTCTTGCCTTTCACTTTTCTTCTTTTCATAGCTATTTGTAAGGCTCCCTCAGACAACCATTTTGCCTTTTTGCATGATATGATCAATGTTCACTAAACTTATTGTTGTCATCATTTCATGATGTATGTAAATAAAATCATTATGCTATACACCTTAAATTTATACAGTGTTGTATGTCAACTATATCTCTATAAAACTGGAAGAAAAAAATCTCAAGATTTGTTTTGCTAGATTTAGACAACTAATAGGCTAACGGCATCATCCGTTCATTCATTCACGTATTCAACAAATGAATGCCTCCAATCAGAAGACTGCATTTACCTGTCAATTGTGAAGAGTTATCTGAGAAAAACATTGAAATTTGTTGTGAATTTTAGTTTCTTTCAGATGCTGTAGGCTATCTTTGGGGGTGAGAACTGGTTATTAAGGACAGGTTTGTTTACATACTATTCTCATATCTTTGCTGTTATTTTCGGGGGCCTACACTGGTTAAAGGAAAGACTTTTCTTCACCCCTTGCAATTGCCTTGGAGAAAGTTCCTGCATTTGCTTATAGTTCAGGGAGTTTTCTGTGTTATCTACATCTTGCTGATCTCTGCTTCTCAGGTCAGTTTGAGTCAGCGCTGTTAGTTTCTCCCTAAATCATGTGAGAAGACGGGTTTGATGGCTTTTGTAATTTCCTTTTCATTTTTGATTGGAAAATAGCCACCTCCACATTTCAAAGGTTATTTTTTAAAAGCAATAATTTTTCAGTTGGCCACTACTTTGATTTTACTGATTTTTAAAGTTTTGGCTGCACTGTGTCTTTGTTGCTGTGTGGGGAGGCTACTTTCTTGTTGTGGTATGTAGGCTGTAGGGCTTGCAGGCTTAGTAGTTGTGGGGTACCAGCTTAGTTGCCCTGTGGCATGTGGAATCTTCCCAGAGGAGGGATCAAACTTGTGTCCCCTGCATTGGCAAATGGATTCTTAACCAGTGGACCACCAAGGAAGTCTACAAATGTTATTTTTATTTGGGCCAATAAAATTTCTTCTTGTACTCGAGGGTTGGCAAACTCCATGTAAAAGTCCAGATGGTAAATATTTTACTTTTCAGACCATGCAGTCTATTGCAGCTATTCAATGCTGCTGTGAACTTGCTTGAAGACAATGTATACATGAAGGAATGTGGCTGTGTTACAATAAAAATTACTCGTGATGATAGGTGGCAGGTAAGATTTGGCCTGGTGGCATGGTTTATCAACTCTTGCTTTTACTGTTTTACTTTTGGAATTTCTTTATACTTTATATATACAGTGTAATTATAAGAGCTAATATTACTGAAAGTCTATTCCAGGTACTCTGCTAAGCACTCTATTTGCATTATTTCATAACTGTCTCAAACTCTGACATGGATACTATCATCTTCCTTTTATGGAATGTGCATTTGGGGCTCAGAGAGCTTCAATGACTTGCTCAAGTTCACATAGCTAGGAAGTGGCAGAGCTATTATTAGTTTTGGTTGTTGTTTTGGCTGTGCCACACAGCTTGTGGAGTCATTGTTCCCCAACCAGGGAATGAACTTGGGCCACAGCACTGAGTCCTAATTACTGGACCACCAGGGAATTCCCCAGAGCTATTATTTGAGCTATCGTCAATATGAGTTATCTTTTACCAAGTTAACAAGCTGCTGGTTTTATTAAATTTAAATGAACTATAAGAAAAAACAACTATGCATTGATGAATGGATAAAGATGTGGTATAAATACATAATAGAATGTTCAGTTCAGTCACTCAGTCGTGTCTGACTCTTTGCAACCCCATGGACTGCAGCACGCCAGGCCTCCCTGTTCATCACCAACTTCTGGAGCTTACTCAAACTCATGTACATTGAATTGATGATGCCACCCAACCATCTTATCTGTTGTTCCCTTCTCCTCTCGCCTTAAATCTTTCCCAGCATCAGGGTCTTTTCCAATGAGTCAGTTCTTCACATCAAGTGGCCAAAGTATTGGAGTTTCAGCTTCAGCATCAGTCCTTCCAATGAATATTCAGGACTGATTTCATTTAGGATGGACTGGTTGGATCTCCTTGCAGTCCAAGGGACTCTCAAGAGTCTTCTCCAACACCACAGTTCAAAAACATCAATTATTCGGTGCTCAGCATTCTTTATGGTCCAACTCTCACATCTATACATGACTGCTGGAAAAACCATAGCCTTGGCTAGACAGACCTTTGTTGGCAAAATAATGTCTCTGCTTTTTAATATGCTGTCTAGGTTGTTTTCATAGCTTTTCTTCCAAGGAGCAAGTGTCTTTTAATTTCATGGCTGCAGTTACCATCTACAGTGATTGTGGAGCCCCCCAAAATAAAGTCTCTCACTGTTTCCATTATTTCCCCATCTATTTGCCATGGAATGATGAGACCAGATTCCATGATCTTAGTTTTCTGAATGTTGAGCTTTAAGCCAACGTTTTCATTCTCCTCTTTCATTTTCATCAAGAGGCTCTTTAGTTCCTCTTCACTTTCTGCCATAAGGGTGGTGTCATCTGCCTATCTGAGGTTATTGATATTTCTCCTGGCAAACTTGATTTCAGCTTGTGCTTCATTCATCCCTGCATTTCACATGATGTACTCTGCATACAATTTAAATTAGCAGGGTGACAATATACAGCCTTGACGTACTCTTTCCCTATTTAGAAATAGTCTGTTGTTCCATGTCCAGTTCTAACTGCAGTTCTAACTTCTTGACCTGCATACAGATTTCTCAAGAGGCAGGTCAGGTGGTCTGGTATTCCCATCTCTTTAAGAATTTTCCATAGGTTATTGTGATCCACACAGTCAAAGGCTTTGGCGTAGTCAATAAAGCAGAAGTGGATGTTTTTCTGGTATTTTCTTGCTTTTTCAATGATCCAGTGGATGTTGGCAATAAGAATATTACTCAGCTATAAGAAAAGGATGAAATCACGCCACCTGCAACTACATGGCTAGATCCAGAGAGTATTTTGCTAAGTGAAGTCAGTCAGACAAAGAAAGAGAAATACCATGTAATTTCACTACACGTGTAATCTAAAATATAAAATGAATGAACAGAAACAGAGTCATGGATACAGGGAAAAAATTGATGGTTGCCAGATGAGAGAAGTGGTTGAGCAAAATATGGGAAAGAGATTGAGATACACAGTTACAAATCACAAGAATGTCATATCCAGCATAGGGAATATAGTCAATATTATTACTTATAGACAAATGTTACCATATAGTAACTTTGTATGGTGGTAGATGGTTACTAGATTTAGGGTGATCATGTCATAATGTATATAAATGTCAAACCATGTTATATACTTGAAACTAGCATTGTATATCAGCAATACATCAATAAAATGTTTTTTAAAGGAACAGCTACACCTGAAGTAAAATTGATGACAGGCCATTGAACCAGGCTGAAGCTATATTAAGGAAAGATTAACCTAAAATCTGATTATCCAAATCATAATTATAGATATACGTGTATACACACACACACGTAGATGTTTAAAAAATTCTCTACTTTGTAGCCTAGTAGCTGTTGCAGTATTTCTAAATTTTTCATAGGTACCTGCATTGCAGATCTGTTTTTGATTATCGCAATCACTTACCGATCATGAGATATGGAAAGAGAAAACTCAAATACGTTGGGGCAACGATATATTTTTTTAAGTGGCTCAGTGTATGTAGATGCATTTATCTGGTAAGTATCAGTACACAACCGGGCCTTTTAGTCTTTTAGTGGACTCTTGACCAGTGGACCATTTCAGAGAGATGTGATTGTTTTTTGGGGGAATCAATTGGGGGTCATAATATTCATTCAAATTGTTATCATTGCTAATTATTTTGAGATTTTGAAAAAAATCTAAAATAGAGGAAAAAATTCAACAAAGCAACCAGGAATTATGTGTCAAAGAGAAATCCCAGAGAAAGTATAGCTCTCACGGGGCGGGGGTGGGAATGTCGCCCATACAACCCAATGAGATTCTTTAAGTCAGTAACTTCTCAGGGAGGTCATGACCCAAAATTAATTTTTCATCTACAGGAAGTGACAAGAAAGCCTTATACATACTTCGCATAAAAACTAGGTTCAAAAATATAGTTAAGAAAAACCAACCAGAGAACCTGCTGGATGATAATGAGTTTCTGAACCTGACATGACCTGCAGCAGCCACTCACCCTCTATCAGTACGGAACCCTTTACCCCCATTTCCTTCTGCATTATCTCACTCACTCTTCCTCCACTGGTTATCTTAATCACTTTGGCTTTCCTGTTATCACCCTAAGTCAGGTTTTGTTATTAGGAGACTCATTATTCTCCAAAGTCATCTGTGATCTTCTTTGGATGACTTTTATGCTTTTAATTTTCACCCCACAGCTATTACTTGAACACTAAGAAAATGGTACAATCACATCAGAAATTATAAAAACGAAAACAGAATAATTGCCAGTCTACTGTACTGGGCTGATTACGCAAAACTATAGAATGACTTTGTTAACAACTTATTGTCCTTTTATACAGGAGTTTTGAACTTTGCTTCTGAATATTTAAGCTTCTGTTTGTTTTTCTCTGTCTGAAGCCCACAAAATCTAATTACATTCCACTTAAAAATAAGGGGAAATGATTCCGAAGCTCTTCTAGAAGAATACCTTAAGTTTCACTTGTTGAGGATGTGCCAGAGTGTTCCAGGTTGTAATTTAATTCAATTCCACAGGGCTGCTCTCACTTTTAAAAGAATTTATTTTTTAAATTCGAATATAACTGGTTGAAGATTGAGGAAGGAGTATATCAAGGCTGTATACTGTCACCCTGCTTATTTAACTTATATGCAGAGTACATCATGAGAAATGCCAGGCCAGATGAAGCTCAAGCTGGAATCAAGATAGCTGGGAGAAATATCAATAACCTCAGATATGCAGGTGACACCACCCTTATGGCAGAAAGTGAAGAGGAACTAAAGAGCCTCTTGATGAAAATGAAGGAGGAGAGTGAAAAAGTTGGCTTAAAGCTCAACATTCAAAACACTAAGATCATGGCATCTGGTCCCATCACTTCATGACAAATAGATGGGGAAACAGTGGAAACAGTGACAGACTATTTTCTTGGGCTCAAAGTGACTGTGAACAGCGACTATAGCTATGAAATTGAAAGATGCTTGCTCTTCGGAAAAAAAAAAAAAACCCTAACACAAGTCTAGACAGCATATTAAAAAGTCACAGACATCACTTTGTTGACAAAGGTCCATACAGTCAAAACTATGGTTTTTCCAGTAGTCATGTATGGATGTGAGAGCTAGACTATAAAGAAGGTTGAGCACAGAAGAATTGATACTTTTGAACTGTGGTGTTGGAGAAGACTCTTGAGAGTCCCATGGACATCAAGGAGATCAAACCAGTTAATTCTAAAGGAAATGAACCCTGAGTATTCATTGGAAGGACTGATGCTGAAGCTCCATTACTTTGGCTACCTGATGCAAAGAGCTGACTCATTGAAAAAGATCCTGATGCTGGAAAGATTGAAGGCAGGAGGAGCAAGGGGAGACAGGCTGAGATGGTTGAATGGCATCACTGACTCAGTGGACACGAGTTTTAGCAAACTCCAAGAGGTAGCGAAGGACAAGGAAAGCTGGTATGCTGCAGTCCATGGGGCTGAAAAGAGTCGGACATGACTGAGCAATTGAACGATAACATAATTGCTTTACAATATTATTGCTTTTACCTTCTTAATTTGAATATATATCTTATCACACAAACTTAGTAAAGCATATATATCAAATACAGTGGGTATGTTTGCAATGATCAGACTTGATATATGATTCTACATTAGAAATGAAAGTCACTTTGAGATTACTTGGGG
This sequence comes from Ovis aries, assembly GCF_016772045.2. NCBI lineage: Eukaryota > Metazoa > Chordata > Mammalia > Artiodactyla > Bovidae > Ovis > Ovis aries. The sequence goes on from NC_056078.1 coordinate 24,617,646, forward strand.
TGCTTACAGAAATTGGCAGACACCCTCCAGAGGAGATGATATTAGAGGCTTGGATGACCACTGTCAGCAGAGATGACACTAAGCTGCCAGAGATAGAACACAAATACCTTTCAAATATAATCTTTAAATTCAAGTCCTGACCGCTAATTAAGCTGCTTCTCATGTGGGCGACTCTGTTGTTCCAGGGTCAGCAGCAGGAATTTGTTTATATATTTAATGATAGTTAATGACTACTGAATAATTTGGATAATTAAGATATTTTTAATAGGTTGAATAGGGCATTGTTTGCTCGAGTCAAGTCCCAGGATCCATTTGCATCAGAACCATTTCAAGGCACTTAAAATGTAGGTTCCCAGGCTCCAGCCCCAAAATAATCAGCAACTTAGGGGTGGGAACCAGGTATCTACATTTTAGTAGAACCCCATTTGATTCTTACAAACATTAAGTGCAAGAAGTTCTGTTGTTCAAATTCAGAGAAGGAAGCTAGAGTGTATTAGAGTAGCTTCTATATGGAGACTCGTCCTGGACCACAAAGCTACTCTGTGCCTTTGGTTCCCAAGGAGTACCAAGACTGGGGACAGAATGTTCCCAGCAGCTGCAGGCAGCTGAGGAGCTGCAACCCTCTCCCAGGTCTCATAAGGCCCTCCTCCTGTATGAGGGGGAGCATTCTTTTGGGTGCATGCAAATGGAGGGCTGAGACTGGTAACCACTACACTAGGTCTTTCAGGGCTCAAGAGGAGGCCTCCTATGTGAAAGCTAAGGATCCCCTGGTGAACTCTGAAGAATCTTTTAGAATGCCTCAAGGGAGGCAAGGAAAAAGAAAGAGGTTGTTTGGCAAGAACACAGACTAGGCAAGCAGCAATTCTTGGAGGATCAATGGAAATGCTCAGTGGTTGTCCCAGGGGTGTGGTATTATATACTATGCATGTAAAGCCAGGACCATCTCTCAGGAGCTGGAAAAGCTTGAGGTGGAGCAAGTACTTAAGATTCTCCCACTTTCACATTCCAAGAAAGGGTGTATTCTGGTGACATTCTGCTCAAAAAGAATGAGTGCCTGCTTGTGGGGATGCCATCATTTTTCTGTTTGTAGAGCATCTTTTCCCTAGGAAAATGCCTTAACTGTAGACTAGAGACATGTTTGTAACTTGGGCCTGTCATTAACAATCTTCCTTTGGAGGGGATGCGAGTCACATGCCGCCTGGAACTCAGCATGCACTGAAAAATGTGCTCCTCCCTTCATATTTCTGTAGTAAGGCAGTCCAAGACACCAACATAGCAAATACAGCGCTTATGATCCAATATACCAAAGGGTGAGCACACGAAATATAGAGGACTTAGTCACTGGCCAGAAGTCCAGAGACCTCCATGCTGATCAGCCCAATGGGAACTTTTCAGTTCTCAGTCATTCGTTCGTGACCCTCCCCCATTTAAAGCCTTTTAACAATATTAATATTTCTTAGAAGTTAGCATGCACATAACAGGAAATCAAAAAACACAGGAAGCAAAAACCAAAGTCATCCATAATCACAAGCAGCTTACCTTTTGATATGTCCTTCTAGGTCCATTTATGTATTCATACAACTAAGCATCCATTTTTACATAATTAAGATCATACATTTATGTACCATGCTTTTTTTAACACAGTATGAAGATTTACCATTTCAGAGTCCCAAAGCTGTATTTTGATAACTAAGAATGCACACCAACTCAATTTGGAAGGAATAAAAAAATGTAATCCTGCTTTTCTTGGCAAACAAAAATTTTGGAAAAGACAAATATGGCAACAGACCTCTAGATAAAGATATTGGCAGTTATGATTAAAATACTACATTCTCTTAATGTTCAATTTAAAATGAATATAGTAAAGAGTACACAAAGTATAATGCTTCTAAGAGGATTTTTTATCTGATATAAGCTATTAAAGTATTAGCAAGGAGGTATATTTCCACTGAATTAATTAACAATGCATCCTATCGTTTAGCCGAGAAATGCATACACATTGACGGGTATCATTAAAATATAGACATAAACACATCCACACACATCCCTCCTGTTATACTTCCTCCTGCCACTCTGCTGCCAACCTAAGGAGCAAGTCCTGATGTACATTTCTCAGCAACCATTGAACAATTCCATGCCCAAAATATTTTTTTAAATCAATTATACCAAATATATTTACAAATTGATTAATTCATCCATGTTTTATCATACCTTGTAACCTCAGGACATCTAAAAAGCATCGTGCTGTGTCATGCTCAGATATGTCCAACTCCGCGATTAAACGCAACCCACGTCTCCTGTGTCTCCTGCATTGGCAGGCGGATTCTTTACAACTAGCACCACCTGGGAAGCCCTGTAACAAGCATGAGAAGCAAAAGTGTTAGTCATTCAACCATGTCTGACTCTTTGCGACCCCATGAACTGTAGCCCCCCAGGTTCCTCTCCTTGCTGTGGGATTTCTGAGGCAAGAATACTAGAGTGGGTAGCCATTCCCTTCTCCTTTGGATCTTTCCAACCCAGGGATTGAACCCAGGTCTCCTGTACTGCAGGCAGATTCTTTATTGTCTGAGCCACCAGGGAAGCCCCTAAAAAGCATAGATGTTGCAAAATAAAAGAATGAACCTTGGCCACAATAAACACAGGTACTTTACAAAAATGCACACACAGACCTATGGTTATAACCTATAACTGTCTTCTAAATATGGAGCCCTGCCCTTCACCCTTCCTCTTGCCCGCCCACAGAATTTCAGTGACTAGAATATAGAACTGTATTTAAATCCAATAGATGGATTAACATACACTCCCAGAGCACATAGCCCTTCCTAAAAAACAAACAAAAGCACATATATTCAGTTCAGTTCAGTCGCTCAGTCGTGTCCGACTCTTTGAGACTCTATGAATTGCAGCATGCCAGGCCTCCCTGTCCATCACCAACTCCCAGAGTTCACTCAGACTCACGTCCATCGAGTCCGTGATGCCATCCAGCCATCTCATCCTGGGTCATCCCCTTCTCCTCCTGCCCCCAATCCCTCCCAGCATCAGAGTCTTTTCCAATGAGTCAACTCTTCGCATGAGGTGGCCAAAGTACTGGAGCTTCAGCTTTAGCATCATTCCTTCCAAAGAAATCCCAGGGCTGATCTCCTTGCAGTCCAAGGGACTCTCAAGAGTCTTCTCCAACACCACAGTTCAAAAGCATCAATTCTTCGGCACTCAGCCTTCTTCACAGTCCAACTCTCACATCCATACATGACCATAGGAAAAACCATAGGCTTGACTAGATGGACCTTAGTTGGCAAAGTAATGTCTCTGCTTTTGAATATACTATCTAGGTTGGTTATAACTTCTCTTCCAAGGAGTAAGCGTCTTTTAATTTCATGGCTGCAGTCACCATCTGCAGTGATTTTGGAGCCCCCCCAAAATAAAGTCTGACTCTGTTTCTACTGTTTCCCCATCTATTTCCCATGAAGTGATTAAGGGACTATTTTATACTTCTACATTTAATATACTCTGGGCATTAGGATTTGCTTTTTTTTTTTTAACACACAGCAATATTAACTAGAATGCACAGATGGAACAATGGTTAGACCATCGCTTTGAACTTGTCCAAAGCCTGATGGGCACAGAGAGAACCTTTCTGTCTGCACTTCCTTCCCTGTCTCCTCCCCCATCCCCCACCACCCAGGGAACAGTCAGCTTGCTCTCCAAGACTCAAGTTTAACAGTTCCACTCCCCAAATACAACCAATCCTATGAATTAACAGAATACTTAGAAGGTGCTACTTTAACTGTCTACCTTCAACACTTGCGTACTTTTACACATCGAGAAAGATTCAGTCAGTTCAGTCGCTCAGTCGTGTTGGACTCTTTGTGACCCCATGAATCGCAGCACGCCAGGCCTCCCTGTCCATCACCAACTCCCAGAGTTCACTCAAACTCTCGTCCATCAAGTCCGTGATGCCATCCAGCCATCTCATCCTCTGTCATCCCCTTCTCCTCCTGCCCCTAATCCCTTCCAGCCTCAGAGTCTTTTCCAATGAGTCAACTCTTCGCATGAGGTAGCCAAAGTGCTGGAGTTTCAGCTTTAGCATCATTCCTTTCAAAGAAATCCCAGGGCTGATCTCCTTTAGAATGGACTGGTTGGATCTCCTTGCAGTCCAAGGGACTCTCAAGAGTCTTCTCCAACACCACAGTTCAAAGCATCAGGCTTCTCTGTCCATGGGATTCTCCAGGCAAGAATACTGGAGTGGGTTGTCATTTCCTTCTCCAGGGAATCTTCCCAACCCAGGAATCAAACCTGGGTTTCCTGCATTGCAGGCAGATTCTTTACCAACTGAGCTACAAGGGAAGGTGTATAACAGCAAGATACCTTTTTCAACCAGCAGGTAAACAAAACACTGTAAAAAGCAATTTCTAATGTTAGAGGGAAAATGGTACATTTGTGCATTACTTGTGGGAATATGAACTGCTACAATCCTTGAGGGGAAGAGTGTTGCATCATCTTCAAAGGAAAAATATGCATGTCATCAGCAGTCAGGAAAGAGGGCACAATTATGCTTGTAAAAATGAGCATATCGATATATAAAAATCTCTCTTCCAAACTGGGGGAGGGAATCTAAGTTAGCAGCATGGTGGGTGCCCTTCTACACCTTCATCTGTCCTCAAATACACATACTCAAACATATGAACATGTACATGGGTTCCTTCTCTTCTTTCACAAAAACAGAGTCATATTATACCTCTTACTCTGCAAACCTGCTCCCCCCACCCTGATTTAATGATTTATCATACACCTTTCTGCAGCTCAATACAGATTAATATAACTTTTTGAATAATCCGCTTCTGGTTCCACAGTGGGTATGTACATTGTTTATTCATCTATTTCCTATGACAAGTCAGATTATTTTCAGGTTTTATGTCACTGCAAACCGACATGCTTGTGAGTGAACCCTTACATTTGATACATGTTGGTGCTTTTATTTTTGTAGGATAGATTTCTAAAACTGGCATTACTGGATCAAAGGACAAGCATATAACACTTTATCAGAATATAACATGCCAGAAAGTATGCCATAAATGTACAGTTGTTCATAATTGAATTCTCACCAATACAACACAGTGTGAGCAGAACCCAGGTCAAGAAATAGAATACTACCAGCACCTGAGGAGCCCACCCTCTATATGCTTTTGGTCAATACTCCCAAGGGTGTATTACTCACACCCAAGGGTGCCCTCTTTCCTGACTGCTGATGACATACATATTTTTCCTTTGAAGATGCTGCAACACTCTTCTCCTCAAGGATTGTGGCAATTCATATTCCCACAAGTAATGCACAAATGTACCATTTTCCCTCTAACATTAGAAATTGCTTTTTACAGCGTTTTGTTTACCTGCTGGGTGAAAAAGGTATCTTGCTGTTATAATTTGCATTTTTCTGACCAACCAGTGAGGATGAGCACAATGGCACACATTCCTTATATACAGATGAGGAAACCAAGGCTCAGAGCAGAGCACTGATGTTGCCCAAGTCAATTTAACACTTGCTCCATTTCTGTGTTTAGCACAGTGCCTCGGGGCTCCACAAGGAATCAGAGATCCCTCCTGCATCAGTAAAGTTCCCTAAGCACACCTCATTCACACTGTAAAGGAAAGCAGAGTTAAGGTTGCATGCACATCCCACTTTACTCTGCTGGGCTAGGAGACAAACCTTGTTCTGCTCCTACAAATCTCCTGTGATTTTGTAGATTGGGCTCAAAGACTGGTTCTGATAGGGACAGAGTAATCCCACTAGGGGACTGTGAGAAAAAAGTATGGGAGACCCCTGTAAGTGAATGACTGCTCATTCACTTACAGTCTGCTGCTGCTGCTAAGTCACTTCAGTCATGTTCCACACTCTCCACGACCCCACAGATGACAGCCCACCAGTCTCGTCTATCCATGGGATTTTCCAGACAAGAATACTGGAGTGGGGTGCCATTGCCTTCTCCCCACTTACAGTCTACTTAACCACAAAACCAAGCAGACTTGCTTAGCCACAAACCCATGCAACAGAAGTATGAGATAGGCCTCCTCCCAAATAAAGCAACAGTGGAATGAGACCCACATCCTGCCCAGCGAGCTCAGTAAGATAATGATTCCCAGGACATGCTCCTCTGCACGCTGAAAACAAAAATATAAGGAAAAGATGTTATATTGAAACCTGAGGTGATTTACCACATTCAGTATATGTTACCACCTTTTTGCTCATTTCCACTGCACTTCAATATTCCTAATTTGACCATGCAGGGACAAGAAAACTTCCTTACCCGGTGTGGAGGAGGAGCTGATGATGAAAGCAGATCTTCTCCCGCTCCCTGCTTTTCCTTTGATTATAAAACAGTGGCCCACTAAGCTCTCAGAGTTCAGAGCTCCCTTTGCCCACCACCCTCCTATCAGCCTCACAAGCATCCTATTCTAATAAATCACTTCTTACCTATCACTTTGCCTCTTGCTGAATTAATTCTGCATTAAAACATAAAGAGCCAGGCTCGAAGCCCCAGCATCGCAACCCCACACACATTTCTGCTGGCTGGCCTGTGGAGGTAGGCGACTCATCCAGCTGGGCTGAGAAATCAAAGCATCATACGCAACACATGTCTACCGAGGGCCTGAAGGCCGCAAACACAAGTGGAAAGACTGGTGGAGTGAAACTCAGGAGGCTTGGGAGGGCATCACTTGCCCTCTCAGAGCCTATTTTCTCCTCCTAAGAAGCACTTGGAGGCACCAGATGCCTAGCCTGGGAAGGAGGCAGCCCTCTAGGACTGAGAACGCAGCACCGGTGGGACAAACCATTGTCCTCAGCTCTGAAACAGTCATAGCTTTAGGCAGGAGTGTCCGCGTCCAAATGAGGGTTTGCGTAGGGCAGCAGAGGATGAAGGTCACCTAGAGGAGGTGGGATGAGAGCTGAGCCCTGAAGGGAGGGGCAGGTAGGTTGCAGTGGCAGAAGGGAGAGTGGGAAAGGAGGGGTGGGTCAGTCTTAACACCAAGTGCCCAGGGAGAAAAATGGGAAACTGGCTGATGAAGATATTGAGAGAAACACCAGTAGAGACATGAAGCTGGAAAGATAGGCTGGGGCTGCTGGGTAGCCCATGAAGGACCTCAGTTTCCAGTGAGAAGTGTAGACTTGGCCTGCCGCTGAGGCAACAGATAACTACAGGCTAGGCAACAGATAAAATACAAGGTGTTTTAGTTTTCTAAGTCAAACTGTAACAAATTAGCACATACTTGATGACTGCTATAACAAATTACCAAAAACTTGCTGGCCTAAAATGACACAAACATATCATTTTACAGTTCTATAGGTTGAAAGTCTGACATGGGCCTCACTGGGCTTAAAACTAAGGTGTTGGCAGGGCTGCGTTCCTTTCTGGAGACTCTAGCAGAGAATCTGCTTCCTCACCTTTTCTAGCTTCTGCATTCCCTGGCTTGTGGCCCCTAATCCCAGCTTCACAGCTAGCAAAGATGAACTGAGTCCATCTCAGACCACATCACTCTGACCTTTTTGGCTGGCTTCCATTTTTAAAGGATGCTTGTGATTACACTGGTCCCACCTGGATAACCCAGGCCATGCCCAATTGTAAGATCATCTGACTATGTATTAATTCCATCTGCAACCTTAATTTCCCTTTGCTGAGTAAGGTAACAGGTTCCAAGGATTAGAATGATTAGGATGCTGTTAGGGAAATTAAAGGGGATTCCCAAGTGGCTCAGTGGTAAAGAATCCGACTGCCAATTCAAGAGAGGCAGCAGACGGGGGTTTGATTCCTGGGTTGGGAAGATTCCCTGAAGAAGGGCATGACAACCCACTCCAGTATTCTTGCTTAGAGAATCCCATGAACAGAGGAGCTTGGCGGGCTCCAGGCCATGGGGGCACAAAGAGTTGAATGCGAGCTAGCACACAAGAACCCACTCATGGAAATTAAAATAGAGGAAGGCTCCAGAAGCAGGAGAGCAGGCCTCTGATCCTGCTTCTGACCTGCATGGACACTGCCCAGGTTCTGTGCCTGCCCGAAAGCACAACTAGTCAGGTGGCATTTTAAATAAGAAAGGGAGTGGGTCTTGGAATTCTTGAGCCCCAGGAGGTCACAGTAATCACCCTCTTCCAACAACACAAAACATGACTCTACATATGGATGTCACCAAATAGTCAATACCAAAATCAGATTGGTTATATTCTTTGCAGCCAAAGATGGAGAAGCTCTATACAGGAGCTTACTGTGACTCAGACCATGAGCTCCTTATTGCAAAATTCAGAATAAAACTGAAGAAAGTAGGGAAACCCCTGGGCTTCTCAGGTGGCTCAGTGGTAAAAAATATGACTGCTAATTCAGGAGACGTGAGTTTGATCCCTGGGTTGAGAAAATCCCCTGGAGAGTAAATGGCAGCCCACTGCAGTATTCTTGCCTAGAAAATTCCATGGACAGAGGAACCTGAGGGGCTATAGTCTATGGGGTCCCAAAGGAGTCAGACACAACTTAATGACTAAACAACAAAGGGAAAACCACTAGGCCATTCATGTGTGACCTAAATCAAATCCCTTATGATCATTCAGTGGAAGTGACAAATGGATTCAGTGGATTAGATCTGATAGACAAAGTGCCTGAAGAACTATGGGTGGAAGTTTGTAACACTGTACAGGAGGCAGTGACTAAAACCATCCCCAAGAAAAAGAAATGCAAGAAGGCAAAGTGGTTGTCTGAGGAGGCTTTACAAATAACTGAGGGAAAAGAGAAGTGAAAGGCAAAGGAGAAAGGGAAAGATATACCCAACTAAATGCAGAATTCCAGAGAATAGCAAGGAGAGATAAGAAGGGCTTCTTAAATGAACAATGCAAAGAAATAGGAGAAAACAATAGAATGGGAAAGACTAGACATCTCTTCAAGATAATTGGAGATATTAAGTGAATATCTCATGCAAAGATGGGTACAATAAAGAGTAGAAATGGCAAAGATCAAACTGAAGAAGAGGAGATTAAGAAGAGGTAGCAGGAATACACTGAAGAACTATACAAAAGAAGGTCTTAATGACCCAGATAACCACGATGGTGTGGTCACTCACCTAGAGCCAGACATCCTGGAGTGTGAAGTCAAGTGGGCCTTAGAAAGCATTACCATGAACTAAGCTAGTGGAGGTGGTGAAATCCCAGCTGAGCTATTTCAAATCCTAAAAGATGATGCTGTTAAAGTGCTGCACTCAGTATGCTAGCAAATTTGGAAAACTCAGCAGTGGCCACAGGACTTGGAATGGTCAGTTTTCATTTCAATCCCAAACAAAGGCAATGCCACAGAATGTTCAGACTTCTGCACAACTGTGCTCATTTCTCATGCTAGGAAGGTAATGCTCAAAATCCTTCAAGCTAGGCTTTAACAGTACATGAACTGAGAACTTCCAGATGTACAAGCTGGGTTTAGAAAAGGCAGAGGAACCAGAGCTCATAGAGAAAGCAAGGGAATTACCGAAAAACATTTACTTCTGCTTCACTGACTATGCTAAAACCTTTGACTGTGTGGCCAGACCACCTTACAGTACATCAAGGCTATATATTGTCACCTTGCTTATTTAACTCATACGCAGAGCACATGATGTGAAACGCCGGGCTGGATAAAGCACAATCTGGAATCAAGATTGCTAGGAGAAATATCAATAACCTTAGCTATGCAGATGATCGGAGAAGGCAATGGCACCCCACTCCAGTACTCTTGCCTGGAAAATCCCATGGACAGAGGAGCCTGGTGGGCTGCAGTCCATGGGGTCGCAAAGAATCAGACATGACTGAGCAACTTCACTTTCACTTTTCACTTTCATGCATTGGAGAAGGAAATGGCAACCCATTCCAGTGTTCTTGCCCGGAGAATCCCAGGGACAGAGGAGCCTGGTGGGCTGCCGTTTATGGGGTCGCACAGAGTCGGACATGACTGAAGTGACTTAGCAGCAGCGTGCAGATGATACCACCCTTAAGGCAGAAAGTGAAGAACTAAAGATCCTCTTGATGAAAGTGAAAGAGGAGAATAAAAGAGCTGACTTAAATCTCAACATTCAAAAAACTAAGATCATGACATCTGGTCCCATGACTTCATGTCAAATAGATGGGGAAACAATAGAAACAGTGACAGACTTTATTTTCTTGGGCTCCAAAATCATGGTGGATGGTGACTGCAGTCATGAAATTAAAGATGTTTCCTCCTTGGATGGAAAGCTATGACAAACCTGAGCCTGCACACTTAGTCGTGTTCGACTCTTTGTGACTCCATGGATTGGAGCCCACCAGGATCCTCTGTCCATGAAGTTTTCCAAGCAAGAATACTGGAGTGGATTGCCATTTCCTCCTCGAAGGGATCTTCCCAACCCACGGATCGAGTCTGCGTCTCTTGCCTCTCCTGAATCGACAGGCCAATTGTTTACCAGCTGAGCCACCAGGAAAGCCAAACCTAGACAGCATATTAAAAAGCAGAGACTTTGCTGACAAAGGTCTGGATAGACAAAGCTATGGTTTTTCTAGTAGTCATGCATGGATGTGAGACCATAAAGAAGGCTGAGCGCCAGAGAATTGATGCTTTTGAATTGTGGTGTTGGAGAAGACTCTTGAGAGTCCCTTGGACTGCAAGCAGATCCAACCAGTCCATTCTAAAGAAAATCAGTCCTGAATATTCACTGGAAGGACTGATGCTGAAGCTCCAATACTTTGGTCATCTGATGCGAAGAGCGAACTCACTGGAAAAGACCCTGATGCTAGGAAAGACTGAAGGCAGGAGGAGAAGGGGAAGACAGAGGATGAGATGGTTGGATGGCATTATTGACTCAATGGACGTGAGTGTGAGCAAACTCAGGGAGACAGTGAAGGACAGGGGAGCTTGGCGTGCTGCAGTCCATGGGGTCACAATGAGTCAGATACAACTGAGTGCCTGAGCAACAACAAAAGTGAGCCTGGCACTTATTTAGCACTCAGTCGATGTCACCCATTTCTGTTGTTACTGGAGCTTGGGGCCAGGGTGACCGGGCAAGTAGCGGTGTAATTGGCAGGAATAGGGATGTAAAGGGTGGAGGCGGGGAAGGAGAGTGAGACCAGTTTGGTAGGGTCCTAGTGAGTTGAGCCACACAGAGTGACCAGCTGGGCTGGAGCTCCTGGGTCAGGTCCCAGCTGGAGGTCAAGGTTAGTGAGCCACTGATTCACACAGGGAAATGGAAGGTGTAAAGGCCAAGAATGCCACCTCTGCAAGCGCAGAAACAGAGTTGTGGGGCCCCAGCTCTGAGAACAGTACTGGACACCAAGCAGCGCTCAGTCAGTGTTTGGTGGGGTGGCTGATGCTCTCTGGAAGGAAATTTTCTGCTCTGGACTGGAAGTGGAAATGGACCAGGGAAAGGGAAGGACAATCCGTGCTGGGGCTACAGAGAGGAAGGGATGGCTCTGACACTAGGAGATGAACAGGAATGCTGATCTCTTCTGAAAACATTTGCTCTTAATCAACAAAGGGATCCTCTGAAGCTTTGGTTGAAACAACCATCTGTTAAATTGGGACCACTGAAAGAGACTCCAGATCTGGACAAGCAAGGTTCAAAAAGCGGTCTTGGCTGTGCTCTGGCCCTCTAGGTGACCCTTTACATTTAGTTGTTCATTTACATACATAGGTTACCTTGCCCCTGAGCTGTCTTACTTCCTGTTGTGGGAAGGAGAGGTGTATTTTCATGTGATTCTTTTTTTTTTTTGATGTGGACCATTTTTAAAGTCGTTTTGAATTTGTTACAATATTTCTTGTGCTTTATGTTTTGGGTTTTTTGGCCATGAGGCATGTGGGATCTTAGTTCCCAGATCAGGGGCTGAACCCACAACCTCTGCATTTGAAGGCAAAGTCTTAACTACCAGACTGCCAGAGAAGTTCCCTCATGCGGTTCTTCTTTTTTTTTTTTTTTAATGTTGATTTATTTGCCTACATCAGGTCTTAGTTGCACGGTATGGAATCTTCAATGTGGCATTCGGGATGTTTCGTTGCAGCGTGTAGGCCTAGTTGCTCCGCAGTATGTGGGATCTTAGTTCCTCAATCAGGGATTGAACTCATGCCCCCGGCTTTGGAAGGTGGATTTTTAATCTAGTGAAGTCCCGTCATGTGATTCTTGAACTTGGGATTTACAGTAGAAGATAACTGACACACTAGTCTTTCCGTGATTCCTCTTCATGGAAGAATAAAGAGAAGGTACAGGACAGACTCTCACATCTCTACCGTCGGCATCTGTTCCTGTCACAGACGTGCATAGGGTGTGGGAATGGGAGCCTTCTGTATTCACCCTCACCTTGGCCCAATGCTCTCCTTTTCCAGAATGTGCATATAGTCCATTGTCTTGGAGGCAGCAGATGTGTATTCCCATAAATTTTCCGTCAAAGCTGGGATGGATATTTTTTAGATCAGTATGATTTTTAAAAGGTCGTTTTTTCTTAATTTCAAATTTTATTTCATGCCTCTTAGGGCAATATCAGTGGCTGAAAATGACTGGATAATGGAAATGTGGGAACCTGTCTAGATTTGAGATTTTAATTCTGAGGGAAATATTTCCCTTTAATGTGTGTTTGCTATAAGCTGTGTGTTTTCAGGCTCAACTTTGTCATACAAGATGAACTTTCTGCTGCGGGTCTCCCTGGGATCCTCTCTTAGATGAATGTGTCTGATGGCCTGATCCTTCCTCCAGGGTGAAGAGACACAGAGACAGGTCACTGGAGCTGACCCTTCAGCTAGTGCACTGGCATCACTGCCCTCAGGAAGAAGCTTGAAAGTGACCCTGAATGGACTAAATACCTTCCCCCAAACATGTAGACTGGCTTTTGACTAAACAACTGGGTACCATATTTTAGCCAAGCCCAGCCAGATCCAGTTCAGGGTCAGGTCATCTAGAGAGAGGCAGCTGGCACCTGTGCTTCTGTGGTCCTCAGGAATGAGAACAGGTCTCTGCTCCAAGCTGCTCTCTGACCTGGCAGAATGCATGTACTTGGTTGGAAAGGTGGATCAGCTGCCCCTGCCACTCATATCAGCAGTCTGAATCCACCCCCTAACCTCTGCCATACACCACTCCCAGGGATCCTACCCAAACGTGACCACACTTACCGTGAGCCAGACACTGTGCTAAATGCTCAGGTGTGCACCTCATCTGACCCTCCCAACACTTCTATGACATAGACGTCATCACCGAGGCCTAAGTCACAGCTGTAAGTGCCTGAGATGGCTCATTTTATGTGTGAGCTTGGTGAGGCTACCGTGTCCAGCTGTTTGGTCAAACACCAACCTAGATGTCATTGGAAAAATATTTTTTACCTGATGTCTTAGTCTTTTCAGCATGCTGTAACAGAGTACCACCCAGAGACTGGGTGGGTTGGAAGCAGCAGAATTTACATCTCACACTTCTGGAGGCTGGGATTCTGAGACTGGGTGGGTCAGCACGGTTGGTTCTGGTGAGAATCCTCTTCCAGGCTGCGGATGGCCATCTTCTCCCTGTGTCCTTGCAGGGTGGAAGGACAGTGAGCTAACTCTCTGGTCTCTTCTAATCCCATTCAAGAAGCCTCTACCCTCAGGATCTAATGACCTCCCAGAGGCCTACCTCCTAGTACCATCACCCTGGGATTAGCATTTCAACATATGAATCTGGTGGAGGGCACAAACAGTCCATTTCAGAAGAGATTAACATTTACATCAATAGACTGAGTAAAGTGGAGGGCCTCCCATATGAGTAAGGGCTTCATCCAATCAGTCGAAGGTCTTAAAAAAAAGACTTTGATCCCTTGTGTGTGTTAGTCACTCAGTTGTGCCCGACTCTTTGCGACCCCATGGACTGCAATCCACCAGGTTCCTCTGTCCATGAGATTTTCCAGGTAAGGATACTGGAGTGGGTTGCCATTTCCTTCTCCAGGGGATCTTCCCAACCCAGGGATCGAACCTGGGTCTCCTGCACTGCAGGCAAATTCTTTACCAAATGAGCTACAAGGGAAGCCCTTTGATCCCTTAGGAAAAAGGAATTCTGTTTCTAGACACCCTTGAATTCAAAACTGCAACATCAACTCCTGTGGGAATCTCTAGCTCACCTGCCTTTCCTGCAGACTTGGGACTTACCCAACGATCTCAATCTCTGTCTAATTATGTATATGTATATATACTCGTGAGAACCCTCACACAGTGCTTAAGATGGGATTTGAACCTGGTTTAGACTCCAAAGTCCTAGAGTTGGGTAACTGCCCCATTCTGCCTTTCACGATCTGTCAACTGTGCTTACTGACTATCAATGGGAAGAAAAGTCCAAGGCCTGACTGAAGTTCAGTTCAGTTGCTCAGTCGTGTCCGACTCTGCAACCCCACGGACTGCAGCACACCACGCTTCCCTGTGCATTACAAACTCCTGGAGCTTGCTCTGGAGCAGCAAGACAGAGGACAGGATCCTCTGTCACCTGTTCTCGTCCTGCCCTCAGTCTTTCTAAGCATCAGTGTCTTTTCCAGTGAGTCAGTATTTCACACCAGGTGGCCAAAGTATCGGAATTTCAGTTTCAGCATCAGTCGTTCCAATGGATATTCAGGATTGATTTCCTTTAGGATGGACTGGTTTGATTTCCCTTCTGTCCAAGGGACTCTCAAGAGTCTTATCTAGCACCACAGTTCAAAAGCATCAGTTCTTTGGTGCTCAGCTTTCTTTATGGTCCAACTCTCACATCCATACATGACTAATGGAAAAACAATAGCTTTGACAAGATGGACCTTTGTCAGCAAAGTGATGTCTCTGCTTTTTAATATGCTGTCTAGGTTGGTCATAGCTTTTCTTCCAAGGAGCAAACATCTTTTACTTTCATGGTAGCAGTCATCATCTGCAGTGATTTTGAAGCCCCAAAAGAGAAAGTCTGTCATGATTTCCATTGTTTTCCCATCTATTTTCCATGAAATGATGGGACTGGATGCCATGATCTTAGTTTTCTGAATGTTGAGTTTTAAGCCTAATTTTTCACCCTCCTCTTTCACTTTCATCAAGAGACTCTCTAGTTCTTCTTCACTTTCTGCCATAAGGGTGGTGTCATCTGCATATCTGAGGTTATTGATATTTCTCCTGGCAACCTTGATTCCAGCTTGTGATTCATCCAACCTGGCACTTTGCATGATGTACTCAGCATATATGTTAAATAAGGACAGTAACAATATACAGCCTTAATGTACTCCTTTCCCTATTTGGAACCAGTCTGTTGTTCCATGTCCAGTTCTAACTGTAGCTTCTTGACCTGCATATAGATTTCTCAGGAGGCAGGTCAGGTGGTCTGGTATTCCCATCTCTTTCAGAATTTTCCACAGTTTATTGTAATCCACACAGTCAAAGGCTTTGATGTAGTCAATAAAGCAGAAATAGATGTTTTTCTGGAACTCTCTTGCTTTTTCCATAATCCAATGTATGTTGGCAATTTGATCTCTGGGTTCCTCTGCCTTTTCTAAATCCAGCTTGAACATCTGGAAGTTCACGGTTCATGTACTGCTGAAGCCTAGCTGGGAGAATTTTGAGCATTACTTTGCTAGCGTGAGATGAATGAAATTTTATGGTATTTTGAACATCGTTTGGCATTGCCTTTTCTGGGACTGGAATGAAAACTGACCTTTTTCAGTCCTGTGGCCACTGCTGAGTTTTCCAAATTTGCTGGCATGTTGAGTGTAATACTTTCACAGCATCATCTTTTAGGATTTGAAATAACTCTACTGGAATTTCATCACCTCCACTAGCTTTGTTTGTAGTGATGCTTCCTAAGGCCCACTTGACTTCACATTCCAGGATGTCTGGCTCTAGGTGAGTGATCACACCATTGTGGTTATCTGGGTCATGAAGATCTTTTTTGTATAGTTCTTCTGTGTATTCTTGCCACCTCTTCTTAATATCTTTTGCTTTTGTTAGAACCATACCATTTCTGTCCTTTATTGTGCCCATCTTTGCATATAATGTTCCTTTGGTATCTCTAATCTTCTTGAAGAGATTTCTAGTGTTTCTCATCTATTATTTTCCTCTTTTTCTTTGGATTGATCACCGAGGAAGGCTTTCTTATCTCTTCTTGCTATTCTCTGGAACTCTGCCTTCAGGTGGATATATCTTTCCTTTTCTCCTTTGCCTTTAGCTTCTCTTCTTTTCTCAGCTATTTGTAAGGCCTCCTCAGACAACCATTTTGCCTTTTTGCATTTATTTTCTTGGGGACGGTCTTGATCACTGCCTCCGGTTCAATGTCATGAACCTCTGTCCATAGTTCTTTAGGCACTCTATCAGATCTAATCCCTTGAATCTATCTGTCGCTTCCACTGTATAATCATAAGGGATTTGACTTAGGTTATACCTGAATGGTCTAGTGGCTTTCCCTACTTTCTTCAATTTAAGTCTGAATTTGGCAATAAGGAGTTCATGATCTGAGCCACAGTCAGCTCCCAGTCTTGTTTTTGCTGACTGTATAGAGCTTCTCCATCTTTGGGTGCAAAGAATATAATCAGTCTAATTTTGGTATTAACTGTCTGGTGATGTCCATGTGTAGAGTTTTCTCTTTTGTTTGTGGAAGGGGTGTTTGCTATGACCAGTGCATTCTCTTGGCAAAACTCTGTTAGCCTTTGCCCTACTTCATTTTGTACACCAAGGCCAATTTGCCTGTTACTCCAGGTAGCTCTTGACATCCTACTTTTGCATTCCAGTCCCCCATGATGAAAAGGACTTCTTTTTTGGGTGTTAGTTCTAGAAGGTCTTGTAGGTCTTCATAGAATCATTCAATTCAGCTTCTTCAGCTTTACTGTTTGGGGCATAGACTTGGATGACTGTGATATTGAATGGTTTGCCTTGGAAATGAACAGAAATCATTATGTCATTTTTGAGATTGCATCCAAGTACTGCATTTTGGACTCTTTTGTTGACTATGATGGCTACTCCATTTCTTCTAAGGGATTCTTGCCCGCAGTAGTAAATATAATGGTCATCTAATTAAATTCACCCATTCCAGTCCATTTTAGTTCACTGATTCCTAAAATATCGATATTTACTCTTGCCGTCTCCTGTTTGACCGCTTCCAATTTGCCTTGTTCATGGACCTAACATTCCAGGTTCCTACACAATATTTTTTTTTTTACAGCGCTGGACTTTACTTCCATCACCAGTCATATCCACGATTGGGTATTGTTTTTGCTTTGGCTCCATCGCTTCATTCTTTCTGGAGTTATTTCTCCACTCTTCTCCAGTAGCATATTGGGCTTGGGAATTCATCTTTCAGTGTCATATTTCCTTCCTTTTCATACTGTTCATGAGGTTCTCAAGGCATGAACTAGGAACTAGAAACTAGGAAAATAAAGTCCAGAGATTATCATGGCCTTGCCTGGGGAGGGGCACCTGGGGGCTCTGCCCCATGTCTTAATGATTCCACATCAGCATTGGCTTTCCTTGACAGTAGAAATCAATGTCCCAGATATCCAGTGTGAAGTACCTCCTTAGGACCCTTGATGTTTCTGCTTTACTTTGGATGAGGACCTGTTTTGTTGTTGTTTTTGGCTGTGCCACACAGCATTGTGGGATCTTAGTCCCCTGACGAGGGTTCAAAACTGTGCCTTCTGCAGCAGAAGCTCAGAGTCCTAATCACTGGACTGACAGGGAAATCCCCCAGACTTTTTTTTTTTAGTTGTTACATTTAGTTTATATAAAGCAGGCAGTTTACTATGTATTTTTTTCTTTCCATTGAAATTTGAAAAATTGTGCGCCACGATGTGAGCAGTCAGTTCAGTCGCTCAGTCATGTCCAACTCTTTGTGATCCCGTGGACTGCAGTGCACCAGGCCTCCCTGTTCATCACCAACTCCTGGACCTTACTCAAACTCATGTCCATCAAGTTGGTGATGCCATCCAACCATCTCATCCTCTGTAGTCCCCTTCTTCTCCTGCCTTCAATCTTTCCCAGCATCAGGGTCTTTTCAAATGAGTTAGTTCTTCGCATCTGGTGTCCAAAGTATTGGAGTTTCAGCTTCAGCATCAGTCCTTCCAATGAATATTCAGGACTGATTTCATTTAGGATGGACTGGTTGGATCTCCTTGCAGTCCAAGGGACTCTCAAGAGTCTTCTCCAACACCACAGTTCAAAAGCATCAATTCTTTGGCAGTCAGCTTTCTTTATAATCCAACTCTCACAACCACACATGACTACTGGAAAAACCATAGCTTTGACCAGATGGACCTTTGTTGGCAAAGTAATGTCTCTGCTTTTTAATATGCTGTCGAGGGTGGTCATAGCTTTTCTTCCGAGGAGCAAGCATCTTTTAATTTCATGGCTGCAGTCACCATCTGTAGTGATTTTGGAGCCCCAAAAATAAAGTCTCTCACTGTTTCCACTGTTTCCCCATCTATTTCCCATGAAGTGATGTGACCAGATGCCATCATCTTAGTTTTCTCAATGTTGAGTTTTAAGCCAGCTTTTTCACTTGCCTCTTTCACTTTCATGGGGGCTCTTTAGTTCCTCTTCACTTTCTACCATAAGGGTGGTGTCATCTGCATATCTGAGGTTATTGATATTTCTCCTGGCAACCTTGATTCCAGCTTGTGTTTCATCCAACTTGGCATTTTGTATGATGTACTCAGTATATATGTTACATAAGGAGGGTGACAATACACAGCCTTGACGTACTCCTTTCCCGATTTGGAACCAATCTGTTGTTCAGTGTTCAGTTCTAACTGTTGCTTCTTGACCTGCATACAGATTTCTCAGGAGGCAGGTCAGGTGGTCTGGTATTCCCATCTCTTTTCGAATTTTCCACAGTTTATTGTGATCCACACAGTCACAGGCTTTGACGTAGTCAATAAAGCAGATGTTTTTCTGGAACTCTTTTGTTTTTTAGATGTGAGCAGTATAAACTGGAAAAGTCAGGTGCCTCTATAGGAAACTGTGGGGTTTGACTGCATCTCTATCTGTATGTCTGTGTAATGTGCATAATCAGAATACTTTTGTATGGTTTTGGGTATAGCTTCCATCTGTACAGTGTCAACAGTGATTGTGAAGCATCTGCGAACCCATTCATTTATTTATTAATTCAATGCACCCTGAAGCCTGGGTTTGAGGGGAAATGAGGAGCAGTCGAGTTGGGACCAAGCTATATGTCATTACATCCAAGGTACAATGAAGCTAGTAATAGTCTTCATTTGTGTCAAAGATATTGGAATTTTTTATACAAACAGCCTACATAAGTCAATATCAAAAAACCAAACAACCCAATCAAAAATGGACAGAAGATCCAAACAGATATCTCTTTAAAGAAGACATACAGATGGCCAACAGGCAAGTGAAAAGATGCTCAACATCACTAATTATTAGAGAAATACAAATCAAAACCACAGCAAGGTATCACTTCATGCCAGTCAGAATGTCCCTCATCAAAAAGTCTACAACAAATAAATGCTGGGGAAAATGGAACCCTCCTACACTCCTGGTGGGAGTGTAAATTGGTGCAGCCACTACGGAAAACAGTATGCTGCTGCTGCTGCTGCTGCTAAGTCACTTCATTTGTGTCCGACTCTGTGGGACCCCATAGATGGCAGCCCACCAGGCTCCACCGTCCCTGGGATTCTCCAGGCAAGAACACTGGAGTGGGTTGCCATTTCCTTCTCCAATGCATAAAAGTGAAAAGTAAGATTCCTTAAAAGAGTGAAAATTGAGATATCATATGATCCAGTGTTTCCACTTCTGGGCATAAATCCAGAAACGATTAAAATCTAATTTGAAAAGATACAAGCACCACAATGTTCACAGCAGCACTATTTACAACATCTAAGACATGGAAACAACCCAGGTGTCCTTTGACAGATAATTGGTTTAAGAAGATGTGGTACATTTATACAATGGAATATTACTCAGCCATGAAAGAATGAAATATTGCCATTTGCAGCAACATTGGTGGACCTAGAGATAATCACACTAAGTGAAGTAAGTCAGAAAGAGAAATACAAATACTTTTGTGGAATCTAGCAAGTAATACAAATGAATCTATACATGAAACAGAAACAGACTCACACATGGAAAACCAATTTATGGTTACCAAAGGGGAGAGGAATAGAAGGGGAAGGGTAATTAACAAAAGGAGAGGGGTAATCACCAAAGGGATTTGGGATTAACAGATACAAATCATTATACATAAAATAGATAAGTGACAGGGATTTTCTGTATAATTTAGGGAGTTATATCTAATATCTTGTACTAGCCTATAATGGAAAACAATTTGAATATATATATATATATATATATATATATATATATATATAAAAGTGAATCACTTTGCTGTATACCTGAAGATAACATGATCCTGTAAATCAACTATATTTCAGTTAAAAAAAAAAGATACTAGCATTATTTTGAGCAGGCTGGCTAAAAGTCATGTCCTTAACCATTAATTCCACAAACTCTCTATGAAGACTCACTATGGCACCTTCACTTTATGCCCTTGACATGTGATTTTTGTAGATGTGATGCCTATGAGTCCATGTGTTGCCATCACCTGGATCTGGGCTTGGGTCCCAGCCATACCATTTGCCCGCTGTGCAATCTTTGCTTCATGACTCAACCTCTCTCAGCTTCTCTTTCCTCGTCTATAATACTAATCTGAGAAAGATAACAGTTTTGTAACTACTTAGTGAACCTATTGGGGATTTAGTGAGATGATATACACTAAACATAGTATATATGATATATAGTCTATGCTATATCTGCTAAGTCGCTTCAGTCGTGTCTGACTCTGTGTGACCGCATAGATGGCAGCCCACCAGGCTTCCCCGTCCCTGGGATTCTCCAGGCAAGAACACTGGAGTGGGTTGCCATTTCCTTCTCCAGTGCAGGAAAGCGAAAAGTGAAAGTGAACACGCTCAGTCGTGTCCGACTCTTCGTGACCCCATGGACTGCAGCCTACCAGGCTCCTCCATCCATGGGATTTTCCAGGCAAGAGTACTGGAGTGGGGTGCCATTGCCTTCTCCAGTGCTATATACTATAGTACATGGCTTAAATAATAAACATGCTCATTGTGCTCAGTCATGTCTGACTCTTTGCGACTCCTTGGACTGTAGCCTGCAGGCTCCTCTGTCCATGGAATTTTCCAGGCAAGAATATTGGAATGGGTTGCCATTTACAACTCTAGGGGATCTTCCCGACCCAGGGATTGAACCCTCATCTTCTGTGTCTCCTGCACTGGCAGGCCTATTCTTTGCTATTAGTGCCACCTGGGAAGCCCAGAATACTAAATATATATTTAATTAACATTTTGTTTCATATTTATTTAATAAATAAGTTTCCATAATATTATTTCCATCATTGTTATCTATCTCCCCTTCATTGTTACGTTTTCCCCTTCTCTGTTTACCCTCCACGTTATTCGAAATAGTACTTAAGGCAAATTTCAGCAGGTGAGAAAAAAAGAGGAAAAAATGAAGATGTGAAAATAAAATGAAGCCTGTCAGG
Source organism: Ovis aries (assembly GCF_016772045.2). Taxonomy (NCBI): domain Eukaryota; kingdom Metazoa; phylum Chordata; class Mammalia; order Artiodactyla; family Bovidae; genus Ovis; species Ovis aries. Next base: position 24,639,135 of record NC_056078.1, read on the forward strand.
AAACTAATACAGAAATGGACATTCTCACTTTGGTGGGTCACAAGATTGACCCTGAGTTTCTTAACAACCAATGAGAAAAGGGAAACTAAACCAGTTACATAGTTCAACACTGTGTCCGTGAAATAAAATAAGCTAATGACTCAGGAAAAACACACTCTAGGCAGGATATTTTTCCTTCTCAACATGCTTCCTCCTTGACTTGCTTAAGGGAAGCCCTTTTATGGAAAAGTGTTTCTGAATATGACATATGTTCTAACCCTGAGTAGAGGCCCACCCATGACTGTCTTCAGATGATCCAACAGAGGAGACCTAGTACTCAGCCCAGAGAACTAATCTTGCAATAGGCCTTTTTTTCTGAAACCAAAAGTGTCACACGCAGATAATAAACAAGATATGTGCACACTGTGGTTAGGTTGTTTTGTAACCACTCCTGTTTCCTCTCTTTTGCAACGGCTGGTTCAGTGAAACAGCCTAAATATGAGTCATGGAGACCCAGGTCTCAGATTGATATAATTTATATCTGGGTCCTAAGTTAATTTGACTTTCTACTTCCATACCTTGGAAGGCTTAATCTCATTCAACTATTGGCAAAGCTTTACTGAGTACTTCTTTAGTGTAAGGTCCCTGCAACTGGACCATGCCTGGCAATCCAGACTTCCAGTAAAGAGGTCAAGGAGGAAGTGCAGATAATCAAGGCTTTGGGAACTCAGAAGAGGGAGTCTACAAACTCAGGGAACTGGAGAGGACTGGAAAATTCTTGGAGAAAGTGGGACTAGAAGGATGAGAAGGGGCAGAAAGGTAAAGAGGGCACAAGTGATAATGAGGACTCAGGCTAGGCTGGTCCAGAGGTGTTTGAACACCAGGAGGAGGTTTGCCTACATGGAATGGAGGTCCATGATGGGCAAAAGGGGATGAGAGTGTGGATATCAGACTGTGCCATGAGGCTAAGCCTGCCCAAGCTGCTCCCTGACCCCCATCATCCACCCAGCATAGGGCAGAGGGAGATGGTACCCCCTCATGGTACCCCCTCTCCCAGGGGATCTTTCAGAGTAATCTTAATATGGGACTTTCTGAAGCAATTTGTTACTGGGAGGTTTATGGACTTTTTGAAATACATGGTCTCATAGCCACATGTAAATCAATGAAGTCAGAACCCACCATCTTCACCATACACAAAAATAAACTCAAAGTGGCTTAAAGATTTAAACATAAGACATGACATGATGAAACTCCTAGCAGAGGGACTTCCGTGGTGGTCTAGTGGCTGGGACTCCACGCTCCCGAAGAAAGGGGCCCAGGTTCAGTCCCTAGTCTGGGAACTAGATCCCACATGTCGCAACAAAAGAGTCTCTCATCCGGCAATGAAAATCGAAGATCCTGTACAACCAAATAAATATATACTAAAAAAGTATATTATATGTTATATACATTTAGTAGATATATATATATATATATGTTTATTTAAGTATATATGCTTTAAAAACCATTAACTCCTAGAAGAGAGCATAGGCACAACATTCTCTGACATAAATTGTACCAGTGTTTCCTAAGATCAGACTCCCAAGGCAATAGAAATAAAAATAAACAAATGGGACCTAATTAAACTTACATTTTTTCACACAGCAAAGGAAACCATTAACAAAATGAAAAGACAACCTACAAATTGGGAGAAAATATTTGTAAATGATGTGACCAACAAGGGCTTAATTTTCAAAGGATACAAACATCTCACACAGCTCAACAAAAACAAAAATCAAACAACCCAGTCGAGAAATGGGCAGGAGATCTAAATAGACATTTCTATAAAGAAGACATACAGATGGCCAGCTCAACATCACGAATTATTAGACAAGTGAAAATCAAAACTACAGTGAGGTATACCACCTCACACCAGTCAGAATTGTCATGATTAAAAAGCCTACAAATAACAAATGCTGGGAAGAATGTGGAGAAAAGGGAATCCTCCTACACTGCTGGTGGGACTGTAAATTGGTGGAGGCACTATGGAGAACATTATGGAAGTTCCTCAGAAAACTAAAAATTGAATTACCATACGACCCAGCAACCCCACTTGTGGGTATATATCCAGACAAAACTATAATTCAAAAATATACGTGCAAAAAGACGCTTGCTCATTGGAAGAAAAGTTATGACCAACCTAGACAGTATGTTCAAAAGCAGAGACATTTCTTTGCCGACTAAGATCCGTCTAGTCAAGGCTATGGTTTTTTCTGTGGTCATGTATGGATGTGAGAGTTGGACTGTGAAGAAGGCTGAGTGCCGAAGAACTGATGCTTTTGAACTGTGGTGTTGGAGAAGACTCTTGAGAGTCCCTTGGACTGCAAGGGGATCCAACCAGTCCATTCTGAAGGAGATCAACCCTGGGATTTCTTTGGAAGGAATGATGCTAAAGCTGAACCTCCAGTACTTTGGCTACCTCATGCAAAGAGTTGACTCATTGGAAAAGACTCTGATGATGGGAGGGATTGGGGGCAGGAGGAGAATGGAACGACCAAGGATGAGATGGCTGGATGGCATCACGGACTCAATGGACATGAGTCTGAGTGAACTCTGGGAGTTGGTGATGGACAGGGAGGCCTGGTATGCTGCGATTCATGGAGTCGCAAAGAGTCGGACACGACTGAGTGACTGAACTGAACTGAACTGACCCATATGTTCATAACTATTCACAATGGGCAAGGCATGGAAACAATCTAAATGTCCATCAATGGGTGAACGGATAAAGAAGATGTGGTACACAAATATAATGGAATACTACTCAGCCACAGACAAGAACAAAATAATGCCATTTACTGTAGCATGGATGGACCTGGAGATGACCATACTAAGTAAAGTTATGTCAGAAAGAGAAAGACAAATACCATATGAGAGTACTTATATGTGGAATCTGAAATACAGCACAAATGAACCTGTCTATGAAGCACAATCCCAGTGAATAGACTTGTGGTTGCCAAGGAGGGAGGTGATTGGGGGAGGGGTGGAGAGGGGGGTGGGCTTAGCAGGTGTAAGTCTTTGTATATAGAATGGACAAAGAACAAGGGCCAACTATACAGCACAGAGAATCATGTTCAGTATCCTATGAAAAACCGTAACGGAAAAGAATACTAAAAAAAAAATGTGCATATATGTATAACTGAATCAATTAGCTGTAAAGCAGAGGTTAATACAATGCTGTAAATAAACTATACTTAAAAAAAAAAAAGCACACGGTCTCAAAGGAAAAAAATCTAACAAACCTAATCTCCAAGGCAGTGTGCCTCTGTTGATGGAAATTGCAGGACCCTAGCCTCTGGACATGTGGGAAATCTGCAGGGTCACTCGGGACCATGTTAAGACTCTGAAATTGGTTGTAAGAATGTTCTTTCCACTGGGGGCAGGGGATGGAAATAACTGTATGATTGTTTTAGCATTCTGGGAGGAGATCAAGGAAGTGTCTTGACCCCAATGTGCTGGTGTCTGAAACATTCAAGTCACTAGAACACATTTTTGAAAGAAAGTTCCCATTTAGATGGGGTTGGGGGGGAAGTGCAATGGCACCCCACTCCACTGCTCTTGCCTGAAAAGTCCCATGGACGGAGGAGCCTGGTGGGCTGCAGTCCATGGGGTCGCTAAGAGTCGGACACAACTGAGCGACTTCACTTTCACTTTTCACTTTCATGCATTGGACAAGGAGATGGCGACCCACTCCAGTGTTCTTGCCTGGAGAATCCCAGGGATGGCAGGGCCTGGTGGGCTGCCGTCTATGGGGTCACACATAGTCGGACACGACTGAAGTGACTTAGCAGCAGCAGGGGGGGACGTGCTGGGCTCAGAAGGTTATATCTGCAGTGCTGTTATACCGCCTAATGATTTAATCTCATATTATCTCTATCCTGCATGTAAGGAAATGGAGACTCAGAGAAGTAAAAATAAAAATTTGCTCACAGAGCTAGAAAGTGGTAGGAGTTCAACTACAAAATTCAGACCACTGCAAAGTCCAGCTCTTGCTCTGCCACTTTCCTTAGGAAAAGGCAATCCAAAGGCAACTACAAGTGGAATCACTAGGAGACTCTATCACTAGAGGATTCCTGGGCCCTTTTCCCAGAGCTTTGGGTGGAATGAGTCTGGGGCCCAAGCACCTACATTTTCAACACTGCCTTCAAGTGTTTCTGATGACCAGCCAGATTTGGGGACCCTTATTGTAAAAGAGTCTTCACTGTAGGTCTGCCCTGGGTTAGGCTGTGAATGGTTTCTACTGGGAGCCTCCCTTCAGGCGGCAGGGTGGAGACTCACAGATGATGGCTTTTGATGAGGAAGATGGGGCAAGAGCAAAAAAAAGAGGAAGCTGTTCTTTCCGTGGAAACTTGCATGAGAACTGAGATGAGTACAGAAGAACGTGTCATACTTGTCGCGCAAGAAGCTGTGGAAACTACTGCTCACTGACTTCAGCTTCCACCGCCACCCCCTCCCACTGCTGGTGTCATGCCAAGAATCTGAACTGCCCTCTGGGCAGAGGCGAGGGGGAATGAAAAGTCCTGGGCGTGGCTTCTAGACCGTGCTGTGTTTGCTGAGTAAGGACCCCCTGCCTCTCTGTTCACAGACTTCCTGTGCTGCAAAATGAAGGTGCTGGACTGGGTCCTTAGCCTATAAAACTGGACCTACTGTGGGAGTTCTTAACCTTTGGCCCAGACTTCTTTGAAAATCTATAAAACTATCTCCTTAGGAAAAACCTCATGCACTCAAATTTTGGCTAGCAATTTCAGGGAAATTCATGGACTTCCCAAAGCTCATTTGTGAAGCCCTAGGGGTCCATGGCCCCCTTGTTAAACTCTGCCAGTCTGTCTGGATGCCTCTATGACTGAATTGTCTGGTGTGGCAACCTCTAGCCACACGTGGCCACTGAGTGCTTGAAATGTGGCTGGTCTGAATTGAGGAGTGCTGAGTATAAAATACATACTGGATTTTGAAGACTTTGTATGAAAAAAGAGTGACTGTGTCTCAATAATTTTTATATGGATGATATGTTAAAAGAGAGGGGCTTCCAAGGTAGCAAAGTGGAAAAGAATCCACTTGCCAATGCAGGACACCTGGGTTTGATCCTGGATCGGGAAGATCCCCTGGAAAAGCTGAATATTTGGGGTTTAAAATATTTTATTAACACTAATTTCACCTATTTCTTTTTACCTTTTTAAAGTGTGGCTAGAACATATGAAATGACCCCTGGGATTGGCATGTGTCTATTGGGAAGCGCTGCCCTGTGATGCAATCCTGTCAGCAGAGGCTCCTCACCCTTTTCACTCAATCAGTGCATGCCCTTCACAATGTATGCTTCACTGCACCCCATCACTTCCTCTTTCTGGAAGAAGCAGGTACGAGAATTGGCAGAGAAATCTTGGCAAGCACTAGCTGTAAGTCATGTCTTCCCAACTAGATAGAAAGCTCCTTAAGGGCAGGGGCATGCCCCAAACTCTCCTTTCTCGGTCAAACTTTTCGGTCTCTTTGACCATTTCATAACTCCTTGGGAATTAGAAGTACTAACCTAATCTGTCGGATCTTAGACTTTCAAGAGACTTGTGATCTATACTGTTACGGTGTACTGTGGCTTAGGTCCCAAACTTGGATTGCTAGTCAAGAAGCGTTCCAGGGAGGGGAACCCAGCAAATGGAGTGATTTATCTTTGGCCACTTAAGACACCAGACTCTCAGGTAACAATGATGTATTGTTCTAGGGGTGCCCTAATAAAGTGCGGCAAACTGATTAAGACAGCACTTTATTCTTTCTTACTTCTGGAGAGCAGAAGTCAGAAGTTAGGTGTGGGCAGGATCACGTTCCCTTTGAAGGCTCTAGGGGAGGATTCTTCTTCCCTTTCCCTAGCTTCTGGTAGTGGCCAGCATCTGGAGAGCAGAAGTCAGAAGTTAGGTGCTAGCAGGATCACGTTCCCTTTGAAGGCTCTAGGGGAGGATTCTTCTTCCCTTTCCCTAGCTTCTGGTAGTGGCCAGCATCTGGAGAGCAGAAGTCAGAAGTTAGGTGCTAGCAGGATCACGTTCCCTTTGAAGGCTCTAGGGGAGGATTCTTCTTCCCTTTCCCTAGCTTCTGGTAGTGGCCAGCGACCCTTGGCTAGTAGACGCGTCCCTCCAATCTCTGCCACCACAGTCCTGGGCCCTTCTCCCTCTGTCCAGCATCTTCTTCTTCCTTCTGTGTCCAAACTGTCCTCTTCTCATAAGGACAATTGGATTCTCCAGTATGACCTCATTTTAACTAAATTACATCTGCAAAGACTCTATTTTCAAGCAAAGTAACATTCTGAGGTTCTGATAGACATGAATTTTGGGGAGACACTATTCAACCCAAAACAATTGGTGAGCATTTGTGGTAAAGACATTTCCAAAGAATTCGGTTAGTGATCAGGTATATTTCCCCCAGCATCTTCTAATCTCAAGAAAGGACAGAACACAGACAAAACTCTGCCTTAAAAAGATACATCATACACTGTTGTGTTCATAGCAGCACAGTTCACAATAGCCGAGACATGGAACCAACCTCAGTGTGAGAGAGTCATTTCCTAGGCAGGTTGATAAGAAGTCTAGGGGTCCCCAAGGAGAGAGGGGTCTGGAATTCTCAAGGAGGAAGAAAGGACAAACTTTTTTTCCTTCTCTGCATTCCTTAGGATATATAACAACCATGTATTCTGCCTGAGGACAGTCTCTGGATTAAACTTTCTGGCTAATTCTGTTACCTTAAAATGTAAATTATGGGAGTAGGTCTGGTGAGGTCTTTACAACCTCCAGACATTCTTTGGATTCATTGGAGAGTATATAACTTCATTGCTAATACTAAAAAGCGGGTACCCTTTCTGCCCCCTTCTGATGCCTATGTCAGAAGCTTTCTCTATCTTCTTTATACTTTAATAAAACTTTATTACACAAAAGCTCTGAGCGATCAAGCCTTGTCTCTGGCCCCGGATTTAATTCTTCTCCTCTGGGGGCCAAGAATCCTGGCGTTGTGATTCAACAACAACCTTTCATCTTGGGGGCTCGTCCCGGATCCTTCAGGACAAGGTAAGGATGCTTGGAGCTCTAGTTCTTTGTTCTCTTAGCAAACACGTTTTCTGCTGTGCTTTACTAACTCTATGGTGTGCTTGTGTGAATGAATGGCACGCCCTATGTGAAGCAAGTAAGGAGCCCTGCTTTGCAGTTCCACGGTGATCTCATACGGCTTTTGGCAGAAACCTGTCAGGGGTTTATACCGACCTGCCAATGCCAAGAGGCACCCAATGACTCCTTTGGGAACCGACCAGAAATGGGCAAAGCGTGTGGACCGAACTCTCCTTTCTCAGTCAAACTTTTCAGTCTCTTTGACCATTTCATAACTCCTTGGGAATTAGAAGTACTAACCTAATCTATCAGATCTTAGACTTTCAAGAGACTTGTGATCTATACTGTTACAGTGTACTGTGGCTTAGGTCCCAAACTTGGATTGGTAGTCAAGAAAGCGTCTAGCCTTGCTAGGAATCGGAAGTTCGGAAACTAGATGGAGCTCTAGCTCCAAGAACATCTCTGAGGTTAAATGTTACTCAGATTGGGCCTGCAATGGGTTTTTTCCTTTGGTAACGCTGGCTCTTAGTGGACCAGAGGAGGCTCTCATACTGGTGTGGTGATGCTTGAAAAGAACATCCCAGCTTTATGTTCATATTGGTCTTATTGTGGTCAGGAATATACTCAGGGTCGTGCATAGGCACTCAGGTGACGAATGTTTCCCCCAGCAGTCTTAGCTTGGGAGGCATTCCGGAAGGTTACTCTGATTGCACCCCGGTTACTCTGATTGCATCAGAGGCAAGCAAGGTTAAAGGTGAAGAGCTAGACATCAGGTAGAGATGCTATCAGGTCTACCCCTGGTACATCCCCACCCCATCTCGGTGGTAGAACCAGGAGGGTTGAGACGGCGCCTGCGTCGGTAAGGGACAAACTAAGTCTGACCAGGAAGGAAAACCTTTTGGTGTAAAGTCTGTCTATACCCCCATCTAGAGCAGGGAGGGACGCCTCCGGTAGAAAAATGGCGCTGGTCGCTTTTTTTCTCTCTTACAGATGGGAGCTAACAATTCCAGCCTTACTCCTTTGAACTGTATCCTGAAAAACTGGGATAGATTTCATCCCCAGGGCTTAAAGAAGACACACCTGGTCTTCCTATGCCATACTGCATGGCCACGGTATCCATTTGAGGACGGCGAACGGTGGCCGGTTGGAGGGTCTCTTAAGTATAATACTGTTTTATCATTAGACCGGTTCTGTAAGGAACAAGGGAAGTGGGCAGAAGTAGCATATGTGTTGCCCTTTTTCTCTCTGCGAAATATGCCAAACTTATGTCCTAAGGGTATAGATTTGGGCGTGAAACCTTCAGCTCCCTCCTGTCCTCCTACTTTGCCCCCGTACCCAGGGTTAAGAGATGAGATGGAGGACAGGAGACAAAGACAAAGAGAAAAAGAAAAACATGTTTCTCCAGTCTATCCCTGGGATCATATGTGCAGAGCAGCCAGAGAGACTGAGGAACAGCCACACACTGTTGCCTCTTCATGAAACACCCACCGGGAGAAATAATCAGTCTATGAGAGTTAATAAGCCCTTTTCTTATCAAGAAATACAAAGAATCAAGGAGGATCTGGGAGACTATTTAGAGGACCCAGAAAAATATATTAGAGTGTTTAAAGGTGTTACTCTGCTTTATGACCTTACTTGGAAAGATGTGATGTATATCTTGGGACAAACGCTGACTCCCAACTCAGAGACTTGAGTTTTGGGAAAAGCAGTTGCTTATGGAGATGAATGGCTTGGTAATGAATCAGTAGGGAAGAGGGAGGACGAGATAGCGGCCCTCCCCACTGGGAATCAGGCAGTCTCAACTATAGAATCAGACTGGGACTACAACTCAGCTAAAGGAAGATGGGATCAGAGTCATTTTGTCAGATGTATTCTTGAAGGACTCAGGCAGGCGCATTCTGAGCCTTTAAACTATAGCAAATTGGCAGACATAGAACAGGAGGAGAAGGAAGCTCCTGGTAAATTCCTAGATAGACTAAGAGAAGCCCTTCGCATATTCACTGAGATTGATCCCGAAAGTGAAGAAGGAAAAGTGATCTTAAAAGATCGATTTCTCACTCAGTCGGCTCCAGATATCCTCTGTAAGCTACAAAAATGGGCGTATGGACCAAATCAGTCTTTAGATTCTCTGTTACAACTGGCTCAGACAGTCTATCACCTTAGGGAATATGAGGAAAAGAAAGAAAGGCAAAAAAAGACAAAGGAAAAGGCGGAAGCCTTCGCAATGGCTTTGAAAAAACATTCTTAAACAGCTGGAGAAAAATGCCCAGAGGGACCCAGGTGAAAAGGTCTGAGCTTGCTATTACTGTGTAAATGAGGGGCATCTCAAGTGAGATTGCCCTCAGGCATCTAAGCTGCTCCCCCCCCCCCCCCCCCCCCCCCCCCCCCCACCCCCTCCCTGGCTCCATGTCCGGTCTGCAAAGGACCACACTGGAAGAGAGACTGCCCTCAGAGGGGTAGGTCTCCGGGGTCAGACTCTCAAGACAGTCAGGACTGAAGGTGCCCGGGGGTCCCCACACAAGCTCCCATCCTAATTACACCTGAGGAACCCCGGGTATTAATAATTGTGGGGGGCCAATCCATTGATTTCCTTTTAGATACTGGGGCAACTTACTCTGTGCTTACCAAAGCCCCTGGCCCACTTTCTTCCCCATCCACTTCCGTAATGGGACTGTCTGGACTAGCCAAAAGGTATTATTTCAGTTATTCTTTATCTTGCAACTGGGATTCTGTGCTGTTTTCACACGAGTTTCTGATCGTGCCAGAACCTCCCTCACCCCTTTTGGGGAGGGATATACTGACCAAGGTCCATGCCTCTGTTTTCATGAATATGGAGCTCTCGCTTTCTCTCCCTCTAGTTGAACAAAATGTAAATCCTAGAGTATGGGCTGATGGAAAATCTGTGGGTCGAGCACAAAATGCTATTTCTGTAGTTGTCAAGCTCAAAGACCCACACTTATTTCCACATAAGAAGCAGCATCCACTGAAACCTGAGGTTAAGAAAGGGTTAAAACCCCTCATTGAAAATTTAAAGGAACAGAGACTATTAATTCCCTGTAACAGTCCTTGCAACACTCCTATTTTGGATATAAAGAAATCAAATGGTAAATGGAGACTAGTTCAAGATTTACGTATAATAAATGAGGCTGTAGTCCTTTACACCCCGTGGTGCCTAATCCTTATACTCTATTGTCTGAAATTCCTGAATGAGCCAAATATTTCTCAGTAATTGATTTAAAAGATGCTTTCTATTCAGTGCCTTTGGTGGAAGAAAGTCAATTTCTATTTGCCTTTGAAGACCCTAGCAGCCAGCTTCTCAGTTAACCTGGACAGTTTTGCCCCAGGGATTTCGTGACAGTCCTCACTTATTTGGACAAAGTTTGTCACGGGATCTACAAAACTTTAATAGCTCTGAAGGGGTGCTGTTAGAATATGTAGATGATATTTTGCTCTGTGCTGAGACAGAGGAAGCTTGTTTGTGAGCCTCAGAAGATTTCTTAAACTTTCTGGCAGGCTGTGGTTACAAGGCATCAAGAGAAAAGGCTCAGCTTTGTCAACAATTAATTATCAACAGTTAGATATCTGGGCCTAATCATATCAGAAGGGACTAGGGCCATAGGCCCTGAGAGAATTAAACCTATACTAAATCATCCCCTACCTATGACTTGAAACAATTGAGAGGATTTTGGGGAATCAAAAATTTGGATTCCGGGTTATGGGGAACTTGCCCAGCCTTTATATAAACTTATAGCTGAAACTCAACAGGCCCAAACTGACAAACTGATTTGGTCTCCAGAAACTCAAAAGGTTTTAAGGTTCTTCACACTGCTCTCCTGCAAGCTCCAGCTCTGAGCCCCGGATTGAATTCTTCTCCTCCGGGGGCCAAGAATCCTGGCGTCGTGATTCGACAACAACCTTTCAAGTGTGCATCCACAGAGGAATGGATAAGGAAGTTGTGTACATGTGTTGTGTGGTGATTAGTTGCTCAGTCGCGTCCAACTCTTTGCAACCCCACGGACTGTAGCCTGCCAGGCTCCTCTGTCCATGGGGATTCTCCAGGCAAGAATATTGGAGTGGGTTGCCATTCCCTTCTCCAGGGGATCTTCCCAACCCAGGGATTGAACCCAAGTCTCCGATATTGTAGGCAGATTCTTTACCATCTGAGCCACCAGGGAAGCCCAAGAATACTAAAGTAGGTAGCCTATCCCTTCTACAGGGGATCTTCGTATTTCTCCTGGCAATCTTGATTCCAGCTGGTGGTTCATCCAGCCCAGCATTTCACATGGTGTACTCTGCATAAAAGTTAAATAAACAGGGTGACAATATACAGCCTTGATGTACTCCTTTCCCGATTTGGAATCAGTCTGTGTTCCATGTCCAGTTCTGTTACTTCTTGACCTGATACACATTTCTCAGGAGGTAGGTCAGGTGGTCTGGTATTCCCATCTCTTTCAGAATTTTCCACAGTTTGTTGTGATCCACACAAAGGCTTTGGTATAGTCAATAAGGCAGAAGTAGATGTTTTCTGAAACTCTTTTGCTTTTCTGATGATCCAGCGGATGTCGGCAATTTGATCTCTGGTTCTTCTGCTTTTTCTAAATCTAGCTTGAGCATCTGGAAGTTCACGCTTCACGTACTGTTGAAGCCTGGCTTGGAGAATTTTGAGCATTACTTTGCTAGCATGTGAGATGAGTGCAACTGTGCAGTAGTTTGAACATTTTTTGGCATTGCCTTTCTCTGGAATAGGAATGAAAACTGACCTTTTTCAGTCCTGTGGCCACTGCTGAGTTCTCCAAATTTGCTGGCATGTTGAGTGCAATACTTTCACAGCATCATCTTTTAGGATTTGAATTAGCTTAACTGGAATTTCACCACCTCCACTAGCTTTGTTCGTAGTGACTCTTCCTAAGGCCCACTTGACTTCACATTCCAGGATGTCTGGCTCTAGGTGAGTGATCACACCATCGTGATTATCTGGGTCATGAAGATATTTTCTGTATAGTTCTTCTGTGTATTCTTGCCACCTCTTAATATCTTTTGCTTCTGTTAGTTCCATACCATTTCTGCCCTTCATTGTGCTCATCTTTGTATAAAATGTTCCCTTGGTGTCTCTAATTTTCTTGAAGAGATCTCTAGTCTTTCCCATTCTATTATTTTCCTCTCTTTCTTTGCATTGATCACTGAAGAAGGCTTTCTTATCTCTCCTTGCTATTCTTTGGAACTCTGCATTCAAATGGGTATATCTTTTCCTTTCTCTTTTGCCTTTAGCTTCTCTTCTTTTCTCAGCTATTTGTAAGGCCTCCTCAGACAACCATTTTTCCTTTTTGCATTTATTTTCTTGGGGACGTTCTTGATCACTGCCTCATGTTCAATGTCATGAACCTCTGTCCATAGTTCTTTAGGACCTCTGTCTATCAGATCTAATTCCTTGAATCTATTTGTCATTTCCACTGTATAATCATAAGGGATTTGACTTAGGTTATACCTGAATGGTCTAGTGGCTTTCCTTACTTTCTTCAGTTTAAGTCTGAATTTGTAATAAGGAGTTCATGATCTGAGCCACAGTCAGCTCCCAGTCTTGTTTTTGCTGACTATATAGAGCTTCTCCATCTTTGGGTGCAAAGAATATAATCAATCTAATTTCAGTATTGACCATCTTGTGATGTCCATGTGTAGAGTCTTCTCTTGTGTTTTTGGAAGAGGGTGTTTGCTATGACCAGTGTGTTCTATTGGCAAAACTTTGTTAGCCTTTGACCTACCTCATTTTGTACACCAAGGCCAAATTTGCCTGTTACTCCAGGTGTTTCTTGACTTCCTACTTTTGCATTCCAGTCCCTTATAATGAAGAGGACATCTTTTTGGGTGTTAGTTCTAGGAGGTCTTGTAGATCTTCATAGAACCATTCTCTTCAGTTTTTTCAGCATTACTGGTTGGGGCATAGACTTGGATGACTGTGATATTGAATGGTTTGCTTTGGAATTCAACAGAGATCATTCTGTCATTTTTGAGGTTGCATCCAAGTACTGCATTTTGGACTCTTTTGTTAACTATGATGGCTACTCCATTTCTTCTAAGGGATTCCTGCCCACAGTAGTAAATATAATGGTCATTTGAGTTAAATTCACCCATTCCAGTCCACTTTAGTTCACAGATTCCTAAAATGTCGATGTTCACTCTTGCTATCTCCTGTTTGACCACTTCCAATTTGCCTTGATTCATGGACCTAACATTCCAGGTTCCTACACAATATTGCTCTTTATAGCATCAGACTTTACTTCCATCACCAGTCACATCCACAGCTGGGTATTGTTTTTCCCTTGGCTCCATCTCTTCATTCTTTCTGAAGTTATTTCTCCACTCTTCTCCACGCTTGCTCTTGGAAGAAAAGCTATGACCAACCTAGACAGCATATTAAAAAGCAGAAATATTACTTTACCAACAAAAGTTTGTCTAGTCAAAGCTATGATTTTTCCAGTAGTCACGTATGGATGTGAGAGTTGGACTATAAAGAAAGCTGAGCACGGAAGAATTGATGCTATTGAACTTTGGTGTTGGAGAAGACTCTTAAGGGTCCTTTGGACTGCAAGGAGATCCAACCAGACCATCCTAAAGGAAATCAGTCCTGAATATTCATTGGAACGACTGATGGTGAAGCTGAAACTTCCAATACTTTGGCCATCTGATGCTAAGAACTGACCCATGGAAAAGACCCTGATGCTAGAAAGGTTGAAGGCAGGAGGAGAAGGGGATGACAGAGGATGAGATGGTTGGATGGCAACACCAACTTAATGGACACAAGTTTGAGTAGGCTCCAGGAGTTGGTGATGAACAGGGAAGCCTGGCATGCTGCAGCCATGGGGTCTCAAAGAGTTGGAAATGACTGAGCAACTGAACTGGACTGTTTATATATATATATATATATATATATATATATATATATATATATGACTATTACTCAGTCATCAAAATTAATTGAAATAATGCCATCTGCAGCAACGTGGTTGAACCTAGAGGTTATTATACTAAGTGAAGTAAGTCAGAAAGAGGAAGACAAATACCATATGATATCATTTACATGTGGAACCTAAAATACTATACAAATCAACATATCTACAAAACAAAAACAGACCCACAGATATAGAGAAAAATCTTATGGTTGCCAAGGGATGGGGGGGTGGGGGGCAGGGGGGAGGGATGGGTTGGGAGTTTGGGATTAGCAGAGGCAAACTATTATATATAGGATGGATAAAGAACAAGGTCCTATTGAGTAGAACAGGGATCTAGATTCAATATCCTGTGACAAACCATAAAGGAAAGTATATATATTCTTTTTCATATCCCTTTATATATATCACTGAGTCACTTAGCTGTGTAGAAGAAATCAACACAACATTGTAAATCAACTATATTTAAATAAAATCTTAAGAAATTTAAAATAGGGCAGAACAGAGTACTTAGCGTGTGGTAGGTGCTGGTCTAGACTCTAGGGACACAGTGATGAATACACACAGTCTTTGTCCATGGAACCCACTTTTTAGCGATGGAGACAGACAGTCGATGCATCAGTACATAATATGGTGTCAGGTTGTGGTAAACAGGGCGGGAGGATAGAGAAAAACAGAGTGGTAGATATGCTGGGATAGTCTTATAGGATGGGATGAGCAGGGGAGACCACTCTAAGGTGATATATGAGAGTAGACCAGAGGTGACAATGAGTCACAGAAGTACCTAGAGGCAGAGATTCAGGGCAGAGACAAAAGCAAGCACTGCTGCTGCTGCTGCTAAGTCACTTCAGTCATGTCCGACTCAGTGCGACCCCATAGACAGTAGCCCACCAGGCTCCCCCATCCCTGGGATTCTCCAGGCAAGAACACTGGAGTGGGTTGCCATTTCCTTCTCCAATGCATGAAAGTGAGAAGTGAAAGTGAAGTCGCTCAGTTGTGTCCGACTCTTAGCGACCCCATGGACTGCAGCCCACCAGGCTCCTCCACCCATGAGATTTTCCAGGCAAGAGTACTGGAGTGGGGTGCCATTGCCTTCTCCGAAAGCAAGTACGAAGTCCCTCAAACAGGACAGTGCTTGATGAGTTCAAGGAACACATGGAGAGCACAGGTGATGTGGACTGCCCATCAAAGGTGCCAGGACCAACATGGAGCAGTGAGAAGGCCTGGGCTGGAAACTGGGCATCTGGACCCTCTGTCCAGAGTTGCTGGACTTGCATGGGGCTGGCAGTGGGGAGGGGCCTTCCCTGGCATCTGGCTCGAGGGGTTCACTTCCTCTAGCCCCTTTTCCTCTGTTGTTTGGCTGGGGTGGAGGCTGGTTTTCTGCGGCTCTCACTGAATCAGGGCAATACTCATTGTCACATTGTCTCATTCCAGACAATGAGAACCCAGTTGGGTCTTTTCTTTGCTACTTACTCTGGAAGATCAAGGTCCTTCCTCCATTTCTTCCTTGCTTCCCCCAGGGGTTACCCTGAGACTTTTGCCTCTGTGTCTCCAAGATGGTTTGAGGCTGACTTCTGCTCTTCTCTGGAAGGAGGCAAGTAGGCCCCAGGCTCCTGCACAGGTGGGTGCTCCACCTGCCTTACTCCTCCACCTTCAAATCTCCACTCAGATGCTATCTTCTCAGGAGAGCTGCTTGAATTATTTAAGAAGGTGCATCCCACCACAAACTGCCTGTCCTCTCTGATTCCTTCATCTCCCCCTGCAGCACACTGTGCAACTTCCCAGGGCATGATGTGTAACTTTGTTCCTGCTCCATGCCCCACCCTGATCCTGTGAAATCGTAAGCTCCAAGAGGGCAAGGATTTGTACCTTGTTTTCTCTGATGGAGCCCAAGCCTCTAGTCTAGTGCCTGGCACATGGTAGGTATTCAACTGTTTGTGGATTGAAATGAATAGACAAGTGAATATGTTTTGGGAAAGAATCTTAAGTGACTGAATTACAAGAGCCCAGAGTAATTACTCCTTTGTGCCTTTCTCTACAGGGGAAATGAGATGCAGAAAACAGGAATTCTTTAGGATACTGCTGGAGAATGCCAGGCTTGGTGCCAGAAGCAGAGAGGCAGCAGGGAGAAAAGCCAGACACAGAACCTGCCCTCAGGAGTTCACATTCTAATTGGGGTGAGTAGATCCCCTCCTTGCGCAACACCAGGGGGCATCATTTTCACAGAACATGATATAAGTGGTATCTATAGTTCTTTCAAGATAGTTGCCTGTGGGTGAGGTA
The DNA here is from genome assembly GCF_016772045.2 of Ovis aries. Taxonomy (NCBI): domain Eukaryota; kingdom Metazoa; phylum Chordata; class Mammalia; order Artiodactyla; family Bovidae; genus Ovis; species Ovis aries. The sequence continues at coordinate 24,655,456 of NC_056078.1, forward strand.
AGTGGGGAGAGGATGGGGGTGGGTCATGTTATAGAGCTCGCAAGAAAGAGGGGGCACAAATGTGCAGGAAGTGACAGCACAGAGGAAGGGCCCAGCCCAAGAGTATTACCAGTCTAAGGCCAGGAGGAGCAAAGGTCAAAGATGGCCTCCATGGTGTTCCCTGCGCCCAGTACAAGGCTGAGCCAGGGCCAGTGCCCAGTAGCTGAAGGCTTGATGAGTGGCGAGTGAGGCTCACTCTGGGCTCCAGTCTTAGGAAAAGAGACAGGCTTGCTCTTACACCCGGCCCCCTGACCCAGTAGGGCTTGACTCCCCTTGACTCTATTCCTCTAGCTGGTGACTCTTCATTCTGCCTGCATGGAGAAGCTTAAACTCAAAAATGAGAAGTTTAAAAAACCCCACCAGATGCTGGAATCCTCTCCTCAGGGATTCTAATTCAGGTGGTCAGGAGTGGGGCCAGGCAGTACCTTACTAGATGCTGCTAATGTGTAGCAAGTTTGAGAAGCACTGCCTTAGAAGTCTTGCTGCTGTCCCAGGACTGTGGGAGGATCCAGGTTAAAGGTTCTTAACCCTGTAGCTTCACAGACAGAATTAGAAGGAGTCTGTGAACTTGAAATAAATCATACCTTAACATTCACCAACCTCTAACTGGAATTGAGCATTTTCTCTCAGTATGGACGTGGATGTCAAGCAATAGTGTCAACTATGCCTATGACTTTGTCACCCATAAAAGTCATAGATATTGTCATATCAATTTATGGTTGTTGAGGGTATCTCAACATATAAGTTCATCCCTACAAAATTAAGGTGAGTACTAGACTTGCCTTAGACTGGGTTATTTAATGTATTCATATCGATGCACATGCAACACTACATCACAGTGTTAAAAGTATTTTGATTCCTGGTATTCCGTATGATCATTTCCATTGAAACTCTATGTAAATTATATGCATTTTTAACAGTATTCTGAGAGGGGGCCCATAGGGTCTGTCAGATGGCCAAAGGGGTCCTTGATCAAGGCACACCTTCAGAGGAAGTTCCCTGCTTACCCCAGAGGAGAATCAAGTGGCATGTATTAGAAACAGTAACTTGATCTCTTGTTCTATGTGGCCCTCCAGCAAAAGTCACACCATTCGTGGTCAGGGCTGTCTGACTGCCCTTGGGCTGGGCACCCTAGCTCATTCACCCCATTTCCCCTCTCTAGGCAAAAGTGCCCCTTTGCCCCACCTTGGCAGCCCTGAAGGAGGCCTGTCTGTTGGTGCTGGTCTGAGGCTATTCTTTCCGTCACATTGGCCTACTGCGGAGGGGGCAACCCAGACATCTAGGCAACAAGAAGAGCTTGGACTGGAGGAGAGCAATTGTTCCCTGAGCCTTGGCTAGTGTGTGTTGACCACTGGCTCCCAGCTGCCTTCTCACCACTCCTTGCCCCTGTTATTAGTATAGTAATCAGCCAGACGGAGGAAAGGGGAGACCCACTGATGTAGAGCCCTTCTTCACTTCAGCAGACAGAGGGCATCCAAGCCTGAGCCAGAGTTCCTACCCCTCAGGAGCTCGCAGTCTGGCAAGGGAATCAGAGCAAAGAACTCAGAGTAGGAAGAGATTAAAACCTTACAGCCAACATGGACCTACTGTATAGCACAGCGAACTCTACTCAATATTCTGTGATAACCTATATGGGAAAACAATCTGAAAAAGAGTGAATAAACGTATATGTATAACTGAATCACTATGCTGTATACCTGAAACTAATACAACTTTGTAAATCAACTATGCTACAATAAAATTTTTTTTGTAATTAAAAAAAAACTTTGAAAGGTTTGGAGGTGAAGTCTGATCTAAGTGAGTGGAACAAATTGGAAACAATGAAGTTAATTTTAAATGGTGCTTCCTGGGCTGTTGGTGGGTTGCTCAGAGGGGCTGAGGTGGTTTAGAGGAAATGAAAAGTGGAGGCATAGGCAAGAGCTGGAAAGAGGCGTCTGGGCCCACTTCCTGGGCTGCTCAACTCTTGCTGAGAAGACACCATTTCCAGGCAGCCTGGATGCAAAAGCCTTTGGCCTACTTTCCTTTCAGATTTCAGCAAAGACAAACACTCTGGTTTACCGTGGTTTGGTTCTTGTTAAGACCCTGATTATTTTCTCTGCTTGAGGAGGAAGGTGTGGATGAGAATAGGCTAAAGGGTTAGCTGCTCAGATCATGGCGGTGTCCCTGGGGCGCATGCCCCACCCTGAGGACATGTACACTGAGAAGAGCAGTGACCAATCAGTGGGAGATGGCAGCTTCACCATGGGGGAGCTTGACTTCTTGGCTCTGCAGTCAAAAGCAAGGCTTTGTTGAACAAAAAGAATAGTAAGTGTGGGTGGCAGGCATCGGGACGGGGGAGGAGATCATTGAGACAAGAGCCTGCATGAAACCCTGTCCAATGGCAAGGCTAGGAAATGGCACCCAGGGCTCCCAGAGTCAGAGAACAGAGCCCTCAGACACAACTTCATCCACATGGGGTCAGGGAATTGCTTTAGTCCCTGGAGAAAATTACAGATGTTTCTTCCTAGGAGAATGCACGTGTACCATATAAATCTGCACAGCATTCAGAGGTTCTCAACCAAAAGGTGGAAACCCCCTGTTTTCAGGAGAAAGACATAAACCCAGAGGAGTGGAGTGACTGCCCCACAACCCACTGCACAGCTGGTGGCAGAGCCAGAAGCCCAGGTCTGATGCCCTTTCCCTTCCCTACGTTGTTTCCTTTGGAGGGTAACTGGGATGGAGGGCAGGCCACATGTCTGGTTCCACACTACATCCAGGATGCTACTTGGTAAGAATACACACAAGATACTACGGGCCCCAAAGGTGGCAGAGGCTTCTAGTTCCCCCCAGTTCTCATCCTCTCTCTGAATTCTTGTTTCTATTGCAAAGGACCAATAAGTTTTCTCCCTGAGGCATAATCTGGGGATATTATAAAGAGCCTTCTAGCTTCCTCTGTATTCAATACCTTCCTCCTCAAGCAGAGAAAGTTTTCAGAATTTTCACAAGAAGCAAACCATGGTGACCCTACAGTGTTCTCCCTGCTGAAAACTGGAAGGAAAGTGGGCCAAAGCTTTTATACCTAGGGTGCCTGGAAGTAGTGTTTTCTCAGAATGAGCTGAGCAGCAGAGGGCAGACTCCTTTCCCCCACACCCCCAGCAAGACACAGGGGCTGCTGGTGACAAGAGGAGCCTGCTGCAAATAAATAGAGGATCACCTGCAATCTCAACTGCCTCTACCTACAAACAAGGAGGAAAGGGTAGGTCATGTGCTTCTAGTGAGCTAACCCCTCCCAGGGCTGGGGTTCAAGAGTGATGCAGGCTGCAGGTATCTGAGACTTGCATGCAAGAATGCTGTGCCCAGAGGCCCTGGATTTTCTGAATCAATGTTCATTTCAGATTTGCTATTTCCCTTCAGTTGTATGTCCTGGTTATTGATTCAGAAAACATGTCATTACAAAGGCTGGGGCAAAACCTTGTGGTGTCTACTGTGGGCAGGGCTCAGCAGTCTACACAGAGTCTGGATTTGAGAGTTCTGTCCCCAGCATTCACTCTCCAGGTTTTATTGGTTTCTGTTTAATTTCAGTTCATTGTGGACCAATTCTTGCCTCTTCTCTCTTTCTCTCTTTTCTTCTCTTTTGCCTAATTTTAGCCACTACCAAAGAGAAGTCAACTCTCTCTTCCTGTCACCAACCAATCAATTTTTTATTTCATGGACAAATTGACCAACTTGGGGCAAAATACAGGCTGATTCATGAAGAGTCTATCTTAGAGAATGTTTAAGAAGAGGGCTCTAGATGAGACTGGTTTATAATTGGCATGTCTCTTAACTAATCTGGAGTCTTAGAAGAGTTTATTCTCTTTAAGTTTTCTTAAGTCATTAGGAATGCCACTCCAACCACTCCCAACCCTGGATCTACATTTGCACAATTTATTTGCTCTATCTCAGGAGTTTACTAAGTAAAGGGGAATTTCAGGTCCACCCCTGCCAAAATGAGTAAGATTTCTCTGAGTTCAGAATTCTGTTGGGGGCTCCTTCTGTGCAAAATTCTCCCGGCTGTAAGAGCCTCTGAATTCAAAACAGAGATGAAGCAGAAGTTGCCATAGCCTCTTTTCAACCTCCCAGCTACTGTGGTGAGACTCTCAGGAATGATAATCCTCACGCAGCTGCCGCCTCTCAAAATTGCCACAGGAAAAAAAAAAAAAGGAAAGCCACTTAAAAAAAGAAAAAAAGTGTGTGTGTATAACTTTTACTTTTGAATTCTTGTTCATTACAATAGAAAAATTCTGTGACCACTTTTGACATCCTTAATGAAGCCCACCTGAAGAAAAGACACTTTTCAATGGCAAACACGGTATTGTTCCTCGCACGCTTCTGAAGATTAACTATGGGACATGCACTGCTGACCTGTGGTCTCCTTGGCAGGGCACTGTTGAGTTGGAGGAATTTTTAACTTAATTACACTAATTTAACTAAATTTACTTAATTTACAACTCTGTTGTAACTCTTAAGTAATGTGATAAAGCCAATCCAGGAAATTTCCCAGGAACAGAGCATGATTTAGGAGTTACAGTATTTCTCGGACTTATAGGCTAATGGTGCTGGCAGTTTGAGAATTACACAATCTCTGCTCACATGCATTTCTTAAGTCACTGGATGTAGTTAAATGAATACTTCTTGTTCTTGTTGGCACTTCATAAAAATAGCAAAAGGAGCATCTATGAGATTGGGAAAGGAAAACAGCCCAAATAGCAAATTCTGTTCCACTCAACCCCATGTACATGATAGTGATCAGAGGACATCTCTGATGGCTCATTTTCCTCCTGACATTTTTGTACTTCCTGTACTCAGCTGCCTCTGCTGGGCGTGCCGCCGCTGCAGGGCTCCAACTCCTCTGGCAGCACTGCCATGATGAGACTGCTGGCAAGCATGGGCTGCTGGAGTCTTTCTGGCACAAACAAGGAACTGCTGCTGCTCACTATAGATCCGCCACAGCTCTGAGAGGCCGCTCCCCCACCATACACATACACTTCATAGATGAGACAAGGAGGCTCAACAACCCACCCAGGGCAGGCCACTCTAGGTGGAGGAGCAGAGCTCAGGACCAGGTCTGTCTGGATCCAGAGCCTGCACTCCTGTAGTCCTACCACCCACTCTATGACTTGGCCTCCATTTGTTTTCCTCACCAAAATGTTTTTGAGCAGTGCAGAAGCGACTTAGCAGCAGCAGCAGCAGAAGTGAGAAAGCCTGGCTTCAAGAAGCCCACAGTCTGGTTAAGGAGAAAAGATGAATAGACGACAAAGCATTTCCTTCTCTGTACTATGAGGAACCTGGTATCCAGGGATTCTAATTGGGGCACCAAACCAGACGAACTCACCTGCAGAACCCTGGAACACAGCACTGTGGGAATTCTGCTTAGTTCTTGGCCAGAGCTGTGTGTATGGGCAGTAGGGAAATGGAGTGGGTAACAGAGCAGGGTGGAGGGACCAGAGTTTGTACTCCAGAATGAAGGGTAAAGTGTAGACAGTATAATAGCTACTTCAACAGCTAGTATTTCTTTGGGATTTACCAAGGCCAGGTTTTAAGTGCTTTACAGATTTTGATGTACTGAATCTACCTTATATCCTCAGAGTATGCACCATTACCCTGTCCATTTTCCACATAAGAAAAGGAGGCATGGGGGTAGGGAACTTGCCCAAGTCCCTCGACTAGTATGTGGAGAGTAAGGATTTGAAACTGGGATGGCTGGCTCCAACCCAAGCTCTTCCTCACTACGCAAAGAACAGGATAAGTTAAGCCATACCCTCCCATAGACTTCACCGTGGTGCTTGCCAAAGCTGTAATTATTTTCCATTTTCTCTACTGGACTATGTCTCTGAGAAGGTGGGGGTTCTATCTATCTTGCTTTTAGAGGCAATGTCAGTGCCTAGACTAGTGATTGGCACATAGAAGGAACTCGAAAGTTTTGAAGAATGGATGAAATGCATTGGAAAGAGGATTCCTTTTCGTGGGCACCCCCATCCGTCCCCTGGGTCTGCCACTCAGTAGCTGGGGAATATGAGCAAATCACCTCACTTCCTCCCCATCTCAGTTTCCTCATCAACAAAATGAGGATGATGACAAAGGTGAAACTTTAGGAAACAGTCTGGCAGTTCCTCACAAAGTTCAACATAGAGTTACTGTATGACACAGCAAGTCTACTCCTGTGTTTATGCCCAAGAGAACTGAAAATACAGTTCATGTCTACACAACAATTTGTACATGAATACTCATAGCAGCGTTACCATATTAGTGTCAAAATGTGGAAACTCAGATGTCCAACATTTGGATAAAGTGTGAACAGCATTTGACTGAGAAAAGGAAAGAAGTGCTGATATATGCTACAACACAGGGAAACTTCAAAATATGATTCTAAGAAGCCAGTCAAAGGTCACATATTATATGATTCCAATTATATGAAAATGTCCAGAATAGACAAATCCATAGAGGCAGAAAGTGATTGGCAGGGACTAGGTGGAAGGAGGAGTGGAAAGTGACTGCTAATGGATACAGGGTTTCTTTTTGGACTGACGCAAATGTTCTGGACTTAGTAGTGAGGATACTAACAAACTACTGAATTTTAAAGGGTGAATATTATGGTCTCTGACTTACATCTCAAAAAAATAATGGAAGTGAAAACAGTATACTACGTTCTGCATAGATTCAGGTGGGCTACTTATTTATATTTTGTAGGAATGTGGTTTCTGTTAGGTCCATACCATTTCTGTCCTTTACCGAGCCCATTTTTGCATGGAAAGTTCCCTTGGTGTCTCTAATTTTCTTGACGAGATCTCTAGTCTTTCCCATTGTTGTTTTCCTCTATTTCTTTGCATTGATCACTGAGGAAGGCTTTCTTATCTCTTCTTGCTATTCTTTGGAACTCTGCATTCAGATGCTTGTATCTTTCCTTTTCTCCTTTGCTTTTCACTTCTCTTCTTTTACAGCTATTTGTAAGGCCTCCTCAGACAGCTATTTTGCTTTTTTGCATTTCTTTTCCATGGGGATGGTCTTGATCCCTGTCTCCTGTACAATGTCACAAAACTTACTCCATCATCAGGCACTCTATCTATCAGATCTAGTCCCTTAAATCTATTTCTCACTTCCACTGTATAATCATAAAGGGTTTGATTTAGGTCATACCTGAATGGTCTAGTGGTTTTCCCTACTTTCTTGAGTTTAAGTCTGAATTTGGTAATAAGGAGCTCAAGATCTGAGCCACAGTCAGCTCTCAGTCTTGTTTTCGCTGACTGTATAGAGCTTCTCCATCTTTGGCTGCAAAGAATATAATCAATCTGATTTCGGTGTTGACCGTCTGGTGATGTCCGTGTGTAGAGTCTTCTCTTGTGTTGTTGGAAGAGGGTGTTTGTTATGACCAGTGCATTTTCTTGGCAAAACTCTATTAGTCTTTGCCCTGCTTCATTCCTTATTCCAAGGCCAAATTTGCCTGTTGAAAATGCTGCAATCAATATGCCAGCAAATTTGGAAAACTCAGCAGTGGCCACAGGACTGGAAAAGGTCAGTTTTCATTCCAATCCCAAAGAAAGGCAATGCCAAAGGATGCTCAAACTACTGCACAATTGGACTCATCTCACACACTAGTAAAGTAATGCTCAAAATTCTCCAAGCCAGGCTTCAACAATATGTGAACCGTGAACTCCCTGATGTTCAAGCTGGTTTTAGAAAAGGCAGAGGAATCAGAGATCAAATTGCCAACATCCGCTGGATCACCAAAAAAGCAAGAGAGTTCTAGAAAAACATCTATTTCTGCTTTATTGACTATGCCAAAGCCTTTGACTGTGTGGATCACAATCAACTGTGGAAAATTCTGAAAGAGATGGGAATACCAGACCACCTGACCTGCCTCTTGAGAAACCTATATGCAGGTCAGGAAGAAACAGTTAGAACTGGATGTGGAACAGCAGACTGGTTCCAAATAGGCAAAGGAGTACTTCAAGGCTGTATATTGTCACCCTGCTTATTTAACTTCTATGCAGAGTACATCATGAGAAACACTGGGCTGGAAGAAGCACAAGCTGGAATCAAGATTGCCGGGAGAAATATCAATCACCTCAGATATGCAGATGACACCACCCTTATGGCAGAAAGTGAAGAGGAACTAAAAAGCCTCTTGATGAAAGTGAAAGAGGAGAGTGAAATAGTTGGCTTAAAACTCAACATTCAGAAAACGAAGATCATGGCATCTGGTCCCATCACTTCATGGGAAATAGATGGGAAACAGTGGAAACAGTGTCAGACTTTATTTTTGGGGGCTCCAAAATCACTGCAGATGGTGACTGCAGCCATGAAATTAAAAGACGCTTACTCCTTAGAAGGAAAGTTATGACCAACCTAGATAGTATATTCAAAAGCAGAGACATTACTTTGCCAACAAAGGTCCGTCTAGTCAAGCCTATGGTTTTCCCAGTGGTCATGTATGGATGTGAGAGTTGGACTGTGAGGAATGCTGAGTGCCGAAGAATTGATGCTTTTGAACTGTGGTGTTGGAGAAGACTCTTGAGAGTCCCTTGGACTGCAAGGAGATCCAACCAGTCCATTCTGAAGGAGATCAACCCTGGGATTTCTTTGGAAGGAATGATGCTGAAGCTGAAACTCCAGTACTTTGGCCACCTCATGCGAAGAGTTGACTCATTGGAAAAGACTGTGATGCTGGGAGGGACTGGGGGCAGGAGAAGAAGGGGACGACAGAGGATGAGAAGGCTGGATGTCATCACTGACTCGATGGACATGAGTCTGAGTGAATTCCGGGCATTGGTGATGGATAGGGAGGCCTGGCGTGCTGCAGTTCATGGGGTTGCAAAGAGTTGGACATGACTGAGCGACTGAACTGAAATGAACTGAGGAATGTGGCGGTCTGAGCACAAGTCTCAAAAAATTAAGATTTTTTTTTTTTTGGTCTTTGATCTAGTTCAGGTATTGATATTAAACAGGAAGGCAAGAGAGAGATTTTACACTGGGTTCCCCAGAACTAATACGTAGGGGATGGTAAAAGAGCACTTGGGCTGGGGACCAGCCAACTCTAGAATTGCTCAGCCTAACATTTCAGAATTCTTTCTGCCACTCAGTAGCTGGGGAATATGAGCAAATCACCTCACTTCCTCCTCACCTCAGTTTCCTCATCAACAAAATGAGGATGATGACAAAGGTAAAACTTTAGGAAACAGTCTGGCAGTTCCTCACAAAGTTCAACATAGAGTTAGTGTATGACATAGCAAGTCTACTTCTGTGTTTATGCCCAAGAGAACTGTAAATACAGTTCATGTCTACACAACAATTTGTACATGAATACTCATAGCAGCATTACCATATTGGTGTCAAAATGTGGAAACTCAGATGTCCAACATTTGGATAAAGTATGGCCTCTGTTTCTTCTGCTTCCATTCTTTTACAAGACACTGTCATCTCGTGTCTGAACTACTGCAGTTCCCTCTTAATTGTTTCAATCATTCCAGAAATATTTACTGAACACCTACTAGGTTGGTTTTTCCTTCTTTCTTTCTTTTGACCACACTGAGCAGCTTGTGGTATCATGAGATCTTAAGATCCTAAGATCCCACCAGGGACTGAACCCAGGACTTTGGCAGTGAAAGCTCAGAGTCCTAACCACTGGCCCACATGGAATTCTGCTGAATACCTACTTGTGTTGCAGTGTTCAGGTACTGGGGATCAGCAGTGAATAAAACATACAAAAATCCCTCCCCTAAAGCAGCTGACATTTCAGCAGAGACAGACAATAAACAAGTGAATATACAAATCATTTGACCGATAGAAAGTGGTAAGTACTCTGGAGATAAATAAAACGGATGGATATGGGGAGTAGTGGGTTGAAGAGTTAGAGTTTTAAATTTGGAGGTGGGCAAGGCAGAAATCAAGAGGATATCATCTGAGCAAAGACTGACAAAGAGAGAGTGAGCCATGCAGCTATCTGGGGGAAAGTGTCTAGGCAGGGGGAACAGCCAGTGTGAAGGACTCACTAATAGTAGCCTGCAGCGGATGGAAGGCAGAGGCCAGCAGTGCAGATGGAAGGCAGAGGCCAGCAGTGAGGATGGAAGGCAGAGGCCAGCAGTGCGGCTGGGGGAAGGAAAGGAAGCAATGAGTTCAAAGAGGTAAATGGGGGAGGGGGGACACCATGGTCTGAAAGGCGTCCATCCTTTCCTCTCCGTAAAACCTTCCAGTGGATTCTAGCTCCTCGGCTCTAAGACTTTCAGACCCCAGTACCCCCTCACTGCTTTGCCAAGTTCTTTCCCATCTCAGGATCTTTTCCCTTGCTGTTCCCTCTGCCTTGAAAGCCCTTCCCCCCATCTTCTCCTGGCTGGTTTGTTCTTACCATTCAGGTCTAAGCTCAAACATCACTTTTTCTGTGGACCCCATGTAAAGTACTCCTCCCCACACAAACACATCCTTTATCCATTCTTGGTTTTATTCTCTTCTTGCTTCCTGATAACCTAAAATGATCTTGTTTTACATGTGAGTTGTCTATTTTTTGCTCCAGAAAGGACACTCATGAGGTCAGGGTCTTCCTCAGAAGACCCTTGGTATCCCTACAGCCTTCCTCAATAGTTATTTACTGAATGGATGGGACATTTGATGACATCCTCCTGGAAATTCCTCTGATTAAAGGGGTGGCCTCAGAGTGTCACCATAGGCCTGACGCTTTCCTGAGGGGTTTATTACTGTCCTATCCAGACAGTCTTTGTCCTTGGGAAAGACTGATTGTTCCTCAGGTGGGGCCAGCATTCTTTCCCTCCTATCTCTCTTAAGAACTGTGTTCTGGGGCTTCCCTGGTGGCTCAGAGGTTAAAGTGTCTGCCTGCAATGCAGGAGACCTGGGTTCGATCCCTGGGCCAGGAAGATCCCCTGGAGAAGGAAATGGCAACCCACTCCAGTATTCTTGCCTGGAGAATCCCATGGACAGAGGAGCCTGGTGGGCTACAGTCCATGGGGTCGAAAAAAAAAAAAAAAAGAACTGTGTTTTGTATCTTCCACATTCTGTGCTGTGCTTAGTTGCTCTGTTGTGTCTGACTCGTTGCTACCCCATAGACGGTCCCAACCCAGGGACCGAACACAGGTCTCCCGCATTGCAGGTGGATTCTTTACCACCTGAGCTACCAGGGAAGCAGGAAGCTTCCACCTTCTATTCACCTTCAAACACTTCCAAAGTCATGCATGCTTTCCTCTTTCCAATCTCATTTTAGGTGGCTTGCTCTCTAAGAACTAGGGGACTTCTGAAATCGCTGATGTGTGAGATTTGAGACTGTATGGCCAAGAGAGTCTAGAGAATTCATGTTACAGATGGGGAAACTGAGGTCTACAGTAGGGAAAGAATATGTCTAAGAGAAGTGATGGAAGAGTTCAGGTAGAAAACATCAGAATAGAAGGTTTAACTCTAAAATCCCTAAAATCATGTGAATAGTTTTATGGTTACAGTCATTTTTCCAGAAAAGAGTGTTCATCAGTTGTCTTAAGGGGTTCCTGTAGTGGCCTTAGGAGTTTACATCAAGAGCATGGACTCCTTCAAGAAAATTCTAACTGGGCTCCTGGCGCTGTCATGACACCATCCTACTAAGTACATAGCAGGGCCAGCTCACAGTCCATGACCCAAAACCATCTATTGAATGCTTGAATGGATAAGGAGTAAAATAGATTAATGGAGTGATAAGTGAAACTACCCTCTCCATTTAATCCCAGTGCTCTTTTTACCAAGTCACAAATGTAAGAATTCAATCTGAGTCCAAAAAGGTCTGAGGTCCTTGGATCCCTGCCCCTCCAGGATGGTCTCTGGGATGGCTGCAGGTGTGTGCTTTCAGAGGTGGGCAGACCTTGAGAAGCAATCTCTGACCCTCCCCTGGGGCAGGCTGTCAGCTGACCTGAAGGTGCTCCTATTGTATGCAAAAGACTTAAACTCTCCCTGTCTGACTTTGCCTGCAACTAGAAACACAACCTCAGGCTCAGCTCTGGCCCTTGGCAGTGCAGCTCTGGCAGGGACAAAGACGGGACTGGAGCCAGAGGAGGTGAATGTCTTAGAGCTCAAACTCTCTTGCCTTTCCTGGGCACTAATTAGTGATTCTTCTAGGGGTGGTTGGGTTGGGACACAATAAGTCTTGTTAGAAGAAAATCACCAGCCAGGTTCTTGTGTTTTAGAACTCAGTCATGTTGGCTTAGAAATACTCGGACCAAGAGTTTGGGATCAGCTGAGAAGGTGGGTAATGCTGGGGGCTGCTCACTTGGAGATGATTGTCGCTGCCCTGAATCTAAGGACAGGTTGACTCATGGTCTCTAAGACCTTCCTGCAGCTGCTGTTCTGAGACAAACAGCAGCTATTGGGAAAGAGCAAAAGCACTGGAGTCTGGAGACTTTGATCTGAGCTTGACTACTTAGACGCTGCATAAGTCCAGTCTTTGGAGACACATATGGGTTTAGACTCTGGCTCTCTCTTTGCCAGCATATGATGGGCAAGTTGCTTCTTTTCTAAATCTCAGTATCCTCATCTACAAGAGGAGAACCCTGGTAAATTTTGAACCCCACCATCCTGTAAGCTTCTTTCTTGGTATTTGAGGACACACTCAGGAAGAGGAAACATCTCCTGGTCGGTTGGATTGCCCTGGGGCCGAGAGTGCTCTCAACTGCTCTTAGATCAGGCAGGACTCTTTCCCTGTTTAATGTCGAGTCTCCCACCTTGCTTGGGGCCTGGGAAAGTGACAAGCTTACTTTGAGGAACATCCCCTCCTCCTTCTGTCTCATTTTCTTCCCTTTCCCATTGTTCCCCACAGTATTATTATTATTATTATTATTATTATTATTATTATTTTGGCTACACCGCATAGGTTGTGGGATTGTAGTTCCCCCACCAGAGATCAAACCCTTGCCCCCTGCAGTGGAAGAGCAGTGTCCTAACCACTGGATCACCAGTGAAGTCCCTTCCCAGCATTTTTTGAGGACGTTATTTACCAAATCTTTTTAGACAAGAAGGTGAAAAGGAGTTCTGTGTCACTCCTTTTAATGGCTTCTCCAACCTCCTTGGTAACCCCAGGGAACAAAGGTAACAATTCCAGAGTAATGGGCAAGCTCGTGGCAGATCAGGAAGTAGCTCTACATCTCATGCTTGGATTCCAGAAATATGGCTTGAGATTGATGATTGAGCAAATTAGCAATCACGGAAGCCACAGAACTCCCTTCTCACCTACCCTCTTGAAGTTGGGTGCAGGCTTGGAGCGAGGGGAATTGCAGGAGAGGTACAATGATACCAGAGTACGTTTCTAATACTCTACTTATTTCAGAGAAAGTTTTCTGGTATTTTAAATCTCCCAGGTGATCGGAATATACAGCAAAGTTTGAGAACTAGAAGTAAGGGAGCTAACAAAACCACCTGATTGACATAAACAATGGGTAATATATGGAGGTGGACAGTGGGGTCAACAGTGGATCAAGGAGCCAAGGAACCTGGCCCTAATCTCCCCAGCTGGCTCAGTTCCTGACTGGCATGAGGAGGGGCCTGGGCGCAAACTTTGGTTAACATCAGAATCACTGGGGAGCTTATGAAAAAGAGTATAGTCTCCTAAGGCCTAATTCAGAAGGTCTGAGCCTGGTTCTGAAATCGTGTTGATTACCCCTGCCAAATTCCTTAGATGATTCCAATGTGCAGCCAAGTTTGGAAACCACTAGCTTTAGCTAGCGTGCACCACAAACACTGGAAGGTGTTTCTTAAATAACAATTGTTGGGCCCACCACCTGAGTTTCTGATTCTGTAGATTTGGAATGAAAGTGTCAGTTGCTCAGTCATGTTTGACTCTTTGCAACCCCATGGACTGTAGCCTGCCAGGCTCCTCTGTCCATGGGATTCTCCAAGCAAGAACACTGGAGTGGGTAGTCATTCCCTTCTCCAAGCTATCTTTCCAATCCAGGCATCGAGCCTGGGTCTCCTGCACTGCAGACAGGTTCTTTAGCATCTAAGCCACCAGGGAGATTTGGAAGAGGGCCCCAGAATTCACATTTCTAACAGGTTCCCAGTTGATGCTGATTTTGCTGGTCTGAACCACACTTACCACACACCAGACAAGGAGAGTCAACCTTGGTGGAGTTCTTCCAACTCTTGATGCAGAGGCTGTACCAATTAAATGCATCTATAGGTTTAGACCAGGCATCAGGATTTTCCTTCCAACAATGCACTATGGAAATTTTCAAACAGATAGTAAAATTGAAAGAACTTTGCAGTGAACAGCCATATACTCACCGCCTAGACTCCACCATGGCCATCTGACTCTGCTTCCTTAATCACACATCTTTCCATCTACCCCACGCCCTTAACACAAGGGTTTCTTAATGCTCGCTACTCGATTTCAGCTGAGTTTGAGAATCAGGTGCTAGTTATTTCTGGGCTCTTTCTCTTTCTGGCTATGGTCTGCAGAATCTCTGCCAAGAAAATAGACATGCATTTATTTAGCACCTACTGAGTATCATTGGAGATACGTTTCCCTTGGGCTGAGTCTGGTGGGAGAATTCATTTTCTGAAATCTTTCAAAGCCAGAGAGAGATCCAGACCAAAAAAGCTAGTGAACTTAGTATGTGGCCCTCTACTGGTGAGGAAGGTCCCACTGTTGTCCCATCACCAGGACCTGACTGGATCTGGATGTGACTTGCCTTGGGTCTCCTCTAGTGAAGACTGGGATGGGATGAAGCTTCCAGAGAGGGCTCGTTAGTCACTGATTACAGAGTACTGACCAAGCTATCATTGTGAGATCTATGCCTACCCCCAAGCTCAAGGCTTTGTAGGGGCAAGTAAACTCCCTTCCTGGAGAAGGAAATGGCAACCCACTCCAGTATTCTTGCCTTGAAAATTTCATGGACAGAGGAGCCTGGTGGGTTACAGTCCACGGGGTCACAAAGGGTCAGCCAGGACTGAGCAAATGAGCACCAACTCCCTTCACAATGAGTGATAAGTGCTCTGCCAAATCCCCCGAGGTTTATCAAATACTGGAGATAGACTTTGGGGCCAGCCTTGGAGGGGAAAATGATAAAGAGTTTCTGCTGTTCAGTAATTCCTAGAAGGGCAGTATCTGACCAGTAACCATTCTTCCTCCCACATCACTGGCCACACAGCTGATCCTGTGGGGCCTTGGAGTCTAAGGAAGAGGGCAAAACCATAGCTCCCAGGTTGTCTGAGGCCTAGAATTTCCAGCTGGGCTGTGTACCTTTAGTGTTTCTTCTACATCAGTCTCTGGCAGTTGGGTTAGGATGGGGACTGGAGAAGAGGGTTTCACATGAGAGACAATCCTGGTGGGGTAGAATAAGTGAATGTGAGTTCTTTTATTTCTAAAGAAAGAGTAGAGGGACTTCCCTGGTGGTCCAGTGGCTAAGTCTATTCTCCCAGTGCAGGGGGCCTGGGCTCAATCCCTGGTCAGGGAATTAGATTCTGCATGCTGCAACTAATTAATTGAAGCACAGCCTGATTGATAATTAATTTAAAGAAGAAAGAGTGAAGGGATTCTCTGGTGGTCAACCCAGTGGTTAGGACTCAGCACTTCCACTGCAGGGGACCCTGGTTTGATTTCTGGTCGGGGAACTAAGATCCTACAAACTGCACAGCGAGGCCCAAAACACCCCACCAACACCTCCGCCCCCAAACAGTGGAAAAGTCAAATAACAAGAAAATCCAAGCCATGTGGCTCCTTTCTCACCCTCTGTTTAGAGTGAGAAGTGGAGAGAAGACAGGAAGGTCCAGAGAGAGGCCAGCCCATGCAGTAGCTCCACCATGCCAGAAATGGGCCTAAATTCTTTCTCCTGTGTGTGGGCAAGGTGTCTGGGATTTCCTGGCTGGCAACAGGGTTAGGGAATTCATTCTGAATTAAAGGTGGGTTTTCCCTCAGTTGCCAATGAAATCAGAAGACTTGCCGTTTAGAAATACAACCTCGTGTGGAGGTAGTTTCAAGTCTGCTGGTAACTGAAATTTGGGAGCTGGGACTTCCTCAAACACTTTACTTCAGTCATTCTGAAAATGTAGAATTCTTTTGGGCCCCTTAGACTTCAGTCCCTTTTGCTGGGGCTTTTAGCATGATTCACTTGGTATGTCTTCCAAGGTTTCTTTGCATTTTGCTAAAATGGTTTGCTGGTGTGCTTCGGGACTTTATGTGTCAATGGAACCTTGGGCTCTTAGAGGACGGTGGCTGGTGACTCCTGGGCCCTGAAGCTCTCAGCACAGGACCTGGGTGGAAGAGATGCTCCACAGGCAGTGCTGAGTCCATGAACACTGCACTGTTATCCACAATCCAAGAAAAAAAGTAGAAGTCCAACAACAGGGGAATAGTTTGTAATTATGGCACAGGAACCAGAATAGAGCAGCGTATAGCTTTTGAAAGTGTGAATTATGAAAACTAAGCAGGAATATATAAAAATATAAATGGTGGAAAAGTATTCTCTGGTAAGTAGGTTGTGATTGCTTCTGCTATAGAACATGATGTGTACGCCACAGTTAGGAAATGAAAGGAAGGACAAATGGAAATAGTTGTGCTAAGACAGTTAGATTATGTGCAGTGACTAGTCAAAGTTTTTCTTAAATTTTAATGTTTGCATCATCATTATAATATAAAACCCAGACCTCTGTGGGTGTATTCCTTGGTAGGCATGACCAGGACTCAGGGGGCCAAAGTCCTTTACTTGTCTTGTCCTGGTTAGATGGAACTCCTCCAGGCAGGGTCTGTGTTTTTCATACCTCACCCTCATGGCCCTGTATCTTGCACATAGTAGGTGCTTGATAAACACTTGCTGAACTAGTGGATCAGTGGGCAGCTTATTCCAAAGGTTTGGGTCTGTTTTGAAGGTACCTAGAGGTATTCAGAAAACGAAGATCATGGCATCTGGTCCCATCACTTCACTTCTATTTCCCATGGGGAAATAGTGTTTCCCACTGGGGAAACAGTGTCAGACTTTATTTTCTTGGGCTCCAAAATCACTGCAGATGGTGACTGCAGCCAAGAAATTAGAAGACGCTTACTCCTTGGAAGAAAAGTTATGACCAATCTAGATAGCATATTCAGAAGCAGAGACATTACTTTGCCAACAAAGGTCCATCTAGTCAAGGCTATGGTTTTCCCAGTGGTCATGTATGGATGTGAGAGTTGGACTGTGAAGAAGGCTGAGCACCAAAGAATTGATGCTTTGAACTGTGGTATTGGAGAAGACTTTTGAGAGTCCCTTGGACTGCAAGGAGATCCAACCAGTCCATTCTGAAGGAGATCAGCCCTGAGTGTTCTTTGGAAGGAATGATGCTAAAGCTGAAACTCCAGTACTTTGGCCACCTCATGTGAAGAGTTGACTCATTGGAAAAGACTGTGATCTTGGGAGGGATTGGGGGCAGGGGGAAAAGGGGACAACAGAGGATGAGATGGCTGGATGGCATCACTGACTCGATGGACGTGAGTCTGAGTGAACTCCGGGAGTTGGTGAGGGACAGGGAGGCCTGGCGTGCTGCGATTCATGGGGTCGCAAAGAGTTGGACACGACTGAGCGACTGAACTGAACTGAGAGGTATTTAGATTGGAGGAGGAAAAGACCTGGGAAAAGAATCACTTCTCAGCCACATATCACCCATCAAAGGAAAAGTTTAAGCACTGTCACCTCTTATCTAGGTTGCATGTAAGTTAGTTCTTTAAAGTGGTTTAGTAAAAGCATAATCAAATGATTTAATTTTTTTAACCTCTAAGGTTTTTTTGTGTATGAATAAGATCACAAAAAGGAGGGAAAAACCCCTGTCCACTTGGGACCCATTCCGAGTTCAGAGAACAGTGAGGTAAAAAAGGCTGGCCTTCACGGAGGAGGCACTTCCTAACATCCCCTTTTGGCCCAGGACTCAGAGCTGAGAACTGCAGGTAGACCTTCCTCATGTTCCAGAGGTTGGCCTCTGTGAACCTGGGAGGCAGGCATTCACTGCCATCTTTCCCTTCCTGAGGTCCTGGTGTGTATAGGACCCCCACTCTGCCAGTCTTGTGGGGACCTTTGAGTCAGCACATGGTGGAGGACTTGGTTTGGGGACAAGGAACAAGTAGGGTATTTTTGGTTTGGTTTGACATTTGCTGACTAGTAAAGGTCCTGCCCTGAATAATCCCTCACTAACCACCCTTTGGTTGAAATACCACCATTAATCCATCCTTGAGGGTAGGGTTTTGAGGCTCCTGCTCAGGCACAGATCTGGAAATGGAACCTCTCTGAGACATTTCTCCAATGGAAAGACGACCACTAGGTGACTCAACACTGGAGGAAATTAACCAGTGAATCAAGTTGATGGATGTTGTATCTGGAAGCTATTCTTGATGTGCCCCCAACAAGGGAGGTCCAGAGTATGTTTATCTTTTCCAGAGTCCACCTGGACTACTAATATATCCAGCCAGTTGTTCACTCAACGAAGAAGACCCTGAAAGATGAATCAATCCAGTTCAGTCACTCAGTTGTGTCGAACTCTTTGTGACCCCGTGAACTGCAGCATGCCAGGATTCCCTGTATATCACCAACTTCCAGAGCTTGTTCAAACTCACCATCGAGTTAGTGATGCCATCCAACCATCTCCTCCTGTATAGCCCCCTTCTCCTCCTGCCTTTCATCTTTCCTAGCATCAGGGTCTTTGCCAATGAGTCTGTTCTTTGCATCAATGGCCAAAGTATTGGAGCTTCAGCTTCAGCATCAGTCTTTCCAGTGATTATTCAGGACTGATTTCCTTTAGGATTGACTGGTTTGATCTCCTTCCTGTACAAGGGACTCTCAAGAGTCTTCTCCAACACCACAGTTCAGAGGCATCAACTCTTTGGTTCTCAGCTTTCTTTATGATCCAACTGTCACATTCATACATGACTACGGGAAAAACCATAGCTTTGACTAGATGGAACTTTGTCAGTAACGTCTCTGCTTTTTAATATGCTGTCTAGGTTGGTTATAGCTTTTCTTCCAAGGAGCAAGCATCTTTTAATTTCATGGCTGCAGCCACCATGTACAGTGATTTTGGAGCACAGGAAAATAAAATCTGCCCAACACAGTAAATGGCTGACTTCTTACCCATTGTTTTCCAAGCAGTATACTAAGTCCCCTGTACATGATATTCTCAATCTTCCCAACAGCCCTGTGAGGTGGATAATATCACTACTTTACATGAACAAAAACCAAGGCTCAGAGATGTGGTTTGTCCAGTATTATGCAGCCAAATATTGTAGTGCTAATTGACAGTTAACAACCATTGAGCACTTACTACTAGAGGGCTTCCTGCTTCAACTCACTTAATTCTCATAACGTCCTTGTGAAGGAAGTAGTATTGTCTCATTTTCAACAAGTGCGGAAACTGGAGTACATGCAAGTTAAAGGTTCCCCAAGGCATTCAGCTAGCAGATGTCAGAGCAGGGAAGTGAACATAGGCAGCTTGGTTCAACCATGCTCTGAACCCTCATGCTGTATATAGTATGCACTGGATCCAGCTGTGTCTGGTCTACAAAAATATCCTGAGAACCTCGTCTCTGCTGGCTACCCATATAGAACCAGTCCCTGCCCTTACCAGCTTCCATGCTGGTGTCATGACAGGCCAGGGTCGGGAAAGGGTTGGAATAGCCAGGAAAATGGCATCCAGGGGACACTGGACCTAAGCAGAAGCAGGACCCTGCCTCCCATCTCCTTTTGCCTGCAGAAGTCATAAAGGGGTGACACTAACCTCATCCCCTGTGGCTACTCTGAGATAGTAACTATCCTCTTTAGGGGATTGAAACAAGGTTGGAGGTCTCTAGGGCCTGCTTATCTCCAGGGCTTGGACCTCTGTGGGGTCTTGTCTCACACGCCCATTGTTAGGTTTTCCCTATCTCTGCTTCACATACACACAGCAGAAGAGGAGATGCTGTAGATGGATCCTATCAGAGAAGCTCCTTCTAAGGAAACTTTGAGGCCAGGATTAAGAGGCCTTAAATAGAATTTCTGCTAGGGAGAAATTGTGCTTGACTGGGTGGCTCTGCCTTCGGAAGGTCTGGTGGGGTGTGACTTGATCTGATTTGTGTTATAACAAGCTGGCTCTGGCCACTGGGTGGTAGTAAGATTAGTGGGGCCTGTTTCTGGGCTCTCCTCTAGGGTCAGCCTTTTGGGAGCCCACCTCAGCCTCGACTCTGGAGGCCTGCCCTGTGTTGGGGAGGTCCCCTCTGCTCTATACTTTTGGACCTCGGCCTCAGCTGATCAAATTCTACCCTCAGCTTCCTCACTAGTACCATCCTCAGTGGACTGTGACAGGATTAAACTGTCATATCAACTGTCACAGTTGATATGTGAAAAGTGTTTAGAACAAAGCCTGCTCATCTTTTACAAGGGTGATGATTATTGTAATTATATGTGGCCACATAAACAGAGATGGACAGATGCCTCAGTCCATCCTGGCTCTTTCCCTTTACCAGCCAGCTTGAGCTGGTCAGGTCAACCTGGCAGAGTTGTGTGGAGATCAGATTTCACACCCACACCCTACCTGGCACCTAGTAGGCTCCTCCTCACCCAAGATTTTAGAAAACAAGTTAACAATTTCTCAGGAAGCTTTTTCAAAAAAATTTTTTAAAATAATTTATTTATTATAATTGGAGGCTAACTACCTTACAACATTGTGGTGGTTTTTGCCACACATTGATATGAATCAGCCATGGGTATACATGTGTCCCCTTGTCCCCAACCCCTCCCCCACCTCCCTCTCCATTCCATCCCTCTGGATTGTCCCAGTGCACCGGCTTTGAGTGCCCTGTTTCATGCATCGAACTTGGACTGTTCATCTATTTCACATATGGTAATATTCATGTTTCAGTGCTATTCACTCAAATCATCCCACCTTCGCCTTCTCCCACAGAGTCCAAAAGTCTTCTTTATATCTCTGTCTCTTTTGCTGTCTCACATATAGGGTTGTCGTTACCATCTTCCTAAATTACATATATATACATTAATATACTGTATTGGTGCTTTTCTTTCTGACTTACTTCACTCTGTGTAATAGGCTCCAGTTTCATCCACCTCATTAGAACTGACACAAATGTGTTCCTTGTAATAGCTGAGTAATATTCCATTGGGTATATATACCACAACTTTCCTATCCATTTGTCTGCCGATGGACATCTAGGTTGCTTCCATGTCCTAGCTATTGTAAACAGTGCTATGATGAACATTGGGGTACATGTGTCTCTTTCAATTCTGGTTTCCTCGGTGTGTATGCCCAGTAGTGGGACTGCTGGGTTGTATGGCAGTTCTATTTCCAGTTTTTTAAGGAATCTCCACACTGTTCTCCATGGTGGCCGTACTAGTCTGCATTCCCACCAACAGTGTAAGAGGATTCCCTTTTCTCTACACCCTCTCCAGCATTTATTGCTTGTAAACTTTTTGATAGCAGCTATTCTGACTGGCATGAGATGGTACCTCATTGTGGTTTTGATTTGTATTTCTCTGATAATGAGGGATGTTGAGCATCTTTTCATGTGTTTGTTAGCCATCTGTATGTCTTCTTTGGAGAAATGTCTGTTTAGTTCTTTGGCTCATTTTTTGATTGGGTCATTTATTTTTCTGGTATTGAGCTGCATTACCTGCTTATATATTTTTGAGATCAATTATTTGTCAGTTGCTTCATTTGCTATTATTTTCTCCCATTCTGAAGGCTGTATTTTCACCTTGCTTATAGTTTCCTTCATTGCACAAAAGCTTTTAAGTTTAATTAGGTCCCATTTGTTTCAGTTCAGTTCAGTTCAGTTGCTCAGTCGTGTCCGACTCTTTGCGACCCCGTGAACCATAGCACACCAGGCCTCCCTGTCCATCACCAACTCCTGGACTTCACTCAGACTCAGAGAGTGTTCTGCCTATGTTTTCCTCTAGGAGTTTTATAGTTTCTGGTCTTAAATTTAGATCTTTAATCCATTTTGAGTTTATTTTTGTGTATGGTGTTAGAAAGTGTTCTAGTTTCATTCTTTTGTAGGTGGTTGACCAGTTTTCCCAGAACCGCTTGTTAAAGAGGTTGTCTTTTCTCCATTGTACATTTTTTGTCTCCTTTGTCAAAGATAAGGTGTCCATAGGTACATGCATTTATCTCTGGGCTTTCTGTTTTTTTCCATTGATCTATATTTCTTTCTTTGTGCCAGTAGCATACTGTCTTGATGACCATAGCTTTGTAGTATAGTCTGAAGTCAGGCAGGTTGACTCCTCCAGTTCCATTCTTCTTTCTCAAGATTGCTTTGGCTATTCAAGATTTATTATGTTTCCATACAAATTGTGAAATTATTTGTTCTAGTTCTGTGAAAAATACCATTGTAGCTTGATAGGGTTGAATCTAGAGATAGTATACTTTTGGTAGTATACTCATTTTCACTATATTGATTCTTCTGATCCATGAACATGTATATTTCTCCATCTATTTGTGTCATCTATGATTTCTTTCATCAGTGTTTTATAGTTTTCTATATATAAGTCTTTTGTTTCTTTAGGTAAATTTATTCCTAAGTATTTTACTCTTTTCATTGCAATGGTGAATGAGATTGTCAGGAAGCCTTTGTTCCTGCTTTTTTACCTTCTAGAACTCCCAATTGTCCACCCTCTCATGGCCTCCAACCCCCAAGTTTACCACCCTCCAGTTCCCAGATGTAGTGTGTCTCCCTGCAGCTTCTGTCTCCATTAAGATTGCCCTGTGGCCCCTATTCCAGTTTTCCACCTCTACCTTTAAGGACTACTAACTTCACCATGCCCATATGGTAAGAGAGCCTGTTTACTGGGCACTGATTGAGGGCCTGCCTGATTTTGTTCCTTATTGCAAGGTGCCAGATCTTCACAGGAAGGTGAATGCGCTTGTCTGATCCTTGGAGGTTGATGCAATTATCACCCCATTTAAAAGGTAGAAAAACTGAGGCATAACTTGTTAAACAACTTGCCCAACATCATAGCTAGGATGTGTCAGGTTTAAACCCAAGCAGTCTCAGTCTAAGCCTCAGCTCCCAACCACACCATTTTCTTGCCACAATATGACCCTAATGTTTAGAATCCAGAATTGGGGAAAGGAACATCAACTTTGTCCTATGAATGTAAGAATTTTACTTGTTTCCCTTTTTAAAAATGTTCTCTCTTTCTTTCTGGCTGCCTTGCACAGCATGTGGGATCTTAGTTCCCCAGCCAGAGATTGAACCTGTGCCCTCTGCAGTGGAAGGGCACAGTCTTAACTGCTGGCCTGCCAGGAAGGTCCTTACTTTTTTTTAAATCAGAAGTGTTTTACTCCAGAGTTAGGCATCTCAAATTTCCCCTGATTCTATTCTGCTGATATTTCATTTCCTTCTAAGGCAAGTATTCTCTAAATCTCATTTGAATGCTCTTATAGTCAGAAATGGGCATTTTTCTCTTGCTCTGTCACCTGTAGGAATGGAAAATTGCCCATCAGCATGTTCTTTATCATGCTTGAAAATAGTCTTATGATGTCTCAAAATCTCTCTGAGGAAGAAGGGCTTGGCTTCTTTCCACTGGCCCAGTTTCCTGTCCCTTGCCCTGAGAACAGTGTTTGGAGTTTACAGGCTCTCTCCTTCCACTGGTTACGTGCTAGACAATGAGGGTCCCACCCAGAGAGCACATGAGGTCTTCAGAGTTTTGTTTTAGCTTGATTTGTTATTTTCATATTCCAGACAGAAAATAAAAGTGAAAAAAAAAAGTTATCCATAAGACCTTCTCTCCTGACATTTTTATGCAGATTAGAATGTACACTGATCACAAGGGCTTGCCTATGCGCTGGGCACTGCGCTTTTGGGCCTGTGGCAGGGACACAGACCTTGCCTTGAAGTTCTTACTGGCTGAACTGGTGAGCATCAAGAACAGCTTTGAACAATTTCCATTTCACCCAGTGTTCACTGAGCACCTACTGTGACCACGGGTTCTTCTGCACCCTTGGGGAACATCAATGAACAAAAACCTCTGTTCTCATGGAGCTTATATTTTAGAGGAGAAGGAAGACAATTAGTTGATAAATGCTATAGAAAACAAGAAAAGGAAGGGGGCTGGGAGGCTGCAGTATTGGATAGGAAGTACAAGAGCATCATCTATCTGTTTGTGACCCCATGGACTGTAGTCCATCAGGTTCCTCTATCGAGGGATTTTCCAGCAAGAATACTGGGGTGGATTGCCATTTCCTACTCCAGGGGATCTTCCTGACCCACGGATCAAGCCCTCATCTCCTGCATTGCAGAAAGATTCTTTATCGCTGATCCACCAAGGATTCCCGGCTTCCCCGCTGGCTCAGAGTGAAGAATCTTCCTGTAATGCAGGAGATGAGGGTTCATCCATGGGTCGGGAAGATCCCCTGGAGTAGGAAATTGCAACCCACTCCAGTATTCTTGGGTGTAAAATCCCATGGCCAGAAGAGCCTGGGAACCCCAGTCCATGGGGTCTCAAAGAGTCAGACAAGACTTAGCAACTAAACCACCACCATCATTGGGGAAGCCATTAGATGGGAAACAGGACCCTCTAAAGAAGGTCAGATTTGAGTGAAGACTTGAAAAGCGATTTAGCCTGAGGGTGTCTGGGAATCCAGCATTTCAGGCAGTGGAAATAGCTAAAGTCTCAAAGAAAAAAATCCAACACAAACATCAGGAAGTGGCTACTCAAAAGATAAAGAATCTGAGAAGAGGCCAGGGGAAGGAAGCAGGAGGCTACACATGCCTTTGCTAATTGCTCTGTGGCTGCCCTGCTAGGGGGGATGACTTATCTGACCCAGGGAACCAGGCTCTGCCCGAACCTCTGGCCAAGCGAAATTAGCCTCTATCCAGGCTCTTACACAATAGGCCATGGCTTTTATCCTCCCTGGGCCTCGGAAACCAGGTCTGTCAAAGAAGATAGGGAACATCTGGCCACTCCCCCCTACCCACCAATCCCCTGAGTGCACTTTTTAATAATAATAGTAATTACAATAATAGTTACAATAATAATAACAAAGTTACAAATAAGATGGCAATTGCGGCATCTTTCCAGCAAGAGTAAGAAAATTATTCTTATTTTTGAGCCTTTTTAAAAGCAAAACTATCTAACTTCAGTGGTTTCTGAGGAAACCAAATGCAAGAATATGGTTTTTGGTCAGGAGAGAAAAAAAAAATGAGGTGAAAGAGGCAAAAGGCTTCCTCTCACCAGCATTTAACTGTCATCCCTTTGTGGGAACTGGGCTCTGAGGCCCTCTGGGCTGCTCCCTGAGAATATTTCCTTAGCTGAGCTTCAGAACATTTGCAAGCAGCCAACTGTCAGTTTGGGAAAGTTTGGAAAGTATTATGTAAGGTGAAAAAAACGGTTTCTGACAAATTAAAAACCTGGCAAAACTTCCTAGCCTTCAGGCTGCTGGGTCCAAAAATGCAAAACTGTGTTCTCACAACCTACTAAGTTGCTAAGAGGAGTTTGAGAACACCATATTTTCAGGTACTTGGTTTTGCCCAACCTCCATGATTCAGAGTCCTGAATCATGGAGCTTTTCCTATCCATGACAGACTGGAGTGTTTGATTTTGTAGTGCCAGGACATAGTTGAGGTGGGCCTGCTGGGGAAAAAAGACTAACAAAGAAAAGCCCCCTCAGAACCTACACCCAGGAAGGAGAGCTTATGTGAAGGGTTGCAGAACAGGTACAAGTCAGCATCTGAAGTCTGACTGCCAAAAGTCAAATCCCATGTGCATTTATACCTCTCTGTGCCTCAGTTTCCTCATCTGTATAATAGGTGTAAAAACGATGCTACTGCACAGTAGTTATGATCATCGAGCGAATTAAACAATGAAATCTAATTGTACATATGTCCTAATGAAAAAGTCACCAGTGGGTGTTTTTTCTTTGGGTTATGTGGATTCCTCCTAATCAATAAGTGTTTTTCATTGAGAAGTACCTATTTAGGGTCATTTTCAGTACAAGCACACTTGCAGGTCATGCATCTCTCTCTGTCTTTTTTTTTAAAAATTTTTTTCTTATAGAAATACTTACTTTTAATTGAAGTATACTTGATTTATAGTTGTGTTAACTACTGCTGTACAGCAAAATAATTCAGCTAGATATATACATATTGTTTTTTAAAATATTATTTTTCATTGTGGTTTACCACATGATATTGAATATAGTTCTCTGTGCCTCTCTTCTTTCTAGCGAATATGTTTTTAAATCTTTTTGTTTGTTTTGTTTGTTGTTGTTTTTTGTTTGTTTGTTTGTTTGTTTTTTAATCTTAAAAGAGCCTCCTTTTCTAAGCCAAAACTGTCTAATAGAAACACAATGCACTCCACAAATGCAGGCCACCATATTTGATTTCAACTTTTCTGGTAGTCACGTTTAAAAAAGTAAAATGAAACAGGTGAAATTAATTTTAATAATACATTTTAACCTAATATATCTAAAATAGCATTTCAACATATAATACAAATACATAGAGAAATTATTAATGAGATTTTATATTCATTTTTTCTTACTATATCTTTGAAATTCAATGTATGCTTTGCAAATACAGAACATCTCAATTGAGACTAGTCACATTTCAAGTACTTAATAGCCACATGTGGCTACCCTGATGGACACTACAGTTCTAAATGACAAGAGGATGATTCTGGGCAGGGAGCTTGGGTGGGTTAATCATGCTGTGTCCTGACTTTATCCCAATCACTACTATGATAACCATTATGGCCTCTGGGAAGAGGGGGTTTCCTGGTCATATGGAACAAGGAGGTTCCTGATGCAAGCCCTACAAGTCCAACAGTGTGGTTTTGAACAGAGATAGATTGAGCAAGCTCTTGCTTGCCCCTAACGGTCTATCCCTTCCCACTAACCCCATCCTCTGCCTCTGCTTGTCTTGACGATTAAAATCTAAAATAAGTTTATTAATGGTTATCATCCTCTATTAAAATGCAAATGTTGGGGTAATACCTTCATTGAGTATCACCTAAGACTAAGGCAGTTGAGAAAGAGATAAAGATGGGAAGTAGAATGTCTTTTTGGGTTCTGTTTGGAAGCTCTGGGAAGTAGCATGGTAGGAAAGTGAGCAGTGATAGGAAAGCCTTGCAGAGCTAATTCTGCTCTTTAATGAGCCCTTCTAGCACAAGTCACTTAGCTCTAGTGGGAACCTCATTAACCAAAAGGCAGCAGCTATGAGAATGAGAGCAGACACTAACATTCTGAGTACCTTGGGTTTATTTTTTTTTTTAGGTGCATAAATCTGAATTTTTAAACTATATCTCTTAAAACAGGAATTTTGCAGACTTGACCTACTCATCCATTCCTAGCAGCCCAGAAGAAGGAGAGACCACCCCTTTCCCCCTGGGGAAATGCTCTTTGATTCCATTCAAGGAGATTTCAGTTTGGTTTTTAGAGTAAGATGTGCTTTGGCAAAGGCTAATGTGATTTTTGTCTTTATCTGTCCCTTTCTTCATTCTGTTGTTTTAGGGTGAATTTGTACATCTTTCCTCCAATTCATTATTTGAAGAAGGTCTCATTTTCCTATTTCCAAGTTCTTGGAAAGAGTGAAAGAGACCTCATTTCCACCCCCATCTTGTTGCTGTTTAGTAGCTAAGTCATGTCCGACTCTTTTGAGACCCCATGGACTGTAACCCTCCAGGTTTCTCTGTCCATGGGATTTCCCAGGCAGGAATACTGGAGTGGGTTGCCATTCCCTTCTCCAGGGGATCTTCCTGACCCAGGGATCTAACCCTGTGTCTCCTGCATTGCAGGCAGATTCTTTACTGCTGAGCCACCAGGGAACCCCCCACTCCCATGAGCTGATAGTATTATTATCTCTGTGGATATTCTAAAATCCAAAAAGAAACTCTTCTTGTTTCATCTGTGATGATATTGGACTATTTAGCTAACTCACAAATGTTCTTTCCCCTCAGCCTCCCTGACTGCTACTCTCCCTCAGTCTGTGGTATTCTTGGGGCTTCCCAGGTGGCACTAGTGGTATAGAACCTACCTGCCAATGCAGGAGACATAAGAGATCAACATCACCTTGAGGAAAATTACTTTTATCAGGCAATTCCTGAGTGCTAATCTCTGACTCAACATCTTTAGTCTCACTGTGTCTCAAGGGAGGTTATCCAAAGAACGCTTGCCACTAAAAGTGTTGGGTTTTTTTAAGTTAACTTTTGTCAACAACCAAAATATTTTTATTGTGTTTTCCTTGATTACTAAGATGATCCATAATTTTATTCTACAAAATTTGGCATAGTCTATAAAGGATAAAGAAGAAACATTTGTCATCCTACTGTCTAGAAAACACCACTGTTAACTTTTTGGTAAGCAATAGTTATTTGAGCCCATTAGATTCTATACTAGCCAAAACTATATCCCTGGAATAATCAAGGTGTGAAAACAAGACTAGCGCATACAACAAAATAGAAATATCCAATACAGATTTCATTCATTTATCCAGTCATTCATTGTCTTATGGGAAAATATAGAAACATGGTAACCTCTTCTAGAAATTCAGTCTACTTGGGCATGTATGTCATCAAATAAAGGTCATTAAATGCAGAGCATAGTGTTGAGGCCAGAAAAGCAACTATTCCAGCAGTAGATTCTGTCTCTTGGGATGGAGGGCAAGCAGTTTCTTTTCATTCTTTAGTGGGGATTAAAAGTTAAGGTTTCCCATGAGAAAAACCTTTACTATCTCAATGTAGTAACTGTGACCAAATGGTGAAGCTTCTAAAAAGCATTTAACTAAGAGATTTTGTTCATTCTCATGTTTGTAACAAAAACAACCTCCCCACCCCAACTCCTGCAAAAAAGAAAAAAATGAGCCTAGAGTCTAGGAAAAAAATAAGAACCAACTAAAGTGTAGTAACTTTATCGGCAAATGTGGTCAGCCTCGAGAGGATTGAAATCAACAGGCCGTTGAAGATCTGGTTTATGTCCTGTGGTTACAAATTAAGGGGCAAGAATTTCTCTCTTCCATAGTGACCAATAACCTTAAATAAAATTGCAGG
This sequence comes from Ovis aries, assembly GCF_016772045.2. Classification (NCBI taxonomy): domain Eukaryota; kingdom Metazoa; phylum Chordata; class Mammalia; order Artiodactyla; family Bovidae; genus Ovis; species Ovis aries. The sequence goes on from NC_056078.1 coordinate 24,684,465, forward strand.
TGAGTGAGTGGAACGTCAGTATCTGTGTATTTTGGGAAGTAGGACTGAGGTTGAGTTGTGAAGCCTAGAAAATATTATCACTCAGTTTGGGAACTTGGATAGTTTGTTAGCTCAGAGCATTCAGGTGGTGAATTGATGGATTGGTGCTAGAACTGACTGGAATCAAGTTAGTTCTGGAGACATGTTAGGTCTGGAGACACTTGTGAGGCCAGGTAATGCCACAGGTTAAGGTGCAAAATAAAAGCCATAAGAGGAAATAAGCAGGACCCCAGTGAGCAAGAAAGTGGTGTATGCGACTTTGAATTACCAAAGGCAGGACATAGCAGAGGTAATCTGGACGGAAGGTGATAAGGGATTTGTACTTTCCTGTAAGTCCCCTTTGACCATCCCTCAGCTGCCCACTTTTCCATAGTAAGCATTTATTAATTTCTAACAAGGAAATATAATTTAATAAGGATATAAAAATAATTTAGAGTAGTATTGATAGACAGTATGTCTTGGGAAAACATAAGACTTAAGTCAAATAAAGACCTCCTTTCTTGATTCATTTTTAAAGGGTCTTATTCCCCCTAGTCTTGTGTCCATTCCCATTCCCTCACATCTGAAATATTTCCTAAAAGATTTGTTTCCTGTATTTTTGATCCCTGTGAAAATATTCCCAAGAAAAGTAACACATCCCCCTGTTCCTGGTTATTTATATCAGTAATATTCAACAAGTTCCACTGCAACTTTCGGTTCTTCAAAGCCCTGTAATTTTGGGATTGGAACGTCATATTCTACTAGACTCTAGTTAGTATTTGAGAAGTTCTTTTATGCCTCTTTTTAAAAATAGAATTTATTTTTTAGAGCGGTTTTAGATTCATAGCAAAGTTGAGCAGAAGTTATGGAGATTTCCTACATACCCCCTGCCCCTTTGTTTTCCTTCTTCTTTTTTAACTGGAGGACAATTGCTTTACAATGTTGTGCTAGTTTCTGCTGTACAACAACAGGAATCAGCCATAAGTATACATATATCTGCTTCCTCTTCAGCCTCCCTCCCACTCCACCCCCCATCCCACTCCTCTAGGTCATCACAGAGCATCAAGCTGAGCTCCCTGAGTTGTACAGCAACTTCCCACTAGCTAGCTATTTTACACATGGTAAAGCCTCTTGATGAAAGTGAAAGAGGAGAGTGAAACAGTTGGCGTAAAGTTCAGCATTCAGAAAACTAAGATCATGGCATCTGCTCCCATCACTTCATGGCAAATAGATGGGGAAACATTGGAAACAGTGTCAGACTTTATTTTGGGGGGCTCCAAAATCACTGCAGATGGTGATTGCAGCCATGAAATTAAAAGATGCTTACTCCTTGGAAGGAAAGTTATAACCAACCTAGATAGCATATTGAAAAGCAGAGACATTACTTTGTCAACAAAGGTCCATCTAGTCAAGGCTATGGGTTTTTCAGTAGTCATGTATGGATGAGAGTTGGACTGTGAAGAAAGCTGAGCACCGAAGAATTGATGCTTTTGAACTGTGGTGTTGGAGAAGACTCTTGAGAGTCCCTTGGACTGCAAGGAGATCCAACCAGTCCATTCTGAAGGAGATCAACCCTGGGTGTTCTATGGAAGGAGTGATGCTAAAGCTGAAACTCCAGTACTTTGGCCACCTCATGTGAAGAGTTGACTCATTGGAAAAGACCCTGATGCTGGGAGGGATTGGGGGCAGGAGGAGAAGGGGACGATAGAGGATGAGATGGCTGGATGGCATCACTGGCTTGACGGACGTGAGTTTGAGTGAACTCTGGGAGTTGGTGATGGACAGGGAGGCCTGGTATGCTGTGATTCATGAGATCGCAAAGAGTCGGACACGACTGAGCGACTGAACTGAACTGAACTGAACTGAATGTATGTATATCAATGCTACTCTCTCAGTCAACTCATCCCACCCTCTCCCACCCCTGCTGTGTCCACAAGTCCATTCTCTACATCTGCATCTCTATTCCTACCCTGCAAATAGCTCCATCAGTACCATTTGTTTTTCTTCTTGTCAAATTATAGACCAAACTAAATGGCAACCCACTCCAGTATTCTTGCCTGGAAAATCCCATGGATGGAGGAGCCTGGTGTGCTACAGTTCATGGGGTCACAAAGAGTCAGACACGACTGAGCGACTTCACTCACAGGGGGCAGGTGAGCCTTTCCCTCCCCTATTCCCAGTTCAAGATTATAACACTCAAGTTCCCAAGCTTTTATATACTTGGCAACACGTACAGCAACTTCTGGAGTAGCATTGTGGAAACCTTCAACTCCTGGGAAGCTGGATATGTGGCGTCAGTGATAAGGAGGAAGGATCAAAGAAAAGAGCTGCTGGAGATGCCTGTGCCCTCTCCTAGGGCACTCATCCTGTGGGTGCCCATCCATAGGTACTTGGTGAGAGGTCTTAGGACACAGTGGTAGCTGCTCCTGTTGTACCAGAAGCACCCAGATACTTTTCTGTCTTAGCTACAGTCTCCCCATGCACTGAAGGGAGGGGAGGGGAGAATGAGAGTAGAACTGAAAGAATGGGAAATTCAAAGGATGACGGAGATCTAAGAATAAAAATATGCTTTTTAAAGAAAAGATTTTCTTTTTCCTGCAAAGCCCTATTTTTACTCAGGAGATGTTTTCTGATTTATGTGGATTCCAAAAAGATAAAGAAAACCTTTTTAAAAGGTGTTTTATTATGGAAATTCTAAAAACATTTTACGGTAGGGAGACTAGTGTAACGAGCCTCCACTTTTCCTATTGCTCATCTTCAGCAATCATCAGTCCACTGATATACCTTTCTTATCCCCTCTCCTCAAACTGGATTATTTAGAAACAAATCCCAGTCATTTTATCATTCTAAACAGGAATATTTCAGTACATACCTCTAAAAACCAAAAGGACTAAAAGGAAGACTTCTGATGATTACGAATCTTCATCTTGTTGCTTCCTCGTTCATCCTCTGTCACTGGACTATGAAGTAGGAACTCTGAGTTCTGACCTGGTATTGACACTTGCCAGCTGTGCGACCAGCTTCAGTCACATAACCTTTCTGGACTTGTGCTTTTCCCACTTGAGTGGGTGAGGTAGGTGATTTCCAAGGTCTCTTCCAGTTCTAGAAATCAAAAGTTCATGGAAAAATCACTCTTTTATCCTCCAGAAACATAATGCAGATTTGGTACAGTATCTATTTCCTGTTTTCTTGGGTGGCGGGAGTGCCCAGTTCAGAGTCAAGACCTTCTCAGTGAAGAGCCAAGAAAGTCCCAGAGGCTGCTAAGTAGCAGAATCTTTAACTTGGAGTTTTTTAAAAGAACTGAGTGCTGGAGCTGTCCCTTGGGACAGATTGTGCTGCCTTCAGTATCTCCTCTGACAACCTCAATTTGTCTTAAAACAGCATCACTTTGTCGTAACAAGTGTTCTGCTGAGTTGTGATGCTGGGAAAGTTCAAGTGCTCCAGAATCCCCTTTTCCAAAGACCACCCAGATACCAATAGCTAGTGAAAGATAGTATTTATATTGCTCTGGAATGGGGTGGGGGGTATTTACACTTTAAGACAACAAGGAACTGTTCCAGGATGACTCTTAAGGCATAAAGATATTCATTTTAGAGGTAAATCAAGTAAAGTAGGTGCATTTAAGGTTGCCTGGTGAGGGGCTCCTCCAGTGGCTCAGTGGTAAAGAATCTGCCTGCTAATGCAAGAGACAACAGGTTCGGGTTCGAGGTTTATCGGGGAAGATGCCACATGCCGCAGGGCAGCCTGTGTGCTGCAACTACTGAAGCCCGCAATCCGAGAGCCTGTGCTCTGCAAGAGAAGCCACTGCAATGAGAAGCTTGTGTGCTGCAACAAAGAGTAGCCCCCGCTCGCTGCAATGAGAGAAGAGCCCTCACAGCAATAAGACCCAGCACAGACAAACATAAATAAATAAATAAACATTAAAAAGAAAGACTCTATTAAAAAAAAAACAAAGGTTGCCTGGTGAATGAAGGATTAAATCTGGAGTGGAATTCGTCTTTTGTAGAGGTTGAGGTTTAGGGCAAGATAGGGGTCCTTTTTCACTAATGGAGGACGCTTGGGCAAGAAAACCATACCCAACCCAGAGGACCACTGCCAGCACGACTCTCACAGTCATGAGCTCTCGTGGGTGCCCCCTCACTGGTGTCCCACACCATCCTTAGAACTAGAATGATGGGCACGCAAGGAGCACGTGGCCCAGCATCTCTCCTCTGGTCAGTGAGCTCAGACCCAGGACTTGTGGCTTCTGCAGCCATGTGTCCTGCTCTGCACAGCTTGAACAGGACTAGGGAAATGAAGTCGGAGGAAGACTATTTGGAAAAAGAAACTTGGTTGTCAGTGTCGCAGAAACAGAGCAAATGCTAATGAATATTGTGAATACTTAAAAAAAAAATCACTAAAACCTGCTGCTGCTGCTAAGTCGCTTCAGTGGTGTCCGACTCTGTGCGACCCCACAGACGGCAGCCCACCAGGCTCCCTGGGATTCTCCAGGCAAGAACACTGGAGTGGGTTACATTTCCTTCTCCAGTGCACGAAAGTGAAAAGTGAAAGTGAAGTCGTTCAGTCGTGTCCAACTCTTAAGAGACCCCATGGACCGCAGCCTACCAGGCTCCTCCGTCCATGGGATTTTCCAGGCAAGAGTACTGGAGTGGGTTGCCATTGCCTTCTCTGCACTAAAACCTAGAGAATAAAAAAAAAATACTCAAGTGGAAAAAGGCTCCAAAATTACCATTTTAAAGCACAAGCTCTAATCAGATCTGAGAGCTTACTGAAAGCGGACTTATTTAAGCTATTGACAGGGATTATTGTTTTGATGCCAGGGTTTTAAATTGGGGGATAAAATTAAAAGGGGCCAAAGATGAGGGTTATTATTTCAATCTGAAACTAGTATTCCATGGTGGGGAACCGCCTGGATTTGAGCGTCTGGGGGTTGATTACTGCACTTGGAGTCGTCCCTGGACACATTTCCAGATAGTTCTGAGGAGGGTCAAAATGTGCAGGCTTTGCAGCATTTGTGGACTTGCACCACAGCTGCTCAGCGATTAGTCTGAGGCCCGTCCTTGGCAGGAAATGGTAAAGGAATCAGCAGGAAGCCAAGAACAAGGGAAGGGAAACTCCTCCCTCCTGTCAAAGGACAGGCCAGAGGGAGGATGAAAATGGAAAGTGGGCATTGCAGGGTTAGACATGCTGGGATGGACAGTGTGTGTTTCAAGGGCAAGAGTGTGTGATGAACTGTTGTGTTTATTATGTGACTTTATTATGGAGCCTGTACTTCATGTTCCTCAGGCTTCAGTCAGCATATGATCCCCAGGATACGGGGGAGATGCTATTCTTTTACTTTGTTTTGTGTTTTCTGAGGTCCAGCAGCCCACTGACAGGACAACCTCCCCTTGTTTCTGATTTCTGGCTTATTCAAAGCCAGAGCACCTGAAAGTCAAGTTGAAAAATTTTACCAGGAGGAAAAAAAAACCACACCAGACTATAAATGGAATCAAATCATAGGAAATGCTCGGTGTGAAAGAGGAGAGGACTGCAAGATCATTTTCGTGTTTTACCCAGTTCTTCATAACCAAAAATCCTCACTAGATTCTTGAGGCAGAGCGAGAGGCTGGTGGTCCAGTGAGAGAAACTGAATCTGATAAGAAGAAACCAGTTATCTGAAATCCAACAACTCTTTCTTGTGGATTAGAACTCAGCTTTGAAGTTTCACTTGTTATGCTTGGCTCTGTGAGTTATGCTACTCCTGATGAAAAATAAAATCAAGAATATTTTACATTGAAGGGCCTCAGTGATGAAAAGGCAGCATCCAACTCCCTTATCTCATCAGCTGTGCGGTTGGCTAGCAAACTTGTGTTTAGATTGTTACCTGAAGAAAGAAAAAACAAAGTGTCCTGAATGCTGATTCTACTGTGTCAGTGGGAAACAATTTCTAACAGGCAAGTGGCAAACAACAAAACTTTTGAGAAAGCAGACCTGGGGAGAGTTCACTGCAGTTTCATAATGGTATGAATAGTTCTTTTGCTGCCTTTTTTCTTTTCTTTTTTTTTTTTTTCGAAATCTTTCTGGGGTTGATGTGGATCTCTTTCTATTTGTTCAGGAAACTGTGACGTGTGTTCTGGGCAGGGTTTGAGGTTTTGGAACCTTTTCTAAAAGGGACAGAGAGCACCCGGCTACACTTCCCTGTTGTGAGGTTGGTGCACGGCTGGTGGAGCTGAAGCAAACTGGTCACCATGCAGGTGCTCCTCCAGTGCACTAGGCTTGCTCTGGCTCTTGCCTTCATCCTGATTTCATCTTCAGTTCAAGGTAAGAACCACTAATCTTATCACCTTATAATCTTCTTGTATGCCCCAGGGTCCACACAAATGATTATATTCACTCTAAGGTATAGAATATAGTATATTATGGGAAAGTAGGCCAAGAAAAAAAAAAAAAAAGAAAGAATTTGGGTAGCTGAACTCTTTAGAGTGAAATTGGTTAAGTTTGGTACAAAAAAAAAAAAAAAAAAGTTAAACTCTGAGGCAGCTATGGCCTTGTAAGTTCTTAAAATGATTGAAATGTATTATTTTATTGTCAGGTGAAAATGGCTTCCAAATTTCTAAAGCCTCAAGAAAGGAATAGAGAAAATGGTTTACCTCTAAGTGCCCACATCTATCCCAAGTTTTAATAATTAGTGATGTTATCATTATTTTGACACTGGGAAATGCTATTTTTAAAATCAGAGTAAATTTGCTTGTATTTTCTCTCCTTTTAAAAACCTGCTTCTTAGTGAAAATTCAATTATGTTTAGACACAGCTAATGAATACCCGCTCAGATTTTAAAGAAAGGCCAAAGAATTTTAGTAATTGTGTCATTGCTCAGAGAAACAGCATATTTGGAAAATTCTTGTTAGGTCTATCATTTAGGATTGTTTTAGTCAGAATGAAACAACTTAAAACCTTTAATGACTAAGAAAATGAAAATGATCAGTTTGTAAGAAAAACACAGTTTCTTCTCTTTTGGTAAATAAGGGATTATAGTCATGGCCTGATAAGTAGAAGGGAGAATTTATAGTAGAAAAACACTAAGTTCCTCCAAATCGTAAAGGAAATATTGAGTCATAGCGATGCACACATCTAGATACGTTTCTTCGAAGTGACTTCTAGTTGTCTTGTTTTTACTTCTGGTGGAAATGAAATTGTATACATAACCTGAGATACATTCATTATATATTGGAAATTTATAAAAATCACTTTCTTCTTGTTATTAAAGAAAAACCAGCAAATGATGGTGATGAAACCTTTCCATTAATCTATTTATTTTTTTAAAGGATAAAACATTGTTGATTGTAAGGAACAGGCTTTACTACAATCTTTCAGGGAAAACCTTCAGCCAGTGAAATAATTCCCTAATGTGTTCTGACAAGATCCAGGCAGTCAAGTCCATGTTTGTAGAACAGACCTGAGGGACCTGTTGGTGTTGGGTCTACTCTGACCAGAGCTCGATGAATCTTTACATCTTCAAAATCTCCCAGAAATGTCACATTTCCCACTAAGATTCAATAGGGAAAACTAAAATTAAAACAAAAGTGTTCTTTATATAATCGGTATTTTCCAGAAAGTAGTGAAGAAACCGTTATAAAATTGTATAAAGCACTAGTATTTATGTCATCACTGGGTACATTTTGCTCCGTGTTGGGAAGGGAACCAAAAATAAGAGAATGAATAGACTGAAACACTAGGGAGTTTCCAAAGGAGAAGTGCAGTTGGTATTGGAATTAAGGGTTTGTGCCCACATTTGAATAAGAAGGGAAATAGACGCCCACCCACTGGCTCTGTGTGTGTGTGTGCACGCGCGTGTGTGACATCAACTCAAGGCTGCAAAGAGGTCTCTATTTCATAATATTCTATGTGATGCCAGATATGATTCTGTAGCACTCTTTCCCCACTTAAAAATAGTTTTTTTCCTTAATCCATTGATATAACTGAATGATCAATTCCACTAGGCTTTTGGCTTGCTTTTACTGAAACGAAGCATCTCAGGTTACTGTATAAATTTGCTAGGGCTCCCATAACAAAGTACCACAGGCTGGGTGGCTTAAACAACAGGAATTTATTTCCTTACAGTTCTGGAGACTAGAAGTCCAAGATCAAGGTGTTGGCTGGGTTAGTTTCATCCTGCAGCTTTTCTCCTCAGCTTGTAGATAGCCATCTTATCTCTGTCTCCACATGGTCCTTTGTGTGTTCCTGGTTTCCTCTTCTTATAAGGACAACAGCCATACTGGATTAGGGTTCATCCATGTAAACTCATTATATCTCAACTATCTCTTTTAAGTCCCTATCTCCAAATACAGTCCTATTCTGAGGTACTAGGGGTCAGCACTTCAATACATTGAGTTGGAGTGACACAATTCAGCCCACATCAGTGACTATAAGTGAAGCTGAAATAAAAACATGCTATAAAAGCCTATCTACCAGTTGCAAAAGAGACGGTAGTTTGGCAAGATGTGGGAGACCCTGGAGAGGACAGATAGCTAATCAGTTTAATGTAGAGCTTCAGGAGATTACCGATGAGGGCTGTGAATCTCAAATTCTTTTATTAACTCTCTTTTTCAAAGATGCCCATAAAGAAGGAAAATGGAAAATCCATGAGCAGGTGTAGCCAGGGGGTCATTGCCAGACCCTATGTCCACTCTACACTGCCTCTGAGATCACAATAATAATATTGATTCCACCAGTGTTCACTGCTGTTCAATTGTAAAGTGATTTAGCATCCACTCTCAGGTAAATAAATGGTCATCACATTCCCTGTGAGGAGGAATTAATACCAATTTATAGAGAAGAAAACTGGATCTTACATTCATTATCTCATTTCCTCTTTACATCAACCTCTTTCAGAAAATGCATGAGACTTACCCTAGGCCCATTACAACTAATTAATGGCAGAGCTGGTCACCTGATTTCAAGTTCAAATTAACTTTCTACTGTAATTTAGCTGTTTTCTAGGTGGAGTAGAGATTGTCTTTATTTAAAACAAACTTGCTTTGTCTACAGCTCTTATTACTAAAGCCTCTGAGTTGAGGGACAGAGAGGGAGAAATTGAAAGTAAACTTGGAACTTTTTATAGCTTGTCAAACCACACAAGGGTGAGGAATCTTGTGCAATTGATTGGCCAGTAGGAAGCAGCTCCAACTTAGATAGTGATGTCTATTTGGATGCCACTAAACAATGAATGAAAATGGTCTTTTTTCTCCCCTAACATGGCAATTTTAAAGTTTTTCTAACAAACCCACAGCAAATCTCCATTAAGAATAGGAAATTAGTAAACTGTGATGACGTTGGGGAAATATTGATACTACAATATAAAAAGATACAGAGAGATTACTGGGGTAAGTTATTTGCCCAGTGTCAGAGGTTTATTTTTATAAATGGTAATATTTATTCATAGAAAGGGTTTTGCTGAAGTAGAACTAGTAGACTGTGTATGTATGAAAGAGAGACAAAGACAGAGACACAGAGAGAAAGGACAGGAAGTGATTCTAAATAAAAAACATTCTTCTTCCTTGAATCCACTACAGAATTAACCAGGAGACCTGTAAGTGGGATCTCTTAAGAAGATCATTTTTCTGTCCATGAGCATGTTTCCTCTTATTTTTTTAATTATGGTAATCACAAGACACTTCTCTCAAGCAAAAGAGAATCAAGATACTCCCACACATTGCAGGGCTGGAACTGTTGAATTTTTACATCCTGCCAACACTCTTGAATAAGTATATCAGGAACTTTGTATCTGTAACCACATTCTTTATTTTAAAGCAGATTTAAGATCCCCAGTCTATGTTAATCATTTTGTAATGTATAATAATGGAAGATCACTATGTTATGCATCTGAAACAAATATAGTGTTATAGGTCAGTTATACTTAAGAAAGAAACCCACCTCATATTATTTTATTTATATAAAATGTCCAGTTTGGTAAAAAAAACAGAGACATAAAGTAGATTGATTACTGGTTACTTCAGGATAAGACACATAAGATACAGGAGTTGGATAGCTAAAGGACAGAGGATTTCTCTGTGATGATAAAATTGTTTTAAATTTGTGCACATACCTATAAACATGCTAAAAAACAAAAACCACTGAAATTTACACATTAGAAGAGTGAATTGTGTGCCGGGTTAAATATGTTAAATACCAATAAAACTTTTTTAAATTAAAATAAATGAAGTAAAATCATCAGTCTCAAGTTGTTGTTGTTTAGTCGCTAAGCTGTGTCTGATCCTTTGCGACCCCATGGACTGTAGTCTGCCAGGCTCCTCTGTCCATAGGATTTCCCAGGCAAGAATACTGGAGTGGGTAGTCATTTCCTCCTCCAGAGGATCTTTCTGACCCAGGGATCAAACCCATGTCTCCTGCATTGTAGAATTCTTTACTGCTGAACCACCAGGGAAGCCCCAATCTCAAATTAGATAAACATTTCTTTGGGGAAGATGGACTTCTACTTTTGATTTCTTATAAATTTTGGAACATCTTTATTGAGATAGAGTTCATATACCATACAATTCACCCATTTAAAGTGTACATCAATGGTTTTTTAGTGTATTCACAGATATGTGCAACCATCACCATAGTCAATTTTAGAACATTTTCATTACCCAAAAAAGGAAATCCCTCTTGGGGACTTCCCTGGCAGTCCAGTGGTTAAGACTCCACACTTCCAGTGCAGGGGGCATGGGTTTGATCAAGGAACTAAGATCCCACGTGCTGACATTGGAAAGAAATGTCTTGCCTTAAAGAGAATTTTCACATGCTCTCTCTCTCTCAAAAAGAGAAACTCGTTATAAATTTTGAAAGCTGAGATGCCAAACTCTAGAAAGAATTTGTATTTTAGTTTTCTAATTTATGAAAGTTGTGTTTTTTATGCTAGTGAAAAGATACAGTCTTTCACTTGGATTCTTCTTCATAAACTATTAGTTTTACTTTTCTGTTTAACTTCCTGTCTATGTAAGCACTTTCTCGGTTTGATACTCAGTCATCAATGGCAGTAGAGGAGAATGTCTAGACCTGCTCTATCCAAAACGGTGGCCAGCAGCCTCTTGTGGCTACTAAGCACTTGAAATGTGTGAAATGTGGCAAGTCCAAACAGATCTGGTGTAAGTGCGAAACGCACACCAGATTTAAAATCCTAGTATGAAAAAAAGTGTAAAATATCCATTAATAACTTACATTGTTTATTGGATATATTGGTTTAAGTAAAATGTTTTAAAATTAAGGTCACATTTCTTTTTTTACTTTTTAAAATATGACTGTCCTAATATTGAAAATTTCATACATGTTCGGAAGGTTCCTCTTGTTTCTATTGGACTGCACTGGTCAAGATGGCATAGGGCGTGAAGACATTGCCCTCTGCTGGAGGACATGTTGAATTTTCACCCAATTTCACATGATGAAGCTTCTAAGCAGCAATTCATTAGATGGCAAAGTTCTTCAAGAAAGAATCAGAGAGGGAGAAAGAGCTAAACTGTATTCAATACCTACTGCACACAAAGGCTTGTGATAGACGTGTCACATACTTCTATCTTGTTTAAACTGGAACTCTATGAAAGTGAAAGCTGCTCATTCCTGTCCAACTCTTTGCGACCCCATAAACTATAGTCAGTCCATGGAATTCTCCAGGCCAGAATACTGGAGTGGGTAGCCTTTCCCTTCTCCAGGGGATCTTCCCAACCCAGGAATCAAACTTGAGTCTCCTGCACTGCAGGTGGATTATTTACCAGCTGAGCTACCAGGGACTCTTTGGGAGACTATTATTCCTATTTTAAAGATGAGAAATTGAGAATCAGAAAGGTGCTCAGTGGTGGGACAGGAATTTAAATTTGGTTTATCTCTATCAGAGATAGCTCAATAGGTCATTGTCATCCTCTTCATCACAGAAACTAGCATTTAAAGAGCTCTGACAATGGTGCTAGGTACTATTCTAAGAACCTAATATTTGTATCTTATTATGAGATCTATTACTGTCCCCATTTTATGGATGAGGAAACTGAGGTCCAGAGAGGTTATAGTTATATAGCTAGTAAGGGTCAGCCATTGTGATGTCATCTGGCAACCTTACCTTCAGCCTCTAAGTGATGACAAAGCTAACCCATTCTGGATGAGTAGTGTCCCAGACCAGAAATTTGTAAGCTATATTCAGGAACTATGGGGAAGAGTATGACAGAGTAGTAGTTCTAAAAAAAAAGAAAAAAATGAAAGCAAGACAGAAAGAAAGAAGAAAAACAATGGAGAACATTTACTTTCTACATTAGAGTTTTTGCTTTGTTTATATTTTAAAAGAATATTGTTTATTACAGTAATTTAGAAAACAAAGTGAGAAAAAAAAATCACCAGAGCCTACCACTATAGCTATTTCTGTGTATTTCCTCCCATCCCCCATATCTATATATGTAGTTACATTAATAACTATTATGCATAGAATGGCATTCTGCTATTTTTAACTCATTTTTTAATATAAATTTTCCTATGATGCTATGTAGTCTTTTCCATAGCTACTACTTTTTTTCCATTTGGTTAATATTCTCTCATAGTAATGCCTCAGAATTAATCTCAGTGTTTTCTCTTGTTTTGATTAGTTATTTACTGTTTTTCTATTCTAAATAATACTAGGGTGAACAGCATCATGAATTATTTATATATTCCCCTTCATATATATGTATATCTTAATGAAACCTAACAAAGCTGTATTTATGAAATTAATCAGAAATATTAACTAGGACAAAGTTGAGTATAAATAGACATAATAGAGGTTCATAAGGAAAGAGAACATTTTGCAAAATTCTGTGGGTCTGCAGTCTTTTAGAAACAAAGTCCTTGGCCATCCCATTGAGATATAAAGTGAATTTGACCTTGGTAGAGGCTCCATTTTCAACCTCTGATAGCTGAGAAGGGAAACAACTTGTGCATATTCTCTGAGAAATAGTGATACCCAGAAGGAAAGAAAACTCTAAAATTTATAGTCTCTAGGGGTTTGGGTAATGAGATTAGGAATAATTTTTTTTCTTTGTTTGCTACATTTTTCAGTTTTAAGGAGTACCTAACTAATCTCTCCACTATTAGGAGAGAGTACTATAAAAGGTAGAGAGCCCTCTAGACCCAGAGTTAAAGTCAGAAAACTTTTGACAAGTAGCTGTATGAGTCTATTTACATAAAATCTAGAAAATGCAAACTAATTTAAAATCACAGAAAGCAGACTGATGATTGAAGGGGGCTTGAGGGAGTCAGGAGAAGGGAGGGAGAAGGGCAGGGTCACAGAGGGGCACAAGGAAACTCTGGGGATGTTGGATATGTTGATACCCTTGATTGTGGTGATGGTTCCATGCTGTATCCACTTGTTGAAACATTAAATCGTACACTTTAAATATGCACAGCTTATTGAATGTCAAATCCACCTTAATAAAGCTATTAAAAATAAAAATAATTAATTTTGAAAGATAATACATAGTATAACTCAAGAATCTAAAAGTTCAAAAGGATATGCAGTGAAAAGTCAGTGTTCTTTCTTCCACTCTCTTCTAGCCACCAATTCTCTCCACTAAGATGATCAGTTTGTTGTCTATCTTTTAAGAGGTGTTCTGTGCATGTAAGCTTGTATGTAAATAAATTCCAAAAACCCACAACACACACAAATGGTAACACACAATGCATAGTGTTCTTTACTTTTTTTAACCTTGGAGGGAATGCCCTCGAAGTCCAGTATTTAAGACTCCATGCTTTAATTACTGAGGACATGTTCAAATCTCTGTTCGGGGAACTAAATTCTTGCAAGTCACATAGCATGGCCAAAATATATATATATATGTATACACACACACACACATACACATACATATACATATATGTACTATGTATACACACACACTTGGAGATTATTATATATCAGTACCCAGAGAATTGCCACATTATTTTAATAGCTGCATAGTATTGTACGCTGCATCTTAATTCATTAACATCTGATTTTATAGTCTTTGGTACTGCAAAAAATTATTGCAGTGATTATCCACAACACTGTTCTTCATTTTATTTTGTTTTCTTAAATATGTGTTATCAGTTGCATCTCAATCTGTACAGAACAATAATGTACTGGGCTTTAAAACTCTTGCAGGAAGGGGGACCCCTTCCATGGCCTGAGAGTGGATTCTTGTCTAACACTCAGAAATAAATTGTCCAAGAAGACACATGTACTGAGAAAGCAAGAGACTTTATTGGGACGGGACCCCCGGGCAGAGAGCAGCAGGGTAGGGCACCCAGGAGAACTGCTCTTCCATGTAATTTGCAGTCTCAGGTTTTTTGGTAATGGGGTTAGTTTTCAGGTTCTCTCTGGCTAGTTATTCTGACTCAGGGTCCTTCCTGGTAGCATGCACATCACTCAGCTAAGATGGATTCTAGTGAGGAGGATTCTGGGAGGTTTGTAGGACATATGGACTCTCATCTCCTCTTTCCTTTTGACCTTTCCTAAATGCTTCCAGGTGGTAGCTTGTTAGTCTGCATTCTTTACCAGGACCTCCTACTGTATGATAGATGACTCGAGCAAGTGGTTATGATTGTGCTTGGCCAGGACAAGGGAGCTTTAGTCTGTGGTGCCCCTAACAAAATCTCCTTTTCTGCTTTTCAGGAGTTTTAGATGTGCTCCTTCATGTTAGGTGACGATTAGCTGTACTTGCGTGAATCAAATGTACTTGAGGTGGGGAGGAGATGATCCTTTGGCAGGGTAGTGAAATATTTCTCACCACCACGGCTCCATCCTTGCTAAACTGAGGAATGAAATTTATTTTGTAAATTAATAAGCAATCTCCTATATAACCTCCTAACACAGGATATGGAGCCTTTTATGTAGAAATTAAAAGAGGCTGTGAAAGCCCATCTTTGGTGAACAGAAGAGCCTTGACTTTTGAAATCTCTGACTAGATGTGAGGCCAAAGAAAGAGGTTAAGTTTTTAATCTGCTTTTCATTCTCAAGAATACCACATGGCCCCAAAGAACTAGGATTCTGTAATATCTCAGGACTATTTGGTACATTTCTTAACCTTTCTGAACATAATTTGACTCATCTCTATCAGAAGAGGCAGACTTCGGGGTCAGATAGGAGGTTGGATTCTGGGTGCTTAGTACCTGTGCAGCCTCAGTTTTCCTTTGTATAAAATGGAAATAATAGTACAGAGACAATAATAGTTAATATTATTAGGTGTTTATTTACTGTGTGCCTAGCACTATGTTAAGATCTTTACATGCATTTTCTCATTTAATTTTTGTGACCAGCTTATGAAAAAGAGACACTCTTAGTTCCTGAGTTTTCTGTTGGGTACTTGGGGAAGTGAAGGTTTCACAAGTCACCAGTAACAGAGGCAGCTAACTGCCAAAGCCTATTCTAATGTTAAACTCTAGGCTACTTTGCACAGGTGTAGTGTGAGAAGGATAAACTATGTATAAAGGGCTGGGAAACAGTGGGTGCTCCTGTTATATTAATGGTCATAAAACCTGTCCACACCTTACCTACCAAATTTAAAATCTATTTAATTAAAAATTTCTTAGGGGAAGAGTGATTAGAAGCTGTGTAAGAGATACTTATTGATCATGAGGTTTCCTTGTTTGGGCAGGTTCTCCTGTGCAGAGAGCCAGATACCAGTGGGTACGCTGCAATCCTGACAGTAATTCTGCAAACTGCGTTCAAGAAAAGGGAAGAGTGCTTGATATACTTCCAGATGAATCCAGCAGAATCCCACCTCTAAGGTCTGACATTTTCTTGTAAGTGGACTTTCTTGATTTTACTTTTGTCAGCCTCTGTTGAGATCTTGGCATGGAGGCAGAAGGGTTACCCAGAGTGTTTTCTTTAGGCTCTTGCTTCCACAGTTCAGTTTTCACTGCATAGTGCAGGGTAAAACTGTAGTGTATTTACTGGTATATGAGATGCACAAGAATACATGACTCACACTTTCACAAGGTCTTTTTCTGGTGGCAGAAACAAAAATTGAATACTTTTCACCAATAGGTATTGAAAATAATTGAACATTATTTTATTAATGTAAATAGAGCACATTATATATTAAAATCCAGTAGGAGTCTATCACCTGAATGCATAAACAAAACGTGACATGTACATAAAGTGTAATATTATTTGACCATAAGAAAGAAGTGCTGAGAAATGCTGCAACATGGCTGAATCTGGAAAGCATTATGCAAAGTAAAGGAAACTAGACATAAAAAGCCACATATTATATGATTCCATCTGTATAAAGTGTACAAAAATAGGCAAAACCCACAGAAAATAATTTTTGAGGGGTAATAAAAATGTTCTGTTTAGACAGTAGTGATTAAAAAAAAAAAAGAAATTAGGGGAAGGAACAATAAGTGGCTGTGACTCATAAAAAAGAAAGCCATACCTCTTCTTGATCAAATAAAACCTGCCTTATACTTGCCAAAAGGATCCGATAGGAATTCATAAGTAACAAAAAATTGAATTGTGTTAGAGCCCATTATCAGTTACATGTGGCAAAGATATATTATGAAAAGAATTATCATAAAAGTTTTAATATTCAGGCTTAAATAGAAAATCACTCTCCTGGGACTTCCCTGGTGGCCCAGTAAAAATCCTCCTGCCAATGCAGGGGACATGGGTTCAATCCCTAGTCCAGGAACTGAGATCCCACTTGCTGCAGAGCAACTAAGCCCGTCAGCCACAACTACTGAGCCTGTGTGCTCTAGAGCCTGTGCTTTGCAATAAGAGAAGCCACTGAAGTGAGAAGCCTGCACACTGCAACTAGAGAATAGCCCGAGAGAGTAGTTTTCTGCTCACTGCCACTAGAGAAAGCCCACTCACAGCAACAAAGACCCAGCACGGCCAATAAAGAAATCTTTTTTAAAAAATGAAGTGGATCAACTACGAAAATAGCCAAATCTGAGCATCTGAAGATCTCCTAGTCTACCTGATGTATGATCTCTGTAGTTCTGAGAAGCAAAGAATAATTTAAAATAAGGTGTGCATGTGTGTAAAAGTAACAATGGACAACTGAGGACTTACAGGTGAGTGAGTGAGAACTGGCTGCAGGTGTGTGTGTATAAAAGGCTGATCAGTTCTGAGCAATGATGAAAAGGTTTTACTACAGACCTTTATAACTATAAAGATTTCTACACTTGATCTGAGCTCTAAATAAAGAAAAAAATAATAAAAGAAAATCACCCTTCTGAAAGCCGCATAAGTCATTGTGCCCAAACCAGGTAAGCCTGTTATCACTTTGGGGATACTGTCAACCCCCTTCGTCACTGAAATTATATCATCACCATCCTCAAAATACAACTCTGCAACGCTGTGCTTCTGTTTTAATTCTCCGGCACAGAGGTTGAACCTGATGTTACAACTTCCTCCATTATTTTAAGTCATGGATTTCAATACTAATTCATTTAATCTAAAATGTTAGAGGAATAACCTAAAGCCTCCAAAACAGCTATTTTATACTATTTCTTCCCTCCTCAAATCTCCATAATCTTCCATACTCTTTGACATAAATTGTAGCAATATTTTTTTGGATCTGTGTCTTATGGCAAAGGAAACAAAAGCAAAAGTAAGCAAATGGGACCTAACTAAACATAAAAGGTTTTGCACAGCAAAGGAAACCACTGACAAAACAAAAAGATGACCTACTGAAATGGAAGAAAATATTTACAAGTGATACGACTGATAAGGGGTTAATATCTAAAATATATAAACAGCTCACATGACTCAACATCATAAAGCAAACGACCTGAAAAATGGGCAGAAGATCTGAATAGACATTTTCCCAAAGAAGAATGGGCAACATGAACATGAAAAGATGCTCAACATCACTAATCACCAGAGAAATGCAACTAAAACCCACGAAAAAATCACCTCACACCTGTCAGAATGGCTGTCATCGGAAAGACCACAATTAACAAATGTTGGTGAGGATGTAGGAAAAGAGAACTCCTGTACATTGTTAGTGGGAATGTAAATTGGTGTAATCACTGTAGAAAACTCAGAAAACTAGAAATGGAGTCACCATATACTCCTGCAATTGCATTCTTAGATATTTATCCAAAGGAAATGAAAACACTAATTTGAAAAGATATATGTACCCCAATGTTCACAGCAGCATTATTTATGATAGACAAGATGCGGAAGCAACCTAAGTGCCCGTCAACAAGATGAATGGATGAAGAAGATGTGATACACACACACACACACACACACACACGGACATACACATTGGAATACTACTCAGCCATAAAAATCCAAGAGATTTTTCCCATTTGTAACAACATGCATGGACTTGGAGGGTATTATGCTTAGTGAAATAAGCCAGAGAAAGACAAATACTGTATATTACTTATATGTGGAATCTAAAAAAATAAAACAAATTCATGAATATAACAAAAAAGAGATACACAGATATAGAGCACAAACCAGTGGTTACCAATGGGGAGAGGAAAGTGGGGAGGGGCAAGATAGGGGCAAGGGATTAAGAGGTACAAAATACTATGAATAAAACAATCTACAAAGATGTATTATATACAACAGGGAATATGGTCAATGTTTTATAATAGCTATAAATAGAACATAACCTTTAAATAGTTTTTTAAAACATCTGTATAATCTTCCCGTTTCTCAGCCAGTAACTTTCCTTCCTGGTCTGAAACTCCTGTCACTATGGATGCACAGCTTCTCCTTCTGTGTCAGTGTTGGACTCTTTTGCTCTCAGATGCATTTCTTCTCCTTCCCCATCCCTGCTCTGTATTGGGTGGAGGGATGAGGGCTGATCCCTGTGATCTGCATTTCTCACACTCCCGGATCTGTGGCTGAGTTTGGCCATTGGGATGCCTGGAAGGGAGACTGCTCAGCATGGGTGGCAGGGAGAGAGAAGTATGTTTCTTCTCATTCCTGCCTTGGTGGCACCTCTGGCAAGGCTAATATCTCATACATGACTTCAGCTTCCACCAGTGCTCTTGGTCCCTGGGCTTAGGTAGTACCACTTCCTCTACTGTCCTTCTAGCCCAGGAAGAGAAGTGTTTTCTTGCTGTTGCTCATCTCTGGAGTTCTTCACTGTTCCCTATTTGGCCTTCCTTCTTTTCCATCTCATGTGTAAGCAATTCCCTGTCTTAAATATTTAGATTAAGTTTCGGGATTGGACTCTGTGGCAGCTTCCAAGGCCACCTTCCTTGTGCTGGGTATCTTATCTCATGCACCTTCCCCAGGACTTTAATTCTGCAGTCCACCCTCTGAAGCCAGCATTAGTCTGCAGACATTCTCTAGTATCACCTACTTTTAGGTAAAATCTTCGATTCTGCTTCCTCTCCAGCTGTTGTCCTTTTCTCTGCTTACTGTCACCCCTCTCCTCTCCTCAACCCCCTCTGGTTCTACCTTCTACCCAGAGTGCTTGGTGGAAGCACTTACTTTTTTTCTTTTTCTTTTTCTTTTATTTTTTGGCTGCTTGGCATGTGGGATCCAAGTTACCCGACCAGATATCAAACCTGAGGTCTCAGCAGTGAAACCACTGGACCACCAGGGAATTCCCAATTTAAGTTCTTTTTCATTTTCCTTCACACTGGCAAAAATTCTGAGGGAATTTAAAGCTTTGTAAACATTTAAACTGGGATTCCCTGGTGGCTCAGTCTGTAGCGAATCCACCTGTAATGCAGGAGACCTGGGTTTGATCCCTGGGTTGGGAAGATCCCCTGAGGGAGGGCATGGCAACCCACTCCAGTATTCTTGCCTGGAGAATCCCCATGAACAGAGGAGCCTGGCAGACTACAGCCCACAGAGTCACAAGGAGTTGGACATGACTAAGCGACTGAGCACATACAAACTGAAATGTTAACATGTTGGTATATATAATTCTTGACTTGTTACAAAGAATTACCTAAGAGTGAGCTTTGTTGAAGTACTGTGACATTATTAGAAGTTTTGTAGAAGTTTTAAATTAGGAAAAATATCATCTATCTATTGAGTGGGAGAAAGTGTAGAAATGGGAACTTTTCTGTTTAAAAAAAAAAAAAAAAGAAATTCCAAATATAGGATTGCCATGTTAGTGATAGCATTTTGTATCCATCTGCAATGAGCAGATGTGGAACTGAAAAAGGCAATGAGTTAGTTACACTAAGTATATGCAAACATGTGGAAAGGCTGACTAATTTTTTTGTTTCAAAGCACTAAATAACTAGAAACTTTTAACTTCTAATTTCAGCAACTGAGTCACTACATTTACTTTCTTACCTTAAAAAATGTTTCATGATTATCTTTTTATGTCTCAAACTTTAATGGTTTTTTTTCCCCCTTTTTTCTGTCTTACTTCAGACTGGAGAATTCCAGGGATTTGAATGAAGTCTTCCCTCTTTCTGAGGACGTCTCAGGATCAGGTTCTGGAGCAGGATCTGAAAATGGCTTCCTAAATGAAATAGAACAGGAATACCAACCAGTAGAAGAAAATGATGCTTTTTATTACAACTTTAGATCTAAGGAGGGAAATGCGCCCTCATACAACCAGGACTTAGGGCAGGATGGACCAGAAGATTTTACTATATAAAAGAGAGGGTTTCCCATCTTCACACCAGGCAATGTATTTAATTTGTAATTAAATACAATGTAATTAATTTGAGGACAAAAAGCTTTTTAGAAAATTTAAAACATCTGAAAAGGAAGTTTAAGTTTTATCATCTTTTTTTCTCATGGATTCTTAAAGCCTCCTTTATCTATCCTGCTGTCCTGGAAAATACCTGCATTTCTTATGTATCATATTCAACTATATCACTATGAAATTAGCTAGACTCTCCATATCTATAAAATTGTTTCAAAGAATAAATTATACTGTTTTTAAAAAATTTAGTTTGAGAAACAAATTGAGAGGCACTATTTCATATATAAGTCTTCATGAAGCTGACTCTGATTATGAAATCTAGACATGCCTCTTTTTTGTGACAAAACACAGACGCAACATACCATGAATGTATAGAGGAGGTATGTAACATATTTTACAGTATGAAGTTAACTGTTCTAATATCAGCATCAAATGTGTTTGCGAGCTAGTGGACATTGTTTGCTTAGAAGTGTGATTGCTGCCACATTTAGAAACTTAGTGCCTAAATTAAAGCACAGTTGTGCTCTCTGTACTTCATGCTGTGTTACCTTTCCTCCTGGATATCTATGTATTTGCAAACAGTCTATTAAAGCAGAAGTATTATCAAAGAGTTACGCTGTCTGGGCTCTCTTTTGTTCATGAAAGGATTATTTTTGTTTAAATGTTTCTAGATTCTCATCAAGTGTAAAGTTACTTTACAGTGAGACCAAATTTTATAGCTATAATCAAATCCTATTAACTAGCAGATGAAGAAAACAATCATTATACAGAAAGAGGGTTATTCTTGTCCAAACACTTCCTCTTCTTGAAGGCTATACTGTACCCATCCCTGTTCCCCCTAGTTTTGAAAAGTCTCTCATGGATCCTGCATTATCTAGATCCCCTCTTTAGAACTGATACCTTATTGAAATTAACCTCTGTGGAAGAGATGCACCTTGTCTAAGGCCACACTGCTTCCCACAGCAGCCTTCACCCAATGCCTGGTCCAGATGGGCATATGGATACCATATTCCTCCCCTGAACTTGAAACAACTTGGCAGGGAAATCAGAGATTCAGAATTCCCTGAGGATTTGGCTGAGGCTTTGTTGGGACTGCTTTGTAGCTCAGTTTCTTCTTTTACTTAGTCTTGCTTCCTTGCATCCCCCCTGAGAGAGCTCCCTTAGAAACTTTGTGCACACTAGTTTTCATATCAATGTTTCTTCCATGGAGATTCCAACCTGCAAAAGTTGGTGCTAGGACGGGGAGAAAGCAGTTGCTAAAATGAGATTTTGGAGCTGGATCACCTACTGTCTTGGCTGGTAATGAGGACCCTATCCCTGGCTGTAAATGCAGAAAACACACAAGACAGCATTGCAATTATTCAAACTTGCACTGATGATGAACTGGGATGGTGTACCAGTGGAAGGAAGCGCACCAGGGTGCAGTATATGAAACATCTGAGAATATGGAGAAGCAGTAATTATAAAGACGATGGCATTAGATAGCTCTTGCTGGAGGTAACTAATGAAAGATCAAGGATGATTAATTAAAGACTAACTGTGAAAACCAATGGGTCTCCTCAGCAGCATATTAAGAAACTCTCTTCTGCAGTGGGAGGGCTGAAAAAGTTGAGGCCCAGGCCCAGGATATAATCAGAAGAATAGCAGAGTTCAAGAATGTTAAGGTGCCAATCTAACCAAGTCTGTTATACAACGTCAGGACCCTGATTTGGAAAGTACTGGACCTCAGAAATGAGGACATCTGGGTATAAATGTATCTGGGTCGATACATTCAGAATTTGAACCCCTAAGCTTCTTCAAACCCTTTGGTTTTATAGAATAGGCTCACTCCTTAAAAATTAATGCTTTCCTCTGGCTTGAAGATGGTTAAGAGGCCTCTGCCCTTTAAGACCATACGCACTCTCCCTCAAGGTCTGCCCCGCACCCCTGCCTAGCCAACAGATCCATAACTAAAGTTATAATATAAACCAACAGGAGAGTGTTGGGCCTGGTAAGGAGGAAAGGTGAAGGTTTGGCAGAACTTAGTTGTTATGCACCTCAGAAGCCAAGAGAGAGTCTATGAGACTCAACTCTATTGTTGTTTGGTCGCTAAGTCATGTCCAACTATTTTGTGATCCCATAGACTATAGCCCATCAGGCTTCTCTGTCCATGGGATTTCCCAGGCAAGAATACTGGAGTGGGTTGCCATTTCCTTCTCAAGGGATCTTCCCAGCCCAAGGATTGAACTGCATTGGCAGGAGAATTTTTTACCTCTGAGCAACTAGGGAAGCCCAACTTAACTCCAAGAGTGCTAGATCAAGGGATGGAGACAAATCATAAAGTTGGATAAGGAAATGTTCACCAATACAGAAGCGTTAGTGGAATCACTGACCAAAACTGCCCTACCCTGTTCAACCAACTCAGTAACCACTCGTATGAGTTATAGGTGGTTAACAACAGTTAACTTGTATGAGTTACAGGTGGTTAACAACAGAAGGTCCAAGCAAGGAACGTGGAACTGACAAGCTACCACCAACTGAAAGGATTTGGGAAAGGTCAAAAGGGAGAGGAGACACAAGTCAATATGTCTTACCAACCTCCCAGGATCTTTCTCACTAGAATCCATCTTGGCTGAGTAATGTGTGCCGCACCAGAAAGGACCCTGAGTCAGAATGATTGGCCAGAGACAACTCAGAAACTTACTCCATTACCATGAAACCTGAGAATATGAGCCACATGGCAGAACAGTTCTAGGTTCCCTTATCCTGCTGTTCTCTGCCCAGGTGTCCCTTGCCAATAAAGTCTCTCACTTTGTCAGTATGTGTTCTCCTCAGACAATTCATTTCTGAGTGTTAGACAAGAGCCTACTCTCAAGCCCTGAAAGGGTCCCCAT
Source organism: Ovis aries (assembly GCF_016772045.2). Taxonomy (NCBI): domain Eukaryota; kingdom Metazoa; phylum Chordata; class Mammalia; order Artiodactyla; family Bovidae; genus Ovis; species Ovis aries. The sequence continues at coordinate 24,707,974 of NC_056078.1, forward strand.
TCTTGCAACAGGAGTACTCATCCAGGAAACAGGTGTTGTCATCATGGTAAGAACCCTGGGAGAAAATGTTGACATACTCTAGAATGGCCCTTAGAAGCCTGGAGAGAGTAAAAGCTTCCCTTAAGTAGAAATGCTAGAACTACTATGGCAGACAGTGGAAAAGGGGTCAAAAAGTTTAAGGAAGCGAGCATGCTAGAATGGGCAGATTGTGTAAGCTCTAAAAACCTACCAAATGGCTTGGTTCTGCAGGAAAGTCAAAGCAAAGAAGAATATGCTGGCAAGAGAGATAGCATCTCTGAACTATCAGTGGTAGCTCTCTCCTTACAGGGCAGAGTTGATGGTAGAATGTTGTTACAGAACTGGGCTCACTAATAGCAGTGGGAATGATGGGCATCCCAAAATAATAGAGGCCAGCTGAAGCCGTTCAGCCATCGGAAGCCAGATGGTATAATCACCATGTGAGCAAGGTCAGACTGGAAAGCAGGGAAGCTGGATGGGCAAAGTTATGGAGTGGCATCTTCAGAGGTAAGATAGTTGGTAACGGTCTGCACCCAATTCCATTGCAGTAGGGGTAGACTAGTGGGGTAGTAGGGAGGAATTTCCCCACACCAACAAGCAAGTTTCTGACATCATCTAGGTTTCTTATAATTCAACTCAATTCTGACACTGTCTACCTGGAATCAGCATCAGATTCCACAGTGTAAAGGCTCAGTCCTGTAAGACTTCTCTTCACCTCAGATACCTAGGTTGTTTCCTATGCCTCTGATTGGGTATGAATTGGAGCTTCCAATGGTCCCCTCCTCAGGTTCAGCTAATTTGCTAAAGCAACTTACAAAACTTGGAGAAACATTTTACTTACTCGATCACCAGTTTATTATAAAAGCATATAACTCAAGCTAGATGAAGAGATATCCAAGATGAGTTCCCAAATAAAGGAGCTTCTGTCCTTGTGGAGTTTAGGGCCTTGTGTTTTGCTGAAAGTTTTAACTTTCAGGTTTGAAGGATTCATTAACAAAAGAAATCACTCATTTTACAGAAATAAACAATTTTAATATTTAAAAAAATTAACATCTTTTTAAATTTTTTAATTAATTTCTTTTAATTGGAGGATAATTACAACATTGTGGTGGTTATTGCCATACATTGATATGAATCAGACACAGGTGCATAATTTCAATATTTAATAGTGAATTATCTAACTTATTTTCAACATATGATCATGAAAAGCAAAGATAAATAGAAACAGCAGAGGAGAGTAACAGTACATATATCACCAAATTGGGCTGACTAACATCCAGGTTGAAATAGCACTGGGAAGTCCTAAGTAACAACAATCTGGAGTCCCAGTTGGGAAAAGGTCCTGGGCAGTGTGTCCCTGCCATGGGCAAGACTACAAATTGAGTTTGGGGGCTCCTGTTTATAATCCAGGGCCACAAACTGATATCACCATCAGTTTGAGAGCAAAAATGCAGCTCTGGTTTCACATTAATCTTTTTACAATGCTGTTTATCTGGTGAGTAATGAGACCCTGGGAGATGGGCCAGATCTTCAGGGGCTTCCCTATCTTATCTATAGTGCCGCTTGGCTTACTGGTAACAACTGGTGCGCTCACAAGCAAGCACATAGTCAGGCAGTGTCTAGGCAGGCCAGAAGCAAGATGAGAGGCTTGCTCTGCTTTCTTGTCTCTGAAGTCTGAACAAGACTTCCTCTATTTTAATTTCCCTAACACCTGGCACAGTGGCAAGCAGAAGGTTCTGGTTCCCCAATCTGAAGTTCTTTGAATCCTGTCCTTTAGGTGTTTTTGAAGCCTTCATTATAGAGGTATGATTAATTAAATAAATCATGTTGTTGTTCGATTGCTAAGTCATATCCAACTCTTTGTGACCCCGTGAACTGCAGCACATCAGGCTGCTCTGTCCTTCATAGACTCCCGGAGTTTGCTCAAACTCATGTCCATTGAGTCAGTGATGCCTTTCAGCTGTCTCAGCCTCTGCCAACCCCCTCTCCTTCTGCCCTCAAACTTTCCCAGCATCAGGGTCTTTTCCAATGAGTTGGCTCTGCGCATCAAGTGGCCAAGGTATTGAACTTCAGCATCGGCACCAGTCCTTCCAATGAATAATCAAGGTTGATTTCCTCTGGGATTGACTGGTTTGATTTCCATGCAGTCCAAAGGACTCACAAGAGCCTTTGCCAGCACCACAATTCAAAAGCATCAGTTCTTCAGTACTCAGCCTTCTTTGTGGTCCAGCTCTCACATCCATACATGGAAAAACCAAAGCTCTGACTTTACCAACTTTTGTTGGCAAAGTGACGTCTCTGCTTTTTAATATGCTGTCTAGGTTTGTCATAGATTTTCTTCCAAGAAGCAAGCGTCTTTTAATTTAATGGCAATAGTCACCATCTGCAGTGATTTCAGAGCCCAAGAAAATAAATCGGTTACTGTTTCCACTTTTCCCTCATCTATTTGCCATGAAGTGATGGGAATGGATGCCATGATCTTAGTTTTTTGAATGCTGAATTTTAAGCCAGATCTTTCACTCTCCTCTTTCACCTTCATCAAGAGGCTCTTTAGTTCCTCTTTGCTTTCTTCCATTAGAGTGGTATCATGTGCATATCTGAGGTTGTTGATATTTCTCCCAGCAATCTTGATTCCAGCTTGTGATTCATCCAGCCCAGCATGTCACATGATGTACTCTGCGTATAAGTTAATAAGCAGGGTGACAATATATAGCCTTGATGTACTCCTTTCCCAGTTTTGAACCAATCTGTTGTTCCCTGTCTGGTTCTAACTGTTGCTTCCTGACCTGCATACAGGCTTCTCAGGAGGCAGGTAAGGTGGCCTGGTAGTCCCATCTCTTTAAGAATTTTCTAGTTTGCTGTGATACACACAGTCAAAGGCTTTAGCACAGAAAAAGCAGCAGATGTTTTTCTGGAATTCTCTTGCTTTTTCTGTGATCTAATGGATGTTGGCAATTTGATTTCTGGTTCCTCTGCCTTTTCTAAATCCATCTTGTATATCTGGAAGTTCTCAGTTCACATACTGTTGAAGCCTAACTTGAAGGATTTTGAGATTACCTTGCTAGCATGTGAAATGAGTTCAATTGTGCAGTAGTTTGAACATTCTTGGCATTGCCTTTCTTTGAGACTGGAATGAAAACTGACCTTTTCCAGTCCTGTGGCCACTGCTGAGTTTTCCAAATTTGCTGACATATTGAGTGTAGCACTTTAATAGGATCATCTTTTAGGATTTTAAATAGCTCAGCTGGAATTCCATCACTTCCACTACCTTTGTTCATGGTAATGCTTCCTAAGGTCCACTTGACTTCACACTCCAGAATGTCTGGCTCTAGGTGACTGACCACACTATCATAGTTATCTGGGTCATTAAGACCTTTGTTGTATCTGTGTATTTCTGCCACCTCTTCTTAATCTCTTCTGCTACTGTTAGGTCTTTGCCATTTCTGTCCTTTATTGTGCCCATCTTTGTATGAAATGCTCCCTTGGTATCTCCAATTTTCTTGCAAAAAATTGTATTTCCCTTCATATTGCTTTCCTCTACTTCTTTGCATTGTTCAATTAAGAATGCCTTCTTATCTCTACTTGCTATTCTCTGGAATTCTGCATTCAGTTGGTTATATCTCTCTCTTTCTCCTTTGCCTTTAGCTTCTCTTCTTTTCTCAGTTACTTATAAGGCCTCCTCAGACAGTCACTTTGTCTTCTTGCATTTCTTTTTTGGGGGATGATTTTGGTCACTGCCTCCTGTACAATATTATGAACCTCCATCCATTGTTCTTAAGGCACTTTCTCTACCAGATCTAATCTTTCAAATCTATTGGTTACCTCCACTGTATAATCATAAAGGATTTGATTTAGGTCATACCTGAATGGTCTAGTGGTTTCCCCTACTTTATTCAATTTAAGCCTGAATTTTACAATAAAGAGCTCATGATCTGAGCCACAGTCAACTCCAGGTCTTGTTTTTGCTGACTATATAGAGCTTCTCCATCTTCGGCCACAAAGAATGTAACAATCTGATTTCAGCATTGACCATCTGGTGATGTCCATGTGTAGAATAATCTCTTGTGTTGTTGAAAGAAGGTGTTTGCTATGACCAGTGTGTTCTCTTGGCAAAACTCTCTTAGCCTTTGCCCTACTTCATTTTGTACCTCAAGGCCAAACTTGCCTGTTACTCCAGGTATCTCTTGACTTCCTACTTTTGCATTCCAATCCCCTGTGATGAAAAGGAAATCTTTATTCTTTGATGTTAGTTCTAGAAGGTCTTGTTGGTCTTCATAGAATCATTCAACTTTAGTTTCTTCAGCATTAGTGGTTGGGGCACAAACTTGGATTACTGTGATGTTGAATGGTCTGTCTTGGAAATGAACTGAGATTACTCTTGGTTTTGAAATTGCACCCAAGTACTGCATTTCCAACTCTTTTGTTGACTATGAGGGTTACTCTATTTCTTCTAAGGGATTTTTTCCCATAGTAGTAGATACAGTGGTCATCTTAATTAAATTCACCCATTCTTGTCCACTTTAGTTCACTGATTCCTAAAACGTTGGTGTTCATTCTTGCCATCTCCTGCTTGATGACTGGTAATTGAACTTAATCTCCAGCCCCTCTCCCATCTCCCTTTCCTGGAGGTCAGGAGGTAGAACACACAGAAGTCACTTGCATTTCTATATACTAACAATGAAAAATCAGAAAGAGAAATTAAGGAATCAATCCCATTCACCATTGCAACAAAAAGAATTCAATATCTAGGAATAAACTTACCTAAGGAGACAAAAGAACTGTACACAGAAAATTTTAACACACTAATGAAAGAAATCAAAGATGACATAAACAGATGGAGAGATATTCCATGTTCTTGGGTAGGAAGAATCCATACTGTGAAAATGACTATACTACCATATGCAATCTACAGATTCAATGTGATCCCTATCAAATTACCAATGGCATTTTACATAAAATTAGAACACAGTTCATATGGAAACACAAAAGACCCCAAATAGCCAAAGCAGTCTTGAGAAAAAAGAATGGAACTGGAGGAATCAACCTTCCTGATTTCAGATTATACTACAAAGCTACAGTCATCAAGACAGTATGGTACTGGCACAAAAACAGAAATAGAGACCACTGGAACAATACAGAAAGCCAAGAAATAAACCCATGCACCTATGAGTACCTTCTTTTTCACAAAGGAGGCAAGAACATACAATGGAGCAAAGACAGCCTCTTCAATAAATGGCGCTGGGAAAATGGACAGCTACATGTAAAAGAATGAAATTAGAACACTTCCTAACACCACACACAAAGATAAACTCAAAATGGATTAAAGACGTAAATGTAAGACCAGAAACTATAAAACTCTTAGAGGAAAACATAGGCAGAACACTTGATGACATAAATCAAAGCAAGATCCTCTACGATCCACCTCTTAGGAAACAAAAGTAAACAAGTGGGACCTGATTAAACTTAAAAGCTTTTGCACAGCAAAGGGAATTATAAGCAAGGTGAAAAGATAACCCTCAGAATGGGAGAAAACAATAGCAAATGAAACAACTGACAAAGGATTAATTTCCAAAATATACAAGCAGCTCATACAACTCAATGCCAGAAAAACAATCCAATCAAAAAGTGGGGAAAGACCTAAACAGACATTTCTCCAAAGAAGACATACAGATGGCTAACATGTGAAAAGATGCTCAACATTATTCATTATTAGAGAAATGCAAATCAAAACTACAATGAGATATCACCTCACGGCAGTCAGAATGACCATCATCAAAAAGTCTACAAATAATAAATGCTGGAGAGGGTGTGGAGAAAAGGAAACATTCTTGCATTGTTGGTGAGAATGTAAATTGATACAGCCACTATGGAAGACAGTATGGAGATTCCTTTAAAAACTAGGAATAAAATCAGCATATGACCCATTAATCCCACTCCTAGGCATATACCCTGAGCAAACCAAAATTGAAAAAGACACATGTATCCCATTGTTCATTGCAGCACTATTTACAATAGCTGGAACATGGAAGCAACCTAGATGTCCACTGACAGATGAATGGATAAAGAAGTTGTGGTACATACACACAATGGAATATTACTCAGCCATAAAAAGGAAGGCATTTGAGGCAGTTCTGATGAGGTGGATGAACCTAGAACCTATTATGCAGACTGAAGTGAGTCAGGAAGAGAAAGATAAATATTGTATTCTAACACATATATACAGAATCTAGAAAAATGGTAGTGAAGAATTTATTTTCAGGGCAGCAGTGGAGAAACAGACATAAAGAATAGACTTATGGACATGGGGAGAGGGGAGGAGAGGGTGAGATGCATGGAAAGAGTAACATGGAAACTTAATTACCATATGTAAAATAGATGGCCAACAGGAATTTGCTATGTGGCTCAGGAAACTCAAACAGGGGCTCTGTATCAATCTAGAGGGGTGGGATGGGGCAGGAGGTGTGAGGGAGGTTCAAAAGGGTGGGGATATATGTATACCTATGGCTGATTCATGTTGAGGTTTGACAGAAAACAACAAAATTCTGTAAAGCAATTATCCTTCAATTAAAAAATAAATTAATAATAATTTTAAAAAAGGATGGCAGCTGCCCTGCAGTGTCCATCGGGAGTAGTGCTGAAAACAGCTGTGAGGAGAAGCCCTCCCAATGAATAGAGCTTCAAGTGGTATACCTGGTTATTTACCCTGTATAGAAAGGGAAGTAGTCCAAGGTTACAATACATACAGTTTCACAAGTAGTGGTAAATGTTTTGGTAAGTTTGTAAGGGGACTAGCGACTTAGCAACTGAACAACGACAACAACAAGGGGCCTAAAATAGAAAAGACTGGACGATTGAGGACTAAGAATTCTGCAACAGCACATGAATGGGTCAGTGAGAGAAGATGCAAAGTGTGAAAAGCTTTGTGTCAAATGTCAATCAGAAAACATCCAGTACAGAAGAGGCACTAAACAATCAGGTAAATAAAATGACTTGGGTGGGTATCAGTCTCTGTAATGGGCTATCCTAATGATAGCACAGTGAACTGATGGAGAAGTAGCCATAATGGCAGAGAGGCAGGCTATGCATAGATTCCCACTGACCAGGGCAAATTTAGCTACTGATGTTGCCAAATGTCCCATATGCTAGCAACAGAGCTCACTGCTGTGTTGCTGATATGGAGCTATTCTTCAAGGAGACTCTGGTGGCAGGTTGACTCCTTAGACCCCTTCCATTCCGGATATGCCAAAGATTTGTTTTAATAGGAATAGATATGTATTCTAGGTATGTATTTGTTTTTGCTACTCTTGGGGCCTTCAGAGCATCAGTATCTAAGGGCTTACAGAATGTTTGATCCACTAACAGATTTCATGTATAACATTGTATCAGACCAAAGGACCTATTCTACAGCAAAGAGATTTACCAGTGGCACATGAAAATAGGATCCACTGGTTCTAGACGCCACCAACATGGTAGAATGATGGAAGGACCTACTGAAGGCACAGCTGAGGTACCACCTTGGATATCACATACTGAGTTTTGCACACCAACTGCCAGATGCAATATACATGCTAAATCAATAACATTTATGTTATCCTTAATATGCAGAGAATATATGGCTCTAGGAACCAAGGAGTGGAAGTAACTTAACATCAAGCCTACTTGGGAATCTGTGCTTCCGATTCTTGCAACTGTGTTTTGCAGATTTATATGTTATAATATATTTGGGGAAAAGTTTCTACCAGTTGACAGGCATAGTAAGAATCCTATTGAACTTTAAGCTGTGACTGTCATCACTCAGGCACTTTAAGGTCTTTTTGCCAAGGGTTCAACAGTTAATATGAAGTAATCATCTAGGTGGGGGCAATGGACCTGATCATCAAGAGGAGAGAGGGCTGCTGCTACACAACAGGGACACGGAGGACTATCTTTGAAAGCCACTGAAATCTACTCAGGCTTCTCTTAGTACTTCCTTATCCAGTTTTGATGGTAAATGGACAAATTTAGCAGTCAGGCCTGAGAAATGTATGGTAACCAGCAGCTCATATCCTCATGGTTAAAGGTATCCGTCAATCCTCCAACTAAGCCATCTAGACCACTAGTGATGTAAGTAGCTAAGGATAAGAAAAACCTACACTGATAACAAAGGAGGAATTTGATGAGTATCAATTATATCTTACTACCAGCTGCAGCAGAAGGAGCTGCAGTTCATTCCATCAAACCTCCCCTCATAAGTTTTCCCCAAGAAAAGAACTCTCCAGAGTCCTTAAGAAGCTGCTTCCAGAATTGATATGAAGCAAGCAGGTCTGAGAGGCACAAGGGTGGACTGTGCTGTACCGTGTTGCCGATTCCCCCTTGAGAATCAGAGGACTTATTCCTCCAGCTACAGAGAAGGCTGGCTGATAGTCATACTCTCTTCCTAGGACAAAGACTCCTGTATGTGGCAGTATAAAGTTTCAGACTTCATGCTCCCCCTGGGGCAACTCTGAAGGGACAGCTACTTTTTATGGTGTCATACGAAGCTTTGTTGTGATTCCATTGCAGCTTAGTTTATGCCTGTCTAAACTTGCTTCCTTTCAATCATCCACAGGCATTGATCCTAAGGACAATCCCTGATAAACTTCTTCTGTGGGTTTGCTTTCCATAGGATCCAACTCATAGGAATTATCTTTATAGCGTTTTACTTCTGATGACAGTTGTTAGGTTATACCTTGAATTTTCCATGAATAAATCTGTGATTTATTTAACAGGAATTTAGAGAGTTTTATGCCCAATAGGATGTTACTGTCATGAGATCTATTTTTGGGCTCCCTCAAAACACAGCAGGAAAAATAAGGCATGTTTTAAAAAATACACATACTATTTTTGCATTTTCTAGTTAAGTACAAGGTTTTACACATTTGGAAAGGATAATCTAGGCTGATTTTTATTAAAAAGTGACCTTTTTTTTTTTGAGAAAGATCTTAAACTTGCCACAAAGAAAATGTAGAATATGTCTATATTTAGGCAAGTAATTAGATTAATAAAAGAAGTATAAACTTTAGAATTTCAAAGTCCTGGCTTAAGTACCAATTTTACCCTTTACTTCACTCTTTTAAGGCAAGTTAGTTAATTTTGCTAGTCTGTCTAGGGAGGGCAATTGTGTGGCCTCTGAAATCAGATCACCTGGGCTAAAAGCTGTCACTAAGCTACAACAGATGAGTTAACTCAACCTCTGTGTACCTCAGTTTTCTTCTCTTTAAAATGAAGATGATGATAGTGACTACGTTATAGGTTTGTTGAAATTAAATAATGTATGTAAAATGCTTAGAACAATGTCATTGAGTGATCAATAAATGTACAAGCTGTTATTATGATCTGTACTACAGGTTAACAACATTTGCCCATAGGCTTGTGGTGAAGATTAAATGAGGCAATGTATGAGATGTGATTAGCTCAAAGCCCCTAAAAATTATAATCATGAATATGTGTTACAGCTACTTCCTAAGATTATTTTAAAGATTCCTGGCATAGCCAGGCATTGTACTAGGCACTGAAGATACAAAGGGAAACAAAGACACACCAGACAGCTTTTGTCCTTTTTTTGTGGCTGTACCTTCAAGGCTTGTGGGATTTTAGTTCTCCTGAACCCCAGCCCTCAGGGATGAGAGCTCACAGTCCTAACCAGTGGACTACCAGGGAATTTCCAAGACAGACTTTGACCTTGAGCCTAGAGTCTTAACAGGGATCAAGTGAGACTGAATAGATGTTAGTCTTGCCTGGCACAAAAGAAGGTAGATAGATAGAAGTAACTATTCTCAGGCACATAGGGGAAATAGTATATAACCCATGTTCTTTCTCATTCTTACTCTTTTACCTTTTTTTTTAAATCAGTCATTTGCCATAATTATAGAGTATGAGGGAAGGGAAAGGGTTGGGCTTTTTCCAGTTTGAACTTTCTGTACCCCTCTAATTCACAGTCACTTTTTCTCATATTATGCAATCAACAAAAATGTACTAAGGACCAAGATACTAGGAATAAACAGTTAAGGTTACTCACAATGTAGTGGGGGAAACAAATAACTGTAATACATTACATTATGCTTTTTTCCCCCAATTTTTAACATTTATAAACAAAATGCTAAGGTAGCAAAGAGAAGGGAATGATTGATTTTGCTAAGCTTTGTGTCTCTATTCCCTCAACATGTAGTCTGTTTTACCACTCAAGTCATTGCTTAAAATATTATATAATTGATCTTTCATAATTCTGTTTTCTTCTTAGGTTTATACTAACCCAGGGTTTCTCAGCCTTGGCATTATTGACATTTTGGACACAATATTCCTTTGTTGTAGGGGCTTGTCCTGAGCATTGTTAAGATGTTTAGCAGCATTTCTGATCTTAGTAGCACTCTCCCAGACTTGACAATTAAAAATGTCTCCAAACATTGCCAAATATCCATTGAGGAGAATTATCCTCTCCTCTTGAGACTCCCCTGGTGGCTCAGATGGTAAAGCGTCTGCCTACAATGCGGGAGATGTGGGTTCAACCCCTGGGTTGGAAAGATCTCCTGGAGAAGGAAATAGCAACCCAGTTCAGTACTCTTGCCTGGAAAATCCCATGGACAGAGGATCCTGGCAGGCTATAGTCCATGGGGTTGCAGAGTCGGACACGACTGAGTGACTTCACTTTCTTTCTTTCTTTCTTTCTTGAGAATCACGGCACTAAATCAATGATTATTTGTGGACTAAAGTCTTATTAGTTATCTTCTCACCTTATAATGAAATAGTATGATTTATCATTGGTCCATAGGAATCAGAAACTTTACTATCATGATCATTCAGCTACTTGATATATCATCTGATACAACAGAAATTACATCAGTGATTTATGAAAAAATCTGCAATTTTAGATGTTTATATGTTGATTACTGGATGTTTTGTTTCTTTATCTCCACAAGGACAACAAGCTATTAAAATGGGACTATCAGAGACTAAAAAGAGTTCTTGGAAATAAAAAATATAACATCTATTAGTTATCTATTGCTGTGTGATAAATTGCCTCACAACTCAGTGGCTTAAAACAACAATAAACATGTATTATTTCAAACAGAGTTGCCATTGTTGTTGTTCGGGCACTAAATCATGTCTGACTCTTTGCAACCCAATGGACTGTGACACATCAGACTCTTCTGTCCTCCACTACCTCCTAGTTTGCTCAAATTCATTTTCATTGAGTCCGTGATGCTATCTAACCATCTTGGTGAGATTGTCTTTCTGGCTTTGGAAAATAGGAAAGAAAAAGTAAGAAAATGACAAAATCAATTAGGAAGCCCAATATGATGAATACAAGATTCAGGAAAAGAGGAGAGAAAAGAGAAGGGAGGAAACTAACAAAGAATTTAACAAGATTGCAAGTTGTAAAGTCAACATGGAATATCTTTCTGTCTCTTATACACACACACACACAAGCATGGAAAAACTGGAAAATGAAAATTTTAAATTCAATTTATAATATTATAAAAATATTAATGCTTAGGGATAAATTTAACAAAACATGTACAAGATCTCTACACTGAAAATTACAAAGCTCTGCTAAGAAAAAGTAAAGACCTTCCTAAATAGAGAAATATACCATGTTCATGGATTGCAAAGCTCAATATTGTTAAGAAGTCAATTTCCCTCAAATAAAGCTAAGTGTGAAAGTTGCTCAGTAGTGTCCAACTCTTTGCCACCCCATGGACTGTACCTGCTAGGGTCCTCTGTCTAAGGAATTCTTCAGGCCATAATACTGGACTGGGTAGCCATTCCCTTCTCTAGGGGATCTTCCCAACCCAGGGATCGAATCCAGGTCTCCCACATTGCAGGTGGATTCTTTACCATCTGAGCCACCAGGGAAGCTCAAATAGAGCTAAAGGTTTAGTCAATCCCAACAAAAATCACAGCAGCCTTAAGAAAAATAAAAGTGAATTAACAATTCAAAAAGTTATATAGATGGGATTCCCTAGTGGTTCAGACAGCAAAGAATCTGCCTACAATGCAGGAGACCCAGGTTTAATCCTTGGGTCAGGGAGATCCCCTGGAGAAGGGAATGGCTAACCACTTCAGCATTCTTGCCTGGAGAATTCCATGGACAGAGGAGCCTTGGTGGGCTACAGTCCATAGGATCACAAAAAGTCAGGCTCAACTGAGCAACTAAGACACACACAAAGAACTTAGGACAACCAAAACGTTCTTGAAAAAGAATTAATTTGGAGTAACTACCCTTCCTTACCTTTCCAGGCTTACTATAAATCTATAGTAATCATGGCAATGTGGTACTGCAGAAAGACAAATAGATCAATAAAACAGAAATAAAATCCAGAAATAAATCCATAATCGTATACTCAAAAGGGGGGCGGGATGCTGGAGGCATATGGTGAGATCTTAGTTCCCTGACTAGGGATTGAACCCATGCCCCTTGTATTGGAAGCACCAAGTCTTAACCAACGGATTGCCAAGGAAGACCCTGTAGTCAACAGATTTTTAACAAAGGCACCAAAGCAGTTTATGGGGAAAGGAAATTATTTTCAACAGGTGGTGCTGGAACCATGCAGACAAAAATAAGCTCTAAAATCTTACCTCACATTATCTGCAGAGTTTAATTAAAAATGGATCACATAGCTAAATGTAAAAGCCAAAATTCTCATGTCATCCAAAGACATTATTAGGAAAATAAATAGTAAAGCTATAGATTGGGAGAAAATATTTGCAATTGATATATCTAATACAGGACTTGTATCCAAAATATTTAATAACCTATAACTTGATGTCTTTTTAAGCCAATGCCAAAGAATGTTCACATTACCAGACAATTGCACTCATTTCACATGCTAGGAAGGTAATGCTCAAAATCCTTTAAGTTAGGCTTCAACAGTATGTTAAGCAAGAATTTCTAGAAAAGGCAGAAGAACCAGAGAACAAATTGCAAACATTCTCTGGATCATAGAAAAAGCAACAGAATTGCAGAAAAACATCTACTTCTGCTTCATTGGCTACATGAAAGTCTTTGACTGTGTGGATCACAACAAACTGGACAATCTTCAAGAGATGGGAATACCAGACCTGTCTCCTGAGAAACCTGTATGCAGGTCAAGAAGCAACAGCTAGAACTGGACATGAACAATGGACAGGTTCCAAATCAGGAAAGGAGTATGTCAAGGCTGTATATTGTCACCCTGCTTATTTAACTTATATGCAGAGTACATCATGCAAAATGCCAGGCTGGATGAAGCACAAGCTGGAATCAAGATTGCTGGGAGAAATATCAACAATCTCAGATATGCAGATGATACTGTTCTAATGGCAGAAAATGAGGAGGAACTGAGAGCCTCTTGATGAAAGTGAAAGAGGAGAGTGAAAGAGCTGGCTTAAAACTTCAACATTCAAAAAACTAAGATCATGGCATCTGGTCCCATCACTTCATGGCAAATAGAAGGGGAAAAAAATGGAAATAGTGACAGACTTTATTTTCTTGGGTTCCCAAATCATTGAAAGTGGTGACTAAAGCCATGAAATTAAAAGATGCTTGCTCCCTGCAAGAAAAGCTATGATAAAACTAGACAGCATATTAAAAAGCAGAGACAGATGGAGGTTCATATAGTCAAAGCTATGGTTTTTCCAGTAGTCATGTATGGATGTGAGAGCTGGACCATAAAGAAGGCTGAGCACTAAAGAATTGATTCTTTCTAACTGTGGCACTAGAGAGGACTCCTGAGAGTCCTTTGGACAGCAAGGAGATCAAACCAGTCAATTCTAAAGGAAATCAATCCTGAATATTCATTGGAAGGACTGATGCTGAAGCTGAAGCTCCAATACTTTGGCCACTGGAGGCCCAGAACTGACTCACTGGAAAAGATCCTGATGCTGGGAAAAATTGAGGGCAGGAGGAGAAGGGGTTGACAGAGGATGAGATGGTTGGATGGCATCACTGACTCAACGGGCATGACTTTGAGCAAATTCCAGGAGATAGTGAATGACAGGGAAGCCTACAGTCCATAGGGTCACAAAGATTCAGACATTACTGAGCAACTGAACAACAACAACAAAGCCTATTTAATGGCAATTTCCCTTTCTCCTCCCTTCAGTCTCTGGTAACTGCTATCCTACTTTCTATTTCTACAAATTTCACTACTTTAGGTATCTCATTAAGGTATCTCATAAAGAATTATACAGTATTTGTCTTCTTGTGACTGACTTATTTCACTTAGCATAATGACTTCATCTATGTTGTAGCATATGACAGAATTTTCTTCCTTTTAAAGACTGATTAACATTAATCTGACCATGAACCTTTGGGTTGCTTCTATCTCTTGGCTATTATGAATGAACAGGAATGTTAATATATGCTGTGCACTTGTATGCAAATACCCTACTCTCAATTCTTTTGGATATACATCCAGAACTGGTATTGCTAAATCATATGGTAGTTCCATTCGCACTTTTTCGAAGAACCACCTACTGTTTTCCATAAGGGCTGAACCATTTTGCAATCTCACCAATAGTGCACAAGGATTCTCATTCTTTACATCCCCATCTATATTTGTTCTTTTCTCTTTTTAATAGTAGCCATCCTAAAGGCTGTGAGGCAGTATTTTGTGGTTCTGATGTGCATTTCTTTGATGATTAGTGATGTTGAGTATCTTTTTATATGCCTGTTGAACATTAGTGTATCATCTTTGGGAAATGTTTTGTCAAGTCCTTTGCCCATTGTTAAATCAGTTTATTTGATTTTTTGGCTACTGAGTTGTAGGAGTTCTTCATATATTCTGGATGTCTTATCACACATATGATTGGCAAAAATTTTTTCCATCCATAGGCTGCTTTTTCACTCTCATGTCATTTGATACACAAAAGTTTTTTTTTTTTTTTTTTTTGACCATGCTGTATGGCATGCAGGGTCTTCGTTCCCCTACCAGGGATCAAACCCATGCCCCGTGCAGTGAAAGGGCAGTATCCTAACCACTGGACCACCAAGGATGTCCCACATAAAAGTTATTAAGATGATGTAGCTCCATTTGTCTGTATTTGCTTTTGTTGCCCAAGCTTTTTGTGTCATAAACAAGAAATCATTCATTGCCAAGTCCAAGGTCCCAAAGATTTCCCCCTATGTTTTCTCCTAAAAGTTTTACAGTTTTAGGTCTTAGGTTTAGGTCCGTAATCCATTTTGAATTAATTTTTACATATGATATAATGGTTCAAGTTCATTCTTTTGAATGTGGATACCCAATTTTCCTGACATCACTTGTTGAACAGACTGTCCTTTTCCCACTGAGTCATCATTGCACCTTTGTCAAAGATCATTTGACTAGATACCTGAGGACTTTAAAAAAATATAGTTTTCAGAGCAGGTTTAGATTCACAGCAAGTACAGAATTCTCCCACATGCTAAATACGCTTTTAGCTTCCTGATGTAAACTTAGATTCTGAAACTTTCTTTTCAAATATATGCATGTAAAGGTACAGATCTTCCTCTGAACACTACTCTCACTGCATCCCATAAATTCTCTTAGGTCGTATTTTCATTATCTTCCAGTTCAAACCATTAAAAAATTCCCATTGTTCTTTGACTTAGAGGTTTAGAATTACATTGCTTACCTTCCAAATATTTGTGGATTTTCTGGCTTTTTGTTATTTCTAGTTTAATTCTGTTGTGGTTAGAGACCATATTCTAATTTCTAGCCTCTTAAATATGAGACTTGTTTAATGACCCTGCGTCACAAACTTGATGGGGTTTTGTTATGATGGGAAAACCGGTGGGTTTAGACTGTCTTTTTTTTTTTTTTTTTTTTCCCCTCCTGCTTTGGTTTTGTATAGATAGAGTGCGCTGTAGTAACGCAACACTACGTTCTGATATCTTAAAACAGTATTCCACTCAGGGGTATGTCCTCAAAATTTACACTACAAGGATTAGGACGCGATTCAAGAAAGGAGTACCTTAAGGCTGCATATTGTCACCCTATTGCAGTCCATGGGGTCGCAGAGTCGGACACGACTAAGCGACTTAACTGAAAGACCGTACTTTCGAGCAGCAGCATCGGACTGTTTAGGAACGCTTTCTACGCTTCACGGAATGGCAGGGCGGTACAACTCTTCTGAGTCTGCTACAGCTCGAGATTGATACTTCACCAGCCATCTGTGTCTCTCTCGAAGCAACGGATGTAGTACTCTCTTTTTCGGGGGTGGGGATTGTCAGAGGTGACAAAGCTAGTAAGTTCTCAAAACTCAGAAGCTCTCTGAGGGAGAGGATATAAGTTAGGCAAAGCTCGAGAATGGTGGCAGGATGCCTCTTCCCGGAATTGAGGGAGCAAGTCTCTTGAGAGGTCTAACGAAACAGGGCCTCGGGTAACAGCTACCCTTCAACTCCGCGGCCCCATAAACCATCCGCAGGGATAGCCTCCCACAAGAACCTTTTCTTTCTACCTTCTTTCCCAGCAGCTCAAATTTCCACCAAGAAGAGGAACTGGGTGTGGCAAAAGAAAGTCAGTCAGGGAACCGCCTGTCACATGACAGGAGGGCGCGGAGGACCTGGGGAGCCTCGGTCCGCCCTGGCCCCGCCCCCTTGACGCCGTCGCAGTGACCCCGCCCCTCCGCCGTGGGGTGGAGCACGAGGCCCCTCCTCCAAACGGCCTTCCCTCGGAGGGCCAGTCTGGCCAGTAGGGCGGGGCGGGAGGCTCAGAGGGGCCCTGCTCTAGGGGAGGGCAGGAAAGGAGAGGACGGGTCACGTGCGGCCGGCGGCCTGAGGTCACGTGACGGGCGCCTGGGAGGAGGGAACTGGGGCTAGGAGTTCTCCTGAGGGAAGAGGCGTGAAGTGGGGGGGACGCGGCGGCGGCAGCGCTGACAATGGTGAGTGCACGGCGGCCCGCGCGCTCGCCCGCAGCCTTTGTCCCGGAGCGCGCGGCCGGACGGCCAACTGCGGGCCCGATGTCGCGGGGACGGCTCTTGGGAGCGGCAGGAGAGGGTAGGCGGGCAGGGCGGGGAGCCGGGTTAGGCCTGTCTGGCCGCCGCGGGGCTAGGGAAGAGCGGGCTGCGCCGCTTCTTCCCAGTCTCGGCAAGGCCCGAGTACCTGCGGGTGACGAGGCGTTCTCCTGGCTGTGTCGGAGTCTCTGCCAGCGTTCTTCGATCGGCTATGGGGGGCCGTGGCTGGTTACTCGGATCCCGCCTCTGCGGACCCGCCACCGCCTCCCCTTCCAAGGTAGCCAGACCTGCTCCTGGGCAGCCTCGCTTCCTTTCAGATGGGGTGACCCAAGAGTCCCCCAGTTCCGGACTCGGTGGACTTGGTCACTCTCTTCTAGTGTTGATCAGGAGCTTGGTAAACTCCTTGAGTTTTTTTTTTTTTCTTTTTAAACTAGCATATGGTGATAACCTGCGATTTCCTGGCCCCAGGTTAGCCTTAACGTTGACACTTGTAGAATGAGCGAGAAAAAGAAAAGGACGTTGGAGGGGAGGACGTTTTTAAGTCAAAGGCAGTAGTTTCGTGCCCACTGGTTTAAACGTTGGCTCTCATTTCCTTCACCAAGCCATTTTGGAAACTTATCTCTTTGGGATGTTGAAATGGCCTAGGGAGCAGAGGAGGGAGGGAAGTCAGTACTTGCACCACGATTAGTGGGAAGCACAAGCGTGAGCACGATGGCGTTCAGCTTTGTGTGTGTTAGCGATTTCCTCTCAGTTGGATCTCATTTGACTCATTTTATGGTAGTATTCATTTACTTGGTTCACTTAGCATGCATATGTTGAACGCCTACTGTGTATTTTCCTTTAATAGTACCTGGTTTCCCAGAGCTCACCCGGTTCCGTAATCTGCTTGAGACTTGGCTTCAAGACTAAGCTAGGTTTATTTTTTGAAAAAGTTACATTTGATGAATACATATTAAAGTCAGGAATCGAGTTGTTTTGAATTTAAAAAAGAAAAGGAGCACAGAAATGTTCATTCTTAAACTTCGAGCCCTTTTCTCTTTTTTTCATCAGCTATGCTTAGGCGCTCCCAGGGAATCTGAGCAAGACTGAATCAGCCCTTGCTCTCTTGTAGCTTGTAGGCAAGAAGGAGATAAACATTTGTGTGATGACTTGTTTAACGTGGAAACAAATAAAACAGCTGTGATAAGGAAGCTTTGGGGGGGTGACCTTACTAGTCAGGGGGTTAGAGATGGCTTCTTTAATTGAATATAATTTGCAAAGAAAACGTAAAAGGCCTTCCTATTTTTTGCTTACATTTAAAATGACTACTTTTAATGCATTATTTTCAAGAACAGTTTTTATTTTCAAGTTACTCGTGAAACAAATACAATTGTAAAGCTTGGAAACACTGAAATAGGCACAAGTGTAATAATATATGTATGAAAATTTGCTGTTTCATTGCTCCTGAATGCACTAAGTTAATAAATTTTGAGAGCTTCTCTTCTGCCTCACCTTCAGTTGCTTTTCTTTACATTCAGAGGATGTAGTGAAATTTCTTTAGTGAGGGCTATAAAATTCATCTTTTAACATCCACTTGTAATTTTGCTAGATAGTAATGCTCAATGTTGGGTTACAAATTATGTGAAAAATCTTAAAGTTATTGATGTGAAGTTTAGGATACGATTAGAAAACTGTGAAAATAATTGTGCTAATATTTAATTAGTCATATATAGTGCCTTGTAGTTATTTAAAGGCTACCTAAGAGTTTTGATTTATATAATTTTTAGTATTGCTCCTGAACATCCCATATTTTGAATACATACTTGAAGGTATCTTTTCTAAAAGATCTTGGCAGTCTTTCTCTTAAGATTTCAGAAGTGCCTCTTGTAATTTCAGCAGAAGTGTACGTTAATATATCCTAACCTTCTTTACAGCGTTTATTCCTTTGCCTTGTAGTCTTCACCATTCTGACAATTCTGTATTTTTCCCTCTTTATATAAATCAGAAGTATTATCATTTGACTGTGAATAATTTTTAAAAGATTTAAATTTTGTAACTTTTTGTTTGAAATGATAGGATGTGCAAGAAGATGCACATCTTGAAATAAAAACTTTATTTGTTTAATTTTTGGCCACACAAGGTGACTTGTGGGATCTTAGATCCCTGACCAGGGATGGATCAAACCTGTGCCCTTGGCAGTGAAAGCACTGAGTCCTAACCACTATTTATGAAATACTTCATGCATGCAGAAAATGATTGAAGACAACAGATAGTTTTTACATATTTTTAATGCCTAGCAATTTTTAAGTTTTACATATGGTGTCAAAACAAGACTTATTGTTTACAATTACGAATTGTCGTTAGTTAATTGTGAAGTTTATGTACTTTTAAGTCTGTTTTATACCATTTTAATTAGTGGCAAATTTGACATTTTATATTTGAGTACTGATCTTTTAATATCAACTTTCAAATCCCAGTTCAGTTGTATATGTTAAGCATTATGTATGTGGGAAAAAGTAACCATAATATTTTGTTTCATTTGTAAAACAATTCTTACAGTTTTCAAATCTCATTTTTCCTGGAACTAACTCTAGGAAGTATTAAGGAGGAATAAAAAAATTTTTTTTTATTTTCCTGCTTCGGTTTTATGATTCAAATTTTGAGACTGACATCTATTCTTGCATAATTGTTTCTCTCATGGCAGCTCCCCAGTACCTGCCCCCTTTGCTGGATCAGTGCTTTGCAGGTAGTTGATGATTAGTAAATATCAGCTGACTGATTTTGACCTGCTATACATTCTCATATTTGTAGCTCTTAGGAGAATGTATACCATTTTGAGCAAGTTGTGAGTTTAAAACTTGGGGTATGAAAGCTAACTAGGAAGGGACAAAACATCTTGTCAAAAGGAAAATTTGCTCTTTATATATTTAGAGTATGAGTACTAATCTGGTAATTCATTGAGTTGCTTTCTTGAAATTATAATCCTTTTGTTAATAAAGGATTAATAAAAACGAAGAAGCAGGAATTTTCCTTGTGGTCCAGTGGTTGGGACTCTGTGTTTTCACTGCCAAGGGCCCAGGTTTGATAACCAGGGTCCCACAAACAGTGTGCTGTAGCCAAAAAAAACCACCAACAACCCCAAAAAACAAAGAAGCAAGCTCAGAATTTAGGAAAACAGTCTCCGTCCATCATATTAGTAGTATCACCCTGTGATCCGCATAGCCTTAGCAGGATTGTTAGCTTGTTTGCCATTATCCTTACTCCTGAGCACAGAACTGAGCCTTAACTCAAGCTCCTTGCTCTAGACTTCACTACTGCATCAATGCCAACTGCCTGGGGGAGGGCTGGTCTTACCAAACATGCTAAGTTTTAGCTCATTTCTTTCATGTATCCATTTATTTTTTATTATCAGGACAATATGTGTTTTACTCAAAATTAACAATCAACAAGTATTTGAATGCCTTCTATTAAATGCCACATGCTGCCCCTGGCCACTGAGTCTTCAGTGTTGAGCAAAGGATAAAGTCTCTGTCCTCATGAAGTTTATAGTTCAGTTGGGGAGTCAGATACTCAGTAAGTACACAGATTATAATAAATGGGCTTCCCTGGTGGCTCAGATGGTAAAGAGTTTGCCTGCAGTGCAGGAGACCTGGGTTCAATCCCTGGGTTGGGAAGATCCCATGGAGAGGGAAATGGCAACCCACTCTGGTACGCTTGCCTGGAAATTTTCATGGACAGAGAAACCTGGTGGGCTACAGCCTGTGGGGTTGCAGAGTTGGACATGACTGAGTGACTAACATTTTTATAATAAATGATGAAGTAAACTTACATGGTGTTGCATTTCCCAGATTTGGAGAATTCAGTTTTCATTAGGAAGTTAGGGAAGGCCTCTTTATGGAGGTGAGTCACGGTGAAAGGATGACTTTGTTAGGATAACTTGGTCTAGGACAAGAAGGAGACTGGGCGTATTTGAGAACTTGCATCATTTGAGTCTGGTGTGGCTGGAGGGATGAATAGAGCAAGATATGCATAGGCCATGTTATGGAATACATTGTATATGTGTATGTTTAAAATAGCATTTCATTAAAGTAAGTGTTAACTATAAACAAGTGCACAAATAAGTGTACAGCCTAATGAACTTTCACAAAGTCAATATACCTATGTGTTAAGCACTCAGATAAAACCAAACAGAACATTAATAGTACCCCAGTGCTTTCTTCCAACTACTTCCTGACTTCTAATACCACTATAATGTGCATCATGTTTTTTATTTTTTAATAAACGGAATAATACAGTGTGTATTTTTGTGTCTGGTCTCTTTCACTCAACGTGTATGTGAGATTCATCTTTGTTGTAATTCATTCCTTTGCCCACTGTATGAATATAGATAAAAGTGTATGTGTCCATTTTCTCATTGATAAATATTTAGATTATTTCCTAAGTGGGCCTGTTGTGAACAATGATGTTATGAACATTCTTATATTGGTCTCCTGGTTTATATGTGTAAGTTTCTGTTTAGGGTAGATACCTAGGGGTATAACTGCTGGATCATTGATATATCTATCTATCTATCTATCTATCTATCTATCTATCTATCTTTAGCTTTACCAGATAATGCCAACTATTTTCTAAAGTAGTTGTTCCAATTTATACTGCTACCAGCATATTGAAGGATATGATTGGGTTTATTTATTTATTTATTTCTGTTGCACTGCACAGCATTCCAAATCTTAGTTCCCCAACCAAGGATCGAACCTGTGCCGGTGCAATGGAAGCGTGACATCCTAACCACTGGGCCTCCAAAGAAGTCCCCAGATTTATGTTTTTAAGAGAAAACTCTGTGTAAATTTTAAAAAAGACTAGAAAACTAGCTTTTATAGCAGGCAAAAAATAATCCACAACTATATGTGACATTGGAATAGCCAATGGATTCTGTATTATTTCCAGCTAATGTGTTTTGCCGTTCATAAGCAATTGATCTTTGTCTCTTTTACTTCTGTCCTATTCAGGATTTACAGAACAAGGCTTATACACTTTGTTTAGAAAAATTAACATTTAATTAGTCTCCTCTATTAGAGCCAGTTTTATTTCAAGGGTTTACAAATGTAACATATCCTGTTCAGACTTATATAGCAGTAGGTTTTCCATAAGTAGTACATTGTAATAATTCATGAGTAATTGGGATTGTATGAGTTTCATTATAGCAATATAATGAAAGAACCTAACCTCAAAGATGTATAACTAAAGGTAACTTTTTTCAAATCCAGATGTTAAGATTAATTTTTTAGATTTTTGGTATATGTTAGAATTTGATAATTTATAGTGGTTACTTGTAGAAATGATTGAAATTATAGTGTTTCAATTTATTTAGTTTTGGGGGGACTGTTTATTTTATTGTAGAAAACAAATATATCTGCAATAAATTTTTAAGGGTACAGTGCAGCATTAGCTATATGCATATTGTATGATATTTATTTAGTTTTGATGCAGTATTTGGTATGAATTCTTACTTCATCCTGAATTCATAGGTTACCTTTAGGTTATAGGTAATCAAGTTTGAATTTTAAACTGTAGTGACTGACAAAACAATTGTGAGAATTTTTCTTTTATTTTAGAGTTTTCTTGGAGGATTTTTCGGTCCCATTTGTGAGATTGACGTTGTCCTTAATGATGGGGAAACCAGGAAAATGGCGGAAATGAAAACTGAAGATGGCAAAGTAGAAAAGCACTATCTTTTCTATGATGGAGAATCTGTTTCAGGAAAGGTAAATATTTTGTTTCGAGAATTATCTAGTTGTAGAATATTAGAATTAGTCGTGAAAGTGGCTTGTGCTGTATCTAAATTTGAATGATTTTATTAGAGATGGAAAATGTTTTTCAGAAGGTCAGCTGAAAGCTTTGATTCAACAGAACACTTGCAGGAAAGATTCTTATACTAAAATGGTTATGGGCAGAGTCTAAATTAAACTGTGTGCAGAATTTTGTGTTTGTGACCATGTGAATCTGTTTAACATATGACAGTTTCTACAGTGGGGCTGTGATCCACTCAAAGTTTGTTTCTCCTTTAATTGAGTTATGGAGACTGGGGATAATTCTCGAGTTCAGTTTAGTCGCTCAGTCGTGTCCGACTCTTTGCGACCCCATGAACTGCAGCACACCAGGCCTCCCTGTCCATCACCAACTCCCGGAGTTCACTCAGACTCATGTCCATCGAGTCGGTGATGCCATCCAGCCATCTCATCCTGTCTCCTTCTCCTCCTGCCCCCAATCCCTCCCAGCATCAGAGTCTTTTCCAGTGAGTCAGCTCTTTGCATGAGGTGGCCAAAGTATTGGAGTTTCAGCTTCAGCATCAGTCCTTCCAATGAACCCCCAGGACTGATCTCCTTTAGGATGGACTTGTTGGATCTCCTTGCAGTCCAAGGGACTCTCAAGAGTCTTCTCCAACACCACAGTTCAAAAGCATCAATTCTTCGGCGCTCAGCTTTCTTCACAGTCCAACTCTCACATCCATACATGACCACTGGAAAAACCATAGCCTTGACTAGACAGACAATTCCTAAAAGTTTTTTTCTCATTCTTTATAGGTTATCAGTCTGTACTTCTTTCGTTGTGTCTATTGATCTCATTTCTTGATACTCTGTAGAGGATTTAAGCACATTTAGAATGTGTCCATGCTTGCTCAGATAAGATTTGTGATACCTTCTGTGGTTTAACTTTATCCCCCTTTTCCTTACCAAGGATTATTCTTATACCTTATGGAATATGATTACTACTCATTAATTTGTGATACTGAAGAATGGTAATATCCTAGATAAAATCAAATCATAAAATGTTTGAAAAAATTTTTCTAAATATAAAAGATTAAAAAATATTAAGAGTTTTTCTCTCCTGCTTATTAATACATATACATTGTAAACAGTTTGGGAAATAAAATAGTTATCTATAGTCCCATCATATGGAAATAACTCACTATTAAAATTTAAATGTGTTTCTTCCTAGTCTGTCTGCATTAGTTAATGTTTATGTATATGTAATATATTAAGCATACCTTTTCCCTGCTGTTGGATATTTAACTAGTTTCTGTTTTTCAAATTGCTTGTAGTATATCCCCATGTGTTTAGTAATACAGACATTTTATACATAAATTTTTCTTCAGATTTCTGTAGGATAAGATTATTTCCTTTAGAATGAATTCCTAGGAGTGGCTGGACATGAATATTTGACATGAATATTTGAAGGGTATCGATACATGTCAACCTGGAAAATTTGCATGAAATCTCATGTTCACTTAATACCTTGTTTCACTCAGGGTAGAGCTGAATATGATCTCTTTTTAACCTTTGCTATTTCTGTAGGCAAAAATGATACTATTCTTTGATAGCATTCTTTGGTTACTAGATAGGTTGAACTTAGGTTTACGAGCCGTTTTACTGCATCGCATCGTCTCTTCTGGTCCTTTGCCACTTACTGGTGTCTTAGTGTTATATCTGAAATAAATGTTTTTCTTTTCTACTTTACTCTTCCTTTAAAATGATGGGGAGAAAGAGAAGAAATCTGAAAGAGAGTGACAAAATCATTAAAAGGATGGAACACATCAAAAAAGTAAAGGAAATAGTGCTTGATCTATGGAAAAGATGAGTTGTTAATATGGTGGGATTAGAAGAGGTAGAAGGAAATGGCAACCCAGTCCAGTACTCTTGCCTGGAAAATTCCATGGATGGAGGAGCCTGGTGGGCTACAGTCCATGGGATCACAAAGAGTCGGACATGACTGAGTGACTTCACTTTGAGTAGAAGGGGTAGAGATACCAATCTAGTTTTTCTAGGGAGAGACTGAACCTCAGATTTTCAAAATTTATAGACATAACACCACCAAAAACAAGTCTTACGACACTAGTCTAGGCTTTGTAAAATGTCTGAATATAGTTAAAAGATCATTTGGCTGGGGTTGGAAGATCTAGCCTTGGACTTTACCACTGTCTTGATAGGTAGCTCTGGGCAGTCATTTAACTTTGTAGATCTCACCTATAAGTTGAGGTTGGACTAAATCATTGGTTTCCAAACTTTGTTATGCATTGTAGGAAGAATACTTCATGTATTAGAAAAAAAATCTTAGAGACTGGAAGACCTGACATCCTGCCTAGAGCAAGAATATTCCTGACATGTGAGCTGTCTAGGTATACCTTTTTTTCCAGGTTTTTTCCAAGAGTAGTTTTAGATTTACATAAAATTGCGAGGGAGGTATAGAGATTTCCCATTATCGACATCAGCCCCTAGAATGGTCCATTTTTGATCAAGGATGAACTTACATTGACACATTATAGTCACCCAAAGTTTGTAGTTTATCTAAGGGTTCACTTGTGGTGACGTATATTCTATGGGTTTGGACAAATGTATAATGTATAATATATAATAATAATAATAATATACTCTACAAATGTTGTGTTTACTTTTTGGTAGTGCTTTTTGTATTCTATTTAAGACATCTTTGCCTACCTTATGGGCATGAAGATATTCTCCTGTTCCTCCTATAATTTTAAGTAGTTTCATATTTCACATTTAGATTCTCTGTTTTTTGAAATTGATTTTGTCTTTATGACATAAGAGTCAAGGCTACTTATTATTTTTTCCCCCATATGGATATCTAATTGACCCAGGACATTTATTGAAAAAGCCATCCTTTCCACCACTGCATTGTAGCGACACCTTTGTCAGTAACCAGAGGTTGTATGAGTCTGTTTCAGCCTCTCTGTTCTATTCCATTGTTTTATTTGTGATATATACTTTCTTTTATATTTAAAAAATATAGCTTTATTGAGTTATAATTCACATATCATAAATTTACCCTACTGAGTATATAGTTAAGAGATTTTCACTACTTTTGCAGAGTTGTGCAGCTGTCATCACTAGCTAATTCCATAATGTTTTCATCACCGAGAAGAAACACCATAACATTAGCAGTCATTCACTTGGCGCCATATACTAAATGTTTGTGTCCTCATAAGGTTTGTGTGTTAAACCCTAATCCTTAGTATGATGTACTTGTAGGTGGGGTGGGGCTGAGTGGAGGGGGAGGGGGAGAGGCTTTGGGAAATGATTAGGTCATAAGGGCTGTGCCCTCATGAATGGGATAGAGAAATCTTGTGTGCACCTTCTGACATGTGAGGACATAGTGAAAAGGTAGCCATCTGTGAAGCAGAAAGCAAACTCTGCCAGACACCAAATCTGCTGGTGCTTTGATCTTGAACTTAACAGCTTCCAGAACTGTAAGCAGTAAATTTATGTTGTTTTTAAGCCACCTAGTCTGTTGTTTTTTGTTACAGCAGCCTGAGTGAACTAAGCGTCCACTAATCTACAGATGCACTTTCTTTCTCTATGGATTTGGCCTATTCTGGACATTTCATATAAATAGAATCATACAACATGTGGCCTTTGTGTTTGGCTCCTTTCGCTTAGCATGATGTCTTCAAGGTTTATTACTTTTAAGAAAATTTTTGGTCAAAAATATAATAAAATTTGCTATTTTAACCATTTGTAATGTATATAATTCAGTAGCATTAATCACATTCACAATTGTGCAATCATCACCACTATTTTGAAATTTTTTCATCATCCCGAACAGAAACTTTGTACTCATTAAACAATAGCTGTCCTTTTCCCTTTTCTCCCAGTCCATGGCTACCTCTAGTCTACTATTTTCCCCTGTAAATTTGCCTGTTCTGGGCTTCTTCTATTTCATATAAGTGTTTATACAAGATCTGTCTTCTTGTGTCTGCCTCATTTTATGTAGCATGATGTTTTCAAAATTCTTTCATGTTGTAGCATTTATCAAAGCACTATTCTTTTTTATGGCTGAATGATGTTTTAGTAGCCCACCAGGCTCCTCCATCCATGGGATTCTCCAGGCAAGAATACTGGAGTGGGTTGCCATTTCCTTCTCCAGGGGATCTTCCCAACCCAGGTATTGAACCCAGGTCTCCTGCATTGTGGACACTTTAACCTCTGAGCCAACAGGGAATTAAATATAGTAGAATAAAATGTAATGAAATAAAAACTCTATTAAATGAAATAGAATAAAAGAGCCACTAAAATGCAAAGCTCTGGGGGAATTTAACCTTCTCACACAGGACAGAAGATTCTCCTGGTAAACCAGCAGGCTGGAAAGGGTTTCACAGAACTGAACAGAGAGCTTGAAGGGGCATCTGCCGTTCTGACCACAGACTGCTATTGGTCTTTAAGGAACACGTTCAGCTTCTTATTGCTGGCTGGTCTGACTGGACCTCTCATGGGAATGGGCTGTGATAAAGGAGGTGAGGTGGGGAGAGCTCTGCCTCCTGTAGAACTAACACCCAAAAAAGTTGTCCTTTTCATTATAGGGGACTGGAATGCAAAAGTAGGAAGTCAAGAAACACCTGGAGTAACAGGCAAATTTGGCCTTGGAATGCGGAATGAAGCAGGGCAAAGACTAATAGAGTTTTGCCAAGAAAATGCACTGGTCATAGCAAACACCCTCTTCCAACAACACAAGAGAAGACTCTACACATGGACATCACCAGATGGTCAACACCGAAATCAGATTGATTATATTCTTTGCACCCAAAGATGGAGAAGCTCTATACAGTCAGCAAAAACAAGACCGGGAACTGACTGTGGCTCAGATCATGAACTCCTTATTGCCAAATTCAGACTTAAATTGAAGAAAGTAGGGAAAACCACTAGAACATTTAGGTATGACCTAAATCAAATCCCTTATGATTATACAGTGGAAGTGAGAAATAGATTTAAGGGACTAGATCTGATAGATAAGAGTGCCTGATGAACTATGGAATGAGGTTCGTGACATTGTACAGGAGACAGGGATCAAGACCATCCCCATGGAAAAGAAATGCAAAAAAGCAAGATGGCTGTCTGGGGAGGCCTTACAAATAGCTGTGAAAAGAAGAGAAGCGAAAAGCAAAGGAGAAAAGGAAAGATATAAGCATCTGAATGCAGAGTTCCAAAGAATAGCAAGAAGAGATAAGAAAGCCTTCTTCAGTGATCAGTGCAAAGAACTAGAGGAAAACAACAGAATGGGAAAGACTAGAGATCTCTTCAAGAAAATTAGAGATACCAAGGGAACATTTCATGCAAAGATGGGCTCGATAAAGGACAGAAATGGTATGGACCTAACAGAAGCAGAAGACATTAAGAAGAGGTGGCAAGAATAGACTGAAGAACTGTACAAAAAAGATCTTCACGACCCGGATAATCATGATGGTGTGATCACTCACCTAGAGCCAGACATCCTGGAATGTGAAGTCAAGTGGGCCTTAGAAAGCATCACCACAAACAAAGCTAGTGGAGGTGATGGAATTCCAGTTGAGCTGTTTCAAATCCTGAAAGATGATGCTGTGAAAGTGCTGCACTCAGTATGCCAGCAAATTTGGAAAACTCAGCAGTGGCCACAGGACTGGAAAAGGTCAGTTTTCATTCCAATCCCAAAGAAAGGCAATGCCAAAGAATGCTCAAACTACCGCACAATTGCACTCATCTCACATGCTAGTAAAGTAATGCTCAAAATTCTCCAAGCCAGGCTTCAACAATATGTGAACTGTGAACTTCCAGATGTTCAAGCTGGTTTTCGAAAAGGCGGAGGAACCAGAGATCAAATTGCCAACATCCACTGGATCACGGAAAAAGCAAGAGAGTTCCAGAAAACATCTATTTCTGCTTTATTGACTATGCCAAAGCCTTTGACTGTGTGGATCACAATAAACTGTGGAAAATTCTGAAAGAGATGGGAATACAGACCACCTGACCTGCCTCTTGAGAAATCTGTATGCAGGTCAGGAAGCAACAGTTAGAACTGGACATGGAACAACAGACTGGTTCCAACTAGGAAAAGGAGTGCGTCAAGGCTGTATATTGTCACCCTGCTTATTTAACTTCTATGCAGAGTACATCATGAGAAACGCTGGACTGGAAGAAACAAGCTGGAATCAAGATTGCCAGGAGAAATATCAATCACCTCAGATATGCAGATGACACCACCCTTATGGCAGAAAGTGAAGAGGAACTAAAAAGCCTCTTGATGAAAGTGAAAGAGGAGAGTGAAAAAGTTGGCTTAAAGCTCAACATTCAGAAAATGAAGATCATGGCATATGGTCCCATCACTTCATGGGAAATAGATGGGGAAACAGTGTCAGACTTTACTTTTGGGGGCTCCAAAATCACTGCAGATGGTGACTGCAGCCATGAAATTAAAAGACACTTACTCCTTGGAAGAAAAGTTATGACCAGCCTAGATAGCATATTCAAAAGCAGAGACATTACTTTGCCGACTAAGGTCCGTCTAGTCAAGGCTATGGTTTTTCCAATGGTCATGTATGGATGTGAGAGTTGGACGGTGAAGAAGGCTGAGCGCCAAAGAATTGATGCTTTTGAACTGTGGTGTTGGAGGAGACTCTTGAGAGTCCCTTGGACTGCAAGGAGATCCAACCAGTCCATTCTGAAGGAGATCAGCCCTGGGATTTCTTTGGAAGGAATGATGCTAAAGCTGAAACTCCAGTATTTTGGCCACCTCACGCGAAGAGTTGACTCATTGGAAAAGACTCTGATGCTGGGAGGGATTGGGGGCAGGAGGAGAAGGGGACGTCAGAGGATGAGAATGGCTGGATGGCACCACTGACTCGATGGACGTGAGTTTGGGTGAACTCTGGGAGTTGGTGATGGACAGGGAGGCCTGGCGTGCTGCAGTTCATGGGGTCTCAAAGAGTCGGACACGACTGAATGACTGAACTGACTGACTGACTGTCTAGTATGTGGATGTACCTTTCTTCATCCTTCAGTTGAGGACATTTCAGTTAAGTATACTTGGGTTTCTATTTATTGACTATTAAGAATATTTCTGTACATTTGTGTATACGTTTTTGTGTGACTGTGTTTTCTTTTCTCTGGAGTATAGACTTAGGAATGGAATTGCTGGGTTATGTGTTAACTTTTTGGGGAACTTCCAGACTTTTCCAGAGCAGCTGTGCCATTTTATATTCTCTCCAGCAATGTATGAGTTGCAGCTTCTTCACCTTCTTGGCAATATTTATTACTGTCTGATTATTTTTTGTGGGTGAAAAGTGGTCATATGGTTTTGCTTTGCATTCCCTTGAATGATGAATAATGTTGAGCATCTTTTCATGTGCTTATTGCTGTCTGTATATCATCTATTCTTTCCCCATTGAACTGTCTTGGGACTCCTGTAGCATATACTTTTTAAACTTAATTGCTGTTTTGTCAAAAAAAAAAAGCTGCAAAGAAGGAAACAAAATTACCCATAGAATTTTTCTTTTCTGTACTTTAAAAAATATAATTGGCATTATATTTGTATACAATTTGACCATGCTTCCTACATGTAACATATTATGCACATCTTCCCACATCATTAAAAATTCATTGACCTTATTATTTTTATACTTTAATTATACTCCATCATGTGATATACTCCAATTTATTTACTTCTTTTTCTGACATATTAATTTTGGAAGGTGAATAACTTAACTCACCCTGGTTATAGATGTAGAAGATATAGAAGCATGAATATTTTAATTACATAGTTTATAAACAGAAGTATTTGAACTTCATTTTGTTGGTTCTTGATTTCTATTGAGAAGCATTGTTTGAAAGAACAGCTTTTAAAAGTCACATTACCAGTATTTTTTACAGTAAAGAACAAACCTGGGAGTATGGTTTTTTTTTTGAATTTTAGCTAATCCTTAAATGGTTGAAATTTTGTTTTTAATATCTGTGTACTTTATATTTTGTCAAATTAAAATGTGTAATATTAAGGTTTCCATTTAGCAGATACAAATTTAGGGATTTTAGATTATACACTTAATTTCAAAAGTATATAAGATGTATCATACTCAAAATTTAAATCTTTAGATATTCTATTTTTAGGATGAGCAGCAGACTCTGGGCAGTAACTGTTGCTTTTAATATCAAAAATTATAACAATATATGGTTGGTTGTAAAAAGCTGAAAGTGATCTTTTAGGTCAGTTTTTGGAATTATTAATAACCTTTATATTAAAATGCTATTATAGAATTGTTTAACTATTTGACCAGAAAATGTATTTGAATAGTTGAAAGTTTTCCCTTTTATTGATTCCTTGTAGTTCTCCAGCTCTAAAGAAACATTCCTTCCTAACAAAGCAGATGCTTTAAATGTACATATAAGTAATAAGTTCATTAGTGATTGTATAGGAGTAAGTTTTATCTTCTCTGGAGCTATAAGATCATCATAATTTAGGTATGTGGTGGTTTCTCAGACTTCAGAAATGAACACCTGAGTATTTATATATTATATTCATCTGGAAGGAATCTGCTAGTAGGCCCACAAAGGATTGTTAACATCTCTTAAAATTTCGTGTTTTGGCAGGTGAATGTAGCCTTTAAGCAACCTGGAAAGAGGCTAGAGCACCAAGGAATTAGAATTGAATTTGTAGGTCAAATTGGTGAGTTTTAAAATAGTACTACTTTTTTTTGTTGTTAACTGAGTTTGAAGAGAGTTTGATATGGCAGTTAAATAATTGAATTAGAGTTTAGCTTTATGGAAAGAAGGACTTGATTTTGCATAATAAAAGGATTTATTTTATAAACATTAAATAATCATGTTTCTTTTAATTATATTAAATGATACTTGACTCATGCTGCCTTTACTTGTGATGAAATCTGATTATTAAAAGTGAAAGGAGTTATGTAAGCTAGCAGCCTTGAAAAATAATTCAAGTAAACTAGTTGACTCCCTGAAATTTCCATCTGCCTAGGTTTTTCACCAGCTTTATTCACAATTAGCGGTGTCACCTTCATCCTTCACTTGCTAATTACTCATGCCATTGTCTTCCTAACTTAGTTTATACCTGTAGCCAGACTCACCTGTCAACAGAAAATTCCATGTGAAAAGGAAAGTTGCAATTTCTTCTTGATCAACTTGTGTATGTTTCCATACATATATTTCTTGCTTTAGCAGGAGTTAAACTATATAAATCTTCGGGTACTGCAGATGCAGAAAGAGAAAAGAAAATAGATCCTAGCTTTCTAAGTTTTACTGTCTATTTTGAAAGTGTCAAAATTGGAATGGGTAGATGTTTGTTTAGGTATCTATTTTGGATGAGATTATACTTAAGGGGCAAATTATGGTAATTAACTGATAGTTGATTTTAGTCTTTTACATAGTATAGTTTTATCAGGGTAATATATTTGCCTAACTAAAACAACAAAGCATTTTTTGTCTTGAAGGGAAGAAGTTCAAATAATTGCTGGAAATGTAGCAATTTAAACAGCTTCTTATTGGGCAAACCCTAACTACACTAAAGGATTGAATTCTTTCATAACAGAAATTTTCATTTTGCTATGCCACTTGAATTTTTTTATGCCCATGTGGAGCAAAATAGGATAATGGAATTCAGATCATAGCTCTGATATTTAAAGTGAAGGCAAATCCAAGTAATTCTTTTGATAAAAATTACTTGCTCTGGAAGTAGAAGTTTGGGTTTTGATGAGATGGATATCAAACATAATTGGTCTTTCTTTTTAAAATTTCTTAGAGCTTTTCAATGACAAGAGTAATACTCACGAATTTGTAAACCTAGTGAAAGAACTAGCCTTACCTGGAGAACTGACTCAGAGCAGAAGTTATGATTTTGAATTTATGCAAGTTGAAAAGCCATATGAATCTTACATCGGTGCCAATGTCCGCTTAAGGTATGAATTGATTTTGTCTACAGTTTATGATACACAAACCAGAAGGTAATGACTACTGTTGAATGTCCTAAACTTCTAATTATAATTTTGGACTGGAAGACTTAAGATTTTGAAAATTCTGTCAAATATATATGTATATATATATATATATATATTTTTTTTTTTTCTGGCTAATGCAGATCTGATGTAATAAGATCCTTCTATCAGATTTGTGTGTATGTGTGCACACGCACGTGTGCGTTCAGTCATGTGCAACTCTTCGTGACCCCATGAACTATAGCCTGCTGGTTTCTCTGTCCATGGAACTTTCTAGGCAAGAATACCAGAGTGGGTTGCCGTTTCCTACTCTAAGGGATCCTCCTGACCCAGGGATCGAACCTGCATCTCTTGGGTCTCCTGCATTGGCAGGCGGATTCTTTACCACTGTGCCACCTGGGAAGTCCTCTAAAGGATTCAGAGGATCCCATTATAAGAAGTTTTAGTCATATACTTCCCTTGTATGTACCTCAGTTTCTTAGATACTTCATTTGTCTTGTAAATGGAATTACCCTCTAAATCCATTAGTTTCTCAATGAATTTCATTTAGTCTATGGTTAAGAAGTGATGTAGGAAAGGAAAGAAAAAAAGAATTGATCTAGAGAGATCTAAAAAGTATGTCCACTATTCTTAAAATTGAACTTTGTATTTTTTCCATGGTGAAGGCATTTATTTAAAAATGAAAACTTCTTCATGAAGTAAATGGAGTAAATTGATCCCTAAGGAATGTCAGGAAGGAGAAAGCTGAAGTTTGCTTATTTGAAACACTGAGGTATCTCACAGGAGGTTTAACTTGTCCTCTCCATTAACTTTTGTAGGTATTTTCTTAAGGTGACAATAGTAAGAAGACTGACAGACTTGGTAAAAGAATATGATCTTATTGTTCACCAGCTTGCTACCTATCCTGATGTCAACAACTCCATTAAGATGGAAGTGGGCATTGAAGATTGTCTACACATTGAATTTGAATATAATAAATCAAAGTAAGTACCTTTTACAAACAGATAAATGGTCAGGGAAAATTAAGAAATAAACCTTGTATGTCTTTGTAAATTGGTCAAAGAAAGGATAGAATCAACATTAATCTGATGTTAAGAGACCATCAGAATCTCCGAACTGAAAGAAACTTTAGAAGGATTTGGTTTTGTTTTAGTAGGAATTTGACTTGGTGCAGATGTCTTTCATATTCTATGCCTGGTAAGACTCTGCTTGGCGATTTTTTAATAGAAGATCTCACCATCTCAAAAGGCAGCTAATCCTGTAAATCTGTGAAAGTCTATCTTACCGTCTTGGCATCGTTTCAGCTAGTCATCTCTTTAAAATAAGCAAAAATGCTCTTTTTTCTGACTACATGAACAATACCTTTTTATTATTAAAAAAATTGACAATGTAGAAAAGTCAAGGGAAATAAAAATACCATATATTTTCACCTTTATCACTCAACCACTATTAATATCCTTTTGTATAGCTTTCCATGGGAGGGGGTATATGCATTTATATATGTTGTGTTTTTTCAGAAATGGGCTCTTTAAATTTTATTTATTAATGTCTTTTTAAACTTTCACCAAAGTATATATCTAAAAATATTAATATTTTCTTAACATGTTCACATATCTAGTCAGTATTCATTTCCTTAAATGACTTATAAAAGTTTGTTTATGTCAGTATCCAAACAAGATTTGTTCAAATCCAGTGGATCCAAACTCACTTAACAAACACACTAATCAAAAAACATTTGGTTTTTGATAGTTAAGTCTGTTTTATGTTTTCCCTTTTATTTATTTTTTCATTAAAGTTTGTTTGTTGAAGAAATGAATGTTCATTATTTTATCTTCTTCCTGTGCACTCTTCTTCTGGTATATGAATTTTTAAAAAATATACCTATTGTTGACTGTGCTGGCTCTTTGTTGCTGCGGGCGGGGTCTCCTCTCTAGTTGAGGTGTGTGGGCTTCTCATTGCAGTGGATTCTCTTGTTGTGGAGCACGGGTTTTATGGTGAGCATGCTTCAGTAGTTGGGACTCACAGGCTTAGTTGCCCCATAGCATGTGAGATGTTCCCAGACCAGGGATCAAACCTGTGTCCTATGGATTGCAAGGCAAATTATTAACCACTGGGAAGCCCTACGTGATTTTTATTGCTTGTCATGTCCCAGTTTATATCACTGAAATTGTGATACACATGTGTTCAGAGTCTTAAATTATATTGTTGATAAAATTATTAGTTTAGGACCTAAAACTTGTCACTGGAAGTCTCCCTTCAGAGAGACATAATTACATTAGTCAACTCTTGGGATATTATCTTGAGATTCAAACCTAGAGAAGGTCTCTTTGTGACCGGGTGATTTTTTTAACTGCACTATTCTAGCACTTGGAGTAATACACTAAACACCTGTATAAAGTTTTTAATGTTCGGAACATCTTTATATGCCAAATATTTTCATGCATAAAAATCTTAATTTTCCTCGCTTAAGTTCTTTAGAAATGAAGTTGACCTCTAAATAGGTGACTAACAATTATTCTGGCTAATTTTTCCCTCTGAGGTTTATTGATGATCAAGTAAAAGTTTTTTTTCCTAATTTTTATAGTAAAATGATGAACATTAAATACATGAATAGTCAGAATGGTATTCTTAAATAGTAATTATCCTACAGATATCTAATAAACCTTTTCAGGACATATTTCACTCTTTGTTTTGTAAATTGATATTTAGTAAGTGACAAATATTCTTTCCCTAAAGGTATCATTTAAAGGATGTGATTGTTGGAAAAATTTACTTCTTATTAGTAAGAATAAAAATCCAACATATGGAGTTACAACTGATTAAAAAAGAGATCACAGGAATTGGTAAGTTAAAGGGTTCCTGAATTGAAGTTCATTTTAGTTGAAATTTTAAAATCTTAAAATACTGTTTAAACTTAAATATCCACCTTGGATACTAACTTTGATACTTAATATTGCTGGCAGTGAGTTACTCATTTATGTTTTTAAAAATTAGTTTTTGAGTAGATAATTCACATGGTTCAAAAATAAAATGTGAATGATTATACAGTAATGTATCCCAGCTACTCATAGGTGATACAAGTTTTAAAATCATTTAAACATTTATTCATACACATGCAAGTGCCTCTTTATTACACCCTTCCTTTTAGTCAAGTGATTATGTACAGTGCATGCTTTAGAGACACTTCACTTAATAATATCATTTCACATGTGTTGGTTTATATACAAAATAAAATCTTAGAAGTGGAATTGCTGTTTCCAAGGATATATTCATTTGTAATTTTGATTAATATTATCAGTTTGTCCTCTTTATGGACTGTACCAATTTGTATTACTACCAGCAGTGAATGTAGGAAGGTGCCTTTTTTTCCATGTGTTCTTATAAGCACAATGTTATAAAACTTTAGCTGATCTCATGGGAGCGGGGAAAAGGTTCCCCATTGTAGTTTTGATTCATTTTTCTCATTCGAGTGAGAATGAGTATCTTTTCACATGTATAAAAGCCATTTGTATTTCTTTCCTATAAACTGCCTATCCATATCCTTTGCCCCATCTCTATTGGATTATTAGTCTTTTCCTTTTGAAGTGTAGAAACTCTTTATATATTAGAGAAATCAACCCCATTTTCTGTATTAAGAGCAGCAAAATTTCCCATTTGTCTTGCTTGTGGTAGTTTTTACCATGTAGTTCTTGATGTTTGTGTAAGTCACATTGTCAGTTTTTCCTTTTATGGATTCTGGGTTTTGTACCACAGTGAGAAAGGCCTTTTTTACATTGAGGTTCTAAAAAATAATCTTCTGTGCCTGATTCTACTAAAATAATACATTGTAGTTTAGGGATTTTGTTTAAAGTTTTAATTCATTTGGAATTTGGCCTGATGTAAGCAAGAAACAGCTATGGATCCAGCTTTACTTTTCTCCAGATAGCTGACGAGTTACCCCAAATCATTTATTGGTTCATAACTGCTTTTTAATTTTCCCTTTTTTTGGCTGCACTATGAGGCTTCTGAGATCTCAGTTCCTTGACCAGGGATCAAACCCATGCCCCCTGCGGTGCAAGCGCAAAGTGTTAACCACTGGATCGCTAAGGAATTGCCTATTTTTCCCCCTAGTTTTAATTAGTATATAGATTTAATTTGTTCCCTCTAATTTTCCTGGTTTTCTGCTAAAAAGAATTTTAGGCACCACTTTTTAAGAATTTATAATTGATAGTCATAAACATCTGTAATTTCTTAATCTCCAATTTTACCTGCTAAAGTGACTTAAAGATATTAAAACCAAACTTCAGTTTCCCATTTGTTGTTTAAAAAAGTTATTTAAACATTTTTTTCTAGTTATAAAAATTATGTTTGGGTGTTCTAGAAAATTTTCAATAAGAAATAATTTGTACTCATAATCCAGAACAGATCTTAGTCTTTGCATGTTATATACTTTACAACATTGGGATCATTACTGTGTGTTTTGGTATACTTTTAAACTTGTATCATTGACTCTTCAAAAGAACTGTATGTCAATTAAGCATTCACTTTGATCTTTTATCTCTGTTAAAGTTAACAAGAAAAGACATTTTGGGTGTTACAGAGAAAGCTAGCATGTCAGTGCTCTGCTGTGCCTTCCTAGTTTCTGTTTCAGCAGATACTAGGAATGATGGAAGGAAGTCTGTGGAGACTTCCTTAGTATTTCTGAGCTGTATACAGTTGACCTGTGAAGAACATGAGCTTTGAAATGCATGGGTCCACTTACAGTGGATTTTGTTTAGTAGTAGATTTTATGCTGCTTCGTGGTCTGCAGTTGGTTGAATCTGCATAGGAAGGAACTGTGGATGCTGTGGACAGGGAGCAGTGGAGGATACAGAGCAGGGACTGTAAATTACATGCAGGTTTTCATGTATGTACAGTGAAGCACTTCAGCCCCTGCAGTTTTTCAGGCGTCTACTGAATTACCTTTGAGGAGAAGGGAGTGAGACCTCAGTTGGGTGGCAAATAAGTGTGGATCAAGAAATAGAGAAGAATGATCAACGTTTTCACAAAAGGGGGAAAGTCAGTTAGGACTAAAATACTGTCAGAAAATAGGAAGAAGGTATAAGCCTGGAAATTATATTCTAGCAATATTTAAATTAATATCATTTACATTATTGCCCTAGGACCCAGTACCACAACAGAAACAGAAACAATTGCCAAATATGAAATAATGGATGGTGCACCAGTTAAAGGTAATAAACTTTTCTTTTACTTCTTTTGTGTTATAGGTAGTGCAGATAGCAGTGTTCATGGCAGTTTAGCTTGAAAGTATTTATTCACTGTGAATATGTGAATTCTTAAAATGATTTTTACAATGATTTTTAAGATCATCTTTGTATAAATACTGAGGAGACTGTAGTAGTACTTTCTGGTATGAAATAAGGTTTAATTTTTTACTCAGCTTAAATTTAGAATTTAGGAAAGACATTGATGTATATCTGTTCCCTAGTTCTGAATTTATAATATTTTGTCTTCTGTTACAAGAGTTTCTCTCTGTAAATCTTTTTTTACTCATGCTGAACATAAGGTACAGTATAGCTGAGCATTCATTCTGTGGGATTTTGGATTTCTATATAGCCCCCAAGAAAATAAGCAGCTCCCTTACTAAATAATTTTCAGTATCTAAGATAATGAAGCCAGTACTTATCATTTTAAATTTATGTCTTTGGCTTTTCTTACTCTGTTAGTAATTACTTCAAAAAGCAGTTAACCATTTATTGAGTGCCAACTATTGATGAGGCATTGTATTCTCAGGTGCTTAAAGTTCCCTTCCATATACACTTTGAGTTAGGTAGCGGTAGCCCTTATTTTATCCCTGAAACTGAGATGTAGAGGTTAAAAACTTGTTAGGGTAGGCAGAACTACCTCTACCCACTTAGATTTTCAGCTAGAATTGTTTAACAAAATTAAGAGAAAAACAGTTTATTAACGCATGCAGTGCACATCACGCAGGAGCATGAAAGTGAAGTCGCTCAGTTGCTCAGGAGCAGGCCACCAGGCTCCTCTGTCCATGGGATTTTCCAGGCAAGGGTACTGGAGTGGGTTGCCATTGTCTTCTCCTCATGTAGGAGAAACCTCAACAAAAAAGTAACTCAAAGCAGTGACTTAGCATTTCAGCTTATATAGCATCTTCAAAAGAACAGTAAATTTGGAGAGAAACGACTAGGCAAAGGAAAGCAGCTTAGGCTTCCAAGGGCACAGACTATGGGACGGTAAATATGAGGGAGGAAGCTAGCAGAGTAGGCTTGTTTGCAGATTCCTCTGGTGCCATCCCTGGGCTAAAGAGAGGGTGTCTCCAATAAAATAATTTATATCCTGCCTTTAGGCAGAATAGGGGAATTCTTTTTTGCTTTCACTGCTGCTTAATTGCCTTCAGCTCAGAAATAATTTTAATGTCAAAGAGGCACATTTTTTGGTGACATATTCTGGTTTCCTTCAAGAGCTAATCATTGCAAAGTTGGCGTTTGAGCCTGGGCCTTTCTGACTTCGAAACTCATGCCTGTGTACTTGTGTGTTTTGCAACATTACTTAGTAAAATTCCAGCAGCCACAAATTTTTATGTAAAAGAAACCAGTTGTATATCCTTCCCCCCCACCCCGCCCCCTGGTTACAGCTTAATTTTATTTGGTAAACAAAGGATAGTATACCCCCCAAGGCATGAGGGTGGGCTGACCCCTGAAGGAGTGGCCCCAACCCATCTGGTTCCCTCTTTTTGAACTTTTTGTCTCCTCCCTCCAGTCTGCCCTATATAAATTAGGACTAGCACTCATCATTGATCAGGAACAGGGCATGTTTGTTTCACCTGAGGTTTCTCCTTTGTTCCCTTTCCATGCCCTCGGTTGTATATCTTTAAGGAAATAGATACACACAAGAAAAGTATTACATAAAAAGAATTCAAAACAGAATAGGCCAGTAATTACTCTTAGGAAAAGAGAAGCTATCAAGTCACCAAAAATAGTAATCTTATTAGTAATAAGTATTCAAGAATTTATACACATGATGAGAAATGGCAAAATTCATGAAAGCTTGAAAGTAACAAAAGTGCTAGAGTAGAACTTAACTGCTGGCACTGTTTGAAGCTTTTACACATATTAGTCCATATAGTCCTTACAAATTCTTTATAAGATGGATATACTTGACTGGAGTTAGAATTCGAATCCAGGCATTTGACTTTAGAGCTGGTGGTTCTCAGCCAGGTGCACTTTTACTCCCTCCTCCCCATGGGAAGTTTGGCAATGTCTGGAGACGTATTTGGTTGTCATATTTGGGGACTGTTAACTGGCATCTTATGGGCAGAGACCAGGAATGCCCTGAACTTCCTACAGTGTATATGACCTTACCCACAACATAGAATTATTAGGCCTAAAATGTAAGCAGTGTCAACACTAAGAAACTCTGGTCTAAAGTTTTGTTATGCTCCCGTCTCAGGAGGAACTGAAGCGTTAGTGTCTTTATAATACTTAGTTTTAGGTGTTACGTAACTGTATTTGGTCATCCTTTAGAACTAAATAGAAATTGCTTTTCTTTCAGGTGAATCAATTCCAATAAGACTATTTTTAGCAGGATATGACCCAACTCCAACAATGAGAGATGTGAACAAAAAATTTTCAGTAAGGTACTTTTTGAATCTAGTCCTTGTTGATGAAGAAGACAGAAGGTACTTCAAGCAGCAGGTATGGTGCCACCTACATGGTATTTTGTTCTGTGGTGGTTCTAAAAACACCTGGAAAGCACTCACTTTTCTAAGCTTTATTGTACTGAGCAAGTGGGGGTTTCTAAGTAAGTGAGAGCACTGAAAGTGTGACACAGAAGTAAGGCAGGAATGGATCTCTGTTGTGATCAGTCTCCTTCCAGTCATTCTGCAGGACTCCAGGATGGGCTATAATTTGGCAGGGCTTCTATTTTTTTTCTCTTAAAACTTTTGTTTTTTATAAAAACATACCTGCTATTTGTTTTTTAAAAAAATCAGGCAAAAAACAATGAAATAAAGGTCAACAAAAATTCCACCACCATTGTGATAGTTTCCCAGACAAATTTGTATATTTGTTTTTAGATCATACTATGCATATTGATCCTTAATTTGCTTTTTCATTCAATAGTGTCTTGAATAGATTTCCTTTATTAACAAATAAAGATTTCCTTTCATTTTTCATGATTGCATCCACTTGATGGATTTCAGTTTTCCATTTTTCCCTAATTAAACAGTCCTCTTATAAATGTCTTTGAGATGACCCAAATCTATTACTTTTTAAAATATCTTTATCATAAAACTTGTTCTCATTTGAAAATCAGTTAAAAGCTTTCAGTGAATTTTGAGTAAAGCCTGTGATTAGAATGGTCTTCTCTGTTCTTTGTCAGAGTAATAAATATTTGAATGTCAGTTGAGTGTTCAAAGCTAAATTGGAAATTATTCTGGGGGGAGAAAAGAAAGCATTCTGTGCTGAGGACTGTGAAGAATATAAAAGCCACCTTTTTAAACAGTTTTTCCTTACAATTCTCACATTGCATATTTGTGGAAAAAGAAAAATTATATAAGTAACAGAAAACTTAAATAATGGTTTGACAGCAATTTGGAAGAGAGAAAACTTATTTTGCTAATGTTGCCATAATGCTATATAGTTAAACATGTGATTTATAACTTCAAATTAGATTATGTGAAATTTACAATTTTCAAATCAATTACATATTATGACCCTATTGAGTAGTATATGCCTGCCATGGTCATTCATTTAGATGTTTAAATTCTGCTGTGTTGGTTAAAAAATAAACAGCCTGCCATGACTTCATGAAGCAAGTAATTTGAAGAATTTAGAAGATGGACCTCCCTGGTGGCTCAGTGATAAAGAATCTGCCTGCTGATGCAGTGTTTGGTCCCTGGTCTGGGAAGATCCCACATGCCAAGGAGCAGCTAAGCCTGTGTGCCACAACTATGGAGCCTGCTGTGCTCTAGAGCCCATGTGCTGCAACTACTGAAGCCCACATGCCCTATAGCCTGTGCTTCACACCAATAGAAGTCACCACAATGAGAAGCCTGTACACAGCAACTAGGAAGGGCCTCCCTTCTAGCTTAGTTGGTAAAGAATCTGCCTGCAATGCAGGAGACTGGGGTTCGATCCCTGGGTCAGGAAGATCCCCTGGAGAAGGAAATGGCAACCCACTCCAGTATTCTTGTCTGGAGGAAATTCCATGGGTAGAGGAGCCTGGCGGGCTACAGCCCATGGGGTCACAAGAGTCGGACACGACTTA
Organism: Ovis aries; assembly: GCF_016772045.2. Taxonomy (NCBI): domain Eukaryota; kingdom Metazoa; phylum Chordata; class Mammalia; order Artiodactyla; family Bovidae; genus Ovis; species Ovis aries. Next base: position 24,749,933 of record NC_056078.1, read on the forward strand.
GCGGCTACACCACCACCACCTGCTCACTGAAACTTGAGAAAAAGTCTGCAGAGCAACAAAGACCAAGCACAGCCAAAAATAAATTCAAATTATTATTTTTAAAAAAGAGTTTAGAAGAGCTCTCAGGATGGATTGGTTAGGGTAAGACAGGCAGAGGAATCGAAATTTGAAGAATATAAAGGGGAGGATGGAGGGAAAGTTTAATTTGAAGTGCGTCTAAAGGCAGAGAGTAACCCAGTTCGCTGGCTGGGTACTGGGACCTTGGTGGGGAAAAGTGATGTTAGTAAATTGGATAAAGGTTGTGGAGGGCCTTGAACACTGGGCTGGAGATTTATCCTGGAGGAACTGAGAGCTACTGAAGAGTCATCCAGCAATGTTTTAGACGAGTCTGGCAATGATGGATAGGACGGGTTAAAAAAGGGTTTCAGGCAAGGGAGGGAGAGCCATCTATTAGGAAGCTGAAATATTTAGTGACAAGGGCTTGAATTTGGATAAGGACGGGGGAAACAAACTAAACGACAGATTTTAGGAATTCTTTAAAGCAGTAGTAGCTAGACCTTTGTGTCAGTTTGGATTCATGGTGGGTAGTGTACATAGGTGTTGGTTGGGGGAGCAGAGTTGGCAGAAGGGGAGACCCATTATTAGAATTGAAAGAAAGTAGGTCCATCAGGAAAAGAGGAGAGCTTTTGTAGGGAAGAAGTTAGTTTTGTTATGGTTAAAATTGAAGTGTATTATTTCTGTGGTGAAAATTTAAGGCATAATACAAGAATATTAATTTGAGGATATTAATTTGTTATGCATTTGTTTTCTAGGAGATCATTTTGTGGAGAAAAGCTCCTGAAAAACTGAGGAAACAGAGAACAAACTTTCACCAGCGATTTGAATCACCAGAATCACAGGCATCTGCTGAGCAGCCTGAAATGTGAACTGAATGGGAAAAAAAAAAGAAGAGAAAAACCTCCTATATCCGTTGAGATTTAGGTTTGGCAGGTTAAAGATGGTTGCAGCGTGTAGGGCAGGGAAAAGGCCAAAACTCCATTTATGATAGTCTTCCTTTATCTTACAGTGCTGAATTTATTTTACGACATAACTGTTCTTCATGTATATACATTTTAAAAAGTGCTTTCTTTGAAACACTGGAACTTTCTTAAACTGCCGTTTTTTTTTTTAATTTGTTTTTTTAACTGCACACTTTAATTTGATCATAAGCACTCATATACATCAGCATAAACATTATATTTTCATGTGAGTAGGTTGATATTTGTACTTGTGCTTTTTTTCTGCATAATGTTGATTATAAATTCTTTTCTTCTTTCTTATGCTAATGATTACCTCTTACTCTCTCTACATGCAAAAAAATTTGTGTTGAAATAAAATTAGAAAACCTGAGTGGCCCTTACAGCCTGCAAAGATTTAAAACACGGCATCTCAATATTTTTGAAAACTACGTTTATGTTTTTCTATATGTGTTTGAGAAATGCATATGAGTGTTTCACTGTAGGTGCCTCTGAGTCTACCATTCCATGGCTTCCTGAATTTCGTTCTCTTTGAAATCTTCTGTGGTATATTAAATTTTCCCCCTAAGGGATAATGTAGCATGTCATTGCAGCTTTTTTGGGGGCGGGGACCATATTAAGTAACCATTTTGCTACTGCTATCCAACAGGTACCACTGTTGTGTTTTCTGCAGTGTGGAGTGGATTTTATGTTGGCAGTTTAGGATTTGTTAAAACTATATGATTGTTCCATAATACTTTGAAAAAAGTTTTTTTTTGATTTAAGGAATCTTTTTAGCACATGTACGCAAATATAAACTTTGTTGCAAATATTCTCTTTTCCAGAGAAAATTGGAGGATGAGGGCACTCAGAACTGGTGAAGCATGTAGTTACCCAGATCTGGACAATTTCACATTTGTTAAATCAGAACCTTGACTAGTTCAAACTCAGATTTAAACTTCTTTGTCCATTATGTTTAAATTTTTTTAACATTAAACTCAAGCATTGTTGAAAGCCTCTAAAAAAGAAGGTTGCAGTCATCTGTTTTTATGCTATGCATGGGGTCTGATCTCAGATACACTAAATACGGGGCATAGGAACTAAAACCTGATGTATGAAACTACTTTCACTTATGGTTCATTGGTTTTTGTACCAATATTTTTTTATACACTTCAGTGCAAGTCTTGTCAGTTAACCTTACTTTATGAGTAAACTAAGTAACCCAAATTACATTTCTTTAAGCCTATTTTACTACGGTGGCTCTTTGAAAAATGGTTAGTAACCAACTTCTTAACTGGCAAAAAGTTCCAGTGCTACAGCACTGGTTATAAATGTGGATATCTGTGAATGATAATGTTTTCCTTCATGTAAGTGCCTGTTCAGAGTTTCAGAATTTTAAAATGCCAGATATTTTCATGGTCACTTGCATGTAGTAATCTGGAAAATATTCAAAGAAAAATTGAAAACCAGTTGTATTTAACCAGTCTCAAATTGTGCAACCATGATGTATAATAAAGAATTTGAAACAGATATTAAGCTTGCTATTTGAATGATTAAAATATTTATATTCTGAAATCTCTTCTCATTGTCATATTTATCTTTGAGGACAAAATTGCTCACTAGTTTAAGAAGCTGTAATTGTGATAATTAGAAGTTTTTACAAATATCAATTTCAAATATCTATATAATTACTTTTAACTAGGTGGCTTAAAACACTGTCATAAATAGGATGCTTATTCAGCTTAAATGAGACTTCATGCATAACCAGTTTGAAAAATAAAAATTTGAACAGTATTTGGTGAACTGTAAAAAAGGTAACCAGTTAATTAGAAATGAACTGAAAAAAAATTGTGTCTATTAGAGCACAATATCTAATGCAGTAGTTCTCAACCTGGGCTGCATGGTCAAATCACTTTAAGGAGTTTTAAAAAATAATCATGCCAGATCCTATCCAGGCCAATAAAATCAATTTCAGGGGCTTGGACACCAGTGTTTAAAAACTACCCAGGATTGAGAACCACTGTTCAAACCATTTAGTTATTTCTCTCTGGTGAAGTTTTCATTGTTCTGAAATGCTAGGGAGGAAAAACTTCTCTTTGCTTTCGTGTTTGAGAGCCTACTATTAAACTGGTAGATTAGCAAAAGAAAAGGATTCTAATTGAGTTAGAGGACGTTCACAAAAATGTGATTTACAGGGGTGGTTAGAATTTGAGGGTTGTTTACCATCTTGCTAGGGGAATGGGGGTGAAGGACACTTAAACTGACTTGGTAGGGGAAGTAGTGGGGAGAAAAGAGCACTAATGGGAAAACGGATGGCTTTAGGAAAGATAAAGGGTCCCTAAGAGAGCAGGTGGTAGATAGCATTCTGTAACCAAAGTCCATTTAGGTGTTAATGCCAGTTTCTCATGGTGATGAGTTAATCCTTCCAGTTTGCTCTCTGTGAGGGGACTTATGGCAGGCTCTGCATTTAGGCAGACAGGATTTCAGGAACTCAAATGCATTCTATTAAAAAGTTTATGCCACAGTGGTGTATTCTGGATCCCTTCAATGTGGATCAAGAAGCTGGAATATTCTGATTACCCTGTGAGTCAGCAAAATCTTTAATTCCTTTTATATTCAGCTGAATCTGAACATACATAATGGCCCTCTCTGGGAGGTTTATACCCGCCTGGATTGAAATGTAACACATTTTACAGTTTCAGATTAGATAAAAACAGAGTGAGGAAAATATGCACCCTTAAACGACATTGTTTTTTAGGCTTGAGGTTGTCTGTGAGCGTAATTCTTATGTCACTCCCCTGGTCAAAATCTTTTAGTGACTCAATTGCAGGAAAAGTTCTAATTCTCTATTACAAAACACCTTCAGCTCCAGTTATGCCAGACTCCTTGGAGAATACATTCCCTTTTGCCAGCCAGCCCTTCAGTTAAGACTCTCCAGGCCATTTTTGTCTTGATACCATCTGCATCTCTTAAGTCAAAGTGTTACATGTCCCTTTGTTATGTTGACAAGTCACGCCAGGCACATCTCCAAGACTTTACCCCACTTTTAGAAGGCTTTTAATTGTATGGACTTAGTATAGCTCTTGGGGGTTCAGCCCATTTTGTTTTGCTATACTTTGTGCTTATCTCATAATACACATTAAAATATCTGCAAAAACGGATGACGCTTACTTTCCTAAAGAGTGATTATAAAATTAAAGTGGCGGCCTTTAGAAAAAAAATTGTCTACATGTAGTAACATGGTAGGAACTGTTAATGCAATGTATAATTATTGGAATAAAGGAAATAGACTGGATTCCAGGAGTCATATCAGGTCCTGGAGGGAAAGCAAGACAGCAGAGCAGGACCATGTGGACACTACAGCTCTACAAATGCATTCGATAGTTGGCTCCCTTCCTAAGATAGGGAAACAGCCAGATAACTCTGAGACCCCTTCCATGATGAACAATTTGGTATCTAGATCATGATAACCTTACATTAGAAAAATGCCAGAAATGTCAAAGTACAGAATTTGTAGGGAGATGTGAGGGGGAGAAATCTAGAATGCATTTTGTGAAACCTCATAAACCAGGTTTTGTTAACAGCAAAAGCAAAGAAGAGAGAACTTGTTTATTTTATTCCCTACCACAAGACTTATCTTTATTTCTCCCACTTCCTTTCCCTGTCCCACATTTATTTGTTTTCACACACACATTCAACATTTTCCTGAGTGTTTCTTTAGTGCTATTTTATTGGCCCTGGCCCTACCCTGAAGGAGCTATAACCCAGAGCTGCTGCTAAATCGCTTCAGTTGTGTCTGACACTGTGTGACCCCTTATATGGCAGCCCACCAGGCTCCCCCGTCCCTGGGATTCTCCAGGCAAGAACACTGGAGTGGGTTGCCATTTCCTTCTCCAATGCATGAAAGTGAAAAGTGAAAGTGAAGTCACTCAGTCGTGTCCAACTTTTAGGAACCCCATGGACTGCAGCCCACCAGGCTCCTCCATCCATGGGATTCTCCAGGCAAGAGTACTGGAGTTGGGGTGCCATTGCCTTCTCCGATAACCCAGAGCACTGGTTCTCAAAGTGTGGTCCCCAAATCATCAGGAGAAGTATCACCTGAAAACATAAATTCCAATCTTGGGCATTACCCCAAACATTCTGAATCAGAAACTCCAGAAGTAGGGCCCTAACAATTCTAACAAAATTTCCAGATGACTCTTACACACCCTAAAGCTTGAGAAGTACTACTCAAGAGACACAATTATGATACAATTTTAGTGCTGTGACAGCAGTTGCACCTGGCACCCTATGACGTATGGACTTGAGAAATGACATAACTAACAACTGGCCTGTAGTTTTGACATGAATGGTTCTTTGACCTCTCATTAGCTTATATATTATATAATAATTACCTTATATATTATATAATAAATATTTGCATTAGTTAATGTTAACACTTCATATGACCAGAGCCAGATCAGAAACTCTTTGAGGCCAAGAGGCTGTCTACTTGAATCCCTGATGTTTAAAAAGTATGTGAATCAAAGGCACATAACCTTGTTACTGAAATCCTACTTGACACACACTATTACAGGTCACATGACATATTCCTTCAAGTTGCAAGACCTTGATGTTTTAAGTATAATACAGAGATATGGAAAATCCAAGGGCCTACCTTGAATTTTATGTTTCAACTTCATATGAAACTATCCAACTAATGCAAAAGAAACAACTTTGGCCTGGGTACCAGGACATATTTTTGCTACACGGTTGTAACACAGCAGCGTATGATGTACACACACTGCTCCTATTAAAATATAAGAATTTACACGCATGTCATACAAAGGGTTTACCTAAGAACTCATAGAATTCCTTAGCAACTCAGAATTTCTACGGTCCTGAGAATAGATCAAGATATGTTCTCTAACGCTACTCTATCCGGAAACTAAAGTTAATTATCCAAGGAACTTAAGGAAAATGCTCTGCAGAGTTTCCAACCCGCAAGGAACGCTGGCGCTACATCCCAGGTACCCGCATCTCCACCAGTGGCACCTACACAGCTCACAGCTCTGCCCACGTGCTTTGAACACTTAGCCGTTCAGGGCCAGCTTGCTAACATCACGTGACACACTTCACAGGCCCCCGCCTCTCATCTGTGACATCCCCAAAGGTGCCTGATTATTTTCTTTAAAGAAAGCTGTCGCCAATCTCCTATAAAAGAGAACAAGGACTTACAGGAACGTATCTTTTCTGATTTTCACTTCGAAGTTTTTACTCCCCTTTATGAGCAATTTTCCGGCTCTGCTTTTTCCTTATTGATCGGGCCTCTTCTTGGGCAGCTCCCCTGCTCTGGGTCTTTGAGGGCTTCAGGCACTGGCGGTTTGCGTCACTGTCGGTGGCCGCGCGTCACTGTCCGCCGCCGCGTCCCCAGGCTGCTCCAGCCCGCCTCCTTTGGAGCCTGCAGTCTCGATGTCCTTACCCCGGTGTGCCCTGTTGTGGGCTCGGCTCCCCGCGGGGCGCCAGGCTTGCCACGGGGCAGCCGTCTGCTCTGCCCTTCGCGCCCACACCGGGCCCTTTCCTAGGGCTCTGGGGCGCATTCCTGCTATTGCCTGCTCCTCTTCCTCTGCCTCCGGAGGCTCCAAAGCTCCAAACACGTCCTTGTTCGTGCCGCTGACTGTGAAACCTCAGGGTCCTAGCGCAGATGGCGACGTCGGGGCTGAGCTAACCCGCCCTCTGGACAAGAGTGAGTGTAGGAGCTGGAGAGCGTGGCGAGGGTGGTTGGTGCAGCGCGAGACGCTTCTCCGAGGCAGCTGCTTTTGCATCCCCTGGAGACCCAGGTCCCTTCGAACTTTGTCACTGTACCTGTCAGTGCCTGCCTCCCTTGTTGGTTTTGAGCCTCTCAAGGTTTGGGATTGTGTCTGATTGATCCTTTGATGTGCTGCCCTTGAACTGGCCTTCTCCCTTTCACTGTACCCGTGGTAATGGTCTAAGTCCCCTTGGGACGGGACGATTCATCTTTTTTGAGCCGTTGGGTGCACGACTGACTTTATAGTATAGTCTTTATCCCCCCGCCCTCCTCCCCGCCACCGCTGCGTATAACTGTTGCTCCCAGAAGGGACAAGGGAGTGGGGTGGTGAAAAGCCAGAGGAAGACTTCTTTCAGGACTTTTTGTCATTGACTGGGTACCTACGCAAACCAGACCCTGTTAGGCTGTATGGTGGTTGCCAAGAGGAACCAGACTCAGATCCAGATCTCTTCCGCTCCAGAAACTTACAGGCTTGTGGGAGGAAGGACCGATGGATGACCAACTATACTACAAGGTAGAACACGATAAGGGTGAGCTTACCAAAGGTGGAAGGTACCCTGATCATCCAGGGCTCCAGAGAGAAAGCTCTCGCTTAGCATCAGCAAATGGCAATAGCTAATCCTGTGGCTCCCCTGCAAAAAATTGCTTAATGCTTTTCCATGTCCCCAGTTAGAAAGGGTCCTTACTCCCTGCCTGATCTGGCCTGGGTAACTCTTGGAGAAGGTTTGTTGCACACCACTCTCCTCCCTTCAGCCAGGTTGATGATACAGGCACTTGTGCTCCAGGGCTTTTTACATAATGCTACTCCTGCTGCCTAGAATATCTCTGTGGCTACTTCTTTTTGGAAGAAATAACATTGGCTAACACAGTGTTAGAGGCAGGTACTGTTCTAAACATATCTCTGTGGCTCCTTCTTTTTGGAAAAAATAACATTGGCTAACACTGAGTGTTAGAGGCAGGTACTGTTCTAAACATGTGACCTATTTAATCTTCCTAAAAACGCTTACGAAGTACAGTTTTTATTCTCGACAAATCTTATTGAATGCCTACTATGTGCTAATTTCCAAGCACTCTAGTCACACAGTAGGTGCCTATGTATGTGTGTGTGTGTATATATATATGAAAGTTATATATAGTAATATATATATGTATAAAATATACACATTTTTCTGGTTGATTGTAACACACACATATATGAGTATATGTATATATCGTATATATACACATATATAGGTAAATGTATACATCATTTTTTTTTCTGGTTGATCATAATACAGTTAGGCAAGTAAGGGTAGACTGACTACAAGTAGAAAATGTTGCACATTTGTGATAGTCATATATTGCTTAACTGACTGGAACAATTTACAGTTTACCTACCTTTTGTCCACTTCCCAAATGCTAAAATATAAATAATATTTTCTCTGCCTGTATCTCTGGATTGTGAAAATCATGATAACGTGTTTGGCAAAGCACTTTGAAAAGTGTGAAGGGATGAATAAGTGTAAACTAGTATCATTTGTACTAAATGTTTGCTATTTAAAAAATGGAATTACCCTACAGTAGAATCTGATGTGTGGAAGCTGGGAAAACTGTTTCCCTAGGAGGCCAGATAGTCTACTAGTCTACCCCAACTATATAACATAGGTTGATGTGAGGATTTAACAAAATAAGTATTTTTAGGTTACTGTATAAATAAATGTTCTAAACCTCTCTTTTTTTTAGGTTGTTAATGCAATCTCAGCTTAATTAATTTAAAATATTTTCACCTGTAAAATTAGTGATTGATAGTAGCATTTCAGCAGGCATCTAATTCAATCTCCTTTGCAGCATAGTAATTTCTCTGCTGTCACCCTTGAAATACAGTCATCTAAGCCTTACTTGAGCACTTTCAGTGACACGGAGCTGGTACTTTTGTCAGGCAACCCCTTTTCTTATTCTAATTATTAGGAAGTTCTTGTATAAATTCCACTGAAATCTATTTCCCTCACTTCCCACTGACTTTAGTTATGCCACCTAGAATGAAATACATGTAATTTGTTCTCCCTAGAAATCATCTTCAAGCTAAAGGTTATCCAAGGCTCCTTTAGTCATTCACATAAAAGCATGATGATCTGGCCCTTACAGTACTGGTTATCTTTCAGCTAAAAGATACCTTTTGGCTGCTCACTATTAGATGTGCAGAATGGTTGTGAGTAAACCAAACAGAACATGGGTATCTAACAGTGGTCTGGTGGAGGATAGGGTGATGCCAGTCCTATGGCACCTTGCTTAGTCTTCTGCAGTATAATGGGAATATTGATTGCATTGTTTGACTTTATACTTTTTCTTGACACTATTAAACCATAAAAAGTTTGTGATCAACTAACCCACCTTCAAGTTCTTGCAACACTCAGTAGACCACTGCCTTGAGTGTTAGGACTTCAAATTTCTTTTGCTCTGGGGGTATTTCTCTATCTAGAAGACAAATGTTAAACGTATGTTCAATTTTGTTATCTTTCTTCCAGATGAAGTAAAGAAGATCTTAGACAAGTTTTACAAGAGGAAAGAAATTCAGAAACTGAGTTCTGATTATGGACTCGATGGTAAGGCTAATACCATTTCCATTAGAGATACCTTATTGCTGCTTAGATTACAGCTTTTTCATTATTGTGTGGGACCTTGTGTGGCCTGAACATAAGTTCATAGTTGTAATATAGAGAATGTCCCTGTCTTTTGCCTCTGTCCAGGTAAAGGTGAGCCAGACACATGGCAAAGGAGCTGTGTGTTCAGCTTTCCTTCATGTTGTACTAGAATTTCAGTTTTTTAGCCCAGATCATAACAAACCAGGTGTACTACAAGAAAGGAAAAAGACACTTTGATGAGTTAGGTGTGATGTGTGTATGTACTTTTTAAAAGGAGAAAATGAAAATAAAATAAAAACTAAGTCCTACATGTTTTGATTTTGTGTTTCCCACAGCTCGTCTCTTCCACCAAGCTTTCATAAGCTTTCGAAATTATATCATGCAGTCTCATTCTCTGGATGTGGACATTCACATTATTTTGAATGATATTTGCTTCAGTGCAGGCAAGTATTTAGAGACTTTTTAAAATCCTTTCAACATACTTGCTGTTTCTTTTTTTTTTTTTTTTCTGTAGTTAGCTTATTTGCTTTAGAATAAGCCCTGTTAACATCCTCTAAATAATTCAGTGCTGTCATAGGAGGCGTTCTAGGTCTTCTTGCTTTATAGTAGGCCTGGGTTGGTTATTAAGTCACCCATGTGTCTTAGACTGGAGGAAGACTGGGACCGCAACCTGTCAGCATCTGCTCTTCACTAGTATAGGCCTCGGTAGGATGAACTCTCACACAAGGTAGAATTAATACAATACAGATTCCATCTGTTTTTGCCACTGACTTCTTTCTCCCTCATACTTTGACAGACCGCTTGCTGTAAAAGAAAAAAAAATGTAGAAATAATCATTATTTTATTCCTATGGGCAGTTTGACTTTGGTTATGTTTTTATGTATTTGACTGTTAGACCATTGCCCTGGGCCAGGCAGTGAGGTAGAACCGGGACACAAAGCAGAATGGAACTCAGCCCACCCTCATCGAAGCTGAGAAGTCAGTTCACTTTCACATTTTGTTTCTCAGTGGTATCTGTAGTTTAAAAAATACCTGCATCTGGGTCCCGTATTTTGCTTCGGTAACCATGGAGCCTTCTTGCTAATGTATATTCCCAGGTGTTTTGTTTTGTTTTGTTTTTTGCTGTCCATGATCCCACCTTCCCAACCAGGAATAGATCCCAGGGCACTGGCAGTGTGAGCACTGGGTCCGAAGCACTGGACTCTCAGGGAGGTACCTCCAGGTTCTTTGTTTTTAATTAACTTTCATCAGTGCTGATCTTTACCTGGTGCATTGAAGAAGTGGAACATGGTTGCTGACAGCCACAGTTTGCTGCTTTCCTAGAAAATACAAGTGAAGTAAGGAAGAAAACATAAGGCAAAGCAGGATCTCAGGAAAGGATAGCATTCCTTGTTCTAGGGTTTACCTTTTTTTCCTGACAACGTCCCCTTAACTTAGCTCACTAAGAATAAAGCTTTCATTAAGTTCAGTTGTGAATAACATTTAGATTGCACAGATTAATGCAGTGTTTTATTTTCCAGCTCATGTGGATGACTTATTTCCATTTTTCTTGAGACACGCAAAACAAATATTTCCTGTGTTGGAATGTAAGGATGACCTACGAAAAATCAGTGACCTAAGAATACCACCTAACTGGTTAGTTTCTTTATTGTGGATTTGGACTTTTCAGTTTCTGATCTTGGGAGATTAGTGGTCACTATATATATGTTTTATTGTATACTAGATGATAAATCAAGTAGTCTAGAATGTTTTCTCTAGAAAAATACACAATTAGTTTTGTCAGGCAGTTAGCTGGTATCTCCTCCTGAATCCTAATCAAGCTTGGTTTAAGGTTTTATTAGGGCAGATCTAAAGTAGGTCTTTAGGTTGTCCTTACAATTCAGATGTGACCTTTCTGGTGTCTCAACTGAATATGCTGTTAATAAGTTCTGTCCACCACCACTGTGCCTGGAACTCTAACATCTCCTAGCACTTTGCCATCTCTTTGAGACTTTCTACTTAAACTCTTAGCAAGCTGTCCTCTGCTAGGCCCTGCATGTGTTCAGCCCAGCCGTTGGTCAGGGACCCAAGGAATCCCCACACAGACTTACAAGGCTCCCTCTCTATTGCACCTTTCTTCTCTTCCACACTCAGGCCTTCAGATTCCAGTTGCTTCAGCAGCTTTAATCTTGATCTCTACTGCTAAGCTCGGTGGGACTATTTTAACTTGCTTGGGTTCCACCTCCCTGTGCCCTCTTGGGGTCCGTAGGGCTCATCTCAAGTGTTTCTTTCTTTTGGAGCTTATAGTCCTGCACTGCCTCTTGCCCGTGTCCCCAGGGAGCTGCTATATATATTTTGTCCAGTTTTGTAGTTGTCATAATAGGTCAAGTCCAGTACCATTCATCATGGCCAGAAGCAGAAGATTCAGTCATTTTATTGTGTATGCTAAAATTCAGAAGCCTGGGAATATTTACTTCTAGGGCATATATAGAGAATGTGAAAATAATGTGAACATGTCTCTGGAGCTGATAGCAGTTTAAATTTATTTTAAGTAACTCTTGGGGAAAAGGAATTTGTACAATGGCAAGAATATCCAAGAAATTAATTTGCATTTGGGTTTTTCTGTCCTCTAGTTAGTAAATGCCTTTCTTGGAAAGCAGTCATTTTGGTGTGGACATGAAACTCACCATTTAATTTAGTTTTTCAAAGATGCTATTTTGTGAATGTTAAGGGGATGTTTCATTGGAAGTTTTTTCAGTTAATACCTTTGCCAGGATTTGGAGGTTAATGGAATTAAGCATTTTATCTACTCATGTTTTAGGTACCCAGAAGCTAGAGCCATACATCGGAAGATAATATTCCATTCAGGTCCCACAAACAGTGGAAAGACTTACCATGCAATCCAGAAGTACTTGTCAGCAAAATCTGGAGTGTATTGTGGCCCTTTAAAACTACTGGCACATGAGATCTTCGAAAAGAGTAATGCTGCTGTTAGTATATTACCAAATATTCTCTTTTTCTTGCTAATTTTGGGGAAAGAGTGAACTGGGCGGAGGGAGAGGGTGTGTGTAGTAGTAATTTACTATTAACAAAAAGTGCCATATTTCATTGCCTTTAACTTAAGGCCATCAATTGTAAGATGTACTATTATTTTATGCAAAACTGAGAAAGATGCTGATGCTGCCGACTGAATTCTGACGTGCCACCCATTGTTAAGAGATATCCTGGTTTCAGAGATACTAAAATGTGAAAAAATATATTAGAATGAGTGAAATACAGTATTAAAGAATATTTCACATATACAGAGAAATGAAGGCGTAACATTCAAATAACTTGAGTCCCCTACCTAGCTCCCGTCAGATTCTAACATTTTGCCATACTTACTTATTTTTTTAACTTTTTTAAGAAATAAAATATTGGGGAATTTCCTAGTGGTCCTGTGGTTAGGACTCCATGCTTTCACTGCCGTGGGCCTGGATTCAACCCCTGGTTAGAACAAAGATCCCACAAGCTGTGTGGCATGACCAGAAAAAAAAAAAAAAAAGCATTAAATAAAATATTATTGATATAGATGAAACTCACTCTGAACCCCTCCTTTACCCCCTCAGAGGTACCCACTACTCTGTTGTATTCAATTTACCTTTTTTTTTTTTAAATGATCAAACCTTTGATGTGATTGCTAGAACTAATGATAAAGACTGAAGCCAGCTTTCCAACCTGAAAAGGACTGAATGCTCTGTGGTCTGAGGCATCATTTCAGAAAAGGGGCCACGTTTTGGTTCATTGTTTTATTATGACTTTATAATGTGAGATTAACCAGTTTTGTAGGTAGTTTGCATCATGTTCTGGATAATTTGTATAATTTGCATACATAATACCTTCTTACTTATAAATACTTAGAAGTATTTCTGCAAAACAAAGACTTTCTTTTACAAAACTTCAGGATGTTCATGTAAAGCAGGACATTTAATATTGATAGAATGCCACTATTTAATCCACTGTCCATACTCAAATTTTGCCAGTTGTTTGGTAACACCACCACTGCTCCACTTCCGCTCCCCCTGGGCCCCCGCCACCTCCAGCATTCTGTTCAGGGTCTCCTGCTGTATTTTATTGTCATTTCTCCATTAATCTGGGACAGTCCCTCAGTCTTTGTGTTTCATAACTTGTACAGTTGGAAAGATTACAGGTCATTCGTGTTGGAAGCTGTCACTCAGTTTGGATGTCTGATGTATCCTCGTTAGTTTCAGGCCGTTAGGGAGACCAGCTGTTCCAGTTTGCCTGGCCTTTCCCAGATTTATTACCAAATGGTCTTTGTCCTGAGTTATCCCTCGGTTCTGAGTGGATTGGGGTAGTTGGCTACTCACATATATAACATAGCACTGATATGAGTCCTTCTCAAAGAAATATCTTAGGAGGTCTTTATATTCTTAAATGTTATTCATCATGTTTTTCTTGAACATAGAAACAATTTCATTTTAATAAACTAAAATAGTACAGGAACTGTTGACATAATACAAAGTTTGGTTATTTATTTATTCAGCTGTGCCATTGCCTTAGTCCGGAAGGCTCTTGTTGCAGAGCGTGAGCTCTAGGCACATGGGCTTCTTTACTTGCATGACGCAGACTCAGTAGTTGGGGCTCAAGGGCCCTAGATCACCAGCTCAGTTGCTCCATGGCGTGTGGAATCTTCTTGGACCAGGGATCGAACCTTTGTCCCCTGCATTGGCAGGCAGACTCCCATTGAGTGTGCCACCAAGAAAGTTCAGTACAAAGTTGAAAAAATAAAAGTGCTTCAGTTGCTTTTGTTACCTGAGAATTTAGCTGATTTGAGATGTTCCAAGTGTACATAGTTTATATGAAAGTGGCTTTTATTTTTTATTAAAAAGTTTTTTTAGAGGATTGGGAATATTTGTTTCAAGTACTAGACAAATAAATTTGATATAATGGAAGGAAGTGAAAAGAAAAACAAGTGCAAGCGTTAATCACTCATTCGGGTCCAACCCTTTGCGACCCCGTGGACTGTAGCCTGCCAGGCTCCTCTGTCCTTGGAATTCTGCAGGCAAGAATACTGGAGTGGGTAGCTATTCCCTTCTCTAGAGGATCTTTCCGACCTAGTCTATTAAATACTTTATATTTAATAGAAGGAATAGTCTATTAAACATCCGAATCTTCTTTTTGCTGTAGTTTTCAAGGTGGAGATAAATCCAGTTTTCTTTTTGTCGTCCTAGGGGGTGCCATGTGACTTGGTAACAGGTGAAGAGCGTGTTACAGTAGACCCAGATGGTAAACAGGCTGCCCATGTTGCTTGTACTGTTGAGATGTGCAGTGTTACAACTCCTTGTATGTATATACTATTTTAAAACTTTATGGTTCAGTATTTTTTATTTTAAAATACAGATGAACATGTGGAATGTGTTTTTTATTGTGAAAGAAATTTGTAATTGAGGCAGAGGCTAGTAACAGCAAATACCCAGTATTTAACTGCTACTTAAAAGTGTCAAACTTTCCATCATGTTTGCTTTTGAATTTTCTTTCCCTATTTCTCTTAAAAGAACTGAAATGTTAACAGATATGAATTTTCCTTTGTGTCACTCCACAGTTCAGTTCCTCTCCCCTCTGTGATCCAGTTGCTGTCAAATATTTGGTGTATACCTTTCTTGTCTTTTTTGGTGTCACTATTATATATTGCCTATCAGTGCTATAGTTTGTGTGTTTTAAAATGTTTACATGACAATCATATTGTGTTATTGCTCTACAACTTGCTTTTTTTTCTACACATGTATTTAGATCTAGTCTTGTTTACATGTATATGTATCATAAATATATATATATCACATATATTCACTTAAACTGTTACATAGTATTCCATATTATGACTAAATGTATTTATTCCTTATTCGTCTATTAAATAGTATTTAGGTTGTTTTAAAGTTTTTCACTATTATATATAGTACCACAATGAACTTCTGTATAAGTATGGTAGTTTTGAAAACATTTAAAATGAAAATTAACTTTTTCCTTACTATATAGACAATCATTCCTTCATTATAGAAAATGTAAAAATAAATGCAAAGAGAAAAAAAAATATTAATCTCCCAGTTCCATCCATCCAGAATCAATAAGTATTAACCCTGTGGTATGTATTTTCTAGGTTGTGTTCATATGCATATGCTTACATGTACATTGTGGGTGTGTATATTAAAATAGGGATTATACATTATGTACTGTTTAGTATCTTGCTTTTTTCATTTTAATAATCTTAACTTTCTGAGTAAACGTATAGTTTTTAAAAATCAATTTATTCTAAGAGTAATACATTATAAATATTAAAATAGCGCTTATAAATCAAAACTCCCTCTTCTGCCCCCTCTTTTCTAACCTTATTTGTATATACTCAGATATGCTAAGTAATTTTTAATCTAATGGTTTTTCAGAAAAAAATTAGCTTTCTTTTGTTTCCTTAGTGTCATTCTGGGCATATTAAATTTTTCTTTAAAACATGTTCCTCTCAAATCTTTGGTATTTTGGGAAGAGAACTAAAATATAATTTATGTGACTGAGAAGGCAATGGCACCCAACTCCAGTACTCTTGCCTGGAAAATCCCATGGACAGAGAAGCCTGGTAGGCTATAGTCCATGAGGTCGCTAAGAGTCGGACACAACTGAATGACTTCACTTTGACTTTTCACTTTCATGCATTGGAGAAGGAAATGGCAACCCACTCCAGTGTTCTTGTCTGGAGAATCCCAGGGACGGGGGAGCCTGGTGGGCTGCCGTCTATGGGGTCACACAGAGTTGGACACGACTGAAGCGACTTAAGAGCAGTAGCAGCAGCAGAAAGAATAAGATAATATGGTTGGAAGCATTTTGGCATTAGAAAATAAAATGAGGCTTTTTTTTTTTTTTTAGCCATAGTAATGAACTTTAAAACCCCAAAGAATGAGCAGAGCTGTAGCTCAGGGAATTACACTTTCCACTCCACTTCTCCTAACACCCATCTGGGTTCCTAAGGTGCTTCGTTTACAGCAGGCTTATCTATTCCCTGGCAGTCCAGTGGTTAGGACACCACACACTGCCCAGGGTATGGGTTCAGTTCTTGTTCAAGGAACTAAGATCCTGCAAGCCAGATGGTGCTGCCAAAATTTTTTTTAATTAATCATTTATTTGCCTGCATTGGCTCTTAACTGTGTCACGTGGGGTCTTTGAGCTTTAGTGTGGCACGTGAACTGTTAGGTGCAGCATGTGGGATCTAGTTTCCTGACCAAGGACTGAACTCGAGCCCCCTGCTTTGGGAGCACAGAGTTTTAGCCATTGGACCATCAGGGAAGTTGCCCACCCACCCCCACCGCCCTGCCAATTTTTTTTTTAATTAAAAATACAAGTATGAGATTTTTTAAAAAAAAGGAAATGTAAGTTATGATGACACTTAGTGGGTGTATTGTGAGGATTAAATGAGTTGTAGTTGTAAAGCGCTTAGAACAAGCCTGCCAGCAAAGAAGCACATAGTAAGTAATGGTGATGATTATGGTGATGTTGAAAGCTTGAATTTTGATATTATGATTTGTTTATAATACTATTGAAGTAGATTGTCTTGCTCACAATAACTTTCTATTTTAAGATGAAGTGGCCGTGATTGACGAAATT
The DNA here is from genome assembly GCF_016772045.2 of Ovis aries. Taxonomy (NCBI): domain Eukaryota; kingdom Metazoa; phylum Chordata; class Mammalia; order Artiodactyla; family Bovidae; genus Ovis; species Ovis aries. The sequence goes on from NC_056078.1 coordinate 24,766,963, forward strand.
CAAATGATTAAAGATCCAGCCAGAGGATGGGCCTGGACCAGGGCACTACTAGGTTGGTGGTTAATACTGTAAAATCTGTGCTTTGTGACATCTGCACTGGAAGGCATTTATGTGCTTGGCACTGCCAAATAGAGCCAGCTAGACCCTGTCTTGACATAAATGAAACAAAAAAGTCAGCTAGGTGTGAATTTTAATTTTCTAAATGTTTTAATTATAGGTCTATTTTTTTCTATTATAAAAGCATAATCATTTAATAAAAGTGTTTTAAATCTTACCATATTTACACAACCACTATTAACATTTTGGTGTTCCGTGACAATCTTCTTTCTCATTTTTATGGTGTTTTGTGAATATATAAATTTTGTATCTTGCTTTTTTTTTCAGTGCTTTTTCATAGGCTTTTTTTTCAGAACACATATTAATGTTGTATATTATCCATTGAAGAGCTGTGCTATAGTCTTCCCTCAGTATCTGTGGAATATTGGTTCCTGGACCTCTGCAGATGCTCAAATCCCTTCCAGGTGGATGGGTTCTGCATGCATGAATTCAACCAGTGGTCCACCCCTGGTTGAATCTGCAATGTGAAACCTGTGGATGTGGGAAACCAGTTGTAATTTGGTGAGCATTTTTCAAAGAGGTGAACATTTTTCCCTATTATTAGTGATGCAATTTAAAAATCTTTGTAGCCATAACTTCTTATTTATTATTTCTTTAAGATAGGCTCCTGGAAGTGGACTTCTTGAAGTCCACAGACGTGAATGAACATTTCTCCTGCTTGATCTTTGGAGTGAATTTTTGATCAGCATGTTGTAGGGCAAGTGTTTTCAAATTTAAAAACAAATAGGTGAACTCTTTCTTTAAACCAAGAGTGTACACTAAAACCTGTAATATAAAATAGATGAAAGTGTATATGCTAAGTGGTAAGGATCTTGGAGTTTCTTCTACCCACCAGCCCCTACCCCCCACCCCCGAGTCACCTCAGTGATTTCATGGAGCCTGATTTGAAAAGAAAAGTATAGGTCAGTACTAACCATCAAAATGCCAGATTCTAGTTCAGACTGGCTTCACCATCTAGTAGACTCAAAACCTTGGCCGCAGCAGTTTTAAAACCCCAAGATTTATAAAAATGGTGATAATTTTTGCCCACTAGAAGATTTTTGTTTTCAGGGTTGAATCACAGAGATCGCATTTATGATAACCCTTCTTAAAGTTGTAAAGCAGTAGGTAAGCAAAGTATTTTGGGTATGTGAAGTATTACATATTTACTTTTGTATCTTTGAAATAAAAAAAATCCAAATTTTTGCATTTAACAGGACTCTGTGCTGAAGAAATCCATTTGTGTGGAGAATCTGCTGCAATTGACCTGGTTACCGAGCTTATGTACACAACTGGGGAGGATGTGGAGGTACTCAATTATATGGCTTGTTCTCAAGGTGGTAACAAATAGCCAGAGTACCCAGGCAGTGGCTTCATAGGCCCCAGATGATGGCAAAGTCAGAACTTGAAAGATTAGCTTCATTTCCCTGTAGTTGACTAGATCATGCATAGTTGGTTGGACCTCATGATCTAAAGTTCTGACCGAGTGGCTCTCACACCCTAAGTCTTCAAAAGTCCAAGCAGATTCCTTACCTTTTCTTGACAGAACCTTTTGGAATTTGAACAAATCTCTTTAGAATTAAATAAATCTGGAATGTCAGAAATTTGAGGCTCAGCAAAAGTTTGTAATTTTCGAAGTCTCAAATGTCAGATACTGGGGACTCTGATACATATCTAATTGCTAGAGATAGTTTGTATTCTTTTTTCACATTCCTAAAATAGGAAGCAACTCATTCTGCTTAATCCTATTTTTTGCTTTCTTTACCAGACTTCTGTAATAAAATGAAATATTTAAAAACTGGTCCATTAGTTTTGTACTCAGCTTTTAAGGAGAGATAGTGGAGTATAGTGGAAGAAATTCTGGGTTTCAGTCTTGGTTTTGCTGTTAACTCGCTTTGCGTTTTTAGGCAAATCACAGAAGGCTACAGCTAGAAAAATCCTCATCAGACCTGATCTTTTCTTTTTTTTTTGGCTTGATCACTTATTAGACTCTATTTTGCTTTTTCATAAAATGGAAGTAACAGTTAACTGTTCTGAACTTAGCAAGTTCCTATACAAATCAAATATATATGAAAGTGCTTTGAAAGTTTGTGAAATCCTCTAACATTTTACTAATTTAGAAATACCAATGAGAACTGATGGTAACATAATATCAAAATAAATGTTTTTCTGTATTTTCTCTTGAAAATGTTGGAACTTGTCTAACTTTAGCAGTTTTTAGCTACTTGACTGCTCTGTGAGTTTTTCACAATGCTTAGTCATAAGAAGTTCCGTCAGGTATGCGATTTTACAGTATCATGTCCTTTATTGTAGGTTCGAACCTATAAAAGGCTTACCCCCATTTCTGTGCTGGATCACGCGCTAGAATCTTTAGACAACCTTCGGCCCGGGGACTGCATTGTCTGTTTTAGCAAGAATGATATTTATTCTGTGAGTCGACAGATTGAAATTCGGGGATTGGAATCAGCTGTTATATATGGCAGTCTCCCTCCTGGTAATTATTGACTTTCCTCATGATAGGATATGAAGTCTCTTGTTTTTGCCACGTATTTTGAAATACATAAAGAAAACACAGTAAGATACTGAGTTAAGTTGCTTGGTGTATAATTTGTAACAGGTCATATAAAGTACGTACTTCTCTAGTCATCTTTATGGTGATAGAAGTATTTTGATTATCTATAGCTCTTGTTAATTGTTGCTATTAGTAAACTGTATTTTAAATGTTGAGCTGATGATTTTCTTACAGAAATGTCATTAAAATATGATCCTGGTAATATTCCTAAAATATTACCGGAAATCTATTAAAAGTGTCCTCAGAAATGATATAGCTAGTGTGGTAGGGGACTGTGTTGCTCTTTGTGAGGTTATTTAGAGGAATAGAAATGAAAGGATAAGTGACTATTTGAGAATAAAAAGAAATAAGTTTGAAACAGTGAGAGTTTTATCCATAAAACAGACAATAAGAGGTGAGGGTTTCCAAGACACTACAAGACACTCCTTAGTGTGATGTAGTAAAAGACAGAGAACATTAATTTAACGTAAACTGTTCTTATTTTAGGGACCAAACTTGCTCAAGCAAAAAAGTTTAATGATCCTGATGATCCATGCAAAATCCTGGTTGCTACAGATGCAATTGGCATGGGACTTAATTTGTAAGTAATTTGTTTTTAATAATCGAGGATATTCAGTGGGTTAGATAGCAGTTTAAACACTTCTCAATGTCATTAGAATGACCAAACTCTTTGGCTTTAGGTGAATGGGTATTGTAGTATAGATCCTAGATTTATCTTGCTCACACCTGAAGAAATAAAATTAAAATATCACATAACACTTGGACTTTTGAGTGCTGCTCCCTACCACTGCTAACCTATTATGTTCAGTTCAATTCAGTTCAGTCTCTCAGTTGTGTCCAACTCTTTGCGACTCCATGGACTGCAGTACGCTAGGCCTCCCTATCCATCACCAGCTCCCAGAGTTTACTCAAACTCATGTCCATTGAGTCGGTAATGCCATCCACCCATCTCATCCTCTGTTGTCCCCTTCTCCCGCCTTCAATCTTTCCCAGCATCAGGGTCTTTTCCAGTGAGTCAGTTCTTCACATCAGGTGGCCAAAGTATTGGAGTTTCAGCTTCAGCATCAGTTCTTCCAATGAATATTGAGGATTGATTTCCTTTAGGATGCACTGGTTAGATCTCCTTGCAGTCCAAGGGACTCTCAAGAGTCTTCTCCAACACCACAGTTCAAAAGCATCAATTCTTTGGCGCTCAGCTTTCCTAATAGTCCAACTCTCACATCCATACATGACTACTAGAAAAACCATAACTATGACTAGATGGACCTTTATTGGCAAAGTAATGTCTCTGCTTTTAATACGCTATCTAGGTTGGTCATAACTTTTCTTCCAAGGAGCAAGCGTCTTTTAATTTCATGGCTATAGTCGCCATCTGCAGTGATTTTGGAGCCCCCAAAATAGAGTCTGTCACTGTTTCCACTGTTTCCCCATCTATTTGCCATGAAGTGATAGGACCAGATGCCATGATCTTAGTTTTCTGAATGTTGAGCTTTAAGCCAACTGTTTCACTCTCCTCTTTCACTTTCATCAAGAGGCTCTTCATTTCTTCTTCACTTTCTGCCATAAGTGTGGTGTCATCTGCATATCTGACGTTATTGATATTTCTCCTGGCAGTCTTGATTCCAGCTTGTTCTTCCTCCAGCCCGGCATTTCTCATGGTGTACTCTGCATAGAAGTTAAATAAGCAGGGTGACAATATACAGCCTTGACGTACTCATTCCCCAGTTTGGAACCAGCCTGTTTTTCCATGTCCGATTCTAACTGTTGCTTCCTGACCTGCATACAAATTTCTCAAGAGGCAGGTCAGGTGGTCTGGTATTCCTGTCTATTTCAGAATTTTCCACAGTTTGTTGTGATCCACACAGTCAAAGGCTTTGGCATAGTCAATAAAGCAAAAATAGATGTTTTTTTGGAACTCTCTTGCTTTTTCCACGATCCCGTGGATGTGGCAATTTGATCTCTGGTTCCTCTGCCTTTTCTAAAACCAGCTTGAACATCTGGAAGTTCACAGTTCATGTACTGTTGAAGGCTGGCTTGGAGAATTTTGAGCATTACTTTGCTAGCGTGTGAGATGAGTACAATTGTGTGGTAGTTTGAGCATTCTTTGGCTTTGCCTTTCTTTGGGATTGGAATAAAAACTGACCTTTTCCATTCCCGTGGCCATTGCTGAGTTTTCCAGATTTGCTGGCATATTGAGTACAGCAGTTTCACAGCATCATCTTTTAAGATTTGAAATAGCTCAACTGGAATTCTATCACATCCACTAGCTTTGTTTGTAGTGATGCTTCCTAAGGCCCACTTGACTTCGCATTCCAGATTGTCTGGTTCTAGGTTGATGATCACACCATCCTGATTATCTGGGTTGTGAAGATCATTTTTGTATAGTTCTGTGTATTTTTCTTCTTAATATCTTAAGATATCCGTATTTCTCTTTTTAATATCTTAGTACCTATTATGTTACCTCACTTTATTTTCAGTGTCTCAGTCGGCAAGTGTGGATGCCTGTTAGGCATGTAGGGCCAGCCATTATCTTTAGAGGTTAACAATATTAAGCATAAATATTCCTCTGTGGGGATGAAAGCAGCTATACCTTTATGAATGAGCTATTCAGAGCCATTAATAGAAGCTAGCATTTAAAAGTAGCCTAAGAAGATCTTGTGTGGTTTTTTTGTAAAAAGAGTTATTTTTTAGAGCCTTCAGTTCAGTTCAGTTCAGTTCAGTTCAGTCGCTCAGTCGTGTCCGACTCTTTGCGACCCCATGAATTGCAGCACGCCAGGCCTCCCTGTCCATCACCATCTCCCGGAGTTCACTCAGACTCACGTCCATCGAGTCTGTGATGCCATCCAGCCATCTCATCCTCTGTCGTCCCCTTCTCCTCCTGCCCCCGATCCCTCCCAGCATCAGAGTCTTTTCCAATGAGTCAACACTTCGCATGAGGTGGCCAAAGTACTGGAGCTTCAGCTTTAGCATCATTCCTTCCAAAGAAATCCCAGGGTTGATCTCCTTCAGAATGAACTGGTTGGATCTCCTTACAGTCCAAGGGACTCTCAAGAGTCTTCTCCAACACCACAGTTCAAAAGCATCAATTCTTTGGTGCTCAGCCTTCTTCACAGTCCAGCTCTTACATCCATACATGACCACAGGAAACACCATAGCCTTGACTAGACAGATCTTAGTCAGCAAAGTAATGTCTCTGCTTTTGAATATACTATCTAGGTTGGTCATAACTTTTCTTCCAAGGAGTAAGTGTCTTTTAATTTCATGGCTGCAGTCACCATCTGCAGTGATTTTGGAGCCCCCAAAAAATAAAGTCTGGCACTGTTTCTACTGTTTCCCATCTATTTCCCATAAAGTGATGGAACCGGATGCCATGATCTAATTTACGTTATTATACTTTTTACCCACTTTAAATGAATACTATGATGATTTTTAGTAAAAAATGCTACTTAAAGGGAAGAAAAATAATTACTGACAAACCCCTTTACCTTACTTTGTAAACAGTGGGCAATATTGCAAGTAGGCCTAACTAGAATTCGAGTGAGCCTTTGTACAGTGAACCAAATGATGGACGACTTTTCAGACAGCAGCTCATGAGATCATCCTTATTTCTCTTTCAGGAGCATAAGAAGAATTATTTTTTACTCCCTTATGAAGCCAAGTATCAATGAAAAGGGAGAGAAAGAAATAGAACCAATCACCACCTCTCAAGCCTTGCAGATTGCTGGCAGAGCGGGTAGGTTCAGTTCAAAATTTAAAGAAGGAGAGGTTACAACAATGAATCGAGAAGACCTCAGTTTATTAAAGGAAATTTTGAATAGGCCTGTGGATCCTATAAAGGTAAGGTTCAATTAACATAATAATTAATTACCTCTTCTCTGTGAAGGACAGTCCTTCCTTCCTTCACTGCCTTTCCAGACTTTCACCTCAGATACCTGGAAACAAATAAGCCAAAGAAAATATTGTGCCATGAAAATCATGTCAAGAAAGCCCTGCTTTGGAACTTCCCTGATGGTCCAGTGGCTAAGACTCCACGCTCCTGGTTCAGGGGGCCTGGGTTCGATCCCTGGTCAGGGAGCTAGATCCCACATGCTGCAACTAAGAGATCCCGCGTGTGGTAACTAAGACCCAGTGCAACCAAATAAATAAAAATATTTAAAATGAAAGAAAACCTTGCTTTATCGCTTTTGAGAGGCCTAAGAGAGAGCCCCTGGTTAGAGAATGGTATGCAAGTGAAAGATCCAGATTTTATAAATGTAGCAATAATGTAACAAGTTTAGTAAACCTGATTTTACCTTAATTCTTCCTGTAATTTAACAAGTGGGGTTTGGGGCATGAGCAGGTGGGCATATAGCTTTGTCAGTAGTCTGAAATTGCCAGAAACTTGACAGTAGAAGAAACCTTTGCACGTTGGTAAAAACAGCATTAAGCTATACAGCTTTGAACCATTAAGGATAAGGTTAAATTTTTGTTAGTGCAGTTAATGAGACAGAAGTGTATGTATTTTAAAAAAACTATTGCAATTTAAAGTTTGCCTGGAGAATTCACCTAATAAGGCTTATCTTACTTTTAGGGATCTGAGGTAAAAGGGTATATAAATGAGATAACATGAGGGAAAGTTCCTGGTGGAAAGCTGTGGATGGAATCATTTCTGTAGCTTTTGTTAAGAGTATAACTGTGGGACTTCCCTGGTGGTTTGATGGCTAAGACTCAATGCAGGGGGGCCCAGATTCTATCCCAGGTCAGGGAACTACATCCCATGTGCTACCATTAAGACCTGAAGTGGCCAAATAAATATATTTTTTAAAACGTTTAAAAAGGAAAAAAAAGTGCAGCTGATAATGGACCTCCCATCTCCCTCCTGGGTACCTCCTTTCTGGTGTTTATTCTCTTCCTCCCTCTCATGATTCATCTCTCTTTTTTCCTCTTTGTTTTTCCCATTCTCTTTCTTTTTTTCTTTCTAATGCTTCAGTTCAGTTCAGTTCAGTCGCTCCGTTGTGTCTGACTCTTTGCGACCCTTTGAATCGCAGCACGCCAGGCCTCCCTGTCCATCACCAACTCCCAGAGTTCACTCAGACTCACGTCCATCGAGTCAGTGATGCCATCCAGCCATCTCATCCTCTGTCGTCCCCTTCTCCTCCGGCCCCAAATCCCTCCCAGCATCAGAGTCTTTTCCAGTGAGCCAACTCTTCACATTAGGTGGCCAAAGTATTGGAGTTTCAGCTTTAGCATCAGTCCTTCCAAAGAACACCCAGGACTGATCTCCTTTAGAATGGACTGGTTGGATCTCCTTCCAGTCCAAGGGACTCTCAAGAGTCTTCTCCAACACCACAGTTCAAAAGCATCAATTCTTCGGTGCTCAGCTTTCTTCACAGTCCAACTCTCACATCCATACATGACCACTGGAAAAACCATAGCCTTGACTAGACAGACTTTTGTTGGCAAAGTAATGTCTCTGCTTTTTAATATGCTGTCTAGGTTGGTCATAACTTTCCTTCTAAGGAGTAAGCGTATTTTAATTTCATGGCTGCAGTCACCATCTGCAGTGATTTTGGAGCCCCCAAAATAAAAGTCTGACACTGTTTCCATTGTTTCCCCATCTATTTCCCATGAAATGATGGGACCAGATGCCATGATCTTCGTTTTCTGAATGTTGAGCTTTAAGCCAACTGTTTCACTCTCCTCTTTGACTTTCATCAAGAGGCTCTTTAGTTCCTCTTCACTTTCTGCCATAAGGGTGGTGTCATCTGCATATCTGAGGTGATTGATATTTCTCCCGGCAATCTTGATTCCAGCTTGTGCTTCCCTCCAGCCCAGCGTTTCTCATGATGTACTCTGCATAGAAGTTAAATAAATAGGGTGACAATATACATCCTTGACGTACTCCTTTTCCTATTTGGAACCAGTCTGTTGTTCCATGTCCAGTTCTAACTGTTGCTTCCTGATCTGCATACAGATTTCTCAAGAGGCAGGTCAAGTGGTCTGGTATTCCCATCTCTTTCAGAATTTTCCACAGTTTATTGTGATCCACACAATCAAAGGCTTTGGCATAGTCAATAAAGCAGAAATAGATGGTTTTTTGGAACTCTCTTGCTTTTTCGATGATCCAGTGGATGTTGGCAATTTGATCTCTGGTTCCTCTGCCTTTTCTAAAACCAGCTTGAACATCCTGAAGTTCACCGTTCACGTATTACTGAAGCCTGGCTTGGAGAATTTTGAGCATTACTTTACTAGCATGTGAGATGAGTGCAATTGTGCAGTAGTTTGAGCATTCTTTGGCATTGCCTTTCTTTGGGATTGGAATGAAAACTGACCTTTTCCAGTCCTGTGGCCACTGCTGAGTTTTCCAAATTTGCTGGCATATTGAGTGCAGCACTTCCACAGCATCATCTTTCAGGATTTGAAATAGCTCAACAGGAATTCCATCAGCTCCACTAGTTTTGTTCATAGTGATGCTTTCTGAGGCCCACCTGACTTCATATTCCAGGATGTCTGGCTCTAACTGTGGGCAATTCTTTTTTTTTTTTTTTGGCAATTCTTGACATTATAAATATTCAGGTAAAGAGATAACTGGCCTCCAATTTAGACATTTTCTCTTCTGTATATGTATGTCAATTTTATTGCCGTAGTTAAAGTGATTGGGTTTTCCTTTTTTGTTTTGTTCAGTGGAGAGAATTGAGACCCTGGAAAGTACTTGTGTATGTTATCAGATCACCACAGATTTTAGGAATATAAGTAAAATATAAGCCAAAAATTACTCAGCGGTTGTACTTGAATAGTTTTATTGAATTATCTCACCACCTTTCCTAGTTGGTAATAAATGGCAAAATATGATGCTTGTCTCTGTTTTACTCAAATTCTTGTCCCTTAACTCATTTGGCAAGGGCCTAACCCAAATATAGGACTTTATCTTGAAATAAGAAAACTTACGCTTAAAAAAAAAAAAAAAGCTTATGGTTGTTTTTTCTTTTACTCAAGGCAGCTGGTCTTCATCCAACTGCTGAGCAGATTGAAATGTTTGCCTACCATCTCCCTGACACAACGCTTTCTAATCTCATTGTAAGTAGAAACTCCTAAAACTCTTTTCTAAAAAAGTCAGTATGTGGTTTCCCTGGTGGTCCAGTGGTTAAGACTCTGTGCTCCCAATGCAGGGGGCATGAGTTCAGTCCTTTGTTGGGAAAAATAAAGACATTTAAAAGGTGGTATGTCAGACAATTACTGGTTAACATTTAGTCTGTTTTTGTGAAGTTGCTATTCATGAAGGTTATCTTGAAAGTGGAAACTTTCTCTCAGAAGTTTTAGGGCTTTTATCCTGAGGAGTTTTCTGAGTATTTCAGGTTGAGAAGGCTGGTAAGGACGTCTGTTAGCCTGAGGAGGCAGTGAATTAAGCAAGCCTTTCCAGACGTCTGTTAATGTTTTAAAGTGATTGTCTTTTATAGACTTGAGTACTTTATTCATGCCCAGCTAGGTAGTCCAGTAATTTAATGTATTTTTCCCCCCCAGGATATTTTTGTAGACTTTTCACAAGTTGATGGGCAGTATTTTGTCTGCAATATGGATGATTTTAAATTTTCTGCAGAGTTGATCCAGCATATTCCATTAAGTCTCCGAGTGAGGTATGTTTTCTGCACAGCCCCTATCAACAAGAAGCAGCCTTTCGTCTGTTCTTCACTGTTGCAGGTAAGCCTTTATCATTTTGATATTTTGAGTTGTTTCGGGTTGATGCATTTTCCCCAAACAATATTTTGTTAATCAGAATAAAGAAAGAAGAGAGTGTGCCCTCTATAATATGAAATACGGTGTAAGAACTTAATAAAACATGACTCTTGTTCTTTCAGATAATTTTTTTTGGGGAAAGAGAATTCTTGCTTTGTTTTTGGTTTTATGTGGTAGCCTTTTTGCAGAAGCTAAAATAAAAATAATTAAACATAATATTTTGAGAGAAAGGAGTCTTTGCCTGATGGTAGATACACTTTTTCCTTGTTGGTGTTGGGGAATGTATTCTGGAAGGGAAGGGGCTTAGGAGTCAGTAGTGGCAATAGTATTCAGTTCTCTTAACTGTCAACGATGGCTGTTTGTGTGAATTTGGTGCCGAGGTTCCAGCCCCTTTTCTTTTAACTCTTTTGGGTAGAGAGACAACTCTCTGACTTCTGATCCCAAGAGTCACCCAAACAAGGGGCTGGGCAGAGGCAGCAGAAGCTAAACTTCCAGTCTCTCTCCTTGTTCTCGGCAGTCTCTGGGCCATTGCTTCCCCTGTTGGCTCTGCACGCTCTCCCTGCCCCACTAAGCCCAGAGGTCGTCTCTTTAATTTTCCTGATTCATTGTTGTCATTTCACTGCCATCTTTTTTTTATAGCTGTTAACATCCTGCGTATTAGCTTTGTTTGGATCAAATCTATTTCTAAGTTTATGTTTTAAATTATTTTAAAATTATATAAACAGTACACAAGTACTTTTTTGCACAAAATTAAAACATTAGAGAAGGTTAAGTTGGGCTGCCACCAGGGTGGCATAACTGCTATTATCAGCTTTGCTATAATAGCTGATATCAGCTATTATCCTTGCAGACCTTTTCTGTTACATTTGCCTACATACCCATAGGAGCAGAAATTCTAGTTTTTGTTGGGTGGGTGTGTTCTCCCATAAATGCCATAATAAATTAGTCTGCAGCTTGTCTTTTTCCTTGAATATGTCTTAGAGGTGTTCCATGTCTGGGTATTTACCTAGGAAATATGTTTCTTAGAGCTGGTGTTGTGAGAGAGCTAACTAGCATAAGATTGAAGTTTATGGAACAAAGTCTTAAACTTAAAAGACCCGAGGACTTCCTTGGTGGTCCGGTGGTTAAGACTCTGTGCTGCCAGTACAGGGGGTGTGGGTTTGATCCCTGGTTGGGGAACTGATCTCACATGCTGTGCAGTGCTGCCAAAATATTAAAAACATAACAAAGAACTGACCTGGATGGAACTGGAGCCCATGGGCCTGACCCCATTTAAACCATCCTTCAAACTGCTCTCTCATAAAATAAAGGGCATGTTTCTAAGGAGTAAGGAGTCTGGGAGCCAATAGTTGCTTATGTGTTGTGTTTACAGATTAAAATGTGAAATCTGGAGATTTTCCTTGATCTCCATTATTACTGAATAAAAGAGCTCAATTCTGCAAATGGTCTCTGATGCCCCTTAGGAAGTAGTTTAGGAACTGTTCCCTGGAGGTCCTTTAGGGCTGGCTGTTGGATGGGTCTTTCTCCCTCTCTGTCTCTGAGCAGCTCCATACCCACATACTGGGCTTCCACTAGTTATTTGTGGCCTAAAATGTTAAACCGCTGCTTTTGTAAGAGAACTGAGTTTTGGTGTGTTCTGCTTATTAGCAAGTTAACATGGTCACGTTTCCATTCTTCATGGCCATCTTCCCTGGCATGTATTAAACAGCAGAATGAAGCAGACTGAACCTAATAAACTTGTAACATTATTTAACCACAGTTACTCGAAAACTACCCTGCACTTCTAAAGTTTTGCCCTTGCTTAGGTTAAATATTTAGAGATAATTTTCCCTAATTAAGAAATGAACCTTTCAAAATCACCTTATCCTTGAAGCTAAAGATTGTAAACTTATGCTTGCTAGTTTTCTCATGGTTTTATTATCTCCTGTAGATATTGTGATGCATAATAGCATCTAGCGTTGTTTGGGAGGCAGCATGATTTGAGTGTCTTGGGGTTCAAGAAGGTGTGGTGATATGGTACTAAAGAAGCTGAATCACAGTGGTGACTTGGCCAGAACTCTATAACTGTACAGCTAGTGAAGAGGCAGAGTCTCTTTACTAGTTTGACTGGCTCATGGCCAACCTTGCACCAAGTCACCTTAAAGAGTTTCTTTTTCTTTTTCTGGCCATGCCACGTGGCATAGGGGAACTTGGTTCCCCAACCAGGGATCGAACCCAACCCCCTTGCAGTGGAGCCATGGAGTCTGAACCACTGGACCGCCAGGGAAATCCCTCAAAGACTTTTTAATATAATAAAGGATGGTATTGATAAAATACAAGCCCCTATTTAAGGCTATAGGACTATTACCTGAAGGGACAGAAGTCCCTGGGTGCTGTCTACCTGGAACTTGGAACTTAGAACATAAAATGTTCATAAATGTTAGCAGGCAGTCCCAGGAAAGTTAGTTCATAGGTGTTTTATTGCCTTGGTTTTGGAAAAAGAAGGAAATCATTCCTTTCAAAAACAAAACCCAAACTTTAAAGAGCATAAAATGTTCCTTAAAATATAGAAAAGTGTAAAGAAGGAGAGAAACCAGCCCGCCTATTGAGATAACAGCCACAGTTAACATTTTGTTGTGCTGTCTTTTTGGGGGGGGCGGTCACAGACCAAAGTGAATTCTGATTCTTTTGCCAAATTCCTTTCTTCTGTCTTTCTCAGTTTGCCAGACAGTATAGCAGGAATGAGCCCCTAACCTTCTCATGGTTACGCCGATATATTAAATGGCCATTACTTCCACCTAAGAATATTAAAGACCTCATGGATCTTGAAGCTGTCCACGATGTCTTGGATCTTTACCTGTGGCTAAGGTACCAAATTTTTCCATTATGCCCTCTCATTTTTCCAAGTAATAGGGCAAATCAAAAGTTTTTATGATGGTCTTTTACACTTTCAAATTAGGCACATACTTGCCAGGTGTTTTATTGTCCATTTAGGCAGTTGAGCCTGGTTTATACCCATTCCAAAAATGACTTGAGTTCTTATGATTCTAGTTAAGATAAGGAGGTGAGAGACTCTACTAGACCCTCGCTATGCAAATAGTGGTCCCTGGACCAAAAGCATTGGTATTGATTGGGAGCTTGTTAAAAATAGAGAATATTGGGCCTACTCCAGCTTTAATAAAATTCTACATTTTAATAAAATTTCAAGGTGATTCATGTGTGTATCATGATTTAAGAGGGACTGCTGTAGATCAGTGATTCCCAAAGGAGGGGCATGTCCCACTAGGGGAGCAGATGAGAATCACTTAAGATAGGAGTAGTGAGCAACTCTCATAACAACATATTCCTTAGGTGTGCTGGGGGCAGGAGTGAAGGTTGAGCAAAGGCACTGGACACAGTTTGCAAAAACAGAATATTTGGAATTAATCAGTGTTAAGATTTAGTCACTTCATTGACAGTAGTCCAGCAACTGCCCTAAGAACTCTTCCTATCATGTAATGTGTTTTTTTTCTTTCCAGCTACCGGTTTTTAGATATGTTTCCAGATGCCAGCCTGGTTCGAGATCTCCAGAAAGAACTCGATGGCATTATCCAAGATGGTGTACACAACATCACCAAACTGATTAAAATTTCAGAGACACATAAACTGCTGAATTTGCAGAACTTGTCAGCAGAGAGCCAGTCCCGTTTGTCAGGTGCAGCAAAGAGCCAGAGCAGAAGGAATCGGGGCCCCAGAGCTGTGGGGAGTAAAGCTGCTGAGCCACTCGGCCCTGATGCAGAAGAGAAGTCCCTTGCTTCCAGGTTGGTGCAGCAGGGACTCCTCACTGCAGACATGCTGAAACAGCTGGAAAGAGAGTGGATGACGCAACAAACCGAGCAGGGCAAAGGAAGACTAGAAACTGGGACTTCCTTAAAAGGGACAAGAAGAAAGAAGAAAGAACCAGATTCAGATTAGTTTCATTCTATTTTTACAAATAAAACTATTTTAAGCTCCTTTTTTCTTTATATGCATTTACTGCCTGCCTGTGGTATTGTGGCTATCTTTTACTGTGTTTTTTGGCTAAGAAAAATGAACTCTTAAAGATAACTAAACTATTTGTTTCATGTCTTAGAGGTTTATTCAAAGCTTTATTTAGTGGCCATTTGTAGTATAGCACTAAGACAATGCATTCTGAGGAACTCTGCATGGGGATAGAATCAGCATGGTGAATTGTTTTCACCAGTTTCCCTACACCTTTGCGAGGATGTCACAGGTGGAATTCTTTGGCAAACATCTGCTGTCTGTTGTACCCACATACCAGAGGCTCTTCTACGTGCTGGAAATACGTAATAAAAGAAACAGATTATATCCATGCCCTCATGGAGATTATATTTGGTATGGTGACAGATAAGAATAAGTTAACAAATAAACAATGTCAGCTCTATGAGGGCAAATATTGTCTGTATAGTTCACAGCTATATGTATGGTGCCTAGAATACAGTAGCAGCAAAAATGAATGTGAAATTAATAGATGTGATTTCAGAGATAAATGCTAGAAAGTAACAGAATAAGGAAAGAGAATGGTAGTAGTTGGTGGGCTATATCATGTGGAATGAGGGGTCTTCTCATGTCCAAAGGCCAGTCTGATGCATAGTGGCCTTCACTTGTCCAGCAGTGTTTTAAGCTTTGGTTGGAGACACAGCTAATAAGAGCTTAAATACATAGGCTTTGGGGTTGGACAGATTGTGGTTTAGCTTCTGTCATCACTACCAGCTCAGTGACCTTGCCTTCTCTATGGCTTGGTCCTTACATTCAAAAAAGATGGATGGTAATGCCTACTTGGAGTTGTTTGGAAGGTTAAATGACATCTCATGACATTAAAGTCCTGGTATACAGGAAGTGTTTTATAAAGGAACCTGAAGGTTTGAGTTCATTCTGGGCTGTGAATTGAGCTCTTAGGTCATTGGAAGAACTTATTTCTTGAGCAGCTGCCAAGTTGAGGCTGATTACAGCCTGGGGATTAAAGTGATTTGGTTGCATTTCGGTCAAGGAATAGCTAAGTTTGCAGTTAGTCGTCTCTCTGACTTTTTCTTCAATAGTTCAGAGTTCAGATGGTATTTAATTGAGATAGCAATTTTTATTCTTCTAACCTTTGCCTTCATAGAAATAAAAGTTGAACAGGTGGCACTGACTATCTTTTTCCCTTACTTGTGTATAATCAGTAGTGAAATGCCTGGAAGGGCATGTTTCTTTTAATATTTTGTGTTTGAGCAACTTTAACTTATGGAACTTGCTTTCCACTGTGACTTACATCATAGCAGACATAGCCCGTTCTTGCCTAGGTGGTGTCAAAAAATACCTGTGAACTGAATTGGATAATGGATTTGGTTTCATATTTAAGTGAGGATATACATCACTTGGGCTTCCCAGGTGTTGCTAGTGGTAGAGAACCTGCCTGCCAGTGCAGGGGACATAAAAGACGTGGGTTCAATCCTTGGGTTGGGAAGGTCCCATGGAGGAGGGCATGGCAACCCACTACAGTATTCTTGCTTGGAGAATCCCATGCACAGAGGAGCCTGGCGGGCTACAGTCCATGGGGTCACAAAGTCACTTAGTCCCGCATGCACACATACGTCACTTAGAGTGTTATTAATTCTCCCACTTTCTCCAGTTTGGAAGCCAGAACTGGTAAGTCAGAGAAGACACTTTAGGCAAGATGCTTGGAAACTCAGGCAAGTTTATGTTAGTGAAGCTTCAGATAAGGGGGGTGGGGAGGGGAGCTGCTGTAAGCTGTTTGAACATTGAGCTAAAGTGTATTTATAAATACTAGTGATAGTTTACTTTTCACCTGTCCTGTCTGTGGGGGAGGAATAGCTCTGTGGTTAGGCAGAATAAGATTAAAGAAAGATGAAATCAAATGAAACAAAAAAGGAAAAATATAATTGGAGTGGTCTTAATTAATTCCCTGCAGTGTGTTTAAAATTGTCGCTGTAAAAACAAATCTTCCTTCTCTGCTACAAGTTGGACATGTCACTTTCTCTGTGGCCTTATGGGCAAGCTAAGTTCAAGGCATACTTTTCACTAAGGTCATGTTTTCAGTCTTTCCAAAACACAACTTTTTTTTGTTCTTGAAGTTTTCTAACAGGTTTTGAAACACTTGTCTGAAAACCCTCCTTGGACTATTGTGGATTCAGCTCAACATCAGCGCTGAATATGCACTGAGGCTTAGATACTGACTTCAGTTCTGTCAGTATAGATCTAGGTAACTTAGTAAAATGTGGTTAATACATAACTGGTTAACAATAATAACCAATGACTTGTAAAGCCTTGTCCATTGTCTACAAAATGGAATTGAGTCTTTTGAAAAATGACTTCTTGTGAATCACAAAGCTATCATCAGGAAGAACCAAAGATTCTTAACACCTCGAAAGTAGGAGTCTAATGATGTAGTCATTCTTTGTCCAATTTGAAACAAAGCTATGAGTATATAATGAAAAGTTGTGGTTTAATAAGAGAAGAAAATGGATAAATGAATTAGGCTATTTCTTTTCTGTATTTCAAAGGTTATAAAATACATACACTTGAACAGAGATAGCAATGTTTGTAAACATCCTTCTGAATTAGCACTATTATCTAAAAGCCTGTCACTCCACATAGTAGGACCCTTCCACATAGAGGTGGTAAGTGATAGTTGTCTTTATGGGCAAAAAGATGCCAGAGACGGGGGAAAAAAGCTTTGCAAATAGGATCAGGTTTTGAAGATTGAATTTAAGAAGTTACTTCTGGCAAATTTGGGTTGAAGAGGCAATTTTGAAGTCCTTTAAGGCTACACTCTTAGAATCTGCCCAGAGTCTCAATATCAAGTGCTCCGTAGGCAGTCCAGGCCCTTGAAAAGCCTCTGCTGCTTAAAGAGGCTTGGTAAAGGCTTGTAAGCTCAGTGACTACTTTGAACTGCTATTTGACACACCTGTGAAGTGCAGCAAAACTGATAATTTCCTGCTGGGAAATCGCTTTTTTTCTCAAGTGCTTGTAATTCGGTTGAGCCGAATTTTCATATATATTTTTGAAAGTCCCTTAAGTAATTTGTAATGTTCACAAATTGCTTTTTTCTTTCCTCTTAACAGCTACATTTTCATGTAGCTTAGCATGTTCATCACTCACTGTTATTATTAAAAAATTGATAAATAGATGTTGATCACATGTATTTAAAAGTACTGTATATAGAAATTCAAAACAGAGCTCCCTTGAAAGTAAGAACTTTTCCCTAAGTCACACTTGTGTACATTAACTTACCTCTAGCTATACACATAAGCCAAGTAAGCTTAAGCCACTTTTTAAAATAATTTTTGCTAAAGGAATACATACACAGCTTTAAAAACCACAAACAAGCACTTTCAACTCTATTATCTATTTCTTCTCATATTTACCTCTTTGACTGCACAATACACATCCTCTGCTAACTCTTGAGTCATCATTTTAAAGCATTAGCTACTGATTTCTTGTTATATTAGGTGAGGATTTAGCTTTCTTAGATCACTCCTTTTCTCCATTTCTCTTTTGATATAGCTATTATTCCTTTTTGTTTTGTTATTAATAAGTTAAATAAATTAGTTATTAATTTTAAGTCCATATTTAAAATTATGTTCATGACCTTTTGGCTACTTTCTAGGCAATTTCTCCAATTTTAACCCCTTGAAGATTTAATTTATTTTTTCTTCTAACTCCTTGAAGGTTTAATTTTTTCTGCAAGAGATTTCATTTCTTAGACATCCTTATTTGATAGTTCCTTTTTTTATTTTGAAAATAAGAGGAGTAATAATAAACTGTAATGTCTGCATCTGAGAAGAGATTCAGATACACATTTGCCAAGAATCACAATTCAGAAGAATAAAGGGGAGCATGGCAATGTGAGAGAAAAAGGGAAGACTTGTGGCTTGTTATGAGAATGTTGGCATTCTTAAAAAAAATTGAAGTATAGTTGATTTACAGTGTTGTGTTTCAGGTGTACAGCAAAGTGATTCAGTTATATATATATATATACACACATATTTTTCCATATTCTTTTCTCTTCTAGGTTATTACAAAACACTGAGTATAGTTCCCTGTGCTATGTAGGGGGTCCTCATTGGTTATTTGTTTTGTATATAGTAGTGTGTATGTGTTAATTCCAAATTCCTAATTTATTCTTCCCCCTTCCCCCTTTGGTAACCATACGTTTTGTTTTCTATGTCTGTGAGTCTATTTCTGTTTTGTACATAAGTGCATTTGACTCATTATTTTTAGATTCTACATATAAGCATTATCATATATTTGATATTTTGGCTGGCTTCACTTAGTATGATAATCTCTAGGTCCATCCTGTTGCTTCAAATGGCATTATTTCACTCTTTTTTATGGCTCAGTAATATTCTATTGTACCTATCTGCCATATCCTCTTTATTCATTTGTTAGTGGACGCTTAGGTTGCTTCCGTGTCTTGCCTGTTTGTAAACAGTGCAGTAAACATTGGGGTGCATGGGATCTTTTCAAATGATGGTTTTCTACAGATATGTGCCCAGGAGTGGGATCCTTGGATCGTATGGTAATTTTTTTTTTTTTTTTTTTAGCGTTTTAAGGAACCTCCAACTGTTCTCCATAGTGACTATACCAATTTATATTCTTACCAACAGTGTAGAAAGGTTTCTTTGAGAATACTGGCATTCTGACAGTCCCGAGTTCTTAGACAGGAGGTGCTTTCAGCACTAGCCTTTACTTGGTGGCTGTCAGCCACGAGCAGAGTCTCTGTCTTATGGTGATAGAAGAATAACCTCCCGTGATTTAGTCTCCTAAATTCTGCACAATGATTTAATTTCATCACCACCTGGTTCATATACTGTGACTTTTTATCCAATTATATATATAAATTCACATAAATTATTTCAGCTGAATTATCAATTCTGACTCCTGCTATTTAATTTTTAGTAATACTAGAACTCATGTGTCTTCACATATTCTTTTAACTATAATTCTTGCCCTGAACTTGAAAGTTTTTAGCTTTTCTTGCTTATTTTCTGGGCTTCCCTGGTGGCTCAGTGGTAAAGAATCCACCTGCAATGCAGGAGACCCAGCTTCAATCCCTGAATCAGGAAGATCCCCTGGAGGAGGACATGGCAACCCACTCCAGTACTCTTGCCTGGAGAATCCCATGGATGGAGGAGCCTCGTGGGCTGCAGTCCATGGGGTCACAAAGAGTTGGACACAACTGAGCGACTTCACTTTCACTTCTTTCATGCATTGGAGAAGGAAATGGCAACCCACTCTAGTGTTCTTGCCTGGAGAATCCCATGAACAAAGGAGCCTGGCAGGAACAGTCTATAGTGTCCCAAAGAGTTGGACACAACTGAAGCAACTGAGCATGCTTATTTTCTAGGGTAATGCTCTTCTTCCCTTACCAACTTAATACATCATATCTTGTATTGTTAAACAATTTACAATGTATGGGTGCGTGTCTTATCCCTATTTCATTTGCAGACAGTCCTGGTACAGTATAGTATTTCTCACAGGCCATTATCTTACTAGCAGAATTTAAACTGTGCAGAGCTAATTAAAAGCTGCAAAATGTAACCAGAGAATATGAAAGTTTAATACCATCAAAAATAACTGGAAAATTTGTTAGAGTATATCTTTATTCTCCAAAGTTTTATTAGGATGTTCTCTAAAAATTCATATAAACTTTTTATCAGTTATGGCTCAAGGTTAAATTTCTCATTTTGAGCTTAAAATTCTTGCTAGGAAAAAAGTACAGAATTTTGGTGTGTGGGTCATATAATTCCTCTCCCATTCCCTGCTCCACTCTTATTTTTGGTTATCATCTTGTTCTTGTTTCATGAATGCAATCAATATCTTTATTTCCCTAATGATATTATAGTTTTTGTCTTAAATTTTCTTGTTTCCTTTTTTCTTTCTTTCTCATGTGGTTTCTGCCTTTGTTGTTAGAAACTTGTCTTGAGTGTCTAGTAGTCTTTGGCTATGTTCCTATTTAAAAGTGAATTAAGCTGTTGGAGAAGACTCTTGAGAGTGAGATCCAACCAGTCCATCCTAAAGGAAATCAGTCCTGCGTGTTCATTGGAAGGACTGATACTAAAGCTGAAACTTCAATACTTCAGCCACCTCATGCGAAGAGTTGACTCATTGGAAAAGACCCTGATGCTGGGAGGGATTGGGGGCAGGAGGAGAAGGGGACAACAGAGGATGAGATGGCTGGATGGCATCACTGACTCGATGGACTTGAGTCTGAGTGAACTCTGGGAGTTGGTGATGGACAGGGAGGCCTGGCGTGCTGCGATTCTTGGGGTCGCAAAGAGTTGGACACGACTGAGCAACTGAACTGAACTGAAGCTAATAGGAAGCTCTGTTTACATGGGTAATGCTTTTGGGTTTTGATGCAGGTTGATTGTGGAGAAGGCAATGGCAACCCACTCCAGTACTCTTGCCTGGAAAATCCCATGGATGGAGGAGGCTGGTAGGCTGCAGTCCATGGGGTCGCTAAGAGTCAGACATGACTGAGCGACTTCACTTTCACTTCTCACTTTCATGCATTGGAGAAGTCAATGGCAACCCACTCCAGTGTTCTTGCCTGGAGAATCCCAGGGACAGGGGAGCCTGATGAGCTGCCGTCTATGGGGTTGCACAGAGTCAGACACGACTGAAGCGACTTAGCAGCAGCAGCAGCAGGGTGATTGATTCATAAGCTGGCTTTTTTAAAAACTGAGGAATAATTGACATATGATATTGTTTAATTTTAAGGTATGCAGCGTGTTGGTTTGGTACATTTATAAATTACAATATGATTATTTTCGAGTGTTAGCTAATACGTTTATCATGTCACATATTTATCACTTTTTTTATATTAAGAGTAGTTAAGATTTAGTCTCCTAGTAACTTTAAACTTTATAACACAGTACTATTGGCTAGAATCGCTATGTTGTACCTTAGATCTCCAGAACTTATTTATCAACTAGTTACAAGTTTGTACCTTTAACATCTCCCCAGTTGCCCCATCCCTAGCACCTGGTAACCACCATTCTACTCCGTTTTTCACAAGTTCAAGTTTTAAAGATTGCGTATATAAGTGAGATCATAAAGTATTTGTCCTCTGTCTGACTTATCTCATTTTGTATACTGTCTTTAAAGTCCATCAAGGGAATTCCCTGGTGGTTCAGTGGTTAGGACTTGGTGCTTTCACTGCTGTGGCCCCAAGTTCAGTCCCTGGCCAGGGAACTAAGATCCTGCAAGCCACACAGCATGGTCTAAATAAATAAATAAAAGACTATCTTCACTGTCCCAAATGGCAGGATTTCCTTCTTTCTCATGGTCGTATAATATTCTTTTGTATAAATATACCACATCTTTATACATTCAACTGCTGACCGACACTTAGATTGCTTTCATATCTTGGCTATTGTGAGTAAAGATACAATGAACTGGGTATGCAGATATGCTTTTGAGATACTGATTTCAATCCCCTTGGATGTATACCCAGGAATGGGATTGTTGGATCGTATGGTAGTTCATTTTTTAGTTTTTTGAGAAACTGCCATCCTGTTTTCCATTATAATGGTTGTCTCAATTTATAATCCCACCAACCATGCACAAGGGTCTCCTTTTTTCCATATCCTCACCAATGTTGTTATCTCTTGTCTTTTTCTAAAAGCCATCCTGACAGGTGTGGCTTTTCACACCTGTGAATTTCATCTCACTGTGGTTTTGGTTTGCATATCCCTGATGATATTGACCATCTTTTCATAGATCTGTTGGACATCTGTTGGACATGTCTCCTTTGGAAAAATGCCTATTCAGGTCCTTTGCCCATTTCTTATTAGATTATTTTCTTTTTTTGCTGTTGAATTGCATGGGTTTTTTTAATATATTTTGGTTATTAGTGCTTTATCAGATACATGGTTTATGAATATTTTCTCCCATTCTATGGATTGTCTTTTCAATGTATTGATTGTTTCCTTTGCTGTTCAGAAGCTATTTAGTTTAATGGAGTCCCACTTGTTTATTTTAGTTTTTGTTTCCCGTGTTTTGGTGACTAATCTAGGAAATCACTGCCTGGACCAATGTCAAGGATCTTTTCCCCTCTGTTTTCTTCTGGGAGTTTTATGGCTTCAGGTATTGATTTTGAGTTAATTTTTGTGAATGGCACAGGGTAAGTCTCCTGGTTATTTTTGAGGGGTCATGGAACTAATCCCTCACAGATACTAAGAGATGACTGTACATGTATCATTCCAGAATGATGAAGTCATGTTCTTGGGGAAAGCAGCTTTATCAACTATAGTACTCACTCATTTCCAGAGTTACCCAGGTCAGGTCTTCTCTTCCCATCCCCTTCAGGGAGGCTATTTTTATACATTTGTAATATTGTTCTTTTGTCATTCCCATTACATCCATCCTCTCCTAAGTATTCTCGTGAAAGTGAAGTAAAAGTGAAGTTGTTCAGTCGTGTCTGACTCTTTGCGACCCTGTGGACTGTGGCCTCTGTCCATAGGATTCTCCAGGCAAGAATACTGGAGTGGGTTGCCATTTCCTTCTCCAGGGGATCTTCCTGACCCAGGGATCAAACCCAGGTCTCCTGCATTGCAGGCAGATGCTTTACCCTCTGAGCCACCAGGGAAGCCCAAGTATTCTCTTAGAGTCACATAAATTAAATTCACTCTTCATGCTATAAAGTTGTATGGATTTTGACAAATGTATTTTTTTTTCCTCATCCTGAACCCCGCTCCCACCTCCCTCCCCATCCCATCCCTCTGGGTCATCCCAGTGCACCAGCCCTGAGCACCCTTGTATCATGTACTTAACCGTTACAGCATCATACAGAATAGTCTCGCTGCCCTAAAAACTTCTCTGCTTCACTTACTCAATCCTCCTCTCCAGCTCCTTGCAACCACTGATCTGTTTACTATTTCTACTGTTTTGCCTTTTCCATATCTGAGGTCATTTAATTTTACCAGAAGAAAAACTGGATTCCCCAACTTTTCCCAGTGGGGGAAGAAAGGGATATATACAGATAAATATTTGGTGGTGGAAACTGGAAATAAGTGGTTTGGGGTCTCACTGTTGACTTGAGAGTTTAATTTGATGGCCATATTTTCTGTCTCGTGCCTCATTCCTGCTTCCCATGGTGCCTAATGGTCCCAGGTCCAGAGGTTGTTGGATTCAATCTCTCCAAAGAACAAACAGCGGTTCTCCTCTAGGGGGTGGGATGCAATGGTCACTTATTGCTCTAGGCAGAGGAGCATACCTGGACCTAACTGCCTTTTCATATACAGTTTTAGCCGATCTCTTTTTTCCTCTCCTCTCGCTTTTCTGAAGTATCAAGGCCTCCAGTTTCTGAGCAGTTCCAGAGTTACAGATGTCATTCCCCATTTCTTGGAGGAATCACTCTCTGCAGGCACTTAGGTATCAGTGTTTCCTCTGCTAATCTTCTCTGTCAGCTTTCTGTCTTCCAAAATCAGTTAAGTTCTCTTGTTTGTGTGGATTTATGCCATGCTTATGTATTTTGCAAATACAGCTCTTAATGTATAGTTGTGATAAAAAGTAATGTACAGTTGATTTCTTTTTTTCTTTTTAAAAAATCAAATTTAGGTATCATGTATCTGTATAATATGTACGTATTTTTAAAGTTAATAAAAAAGAAAGAAATCAACTGTACATTATTTTTTATCACAACTGTACACAGAGCTATATTATGTAATTTTTTTTTAGAACTATAGTTAATATACATGCTCGTTTGTTCATGAGTGTTCCCTGGATGCTCTTGGGTCAGGAATAAACCTGTAAAAAAAAAAATTATCAGTAGTATTCTTGTGAAACTTGCTGAAGTTAACATTTCAGCTTCACTTGTGGTTGCTCCCATGGAAACACCATAGCAACTGCAACAGCTGGCAGAGTTTGGAAGTTTCTACATTGACTTCTTTCATGGCAGGTTGCTCTTTCACACACTCTCTTTCTTATTCTTTGGCAGCAAGTGGAATACCAGCAGGTCAGACTGACTTATATTAGGGACGTCTTAACTTTGTCCATATTGTTAACAAAAAAAATCAAGGACAGAATTCAAGACCTGTTTACTTTAGTAACAGGAATAAAAATTATAAAATTACTAATTGTTTCTATAGTTCCAGTAAGTGAAACTGGTAACTTTTAGTGGTTTTGGTTATGAAATATTTTTTAGGTTTATTCTAGTTATTTATTAATATTTATTATTGAGGTATCATTGATGCACAATATTATATACAAGTTTCAGGTGTACAACTAGTGAGTCACAATTTTTAAAAGGTTACATTCCACTTGTAGTTATTATAAAATATTAGCTACATTCCCTGTGTTATACAATATAGCCTCATAGCTCATTTCTTTCTCTCTTTTTTCATAATGATTTCAATAGACCTTTATTATCCTGTACTGTTTTCTAGGAGTCTCTGCCATAGAACTTTCACCTTAGACTTTTTTTAAAATTTGCATTTATGTCATACATAGTAGTTTGTACTTCTTACTCCCCCTACTCCTATCTTGTCTCCCCCTTCCCTCTCCCCTCAGATAATTCCTAGTTTATCTTCCATATCCGTGAGTCTGTTTCCTTTTTGTTTTATTCACTAATTTATATTTTGGATTCGATAAATAAGTAATATCATGGTTTGTAGTTATGTTTTACTGAATGTACTGAAAGGGCTGCATGTATTTTCTTACCCTAAGGGCTTAAATGGGATGAGATGAAATAGCAGTTTTAAGAAGGGGTATCTAGCTAGGTGAAGGCTTAAAGAGATGCTTTTGGTGTGCCCACGGTGGGATGCATGGCTTTTCTTATGTGATCTCATTTACTTTTATTTTCCAAATGACCACTGAGGGAACTATGAACACTTTACAGATTCAAACTTGGACCCTTTGTCTTCAAACAGGGCAGAGCCAAACTGGGAGCCCAGGCTCTGTGCACTTTCCACTGGGCCCGTTTCCCTAGTTTGGGTTCCGTATTTCCCCTGTGCTTTGCTTCCAGGTTAGCCAGAGCCAGTGGAGGACAGTGGATAAGCATGGACCCTGAAGCCACACTGCCTGCATTTAAATGTCTATCCCATGTACCACTTGGGCTCTGTGCCTGTTTATTTGTAAAATAGAAGAGAATGATAGTTGCTATGGGAATTAATATTGTAAAACACCCAGTAAACATTACACAAGTGTTTACTAAATAATAGGTAAATTCTGCTGGATTTCTTATCTTTCTGCTATGCTCAGTACTTAAAGGAAAGTAGATATTGTCTTTAGGCCTTCCCCTAGGGGCCAGCTCTATGGAAACAGAAGTGTGTATAGATGGACGGTTTGGTCTAGACAGATAGTACATTTTCACTAAAATGTTACTCAGTTTTCCTGGTGGCTTAGCCATGAAAAATCCATCTGTCAATGTAGGAAACAGTGGGTTTGATACCTGGGTCAGGAAGATCCCCTGGAGAAGGAAATGGCAACACACTCCAGTGTTCTTGCCCATGGGAAATCCCATGGACAGAGGAGCCTGGCAGGCTAGTCCATGGGGTTGTAAAAGAGTTGAACATGACTTAGCGATTGAACAAAAAGAAAAAAAATAGTCACTTAGCTGGCCAACCCTCAAATGGTGTTCTTAAGCAAAATCTAAGTGCTTATAAGACTTGCATATAGCTACATACAGCTTTTTTTTTTTTTTTTTTAAATTTTGCTGTGTCATGTGGCATGCAAGATCTTAATTCCCTGACCAGGGACCGAACCTGTGCTCCCAGCAGTGGCAGTGTAGAGTCTTAACCACTGGACTGCCGGGGAAGTCCCCCACAGAGCTTTAATAAGGGTGAAAAATTCCAATGTTTGTACTGAAATAATCAGATGAAGGATGGCAAAATAATCTAATTATTTAGTCTTTATAAGTTGAGAGGGCTGAGCTAGATGACTCCAAATACATATGATCTTTGTAGTCATTAAGCTTCTTGATTTAGTCATCCAGCTCTGACCTGGAATGTATGAACAGACGCTAATGTGCTTAGATTAAAGAACGGAATGATACAACAGGTGAAAATCCTCAGGTGTCTTTTGCCTGATTAAAGTTCCAGAGGCTGCCTATCTGGCACGTAGAAGCAACCACAAGATTGCAGAGATCTTCGGTTATAGCTTTGTGTCCTTTTGTCCACGAGTCACCGTAACCCTTTATCCCCATGTTGAATAGATAGATCGATGACCTCGGGGCCACACTGCACCTCAGAGGTTACTTTTTAAATGAAGGAATTAGGACAATGCTGTTCTCCCTCATGGGCAGGTGACCTGCCCAGGATGTTATCCTCCTCCAGTGTAGACTCAGGGACAACACAATCTGTCTCAGGAAACCAACAATTTCACATGTCCAGTATTGTCAACAACTGAAGATTAACCTTTGCTTGCTTGCTTGTAGGAATGACAGAGGAGCTGAAAGTATTCAGAGTCTGAGGGGTAAACACACTGCAAAAGATAGTGTTTCTCAGTCTGGGAGAGGGTTTTATATCAATCTGAGAAAAGCATTTGAGTAATTGTAATCGAGCATCCTGGGCTCAAGCTAGACCTCTCGTGGTTCATCCACATGATGGATGGATAGTGAGCACTGATTGGAGAATCAGTACCTTCTGAAGAGGCAGCTGTCGAAGGTTCTCACCCTGGCAATTATCTGGAAATTGTCTTGGTTGATGAGATTATGCTGCTGAAAAGCAAACAAAACTGAGGCTGTTGAGCTGATAGGAAAGTGTTTTCCCTTTGTATTGTAGAGCAGGTGCCTATGGGAGCAGAGAAACACTGGGGTGCCCGTCTGACTCTCATTTACATCAGGCAGTTGCTAATTTTAGGGAGCATTTGGTACCTTAGGCTCAGAAATTTCCTTATTTAGCCATTTCCCCCCACTGGGAAGATCCTGTTGTAGTGATATCTCTGTGTTTAGTTTTCCAAGTACTGTTGACCCTTGAGCAACTCAGAGGTTACGGGCACCAGACCTTCCATGCAGTCTAAAATTTAACAGTTAACAGCCGGCCCACCATGTATGCGATTCGACATCTGCAGGATTCAACCAGCCCTGGATCATGGAGTAATGTAGTATTTACCATTGAAAAAAATCCACATATAAGTGGACCCATGCAGTTCAAACCCTGTGTTACTCAAGGGTCAACTGTAGTTGGAATTCTCGACAATAACCCAACAGAATGCTGCTGCTAGTAGTAGCTCTTATCTATCATGTGGGAAAAGAAGAAAGGCAATGTTGTGTATTGGTTAACAGCTGGGCCCTGAAATGAAACTCCTGGATTCGATTCTTCATTTGCAAGCTTTGTGATTTTGAGTAAATTAACCTTTCTGGGCCTCAGTGTTCACATTTATAAAATGGAAATAGTAAGTGTTCCATCCATGTTAGCTACTGTTGTTAACGTTGTCGTCGGTTTTATTAGCTGACCAGTGACTCCAGGAAGAATCAAGGTCTGTTGTATCCATACGTCGGTTCCTTTATGGGCCCTTCTCATATCAGGTATGATGAGTGAGATACGTGAACCAAACATCCCGGTGGCCTGAGACATTTCCTGCTTATGACTTCGATTTTTCTTGCCAACAGCACAGTGAGTACAATGAGTACAGGTGATTTCATTCCTTCTCATGGATATTTTTTCTCTAGTTCCTTATCTGGGAAATCAAGGTTTTCTGGCTTACCATTCTGAAAAGATAAACCTTTATTGACTTTTTTTTTTTCCATTACCGCAGGCTGTTAGCTAAGAGATCTTGATCTGTCACAAATGAAGGAATTTGCCCCAACATTCTTGAAATCTTCTGACCAAGGCAGTACTTACTCTTAATTAAGATAGTGCTCTGGAAGAGCAGGGATCCAAGAGTTACGTCCCTGTGTTGAGAAGAAAGGACCAAAAAGAAAACTCTTTTTGAGACTAGACTTTTGCAGAGCAGCTCAGCTGGTTGGGAATTGGCTTTGTTTAATGGTCAACTCCTCAGAAGATTTTCCTCAGCTGAGTGGGCTTGGTGGGGCACTAGCTTGAGCATGTTGCTTAGCAACGAGATTTTGTGACACCCAGTTCTCAAAGAGTCAAGCAGCCCACCCCTTGCCTGCCCTCCACCAACCCTCAGCTACCACCCTGAGCCTCCTATTAGACAATCGAGCGTGTGCTGGAGGGAGGGACCAGAGACTGGGGGTGAAGTTTAATCATTGAACTGAGCAGCCCGCAAGTATATAATCTGTAGCACCTAGTTCCCCGGAAGCCTCCAGGCTAGACTGGAAGTGGGCAGCTCTCCAGAGACGTGGGTGTAACACTGCACAGAAACCTCTGCTCACCTCAGGAGAAACCAAACTTGGAGAAAATGTTTGCGGTACACTTGTTGGCGTTTTACTTCACCAAGCTGAAGGAGGATCAGATCAAGAAGGTAAGCACTCTCAGAGCTGAGAGATACCTGGTTCTGTCTCCCCTGATAGAGTTAACTGACCCCTACACAGGAAAAGATTTAAGAGAGCTTATTAGCATAGGCACAAGGCACACAGGAGAGGATTAAAAAAAAAAAAAACTCACAGAGGGGGACAAAGAGGTAAATCTCCCATCAGCTGTACATTGCATACTGTCCTGAGCCTTCAATTTCACTCAAAAATTCCTGGCAGACACCAGATGGGAAGGGGATGAGGAGAAAGTCTGTAAAAAGCCCGGAGATAGTTGTGTTTAATGTGAGAGATGTTTAGGAGGGAGGGCTACAAAGGAGAATAATTTTGTTTTATTTTTTTAAAGAATTTGAGAACTTTAGAAGTAATTCACACGATTCTTCACGTGCTTGAAAAGTATAAATGCAAACACCAAAAAGGGTGTGAGATTCCACATATTGTAATCAAAATATAAATTATTGGTATGTGCTGTTTGCCAGGGGTGTGTGTGCTCTTAATGATGTGCATTATTTTGCCACTTTGCCCAAGAAACCTATCTATGAAACTGATTCCAAGGTGGGCTGATTAAAAGTTGCCAAGGCTGGAGGCCAACAGCATTCTCTCCTGGCAGCTTGGAATGAGGCCGGCCTGCCACTCTAGCCACACCAGTGGCAAGGCTCTGAGCACAAAAATTGCTCAATTTATAGATACCAGAGGTCCTCCCAGCAGGTCAGTTCAGTTCAGTCGCTCAGTCGCGTCTGACTCTTTGCAACCCCATGGACTGTGGCGTGCCAGGCTTCCCGATTCCCGACTTCCTCACCGACTCCTGGAGCTTGCTCAAACTCGTGTCCATCAAGTTGGTGGTGCCATTGAATCATCTCATCCTCTGTTTTCCTCTTCTCCTTCTGCCAGTAGGTTGGTTTAGCCAAGATTACCCAGGTATTTAAGGTGGAGTAGGGATTAAACCCAAGCCCCTGACTCCTCTTCCAGCATTCTTTTCATTGTATCATGATGCTTCCTAGCCTTTCAAACTGAAAGCAAGGAAGCATGGCACCTTTGGGCAGCCCTCCTGCACTGGGTGGGATAACCTCCCTCCCTACATTCATTAGGGAGCTGGCTTGCAGGTTGCAGCAAATCTTAAAATATTGTAAATCAGTCAGAGTTAAGTTATCTGACTTTTCATTTGTCAATTAGATTCATGGAGCCCTCTGCCAGCTTAAGGAGGGGGAAAAGTGCTAAACAGCACTGCTTAAGAATTCATTTACTTCTTGGTCAAGATGCGAGCTGCATGGTGTCTCTCCAGCCCCCAAGGGGAGTCTTTGCAAACTCTGTACCTCCAGTTCTAGCAAATGAGTTTCATTTCCTTGGGCCCTGTTGTGGTGGTTAACCTTTAGTCACACCCTGGAATCAGGCTGGACATGTTTGTCCACCAGCCCAGGTGCAGGCCCAGGAGGCAAGGTACGCAGCCTCCAACAATCTCTTCTCAGTCCTTCTGGGAGGAGGATCGGTGTTTGTCAAGGCCTGGAGGTGACCCTTCTCTCTCTGGGGAGAAAGTTAAGAGTGAGGTGAGCAAGGATAGTCAGCAACATTTTCCAACCACCTGGAGTGAATGGGCAGCAGGTGTCTGGCATAGCAAGGTTTTATGAGCTGCTTGGATGAGTCACAGGTTCAGAGAAAAAACAACTCATTCACCGTCCTCATGGTGACAGTACATCTGGTCAAAAGGCACAGGCTCGTTCTCCCTCCTGGTCAAGCAGCCAGTCCTCTCCAGAGTTTCTGTGCTTCCCGCCTTGAGAGTTGTCAAGATCCTGGGCCCTACTTGCCCGCAAGTGTTAGTATTCAGAACCTGGGGTGATTTTTGAAACCTGCTTATACCAGTATTAAAATGAAAACAAAACAGAAAGGAAGAAGAAAGGGAAAGAGAGAGAGAGGGAAGATAAGAGAAAGGAGAATCCATGCTTATGGCTGCTTTTCCAATTCCATGCATTGGCATTATTTGACCTAGTGATAGCACTGAGCTGAGTTTGGTCACTGACCTGCAGATTGTACATTCATAAGAGAAGGACTGGCTAGGGTTTTCTATGTGTACTTTTTACAGTTTAGTAAGTCAACATTGCAAAAAGTGGAGATGTTACCTTTGGTCCCATCCTTTTCATAAACACTGTCATATTTGCCATGTGGAAGACTTTGCAGCCTTTTTTCACAGTGGATGTTTTTATAGTTATATGGTGCATATTGTTCTGGACCTATGTCCTTCACTTACTGTTATATCGTAACCATGTATATAGATTTCGCCATAACTATCATTTTAATACCTTCCTAATATTCTGTTGAGGCTTTCCTGGTGGCTCAATGGTAAAGAATCCACCTGCCACAATTAAAAAATAAATAGAATTTAAAAAAAACGAATCTGTCTCCCAATGCAGGAGATGTGGGTTCAATTCTGGGTCAGAAAGATCCCCTGGAGAAGGATATGGCAGCCCACTACAGTATTCTTGCCCAGAAAATTCCATGGACAGAGGAGCCACTGGGCTACTGTTCATGGGGTTGCAAAAGAGTCTTAGTGACTAAACAATAATAATATTTGATCAAGTTGGATATGCCATAATTTAAACTTCCCCATCTTTTTGGACATTCAGCTACTTTCACAAACATTTTTTGCCAATTAAAATATTGCTATGTTAAACATAGGCATGCATTTAATATTCTCCATATTTGGGATTGTTTCCTAAGGGTAGGTTTCCAGAAGTGAAATCACTGGGTCCAAGAGTTGAACCATTTTATGACTCTCGATTCATAATATGGGACCTTTGGACTAAGTGATCTGTAAAGTCCCTTCCAGCTCCCACATTCTGTAATTCAGCAGCTTTGAGCTTACATTTTTGAATTTGCTCTTTCTATGTTAAATGTGCTACTTGTTGTTTCTTTTGTTTAGAAAGTATCTCATGTCACGTGATTTGTGAGTCACTCCAAGAGTAGACTTGGTTTTCTGAACTCAAGCGCCTTCCTTGGCGCCTACAATGTGTGTTCCTGGTTATACAGTCCTCAAATCACCTGTTTGGGTTTAAAATATAGCCTTTTTGTCCCAAGGTAGGTTTCATTCTTCTCTTCTAGCTGCTTTACCAGGGGTTGTGGAAGATAAACAAATATATACAAAACAAGAAAGCCATGCTAGTTGACATTTTTTTTTTTTTTGACATAACTTTAACTTATTGAAACAGCAGGAGTAGTAACTCCAAGTCCTGAATGACTCTCTTAAACGTCAGCTGGCAAACGACTGCCAAAGGGCCTCAAAACCATTACTTACAAAGGATGATGCTATGGGAATGCCTAGAGAAGCTCATTATACTCTGGGGATGGGAAGAAATGAGCAGTAGGTTGAGGGCCCCTGTCTGAAGGGCCTTGGGGTGGGAAAGGAGCACGTTTAGTTCCTGAGGGGCACGTCTCACCCTTCTCTGAGCCCCAGTTACTTGGGTCATGTCCTTTCTGTCGGTTGTCTCCTTGTCTGTTGCTGTGCCAACCAATTAGTCATAAACAGACTCCGAGTGAACAGAAAGCCCTTAATGAAGCATGACCTGGTTCCATCCTATCTCCTCAAATATGCTGAAAGCCCAATTGTCCTCTTTTGTTAATGACTCTTTGATGGTCTTCTGACCTCTTTCTGGCCCTCAGGCCCCCAAAGCCATGGACCACTTCACTGGCTTAGGACTCCATACTGGCCCTGGACTGAACTGAGATGCCTGCCCTCTAGGCTTGGCTGAAGGCTGGGTACCTGTCTTATGATAAAGGTCATGTGACCCCTGGCTTTGGTGTAATTTGTCTGTTGGACTTGCGGGTCCTGCACAAAGCTTTGAAGCATTGGAGTGAGGAACATGGAGGAACTGGAGTCCCAGTGCTGCCCCTGACATACAGCTCTCCTGATGGCTCTGAGCCTTGGAGTCCCCATCTCTCAATTAGGAGCCATCATTCTGGCCTTACCTGGCTGCCTCAAGGGGCTTCCCTGGTGGCTCAGACGGTAAAGAATCTGCCCACAACGCAAGAGACTCAAATGGATATCTTGGCGATTAGATGAGGTATCATACACAGAAGCATTTTTTAGACTGCAGCTGATGTTCTTAGCCTTAGGGAAAAGTGTGGGGAAGCAATTCCTGTAGGAATGTGCCCAGATCAAGCCTTCTTGTGACCTGGATGAATAGCGAGGCTGTTCAGTATATAAAGCAGGGTGGCAATACAGGGTGCCTGTCCCACTGTCCCAGTGAGCCCTGGGAATCCAAGCCACGCCATCTAGTGACTAGTGTTAGCATGGGAAGGGAGGTAGTAAGATGTAACTTCCTACTTTAAAATGGACTGTGTACAGCAAGAATAACTTTTATATCTTTCCTCCATTGGGGCATTTGTCTTTTGTCCCAATGTTCTGATTATGTGAGTGACATCCACTCATTTCCAATAGCAATTTGAGCTGGCTTTAAAAATTAAACTTCATCTTAGTTAGAACAACCTCAGTTAAAAAGGAAATTTAAAGTATTGGACTTCAGAGATTGTGCTTGGAAACTGAACTTGGCTTTGAGCTTCCTAGCAGCCCATAAACAAGGGGAGACATGTAAATAGCTAGTATTATCATTGCATAAAAGAAAGCTTCCTGTTTTGGAATTTAAGGTTCACTCTATAAGCTAGTCTCTTCCAATGGAGAGGCAATGGGGAAATGGTGAGGACCTTTTCCCATTAGGGAATTAGAAACTGAGTCCTTCTTGTTTTTGCCCCTCTACTGTCCCATCAGAAAAGTGGGGGGACCATTTTTCCCGCAGGGTTTGTCCTTCAGGGGGAAAAGTCCCTACCCCTCATCCCTCAGTTTCCCATTCAATTCTGTTCTTCTAAGCTCAGTGAGGAGTCAGGCAAGGGGCCTTTGGGGATCCACATCAAGAAGCTGTCCCAGGGACTTCCCTGGTGGTCTAGTGGTTGAGAGTCTGTCTGCCGATGCAGGGGACATGGGTTCAGTTCGTGCTTCCGGGGGATCCCACATGCCGTGTGGCAGCTGAGCCCATGAGCAACAGCTACTCAGCCTAGAGCCTGTGCCCCTTAAGAGAAGCTGTCACAGTGAAAAGCCTGCACGCCACAGCTGGAGAGAGACCCCTGCTCTCTGCAACTGGAGAAAGCCCGTGCACAGCAACGAAGACCTGGCAGAGCCAACAATAAATAAATAAATCTTAAAAAGAAAAAAAAAAAAGAAGAAGAAGAAGAAGCTGTCCTGAGTCAGGAATGCAGCTTTCTGTCTGGAGTGGGAATTAACATCCTTGAGTGGAGGGCAGGTGCCCCCAGCAGCCAACCCTGATCACTCTGCACCTGTTCCAGGTGGACAGGTTCCTGTACCACATGCGCCTCTCCGATGAGACCCTTTTGGACATCATGGCTCGCTTCCAGGCGGAAATGCAGAAGGGCCTAGGGAAGGACACCAACCCCACAGCCTCAGTGAAGATGCTGCCCACCTTCGTCAGGGCCATTCCAGATGGCTCGGGTGAGTGAGGCTAGGGGTGGCCGGGGACACTGCTCCCCCTGGCTCCCTTTTGGCTGATGGGTACCTGAAGTTGTCTCCTGTGTCCTGGCTTACCTCTCCAAGCCCTCTCTCCACATTCCCCCTCCCACCTTCCTGACTCCAGTAATGTCCCATATCAGAAGTTTTGAGCCAGTTTCTTGCTTTCTCCCTGCCTGCCTTGGCCCTATGTATTCTGTGCCCTCTCCTGCTAGAGCATCCCAACACTCTTCCCCTTATGAACACCAACCTGGCCTTTCCACCTTAGTGTAGAGATCACTGACTCCACCTGGGAAGCATCCCCATGCTCGGTTAGGTGCTTGTCACCCTGCTGTGTATGGGAGTCTCCCCACTGGACCAATGCTCCCTGAGGGCGGAGTCTGCATCTTCTTCACCACAGTGCTCCGAGTGCCGCATAGTCCTGGATGCATGCTAGGCCTGAAATGTCTGCAGAATGGATAGTAAATGGCATTTCACTCCTAAGTGCCTAGGTTCTGGGCTACAGATAGCAAGTTGTGGAAGGTAGTATAGTGGAAAAAATATTAAATGCTGGTTGAAGAAACCTGAGTTCTAGGCCCAGGCCTGTCATTCATCAGAGACCTTTGGCAAAATGTTTAGCTTTGATTTTTTCTATCTGTAAAATGTGTTCTCTCTTAGTGCTGTAATAAGTTAGCACATACTTAGTAGCTCTAAACAACGCACATTTATTCTCTTGCAGCCCCGGAGGTCAGAAGTCTGAGATGGGTCTATAAGCAAGGGCTATCGTCAGGATGCGGCTGAGCTGCGTTCCTGGTGGAGGCTTTAGGGAAGAGTCTCTCTGTTTCCTCGCATTTCCCAGCTTTTCCTATGTTCCCTGGCTCATGCCCTTCCCATCTTCAAGCCCCAGTGTAGCATCTTCAGATCTCTGACTCTGACCCTTCTGCCTCCCTTTCCATACTTTAAAACCCTGTGATTACATTAGGCCAACTGATGAGCAATTTTGATTCTATCGGCAACCTTCGTTCCTTCTTGTCACAGAACCTAATATATTCATAGGACCCATGATCAGGATGTAAACATCTTGTGGGAACTATTATTTTGCTATCAAACTGCTCTACTCTCAGCCTCTGGGTAAAGCCATAGGAAGGAAAGAAACTGGTATCTACTACACACCTCCTCTGGTCATGGGGTGCTAGGGACTCGCTGTCTCATACAATCCCCATAAGAACCCCATAGTGAAGCTCTTATCCCCAAGTCAGATGAGAGCAGTGAGGAACAAGGGGCTCCCCCGAATGTCAGAGTCCCAGTGCTCCAACCAAGCTCCAGCAGGGGCTTTGGGGCTTTCAAGGGAGCAAGGACTAAAGTTTAGGAAGTGCTCAGGGATATTTGATTGGATTAGCAGGGCTCTGGGCCCCACTGGGAGAACACCTAGGCCAAAGTTGCTTGACTCTGCCATTTGAGAGGCTCCTGGGAACTGTGATGGGAAAGACCCATTCCCTTGCTGGTGGGGGTTGTGCGGCATGGGCTCTGTACCACGTGGGAGAAACACAAGCTCTGAAGAGAGACAGTCCCGCTTTGAAATCTCTGCTGAGTTCTGACACTGCTCTTTGAGAATGCTGAGAAGACTGTGGTCCTTGATGGGTCCTCTGGGGCCATTCAGAGAAGCACCTGAGTCCTGAGGGGTGTGTGTGCTGGGGAGCACCAGCTCAGAGTCCTCCTGGATTCCAGTGCTTTGTCTCTTCTTGTAGAGTTGTGTCCCCAGAAGCAAGGGGAAGCGGCCTTTGATGGTCTGGAGGCTGCTGGCTGCTTCAGGAAGGTTTGGAAGTGAAACTGACCAAGTTTTAGAAATTACCTCCTCATCAGGCCAGGAGACGCCACCTCCTGTCTTCATGGTCTCCTCTGAGCCTCTCACTACACAATCGGTCTCACTAGGGATTCTGCTGCAGTGAGGTCCCTGGGCCCAGAGTCTTTGTGGAGCCACATGCCTTTGTCAAGTCCCAGAACCACTGTACCCCTGTTCTCATTAGTAAAAGAGATGTGGCCAGTTTGTCCACCAACGTGTAGGTTTGGTAGCATCAGATGAGGTCATGTACAAGGAATGCTTGAAACTCTCCAAAATGTCCCAAGTGCTATGGAGCTCCTCTGAGCTCCTGGTCTGATTTTAGGATTATTTCCTAATCTCTTGGGACCTCCATTTCTGAAATGTGTGCAGTTTCCAGAAGAAATCCATCTGCATTGGCCCATTCTCTAGTTTCCCCTCATCTGAACCTGTCTGAGGCGGGTAACCTGATAGAGCCTTTGTTACCTCCCAGCTGTCAGGGAGCTGCGCTTGACTGTGCTTACAAGAGCCTTAAAAGCATGGTTGTCATTTGTGCCTTCTCCTCCACCAGTCACAAGGGAAGGGGGACAGGAAGTGCCCATCTTGTGATTTGAATGTGTCAGTGATTCTTTAGGCCTCTCTTCTTGACCTCTGCCTCCAGGCAGCCTCCTAGGCCGCTTGGAGGCTGAGCCTTGTGGGTGAGACCAGCAGCCTCTGTATTATCAGCTGAGGGCCCCAGACATCTGCACTGGGGCAAAGGTTCCACACTTGCCTAAGCATAAGACTCACCTGGGGTAACTCCTGGGGGACTTCCTTGGTGGCTCAGATGGTAAAGCGTCTGCCTACAATGCGGGAGACCTGGGTTCAATCCCTGGGTTGGGAAGATCCCCTGGAGAAGGAAATAGTAGCCCACTCCTGCACTCTTGCCTGGAAAATCCCATGGATGGAGGAGCCTGGTAGGCTACAGTCCATGGGGTCGCAAAGAGTCAGACACAACTGAGCAACTTCACTTTCACTTCAATGGGGTAATTCCTAAATATACAGTTTCCCAGGCTTCTCCCCTTGGAGATCGTGAATCTCCAGAAATCTACTCATTCAGTCCCTGTGCACCTTTGGGAGATGCTGTGCTAGAGAGTGGAGAAGGAACAGGGGCACAAGCCAGACACAGTGCAAGCCAGAGCAGGAAAGCCCAGTGTCTACGGTTTCAGCCTACCATGTGGCCACTTTGGCTACCAGCTGACCTCTGGTGTGCAAAATGCTTCCATTTCTGTTTTTACCACCTACTAGCAATTTCCCTCTGTGTTTTATTTCACATTTTACAAGGACTGAATCTGAATGGCTAGCTGGTCCCTTAGATTCAGGCAGCTGTGTCTAGGGTCACATGGTACCAAAAAAAGGCCATTTGAGTGACCAGATTAATGTGCATGGAGTTTCATTTATACATGCCTTGGGTATATGTCATGAAGTATGCCTGGTACACGCAGCCAATTTTCCAGCACAGTTAATTTTGTACGAAGACTTGTTGGTTCAAGGGTCTGCACGCATGAGCTCCCATCCCATATCTGTGGCTGATGCTAAAGACACTGGCAGGGTCCTAGGCAGGAATTCTGGCTGGATGGATTGACATCAGGGTGGGCCACCTCACCCCAATACATGTGTCATTTCTACCTTCTTATTAATAGCATCTGTCTTATACTGGGCTAGGTCATGTTACATTTTCTCCTTTTGGAATGACTCTGCCCCAAAATATTAAGCATCCTTGGCTCCTTGAGGGCCAGTATTAGGTGTTTGCCTCCCTTCCCTCCTAGAGTATTTTCTCTCTGTCCATGAGACTGAGGCTTGTATGAAGCTGGATTCTCTTCCCTGAAATCCTGTCTTTTCTGCCTTATTTGAATTTTGTGAAGTATCAACTCTCCCTTCCTGGTTGTGGTGGTTGTGGTGTGCTAGAATAAGCTCCATCCTCAAGGCTCGTTTCTTTCTTTCTTTCTTTTTTTAAAATTTTTGGTTGTGCTGGGTCTTTTGCTGCCTGCAGGCTTTCTCTAGTTATGGTGTGCAGGCTTCTCACTGTAGCATTTTCCCGTGTTGCGGAGCACAGGCTCTTTGTATGCATGGGCTTCAGTAGTTACCGTGTGTGCGCAGGCTCAGTAGTTGCGGTGCGTGGTCTTAGTCTCACTGCAGCATGTGGAATCTTCCCTGACCAGGGATTGAACCCGTGCGGATTCAATCAGCAGGTGGATTCTTATCCACTGCACCACCAGAGAAGTCTCTCAAGGCACATTTCTATTACCACCTGCCTAAAGTGCATTCACATTTCCCCTCTCCCGATGAACACATTTATTCCCCACAGGATGGCTCAGTGGGCAGGGCTGAGGCGGCAGAGGCAGGCAGACTTGGGCCACACCCCAACTTTGCCCTTCACTGGGAGGGTGCAAATCAACAGTCACACTTCTAGAGTCTTGGCACACGGGCATACCTGGCTTGTGGGGGTGTGAGATTTCATGTTTATCACAGTCCAACTTCTAATGCAGAGCTTGTATATAGCAGACTCTCAGTAAATGATAACTTTTCATTTCATAGAAAATGGGGAATTTCTCTCCCTGGATCTTGGAGGATCCAAGTTTCGAGTCTTGAAGGTGCAAGTCTCTGAGGAGGGGAAACGAAATGTCCAGATGGAGAGTCAGTTTTACCCAACACCCAATGAAATCATCCGAGGGAATGGCACAGAGGTACCAAGACTGGGGGCTCTGTGAAGGTGGTCCTTGGTAGCAAGTTTCTGGATGACCTTAGCCCTGTGTCCTATGCTTTCTTTTCCCTGTAGCTGTTTGAGTACGTAGCTGACTGTCTGGCAGATTTCATGAAGACCAAAGAATTGACGCAGAAGAAATTACCTCTTGGCCTAACCTTTTCCTTTCCCTGCAAACAGACTAAATTAGAAGAGGTAAGACTGGTGCAAGGGAGGGAATAGGCTGTGTAGGATTTGGGTTTGGAGCTGGAGAATGTGGCATGTGAGGGGATCAGGCTGGGAACAGGCAAGATCAGCAGGAGTTTTCTTGTTTGCTTTTTCTTTGTTTTTAAACATGTGAGGCAAAGAATATGGTAACACGGCTGCCTTGAGTTTACATTTACCCCAGGCATAGCACAAGGAAGGAAATGTTTTCACCACCAAGCTCAGTGGTTCTCAGACCTTGGTTTAGTCAGAACCCCTGGAGGGCTTGTTAAACACAGATTGCTGGGCCCCATGCAGGAGTTTCTTAACCAATGGAGCCTTAGATTTGTATTTTTAATAGTTACTGGGTGGTACGGATGTTGCTGGTCTGGCGACCACACTCGGAAGCACTGACATAGTTCACTAGAATAAGGGGAAGGCCGGGGAGTCTCCTTCTACAGTGAGCCCTTAGGAGGAGGGCTGAGGTGGGGTCACTGGAGGGAAAGTGTTACTGAGCAGACCTGGCCTCTGGGATGTACTCTTAGCTGTGCAACTAGCCAGCTGGGCACTCGGGTAATCCACCTCTCTGTGCCTCAGATTATCAGTTTATAGATGGGGAGAAGATAAACCTGATCTTACGTGAATCTGTGGAAATAAATAAAGGGCCATATAACAGGACAGTGAGCTTTCTGGGGCCAGGAGGCTATTGTCTTGAATCAGCTCTCCTGCCTGGGGTGATGGTCCCTGAACTCTTGCTGCCCAGACCAGTCATGGCCCCCAGCTCACAGCCAATTCATGGACCCACCTTGACTTAGGGTGTATTTGATGTTGTTGCCTTGAGATGTTTATTGATTATGGGATAGTGGAAAGGGAGTGGGTTTTCACATTTAATAAACCTGGCTTGGAACCAAGGCTCAGGACATATTGTGTCCTCTGGACAAGTTACTTAACTTCTTGGGTCCCTTTTTTTCTTATCTGTAAAGCAGGGACACTGTCTACTCACTGGGCTGAAGTGAAGCTTAGACAAAGCCTCTGTAATGTGCTGAGCGCTGTGCCTGGTACATCGATGGTAGCTTCAAAGTTTTAATGAATGTCCCTATACAACTTGTCTCTTCATGCTTTTGTATCTTGTCCCTCAACTGAACAGATATTTCTGGAGGGCAGGCACTATTTTATATTGTTCTTCCTGTCCATTTCTAGGGTCTCAAGCACAGTGTCTAATATTTAATAGCTGCTTGATAACTATCTGACAATTGAAATGTGCAATCAGTCATTTACTGGATTCCATTGAATGGGAATTTACCATCACCTATTGATACAGGATATGGGCTGAGGTTTACTGATTAGTTATTTTCTAAAGAAAGAATTAGGGGGAAAATAGTGTAAAGGTTTCAGGGAAGTTAGAAGAGGCCAGGTGAAGCTTTGCTTGTCTTTGCACGTTGAAAGGACAGAGTTCCCACAAGTCAGTAGGGAAAGTGGGGGGAGTCAGGAAATCAGGCCTCAATTCTCCAGATAGTTAAACACCTCTTATTTGAGCTTAGGAACAGAGACCTTAAGTGCTGGAGTGGATTGCCAATTTCCTTCTCCAGGGGATCTTCCTGACCCAGGAATCGAACCCGGGTCTCCAGCATTGCAGGCAGACGCTTTACCGTCTGAGCCACCAGCGAGGCCCTAAGAAGAAGGAAGATTAGGATAGTGATGATAGACTATACCTCACATTTTTACACTAGTACTATGTTGAACTCTCCATGTGTATAACCTCATTAAAATCCCAAAGCAATCATATGAGGCAGATAAAATTATTTCTATTTTATATTTGAAGAAACTGCAGTTCAGAGAGGTTAAGAGACTTACCCAAGGACACACAGCCAAGAATTGCTCAGCCCAAGCTCACAAACTCTCTGACCACACTGATTTTCCAAAAAGACACAGTTCTAGAAAGTTGTTTAAAATGCCAGCAGGGGACTCCCTGCTGATCCAGTGGTTTATTCTCCCTGCTCCCAGTGTAGGGGGGTGTAGGCTTGATCAGTGGTCAGAGGACTAAGATTTTTTACATGCTGTGCAGCATGCCACACACCCCCCGCCCAAAAGTAAGTAAATAAAATTGTTTTTTTTTTTAAAATACCAACAGGTGCCTGAAAGCATTTGACCCATTTTGTGTTGTACACCAAGGAGAGTTTTCAGATGACATTTAAACTAGGCAAGGGTGGCTTGATTATATCAAGTAAAGGTGAAAATATTTCTCTTCAAACTCTAGTTGAATTACTTGCATTTTATAAAATTTCCTCCCAGGCTGCCTTTCAGAGAAGTCTGAAGTAGAAAAGTTTCAGTCACAAGGAAATGAATTAGTAATAACAACCAAGAGTGGGCATAGCTGTTTAACCATGATTCTGATGCATGTAAATTTGTGACATGAAAATAAGGGCTTTGGAGAAGGTGGAGTCTGATCGGCCATGTAGGTACAGAAGGAGGTGGGAAAGGGAAGACTTCCTGAAGGGGTGTGACTGAGGAGGATTCTTTGTGACACTAAAAAATGATTAAAGAAGACCAGGGCATTGGACTTAAAGGAGAAGGTCATTTTGTTGTTGTTTTGTTTATTTAAATGAGGAAACAGAAAAGTCTTAATCAAAGAAAAATTTCTGTGTGTGTATGTGTGTTTCTGATGATAAAATGGCAATATTTCTTAAAGGTAGGGGAAAAAAGAGAGAGAAAAGAGGGTTGGAATTGAAAACTTTAAAGAATCCTCAAATCTCAAGCTTCAGAGACACCCACTACTAGAATTATTGGGTTTTCCTTGCAGTCATGAAAGAGTTAGTCACTCAGTCGTGTCCGACTCTTTGGGATCCCATGGACTATAGCCTGTTAGCCTCCTCTG
The DNA here is from genome assembly GCF_016772045.2 of Ovis aries. Lineage (NCBI taxonomy): Eukaryota > Metazoa > Chordata > Mammalia > Artiodactyla > Bovidae > Ovis > Ovis aries. The sequence goes on from NC_056078.1 coordinate 24,808,846, forward strand.
TCCATGGAAATATCCAGGCAAGAATACTGGAGTGGGTAGCCATTCCCTTCTCCAGGGGATCTTCCTCAACCAGAGACTGAGCCTGGGTTTCCTGAATTGCAGGCGGATTCTTTACTGTCTGAGCCCGTTGCAATCGTATCTATATTGAATACTGGTGCTATGCTGTATGTACAGCTTTTTTTCCCCACCTAACAATATGTCACATACATTTATTCCCCACTCCCCCATATATCTCCCCTTAACCGGTCCCACATTGTCCCTGACATCCTTTTTGAGGGGATACCACCAAACAATCTCTCACTCCTCTGTCCGGTGAGGCAGGAGTTACCATAGCCCAAGAGGGCAGAAGTTAGGGGAAGCTACCACTAGGTAGCGCTGTGGTGCAGGGAAAAAAACCTGCTCTCTGAAGTGGGGGTGGGGGGTTAGAGGGGTGTAGGGGAGGGGGTTAGTGTCAGAAACCTGCATTCCAGCTGGGCTCTCTCCTTCACTGACTATGATACTTTCACTGACTATGATACTTTCACTGACTATGATACTTTCACTGACTATGATACTCGGAGCAACTTCCTTCTTTTCTGAAGCTTGTCTGCTTTATTCATAAGCTGAGGGGGTGGGGCTAGTCAGGGAGTTTGTAAGTTTGGGTTCAACTCCTCTCCACTAGGTAACCTTGGGCATCTTTTAATCTCCAAGTTCTCCTTCAGTCTGAAAAATCCTGTGATTATTTGCTAGGTTAGACATGAAACTCTTTGAGAAACACCACTTGTAAGCAGATAATTGATAATGCATATTGAGATCTATTTTTCCAAGTTGAAATTCAGTCCCCCAAAGAGTCTTACAAGGTAACATGTTGGTTCTGCTTTGTGGACCTGGCAAACTAGACATTCTGCACACATCATGTATCTACCACATTCCGGGTACTTCCATCAGAACACTCCTGAGACAGAGGCAGGGAGGTGATGTTTCCATTTCCAGATGAATAAACTGAGGCTCAGGGAGGTGAAATGACTTGTACAATGTGTTGTGAACCCAAGCATTCTGACTCTGCAGCCATTGTTCTTTCTGCCCCTGTTTTTAATATTTTAAACTGCTCAGATGAGAGTAAGAAGCATGTCGAAATTATTAGAAAAGGCCTCTAAGGAAATGAAAGAATTGGTGTGACTCAGCTTAAAGAGAAGGCTACAGGGGACCCACTGTAGTAAGCATGAAATTTCTGCAGCTCATTTTCAGAACTGAGTGCCTTCTTTATTTTGTCTGGATCTAATATCTTCCCCCAGGGTATCCTGCTTTCATGGACCAAGAAGTTTAAGGCGAGGGGAGTTCTGGGCACAGATGTAGTGAGCTCTCTGACCAATGCTATGAAAAGACACCAGGTAAGGAACCCATCTTGATGTGGGGAGCTCCCCAAGTTCCGGCCCTTATCTCTTGTGGGGGTGGGGAAGGGTTGCCTTCTACTGTGCCTGCCCCTGAAGGAGAATCAGAGAAGGACTTGATCTTAAGAAAGTTCTCACTGTAGCACAGATGTGGCCAATTTGGATAAACCCTCCTGTGGGCCTGGTATGTGGCAAGTGTTCTAATTACTGTTGAAGGGTGACCCATACTTCCCTGGGGCCTCCCCAGCTGCCACAGTCTCTTCAGGGGTCTTGGTTAGACTTTATGCTATGTGAGGCTCCAAGGCCTCACCTTTCCTCTCTGAGGCATGAAAGGTCATTTTCTTTCCTGTCTGGTTCTCCCATTTTCCACACCCTACTCCTTGAATATCTCTATTTGTTGGATACATTTTACAATAATTTAAAGAACTATTAAAGTAAGCCATGCTCCTGGCTGACCTGAGTACACAAATTAACCCAATTGACTTGTTACACTGACAATGTGAGAAATATTTTGAAGTATACCCTTCCAGTCTCTTTTCTCTTTAAAGGCTATCGTAGCCTTTTGTATACGTTTTCTCTTATTTTCATTTTGCTTTAAAATGCTCTCCCAAACCTTGTGGGACCGTGGTGCAATAACCCTCGATGACTTGATAGAACAGGAAAGCCCTGGTGCTGCTCACAGAGAGGACTTGATGGAGGCTGGTTAAAATGTCCCTGTGGGCGAGGACTTTGGTGTTTTCTCCTGGAGGCACCATTCCTCCTAGGATAAACATGATTCCTCAGCGTTCTTCAAGCACTGGCTGGAGTCCTGGAGATCTGTCCCTCATGCTTTCATTGCTCAGAGGCCTTCACCCATGAAACAGGAGCGTGGGTTTCATTCACTCTCAGTCTCAACTGCTCTTTTTCTCTCCTGGACCTTAAACCTTGAGAAAGTCGTTCTTTCTTCTTTTTTTTTTTTTAGCAATTTAAATTTTTTTCTAGAAGATTATTTAACTTAATTTCAATATACAGTCATCAGAGGAAACAGAAACAACAGAGAGGAATAACAGTGTATATATCACCCAATTGGGCCGACAACCTACATCCATACTTGAACAACACTGGGAAGTCCCGAGTAACAGCAATCTGGAGCCCCAGTTGGGAAAGGGGTCCAAGGTGGTGCATCCACATCATGGGTGAGACTTCAGATCGCAGTTCTGGGGGCTTCTGCTTATAATCCCAGCCTGCAAACTACTATTAACCAGTTTTCACATAAAAATGCAGCTCTGGTTTTCCTTTAACTTTTACAATGCTGTTCGTTTCAACTTGTGAATCTTAAGATTCCTTAGACCCTGGGGGACTAGCGAGGTCTCCAGGGGCTTAAGAAAGTCCAAGACCCACTCCTTTTCTTCTCTAAAGTGCCGCTTGACTTGCTGGTAACCACCCGTGTGCTTGCAGGCAGACCTGTAGTTCTGCCAAGGTCGGAAGTCAGTCAGAAGCCTGCTCCCCTAATTTTGAATCCCAAACAAGACTACCTCCATTTTAATTTCCCTAACAGTTCTTTCCTGTTTTGCTAGTTCATCTTGAGTCACAGGTGTGTAGGATCTAGGGGTCAGCAGGAAAAGTCAGAACATCTTGATTGAAGGCAGACAACTGCAGTGGAGCAAAGGCCTTATTTCTTAATAAGGCAGGCCCAGAGGGCAGGATCTAGTGATTCTCTCAACCAGGCACCTTCATTACTTTTGCTTCCCCTAGGAGAAGGCAATGGTGCCCCACTCCAGGACTCTTGCCTGGAAAATCCTATGGACGGAGGAGCCTGGTGGGCTGCAGTCCATGGGGTCACTAAGAGTCGGACACAACTGAGCAACTTCACTTTCACCTTTCACTTTCATGCATAGGAGAAGGAAATGGCAACCCACTCCAGTGTCCTTGCCTGGAGAATCCCAGGAACAGGGGAGCCTGGTGGGCTGCAGTCTCTGGGGTCGCACAGAGTCGGACATGACTGAAGTGATTTAGCAGCATGGGGAAAACTAAGGGAATAGTGCCTCTCTCCCACACACTGATGCCCTCTGGGACTGGTGTTCCAGCAGGACTTAGATGTGGACATCCTGGCTTTGGTCAACGACACCGTGGGGACCATGATGACGTGCGCCTATGACGATCCCTACTGTGAAGTTGGTGTCATCATTGGTAACTCAATTTGCCTTGCTCTTTGGAGGTGGGTTGAAAGGGGCTGGTTTGGGGCTTAGTTTCAGGAAACCCTGAGCAAATTCTGTGGGAAGAGTATTGGTATTTTCTACTTAGAAGAAGCAACATAGGGAGATAGAAAATTAATACACGCGTTCATTCAACAAGTGTTTACTGAGTAACCACTGTGTGCTGGGCCTTGGGCTCTGTGTTGGATGCTCGATGGTGAGAGTCCCAAAGATTCCTGTACTCATGAAATTTTCAGTGCAGAGGTGGGTGAGAGACCAAAAAGGCCTAAACAAATCATATTTCAGGTGGTTAGTGTGATGAGGAATATAAACCAGGGTGATGTGACTGAGAGTGAGGGTAGTGGGGTTGTGAGGTGACACCTCACTGAGGGGTGACATTTGAGCAGGGACCTCAGTGATGAGGAGGAGGGAGCAAAGCAGAGATGGAGGGGAAGCGAATCCTGTGGCCTGTGACAGGGGAATGAGTCTGGGCTGCTCGAGGAGCCCTAAAAGGCTGAATGGTTGTGAATCAAAGCAAGAGAGGCTGAGAGTAGAAGGCCATTCGGGTGAGAAAGAGTGGCTGGGACCGGGCAGATCACCGAGGACATGGGACACCGTCCCTGGAAGGTCTTTGACTTTAAACCCACGGGAGACAAGGCACTAGAGGACTTTGGGTGGTGGATGGACAAGTGGGGTGTGCATTTTGCAAAAGCTCACTTGGCTGCTGTGTAGAGAATCAACTACTGGGGGTCAGGCCAGCCAAGAGGCCACTGCGCTCTATGGCGCAGGACCAGGGAGGCCACAGCAAAGTGGGAGTGTCTGTGGGTGGTCTCAAACCTGAGCTGGAAGGGGGCCCTCCTGGAGGGGTCCATGAAAAGGGCTGTGTGGGGTCAGTAAGGCCAAATGGACCGGATTTATAGGCTGTTCTCAAATGTCCCTTCAACCCTCCTATTCCGTTACTACTATTGGGGAAAGTTTTCTGAATTGTTTTTTCCTAATTAGCATCTCACTCTCCTCAGTCTGACTTTCCCAAAGAGCAGGATCTTTACATCTGGGGGTCTTGATTTGCCTTCCAGTTTCTGGAGCCCTGTATCTCAGAATGGGCCTGGCACTTGCCCAGCAAGGCATCTGCTACAGTCGGCTGTGCTTGTCTTACTGACTCTGTCTGATAACCTGCTAATTGGGTGCCAGTGTCTGTACTTTAAGCCTTTTCCAAATATTGTATTACAATCTGATTGCCTAAATCTCTTATTTCTCATGTTGCCTTTAAAATCCTGAGACCTAAATATCAGCCAGGGAAAGATACTTAAAATTAAAACAACAATAACAACAACAACAAAATAGCTTTATTGGGACTTCCCTGGTAATCCTGCGGTTAAGACCCCACATTTCCACTGCAGGGGGCACAACTTTGGCTCCTGGTTGGCCAACTAAGATCCCACATGCCACATGTCAAGGCCAAACAAAGACAGACTATCTTTGAAGCATAGGGTTTGAAGCATAAAAACCCTCTCATTTAGGTAATAATGAGTGATTTTAGTGAATTTATAGAGTTTTGTAATCATCACCGCAGTCCAGCTGGAACGTTTCCATCATCCCAATATGTCTCAAACAGGTTGTGCCTGTCTGCAAGCTACTCCTCACTACTCAGGTGTTTGAGGCATTTCCTTGCAGTGAATTTATGTTTGAATAATGCATGTTGCTCTCTCATGCGATAGCTCATCACTGTCAAAGATAAGGATGTAGCTTATGCTAGGGACAATTTGCGGCAGGTATGAGTAAGGAATATTTTTAGTATCAAATAGAGAAGAGGCTAAGTAGCACAGGGAAAAGATTAAAAATGTTAGTGAGTCGGTGAATTTTTAAAACCAGAAGATTCAGTTTACTCATCCTCCTCTCCGTAAATGTGCTCTGTCAGCTTTCATACATATTCATCAGGGGCTTCTTCACAATTGACTCCATTCATAACAGCAGACCATTAACACCCTGACAAGTGTGGACTTGACATGTCAGCTTTATTCCTCATGAACTCCCGGGCTGGCCAAAGCTGCTTCCCTCAGCAAGAACCAGCCCCGGGAGTGGATCAAAAGCACTTTGTGGTGCATTCAGAGGACTCTCGGGCGGTTGAGGGTTTCCTCTGTCTTTGCCCAGCTGGGAGCCCTCGCGTCTGTTCGTTTTCTCTCTGCTCCCTCGTCCAGGTACCGGCACCAACGCGTGCTACATGGAGGACATGAGCAACATCGACCTGGTGGAGGGCGACGAGGGGAGGATGTGCATCAACACCGAGTGGGGGGCCTTCGGGGACGACGGGGCCCTGGAGGACATCCGCACTGAGTTCGACCGGGAGCTGGACCTCGGCTCTCTTAACCCCGGGAAGCAGCTGTGAGTACCCTGTGCTGTAATCTGGGCATCGGCACCAGTGACTGTCCACTCGCTCAGGTACGCTTTATACCTGGGAGTCTTCCTAGCTGTCGCTTGTTCTCCATCACAGGGAGTTTAAGAGGCGAGGCTTGTACTGGTATTTCAGTTTTACCAGATAGATGAGGAAAGGGAAGCCAAAGAAATTGCGCGATTTCTCCCAGGTCAGATCCCTGATCAAATTCAATCCAGAGGCAGGGGAGATACAGCTGTGAACCTGGTGACTAAGTCCTGCCTTTTTGGCCCATTGGAATGAATGGTCACAGAACAAATCAGTGCGGCCTGAGGAAGCACACATTCCTCGTTTGCGTTTCAGGGCCCCCCTGCACCTCACTCTCTCCTAGGCCTCACCACGAAGCACCTGGTGTGAGTCCCTCCCAGCCTCAGGTCTCATGGAGACTTCCTGCACGCTTATCCCACGCTCACATGTAGTATAAGCCTTCAGGGTCTGCCCCAGCTCTAACTGAATGCTGAGCTCCCTGAAGGCAGCTACACTTGGGAATTCCTTTCCTTTCTGCACATAATGTCTTTACACGTCGTTGCAGCTTTAAGTGTTTGTTAAAAAAAAAACAAAAAAACAAAAGTGTCTGTTGAATGAAAAAATGTTTACAACTTAAAAAAATAATTTCAGATTTATAGAAAAGTAGTGAAATAGTACAACTTTCAGTCAAATTCCCAAATAGTAACATTCTATCTGTGTGTATATGTATATACACAGACACATAAAATATGCACCTGTATAAAATATACACCTGTATAAACACGTGTCTGAATAAAATTATTTTTCTGAACCATCTGAGACTACAATTGCAAATGTAGTATCCCTTCACCTCTATATACTTCAGAGTATTACCTGAGAACAAGTGCATCCTCTTATACAACCAAAGTGTAACGATCAAAATTAGAACATTAGCATTTAATCAGTTCTAATATCTAATTTATAGATCTTACTCAAAACTCACCAGCTGCCCCACTGTCCTTTATTTAAAAAGAAAAATTGTCCAGGCCCAGGATCACACATTACATGTTGCTGCTGTGTCTTTTAGCCTCTCTCAATCTTCTGTGATATAGTTTTGCTTTTCATGGTCTTCAAGAACACAGACCATGTATTTCACAGCAGATCTCTCAACGTGTGTTTGTCTGGCGTTTCTCATGATTAGAGTCAGGCAATGCATTTTCAGCAGGACTATCACACAAGTGGTGTGTGTCCTTCCCAGGGCATCAGATCTGTAAGTGTATAATATTTATTCAGTTCCTGGTGACACAAATTCAGATCACTTGGTTAAGGGAATATTCGAGAGGTTTTTCCACCGCAAGGTTATTCCCTCTGTAATGAATAAGTATCTGGTGAAGAGATTCTTTGAGACTATGCAATTATCCTGTGTTTCATTAAACTTTTACTCTCTAGTTTTAGCATCCATTGATGAATTTCTAAATGCATTATTCCCTCTGCAGTTATTAGTTGCTATTCTACTGTAAGGAATACTGTAAGGAAGAGCTAGCTCCTCCACTTACTTCCGTATACTAATAGGGATTCTTTTATAATTTAATGTTATAATTTTTTCCTATCATTATTTTATCATTCCTTCCTATCAAATTTTTTTTCAGATTTAGCCAGTGGAAGCTCAAGCTAGTCCCTAAGTGCTTTTGACATGTTCCCATCCCTCTTTAAGTACTTCCCTATTTTCTTGCACAGTAAGATGCTCCAGGCCCACCATGCACTTTCCCAGTCCCAGCAATGGAATCAACCATTTTCCCAAGAAGCCCTGGTGAATAAACATTTTAAGTACCTCCTGGAAACGACTCCACACTAGAAGTGAATATCTGAGGAACAAATTTCTGCTTCTGATGTACTCGTTCCCCAGCACACACCCATTCTGCTTGTGATACAGAACAGTCACAGCCTAAGGAGCCGGGTCCGTTGTGAGGACTTTAGCATCCTCACACTATTCATTTCACTTAGCATAATTCCACTGTCCCAAGCTCAGCTGGGATTTCTTTCTGTTGTCTTCTATTTTTGCAATGTTTTAAGACTTTTTTTATAATGAAATAGATAAAGTTGATTAGGAAACTGGTTGTCCTTGATTTTGTATTTTATTATGTTTGCAGAATAAAAATTATATTGAATAGTTTACTTGGGAAACAGTTAGTAATTGCTTGTTGTATGCAGACTGAAAGTCCACATGTGGGTAACCTGGTGGGACATTTCACCCATATTATTGTGTGTGCGTGTCTATAGATTTTATTTTATTATTATGTTTAAAAATTTTATTGGGGTATGGTTGATTTATAGTATTAGTTTCAGGTGTACAACAAAGTGATTCAGTTATACATATACATATATCCATTGTTTTCCAGATATTTTCCCATATAGATTATTACAGACTATTGATAGAGTTCCCTGTTCTGTACAGTAGGTCCTTGTTGGTTATCTATTTTACTCATTATTGTAGAACCTCTCTGAGGCTATCTAAGCCCAACTGACAGACACAACATCTTTTTCTTTTGGGCAGAAACGTGTAGGAGTTGGAAAAAATTTCAAATTTGGATTTGTCATGCTGTGGTTAGTGATCTTGGGAAAGTACCTAAATTCTCTGAAGTTGAGATTCCTTAGATCTGAGACTGGCACCCCCACAGTCAAGTGTGATTTGAGATAAAGATTCTTGGACTCAAGCACTTTGTGATCAGAAAAGAATCATAGGTTTTCTCTGGTTCAGTGTTCCTCTTTTGTAAGTGGGGATAATGCAGCTCAGAGACCTGCAGCGGGCTCCGAAGGGCACCTCAAGGTGGGGCAAGGACAGAGGCCTCCTGACCCAGAAAGAGGCCTTTCCACTCCTTGTGTTCCTGACCATGGGCCATGGCTCATGGGCTTGGGAGAGGAATGCTGCATAACCAAAGGCATTGCTGCCACTTATCTGTTCACCAAATTGTAGGTTTGAAAAGATGATCAGCGGCCTATACTTGGGTGAACTCGTCAGGCTTATCTTGCTGAAGATGGCCAAGGCAGGCCTCCTGTTTGGCGGTGAGAAATCCTCTGCTCTTCACATTAAAGGCAAGATTGAAACACGACATGTAGCTGCCATGGAGAGGTGAGCTACTGGCAGGATCCCTCCCACCTTGACTCTGAAGAGGGTAGGGTGGGCAGCCAAGGCATGGTGCGCTCGTGGGAGTGGTGCATAGGAAGAACCAGGTCTTCCTTCTTCACCGGGACGATTTCAGACTTGTGCACAGCTTCAGGTGGATTAGCAGTGCCTGTTGGGCCTCACATGTGGCTTCTGGTTGGTATCAGTAACCAGGGATTCTGCTGTTGGAGGTTTACCCCCTTCTTACATTTTGTTGCCTTTTTCCTCCCTAAACTGGTGACATAACTTTTTTCAGATTGCAGACCCCTTTGAGAGTCTAAGTTCTGGACATTTTACCTCCAAAATACACACTTGCACGCAACTTTGCTCATTATATCAGGGTATCCTTGGAACCATTAAGGCCCTAGCGTGGAATCCAAGTTAAGAATTCCCACTACAGCAATAATCTTCTCTACCTGCTGCTGTCAGGGACTGCATTAGGCTGTGGCTTTGGTGATTAGAGGGAAGAGCTCACACAAAGGTCTGCAGTAGGGAGCTGACTGCTGAGGGTGACTGGCCCCGGTTGACTCGAGATCCTGTTAGAAACCCTGGCACTGCCCTGAGCTTTGCAATCAGCTTAGATTCTGAGCTCAGCAGGGTGACACTTGACTTCCAGAGTCTGTGTTTATGCAGAGCTTGGCAGGGACTGAGTTTCTATGAAAGGCAGTGCCGTACAGGGTGCTTACAAGGGTGGGCTCCTTAATCTAACTGCCTAAGTTCAAATCTTGACCCTTGCACTCACCAGTTAAGTGCCTATGGACAGGTTATCTACCCTGTCTGTGCCTCAGATCCCTCTTCGGCACAGTAGGATAATGACTGTCCTCACCCCAGGTTTGTTGTGAGGACTAAGTTAACACACATGTCAAGTCCTTACACTAGCACCCGGCAAATAGTGAGTGAGCAATAAGTGGTGGTTGCCATGATCATTGTTGAGATCATCATTATTATATGACAATGTGCCAGCCTGTTTATGTTCACAGTCCCAAGAGGTGGGAACACGCTCTCTGAGGGGGATTCCCATGGGATGGGGCAGTGTGGTCCTCTCATTCCTGTCCCCTGGCCAGGTACAAAGAAGGCCTAGCCAATACGAGAGAGATCCTGACAGATCTGGGCCTGGAGCCTTCGGATGCAGATTGCATTGCGGTCCAGCACGTCTGTACCATCGTCTCCTTCCGCTCCGCCAATCTCTGCGCAGCCGCTCTGGCAGCCATCCTGACACGCCTCCGGGAGAATAAGAAGCTGGTGCGGCTCCGGACCACAGTGGGCATGGACGGCACGCTCTACAAGATCCACCCCCAGTGAGTGCTGGCCTCCGGCCCACACGCTCCGCAAGCAGTCTCCCCTGGAGCAGAGTCCGGTTTTCTTTCTAAACTAGGCTGCTTCTCTGGGTTTCCAGAACCAACCATATTCTATGGTTCTGAGATTATACAGCAAAGGGTGAATTCAGAGATTACATTCATCTAGCTGGCAGGGCGGCTTTAGGGGGTCATTCTTAAAGGAATATTTTGCTAAAGCCAATAGCCTGACTAGCAAGGCCATCCACCCATGTGCTTATCCATCCATCTATCCCTATATTCATCTATCTATTCATTATTATTGAATACTCACTACGTTAAGATAGGAAAGTGAGATATGTCCAGTTACAAATGGGGCAATAACTGGATGGCAGAGGTTGCCATGTTCACATGAAGGATACCAGTGGGAAAACACAGAAGGGAGAATGAAAGCCCCTCTGACTAACAGAGGTGTAACTGAAAATCAGGCATGTACACCTGGGAAGAGCTGGGGAAAAAAGACCTTTCCCTATGTTCAGTCAATATATGTATTGATTGTATATGTGTATGCATGCTAAATTGCTTCAGTTGTGTCTGACTCTTTGAGACCCTGTGGACTGTAGCCCTCCAGGCTCCCCTGTCCATGGGATTCTCCAGGCAAGAATACTGGGGTGGGTTGCCATGCCCGCCTCTAGGGGATCTTCCTGGCCTGGGAATCGATCCTGCCTCTCCTGCAGCTCCCGCATTGCAGGCAGATTCTTTACTGCTGAGTCACCATGGAAGCCCGTATATTATGTGTGGATATGCCCTACTAGTTGTAATATTGGTGATAAAATAACCACTTCTTTGAGGCTTCCAAGGATCCTTTCCACTCCCTCAGATGACCTGGACCCTACCCTAGTCAACCCCATCATCCCCCTCCATCCAGCAACTAAAGGGGTGAGCCTTGGCCCAGTAGGGCTCCCCAGGACGCTGTCCCACTGCTCCACCTGTATCTGTTGCTATTGGCTGGGCCTGGGCCTTTATGGTTTTTACATATTTTGCCACCACCCCTGCCTTCAGATACCCGAAGCGCCTGCACAAGGTGGTGAGGAAACTGGTCCCGAACTGCGACGTCCGCTTCCTCCTGTCAGAGAGTGGCAGCACCAAGGGGGCTGCCATGGTGACTGCCGTGGCCTCCCGGGTGCAGGCCCAGCGGAAGCAGATTGATAAGGTGCTGGCTCTGTTCCGGCTGACCCAAGAGCAGCTTGTGGGCGTTCGGAACAAGATGCGGGTTGAGTTCGAGTACGGGCTGAAGAAGGATACCCACCCGCGGGCCACAGTCAAGATGCTGCCCACCTACGTCTGTGGGATGCCGGATGGCACAGGTGGGCCCTGCGCCGCTCCCTTCTCTGATGGGCCACCCGGAGCTCCATCCAAGCACCTTAAACCTAGTTAGGATCTTTGTTTCAAGAGTCTTGGGTTCGTGTCTAGAATGGAGGGAGGGAGAGTACTCTGCTGAATCTGTTCTTTGGTTGATCCAGGGCACTGGCAGTGAAGAATACCTGAGTTAGGTTCCATGTGTGTGAAGACCCCGCTGCTGTCCCCGGGAGCTACCGTCTGGACATGTGGCGTCTCTGGCTTGTCTTCTCCCCTTTCCTCTGGCTTTCTTCTCTCCTGGTGCTTGGCTCTCTTCCTCTCCCCTCTCTTCCTTTTCTGCCCCTGAGTTTTCTGATACTTGATCTTTTTTCCTGGTCCTCTGTGCTCAGCTGACAGGAGCTATACAACAGTGAAGTCAGTTCTTTAGACAAGTAACTCTATCTCTTTGCATCTCGTGAATCTCACCGAGATATCCTGATCTTTGTAAAATGCTTCATCTCTTGAATTTGCTTTTGACTCTTTAGTTTCATTTTGTGCTCACAACTACTCTGTATGTTATGTAAAGAGAGAATGATTCCCATTTTATGGATGCCAAAACTGAGACTCAGAGAAGTTAGGTCACATACTTAGGGTTACACAGCTGTACTTGGAGCCTCTCAACAACAAAGATCTTTTCCAGAGCCAGTATCCTTCGAGTCTACTCGGGGGAGAAAATGAGAGCAGGAAAAGACACTATTCAATTATTCATTCTTTCATCTCTTTTTTCCTTTTGCCTCCATTCCTCAAAGTTTCATTAAGTGCCTGCTATAGGTTAGGCTCTGCTGTAGGCACAGTGACAGAGCAGTTAAGAAAACACAGTCCCTGCCTTTATGGAACCTTTGTTCTGTTGGGCTGACAGACAGTAAACAAATAAACACCAGATGATGCCATGCCATGAAGGGCTATGAAGACAAATAGAGCAGAGTCAGGGGTAAGAGAACTGGCTGGGGATGAGGGCTTTGGCAAACTCAAGGAGAGCAGTAAAATGACCAGTGTGATGAGAACAGAGTGAATGAGGCAGTCAGTGAGAGGAGGGATCACACAGAACAGACTGTGATGCTCTAAGATGTCAGAGAAGCAAGAGGCACTGCCCTGGATAGTAATGGGTGTTGGACTTGATACGGTTTCTTATCAGTCTGGTGTGGGTGTGGGAATCCAGGGATGGGAAGAGCGGGACAGAGAGTCATTTCAGGCTTGGGATGAGCAGTTCCTCTAGGCCCTACAGACAGAATGGAAGCACCTTCCTGAGTCCACTGTAGTCAGGTAGCCTGACCTGGATTCACCCTCAGCGGTTCCTTGAGTATAAGTATCACGTGTGGCCGTTAGCAGACACCAAGGAAAGCAAGCTGGCCTCAGATGGGCTCAGGATGCCTCCCCAGGGCTCTGACACCATGCTTGCTGACCACCACGCCCCTTTGGCCTCTGAACCTCAGGCCAACAGGCTCTAGGTCTGTTCTCTTTCGGCATCTCTTCTTCTTCCCAATGCCTGCACACGAGGCCCTGCTTAGTGCATGCTGGTGGAATGCCACACTCACTTCCTCTACCACAGAGAAAGGAAAGTTCCTCGCCCTGGATCTGGGGGGAACCAACTTCCGGGTCCTCCTGGTAAAGATCAGAAGTGGACGACGGTCAGTGCGGATGTACAACAAGATCTTCGCCATCCCCCTGGAGATCATGCAGGGCACGGGCGAGGAGGTAAATGCTGGCCGGGGGTTCACCCTCCGAGGGGCCAGCCTGCCGTCCACCCCGTACAGTGCAGTCCAGCATGACTGCTGCTCTCTCTCTCCCTGCAGCTGTTTGACCACATCGTGCAGTGCATCGCCGACTTCCTGGACTACATGGGCCTCAAGGGAGCCCAGCTGCCTTTGGGCTTCACGTTCTCATTTCCCTGTAGGCAGGCGAGCATTGACAAGGTAAGACGGTCCAGCTTGGCGGGCCTCCCTCCTGCACCTGGGGAATCTCAAGGCAGCTCCGAGTCACTGGTCACTTTATTTAGGGGTCTCAGGTTCAGGGCAGCTGGGGAGACATGATCAAGGATTTAGACTATTTAATTTTTTCTATTTACTGCGTTCCATTTTCACTATTACTGTATTATGGATTGAAGTTTGCAAGATGCTTTAGGGTCGTATAAAGAGACACATGGATAAAATTACTGTTAGAAGTCAAGTCATATTATCAAGAGATAAGAGGGAATGACCAGTTAAGGCAATTTATAAAACTCTTAGCCTGTAAATATTACATGTGTCTTCCTGGGTGGTCAGTGTAAACAGGGAAACACAGAAGGTTGTAAGGCTTTTATTGTCTGATGAACAAAAGCTTACCAGTGCTTCTGAAGAAATGCGTTTCTTTCCTGATGTTAGACTCTCAGGAGACATTGATCATATTGACACATATTTTGCTGACACTGAAAAACTTCATGGATGATGATTTTAATAAATTGTTCATAATAACTTAGAAATGCGCATCACATGACTTTTCTTGGACAAAAGCACCATTCACCTGCTCAAGGAGAACAGAGTACTCTCTTGCTCTCTAAGAGGCTTATGTCAGTCAAGCTAGCTGATCTGGTGTAAAAGCAGAACACCACTTTCAATTTACAGAGAGAACCCTGGTCAGCATGGCAAGCCAGCCAGAGAGCTCATGACGATAATAAGAATGGCACCGAAGATTTAAGACTTTGTTTGATCCAGTCAGTGTCTCCATGATGTACACATTTTTTTTGTTTTGTTTATTTTACCATCTTTTATTGTGGTAAAATTTATATAACGTTTACCATTTTGGCTGTTTTTAAATGTACATCGGTACTTAAAAGTGTACTGATTTACACTTAAAAAGTCCAGCTGTGCTGAGGCCTTAAGTACATCACGTTGTTGCGAACTATCACCACTATCCATCTTCCGAAGTCTTTCATCTTCCCAAACTGAAACGCTGTACTCATTAAACAATCTCTCTCCATGTGCCCTTCTCCTAGCCCCTAATAGCCTTTATTTTACTTTCTGTCTCTATGAATTTGACTATGTTAGGTACCTCATCTAAGTAGAATCATAACAGTATTTGTCATTTTGTGACTGGCTTATTCCATCTAGCATAATGTTCTCAAGGGTGATTCACATAGAATTCCATTCCTTTTTAAAGCTGAATGATATTTTATTGTAGGTTTACCTGCTATTTTTAATCACCATTTTGTAGTTAAGAAAAACAGAGGGACAGAGAAGTTAAGTTGTCCAGGTTACCATATCCATAAACAGTGGGGGAGGGGCCAGTCCAGGACACTGGCCTGAGAGCCCAGGTTCTTGCACTTTGCCCTCAGGACCTGGAACCCATTGTTTTTGGACCATTTCGGCTATAATGCACAGTATACTTACATATATATATATATGTATATATATATATATATATATAATGAAGACAAAAACAAAAAAGAGAGAGTACCTACCCTTGTTCTGTGCATTTAATTTTATTTTCTATCCTGTTTTTCATATGAGGAAATTGAGGCATACAGTCTCATCCAATCAGCAGCTGCAAAACCAGAACTGAAACGGAACTCTCCAGGACTCTGAGAATGCCATGAAAACCCACTCACCAGGCTTACCTCTCACTCCTAATCATTCCGAGAACAGGAAGAGAGGGGTTCAGAAGGTGAAATTATCTGGTAATAGGGCTAGATCTCTCAAAATTAAAAATGCGAGAAGGCTAACAGCCATAAGATCCATTTCCTCAAGATTAATGAACAAGGATATTCACTACACCATCCCTCTTTAATAATGAAAAATTAGAAATAACCCAAATGCCTGGCAATGGAAAATGACTAAATAAAAAATGGAAATAAATTTTCATTTCCCCTAAAATGGAAAATGACTAAATATAGACTACCACTCATATGAGATTACTGGATTTTTATTTAACAAACACGTATGTAGTGCTTGTTTGGTGCCTGATGCTGTACTAAATGCTTCACAGACATCACCTACCCAGTCAGGAGGCCAGCAGAGTGCAATAGTTTGAGAGCATGGGTCTGGAACCACACTGCCTCAGTTTGCATCTTGGCTTCTCCACACTTACTGGCTGTATGACCTTGGGTGAATTACTTAACCTCTCTGCACCTTTTACTCCCTTATTTGAAAAGCAGGGATTAAAATAGTACTCATAGGTATGTTTCGTGGATTTTAAAATTTCTGTGCAATTATACTTGAGGAATATTTTCCATGTTAACTGACCAGGAATGGTATAAAAGATATATTCCTGAGAGAGAAAAACAAGGGCTTCACAGGTGGCTCAGTGAAAAGAATCTGCCTGACAGTGCAGGAGACATGGTTTCGATCCCTGGGTCAGGAAGATCCCCTGGAGAAGGAAATGGCAACCCACTCCAGTATTCTTACCTGGGAAATCCCATGGACAAAGGAGCCTGGTGGGCTACAGTCCATGGGGTTGCAAAGAGTTGGACACGACTGAACGATATAACTTAACTTTCAATAGAGGTTACCTCCCAGGTTTAGGGGAATGGGGAGTTAAAGGAGACTTTGTTGTTATCAATAGCACTGAGTTTTTGCAAAGGTAATGCATTCTTGTATTACTGCGGCTGTTAAAAATTAATACACATAGAAATGGAGTTGGGGGTGGAGGAGGGGAAAGCCATGTGCAGCTGTCCATGGTCCTGAGTGGTCCACAGGCACCAGGCCACAGCTGCTCCTCCTGACTCGGGGCACTGGGCCTCCAGGCCTCCCTCCCAGCAGTTCTGACAAGTTCACGAAGATATAACTAAGAAGGAAGGGAGACCAATGGAGAGCTTGGAGCAAAGACACCAGTGGCTGAGGAGAAAAAAAAACTTTCTTTAAAAATAAATGAAATGTATTTGATTTACAATCCTATATTAGTTTCAGGTATATAACATAGTAATTTGTTATTTTTATAGGTTGTACTCCATACAAAATTATAAAATACTGACTATATTCTCTTGCTGTACATTACATCCTTGTAACTTATTTATTTTATACCTAGTAATTTATATCTTTAAATCTCTTTCACCTGTTTTGCCCCTCTCCTCACCGCTCTTCCTTCTGGTAACCAGTAGTTTTTCAAGAAAGAAAGACTTTAAAAAATTATGATTTGGTATAATTGTAACTAATTAGAAAGATTTGTCAACTGGGGTTGAATCTCTAAGGTTCTACATATATTCACCAGGAAAGGAGCAAGGAAGCCTAGCTTCCCAAGGACTGTGGAGAGAAGGGGGAGCCCGGAGCTGAGGGCCTCAGGGTGAGGTGGCCGTTCATCTCCTGGGGTTGGGGTGCTGCCATTAGAGTTTCTGGCTATCTCATCTATTCCAGCTGCTCTTCTGGCCTAGACACCCCAGCTTTCCCTGCACTCACCCACCCCCAGCTCTAGGATATGGAGTTTGAGGCTAGATAACTCTTGCTTCTGGCTAACAGTGTAACCATCTTTTTAAAAATTAGAAATACTTTTTCTTGGTAGTATAAAAAGTTAGACATATTGATTTTAGGAAAATCGGAAAACATGGACAAGCAAAAAGGAGAGACTGAAAGGTACCTATAATCTTACACCTAAAGAGAACCACCGTCAACCCTCTGGTGTGTGCATTGCTCCAGACCTTTTTCCAGATTTGAGTGTGTGTGTGTGTGTGTGTGGTTTTTAAAAGAATAATTGAATAATTCATCATCTGTATTTGTTTAATGTGAGTTCACTTAACAGTGTATGGTAAACATCTTCCTCTAATGGCTAACATTCTCTTAAAGCATTATATTTTTGTGGCTATAGAGCATTTCCTATATTGATATACAATGATAGATCCATATTGTTGGAAAGACAGAATGTGTGCGTGTGTGTGTGTGTGTGTTTGTGAGTTGCTCAGTTGTGTCTGACTCTTTGCGACCCCATGGACTGTAGCCTGCCAGGCTCCTCCGTCTGTGGAATTTTCCAGGCAAGAATACTGGAGTGGGTAGCCATTCCCTTCTCCAGGAGATCCTCCCAACCCAGGGATCAAACCCACATCTCTTGCATTGCAAGCAGATTCTTTGCTGCCTTACCACCCATTTTTCCTGTGAAACAATGCTTTGATGAACATTTTGTAGCTTTATCTTTGATCATGAAGATGTGATTGATTGGATAAATCAGAAGTGGTGTTTGTTCTGTGCAGTCATGGCCAGGGAACGTGAGTTGATGTGAATTTCTGTAATTATTCCACTCAGCAGTAGACCTTGCCTGAGCATCATGCTTCATGGTGCCTCTGGGTCCAGTGTTAGGGATCCAAATGGAAGCACAGTCAAAAGCATTTGACCAGCAGTCAGCTGTGGTCTCTTGCATCTATTTGATGCTGAGGTTGTGCAGTGGTTCCAGCAAACTATTACTCAAATGAATTTGCCTTCCTTTCTTTCAGGGAACACTCATTGAGTGGACCAAAGGCTTCAAAGCTACTGACTGTGAAGGGGAAGATGTGGTGGATATGCTCAGGGAGGCCATCAAGAGGAGAAATGTATGATATGGTGTTGAAGCTCATACCTGACCTGACCTTCCCCAAGGCCCCTGTGCTCTGTCCTCAGACACCAGCCCTGCAACTCTGGCCTCTGCCCACCTCAGTCTGATATCCCCTCTTGAGACTGTTTGGCCTGCACATCCTACTTACAGTAGAGCTCTCTTCCTTTGCAGGAATTTGACCTGGACATAGTTGCAGTTGTGAATGACACAGTGGGAACCATGATGACCTGTGGCTACGAAGATAGTAATTGTGAGGTTGGCCTGATTGCGGGTAAGTGATCAGGCATGTCCCATTGGCCTGCTCCCATCTGATCTTTTGGAAGTTACCTTTTAACATACTGAGGGGGAGGGGGCCATTGTTCCATTACATAGGGGCTCTGAAGCCAGCTTTGTCCATGGCTAAAATGAAGTTAAGATTGGGATCTCAGGTCTCCTAATTCCCAAGTCTTTACTTAATATCTTTTTCCCTAAGGGTTCTAAGCCAAGGTTGTCCTTTCTGTTGAGGAAGGAGAATAACATAGAAAGAGGGAACTTTCACATTTGGGCCTTGGGGCAGATTTTACTGGGTGGAGGGAGACCACAGTTGGATCATGTTGGTTGGCCTGGAGCTGAGAGAGCTAGATTTTCATTCCAGCACCATCTTGTACCTCTTCTGTTCTCTGACCTCTTCTGGCTGTCAGAAGGTGCACAGGATGGGGAAGAGTTGGAACGAAACCTAGGAGAGGAGCAGGGAGTGGCCCAAGGTATGATATAGGCATTTTAGGAGTCTTCTGGAAAAGTCTGGCAGTGATTAAGGGCAAGGGTAGATTCCAGGGGGATGACTGTAAGTGGTGAGGGGACAGGTGGCATTTGAACAGGTGGAGACAGGGGTGGTGGGTATTCCAAGTGTCAGGCACTTGTTAAATAATCACAGAATCTGAAAAAGTTGTTCCAGCTGGTTGTCTGGGTTTTCCTGAGGGTAAGTAGTGCATAGCACAAGGAGACAGGGATATATTGAGATGTCTTCAGTGCCAAGGAGAGGTTTCATCTCACTCTAAATCTTACCTGCTTTGTGACCTTGGGCAGGTTGCTTATTCTGTCTGGTCTTGAGCTTCCTCATCCATAGGAAGGGTTGGGCTAGATCTGGGAGGTCAAAGAGGTAAGATTTGTTTGATTGAAGATGGTAATTGCCTGGACTGTTGTCTTGAGAATAGTTCTGAGACCAGGTCATGGACAAAGGAGAAGAGGGTGGCTTTCAGATACCAAGTGTCTGCTTATCCAAGACTAGATGGTTCCTCATGGTCCCTTCCAGCTCTGCTAACTCTGTGACTACTTGGAGCTCACTTTGTGTGCCTACGGCTTATCAATAATGGGGAGGGTGAGGAGGAGGATAATGGTATCACAGGTATGAATTCTATGTGGAAGAAACTCACAGACATCATCTCATTTTTTTTTCTTGATAACAAATCTATAAGGCAGGTGTTAGTTCCTTTTTACAGATGAAGAAATTGGATATATGAAAGATGTAATACTTGCCTGCAGTCATCCAACTATAAATATAAGGCTGAAGTCCACACCCAGTTGTATCTGACTCCAAACCTAAATTCCTATCTGCTGTACCCTGCTGGCTCTTTAAGACCTAGTGGTGTCTTCTGAAGACTGAAGTCCCTTCATGATTCCTTCTAGGAACAGGCAGCAACATGTGCTACATGGAGGAGATGAGAAACATTGAACTGGTGGAAGGGGATGAAGGGAAGATGTGCATTAATACCGAGTGGGGAGGATTTGGAGATAATGGCTGCCTAGATGATATCCAGACCCAATATGACAAGGAGGTGGATGAGGGGTCCTTGAATCCTGGCAAACAGAGGTGAGAAGGGGGTGTGTGTACATTTCTGTAGGTCATCCATCTTCGGCAGATCAATGGGGGTGCCCTTTTCATATTACAGCTATTTGTATAGTTTGTACATGTATAACAACTCTTCATCAGATGTCAGTGAAGTGTCTAATTTGAACAAAAGCAAAGGTGGCCCAGTGGTAAAGAATCTTCGTGCAATGCAAGAGACCTGAGAGGCACAGGTTCTATCCCTGGGTCAGGAAGATTCCCTAGAGAAGGAAATGGCAACCCACTCCAGTATTCTTGCCTGGGAAACCCCGTGGACAGAGGAGCCTGGCAGGTTACAGCCCATGGGGTCACAAAGAGTCTGACATGACTAGAGCATGGACACAGCAGCAGCAAAATTTATGACAAGTTCCCAACAAACAGACGGTGTGCCTTTTTCTAATTACCATAAGGTTACCATAAGGTTACCATAAGGTTACCATAAGGTCTAGTGGTGGCTTTGGAAATGAGGCCAAGGTTGTCAGGAAGTCTGTTCACTGTGGGCTTGATGTCACACAGCAGGGGCATGGTGGGCCTCTCAAGATGGGTTTCTAGTAAGTCCTGTTTAGAGGTCAACATCCTTAGTCTTTTAAGAGCAGGCAGCCAGGTTGCTGACCTCTGTGGTTCTGGGGTTGGGGAAGTAACTGCAAGTGAAGGGTAGGAATCCTGGTTCTCAGCCATGACGTCATGTCCCAGCATGGGTCACAATCACTTGTAAGGGTTATTCCAATTGTTAACCATACTAAAAACACTGAAAACAATGAATGGTTAAAAAAGAACAAACACAAAACAGAGTACATTTTCACTCGCATTCTCATATAGCTTCTTTAGTGGGAGAGAAAGGGGTAGAGCTAGCATGGGGGGAACTGATTATTATAGCCTGGGCCCATCTGTTTCCATAGGGGTTGGCGTACTTTTTCTGCAAAGGATCAGAGAGTAATGTTTTACTCTCAGGCCATATGGTCTTGGTCACGACTAAGCTCAGTGTCTTTCTATATGAAATAAGATGAAAATACAGATTTACTGAGAGACAATATCCAAGTGGAAATGTGATGGGATGCCTAGGTCATAGACGCTTTGATGACTATTCAACTGAGAACACTCAGTAGGAAGAGACTTGACAAGACCAAGACCAGCCCTGGTGGTCCCACATCTTCCTTTGGCACTAGTCTTTGTAGCTGGGAGGCAGGCAAGTTACCATAAGCCCAGCTGAACCAGGGGCCCAAATCACAAGGGACCTGAATTCCAAGTTGGGGCATCCAAGTTTTGTGTCTGAATCCAAGTTTTGTGTCTGAATCCATTGGAGGTTCTCATTTCTGGAGTGAAGAGTGTTAGGGGGCAACATACTTGGATTTACTTTGCTGTCCCCATTGTTTGTCTAAGTGTTGGTTCCTTAGACTGATGAAATCCTGAGCAGTTAAGAGAATGCAAATCCAGCATGTAAGTCGCAGGCACACTCAGATTTTCATTTGACCCTGCAGGCAGTTGGAGTCCAACTCCACCTCACTGTTATTACTACTGTTTCACATACCTGGGCAGAGTGCCTGGTCAGTGCCTGTTGATTGTAGAGCTTCTTTTTCTCTTGCACCTTCCATCATGGAGCTCACAGGCTGGTAGGAAGAGGGAAGGGAGCTCACATTTTGGACCATACTTTGTGTGTGTATACAGTTCAAATGTGTTATCTCATGAAGCAGAAGCTCTAGTGGAGAAGATTTCTTCAAATACAAAGCCAACGTAAACTAGCTTTGGGGGCAGAAAAGGGACTTAGCTTAGCTTAGTGTCTACTGTGCACCAGATGCTTGGCTTCCAACAGTCTTGTGGGGTCAGTGCTTTGCTCCCGGTTTCATAGATGATGGCTTATAGTCCTTACTCAGGTCATGCAGCTAATGTGTGGCAGAGCGGGAAATTGACTTCCGCTCAGCATGCCTCCAAAGCCCGGCCTTCGCACATCATACTGTCTCCTGCATGCGCTTCTCTGGGCCTGATGCCCGCTCCACCCCACTGTGACCCAGGTAGCTAGTGGATGCCAGTGGCACGCCTTCCATGCCCTGACATGCGATCCTCTTGGGAACCACTCTCCAGCACTGATTTCCCTGCTCTCACGCACCTTGTCACTCTTCCTCTCAACAGATACGAGAAAATGACCAGTGGGATGTACCTGGGGGAAATCGTGCGGCAGATCCTGATCGACTTGACCAAGCAGGGTCTCCTCTTCCGCGGCCACATTTCAGAACGTCTCCAGACCAGGGGCATCTTTGAAACCAAGTTCTTGTCTCAGATTGAAAGGTGACTCATGATCAGTTTCACTTGCTCCATGTAAAAGGCCCTATATTGGGACATGCTGCTGTCTCACCAGGCTCTAGCAGATTTGAAATCTAAAAATAGAGAGTAAGGGCCTGGCTGGGCAGAGGGTTGCCTCCTGGGGCTACTCCCTCTCTCCAGCTACATCAGTACTACAGCATCCAGCTGAGGAGCCAGAAGCCTGTCTGGGCCCCTAGATTCCTAAATGGTTACAGAAGAGTTAGGTTAGGTTAAAAAATGATCCTCTTCTGGGACTTCCCTGGTGGTCTGGTGGCTAAGCCTCTATGCTCCCAGTGCCAGGGGCCTGGGTTCCATCCCTGGTCAGAAAACTAAATCCCACATGCTGCAACTAAAACCCAGTGCAGCCAAGTAAATAATAAAAAAAAGATCCGCTTTTGATTCTGGAAAGATGATGTGCTCATACTTTAAAGATGATGGGACTTCCTGGGGGTGACAGGCTTTCTCGAATCTCAGCTTCTAAGGCATCCTGCTCCAACCTTGGCTTTTCTGGGACCATTTCTTCTACTCAGGCACCTAGGGATGGGGGACTGTGAGTCCTGAGGAGCAGGTTCCAGGGCCCCAGCAATAGCTCTTGACATCCTGCTCTGCTTGCTGGCAGCGACCGGCTGGCCCTCCTCCAGGTCAGGAGGATCCTGCAGCAGCTCGGCCTGGACAGCACATGTGAGGATAGCATCGTGGTGAAGGAGGTGTGCGGTGCTGTGTCCCGGCGGGCGGCCCAGCTTTATGGTGCTGGCCTGGCTGCCATCGTGGAGAAGAGGAGGGAAGACCAGGGACTTGAGCACGTGAGGATCACCGTGGGTGTGGACGGCACCCTGTACAAGCTGCACCCACAGTGAGTGCTCCAGAGACTCAGGGCTGGGGGCTGAGGCTGAATGTGGAGCCGTTTGGGGCTGACGGACAAAGTGGCTCTGCTTCCTAGTGCTGTGATGTGGGAGTGTTCACCACTCTCCCTAAACCCCAGGCTCTTCTTCTGTATCAGGCAGGCAGAAATAATCTCGAGGACTGGGTGAGTTCATACATGTAAAGGGCTTTACACAGTCCTCGGGTGGCGCTAGTGGAACCCACCTGCCAGTGCAGGAGACATAAGAGACATGGGTTCGATTTGTGGGTCAGAAAGATCCCTGGAGGAGGGCACGGCAGCCCACTCCAGTATTCTTGCCTGGAGAATCCCATGGACAGAGGAGCCTGGCGGGCTACAGTCCATAGGGTCACAAAGAATCAGATATGACTGAAGCAACTTAGCACACATGCAGTAAATACAAGTGGTTGTCATTAACACAGTCCAACCTGACCTCAAAGGGAGCAATGAGAACTGAGTATTTTGCACATCACAGAGAGTGTGTCAAGTATGAGCTCAGAATCAGCAGGCAGAAGGATGAAGAGTGAATTTGAATCCTGGCTCCACTGCTTAGAAGCTGGGAGGCCCAAGGCCAGTTTCTTACCCTCTTTGACCCTAGTTCTTTATGTGTAAAAGGATGATAAAAATCGTACCTACCTCATAGGTTGTCAGGAGAATTAAGTTAAACAGTGTCTGTAGACTGTGACAGATTACAAAGACGGCAATAATGACAGCTTTTATTTTTATTTAATGTTTTACATTTTATCTTGGTAGATGAAGAAAGGTATTAGCCAGCTTGTAAAAAATTCTAATCATGCTGAAATAAACATTAGTACTGTAGTCCTTGATGCTTAGCCCTTCCTATGATGCTGACTAATTATCCAGGATAACTGACTGATATCTTTTCTTGATTCTCCCCTTGAGGTCACATATTTTTGCTGTGATTCCTCCAAGCCTCTTCCTTTGAACCTGACCAAAGGACAAAAACCATATGTTCATTTCAATAGGTGCAGACAAAACTTTTGATAAAATCTAGCACAACAGACTGGTTCCAAATAGAAAAAGGAGTACATCAAGGCTGTGTATTGTCACCCTGCTTATTTAACTTATATGCAGAGTACATCATGCGAATTGCTGGGCTGGATGAAGCACCAGTTGGAATCAAGATTGCTGGGAGAAATATCAATAACCTCAGATATGCAGATGACACCACACTTATGGCAGAAAGTGAAGAAGAAATAAAGAGCCTCTTGATGAAAGTGAAAGAGGAGAGTGAAAAAGTTGGCTTAAAGCTCAACATTCAGAAAACTAAGATCATGGCATCTGGTCCTATCACTTCATGGCAAATAGATGGGGAAACAGTGGAAACCGTGTCAGATTTTTATTTTTGGGGGCTCCAGAATCACTGCAGATGGTGACTGCAGCCATGAAATTAAAAGACGCTTACTCCTTGGAAGGAAAGTTATGACCAACCTAGACAGCATATTAAAAAGCAGAGAGATTACTTTGCCAACAAAGGTCTGTCTAGTCAAAGCTGTGTTTTTTCCAGTAGTCATGTATGGATCTGAGAGTTGGACTATAAAGAAAGCTGAGCACCAAAGAATTGATGCTTTTGAACTGTGGTATTGGAGAAGACTTCTTGAGAGTCCCTTGGACTGCAAGGAGATCTAACCAGTCCATCCTAAATGAAATCAGTCCTGAATATTCATTGGAAGGACTGATACTGAAGTTGAAACTCCAATACTTTGGCCACCTGATGTGAAGAGCTTACTCATTTGAAAAAACTGTGATGCTGGGAAAGATTGAAGGCAGAAAGAGAAGGGGACAGCAGAGGATGAGATGGTTGGATGGCATCACTGACTCAATGGACATGTTTGAGTAAACTCCAGGAGTTAGTGATGGACAGAGAGGCCTGGCATGCTGCAGTCCATGGGGTCGCAAAGAGTCAACACGACTGAGCGACTGAACTGAATTGAGCACCTTTTATGATAAGAGCACTCAACAAACTAGGAATAAAGGAACTCCTTCAACCTGATAAAAGCATCTGTGAAAAATGCACAGCTAATGCCCTACTTACTGGGGAAGCACTGGATGGATGATTTCACCGTAAAATTAGGAACAAGACAAGGATATCCACTCTTGCCGCTGTTCTTCAACATTGTACTGCTTCTAACACTGCCTACAGATGATTGTGTGGTTTTTGTCTCTCAGTCAAGTCTTTATTTAAGGGAGAGGCTTATAGGATCCAGGTCAAAAAATTATGTGACCTCAAAGGGAGAATCAAGCGTAAGTCTAGACAGGCAGTTAGGCAAGAAAAAGAACTAAAAGGCATCCATATTGGAAAAGCAAAACTATAACTATCTTTGTTTGCAGATGATATGATTTTGTATATAGAAATCCTAAGGAATCCACAAAAAACTATTGGAACTAAGAAACAAATTCAGTCACGTTTCAGGATGTAAGATCAGTATATAAAAATCAACTGCATCTCTATGCATCAACAGTGAGTAATCTGAAAATGAAATTAAGAAAACAATTCCATTTCAGTAGCATCAAAAAGAATAAAATACTTAACAATAAATTAACAAAAGAGGTATAAGACTTGTACACTGAAAACTACAAAACATTGTTGAAATTAAGAAAGACCTAAATAAATGGAAAGATATCCTATGCTAGCGGACTGAAAGCCTTAATGTTGTTAAGGGAACAACTTGCCATCTTTTTTTCTAACTGCAGTATAGTTGACATGCAATATTATATTAGTTTTAGGTATATAACATAGTTATTTGATATTTATATACGTTGCAAATTGATCACCACCGTAAGTCTAGTAACCATCTGTGACTGTTTAAAGTTATTGCAATCTTATTGACTATATTTTCCATGTTGTACGTTACATCCCCCTAACATACTTGCTTTATAACTGAAGGTTTGTACCTTTTAGTACCCTTTATCTGTTTGGCCTGATCCTCTAGGCCCCTCCCTTCTGACCACCTGTGTCGTTTGTTTGTTCTCTGTGTCCGTAGCTCTGTTTCTGTTTTGTTTTGTTTGTTCATTTGTTTCGTTTTGTTTTTTTGTTTCACATATAAGTGAAATCGTGCTGTATGTCTTTCTTTCTTTGACTTACTTCACTTAGCATAATCCCCTCTAGATCCATGCATCTTTTTGCAAATGGCAAGATTTCATCCTTTTTGTGACTAATGTGCCGTTGTGTGTATATGTGTGTGTGTGTGTATCATATCATATTTCTTTATCCATTCATCTATTGATGGGCACTTGGGTTGCTCCCATATTTTGGCTATTGTAAATAATGCTGCAATGACCATAGGAATACGTGTATCTTTTCTATTTAGCGTTTTGTTTTCTTTGGATGAATATCCAGAAGTGGAAATTAGTGGATCATGTGCTGGTTCTACTTTTAAATTTTTGAAGACCCTCCATCCGGTTTTCTGTAATGGCTATGCAAGTTTACATTCTCACCATCAGCTGATGGATGGATAAACAAAACGTGGTGCATCTATACAGTGGAGCATTACTTATAAAAAGGCACGAACTACTGGTACATGCTACAGTTAAATGCCAACGATGTTTCCCCTTTCTCTTTTTCTATAGCTTTTCTCGGATACTGCGGGAAACTGTGAAAGAACTAGCTCCTCAATGTGATGTGATGTTCATGCTGTCAGAAGATGGGAGCGGAAAGGGAGCAGCTCTGATCACTGCTGTGGCCAAGAGGTTACAGCAGGCACAAAGGGAGCACTAGGAGCCCCCTGGGGTTGGGCCTGGTGTTCTTTGGCTACTGACCAGCCTTTCCTCTGGCAGACGAGTTAATCAGAGACCAACACGCAAACTTCTGGCTGGCTTCGCCTTTTGGATGGCCAAACGAGAACCCCAGGTTCTTGCGTACTCTTAGAATTTCGTTACTGGCTTTCAGCAGCATGAAATGACTCTCTATTTGCCATCTTTGTACCAAAGATGAGCCAACTTGTAAAACCAAAGCATTGGTCCCGAGAGATTCCATTTCAGCAAATTTCTCATTTGAGACCTAAGCTGTTAATTTTCTGTGGCTTAGTGTCCTGTGGCTGCTGGACTTGGAAGCAAATACACACTCAGCCCAGGTGGCCTGGCTGGCTGAATTCCTTATGGGGATGCTTCAGTCATGGTTTGTAGCAGATTGGGCCATCTACTGGGAATGCACATTTCAGAGGGATAGGGGCTCACGTAATTACCTGGAGATCTAATCTAACTTGTCGTGTTGACTTCAAGCATGAAGTGAGAACAAAACTTTGGAGTATTCAGCCCCAGGATGAAATCATCATCCCAGGATGATTGTCAGGGATCTCCATAGGAAACTCTTCATGCTTAAAGTGAGTTATATCAGCGCCCTGTAGGATTTGTTTCTCAATACATGTGAGTGACAGGGAGGGTGCTGTTCGGGGCACCTGTTAATCATTGTACAGATGGCTTGTGCCACTGCTGATGATAGCTTTTTAAAGGACTATCAGGTATATGAAATCCAGTAAAAGAAAAAATATTTGATTTCCCAAGAATCTTTGAATGAAGTTTTAATAGTTCATCTGGGAATGAAATGATTTCATCACTTGGGAACTCCATGCTCTGTTGGTGGAAGAAGAGACACATAGAGTCACAAGTTGTGGTTTAAACTCTCTCCTTTAAACTCCTTACCAACAAGGAGAAAATATATGGACTATTGTCTATAATATCTTTAACAAATTATCTGAATTTGATTTGAATGAATACTGCCTGTGACCAGGGTGTTTATCCTATGACCCTACAGCTCTTGCTTTTGAACAGCAGGAGTTGACCAGAAGTTTTGTCTTCCAAACTGACCCCTACCTCTCTGGAACTTGGCCCCTCCCACATGCTCCATCTGTCTCTATTTCTACCCTCCCGAACTAAGAGGAACTGGCCTGTCCTTGACCTTTTTCCCACTGGATGTCCTCTCTCTTTCGCTTTCTATTCATTTAATTCCCTGCTCCCATTCTCTAAACCACCTGTAACCTTCTACCTTGTCACAGAGTTATCTGTACACGTCTCTTATCAGGCCTGGTAGATTCTAAGTGCTTTGTTAGATACATTTTTGTTCTGGCCCAGGGAACCCAGCACTGTGCCATTCCTATTAAATATTTCCTAGATAGAGGCATGATCGAAATAAAGTCTTCCAAGAAATTTTTCTTAGAAAAAATGTAGGCCATTATCATGGGTAACAAACTGAATAGAGTGATATTTGATATTCCGGATCATCCAGGTTGATTTATTTCATGTACTTAACGGTGCTAATTGTCTCCATTTGCTAAAGCAAGACATTCAAACAGATAGAATGGAGGAGGCTGGAGGGAGGGAAGAGAGAGTCTAGTTGAGGCTGGGAACAGATGAGCGAGTTCCCTAGGAAATATTTTTTCACACGTTTATGAAATAGGTATGGAGATACTGCTGTAGGTTTACAGGTTCTAGTTACCAAAATGAACTTTTTTTTTGCATTGGCATTCTACCTCTCCTCAAGGATATTGTGTGGGTTTGTTAAAATTATATTTTTGTATTTTGAGGTTATACCTCCTTGGGGAAATGTTTCACCTTAACAGATTTTGCTTAGTTAGCCCCAGACCTTGTTGTCCTTATTATCCTTTCCCCAGTTCTGCTATTCCTAAGATAACCCCGGCTCCAAGTCCCTTTCTCTCCTGATTCTGCTGGGGTTTCTCCCTTTGCCATCCTGCCTGGGTGGATGACCTGGCCCAGAGATTCAGGGATTTGTACCACCACATTCTCCCACCACCTGGTCTTTCAGCACACGTTTGGCAGGTTCGAAATCACCTGGCCTACTTGTCTCTCGGGTTGGTTTCTTGCGAGGAAGAGAAGCCCCAAGGTATCTAGGCAACATTCTGACTAACTGATAGCATCATAGAATCCTTGAACCAAAACAGAACTGCAGAGAGGGCAGATAGCCTTTTTGCTGTCTTCAGACAGGCCGGCCCCAGAAACACACGGGGCAATGGAGGGCTAACTTCTCACAGTTTACTAGGCAGGACCAGCAACCACACAACAAGGTAAACTGTCCTCACGCAACCCCACAGGCTTGTCCTGTTAGGAAAGACATCGTTGTCTACGTTTTCTACCTCGTGGTGACTTTCCTAGGACCCTTTTGTCCAGAAACAACTGATGAATATAGGTGTAAGAACTAGAGATTCCTCATGACTATGACCCCAGAACTAATGGGGTCATTCCCACTTTCTCTCATCAGAAATCCTGTTTTCCCTCCTTTCCATGAGATGGAATGGGTGCTCCATGAGAATAAGGAGTTGGGTTTCATTTTTCCTGTTGTCCCCAGAGCCTGCCACAGTGGCTGGCATTGAGGACCATTGGACAGTTCTCTAAATGAACAAATGAATGGATGCTCAAACAAGCATGTGAATGAATTTTTGCTCTCCTTTGAATCACTCCATTCTTCTACCCCACCCAATGGGACTTGAGCCTTACACAAAATAGATACTCTACAAATGATAGCTCAACAAGTGCTGAGCCCTGTTCTAGGCACTGAGGAGCCAACGAAATAGAAGGTACCACTCCTGCTTCGTGAGGACTCACAGGCTACCAGGGAAGGGAAGGTATATGAATGTAGGTGATACAATATGGTAAACAGGAATAAGGTGAACACGCAGTTCATGACCATGCGCTGTATCCTTTAGGCAAGGAACTAAGGAACTCAGCCTGTGTGTGCGCAAGCATGTGTGTGAACGTGTCCATAAACCCCTTTGGCAATCATGAGAAATCTATGGACCCTTTCTCAGAATGTTTTTAAATGCATTAAATACCTAGGATTACAAAGGAAGTCAGTGGTAGTGAATTACAGTTATTAGAATATTACAGGGGTGGTGTATTAATGGACATGCTTATTGTTAATGCATTCTATGACAAACCTAATAACAATCGTAGTCTTCCCGATGAGTGTAAACAGTATTTTGAGACATTTGCAACAATAGCTCGTATATGAAAATGTCCGTGGTTTTCACTGGAAAGTTACAGGTGCAGCTGTTGCCCATATTCGTAATGGAAGGAAAGGCTAACTTTTAACTAGAAATGATTAACATAAAGTTGAAACCCTTTCCCAAAGAAGTTTATGAACTCCTTGCTTTGAGAGTCATTGAACCCTCCACCCCCCACACCTCACCATGGGGTCCAGGTTAATACTCTCTGATCAAAATAGAACTGGTGCTTACTTAGGGATAACATATTAGATGGCAAAGAGGCAGTGTGGTTTGGATTCAGAAGAACTAGGCATGCTATTTAAACTTCCCAGGCTTCAACTTCCTCATGTGAGAAAGGAGAATAATATAACAGCCTAACACAGCTGTGTGAGCAACACAAGCTGAACATGTGGACTTGTGGATAAGCTATAAGTCATTTGTACACATGTGAGGTGGTTGTGTTATGGTCGTTACGGGCATCTTATCAGGGGTGTGATCAACTCAAATGTCAGCATTAAGGTCCTTCAGAGCCCATTGTCTGGACATATAAATGGCTGCTGCTGCTAAGTCGCTTCAGTCATGTCCGACTCTGTGCAACCCCATAAACGGCAGCCCACCAGGCTCGCCAACCCCTGGGATTCTCCAGGCAAGAACACTGGAGTGGGTTGCCATTGCCTTCTCCAATGCAGGAAAGTGAAAAGTGAAAGTGAAGTCGCTCAGTCATGTCCGACTCTTAACTACACCATGGACTGCAGCCTACCAGGCTCCTCCGTCCATGGGATTTTCCAAGCAAGAGTACTGGAGTGGGGTGCCATTACCTTCTCCAAGACTGGCAATTGAAGCAAATGCATTTCTCACAACCCCTTCCTTCCATCTCTACTGTCTTGTTATTCCCTCTCTTGCCATTTCACAGCTGAAATTCCTAGTGAACCATATTTTATTATAGAAAGCAGGGGATTTGGGAGAAAATATTTGGGAAAATAATAGAGGAATCTGGTACCTCATATTTAGGGTGAAATAAGAGGTGATTAGAGTAAAAGTAGGACAAGATAAGAATCGGACAGGACTGAGCGACTTCACTTTCACTTTTCATTTTCATGCTTTGGAGCCGGAAATGGCAACCCACTCCAGTGTTCTTGCCTGGAGAATCCCAGGGATGGGGGAGCCTGGTGGGCTACCATCTATGGGGTCGCACAGAGTCGGACACGACTGAAGCGACTTAGCAGCAGCAGCAGCAGCGGAGTAAAAGAGTTGGGTTATTTTCTGCTCCAGTCAGGGAAGGAATGAAGCTTGGGAGAAAGTGAAAATACAAAAACTCTTCCAGTTTTTTTTTTTTCCCTTTCATTTTTTGTTTTTCTAATGAGAAAGAGAGAGAGAGAGGACTAAAGGTAGGTTATTGACAACCTCAGGAATCAGAATGGCTTGAGGGATTGACCTCGAGAGCAGGGATGGATTAACAGCTGCAAGGTCTGCAGTTCACGTCATGATCTGAATGTGACCCAGTTCCTATTGAGTCATCTGTGGTAGCTCACATGGTCTCAAGAGGCCTTTCACAAGGTATGTTCTAAGTTTGACTGGATATCCCCAAGTTCACTAGTCCCTGGAGTCAGTCGCTGTTTCCTTTAATACTTGAATGAAATGGCTTATTTCTCTATACTTATTTCCAGATACTGCAGAAAGCTCTGTCCCCCAGCCCTAGTATTTCAGCAGTTCCTAATGGGAATGCTTATATCTTCCCCACTCATCTCAGCTGATCTCACAATTCCTACAGCGGCTGCCTCTCTCTGTGTTTTGCCTAATCTGTGGGACTGTCCCTTTTTGATTCCCCAAAACACCATTAACTCAAGGCCAGTGACTGGAACACACTTAGCTAAATATTTGGGGCCTGTGGAGGGGGACTCCATCACAGAATAGGAAACAATTAATTAATTAATTGATGGCATAAGATGGCAGACTAGAAGGACATGTGCTCATTTTCTCCTGCGAGAACTCCAAAACTACAACTTATTGCTGAACAACCATCGACTGGAGAATGTTGGGTCCCACCAAAAAAAGATACCCCATGTCCAAGGGCAAAGGAGAATCCCCAGCAAGACAGGAGGGGTGAAATCCCATTTAGAATCAAACCCCTTACCCACCAGAGACACTAGGAGGGCTCAAACAAACCTTGTGCCCTCCAGGAACCAGAAACCCTACAGAGACTGAGCCAGGACTGTGTTTGAGTGTCTTCTGCAAAGGTAGAGGGCAGTAGTGGCCTACCTCAGGGGCAGAGACTCTGGGTGCAGCAGACTTGGGTATGGCATAAGTCCCCTTGGAGGAGGTCACCATTAACCCCACCATGGAGCTGCCAGAACTTACACAGGACTGGATAAACAGACTCTTGGAGGGCACAAACCAGAACCTTGTACACACTAGGACCCAGGAGAAAGGAGCAGTGACCCCACAAGAGACTGACCCAGACTTGCCCGTGAATGTCCAGGAGTCTCTGCCAGAGGCATGGGTCAACGATGGACTGCTGCAGGGCCGGGGGCACTGAGTGCAGCAGTGCATGCAGGGGACCTTTTGAAAGTTGCCATCATCTTCATCACCTCCATCACAGTTTGGCCTTAGATCAAACAACAGGGAGGGAACACAGCCTCACCTGTCAAAAGAAAATTGTATTAAAGATTTACTGAGCATGGCCCTGCCCATCAGAACAAGACCCAGTTTCCCCCTCAGTGAGTCTCTCCCATCAGGAAGCTTCCATGAGCCTCTTATCCTTCTCCATCAAAGGGAAGACAGGATGAAAACCATAATCACAGAAAACTAACCAAACTGATCACATGGACCATAGCCTTGTCTAACTCAATGAAACTATGAGCCATGCCATGTAGGGCCACCCATGATGGATGGGTCAAGGTGGAGAGTTCTGACAAAACATGCTCCACTGGAGAAGGGAATGGCAAACCACTTCAGTATTCTTGCCTTGAGAACCCTGTGAACAGCATGAAAAGGCAAAAAAGATAGGACACTGAAAGAGGAACTCCCCAGGTCGTTAGTTCCCAAATATGCTACTGGAGATCAGTGGAGAAATAACTCCAGAAAGAAGGAAGAGAGAGAGCCAAAGCAAAAACAACACCCAGCTGTGGATGTGACTGGTGATGGAAGTAAAGTCTGATGCTATAAAAACCAATATTGCATAGGAACCTGGAATGTTAAGTCCAAGAATCAAGGCAAATTGGAAGTGGTCAAACAGGAGATGGCAAGAGTGAACATTGACATTCTAGGAATCAGTGAACTAAAATGGACTGGAATAGATGAATTTAACTCAGATGATCATTAAGATCATGACATCCGGTCCCATCACTTCATGGCAAATAGATGGGGAGACAGTGGAAACAGTGGCTGACTTTATTGGGGGGGGGGCTCCAAAATCACTGCAGATGGTGACTGCAGCCATAGAATTAAAAGACACTTGTTCTTTGGAAGGAAAGTTATGACCAACCTAGACAGCATATTAAAAAGCAGAGATATTAGTTTTCCAACAAAGGTATGCCTAGTCAAAGCTATGGTTTTTCCAGTAGTCATGTATGGATGTGAGAGTCAGACTATAAAGAAAACTGAGCACCGAAGAATTGATGCTTTTGAACTGTGGTGTTGGAGAAGACTCTTCAGAGTGTCTTGGACTGCAAGGAGATCCAACTAGTCAATCCTAACGGAAATCAGTCCTGAATATTCATTGGAAGGACTGATGTTAAAGCTGAAACTCCAATACTTTAGCCACCTGATGCAAAGAACTGGCTCATTGGAAAAGACCTTGATGCTGGGAAAGATTGAAGGCAGGAGAAGGGGACAACAGAGGATGAGATGGTTGGATGACCTAACTGACTCGATGGACATGCCTGTAAAGTCTGGAAGTTGGTGATGGACAGGGAGGACTGGCTGCAATCCACGGGGTCGCAAAGAGTTGGACACGACTGAGCAACTAAGCTGAACTGAACTAATTAATTAATTATTTGGCTATAACACACAGCTTGCAGGATCTTAGTTCCCTGACCAGGGGCTGAACCCTGACCCTGGCAGCAAGAGCACTGAGTCCTAACCACAGGACCACCAGGGAAATCCCAGGAAAAATTAAATATGAATATCAAAGTTCTATCACCATCTCTGCCCTAGAGAATTTCTCACCAGCCATCTTTCTTCATAGGCTCTGCTGGCTACATGTTTCATGGATTCTTCCCACTTCCTCTGGAGACTTCTTTCTCCCCTTTTCTTAATCCTGGACTCCTCCATAAAGTGAAAACTTTCTATAATTTTTTTTTTTAAACAGAGTAAGTGATTTCTCCTGTGGTCTCCACCCACTTCTAGGACAGCCCAAGGAACCTCACCTTTCCCAACCAAAAAGACCCATTGAGGTGTTTGAATAAAAAGGACTTTTCTCCCTAAAATGAAATCATTCTGCTCTCCTAGAGTCAAGTTACAAGTGCTTTTTCTTGACATAAGTAAACTGCATCTATTTAAAATATATAATTTGATATAATCTGATGACCCATTACTAAACTTTAGACAATGAACATTATCATTACCAACAAAACTTTCCTTGTGACCTTTTGTAATCTCTCTTTCCTATCCCTCTCTTCTCATCCTCATTTGAGTAACTACTGATTTGCTTTGTTTTTAAATAATTTCTTCTGCATTTGCTAGAATTTTATATAAATGGAAGCATTTGTTGTCGTTGTTCAGTTGCTCAGTCATGTCCGACTCTTTGCGACCACATGGAAGGCAGCACGCCAGATTCCCTGTCCATCATCTCCTGGAGCTTGCTCAAACGCGTGTCCACTGAGTTGGTGACACCATCCAACCATCTTGTCCTTCACTGTCCCCTTCTCCTCATGTAGTTTTAGACATCTATTGATGTATCTTAATTTTTTTCTCAATTACTTACAATAATGAGTATCACCTATTAATTTAATAATATTACACCATCCCTGCAACACTGCCATAGACTCATCTTAGTCATGGTTTATTACCATTTTTTATAACTATTGAATTTGATTTGCTAACATTTTATTTAGAAATCATGCATCTTTCCAAGTGGAATGAGCTTATAATCTTTCTTTTTCATATTGTCATTGTCTTGTTTTTGTAAGGTTATACTAGTCTCATAGAAAGAGTTTTTATTTTCTGGAAGAGTTAATTGAAAGTTTTGTGAAACCCACCTATAAAGCCATATTAACTACTTCTTCAATTATTTTGAATAATTAGACTATCTAGGCTTGCCATTTTTTCTTGAATCAAGTTTGTAGATTATATTTTTCCAAGAATTTATCTATTTTGTCTTATTTTTCAAATATATTTGCATAATTTTTTTGATTTATGTAATTCATATGACATAAAATGCACCAGTTTAAAGTGTAAAATTCAGTGGTTTTTAGACTATTAACAAGTTGTGAGACCATCACCACTATCTAATCCCAGAACATTTCCATCACCCTAAAAACTACTCTCTGTGGATTTGCCTATTTTGAAAATTTCATATCATGGAATCACACAATATGTGCCCTCATGGGTCTAACTTCTCTCAACATAATGTTTTCAAGGTATTTATCCATACTATAGCATGTATCAGAACCCATTCCTGTTAAATGCCAAATAATTTTGTTTATCGGTTCATAAGTTGATGGACCTATGCTTGTTCCTACCTTTGACTATTAGAAACAATACTACTATGAACATTTTAAAATAAGTTCTTGTGTGAACATATGATTTTGAATCTCTCAGACATATATCTAGGGTGCAACTGCTGGGCCAAATGATAATTCTGTGCTAACTTTTTGAGGAACTTTCAAATTGTTTCCCAAAGCGACTACATCATTCACATTCCCAAGACAGCGAGCTGTGCGTGTGTGTGTGGTGTGGCATCACACCGCCCGTCCTCACCAACACTTGTTAGTGTCCGTCTTTTTGTTTATAGTCATCCTGGTTGGTATGAAGCAATACCTCACCATGGTTTAGGTTTTCATTTCCCTAGTGACTAATGATATTGAGCATCTTATTATGTGCTCTTGGGCTATTTATCTATCTTCTTTGGAGTCATGTCTACTAAAATCCTTAGCCCATTAAAAAAAAAAAGAGGTTATTTCTCTCTTTGTTGTTGAGTTTTAAGTGTTCTATATATTCAGATGTATGGTTGACAAATAATTTCTCTCATTTTGGTGAGTTATCTTTTCATTTTCTTGATAGTGTCCTTTGAAGCAAATAACATAAATGATTTTATTATTTCTTCTGTTCTGCTTTTGATGTTATGTCTTGAAAACCACTTCTTAACCCAAAGCCAAGAAGATTTACCCTTCTGTTTTCTTTTGTAAATTTTACCTAATTTGCCTTAACTCTACTCAGTGAATTCTTTTTCCTCCTTTCTCTCTTCCTTTCTTTCTTCCTTTCCTTCTTTTTGTTTTCTTTTTTTACAAAATATTATATGAAAAAAATGCTTATCACAGGACTTGCAAAGGGTAGTGCACAATAAGTTATCATTCAGATGGGTTAAGAGAAAATGTTTTTTGTTATTTTTACATTGATTTCTAGTTTTATTGGGTAGTGAAAATAGAATGTCTTTATGGCAACATAAAACAAATTGATATTTATAAAAAATTTATTGACATAATAGTGTTGTATTAGTTTCAGATGTATTACATGACTCTATATATGTACATATCGTAAAATGATTACCACAATAAGTTTAGTTAAAATTCTATCCACACAGAGTTAACAGTTTTTTCTTGTGATGAGAACTTCAAAAATTTAGTCTTCGTACCTTTCAAATATACAATACGACATTCTTAACTATAGTCATCATGTTGTACATTACATCCCCAGGAATTATTTATATCATAACTGGAAGTTGATCACCTTCACCTATTTTGCCCATCCCTTATGCCTCATGTTTTGTAACCACACAAAGGTGGTATCTATGAGTTTTTAAGATTCTACACATAATTGAGGTCATATTGTACTTGTCTCTCTCTATCTGATTTATTTAGCTTAGCATAATGCCCTCAAGGTCCATCCATGTTGTCACAAATGGCAGGGTTTCTTTCTTTTTTATGGCTGAGTAAGATTCCATTCAATATACATGAATACCACATTTTCCTTATCCATTCATCAACTGATGGGCTCTTAATTTCTATGCCTTGGCTGTTGTAAATAATGCTGCAATGAATATGAAAGTGCAGATTATCTTTTCAAGATAGTGATTTCATCTCCTTCAGATAACTGCAGAGGAGGAGAATTGCTGATTCATGTAGCATTCCTATTTTCAATTTTTTGAGGAATCTCCATATTGTTTTTCCTAGTAGCTGAACTGATTTATATTCCCATCAACAATGCACAAAGATTCCCTTTTCTCCATATTCTTTCCATCTTGTTTTTTTTGGTGGATGGGGAAGAATGAGGGCAGGAGGAAAAGGAGGCAGAGGATGAGATGGTTGGATGGCATCATCGAATCAATGGACATGAGTTTGAGCAAACTCTGGGAGATGGAAGGACAGGAAAGCCTGACATACTGCAATCCACAGGGTCGCAAAGAGGCAGTCATGACTGAATGACTGCACAACAAGCCTACATATTACCCTATATCTAGCTTTTTTGGCTTAACAATACATCATGGATAACTATTATGATTTATGTCTTTTTATTTTTTTGGTAGCTCCTTATAAGCTTAAATGAAATAACACTCACAGCTACCCCAGCACTGATAAAAAAACAGTATGTTTTACAGTGAACTATGGAGGGACAGGGGATAGTGCTGGGCACAAAAATAAATCTGAAGGAGCAGAGGAAAGGAGGTTGACATTTCCCAGAGAAACTGATATGTTTGACCCATGTCCCAGGTCAAATCTATCTTCTTGGAACCACCTAGCAGTTCCTCTGACACCTAGAGCACTTAGTGCAAAGCTCACTGCTCAGGTGGCTGTGTGGCTCATTTTTAGATATGTGCATGCTTAATCTGTTCTATCACTTTGCTTTTTCATACTGTTCATGGGGTTCTCAAGGCAAGAATACTGAAGTGGTTTGCCATTCCCTTCTCTGGTGGACCACATTCTATCAGACCTCTCCACCATGAGCCGTCCATCTTGGGTGGCCCCACAGGCATGGCTTAGTTTCATTGAGTTAGAAAAGGCTGTGGTCCATGTGATCAGATTGGCTAGTTTTCTGTGATTATGGTTTCAGTGTGTCTGCCCTCCGATGCCCTCTCACTTAGGTTTCTCTTACCTAGGATGTGGGGTATCTCTTCACGGCTGCTCCAGCAAAGCGCAGCCGCTGCTCCTTACCTTGGATGAGGTCACCCCTTCTGACCTTGAATGTGGAGTAGCTCCTCTTGGCCCTCCTGAACCTGTGCAGCTACTGCTCCTTGGATGTGGGGTTCCTCCTCTCAGCCACCGCCCCGATCTTGGGCATAGGATAGCTCCTCTCAGCCTGTGCCGTTAGCCTTTTAGAACTAACACCCAAAAAAGATGTCCTTTTCATTATAAGGGACTGGAATGCAAAAGTAGGAAGTCAAAAAACACCTGGAGTAACAGGCAAATTTGGTCTTGGAATACGGAATGAAGCAGGGCAAAGGCTAATAGAGTTTTGCCAAGAGAACGCACTGGTCATAGCAAACACCCTCTTCCAACAACACAGGAAACAACTCTACACATGGACATCACCAAATGGTCAACACTGAAAGCAGATTGATTACATTCTTTGCAGCCAAAGATGGAGAAGCTCTATACTGTCAGCAAAAACAAGACCAGGAGCTGACTGTGGCTCAGATCATGAACTCCTTATTGCCAAATTCAGACTTAAATTGAAGAAAGTAGGGAAAACCACTAGACCATTCAGGTATGACCTAAATCAAATCCCTTATGATTATACAGTGGAAGTGAGAAATAGATTTAAGGGCCTAGATCTGATAGACAGAGTGCCTGATGAACTATGGATGGAGGTTCATGACATTGTACAGGAGACAGGGATTAAGACTATCCCCATGGAAAAGAAATGCAAAAAAGCAAAATGGCTGTCTGGGGAGGCCTTACAAATAGCTGTGAAATTAAGAGAAGTGAAAAGCAAAGGAGAAAAGGAAAGATATTCCCATTTGAATGTAGAGTTCCAAAGGATAGCAAGGAGAGATAAGAAAGCCTTCCTCTGCGATCAATGCAAAGAAATAGAGGAAAACACCAGAATGGGAAAGACTAGAGATCTCTTCAAGAAAATTAGAGATACCAAGGGAACATTTCATGCAAGGTGGGCTCAATAAAGGACAGAAATGGTATGGACCTAACAGAAGCAGAGGATATTAAGAAGGGGTGGCGAGGATACACAGAAGAATTGTACAAAAAGATCTTCATGACCCAGATAATCACGATGGTGTGATCACTCACCTAGAGCCAGACATCCTGGAATGTGAAGTCAAGTGGGCCTTAGAAAGCATCACTATGAACAAAGTTAGTGGAGGTGATGGAATTCCAGTTGAGCTATTTCAAATCCTGAAAGATGATGCTGTGAAAGTGCTGTACTCAATATGCCAGCATATTTGGAAAACTCAGCAGTGGCCACAGGACTGGAAAAGGTCAGTTTTCATTCCAATCCCAAAGAAAGGCAATGCCAAAGAATGCTCAAACTACTGCACAATTGCATTCATCTCACACGCTAGTAGAGTAATGCTTAAAATTCTCCAAGCCAAGCTTCAGCAATACGTGAACCGTGAACTTCCAGATGTTCAAGCTGGTTTTAGGAAAGGCAGAGGAACCAGAGACCAAATTGCCATCACCCGCTGGATCATGGAAAAAGCAAGAGAGTTCCAGAAAAACATCTATTTCTGCTTTATTGTCTATGCTAAAGCCTTTGACTGTGTGGATCACAATAAACTGTGGAAAATTCTGAGAGAGATGGGAATACCAGACCACCTGACCTGCCTCTTGAGAAATCTGTATGCAGGTCAGGAAGCAACAGTTAGAACTGGACATGGAACAACAGACTGGTTCCAAATAGGAAAAGGAGTATGTCAAGGCTGTATATTGTCACTCTGCTTATTTAGCTTATATGCAGAGTACATCATGAGAAATGTTTAAGCAAAAGCTGGAATCAAGATTGCCAGGAGAAATATCAATCACCTCAGATATGCAGATGACACCACCCTTATGGCAGAAAGTGAAGAGGAACTAAAAAGCCTCTTGATGAAAGTGAAAGAGGAGAGTGATGAAGATCATGGCATCTGGTCCCATCACTTCATGGCAAATAGATGGGGAAACAGTGGAAACAGTGTCAGACTTTATTTTTGGGGGGGGCTCCAAAATCACTGCAAATGGTGATTGCAGCCATGAAATTAAAAGACACTTACTCCTTGGAAGGAAAGTTATGACCAACCTAGACAGCATATTAAAAAGCAGATATATTACTTTGCCAACAAAGGTCCATCTAGTCAAGGCTATGGTTTTTCCTGTGGTCATGTATGGATATGAGAGTTGGACTGTGAAGAAAGCTGAGCCCTGAAGAATTGTTGCTTTTGAACTGTGGTGTTGGAGAAGACTCTCACGAGTCCCTTGGACTGCAAGGAGATCCAACCTGTCCATCCTAAAGGAGACCAGTCCTGGGTGTTCATTGGAAGGACTGATGCTGAAGCTGAAACTCCAATACTTTGGCCACCTCATGCAAAGAGTTGACTCACTGGAAAATACCCTGATGCTGGGAGGGATTGGGGGCGGGAGGAGAAGGGGACGACAGAGGTTGAGATGGCTGGATGGCATCACGGACTCAGTGGACGTGAGTCTGAGTGGACTCCGGGAGTGGTGATGGACAGGGGGGCCTGGCGTGCTGCGGTTCACGGGGTTGCAGAGCCGGACACGACTGTGCGACTGGACTGAACCATTCTACCAGCTCTTCTGGTGCCTCAGAGTCTGGTCCGCCCTCCCACTCCCCACCACTCACCCATGCCCTTTCCCTCTTGTGTCTGATACACAAAAGGCAGCAGGTACTGGCTGAAACTGGAGATCCATCTGTCCTCTCAGAGAAGGCTGGAGCAATGTGGTCCGTCTCTGGGCCCCATATTCTAGTCTATCTAGATTTCTAAGTCTGTTAGTGAAGCCGGGGAATGCTTTTGGGGGAACACAGGGTGGACTGTCCTGGGACTGAAGCTTGGATCTAAATGGTTGGAGAGTGTCTGGAGTTTTGTACAAAGGATAATTGAATTGTGAATGGGCTGGGAGGTTATTGTGATAGCCCTGGTGCCCTGCGCCTCCAGGGGACTGGAAGCCTGTGGGAGCACATAGCTGGCATTTTTTCCTTGAGATTACGAAGCCTTTAGCTTCCTCTGGGTAGAGGCTTGAATTCAATGAACTGTTGTGATGGGATGTAGTCTTTTTCTTTCGGAAAAATGAAACAGAGATTTGGCTCCAGTTATTACGAGGTGGTGGGCAAATGAGCCGACTCTATGGCGTTTGGTGAAAAGCCAGTGTGAGAGCATGTAGTCACAGTTTTGTCCGGCATCATCAAGAGCACGGAGAAGCTGTGATTCCAGCCTCAGAGGAGGGAGCTTTTATCTCGATATGATTCTCCAAAGACCATCTTTATGCAAGAACTGTCAGAGCCCCATTTCATAGTAAGTTTCTTTTGATGCTTTATTTTGGTTGAAGATTTATTTTATATCCTCACTCAAGGACTGACATCATCTTCAGATAGTGGTGTTTGGAGAGCTTTCCCAGGCCTGGGAGGTGCTGAGTGTTGGTGGGATGACCAAGCTGAGAGGCTGATCCCTGTGTTGTATTCTAGGTTTCTGTCTGGCTCTCCCTGGGCTGATCATCTTTCTACCTTCTTCCTCATGTTGCGAAGGAAGTTGGGAGAGCATGAGAACGCAGGTTCAAAAGCGAATTTAAGTTCCTCTTTCACACACTGTCACGTTTCTGTTTCCCCAGCTCTTTTGTTAGCATCAGCTTTGGAGCAGAACTTGCCTAAAGTTCTCTTAGGTTTTTCAGCTTGGAGAAGAAATTGGGTAGTGCCCAACTGCAAGTTGATTGAGGAGGCTAGACTGGACTGGACGTGCAGAATGGTTAAATGAATGTGTGAATGAAGATACAATTGGTAGAATGTTATCAAGAACCTCAGATTGACACCAGAAACATGTTCTGAGGGATGTTTATTCCAGAAACTAAGTAGATCCTGGCTGTTGTGTAGTTAATACCCATAAGCATTGATAGTTTACATATACAGTCCTAGCCAGCCAAGTCATGAACGCAGGACTTGAAATAAACCACATGCTAGGTGTCATGGGAAGCTTGGGCCAGAGTTAGGAGTCAGATCCTTGTAACCTTTGTTGAACATTCTCCAGAATGTGAGCCAGTCTGCAAAGCCACCTTCATGTCAGTCAGCTCAGCTGAAAGGCACATGTACTTGTAATTGTCTCTATCATGTTCACGCTTGCTTTAATAAAAGCATTTATAACTCTGGGATCTTCTCCTATATTTCAGTTGGTCAATTATTATATCTTCACTAAGAACTTTAGATAAACGAGATTATCATCCTTGGGAGGTCATAGGAAAGAAGACTTCTTTGCAAGAATCCAGAGAACTAAGGTTGATGAAAGGAAGTCAAAAGGAGGCAGATTTGGGGGCTTCCCTGCTGGTCCAGTGGTTAAGAATCTACCTGCAGATGCAGGGAACATGGGTTTAATCCCTGCTCTAGGAAGTTCTCACATGCTGTGAGGCAGCTAAGCCTGTGTGCTGCAACTTCTGAGCCCAAGCTCTAGAGTTTGAGGGCTGCAACTACTGAAGCTCATGTGTGGCCTGGAGCCCAAGCTCCGCAATAAGAGAAGCCACCACAATGAGAAGCCTGTGCATCACAGTGAAGAGTAGCCCCCACTTGCCACAACTAGAGAAAACCTGCAGACAGCAACAAAGATCCAACACAGCCAAAAATAAAAATAAATCTTGTTTATTTTTTTAAAGAAAAAAGAAAAGGAGGCAGATTTCATCCCAGACATGATTAGCCATCAATGGAAAAGGCTACTTTAAAGGGTGGGGTATCACCTACCCAGATCTTGTCTTGAATGGGATTAAGAATAGGATATGATATGCCAAGTTCTTTCCAGTTTTCAAAGAATCTGATTTTACCTCCTGGAGTCTCATGTCTGGGGCAATGGACCTCAGACTTGCTAAAATGTTCGTATTTTATCCCCCATTCTCAACACCATCAAATCACTTGTCCCGTTTCTCTCTACAGCTGCAGATCCCTATCAGGCCTACTCTCAGAAGATTATCTGTGAATTCCTCTTCCATAGGGAACATGTGAGAAAGTGGGAGAGAACCAGAACCTATCATACTTTTAGTGGGTGAATCCACTTGACTGTCGGTATCTGGAACAGAGCTCTCCACTTCATCAGTTGCAGAATGGCATGGGGTCTTGTCGAACACAGATGGTTGGCTCTATCCTCAAAGTTTTCAGTTCAATAGTTCTGCAACAGGGCCTGAGAATGCACATTTTAAACAAGTTCCCAGACAATGCTGCTACCACTGGTCCAGGGAGAAGAATTTGAGAACCATTTGAGAACCCTAGAGGCCCAAGCCAGTCCACTCTCAGTAAGACCCAAATCTGGAGGGATAGATTAATAATCAGTTTTAGGGCACACCCTCCTCCTTCATCCTTCTCTCCTATTATTTCATCAAGATTCACTTCTCACTGGCTCAGAGGCCTCAGAGAAAACTCTGAGGACTTCCCTTGTGGTCTGGTGGTTAAGACTTCACCCTCCAACGCAGGGGATTCAAGTTCAATACCTGGTCAGAGAGCTAGGATCCCATATGCAAAAACCCAAAAATGTTAAACAGAAGCAATGTTGTATCAAATTCAATAATTTTAAAACGGTCCACAACAAAAAAATCTTTTTTTCTTTTTTAAAAAAAGAAAACTCTGACCCAGACCAATGTGTCCCAGATACAAAGTTTGTAATATGTGACTTTTAAAAAACTTTCTATTTTTATTTTTGGCCATGCTGCTCAGTTTATGGGATTTTAGTTCTCTGACCAGGGACTGAATCCATGCCTCAGCCATGAAAGCGCCAAGTTCTAATCACTGGATTGCCAGGGAATTTCTGACTTCTTTTCTAAGTTGCTTTATTATTTATTCTTTACAATTATACTACTGAAGTATTATTGATGTACAGTATTATATGTTA
The DNA here is from genome assembly GCF_016772045.2 of Ovis aries. Taxonomy (NCBI): domain Eukaryota; kingdom Metazoa; phylum Chordata; class Mammalia; order Artiodactyla; family Bovidae; genus Ovis; species Ovis aries. Next base: position 24,853,274 of record NC_056078.1, read on the forward strand.
CAGGTGTACAAAATAGTGATGTACCATTTTGAAAGGCTATACTCCATTCAAAGAAAGCCATTTAAATTTTTTTAAATTTTCTTTTGTTTTGGCCCCACGGTGTGGCATGTGGGATCTTAGTTCCTCAACCAGGGATTGAACCCTTGCCCTCAGCAGTGAAAATGCAGAGTTCTAACCACCAGAGCCAGGGAATTCCTTCATGTGATTTCTTAATTAATTTACCTCTCTTCCAGAGACTCTAAGCTCCATGAGGGCAGGATTTAAGCAAGAAAGAGGTGAAGGGACAGTAGTAGATTACTCAGGATTGTGAAAGAAGGTGGAAGAACAGGGGTTTTTGTCCAGAAAAGAAGGGCCTATTGATGGAAGGAGGAAAGAAGGAGGTGACCTGGGACAGTAACTAGGACTTTTGGCTCAGGTCTACCTCAGCTCAGCCTGGCACCAACAGATGAGGTTTGTGTGAGTGTGCCTGCTAAGTCGCTTCAGTAGTGTCTGACTCTTTGCAACCTGATGGACATGTAGCCCCCCAGGCTCTTCTGGTCATGGGATTCTCCAGGTAAAAATACTGGCATGGGTTGTCATTCTCTTCTCCAGGGAGTCTTCCCAATCCAGGGATCGAACCCACATCTCCTGCGGCTCTTGCATTGCAGGCAGATTCTTTACCGCTGAGCCACCAGGAAAGCCCAGATGAGGTTTACCTTCTCTATTTTTTCCACCAACCTGAGCATTTCATTTCTTCCCAGATTTAAAAACCTGAGTTGGTTCTACTAATTCTGAGCTACTTGCTAGCTCTAAGCCTCCGCTGCTGCACCCATAAAATGCAGAAGTCAAGCCCCAGGAAGGGAGAGATCTGCGTTCAAAAGCCAGCTCTGCTTTTTCCTGCTGTGTTTCCATGAGCATCTGACTCAGCTTCTCTAAGCTTCAGCTTCCCTAGGCATAAGGAAAAGGTTTCTACTTCCTGAGGCTGTTGGGAAGCCTCTGGAGTCGATACACAGGAAATCTTTAGCATAGTACCTGGCACAGTGAGGGCTCAGTGCACATGGGTTTCCACTGCCATTACGATCCTCACCATCCTCTTCACCACGGTCACCATTCCTGTCCTCCCCACCCAAGGCTTCTGTGAGATCCCAGTGGGACAAAGAACTTTATAACCATAAAGCATAACCATAATCTTGACCTCTGAATGTCAACGGCACCAAGGTCCCCAGCCCCTGCCCATAAGGCCATAGTAACATCCCTTCGTTGGAAACAAGGCCTGTGTCCTTCCGTCCTCAGGATGCTGGAGCAGCCTCTACGCCTTCCCGTCCTTTGGTGAGCCTTGATACAGTGACAAATGCATCTTTTGTCCCTTTCTGTTCTCAGGACTCCAACCAACCAACCGAAGAACTGTTACCCAGTGCATTGTTCCCAAGGAAGAAAAGAGCCAAACACCCACCCACACTTGCTTTGTGCCAAGAATCTCCAGTTGGGTTGCAAGGCAGCATATGTTGTCCTTTTGGAAAAATGAAAGTGAGACCAAGTGAAGAGCCAGCAGAGGTGTCTCAAGTCATCCCAAGGCAAGTGAGTGGGCGGTCAAAACCTGGTGGTCTGACTCTACCCGGAGCCACGCCCTCCCTGACCTTTGCATTAGACAGCTTCCTGTCCTGTGTAAAACAGGATGAGTAAAGAGATACTATGATCTCAAAGGGTAGATCCTGGAGTTCAAACCCACATACTCGACTAAGGGCTTCCCTGGTGGCTCAGACAGTAAAGAATTTGCCAGCAAGGCAGGAGCTGCAGGTTCGTTCCCTGGGTCAGAAGAATCCCCTGGAGAAGAGAACGGCAACCCACTCCGGTATTCTTGCCAGGAGAATTCCACGGACAGAGGGGGCTGGTACGCTACAATCCATGGGGTTGCAAAGAGTCGGACACGACTGAGAGACTAACACTTACTTACTTGACTGAAGAAGCCCAGAGAGGGACAAATACTTCCCCAAGTTTACGCAGCGGTATATGCATTTATTTCTGACTGCACTGACTGGGTCTTCATTGCTTGCACAGGCTTTTCTCTAGCTGCCGCAGGTAGGTGCTACTCTTCGCTGCAGTGCACCGGCTTCTCATAGCAGCGGCTTCTCTTGTTGCAGAGTATGGGCTCTAGGTGTGGGGGGGCTTCAGTGGCTGTGGCACAAGGGCTTAGCTGTTCCACAGCCCGTGGAATCTTCCTGGACCAGGGATCGAACCCATGTCCCCTGCATTGGCAGGCAGACTCTTAATTCCTGAACCACCAAGGAAGCCCTACACAGTGATTTTTCAACTGGACCCAAACTCACTTCAGTTAAGTCTTTTGGTTTTAAATAACTGGGCTAACAGTGTGATTTTTTTTTTTTTAAGGTAAAAGCTGTACTGGTATTCATCATAGCTTAATAAACTGTAAAGGATCTCTCTTCCCTGAGTAACATTTGCCCTTCTTCTTAACTTCAGTGTTTGAGCTGATGCTCTGTTGTTGAGGGAGAATGTAGCACAGAAGCGAAAAGTGCAGGAGCTGGAGCCAATCTGATCTCCAATCTCAGCTCTGCTACTTACTTGCTGTGTGACCTTGGGAAGTTACTTGACCTCTTTGAGCCTCAGTTTCTTCATCTGTAAAATGGGATAATATTACTTATGATATGTTCTTGTGAATTAGGGTCTTGACTTATATGTAGCAGTGCCTGAGAAATAATATGCTCTCAATAACTGCTAGTTACAATCACCTCCAAGTGAGTTGTTTAAGGGAAAGAGTTGTTTAAGGGAAAGATTTGAAGTCAATTGATTAGAAGATTCATGCTTTCTCATAAAGTCTCAGATGATACCAAGAAAGCATATCTGGAAACCAACAAGGAATCCGATCACTGATATGTGCAAATGAATTGTGGATTTGTTGTTATTAAATTCAGGTAAATGACTTAAATTGACTTAAATTTAATTACTTAAATTCAGGTAAATGACTCAAGAAATGAAGCATCTGTTTGGAAGTTGTGTTAAGATGTTGACTATGCCAGGTTTTTTGGGAAGGGCAACTCTCAATTCACACAGATGCTCTAGATTCTGAGGAGGGAATTGAAGAGAGACTGTGTGAGTCCCAGAAAGAGGACTAATGGGCTTATGGGGTAATGCCAGCTCCTAGAAGGAAGGAGGGTGTGTGTGCTGATAGAACCACAGTGGGCCAGTGGAAATGCCACCAATTTCCACATGAGCTCTGGGCCAAAGCAGTTTCTTAACAAAAAGAAACACTGCTTTGAGTGACCTTCACACTGAGTGCCCTGGGCCAGTCCCGAGGTTGCTTTCTCCCCTCATTCCCATCTCCTGGGTAACAGCAGATAGGAAGCCAGCAAAGAAGAGGATGAGAGCATCATCTTCTCGGTCATGTGACAGACCCATGGTGGCTTTAGGAAACAAATACCAATGGGAAAGATGGACGTTTATTGTCTGGCAGGTTGCTCTGGTGATCCAGGGTAGTGTTTGAACTAGACTTGGGAAGCTGCCTGGGCATCAGAAACAGTGCATGTAGAATGTGTTGAGGAACTGCTTTGGATGCTAGTGGGCAACTTAGCTCCTGCAGACTCCTTGGGGAGGGGCTGGACCTGGGGAGTGTGTGATTCACTCCACTCCAGCCTTCAGGAGGCTGAGGCGTGAGGAGGCGTGGATGACATGAGAGACTCTGGAGGACAGGCAGCTTGTGGAGGGGGACAAGGTCTCGGGAGTCTGTGAGATCTTCCCCTGTGCTTGTTTCCCTATGTCCTACTGTGTGACAACTGAGTGTTGGTTGTACTCTCCCCCTTGCAAAAGGTGTTACCAGGATCAAAGGAAAAAATGTATAAGAAGTGCAAATGCAACTCTTTCTTCTTATAGCATTATTAATTATTGGAAGGCAAAGTTTCTTTACAGCCAGCTGCCATTCAGGTCATGCTAATAGCTCCCTTGAGGGATACAAGCAGTTGGATGAGATCTTCACAATGACCTGCTGAAGTAGACAGGAGAGCAGTTGTGATCAGGTGACACTCTGAGGCCTGGAGGGGTCGAGCATCTTCCCCGAGACCATTTAGGTAGCAGCTGGTGGAACCAGGCTAGAGGGAGGCAGCTCCCTGACTCCTGGCTCAGCACTCTCCTACAATAGATGCTCCTGGGAGGCTCAGTTATTTATTGCGATGTTATAAAAACACCCCCAGGGACTTCCCTGGAGGTCCTGTGGTTAAGACTCCATGCTTCCACTGAGGGGGGCACAGGTTCAATCCCTGGTCCAGGAACTAAGATCCTGCATGTTATGTGGCATGGCCAAGAAATTAAAAAAAAAAAACAACTTTGTGGCTTACAACAATAAGCTTGAGATTCTGTGTTACAGCAATGTAGGCTGGGCTGAGCTGAGTGGCTGTAAAAGAAGATCCATTTCATTTGTGTATCTTCTGCTCACTCCAAACGCTTCTGGCCACCAGGTTGGTGGGGTTTCTCTCCCAAACCAAACAATTCCATGACACCAGAATTATAGACCATCCTACAACTTAATTCTGACACCATCTACCAACTCCATGGGCTAAGGGTTCAATTCCACAAGGCTACCTCTCCACCCCCACTTCAACGCCAGTCACAAATCCAGGCTGTCATCTGTGCTTCTGACCAATTGACTCTGTAGATCAGAATTTCCCACAGTCCTCTCTTCAAGTTTAAGTTGCTAGAGCAGCTCACAGAACTCAGGGAAATGGTTTACTTATTAGACAACCAGCTTATTATAAAAGGATATAACTTGGGAATACCCTGGTGGTCCAGTGGTTAGGACTCTGTGCTTTCACTGCTGAGGGTGCTGGTTCAATCCCTGGTCAAGAAACTAAGATCCCTCAAGCTGTGTGGCATGGCCAAAAGAAAAAAATTTATAAGAGTATTCCTCAGGAACAACGAAATGGAAAAGATACATAGGGCAGGATATGTGGGAAGGGGAATCCAGCTTCCATGCCCTCTCCAGGTACACCTTCCTCACAGAACCTCCATGTGTTCATCAACCTGGAAGCTCTCTGAACCCCCATCCTTTTAAGTTTGCAGGGAGTCTTCAATACACAGACAGGACTGATTAAATCACTGATATTGATTCATCTTCTAGCCCCTGTCCCTTCCCCATGGGTGGTGTGGCAGTGGGACAGAGAGGGGCCTGAAATTCCAACCCTCAAATCGCAGGGTTGTTCCCCCTGGCAACTAGCCCCATCCTCATTAACATAAACTTGAAAGGGGCTTGTGAATAATAAGGCACTCCCCTTGATCACTTGAGTTGTTCCTGGAATTGAAGCTATCTGAGGACAAAAGACCAAATATGGTAACAAGAGTCTCTCATTATTTTTATCACTTAGGAAATTACAAGGGTTTTAGGAACTATGTACCAGGAACAGAGACAACGACCAAATGTACATTTCTTATCGTAAATCACATTATCACAGTGGTACTGCAGATCTGAGGCACATGCGGCTGGTCTTGGTCAGACTCACTCCTGCATTTCTGTCAACTCCCTGGTTGGCTGGGGGCTGGCCAGCCACAGATACTCGACTGGGATGGCTATTTCTGCCCCACTGTAGCTCCACATTAGCCAGTAGGCCAGCAGGGGCTTCTTCCCATGACAGCAGTGGCAGGGCTCCCAAGAGCAACAAGAGAAAGCCCCTTAAGTGTAGGCACTTTTCAAGTCTTTTCCTGTGGCACAGTTGCTATTGGCCAATTGCCCAAGGCAAGTCATTGGTGAAACCTGGGTCTTTGTGTATGGGAGCTACCCAAGGGCATGGATACAAAGAAACCTATCCACAGTTGCAACAAGCTGCCATGTGTACAGTGATGAAAGGGAGAAGATGAATGCCAGGGCTCCAGTTTTTATTCAACCTAGGATTCTGTGCCATGGGCCAGAGGTTGGTGTTCTTACTCTGAGAAGTCTCCTTGGATTCCTAAAATATAGTTCTTCCCCATCACAGCGCACTACTGTTGGGGGAGTTTGTAATTTCTTCAGTTCTGTCTCGCCACAGCAAAAATTTGAATCGACAGACAGATCGGTGTTACAGCTCAACTTTACTTGGCATGCAAAGGAAAATACATCCTCAAAGCGTGAGGGTGGGCCAACCCAAAAGATGTGAAGAGAAGAGAAGCCCAATTTTGGCTCCTCTTTTTGTATGTTTTTTCTTCCTCCCCCTGAGCCTGCCCTATATAAATTGGGCTAGCCAGGAGGGGCTGTTTGTTTCACTGAGGTTGGTCCTCCGACCTTCCTTTGTTCTATTTTTGGGGGCTTTTCCCTTCTTTGTCTTTAGCTATCACCATTCTGAACTCCTTTTTCCTATTCTAACTACCTAACATCCCCCCCTCAAGAAATGGGAGGCCCAATTCTTTGGGAATTGGGACATTGAGATCTCTCTGGCTACTTCCTGCAGAGCTGGGATGGTGAGGGGCATTAGGCCTCCCCCTCTTGCTAGTCTCAAGCCTCAGAGTCCTTATAGCAGTGTCCATCTAAGGGTGAGTGATATTTTCTGTGGTTGGGTGTAGTTTTATATATCCTTGTTGAACTGGCACTGCATGTTTTAGCTTGTTGACCTGAGCAGAGACAAAATGGGTTAAACAATTGATAATATATGGGGCAATCACATGCAGCATCAGTATGGTGATAATAAGGATTAGTAGAGGCATTCAGTTCAGTTCAGTTCAGTTCAGTCACTCAGTCGTGCCCAACTCTGCAAACCCATGAACTGCACCACGCCAGGCCACCCTGTCCATCACCAACTCCTGGAGCTTACCCAAACTCACGTCCATCAAGTCAATGATGCCATCCAGCCATCTCAACCTCTGTCGTCCCCTTCTCCTCCTGCCCCCAATCCCTCCCAGCATCAGGGCCTTTTCCAGTGAGTCAACTCTTCGCATGAGGTGGCCAAAGTATTGGAGTTTCAGCTTCAGCATCAGTCCTTCCAATGAATACCCAGGGCTGATCTCCTTTAGGATGGACTGGTTGGATCTCCTTCCAGTCCAAAGGACTCAAGAGTTTTCTCTAACATCACAGTTCAAAAGCATCAATTCTTTGGTGCTCAGCTTTCTTCACAGTCCAACTCTCACAGCCATACATGACCACAGGAAAAACCATAGCCTTGACTAGACAGACCTTAGTTGGCAAAGTAATGTCTCTGCTTTTGAATATGCTATCTAGGTTGGTCATAACTTTCCTTCCAAGGAGTAAGCGTCTTTTAATTTCATGGCTGCAATCACCATTTGCAGTGATTTTGGAGCCCCCCAAAATAAAGTCTGACACTGTTTCCACTGTTTCCCCATCTATTTGCCATGAAGTGATGGGACTGGATGCTATGATCTTCGTTTTCTGAATGTTGAGCTTTAAGCCAACTTTTTCACTCTCCTCTTTCACTTTCATCAAGACGCTTTTTAGTTCCTCTTCACTTTCTGCCATAAGGGTGGTGTCATCTGCGTATCTGAGGTGATTGATATTTCTCCCAGCAGTCTTGATTCCAGCTTGTGCTTCCTCCAGCCCAGCATTTCTCATGATGTACTCTGCATATAAGTTAAATAAGCAGGGTGACAATATACAGCCTTAACATACTCCTTTTCCTATTTGGAACCAGTCTGTTGTTCCATGTCCAGTTCTAACTGTTGCTTCCTGACCTGCATATAGGTTTCTCAAGAGGCATGTCAGGTGATCTGGTATTCCCATCTCTCTCAGAATTTTCCACAGTTCATTGTGATCCATACAGTCAAAGGCTTTGGCATAGTCAATAAAGCAGAAATAGATGTTTTTCTGAACTCGTATTAGCCAACTCCAAATTCCCTCTCGCCATGAGAAGTATCTCCCAAAGAGAGATTGTAGTCACCCTGAGAATTCTCTAGCTCATTCTTTGAGATCTTGTAGGAATCTGAAGGTTTTTCTTGAGGACTGTGAGACTTTCTTTAACTTAGTTGGAGGTATTTACCCAGAAACAACACATCTTATTCAAGATGTCTCAAGTCCCTCCTTGTTCAGGGATCAAGAGATCTCAGTTCAGTTGCTCAGTCGTGTCCAACTCTTTGTGACTCCATGGACTGCAGCATGCCATGCTTCCCTGTCCATCACCAACTCCCAGAGCCTACTCAAACTCATGTCCATCGCATTGGTGATGCATCTCCTGTCTATTTTGGAGTACAACCCCTGCCAAGCTGTGTTGGCTCTTAGAGCTACCCTGAGAAATCTTACCCTTAGAAACTTAATTTTAGGGTTGTTCATTAGAATGGCACTCATTTGTAGTCCTGAATAGGTATCTGAGAGCTACCAGGAGTTCACAGGTATATTGAGTATCCTCTTCTGTTTTCTTCCATGGTTTGACTCGTGAGTAGTGAATCCAGGAGTTGTGTCCTGGTACCTTAACTGCTGTAGGAATAGAAAGTATTACAGGGTAGGGGCCCTTCCATGTGGGCTGGAGTTTGAGCCTTTGGGGACCCATCTTTCCAGACTTTAATTAGGACTTGAATCCCTGGAGCATATAGTGATGACTCTTTAGAATTTTTCGGGTCCTGGTTGACACCCCACAAGTGTATATTTTGTGGGAATTGCCTAATGGCCATGGTAAAGACCAGAGGGTTTGAGCCTCTGGATCTAGGAAGAGGTCACTGACATAAACAAAAAGGTCTCCCATATAGCATCTCATCAGAACTAAGACCAACCTGTTCCTTTCAATATCGGTGTGGAGGAGAGCTATTGGTAAGCCTCCTTCCATCCCAGGGAGGTCTCCTGGGTTATCTTTTTTATCGCTGATTTTAAGAATTTGTTGACTCTCTCTACTTTTCCTAAAGACTGAGGCCTCCAGGCACAATGGAGATAGTGAGTAATGCCCAATGCTTTTGAGACCCCTTGGGTGACCTTAGAAGTAAATGATGTCCCATTGTCACTTTGTAATGACCTGGGCAGACCAAATCTCAGAATGATTTCATGAAACAGTTTTTTTTTTTACCACCTCCTCAGCCTTCTCAGTCCAGGTGGGAAAGCCTTCAATCCATCCTGTGAATGTATCTATCATGACTAGTAGGGGTTTATACCCTTGAGAAACTGGCATCTGGGTGAAGTCCATCTGCCAGTCCTCCCCTGGGTAGGCCCCACATCATTGGACGGACTAGGCCAGCTGGGGTCTTCGAGCTCCTTGAGGGTTGTTTAATTGGCAAGTGGGACAAGAGGAGACAACTTGCCTTATAGTTGTTTGGAGGCTTGTTCCTCTGAAGGACCTCTCTAGTAGTCTTTGGAGGACCTTTTCCCCTAAATTAGTGTGGCATGTAAGGAGTAAACCAACCTTCATTGGAGGTTCCAGGCAGAAAAAGAAGTCCCTTCTTTTGGAACCACCCTATATGATCTTCTTGAAAGCCCTCACTCTTAGCTTTAAGAGTCTCACCTTCAGTATATGAAGGAGTTTCTGGCAAATTAGTTTGTGGAACTAAGGTGGCAACCCCTGTTAGGTCATGGTTCTGTAATGCTGCTCTCCTAGCTGCCTGATCAGCTGCTTGGTTCCCTCACACCACTTCCATGCTCCCTTTTTTGTGTCCTTTACAATGGGAGACTGAAACTTCAGTGGGCAGATGAACTGCCTCCAAGAGCCTAAGGATTTGATCATCATATTTGATTGGGGACCCTCAGGTGGTCAAGTGGCCTCTTTCTTTCCAAATAGCAGCATGTGCATGTAGCACCAGAAAGGCAGACTTGGAGTCAGTGTAGATGGCTACTCCTTTTCCTTTTCCCAGCTCTAAAGCTCGAGTCAGGGCTATGAGCTCAGCTAATTGGGCTGAAGTACCTGGTGGCAGAGGCTTAGCCTCTATGGTCTCAAAATTGGAGACTATTGCATATCCATGTCTTCTTTTTCCATCCAAGACAAAGCTGCTTCCATCAGTGTACCAGATTTTCTCAGGATCAAAGGATCTTCAGAGGATCTTCTGACAATTCCTCTTGGGGTTTTGTTCAGTGGTCCAAGGTTTCTAGGCAAGAATGAAAGGGGAGAGAGGCCTCAGGGATAGGCAAGAGGGCGGCTGGGTTAAGAACCTCACAAAGGGTTATAGTCAGGCCTGGACTTGCTATCAGAACTACTTGATATCCGAGGATTCTTTGATCAGACATCCATATATGGCCTCTCCCATTCAGGAGTTGTTTCACTTGGTGGCTGATAAAAATAGTTTGCCTGCAAGAGAGAGTTTTAAAGCATCTTCTATCAGGACTGCAATAGCTGCAAGATTTTGAAGCAGAGAAAGATCTCTTCCCAATAAGGGAATAGGACACTCAGGGAACACCAGAAACTGGTGGGAAAATATTTGTCCATCCCAGGAACAAAGAAGTGCTTGGGTGAATCTTTTTGTAACTGTTTTTCCTGTAGCACCCAAAATGGTACAGCTTTGGGAGGAGAAGGCTCCAGAGTAGGAGGTCAGGACAGAGTAGGTAGACCCTGTGTCAACCAAGAAATTCTTGGACCTACCTGCCACATCCAGTTGCACCCTTGGCTCCAGCCGCACGATGGTTACCTGTGACAGGCAGGCTGGCTGGAGCAGGCTGCTTCAGTCCTGTCGAGCCATCGTGAGGGAAGGCTTGGAGCTTGACCTTGAGGCTCTTGGGTCCTGAGGGCAGAGTGCCACCCAGTGTTCCGACTGATGGCATTGGTAGCATGTTTTAGGAGACTTGTCACAGTTTGGACACTTAGGCCCAATGTCCTGCCTGTGTACAGATTAGGCATTTGCCTTGTGCTTTGTCCTTTAAGGACTCAGGGTTTGCCCTGAGGGCCCCTGGAGGGCGTCCAGCATGCTTTGTCCCTTTCCTTCTCTCTCTCTCCTGGGCCTTGGCCTCCCTCTCCTGTTCTGTGTTATAAAAGGTATTGGTGGCTGTCCGGATGATCTCATCTAAAGAAGCAGCAGGGTCCTGCTACTGTAGCTGTTGTAACTTTATCCTGATGTCTGATGAACACTGGGACAGGAATTTGTCCTTTAAAATCACCTGTCTGTCATAAGAGTCTAAGTCCAGATTGGTAAACTTCGGAAGGGTCTCGTTTAGCCTTTCCAAAAAGGCAATGGGGTTCTAACTGGGCTCCTGAGTTATTGCTGAGCCCCAGGCATAGCTGATTACTTTCTGCTGGGCTGCTTTTAGTCCCTGTCTTTACACAGATTACAGAATGATCCCTTTCCCAGATGTTTTCAGGGTCATTCTAATCAATTAGGATCTAGAGACGTACTGCAGTTTCCCCCACTGGGTATTTATCTCTTGACATGTGAAGCCCCATAGCATACCTTTGGGCTTCGTTTAAGACCCTAGCATGCTCAGGGTCAGATAAAGTTTTACTAAATATGACCGTGATACACTTCCATGTCAAGTCAAAGGCCAAGGTAATGTGTTGGAATGTATCTATATATATGCCTGGGTCATCTGTATAGCTTCCCAGGTCTTGTTTGATCTGTCTTAGTTCTAAGAATGAGAAGGGCTTATGACCCTGGTTTGTCTGAATTCTCCAGTTTCAACTAAGGGACACACTCAAGTTGGCTTTCGTGGAAGGGGTGTTCCTGGATATGGGGGCACGTTTGGGTACAAGGAAGGAGTGCCAGGTAACTCGGGAGCCGTGGGAGGTGAGCCTTCACGAGGCGCTTCCGTCTCTTGGTTGTCTGCGCCTCACACCATTTGCCTGGTAGGCTCACTTTTAGGGCAGACAACAACCCCATAGTTAAGACAGAGTTCCTTCATATCTCTTAGTTGGAAGAAAATTTGGACATGGGGATCACTGTCCATTTCTCTTGTCTTTGCAGAATAAGTCTAGCTGCAGGAGGGTATTGTAATTTAAGCTCTCATCCTCAGGCCAGTGTTCCTTGTCCCCCAGAGGATACTGTGGCCACACAGTGGCACAGAAGAATTTTAAGCAACTTCTCCTTGAGGTTAGAGGATCGAACAGCTTCCAGTTATCGAGGATGCATCTCAAGGGCGTCTGTTGGGAAATGGATTGGTTATTTCCCATCTGAAAGACAGTGACGACAGGCAGGAAAAGAAAAAAAGTTAATAGGCTTCCTTCTATTTTTATGGGTGGACTTCATTAGGGGTGAGTCTTTCTAAAGATTATCCTACCCAGTACTGTTGCAACCTGAGAGCCAGGCGTCCCCAGGTCAGGGTGCAGGTCCCCAGGTAGGCTGAGGCCTGACAGCCTGTTGGAGATCGAATCCCCCAGCAGGTCGAGGCTGGTCAGCCTCCCGAGAATTGGGTCTCTGGGCAGGTCGAGGCATGTCAACCTCCTGGGACTCCTGGAGGAGTCCTTCCATGGCAACCTTCCAAGGACCAGATCCCTAGGCAGTTTGAAGCAGGTCGACTTCCTGGGGACCCCAGACTGGAGTTGGGCATCCTCAAGGTCTCCAGCGTGACCAGTGCTGGGTAGAATTAAGGGGACACAACTGAGCGACTGAACTGAACTGAACTGAATCTTAACTCATTGCTGGTTTGTCCACTGTGGATGGGAATAGATACCATGATGTAAAGCAATCCAAGTCTGTGCCCTGAGACTGAGAACCTGGTGAAACAGCCATAAGCCTTATCCTCTTATTGCTCTGAGGGAATGTAAACCACTGATTTCCTCTCCTAGTCTTCCATAAGAGCAGTTTAGGGTGTTTTCAGTGGTAAACCTTTCATTGTCATAGACCCACTCCAGGTAATAACAGAAGTAGTGACAAAGGAGTGGGTTATCTGGTCCTGTTAGAGGCATTAAGAGTATTTTAATAATAAGTGGGATGGAGCAATGTTACCTACAAGAGGGGAGGGTCCTGGTTGTAGGAGTTAGTAAGCGGCTTAAGAACAAATTGATAAGAGGCAACAAACCAGATGTTCCATAAAAGTGGAGTGGGGATTTGATCTGGGAGTATGTTTGTAACTTTAGGAGAAGGATTGTAAGGGTCTGGGCCCAAACAGCCTGCAGGGCTAGCTCCCAAAGTGGCAAACATCCCTTGAAGCCCAATTGCCCTTGAAGGGATGCCACCACCAGATGGACTTCTAGCAGGCATTGTGTGCCTGTCGTCCACCCTAGCGGGTTCACTGAGAAATGCTGTTGTTGCACATGCTATAGGAAACATGGAAGATGAAGGCCTGAATATCTAGAACGATTGGATATGACACAGTATTTCTCTTGCAAGGGCTAGCTGTCTTCTGTTTGTCCATCCAGAAGATTGTAGAGGCAACATTGTGAGCCCAGACAACACTGGGCTCAGGAAAAGAGCATGTAACAGGAGGCAAGAGGGCAGGGCACAACTTTTGAAAGAATGACATGGCCCAAGGGCATAACATAAACTGATTAAAATCAAATGGGTTCAAGATGACAAGCCAAATTCAATTAAACCTTGATCCTCAATCTGCAAGCTAAATGACCGACCCAGAGGTGCCAGGACAGTTCCAAGGCACTGTCTAAAGACCAAGGAGTTGGTGGTTCCCCAATTGTTGGGACGGTCCTCCCACTCATTAGCATACGAAATCACCCAGCTTGGAAAAACTAACCATACCACATTCCATGGCCACCACATTCACCCTCTTTGACAGCCCACACCCTGTGCACTGTACTTCTCTCTAAATCCGAACAAACCCACCTCTTACCTATCGCTGTGTCTCTCACTGAATTTTTTTGTAATGAGACATCAAGAGCCTGAGCTTCATTAGGTCTTAAAACCAGGCACCATGGGTTTTGGCCAGGCTCAAGTCTCAGGAGAGAGGACATGAAGGATGGGAGGAAAAAGCAGTGGGAAAATGTGCCTAGGAATCCCCTTCATAACCTGCTGGAAAATCTACTAAATACCTGACCTGTGCTCACAGTTTTCATTGGCCTGATCCTTGGCACAAAGAAGATTAAGATCAGAAGAACCCCTACCTGCTTGGGCAACAGCTCCAAGAGCACAGAGGATAGTGGAGCCTTTGAGACACACTGGGGAGTAGCCTCTCCAGAGTCCCTCAATTGCACCCACTGCCACTCGCCTGTCTGTAGAGGGGTTCAAGGAGACAAGCAACAGGAGATTGTAAAGGAATTAAGATTTTGTTAGCCATATGTCCTTCAAGCCACAGGGACGAGGACTTCTACCCCAGCCAGAGGTCTTCTAGAGTCTGGGACTGAGCTGCATGAGCTTTCTGCCGATTTGTTTTGGTTGTCCTGGTTTCCAGCATGATGGGCTTCCTGTTACTTCCACTGCATTGAGGTTTCTTTGCATTCAGCTTCCACCACAGGAGCTTTTGCTGATTTGGGCTTCTGCTGTGTTTGGGCCTCTGCCTTGCGGGGACCAAGCTGAGCTTGTTTCAGCCAGGTTAAATCTGAGAAACGGCACCATAGATGTCCGGGAAGTTGGTAATTTTCTCGGTTCTGTTTCACCGCAGCAAAAATTTGAAGTGACGGACAGATCAGTGTTACAGCTCAGTTTTATTTGGCAAGCAAAGGAAAATACATCCTCAAGGCGTGAGGGTCGGCCGACCCAAAAGATGTGAAGAGAAGAGAAGAGGAGCCCACTTTTGGCTCCTATATTTTAGTTTGTTCTCCTTCCCCTGAGCCTGCCCTATGCAAATTGGGCTAGCCAGGAGGGCTGTTTGTTTTACCTGAGGTCCTCAATCCGGTCCTCAGACCTTCCTTTGTTCTATTTTCACCGGCTTTTCCCTTCTTTGTCTTTTAGCCACTGCCATTCTGGACTCCTTTTTCCTATTCTAACTACCTAACACTATCATTGCTCTTTAATTGTTATAAACTCCGCAAGGGCAGGGACTGTGTCAATCTTTTTCACTACAGTGCTCCTAACATCTAGTACAAATAAATACTCGGTGAATGGACATCTTTATAATTTCACCTTTGAGAATTACAGAGAGGTGTTTTCTCATGCTTCATAATAGGGCTATATCCGGCAGCTTGATACCCACACCTGGGCTTCTCTGGGTTAGAATAATCTGTTGCCCGCTCTGAGTTGGTAAGTGTAAATATAACATTAATAATAATAATGGCCATATTTATTTAGTACTAATAGTTGTTGCTTATTAAGGACTTATGTATGCCAGGCTTTCCACATTACTTAATCTGCAATGCACATCAGGAGAGTTCCTAGACTCTTCTAAACCTCCAGATTCAAAGATTGCCACAGGCCACACTTGGCCCCATTCTGCATGCAAGACTATAAGACAAGAACCACAACTTGCCTGCAGGACCAGTCCGAGAGCTTCTTTTCTGAAGGAGTCTGTGTAGCAGTTCACAGATAGGAGGAGACAAAATCTCATCAGGCAGCAGGATTCCTTTTAGCTTAAAATCTCCCTTCCCCACAGGAGACAAATTCTCTTGTAACAATTCCATGGGGACATCTTCCAGGGTCCCTGTGGGCACAGGACAAGAATCACCTCTCTGAGGAAAGCCCAAAGCTATGACATTCTATCTAGTGTTTATAGTTCGTCCAACCAAGAGCAATCTACCAATCAGGGATAATCTTTATCCTAGGAGATATTGCTTATAAATAAATTTGACATAGTACCCTTACCAGGTAAGTAGGGGAACAGAGCTAGAGCACTAACTAAGGCCATGTTCTAGTGCAAATCGGGGTGTACCCTGGTGGTTTAGTGGTTGGGATTTCGGGCATTCACTGACATGGCCCAAATTCAATCCCTGGTGAGAGAGCTCGGGGGCTTCCCAGGTAAATAATCCATCTGCCAATGCAGGAGACGCAGGACACAGGGGTTTGATTCCTGCGTTGGGAAGATCCCCTGGAGGAGGAAATGGTAGCCCACTACAGTAGTCTTGTCTGGGCGATTCCATGGACAGAGGAACCTGGCAGGCTACAGTTCATGTGGCTGCAGAGTCAGACACAACTGAGCATGCACACCCATGAGAGAGCTGAGATTCTGCAAGCGTGTGGTGCAGCCAAAAAGAAAGTAGAGAAGGGTCATTCGTTCTTACCTATTACGACCTCCACTTTATAGACAAGGAAACATAGAGAAGTTCAGTGCATAGCAGAGCAAGGATTGAGCCCAGGTCCTAGGCCACATTGCTATTTTGTTAGTCTATCTAGCATTCTTTTTATAAAAATTGAATTAAATAATAAATTACAAAGCAAAATGTTTGTTGCCCATAAGTCATATTTTCTTTGGACTGTGCCAATGATTGGAATTTCATTAGCACTAGATTGATAGAGCCTATTACCTTTTGTTAGTGCCTACTACCACACAACTGCACTCATCTCACATGCTAGTAAAGTAATGCCCAAAAATCTCCAAGACAGACTTCAGCAATACGTGAACCGTGAACTCCCTGATGTTCAAGCTGGTTTTAGGAAAGGCAGAGGAACTAGAGATCAAATTACCAACATCCACTGGTACATGGAAAAAGCAAGAGAGTTCCAGAAAAAATCTATTTCTGCTTTATTGACTATGCCAAAGCCTTTGACTGTGTGGATCACAATACACTGTGGAAAATTCTGAAAGGGATGGGAATACCAGACCACCTGACCTGCCTCTTGAGAAACCTATATGCAGGTCAGGAAGCAACAGTTAGAACTGGACGTGGAACAACAGACTGGTTCCAAATAGGAAAAGGAGTACGTCAAGGCTGTATATTGTCACCTTGCTTATTTAACTTGTATGCAGAGTACATCATGAGAAACGCTGGACTGGAAGAAACACAAGCTGGAATCAAGATTGCCGGGAGAAATATCAATAACCTCAGATATGCAGATGACACCACCCTTATGGCAGAAAGTGAAGAGGAGCTAAAAAGCCTCTTGATGAAAATGAAAGAGGAGAGTGAAAAAGTTGGCTTAAAGCTCAACCTTCAGAAAATGAAGATCATGGCATCTGGTCCCATCACTTCATGGGAAATAGATGGGAAACAGTGGAAACAGTGTCAGACTTTATTTTTGGGGCTCCAAAATCACTGCAGATGGTGACTGCAGCCATGAAATTAAAAGATGCTTACTCCTTGGAAGAAAAGTTATGACCAACCTAAATAGTATATTCAAAAGCAGAGACATTACTTTGCCAACTAAGGTCTGTCTAGTCAAGGCTATGGTTTTTCCTGTGGTCATGTATGGATGTGAGAGTTGGACTGTGAAGAAGGCTGAGCGCCGAAGAATTGATGCTTTTGAACTGTGGTGTTGGAGAAGACTCTTGAGAGTCCCTTGGACTGCAAGGAGATCCAACCAGTCCATTCTGAAGGAGATCAACCCTGGGATTTCTTTGGAAGGAATGATGCTAAAGCTGAAGCTCCAGTACTTTGGCCACCTCATGCGAAGAGTTGGCTCACTGGAAAAGACTCTGATGCTGGGAGGGATCGGGGGCAGGAGGAGAAGGGGACGACAGAGGATGAGATGGCTGGATGGCATCACGGACTCGATGGACGTGAGTCTGAGTGAACTCCGGGAGATGGTGATGGACAGGGAGGCCTGGCGTGCTGCGATTCATGGGGTCGCAGAGAGTTGGACACGACTGAGCGACTAAACTGAACTGAGTGCCTGTGGAGCAAACTAAGAGGAACCAGGGATAAAACTAAGCTGGCTTTACACTCCCAGCCAGATGTCTCCAAACTTTTTTGGTCATGCACTCTACTGGTAACATACTTTTGCAGGCACATTCCCAAATGCACGTATTTTAATTATTTTGAGATTATATACACATATGATTTCACATATGTGGAATGTTCAAAATAGGCAAATCCACAGAGAAGAAAGTAGCTTAGTGGTTGCCAGAGACTAGGGTGGGGAGAGTGAGAGGGAGTACCTGCTGATGGGCACAAGGTTTCTTTCTTTCTTTCTTTCTTTTTGGCTGCACCGCTCTTTTCTTGGGATCTTAGTTCCCTGACCAGACATGGAACCTGTGCCCTCAGCAGTGAAATCATGGAGTCCTAACTACTGGACAGCCAGGGAATTCCCTACAGAGCTTCTTTGAGGATGATGAAAATATTCTGGAATTAGATAGTGGTAATGTTTGCACAACCTTATGCATACACTAAAACCACCAAAGTATACACATACTTTGAAATGTGAATCTTTTGGTACGTGAATTATATCTCAATTAAAAAAAATTATATACATTTAGTAAAGTACTAAAATAGTGTACACATTATAAAGACTAGCCTAAAAAAGTTACAGAATGAGATTTTAAAAGTTGTAAATAAAAGTCCTGATAGCATCTTCAGTCACCCCAACAAACTGTCTGGTGTTCCCTGTGGACTTACTTTGTTAAACCATCTCTGAATAGGCTGTGTCCCCTAATTATAAGCCTTTTCTGGCTCTCGATAAAAGCCCTTTCTTCTTTCACAGCTGTTTTGAATGTCTGTAAATTTGCTTATCAATCAACAGGGATGATGGTTAACTAATGTATCTTGAATATACACTAGGTGCCAAGCTTCTAAGTTTATGTGCCTCATTCCAATGTGGCTCTATTATTATTCTCCCCATTTTACAGTTGAGGAAACTGAGACTCAGATAGGCCAAGTAACTTTTCCAGAGTCAAGGCTATTATGTGGCTGAATAGGGCTCCAAACCAAGTAGCCCAACCTGTAGGCTATGTTCGACACCTATTATGTGCCTAGAACCAGGGAATGCACAAAGTCCCCATATCTTGGGAGCTTATCCTCTGATGGAAGAGTTTGGGGGTGGGTGCAGTTATCAAGTAAATGTCAAAGGACTGATATTTCTAAATTCTCTGAAGGATATTTGATAGCCAAGTTTGTGTCTTTTCTCTTCCAGAAATTCTCAGGATAAAGGAATTAAGTGTGAACTTTAAATGAAATTTTGTTTAGGTAAACAAATAACAAAGCAACCCCACAAGTTTTGTTTATGCCTCTGAGCTGGGCCAGGGAGGCTTTGGGGTGTCAGAGGTGCCCCAGATATACTGCCAAGACCAATTCTGGCAGAATTCACACACCCTGAACTGTTGGGATTCAGTGGCTGCATGCCCAGCTTACGCCAGTGTTTAAGAGCTTGGACTCTTGGCTTACCCTCTGAGAACTGAAAAGGCCTCAAATTGTAGGGAGGCTTTGGATTTGCTGCAGCACCCTAATTGTTAGGCAAATCACATTATATTTGTAAGCTGTTCATGATAAGTAGAGACAATAATATTGCTATGAATTTTGACTTTAGGCTATTGAGTAAGGATTCTTGAATTAGCCTTTCTGTATACAAATTCTAAATCTCTACTCAGTGTAACCAAGAAAAATGATGAGATCTTGATTATGGTTGTTGTTTAGTTGCTCAGTCATGTCCTACTCTTTTGTGACCCCACGGACTGTAGTCCAGCAAGCTCCTCTGTCTATGGGATTTCCCAGGCAAGAATATTGGAGTGGGTTGCCATTTCCTTCTCCAGGGGATCTTCCTGACCCAGGAATCGAACCCACATCTCCTGCATTGGCAGGCAAGAAGCCACTGAGATCTTGGTTAATTGACATGAAAAGATTTTCATAACATAGTATTCTATGGAAAACAGTAGATTTTAAAAGTATATTATAGCATGATTCCATCTTTGTATTCATATTGGTATGTAGTTATCTGGAGAAAAATATAAGGAAGGGGCAGGTGCCACAATGTTAATAAAGCTTCTTTCTGTAGGAATGAAGCTGATCTAATTAAACTACTTGTCTGTATTTTCTGACTTTTGTTGTGATGAATGTACATTGCTTTTGTAATTAGAAAATTATTTTTTTACACAGAGATACTCCCTGTGAAAGTTGCTCAGTCATGTCCGACTCTTTGCGACCCCATGGACTGTACAATCCATGGAATTCTCCAGGCCAGAACACTGGAATGGGTAACCGCTCCCTTCTCTGGGAGATCTTCCCAAACCCAGGTCTCCCACATTGCAGGTGGATTCTTTACCAGCTGAGCAACCAGGGAAGCCCAGAGATACTCCCTACCCTGTTTGTTTATTTTTTTAAGATTTTTTTCTTAATATGGACTATTTTTAAAGTCTTTATTAAATTTGTTACAACACTGCTCCTGTTTTACATTTTGGTTTTTTGGCCACTAGGCATGTGGGATCTTAGCTCTCCAGCCAGGGATTGAATCTGCACCCCTTACATTGGAAGGTGAAGTCTTAACCACCAGACCACCAGGGAAGTCCCTACCCCGTTTTAGACATGGGAGAAGAATGCTACTGTGATGAAGATCACGCTTCTGAAACATTGGAGTTGTCTTGGCTAATTTCCGTTCCTACTTGGTTCCTTCCCCAAAGGAGCACCCAAGACCAGACCTCTTTCTAAGGAGAGGAGGCTGAGGCTGGGATGAGGCACCACCTGCAGACTGGGTTCCTGGGAATTTCTTCTGGGATGATAACCTGCCAGAAACCTCATGACAGTTTACCTTGGGAGACACGGGCCTACACTCAGCCCCTAGTCCTCTGTATCTGCCTGTTTAGCGTCCTAGCTGGGGAGGACAAGAATGAGGTGACAAGCCCCTGATGCTACATCCTCTGGGCTTTGCTCTTCTCCAGGTGTCACCGCCCCTGCTGCTGAGAGTGGAAGAGAGGAAAGGACCTCCAGACAGCAAGTGTCCTCCCCACCATGGGGCAGACCTGCCAGCGAGGATGGGTAAGAGCTCCTCTAGCTTTTCTCTGACTGCACAAGGTCACATGCACCCCTTCCTGCTCAGCCCGCTCTCTCTGGCAGGAGTTACATTAGGATCCATTTTACAATGGAAGCCCCAGACCAAGAGCCCTGCAGGGACTTGTTATGGAACAAGTCAGGAGCCCCTCAGATCCAGCCTTTCTCTGTGCAGTTTAATTTTCACCTGAGCCAGAAATGTCCTGACCAAGGCGAGCCCAGAGGATTATTCATGTAACCCCTCTGTTTAATTGCTTCCTAGATAGTCATCTGCTAATTCACAGATGTGTGATGTAAACAAGACTGTGACTTTTTCTATCTAAGAGAAGACTTCCAGGGCTGTTTTCTATGTTGCCATGTAAAAGCTGAAGCCCATTCTTGCCTCTTACAGACAGCTTTGCTGCTCCTCTGGATGTTGAAACAGATCCTGGAAGATGTTTACAAGACAATGTTCTGAGTGGGCTGGCTCATTTTAAATTAACTTGTGCTGCAGATGGCCCCTCTGGGCGAGGACACACTTGCTCCTTTTCAAAGTTATGGAACTAGAGGCACTGCGGGATTTTAAGCCCAACAGACAGTCGGACAATTGCAGAGCTAAAGTCTTGGGGACAGAACTCTCTCACACCAGCATCTTACATCTTAAACACTCCTATGGCCCCAGCACTCCTGGGTGTCAAATTAATTCCCAAATAGTGTTTGAAAGTGGGGAGGGTGTACGAGCTTGTGAGCTGCTTTAGCCTCCAGGTGAGGGGCTTGGGCACACAGGAGTGGGGTGAGGTGGGGGCTCTTTCCCTCAGTCCTGCCAGACTGGTTTAAAATGCGCCCTTCATCATCTCTGAGATGGACTTTGCAAACTGTAGCCCAGACACATCCTTCCTGCCTCGCAGGGCATTGAGAGAATTGGATTTAATCTCATTTCTAACTCCCAAGTGGAAGCTCAGCCTCTGTCTCTTCTGTGGAATCTGAGGCACCTGTCTGGTTACAGTCAGAGACTCTGTGGGTCCCTGGTCTTCAGCTTCTTTTCCTTCCCTTACTTCCTTTACTCCACAGTGAGAACGAGACAAGTTTTCCTGCTCAGAGGAGGAGGAGGACCTCCCAACTAGGTTTGTCTGGGGTGTCGTTGCTGGTCCCCACTGTCCCTTTCCTGTGCCCCTGCCTGGTTTTGCCAGCTCCAGGCAGAATGCCACTGAGTGTTTAAAACAGGCCAGGCCAGCCTTGGAGAGGGGGCACGAAGCAGTGGGTGTCAGAGGCGACAGGTGGCAGTCAGCAGGCTTGGCCACTGGCACTTGGAATTTGAGGTCAATCTGTGGGTCTAGGATTGGTCCTCTATGGTACTTGGGGGCCCAGAGAGAGGAACACGGGCTCTGGGGTCTCAGACACAAGCTGAAAACTGCCGATTTGGAGGCTGCTTTGAGCTCTCAAGTAGCCCGGGAGGTGAGTTGGGGTGAGTTGATGTTGTTGCTCTGTGCTTCTGTGTAAATCCATGATCTTTTCTGCAGCTGCTGCCATGTCAGGAGCAGTACCCCATGCCAGCCACTTCAGTTTACATTCCTTTAATTTTCACAGAGGCTCAACCAAGCAGGTATTATTCCCATTTTAGAGATGGAGAAACTGAGGCTTGGAGAGGTTAAATTACTTGCCTAATTTTGCACAGCTAGTCAGTGGCAGATCCAGGATATAAATTCAGGTCTCTCTGACCCAAAACCTGTGTTCTTTTTACTTTCACATCAAAGTTAAGGCTCAGGGCAAGGCATGCCACTCAAACCATGACTTCCTCAGGACAGTTCTGTTTCCAGTTGTTTCAAGCTTAGGAATGTTGTGCTTTGAATGCTGAATTCCTACTCTTCATCTAACAAAGGGCCAAAAATTATATGGTTCATTCAGCACAGAGTGGGACCGATACGGGTTGCCTTTCAGGGGGATTCCGATTTTCCTGCTGGTTCTCACAGGGACTGGCTGCATGTCTGCCAGCTGCCATGCAACCTTCTAGAAACCTCGGTCTCCTTCCTCAAAAGGAGGATTTCCTCTTGTGCTCTGTCACGCTGGATTCCATTCCCTCTCACCCACTGAGAGTGGGGTTTGCAAGAGTCCCAACAGCAGCAAGAGAGAGCAGGCCCCTGCACAAGCCATTTTTCAAGTGCTCGCATCCTGTTGCTACCGTCACATAGCCAGTCCCGGAGTAACTCTGGGAGGAGACAGCACTAGAGCATAGACACAGAGAGGTGAACTGTTCTGGCTGTTTTGTTTTTTTGCAAACAATTTACTATTTATATCCTCCTTATCACCTCAGCTGCCATGAGGAAGAAATTCACATGAGCCTGTCTCTCGTTTGGCAGTTCAGTTCAGTCGCTCAGTCGCGTCCGACTCTGCGACCCCATGGACCGCAGCAAACCAGGCCTCCCTGTCCATCACCAACTCCCAGAGTTTACCGAAACTCATGTCCATTGAGTCAGTGATGCCATCCAACCATCTCATCCTCTGTTGTCCTCTTCTCCTCCTGCCCTCAATCTTTCCCAGCATCAGGGTCTTTTCCAATGAGTCAGCTCTTTGCATCAGGTGGCCAAAGTATTGGAGTTTCAGCTTCAACATCAGTCCTTCCAATGAAGGACTTGATTGGCAGCAGCTCCCCACATCTGTTTGGCAGGGGAAATTGTTAGAGGGCTATGGAAGGGCGGGGTGCTAACTCAGCAAATGGTCACTGTTTAATACCCACAGTTCCTCCACACTCATCCAGGAAGCATCTCACCCTGCAGTCTTGGGGATGCGGTGGGGCCAGTGGTTCAGCAGAGACAGATTCCTGTGTTCCCACGGCTTCCCTACCCACCTCTCTAGCAGCTAGCTTAGCCAGCTGTGCTTTCATTATTGCTGAGCACGTCTGTCCTCTCTCGAGGACTGTGGCTCCCTGAGGGCAGAGCCACTGCTGGTTTTCACCTTTGCATCGCCACCTCCTAGCACAGTGCCTAGCACATTTGTAAATACCTAATAAAGGCTGATGTGAATACATTCATGAATCGAAGATTCCTGAGCTTGGCTGCATTTCATTCAGAGGCTCATTTGCCGCTATAGGATATGCTTAGGTATTTCAAGGTTATGTGTAATTACTCTCACTTTCTGAGCATAGTTGGTTAATTATAAGCACCAATGTGCTGTGAATGCAAATTGCATGCCTCTGTAACACCTTATCTTGTCCTGTCTTTAAGTGTACAGAAACTGAAAATTCAATCCGGCCCCCGCTCACTGAAAGTAAGGTAAGAGACCTCAATGTTATTTCCATTTCCTTCTGTAATGTTTTCTGTAGAAGAAACTTAGCATATGGCAATTCCCTTTGGAAATTCTGAACATGGTTTTACTGAGAAGCCCTGCAGTGGATTCTGGGGTGAGGGCCCAGACCACCCCCCAGGGCAGAGGCTTTTGGAGAAGACTTTGTTCCTAGACTCCCTTCTTAACCTTTTTTGAATATTATTCAGTTTTATTGGCGTATAGCTGCTTTACACTGTTGTGTTAATCAGCCATGCATATAAATATATCCACTCTTTTTTGGATTTCCTTCCCATTTAGGTCACCACAAAGCACTGAATTAGGGCTCCCTGAACTACACAGTAGATTCTCATTTGTTATCTATTTTATACACAGTATCTATAGAGTGAAGTGGAGTGAAGTGCAGTGAAGTCGCTCAGTCCTGTCCGACTCTTTGCGACCCCATGGGCTGTAGCCTATCAGGCTCCTCCGTCCATGGGATTTTCCAGGCAAGAGTGCTGGAGTGGATTGCCATTTCCTTCTCCAGGGGATCTTCCTGACCCAGGAATTGAACCCAGGTCTCCCACACTGCAGGCAGACGCTTTACCGTCTGAGCCACCAGGGAAGCCCCATCAATAGGGTATATATGTCAATCCCAATCTTCTAATTCATTCCACCCACCCCCTTCCCTTCTTGGTGTCCATACATTTGTTCTCTATGTCTGTGTCTCTATCATCATTTTGCAAATAAGACCATCTATACCATTTTCATAGATTCCACATATATACGTTAATATACGACATCTGAGCCCTTTCTTAGAAGCAAAATGCTAAGCATCAGAGCAAAACACGGCGCTCTGCAGCCTTGGAGCTGTGTGGCATCCTGACTGCGGGAGACTCTGGGAGATGGAATGGAAGGGTCTTATGCCTCTCTTGTCTCTTCCAGTGTGCTGGAGCAGGCCTGTCAGGAAACTGATGCCCACTCCTCCACCCCAGAGAATGAACAGGTCTCAGATCTTCCCTACTGGAATCACCCATGTGCTCCCAAAACAGAATGTTCTGTGCCATTTGAGGTGGACACCTCCCCTCATTCCCTAAGCTGGCACTTTACAGTGTCTTTAAAATTGCAACAGGGAGTTCCCTGGTGGCCTAGTAGTTATGATTCTGGGCTTCCACTGTCATGGCCTGGGTTCAATCCCTGGTTGGGGAACTGAGATGCTGCAAGTCATGCTGGTGCAGCCAAAAAAAAAAAAAAAAAAATTGCAACAGAGTAGATCTGAGGTGGATTGCTTCATGCAAAGCTGGTAAATTAGAGCCCTTAAGAGCCAATTTGCTGGAAGAAAAGCAGAATAACTCTCGATTTCTCCTGCATCTGGGTCCACTATCTGGTCCTATGTGAGGCTCAAGGCTGGGTTGGCATTCATAGCCACCTCTGCCCTGACCTTTATTCACTGATTGTACAGCTCTATTTTCCTCCTTTCCAAAATAAATGAGTCTCCAGTGTTTGAGGATTTACGGTTGAGAAGTGAAGCTCCACAGAAAAAAGTTACAACATAGGGTGACATGTGACTTAAGAGCCAGATGTCAGAGGACTCAGTCGTGTCTTGGGAAGAGAAGGAAGGCTGGATAGAAGAGGTGAGATCTGCAGAGGGTCTCGATTGAAGAAGGAATTTGTAAGGGCAGGATATACATGCCCAGCAGAGAGAGCAGAGCCTGTAACCGATGGAAAGGAGCCTGGAGAGGCTGTCTGGTGTGATACTGGTGTGGAAGACACAAGGGGAGGCTGATGAAGTCGGGTGGGGCAGGCACTGGGTGTCTGGTTAAGGAACTCTAGCGACTGGGTGAGAAGGCAATGGCACCCCACTCCAGTCCTCTGGCCTGGAAAATCCCATGGACAGAGGAGCCTGGTAGGCTGCAGTCCATGGGGTCGCAAAGAGTCGGACACGACTGAGTGACTTCACTTTCACTTTTCACTTTCCTGCATTGGAGAAGGAAATGGCAACCCACTCCAGTGTTCTTGCCTGGAGAATCCCAGGGACGGGGGAGCCTGGTGGGCTGCCGTCTATGGGGTCGCACAGAGTCAGACACGACTGAAGCGATTTAGCAGCAGCAGCAGCAGCAGCAATGACTGGGTCCGAAAGATCTTTAGGCTGAAGCATCATGTGATTACACTGTATTCTATCTGGCAGTGTC
The DNA here is from genome assembly GCF_016772045.2 of Ovis aries. NCBI lineage: Eukaryota > Metazoa > Chordata > Mammalia > Artiodactyla > Bovidae > Ovis > Ovis aries. The sequence continues at coordinate 24,879,240 of NC_056078.1, forward strand.
AAGGAGCATGAGCCTTGGGCATCCAGGAAACTCAGACATGGGGATGTGGGGACATGTGTAGAGAGATCCCCAGAGGTGTGTGTGCAAGATAATCCACTCAGAGTAGGGAGAAAATATTACAAAGTCCCATTGTTACAAGTTCCATTGTAACCAATTTCTTGATGGTAACCTTGCTTGGTTAGACTTTCAGATGGTTAGTAGTATCATCTTGCACCTAGGGTCTTTCACAATGAGAAGTGGTTGTTAACAGCCCGTTGCTTTGTTTCCTGAACCTGTTTAAGCATATTATGAGGCTTTATATCTTCAAACTGCTTGGTTGCAGACTTTTTGTTCTTTATTTTTGTTTTTTTTCATATGTTTTGTTTTTCAGTTTTCTGGGTAATGTTTTATTTTTATATAATCCCAAACTTAAACTAGTTGACGTTTTATGCATGACGTTATCTGGCTTTAACTAGACTGACCCTTACAAAACACGCAAGTGGCTGAGAAAGATTTCTACATAGAAACTGGATTAAAGCTAATGAACAGTGAGAAATAAGAATGCTGATTGCTTTCCTATCTCTAATACAAGCTACTCATCAATCACACCTTGGGGTTAAAAGAAACAAAAGGTCTGATCAAATATAATAACTAACCAGTCAAAAAAATTAAAGTGAGCAAGGCTATTTGAATTCTGTCTCTACTTCGTATATCACTAATGATGAGCTAGTCTCTATTTACATAAAAGGCCTTGAAATAATTAGCTAGTGATACATTAGGCTATAGCCTTTTAAAACGGTTTATTTCATCTTTATCTCTTTACTTTTATTAACGTATAATTGACTAGCAGTCAAATGCATAAATCCTAAGTGTTAGATCAATATGTTTGAACACATGTATGCACCTGTGTGTGCTTCCCTCACAGCTCAGTTGGAGAAGAATTCGCCTGCAATGCAGGAGACCCCGGTTTGATCCCTGGGTTGGGAAGATCCCTTGGAGAAGGGAAAGGCTACCCACTTCAGTATTCTTGCCTGGGAAATCCCATGGACACAGGAGTCTGGCGGGCTGCAGTCCATGGGGTCCTCACAAAGAGCTGGACGTGACTGAGGGGCTATTACTCACACGCATATGCACCTATATAACCATCATGAAGTTCAAAATATAGAACATTTCCATCACTCCCCAAAATCTCCTCACGCCCCTTTCCAGTCACTGCTTCCCCATCCCCTGTCCTGAAGTTATCTTTGTTTTCATTTCTAGCACCATAGGTTGGGTTTCTTGTTCTTGAACCTCATGTAAATAAAATCATACATATGTGTTCTTTGGTATCTGGCTTTAATGTTTTTATATTGCTGCATATATTCATTCCTACATGATTTTGTATATAGAAGATCCTAAGATACACACACACACACACACACACACACACACCAAAACTGTTAGAATTAATGAACACATCCAGCAAGGATAGAAAATCCATACACAAAAATCAGTGGATTTCTATACATTTACAAAGAAAATCCAAAATGAAATTAAGAAAATGATTTCATTTATAATAGCACCAAAAAGAGCAAAACACTTGGGAGTAAACTTAAAAAAGTGTAAGACTTATACTATGAAAACTACAAAACATGTTGAAAGAAATTAAAGAAGATCTAAATAACTGGAAAGACATGCCATGTTCATGTATATCGAAAGCCTTAATACTGTTCAGATAGCAATACTCCTCAAATTGATGTATAGATTCAACACAAACCCTATCAAAATCCCAGCTGGCTTCTCTGCAGAAATTGACAAGTGAATCCTAAAATTCATATGGAAATGGAAGGGACTCAGAATAGCCAAAACATCTTTCATAAAAAGAAGAAAGTTGAAGGACTCATATTTCCTATTTTCAAAGCTTATAAAGACAGTGTGGTACTGGTGTAAGGATGGACATATAAATCAATGGAATAGAATGAAAAGTCCAGGAATAAACCCCAACACCTTACAATCATTTGATTTTTGACAGGGATATCAAAACAATTCAATGGGGGTTAAGAAGAGTCTCTTCAACAAATGGTGCTGGGACTGTTGGATAGCCACATGTGAAAGCATGAGGTTGAATCCCTACCTCATTCCATAAGCAGTTCAGTTCAGTTTAGTCGCTCATTAGTGTCTGACTCTTTGTAACCTCATGGTCTGCAGCACACCAGGCTTCCCTGTCCATCACCAACTCCCGGAGCCTGCTCAAACTCACGTCCAGCAAGCCATATGCAAAACTTAATTCAAAAGACCTAAATGCAATAGCTAAAATTATAAAACTCTTACAAGAAAACAGAGGTATGAATCTTGGTGACCTTGGTCTGGTGGTGCTTTCTTAATTTGATACCTGTTATGGACTGAATTGCGACTTCCCTGGTGGCTCAGACGGTAAAGCATCTGCCTACAATGCGGGAGACCCGGGTTCAATCCCTGGGTCGGGAAGGTCTCCTGGAGAAGGAAATGGAAACCCACTCCAGGACTCTTGCCTAGAAAAATCCTAGGGACGGAGGAGTCTGGTGGGCTACAGTCCCTGGGGTCACAAAGAGTCGGACATGACTGAGCGACTTCACTTTCACTGTGGACTGAATGCCGCTGCTACTTGCTGCTAAGTCTCTTCAGTCGTGTCCGACTCTGTGCGACCCCATAGACGGCAGCCCACCAGGCTCCCCCATCCCTGGGATTCTCCAGGCAAGACCGAATTATGTCTCCACAATATTTATGTGTTGAAGTCTTAGCCCCCAGTACCTCAGAATATAATCATATTTGGAGATAGAGTCTTCAGTAAGCTAAAATGAGCTCTTCGGGGTGGACTCTCATCCACCCTGACTAGTATTTCTACGACGATGACGTCTGGATACACAAAGAGACATCAGGGGTCTGTGCCTGAGAGAGAAGACCATATCAGGAAGCAGCCATCTGCAAGGCAATGAGAAAGGCCCTGGAAGAAACCAAACCTACTAACACTGTGGTCTTGGAAAATTCTGAAATTTGGAAAGCTTCTAAAATTGTGAGAGGGTGAATTTCAGTTGTTTAAGCTTAACATCCAGTCAGTGATATTTTGTTATGGCAGCCCTAGCTAACTAATACAATACCAAAAGAATCCCTGGAGTGGAGACAACCAGCTCTCTATTAATGATGAGTGAATAAACAAACTGTGATAAAGCTGCACAACAGAATATTACTCAGATATTTAAAAAAGACTGAAGTTCAGGTATGTGCTACAACATGCTGCTGCTGCTGCTAAGTCGCTTCAGTCGTGTCCGACTCTGTGCGACCCCATAGACGGCAGCCCACCAGGCTCCCCCTGTCCCTGGGATTCTCCAGGCAAGAACGCTGGAGTGGGCTGCCATTTCCTTCGAACCTTAAAAACATGCTAGTACAGAAGAACCTATTTTCAAAACAGCAATAGAGACACAGACATAGAGAATGGGCACATGGATACCAGGGTTGGAAGGGGGTTGGGATGAAGTGGGAGAAGGGGACTATACACACCGCTGTGTATAAAATAGGTAACGAACGAGAACCCGCCATATAGCACAGAGAACTCTACTCACCGCTCTGTGGGGACCTAAACGGGAAGGAAATCCAAACAAGAGGGGATATATGTATAGATAGAGCTGATTCACTTTGCGGTCAGCAGAAACTAACACAGCATTGTAAAGCAACTATACTCCAGACAATTTAAGAATGATGAGGAAATTATGGTAAATAAAAGAAGCCAGTCACCAAAGATTGTATGAGTCCATTTATACAAAATGTCCAGAATAGGCAAATCTGTAGAGACAGAAAGCAGATCAGAGGTTGCTCGGGGCTGGGGAGTGTGGCCTTTTGATGGGAAGGGACAGGTAATGGCTATGGGGTTTCTTTTAGGGATGACGAAAATGTTCTAAAATTGACTGTGGTGAGGATCTCACAACTCTGTAACTGTACTAAACATCATTGAATTTTATACTTTAAATGTGCATATACGGTAGTCAATTATATCTCAATAATATTGTTACCCCTAAAAAAGCATTTGTTTTTTATACCTGAGAAGTATAAAGTATGTATGGATATACTACAATTTGTTTATCCCCTCTCTTGCTCATTGACATTTGAGTGGCTTCTAGTTTTGGCTATTACTGATAACGTGTTATGAATTTTTGTATACAAATCTTTGTAGGGACATATACCCTAATTTCTCTTGGGTAAATACCCAGGAAAGGTATTGCTGGGTCATGGGGTCGGTGTCTATGAGACTTTATCAGAAGCAACCAAACAGTTCTAAAGTAGCTGTATCGTTTAAACTCTCGTCTGTCTCATCCATTTTCATGTCTAGCATAGACATTTAGGCGTGTTTTACAACATACTTATTAGTATGGATATGCATACATATAGTAGTTTGCACTAATAGTTGTAAAACGTTTTTACTACATTGAGATACATGATCAAAACTTTTTTACTATAGGGATTTCTAAACAGATAAGCTCTGGAGCCTGGAGCCAAGAGAGAGTAGATACTGTGCTAAAAGAAATGTATTCATTTCCTAGGGCCACAAGAACAAATTGCCACAATCTTGGTGGCTTAAATAAACAGGAATATATTGTCTCACCCTTCTGGGGGACCAGAAGACCAAAATCAAGGTGTCAGCAGGGCCAGGTTCCTACCACGGGCTCTAGAGGACTTCTTCCACTGCAGGGGGCTCTCGGCACCCTTTGGCTGGGTTTCACGTGGCATCTGCCTCTGCCCTCGTATGGCACTTTCCTTTCTCCTTTGTATGTCTTGTCTTCTGCCTCTCAATGAGGACAGCCATGGGATTTAGGGCCCATCAGTAATCCAGGATAATCTTGAGATCTTTAATTTAATTACACATGCAAAGACCTTTCTTCCACATAAGGTCACATTCACAGGTTGTGGGGATCAGGCCATGCCTTGGAGGGAGGCGGGTGCCATTCAACCCACTCCAGTCCTGCTCCAGCAGAATGAATCAGAAGGAGAAGATGGATTCAAGAGAGTCCGTAGGTTTGATTTGTGTTGTGTTTGTTCTCAAGACCCAAGTATAAGTAGATTTGATGGGGTTTGGTGACAGATTAAATGTGGGGCATTTGGGAGGGGAAAGAGCTCAAGGATGGTGTTCAGGTCTCCAGCTTGGGTGGCAGGGAGTTGGTTCTGTCTGGAACATTCTTTTCCCAAGAGAGAAGAGAAAGCGCAGGCATGGCATACTCCCTCCTTTTATTCTGGTCTCTGCTCAAATGTCACATATTCAGAGAGGCTTCCCTTATCCATCCTATCTAAAATGATACTCAGATTCTCTACGGTTTTCTATTATAATTTAGTTTTTCTCTCTCAAGCTCTGGAAATCTGGAGGCTGTCAGTGTAGGGCTGATGTGGGGTCCCTGGGTGAGAGGGAAACAAGCTCTACTTTATTTTGTTGCTTTGTTTTGTATGGCTGCCATTCTTAAGGTTATCTCTTAATCCAAGACAGTTCGTGGATCTCCAGCCAGTCTGTAGTTCAGCCAGCAGGAGGAAAGGAGGCGGGATGGCAGAGGGGAAGCTGCGCAGGAATGGCCCCGGGAAGCTTCCATGAGATGCTCTCACTTTCTTTTTGTTACTGATGGAACTTGGGTCCTACCATCTGATGTGTAGCAAAATCAATCTACAGATACCGGGTGGGTGGTAGTGAACAAATTGCCGAAGTACACTCTGTACAATATTTACTGTGGGGCACTCAGGGGCAGCTCATGCACTACAGACTTTGAGGCAAGGGTTTTTTGTTTTTTGTTTTTTTTTTCCAGGCAAGGGCTTTTTTAAAGGGAGCATTAGGGGTAAGGGTCGAAGGGTGTGTGATAGGTTAGCAGACATTCTGATTGGTTGGTGGTGAATTAATAGATGTTTTCAGGAGTCCTATTCATCAGTCTTTTAGTTCCAATCACTCTGGGGTCTACATGCTGGGGGTCAGCAAGTTACCACCCTCCTCTGAGTGGGGGTCTTTCTGCAGAACTACTCAAAGATACACACACGCTTCAGATGTTATCTTGGTCACTTCAGGAGGCCCGGGACCATTATTCTAATCATTAACTCCAGGAGTTGGTGACGGACAGGGAGGCCTGGTGTGCTGCAGTCCATGGGGTCGCAGAGTCAGACGCAACTGAGCGACTGAACTGAACTGGACTGAAATACTCTGGGGGGCTCAGGGAAGGCCAAACAAGAAGGCAGATGGGGAGCGGGGAGCATGGAAGGATTTCTGCCTGGGAAGACCCTACAGGGTCCCGCTCAATTTCAGACCACCTTTTCTTGGATATTCCTCAAGCCTGAGGGGAACAGGGATGGGAGAGGAAAGGGAATAAACTTTTGCATAGAGAGGTTAATCATAAACTTGGCAGGGGAACTCAGTTTTGGGGGACTCAAGGACAAGGGGAAATAGAAATTGTAGGAGGTAGTTGTGTGGCCAGCACTTTGCTTTATTTTCCCTCCTACCACCTGACATAAGGTGCCTCTAATTTGCGATTTGTTTACTGTCTCTCCCCACAGAAGGTAGGCAGAGACTCTGTCTTGCTCACCTATACATTTCTAGTGAGCTAGAAGTGCAGGGCACCTTAAGTGCTTCACAAGTATTTGTTGAGTGAATAAATGACAAGGAGAGGAACCAAGAAGAAAATAAATTTAAGAAGAAATGACTGTGATGGGAGACAAATTGAGTTTCAGGTGCCTGTGGGAGCTAGGACTGGGTATTTACAGGCAGCTGGAAATATGAACCTGGAGCTCAGGAGAGGTGGGGACTGCAGCTCTTGACAAACAAGAGTGATTCTTTGGGTAGGGCAGGCTGGGATGCACCCACAGGAGACTCAGAGAGCAGGGAACACCCAGCTCCTTTGACCAAAGTAGATGCCCCACCCCCACCGCACTGGAAGGGGCCGCTGCTTTCCTACCCCCGCTACAGGCCCCTCTGTCACTGGATCGACCTCAGCACTTGGTCGGAAAATGCCCTTTATAGGATGGTTCTGCAGAACCAGGCTCCACGTGCTATGTTTTATACATCTAACCAAAAATGGCTCAGTACACTAGGGGAGACAGGCTCCCCAACTCAAGTGCTTGGACCCAGCTGTGACTGAGCCATCACTAGGCTTGGGTGAAATAAGAGAAATAAGGACAATATCGTGAAATGAATATTTCACCTTCTTAGAGCAGCAGGGTGGTCTTGAGTCAGACTGCCTGGGCTTGGATCCCAGCTCTTCCATCAGTAGCCCTGTAATCTTGGAGAAGTCACTTAATCTCCCTGTGACTTGGTGTTTGCACCTATAAGATGGGGATAAAATTGGTTTTTACCTCATTGGATTGTTCTGTGGATCAAGCATGTTAACATATGTAAAGATTTTAGAACAATACTTGGTATGTGGTAAATCCTGCCTAAACACTATTATTATAAAGGGGGCTTCCCAGGTGGTTTAGTGGTAAAGAATCTGCCTGCCAAGCAGGAGATACAGGTTGGATTCCTGGGTTGGGAAGATCCCCTGGAGAAGGAAATGGCAACCCATTCCAGTATTCTTGCCTGGGAGAATCCCATGTACAGAGGAGCCTGCTGGGCCACAGTCCACAGGTTGTAAAGAGTCAGACGTGACTTAGCAACTGTGTGCGTGTTAGTCGCTCAGTTGTGTCCGACTCTTTGTGACCCCAGGGGCTGTAGCCCACCAGGCTCCTCTGCCCATGGGATTTTCCAGGCAATAATACTGGGGTGGGTTGCCATTCCCTTCTGCAGAGATCTTCCTGACCCAGGGTTTGAACCCAGGTCTCCCACATTGCAGGTGGATTCTTTACCATCTAAACACCAGTAAACATTATTATAAAACCAAAGTATTTGATTTAAAAAGCAGCCCTTATTTTTACTTCTCTGGGCTAAAATATATTTTCCTTTAGGATATTATGGTGAGAGGAGATGGAAATTACAATGGAAAAAAAATCAGCAAAACAAAAAGCCAGTGCCTAGGTTTTGTTTGTGTTTAATTTGCTGGCCTGTGTAGTCCCACAGGCTGGGGACCCTGCCTAGGTGTTGACATGGACTCTCCTATGTGAGCATTTTCCTCTATATTTTGGAGCTAATTCCAAGAGGCAGGATTGAGAAATTTTTCTGGACTCATGAGGGTGGTTTGTGTGGGGGCACTGAGAGAAATAGCCCAGAAAACTCGGGGTAGCCAGCAGGGTGATTTAAGATTGCTCTGTTCCAACATGATATGGGTGTCCTTTGGGGAAGGAGCTGGCCTCAGATAAGGAGCAGGCCTGAGGCCAGGCAGGCCTCAGCAGTCTGGTTAACCCTTCTTCCTCCAGGCCATTATTCTTTAAGCACAGGAGGCTCGTCAGGTTCAGAGGTAACGGGAGGAGGATGGGGTGTTCAGGGATTGACAAGACTGGATTGGGCTTCCCTTGGCATCCCTGAGGGAATCATCCTTAAAGGAGAATAGAAGCCTTTTGGGGACAGAAGCGGAACAAGGTGTCTTGGAGGGAGGGTGGTGGTTTCAGGCCCTTTCAGAACCAGGTAAATAAGTCAGAGGTGAACAGAAAGCAGGCATGCAGGGACCTGGATGACACCTGAGAGGGCTGGGACTTGGGTGAAGCAAAAGAGGCGCCAAGAGTAAAGAGCTGGAGATGACAGAGCGACTGAGCATGCATGCACACATGCAGGGTGCAAGGCCTCTCTTACTTCATCTCAGTCCCGGCTCTGATACCTGAGGCCTTGGGTCTGTAAATTCCAGTTATCAGCTGAAAGTTGAAATGCCTACTCAGGCCTGTCAACTGTGTGTACCAGTGAAGCAGGTGGACAGGTGGGGGTCTGGGGCAAGCCGCAGTACCTCAGCCTTGTCTGAAGGGGGCAGTAGTGGTCAGTGCCAGCTGATTGTTGCCAGTAATAACATGGGCTCTGTGAGGCTAGACTTTAGATGCCAGAAATCTGGATTTTAAAGTGACATCTGGGACTTCTCTGCTGGTCCAGTGGGTGGGCAGACCATGCTTTCAACATAGGGCATGTGGGTTCAATCCCCGGTGGGAGAATTATGATCCCTCAAGCCAGGCAGTAAAGCCTAAAAAATTTTTAAAAATAAGGTGACATCTCCTAATTTTCAAGGGTTGGCCCATACATATAAAACATTGTGCACGTGTGCTTAGTCATGTCCAACTCTTTGCACCCCTTGGACTGCAGCCCACCAGGCTCCTCTGTCCATAGGATTTCCCAAGCAAGAATACCAGAATGGGTTGCCATATCCTTCTCCAGGGAATCTCGTTGACCCAGGGATTGAACCTGTGTCTCCTGCATTGGCAGGCGGACTCTACCTCTGAGCCACCAGGGAAGCACCTAAAACATGAGGTGGGTCCAATACAATGTTTCAGCCTGGCAGTTGCCAATTTGTAACTTCTGTTTTGAGGTTGTTGGAAGGCAGCACTTTAGGCAAATGAAGGAGGAAGGGAGGCAAGCTGAGGTGATTTTACGACCCCAGCCACGCCTTACCCTTCTCACGCAAGAAGCAGAACTGTGCAAAGTTGATGAGAAAGTCACAATGAACTTTCATCCCAGTGTTCTCCAGATTGACAGGATCACTAGGACCCTGGAGGAACCATGGCCAGCAGTGTCTGAGGGAGCCTGCTGAAAGTATTACCGGTCAATTCATTTCAGACATTTCCTCCAGATGTCCCCTTAGAAAGTTAGGGTCTAAATCAGTCATTTTCATTCCTGACAGTCTCTGGCATTCACCTAGGGAACCTTTAAAAGGCTGTTTGGACTGCACCCCAGATCAATTCAGCCATCATCTCTGGGATTAGAGCTGGGACATTAGCATTTATAAAAGCTCTCCAGGTGATTATTATTATTTTTTGCTGCACTGCCTGGCTTGAGGGATCTTAACGTTCCCCAACCAGGGATCGAACCAGGGCCCACAGTAGTGAAAGGGTTGAGTCCTATCCGCTTTCACCACCAGGGAATTCCCTCCAGGTGATTCTTTTATGCACCCAGGTTGAACACCACAGATCTAACTAACAGAAACACTGGGTCAGTCTCCCCTCCTGGTGGTGCTTTTCAGAATGTGTTCTGCATGCATGACAGGGCCCCCACTGTCAGTATTCCAAGATGCTGCCCTAGTGTGGGTTTTCTTTCTTCGCTTTCTCTTTCTCTTTGGGACCTTAAACAAGTTCTATAAACCCCATGACCCTCATTGATTAAGGGGGGATAATGATATTTGCCCTTCTAACCTCACCAGCCTGTTATCAGGAGAAATGAGGCAATAAATGAGAAACTACTCTGTAAACTGTCAACATTATCCAAGCATTGCTGTTACAAGCGTGCTGCCAGATGCTGGGGTACAGCTTTGTTCCTCTGCAGAGAATTTCTGGAGTAAAGTTCCTAGTGCCCATGGGGCTGATGCGAATGGTTTCACTCTGACTTCGCTGCAGCCCTCACTTTCTTACCAGCAGGGGTGTTTCATGGCTTGATAGTCCAGCAGTCTGATCCTCTACCCCCACCCCAACTTGAACAGAGAAACCCAGCAGACATCCAGGAGGAGGGGGGCATCTAGAGGGGAGACCTGTGGAACTAGGTTTCCTATGGTCCAGATCTTTGCTGCTCTTCCTCAGCAAAGGGACTTTGCTGGCGTCCAAGAGATCTGTGACAGCAACTAAAAAAGAGGCAGAATAATAAAGAAGTACAAGGGGTGATAAATGGCATGACATAAGGGGGAAATTCTGAGCCTAGCATGGGACACAGCCGTGCAGCATGGGCCCCGGCCTCAGGAAGCTGTCTGATTGGGACAGATAAGGCCACCCACCCCCAGAAGACAGCCAACAATATCAGGCGGACAGTCATGACTCAGCGTTACTTATCTGCGGGCCAGGCTTACAGTGAGGTGGTGGGAAAGGATGCACAGGACACTGGCTGGGCATCAAGACTGGGTTTGTGTCCCAGCTCCAAACTCTACCACAACCTGACGCTGGGCAAGATGGTCCACCTACTGCTCCTCACGTTGTTACTCTGTAAAGAAGAGCCTTGGTCTAGACCTAGATGGACTCTAAGCACAGTCCGAGTTTGTGCTGTGGAAGTGCTGAGGCCTGGGAAACTTCAGTGAGTAGCCATGGTCAGGGAAGGCTTTATGGGGAGGGTGGGAGAGCTGGGTTTCCGGTGAGAGGGACGCTGGTCAGGTGGAGGTGAGTGGAGAAGGCTGAGCAAGCAAGGAAATAGTGCAGGGGCTCAAACAGGATGGACCTGGTGTGGGCCAAGGACAGGGGGAAGTGGCCTCCTTGGGGTGGAGAAAAGATAAGTGGGGAAGAGTGGAGTCAGATTACGTAAGGCCTCAGACACCAGGCAGAAATGTTTGAATTGGCTCCATCAGGAAGGAGGGGGGCCATCAAGGGATTTAGGGCATGGTTATGATGTGATTAGGCTGCTTTTTCGCAGGAATAATGTGGCTCAGACCTCAGAATGACTTGGATGGCAGGAAGCCAGGAGCCAGGAAGGGCAGCTAGAAGACTTGTAATATTTCTGGCATGGGCTGATGAGGACTGAGGGTTGGGAAAAAGCAGTGAGGCAGGCCTAGAGATATTTCTCAGGAAACCTCGATAGGCCTTGGGACCTGGCCGCATTCTGGGGATGGGGAGGAGTGAGTCCTCTTAAGAAGCAGATTCTCTCTCAAAGGCAACGAAGAGAAAGTACTGGCAGCCTCCCTACCTGCAAACAGAACATCTCAGGGTAGCCTGGCCAGTGGAAGGGTTAGTTTTCTCTTGCTTTGGCTCAGATAAACATCTCAGTTGTAGTGAGGGCTTGGTGATGATGCTGGCTGGGCCTGGGTAAAAGGGTATGTGTACTCCTGATCACTGCCCTGGACTCATTCCATCTTTGAGTGCCAGGCCCTGGGCTGAGTGTGAGACAGAGCAATTAACAAAGCACAATTCTTGGTCCTTGTGAGTCTGGAAGAATTACATTTGCAAGACTTGAATGGCACTTGAGAACAACCAAATTGTTCTCATCCTCCCAATTTTGCTTTATGGAACTGCAGGTGATGAAATGTTTGATGGCTGCCAAGAGACCTCTCTGTTCCTGGCTTATAAGGATACTATCCAGGGGGTGAGGCTTTCCTGATGGCTCAGCAGGTAGAGAATCTGCCTGCAATGCAGGATACACAGGAGACGCGGGTTTGATCCCTGGGTCAGGAAGATCCCCTAGAGGAGGAAATGGCAATCTACTCCAGTATTCTAGCCTGGAGAATACCATGTACAGAGGATTACAGTCCAAAGAGTTGCAAAGAGCCAAAAAGGACTGAGCAACTGAGCACATGTCTAGGAGGCAGAGCCAAGTTTTGTGAGGCTTGTAGCTTAAGCAATTTGGGGGAGCCTCTTTGGAAAATAACTCAAAATTACAAAATAAAGTTGATGGGTCCTCTCAGGGCCTGCTGCTGTTGCTAAGTCACCTCAGTCGTGTCCGACTCTGTGCGACCCCAGGGACGGCAGCCCACCAGGCTCTGCTGTCCCTGGGATTCTCCAGGCAAGAACACTGGAATGGGTTGCCATTTCCTTCTCCGTCTCAGGGCCTAGACTCAGGGAAATGTGAGCAAGAAGCCTCAAAGTGTAAACCTCATCAGCTTCCAAGTCAATCTTATAATACCCACCATTTATTATTTGCATATTATAAGCAAGTGTTTTATTTGTACTCTTTCACAGCAGCCAAGGGAGGTAGGTGCCATTAGTATCTCCATGTTATAAGATGAGAAAGCAGGCTCAGAGAGGTGACTTTGGATGCCTCAGCCATAAAGCAAGGGGGTGAGGGCTATGCTCTGGACTGACAGCTCTAGGCTCCAGGGCTAAAACTGAGATCCTCTTCAATTGATGATGGCAAAAATCATGCCTCTGAGGTTCCTGAGAAGTGTTCTGGTCCTAAACCATCCCCTCCTGACTCCACTGTACCTTTCTTAGGCCTGGCCAGGGGTTCCGAGGATCCAGGGCTCAGGTAGAGGTTATGGGGCTGGACACTGGCCATCTCTGCTGCCTTGGTTCCAGTACCATGGCCTGTTTAGGCAGAGTGGCTACCTACCACTGGGAGGACATAAAACCCAGGGGTGAGCACTGGTTTGAAAACGCACAGACTCAAAGTCTAATCCTAGATCGACAGCTTTCTGGTTGTATAGTAAGACACATGGCCTCAGTGAGCCCCCACTTGCTTACCCGATGAGTCAGTAACCACTTCTTTGTATTTTGAGTTCAGTTCACGTCCTCTCGTAAGGCAGTAAAGCGCCTGGTGGTGTCTGGCACACAGAAGCAATTAATCTAAGAATCCTATGGCTGCCATCAGTCCTAGTAGCAGCATAAACACCTCTGATTCCGCACCTCCCTTCCGTATTTTAGAACTGAATAGTTTTCCGGGGATTCCTCCCAACCCAGCTAACTTCCTCCAGGATGTGAAAAAGGCGGCATCTAAGAGGGGCGCCTAAACTGTCCCCCAAACTCCACCGAGCCTGGGCCTGGGCGCTCGGGAGCCTACGGGTTGGGGCCAGTGCCTGCAGCTCAAGTCCCGCCCAGCGGCGTGCGGCGTGCGCCCTTGGGGAAGACGGCTCAAAGAACCGGTGACTCAGGGACGGACGCTGTGGGGCGTCGCTCTTGGTTTAGCAATACAAATCCTCCAGCCGGAGGATCAGGCCTGGAGGCGCTGCAGCACGGGCGGGCCAGGGTGGAGTGGGGTGATGCCCGGTCGGTGAGGACCCCTTGGGCCCGCGAGAGCTGGCAGGCGTGGGGCCCCGGGGCGAGGACCGCCAAGCCTCCCAAGCCTCTCGCATCCGCCGCCACAGGCCCCGCTCGCTTTTCAAGGCCACTTCTTCGAGTCCCCTTAGGGCGTCTCCCCTTCCTTGGAACTAACAGGGGCTAACCCTAATTTCCGAGAAGGGGGACTGCGTCCCCGCCCCCCGCCTGCCCAGTTCCCCAGCCAGCCGGGCCGGGCGATGCCGCCTCCCCGCCTGCGCCCCGCCCAAGCAGGGCGCCGCCACGCGTGGCGGTGCGCGCGCGACAAAACCTCCCGCCCCTGCGCCGGCTCCCTACGTGGGGGACGTGCCGGGAGATGCCTGGCCGTGGGGGATTTCGCAGCGTCGCCCGCCCTCTTTCAGACGCTGGGAGGAGCGGCCACCGCGCCCCCCAGGTCCTGGCCCGCCCGCCGCCGCCCGGCGCAGCCGAGGCGCGCGGCAGCCAATGGGCGCCGAGGAGGTGGGCCGGCTGGCGACGGTCACCCTCGCGCGGACGGGAGCGCGCAGACGGGGCGCGCGTGAGCCGGCGCCGCGCTCCGGGCGGTGGGGGAGGAGCCGCGGGAGCAGGAGGAGGAGCCGCGGAGCAGCCGCCAGAGGACCACTGATCGCCCGGGCTGCGGAGGACAGACGCCGGCCGCCCGCCTGTCGCCCCGAGCCCCCGACCGCCAGCATGATCGCCGCGCAGCTCCTAGCTTATTACTTCACCGAACTGAAGGATGACCAAGTCAAAAAGGTGAGCCGGGGCCGCTGCCGCCGCCCGGCGCTCTGCCCGCAGCCTTGCATTCCGGCATCCGCTCGCCGCCGCAGCCGCCTCCATCCTCCCGCGCCCAGCCTCCCTCAGGCCAGCGTTGGTTGGATTGTCGGGCGGTGGGGAAGTCTTCGCCTTTCGATTCTTCCTGGGGCCGTCTGTGTCTGTGTGGAGGAAAGACCCTCGAGCCTGGGCTGCCTGCTGCAGTGTCCTTGAAACGGGCTGTGGAAGTCAAACGGGCCCCCGGGCCAGGCGGGGAGGTGGCCGCGTGGGGACTGGTGGGCTGGTCCGTAGGCCTGTTTGGTACGGTCCTAGCGCCGTGGGCGGAGTGATCACAGCGATGCTGGGGAGGTGAGTGCGCGGCAGGCGGGGGTGCTGGCTGGAAGCCGGGCATCCCATATTTGGGGTTCCTGGTGGAGGGCGTCAGGGGTCCGGGAAAACTGTCACCCCCAGCTCTCCCAGCTATTGCGGCTGCTCCCTTAATCTGAGTACCGAACGACCCGCATGGTTTCCTGAAACAGGGAGGGGCGCGGAGGCCACCGGAAACTTTGCTCATAGGCCTCAGGTCTGGAGCGGTACGTCTGAATGGAATTTTTTTTTTAATCCCTCTCCGTGACCGCTCTCTTAAGCTGTAATTTCCCACCAGCCCAAGGGAGCTCAAATAAGAGACTGCTCTTTTGAGTCGGATGGAGGTCTTGACTTGTATGCTTGTGGCGTGTGTGTTCTTGCACAAGGACACATCTCCCTTCCCGGACTTATAACATAACAAACTGTCAGCTGGCAGGTGTGAAAGGTGTATCTCTCCCTTCTACCAGCTTTGGCACCAAGTTTTTAAGAAACAGCCTAAACTGTAGGGAAAGACGCCCATTTTATCATTGCCGAGCCTGGCAGATGCTCCTGATCCACACCCAAAGTGAGTGACATTATTGCTGGGATAAAGTGGGCTGGAGAGCAAAGTCAACCTGACTTTGGAGTTCCAACAAGGGAGCGCTACCTACAGGTGAGAGGCAGGAGCCATAGAGCTGTAGCCACCGGAAGTTCAATGCTCTTCTCTTCCTAATCACCCGGGACAGCCCCCGCCTCTGGCACAAGAGGAAACAGGCCTGCTCAGGGTAGTGAGGTCACCTCATCAAGGTCACCCGAGGAGTTAGGGGGAAAGCCAGGGTGTGACCCACGTTTCTGCCTCTCTCCGCTAGGAACCTGACCGAGGCTCCTCCTTGAAGTCAGCTTAAGGGGAGGTGCTGAGACAGAAACGATGGAGGATGCTGCTTGGATCTTGGATCCTGCGCTCAGTAGGGACCAGAGTTGAGTAGTTAGGAGACAGGCCTGGGAACCAGCCAGGGTCCCTCATGGCTACAAGTGGCAGTGACTGGAGCTGTGAAACCATGGGACTCCACTCCCGAGGAGCACCCTGCAGCCTCCTGGCCACTGAGCTCTGGGAGCTGTGCATGCCAACGTGTACATTTCACCAGTGGTCTGCAGTGGTGTTGTGTATCATTGATGTTCTTCCCATTTCACAGTGGGGAGTTGAAGACATAGATGGGTTCACTGTCCTCTCCCTGCCCGTGGTGCCCTCTGTAGCTCAAGACGGCCGATCACCAAGGTGGGGACCCAGATAACCTTGTAAGCCTCCAGCATCCACACCCACCATCATCTGTGGCTGCCAGGGGCCAAGTTGAGTTGAGGTTTGGACTGCCTTGGTGGGACCCATTTTATCATGTGGGCAGTTTCTAGTGTAGCCAGAGCCCTCCACTCCTTATGGTGGCCTGACTCGCAGTCTATCCACCAGGCTCCTGTACGCATCTAACTGTGTGATTTCTGAATCACTTGATCCTCAAATCCCTCCTCCTCTGAGACTGGCATTCTGAAATTCCTTCTCTGCCTTCCTCTGGCCTCAGAACCTTGCTGGAGGAGGGTCTTGAGGCCAAAGCTTCCACCAAATAATATTATTGGTCAAGGAGAGTCTTAAAAATAAGCTGGCATTCTTGCATCTCACGGAGGAGTTCTCAGGCTGCTTTCTATGGGGAGAGGATGTGGATTCCTGCCAGAGGGACCTTCATGATGGGCTGCGTGGCTCTTCCATTGTGTGTGTGATCCTCAGGAAGCTTCCTGGGCCTCCTGAACACAGAGTGGGCACTTGTTCTGATAGCCTAGTCAGTTTTCCCAGCCGCTACTTGTGCAGATCCTGAGAGACTGCGTCTGTTCTCCTGAGACTCCGGATTATTAGAGACCACTTACCATAGGGATCCAGGGTAAGCCCTCCACTGGCAGGACTCCAAGCCCTGTTCTTCCTGCGGAACTGGGCCCTACTTGCAACCCGATGAGGACCCAGTGAAGACAAGCCATGATGATTCAGCCCTCCAGCCCTAGGTGGCCTCTGGAGCACTGGAGACAGCTCTGGCAGCCCCCACTAATCTTCATCCATCTCCTTGCCCTCTGTCTTGGGGGTGGGGAAGGGGAAGATGGGGATGGTGCCAGCAAAGGTTTATGGGATTGCTTGGGATACAAAAGTGATCATGAAAGGGTATCTTTTCTCTCCCCATTGCTTATGGGACATCAGTAATTCAACCTCATAAATACATCCTGTGTTGAAATGCGCCAAGCATCTGGCTTCCCAGCATGGATCGCCGTTTTCCAGACTGCGTATGCATAGTGTTAGATGATGGGGTGCAGTGAAAAGGGTGCCCTGGCATTAGACTGAAGTACAAGGGTACAAAACACAGATATCCCTTTTACTCTTCTATTGCTTTTGGGAGGAAAAGGATGCTCGTGTGCATTCCATTCATCAGAATTCTAGCCACCTGTTAATTCTGCAGCTAGAGCCTGTGTCTTTTGACCTCCAAGCAGCTTTTAACATGCCTCTTCTCTCGCCTGCTTCCTCCACTTGGGTTAGCCATTAAGAGCCTGAAGGAAGGTGAAGGACTACATTGTGCTGTATTCCTTCAGAAAAGGAAGATGGGCCCCGCAAGGTTAGAACTTGGCCTCTAAAGAAAGGCTAGACTTCTTTCCCCCGGGGATGTCAGAATGGTGAACAAATGCCAGTGGATTTTCCCTAGGAGGGATCCCCATGATCGGTCGGAATCTCCATAAGCAGGTGAGCAACAAGTGTGATTTGTCCAAAGTCCTCGAGTACTTGGTTCGTGAAGACAGAGGAGAGTATGCTTAGCAGTTAACAGGGCTACCGAGTTCTAGTTCCCTGGGGCCCCTGTGTCCCAGTGGCAAAAGCAAGCATTTAAAAAATGCCTGTTTCCTTATTGATTGGGGGTGGGGTGGGGGGAGTGAGACAGAAATGATAGGAAACCATCACAGGCACCTTTTGATCTGGTGTTAGGCAGATACTCAGGAAGAGCCTCACTCCCTGGGGAATCTTCGTTACACAGCCCCTGTCCCCTCTACCCTTTGGAAGTTCCTTGGAGTTCTCTACCCAGAAAATCCCCAACACTTCCTTTGGTTTCACAGTTTGGGATGTCTTGAGGGAATAAACTGGGAGTGCGGGTGGGTATGAGGGACTTTCACATCTGGCCATGCCATGCAGTCCTCCCACACTCCTGTTTTCTGGAGAAAGCATGGGCAGCTTTCTCCTAGAAGGACTGTGTGCCTGCAGTCAGGGGTTCCTGTCTGGTAGAATTAGCCACTGGAGTCAGCTCTGAACATGCCTGAGGAGGTCCTAGGGGAGATGCTGGAGAGGCCAGCATACACCTCTGCACCCAGGAAGTAGTCCTGGCTAGACCGCTGGCACCTGCTTAATTGATTTGAGGACATTTAGAATCAAATCGGATCATGGGAGAGCAGTCATTTCTTCAGAAAATGTTTGAGTCCTTTATTAC
This sequence comes from Ovis aries, assembly GCF_016772045.2. Classification (NCBI taxonomy): domain Eukaryota; kingdom Metazoa; phylum Chordata; class Mammalia; order Artiodactyla; family Bovidae; genus Ovis; species Ovis aries. The sequence goes on from NC_056078.1 coordinate 24,897,557, forward strand.
GTGCAGAGTACTATACTAGGCTGGAGTGATGACTATAAACCTGGACAAAATAGTCCCTGTTTTCTCACAGAGTATAAATAATTATCTGCTCTCTTATGATAGAGCAAAGCATAGAATGCTATGAGAGCTCTTGGGGCCATAGTCAGATCTTTAGGTGGGAAGTCACTAGCCTAGGAGTTGCTTAAAGTCAGGCGCTAGGGAACTCCCTGGCAGTCCTTTGATTAGTACTGCATACTTTCACTGCCAAGGGCCCTGGTTTGATCCCTGGTCAGGGAACTAAGACTACACATGGGCTGTAGGGGGCGGGGCAGGGGGAAAGCTACACTCTAAATGTACAAATGGGAATGTTATACTTAGAAACTTTGTAAGGGTGAGTCAAATGGATAGTTACCAAAATGTAGTTTGCCTTCTCTTTTTTTAAATGGTTCTCTTTTTAAAACACCTTCCGGGTGCCATGTGCGTGGGTGCTAAGTCACTTCAGTTGTGTCCGACTCTTTGTGATGCTGTGAACCATAGCCCTCCAGGCTCCTCTGTCCGTGGGATTCTCCAGTCAAGAATACTAGAGTGTGTTGCCATGCCCTCCTCCAGGAGATCTTCCCAGCCCAGGGATCAAACCTGTCTCTCAACGCCTCCTGCATTGACTGGCGGGTTCTTTACCACTAGCACCACCTGAGAAGTCCTGCCGCTGCTGCTGCTGCTAAGTCGCTTCAGTCGTGTCCGACTCTGTGCGACCCCATAGATGGAAGCCCACCAGGCTCCGCCGTCCCTGGGATTCTCCAGGCAAGAGCACTGGAGTAGGTTGCCATTTCCTTCTCCAATGCGTGAAAGTGAAAAGTGAGAGTGAAGTCGCTCAGTCGTGTCCGACTCTTGGTGAACCCATGGACTGCAGCCCACCAGGCTCCTCTGTCCATGGGATTTTCCAGGCAAGAGTACTGGAGTGGGTTGCCATTTCCTATCAGATACCAATTGGGTGTGTAGGTATATATGTCTGTCTGTATCTAACAATACACAAGGACATACTGACAGCCACAGGGGTAAGTGTGTGCTTTCATCTGATCTTTCAGAAACCTCAGTGAGGTTGTCATGGCAGGAAGTGTTATCCGTCCCCCTCACTGCTCCTTCCCTGCACATTCTGCTGCCTTGAGTGTATGGACAGAAGGCAGAGATTTTATTCCCCTTTTAGAAACAGGGACTGGCTGGAGGCCCAGAGGAGATAAGTAACTTTCTCAAGGTCTTAGAAACTGGAATGGGTTCCAGAGGGCTATTGTTTTTAGTGATTTAACTTGGAATCTGTATTTTAATTCTCTCCCCCCACCAAATCAGTACATAAGAGTTAATTTATTATTGTGAAATATTCGAGGTGCATAAAAAATATTGAAGCTAATATAACAAACACTTGTGTATCCACTGCATAGCTTGAAAAGTAACAGACACAGTTGCAATTTTATTACAGACACAACTGAAACCTTTTCTACGCCCATCTTCCGTCCCATTCATTTCTCCTCCCAGAGGTGACCACTGTCCTGAATTTGGTGTTTATCATTTCCTGCATGTTTAATATTTTTTTGACTGCATATCATGTATCTATGAAGCAGTGTGTGCTGTTACTTTATATGGCTTGAACCTTTTGTAAATGGTGTTATTCTGTTTGTATCCTTCTGCAACTGGTTTCTTTAAAAGCTCAACGTTGTATATTTAAGACTCTTCCATGTTGATCCGTGTACCTCCCTTTCATCAATTTAAACTGTGGAATGCTCTTACATTGTGTGAACACACTAAACTCACTTATCAGTTCTTTTGGTGTGCTTTTGAATTTCTGATTCTTTAAATTGCAGTGCCATAGGGATCTTCTGTCCACAAAGAAGTTGCTCTAGGCTGTGTTTCTAGGGCTGAAATTACTTGGCAGAAGAGTGTGTGTATCTTCCCATTGTTGACGTTTGCTAGATTGCCTTCGTGATCAGGCTTCCGGTTGGAAGTTTTGTACAGGTTCCGAACTTATGGTTGCCAGGGGGAGGAAGTGGGGAAGGGATAGCTAGGGACTTTGGGCTGGACGTGTACACACTGCTATGTTTAAAATGGCCAGCCAGCAAGGACCTGCTATGTATAGCACAAGGAGCTCTGCTCAATGTTATGTGGCAGCCTGGATGGGAGGGGAGAACATGTATATGTATAGCTGAGCACCTGAAACTATCACAACATTGTTAATTGGCTATACTCCTATAAAAATAAAAAGTTTAAAAAAATAGAAAAAACAAAACAAAAAAAAGTTTTGTACAGGTTCCTATGGTTCCACAGCCAACCCTTGGTGCAGTAAAACCTTTACAATTTGTAATAGACAATTTTTAAACAGACTGTTTCTTCCCAGACACTTCCACGCACGTGACAGCATTTGAGCTTGGTTTAAAAATAGCCATTTCCTAGTTTGCCTTACGAAGGGAACCCTTGCTGCCAGAGTGTTACTGACTGAGGCTGAAAACTCACTGTGAGCAGTGCCCGCCTCCTTGGCTGTTTCCACGGTGCATGCGGAGGGGGTGGGGGTGGGGGGTACAGAGACAAGCTTGTGAGGGCTCTTTGTGTCCCCTGTGCTCTAGCGTGAATCCTGTAAACTTTCCTGGGAGTTGAAACACACAAGCGTGCTTTTGCCCGTGCGTCCTCTCTCTTCCTGGGTGGATCTGGGTGGGCAGGGCTGGCTTATCAGCCCCGTAAACATTTCTCTGTTAGAGAACGCTCAAAGCCGGCAGCCTCTCTCAGACTATCTTCCCTAAAAGGAGAGGGTGGCTGTGTCCCCCGCGGCAGGGAAACTGAAATGTGGAGTCTGCAGCCCAGCCCTTTGCAACAGATCTTGTGAGCCCTGTGAGAGGCAGAAAATGTCGGATCATGTTCATCCGATTCCACTCTCAGTTACTGGCTTGCAGGCGCTGAGGCATTGAGGGGACCTTGGAGGGAAGGTTGCACTGAATGCCTACTAGGGGCCTGTCTTTCCTAAAATGGTTCTTATTTAACCGTCAGTAGTGACAATACTAACCGAAGCCAACGTGTGATGCCTGTCCTGTTTGCTGCACCGAAGGCATTACATGCCCCCAGCTCCCCTGTTAGTGGGGATCTCTTATGATCACTGCTTTTGGATGAGAACCCTGAGCCTCAGGTATAAACAGAAGAGTCAGCGTGCAGACCCATTCAGTCTGCTGGCAGAGCCCCTGCTTTTTTTGAACATTGAGATATAATTCACATACCACAAAACTTAACGTTGTAAAGAGTGCACGTCTGTGGTGTCTAATACATTCACGAGCTTGGGTAACTGTCACCACCGTCTCATTGCAGAACATTTTCATCAACCCCAGGAGAAACTCTGTACCCGTTAAGCAGTCACTCCCCATTGCTCCCTACACCTTGGTATCTACTAATCTATTTCTTTTTTAAATGAATTTACTTCTTCTGAACATTTCATATGAACAGAATTGTATACTAATGTGACCTTTGTGTGTGGTTTCTTTCGCTTAGCGTGTTTTCATGGTTCATTCATACGTATGTACTCCTAAGTACCTGTACTCCAGTTCTTTTTATTGCTGAATAGTGTTCATGTGTGCTTATCTCCCACGTTTTGTTTACACATTTGTTAGTTCAGGATGTTTGTGTTGTTTCCACCTTGAGGCTGTTGTGATAATGCGGCTGTGAGCAGTTTTCCCTGTGTGGACATACTTTCATTTCTCTTGGGTATGTGTGTAGAAGTGGAATTGCTGGAAGAGATCCTGCTTCTGTCCCCCTGAGGAAGGAAATGAGGAAACTGAGGCCCCATGTGGTGGAGGGACTTGCTGACCACATGGCTTGTGAGTGATAGAGACAGAAACACCGTCAGGTCCCCTAACTCAGAAACCCATCTTCTTTCTACTATAACACACCCAACTCTCGTTTTGCTGTTGAGGGAAACAGATTCAAAGGAGGAAAGAGCTGGGGACAAGGCAGAGCTGGGCACAGAATCCTCAAAATCCCCCTGACTCCCATCTCCCCTACCTCCCCACCCTCCCCAGCACCAGCACCCTGGTTTGTGCCTGTCCATCCCCACCCTCCGCCCCCTACCTCTCCACGCCCCACCCCTCCACCCCCATACCTCTCCACGCCCCACCCCTCCAGCCCCATACCTCTCCACGCCCCACCCCTCCAGCCCCATGCTGCTCAGTGTTGACCAACTCCTTCCACCTGGGAAGGAAATTGACCCAATAAAGTCTTTTACAGTGAATGTTAGGGATGTTCTCTGGTTTTCAAATTTCTCTCTGTACCCTTTGTCCATTTGTCCCCCTCCCTCCATCCTGTTTGTATTTAAAAGAGGACATTTGGGGAGGCCAGTGCTCACCTTGCAAGACCTCCCTGTGCTCCCTGTAAGGCATTATCAATCTAGCTTTCTCTCCCAACATCTGCCTGGCCCTTCTGTAAGCAGCTGCTTTCCTTGATTGATTGATGCACGGGGTTTGCCTGCAGGCTTGTTATTCAAGCTGACCTCATTCCTCTGATGTCCCCCAGTGCCTTCCAGGACCCTGCTGGGGTGGGTGCGATGAATCAAGTAGGAGACTCCAGGCCATCACTGTAACAAAGACACTGCCTCACATTTGCAAAGTTCTGTTTCATTTTCAAAATACTTTTACATGCTTGATTTAGTGGAGTCCTTCTGGCAAGCTTGAATGTGGGCATTTCTTCCTACCTCTTACATGTAGGGGCAGGGAAGCCTCAGGAAGTGGAATTGACATGATCTTTGTTAGCCAGAGAACAGAAGAGCTGGGAAGGGGCACAGGTCTGCCTACACCAGTGGGTGGCTGTCACTGCGCATGCAAATCCAGGACTGTGGTCCAGGGCTTGAGGCTTCCACAGCAGTGCATGGCAGTGGCCTCCCAGCAGAAATTGTCTCTCAAGGCTCCCATGATGGGGATGTGGCTGGAGTGCTAGAGCCTTGCTGTCCAGAACAAGAGCCACTAGCCATGTGTGGCTGCTGCTGCTAAGTTGCTCAGTCGTGTCCGACTCTGTGCGACCCCATAGACGGCAGCCCACCAGGCTCCTCCGCCCATGGGATTTTCCAGGCAAGAACACTAGAGTGGGTTGCCATTGCCTTCTCCACATGTGTGGCTATTGAGCACTTAAAATGTGGCAAGTCTGGTTTGAGATGTGCTGTTGAACATTAAATATAGGGTTTTGAAGACTTTGTATGACAAAGAAGATATATAATACAGCTCATCGATGATTTAAAAGATATTAATTACATGTGGGAATAATAGTTTGGATATATTGGGTTAAATAAAATGTTATTAGAATTAATGTCACCTTTTCAAAAAATGTAGGTACTAGAAAATTTTAAATTACATATGTGCCTTGCATTATATTCCTGCTGGAAGCACTCTGCTAGAAGTGAATTTTATGGCTCCGAGGTTTGGACAGAGGCACTCTGCATTTAAAGCAGTAGGTTCCTGGGGTCCTTGGGGCTCGATTTCCTCATCTGTAAAACCAGGAGGCTGGAATCCTTTCTCTCTTAAGGATCCCTGTGGCTGAAGCAGTATTGTTAGGCATCAAGCCCTTTGGGTCTCAGTTCCCTTCTCTGTCAGATGAGGTGATTTGTGTCTCACTGCCCGTTTATGAAATCAGAGAATGGGTATGGAAACACTTGGAAAGTGTCCTGAATTACATAAATGCCAGATATTATCATTGTTCATCCAGAGCACACCGGTAGGCACCTGCAGAAGGAGCGCAGCTTCCTGGATAACAGCAGGCAGGTGGCCAGACCCCCGAGCTGGGCAGGAATCCTGGGTCCCATTCTGCTTGGCCTCCATAGGATTCTGAAATCTTGTATTCTGAGGAATCCATGGTGTCATGGAGCTCCAGTGCCCACTGTATGTGACAAGAGGGTAGTTTTCAATGATGCTCTTTTACTGATAGGAAAAACACAGATGGAAGTGATGGGCCCAGGGTTATAGGAGGAATCCGTGCAGCTGGAGGAGGCCTGAGATCCTTTGCTTTCCAGACTGTTCTGCCCCCACCACTGCAGTACTTTGGAACCATGACTCTGGGGTCTGGATGTCTCATGGTGAAAGCAAAGCTGTCTATACTTCGGATCTTCTCTTCCCTTGCCTGGAGGCACCTGAGACATTGAAAACTGTGAGTCTGGAGCCTGGCTCTAGCCCAAGCCATTGACCACGAGGCCCAGAATGAAGCCTGTTGTTCTTGTCCTGCCACATTCCAGGGCTGTTCTGTTCACCTTCAGGGACTGGGTACCTCCTTTATTTTTAGCTAGTTCAGTATGACAGCTGTGTTCTCATCCTGGGCAAGGGCTTGGTCTCTCACCAGCAGAAAGTGCCTCGTAGCAGGAGTCAAGGTCACCAGGAGGACTTCGGGCATGACCTTTGGCAGTCATCCTAGCAAGAGGAGTCTGCGGAGCACTGGATTGGGGTCTGAACCCAGAGCCACCCTAGATATCCCAGATGCTGCATGTCCGGGCCTTTCCCTTGGCTGCTTGACCCCAGGCTCCTCCCATGTAAAACGGGGCTGACAACGCCCACCCTGCAAGTGTGCTGCTTAGATCAGGGCAGGCTGAAGTGTTCAGCAGGGGCTCCAGTGCCGCTTACTGTTATCTCGGTTCCCAGAGCCTCAGTTTCCTCATCAAGAATGGGGATCCCATTTTCCTCCTGATTTGTTGTGATTAAACAGAAGTGTTGTATGAATAGTACATGGTGCTTAATAAATGCTCAGTCCATGCCCACTGAAATGGAACTAACCATTCAGAAGTACAAAGGACCAAGAGCTGTATCTGAACCTTCGAAAGGGCCTGAGAAAGGGAGCCTCTGAGGACAGTGTTTGAACCTGCCAAAGAGACCCTGATGGTTTGGGGATGTTTGCACACACAGCTCTGTCTCAGAAGCCTCTAAAATGGAATTTATTTTCCCAAACATGTTTCCTCTCTCAGGTATTCAGCAGCCTCTGGTCACCTTGAATAGTGGAGACCCCTGATCATCTGTAGAGCTTTTGTGTCCCCCCTGGACCCCAGGGTGCAGATGTTGTGAGGGGTAGGGGGATTGGAGAGCGCCTGGAGCAGTCCCTCCCTCACAGAGGGGCTGTTGGATCCACACAAGTCACCATGAGGCTGAAGTAAGGGGCTGGTGCTGGAGAAGGCCTGTGTCATTCAGGGAAGAGGACTCCTGCTTTATCTGAGCTAGCAAACCCTTCTGAGATGACCTCCTGGGTTAGGTGTCACTGGAGGCTTCTGTTCACCCAGGAGAGCAGCCATTCAGCCCAGCTGAGAAGCCACCTGAGGGGGTGGGGACACCAGTGGCCTGGAAGTGTGGCCCCTGCACCCCTGGCACTCCCAGTCTGGTGGGAGGCACACACCGTGCACATGTTGCTGCGGTGCCCTGGGGAAGACTCACTGCTGCTGTCCCCAGGCAGGTTGCTTCCTCCACACTGAGCACAAGGGCCAAGGGGATGCTGAGAAGAGCAGCAGCTGGTGCTGGGCGGGCGGATCACCTGGCCCTTTGGAGGAGTGCGCGTGGAGAAAGGAGCGGGGTGTTGAGCGGCACTGACGGGCCAAGGCAGTCAAGTGGAAGCAGATCTGTCAGGAAGGACCATCAGTGGGGCAGAAGGCAGGAGGGTGCCCCGGACGGGTGATTCTGGTAGGGAACTCAGGGCGTCCAAAATGTCTCTCTTTGTGTCCAGTGCCCTGCCTGCTCAGGGACTAGCTGCCAGAAGTAGGATAGAAAGGTAGGTTTCCTGGGCCACCACCCTCATTGGTGAGGTGGGGCTGGGCAGGCAGGAAGGGGGTTGGACCTGCCAGAGGGGGGCTTGGGATGGTACCCACCATGGCGGAGGGTGCCGTTAGGCCAGGACCTTTGGGTTTGCTATGGCTTTTGAGCATCCTTCCCAGGATGGTGTGAAAGGGAAAATGAAATGAGCAATTCAGATCGCTGGTGGCTGCTGGGGGGTGAATGAGGCCTCCAGAATAACCAGGCTGCAGGGTGTGCTTTTGTCAGGCAAGGGAGCCTGTATACTGCTTCTGTAGTGGATGGAGTGGTGGCATTAATGCCACCGTTTCCCACACCTCCCTGCTCTCTGACCCTGGGGCTGGGTTCGCCCTGGGCTGAGCAAGAAGGGTACCGAGGAAGGAGCACAGAACCAGGAACTTGGTGTCCACTCCAGCATTCTCGCTGACCAGTGATCACCTCGAAAGTGTTCGTTGCTCAGTCATATCCGATTCTTGGTGACCCCATGGACTGTAGCCCTCCAGGCTCCTCTGTCCGTGGAATTCTCCAGGCAAGAATACTGAGTGGGTAGCCATTCCCTTCTCCAGGGGATCTTCCTGACCCAGGGATCGAACCCAGGTCTCCTGCATTACAGGCAGATTCTTTACGGTCTGAGTCACCAGGTGGTCACCGTGGCCAGTTGAATAACCTCTCGAGACTCTGATTTTTCCTAAGGGCGTTGGATGTGATGGCACCTGCGCTGCTTCTCTGGACAGGATAGCTTGAGGGTCAGCACATGAAAGCGCCGTGCAAAGTAGAAGGCCTTCGTAGGTCAAAGTCAGGTGGACACAGCCACATTATAGATGGAAAGACTGAGGTGCCTGCAAAATGGCAAAGCTGGAGTCCGACCTAGGTGTCTACACTGCTCAGTCCGTGCCGTATCCTCGAGCCAGGCAGTTTCCTAAAATCTAAGTTGGCTGTTAGTGTGTCTTAGAGAAAGTTCCCAGGAGAAACAGGAATGGAGTTAAGGTTTCAAGGGAGAAACTGTTTATAATATGATTCCATTTTTGTAACAAAATATAAAAAAACCAAGCTCTGTACCCACGGATGCTTAAGTAGGAAAGCTGCCCTAGAACATAAAACTGTACTAGCAAGGACTTCTCTGGGGAGATTGAGGGACGAACTCAGACTTTTTATTAGTACTTTTATGCCTTGTTTGTGTTCTTTAGTAGTAAATATATATAACTTACTATTAGTTTAAAAGAAAAGAATAAAACAACCCAAAAGTTTCAGAGGACTTTTGTGAGAATCTTTCATTTGCTATGATTTCAGGCAAATGACCACCTTGCCTTTCGTTTTCTTTTTTACAAGATGGGTTAGTAATATCTGGCAATCAATGCATTTCTCTAGATATTTAGGTAAAAGGAATTAGGGGCATGTGATTATGAACTAGACAGGTGAGTGAGAGAGATGGATTCCCTTTTGGTCATTTCAGTGGAAGGATGGGAAGAGTTTTTGACACATTATTAAAATTCTCCCAGTAGCTTTCTAAGGTGAAAGTATTGCATGCATGCTCAGCCCCGTCCGACTCTGCAATCCCAAGGACTGTAGCCTGCCATGTTCCTCTGTCCATGGAATTTTCCAGGCAAAAATACCAGAGTGGGTTGCCATTTCCTAATGCAGGGGATCTTCCAGACCCAGGGATCAAACCTGTGTCTCTTACGTCTCCTGCCTTGGCAGGCGGATTCTTTACCACCATGCCACCTGGGAAGCAAAAATATTATTATTCCCATTTGAAAGAGGAAAACAAGAATCAGAGAGATTAAGTAACTTGTCCAAAGTCACACAGCTAATAAATGGCAGGTATGGAACTCGGTTCTCTTCATCCACAGCCCTGGGTGCTTCCCACATGTGAGAAAGAATAGAAATCCATAAGGAGGAGCCCCCAGAGAGGGGTTGGAAGGCTTGGAGTCTAGGTCCAGCTGCCACTTATAAACCACATGACTGTGTGTGAGTCATGGGTCCCCATTTCCTCAGCTATAAAATGAAGATAATGATATCTTTCCTGCCTGCTTCACTGCCGTATTGTGCTGGAAGAAAGGGAACTAACGCATGAGCCCCCACTTCATGCCAGGCACCTGACATCCACAAGCTCGTTTCTTCCCTTTCTATGACATCCAGATGGGATAATATGTGAAAGTCATGTGTGTAAATGGCAGAGTCCTCTGCAAACATGAGCGCTCATTAAAATAATATTTATCACCCTGGACCCATTCTTTCCTGAGTCAGTCCCCTTAAGAAAGAGAAGTGCATCTGATGTTGAAATCTCTTCTCTGCCCTTAAGCAAGAGTCCTTCTTAACCCTTCACTGCCTGTTCCCCAGTTTCCTCTGTGAGTAAAACATCTCACTTGGGACGTTCACTTCACAGGCCTGTGCTGAGCCACTCAGGCACATCTGTTGCTTTGCTGAGAGAGGGAGTGAAAAATTTTCCATGGCTGTGCCCCTTGCCATGAGGGGTCAGAGTGCCCGAATCACCAGTAGTTACGGTGCCTCCTGCCACAATTGGCCTATTCACTTGGGCATGCCCAGTCTTGAATTTTTTTTTTTTTTTTAATGCATGTTTGGGAGCAGGAGGTGGCTTCGGGCACAGATGCTTTTGAGTTTAGACCAGTGTGGGGCCGCTGGGTACTTCTGCTGGCAGAGTGGCTCTGCGGGGCTTGGCGAGGCTGTGTTCTCTTCTGACATCCCCCCTGCCTCTGAGCTGTGTCTGCAGGATCCAGCGCAGCGTGTGGTGTCTGGGACCTTGGCACCCCTGCCCCCATCTCCTTCCCAGTCTGACTGAGTCCTGCGTGCTCGTGTCAGACACCAGGTGTGAACGTGAGCTCTCCAGAGCCCAAGGAGTTCCTATCACAGACTCCTGGGAGCCTCTGTCTGTGTCTGTGATAGACATCCTATGATAGATGGCTTGCAGCTTGAAGCCACCAGAAGAGGTGCTGTGCCCTCCTGTCACCAAAATGTAGGGCTAGGAGTTTAAGGCATGTGTGGGATGCGTTGGACACCAGCGTTTGGCCAGAGCAGCAGAGTTTGGAGGCAGTATCCTAAGGGAAGAGGAAAGACTGTGGAAATATGAGAGGTAGGGAGAGAGAGTAGGGAGGAAAAGATCTGAAGCTGTTTGGAGAGGGGGCAGAAATAGAAAAACTGAGAGGACCACAACTTTGGCCAAATCTCCCAAAGCCAGAAGTTGTCCTTCTCCAGCCCTGCCTCTCTCATTTTCCCCTCCTGGGCTTCTGGGCCCACCTTCTATAAGAAAAACAGCTCTTGCACTGGGGTTCTTGCAGAGCTCTGGAGCAAACAGGAGAACCCCCTTCCTTTCTACCTCCCTCTACCCACTGCCCATTCCCAGCTTCTTTCCCAGGTGGGACAGAGGGCAGCCCAGCCAGCTGCCAGGCAGGGCTCATCTGATGAAGAGGAAAGAGGCCCCTTGTTTGGTGAGGTTCTGGGCACTCTAGTTCCCACGGAGCATCCTGCAAGTGTCTCTTGATGTGGCTTCAGTGCTTCCTGGGCTGCTAAAAGGGCCACAGTCCGTATGATGCGAGTCTGCTGAGCCCTGCACCAGGTACCTGCCTGGCCGGGCAGGGTGGGGGGTACTGCAGCCCAGCCTCAGGTTCAAAGGCCCCTCCTGAGCTTCTGAGGACCAGGAAGGTACCACCTGAGATCCTAGGGGCTTCAGAGTCAGTTCTAGCTCTGCCCTGTGCTGTACCCTTTTTCTGGCCCCGATTTCCACATCTCTGCTGAGAGGAGTTGTACCATGTGATGATTCATGAACATGAACCAGAGAGGGAAAGCCCTTCTTCCTTCAACACTTGAGGGCCAGGTTGTCTGGCATCTGTTTCCCTAGCCTGCTTTCCTGTATGAGCTTCTTGGCTCTATTTGGCTTTGATGGGCTGTCCTAAAACATCGGGCTTCTGGGATCACTGTCCCTGTGCTGAGCTGCACCTTGAGTCAGGAGGCAGGCTGGCTGTGGAGCCCTGCTTTTTCTAGAAGTTTCTCCCTGACCAGCTAGAAAGTCTCAGCAGTTTTGCTTGGCCTTGATGCCTGCACAGTAGAGGGGACTGGCCTTCCCCAAGGGGTGGGAGCGGTGGTAGGCTCCACTTAGCTTCTTGAAGCCTCAATTTCTACAACTGGAAAATGGGGATTAAGAATGTCCCCCTGACAGGGTTATTTTGAAGACAAAATGACATATTAGATACAAAAGCACTTGATAAACTATAAACCCTGATATAAAGTATTCTTGCATCCAGCATTTGTTGGGTGCAACAACAAATTTATTGGGTGCCTCCTTTGTTCCAGGCAACCGGGTAGTTCCAAAGGTCTACTCGACATGTTTCCTTTCCCTGGGAAACTCATGAGTTATCAGAGGAGACAGGCATGTCAGTAGACAGATGAACGTAAGGAGGGTGAGGAGTGTGGTAGGGAAAACACGTCCAGATGCCAGAGGAGCGCCGTGACTGTCTCGTCTCTGCTCCTGCTCACCCGTCCCCTCCGCAGCACACAGCTTGATCTTTCCGAGACACATCTCACTGTTGAATACTCAGTCGAGTCACCTTTAGAGTCTGAATTTGTCCACCTGTCTTATCAGGCCCCGCAAGCCTTTGCTCCTGACAGCCTTTCAGCTGCTCCATTCTTGCACTGTGCGCTCCATCATCACACAGACCACCCTACCTGCCTCGTCCTTGGCCTTTGCTCTCGCTTGTGCCCTGATGCGCTCTTGCACTCAGTAGCTGCCCCCGCCTCCGCCCGCCGTGCGCTTCTGTGGCTCACGCATGAGCGACTGCCTCTTCCGACCAGCTCGTGGTCGCCGTGACTTGCAGCAAGAGCTGCCGATGGGCGCTGCCAGCCTTGGGGGTAGAACAGAGCACGTCTCCTGGGGCTGTGTCCTGGCCATTTCTATTCCAGCTCTCAGCGGTTTCTGATTGCCCTTCTCTTCATTACGAAGGGGAAAGAAAAGGTGGTTGTGGTGGAAGAGATGGGGGTGGGGGTAGGGCACAGGCCACAGAGGACGCTGGAGGACTCCTGCCTTGTCTGTGAGACTGGAGACAGGCGGGGCTGGGAGCAGCAGGAGGCGAGAATCCAGAGCAAGAAGGCTGCCTGAGAGCAAGATATGCAGAAATTACTCTGTGTCCTTGAGTTGAGTGTTTCCAGCCACCCTGAAATGTAAGCATGAGATCCCATTCTCAGAAGCCAGTCAGCATCAAAGGCCTTTTCAGCAGCCTCACTGAGTCATAAATCAGCCTCTTCATCGACCGGGAGCTTGCTATGTGTGAGGCTTCTGTGAGTCACTGGGAGGTCAAGGTGGATGGAGCAGACACTGTCCCCATGACAGGTGTAGCAGGCAGTGAGCCAGGCTGGACCATGTGGAGAGATAAGTGCTGAGGGAGTCATTGTCTGTACCCTGAGGGTCTCAGACGTCTGCTGGAGGAAGTGACATTTGACTGAACCTTGAAGGGAAGGTGAGATTTGAGTGGGAAGAGAAGGAAGGATGGTTTGACAGGAGAGCCCAGGCACCTCCCAGGAATAGTAGGAGAGGTTTGGCTGGAGGTCAGAGAGCCCAGAGCTGCACCTGCAGAGTGTAGGGGCCTTGGACATGGGAGGCATTGCAAGGTTTTGAGCAGAGGAGTGAAGTGATCAGGGTCCCAGTTTAAGAAAGTGAAATATCCTGGACAAGCCCCCTGCCTCCCACCCCGCAAAAGGCAAAATGTGGTCATGGTATAGAAGATAGGTTAGAAAGGGAGAGAAATTGAAGACTGAAAACCATTGCAGTGAGTGGGTCAGGAGTCAGGAATCCAGGCACTTGGCTATAAGGGCTTCCTAAAGCAGAACGTGGCAGAAAGAATGAGCCAGGAGACAGAGAGACTTCCAGTGAACTCCATGAGGACAGGTGTCTAACCCAGAGCCAGACATGTAGTAGGCGCCCAGTTAATACTTTTGGGGAGAGTCATTGGGAAGGTACTATGAAGAAAGAAAAACAAATGACGACAAGGAGGCCTAAGGTTGGGAGCCTGGGATCCTGGAGGAGAGCAGGTAGCCCAGGAAGAGGAGCAGGTTGGTTCGGTCCTGGTGGAGTCAAGGGTGGTCTGATCTGGAAGAGTGGGCACATGGGCTCTGGCACACAGGCATGGGAACTTGGGCTCTTCCAGACCTTTTCGGGAGAGTGAGGTTAAGGTCTCTGTGCCCTGGGCCTGAAGCGGCATGTCCTGAAGGGCTCCGGCCCTTCACTAGCCATTTCCTTTCACCTAGAAGTCATGCCCAAGGAAACCCACCAGCACCACTGCCTCACGACCCTAGTAAGAAATTGCTGATGTTTATTGAGCACTTTGCTGTGTTCCAAGGGCTTCTCTGTCTCCTTTGATCTTGTAACATTCCGCGAAGGAGGTTCTGTTTATCATCTCAGTTTTTCAGTTGAGGAAACTGAAATTCACACAGCTGTTAAGCGATGGAGCTGGGATTTGAGCCCCAGGTGATGGCTTTGGAGCCCTTGTTCTGGGGCACTGCCATCCATGTGAGGATGAGCCAGAGGGAAGGAGTCACATGGAGGCTTAATGTGCCTCTGGCATGTGCTTGGGAATCAAAGGACAGTTTCCATGTAATATTTAAGGGTTGATAGGGACCTTGGAGGTGTCTCGTTCATTTTACAGGAGAGGGACCAGGGCTCAGAGCATTTGCAAACCTGCTCTGGTTGCAACATGGTTGATGGCAGCTCAAGGATGGATCAGCATGGGTGCTCCAGGGCCCATGGATCTGTATGGTCTTAGATGGGTACCTCTCACTCTAGTGTTCTTGCCTGGAGAATCCCAGGGACAGAGGAGCCTGGTTGGCTGCCATCTATGGGGTCGCACAGAGTTGGACACGACTGAAGCGACTTAGCAGTAGCAGCAGCAGATGGGTACCTCACCCCGTCGTCCCTGTCCTCCTCCAACCAGACTGGAGCTGAAACGACCTTCCTCAGCCTTGGCCTCACTTTCTTTTCTTCTCATCCTTCCTCTAGATTGACAAGTATCTCTATGCCATGCGGCTCTCTGATGAAACTCTGTTAGATATCATGAATCGTTTCAAAAAGGAGATGAAGAATGGCCTCTCCCGGGATTTTAATCCGACAGCCACAGTCAAGATGTTGCCAACATTTGTAAGGTCTATTCCCGATGGCTCAGGTGAGTCTCACGCCCAGAGATTGGGCTCTCAGGGCTGAATGCTCTGTGAAACCATCCTTCCAACTTTCATTCATTTGTTCATTTATTCATTTGCTTACTCATCCAGTTATCCATCCATTCACCATTCCATCCATTCATCTATCCATCCATTCATCCATCATTCCATCCATCCATCCAATTTATGTTTGTTGGGATTCTGTCGTGTGATAGGGGACCATGTTTGGACCAGGCTGACCTCCCCTGATTGTCCTGACTGTCTAGTGACTTGTGGAAAGAGGGCATAGTGTTCATGGATCTTTCCGATGCTATGTGAATTACTCTTACATCTCCAGGACAGGAAAGGTTCCAGAACAAGCCAAGAGTTCATGTTAGGAGAATCTCTCCATCAGGGCACCAGGGCCTCCCTGTACGATCCCAGATAAGCAGCAACCCTAGTGGCCAGGTGGATCTCAGGCCCAGAGGGGAAATTCAGGTCCCCATTTGAACAAATTTCACAGATGCTAAGTCAGGTCCATGCTGTGTGAATTACTCTTACATCTCCAGGACAGGAAAGGTTCCAGAACAAGCCAAGAGTTCATGTTAGGAGAATCTCTCCATCAGGGCACCAGGAATGGTGAGGGGAGTAGGATTGGAAAAGGGAAATTACCCTCTTGGTCTGCATCGTGTGGCTCATGTCCTGCAGTGGGCATTTGGGGGCTTCCTGAGGATTGTCATTGCCCCGCCCTAGGGGAGTGGCCTCAGTCCCTCCGCTTGGCAGAGTGGAAGCTGAGCGCGCATAGCCTGGCCTTGGCCTGCTCAGTGGAGGTTGTTCTGTCTGGCTGACCCAGTAGTGGGTGTTGTCCCTACCCCAGCTTAGCACATGCCCAGGAATCCCGCCTTGAGCTGGGTTCTGTCCTCTAGGCTGGGGTTCACCTGCCATGTGCAAGGGAGGGAGAGAGATTATGAAAGTTAAATTTCTCTTGGGGTTGTGAGTACACACTCCGAGAGTATGGCCCTTACGCTCTCCTGCTATTTCTTCCCTGCTCTGGAGACTCACTGAAAGCTGTGATTTGAGGCATCTGATATGCAGCCTTCAAAATGGCCATCAGGAAAACTGCAGCTGTTTCAGCTGATGTTTATGAAAGACGGGCAGGTGCACTGCGTGTTGGAGTGACTGGGCGTGGTGGGAAGGTCCTTTTGTGCCAGCAGCTGGCCTTTAAAGTCCTGAGCAGACTGGGACACCATGGAAGGGCGGGTGCTCTTGTGTGCCTTATGGCCACAGGTGGGGTTTACTTCACGCACACACACTGGTATTTGTATTTCTCACGTTTCCCGACTTTTTAAAATCTACCCCACTTTTATCCTCTTGTTTTCCTTGAGGTCTTGCTCACCAGCAGTTTAGGCTCTTTTATGACTACCGAGGAGACTCTGGCCGTCAGAGTGACCAGACCACAGTGTCCCCTGGGTTTTTTTTCTCATATCTCTGGCTTTGTAGTTTGCTCCTACTTTTCCCAACCCCGAATGGCACCCGTGTCCAGAAGCATTTGTGTCTTTACCAGGTTAGTTGAATTCTGCATGTGGCTCTGCCTGCTGTCCGCTGAGAGAAGGGGGAAAGGGAGATAAGATAGAGGCGCGTCCCCCCAGGGCCCCCGCTCTGGCTTTGCTTAGATAACTCAGAAGGATGCCTGATGCTTGGGGGACCCCTGATCTTGTGTGACTGGCCCTGTGCTGGCATGTCCCATGAGAGGTTCCTTCCCTTTCCTCCTGAAAGCTGCCTGCAACCCAGCTTCCCTTCCGTGGCCCGTGTGACAGCAGGGGGTGCCTTGCCTCATACCTTCACATTTTTAGGGCTGAGGGACTCAAAGTGTGATCCAGATACAGTAATAATCTAGCCGTTTGAAAACAGGGCTCCACATGCATTCTTATTTGGGAAAAACAATATTTCCAAAGATCCCTCTTAGAGATCCAGAGCAGGGACTTGATAGTCCCGAGGTTAGGACTCTGTGCTTCCAGCGCAGGGGGCGTGGATTTGATCCCTGGTCGGAACTAAGATCCCATATGTTACGTGGCATGGAAAATCAAAAAGAAAACAAAAGAAGAGATTGGAAGCAGATACCAGGGTGCTAAAGGCCCTGAGCAGTCCTGCAGGAGAGAAAACTATTAAACCCGGCTACCTGCCTTTTCCCCAAACCTGTTTGCTCTTTCCCCCAGTATTTACTACTATATTTCATCTATTCCGAGACCCTATTTTCATCTTTGTTGTCGAGTCCTCTGAAATCAGCAGTGCACTGTGCAGTAGTTGCCTCTTTAAATTACTGTGAGCAGCACTTTTTTCTCTCTTCGAATTACATAAAATAACGACGTGTCCACAATCAGTGGTGTCTTAAATGTGATGATGTATGTGGTGATTACGCCCGTGTTGGGAAATGCTGTCCTAGAGTTTGTGGAACTGGAGCCAGCAGCCTGGGCCCCATGCCTCCTTCTGAGCCTCTCTCGTGTCCAGTGTGAAAAGAAGTGAGTGGGCCCGAATGTTCAGGGTCCCTCGGGAGCACAGAGCCGTGCTGAGAGCAGGAGGAGGAGGAAGGGGAGACGCCAAAGCCCTGAGCCCCCAGGACCCACCCTGAGGCCCTGGCTCCCCTGGCCTGCAGGGCTAGCCCTTCCCCAGCTCCGCCTCCCTCGGCCCTCCCTGGGGACTGTTTCTTCCGCTCTGTGTTAGTTTCCAAGGCTGCTGTAATGAAGTCCCATGAACCGCGTGGCTTTAAATGAGAGTGATTGTCTCACAGTTCTGGAAGCTTGAAGTCCAAAATCAAGGTGTCGGTGGGGCCGTGCCCCTTCCGAGACGCTGGGTTAAGTCTTTCCTTGCCCCTTGCTGGCTTCTGGAGGTGGCTGGCAGCCCCTGACGTTCCTTGACACGCACCTGCATCTCTCCACTCTCAGCCTCTGTCGTCATGTGGCATTTTCCTCTAGTAAGGATGCCAGTCGGACTAGAACCCACACTCATGACCGCCTCTTCATCCGATTACATCATCTAAAAAGACCCTTTTCCAAATAAGGCCACATTTACAGGTACCCAGGGTTAGGACTTCTGTGCCTTTTGGTGGGGATACTGTGCAACCATAAAATACTGTGTAGCTCTTCTCTCTCTGATTGTTCCTAATATTCATGGGTGGGCTCAAGTCAGGTGTCCAGGGGCCCACACTCCTCCTGGAATGGTCCCTCCAGCCCCACATAGGCACTGATATTGATGCCAAGGCCTTGGGCACCAGTCCAGTCCCTGCCACTTTTTGATGGAAGTGCCTCCAACCACGAGGTCCCTTGGAGGAGCCAGAATGTGGGTCTCCTTCATTGTAAACCATGGTGCTAGTCTCTTTTTGAGATGTTAATTACTGCTTCACCTGTATAATTAGTCAGTGACAGAATTAGTGGTAATCCCAAACCACCAAAGGATAAATTGGAGTCACTGCAGTGGAGAGCTGCCCCTGCCCGTCAAGCGGTGATGTGACTTCCAAGTCAGAGGGAGAAGCAAACCTTTCCTTTCCTGCTGACCTTGACCCTGATGACTGGATTACTGAAAACTGTTGGCTTTTGAAACTGTATTGATTTTTTTGGAAAATGTTATCAGCCCATTTTTGTTAATTTCCCCCCTTTTGACGATTTTAATGGGCAGTGCTTTTTCATTAATTGTTCTCAAGTAATCTATACATTAGGTTAAAAAAAGATGCAAAACCCTAAAGTGGCTTTTAGCTGCTGCATATCCTTTTTGCAATGGGAAAGATATGAATAATACATAAAGGAGGAAGATACTGAAGCCTTTTTATGCTGGTGACTTGGCTAAACAGAAACCCTTGTTCAAAGGTGCCCGGTTTCTGGGGATAGCTGCCCATCTGTATCCAGCTTCTGTCAGAAGGCCTGCCCGACTTTGATTCTCACTTGGGAAACGTCCCCTTTTTTTCTCATCTTGTCATTTATCACTCAGGATATTGTAAATATCAATTAGATTGTAAGCTTCTTGAGGGTAAATTGAGTTGAAGATTTCCTTGTTTCCGCCATGTGGTTCCTTAGTGTGCTCTTCACCCAGAGGATAAGTTTAGAATGTTTGATTTGAGGTGTGGTCCTGGGCTTCCCCTGGTAGCTCAGGTGGTAAAGAATCTGCCTGTAATATGGGAGACCCGGGTTTGATCCCTGGGGCAGGAAGAACCCCTGGAGAAGGGAATGGTAACCCAGTCCAGTATTCTTGCCTGGGAAATCCCATGGATAGAGGAGCCTGGAAGGCTACAGTCCATGGGGTCGCAGAGTCAGACACGACTGGACGACTAACACACTTCTTCCTGGACTTCCCAGGTGGCGCTGGTGGTAAAGAACACACCTGCCAGTGCAGGAGATATAAGATCCCGGGGTCAGGAAGATCCCCTGGAGGGAGGACATGGCAACCTACTCCAGTATTCTTGCCTGGAGAATCCCACGTACAAAGGAGTCTGGCGGGCTACAGTCCCTAGGGTCACAGAGTCAGGCGTGACTGGAGCGACTTAGCACACTCACAGTTAAATTGGTGGGGCTTAAGATACACTGCTTTCCAGCCAAAGGAAGGAAAACGTTTCCTTTCTCACTGCATTTGGGCTGTTTACTTACCTTTCTCTGTCCTTATGTGGGAAGATGGTTGGATTATCTCAGAAATTCTCTCATTTGATGAAATCTCCGAAATGCCTAGCATTCCAGTTGGGTTTCTGATGAAGGTGTGAACTCTCATTGGCTAGCAGGATTGCAGACAGGAGGCTTTGTGTCTTGTGTACAGGATTAATGCATGGAGCAGGCAACGGGAGGCAGCTCATGAGCGCTGAGTTTTGTTTGCCCTGTATTCCAGCACAGGTCTGGACTCAAGAGAGACATCTGTTTCAGTGTTTGTTTGCCATTATTTGCTGGTAATAATGGCTGTCATTAGAAAGTGGAGAGTTGCCAGGGGCCCTTCAGATGCTTTGTTTAATGAGCCTTCTATAGAAGAGCACTTCTTCTTGGCTTCAGTGGAAATGGGAAATGTAGGGTGAAGTCTCGGCAGCAGCAGGCAGGAAGGTTGAAGCCAAAGATTTGAAGAGGAAGTAAGAAAGGAAGTCAGCTGCTGCAAGGAGACCGAACTTGAAACTGAAGGGGAAAATAGAGTTTCAGACCACTGGATTAATCTCCGGCTCTGCTGCTTATTATCTGTGTGATCTTGGAGAAGTCACTTAACTGCTATAAGCCTCCATTTCCTCATCTGTAAAATGGGTGTGGTAGTCCTGCTGTGCCTGCCTCGAAAGGCTGTCAGAAGGATCAAAGTGCTTTGGAAACTGCAAACCACCATGAGAGTTACAGAGAGTCATTGTTCTGCTGGTCATCATTATAACTTAATAAATGACTTTCTAAGAATTCTTAATGAGCGTCCCTGGTGGCTCCGTGGTAAAGAATCTGCCTGCCAATGCAGGAGACGTGGGTTCGATCCCTGGGTCAGGAAGATCCCCTGGAGAAGGAAATGGCAACCCATTCCAGGATTCTTGCCTGGGAAATCCTATGGAAAGAGGAGCCTGGCAGGCTACAGTCCATGGGGTCACAAAAGAATCAGGCACAGCTTAGCAACTAAACAACAACAAAGAATTCTTTGGAAGAATTTCTCAACTTTGGAAGGCCTTCCCATCTGATGTGGCCAAAGGCCCCCTACCCATCAGACCTAAAGGTAGAGGTCTCGCCCTGGAGGAAAATGTCAGAGCTTTTCAGAATTCACCAGCATCCCTGTGATGTTATGGGAGGGAGGAGACAAAAAAAGGGGGGAAGCAAAGGCAGGCTGTCTCACCCCCACCCCAGTACCCCTCATAATTGTGGATGAGCCCACAGACTACAGCTCTGGTTCCTCTGCAGCTGGGTGATTGAATACCACAGCTCTGAATGGGGGGACCAACTGAGATAAAGGGGAGGATACATCCTTTATGGAGGGCAAGTTGGTATTTGGAGCACCCATTGCCTAGTAAAGAATATTGAACCCAGCAGCCTCTGCTTATAACTGAAAGAAATCTAACTCAAAGTTGTATAAGCAAGAAAGGGAATTCTAGGTTCACATAATGGAAAATGTAGTTGTAGGTTGGCTCCTGTAACCCAGGCCTCATCTGTCTCTTAACCAAGGCTTCATTCGTAGGCTGCCTCTCCCTTATGGGGGCAGAGATAGCCCCAGCAGCTGTAGCTGACACCTCATCTCCAAACTAGAGGTCCCGGGGTGGTCTTGGAGAAGGTGGTGATTGGCTGATGTGGGTCACGTGCCCACCCTGAACCAATCACATTGGCCGAAGCTGGGGACTCTGGATGCTCTTGGGTCACATGGAACAGGCGGTCAACCCCACCCCCAATTCAGATGACAAAACGGGAAGGGTGGTTATCTAAAGAGACACCAGACAGCAAACAAAGCTTTCTGGACACCTTGCCAGAAGTCAGTCCTTGGTGTCCTTTGCCTGGCAGAGGATAGGGCTGAACAGACCATGCATTTAACCCAGGTGTTCTAACTGAACTAGCTGCAAACACTTTCTGATTTGCCTACTGTATGTGGGACTCAGTACTAGGGAGAAGGAAGTAAGCATGCTAAATTGCCCTTGCCTTCGAATTGCTCATCACCCAGACGAGGAAGATAAAACTTTATGTGTATATGTGTGTGTGTGTGTGTATGAATGAGCATCCCAGTATTTGCAAGTATATGAGTGACTAAGGAAAGGGAAGGGCCCTGGCCTTGCCACAGGTGTGACCATGAGCAAGTCATTCAGCAGGTTTGGTTGGAGCTGCCTTATCCATAGATTGAGGAGGCGGGTTAATATTTGTCCCATATTTCCTGAGCTGCAAATGTGATTTACAGAAGAGATGCCAACTGCCATTTCTTTTAGCAAGCACAAACACACCCTGGAATCAGGGTCACTGCTCAGGAAAGGATCAGGGGCTGCATTGGGCTTAACAGCGACCGTAAAATGCCTTCAGGGAAAGGCCCCTTCACAAATCATCTCAAGGCTAACTTTTCTCCTTCTCTGCCCCTAACTCCCTGAAACCCTATTGACCTGTGTTTGTTAAAAAAAAAAAAAAAAAGAAAGAAAAAGGAGAAATGGGGTGGACAGACTGTGGTGGGAGGCTGGGACGGGGCAGGGGTCTTACAGAGCTGCAGAAGTGTGGGCCGGCCCCATGCACCCTAAGGCCAGGTTCTTCCCTGACCTAGAGGCAGATGAGATCATTTAAACTTATCCTGCTTGAAAACTTGAGAGCTGGGGCTTCAGGGGTGCTGCCTGAAACCTGATTCCTTCCTGTTGTGTGTTGATAATGACACCAATAAGCAAGAGATCCCCTACCATCACGTGGAACTTGAGCATAAGAGCCTGCTTTTACTTAGTCCCTTGATTCAACTGAAGATGAGACTTTTGACCTGATTGATTTATCAAGATTTCTCAAGCTATTTTTTAAAGTTATGATGAAAGCCAGTGCAAAACATGAAATAAATAACTGTTTGGTTTTTTTTTTTAAATTAAAACAGTGTGTGTGTGTGTGTGTGTGTGTGTGTGTGTGTGTGTGTGTGTGTGTTAGTCCCTCAGTCGTGCCCAACTCTTTGCGACCCCATGGACTGCAATCCACCAGGTTCCTCTATCCATGAGATTTTCCAAGCAAGGATACTGGAGTGGGTTGCCATTTCCTTCTCCAGGGGATCTTCCCAACTCAGGGATCGAACCTGGGTCTCCTGCACTACAGGCAAATTCTTTACTGACTGAACAGTAAATGAATTAATTAAATAAAAATGTTAGCAAGGAAAAGCTCCCATATTTTCATCCTAGCACAGTGTCCGCTTTTGCGTGTGTTATTTCCCTGTACACAAGTGGTTTTTAGAGAGATGTAGCCATTCCTGATGTGCTGATCTCACTCTAATGCCCTCTCTGGGGATCCTTGTTCCTGAGGTCTGTCTAAGAGGCAGTTGTATCCAATGGCTATGAATTTGGGCTTTGGATTCAAATTCTGGCTCTGTCAATTACTGGCTGTGTGCTTGGGCAAGTTCCCTAACCCCTCCTAGACTTTACTTGCTCATCTGCAGAATGGGGATCATAATAGTACCTACTTCATAGAGTGGAGAGGGGTTAGAAGTAAAATGAGCCAGAAGAAGTACTTAGCAATTGGAGAACAGAAAGGCTTAATGAATGATAGTAAAGTTAAGTGTTTCTGATGTTCTAGTAATTCATTCTCCTGAGAAGGAACCCTCTCATATCACATCTATTTTTTTTTTACCCAGTAGTAGTGTAAGGGATTAGGATTCTGATGAGAACTCAGGGAAAACCCAAAACTAATTTGAATGACCTATGACATCAGGGTCAGAATTTCTCACAAAGCTGAGACACCTTCTTCCTAGCATTCCCACTTGGCTTCTTTCCTTTGGACCATTGTTGCTCAGTTGCTAAGTTGTGTCCAACTCTGACTGATGGACTGCAGCACGCCAGACTTCCCTGTCCTTCACTATCTCCCAGAGATTGCTCAAGCTCATGTCATTGAGTCTCTGATGCCATCCAACCATCTCGTCCTCTGTCGCCCCCTTCTCCTGCGCTCAGTCTTTCCCAGCACCAGGGTCTTTTCCAATGGGTTGGCTCTTCACATCAAGTGGCCACAATGTTGGCGCTTCAGCATCAGTCCTTCCTGAACATTCAGGGTTGATTTCCTCTAGGACTGACTGGCTTGATCTCCTTGATGTCCAAGGGATCAAAGAGTCTTCTCCAGCACCACAGTTCGAAAGCAAAAATTCTTCAGTGCTCAGCCTTCTTTATGGTCCAGCTCTCACATCTTGTACATGACTACTGTAAAAACCATAGCTTGAACTATACAGACCTTTGTTGGCAAAGCGATGTCTCTGCTTTTTAATATACTGTCTAGGTTTGTCATAGCTTTTCTTTCAAGGAGCTAGCCTCTTAATTTCATGGGTGCAGTCACCATCTGCAGTGATTTTGAAGCCCAAGAAAATAAAGTCTGTCTTGGTTTCCATTTTTTCTGTATCTATTTGCCAGGAAGTGTTGGGGCTGGATGCTGTGATCTTAGTTTTTTGAACATTGGGTTTTAAGCCAACTTTTTCACTCTGCTCTTTCACCTTCATCAAGAGGCTTTTTAGTTCTTCTTTGCTTTGTACCATTTAGGGTGGTATCATGTGCATATCTGAGATTATTGACATTTCTCCTGACAATCTTGTTTCCAGCTTGTGATTCATCCAGCCTGGCATTTTGCTTGATGTACTCTGCATTCAAGTTAAATAAGCAGGGTGACAAGTAACCTTGACATACTCCTTTCCCAATTTTGAACCAGTCCATTTTTCCATGCCTGGTCCTAACTGTTACTTCTTGACTTGCATACAGGTTTCTCAGGAGGCAGGTAGGGTGATCTGATATTCCAGTCTCTTTAAGAATTTTCCACAGTTTGTTGTGATCACAGAAGCAGTTTTAAAACAGCAACATCATGTGGTATATCCATACTGTGGAATGTAACCTGTCACAGAAAGGAATGAGGTACTGGTATATGCTTCAATGCAGGTGAACCTTGAAAGCATTATGGTACATGAAAGAAGTCAGCCACAGAGGACCACGTATTGTATGTGTCCATTGTAATGAAATGTCCAGAATAGGGAAATCTCTTGAGACAGACAGTGAATTAGTGGCTGTTAGTGGATGAGGCGGTTTGGGAGGAAATGGGGAGTGACTGCTAATGGGTATAGAGTTTCTTTTGTGGATGATGAAAAATTTCTGTAATTAGATAGTGGTGATGTAAATATACTAAAACTCACCAAACTGTACACTTTAGAATGTGATAGGTGCAGACTTCCTTGGTAGTCCAGTGGTGCAGTTAGGACTTCACTCTTTTATTGCAGGGGGCATGGGTTTGATGCCCACGCCCCCTTGAGCCATGTGGCACGGCCAAATAATAAAAATAAAATCAAATGTGATATTTTAATTATTTCCTATAAAGCTGTTGCTAAGAAAACAAACAACCAATCAGTGGTGTAACTGCTTCCTGTGTAATGAACAAGAAGCCAAACTTCCTTGAATGAATGAATGGGCCACCAACCCTTGTGATCAAGCAGCTACCAAGCACTTATTGAACTACCCTGGGTACCAAGGGCAGATGTAAAGAATCCTAAGTTGTAGTTTTTCCCTCAAAGAGCTTGAGAGGATAAGAACAGAAATTCAGTTGTAAATGTCTTTGGTTTATTCCTCAATTCCTTTGCCACCCTCATTAATTCAACTATTAATATTGGTTGTGTTCATATTATATGCCAAACAACCATTCTAAGTTCCAGAAATAGAGCAGTGTGTCAGAACCTAAAGTTTGCTGGAATCAAATACAAAGAGGGTGTCAGTTTATAAAAAAGAAGTTAAAAAAAAAACAACAATCCATTACATAAAAAAAATAAAAACTTCAAGGGGCTCAAAATAGTGAAAACAATGTTGCAAAAGAACAGGGTTGGAGGACTTTCACTTCCCAGTTTCAGATATTCGGAAGCAGTCAGGTCGGTGTGGTACTGCTGTTAGGATAGATATACAGATCAGTGAATCAGAATTGAGTGTTCACTATGTCAATTACATCTCAAAACGGGGGGGAAAAAAGGAATTGGGAGTTCAGAAATAAATCCATATTTATGGTCACTTGATTTTTTACAAGGGTGTCAAGACTTTTCAGTGAGGGAAAGAATAGTCTGTTTAGCAAATGGTGTTGCTATTTGACAGTGCCTGCCTGGTAAAGAATCTGCCTGTCAGTGCAGGAGACATAGGAGACATGGGTTCCATCCCTGGGTCGGGAGGATCCTCTGGAGAAGGAAATGGCAACCCACTCCAGTATTCTTGCCTGGGAAATCCATGGACAGAAGAACTTGGGGGGTTATAGTCCATTGGATCACAAAAAACACGACTCAGCAACTAAGCAACAACCGTCCATGTGCCAAAGAAGGAAGCTGAACCTCTACTTCAGACCATATACACAGATTAACTCAAAATGGACCAAATACCTCAATGTAAGAACTAAAACTGTAAAACTCTTAGAAGGAAGCATAGGTATGAATCTTTGTGACCTTGAATTTGGCAATGGATTTTTAGATATGACCCCAAAAGCATTAGCCACAGAAGAAAAAAGATAAGTCGCACTTTATCAAAATTATAAACTCTTATGCTTCAAAAGTCATCATCAAGAAAGTAAGGTGATGGTGAGACAGTGATAATGTAGCATCAGAAGTAAAATGAACAGATTTTCATTGATTTTGGAGGGGACCTGGGATAGAGGATGCTGGGTGGAGGCTTAGTGGTTTGGTTTCTCATCACAGCCACCTCCACTGGTGCTCTGTGGTGGTCTTGACACACAAGCCTGTTGTCTTTCTCTAACCCACTGAGGTCCACCCCAATCACTGCTCACATTGGTCGCGAGGAATAAAAGTGGTTCAAGCCAGTTTACTCTTGTGTGACCAGGAGGGACTTCTGTTAAAAACATCCCCTGGGCAGAAACAACAGGAGTGTCCAGTATCTGATGAATGGATATACATACAAGGAAATATCACCCAGCCTGAAAACAGTGAACTACTGATATAGGCTATAACATGGATCAACCCTGGAGACTTGATACAATGCGAAATAAGCCAGACACTAAAGGACAGATACTGTATGATTTTGTTTATGAGAAATATCTAGAACAGGCAAATTCATAGAAGTAAAAAGTAGAATAGTGTTTGCCTGGGGCTGGGGACAGGGGAAATGAGGAATTACTGCTTACTGGTTATAGAGGTTCTGTTTGGGATGATGGAAATTTCTGAGGATGGTGGTGGTAGTTGTGTAACATTGTGAACATTTTTAATGTCAGTGGGCTGTACACTGAGAAATGGTTGCAGCGGAAAATTTTATGTTATGTATATTTTACTACAATTAAAAAAAAAAAATCCCCTGGGGAATCAGTGGAGGTATGGACTAGCTGGAATTGGTGTCTCAGCTGATGGGGAAGGAACTCAAGGCATGGAATAGACCTCAGATGCAGGGTTTGCTCTGAGTTGAAATGCTGTTTTTATTTTTACCTTATGGATAGCATAGCCATTTGTGAGAAGGGGTAAAGACTTGGAGAACGATGGTTGGTACTTTAATGAAGTCCATACTTTCATTCTGCAGTTGGGACTGAACGGAACTGTGTGAAGCTGTCTGCCTAGGGACGCCCGGCTAGGAGAGGGCTTCTCTTGCCCACTCTTCCAGGTGGGGCTGTAGTGTGATGGAGTCTTCATGACTCCTGTTTTGTGGCCAAAAGCACTGTGAAGTGGGGCCAGACCCTGCTGAGAAGTGGGTGAAGCGTGCAGCCTTCCCAGGCACTTGAGTCTGATGTGATGTTATTGTCTCCCTAACAGAAAAAGGAGATTTCATCGCCCTGGATCTTGGTGGGTCTTCCTTTCGAATTCTGCGGGTGCAGGTGAATCATGAGCAGAACCAGGCTGTTCATATGGAGTCTGAGGTTTATGACACCCCAGAGAACATCATGCATGGCAGTGGAAGCCAGGTGGGTCTCTACTTCCCTTCTGACTAGCCCCTGTGGCCTAAGCCTCAGGCTGCAGGGTACCCCCAGGAACCAGCCCCAGAGCAGCGGTGGGCCGAGCCCCTGGGCGAGTCCATCATAGGCATGCATAGAGAAGGACTCCCGGGTGGAATCCTCACTGTGTGAATGAGCTGGAGGATGGGAGGGGGCTATTGGTCCTTTCAGCTGCTGGGCCTTTCAGGTGAGGGGTGTAAAGAGGAGGCCCAGCAGGTAAATGCATTCATTCCCTAAGGATCCTGGGGTGGTTCCCCAGAAGAGGGAGCGCAGAGCCCTTGGGTGAAAGCCCTTCTTCCAAGTCACTGTCCTCCTCACCCAGTTCCCCCATGGCCTCGGCCTCGTCAGTTGTGGCTGTCACCTTGTGGGACAGCAGGAATCTGAGTTCAGAGCCCCAGGACTATTCTAAAGGGCTCCTGGCTTCCCAGCTGAATAGTCTCCTACGAGACCTTGGCATGGAAAGCAGCGAGGGCAGGGCCTTGCCTGGAAAGTCACCATCCCTTCCTCTCACACTTGTAACCCCTGCCAATGGAAGGGCTGCCTTCATTTGCTGGCCGAGGCCATGCGCATGCTCAGGAGGGCCTGACCACCCTCCTGCTTCCCCATCTGGTTGTGGTGGGTGGTAGGCTGCAGGCTCACTGAGGACCCTGTGATCAGGTTGTGGGCAGCCCTTGGCAGGCTTGCAGTCATTTCTGGTCCTGTTCTGCTCCTCCCCCTCTCCTGCAGATGTTCTGACCCCTCCCCTCCCGTTTAGAGCTCGCCTCCTAAGTCATGGCTGTTGTCAGGATATGTATTATTCAGAGCTTGCCAAATATTTGTTTTAGGGAGGGTGTGTTCACAGCAAGGTTCATGACTAAGTTCTGCAGAAAACCTAATGGCTCTGGGCTGGACTTTGGGATGAAGCCCAGCGCCTTCTCTTGACTCCTCTTTGTTCTTAAATTCCTGTGGCTGGGACCTAATGCAAACTCCACCTTTTCCTTCTACCAGAGAAAAGGGCTAATCCTGGTCTTTCACCTGCTGCTGAGGAGGGGCAGGGGTTGTGTTCAGAGCTTTTCAGACTGTGAGCATTGATGGGGACACTGTCCTTAGGCCACTTTTTTATCAGCCACTGAAACGGGTGCATCGCTCATAGGATGCCCCTGCCTGGAGGTCTCTCTGCTGTCCCTCCATAACAGGGCTGCAGAGATTGGCTCATTCATTCAGTGTGTGCATGAAGGCTGCCAGCGAGTGGGTCTCCTCACCCTGCCCAGTGCTCGCCACATTGCTCCTTTCTGCAGGTGGCCAGCAGCCTCCAGTTGGCATCTTGCTCCTTCTATTTGCCAACAAACACTGATTAGTCACTCTTCCCCATGGCCCTTGGGAGGAGCCACCTCTGCCTCCTGCCTTCACCTTTGGGACTTGCCCCCCATGCCGTGGACATTCCTGTGAGTCTTGGCTTAACTTTTTAGGAGCAGGGTTTGTAAATTGAGGGGATGCCCTCCTTCAGGTGCACGCTTGCTGCATCACTTCTGCCGTGACTCTTTTTTTTAAAGATTTTTAGAAAAACGTTTATTTCTTAAAAGTTAACATGTGCATACTAGGAAACCAAAAAACACAAGAAGCAGAAGACATAGTCATCCAAAATCATGAGCAGTTGACCATTTGATGTGTCCTTCTAGGTTTCATTTGTGTATTTACACAACTAAGCATCCATTTTTGTGTAATTAAGATCATACAGTTGTGTATCATGCTTTCTCACACATCATGAATATTAATTGTTTCAGAGTTCCGAAGCTAATGACTCTTCTAATTGCTGCCCCCAGGACCTTGTCTATCCCAGCCTCTGTCCCCTTCTTCCCAGCTCCAAAATTACTTTGTTTCCAGCTGTTTCTGCAGCTGCCCCTTTCAAGCAGTTTGCAAAGAAAAGATGTTGATGTTGATGAGGATAATGATGATGTTATATTATTAGAGCAAATACTTGCATAGAACTTGTTATGTATGTCACTGATATAAGCCCTTTATACAGATTAACTCATTTAATCATCATTACAGCTCTGTGGGTAGATATTATTCCTGTTTCACAGATGAGAAAATTGAGGTTCAGCTGTTAAGTGATCAGCCCCTTGGGTCACACAGCACATAAGTGATAAAGCTGGGATTTGAACCTGGGCAGTCTGGCTCCAGATGTGACAGTTTTAGCAATGTGGGGCACTGTTAGACTGGGTCTTTGTTTTTAATTAATTAATAAATTAGTTAGTATTTTTACTAAAATTTTTTGATAGTGTAGAAATGTGTGGGCAAGGAGGAAGGTTGGCAGTTGAAAAATAGGAATGAAGCGGCAACCTCTCGTCTAGAAGTTTGGTGTGAGGTTAGCAATAAATATTGGTGGCCCATTTTTCTGATATCTCTTGTTGACCTATAGAATACCCTAGTCCACAAAGGGCCCCATTTTGCCCATGAAGCAGCTCAAACTCACAGCCTGTGAACTGTGCTGAATTCTTGGGGCTGTGATCTCATGTTCAAACATAGGCAGGAATTTTTGATAGATTTTAAAACCTTTTACTCTAAATAATTTTAAACTTTCAGAAAAACTTTAAGATAGGCACAAAGAGCTTTTTATATCCTTTATCCAGATTTCCCAATTAACTATTTGTTTTACCCTTTTTTCTCTCTTGCTCTACACACACACACATAACACACACAGAAACACAAAGTATCTTGAAAGTTTCAGCACAGTTTTAAGTGTTAATAATTTCAGAAACATAATTGTGATCTTCTTAAGACATCACTTATTTAGCTTGGGGAGTTTTGAATACTAAATAAATGACTTAAATTTATTTAAATTAAATAAATGTGCATGTTGTCAGGAAAGAAAAAGAATGTTTTTTAATCACTAAAATTTTGAGTGCAGAGAGGCTGGGTAACTTCCCTTTCTGGTTGGTTAGACACGAGGTAGCCTGGGGGAAGCTTCCTGTCTATTCTGAGCAGGCTTGTCACCGCTTCGTTGGGGCATTCCACAAATGGCATTTCCTTTTTAGCAAAGTGCAAAGGGGTGGGTGTGTGACTTCAATCCAGAGACTGCTTCCAGCGCCACAGCCCTGTGTAACTCACTTCCCTGCCTCTTCCTGCCCACAGCCTGCCTGCCTTCCGCCCAGCCGGCTCCCCTGAGGGAGCTTCTTCCGGCAGATGACGTGGGGCAAGCTGTCGGGCTTCGTAATGGGCTTACGTCGCTCAGAAATGTAGGTCGCAGGAAGCTTAGCTGGGTTCTCCCAGGGGAGGTGGTCATGTGTCTCCTTGGCCAGAGTTGCCGCTGTCACCGTGGCCTCAGTAATAGTGACTCAGGGACAGAGGCTCCCAAGTCAGAACTGACAAGTTTTCCTTTCCTTTGGCAGGAAGATCAGACTGCAGAGCTGGGTCAGGGACGTCTGGGGAGAGATGGGGATGGGAATATTGACTTCTGGCCTCCTCCCAAGGAGACTCTACAGAGTGGCTGTGGGGGCAGCCGTGATGCCTGGCCCAGCTCTGCCTGGGCCCTTCCTGGATTCCTCCTACACAATTTATCCGACGTTTTATTTTGGTTTCCTCTGTCCCCTCAATCTGTCAGGGAGCTCTGACAGAGTGGCCCGGAGTGAGTAGACCGTGGTTTTGGTGAAACTGTCTCTTCTCCCTTCAAACTACAGCCCTAGTGGGGAGAGGAAGTGGGTGCTGCTTGTGGTCTGGTGTTTTATCTGTAAATTCAGTCTGGAATCAGAAGGCTGTGTATTCTGGCAAATGGTCCTTGTGCCATTCCCCGACTCCTCCCTGGTCTGGGTTCTTGTTCCTCCATAGCCCTGTATCCCAGGCACCACCCCCACAGCCTGGGGACCAGCCCCCTCCCCTGTATAGGTCTCCCCCGAAATCCCTTTAGATGAGGAGCGAAGAGAAGGAGAGGGGAGGGGACCTGCCCCCTCCTCAGGCGTTTGGGAGGGATCTACCCCCATGGACTCCCCTCTTTCCTGTGGGGCTCTCTCCTCGACACATTTGTTAAAATCAAACTATAAGTTTGAATAGAACTATAAGTTTAATATGGGGAGGGGAAGGACCCTGCAGAGAAAGCCTTCAGGCAGTTGGCCTTGCCTTGGCTGAGTTTGCTTCCTGTGACTGTGCGGTTCGGCCCTGCAGACGCTGCATTCTCTGGGCTTCAAGAAGCTCCATTAGCTGTGTCAATCCCATGTACTTGGGAGGCCTAGTGTTAGATGACAGCCACGTGAAAAAAACAGAGGGGTTACCTAGACTGTGGCATAGTTGCCAAAAGAGCATATATATGGTTTGGTTATATTAATGGAGGTAGAGAGCTAAGAGAAAGGGAGGTTCTTAGTTCAACTAAGCTTTTTTTTTTTAATCGGAGCACATGTGAAATACTATATTCAGTTCTGGATATACTTTAGAGAAAGAAGGAGATATTGGATAAATCCAAGAAGTTGCCTAGGAGGTGATGAGCTTGCCGTCATTGACAGCATTCACACAGAGGCTAGGGAAACAGTGTTCTGACTTCTTTCTAGTGGATCCTAAGAGACATATGCATATTCTGGCAACTTGTTGTAGAGCCAGCAAGTTCTACAGCATGTCGTAGAACTTAAATTGCAGTTCACTAAATAAATCGTAGTATATTCACACCATAGAATACTATGCAGCAATGAGAACCAGCACTGGTTCTCACACAACTACGTGGATGGCCCACACACATAGTGTAGAGGAGAAGAAGGCAGACGCCACGGAGTGCACGCTGCTGTTCCTTTTATACATAGTAGACAGCCATGCAGAGGGCGTTGGAAGTCCGAGTGCCTTGCGATTGGCCTTGTGAGTTTGGGTGGCAGCAGTGACTGCACGGGAGGGTGTCTGGGCGCACCTGTGAGAATCCAATGAACCCTACACTTAGGACGCGAGCACTTTTTTTTGCATGCATATGGAACGTGAGTTAAAGTAAAAAGTGGATAACTCGAAGATTGTGAGATCACTCAAGTGGCCTGGAGGCTGGGGAATTGCCTCACAGAGCTTCTGGAACTGACAGAGGGAGGGAGAGAGAGATGGAGTTAGAGAGAAGGGGCCAGATGGCCATGCTGCCTGGGTGGCTGCTGGCGGTCCAGGGCCTGTGTGTTGTGGAGGATGAACTGTCTTTCTCTTATTTTCACATTTCGTAAATACCCAGATGATACATCTTAGTACCCAGGTGATACACAAGAGGCCACGTGAAGGCTTACAAAGGCTTCCTAAGCCGTGCTGGCCCACAAGGCAGGCTGTTTTCAAGGGACTCTTCTTTGCCAGTCATGCACTTATTGGCTTCTCTTTTCCTTTTTTTTTTTCTGTGCTGCACATCATACATGATCTTAGTTCCTTAACAAGGGATTGAACCCACATCCCCTGCAGTGGAAGCATGAGGAGTCTTAACCACTGAACCTCCAGGGAAAGCCCCACCTGGCGACCAGGTGCCTTGGGGATGGGCAGCTAGGGTAGCCAGGCTCCTTTCTGTGTTGGGCGGAGAATCCTTCACATTTTACCTGAAATGCTAAGTCCTCTTTCTCCTTCCCAACTGCTTTCTTGTGCTTCCTCCAGCTTTTTGATCACGTCGCTGAGTGCCTGGGAGACTTCATGGAGAAAAAAAAAATCAAGGACAAGAAATTACCTGTGGGATTCACATTTTCTTTCCCTTGTCGGCAATCCAGAATAGACGAGGTAAGACGTTCTGGGATTATCAGGCTTCCCAGACACCCCGGAGAGGAAATGCTAAGGAACCCTTTTCCTTTCTCTGGAAGGTCTGCGTGTCTTGGATTTTTTTTCTTTAAGAAGCATTTGTAGAATGAGTGTAAGGTCATGATAATCATGTTTATTTTTCGGTTGCTTTAGTTATATGTGTATTTTTCATGACAAATCATGGTATTTGTGGCCATTTGGTAGAGAAAACCATTTCTTAAACTCAAGCAAGTGAAAGAAAAGAAAGTAGGGTTAGTGGCCTTTAACGAGCAGCGTTGTCAGTACTGTTTTCCCTTGGCTTTTGAGAGCTGAGGCTTGACAGCCACGCTCCCCAGGCAGAAGACAGGGTGAGACTTCCCTGTTCCCGCCGGAAGAGGCAGGAGATGGGCCGGGAATGAAGCGGCTGCTGGCTGTTTGCTTTTTCATCAGTGGCTGTGGACCAAGTGCCATCCTTGTGGGTTGGGCTAGGCCCTGGGAGAAAGCTGCACACAGATATGGCCTGCCTGGCAGAGGTGCTGTCTTCCAAGAAAGAAGGCATTGCAGAAGTGGATAGGGAATGTCCTCGGGGGCACAAGAGCCCCACAGAGCAGAGCAGAGCAGAGCAGAGCAGATGGTGCCTGGCAGAGAAAGAGCCAAAAGTGTGGCCCCCACCTGCCAGCCTTGACCCTTCTCTGGGGAGGGCTTGCTCAGCCGGGCATGCTGCCTGC
The DNA here is from genome assembly GCF_016772045.2 of Ovis aries. Classification (NCBI taxonomy): domain Eukaryota; kingdom Metazoa; phylum Chordata; class Mammalia; order Artiodactyla; family Bovidae; genus Ovis; species Ovis aries. Next base: position 24,931,442 of record NC_056078.1, read on the forward strand.
TAGGAAGCCAGTGGATCCCAGGATCTAATTACCCATCTGGAGGCCTGAGCCCACTCTCAAGGCTGCCTGGGACCTTCAAGAGTGTCTAGACCAGCTGCCTTTTTTGACAGATGAACAGAGTCACCATAAGAGGAGTTGGGAAGACTGCCCACGAGGAAATGGACAGAAGTGGTGGGGATAGGATTGATGTCCTGATTTCCAATCCATGTTCTTTCCACAGCACTGTGTTTTCCAAGGCTTTGAGGGGCCTGAGCGTCAAAGGGGTGATAACAGTGTCTGGGGGCTTTTGGAATGCCCGGTCAGCTGCAGGCTGCTGCCTACCCTTCCTGATGCATCCTGCATGGAGGCTACCCGGCTTTTGGAGTGCAGGGCAGCCCAGTGTAGACATTTCCCATCCCTGTGTCACCCTGGAGACAACAAGGCCTAAACAGCAGCTCTTCCTAACCAAGCCGCATTTATAATGACTTCCTGCACTTGGAGAATAGTCACATAGAACAATATTCTTTTCTTGGATCCTTGATTTAAAGAAAAAGATACAGAAGCAATATGTAAAACTATTGAAATAATATAAAGGTGTAAAGCAAAATGTGAAATTCCTATGCTTGTATAGTCTCAAGTGAATAACCACTGGATATATGTCCTTAGTGTTTCTCTAGAAATATACACACGGAAATGGATTATACTGTAGAGTCATCGCTTACAAATGGGATTTACATTCCAAACTTGTGGAAGAGGCATGAATCAGTTAGTGTTATCCTTTAAGCTCAGGACTTGGCTCTTAGAAGCACAGTAGCCAAGAATTATCTTAGCATTTTGTTTCTCTTCGAAATTTGGCTCTGATGAAAGTTCCTTGGGGCCATGGGCCATGGAAACCAAGGTCTGGTTTGAAAATACAGAAGGGTGATCAGGTAATAACAGCATTTCTCTTTCTAAATGAAGTCGGGCTGTGCAGTTGACACCAGTTAGATCTGCATGCTGTGTGACACCACCCACTAGCCAGCCACTGACAATGTTTGAGTATGAGCTGCAGGGTTTTTTTCCCTGTGGCAGCTGCCAGAGAACTCCATTGTGTGGATAGATAAGCAGGAGATAAGAGTCTGGGTCTGTTACCTGATGTGATGTGTCTCCCCTCCCTGGGCCTCGGCTTAGTCACTGTCCTTGAGCAGACTCTCCAGGGACCTGGAGGTTGCGGAGGCCTCCTAGCCCTCTTCTGACCCCTCTGTGCTCTCCTGTACAGGCCATCCTGATCACCTGGACAAAGAGATTCAAAGCAAGCGGCGTGGAGGGAACTGATGTGGTGAAGCTGCTTGACAAAGCCATCAAAAAGCGTGGGGTAACTTCTCACTAGCCACTTGCCTTGACCACCTAGAGGTGGGGAGTGTGGGGAGAAGTCTGTGTGACTAAGGTTCTTTCGGGGGACAGTAGTGCATGGCCTGTGGCGGTGGTGTGGTGGGTGCGGGTCTTTGAAGACCGAGGCAGGTGAGCAGTGAGAGCTCACACTCTGGAAGGTTGGGGCTGGTTCAAAGCAGAGCTGTCCGAGGTGCTACCAAAGAGCCGAGCTCTTGGGCAGGGGTTAGCCTCCTTTTGACATGAGGGCAGCTGTGCAGGGAGCTGGCGTGATTGAATGCAGCGTGCCAGGGTTGCAGCAAATGCAGAAGGCACATGGATGCATTGGGATGGTTTACACAGGGCTGTGGCTCTGTAAGTGAACTCCACACTGAAAAGAATCATAAGCCAAATAACGAAGGGCGCCTCTTTGTCTCCATACTGTGATCACTGGGCTTGAGTCCGGTGAATTTGAGTGCCCGCAGTGATGAAAGCAGCGGAGGCTATGAAGTGGGAGCCCTCCAGCCAGGCCATCTTAAAGGCAGGTGATCGCTGCTCCACGTGCGAGTGGACAGTGACCCCTCTTCTCTCCCTCCAGGACTATGATGCCAACATTGTGGCTGTGGTGAACGACACGGTGGGGACCATGATGACCTGTGGCTACGACGACCAGCTGTGTGAAGTCGGCCTCATCATTGGTAACGCCCACCCTGTCCTTGTCCCTTCCTGAAGCCGGTGTTTCCAGCAGGTGCTGCCGTCTCTCTCATGACGTGGTGTGGTCACAGCTTCTGATCTCCTCTCTCTCTCCAAGGTACTGGCACCAACGCGTGCTACATGGAGGAGCTGAGGCACATCGACCTGGTGGAGGGCGACGAGGGGAGGATGTGCATCAACACCGAGTGGGGGGCCTTTGGGGACGACGGGGCCCTGGAGGACATCCGCACTGAGTTCGACCGGGAGATAGACCGGGGGTCGCTCAACCCCGGGAAGCAGCTGTGAGTCCCACCTTTTCTTAATAGTCATATAGAGGACCTACAGGACACTTAAGGGGAGATTTGGGGTGGTTGATGAGAGGGGCAGGAAGCCAGGTGATCACAAAAGGATCACCCATCAAGTGTATATTAGCTCACTTTTTTGGAGACACACACAGCTGTGGCGTGTGCAGCATTGAAAGCGTATTTTAAATTATTTTCTCCTTATTAATTTTTGTTGAAGTATAATTGATTTACAATGTGTTGGTTTCTGCTATACAACAAAGCAAATCGCTTATACTGATACATTTATCCACTCTTTTTTAGATTCTATTCCCATATAGGTCAGTGTATTGAGTAAAGTTCCCTGTGCTATACAGTAGGTTCTTATTAGTTATCTGTTTTATAGATAGTAATAACATGTATACATCCATCTCAATCTCCCAGTTTACCCCCCCGACTCCACCCCCAAATTTCTGTTTAATTACACTGTGATTGTGTTCTTGTAAACGTTTTAAAAATTAAAAGCACAGAAGCATTAGCCTGAAGCTAAGGTTTAAAAACATTTCTGTATGATGTCCTCAGTAGGGTTTGCTGCTGAGGGTGGGAGAGGCCACTCAGCATGTGGGGTGTCTGGCGAGCAGGGAGAGTGAGCAAGTGTCCATTCATTCTGCACACACTTCTGGAGCACCTGAGATGTGCCAGCTCAGTGCTTGGCTCCAGGCATACAGAGTAGCACCTTCCCTTCCGGAACTTAAGGTCCATTTGGGGAGGGAAGTCACATCTGCAAATACCTGTCATGCAGGGGAGTGGTCGGGAGCCATGTGAGTCGTGCAGACTGTGGGGAGACCTTCTTCCATGTCGTGTATAAGCCAGATGGGTCACAGCTGATAGAGAACGTTGCATCAGACTTCTCTGGCAAGTTGGTCTTGGCCTTGGAGAGTTCTGGCCACAGAAGTGTGAGTGATATTATTTAGGCTGGTGTGGGCATTGCTTCCTGTGAGCTCCTTGTTTCCTGAAGTGCATATTCATATTTCTCTGTGATGCTTGCATGCTGCCCTCTTTGACTGACCTCCCAGCAGCCTTACTCTGGAGTTGGGTGCTGTCAGCACGCTGGGAGATGTTCATTGACCCTGTGAGCTTAATTGCCCTTATCCTTTGCCAGAGAGACACTGTCAGGGAGTTTGTCATTTTGAAATCTGTCACCCAAAAGATCTCAGCCCCCCAGGCTGGCTAATAGGCTTTCCACCTGAGTTAATGGAATTGCATAAATGGCCAGCCTCCCTCCACTGGGACTGGTGGTGGTGAATAAATGAGGTCTCTCACTGGGAGAATCCTGAGTTCTTAGACCCAGCATTGAACATCTGCTCTGCATGCTGAAACACCAGCTGGGTAATAAGGAGCCCCAGCTCTGACAACCAAAGGTTTTTTCCCCTCAATCCATTGACCTAAACCCCAATTCTAAAACCTGACCCCAGCTGCCTTGAAGCTATTTACTCGCGTGTTTATACATGTCCCTGGAGATCCGTGCTTGGTTATAGCCCTGCCTCAGGCACCCCTGGGGCTATTCTGTACTATGTGGCATGTGTACCGTACTACCTCTCTGAAATCCTCAAATGTCCACGTTCCCGAGCATATGTGACCCCAGGGGTTTCAGATAAGAAATGATGTACCTGTAGTTACTGTCAATCACTGAGTCTGAAGTCACCCGTCTCAGCAGAGCAGGTTGGGCAGTTACCTGTGATAACTGAGCAGATAAGGCCCAGGGCCTTGGCTATTTCCTTAGCCTTAATGTAGGGATCCTACGTGGCTTAGGTGGAAACCTGGACTGTCTGTCATCCATTTTGATGTAGTTCTGAATTTCTCTAAAGAGTTGAACTGTATCCTCAGGCTGAAATGTGAACTGGCCTCACAGTTGACTTTCAATAAACATATTTGGAATAGTGGATGGATAGAAGATGGACACGCAAAGATAAGTGGATGGATGGATGGATGGATGGATGGATGGGGGTTGGAGGATGAGTAGTGGATAAGAAGTGTGGCTGGGAAATGGGTGGGAAATACGTGCGTGTATAAAAGAGTGAGACAGGTGGGATAAGGTCCATCTCCATCTTCCCTGCGGACTGAACCATAGGGCAGGTCTTGGTGAGCACAGTTCCGAAGAGATGACAGATTTTGAGTTGTATCATATATTTCTAGAAATAGGCTATCGGTCAGAGGGTTTTTTGCCAAAGTTGATGTAGCTGGTCTCCTAGGCATCTGCCTGATTTGGGGGGTCTTCCCTGTGTCTTCTGTGCAATGTCAGGTTCTTCAAAGCTGTTTTGTTTTCCTTGTACCAGGGAAAGGTGTTTGCTCCATTTGACTGATGGGGAAATTAAGGCACGAGGACCCTGGGACAGGGCAAAGCTGGTTTCATTTGAGGTTTCATTTGGCTTAAGTTTGTGGTTTTCTGTCCTGCTGGAAAGTACATGTTTTTCATAGTGAACTTCCAGAATGTCTTAAGAGGCATTTCATCATTTATGAGCAAACATTATCATGAATGGTCTAAAGGAATGTTTTTCTTTTTTTTGGCTGTGCTACACGGCATGAAGGATCTTAATTCCCTAGAAGAATTCCCCAGGAAGTCCCCTAGAGGAATGTTTTTCACTAGAATTACATTAAAACATTTTTTTCTTTTTTAAAAGGGGAATTCCCTGGTGGTCCAGTGGTTAGGACTCTGCACTTTTACTGCCAAGGGTCTAGGTTCAATCCCTGTTCAGGGAACTAAGATCCCACAAGCTGCGTGGCATGGCCAGAAAAAATAAAGAAGAATTACGTAGAGACCTTTAAAAAACACATTATTGCCTAGGTATTTTCCCACCCTACCCACCTTCCCTCCCAGTCCTACTTGGCCTAGGCTGAGCCCTGTCTTCAAGAGCCTGCAAGTGGTTCTAGTTTTTAACCAGGGCTGAAAGCAGAGGTGCATCTAGCTAGCTCTGTCTAAAGGCTCTGTGCCCAGGTGGGCTCTCGACCGCTGCGCGTCCACTCATTTGTTTGGATTGAAGTTTCCATTTCCTGAGTACTGACCGTATGCAGCTGACAGGAAGGGTATCAGCACCGCGGCTCTGTGGCTCCTGCCTTCGTTGCTGACAGCTGCTTCAGGACCCCTCCCCCAGCCCCCAGGTTAGAAGGTTTATCCCTCTAAAAGGGGTCGGCCATGGCCTTCCTTCCTCCCTGCTGCCCTCTGTCCTGGTTCCGCACCTGTCTCCTACTGTAGATGAAGCCCCAGCTTCTTTCATTTCTAATTTTCCTTCTCCTCTTCTTGTCTTCTTAGGCCTTTTGCTCTTCTGTTTTCTTTTATTTTCTGCTTTGTTAGGAATTCTGAATCCCATTCCCCTGTGATTCCCTCTCACATCTTTCATAGTGATGGAGACACCGCCCCCTAAAGCAGCAGCAGCAGCCGTGATTGTGACAGCAGGGAGGTCTGGCCTGGAGAAGTCTTTGGCCTGGATGGTGGTGGAGTAATTGCACCTCTTTTGAAGTCATCCCCCAAACACCTTCGTTACTGTTGCTCTGCCTGCTCCATAGACTCTCTCAGCAGTTCTAACCCTCTTTAGGTGCCCACAGACCTCACCTTTCTTCTCTGACCCTGGGCTGCCCGTTGGAGCAGACCCTGGCTGCCAAGGGCATTCCTTGTCAGCATCCAATCCCCTGCCCACCTTTCCCAGGCCCTGTGGGCCACAGCCCTGCCTGTGCCCACCAGCATGCAGCGAGGCTGCAACACCATGGTGCCACCCACTGGCCTGTGGTCGTAGGTATCTGACTGCTGAGCAGCAGATCACGGCTTGCTGGCTTTCGCCGGAGGCTTGTGAGAAGGGCTGTTTCCTTGTTCTGCTGCTCCAGCGGGGACTCTAGGGACTGGGAAAGGACAGATTCTTGGCCTCAGGCTTCCTTTATCTGAAAAGGAGGATGGCAGTGTCTGTGTGTCTAAGAGACCATCATATAGAAAAGGGAGCAGGTTATTCTGAGTGTCTCCAGAAGGCAGAACAAGAAGCAATGGGTGGGACTTCCCTGCTGGTCTGGTGGTTTACAAATCCACCTGCCAATGCAGGAGGCATGGTTTGATCCCTGGTCTGGGAAGATCCCACATTCTGTGGGGCAACAAAGCCTGTGCCCCACAACTGCTGAACCCCGATAGCATTAGAGCCCATGCTCTGCAACTAGAGAGTAGCCCCTGTTCCCTACAACTAGAGAAAGCCTGGGCACAGCAATGAAGGCCTGGCACACCCAAAAATAAGTTAAAAAAGAAGAAGCAGCAATGGTAGGAAGGTGCACAAGGCTGACTGTAGTCCACCTTAAGGGGGAAGAACCTTCTTGCTGTCAAATTTGCCCAATAGCAGGGGCAGGCTGCCTAGAGGAGTGAGCTGGAGGTAGACGAGCAGAGGCTGGGTTGGGCTGGGGCTGCTGGCTGCCAGGATGACAGTGATACAGGTGACTTTTAATGATACTGTCCATGGGAGAGACAGAAGAGCACAGTGCTTAGAGCATGGAATCTGAGGCTGGATTTAACTGGATTGAAAATAATTTGCCACTCATCAGCCCTATGACTGTGGGCAAGTTATATAACCTTTCTATGCCTCAGTTTTCTCATCTGTGGAATGGGGATAATGATGATGTCTATCTCATAGGCTTTATAATAAGGATGAAATAAGTTAATACACATGAAGTGCTTAATTAGGCAGGAGACATAGCAAGGGCCATGGCTCAGTATTAGTCAGGCACTGGAGCATTTTACCTATATCCACCTCTATCTTTCATACAGCAACCTTAGAGGTGGGCCCTGTGTGCTCCCCATTATGCAGGTAAAGAAACTGAGGCCCAAAGAGGTAAGTAGCATAATAAAGTGGTAGGGCTGGAGTTCAATTCAGGCAGTCTGGCTCCTGTCTGTTCTGAGATTCCAGTTTGGGTGGCACTAAAGCTGTTCCCACAGGTTCCTGGGCCAGGAGCTGGGTGGGGCAGCTAGGACTTAGCAGGGTGCCCTCCTGCCAGGGATCCTCAACGCAACTGGGGCCAGGGCAGTCCTGTCTGGTCCTGTCTGAACAATGGGACCTAGTGTTTCTCCACTCCTTGATTTAGGGGCGGGTTGGGGGACCGTGTGCTCAGGTCCCGGCAGCATCCCTGGCTCCTGCGCCAGCTCTGAATGGAGCAGATTGTTTTGCTGTGTCATAGCCAGCCCTGGATGTGCCAGCTGGGTGCGCTCAGAGGAGAGGCCAGCTGCCTGGATGTGGACCTGCCTCTGATCTGTCTTGCTCTGGGCTTCCTCCTGGCCTCTCATCAGCCAGGACTCAGGACCTGGCTCTGGCTCAGATATGGCTTCGAGCCCTAGTTCCTGGCTCCCTCTCCCCTGCAGTGTTAGGCTCAAAATGGCTGCTGCAGTCACAGCACTCAAACCGCCCACCACACCTCCCAGGGGAGGCAGGAGGGCCGAGCCACTGTGATTGGCCTGTGGCTGAATGTGGCCGGAGCGGTAGGAGGAGCTGGTTGGTTTTTAAGCTACTCGGGGAGCCCTCTCCTGGAGTGTAAGGGCAGGTCAGTGGGGAAGGAGTGAGTTGCACAAAGCACTTTCCTGGAGACCTTTTTTCTTTGTCTCTCCGCTGGAGAAGGAGAACATGGGTGCCAGGAAGGTGACCAGTGACAGAGGTCCCATGGGGAATGGCTGCATTTTAGCCTTGTCATCTCCCCTCAGAGAAGACGTCTACACTTTCTGAGCTGGGAAATGGAGAGAATACTTCCTGACCACCTTGCCACAGGAATTGGAGAGCTTTCTGATAGAGGGATAAAGATGAAAGCCCTTTGAAAAGTACAGTAATTGGAATTCCCTGGCAGTCCAGTGGTTAGGACTCAGTGCTTACACTGCTAGGGCATAGGTTCGATCCCTGGTCGAAGAGCTAAGATCCAGGCAAGCTAAGATCTTGTAAGCCAGGTGGCATGGCCCAAAAATAATAAAAATAAAAAATAAGGCGTAAAGTTTTGCACAAGATGATCATATCCTACTCATTCCTGTCTGGGTCCCTCCTCATTACCCTTCATCTAAATCCTGATGCTCCCTCCACCTCCAGGCAGCCTTCCCTGACTGCCCCTGCCCTTGGCGCTCTCCTCCTGTTTCCTTCCCTGGGAATGGGTGTGGGGTCTGGATGACCCTGTTCCCCCGCTTGTCTGTTCATTGTTTACTCACACAAACGTGTGGTCTTGCCTGCCAGTGAGACTGTGCACTTGTGAGAATTGAGGTGTGTTTTCCTCTCGTTTCACGTCTCTCCCACCACTCATGAGATGCCACAGTGGTGAGCATGTAGGAAGGACTGACGAGTGCCTGGTGCTTTTCTCCTGCAGGTTCGAGAAGATGGTCAGTGGCATGTACCTCGGCGAGCTGGTCCGACTGATCCTGGTCAAGATGGCCAAGGAGGGCCTTTTATTTGAAGGGCGGATCACTCCCGAGCTGCTCACCAGAGGGAAGTTTAACACCAGTGATGTGTCGGCCATCGAAAAGTAGGTGCCTTCCCTCACGGCTTTCCAGGGGGCATGGGGCAGAGAAGAACAACGGGTCTCTCATTACCTGCTTGAGTCCTGGTTTGCTGGGCTTCTCCTGAGGAGTGTTAGAGCTTTCTGGGCCGATCTCCCCTCTCACTTGGCTGACCAACCCTGGGCTGCTCTCCCTGCGGGCACCTGGTGGCTGCACATTAAAAAGTCGTCTAGTTAGGGGCAAATGCTCCTTGAATGGTGTGATTACCAAAGATCCCCTTCTCCTTCACTCTCCCCCAGCCCCACATACAGCTGATCCTGGAGGTGAACAGGAACTGATTGAGCTCAGGCCTGGGTTAATCCCTCCTTGGGATTATCAGGGTCTTCTCCAGACAGTGTTCCAGAGAACCCTACTGACCTCAAGATCATTAGGTGTTCCCCCGAAGAAAGGGTTTTGTGGCCACTAGGACTGGGAGATATTTAGAGAAGTCTTAAGTAATCATGATGGTGTGATCACTCACCTAGAGCCAGACATCCTGGAAAGTGAAGTCAAGTGGGCCTTAGGAAGCATCACTACCAACAAAGCTAGTGGAGGTGATGGAATTCCAGTTGAGCTATTTCAAATCCTGAAAGATGATGCTGTGAAAGTGCTGCACTCAATATGCCAGCACATTTGGAAAACTCAGCAGTGGCCACAGGACTGGAAAAGGTCAGTTTTCATCCCAGTCCCAAAGAAAGGCAATGCCAAAGAATGCTCAAACTACCGCACAATTGCACTCATCTCACACGCTGGTAAAGTAATACTCAAAATTCTCCAAGCCAGGCTTCAGCAATACGTGAACCGTGAACTTCCTGATGTTCAAGCTGGTTTTAGAAAAGGCAGAGGAACCAGAGATCAAATTGCCAACATCTGCTGGATCATGGAAAAAGCAAGAGAGTTCCAGAAAAACATCTATTTCTGCTTTATTGTCTATGCCAAAGCCTTTGACTGTGTGGATCACAATAAACTGTGGAAAATTCTGAGAGAGATGGGCATACCAGACCACCTGATCTGCCTCTTGAGAAACCTGTATGCAGGTCAGGAAGCAACAGTTAGAACTGGATGTGTAACAACAGACTGGTTCCAACTAGGAAAAGGAGTACGTCAAGGCTGTATATTGTCACCCTGCTTATTTAGCTTATATGCAGAGTACACCATGAGAAACGCTGGGCTGGAGGAAGCACAAGCTGGAATCAAGATTGCCAGGAGAAATATCAATAACCTCAGATATGCAGATGACACCACCATTATGGCAGAAAGTGAAGAGGAACTAAAAAGCCTCTTGATGAAAGTAAAAGAGGAGAGTGAAAAAGTTGGCTTAAAGCTCAACCTTCAGAAAATGAAGATCATGGCATCTGGTCCCATCACTTCATGGCAAATAGATGGGGAAATAGTGGAAAACAGTGTCAGACTTTATTTTTGGGGGCTCCAAAATCACTGCAGATGGTGACTGCAGCCATGAAATTAAAAGACACTTACTCCTTGGAAGGAAAGTTATGACCAACCTAGATAGCTTATTAAAAAGCAGAGGTATTACTTTGCCAACAAAGGTCTGTCTAGTCAAGGCTATGGTTTTTCTAGTGGTCATGTATGGCTGTGAGAGTTGGACTGTGCAGAAAGCTGAGTGCCAAAGAATTGATGCTTTTGAACTGTGGTGTTGGAGAAGACTCTTGAGAGTCCCTTGGACTGCAAGGAGATCCAACCAGTCCATTCTAAAGGAAATCAGTCCTGGGCGTTCTTTATAAGGACTGATGCTAAAGCTGAAACTCCAATACTTTGGCCACCTCATGCGAAGAGTTGACTCATTGGAAAAGACCCTGATGCTGGGAGGGATTGGGGGCAGGAGGAGAAGGGGACGACAGAGGATGAGATAGCTGGATGGCATCACTGACTTGATGGACATGAGTTTGAGTGAACTCCGGAATTTGGTGATGGACAGGGAGGCCTGGCGTGCTGCGTGATTCATGGGGTTGCAAAGAGTCGGACACGACTAAGTGACTGAACTGAACTGAACTGAAGTGTTCATTAGCATATAAAAGAAAGCCTAGTTCACTTTGGTTAACTGGTCATTTCCCAAAATCCTTTTGTGCCTGAAGCACCCTCCCCACTCTTCCTACCCCATGCCCCTCTCTGTCTCCCACCCCCCAGCCTCCCCATTCTTTCACTTGTTCACAGCCACACATGTTCCTTGGCACAAGTTTGAGAAGCATTGGTTAATAGATGAGATAGGACAGATAGACATAGAAGGACAGAGTCCAGCCAGCAACCTGGCTTCTATCTTTTGACCTCAACGTAAGAAACCCAGTCTTCTCTGTCTCAAGTCCACCCAAGGCCTGTTATTTGCAGGCCTTGGGTGGCTTGATGCCAGGCAGCTTGATGTAGCCGAATGTCTGAAGGGCATCTGTCCTGTGGCTGGTTCCCTTTGCCACCAGGTTCTATTCCTGGTTCAGGAGACTCCACGTAGCCACGTGAGGCCACCTGCTAAAAGACAGGGTTAGCTTGATGCTAGAAATGCCCTTTCATCTCTGCATGAGGCCGTCATCCTACTGCCCATGCTGTGGTCCTCGAAATTCAGAGCCAGTGGCATCATTGCTCTGGCTCCAGGGAGAAGATGCTGATGTAAATGGAAAGGGGTTTATCTGAACCTGCTCTTTTCGAGTCCTGACCTTTGTCCTAGGACCTCTCCTTCAGGACCTGCAGCACTACAGTCATTAGGGAACCACACTACTGAGTTTCCAACAGTCTCCCTTCTCAGGTCCCTGCTCAGCTGTTGGGAGGGGAGGGAGCAAGAAATGTGTGGCTTATCTCAGAATCACTGACAAAGTCAGGAAATGCCTGCCTTCCTCTGGGCCTGTTTATGGTGTTGGCTCTTTGGTTACCAAGAAACAAAACCCACTTGAACTAGCTCAAGAAGGCATCTATGTTGTAATAAAGCCTATCTCAAAAAAAAAAGAAAAAATCTATTAAAAACCTCTTACCAGTGAAGATATATTGGAAACATTCTCTTTAAATTCAGGACCAAAATAGTATCACCTGATTCTTTTTTGTTGTTGTTTCATTGGAGGATAATTGCTTTAGAATGTTGTATTGGTTTCTGCTGTACAGCAACATGAATCAGCCATAAGTATGCCTATGTCCCCTCCCTCTTGAAGCTCTCCCCCACCCCTTCCTACCCCTCTGGGTTGTCATAGAGCACCGAGTTAAGCGTCCTGTGTTAGTATCACCTGTTTCTATTCAGCATTGTCCTGGAGCCTTAGCTCCAATATTTTTTTACGAAAGAAAAAAAGAAAAGAAATTAAAGACATAAGAATCCAAAAGAGAAGTAAAACTGTCATTAATTGCAGATGTATTTGTATGGAATACCAACATATCTAGACAAGTAACAGAAGAGGTTAGGAATGATATCTAGAGATAAGATACAAAAGTTAATTATATTTCTATGTATTGACAGTAATTAAAATATGTACATATTTTAAAATCTTTTAGACTATTTTTAGAATTGCAGAAAAACTTCAAAGATAGTATATACCTCTTACCCAACGTTTCCCATTGTTAACATTTTAATACGGTACATTTAAAATACGTGTGTATTTGTATTTTTTATTTAAGACAACATCTACAATAGTATTAAAGCTATACCCTCCAGGATATACTTTAAATCCAACAAAAGCTATACAAAGCATATATGCAGCAAATTACGCACTTCCCAGGTGGCTCAGTGGTAAAGAATCCACCTGCCAAGCAGGAGATGTGGGTTCGATCCCCGGGTGATGAAGATCCCCTTGGAGAAGGAAATGGCAACCCACTCCAGTATTCTTGCCTGGGCAATCCCATGGGCAGAGAAGCCTGGCAGGCCACAGTCCATGGGGTAGCAGAAGAGCTGGACATGACTTAGCGACTAAATAACAAAAATGCAGGAAATGAAACTCTGACTGAAAAAATCGTGGAAGAATGTGTAAGAATCCAGGGGCATACTACAGACCCAGACCAGGAGATTCCCTCACATCTCTGAAGCACTGAGGCCTGGGATGGAAGCAGCTATTTCTCCACCTGTTCAGAGCCCATGCGGGCTGGCCTCTCTTCTCCATGTGCCTGACATCACTTAACCATCACAGTTTTTCCTTCTGCTGCTTTCTGACTTCTTACGGAGGAGACCCCGTCTCGGGCATTTCTCCTTTGCCATACACACATGATGAATGGTCAGTTCAGCTCCCCAGGACCTTCAAGCCCCAGTGCTCACAGCAGTGCACTGCCGGCTGTAGTCCTTAACTAACGACTTTTGGCCTCTGACTTCACAGGAATAAGGAAGGCCTCCACAATGCCAAAGAAATCCTGACCCGCCTGGGAGTGGAGCCGTCTAATGACGACTGTGTTTCGGTTCAGCACGTGTGCACCATCGTCTCATTTCGCTCTGCCAACCTGGTGGCGGCGACCCTGGGCGCCATCTTGAGCCGCCTCCGAGATAACAAGGGCACGCCCAGGCTGCGGACCACGGTTGGTGTCGACGGGTCCCTTTACAAGACGCACCCACAGTGAGTCCCCTTTGCTCTAATTGGCACTCAGTACCTGCCCTGGCTAAGGACCGTCTCCAGAGGTCAGACTTTTGCACCCAGTGAAAGGTTTTGGCAGATAAGACAATATCTAGTTGGACAGAAGGGTCAGAGTTGCCCACTTGGAGAAATATCTGGCTCTCAGCTGATTCCCGCTGGTGTTGCTTCTGCACTGCTCTGGCATCTCTCCTCATTTCATAAGTCTTGTTAGAGGCTACTCTAGCTGCCAGGAGCCCTGGGTGGAATGTGTCTGTATCGTCAGTTCTCTTACTTGTCTGCATTTAATCAGGGACCATCATTGTCACTGTAGTTTGGGTCATACATGTGCTGCCCACATCCCTGTGTTAGAAGCTCCTGTGAGTTTCTAAAGCTCCCCAAACACTCAGATAGTAATTTTTAAAAACAGGCAGCTTGTCAACACTTTGCATCTGCAAGCCAGTGAGAGATTAGGTTGTCAGTAGTCCTCACTTAGATGCTGCCTTCTTGTCTGTTGGACTCCTTAGTGTCAGAAGCCGCCTTTGGCCACAAGAACATGGTTTGTAGTTTTTTAAAAAGCTAAAGGTGAATTCTAAGTCTTTATGTACTGAGTTTTATTTGTTTATTTTAATTAATTTTTTAAAGCTTTTTTTGATGTGGGTCATTTTAAAAGTCTTCATTGAATTTATTACAATGTTGCTTCTGTTTTTTTGGCCACAAAGCATGTAGGATCTTAGCCCCCCATTCAGGGACTGAACCCACACCCCTGCCTTGGAAGGTGAAATCTTAACCCCTGGACAGCCAGGGAAGTCCCTGTATTGAGTTTTAAAAATGACTGCCTATAAGATGTTTTTTTTTTTTAAATACATGACCTCAGATATTTCTCCCATTGTATATATAATGTGCCTGTTGAAGTGGCTTTGCAGATACTGTGCCTTCATACCAGGTCTTGAAACAGTTAAATGAAGATTGACTTAAACTGAGATAATTCAGTGTTATTGAGGGGATAGGGTTTGAGCTAGTTAGCTGTTGTTATCTGCCAGGTTCACAAGAGTATTTGTAAAATTCTTAATAATGCAATTAGCCATTAAAAAAAAATTTCTTGGCTAATTTTTGGACAAGAAAGCTTAGGCATTTACATCACATTAAAATAATTTTCTAGTTGTGATAAAATATACATAATATAAAATTTACCATCTTAACCATTTTCTTAGTGTATAGGTCAGTAAATTTAAGTTCACTCATCCTGTTGTGCAGCCATCACCACCAGCCATCTCTTGAACTCTTCATTTACAACATCATATTAAAAAAAATAACTGATTAAATACAGATTAAAATACAAAGTAACATACTTTTGGTATAGAAACTTCAAATAATTCAAAAAATGCCAGAGAGAAGCCATTTTTGATCCCATCCCCTGGAATTGACCATTCTTATCATTTTGGGGTTCTAAATTCCCAGTTTCCCAGCCTTCCATACTTACAACAGACCACAAACCTGGAGAAAATTCTGTGTCTTACTGAGTCCTGTCCTAAAGTCCTCTTCTAACCACTAAAAAATATCTCAGCTCTTGGGCACTGAGGGAAAAGTCCAAGTGAAAATGAAAAACAAGAGCAGTTCTTTATTGAGCCCCTGCTTAGCGCCAGTTATTCACTGAAGCATTTGATGAACTCAGTTGAGTTCCTTCCTCATCATTGTCAGCCAGACGCTGTCATCTGCATTGACTCCAGGATTAAGTAACAGGCCCAGGTCCCCTGGTGTGGAAGTGGGGACTTTTTTTAAAGATTTTTTTATGTGGACCATTTTTAAAGTCTTTATTGAAGTTGTTCCAACACTGCTTCTGTTTTGTTTGGTTTTTTAGCCCTGAGGCATGTGGAATCTTAGCTCCCTGACCAGGGATCTAACCTGTACCCCTTGCATTGGAAGCCAAAGTCTTAACCACTGGACCTCCAAGGAAGTCCCTTCTGGTCTGACTTAAACACTGGGCTCTTTCTTAACCAGTGTACTGTATTATCTCCTTGTCATGGTGGACAACAGATTTTTGAACCCTGAATTTTCTGTACTCGATACAATTTTTTTTTTTTTTTTTGGCTGCCTGGTATGTGGGATCCTAGTACCCTGATCAGGGATCAAACCTGTGCCCCCTGCACTGGAAACATGGGGTCTTAACCATTAGACCACCAGAGCAGGCCCTCGATATTTGTATAATAATGAGAGCCCTCTCTTTTTGTGTGTGATTATGGGTAATTTCAGTTTTCCTTTTTTACCTGTCTGCGTTTGCTAACTTGTCTACAGTGGATGTGTTGTATGACTTGAGTAACGAGGAAAGTGAGTGTAGAAGATGGAATTAAAATGTGGAGAAAGAAGGGGATCCGAGAGGTCCCGACAGTCTGGCTCAGTCTGTATACTGTGCGCCCCGCGCCCCAGGTATTCTCGGCGTTTCCACAAGACTCTGCGGCGCTTGGTACCCGACTGCGATGTGCGTTTCCTCCTCTCCGAGAGCGGCAGTGGCAAGGGGGCCGCCATGGTGACTGCTGTGGCCTACCGCCTGGCTGAGCAGCACCGGCAGATAGAAGAAACCCTGGCCCACTTCAGTCTTACCAAGGAAATGCTGCTGGAGGTGAAAAAGAGGATGCGGGCTGAGATGGAATTGGGGCTGGGCAAGCAGACGCATGACAAGGCTGTGGTCAAGATGCTGCCCTCCTTCGTCCGGAGCATTCCTGATGGGACTGGTGAGGACCTGAGCTGGGGGCTCACACGTGCCTCCCGCTTCTCATCCCAGCGGCCGAGTCACTGCGGGGCTGCCGGGAGGTTGTCTTCTCTAGGGGATACATTGACACTGGGACGGGTGGCATTATTTTGGCAAGAGTTAGAAACTCACTCAAACCTCTCAAAGATATCTCTTCTATTTTTATATAGACCATTTCTAAAGTGTCTATTGAATTTGTTACAGTGTTGCTTCTGTTTTCTGTTTTGTGTTTTTGACCATGAGGGATGTGGAATCTTAGCTCCCCAACCAGGAATTGAACTCACATCCCCTGCATTAGAAAGTGAAGTGTTAGCCACTGGACCACCAGTGAAGTCCCTCTCTTCCATTTTTACCACCGACTTGCTTGCTGCATGTGAGACTTGAGGCAGCTGACCTCCCCTGGTCTGGACTCCCAGGCAGGTGCTGTCTTTAAAACCACAGCCCTGACTCTGAATTAGAAAGTATTGTTTAAAGAACAGAGCTGGGCAGATTCTGAAGCACTGAGATTGCTTGTAGGTCCTTTGTTAAACACAGTAAGGCAGAAGAAGGACACACCCAGCGCCTCCTTCCTAGGTGGAGAGTGTGAGAGGCCCGCAGAGGCCTGGGGAGTTTTACATCCAGGCACATTGGAGCTCAGCATCCAACCTGTACTGTGACCTTGCTGGTCCTGTTGGTTCATCCATGGGGCCTTTTGTCTTCTGGTGTGACTTGGAGACTGTGGTGGTCATGAGTTTGTGCCCACCTCTCTGAGCCTGGGCTGTATGCTGAGAAAAGACTTAACGGTTTCTCCCCTCTGTTTAATATGGGGTTTCCTCCCTTGAAAGTTTGAAGTCTTGGACTTACTGGCTGCCAGGAGGTGAAATTCACTCTTCTTGACCTTCTTGATGTTCTTGACTACAACAGAGAATGGTGACTTCTTGGCCCTGGATCTTGGAGGAACGAATTTCCGCGTCCTGCTGGTGAAAATCCGTAGTGGGAAAAAGAGATCGGTGGAAATGCACAATAAGATCTATGCCATTCCCATTGAAATCATGCAGGGCACTGGGGAGGAGGTAAGATAGTGTTGCTTTTCCCTCGCCAAGGCACGTGTGCGTCACATACGTGGCCAGTGGCATTGCTGGGCCCCAGAGCCTCCATGTGATACGTGCTGCAGTGCAGCTGGGTCCGTGCAGCCCAGAAGTGTCAGGTACATTCAGCCCGCCTGGGCTGAGGATGCTCAGGCCCCTCTGAAGATCCGAGGGAGGGCAGCTTGCTCTGCCTGTGTCATTGTGTGTGTGTCTGTGTGTCTGTGTGTGTGTGCGCGCGCGCGCGCGCACTGAGGGTGTGAACCCAGAGGTGCATGAGTAATCCCTTCTTTTCTTCTAAAGCTGTTTGACCACATCGTTTCCTGCATCTCTGACTTCCTGGACTACATGGGCATCAAGGGCCCTAAAATGCCTCTGGGCTTCACATTTTCGTTTCCCTGCAAGCAGACGAGCTTAGATGCGGTGAGTCTCTTTCTTTCCAGGCCTCAGACATTGGGCAGCACTGACCGACTGTTGGCCAGTGTGGGTCAGCCCTTGAAGCCTCCTCCAGACTGTGTCACCCCTCGATTCTGGACAATTTAGCTGTCACAGAGGGTTGACCCAGCTCTTACGCCACACCCTCCAAAACATCTTCAGACTCTATTCTTCTTTTATCATTTAAAGCATGTACCTCTTCTGGGAAGCCTTCTGGGCCTCCAGGCAAAAAGAATCTCACCCTCCTTAGTGTTCCCTGTTCTCATGTTGCCTGGTTGTAGCACTTTTTACCCAGTTTTTAGTGTTCTTCTGTGTCATTCTTTTCTTCAACGTCATTTGACCCTTGAGCCAAGGATTTGTATTCCCCACAGGCCCTAGCCCAATGTGCTAGCAGAAAAGACGCTTAATAAATGTTTATTCAGTAGATGGAATGACACAGGGTTCAAGGTCAGGGCTTGAGCACCTGCTGAGGACTGAGAACACTAGGCAGGCAGTTCCTGTCCTCAGGGAGCCCCCAGTCTAGTGGAGCATCCCAGCCCTTAGACCAGCAGCTCCAGCGCCACGCTTAGGGGTCCTGGTGGGGCAGGGGGACAGTCTGTGTGAAAGGAGCTGACTGTTCAGAGTTGTGCAGGCAGGCCCCGTCCTGTTGTTGCGGGTGCCCGTGTTTTCCCAGGTAGGGGTATGGCCAGGGAGGAAGCCGTGGTGCTGGCATCGCATGACATAGGTCTTAGGCCAGGGTTTGCAGCGTATGACTGGCAGCAGTTGAGACGCTGGGTAGGGCCACCTGCCTCTGAAGCCAGTTAATCCAGTCACAGTGCTGACTTAGGGCTTTTTCCCTCTTAAAGGCTTTGAAATCTCAACAGGTGGATCCATGTAAACTTGTTTCTGGCAGTTTTTAAGGGTGTTTTTTTAAAGGTCTGGTGGTTTTTAAAAGCAGTTCACTTGTACCGTCATCATAGTGAGTACACAGCTAGCAAGCATATAAACTACAGTCCAATCAAGCCTAAAGTTGACTTTAGGTAGTAACAGAGTTACTAAAAGTTTGCATTTCTCCACTTCTGTTTTTGGCAAACTGTTCTTCAGGGGAACTAGTTGGTGACACCACGGGCAGCACCATTAACTTTCTATGCCCAGTTCAGTTCAGTCACTCAGTCGTGTCCGACTCTTTGCGACCCCATGAATCTCAGCACGCCAGGCCTCCCTGTCCATCACCAACTCCCGGAGTTCACCCAGACTCACGTCCATCGAGTCCATGATGCCATCCAGCCATCTCATCCTCTGTTGTCCCCTTCTCCTCCTGCTCCCAATCCCTCCCAGCATCAGAGTCTTTTCCAATGAGTCACCTCTTCGTGTGAGGTGGCCAAAGTACTGGAGTTTCAGCTTTAGCATCATTCCTTCCAAAGAAATCCCAGGGCTGATCTCCTTTAGAGTCTCCATTTGTGAAGTGGCGCTTATAAACCAGACCACTGTGAGAACTGTGAGAAGGGGGCAGGCCTGGGAGGACTCTTCATATTCTACTCGTTGTGCCTCCGATGTTCCAGCGTCATCTCACTGTGCTGTCTTAGCAGGTGTTTACTCTGGAAGGAGGGAGTGGCATTTTGTGTTCTGCCTGGAAGGATTAATGACACGAGACTCTGCGGGGCCCTTCTTGTTGCAGGGTATCTTAATCACCTGGACCAAAGGTTTTAAGGCAACCGACTGCGTGGGGCACGACGTAGCAACCTTACTGAGGGAGGCGATAAAAAGGAGAGAGGTAACTATTAAAAGGATGTTTTAAAAAATCCTTACTACTTTTTTTCAGGTTATGTTTTGATTTTTTGGCTGCACCACACAGCATGTGGAATCTTATTTCCCCAAGCAGGAATCGAACCCTCGGCCCTTGCATTGTAAGCTCAGAGTCTTTTTTAGCATATGTGCTGCCGAAGCGAGCACTAAGCTCAGAGTCTTAACCACTGAACTGCTCCTTTCTTCAGATTATAAAAATTGTACTTGATTGGGAATTCTCTGGTGACCCAGTGGTTAGGACTCCACAGTTCCACTGCAGGGGGCACAGGTTTGATACCTGGTTGCAGAACTAAGATCCCACCAGTCACTCTGTACCACCAAAAAAAAAAAAGGTTGTACTTGTTTGTTGTACAGAATTCAGTCGATACAGAAGTATGCGACAAGGGTACCAACATTCCCCCCACCCAATGGCAATAAAATATCAGAACAGTTTTGTGTTATTAAGGGATAGTTTAAGAAATGTAAAATCATGGCTCTCCTCTAGCTTGAAAAAGGGAAAATCAGCTCCTGACTGTGGGGCACAGCCTGGCACTGTTGCGGGGCACAGCTGCCGTCACAGCCCCCCTGCGACAGTGATGGAATCAGGTGAGAAAGAAGCACTCCGTCATCACAGCAGAACTTGGCACACACTCGGAGATGGCCCTGCCTCCTGACAGCACCCAGTCCAGAGCCAAACCCCACTTCTTGACACCCTCCCTAAAACCACCAGCACAGGCTCAAATCCTAGACTTGTGCTTTCTAACACATTCTGAGTCACGCCATGGGATGTGTTTGCCTGTGTTGCAGCCAACCAGCCAGGAAGCCCAGCTTTATCTACCGTGGGTGCGTTTCTATGGGTATGGTCTTTGGCTGGAGGACGTTGACAAAATGTAAAATAAAAAATTAGCTCCTTAGTTAATGAGGGAATCAGTAAGAAGTTAAAGAAAAAAGTCCATTCAAGTCTCTCTGGTTCAGAAGAGCAGATAAATACACAGGCAGTTAGAAAAGCTGAAATGAATAGGCATGAAGAGGAGCCGGTTGTTCCTAGAGGAATATGCTAAACGACAGTTAATATTTCATTGAAAAGAAATCTGATGACTCATTTTGCCCATTTCACAAACTTTTAGTGTTCTTCCAATGTACTTTCCATGTGTATACGAATATACACACATTTAAAAAATGGGAGTCATTCCATATATACTATATTACAGCTGCTTGGGTTTTTTTTTTTTTTTTTTTTCATTTAATAGGAAACCAGGAGTCTTTCATGTTACTACATAGAGGCCAACCTCACTCGCTTTCTTGGCTGCACAGGATTCCAGGGTTTGTCTGCGTCGGGCCTTCCATAGTCCCCTTTGATCTGCATTCCAGTTGTTTCTCCTGGCTCTCCTGAGTTACGGAGAAAATACGCTTGTATGTGCCTTTGTGTACTTGCTTGTCTGGACAGATTCTGAGACATGGATTTGGTATTTCCGTCACGCCCTCTGAAGGCTATCATTTTTACCTGCCAAGACAAAGAGCTGCGTGGCCATGATTCCTCAGCTTTTCCCCATCCCACAGCGCCCTCTGGGCTGCCTCTCTAGTGCTCAGTGCCATCTCGGAAGTGGGTAGAATGCATTCTTTCTTCTGAGTTCAGGCTTCAGATGCACCTTTAATAGCAGATGCTTAGTGAAGGAGCATCTCGTTACCTTTCACAGGCTGTTAAGGAAACAGTTTCAGATGACGCACCAGCGGCTTTCTGACTGGCATGCAGCAGAGTGAACCTGCAGACCTCAAGCCGGGCAGTGCGTGTCCTTCCCCTAAAGCTAAACTTGTCTTTTTCTTTCCAAAGGAATTTGACCTGGACGTGGTGGCTGTGGTCAATGACACGGTGGGCACCATGATGACCTGTGCTTATGAGGAGCCCAGCTGCGAGGTTGGACTCATTGTAGGTGGGTGTCCTGGAAGGTCTTTTTCTGCGGCAGGGAAGGCTGGGTTTTCCTGTTTTGTGGAGCCCTGAGTCAGTGTCTCGGTGCTCGGTGGGAGACATCGTACATCTGTCGGTGCTGTCCCCTTACACCTCCAGAGTTGCATTGTGGACTGAGGCTGCAGGGCTCTCCAGAGGTTTCCCCTCCTAAAACTCACCCCATGAGGCTGTGCACTGACCATGAGCAGACTGTCAGAAACTGAACTCTCCGGGAATGAGGCTCCTGGTGGCTCTCATGGCCCCAGTGGACAGGGTGGGAGGGCCTGGAGCTGACCTGCTCAGCAGGGCAACTCAGAGGGCTTGCATGAGGGACTTGGGCAGGTGTTGCAGGGCCAGGTCTGTGGCTGGGAAGGAAGCAGAGCCTACTCTTTTCCTGACTGCAGAGAAGGGCCAGAGGGCAGTCTGGATGCCATTTGGCCTTCAGCAGCAGTGGCCCGCCAGCTGCTGAAGAGGGAGGCACGTTACTGAGCCAAAACCTGGGTCCGCTCACCCAGTAAAGCCAATCCGCCAACACTGGGATATGGTGAAGGAAAAACCACTTTTTTTTTTTGATAGAAAAAGAGGTTGTTTATTAGCATAGGATAAAAGTACAGCATTTATTGTAAGGCGCCATACAAGGAATCCAGGACAGTCAGTGCTCAAAAAGTCTGAACTCCCCAGTTGGTTTCAGCGAAGCCGTTTTAACGGGCTTACCTGGTGGCTCAGACGGTAAAGAACCCACCTGCATTTCAGGAGACTGGGGTTTGATCCCTGGGTTGGGAAGATCCTCTGAAGGAGGACATGGCAACCCACTCCAGGATTCTTGCCTGGAGAATCCCATGGACAAAGGAGCCTGGTGGGCTAAAGTTCATGGGGTCCCTAAGAAGGCCACGTGAGGGAGGGAGTCCCAGAATGTGATCAGCTCGTGCACAGTTCTCTGACTGGTTGAGATGAGGCAGCAGGGTGGTGTCACAGGGGTTAACATTATCAATCCTTAGGCTCCAGCAGGCCTGTGGGCTGTGTGCCCAAGGTCAGCAAGTAGCTAGTATCTTCCATTTGGTGGGGGTTTTGGCATCTGTAACACAACTCAGGGAATATTCTTCGGACGTATTATCTAGGCACTTCAGAGAGGAGCTAAAGCAGAGAGTGTGGGAGAAGGGTCTGTCCAGGGAAGGCCCCATAGAGTCCTGCTTGGTTATAGGCAGAAAGATTATCTTTTGGCTTTTCAGGTTGTTCCTTTATAATCCAAGTACGAGTCTGGGCCTTGAGAGCACAGAATTCCAGAAGCGTCTTGATTTAGGTTGCAAGAAAACCATTTGTTTAACCGATCCTGCTCCTAGTCTCAGGAATGCTGAGAAAAGGCCCGGTTTCTTAGTCAACAGCTGCAGACATCCCTGGGCAGAGAGGGTTAGCACCTTGCTGTGTAGACCTGGGGGATTGGGAGAAGGCCCCAGAAGGCTGCCTTCCTGGTGCCAGGAAGACCTTTTCTTTTATTAATCCACTTTTGGCTTCAGTGGAGATTTCAAAGAAGAGGAGCAGCTCCAGGGGAAGATTGGTTGAGGCCTGACTTTGGGCACTTTGTTTCTTTCTTTCTTTTGCAAAGCTTGCTTTCTCCTCCTGGTCCCTTCCGCTTTCTGCTTATGAATGGCCTTAGGTGTGAAATGCAAAGCTAGAGTGACTCAGCACTTTCTCTGCTTCCGGCCTGAGTCAGACCCACAGATGTAAGGGCAGGGGTGTGGGAGAGGTGTAGGAGGGGTTCTGCTGCCTTCAAACCACTCTTTGCCATCAATTGATCTCTGTGCAGAACTCCCCCAGCAAGAAGTATGGTTTGCATATTTTGGTTTTCTTTGTACCCCTTCCATTTCTGGGCCTCTTCTCTCAATTTCACCCTCTGGTTGAAAGGGAACTGAGAAAGCAAAAGTAATCCAGTCATGTTAATCCCAAACTGGGTTGGCTTCTTGGTGGGCATTGAGCCAAAAGACACAGCCAAACCAAAGATCAGAAGGAGAACACTGGGGATCTTTCCCAAAGCAGTGTCCCCTACAACAGAAGAATTGGGGAAGTTTTAAGCTAAGGGTACTTGCATATTCATGAAATACCTTGGGCTTGGGCAGAGGAGAATTCAGTATAGAGTTGGGGCAAAGGTTGACAGAGTCCAGGCTTCATTTGATTTAAGTCACAAGGGTGAGAAAGGTCAACATCACCATCTCTTCAGTCAGTTCAGCTGCTCAGTTGTGTCCAACTCTTTGCGACCCCTTGGACTGCAACACACCAGGTTTCCCTGCCCTTCATTATCTCTCTTGGAGGTTGCTCAAACCCATATCTATTGAGTCAGGGATGCCATCCAGCCATCTCATCCTTTGTCATCCCCTTCTCCTGCCTTCAATCTTTCCCAGCATCAGGATCTTTTCTAATGAGTCAGTTCTTTGCATCAGGTGGCCAAAGTACTGGAGCTTCAGCTTCAGCATCAGTCCCTCCAATGAATACCCAGGACTGATTTCCTTTAGGATTGACTGGTTTGATCTTCCTGCAGTCCCAGGGACTTTCAAGTCTTCTGCAACACTACAGTTCAAAAGCACTAATTCTTTGGCGCTCAGCCTTCTTTATGATCCAACTCTCACATCCATACATGATGATCTGGCAGTTGAGTGCCTGCAGGGGGTTTAAAGTCTGCAAAACAGCTCAGGAAAGTGCTTCAGGCTAATCTTTAACATGAAACAGAACTAGGAATCTTTACAACTGATTTATTTTTTTTGCTATTATTACTTCTCTTCCCTGATAATAGTCTGTTCTTTTGTCCCTTAAGATCATTATTACTGAGACCTGTTGCAGAGCAAGAATTGTGGCCAAACTTAGATCACAAAATGCATTAGGCCAACATGGCTTCATTAACGTTAAGAAAATCATGCCTGTTTGTCTTTCTCCGGGGACCCCCTACCCTATCTGCTTATAGTTATACAGTCAGAAGCATCTGCAAATTCTACTTAAGTTTCTTTAAAGGGCATAAAACAACCTGAGCCCACTTGTCTAGTTGGTAGGGGTGTCTTTGTGTCCCTTAATGATGTTGAAAATCAATCTACCTCTGCATCCCACCCAGGATGGGTCCATGGTGCTCTAGGGCCTTGTGAATCTTGTTGTGGTCCATGGACCAGCAACATCAGCATCATCTGAGAGCGTATGAGAAATGCAGGGTCTTGGGACTCATCCTTCACCTCCTGAATCAGGAAATCCATCTTAACACCTCCTCAGGGGATTCAGGTATATAGAAAAATATCTATGTGAGGGACTCCTTGGTTGGTTGGTTGGTTTTTAAATTTCCCATCCATTCACTGAGACAAAGCCAACAACCACAAGTTTGATATCTGGCAATTAAAACTGTTATGAAAGTTTTAGAACACTTCCTCCCAACATCTGGACCTAAATCCTCCTGGATGAGAACAGCAAACAGTTTGGGTTCTAACCCTAGTCCTTAAGGGACCACACTCTGAGTAGCCCTGTCCTGGGACATCAGGGATGGAAATCAGAGGCTCCTGACCCCCTGGAATCCGTTTGTGAGACTATGTGTATACAGTGTATGGGTACACCTGGGGAGATGTCCCTTTTCTCAGGAGTGTGTATGTGCTAAGTTGATTCAGTTGTGTCTGACTCTTTGCCAAGCTCCTCTGTCCATGGGATTCTCCAGGCAAGAATACTGGAATGGGTTGCCATTTCCTCCTCCAGGAGATCTTCCTGACCCAGAGATCAAACCCCTATCTTTTATGTCTCCTGCAGTGACAGGAGGGTTCTTTACCACTAGTGCTACCAGTTCCCAGACCCCGGCCCCCTGCATTGGGAGCACAGAATCTTAGCCCCTGGACCACCAGGGAAGTTCCTTTCTCAGGAGAATCATCAGAATTTCAAAGAGATCTGTGATACCAAAATGGTGAGGAACCATTGCTTTAGAAATGCACCCTGGACATGCTCAGGACGCTGTCCTTTGGTGAACTAACCAGAGGCCTCATTGTAGAACACACAGGAGAGTTTATTCAGGCAGAGTCCATGACCAAGTGTGATAAGATATATGGATATATGTCGCTGGATAGTAGACAACACCTCCACGTATTAATAGTAATATATGCATGTGTGCTAAGTCGCTTCAGTTGTGTCCTACTCTTTGCGACCCCATGGACTGTTGCCTGCCAGGCTTCTCTGCCCAAGGAATTCTCCAGGCAAGAATATTGGAGTGGATTACCATGCCCTTCTCCAGGGGATCTTCCTGACTGATCTCCTGCTTTGGCAGGCAGGCTCTTTACCCCCTGGGAAGCCCAATTTTTATATATAGTGTGTGTGTGTATGTTTGTATCTGTGGCCAGTGTGTTGGGGGTGTGGGGGAAGAGAATTGGAGAAATACCCTTTCAATCTGAATGCTGCATAAACCTCCACCACTTTTAAGATGCATCCCTTTGCTCTAACACCGTCTTGTATTAAAGTAAGCATAGCCCTACTTGGTGGAGAAGGAAATGGCAACCCACTCTAGTACTCTTGCTAGAAAATCCCCTGGGCGGAGGAGCCTGATGGGGTGCCGTCTATGGGGTTGGACAGAGTAGGACACGACTGAAGCAACTTAGCAGCAGCAGCAGCAGCAGCCCTGCTTGGACAGGTGAACGTTTGAGGCTCTTAGTATTGGTGCCTTGGTATAAAGTGAGTTAATCAAATGCTCTGGGCAGTTTTCACTCTAACTTTCCCATGATATTTTGAGATTTTTCTGGAAGACATTGGGAAAGTAAATGTTCATCTCAGAAGCGTGCCCCGGTGGAGCGCCAGGCCTAGTTGCAATCCCCCTCCCCACCAAGCATGGAGACATGGCCATTCATTCCCCACTTTATGTATTTCAGGGACTGGCAGCAATGCCTGCTACATGGAGGAAATGAAAAACGTCGAGACGCTAGAAGGAAACCAGGGACAAATGTGTATCAACATGGAGTGGGGGGCCTTTGGGGACAACGGGTGTCTGGATGATATCAGAACAATCTATGACAAACTGGTGGATGAGTTTTCTCTAAACTCTGGGAAGCAAAGGTAATTCCACCTGGTAGAGGAGACAGGACAGTGGTGGGCGGGTGGGGGGCGGGGGTGCAGGGTACGTGGCTGTGTTTCTGCCTGTGTTCGTCTATTTTTTGGCTGAGTCATGTAGCGTGTGGGAGCTTAGTTCTCTGACTAGGGATTGAACCTGGGCCCCCTGCAGTGAAAGCATGGAGTCCTAATCACTGGACTGCCGGGGAAGTCCCCTGCCTGTTACAGTGAAGGAAGTTTCTAGTGGGAGGGGGCTTTGCACAGAGCCTGGAGACTGTGGTCCCTCAGGTTAACTCCTGACCTTTTCTTTTGGCCCAAGAACAGAGAACTTAGGGGTGGCAGCTGCAGGTGGCACAGGATGGCCCAGGTTGATGTTCTGTCCAGGTGCCTTCCCTGGGTACAGGGTGGCAGTGGTCACACCAGTCCTCTCACTGACCATGTTTATTCTGGAACATTCTGGTCTTGCTGTTGCTCTATGATTCCTCCCCATAGACTAATAGAAACCTCTTGGTCAGCAGGCTGCTCACTTGTTTAGTGGACGCAGAACACCCTTGACTTGCAGTTGGTAATGGGCAAGGGAAGTTAGGATGTTGCCAGTGGGGGTGGGGATGGGAGTAGGGGGCTCCAGGTCAGGGGTGAGGCTGAGGCCTGCCGCCCTTTAGCCTTCCCACAGCAGACCTCTTGCAACACCTAGTGGCTATTTGGAGCTTTGCAGCCTGGGTTTCAGGGACCCTCCCCAAGGTGGCAGTGTTCCCCCTTCCCAGCAAAGAGACAAATGATCTCTTGTTTCAGGCTCCCAGGGATCAGGCCATCCTCTGCCACAGCCAAGATAGGGTGGTCTAAGTCACGTCCCCAGAAGCAGAACGAAGAGCTGGGGTAGTACCTCTCAAACATAAGTGATTCTCCAGCTAACCTCAAGATTTACATCTTTTCCAAATACCACCTAGGCTGCATGTTTTTCTTTAAATCAGCTTGTATTCCTGAGTTTAATAAGGGAGGAAAAACCAGTATTACCATAAAATGGATATAGTGAAGAAGAATGTTATTTCTGTCTTACCTACTGTGCCCACCAAACGCTCTACAGGAAGACCCTCTTTGTTAAAAGGGAGATCTGTAGGGGTTGGAAGGGGATAGAGCCATATCAGCACCAAACTGTTCCATACCAAGGAGATGTCTCCTTGATGGAATGAGAAAGACTAGGTGAGAATTGAGGATAATTGTGCTATTTCTTGTTTGTGTTTTTTTTTTCCCCTATGGAGCACCCCAGATCTTCTGGAGTATACAGATTCCAGGGGAGTCTTCCCAGCTTAGGGACCCTGAGATATGGGGTGTGTGCACGGAAGCAGTTAAATCCCTTGTCATTTCTTGAGGCCCTTGAGCATGGAGAGGGCAGGAATTAAAAGCCCCAAAAACAAGTGGCCCCCAGGGGTGCGGTGGCTGCCTGGGTCCTCCAGCCCGTGTGGCTTTGTCACTCTGTGGGTGCTTGACCAGCACCCTGGGTTGTGGCAAAACCTTTCAAAAATCGAGTGGAAACACTCTCCGTGTTGTCCTATCCCTTTAAGCCACTTGAGAGCTCTCCAGTTAGCTATTGAGCGCTTCAGAGAGCAGCACTGTGTTGTGCTAGGCCCTGGGACACAAAACTGAGCAAGGTACTCACACTCTGTCCCCTCGAGGCTTTCACTGCAGGGATGCCGAGAGGCGGAGGACCCGCGTGCGTTGGGAAAAAGGGAGGGTGTCTGGAAGCTGAGACAGGCAGGTGAACTGTGGGGAGGATAGACCCCTTGGAGCGGTGATGGTTGAACTGAGAGCTAGGAGCTTGAGTGGGATTTCACCAGGCAGAGGCAGGGAGTCGGGTGAGGAAGAGGATGATCCAGCAATGAAGCAGTGCTGGTGGTAGGTATCCTGGGAGGGTTGGGGATTCCTCAGTCCTTCCTGGTCTTGCACTTCGCCTCTGCCAGGGAGCACAGGGCTGGGTGCGCGGGGTGGTGATGCCCGTGAGGCACAGGAAGGCACCCATGGTTACTGCGAGACCAGAGGCCTCCTAGAGATGCCCAGCCTCCCTCCTCTCGTTCCAGGTATGAGAAGATGATCAGCGGTATGTACCTGGGTGAGATTGTCCGCAACATCTTGATCGACTTTGCCAAGAGGGGCTTCCTCTTCCGGGGGCAGATCTCTGAGCCGCTGAAGACCCGGGGCCTCTTTCAGACCAAGTATCTCTCTCAGATCGAGAGGTGAGCGGGCAGGGCCTTCAAGTCACAGGTGGACCTGGCCAGGGGGCCGTGGTAGGGGTGGTAGGCAATCTAGGGGACATCTTGGCCGTTTGTGAGGGTTTTCTTCTTTTCTGGAGTAGTATACCCTGAGCAGTTGCATGTTGAAGTTCCATAATTTTACTGTAAATCATTCCCTTTTATTCATTCTGTATGTTAGGGCGTTATATTGATTTGTTTGAAATCGTCCTGTGTGTAAGTAGGTTACATTTCAAGACAGGAAAGGTGCGTTGCAGATATTTGAATTGAAGGAGCACTGAGTCCAAAAGAGCCAGGTGCCATTGGTCTGACCTCACGCTCTTCTCCTCTGAAAGGCAGCTTGGGATGCAGGGCTCACCACCCACAGTGTCCCAGCAAGCCGCTTCTGTCTTCCTCCTGTTTTTCTCACCTGGAGTGAACATTTCATCTCCAGCATTGCCATCTTGCACAGTGAACTGTGGGAGAAAGTAGGAAAGTGCTCAGCGAAGCGCTTGTGCAGAAGCCTCCTGCATTTTAGCATGGTCATGACAGCGGCACTGGGCCAGGGCCTGCTCCTCACTGTCCCCCAAGCCTGGGTCTATAACCTGCAGGGGAAACTCATTGCCCACCAGAACCCACGCAGTAAAGTGCTTGCTGCTGTAGACAGCAGCCCCGAGGCCCCGACCTTGGAGGCACCCAGAGTGGTAGCATTTCACAGCCTCAGGGGAGGGAGGGGCCGTGATAGGGAACCAAGTTTCCCACCTCTCTTCATTCTCAGTTCACCCATGAGCCAAGTGTGGAAAATAGCAGCCAGAAAAGGAGAAGAAAGTAGCAGTGAATATTTCTTGTTAGTACTTTTTTATCACCGTGAAGTGAAAGTTGCTCGGTCGAGTCTGACTCTTTGTGACCCCATGGACTTCTTGACAACTTCCATCCGTCCATGGCATTCTCCAGGCCAGAATACTGGAGTGGGTAGCTGTTCCCTTCTCCAGGATATCTTCCCAACCCAGGGATCAAACCCAGGTCTCCTGCATTGCTGGCAGATTCTTTACCAGCCGAGCCACAGGGGAAGCCCTTTTTATTGTGGTAGATACACATAGTGTTAACTTTATCATTGTGACCATCTTGGAAGTGGACAGTTCAGCGGCATTAAATACCTTCACTTTGTTGTCTGACCATCTGCACCATCCATCTCCAGAACTTTTTCATCTTCCCAAACTGAAATTCGTACCCACTAAATACTAACTCTCATATCCCCCTCCCCCCAGCCCCTGGCAACCACTGCTCTGCCTTCTGTCTATGATTTTGACTCTAGTGACTTCATGTAAGTGGAATCATATAGCATTTGTCCTTTCACACCTGGCTTACTGCACTTAGCACAGTATCTTTAAGGTTCGTCCAAGTTGTAGCATGTGTCAGAATTTCTTTTTTTAAGGCCAAATATGAATAATTCCTTGTATTGTATACACCACATTGTGCTTATCCATTCAACCATCCGTGGACACTTGGGTTGCTTCCACTTTTTGGCTGTTGTGCATAATGCTGCTATGAACATGAGTGTGCAAACACATGACCACATCCCGGCTTTCGATTCTTTTGGGTGTATACTCAGAAGTGGAATTGATGGATCACATAATTATTTTATTTATTTACTTGGAGGAACTGCTATTCTCTTCCACAGTGGCTGTACCATTTTACATCCCACCAACAATATATATAAGGGCTCCAACTTTATATCCTTGTCAACAATATTTTATTTTCTGTTTTTATTTCTTTTAATAAGAGCCATCCTGATGGGTGTGAAGTGCTGGGGAAAGTCTTTTCATGTGCCATATCAAAGGGAGAAATAATAAAGAGAAAATTGCAAATTTTAGCTGCATGGTTTCTGTAAGTTAAAAACAATATCAATCCTCAAGCTTAAAAGACAAAACAGCAAACCAAAGAAAACATCTGCATTCTATATGACAAGATACAGAGCATGGCACGGTGGGCGAGAGCTTCGGTAGTTCTGGCCCTGAGACCTGCTCTACGTCACTGGCTGTGAGCTCTGCCTCACCTGCCACATCTTTAAGATGGGAACAGTCAAATGTGGATCAGTTGGCTGTTAGGAAGAGGAATGAAGTGATGTGTGTAAACACCTGTCACATAGTAGGTCCTCAAAGAAGGCTCACCGCTCTTGTCACTGTTGTTGTCATCGTCATTGTTTCATGGTCAACTCTTTCAATTTCATGAGGAGACAAATATCCCAGGAGACCAAGAGTCAGCTTTCAGAAAGGCACTTGCCTTCTGGGTCAAAAGCTCTTCGACCCAGAAATGTATCCTAAAGGTAAAATCTGAGTTGCACACAAAGACTTCTAAACAGGAATGTCATCAGAGTGTTACTTTTTGGTAGCAAAAAATTTCAAGTTAAATTTCTCTAAATAAATTATGGTCATTCCCAGAATGGAATACTATGGCAGCCTTTTTCAGTCCCGGTCTTGGATAAGGAGGTAGGAACTCCCTCATAAATGAAGTAAGAAAAAAGCAAGAAAGAAAACCATATATAAAGGGCAAGTCCACAATATTATTAATCAACTATGTGAAAGTCAAAGCCACCCAGTCATGTCTGACCCTTTGAGACCCCATGGACTGTCCAGTCCATGGAATTCTCCAGGCCAGAATGCTGGAGTGGGTAGCCTTTCCCTACACCAGGGGATCTTCCCAATCCAGGGATTGAACCCAGGTTTCCTGCATTGCAGGTGGATTCTTTACCAGCTAAGCCAGAAGGGAAGCCAATTAATCAACTATACTCCAGTATAAAATAAAAATTTAAACATAAATAAATGACAAGCCTATTTACATACAGAACAAACACAGTTTAATGATATTCAAGAAAATTAGATTGGAAGGTAATATATTTAAACCTTAATAGTGTTTTCCCCAGTGTTGGGGTTGTAGAGGTTTAATTTTCCAATTTTAATTTTTCTAGAGTTGCCAGTTTTTCTACAACTTAACTTGTAATACTTGGAGGGTCATTTTTAAAATATATATTATTTTGAAGGGAAGAGAAAACCCCATGACCCTTTTCACGGATAAGCTTGGTGATTTGGGGATGGCCCCTGCTGCTCTCCAGCGGGTTCCCTTTCATCCGGCCTCCTGACTTTCGCCCCCACAGCGACCGATTAGCGCTACTGCAGGTCCGGGCCATCCTCCAGCAGCTGGGTCTGAACAGCACATGCGACGACAGTATCCTCGTGAAGACCGTGTGTGGGGTGGTGTCCAAGAGGGCAGCGCAGCTGTGTGGCGCAGGCATGGCTGCTGTGGTGGATAAGATCCGCGAAAACAGGGGGCTGGACCGCCTCAACGTGACTGTGGGCGTGGACGGCACGCTCTACAAGCTTCATCCGCAGTGAGTGGGGCTTCCATTGGGGGTGGGCGCGTGGGCGAGGCCCCTTTTGGTTCCGGGACATCAGGATGGGATTTCCCGCCCCCTAGTAAAATTCCTCACCAGGAACACAGCCGGCCTGCAGGCTGTGCGGTCGGGGCGGGGCTCGTTTGGCACGAGGAACTGGGCGCAGGGCGGAGAAGTGGCTTCGCATGTAGCTGGCTCCATCCCCAGCTGTTTCTTCACCGTTGTGAAGCAGGGTGGGCGCGGGCTTACCCATCAGCCGGTGGAGAAGCTGTTTTTTAGAAGCCGGGAGAGGGAGTGAAGGAAAGGGAGAGGCCCCACTGTCTTGTTCATCTGCTACATGCGACAAAAGCCTTGGAGCTTGGAGCACGGAGGCTGGCAGGATCAACCTCCTTTAGGCCCGGTGTCCCACATCCCATGCTGGAAGAGAAGGGGTGGGCCCATCTGCTCTTTGACCCGCCTTATGTCTCAAAGCTGGCCTCTTACCTATGGAGTGACCGTATTATTGTCAAAACAGAGGTACTTTGGCCAGTCGAGAGAGGGCTACTAATAATTACACTGGGACCGTTCCCAAGTAAACCAGCCATAATGTCACCCTACTTTAAAGCAGGCATACCCGACTCAGCGTGGATGGTGCCTGCTTACCTCACGGCCGTGGCTTGGGATGGAACAGGCTGTCTGGCTCCATCCCCAGCTGTTTCTTCACCGTTGTCGCTGTACTCCTTGTCACTGTGTTTAGAGCTAGTCTTTGGAGCCCAGCGTGGACAGGCATGGATTTAATCCTGACAGCACCCTTTAGAAGCTGTGCTCAATTGCTTCATCTCTGTCAAGTCTCCTCTTTGCGGGATAATAACCATTGGCAGACTGGACATTACATATATCAAGTGTGGGACACCTAGGAGATACTCAGCAGAGGGCAAGCAGTATTACCTCTAGGAGCCCCGCTGCCCTGAGCATTCTCAGCCTGGCCCTATCTCATTTGCAGTCCAAAATGCAAGAACCCAGAGTCGCTTCTCATTTAGAGATTATGCTTCACTTGGGGGTGGAAAGGAAGGCTCCCTCTCAGCTTCAGGTGCTGATGGGCTGGGGTCTCAGAGGGCTGCAAGCTAGGGATGGGTGGTGATTGTTTCCATGAAGCCTGCTGAGCTGAACAGCTGACCCGGCCTGGCGCGCCTCAGTGGTCCATGCCCAGGTCTCGACACCCCCTTCTTGGATTTCGGTCCTCTCAGATCCTCAGGCTCTGAGGACGGGAGCTGTCTGGGTGTGTTACTCATGCCATTGCCCTCAGAAGCTGTCCAGAGGAGCTCATTTTGGATTCTCCGTCGTGCCTCCCTGCTGCAAATTGTAATTAGGTTGGCAGTAAACCTGCTTTCCTCCCAGCCATTCTCAATAAGTCTCCGCTGCTTCAGAGCAGCCCCACCCCTCTCACTTCCCTCCTTCCCTTTGGCTGCCTCAGCATCTTCAGGCGGGTCCCGCATCTCTCCTGTTCCCCTACCAACCCATCTCTTTCGTCCTTTTCAGCTTCTCCAGAATCATGCACCAAACCGTGAAGGAACTGTCACCAAAGTGTAACGTGTCCTTCCTCTTATCCGAAGACGGCAGCGGCAAGGGAGCCGCCCTCATCACAGCAGTGGGCGTTCGGCTCCGGCAAGAAATGAGCAGCTAAGAGCCCTGACCCCCAGCCTGCTGCCCTTCCAGCACTTCTCTCTTCAAGCAGCGACCCCTTATTTTGCCCAGCGAGCTGTGCTGGGAGACGCCGGCGCCAGAACCCGCCTGCACCACCGCAGGGAGGAAACCAGAAGCCCACTAACGGCGCGTAACGTAGGGTACAAAATAGAGTGTGTGCTGTTGATAATCTCCCTGCCCTCCAGGTCCCTCCTCACCTGCCTACCACTCTGCATGATTTGATTTCAACCCGGTCGTATGTTCCCCACGTGTGAAGTTTAGTGGCGTCCATTTCTAATTTATGCATTCGTCCAACCGTTATTTATTGGCCCAAGATGAAAAGTCACACCATCTGACAGGCCTTAAGGGCCTCTGCTGCCCGTCCCTGGGGACCCATCCCCCACGTGCAATGTATTATCACCAGCAGACACTGCCGGGACTTCTCCTCCCATGGGTGCAGTGGCCGCCGCTTCCTCCCGGCGCTGCACCCACTGCTGTCTGGTGTCCCATCTGGGCATGGCAATGCCACTGAATTATGTGTCCGTGGAACTGGTCATAGCCACATTGTGACAGTCTTGCTTTCTGTCTGTCTTGGGGAGGGGAGGTGGGCAGTCCTGCGGGAAAGTGTCTTGTCTCCATTTGGGTAAAAGGAACCAATCAAGAAACAGTACGCTCATTGGAATTACCCATCGCTTTTGTGAGCCATGTTGTATGACCTAGTAAACTTTGTACCAATTCAAAGACCCGAGTGATGCTTAATGACTGGGGAGTGGGGAGGATACTGGGGGATGTGGCAAAAACCAAACCCTGGGGGGTTTTGTGGCCTTCTGGGTCGGGGGAAGAGTTTGAACTGAAGGCTGTGTTCTTCAGCCTGCAGCCTTCTTTTGGCTCAAGGACTTCTGTGCTCTCCCCGTGTCTTCTGGCACCTGCCCTCCAGGCTCCCTGCTGCAGCCCCAGGGGCCTGCCTAGGGGAGGGATTCCTGCACCCCCACCTCGACCTCTTTCAGAAGGTAAAGGCTTCTGTCTTCCAATAGCCTGCCTTCCTCACCTGTAGCTGGAACAAAGTAGAAGCTTGGCTTGCAGGGGCTGTTTGGGTTTCCCGAGAGGACGGGGCAACACTGGCCCCCGCCGCTCCCACTGTTCCCGAGCAGGTCCTGCCTTCATCATCCTATCTGCCAACTCCAGGCGAACAGATGAAGAGACGCCCTGCCCCGAGTAGGTGAAGCCTTGCAGCAGCCCTGGGTAGCAGGGTTGTGGTGCTCTCCTCCCGCGGCCCCCCCTCACACACACCCCCTTTGAAAACTAACCCCTTCTATGGGAAACTGGCCCTTGTCCAGCCCTTCCATCCCTGCCCCACCTCAGCCTGGAGGGTGCTGTTCCACTCTGTGGCTGCCATTTTGGATTCCTCCCCCCAGGCTGGTCAGCAGACCCCACATTAGCCCACATTCTGGTGCCCTGTGACTGCAGTGCCACGTGAGTCTCCCCGGCCATGGGCACACCTCTGCATGGTCTTCCCCAGGACCGACTGCATGTTCACTTGGTTTGGTGAGACCAGGGTCCCTTTATTGGCACTGCCAGCGCCTACGGCACAGTGATTTTATGGAGAACACAGGTAACATTAAACTCTAGGTGTGTGTTTCCAGCATTATGTGCTTCTTCTGGAAGGGCCCGAGGCAGGAAGGGTGAGTCAGCAGGCAGAGTGACGTGTGGACCCAGCCGGGCCTGGAGCTTTCTAGGGGATGGGATGGCTGGTGTTCTCTGCCTGCCAGCCTCTTGAGCAGAAGTAAGGGTGACGGCTGTGTTGCTGACTTGCAGAGGCATTCATGTCAGACGGCTGCCATGGTAGTAATGAAAGTCACGGCTGCTGTTTATGAGGGCTTCCCAGGTGACTCAGTGGTAAAGAATCTGCCTGTCAATGCAGGAGACATAGGTTTTATCCCTGGGTCGGGAAGATCCCCTGGAGGAAGACACGGCAACCCACTCCAGTATTCTTGCCTGGAGAATGCCATGGAAAGGAGCCTGGTGGGCTACAGTCCATGGGGTCACAAAGAGTTGGACATGACATAGTGACTGCGCACACACACTGTTTATGAAGCACTTAACATGTATTGGGCTTGCTGATGTATAGGCATCCCTCCCATCATCCTCAGCCTCCCTGCAAAGTAGCTCTGCAACTGAAAGAGGAAGGCAATGTGAAGGTCATTGTCTTGAGACCACCCAGCTGAGGCTCCCTTTGACCCTTAACCACCAACTCCCCTGGGGTGGAACTGGGTTCTTAGATGCTAAAGCAGAGAAGCCCTGGATTGGCTCACAGGTTAGGGGCTTTGCAAAATTAAGAAGCTTCTTTCCTTGTGTCTTTATCCTGATAATAAATCAGTGTCCTGGTTGAGTACTGCCCATGGGTGTGTTTTGTTTGGTTCATACAACATGTATAAAAATGTGAGCTAAATTTAACAATTCTGGAAGTGAAGTTTCACAAATTTGGATTTCTGGCTTCTCTTGAAAGATGCAGAGGATCAGTCACATGGCAGCATTTGCCCAGAGCTGATCAGCTACTGTCCCCTTTGGATTCCTATGCCCTCCAGTTTGCCACAGTCCCCACCATTCCCTATTGCCCCAACACTGGAAGCCAGTTATCTTTTATCAATATATCTACAATTTTTCTTTTATACTGGGTTCAATTTACTCATTATGTTGTATGCCCCAGGAAGGCATTTGACCTTTCAACTCCTGGATTAGATAAGTGTTAGCTCACCCTGTCTTTGAATTATTGGATCCCTGAAGCACTGTCTGAAGGGCTAGCTGGGAGAGGCAGTACCCACTGCAGAGTTCCTGGCCCTGCCTTGTCTTCCCATGGATGTACTGAAGGGTGAGGCATGGGCCAAACTTTCAGATGTGGTCCTTTCGACTGGCTACTTCTCAAGGGTGCGGAGCCTCTCCCTGCAGCCAGGCACTAGGCTTCAGGGTTCAGTAGACACTCCAGCCTGGGGGCTTTCAGCCTGCCTGTTGACTGCCTCAGAGGGGGCCAGATCCCCAGACATGAAAAAAATCTCTTTAGTGTGACACCTGTTGACCCTCGTGGAGAGGGATGGAGTGTGGGTCAGCTCCATCTTGTCCTCCTCGGTTGGCGTGACCCATGGACAGCAACGGAAAGCAAGCCGGAATCCAGAGCGAAACCTGAGGGGTGGAGGGTCATCTTGAGAAATGGAGTGAGGCCAAGTTATGGGAACTGCCCTGTGGCTGCCCCACCTCCCGGAGCCGATCTTCCCTCCAGAGGAAAGTTGCTTCGGAAATTCACTCATAAGAGCTCAGGGTCTCTGGAGGACTTCCCTGGTGGTCCAGTGGTTGAGAATCCTCCTGCCAATGCAGGGGACGAGGATTCGATCCCTGGTCCAGGAACTAAGACCTCACATGCCCGTGCAGCTAAGCCTGTGAAGCTAAGCCCGTGACCACAACTACTGAATCCCGAGCGCCCTAGAGCCTGTGCTCCACAACAAGAGAAGCCACTGAAATGAGATGCCTGCACATCACACCTAGAGAAAAGCCGGCGCACAGCAAAAAAACCCCAGGGCAGCCAAAAATAAAGAATTAAAAAAAAAAAAAAAAAGAGCTCAGAGACACGTTCTTTAGTGGGTTGGGGTTTTGGAAACAGCCAGAAGTAATCTGGAGCCAAGTCCAAGTTTGAAGTGGGTGATTAAGCTGGACAAGACCATTTGTTATTACAAACAAATAACAACAAACCAAGTACAATTATAACACAACAGATTTTCTTGTTTGTTAATTGGCTTCTAAAGGCGTATACAAAGAGGAATCTTAAGAAATTGGGGCTTTGGCAATGTTGGCTGGAATAAGGATGCTCTCCAAGGGGACTGCTTTGAAAGGAAATATGCACATGGAACTACTAAGTCTGGGGACATTTGCTTAAAGAATAAGTGAGCTTTCCCCATAGCAGCACAGAGGGTCCCCACGTAAATGAGAGATCAGAGGAAGGAGAGAGTGAGTGGAGAAGTGAGACAGAGCCAGCAGAAGGTAGACACTGACCTGTTAGGAGCAGAAATAGATGAGGCCCTGTGTGGTGCAGAGAGAGGCAGACAACCGGGTGGTCTGTTCCCAGGAGATGCAAGCTTCTGTGTTGCAGAAGCGCGGACCTGACGTTGGTTCCTCCCCCTGTAGCTCTAGAGAGTCCACGGTGCAGCCCAATGAACACCTTTATTATGGGAGCTTCATGGCCACTGTCCCTTATACCTACACTCAGCATATCCCAACCTGAGCTCCCTATCCTCTTCCCCCCATACCCCTGACAGTCGTCCTCATCTCAGCTCCTGATAACTGACCACCTGAGAACCTGGAGTCATCCTTGACTTCCTCTCCATCAAATTCTGTTGACTGTACCTTAGCAATCTCCAGATTCTGACCACTTCTAAACCCACCATCTCTTGCCTGGTGGGATTACTGCAACTGCCTAATCCTCTCCCGGCTTCTCCCCCTTACCTTGGGTGTTCCCTCTGCCTGGAACTCTTATCCAGACAGCTACCAGGGCCCACTCAGTCCTCAAATCTGCTCTAAAGGCTCCTCAGTAAGGCCTACCCTGACCATCCTGTAAAATTGCAACCATTATGCCCATTACTTCCCCCATTACTTCCTGTCCTCCCTTAGCCAGTTCTTCTTTTTTTCTATAGGATTTATCACCTAATACACACTGTGACTCACTGACTCATTAGCTTTGCTTATTGTCTATCTCCACCTGCTCCCCCTAGAAGGCCAGCTCCCTGAGGAAAGGGATCACTGTTTTTGTTCACCAGCATATCCCAAAGGGCCTGGAACAGAGCTGGCACACAAAGCCACTGGAGATTATTTTTTAGAGAAAAGAAGACTGCACCAGGAGGAACAGTCCTACTGCAGAGCTGGTGTCTTCAAATCCTGAACGATCAGAGGTTGTTTCAGGAACTCACAGAGCCCTGGGGTGTTGACTCCCATGGACTGTGTCATTGGGTACCAGTGCATAGACACAGAAGGCTGGGGGCCCTCCCTGCTGTGACAGTCCCTGTCTCTCAGTTCTCACTTCTACAACTGCATGGGAGAAAAATGTGTGATGTGGGGATGAGATTACAGACCTTGGAAACACATGGAAGTCTTGTTGTATGAATTTAGGAGAGTTTTCCTTTCTGAGACTCAGTTTCTTTATCTGTAAAATGGGGATAACACCTCCATCCCATTACATGGGTAGCCCTGGTGGCTCAGATGGTAAAGAATCTGCCTGCAATGAATCTGCCTGGAGAAGGGAATGGCAACCCACTCCAGTATTCCTGCCTGGAGAATTCCATGGACAGAGGAGCCTGGTAGGCTACAGTCCATGGGGTATACTTGCCTGTCAGGAGACAATGGAGGGTTCTGATGCCTATTAAACATTCAAAAGATAAAAGTCAGTCTCTCACTTCCTTCTGGCCTGTCCCAGGTGGGTAGGATGTCTGAGCAACAAAGGCTCTATTGGGCTTATGAATGGTCTGGATATCTCTGCAGAGAGGTGATAAAAGAGGCCCAAGGTCAATGTCACCCACATCACTGCCTTGTTAAGGCCAGGACTCAGTGTTCACCTCTCACCGACTCTCACCTGGCCCCACTGTCCTGAGGCTGAGTGGCCTGCTCTACAAGGACTCCTGGGCACTGGGGCTCCCGCCTGGCCCAGCATCTCCCACCTGTGCACGTGCTCCAGAGCACATGCCAGTCCCTCAGTGAGACTCCACTTCTCTAGAGGTACGAGAGCAGCAGGGAGTGAGAACTGGGCTCCTTCCTCCCTGGCAGTCTCTGCCAAGGTCATTTCCTACCGCCCCTGAAAGCCCCTCCTGTGATCTTCCAGGGAGCAACCCGTTTCCCCTCCAGCCGCGGCCCCAGCCCTCAGGCTGTGTTTCATTCACTGTGGCTGGCACTGTTCTCGCCTACAGACAGTCCTCAGTTGCCTCCTCAAAGTAGAAAGCTCTTAAAAACATCAGTACCTCCCTCCTCCTTGTTGTTGTTGTTTCTTTTGTCTTTATTGAATTTCTTACAATATTGCTTTCTATTTTGTGTTTGTTTTTTTTTTTGCTGATAGGCACGTGTGATCTTAGCTCCCCAACCAGGGATCAAACCCACACCCTCTGCATTGGCAGGCAAAGTCTTAACCACTGGACCACTAGGGAAGTAGCCAAGTCCCTCCTTCCTTTACCTGGCTCCTTCCTTCCTCCCTCTCTGGCTGTCCTTCTGCCTCTCTGCCCCTCCCTCCATCTCTCTGTCCCTCCCTTCTCTCTTCTCCTTGTCCCAGGTGCAGCCCCCAGAAGAAAGAGCAGGAGCAGGCAGACGTGAAAGCTGTGGCCTGGGCATTGGGGCAGAGCTTTGGGGAGGGGGTGGGGCTCAAGCGAGGATTATGCTGGGGGATCCCTGTGAGGATGGCAATCCCATGGGGATGGGTGAAGCTGTGCAGGGGGGTCCGGATGGAGCCAGGCTGAGGAGAGGGGCTGGGGTAAGGGCTACCTGTGGTTGAGGCAGCAGTAGATGATGGGATTGTACATGGTGGAGCTCATGGCCAGCCAGAAGAGCGCCAGGTAGACCTGCTGGATGAACTTGTGGCAGTAGATGTCCTCCTGGAAGGTGCCCAGGATGAAGTAGAGGTGGTAGGGCAGCCAGCAGATGGCAAACGTCACCACCACCAGCACCATGGTCTTCACGAACTGGGCCAGGAGACACTCCAGTCACTCCGCAGCCCGGATGCCCCAAGACCCACCAGTCTTCCTGAGGGTGAGGGTGGGGCACCCCTCATGCCAGCCTGAGAAGCCCTCAATAATCAGGTCCCCCAGAACACCTGCTACCCAGGCACTCCTGGGCCCTCTACCTGAGGGCTTTTGCTCAGGCTGGTCTCTAGGCTCACACTGCTGTCTTTCCTTCTTAGTCCTCAACTCCTCAAAGCCCAGTTCAATGCCACCTTCTCTAAAAGGCGTCGTGGATCCTTCTTTGAGCAAAGCAGCTCCCCTCCCTGGAGAGTGGATGAGCTCTCGCTCCTAACCCCATCCTTTGGAGAGACCCTGCCAGCTATGGGTCCGCAAGACCCCCACTCGCTGCAATCTGTGCCTGTCACAACCCAAAGACCAAAGGCAAGTCGGCCGGCCTGGGGAAGCAGGAATGAAGGCTCTGGCCAGAAACTTGGGACAAACGCAAGGTACAGGCGGAGTCTACCCTCCGCGGCGCCCTTTCGCGGGTGGGCCCGGAATGGCCGATGCCGAGGCGTGGCCAAACTTCCGGGCCCGCCCTGACCCCGCCCCCCGCCCCCCCCCCCCCCCCCCCCCCCCCCCCCCCCCCCCCCCCCCCCCCCCCCCCCCCGCCCCCCGCCCCCCCCCCCCCCCCCGGCCCCCCCCCCCCCGGCGGCCCCTGGCGGGTGGGCCCGGAATGGCCGATGCCGAGGCGTGGCCAAACCCCCCCCCCCCGCGCGCCCCGCCCGCCCCCCCGCCCCCCCCGCCCCCGCCCCCCCCCGCCCCCCCCCGCCCCCTTCGCCCCCGGAGTTCACCTTCTTCTTGGCCTGCAGGTGGCGCAAGTTGGCACCATGAGCCTGGTGCCCCGGGACAGAGCGTCTCCAGAGCGTGAGTCCGATGACACTGTAGGCGACGAACATCACCACGAGAGGCAGGAAGTAAATGAGGGCGATCACTACGAGATGGTACCTGGAGGGAGAGTCAAGGGCCTGGGCACCTGGCGACTGCCAGAGCTCAATCCCCAGGACCTTGCAGTGCCCCTGAGTTTTCCTGACAGGCCACCCCAGGGCCGCCTCCCAAGACCTTGGTTTAATTTTTTTTTTTTTTTAAGGCAAACCGACTAGCATATGTGCCCAGTGAGGGCTTCCCCTGCCGCAAAAGGGACACCAGTGTAAGCTCCGAGTCCTTCCAAGTGGCAGACAAGTTATCAAACGAGGAAATAAATAGGAATGAAAAAGTTAACCAATACATTTGTTTAAAATTTATAATGACATTAAGCACAAGTGAAAGTGGCTCAGTCGTGTCTGACTCTTTGCGACCCCATAGACTATACAGTCTATGGAATTCTCTAGGCCAGAATACTGGAGTGGGTAGCCTTTCCCGTCTCCAGGGGATCTTCCCAACTCAGGAATCGAACTGAGGTCTCCTGCATTGCAGGCAGATTCTTCACCAGCTGAGCTATCAGGGAAGCCCCATTAAGCACAAAGGAGGAAGTAAAATTGCATATCCCACCCCCGCCACTATTAACGATTTGGAATATTTTCTTCCAGAATCATGCATTATATGTGTGTATATACACATGTATTAGATAGATTATGTATATTGTCTATATCTGCATCTGTCTGTCTAAATAGATTTCCGGGAGTTGATGTGTTTCTATCCTGCACCAGCATCCCTACCAGGGAACGGGGCAGTGAAGATGGGCCACACTGTTCAAGCTATCGGATCACCTCTTCCTGACTGTGAGCATTGTTGGGAACACGGCTCATATCAGCAGACACACTTTCTGCTGTGAGCAAGTGGCCTGGAACACCACTGATGGTGCTCATCCAGTCCCCATGGCGGACACCCAGGGCTGTGCTGAGGCCCTTTTATTTCCTTTGGGGTAAAGGACATGCGTGCTGCCCCTTCTGGTTTCTGAGTGGTGCTGCAGTCACGCTCCAACAAGACCCAGGCAGGAGCATTTGGTGGATGGACCCAAGACCCCTGGCCCTGTCATGTGACCTTCTTCTAGGAAAACTGAGGTGTTCCCAAGCCACTTCTCTCCTCCACGTGTGCCAGCCTTTCTGGGCCCCTTTCAAGAGGGGCTGCCACCTGGAGAGAGGAGAGCAGATGGGTTCTTCCCTAAATACCTTCCCTAAAACCTGAGTTTAGAATTCGACTTTCTAATTACAAAATGTCTGGCGCCTCCTAGACACCCTGATCCCCATCTATCCTACTGTGGAGCAGGTAAGGAGATGAGGAGCAGTGAGTGCCAGGCCCCTGTCACTTTTGATTGTGAGGTCACAGATAGACCTTGAGGATCAGCTGAGCCATCTGCCTCAGTGTCCAGATCGAGGAACTGAGGCTCAGAGAGGCACAGGAAGTCTGTGTCATGTGAAACAGCTCTACAGACTTAACACCTAAATGATTTCCCTTTCACTGAGAATCAGCCCTGTGGAGTCAGAAGATCCGGGTTCTTGTCCAACCTCTAATTTAAAGCATGACCTTGGGCAATCAGATCTCTCCTTCAGTCTCAGTTTCCCCATTTGTAAAACATGGAGATAATCTCCACCATGCTTCCCGAGTATGAGTGATGCCCCTTTGTTGCCTCATTCTTTCTTGGGTTGGTGCAGGATGGGGATTCACTCTGGGCTAAGTTCCCACCACAAGGAAGAGCCAAGGAGCATTGGGGACCATCTTCTAGGGCCTGCCATTATCAGGAATGGCTTCTCCCACAGCTGAGACTGCCTTTTTCTTGGCATTTTGATTTTGCAAGTGTATGTGCATTTCCCTGGAGAGGGGATCTGTCATTTTATCAGATTCACACACACAGAATGTGAGCCTGTAAGGATGGAGCCCCCAGTCTAAACCTCAGAAGCTCCCTAACCCGAGAATGAATAATAAATTCTCACACATAAGAAACCAAGCTTTGGCCCAAATCCTCTCAGAATTCGAAGTATCACCAAAGGATACCCTCCTAGCCCATCTCTGCCCTCTTGCTTTCTGCCTTCGTCTGAATCAGGGTCGCAAATCACCAACCCCAGAAAACTGGGGTACCCTGGTCCTGGTTGGTACCCTGAGTTACTACTCCGAGCCTCCAGGAGAAAAGCTCCATGTTAAGGTGGAGAAACATCGCCCCCCAGTGGCCAGTCTCGAAATGTTCTGCTCCCATCCCTTCCCGGAGCCAGAAGAGGGGCGCGTCCCTACATGGACACCGCCCACGGAGCATTGAATCCTGAGAACGTGGGGGTACAGGGTGAGGCCAAGACCCAGGGCAGGGCCTGCCCTCGAAGCACAGCAGTCCCCAGGAACAGGCTTCTCAGAGGAATGGCGCCTTCTGGCCAGTGCTCGGGACTGGAGGAGAGGTAGGGGCCGGCGCTGGGAGAGGGCTGTCGCGGGGGCGGGGAGGGGCCTGAATTGTCGCGGTGATCTGGCGGCTCTGGGCTCAGAGCGTGTACAGACTTATGCTTGCGGTAGCCAGGCTTTTCTTGGACTAAGTCTGACGGGTTTGTTTTCGTTTGTTCCCGTTTAAACGACGACATCCTGGGCACAGGTTCTGCTGCAGGCTCGGTACTACGTGCCTCACAACAACCCCTGAGCAAGGGTCTCTTGCGAATCTCCTTTGAGAGAAAGAGCCAAAGGCTCAGAGAGGTTAAGTGACTCAAAGGATCCTTGAGCCAGCAGGGGACAGAGCAGGATCCAACCCGAATACTGTTGCCAGAACCTCAACCGCTTCTTTATCCTCTATTTTGAATTTCCAAGGTGCTTGGGGATGACAGAGCCACGTGAGAACTAGGCAAACTGAGGCCCAGAAAAGGAAAGGACTCATCCAGGGTCACACAGCAGCTGCACCGAGTCTGAGTTCTGCTTTCTGCCCCCATCCCCTAGCCCATGGTGCCTGCCTCAACTTAGGCTGTCTCCAGGCTCCTCCTGAAAACATCCCAGGCTCCATCATCTGCTCTTTCTTTCTGCCTCAGTACCGTGATATGCCCCTTATTTAAGCAAGAGTGTTGAGGAGATTGGGCTCTGAAGCAGGACTGCCTGGATTTAAATCCTTGATTTACCACTTAATAGCTGTGTGGTCCTAGGCCCTTAATTTTTTTAGTGCTTTGGTTTCCTCATCTGAGAAATGGAAATAATAATAATACATACTCATAGTGTTATGAGAATTAAATGAGTTCATGTATGTAAAGTGCTTAGACCAGACCTGACGTTTACTGAGTGCTAAGTGTCACTTTGAGTTGATACTGTGCTCACATTGGAGAAGGCAATGGCACCCGCTCCAGTACGCTTGCCTGGAAAATCCCATGGACTGAGGAGCCTACCTACAGTCTATGGGGTCGCCAAGAGTTGGACACGACTGAGCGACTTCACTTTCACTTTTCACTTTCATGCACTGGAGAAGGAAATGGCAACCCGCTCCAGTGTTCTTGCC
Organism: Ovis aries; assembly: GCF_016772045.2. Lineage (NCBI taxonomy): Eukaryota > Metazoa > Chordata > Mammalia > Artiodactyla > Bovidae > Ovis > Ovis aries. The sequence continues at coordinate 24,976,226 of NC_056078.1, forward strand.
TGGAGAATCCCAGGGATGGGGGAGCCTGGTGGGCTGCCATCTAAGGGATCACACCGAGTCGGACACGACTGAAGCGACTCAGCAGCAGCAGTGCTCACATTATCCCCCGTCCACTCACAGATACCTGTGCACTCACACTCACACGCTGCACATGTGTACACCATGGATGTGCATGCACGCACACACAGGCGCATGCACACACGCCATGTTCCCTCACCCCCAGGCCTTACAGAAGGAGCGTCTTGCCACCGCTGTCTTCAGGCCAGGCCACCACGCACTTGGTGGCGCCCTCATCCATGGTGATGGTGGAGTAGAAGCACTGGGGGAAGGCGAGGGCCAGGGCCACCAGCCAGATGCCAGCAATGACCGCTCTGGTGCCAGGAGCTGAGAGCCGGGGCTGGAAGGGGTGGACGATGGCCATGTACCTGTGAGCAGAGGGCGGTGTGAGTCGCGGGTGCACTCCCATCAGACCAGCCTGCACCTCCTCTTCCCAGTCCAGGCCCACACTCTCCAGCCTATTCCCCGCACCCCGCTGGTGACCTGCAGAGAGCTGCCGGGCTGGTGACGGTCTTGTCGACGCATGGCACGCTAGCGCCCTAAACTTCTGTCCACCTCATCACCTCCTTCTGAGCGTGGACATGCTCTCAGAAGGCCACAAGAGGGCAGTGTGGCCACACCAGAAGTCCATCTGGGGCATTGTCCTGCAGCTCCGCCCTGCCGAGTTCCTCAGCAGCCCAGCCTCTCTTCTGTTCAGAAACTCTTAACAGCCCGAAGGTCTTCTGCACAAAGCCCAAGCAGTTGCCCACCAGCTGTCTGCAGTGGAGAAAGTGCTCTACATATGCAGAAATGACCTTGGTCCTAGATGACCCCCCGAGCCTTCCTCCCTGGGATTAATCTGAACCTTCAGACATGGCCAGGACGATAAGACAAAGCTCAAATCCCACCCTTTCACTGATCCTGACATACTGACATCCTGATATACTACCTGCCCCACCCCAAAACACAAATCCTAGCGCCTCGAATCCCCTATCCCCTTTCTAATATTTTCCCATAGCCCTCATGACCTCAAAATACAATGCATAATTTATTTAGTCTTGTGTTTCTATTTAAATTTTCACCAGGGCAGGCATCTTTATCTGTTTTTACCTGAATGTGCAGAGCAGTATCTGTACATAGTGGGCACTGAACGTAAGAATGAATGAAGAAAGGGATGGACGAGTCTCCATTATTACCATCCTGACCTGAGCCACCATCTTCCCTCCCCTGAGTTACTAGTCAACCGCCTCCTGCCTGTCTGGACTCCTGGCTTCCACCCTGCCCTCTACAGCCCATACTACCCAGCCCCCAACCTGAGCTTTAAGGCGGAAGTTCCATGAGGCCATGCTTTTCCCACTGGTGTATATTCCCCAGTGCCTGAGACAGTGCCTCAGATACTTACTGAGTGAATGAGAAAGTCTTAGGTGACTTAGACCTGCTGACTGATCACTCCTCCACCCTCCTGCCCCTCAACCCCTCCAGAGCCTTGCTCTGCAGCCCCGGAGATACAGCACTTGGGAGGTAATTGGCCCCATCGTAATTATGTGGTAACTGCATGCAGTGTTTCATTTTCCCCTCACATAATCTATCTAGGAATAGGAAACAAAATAAGCAATTTCCTTGTAAAAGAAAGAAACCAAAACAAAAATCAACTCCAGAGAAGAACACTCCAGAAGGTCCCTAAGACACTGTTCTTCCCCTATAGCCTTGAACAGCCATCTAGGGCAAAGTTCTTTCTCGTGTCTAATCTTATCCTTTCTCGTCTCAGTTCCACAGTCCTCTGTGAAACTATTCCAGATGCATAGTCTAGGATCATGAGCAGGTTAGGAGGCAATTAATTCCCTGGGTTCTACACTTAACTTGCTGTGTGACTGTGGGCGTGGTATCAGCCCTATCTGAAGCCAACACAGTGAACCGGCTCCCCGCAGCTGCCCCACTACCCCACTGCCCCTTCTTGCCTGTCAGCAGCAATGGCAGTCATGGAGTAGATACTGACGAACATGGCTGTGATGGGGAAGAGGTTCTGGAAGTAGCAGAAGGCACGGCCAAAGTACCAGATGTTGTGGCTGGCGTAGACGAAGTTGAAGGCAGCGTTGAAGGCAGCCATGCAGAGGTCAGCCAGGGCCAGGTTGACGATGAAGTAGTTGGTGACTGTGCGCATCCTCTGATGGGCCAGAATGATCCAGATGACTGTGGCATTACCCATCACAGCCACCAGCACCAGGGCCAGGTAGGCTGCGGTCCACAGTGCCAGCTGCCAGCCGGGCATGGAGAAGGCTGTGATGCCCGTGGCGTTGCTGTCAAGGCCAGACGAGATGTTTATATCGGTCATCACGACACAGGCCCCCATGGCCGCCTCTGAGTCTGGGACAAGGGGTAAGGCTCCTTGGCTCCCTCCAGGCCCTGGTGCCCTGTGGGAGCACACAAATCCTCTCTGAGTGCGGGGAGCAGGAGGAGTGGGTGCCGAGCCAGGCACGCCCAGGGAGCTGGGGGGTCACTCCCAAGTCTCAAACAGAGATGAGTTAGGCTGAGCAGACAGCCGGGTCCAGAGCCCTAGGCACTTCAGATTCCCATGTCCTGGCCAGCCTTCTCCAACGTCACGTGGATATCTAGAATCCAAGACGTGGTCTCAGAGTAAGAGGCATCCTTCTAAATCATCAGTCTGCGTCTTCACTGCAGAAATGGAAAAACAGATTCCAAGTGGGGACCAGCCCAGGTCATGTCGTAAGTTGGTGATAAACTCGAACCCAGGTCCCTCCTAATGTGGTTCAGGAGACATTAGGGATCAGATGTGCGCAAAGCAGCTGTTTGGATCCCGCAGGTCAGTTGTGCAGCAGGCTGTCTCTCCAGGCGCTGGGGTGCAGGCGGGGAGGCCGTCCCGCTACTATCCGGGCGGGGCCGTGCGGTGCAGGGCGGCGAGGGCCTTGGCAGAGGTGCTGTCTTCTCACGAGCTGGGGCTTTGCCTCCGCCCTTTGCCCCACCTCCCGCATGGATGGCCAGGCTTCATCTCTTGAGGAAAGATTTAGGACTGGCTGCTGAGGCAGGGAGAGACCCAGGGAAAGTTGAGGGGGTGGCCGGGGTGGGGCCTGGCATGGAGGGCACAGTCCTCAGTAGGGTGTTTACATTCAGCGGGGCCGGAGCTTCGTCTAGAATGTGACTAGGGGCACGGGCTTGGGAGCCTCGGGGGCTCCAGGCAAGGACTCCTAAACCTTTCCGAACTTCAGCTTCCCCATCTGAAAAAAATAGGAGCAATACAGTGTGCATCTCGCAGTGTATTGGTGAGTTTTAAATGAGATAGTGTATATTAAGTCTGCTTAGCACAGGAGCTGACACGTAAAAGGTGTGACAAGGAGTCCCAGCCCCGTGGGAGGCCCCCGGGCCTGCTCAGGGCTCTGTGACCAAGACAGAACGCAAAGCACGTCCAGCACGTTCTCGGGTGATGTTAATGCTGCTGGCCCAGGGACCTCACTTTGAGAACCACTGTCTTAGGACAAGGACAGGGCTCACCGCCTCTCCTGTGAGCTCCAGAAAACCCCGAGGGGCGGCCCGCAGACTCCACTCTTGCACGCTGACTGTGTGATGTGTCGGGCACTGCCTGAAGCTGCTGTCTGAGTGACTGTATGTGTATGTGACTGGCATGTGTAAGCGCATGCACATCCGTGCACCTGTGCACACCCGTGGGGGTGTAGACCATCAAGACTGGGCAGCCGCAGAAGGGCAGGGCATGTCCCTCCTTAACGCTTGGAGGGTTCTCAGTCACCAGCATGGGCAGCCCTGCTGTGCCAAGTGTGTGCTGTCTCCCTGGACTCCAGCCAGCTTCCGGGGACCCCTACTCTTCCCGCGGGTGTGTATACTGTAGGACCCTGGGCCTCCTGCCCTCCCAGAGTCAGCTTAGGACACAAGGGCTCCCACCCCGGCGAGGCCATGGGGCAGAGGGAGGCCTGTTCCCTGTCTGGGTTGGGCCACCATCCTCTGTTTGGACAACTGCCTTTTGCTGAACGACCTCTGCCTCTGATGTCTTTTGGCAGGAGAGCCACAGACACTCCAGTTCGGGGCTTGTTTGTCTTATGCTTCCCTGACCAGGGTTTTGGAGGCAGAATGTGTAGAAATAAGGATGTAAGCTGGGGCAACCTACTCTGTTGGTTGTTCTGCCTCCTCCTCCAGGCTGTCAGAATTTGTTGAGTTTCAGGTACACGCAGAGTGCAAGGATAGGACACCGACGCGTGTCACCCATCAGAGAAGCCCCAAACAGTACCCGTTTCTCCTCCCCGCCAGCATCCCACCACCTCCAGTGTTTACATGAGGATTATGTTTTGGAGCTGATAAATCTAAGAGTTTTATTTCCCCCTTAAATCATGTGCTCTTGTAGCTTTCCAACTATGTACTGGTGGCCTCGTAGAAGGAGAGGGTGGGGGCCACCCTGGACAGAGGGGCGCGCAGAGCTGGCCTGCGGAGTCCATCACTAAACAATGGTCGTGAAAGCCGGTCTTTCTCAAGACAGGAAAACGTTCTGAATTCCTTTAGCTCCTCTGCATACGTCCAGGTTCCAGTTTGGTCCTCGAGGATTTGTATGGGAAGTTTCCTCCATCAGGAAGTGGAGGAGATTGCTGCCCATCAGTTCTGTTTGGATGGGCTGAGCAGTGGCACAGGTTGCGTACCCCGGGAGGCTACTCTGGTTCCGACTTTAGAGTGCAGGATGTTTATTAAGGAGCACATGGGATCAACCCCTGGGGAAGGGAGGGGAGAGAAGCAGGTGTGGGCAAAGGGGGTGGCTGAGCAGTGATGGTGAGACAGTGGCCTTGGACAGCCCCAGGTCAGATCACTCTGAGCTAGAAGGACCCATTAGAGTTACCCTCATGGTTTGTGCTATTGTGGTTTTGAAGCTGGAGTCCTGAAGACTAGAATGGGAGAGGAATTGTACTTCAGGGAGTTTGGAACAGAAGGTGGGAGCTGCTGCAGGTGTAAGGGATGGGAGAAAGAAAGGGGTTCCAGGAAGTGCTGTGGCCCAGGTGCCCCTCAACAGTGTCCCAGAGATGCCTTTGGCAGTCGCCCGACCATGTCTCTGGCTGGGCTTGGACCACCTGGTCACGGCTTCAGCGGGTCACACGTGGCTGCAGGTCATCTGGTCACCACGAAGTTCACCTGGGCTGGGCAAGACGAGGACAAGGACAGCACAGTGAGCTGTTCATTTGGGTGAATGAATCCCATTTGAAAAATCAGCCTTCATTCTGAAACTATGCCCTTCTTGCTTTGGGGGTTGAAATATCCTTTTTTTCAGGAAATAATGGTGATGGCAGATGGTAGTTGCCTCCCTGGTTTTTCGTTTCCTTTTACGTTTCTTACTCAGTGGAATACCATGCTGATGAGCTGTATGGTTCCCTCAGTTAGGTGTTTTGGTATTTTATTGGTCCATGAAATTCAAAGACACAGGAGTCCTGATCTAGTTCCTCATTTGGAGAAGAGAGGGGGAGCCCCTGAGAGGAGTAGGCTGGCCTCGGGTCCTCTGGCCTGTGAAGGGGGCCGCTTCCTGATGGCTTCCCTCGTCCTGCACAGTCTGCGCTGGCTTGCCTGCCTCTGCTCTCATGAAGCCACTTCTTGGTCACCTCCTTGTTACACAGGTGGGGAGCTCCTCAGGGCCTGGGCTGTGTCTAGTTTATGTCTTTTGTCCAGGAGAGCAGCGAGCATATCGCAGGTACCTCTAAGTGTGGACTGAATGAAAATGATGAACCAGATTTAAAATGACTCAGGGGTGAGGGATGGTAAATTGTATATATTGCATATATCATCTATTTATCTATCTATCTATAATGCTGCAGCTTAGTGGTTCAGTTGTGTCTGACTCTGTGACCCTGTGGACTGTAGCCTGCCAGGCTCCTCTGTCCATGGAATTTTCCAGGTAAGAATACTGGAGTGAGTTCCCATTCCTTCTTCAGGGGATTTTCCCAACTCAGGGATCAAACCCAAATCTCCCACATTGCAGGCAGATTCTTTACCGTCTGAGCCACCATGGACGCATCTATCTATAATAGGTAGAACATATCTAATAAAGAGACAGATGTTTGACAGATAGATAGATGTGAAAACCTTAAACTAATGGGATTGGCAGTGGTGGGATTTTAGGGAACTTTGAGTGGGCAGGGCAGTGTAAAACCTGGCACACTGGCACACAGTAGGTGCTCAATAAATCTCAGATGAATACATGAATAACAAATAATGAATAAAGTTTAGAACATCACTTGGTCAGGGGTGATGGGAGTAGCATTCTTATTTTCACAGAATCTAAAACTTAAACTAAAAAAACATGTCTGTGTAGGTCAGGCAGAGCTTTTGGAGGATGCTGAGTGTTTCCACAGCATCTTAGGATTTATTCCTCAGTTTGCCCCACCTTGTCCACAAGAGGGTCCCAAGATGTGGCCCCTTTAGAAGATGAACTCTGGGCCCCCACCCCCCTGGCCTGAGCATCAGTGGCCCAGAATCTGGGACTTCAGCTGGGAGAGGGACAGTTGCAGTCTGCCAAGAGCACGCGCTGCAGCTGACACCTTTTTTAAACACTGTGAGTGTGATGGGGCGGTGCCTCCCCCTAAAAGCCTGAAGTTTATCTAGCCAGAGAAGAGAGGCCGTGAGTGTTTACATCTGCTGCGGTGCTGGTGTACACAGAGCTCAGAAGCTCTTAACACCAAACGGGTTCATTTCCCAACATCAGGCTTCTGCAAAATCTGCCCATCTATGGCAGGCCTAGGAGGAAGTGGGCGAGGCTTGCCTAGGAGGGGATTGCTAGTTAGGTGACTGGGGTCATCCCAGAGGCAGCCTGGGTGTTGCAGACAGAGGGCACTTGGTGTCTGCCCTGGTACTGGCAATTGTGCTGTCGTGAGGAAGGGGGGAATGAATGAGGAAAGGGGGGTGACAGAGAGTCAGGGTTTCTGCTGAAAGGTCTGAGTCCTGTGCCCTGCAGGGGGTCTCTCAACTGGACTGGGAGTGGAGAGACTCCCTGCAATCATCCCGGAGTTAGGAGAAAGCATCATGTCTCTACCTTCAAGAAGCTTCCAGCCGAGATGGAGAGCCAAATCCTGGAGGAGCAGAGAGCTTACCACCCCTGTACTCTCTGTCCCTCTCCACTCCATCCTCCGCCACAGTGACCTCTTAAAACACTATCTGACCACGCACTTCCTGCTTGTAACCCTCAATGAATCCCCATTGCTCTCTGGTGTTGGGGGCCAGCGTGAGGAACTCCGCCCGTGGCAAAGTCATGAGGAAGGAAGCTTGGCATACGCAAAGGCGTGATCAAGCCTCAGGAAACCCCCTGTTCCCGAGCATCTACCCCAAAACCAGAGTACTTTACAGGGAGCTCTCCCCCATAACCATTTCTCTCAGAGAATGAGTTAACTTGCAGCTCCAGTTAATAAAAATTCCTGGGTGTGACAAGAGTGTTTCAATTTACGAACTCTGGAGGTTCTCTGGCCTGCCTCATCAGGCTCGTCCGGCCACATGTGATTGTTTACAGCCTCCCAACAGTGAGAGGCACAGGATGTTTTAAAACTTTCTAAAAACAGACTCTTTTGAGAAGTTAGAAGATCATTAGTATAGTATTAGTAGGATGATTAGGAATTATATTGGTGAAGGGTTTTTTCATTTGTCCTGCCAATAATTACTGCTAATTCCCTGCCCTGGGTGTGACAAGGATGTCTCAGGTCAAACCTCTCTGCTGACAGACTAGCTTGTGCGACAGCCCCTCAGCCATAAACAGCACAGAGTTTGGAGTATTGGCATAGGGCTTTTTTCATTGATGAGTCAATGATTGCCATCAGGCCTCCATATCCTTAGGCACCTGGGAATATATTAATCAATGTATTTGGAATATAGAAAAGGAAATATAGTAGTTTTTTGATGTTAGCAATACTAGACTTTTTGAGTTAATGAATCTTCTCTTTGGTTATAGATCACTGTACTTTGTTATAAATCACTATAAATCACTGTGTCCTTGCTATGCAAAAATGTAACTTTATCAGTATCTTAAAACAAAATAGATCTTAAGGGGAACATTGGTGAAGGGTTTACATTTGTTGAGCCAATATTTGCTGCTAAAACTTTCATATTCCTGCCCTTATAATGAATATAACTAGCATAGGAAAAATAAGTATTAACCTTTAAGATTAATCATGTTAAACCCTAGGTTAAGTAAATTCCTTTCTTGATTGTAACTCACTACACCCTCACCCTATAGGAATGCAACTTTATTTGGAGGGTGGCGCCTGATTTAAGAAAAAATCACCCCTGGAAAAATAAGTTTTCTGGTTAACTGACAGGTATCAGAAAGAGCCATAAAATGTCAGCAGACCTCATGGCTAAAAGATGATGAAACTCATAAGACCTTTGTATAATTTTATATGAAGCACCTGATTGTGACAAGGGTCAGGTCTGCTGACCCCCACGTGACTCTGTATTCATCCCTATGTATAACAAAAAGGTATATAAACAAACCTGAAAAATAAAGAAATCGGATCAGTTTCCAGAAAGACTGATTCCCCCATGTCGCTTCTTTCTTGCTCCCGTTTTTCTGGCTGAATTCCCGTCTGGAGCATGGATGCTATTCCACGTAATCCAAGTTATTCAGCCTCTTTTTCTCCACTAATCTTCCTACTACACTATCCATTTCTAATCTCTCTAGATCTATGATTAAATATGTATTTTTCCAAAGACGCTGGCTCCGTCCCCACCTTCGAATCACCCTGGATCCACCAGGGCTGGACCCTGGCACTCTGGGTTGAGGAAAATAGCCTCATTCTTTTACTGCTAATTCTTTCTCAGGACCACTTTCCCCTTGCTTCTTGTAGCAATAAAACTGCCTCTGTTGTTACCTATTGTCACCTGGCTTCCCAGCTAATGGACTGTATTTCCAAGCCTCCCTTCCAAGCCAGAGGTGGTCACATGATTAAGACCTGACCAGTAGGATGTGACATGTATATATAGACAACTTCAAAGTCTCATCTGCTTTTTTTTTTAAACAGCTTACTTTTTTAAAGTTTTAATTAATTAACTAATTAAGTTTTGGTTGTCCTGGGCCTTCATTGCTGCATACAGGCTTTCTCTAGTTATGGTGAGTGGAGGCTGCTCTAGTTTCGGTGTGTGGGATTCTCACTGCCGTGGCTTCTCTTGTTGCTGAGCACAGGCTCTAGGAGGGTGGGCTTCAACAGTTGTGGCCCACAGGCTCAGCGGTTGTGGCCCACGGGCTCCGTGGTTGTGGCCCACAGGGTCAGTGGCTCAGCAGTTGTGGCCCACGGGCTCAGCGGTTGTGGCCCACGGGCTTGGTTACTCCATGGCATGTGGAATCTTCCCGGACCAGTGATTGAACCTGTGTCCCCTGCACTAGCAGGCAGATTCCCATCCATAGCACCACCAGGTAAGTCCTCATCTTTTTTTTTCTAATCTATTTTTTATTGAGATATAGTTGAGTTACAATGTTGTGCTAATTACTGCTGTACAGCAAAGTGACTCATTATACATATATGAACATTCTTCATATTTTCATGTTATAGTTTATCACAGGATATTGAATTTAATTCCCAGTGCTGTACAATTAGACTTCTGTCATTTATCCATTCTATATATACTAGTTTGCATCTGCTAGTCCCAAACTCCCAGTCCAGCCCCCTCCCACCTGTCTCTGCCTTGGCAACCACTGGTCTTTTCTCTACGTCCCTGATTCTATTTCTGTTTCATATATAGGTTCATCTGTGTCCTATTTTAGGTTCCACTGATAAGCAATGTCATATGGTATTTGTCTGTCTTCCTTACTTCACTTAGTATGAGCCTCTCTAGGTCCATCCATATTGCTGCAAGTGGCATTATTTCATTGTTTTTTATGGCTGAGTAGTATTCCATTGTATGTTGTACAACGTCTTTATCCATTCATCTGTTGATGGACAGTTAGGCTGTTTTTATGTCTTGGCTATTGTGAATAGTGCTGCTATGAACATAGGAATGCATGTATCTTTTTGAATTATAGTTTTGTCTGGATATATGCCCAGGACTAGGATTGCTGGATACTATGGTAGTTCAATTTTTAGTTTTCTAAATAGAATCTCTGTACTATTTTCCATAGTGACTGCACTCACTCACATCCTCACCAGCAGGTTAGGAGGGTTCCCTTTTCTCCATACTCTCTCCAGTATTTGTTATTTGTAGACTTTTTGATGATGGCCATTCTGAAGGTCTCATCTTTAGAGAAGGAGTTGGCTGCTTTCCATTTCCACTCCCCTCTTCCTACTGGGTGGGAAATGGTAACAACAGGAGCTGACAGTTTGAATCCAGAGAGGGCAGCCCTGTCTTATGGCGGGCAAAACCCAGGGTTGTTGCATGAAAAAGAAAAACAAAGCAAAACAAACTTCTCTCTTATTTAAGGCATTGCATGTTAGGCTCTATTACAGCACTGAGCCCTTCATGATACACTATCCTTTAAGAATTTCCTTGATGATTCCACAGGTTGACTATCTTTGTCCTATACTCCAGTAGCATGCCTGTGCTTTCCTTCTTGTTAATACCCTGACCCATGCTAAGAAATTCATGAGGCCAGGAGTCCTATCTGTCTTCATTATGGTCATATCTTCCTTTCCCTCCATTATGATTGACACACTGTGCACGCTAGATGCTATTTGTTGGTTAAATAAAATGAATGATTGGGCAAACAAATGAATATATTGACACAGCTTGGGTGTAATGGTAGAAAACTTTTTGCTATAAGCAATAATGACTTAAACAAATGGGGGCTTATTTTCGCACATAACCAGAAGTCAGGAGGTCAGTGATTCCATGCTAAACAGTGCGACAGTTTCAAAGTTCTTTAGGAATTTTTTTTTCCTTGACCTTTGCCTCTTGGCTGTTAGATGGCTCCAACAGCTCCAAGTAGCAGTTTCTTACATGACAGCATTCCCATTCCAGGAAGGGAGCAGGAAGGAAAATAATTCCCCTTCCAGGCATTTCTCCTTTGTTAGGGAGGGAAATCTTTTTTCAGCACCCTCCCAGCAGATGTCCCTTATATCATGTGACCGGAACAAGGTCACATGACCACCCTTAGCTACATGGGCAGTTGGGAGAGGAAATGTTTTTCATTTTTAAGACCCAGCTGTGTTTTGGTACTGTGGGGCCCACTGAGGCTGGTAGGAAGAAGCCAGTTCTAAGAGCCCATGCCTTTCTTTAGCCAAATGGTCCTTCCATTCGGGAAGTCCCAGGAACCATAGGGTATCATGATGTGGTCACAAATAAGAGCTTCATGCACTGTGCTTAATGCTTGCTGGAGAATGTCACTTTCTGCCTCTTGAAATTCTTTCCTCGACACTGACCTTCCCAGGAGGCTGAGCTCTGCCAACAAGCTTACCTGTTCCAGTAAAATCCATTGACTATCATCTCTGTGGTCACAGAAGTAACTGTCCACCCACCACGTGCCCATGTGCCTGGGGACTGAACCAGTGAAATAACCTCTTTGTTCCTCCTCCTCCTTGTTTGTCAAATAGGGCTAGTTATCTCGTAGGATTGTGGTGAGGATTAAATTAGTTAATACATGCAAAGTGTACCTGGTGCACAGGGCTAAATAAGAGTTTGCAGTTGTCATTTCATTATAACCCAGTCTCATACATGAGATTATACGCTCAGAAAGGTTAAAGAACTTGCCCAAGGTCATGCAGCTGGGGGAACCATCGGTCAAGCCTGGTCTGTCTGACTCCAGAGCCCATACCCTCTTTTCTCCGACCACAGGCCTTCTCTGAGATAAGTTTCTCCTGAATGTCCCAAGGGTGGGGTGTCTGGCCACAGACACTTTAGGGCCCGGATGGAATGCTACCTCCTTCCAGAAGCCTGTCTGGAAACTTGCCCTCTACTCCTTACTGGCATGTGACAGCCTTTCTGGAGAACATGAGAACTGCCACTTGTCTCTTCCTTTGAGGCAGAGAAGGTCAGTCTTGTCCGCTGTTGTGATCATCAATATGGATACACTGTTAGTCCTCCAGGAGCACCTCGTCATGGTAAGGACACTGATGCCCGGGTAAGGTGCTCACTGCAGGTTGAACAGCCAGTACTGACAGAGCCATGCCTGCAGCTCCCACCAGCAAACTCCCCATTCAGTAGCCCCCGCTCAAGCCTCCTTCCATGAGGTGAGCACTTTGCAAGGACAGCGGCTTATCCCAAGGAGACCTTATTCAAGTTGGGCCAAGCATTGGGGCTCCCTGGGAGATTGTAGCCTGAGCAGTAAAAAAGATCATCTCTGATTGCTCACCTCCAGCTCCTGTTCCTCCCTGGGCCCAGGTCCTGGGTCCATCTCCTGCATGTGTGTCAACTGACGCCTGAGTGCCTGTAAGACAGATAGTGACACCAGAGGGCGACATCATTACTTTAATCCTTGTGAGCACAAGGGCTTCAAGCAGCCTCTCAGACTCAGATGATGGGGAAGATGGTGATGATGATAACCACGGCCAGGGTTAAGATTTTTTAAGCCAAACCTCTTTGTAATAAGCATGCATCACCTCTAATCAGGAGATCTTCCTGCGTGCAACCCCTTTCTCCTGCTGTGTTCTGCATCTCAGAAAACGGACCACATGCCCCCAGTCACCCAAGCCTGAAACCTGGGCATCAGGGACAGCAGCTTCTACACTTGCTCCCCACCCAGTATCACTCACTCCTGTCCACTCTACATCCTAAATCTTAACTCATCCACTTCTCTCCATTCCCACTGTTTGTTCTCTGCCTCCAGTTCCTAGTTCCACCTACAGAGAGCCACAGGTTCTGGCCTCAAGCTTGGTGTAGGCCCGTGGTTCCCAAACTTTGCTGCTCATTAGAACCACCTGGGGAGCTTTGAAAATGCTTGCTGCCACATCACAGCTCAGATGAGTTAAGGCAGGAGGCGGAGGGCATGGGTGCCTCCCTGGTAGCTCAGCTGGTAAAGAATCTGCCTACAATGCAGGAGACCCCAGTTCAATTCCTGGGTCGGGAAGATCCCCTGGAGAAGGGCTTGGCTACCCACTCCAGTATTCCTGGGTTTCCCTGGTGGTTCAGACAGTAAAGAAGCTGCCCGCAATGTGGGAGACCTGGGTTCGATTCTTGGGTTGGGAAGATCCCCTGGAGGAGGGCATGGCAACCCAGAATAAATGCTTCAGTATTCTTGCCTGGAGAATCCCCATGGACAGAGGAGCCTGGTGGGCTACAGTCCATGGGGTCTCAAAGAGTCGGACACGACTGAGAGACAGCACGGCACGGAGGGCATGGGGGTGGGAGCCAGACGTCAGTACTTTTTAGAGATCCCTAGGTGGTTCTAGTTTGCAGTCAAGTTTGGGAACCACTCTCCCCTTGTTCTGAGACCCTCTTACACATCCTTTCACTGGGGCAATGTCCACTTAATCTGGCAGGCTTCTTTTTAACATTGCTGCCTCCTGGAAGCCTCCCTGAACACACAGATCTAAGCAACTGCTCCTTCCCAATGTTGACACTTACCGCATTGTGTTGTTATTGCTTTTTCAAATGTCCGTCTTTCCCCCACCTTCCCCCACTTACCACCACCTCCTTCCCCACTGAGTGGATACGTGCATGCAACTAATCTCACAACAAGAGGCAAGTTTTATTAACCTTATGATTTTGAATGTTGCCCAGATTTTAATCTTTGCCATTTATCTGTTTACAGTGTTTGAAGCATGAAGAAAAGCATTTTCTCTTTAAATGTGGATATAGATACAAAGGGGGCTTCCCAGGTGGCACAGTGGTAAAGAATCCACCTGCCAATGCAGGAGAGGTAAGAGACACAGGTTTGATCCCTGGGTCGGGAAGATATCCTGGAGGATGAAATGGCACATAGATGTAAAGATGTCTGTTCTTTGAACTCTTCAAGCCAGTTTTTATCTGTTTTCTATTTGAAATTCCCAAGTGGTGGCTAATAATTACCCAGGGAACTCGAGACTGGGGAAAACACCCTGTATTTAAAACTGATTTATTATTTCCTGTCGATTATCTGTTGACATTGCTTCTCTGGTGTCCAGATTCAAGAGCTAAAAATGAAAACTCTAATGTTTGTTTGATGTTTGTTTCTCTTTTAAGGAAGCTGCTCTCTCTGCTGTAAGACTGTAGTTTTTTCTCTTTTTATGTAGAATTCAGGTATAAATTGACAAATTTATATCAGGTGTATAAGGGTATTGGTTTTAAATATGATACTCAGTGAGCCCTTTCATTTTGAAAACAAGTTTTTCTTCACAGGGAATTTTTCTTCTATAATTTCTTAATTTCTTCTCATATTATGTAAGAATGTAGCAGAACAATTGAGTAAAGAATGACTTGAATAAATAGGTGCTTATTTTCCTTACCTCACAGGGCTCTGGGTAGGCAGCTGCTGACTTGGGTTCTGTTGTTCGACAGCATCAGGGTTTCGACTGGTATGTCCTCACTTCTCTTGGCCTCTTTCTTATGGTTACAGGATGGCTGCTGCAGCTCCAGGCATCATGTCTGCATTCAACATAGGAATAAAGGAGAAAAACATGTGACACTAATTATTGTCACGCGAGTGTATATTCCTCGATTCTTTGTCTCGTCACAACAAAGATTTGGAGTGATGGACATTTAAAGTCCCCTTGGTGAGTCACAGCTCTCAGGTCTTAGATAGACTGTGTTATAGCTCTTAGACAAATCAGTGTTACAGCTCTATTTTATATAGAAGATAGCAGGAAAATCCATCTTTGAGGCGTGAGGGCACGTCGATCTAAAGACACGAGGAGAAGAGCGCCCCAGCACGCAGGAAAGAGAGAGAGAGCTGGCTCTGGCTCCTCTATTTATATGTTTCTCTCTCCCTGGGCTTGTCCTATGTACGTTGGGCCAGCCAGGAGTGTTGTTTGTTTTACCTGAGGTCCTCACTCCAGTCCTCGGACCTTCTTTTGTTTCATTTTCATGGGCTTTTCCCTTCCTTGTCTTTTTAGCCACCACCATTTTGGACTCCTTTTCCCTATTCTACTTACCTAACATTCCCCCTCAAGAGATGGGAGGCCCAATTCTTTGGGAATAGGGGCGTCGAGGTCTCTCTGGCTACTTCCTGCTGAACTGGGGCAGCGAGGGGTGTTGGGCCTCCCCCTCTTGCTAGTCTCAAGCCTCAGAGTCCTTATAGCGGTGTCCATCTAAGGGTGTGTGATATTTCCTGTGGTCGGCTGGAGTTTTATATCTTTGTGGAACTGGCACTGTATGTTGTAGCTGGTTGACCGGGGCAGAGACAAAACAGGTTAGACACCTGAGAGTACATGGAATAATCATAAGCATCATCAATATAGCATAACAAGGACTAGTAGGGGCATTAGTCATTTTTAAATTCACATCGCCAGGATGGCTCAAGTCCCTCCTTGTTCAGGGATCAGAAGATCTATCTCCTGTCTGTTTCGGAGTACAATCTCTGTCAAGCTGTGTTGGCTCTTTAGAGCTATCTTGAGAAATCTTATCTCCAGAAAACAGATTTGGGGGGTGTTCATTAGAATGGCACTCATTGGTAGTCCTGAATAGGTATCTGAGATCTCCCAGGAGTTCACAGGTGTATTGAGTGTCCTCTTCTGTTTTCTTCCATGGCTTGACTCATGAGTAGTGAATTCAGGAGTCATGTCCTGGTACCTTGACTGCTGTGGGAGTAGAAAGTATTACAGGGTAGGGGCCCTTCCATGTGGGCTGGAGTTGAGCTTTTGGGGACCCATCTTTCCAGACTTTAATTAGGACTTGAGTCCTGGAGCATATAGTGTTGACTCCTTAGAATCTTTTGGGTCCTGGTTCATACCCCACAAGCATATATCCTGTTGGAATTGCCCAGTGGCCATGGTATAAGACTGGAGGGTCTGAGCCTCCGGATCTAGGAAGAGGTCATTGACATAAACGAGAGGTCTCCCATATAGCATCTCATAAGGACGAAGACCAGCCTGTTCCTTAGGGGCGATATGGGTGCAGAGGAGGGCTATCGGTAAAGCCTCCTTCCATCCCAGGGAGGTCTCCTGGGTTATCTTTTTTATTGCTGATTTTAAGAATTGATTGGCTCTCTCTATTTTTCCCGAAGATTGAGGCCTCCAGGCACAATGGAGATAATAAGTAATGCCCAATGCTTTTGAGACCCCTTGGGTGACCTTAGAAGTAAATGATGTCCCATTGTCACTTTGTAATGACCTGGGCAGACCAAATCTTGGAATGATTTCATGGAGCAGGTTTTTTACCACCTCCTCAGCCTTCTCAGTCTGGGTAGGAAAGCCTTCAATCCATCCTGTGAATGTATCTATCATGACTAATGGGTGAAGTCTAATGGACTAATGGACTATCTGGGTGAAGTCCATCTGCCAGTTCTCTCCTGGGTAGGCCCCTCGTTGTTGGACGGGGTGGGCCAGCTGGGGTTTTCGAGCTCCTTGGGGGTTGTTTAATTGGCAAGTGGGACAAGAAGACACCACCTGTCTTATAGTTGTTTGGAAGCCTGTTCCTCTGAAGGACCTTTCTAATAATCTTTGGAGGACCTTTTCTCCTAAATGAGTAGTGGCATGTAAGGAGTTAACCAACCTCCATTGGAGGTTCCCAGGCAGAAAAAGGAGTCCCTCCTTTTGGAACCACCCCATATGATCTTCTTGAAAGCCCTTGCTCTTAGCTTTAAGAGTCTCACCTTCAGTATATGAAGGAGTTTCTGGCAAATTAGTCTGTGGAACTAAGGTGGCAACCCCTATTAGGTCATGGTTCTGTAATGCTGCTCTCCTAGCTGCCTGATCAGCTTCTTGGTTCCCTTGTGCCACTTCTGTGCTCCCTTTTTGGTGTCCTTTACCGTAGGAGACTGAAACCTCAGTGGGCAGATGGACTGCCTCCAAGAGTCGAAGAATTTGATCACCATATTTCATTGGGGACCCTTGGGTGGTCAAGTGGCCCCTTTCTTTCCGAATAGCCACATGTGCATGTAGCACCAGAAAGGCAGACTTGAAATCAGTGTAAATGGCTTTTTTTTTTTTTTTCTTTTCCCAGCTCTAAAGCTCAAGTCAGGGCTATGAGCTCAGCTAATTGGGCTGAAGTACCTGGTGGCAGAGGCTTAGCCTCTATGGTCTCAAAATTGGAGACTACTGCATACGGCTCTTCTTTTTCCATCCAAGACAAAGCTGCTTCCATCAGTGTACCAGAGTTCCTCAGGGTTGGTCAGAGGATCTTCTGACAATCCTTCTCGGCGTTTTGTCCAGTGGTCCAAGGTTTCTAGACAAGAGTGAAAGGGGAGAGAGCCCTCGGGGGTAGGTAGGAGGGTGGCTGGGTTAAGAACCTCACAAGGGGATATAGTGAGGCCTGGATTTTCCATCAGCATTACTTGATATCTAAGGATTCTTTGATTAGACATCCATAAATGGCCTCTCCCATTTAAGAGTTGTTTTACTTGGTGGCTGGTAAAAATAGTTTGCCCCCAAAGGAGAGTTTTAAAGCATCTTCTAGCATGACTGCAATAGCTGCAAGATTTCGAAGGCAGCCTCGGGTAGTTGGATCAAGCTTTTTGGATAAGTAAGCTACAGGCTGGGGCTCAGATCCCAACCTTTGAGTTAACACTCCCAAGGCTATTCCCTCTCTTTCATGGACATAAAGTTGGAATGCTTTTTCTGGGTCTGGCAACCTCAAAGCAGGTGCCTGAGTTAAGGCCTGTTTTAGTGTAGCCTCTGCCTTCTCTTGAGGAGCTCCCCATATCAGTGGGATTGAATCATCTCGTCCCTTTAAGCTTTCATATAAGGGCTGGGCAATTAGATCATAGTTGGGTATCCAGATTCTACAATATCCAGTTAGCCCCAGGAAAGCTTGCAATTGTTTTCGAGTCATGGGGGAGGGCAACTGGAGGATTCCTTGTACCCGATCATAGGACAGCCTCCTGGACCCGTGTGTAATCTGAACTCCCAGGTAAGTGACCTTTGTCTCGACCATCTGTGCCTTAGCACGGGAGACCTTATATTCCTCTTTCTGCTAAGCAGTTTAGAACCTGAACTGTGTGTTGTTGGGCACTTTTCTCATCTGAAGAGCATATTAGTAGGTCATCTACGTATTATAATATTTTCCCATTAGGTCCCAGGTCCAGATCTAGGAGATCCCGGCTAAGGGCCTGTCCAAACAGGTGGGGTCTATCTCTGAACCCTTGGGGTAATACTGTCCAAGTCATCTGTTGGCGTTTTTCTCCTGGGGCCTCCCACTCAAAGGCAAAAAGATATTGGGATTCTTTAGCCAGCGGTATGCAAAAAAATGCATCTTTGAGATCCAAGACTGTAAACCACTTGGCACTGGGTGGGATTTCTCCCAGGATTACATAGGGATTGGGTACTGTGGGATGGAGGGGGACTACAGCTTCATTTATGATCCGGAGATCTTGAACCATTTGCCAGGTTCCGTCTTTTTTCTTTACTGAGAGGATTGGGGTGTTACATGGTGAACTGGTGGGGACCAATAGCCCACAGGCAAGGAATTTATTTATTAAAGGCTGTAGTCCCTCTTGAGCCTCTTTTGAGAGGGTGTTGTTTCTGGTTAGGAAACCAAGTGGGATCTTGGAGGACAATGATGACTGGTTCAGCTTGGTGGGCTCTCCCAGGAATCCCCTGGTCCCACACCTGGGGGTTAATTTTGTCTTCCCATAGTTTTTGGTCCCTCTCTATTGAAGGTGTAATGGGTTTTTCAGTAGTAACCAGGAGCTGCAGGGCTCTAGGGGCTGAAAAACTTCCCATCACAAGGGTGGTCCCCAGTTTAGTGAGTATATCTCTTCCAATAAGGGAGTAGGACACTCAGGGACCACTAGAAACAGGTGGGAAAATATTTGTCCATCTCAGCAACAAAGAAGTACTTGGGTGAATCTTTTAGTAGTTGCTTTTCCTGTAGCACCCAAAATGGTACAGGTTTGGGAGGAGAAGGGTCCGGAGTAGGAGATCAAGACAGAGTAGGTGGCCCCTGTGTCAACCAAGAAATTCTCGGACCTACCTGCCACATCCAGTTGCACCCTTGGCTCCAGCCCCATGATGGTTATCTGTGACAGGCAGGCTGGCTGGAGCGGGCAGCTTCAGTCCTTTTGAACCATCGTGAGGTTAGGCTTGGCGCTTGACCTTGAGGCTCTTGTGTCCCGAGGGCAGAGTGTCACCCAGTGTCCCAGTTGATGGCATTTGTGGCAAGCTGTTTTAGGAGACTTGTCATGGTTTGGACACTCTTTGGCCCAATGCCCCGCCTGTCTACAGATCAGGCATTTGTCTTTTGCCTGTCCTTCAAGGACTTGAGATTTGCCATAGGGCTTCCCTGGAGGGCAGCCAGCATCTGGGCATGCCTTGTCTCTTTCTTTCTCTCCTTCTCCTGGGCCTTGGCCTCCTTCTCCTGTTCTCTGTTCTAAAAGGTATTGGTGGCTGTCTGGACCATCTCATTTAAAGAGGCAGCGGGGTCCTGCTGTTGTAGCTGTTGTAACTTAATTCTGATATCTGATGCACATTGGGACAGGAATTTGTCCTTTAAAATCACCTGTCCCTTGTAAGAGTCTAAGTCCAGATTGGTAAACTTTTGGAGTGCCTCTTTTAGCCTTTCCAGAAAGGCAATGGGGTTCTCATTGGGCTCCTGAGTTATTGCTGAGACCCGGGCATAGCTAATTACTTTTTGTTGGGCTGCCTTCAGTCCTGCCTTCACACAGATTAGAAAATGATCTCTTTCCCAGATGTGCTCAGGGTCATTATAATTCCAATTAGGATCGGAGGAGGGGACTGCAGTTTCCCCTACTGGGAGTCTATCACTGGACATGTGAAGCCCTGTTGCATACCTCTGGGCCTCCTTTAAGACCCTAGTATATTCAGGGTCAGATAAAGTTTGACTAAATATGACCATGATGTCTTTCCACGTCAAGTCAAAGGCCAAGGTAATATGTTGGAATGTATCTAAGTGTTTGCCTGGGTCATGTGTATAGCTTCCCAGATCTTGTTTGATCTGTCTTAGTTTTAAGAGGGAGAAGGGCTTATGG
The DNA here is from genome assembly GCF_016772045.2 of Ovis aries. Classification (NCBI taxonomy): domain Eukaryota; kingdom Metazoa; phylum Chordata; class Mammalia; order Artiodactyla; family Bovidae; genus Ovis; species Ovis aries. Next base: position 24,996,234 of record NC_056078.1, read on the forward strand.
AACCGGGTTGGTCTGAATTCTCCTCCAGTTTCAACTAAAGGACATACTCTAGCTGGCTTTTGTAGAGGGGGTGCTCCCGGATACGAGGGCACGTTTGGATACAAGGAAGGAGCACCAGGCAACTCGGGAGCTGTGGATGGTGAGCCTTCACGAGGGGGTTCCTTCCCTTGGTTGCCTGTGCCTAACACCATGTGCCTAGTGGGCTCACTTTTAGGGCGTACAACAATCCCATATTTAAGACAGAGTTCCTTCATATCCCTTAGTCGGAAGAAAATTTGGACATGGGGATCTCTTTCAATTTTTATGGGTGGACTTCGTTAGGGGTGAGTCTTTTTGAAGCTTGTCTTACCCAGAACTGTTGCAACCTGAGAGCCAGGCATCCCCGGGTTAGGGTGCAGATCTCCAGGCAGGCTGAGGCGTGACAGCCTCCTAGAGATCGAATCCCCGGGCAGGCCGAGGCGTGACGGCCTCCCGAGAATTGGGTCCCTGGGCAGGTCGAGGCGTGATGACCTCCTGGGACCCCTGGGACTAGCGGATCCCCGAACAGGTTGAGGCATGACAACCTTTCGAGGACCAGATCCCTAGGCAGGTCAAGGCGTGATGACCTCCTGGGACCCCCGGACTGGAGTTTGGGAGTCCCCAAGGTCTCCAGTGTGACCAGTACTAGGTAGGATTAGGGGGTTGGATATTATAGAGTATTTCCCTCCCAAAACCAGTTATTTTCTGGTTGTCTCTCCAGAAGATTGTAGAGGAAAACTTGTGGGTCTGGATGGGACTCAGGAAAAGAGCATGAAACAGGAGGAAAGAGGACAGAGCACAACCTTTGAAAGAATGACATAGCACAAGGGTATAATGTAAACCAGTTAAAATCAATTGGGTCTAAAATGACAAGTCAAATTCAAGTAAACCTTAATCTCCAATCCATAAGCCAACAGACACACCCAGAGGTGGCAGGACAGCTCCAAGGCACTGTGAAAGAGATGGAGGAGTGGGTGATTCCCCAATGGCTGGGATGATCCTCACACTCATTAGCATATGAATTTACCCCTCTAGCAAAACCGAGCCAGGCCGCATTCAATGGCCAGTATCCCGTAGAATGCAGCACTTTTTTCTGAATCTTAACAAATCTACCTCTTATCTATCGCTTTGACTCTCAGTGAATTTTTGTAATGAGACCTCAGAGCCTGAACTTTATTAGTTTTGGCCAGGCTTGAGTCCCGGGAGAGAGCTGAAGGACAGGAGGAAAAAGCAGTGGGAAAAACGTGCCAAGGAATCCCCTTCATACCCCGCCGGAAAATTTGCTAAATATCTGACCGGTGCTCACCGTTTCTTTGGTCTGATCCTTGGCACAGAGAAGAGAAAGGACAGAAGAACCCCCACCGGCTTGTGTAACAGCTACTGGGGCTCAGCAGATAGTGCCTTTGGGACATGCTGAGGAGTAGCCTCTCCAGAGTCCCTCAATTGTGCCCCCTGCTGCCTGCCTGTTCGCGGGAGGTTCGAGGAAACAGGAAACAAGAGGTTGTAAAGGAATTAAGATTTCGTTAGGCATGTCCCTCCAGCCAGAACAGCGAGGACCTCTTTCCTTAACTGGAGGTCTTCTGGGATCTGAGACTGGGCTTTCCGCCGTCCCGGTTTCCAGCACGATGGGCCTTCCCCTGCGCTGGATTTTCTTCGCGTTCCGCCTCTACCGCGGGAGCTTCGCTGAGCTGGGCTCCGGCTGTGCTTGGCCTCTTCCACGCGGAGATTGTTTCAGCCAGGTTACATCCGAGTCACGGCACCATAGATGTCACGTGAGTGTATGTTCCTCGATCCTTTCTCTTGTCACAACAAAGATTTGGAGTGACGGACATTAAAGCCCCCTCGGTGAGTCACAGCTCTCAGGTCTTGGATAGACCGTTATAGCTCTTAGACAAATCAGTGTTACAGCTCAGTGCTACAGCTCTATTTTATTTAGAAGATAGTAGGAAAATCCATCTTCCAGGCATGAGGGCACGTCGATCTAAAGACACGAGGAGAAGAGCGCCCCAGCGCGCGGGAAAGAGAGAGAGAGGGAGCTGGCTTTGGCTCTTCTATTTGTATGTTTCTCTCTCCCTGGGCCTGTCCTATGTACGTTGGGCCAGCCAGGAGTGGTGTTTGTTTTACCTGAGGTCCTCACTCCGGACCTCGGACCTTCTTTTGTTTCATTTTCACGGGCTTTTCCCTTCCTTGTCTGTGGCCACCACCATTTTGGACTTTTTCCCTGTTCTGCCTACCTAACACTAATTATATCAGAAAAGACAAAGAATCTTTCTGGATGTCTACGAACCCAGAACAGTATCAAGCAAGGGAAGCTGGTAATAAGTATACTTCACGTGTCCAGCCTCCACAGTGAAGTCAGAGTAGGAAGGAGGAGGTTGAGAACAGGGTTGAGTTAGCAGCAGCATCTACCACATTCGTCCTGGATCTGGCCTCCACATCTCTTCATCTTTTTCTTCTAATCCACGTCTTTGTGTTTTTCCTCTGAATTCTGAGATACTTCTCTCTCTGCCTTTCAGACCAGGACTCAATGTGCAGCACGCGCTGTCTCTATTGGATTGTTATATTTGAAAGTCATACTTTTTAGTTTGCAGGAATCTTTTTGTGTGTGCTCCAGCTACATCTTTCCGTGACCCTTTTTTCTCTCTTTGAAGTCCTCTTCTGTCTGTCTTGCTAGTTCTAATTTACATGTTCACCTAGGGCTTCCTCCCGTTGTTACTGAGTCCTTTCAAGCAAGTGTGATTTTTCTTTACTTGCTCATATTTTTTTTTCCCTTGGTCCCCCTAGGGTTCAGGCTGTTGACACGTCCAGAGTGGGGCCGAGCCAATAAGTGGTAGAAGACACAGCCCTTTCTGCTCTCCTGGGCCTTTGGCAAAGCAAGGGTCTGGCAAACAGTCATTCCTTCACCACTGTCCACCCGAGGCATCTTCAGATGTTCACTGGCCGCCTGGGATCCACCGGTCCCCCAGCGCAGTTCCCCTCTGGTCCATGGTGGTCAGCTGGGTGGGGCAGGCCCCCCAGGACCACACACAGCTGGAAGGCAGAAGCAGCCCGCTCCCTGAGAAGAGTTAGGGTTCTACTGTGGCGGGGGGTGGTTCACCTCTGGGAACCAGGAGTTCCTTTCTACCTCGTGCCAAAAGGAGCTGTGCCTTTTTTCCCACCACTGGTCCTTGAGCTGTGACTCCAGAGGGTGGGGCCCCAGACCTTCTCTTGTCCTTGGAGATGTAGGGGCTCCCTGTGGCCTTAGATGCTCTTTCCTGGCTTCCTGGTTATTTCACCCAGAGAGTGAGTGGCAGGTAGGGGGAGGGGATATGCACTCAGTGCTCAGTCAAGGCAATCTCAGGATTCACTTGAGCCAAGTTTGTATGGGTTATGCTTTTGCTTAATACCTGGGTAGTCTCTGTATAAACAAATGTTATAATAAATCCAGGTGTAACTTACCTGTTTGCTGAAACAGGCCTGGTAGGGCTTCTCTGGAGGCATTTGGTCAACAGTTTGAATTAGTGATTTCAAACAGTGGGTGATGACTAGTGTTTAAAGGGAGACCATAGAAAATACAGGAATGCATCCTGTGGCAAAGGTGACTTTGTTTCATGCAGCTTTTGCTGAGTTGTGTGTTTTGTACACTGGACTGTAACGTGAAATACAGTTCTGCATCATGTTATAAAAAGTTGTTTAAGCAGGGGAATTCCCTGGCAGTCCAGTGGTTAGGGCTCGGTGCTTTCACTGCTACAGTTGGAGTTCAATCCCTGGTTGGGGAACTAAGATCCCACAAGCCACCAGGTGTGGCAAAAAAAAAAAAAAAATATAAGCGGTGTTGAATTGGAGGATGTTCTAGGGGCAGTTGTTTTGGCTTCATATGAAAATAAAAATAGAAAAGGATTAGATCCTTTACCAGAAGAATCCCATGACTCCCTCCACCCCAGCTGATTTTAAACACAGGTTCCTAAGACATACTGAACTAACTAGTATTTAGCAGCCTAAATTTTCAGTGTTCTTTCCCCAGCCCCCACTTGACCCTCCAGAAGTCAGACTAGCCTGCTTTCTCTGCAGTTCTTGTGAAGGTTTGGGGTCATTTGCTGGGGGCAGAGAGGGAGCCCGCTTTGCTCCAGTGTTTGGGGGGACGATTGAGGAGGCTCAGTAGGAAGCAGAAACCAGCCCTAGCCTGCGTGTAGACTGTAGGGCTGCGTGCAACACACACTCCTCGTGAATAAAGCAAGAATTATCTTCCTTGTCTAGTTTTGCACCCAAGGATATTCTGATGACCCATGGAAAAGGAAAAAAATCCCTCAGTCAATACATGTTTGTAACAGAAAATGGAGTTTTGCTAATGGAAAGCCTTTTATTTTCTCTGAGCCGGACAGAGAGGGACTTGGGAATGTAAGACAGAGAGTAGCAGCCGTGGCTGATGCAAATTGCTCAGCAAACAGGAAAGAGGAAGTTGAAATGGCCTACAGGGAAATGTAGGCCTTAGGAGTCTGCAAGTCTGGGAGAAGGGAACTGGCTCCTCCCAGGACAAGTTTTACATTAAATGTCTGTGGGACTAGGTTTCTGGTGGAAGCCCCAGGGGAGGGCGGAACCTGCGGTCTGAACGAAGCTGCAGGCAGAGGTGGCTCGTGTGGCTGTGTCCATGTTTAATGAGCAGCTATGTGTGTCCAACACCCCACGAGGCCCTCAGATACCAATTGGTGAGATGGTCCTTGCTTCATGGTGCCAACAACCATGGGGAAGGAGGGTGATAGCCAAGTAAATCTAGGAGTGGTGAGGGCTCTAATATGTGGGTGAAAGCACTGTGTCAGCTCTAAACTGGGTGGTCTGCCCTTAGGCCTACCCTTGCTGGAGGTCCCCTAGCAACCAGCACGGGGCAGGATGCTGTGGCTTGTAAACCTTCCTGACGTAGATCAGCAAGTCCATGAACATTTTCTGAGTGTAAAAGCCTTACATCCCTTCCTCAGTAGCTACAGGATCAGGTTCAGACCCCAGTTCTGTGTTCCCCAAGGCCCAATCTTGGTACCTTCTGACTGCACTGGGGGCCCAGCCACCTCCTCTGAGGCTCCCCACCCCCAGCAGCACCCAGTCTTCCAGAAGCAGCTGCCCTGCTCTTCCACATGATAGGTGGAACCACTGCTGCAGCCCTGATGCCTGGGTGCCCGCCACTCCCAGTGAGTCACACAGCCCTGGTCCAGCACCAGTGTACCCAGGCTGCTTTCCCAGAATTCCCGGCCGGGCCCCAGTGAGGTCAACCCCTGTGGGTGGCCAGCTCCGAGACCCTTCCTCTGTTTGAGAGGCCAGCCTGGAGTCTTCTCCAGAAGGGCCTCTCCCCTATGGGAAGAAGAGGTGGGAATGGCATTTCCCCAGTCTGTCAGCCCTTGGCATTGCCTACTTAAAGGAATCTATTAGTTAATTTTAAAATGTACAAAGGGGAAAAGGGGGCTTCCCTGGTGGTTCAGTGATCAAGACTCTGCGCTCCCATTGCAGGAGGCATGGGTTGGATCCTGGTATCCCGCATGCTTCACAGCGCAGCCAAAGAAAAAATATACAGAAAATAAAATCATAAAATTTGTAAAACTACAAACGACTAATCAACATGTAAAACTACACTTGACTTCACTAATCATAGAGGATATGCATATTTAAAAACTGTTTTCTTTTCAAAAAACATTTTTCTTTTATTGTGCAATATAACACATATAGAAGAGGGCATTAGGTGTAAATAGGCAACTGTGAGCAGGATGCTGGCTTCTTTTAGCTTAAGTTCCTCTGTTCATTTATGAGAGGGGTGGACCGAATGATCTCTGAAGATCCTCCCAGCTTGGCTGCTCCCTGAATCACGACTGTCAGACTTGATTTACTGCTAATTTCCTCTCTGGTCTGTGGGGATGGGGTTGATGTCCTAACCACCCTCTTTTCTCATTTGTAATCAGGCACACAAACACGGAGTCAGCCTGCCTCCCAGTGCTGGCAGGTGGCTCCAAAAAGTTTGAAGGAGAAAACCAGCCAGAGGATAAATGCCCTGGGAGGGTCAATGCCAAGCACAGGGTCAGCACCCAGGCTGTGAGGGAAGGGAAAGTCTGTGAGGTCAGTCCTACCACCCACCATGTCTACTGGTCCCCATTGGACTGGGTCAACTGTGGGCAGATCTGACTCAGTTCTTTAGGACCAGCTTTGTTTTAAGTACAATGCTCGATAATTTCATTTGGTTACCTTGTAGGGTCCCATTTCACAGATGGCATTGGTGTCCCAGGAGGGTAACTCGGGTTCCCAGAGCCTCATTCAGAGTTGATTGGCGTGTGGTAGGGCTGGCATGTAACCCTGCCCCTACCCCAACCCCCCCAATCCTGAATCACAGTGTTTTTCTCAAAGCTGTGCTGCTTCAGGGAGCTTGACTCATCCTCAGCATGTCTCCTCGGTCCCTGTCCCAAGGGATCCCTTAGAATGAACTTTTCCCTTTCCTCTCATGACAGCCTCCAGAACCTGAAGACACTGGTCCTGTCCCCTGAGTGTTTTCTTCCTCTTTCTCTGACTTTAGGGGGCACAGTCTGAAGCTGTCTTACACTGGCTACACCCCTCTGAACATCTGTGAGATGATGGAAAGGATGGAAAGAAATAGGATGACCAGTTGTCCTGCTTTTGCACTGGTCCTTCCTAGTTTTAGCACCCAAGCTCCTCCAGTCCCAGGTGGACTGTATTTCTCGGGACTGTCCCAGTTTTAAATGTCCCACAAACCACTAACAGACACTAGTGTTTGAGATGTTAAAGCTGGTGTCTGGGGGAAGATAGAGGTGTGCAGTCAAATATAGTTGAGAAAAGCTGCATCTCCCTCTTTCTTACTGGAGAGAAACAATATCTGTTCTCATGGTAAAGGCTTTGAAACAGTCCTTCAGCATTTCCCAGACTTATTTGATAGATCCTTTTTAACAAAACACTTATCTCACAGAACTACTATCTTGCAGTAATGCACAATAATGCTACGGAAAGTTGCAACTCTAACCAGTATTGAACTCAGTATCTGAGCTATGGTGTATTATTTCCAGTTGCTTTTTAAGCCACATAGTTAATTCATTTTACTCTAGCGCAGCTGGGCCACATCTGCATTCGGTAGAAAGCACATCATTTGCTGGCTCATAGAGCATTTGGACTTCCCACTGGAGATAAATCAGTTTACTTCTTTGAATCTCAGTTTCCTTCACCTTTCAACTATAAAGTGGGATTCATCAAATCAAATTCTATGGGTGGTGAGAAATTAAGAGGTAGTTATGTGAAAGCCCTGATGCTTAATGTGGAAGCATCAGGGCCTGATGCTTAATAAATAACTGGTTGGGAATAAACAGAGATCCTTGAGAGTTAAGATGGCATGGGAAGGAAAAGTGGCCTAAATTCTGAGCCATGAGATGGCCCCCAAAAGAGTCAAGGAAAACCTGAAGGACAGCAAAAGTCCCTCCTCCAGAAGAAATAAATAGACTCAAATGTGCAGTACTTTAGGGGAAGAACTGGAGGAATGATTTAAATTGATCTGATGACTCTCAAACTTATATCATCTAACTTAAACCTCACTTCTGAGTTCCCTGGACAATTCTACCTGGGTTTTAAGAAGGTATCTCAAAAAATTAAATGGCCAAAGTAATTGATTTTTGACCCACATTCCCCCACTCCCCGGCAGCAGCATTCTTCGTAACATCCCTCATGTTTGTAAATGGGAGCAAACTTTACCTGGTTGCTCAAAGCAAAAACACTTCGGAGTATCTTGATTTCTCCCTTCCTCACATTCCACACCCAATCTGTCAGTAAACCCTGGTGGCTCTGTCTCCAGGATACATCCCCAGTGCAGCTACCTGTCACCATTCCCAGTGTGCACCACTAGTCCACAGCCCTTCACACTGACCCTGTGCAAAGGCTCCCTAACCAGCCTTCCTCACCCCCAGCCCTGGCCCCCTCCTGTCTGTCCTCTGTGCTGAAACTGTCTTCTTTTTTTTTTTGGTTGTGTGGCATGTGGGATCCTAGTTCCCTGACCAAGGATCAAACCTGTGCCCCCTGCAATGGAAACTCGGAGTTTTAACCACCAGACTGCCAGGAAAGTCCCAGCTGCAACCTTCTAAAGTTTAAATCAGATTCAGGATCACGTCCCGGCTAAACACAGTACCCATGGCCCTCACTAAACCTGGAAATAAATCTGAACTGTTTACAAAAGTTGTGAGGTTTCTTCCCATGCCTCTGATCTCTCTCCATTCTATTATATTCTCCTGAGGTCCTTGCACAAGCCACATGGACCTTCTCAAAGCTGCAGCTTCTCTCATGGCCTTTGTACCTGTTGCTTCTCCCACTCAGAAGGTCTTCTCCTGTATCTTCAGCACTTGTCAGTACCTGCAGTTATCTTTGTCTTATATTAGTGGTCATACATGTTGCATATCCCCACCCCCACCCCCACCCCTCCAATGCCTCAATAGAAGAGACTAGGCGCTGTTGTCTATCTTGTTTATAGCTGTATCCCCAAAGCCCTGGGCAGGGCTTGAGTCACAGGAGAAGCTCAGCGTTTATTTGCTGACTGACTTGTCTGTGAGGACTATAGCTAAGATTGTTAGAACTAGAAAAGAAACAGTCCAAACTGATGGTTTCACAGAGGGGGAAACAGAGGAATGGATGCCAACTTATGCCAGCCAGGTTGGTTGTGCATAATCGGTAGGTTTCTTTTTCATAGGCGTAGTAGCCACTAAAGGTGAGATTAGTTATTTCCCCCTACAATCTCCCTGCCAGGTTATCATGAATTAGGTATCAGAACAAATTCTGCTACCCATGTAAGCATACAGCAAGCATTTCGAGCAAGGAGCCACAAGACCAGTTCATACAATGTGTTATTTGAAGTCAGTGAAGCCCCAGTTCCCTGTATCACCTTGCATGAAGAGTCCAATCAAGACAGATACAACAGGGACTTCTCTGGTGGTCCAGTGGCTAAACTCCATGCTCCCAACGCAGGGGGCCTGGGTTCGATCCCTGGTCAGGGAACTAGATCCCACACGCTGCAACTAGGCACTCGTACCACAAGTAAGAGAAGTCTGAGTACTGCGACAAACAGCCGGCATGCCGCAATGAAGACCCAGTACAGCCTAAATAAAATTTAAAATGTAAAAAAAGACTCAATCTCTTAAAAAAAAATACAATATCCTAGAGGCAGAATTCAGTTAGCTAGATGGTCACATTAGGCAACCAGAATCCCTCAGGATTTGGGATGCCTCAAGGGTTTAGCCCAGTGCATCACCCTTAAGTAAGATTTTTTTACTCTGAAGAAAGAATCAGTAGCGCCCTCAGTCATTTTAGCCAACCCATACATCTTGAATGCGACAGGCACACCTTGTTTTCTTGCACTTCACTTTATGGCATTTGGAAGATACCGTGGTTTTTACAAATTGGTTGGTGGGAGCCCTGTGTCAAGTCCAGCAGCATCTGCTCACTACATGGTTCTGTCACATTTTGGTAATTGTCACAGTAGTTCAAATTTTTTCCTTATTTGTTATGGTGATCAGTGATCTTTGATGTTACTATTGCAAAAAGATTACAGCTTGATGAAGGTTCAGGTGATGATTAGCATTCTTTAGCAATAAACTATTTTTATCTTTTTTATTTTTATTTTTTTTAATAAACTATTTTTAAATTAGGCATCGACATTGCATTTTTAGACATAATGCTACTGCACTCTTAATAGACAATGGTATAAACCTATCTTTTATATGCACTGAGAAACAGAAATTCATGTCACTCACTTTATTGCAATATTGGAACCCTCAACATGAAATATCTGTGAGATAAGCTGGCAGTAAGTTCATCAAAGAATAGCTCATTTCTGACACCTGTTGTGCTAATTAATAAGCCATGAGTTTCACTGATGCATTCATTATGGCACTCCCTATGCTAATCAGTATTGAGATAAGGAAAGCTATGGGGCTGTGTTGAGCTGTTTGGGTGTGACTGTGCACATCTCAGACATGGTGGGAGTATTTACACCATGGAAAGTGGCAAGAGTCCCCCTCTGCACCCCCTACCAGAGAGCTAGTTATTTAACTTTGACCTGCATACTGATAGCTATCATACCTGATAGCTGAGTGTCCTCAGGAATGTGACCTTTCTGATAAAATTCTGACTGACCACCTCACCCTCATGACTACCTCTAGATTGGCAATGCCTGCTCTTTAGAAATTACCTGGGACCTTTACAACAATACTGATAACTGATACGCAGGTCCCTGTTGGTGGAGATGCTGACTTGACTGGACTGGGGTGGGGCTTGGAAATCAGGAAACATTGAAAGCTCACCACGTGGTTCTAAACTGCAGCCAGGGTCACACTCATGCCTGTATGTCATATTGGGTTGGCCAAAAATTTTGTTCAGCTTTTTTTTCTGTAAGATATTCGGGAATATGATTTATGCCACATATTCTAACGAAGTTCATGACTGAACCCAGCTTGGCATCAGACCTGCTGACCCGCAGCCAGGAGTTTCTGGCAAAAGGAGAGAAAAATCGGCACTTCCCTGGTGGTCCAGTGGCTACAATTTTAAGCTCTCAATGCACAGGGCCTAGGTTCGATCCCTGGTCAGGAACTAGATTCCACACGCTGCCACCAAGAGTTCACGTGCCACAACTAAACATCCTGCGTGCCACAATGAAGATTAAAATCCCATGTGCTGCAATCACCCAGTGCAGCCAAATAAAGGAAAATAATTTTTTTTTTAAATGGAGACACTGAAAATACGTTGTCACCGCTTCTGAGATCTCAGTGTTTGCCAGTGTGACTGAGGAGTACCCCATAGCACTTGTGATCAGGTCGGGGATAGGGAGGGACAGCAAACTTGCTCAGGAACTGGGGAAAGGGTGTGCTAGCCCCAAGAGCTCCAGGCTTCCTCTGCAGGGGTGTCTCAGCCTCATCACTCCAGGCGTCATTGTACAGGGGCTCAGGGATTGCTGAGAGGAGCCACTCAAATGAGTGCATGTCATTAGGAAAGATTTGTAGAGGAGCGAGTGCAGCTAGCTAGAAGGCCAGGACTAAGACAGGGACAACTGAAAGAAAATCCCAGTAGGGAAGGAGGCTAGAAGGCTAACCCCAGGGAGTAGGAGACAAGACAACCCCTCCGAGGGCATGGTGCTGAGTCAGCCCTCCCGGGGATGGAGCACCTCAAAGAGTAAGTGTAAGGTGAGGGCTGGTGAGGAAAGTTAGTCCTGTAAAGAGGGGTAAAGAGTTAGTTTCTTCCTCCTTAAAGGACAGAATATGGGCTTCTCTGATAGCTCAGTTGATAAAGAATCTGCCTGCAAATGCAGGAGATCCCGGTTCCACTCCTGGGTCGCGAAGATCCCCTGGAGAAGAGATAGGCTACCCACTCCAGTATTCTTGGGCTTCCCTTGTGGCTCAGCTGGTAAATAATCCACTTACAATGCGGTAGACCTAGGTTTGATCCCTGGGTTGGGAAGATCCCCTGGAGAAGGGAAAGGCTACCCACTCCAGTATTCTGGCCTGGAGAATTTCATGGACTGTATAGTCCATGGGGTCGCAAAGAGTCAGACACCACTGAGTGAAACCATTCAAAGGACAGAAATGACAACTTCTAACCTTGAAGTAGGATGCCTTTGAAGCCCCAGGTTATTCATTTGAAGGTGACCCTCAGCAGTCCCTGGTTCCATGTCTCTACCCAACCTTGCAGGGTTTGCTCCCTTGTACCAGGAAACTGGCTTCCTTTCAACCCCTGGGCATGACATTGCTTCCCTCCCCACCCAGACCTTACTTGCTTCCTTCTACAGTGAAACCGGCAGAACTCTGGGGGCTGGGCCGCTGGTCTCTATCTGTCTCTGGCAGGCTTGTGAATTCAGATCCCGGGAATGGGACAAGAGTGCCATTCCCGAAGTCGCCACCAGGGACCACACCCAGCCCTGCCTTGAACTCTCATATTTAATTCCTGAATGCTACAAACATGGATTGCCTGGTTCCCAAGTCCCCAGCTGAGCTCGTCCTGCGGGGAAAGGAAAACAGCAGTGAGTCAAGCAGGGGCCGTGGGAGACAGACTCACAGCCAGGAAGACAGACTTTGACCCCAGACAGAGGAAAGGCTGGGCGGAAAGAGGGTGGGTCAGACCTGGGCTGTGTGCAAGGTCTGAGTTAGGGCTAGTGGGTGAGGGCTTCTCGGAGGAGGAGGCCATGGGGGCAGGGTTGCTACCTCACCTAGTCCCCAGTGAAGGAGAGGATCGGAGACTTGGGGGAAAGCCTCCCACTGTTACAAAAGGAACTGTGGGGCCTTCCAGGAGGGCCCTCCGCCCTACCCTGGTCTGCGGCGCCTTCCCAGATGCGACCCTCCCGCCCTGCTTAGACTGAACAACTCCATTTCCTTATTCCATTCATGGCTTGCACACTTAATTGCACATTTTTTAACGCCTTAAGCCATAAATTCCTGCTCTTTCCCCATGGTCTTCCCTCTGGACCGCAGTAGAAAGCGGGCATCTGTGTGCCCCGAATGAAGCACACTAGCTCTCTCCGTAGCGACGCTCTGCACACTCTCTCCCACGCCCCTCAACGCGCCTTAGCACCGGCGCTTCTAGATTTGCCCGCGACCTGGTTCGCACAACCCTCGCCCCCGCCCCTGCCTTGGCCTCCTCTGGGTCCAGGGCCTCCGCCCCGCCCCAGGCCCGCCCCCTCCCCGAGCGCCCATTGGCCGCTGGGGCTGGCCGGTCCCGGGCCGGAGCTGTGATTGCGGCTCGCCGGTGTCAGTCCCCGAGCGAGCGCGGGTGGCGGGGCCGGGAGCCGGTCCGGCAGCCGCAGGTGGGGCTGCTGGCAGCGAGGGACCCAGCCCGGGAGCCCCCCAGGATGCCCCGCGGGGACTCGGAGCAGGTGCGCTACTGCGCGCGCTTCTCCTACCTCTGGCTCAAGTTCTCGCTCGTCATCTACTCCACAGTGTTCTGGGTGAGTGACCCCAGTCGGGCCCCGGGATGGGAGGGGGAGAACGCACTCCCTTGTTCACCCACACGATGCGCCGGGGGGTGGGGGGATGGGGGTTGGGTTGGGTGCAGACTTGTCTGCACCAGGGAGGGGGCAGAAGCGCACAACTGGATTCTCGTCCCACTTTTCTTGGGAACCAGGAAATTCTGGCTGCTCGAGCTTAGCCTGAATTTCAGCCGCCGGGTGGGGAGCCTTAGAGCTCGTTGGCAAGGGCTACGACGAAGGAGCTCCGCGTGGCTCACCTGTGTGCACCTGACCAGCAGTTTGGTTCTAGGAGTCCACCAGCCTGCCCTGGTGCGGTAGGCTGTGGTTACCACGTTTGGCCGCTCCCGCCCCGCCTGCCGGGTGTTACTGAGTTCGCCTACCCATCATTCTGTGGAGCAGTGGTCAGGCTTTGTGGTCTGCGGTTGGGGGACCTGGACTCCTTATCCTGTCCCACTATATACCTGCCAGCGTCCCCCAGGATGCCTCCCCATTGTGCCGCTGGTTCCTCTAGGGTGGAAGGAGGTGCCTTGTAGGAGGTGTGGTCAGGCGGATTCCACCAGAAGTGTCTGAGGATATCTCCAGCTGCTTTTAGGTGCTCAGATCTTTAAAAAGCCCCTGCACTTTACCTTCTCCTCTCTCCTGTTGGAGGACAGGATGCTTGTGGTTGGACATGAACCAGCTTCAAATCCTGCCACTACCACTTTACAGCTGAGTGATAGTGGGGAAGTTACTTCGTCTCCTGAGGCCATGGTTTCCTCATGTGCCCATAGAAACAGTGATGATACTCAACTTTCAGAATGGTTGTGGGGATTAACTGAAACAGGTCAAATCCGTTGCTTATTACAGGGACCAGCAAAGAGCTCAAGAAATCCCAGCCATTGTTATTACGGACAGGGGAGCGGACCCTCCTGGTAGGCTGACCCAGTAGACTGGGTTTCACTATGGAGATTTCGGACTGGGCTGGGCCGCCTCCTAGAAATGAGGACTTCTTTCTACAGGCCAGTGCCAGCCCTGCCACTCTAGAATAGTTCCCCTGCCCCCAGTATGCCACAGGACAGACTTGCCCAGGTACCTGACACCCATCCCCTGCAAACACATGCACACTCTGGGCTCTTTCTCAACCTTCACTGAGTCTTTTCTTCTGGTGGGAACTGCGAGATCTGCCATCAGGCTTTCCTTGTGACCCCTCTGTGGATGTGACCTTACCTGGTGTCCAGATCCAGATTCTTGATTTGTTCTGTTACTGACTCAATGGGAGATCTTAGGCAAGTCACTTCCCTGTCTGGGGCCTCAGAGCTGTGAATTGACTCACCCAGCTCCCAGTTCAGTTCTCTGACTCTATGTAATGAGCAAGAGTGATGAGCAGTATGTACGGGGGCTGGAGCACAGACTCACTGATGGATGGTCCAGGGAGGCAGAAGTGTTTCGTTTTGTTTTTTAATATTCATTATTTTGGCTGCGCTGGGTCTTTGTTATGGCACGTGGGAACTTTAGTTGCAGCATACAAACTCTTAGTTGCAGCAGGTGGGATTTCCTCAGTCAGGGATCAAACCTGGGCCCCTGCATTGGGAGTGTGGAGTCTTAGCCACTAGACCACCAGGGGAGTCCCAGGAGCAGAAGGTTTTATGTGAAACTGGGATGGGGATGATCTGAGCTGTCACTCAGCGGTTCTCTCTCAAAGGTACACCAGAATCAACTCAGAATTTTAAAAACACTCTAGATCCCTGGGCCCTGGCATACATATTTATTTAAACTTATTGAACCTCCTCAGGTAAGTGTATAATAAGTGTTAAAAACTGCCGGGCTAGATGGTCTCATGGGCCCCTTGATTCTGATTCTGGGATTTTTTTTGCCTGCTCCTTGTTTGTCTGGCCTCAGAAGCTCCTTCCCTGGAGGTCAGAGTTGGCAGGGAGAAGGCTAAAGTTGATGGGTGGGGAGAGGGGGAAATAGAAGACCAGGAGTCAGAAGGTGGGGGTTACTTTTTTGGCTTCACTGCTTCTCTCAACATTGTCACTGTCAGTCGCTAAGTTGTGTCCAACTCTTTTTGACCCCATGGACTGCAGCATACCAGGCCTCCCTGCCCCTCACCATCTCCTGGAGTTCACTCAAGTTCATGTCCATTGAATCAGTGATGCCATCCAACTGTCTCATCATCTGCTACTCTCTTCTCCTTTTGCCTTCAATCTTTCCCAGCATCAGGGTCTTCCAATGAATTGGCTGTTTGCATCAGGTAACCAGAGTATTGGAGCTTCAGCTTCAGCATCAGTCCTTCCAAAGAATATTCAAGGTTGATTTCCCTTAAGATTGACTGGTTTGATCTCCTTGATGTCCAAGAGACTCCCAACAGTCTTTTCCAACACCACAATTCGAAAGCATCAATTCCTTGGCACTCAGCCTTCTTTATGGTCCAACTCTCACATCCATACCTAACTACTGAAAAGACCATAGCTTTGTCTCCTAATTTCTTTGCATCTCCATTTTTCCATCTACAAAATGGGTAACTGATATCCTGCCCCACACCTCAATGGATTGTTTTTAGGGTTAGCCATGTGGGGAGAAGGTGACACGTGGACAAACCAAGTGCTATAAAAAAGAAAGTCACACAGTTAAAATGAAACTTGAATTTTCAACACCCTGCTTGCCACTGTCCCTGCAGCCGTAAGAAAAGACCACTCTCTGGCCCTTGCTCTGTCCCTTCTGGAGCAGGGTGGGACTCAGAACTCAGAATCCTCCCTTTTCAGCCACCTGAGACTGACTTTAAAAATCTTTAACTTCCCATCCCTGGAGGTATTAGTGCTTAATAATCTCCTTATGCATGCCAAGAACCCAGCCACCTGCCAGGGCAACTTGGTTGCCAGGTGCCAGAATTTGACTTCAGGGTGGAGGCCCAGTTTAAGTGATTTGTCCTAACTGGGTTTCTTGTTATTTGGAAACCATTACAGGAAAGCTTATTAGCTCAGTGCCATCCCTTGGGAGGAGCAGTGGGGCCAAGGGTTACTTGCTTTGTAAGCCCAAGGAGCTAGCATTTTCATCTCAGTTATCTAAGGAGCTAAAAGGTTCACCATAGCTATGCACCTTCCGTAGGACTTTATGCTTTAAAACTTATTATCAAATAGGAAATACAAGGACATTGTACAAAATTTAAACGTATGAAAGAGTAATCATCAGTTATAAGCCTTCCTCCAGTCCCTCTCTGGTATGCCCTGTCCATAACTTTTGTGAGTTTCTTTAGCCTTCCTTTTGTTTTTTGGCCTTGTCTTGTGGCATGTGGGATCTTAGTTCCCCACCCAGAGATCAGACCATGCCCCCTGTATTGGAAGCATGGAATCTTAACCACTGGACTGCCAGGGAAGTCTCTGTTAGGAGTTTCTTGTGATTCTTTTCTGAGATACTATCCCAGGCACAAACATGTTCATGTGTTATATACCCTTCCCCCCCCCCTGCATAAAATAGCATTCTGGGCTTCCCAGGGGGCCCTAGTGGTAAAGAACCTGATTGCCAAGGCAGGAGACTTGATAGCCATGGGTTCAATCCCTGGGTCAGGAAGATCCCGAGGAGAAGGAAATGGCAACCCGCTCCAGTATTCTTGCCTGGGAAATCCCACGGACAGAGGAGCTTGGCGGGCTACAGTCCTTGGAGTTGCAAAGAGTCAGACACGACTAAACACACACGCACACAAAGTAGCATACTATACGCAGTTCTGTCCTTACCTTTTCACTTAAATTTAAATCCGTGTCAATTTTGGAGCTCTGATAGGGGCTGCCTCATTCTGTTTGATGGCTATGTAGAATTTACTGTGGATGCGTGCTAAGTCGCTTCAGTTTGTGTCCGACTCTTTGTGACCCCATGGACTGTAGACCGCCAGGCTCCTCTGTCCATGGGATTCTCCAGGCATGAATACTGGAGTGGGCTGCCATGCCCTCCTCCAGGGGATCTTCCCAACCCAGGGATCGAACCCACATCTCTTTTGTCTCCTGCATTGGCAGACAGATTCTTTACCACTAATGCTGTCTGGGAAGCCCAGAATTCACTGCAGGCTATGCCAAAATATATTTCATCTGTCTCCAGCTTGGGGACTCAGGACTAAAGATTAAGGACCAGTCTTTGATTACTGCAAATAGTGCATTTTTGAATGTGTCATTTTACACATGTGTGTATGTCTGCAGGGTGATTTCTAGAGGTGGAATTGCTGGGTTAAAGGCTATATGAATACATTATATACATATGGGAATGCACTCATCTTAAGTGTATACAACTTAGTGAATTTTTACAAAGTGAACATCACTGTATAATCAGCCCCCAGGTCAACCAACAGAACTGTCAGCAGAACCAGAAACCCACCTTGTGTCCACTGCCAGTTGCTACCACCCCTCACCAGTAGTAATCACTATTGGGATGCCTAATAACACAGAAAAGCTTTGCCTGTTTTTGTACGTACATTAAAACTTTTCATTAATGTTGTTAAAACAGCCATAGTAGAAGCTATAAGTATTATAAATTATTTATGTGTAATATTATATTACTTTAAACTGATTCACTTTTTAAACTTAAATTTATTTCCCCTGTGACTTGCAGGATCTTAGTACCCCAACCATGGAGTGAACTTGTGCCCTTGGCAGTGAAAGCATGGAGTTCTAACCACTGGACTGCCAGGGAATTCCCTACACTTAAATTTATTTTTAAAAGGAGGCTTTATATCACTACTTCCAATGGGGAAGGCTTCCTAAGTGGTGCAGTGGTAAAAAATCTGCCTACCAGTGAGAGAGAAACAAGAGACTCGGGTTGGAGCCCCGAGTCAGGAAGATCCCTTGGCGGACTACATGGCAACCCACTCCAGTATTCTTGCTGGAAAAGTCAATGGACTGAGGAACCTGACGGGCTACAATCCACGGGGTCACAAGAGTCAGATACGACTGAGTGCCCGCGCACACACACACAATGGGGAACCAAAACTCCTCATCGAAAATAGCTGGTAACAGTGACAGTAAACATAGTGCAGGGAGAAAAATCACATTGTGAAATCCTAGCTGGACACTGCGGGTGCTGGAGGCTGCGAACCTGAGGCTTGGCTGGGTTGTCCCAAAGGCAGCTCGGCAGATGTCTTGAGAGGTGTAAAGACAAACTGACACCAAAGCCGAGATTTGCTCCATGATGAGACTGGAAGGATCAGAAGGAAAGTGAGCAACAAAAACTTCTCTTAGTCTGTGAGTCAATATGAACATGACCTTGAACCGCTTATGAGATCTCTTTTGCCATGCTTGGGGGCCCTCTTATTTTTTTTAGAGGGTGACCCCAGGGCTCCGACAGGGCATGTCTCAAGGTCACTCAGCACAGCTGGCACTAGCCTTCAGGTGTCCTCGTTTCCAGTTCAGTGAGAAATGAGCTCATCCACAGGCTCTTGGAGCCTCCTCTTCCCACTGCACGGGTGAATCATTCTG
The DNA here is from genome assembly GCF_016772045.2 of Ovis aries. NCBI lineage: Eukaryota > Metazoa > Chordata > Mammalia > Artiodactyla > Bovidae > Ovis > Ovis aries. Next base: position 25,014,642 of record NC_056078.1, read on the forward strand.
ACACATGTGCCCTCAGCCCACTGGGGACACACCTCTAATTATAGCACCGACCACAGGGTATCCTAGAGATCTGTTTACATGACTTTTTTCTCGCTGGACTGTGGGCTCCTGGAGGTCAGGGGAGTAGCTCTTTCATGTCCTCTTCCGGTCTCAAGGCCAGGCACACAGTGGGTGCTCAGGAAAGGCTTGTTGCATTGGGGTGGCTAAGTCCCGACCTATACCTCGGAAGCAGGGATTGGAGATATGGGCGCCCGGATCAGAGGCCAAACTGGGTGTGTAGCCAGCAATGGTCAAGTTTGCTGACGCTTTGAATTTGCAAAGTGGGCTGGACTGATCATGGAGACACTGGCTGTCTAGAAAGCACCAAACCTATCCCGTTACAATGAGGTAGGGTTTTCGGTTGGGTAAGGGTGTCAGGGCTGAGCGGTGTCTATAATTGGGAAGGAAGTGGGTGCGGACAGGTGGTGGAGGTTATAAATGCTGGAGGCAATATTAAGTCTTTCTTGTCCCTTCAAGGATGGGCCTCATTACCATAGTTCTTGTTACCCAAAGTTTAATGGTTAAGAGTGTGGACTCTGTACCAAGCTATCTGGGTTCAAATCCGGACTCTGACACTTACAGGTTGAGTGACATAGGCATTAACTTCCGTCTGTCTCAGTCATCTCATCTGAAAAACAGGTGACACCAGAACCTACCTGAGAGTCGCTGAGACCCTTAAATGGGTTAATTATCGGAAGGGCTTAGAGCAATGCCTGCCACGTGATAAACACTACACCGGCTACTTAAGAGTTAGCCATTCTTTCCCTGCCTTCCTTTCTATTCTTCAATTAGAAGGGCCCTTGAAGGCACCTCTAGTGTGAACTTTTAATTTTCCTGAGAAGGAAACAGGCCTGGAGAGGAGAAGCAAAGATCAGAGACCCCACAGCAAGTTAATGACAGACCCAGACCAGGACTTAGCCACCTGACTTCAGTTTCTTCATGGGGTCACCGTGACCTTTACCAGCAATGGTATCCCCCTCCCCCATCCCCCGGTGGCCCTCCACTTGTCAGGGCTCCAGGTATTAAGTGGACAACAGCATTTCTGGAAGGAGCTAGGTAACTGGCCTCCCTCTTGAGCACAGCAGGAATTTTTAAGTTTTGAAAAGAGCTTTGTTTGTGCAAAAATAATATGTGGCACATAGTTGAAAAAGAATTCCAACCAATTCAGGTAAGCACAGAGATGAAAATAAAAGTCACTTTCAATGCTATCAGTAAAAGGACCATTGTTGGGGTAAATACTCATTTGGACATCTCATCACACATTTGTGTGTGGGTGCTAAATGACTTCAGTTGTGTCTGACTCTTTGCAACCCCAGGGACTGTAGCCTGCCAGACTCCTCTGTCCGTGGGATTCTCCAGGCAAGAATACTGGAGTGCGTTGCCATGACCTCCTCCAGGGGATCTTCCCAATCCAGGGATCGAACCCCCGTCTCTTACGTTTCCTGCATTGGCAGTCAGGTTCTTAACCACTAGCACCGCTTGGGAAGTCCCTTCCTTGCACATATATGTAAATATTTAATTTTTTTTTTTTTTTTTTACTGTGTTTGATTGATTGGGAAGTTCTATTTCCTTCTTGTTCTAGGCAAGCATTTCAAAGAGAAAATAGTGAAACTCAAGAAAATGAGGAAGCTTAAATAGTGGAGGTGGTCACGGGCCCAGAGATGGCCTGGGGCTGGGCTCAGGCCTCAGGCCCAGGGAGGTCCCTCCCCTAGCCGGGCCACAGGACCTTTACAATCCAGAGAATCCAGAAGGCAGCTCCTGAAGGGGTTTGGAGAATTTTCGAATGCTCTCATTTTCCAGATGAGCAAGTAAGACCCCAAGAAAGTTTCTTTGTGCTTAGTCGAGGCTTCTGTGGGTAAACCCACCTTTTCCTGTAAGAGAAGGGTTGTTTTATGCTGCAGGACTGGGTTGGGAGCTCACTGCTACCTTCGATTGGTTGTTCTTGAGAAGCAGGAGTAAGTAACAGTCTGCCCTTCTCCTTCCCCCTGCCCAGTGCCTCTTCTCTCTGGGTGGCTCACAATGCCGACCTGGGGTAGGTAGGACTCAGAGTCAACCAGACTAGGGACTGATAATGAAATTTTTGGAGCAGCTGGCTCCAAATACAGGGGAAAGATGTCTTCTGGGTAAGCCTGGGCATGGGGGATTGAAAAGACAGACCTTTCCCAGAGAGCACCTCTGGATGTGAGTGGGTTGGAATTGATGTCTTCATGGAAGGCAGGAGAGTCCAGTCTTGACACGCCATTCCCTCCAGGGTGGGAACCATTTGTTTGCTTATTCAGTCAACAAAATAGTTATTTAATGCCTACTGGGTATACCAGGCACAGGGATAGTTAACCAGGAAACAACTGTGAACAAGATAGACTTGTCTGGAAGACAGACAAACCACTAAATACATGTAGCTGCGATAGGTGTTAAGGAGCAAATTAGGGGGAAGTGGGGAAAGGTGGAAATTCTTACTTTAAATGGGGTGGTCAAGGAAAGACTTTATGAGGAGCTCAAAGACTGAGAGGCTTCCCAGGTGGTTCAGTGGTAAAGAATCAGCCTGCCGATGCAGGAGATGCAGAAGATGTGGTTTTGATCCATGAGTTGGGAAGATCCCCTGCAGGAGAAAACGGCAACCCACTCCAGTATTCTTGCCTGGAAAATCACATGAACAGGGGAGCCTGGCGGGCTACAGTCCATAGGGTCGCAAAGAATCGGACACAACTGAGCAACTGAGCATGCATGCAAAGACTGAGAAGGAGCCAGCCACACAAAAGGCCTGTGGAGAACATCTCAGATGGAGAGAACAGTAAGTGCACAGGCCCTAAGGTAGGCAAGTGTGGTTGCAGCACATGAGGAAGCCTGCTGCTGCTGCTGCTAAGTCGCTTCAGTCGCGTCCGACTCTGTGTGGCCCCGTAGACGGCAGCCCACCAGGCTCCTCTGTCCATGGGATTTTCCAGGTGAGAGTACTGGAGTGGGGTGCCATTGCCTTCTCCGTGAGGAAGCCAAATCACGGGAGGAGAGACTGGTGGGAGTCTGGTCATATGAGGAGTCTGGGGTCTGAGTGACCTAGGGGGGCGGTTTCATTGTCAGGACTTGATGGCAGTGCCATCTGGAGACATGGATCAAGTGCTGGTTCTGCTGTGACTCTGAGTAAAGAGAGGACTCCCTGAGCCTGCTGGATGACTCATCTATGGATGCTGAGGGGAGGATCCCGCAAGATGAGAGATGTGGAAGCTCCCAGCTCACTGTGGGCCTGGTCCACGGAGGGATGGAGACTTACCTGGGGAGCCTTACAGAGCTCAAGGGAACTGGGACGTTAGATGTGATAACTTCTGGAACTTGTCTTATCAGAGGAGGTTACTTTCTGCTGGGGATGCTCTGCCTGCTTAGAGCAGATGGCTGTGGCTTTGCCCTCGGGTGGAAAAGTCTGACCCCTTGGGAGAACATGTGGCTTCTTCTAGGAGCTGGGCCCTTCCTACTCTTTACTTCCTGGCTTTAATGGTGCACCAGTAGAGGCTCTGCGCCATATGCTGCGCATGTGAGTCTAGCCTAACCAGAAGGCGCTGAGAACACCCAGATGAGAGAAGAGGGGATGGGAAAAGCACTTCTGGGAGCCTAGAGGCAGGGTCTGCCCTTGCCAGAGAATGTCAGACAGATGATGTCAACAGGGGCACTGTTCAGCTCCAGGCTGGGCCTTCTTGCCTAGGCCAGGAGGAGGAGACCAAGGAGCAGATTAGGAGAAGAGAAGATGAAGAGGTCAGCCCACGAGGGAGATGGAAACTGAAATCAGGCAGCAGTGGCCAGCTGGAGCTGGTATGTGGTTTTCTGCCCGACTGTCTGGCTATGACTGCAGAGGAGCCCTGGGGAGACTTCCAGGAGGTGGGAGCTGGGCTGGAGGGGCGCAGAGGCCAGGCTGAAAGGAGTGGAGATAAGCTTCGGGAGGGGAGGGTGGGTCACTGCAGAACTGGATGTTTCTTGGGCCTGGTTATTGAGGTCAGAAATAGCCGCTGGGGGAACTAGGCCTGGAGGCCCAGCTCTACTAGGCAACTAGTTAGGAGAATGAGCGCTTCTTGTCTGATGGGTGGGGAGCAGGTCTGATTGACTGAGTGACCGTGGAAAAGTCACGAGCAACTCTGTGCCTCAGTTTCTTGTCTGTGGGAATGAGGTAACCCTTGTACCTTGAACAGAACCAGGCTTGGGTGGGCAATGCTTCCAGAGCTCTTAGCAGGGTGTCTTGTGTAATAAGCATCAGCGTGGATGCCGGGAGAAGTGGCATCACTGGGTGGGAGCCAGGTGGCTGCTTGCTGGATGTTGGCAGAGAGGCTGGAGGTGGGGAGGAGGCTCTGCTTTGCACTTACATCACTGAACTTGCACTTCACTTCTCTGGGTTCTCAGAACAACCCTGTAAGCTGGACACTCGTCCCCTTTTACAGCTGAGGGGACTGAGGCCTAGAGGGAGACATGACTGACACAACCCACTGTTTGCCTCCATCCCTGAGACCAGAGCTGTTTCACTGTGAAAATTGTACCTGTTGTGTTTTGTTTAATTCTTTCCAAAGGAGACTTTCTCACTAATAGAGATATTTGCATCTTAGTCTGCAGGGAAGTAAATATTTGCCCAGAGGGTAGAAGAACAGCCTTGGCCTGGTCATTCTCAGAGCCCTCCCCTTCCTGCGGGAAAGCGCCTCCCAGATGTGGCAGGTGGCCTTGGACAAGTCAGGGCTCCCTGTTGCTGTTTGCCATCCCTACCAGAAGATGGGCTGTACTGGGTTCAGTGCAGGGGGCTGCGGTCAGTTCCTGTGCATCCACTGAGAGCTGGGCTCTGGGCCCAGAGAAGGGCCCATTGTGCTTGGTGGTGGGCAGAGGGCAGCCTCCAGCCTGACCCATCACAGGCCAGGGCCAAATACCCTGCTGTGGTGGAGTGGGGTGCTGGCTTCCGAGGCTGGCACGAATTTAGAGACTAGGTCACTTCCTGAGGTCGAAAGACAGGATCTTCTAGGCCATTGGATCTGTGAGGCCTCCCATCTCACGGATTTCACAAGCACATGTATCTAAGATCCATTTTCACATCTGATTCCATGGGTCTGGGTTGGGGTCCAAGCACCTATAATTTTTAAACTTCCCCAGGTGATTCTAAGGAGCCGCTGGAATAAAACCGCTCATGGCGGTGTCTGTGAGGGAATTCTGGTGGAATGGCCTGCTTTCCACGCCGACTTTCTCACTAGCTGAATCCTGATTGATTTGCTGAATGTTTTCCCAATCTTGCTGACCATCTGGACAGTGTGTGGGCTGGGGAAGTTGGTATGCCTGTTTGAGGGAAGCTCGCTGGGAGGGAGCTGTCCTGGAAGTGGAGGGAGCATGCTAGGTGGGCGTGGACAAGTCGGGGATGTGAGGGGTGTTGGCAGCACCCAGTCGGGGCTGGTGGAGGTATGTAGAGACTACCAGCCTTGGCATTTGGGTGACTGTGTGGAGGCTGGGCTTCTCTGGGGATCTAGATGTATCTGGTTGTGGGTGGGTATCCATAGTTCTAGAATTCTGTATTCCTTTCGTTATCTTTACAACATCCCTTTATCTGCTTTAAAGGCAATGCTTCTCTGTAGTTAACTTTGTAACTTGAAGACGTTTCTATAGAACCAGACTTGAAGTTTCTTGAGTCAGGGATTCACACACTTAGAGGGTGAGCTGTGATCATTTCTCCCCTTCAATTATGTCTCCAGTTTGAGAACAGCTGATCTGTTAGCATTGTGTTGGAAGGCTGACTATGATCTACTGAGTGTCAGTGACCTAAAGTAATGACCCTACAGGGGAGGTGCGGCAAGGAGGGAAGCAGAGTTTCAGATGGCTGTGATGAACCTGCTTGGGGTCACTGTAATGGCCCAGTTAGTGGAAGGATGAGGACTTGACTTCTGACTCTGACCATGAGCTCTGTATTGGGTTGAATGGTTCCCTCCCCCGCATCCCCAACAACAACATAAAAGATATGTTCATGCTGCAGAACTTGTGAATGTGGCCTTATTCGGGAAAGGGTCTTTGTAGATATAATTGGGCTCAGAATCTTGTGATGAAGTCACTCTGGATTGACAGAACATGGCTTAAACTGAAATGACAAGCATCCTTGTAAGAGAAAGGCAGAGGGAGCTTTGAGGCAGAAGAGAAGACAGACATGCCAAGGGGAAAGCCGTGTGAATGCAGAGGCCAAGGAATGCCTGGAGTCACCTGCAGAAGCTGGAAGAGGTGAGAGAGGCTATTCCCCTGAGCCCTCTGGAGGAGGCATGGCCCTGCCCCACCTTGGTTTCAGGCTTCAGTGCAGTTCAGTTCAGTTCAGTCGCTCAGTCATGTCTGACTCTTTTCGACCCCATGAATCGCAGCACACCAGGCCTCCCTGTCCATCACCCACTCCCGGAGTTCACTCAGACTCACGTTCATCAAGTCAGTGATGCCATCCAGCCATCTCATCCTCTGTCGTCCCCTTCTCCTCCTGCCCCCAATCCCTCCCAGCATCAAAGTCTTTTCCAATGAGTCACCTCTTCGCATGAGGTGGCCAAAGTACTGGAGTTTCAGCTTTAGCATCATTCCTTTCAAAGAAATCCCAGGGTTGATCTCCTTCAGAATGGACTGGTTGGATCTCCTTGCAGTCCAAGGAACTCTCAAGAGTCTTCTCCAACACCACAGTTCAAAAGCATCAATTCTTCGGCGCTCAGCCTTCTTCACAGTCCAACTCTCACATCCATACATGACTACTGGAAAAACCATAGCCTTGACTAGACGGACCTTAGTTGGCAAAGTAATGTCTCTGCTTTTGAATATGCTATCTAGGTTGGTCATAACTTTTCTTCTAAGGAGTAAGCGTCTTTTAATTTCATGGCTGCAGTCACCATCTGCAGTGATTTTGGAGCCCCCCAAAATAAAAGTCTAACACTGTTTCCACTGTTTCCCCATCTATTTCCCATGAAGTGATGGGACCGAATGCCATGATCTTCGTTTTCTGAATGTTGAGCTTTAAGCCAACTTTTTCACTCTCCCCTTTCACTTTCGTCAAGAGGCTTTTTAGTTCCTCTTCACTTTCTGCCATAAGGGTGGTGTCATCTGCATATCTGAGGTTATTGGTATTTCTCCCGGCAATCTTGATTCCAGCTTGTGTTTCTTCCAGTCCAGCGTTTCTCATGATGTACTCTGCATAGAAGTTAAATAAGCATGGTGACAATGTACAGCCTTGACGTACTCCTTTTCCTAGTTGGAACCAGTCTGTTGTTCCATGTCCAGTTCTAACTGTTGCTTCCTGACCTGCATACAGGTTTCTCAAGAGGCAGGTCAGGTGGTCTGGTATTTGTGTCTCTTTCAGAATTTTCCACAGTTTATTGTGATCCACGCAGTCAAAGGCTTTGGCATAGTCAATAAAGCAGAAATAGATGTTTTTCTGGAACTCTCTTGCTTTTTCGATGATCCAGCGGATGTTGGCAATTTGATCTCTGGTTCCTCTGCCTTTTCGAAAACCAGCTTGAACATCAGGAAGTTCACGGTTCACGTATTGCTGAAGCCTGGCTTGGAGAATTTTGAGCATTACTTTACTAGCATGTGAGATGAGTGTAATTGTGCGGTTCTGGCCTCCAGAATTTTGAGAGAGTGCGTTTCCGTTGTTCTAAGCCCTTTGTGGTAATTTGCTGTGGCAGCCCAGAGGACCAGTGCAAGCCCTTTCTGCTTCTCCCGGTTGCCTGGCTAGGGAGGGGCCCAGTTGAGCAAGGCCTTGAAAATTCCTTCCCCTTCAGCAGGTGCTGAAAGCGGAGGAGAAGGGGTGGGGCGGGGGGAGGAACCTGGCTGGCCAGGTTGAAGGCCCATCGTCCCACCCCACTGGGGCCCCGCCCCTCACGAAGCCCCGCCTCTCAAGCGGCCCGGCTCCACGCAGGTCCAGCCCCTTTCCAGCCTCTGCCCAAGCAGATCGAAGGCTGTGTTCTACAACTGATTTCTCAAGGGTTTTTCCTCTGCGAGGAAAGCCTGATAGAAAGAAGCTAAAGCATGGGAAGGGAGTACAAGTTAGCTCTCAGGAAGGACTTCCAGATTCTGAAAATAGTTAAATCTAAGCTGCTTGCCGAGCGGAGCTGTGAAACACCCACTGTTCCCCTACAACCTCTCAGAACAGGAGTGTCACCCACCCCTTGGGGCATTTAGGATGTGGTGGAGTTCCAATTGGGCGAACTTCGAAGGACCATGGAGAGCATCTGGTGTAGCAACACCTTCCTTCCGGAGCAGAGGGAACTGAGACCAGACCACACAGAAAGTGCCTCTGGTTCGAATACCTCCATTCAGAGGGGACAATAGGAACTGCTTCGTGATTTCACCCCAGTGACAACCTCTCTCGCTGGCATTGTTGGTGTCCTCCCCTGTAAACGGGCCTGCTGCTGCACCTGCTGCAGAGGCCTGATGTGTGACCTGTCACAGACTGGCCTTCTCTGCAGAGCTAGAAAGAACTCAGGCAGCGGGAACTCTGTACCTGCCTCTGACCTGGTTCTCTTCAGCCTTTGACGAGGAAGCTCTATTTGCCTGACGCTATGCTGGGTCGGGGGACAGATGTTCCAGTCATGTCCCTGTCCCTTGAGAGGCTGGCACTCACTGCGTCCTAGCAGTGTGCTCAGGACAGCGGCAGACGTTCTGTGATTGGGGTGGAGCCGGCCGGCAGCTCCTAGTCAGCAGTGGAGGCTTGGGTTCTGGGCGGAAGCAGCCACTTGACTTTCCATCCTGGAGAGGAGGTGGGCTTAGCATCAGAGCAGAAAGAAGACGAGGACAGGAGTTGTTCAGGGGCCCACAGTCCTGAGACAGGAGCGGCCCTGTTTTTGTCTTCCTTTTCCACTGCAGTCTCTTTTACTCACCTTACTTAGAATTAAGCTTTCCCTTTGCAATTAGAAAACCTCCCTTGTCTGCCCTCTGTCTAATCTGGTTGTGCCTTGTGCTTCCTCTTTTGTCTTTTTAATTTTTATTCCAGCTTTGTTGAGATATTTTTATTCCAGCTGTATACGTTTAAGGTGTACATAATGATTTGATGATGGTTTGAATTAAATCATGAAATGATTATCACAGTAACTTTAGTTACCATCATCTGATATATCAATAGACATAAAATTAAAGAAATAGAAAAATTTTTCCTCGTGATGAGAATGCTTAGGATTTACTCTTTAAAAAGTTTCACGCATGACATACAGTAGTGTTAACTATATTTATCATATAGTAAATTACATTTCTAGTATTAACTTACCTTTTAACTGGGCATGTGGGATCTTAAGTTCCCTGACCAGGGATTGAACCCGTGCCCCCCTGCAGTGGAAGTGAGGAGTCTTAACCCCTGGATTGCCAGGAAAGACTCTTGTCTTTTAAAAGCTAACAATGAATGAGCCCTTCCTATGTGCTAGACTGTGCTCTTTCTTAGACATTCTTTCCTTTAATCCTCCAGCAACCCTGAGAGCAGTTTTAGGCTTATTGCCCCACTCTACACTGAGGTAAAGAGAGGCTCAGAGAGGTTAGGGGACTTGCAAGTAAATGCAAAGCCTTACTCTCTCTCTTCTGGCAAACTTCTCGATGCCTTCCTGTCCCAGGTATTTGTCTTTAGGAGGAGAACACTTTTAAGGGAGGTGGGCTGTTTGGGGATGAGTTGTTTGTTCTTTGGTTCTATCCTTTAGTCACTCATTTAACATTTCCTAAGCATACAGGAAATACTTCGGGGCTTCCCAAGTGGCGCTAGTAGTAAAGAACCTGCCTGCCAGTGTAAGAGACGTGGGTTTGATCCCTGGGTCGGGAAGGTCCCCTGGAGGAGGCATGGCAATCCATTCCAGTATTCTTGCCTGGAGAATCCCATGGACAGAGGAGCCTGGTGGGCTACAGTCCTTAGGGTCGCAGAGTCAGACACGACTGAAACATCTTAGCATGCACACGTGCATGCAGGCATACAGGGGCTGTCAGGTTCTCCCTAAGATGCTGCTAGAGGAGAAAGGGCACTGGAGTGGGGACCGACTTTCTGGGGCAGGGACCCTGGGCTCCTCAGGGAGATGGGTTGACTGCCCCACTCTGTGGAAAGGGCAGGGGCAGCCCTGAAGTGGCCCAGGTGCCCAGTCCTCTTCAGGCTGTAGGCTCTCAGGAGCTACAGGAAGGGAGAAATGGAGCCTTCAGAAACATCACTGTCCTTCAGAAAGAGGTTTTTAAAAATTTTTCTTTTAGGAGAGGATGTGCCAGGGTGTGAGAATTCTTTGTTCCCGATGGGAAAAGGCAGCTTGCCGTGGAGAGAGCACTGGCCTTGGGAGTCTGGAGGCCTGGGTCACGGCTGCTGACCGAAGGCTAATGTGCTGTGTGACCTTGTGGGAGTGACTGCTTCTCTCTGGGCCTCAGATGCCCATCTGCCAAATAAGAGAAGGGGACTGGAACAGCACCATCTCCTTAGTGCTGGTGGTCCACAGTGATTTTAGGTGCTTCTAGGGGGGACATTTTAAAATTTAGTATGTGTGTATTCGGTGTAATGTGTATTAAAGAAGATAATTAGTACCTCAGATTTATGATTTCATAGATGTAGATTAGGCTAGGTCAGGACCGTATTTATCTTAGTAAGAAAAGTCAGTCAATTTAAAGAAAAATTGTGGCATTTCCCGGTCAGGTGTAGGCACTTAATAGTCTTTGTATCTGCTGAACCTTTACGAAAGAATGGGGATTCCCATTACGTGTTACAGCACTTTACAAAGGAACTTCCCCTTCTCACTGGGTCCTTTGAGTGACCATTAGGCAGGTATTATCATTCCTTTTTGGGTGGCTCTAGTGGTAAAGAGGGCTTCCCTGGTAGCTCAGCTGGTAAATAATCTGCCTGCAATGCAGGAGACCCTGGTTCAATTCCTGGGTGGGGAAGTTCCCCTGGATAAGCTACCCATTCCAGTATTCCTGGGCTTCCCTGGTGGCTCAGATGGTAAAGAATCCACCTGTAATGTGGGAGACCTGGGTTTGATCCCTGGGTTGGGAAGATCTCCTGGAGGAGAGCATGGCAATGCACTCCAGTATTCTTGCCTGAAGAATCCCCATGGGCAGAGGAGCCTGGGGGCTACAGCCCATGGGGTCACAAAGAGTCAGACATGACAGTGTGTGCACACACACACATCATTCCTATTTAGCAGCAGAGTCAGCTGACTCTCTAAGAGGAAAGTGGTCTATCCAAGGTCACACAGCTTCTAAGTGGGCTCAGCTGGCACATGCTCTTTGCCCACCAGCCCAGCCTCAGGGAGCGCAGTTCACATGGCCTTTGGCTGGCACCGGCTGACCTCATATTGTTGGTTTCCCGTGTGCATCTTCTCTGTTCTAACTTCCTTAAAGCAGAGAAGGATGCAATTAAAGGTGACGAGGGACTCTCTCTGTCCCTTCTCCAAGCTTTTCCCCCAAGCATAGGAGGAGCATGTCCCACAGCCCCGGGTGCTGTTTTCCTGTGTTCTTGCTGGATGGGTAATAGGCAGGTTCCCAGCACAGCCAGTATTTAGTCCTGGTTGGCAGTTAGTGGAACATCTGGTGAGGGCATTAATTCCAGGCCAGAGGAAGCTGCCGGCCCTGAGCCCTCGTTGAGCCGGCCCCTGGCTGTGACCACTGAGACCTCCCAGGCCAAAGGGAGACTCAGACTGTGAACATATCCTCTCATAGAAGAAATGGAACTTGGACCTTGCTTGCTGCTTCAATATTTTTATTGTAAAAAAAATTTTAAACATAAAAAAGGTGAAAGAATGATAGTGAATACCCATGAGCTTACTTTGCTGTGCTATGCTTAGTCACTCAGTCGTGTCCAACTCTTTGGGGCCCCGTGGACGAGCCTGCCAGGCTCCTCTGTCCGTGGGATTCTCCAGGCAAGAATACTGGAGTGGGTTGCCATTTCCTTCTCTAGGGGATCTTCCTGTCCCAGGGATTGAACACAGGTCTCCTGCATTGCAGGCAGATTCTTTACCAGCTGAGGTACAGGGAAGCCATATATGCCCACTGCTGCTGCTGCTGCTAAGTCGCTTCAGTCGTGTCCAACTCTGTGAGATCCCATAGACGGCAGCCCACCAGGCTCCCCCATCCCTGGGATTCTCCAGGCAAGAACACTGGAGTGGGTTGCCATTTTCTTCTCCAGTGCATGAAAGTGAAAAGTGAAAGGGAAGTCGCTCAGTCGTGTCCGACTCTTAGCGACCCCATGGACTGCAGCCCACCGGGCTCCTCCATCCATGGGACTTTCCAGGCAAGAGTACTGGAGTGGGGTGCCATTGCCTTCTCCAATATATGCCCGCTAGCCAGAATCAATCATTTTAACATGTGGCAATGTCAGAATAAGTTGCAGACAGTTCACCCCAGATATCCAGGATGCATCTCCTTTTAAAAAAAGTGTCCTTAGATATAGCCACAACACCATCATCATGCCTAATAAAAAAACAAGTCCATGTGAAAACTTTGCCAGTTGTCCTTAAGATGTGTCTCACGGTGCATTAGAAAAAGTAATCAGGATCCAGTAATACATTGAATCTCATTTTGACAAAAAAGGTCCCAGTGCATCTGAAACACGAGGGGTGATCTCTGAGGCCCCAAATGATACAGATTCTGGAGTCCCAGGAAAGATGATCATGTGTTACTTGCCTACATTTGCCTAATCCACCAAGAAATACTAGGGCCTGGCTTAGGGAAATTCAGAAAGTGGAGAAGGAGGAGCTTCCTTGGGAGCCTGGGTTCAATCCCTGGTCAGGAAACTCGATCCCACATGCTGCAACTGAGTTTGAATGCCACCTAAAGATCCTGCTCGACGCAATGAAGATCAACTATTCTGAGTGCCGAAACTAAGACCCGGTACAGCCAAATAAAATAAATAAATATTTTTTTAAAGAGAAAGAAAGTGGAGAGGGAGAGGCTTGCTGGGCTGGGATATCCATGTGGATCTGCCGGCCCTGCCTGCACAAGCCCTCTTTCTGCCTCTTCCTGTTGGAAGGAGCACTGCTCAGTGGCTGGAGCCTAGACACCGGACTCCCTGAGTCCCACCCCTTCACCCCGCCCCAATCACCAGTGGCACCTGCTCGGCCCTGTGCCAGGTGCTGTGGGGCGATGTTCTGAAGAGCTATGAGACCTGGGTCCAGCTGCCCACAGTCTGCAGGGACACTCCATAGATGCTCTGTTTGCAGATAACCAGCGTGTATGGATCGGAGAAGGCGATGGCACCCCACTCCAGTACTCTTGCCTGGAAAATCCCATGGATTGAGGAGCCTGGTACGCTGCAGTCCATGGGGTCGCGATGTCAGGCACGACTGAGCGACTTCACTTTCACTTTTCACTTTCATGCATTGGAGAAGGAAATGGCAACCCATTCCAGTGTTCTTGCCTGGAGAGTCCCAGGGTTGGGGGAGCCTGGTGGGCTGCCGTCTATGGGATCTCACAGAGTTGGACACGACTGAAGCGACTTAGTAGCAGCAGCGTGTATGGATGTGTGGGGTGGAGCCTCTTTGTTCCTTGGCTTGGCTGCCTGGGGCCTGGTTGGGTTGGAGTGGGAGAAGCTTCTTGCGTAAGATGGAAAGCACTAAATCAATAGCGCCTAATTAGCCGTGACAGGGAAATGAACTTTGAAAAAAAATTTTTAAACCCATAGAAAATTTGAAAGAGGAATTCAAAGAATACCTGTATGTTATTATTAGCATCTTGTTTTAATATCTCTCTCCCTATCTTTCATCCCCCAAACCCTTCTCTCTTAATACTTCTTTTTTTTTGACTGCAGCTTTTGTGACCACAGCCTTACATACCCCAGCAAGCAGGTTTCCAAAAGGGGCATTTTTCCACATGCTGCCATTGTCCATCTGAAAACAAATTACCGTTAGATAGAACCTATGCCGTCCATATCCAGATTTCCCTCCTTGTTCACCAAATGTCTTTTGTAGTGAATATTTTACCCAATCTAGGTCCACATGTTTCGGCTGTGACGTGTCTCTTTCATCTCCCCTAACCTAGACTCTCTTCACTGCTTTTGATTCCTTTGAAGCCTCCAGGCCCTTGTTCTGTAGAATATCAGCATTCTGGATTTACTTTATGATCTCCTGGTAATTAGGTTCAGGCCATACATTTCTAGCTGTGGTGCTGGAGAAGACTCTTGAGAGTCCCCTAGGTAGCAAGGAGATCAAACCAGTCAATCCTAAAGGAAATCAACCCTGAATATTCTTTGGAAGGACTGATGCTGAAGCTGAAGCTCCAATACTTTGGCCACCTGATGTGAAGAGCTGACTCATTTGAAAAGACCCTGATGCTGGGAAAGATTAAGGGCAGGAAGGGAAAGGAGCAACAGAAGATGAGATGGTTGGATGGCATCACTGACTCAATGGACATGAGTTTGAGCAAACTTCGGGAGATAGTGAAGGACAGGGAAGCCTGGTGTGCTGCAGTCCCTGGGGTCACAAAGAGTCGAACATGACTTAGTGACTGAATAACAACAACATAAATTTCCCGTATGAGTGCTTCACAGGGTATGTGGAAGGTATAGGAAGCGTGATGCTCAGCCACTCAGCTGCTCTCCATGCCAGCCTTGACCCCCAGCCCTCTCCATTGCAAGCATGCATTTCCCCGTGGTAACGAATGCCTGAGCTGTGGGTGACACCTGAGGCTGTGTGAATATTCTGTCTACCAAATAACTTTTGAAAGCAAATCTGAGCATGGGACTCCCTGCTTAAATGATGTCAGTGATTTTCCTTCAGAATATATCCAGTCTGCCTGCTTCTTGCTACCTGCACATGCCCGTCCTGGTCCAGGCCACCATCACCTAGCATCTAGGTTGCTGCAGTAGATTCCTGACCATTCCGATCCCGTATCTCCATCCCCCAGTTCTCAGCGCAGCAGTTTCAGAGTAACTCATTTAAACATCAAAGTCAGATCTGGTCACTCCTCTGCAAACTTGGAGTGCCTTTTGCCCACGCAGAGCAAAAGTCAGAGTCCACTCCATAGCTTCAAAGGTTCTGCCTGCTCCCACACCGCTGCCCTCTCCCCTTCTCCCCTCCATTCTCCCCACCACTGGGCTGGAGCAGCTATTCTCTGAACACATGGGCACATTCCAAGGTCTTGGTAGCTGCTTGGATGTTCACCTGTGTATCCGTGTGGATGGTAGAGAGCCCCCTACCCCTTCACGTCTTCACTCCAATATCACTCTCCCTGGCTGTGGTATTGAAAATGCCAGCCCCCTCCATCAGCCTTCCTGGCCTCCTTTCCTATTTCTGCCTTCATAGCCCTCATAACCAAGACATACCATGTACTTTTTGTTTATTTATTTCGCCCCAACTGGAGCATGAGCTCCCCCATAGCCGAGACATTTGTGTTTGGTTGGTTAACTGCTAGCTGGGCCCAGCTCCCCATCTCACACCCAATTGCTTTTTTTTTTTTTAATGTGGAGCATTTTTACAGTCTTTATTAAATTTGTTACATTATTGCTTCTGTCTTATGTTTTGTTTTTTTTTGGCCAAGATACGTATGGGATCTTAGCTCCTCAACCAGGGCTCAGGCCCACACCCCCACACCCCCTGCACTGGAAGGTGAAGTCTTAACCACTGGACCAGCAGGGAAGCCCTCCACACCCTGTTCTTAGCTGCTCCCAAAGTATGCTCCAGGAATCCTTGGTGGGTGGAGCCTTTTCAGGGGATCTGTGAAGTCAAAATCATTTTCTTGGTAATACTAGGATGCTATTTGCCTTCCTGCTGTCATCCTCTCAGGATTGCCTAGGGGAATTTCAAGGACGTATGATGGTGATGTGGCTGCAAATTGAGTGAGGAGCAGCTTCAAGAATCTACCAGCTCAAAAAAAAAAAAAAAAAAAAAAAGAATCTACCAGCTCATCTCATCAGCCAGATATTTACATTTGCAAAAATGTAAAGCCCATGCTACCCTTCCTCTCGCAATTTTTGGGGAAAATTTTTAACAAAAAATATGCCATTTATGTTAACATGTAAATCTATTATTGTTATTTCTAAATTCAGTTCAGTTCAGTTCAGTCACTCAGTCGTGTCCGACTCTTTGCGACACCATGAACCGCAGTATACCAGGCCTCCCTGTCCATCACCAACTCCTGGAGTTCACCCAAACTCATATCCATCGAGTTGCTGATGCCATCCAGCCATCTCATCCTCTGTCGTCCTCTTCTCCTCCTGCCCCCAATCCCTCCCAGCATCAGAGTCTTTTCTGAGTCAACTCTTTGCATAAGGTGCCCAAAGTATTGGAGTTTCAGCTTTAGCATCAGTCCTTCCGAAGAACACCCAGGACTGACCTCCTTTATTTATTTATTTTTTGTTGTTGTTTTTTTTATTTTTATTTTTTTTTATTTTTTATTTTATTTATTTATTTTTTTTAATTTTTAAAATCTTTAATTCTTACATGCATTCCCAAACATGAACCCCCCTCCCACCTGACCTCCTTTTGAATGGACTGGTTGGATCTCCTTGCAGTCCACGGGACTCTCAAGAGTCTTCTCCAACACCACAGTTCAAAAGCATCAATTCTTCGATGCTCAGCTTTCTTCAAGTCCAACTCTCACATCCATACATGTCTACTGGAAAAACCATAGTCTTGACTAGACAGACCTTTGTTGGCAAAGTAATGTCTCTGCTTTTGAATATGCTATCTAGGTTGGTCATAACTTTCTTTCCAAGGAGTAAGGGTCTTTTAATTTCATGGCTGCAATAAATATTTAAAATAGGTCTTTTAATTTCTTATATAGTAAATAATCTATAGATATAATCACCCAAAACAAAAACTCTAGGGCCCTCAGAAGTTTTTAAGGGTAAAAATGAATCCTGAGACCAAAAACTTGGAGAATCACTGGCTCACACAACCTCTCAGTAAAGAAAGATCAAACAAATGAATGAACTTCTTGGTTTAGGCTGAGAGACTTTGCCATGGTGGTCTGGCTTCTGAGCTCTTCCCTGGCCTCCTCCATCCCCTGTCTGCCTCTTCTCGGTTCTAAATATGCCGACCTGCTTTCCTCGTGGCACCTTCATGGGCATCTAAAATTCCTTGTCCATCTCAGAAATTCTTGCTTGTCCATTACATTCATCGAATGGAACTCAGTTTGAACTCACCTCTCCCAGGACACCTTCCTTGATCTCACTGGTATTGCCTGTGATTTAGCGTCGCCTCCTATCTAGCTCTTCTGCACTCAGTTACCTCTACCTCAGTGTCCCCATTTCTGTTGCATTTGTTGGTATACAGATATGTCTTACCAGACTGAGCTTCTTGAGGGCAGAAACTAGATCTTACCTTTTTGTGTCCAGTGCCTGGTACATACTAGGAGGCACTTTCTAAAATATGTGTTGAATCAGTGAGTGATGCCTTGGAATTCAGAATAGGGACTTCCTTTCTTCTGATTTATCCTTGGACCAAAGTGCCTCTAAAGGGGGCATGGTTTCTGGCATCTGATTTGAGTCTTGAAATGTCAGGGTGACAACAGTGCTTCACCTTCACTCAGAAGTAATGTTTATTGAGCGCCTGCTGGGTGCTGGGGAATTTTGCTTGGTATCTTGTTTCAGGGGCACTGTGGTTCATTAGGCCATTGTGAGCTGGCTTGGGCTCTAATCACTTTTCATATGGCTTCTATGGGGATAACATGGTCTGGGAGCTAAGCTAAACTTCTGGGACTAATGCATTTGTATTATATATGCAGACTGTGAGGTTGTTGAAGTCAAAGATGGTGTGGTAGGTGTGTTGCTGGGTCCTGCTACCATGCTCTGTATGCAGTAGGTAGTAAATAGCTGGAATAATTTGTTCAATGGGCATAGTTAGTACTGGAAATAACAGTACAATGAGGGCTTCCCATTGGTGGTTTCATAGGTGATCATAAGTGGAGAGAGATTTCTATAGCTGGAGTGATCCAGGAAGTCTTCCCAGGAGAGGAGTCTTTGAGCTAAACTTTGGAGGATGGGTGTTAGCCCCTTTCATTTTTGTTATTTCCAAAAACACTTGGTCTCCTTTCCGTGGCTGCTGTGGGAGGCAGTGCCGGAGTCGTATGCCTTGATCAGGCTGGAGTGGGAAGGATATCTCTGTTCCCTGTAGGACCTACTCATGCAGAAGTGTGACATCTCCTGGCCAGGTGGGAAAGCAAGGGCGGACCCATGGAGAAGGACTCAGTAGCGGAAAATACTCTGGACTACCGTGGCCTGCTGACGGCTGGGGTTCTTGCGAGGGCTGTCTGGGCATGGGTTTCCGTGGGTTCCTGGAGCTCTGAAGGGATCCTAGGGCTTGTGGCCAAACATCTCCCTTTTTGAGCAGGGAAATTGAGGCCCAGAGAGGGGAAGGGACTTGCCCAAGGTCACATGGGAATTAGTGACAGAATTGGGATTAAAGTTTAGGGCTCCCCTCTCATCTGCCTCCCCCAACCCTCAGCACTCTTTGTAATATATAATGCTGCCTCTTTTCCCCTTTTTCCCTTTGACCTCTTTGGAGTCATAAGCCTTTGGAGTGGGGGACCTTTGGGTCCCCAGGGGTAAATCCTTTGCTGTCTCAGGGAAGAATGGGGGATGCCTGGCCCAGTTCCTGGTGGGCAGGTGTGGATTCTGGGACCTGAACTGGAGGCCATTGTTGAGGACAAAGTCCACTTGTCACCTCTGTGAGCCTGTGGCTGCTTTTAAAATGTCTGAGTGAAAGGGAGACTTGGGCCATCTGACTCACTCCTGCCTGCGTCCTGCAGCTGTGAGCGAGGAGCCTGTGCCATCTGGGACAGAGGACCAAGGAATGGGGACCAGCAGTGGTCTGGCACAGAATGTACTCCTGAGTGTACCCCAGCAGGAGGCACTGCCCCTGGGCTGAGACCTGGGGAGATAATCACCCAGGTGCCACGGTAATACAGCGCCAGGAGGTGGGCTCTGACTTTCCTGGTGCTGACCTGTGGACAGTGGAGAGGAGGGGGATCCAGAGAGGGAAGGGAAAAGGAAAACCAGGGAGAAGTGTCTGTTGGGTAGAGGTGATGTGTTCTTGGCTCTTCTTTGCCCCTTGGCTGTTTCTCTTTTCAGATTAACCAGATAAGTCATCTTGTTAGTATTATTTTTAAATGGAGGTTCCTGTGGGAAATCTGCTCTTATTCACCATAATGAATTAGGTCTGCCTCAGGTCTTGATAACGTAAGACACCTATCTTTCTGAGCACCTCCATTCTCTTTTTAATGCAAGTTTTCAGGACTGTATGTCATTTAATCTTGCAGCCTCAGAGTACTCTGGAGCGGGATCATTAGCTTCTTCTTTGGGTTTATAGGCATCTAAAGCAATAGCGTTTCTCAGATTCATTCCTCTGATAGGTCTGGCGGCTGGTCCCTGTGTTGGTGGAGCGTCCAGTGATGTGAGATCAAAATCCTGTGTGGCCTCAGCTCCAATGGACCTGCTCTGATTTCCCAGGAGGAAGAGACTGCCAGGCCTCTTGTTTCAGAATATTTTCTCCGGCTGTTTGTTATACCATTCTCCATCTGCCTGCCCCTGAACGCTTCTCAGAGAGAGTCCGGGCTCCATCAGATCTTAACCTCCAGTGTTTCATTTGTTTATATTTGTTTGTGATTAGACATTCCACTCTGCTCCTGCTGGGTTGAGTAGCTGGGGCTTGCAAACCTCCCAGCGTAGCTCTTTCACAGCCTGGAATGTGCTGCGAGCTTGTGGGAGTCTTTTTATTATCATTATTATTATAGGAATGTGGAAGAGCATTTAGAGAGAGAAAGGGACAAGGCAGACCTCCAAAAAAACTTCACAGTATAGAGAACAGATATGTGTGTGGGTCTTTTATCTTTTTAATTTCATTTTTATTTTATATCAGAGTATAGTTGATTTGCAGTCTGGTGTTAGTTTCAGGTGTACAGCAAAGTGATTCAGTGAGATGTATATATACACATATATTCATTCTTTTTCAGATTCTTTTCCATTAGAAGTTATTTAAGAATATTGAGTAGAGTTCCTTGTGCTATAGTGGGTCCATGTTGATTATCTGTTTTACGTATAGTAATGTGTACATGCAGTCTTCCCACAGACACTTCCAGTAAAGAACGCTCCTGCCGATGCAGGAGATGTGAGAGACACAGGTTCAATTCCTGGGTCAGGAAGATCCCTTGGAGGAGGGCATGGCAGCCCACTCCAGTGTCCAGATTCTCCAGTGCCTGGAGAATCCCATGGACAGAGGAGCCTGGTGGGCTGCGATCCATAGAGTTGCAAAGAGTCGGACATGACTGAAGTGACTTAGCACGTGTGCAATGCACAAACGTGTATATGTTAATCCCAGACTCCTAATTTATCAGGCAGGAATGAGTGTTTGTAACTGTTGGTGACAGGAGGGTAGCAAAACAGGGTGTTAAGTCCACTTTGCTTCTTAGAGAGAAGGCCATGTTTCCCACCCCGGGCCAAGCTGGAGAGCCAAGCCTGGGAAATACTTCCAGAAGTTTCTCCCCGAATCTGTCTAGACAGCCATGGGAAAGCTTGAGGGAGGTGGAGACCACTGTTGTTAGAGAGGTCATGATAAAGATGATGTAAATAAAGAAGGAATAAACCAGGCCTATGGGCAGGAAAGCCTGGTAAAGGTGTGGATTTTCTCCCAAGGGATCTATAGATCCAATGTGATTCCAGTCAAACCTCAGGAGGTTTTTTCAAGGAACTTGATAAGATGATTCTGAAATACGTACACAAGAGTCAAGGTCTAAGAATATCCAGGACGCTTCCGAAGAAGGCAGGAAGGAGGGGCGTGGCCTTGCAGATGCCTCAGTGGTATTATAAAACTGCAGTCACTACCGAAGGGAGGTTTGTTTAGAAACAGACTGACTGATGGGAGAGACTGGGAGCCAGAAAGAGACCTAGCCATGTGTAGAACCTCAGTGTATACAGAAGAGTTGTAGCAGATCCATGGGGACAAGAGGCCTAGTTAATAAGTGGTGCCTGTTGCATTCCAAACAAAAGCAGATTGTCAGAGAATGTCATGGACCAAGGGTTGCAGTTAACCAAGTTCTCTGCATGGATGTCAAGCTTTTTTTGTTTTGTGTTTTAAGAAGAAGTTCAGGGTCAAGGCAGAGTTGACAGCAGAGTATCGGTGACAAAGACCAGGGACCGGCTCTTTTGCTGGCAGCGGCAGTCTGCTGCTGCTTCCTCCAGGGCTGGCTTTGTCTTGGGCTTGAGAGGAACCTTATTCCTCCAGCACAGACTGCCTGAATTTAGCGCTGGGGCCAGGCCAGTGGCACCAAGTCCAGGGCCCCAGAGCTTAGAATACTGCCCTGTCCTTCTGGAGGTGGGTCTGGCCCCTCCTGGGAGACAGAATGAGCCCCAGATCAGTTTGGGTTGGGAGCTCTGGATCTGGTCTGTCCTGCTGTTCGTAGTGGCAAGAGAAGTGGGGTGGCAGGAGCTGAGCTTTCTTGGGGAAAGTGAGAGAAGAGATTACTTTCTCTTGGATGAAAGTCATTGAATATAAACTTCCTCTAGCCAGTGGTAGGATGATTAGGGCACATGACTCTTTGATAAGGATGGTCTCTACCATCAGAAAGGAGCAAGGCAGGAATGGTAAGGGGTAGCATCCAAGTGACCACCAACTACCCCTGTCACATCTAAACTATCTTAAATGAAGTAAAATGAAAACTTTGGGCTTCCCTGCTGACTCAGTAGGTACAGAATCTGCCTGCCAATGCAGGAGACACAGGTTCAGTCCCGGGGTTGGGAAAATCTCCTGGAGAAGGAAATGGCAATCCACTCCAGTATTCTTGCCTGAAAAATCTCATGGACAGAGGATCCCGGGAGGCTATAGTCCGTGGAGTCACAAAAGAGTTGGACACGACTTAGCAACTAACCAATAACAACAAAATGAAAAATTCAGCTTTTCAGGCACACAAGCCGTGTTTCAAGAGCTTGCTAGTTCCATATGGCTAGTGACTGACCACACTGGATGTTGCCACCATCATAGAAGATTCTGTTGGGAGCACTGCTCTGCTACCGGCACCTTTGTATTTTGCAGAGACATTTCGGACCCATTCTCTCCCAGATCAAAGTGAAAGGCCTGTCTGGTAGATTTAGTGGCAGGCAGACAAGTTTGGGCTGTGCATCCTGACTCCGCCTCTTATAAGCTCTGTGTCACTTAACCTCACTGAGTCTGGTCTTTAAAAGCAATTAGCTGTTTCTTAGACATGCCAGGGTGTGTGACAGTCAGGGAGATGCTGGTATGGCACTTTGTAGGCTGTTGGTGCCACGTAATCACTCTGTACATGGGAGCAGGCATTACTATTTTACAAGTGAAAAGTGAGGCTCAGAGAGGCAAAGTGACATGGCCAAAGCCTCTGAACTAATAAATGAAGGCCCAGAATACCAACTCCCATCTCTTATTTTACCTCCATCCAGCCCCAATCTGTGCAGGACAGACACTGGTAGAGTGTGCTGAGCAGGAGCACACACCTGCAGGGTGGGCTCAGCCCTGGGCCAGGCAGGATAAGTCTGGGACCAAAGGGCTGGTGGGTATGAGGTCCAGGACTTCCTGGATGGATGCAGGGGCCCTGCTAGCCCCACCTTATTTAAAATCTCTTTTAGGCCTTGGAGTTTACCCTTTTAAGCTCAAACTTTACAAAAGTGCTTTGTTTGGGCCATATAGAGCCTTGCAGCCTTTGAGCGCCCCTTAGGTGGTTTCAATGTGGATCAGTTATTGGAGACTTCAAGAAAACACTGGCTCCTCCAGGAAGCTCATCCTGATTTTCTGAAATTTCCTTTCGCCCCCACAATTTTGTTCAAATTCCCAGAGTCTTCCCCATGGGAGAGATTCAGCATTCTTCCCCTAGATCTGAGATTCTTCCTCTTTTTTTGTGCCAGGAACATTTCAGTTGAAGGATAATGATAGTAAAGTTTGGCTTTTTTCTCCATCCCCAGTTCAGAGATCCCTGAATCCCATCCATCAGGCCATAGAGATCATTTCAAGACTCTCAACCTGTCTTCCCCCAGACTTAGCCCATGTACAGTCTTGTGACCCCTTGTGACCATCAGGGTCTGGGACACAGTAGGTGCCTGGCATGTGCCTTTGGGGGTAAAGGTAGGCCTTGTGGGTCCCCTCTGAGTGCAGACCTGCCCCAGCTGGGGGTGAGCCAGCCGGAACCAGATGCTTCCTGAAGGAGGAGGCAGTGCAGGTGCTGGAAGGCCTCACATGCTTGCCAGCAGCAGCATGAAGCTGGGCCTCAGCTTGCAGAGGAAGAAGACAGTTCCCAGGCTGCAGGGCTCAGAGGGGACTTCAGGCCTGGTTCACAGTGGGCAACAGGCTCCCATGCAGCCTTTTGAAGATGCCACGTGGTTTGTGGCAAAATCTGGGGCTCTTAGCCTGGCCCATGGACTTTTTCCTTCTCTGGCCCCAAATGGGCATGGCCGTGTGCCCCTCACCCCCAGCCAATTTTAGCTGAAGCTGTCCTGCTTGACAGATGGGCCATTTGCTTCCTGTGCTGGAGCTGAGTGGCTGGGTGCCCAAAGAGAGACTATAATTAGCAGAGAAAAGGGGAATGGGATTGCACACTAGCATTGACAGTTAATTTTATACTCACAGGGAAACATAAACTAATGTTCTCAGAGATGTAAATATCATTTGGAAATCATGAAGTTCCTGGGAAGGGTATGTCAGCCTCTCCCCATGCCTGCTGCTCCTGGAACCCTTGAATAAGGAGCCTAGATCTGCTTGTGCTGTGTGTAGTGCCACCTCAGGGGCTACCCAGTGGCTTCTGGAAGGACTGAGGTGGCAGCACCCCTGGCTGGACCAGGAGAGATGAGCCTGTGATGGCTCAGTACACAGTGGTGCAGGAGCTCAGAGGTTTGGGTCTGCACTAGAAAGCTGCAGTAGCTTTTTATGGCTTTAGTGGTCTGGAAATGCTGCAAGGCTAACTCGCAAGGAAAATGTGATCTTTTGTAACAGGAGGGAGATCAGACCAAAGAAAGTTTTGTTTCCTGCCAGGAAGGCCGTTCTGGAGTGGGTCCTGGGGCTCTGGAGAGCTTATAAAAATAGAAGAAGCCACTGACTGCCTTTACAAAGAGGGCTGGGGTCAATTCTGCTCAGAATGCAGGCCTACAACAGCTTGGTGTTT
The DNA here is from genome assembly GCF_016772045.2 of Ovis aries. NCBI lineage: Eukaryota > Metazoa > Chordata > Mammalia > Artiodactyla > Bovidae > Ovis > Ovis aries. Next base: position 25,038,714 of record NC_056078.1, read on the forward strand.
TGGGGATGGTTTCCAAAGCAGGGTACCTGAACCCAGAAGCATAGCGTCAGATGGGAAGGAGGAGGGACAGCCTAGGATGGTGGTTAGATGTTGCTTTTTTATCTAAACAAACAAACAAAAATACTGAAACACAGAAGTCTCAAAAGTATGTGGAATCAATCCTGAAAATATTAAGGTGTTATCTTGTTGTTTCAGTGACAACATGCAAATTACAGTTTTCACCAAGATAGAGGATAAAATGCCACTTCTCTTGCCCGAGGCACACCGTGTCCTTGCATATTGATTGCACGCCCTGCCTGGGCTCTGATGATGTGGGGTTCTTCTTTAACCGTCAACCCTGGCTCTAGGGCTGAAGGATCTCTGGGTCCTGTGTCTGGTTCAGGGTTGCTGCTGCTGCTAAGTCGCTTCAGTTGTGTCCGACTCTGTGCGATCCCATAGACGGCAGCCCACGAGGCTCCCCCATCCCTGGGATTCTCCAGGCAAGAACACTGGAGTGGGTTGCCATTTCCTTCTCCAATGCATGAAAGTGAAAAGTGAAAGTGAAGTCGCTCCGTCGTGTCCAACTCTTCACGACCCCATGAACTGCAGCCTGCCAGGCTCCTCCGTCCACGGGATTTTCCAGGCAAGAGTACTGGCTTGGGGTGCCATTGTTCAGGGTTAGAGTTGAGTAATTCCTTGTAAGTGCACTAATAAGGAAGGGGAGGATTTGGCTCTTTAAAACTTCTTGCCCTTGTTCTCAGAGGACCCGCAGGGCTTAGGCTGGCCTCGAACAATGATTTCACCATGTCCTGGGTTTTGGAGCATGAACTGACCAAATAACTTTGGTTAATATTTTTCTATCAAAAGTAGATTTTATTTCTTGTGGTCCTCATTTTCCTATAGAGGGCCTTGTGTGTGTGTCTCCTAACTTTTTAAATTTAAATTAAAAAATTTATCCAGCTGAGTGATTTGGATGACATCATTTCACTCATGGTTTTCCTGACATGGCCAACTTGTTAATAAGCAGTTCATGGCCAAGTTTGTCAATGCCTTTAGCACCTCTTGGCCTGTGTGTGCTGGGAAGGCATTCCTTTTAGACCTGGGGAGTAGGTATCAGTAATCCTAGATTATCCTTTCAAACTAAGGAGAATGGCAGTTAGCAGTGACATACAGCAGAGCCCTGGACCGGAGGAGATGGCTTCCCGGTAACCCTCTGTTACCCGATGTTTCCAAGTAAGTAAGTTTGGTCTGCTTGACTTTTGGCATCCCTGCCACTTGCAGAGCTTAGGGGAAGCAGGTACTTCCCTTTGCCCAGAACAGTCTTGGCGCTCTTTAGAAGGCCGTTGAGGAGATCTACTTTGAGGGCACATTGTATAATAGCCATTTTAAGCTGGAGGTAGACCAGGAGTAACTGGAGGAGCCACCACCTCCTTGGTGTTTAGGATGTTGACTCTAGGGTGGCTGTGCTCATGGCGTATCTTGCCTATATCTTGTCTGTATTATCCCTCATTTCCTTTACTTAGACCTTCACTGACAGCACCATGGCTTCTGACTCCTCTCCCACACTGCCTCCTGCTCTGTGGAGAAGTCCAGTGTATCTGCTCTTGGGAATGTGTGGCCTGGAATGCCAGAATCATTGGACAGGCAGAATGCTGGGTAGACAGCGCTGGACTCAAACCCAAGCGGGGATCTACTGGGAAGCCTGGCTTGCATCTGTTCAACAGACATTGATTGTAAATGCCTGTTGTGCTTCCTTAATGTCAGGGCTGTTCTGGTGCTGGGGATGCCTTAAACAGTTGAAAAATTCCTCCTAGCATGGAGCTTATGTTCTTGTGGGGAAGACAAACAGTTAAAAGAGAAAACAAAAAATGTAGTACATTTACTACTTGTCAGTGCAAAGGAAAAATAAATCAGGAAATTGGGATTGAGAGTTTCAGGGAGAGAATTTTCTGTGTTTAAACAAGATGACCCCAAAGGCCTCACTGAGCAGGTGAGAAGTGAGCAAAGATGAGAAGGAGGTGAGGGCGGGAGCCGTAGTGCCATTTGGAGATCAGGAGAAAGCACATTCCAGGCAGTGGGAACAGCCTGTGCAAAGGCGCCTAGCTGGTGCACTCGTGTGTTTGGCCGGCAGTGAGGGGCCCAGTGCAGTTAAAGCAGAGTGAGGAAGTGGGGGGAGTGAGAAGTGAGCTCAGCCAGGCTGTGTGGACTGTGATTAGGGTTGTGGCTTTTACTCTCAGGGCACAGAGAACCAGCTTGTCCTGAGTAGATTTTGCTTGGTCAGCTCTGGTAGGAAGAACAGGCTGAAGGGGGCCAGTTAGAACACTATTGTGAATCCCAGGGTGATGGGGCAATGCAGTCCCAGACATGTCTGAGGGTTTGGGGTGACAGCCGCCGATAGGGTTCCTTGAAGATTTAGTATGAGACTTTGCCAGCTGAGAGCAGGAAGGGGTCCTCCAAGAACTTTTTTGCCTCATTTTTCCTGATGGGGAGTTACAGTGGTCACCTTTCCACTGTTAGGAAAATTGACGAGGAGGAATTTGACTTAAAAATCTCTTCAAAATCCCTCCTGCTCCAACTTTCAGTTTTCCTGATGATCATTCTGAAGATAAATCCCACTGAGTGCACTGCCCGTCCCCCTGAGCAGGTCTGAAATTTCCTTTGGTGTTCTGCCTGTGTAAGACACACCCCAGGGCCCCATGCTTTCAGGTTCATAGTGTTTCCACTGTCCTTATCTCACTAAAGCCTTGCAAAAACCCTTGGGTGAACAGGGCAGAAATGATAGTCTTCATACCCATTTTTCAGATGAGAACACAGACTCGTGTGGTCCAATGCTTGTCCAAAGCCCAGGGTTAGCAAGTGGCAGAGCTGGGACTGCGGCCCAGGTTCTCTGATCCTCTAGGCAGTGGCATTTCCCCTGACTCACCAGTACTTCCCACCAAAGCAGCATTTCCTAATAGGGTCTGTGTTAATTTACTAGGGCTGCCGTAATAGAGTACCACAGACTGGGCGGCTTAAGCAACAGAGGTTTATTGTCTCTCAGTTCTGGAGGCTGGATGTCCAAGATGAAGGTGTGGGCAGAGTTGGTTTTCTCGGAGCCCTTCTCTTTGGCTTTGCCAATGATTGTCTTCTCTGTGTGTCTTCACGTGGTCTTCTCTCAGTGTGTCTGTGTCCTAATCTCCTCTTATGAACATTCATAGTGGATTCAACCCGAGTCGTAAGACCTCATTTTAACTTCATTACCTCTTTTAAGCCTCAGTTTCCAAGTACAGTCCCATTCTGAGGTTCTGGGGGTTAGGACTTCAGCTTGTGAATTTTGGGAACACAGTTCAGCCCATAACAGGTTGCCTCACATCCGGTGACCTGGGGTGACCCCTCCAACGGCAGGCACCAACCCTCCCTTGAGTCCTTCGTAGGAGAATCAAGCAACTACAGTCCTTTTCCTCTCTCACTGCTTGTTTTCTTGCTGCAGCTGATCGGGGGCCTGGTCCTGTCTGTGGGGATCTATGCAGAGGTCGAGAGGCAGAAATACAAAACCCTGGAAAGCGCCTTTCTGGCCCCGGCCATCATCCTCATCCTCCTGGGGGTCATCATGTTCATCGTGTCCTTCATCGGTGTCCTGGCTTCCCTCCGTGACAACCTGTGTCTCCTCCAAGCAGTGAGTTGGTCCCAGGCACCCATCAGCTGGTGGGGCAGGGGGTGTGATCCTTGGAGTCCCTGGGAGAGCTGAGAGACCACCCCTGGGCCCTCGGGCAGCCCAGTTAATCAGTCCTTGCCTCAAACCAGCTCTACTGGAGGGTTTCGTGGGTCAGCCTGTCCATATTGGCCCAAGAAGGCTCAGCTTCCTCCACTTCTGCTTAGAAAGGCTGATTCAAAAACTGTTCTTAAACCTCATGTTGGTCTGGTCTGTCTGTTGGAAGTGGGAGAAGGTACGCTCAGATGAGAGCAAGCAAAACCAAGAAAAGTTGTTGGTGGTGACTCATTAGCTCATATAACCAGCAAGTCCACCCTAGGTCCAGGGGTTTAGCTGACGCCCTGGGCTTTCTCTCTCTTGCCACCTCCCAGCTGGATGCCAGCTGCTGTCCTCAGGTTCTCTTTGCGATGGTCACCAGCAGCCTTAGGCCAACAGTCCTTATAGCTCAGGGTCCTGGGGAGTCTTTCCTGGTAACTCTGGCCAAGATCCTAGGACTTTGATGGGACTGCTTGGCCAAGTGCCTGCCCTGGGGTCAGGGATAGGGTCAGCCTCCCTGCCCCCTTACTGTGGGGTGAGGGATGGCTTCTCAACACAGGGGGTGCCGGATAGGAGATCTGTTTACTCTGCACCCACATGTGTGTGTGACCTCATTGTTCCCCTCACCCGGGAAGCCCCTAAAAGCCCCTGTGAGTGTGGTCTCAGTGATCCTTCCTGAGGCTGGAAGTTGTTGACATTAGTTTGGACAATGCTTGTTTCTGTGCTAAAGAGTAGTGTATATACTCAGCCTGAGACAGCCCCTCATCTGCCCTTGGGGTCTGGGAAGTCACTTTGCAGGGGCTTTGCTGGCAGAGCTGGAAACGCTGCTCTAACCTGCTTGTCAAGACAGGCCTGTCCCCTCTGGGTCAGCCAGAGGAGGACCAGCGGCTGCTCAAGGTGTGGGGTTGGGGGAGGGGATTGTGTTTTTTCACCCAGACCCCACTGAGGACTTCTGGGACAAACCTCGATAACAGTCTGGCTGGGACAGCTGAGTCACTCTTCCTCATCACAGGCTCCAGCGACGGGCTTTCTTGGGAATGTCTGTCCACATCCTGTGCCTCACAGGAGGAAGGGGTGAAAGGCCCAGGAACCCTTAAGAGCTCTGACAAAGATGATTTTCTTACTGTGCTTGACCCTGAAGCAGATGGCACTTCCCTTCCCCTCTCAGTGACTCACTGAACTTTGTTTTGCAGTTCATGTACATCCTTGGGATTTGCCTCATAATTGAGCTCATTGGTGGCGTGGTGGCCTTGATCTTCCGGAACCAGGTGGGCCTCTGGCACATTTACCAGTCCCGTGTATGCTGGGCACCCGCTCTGTGTGCGCCCTGTTGCAAACTGGGAGTGCAGCGGAGAGTGGGGCGGATAATCCCTCCTGTGTCTATTGGGCTGGGGAGACAGGCACTGAACAGGTGGCCCAGAAAACAAGAGAACAAAACAGGCTGATGGCAGAGTGCCTGGGGTGGAGGTGGGGAGGATGCTGATGAGAAGGAGCCAACCTGCTGAGGCTCAGGGGGACAGAGGGAACCACTGAGGCAGAAGGGAGCTTGGTGGGTTTGTGCACAGTGTGGAGACTGCTTGGCTGAAGGTGAGTGATGGGAAGTGGGTAGAAGGTGAAGCTGGAAGGACTGGCCAGGGCAGATCATGTAAGGCCTTGGAATTTTTTTAAAAGGCAGTGGGAGCCTGTGGAGAGTTTTATGCTGGGAAGTGATGTGATCTGATTCACGTTTTACTTGCTGCTGAATGGAGAATGGCCAGTAGGGACACTAGCTGTGGGTGAGCCTTAACCACGGGCGTGTCTTAGCCTTGGAATCCAAGGGTCTTCTTCCTGTTTCATGAGTACCAGGAAAGGGGAGGGGAGATTCCCGTCACACTGATGGAGTCACTGAGGCGCAGAGAGGTTAAGAAGCCCTCCTAAGAGTACATAGCAAGAGGGAGGCAGCTCAGGGATGCTTTCCAATTTCTTTTCATTTCTTTTTTCCTCCTCTGCCCCAGCCTTATTGAGGAATAATTGACAAATAAAATTATGTTTAAACTCTACAATGTGATGATTTGATATATGCATACATTGTGAAAGGATTACCATAATCAAGTTAATAATACATCCATCACCTTGGATAGTTAACTTTGGGGGAGGGCTAAGATGTTAATATTTATGATCTATTCTCTAAGCAAATTTCAAATGTATAATACTGTATTATTAACTATAGTCCTCATACTGTTCATTAGATCCTCAGAACTTATTCATCTTGTAACTGAAAATTTATACCACTGACCAACATCTTCCTGTTTCCCCCATCTCCTATCCCCCAACAACCACTTTTCTACTCTCTGGGTCTATGAGTTTGACTCTTTTTTAGATTTCAAATGTAAGTGGCCCCATATAAGAAGTGTTTGTTTCTCTCTCTCACTTATTTCTCTTAGCATAATACCCTCAAGAGTCACCCATGTTGTTCTAAGTGGCAGTTTTCCTTATTTTTCATGGCTGAATAATATTCTATTATATATATATACATTCTGTATACACAAACAGTGGAATATCTGTATCTATCTCACATCTTGATCCATTCATCTGGCAAACAGACAGGTTGTTTCCATATCTTGGCAATTGTGAGTAATGTCACGATGAACGTGAGAGTTCTTTTCACGGCAGATGACTCTTTGAGATAGTAATTTCATTTCCTTTGGCTATGAGTGGGATTGTACCACACATGGTAGTTCTATTTTTAATTTTTTGAGAAAGCATCATACAGTTTTCCATAGTGATTGTACCAATTTTACACTCCCAGCAACAGTGTACAAAGGTTCCCTTTTTGCCTCACCCACATTTGTCTCCTGTCTTTTAATAATGGACATTCTAACAGGAGTGAGATTATATCTCTTTATGGCTTTAGTTTGCATTTCCCTGATGTTTAGAGATGTTGAGCATTTTTTCATATACTTGTTGTTCATTTGTATGTCTTCTTTGAAAAACTATCTATTCAGGTTCTCTGCCCATTTTTTAATTAAATTGCAGCTGATGCTTGAACAACATGGGTTTGAATACTGTATATCCACTTATACACAGATATTTTTCAATAAATATAGTATCTGTATTTCATTTTACAGATCTTTAAATCAATCAAGTGTGAGAAATGTTTATGTTCAGTTAGAGGTCACAGTGCTGCTGCTGCTGCTGCTAAGTTGCTTCAGTTGTGTCCGACTCTGTGCAACCCCATAGACAGCAGCCCACCAGGCTCCCCCGTCCCTGGGATTCTCCAGGCAAGAACACTGGAGTGGGTTGCCATTTCCTTCTCCAATGCATGAAGGTGAAAAGAGAAAGTGAAGTCACTCAGTCATGTCTGACTCTTAGCGACCCCATGGACTGCAGCCTACCAGGCTCCTCCGTCCATGGGATTTTCCAGGCAAGAGTACTGGAGTGCAGTGCCATTGCCTTCTCCGAGAGATCACCATATGTGGAGTCAAAAGGACTAGGGTTTGAGTCCTGATTCTATTTAAACTGTGTTTTAGCTTCCTGCCCTTCAGTGAGTTATTTATCAATTCCTTTGTTCAGAAGCAGTATGCAGATTCTCAACTGTATTGGGGGTTGGCATCCCTAATCCCTGCATTGTTCAAAGGTCAACTGTATTTTTCTTTTTTTTTTTTTTTTTTGCTATTTTGCAACTGTAGTGGTTCCATATATATTTTGGGTATTAACCCTTTTCAGATATATTGTTTACAGTTCAGTTCAGTCGCTCAGTCATGTCCGACTCTTTGCGACCCCATGAATCGCAGCATACCAGGCCTCCCTGTCCATCACCAACTCCCGGAGTTCATTCAGATTCACGTTCATCGAGTCAGTGATGCCATCCAGCCATCTCATCCTCTGTCGTCCCCTTCTCCTCCTGCCCCCAATCCTTCCCAGCATCAAAGTCTTTTCCAATGAGTCAACTCTTCGCATGAGGTGGCCAAAGTACTGGAGTTTCAGCTTCAGCATTATTCCTTCCAAAGAAATCCCAGGGTTGATCTCCTTTAGGATGGACTGGTTGGATCTCCTTGCAGTCCAAGGGACTCTCAAGAGTCTTCTCCAACACCACAGTTCAAAAGCATCAATTCTTCAGAGCTCAGCTTTCTTCACAGTCCAACTCTCACATCCATACATGACCACAGGAGAAACCATAGCCTTGACTAGACGGACCTTAGTCGGCAAAGTAATGTCTCTGCTTTTGAACATGCTATCTGGGTTGGTCATAACTTTTCTTCCAAGGAGTAAGCGTCTTTTAATTTCATGGCTGCAATCACCATCTGCAGTGATTTTGGAGCCCCCCAAAATGAAGTCTGACACTGTTTCCACTGTTTCCCCATCTATTTCCCATGAAGTGATGGGACTGAATGCCATGATTTTCGTTTTCTGAATGTTGAGCTTTAAGCCAACTTTTTCACTCTCCTCTTTCACTTTAATTAAGATGCTTTTTAGTTCCTCTTCACTTTCTGCCATAAGGATGGTGTTTACAGTTATGTTCTCCCAATTCATAGCTTACCTTTTAACTTTTTCCATAGTTTACTTTTTAGCAGAAATGCTTTAGTTTAACATAGTCCCACTTATTTTTTTTTTTGCTATAGGCAACATTGCCTATATATTTGATGTCAGATCCAAGAAATCATTGCCAAGAACAATACCAAGGAGTTTTTTCCTATATTTCCTTTAGGAGTTAGTTCTACTTGAGGTCTTCTGCTACATTTAAGTCTTAACTCATTTTGAGTTGTTTTCTGTCTATGATATAAGGATCCAGTTTCATTCTTTAGCATGTGGATTTGCAGTTTTCTCAACATTATTTATTAAAGAGAGTTGGCATCTTTGTTGGGAATTAGTTGACCATATATGTTGGCTTTATTTCCAGACTCCCTTTTCTGTACCATTGATCTATGTGTCTATTTTTATGTCAAAACCATACTGTTTTGGTAACCATAACTTTGTAATATTGAAATACATGAAGTGTGATACCTTCAGCTCGGCTCTTCTTATTCCAGATTGCTTTGGCTACCAGGGTTGGTTGTGATTCCATATGAATTTGAGCATTTTTTTCTGTATCTCTGAAAGATGCCGTCTGAATTTGGCAGGGGGATTGCGCTGAATCTATAGGTTGCTTTGGCCCATTTGGTTGTCCTCCCGATTCAGTTTTGCTATCTGTTCCTCCCTTTTCCTCTTTTCTGCTTTTCAGACCATCTGCTCTGGGCTGGCAGACCCAGGGTCCTGGCTCATTTTTCAGCAGCCTTGAGGAGAGAGAGATGTTTATTCCATTTGCCCATGGGGATGCCTTTCTGTGCAGCCAGCAGGGCTCCTGGCTGCCCACAACTTTCCAGAGTTATGAGTTAGTGCCTTACTAACTAGAGCCCAAGTCCAGGCCACGGTTAGCAGCATCAGTGGCTTAATAAACAATCTCCTAAGTGAATAGCAGTTCTCGTTTACAGGGTGCTTTCACAAAGATTGATGACTTATTTTCCTTGCCCGTAGCTCAACAGGGGCTGTGACACCACTCCTTTCCAGGGAGGAGCTAAGTAAAGGCGAAACCTCCAGGGACCTTTAGTCCTCACAGCTGAGGATGCCACAGGCTTGAGGTCAGGGCTGAGAGCTTACATTATCCCCAAACACGGAGGGCACTACAGGGTGAAGTGTGTTCCTTCCCCTTGGGTACTGTGTCCCCTCATGGGACTATGTCAGTCCAGGAAGGACCCTCATCGTCAGGGCTCTCAGCTCTTGGGAGGCTTATGATGGGCTGTGCTCTCATATGACAGTGATATATAATTCAAAAACATAAAAATGAGATACAAAACTGTAAATGTAGGGACTTCTCTGGCAGTCCAATGGTTAAGACTCTGTGCTCCCAACGCAGGGGACATGGGTTCAATCCCTGGTTGGAGAACTAAGATCCCACATTACTGCACAGCATGGCCTAAAAGAAAGAAAAAGAGAGAGAGAAAAAGAAAAAAAAAAAAGCCCTGTAAGTGCAGTAAGATCTCCACAAAGAAAAAAAATAGGCCTGAAAAAATCTGGAAGGAAATAGAAATATTAACATATTAAATCATATTTTCCCTGAGGGATGGAACTAGGGTGATTTTTATTTCCTCCTTTATATCTTTTTTCCCTAGCTCCCAAATTTTCTTTTACATTTTTTATAATCAAGAAGGAAAATACCATATAAAGGAAAATAATGTCCCTGCCAACTGTAATGCCATGTGATTTCGTAAAACAAGAAATGGGCCAGTGGCGAGGAGAGGGAAGGAGGAGCCTGGCCACTGATGGTGGGGAAAGAGGTGAGGCACAGTCAAGGTCAGGTTCCAGGTGAATTCCCAATTCCAGTTTTTCTTCCCCAAGAGGAGAAGACAGATTTCTCTGAGTCACAGTGTAACAAGTTCAGTCTCCAGCCCCCCAGGCTACCTCTTAACTCTAAGAATCCACTTGTGATGACAGATGAAGACAAATCATCAGGCTGATGGCTTCACACAGGGCTCCCAGGAAGGTACAACCGTGGTCACCTCCAGGCAGCGAAAGATAAACAACTCCCAGGTGTGAGGCAGAAATTCTGTATCAGTTGCTGACCCTGGGCACAGTTTCTGCCGCTAGGCATGACCCAGGAGTTGGATTGAAGCAGCTCCTCTGCTTATGTGGGGTGGAGTGGCTGTGTGATGGGGAACTTGGTGCAGAGCTGGTGGCCCCAAGGATCCAGGCATTAAAAGGCGGATAAGTGCAGAGAAGTGCAGCACCCTGGACCCAGCAGTGGGTGGAGAACCTGCATGACTTCCACGGGTGTCTGGGTCTCCCTGCTCTTTACTTTTTAAAATTAATTTATGTTTTGGCCGTGCAGGGCTTCCCTGGAGGCTCAGTTGGTAAAGAATCTGCCTGCAATACAGGAGACCCAGGTTCAGTCCCTGGGTCAGGAAGATCCTGGAGAAAGGAATGGCTACCCACTCCAATATTCTTGGCAGGATAATTCCATGGATGGTGGAGCCTGACAGGCTACAGTCCATGGGGTCACAAAGAGTCAGACACAACTGAGTGACTAGCACTTTGACTTTGGGCTTCTCTGTGGCTCAGATGGTAAGGAATCTGCCTGCTCTGCAGGAGACCTGGGTTTGATCCCTGGGTTGGGAAGATCCCCTAGAGGAGGAAATGGCAACCCACTCCAGCATACTTGCCTGGATCTTACTTCCCTGACCAGGGATTGAACCTGCATCAGGGAAGCATGGAGTCTTAAGCACTGGACAGCCAGGGAAATCCCCAGGTCTCATTGGTTTTGACCTGACATCACCCCAGCTTGCTGTGAGCCTTCCTGAAGGAATATTGGGGGTGTTGGAGGCGGGCAGCTCATGCCCATGTGTTCCCAGCGAGGCAGGGCTGAGCAGGGACACCCAGAAGACACTGGGCTGTGGCTGGTATGTCTGTACCCATCCCTGGCCTCCTTCCCTCTACCTCCTGGACAAGTGGAGGAGTGACCTCTTCTCTGGCCTTGATTGGATGGTGCCGTGGTCACACCCAACACCAGCCAGGGATCAATGGGCAGCACCCAACCTGTTTATCTTGGCACTGTCACCAGCTGGCTCTTGGCATGACCCTGAGGTTGGAGCAGGGAGAAAGGAGACCGCATAGCCTGCTTGTCCTGTTTCCACCTGCAGCAAGTAGAGAAAGTTCTACACTAATGTGAATGGACTCCTGCAGCTGGTGCATCCCACTGTCAGCCGTTTGGAAGTGAGAGCTGGGCTCCAAACACCTGGAAAATCAAAGCATAACCCTCCCCCACCTTGGGGATTAATCCTGCGACTTCCAGCCAAGTGTGAGAGGCCTGCCTGGTGGCTGATCTGCTCGTGGTGGCTCGTGGTGAAGCATCTGCTTGCTGTGAAGAAGACCTGGGTTTGATCCCTGAGTTGGGAAGATTTCCTGGAAAAGGAAATGGCAACCCACTCCAGTATTCTTGCCTGGAAAATCCCATGGACGGAAGAGTTCATGGGGTTGCAAAGAGTCGGACACAACTGAGGGGCTAACACACAGTCCAGCCAGGTCTGAGGAAGGGACTGGCAGATATTCCTGAGAACCTTGCAGTGTTCACACCTCTTTCTTTCTCACTCTTTGGGCTCCTCTCAACCCTTGGTTGTCTGATGGGGGCCCATCTCAGGGCTGGAGCAGAGGCTGGGGTCTGGAGGCAACAAGGATGAGTCTTTACCCTCTGGGGGATGCTGAGGGGAGCCCAGAGATGCTGGCTCAGCCCAGGCAATCAGGGAGGAAGAAGTCCGAGTCTGAGCACCGTCCTCTGTGTTGTGAGAGCTGAGCTGGCGATGGTTCTGGCTGAGCTGCCGGCTACTGGGCCTCCCCAGTGTGGGCCCCAGAAGCTGACATGAATCAATGGAGGCCGGCTGGCAGCCTGCAAGAAATTAGGGCAGCTCGTCCCCAGAGGCCTGGTGGGAGGCTCCAGCTGCTGGCTCTTCCACTCCTCCTTTCTTGCTCCTCAGCCTCCCATCCGGGGGAGCTGCCACCCATTCCCCCCACCCCCAAAGCCTTATTTATTTGTTCTTCAGGCTTATAAAGGCTTTATTGATGCATAATTCACATACCATACAGTTCAGGTTTCCCCGGTGGCCCTAGTGGTAAAGAATGCACCTGCTAATGGGGGAGACCCAAGGGATGAGGGTTCGATCCCTCGGTTGGAAAGATCCCCTGGAGGAGGAAATGGCAACCCACTCCAGTGTTCTTCCCTGGAGAATCCCATGGACAGAGGAGCCTGGTGAGCTACAGTCCATGGTGTCGCCAAGCTTCGGACACGACTGAGCGACTGAGCTTGAAAACCATACAGTTCACTCATTTGAAGTGTCCATTCGTACATGACCTGTTGATTTTAGAACATTTCCGTGGCTTTGAGAAGAAATCCGCCACCCCCGAGCTATCCTGCTCGTTCATCAACAAACTGTCCAAGTGCCTCCACTGAGGGGAGTGATGCAGAGGCTTCGGGCATCTTTAAAACTAGATTGAAAGACAGGGCTAGAAAGGGCAGTGCTCTGTGGCTCGAGTCTGGTAGCTTGAACAATGTGCTGTGAAAATCCCATGGTTTTGATGATTGCTTACTCTTTGTTTTATTTAGCCCGGGCCACATGCCTCTGAGGCCATGCCAGCCATTCATGAAAGGTGGTTTTCAGGTCCTCACTGGAGCTGCCCCACTGCATGACCTGGTTTAGAGCCGGGTGGGGATGGCCCTGGGTGCGTTGCCCTCTGAGACAGCAGAGGAAGCCAGAATTCGCTCTTCCCTGCCGAGCTCCCACAGGACATGTCCTCTGAGTGGCTCCCCCAGTCCCTCAGAACATTGTGGAACATAGCAGCGCACTACAGTTGATTATAGTTAATTAATGAACCATACAACCCCAACCCCTGCAGGAACCACCCAGACATTCTACGCGTCTCCCTGGTGTGGACGTGTGCACACACACACACACAGACATGGTGCCAAGCGCAGCACGCATGTGTAAGAGCCAGCACAAGCCAGAGAGCTCCCCAGTGGGAACGGGGGCAGCTGCCGCCCGTGCAGTCTGGGACCATCTGTTCTTCCTGTCCGTCCAGAGAGGCCTCCAGTGGGCCCTCCCTCCCCCGCAGGGTCCAGCTCAGCTAACCTGATGGAAGGCCTGATTTGCACAAAGAAGGCCTCTTTCGGAGTCCGCGCCTTTGGAAAATACCCAGAGACTGAGACGGTTTGGGGAGAGAGGTCAGGGCTGCTCACCAAAGAGCGGGGGGGAGCTTTTCCCGTGGGGCTGCCGGGCATCCGCTCTTCCGCTTGTCTTCCTCCCTGCCCTGGGCCTCCTGCCCTCATCCCACCCTGGCTCCTAACCGCATGTGACCCCATGGGAGGGCTGAGGGGTGACCCAGCAGAGGGACTGTGAGGTGGCCAGTGGGCTGGGATAGGAGGGCCAGGATGACCTGCAGTGCCTTGAGACTGAAGGGAAGCCACTTCACCTGCCACGAGTGTGGCCCTTGACATATCCCTGACCTTGGACATCACCCCCTGCCAAGAGCCCCTTACAGCATGCCATGTAATCCTGTGAGCTCATTCCCTGGGTGACAGACTGATCCAGCCTGGTGTCCTGTTTCTTAGCCACCCCCAACTATGCTGCAGCTGGCTGGCCTTTCCCTTCATCATCACCCCAGGGAACAGGCACCCAAGACTGGAAAGGCTGTGGGACCTGGGGACCTCTGGGAAGGGTAGACCTGAGAACCAGGCGGGTCCCTGCTCTGCCCAGGTCGGATGGCCAGCAAACAGCCCTTCCCCTGAGCCCTTGCCCCAGGATCCAGAGCCAGACCTGGGCAGGGCGGATGGCTGGTGATGGCAGAGCCTGTTACAGGGGAAGAGGGCTGGCCTGGTGCCTCCCGAGGCTGGCGTGATCCTCCTCAACTCCCAGGTCTGCTCCTGAACGGTGATTATCATCAACAGAGGGTTTTCCTTCTGAGCTCGGAGACTGGTTTCCTTGAGCCAGTCTGCTTTGTCACCTTGGCTTTGAGCAGTGTATGAATGTCAGGAAGGAGGTGGCTATCACATCCTTGTTTCTCTCTTCCTGATACTGGAGATAGTTTGGGGAGCTGGCCCTGAACTCAGCCTTGGGTTCTTGGCTTCTTAAAGCGTATCAGGATGCGATTTTGACAGTTTGGTTCCAGCAGGTCTCTGCCCGTGATCATTGGGGTGACCTTAGACAAGTCACATTACCTCTTTGGGCTGCAGGGAGTTTGGGAGGGGTCCCAGATCAGGAGTGGCTCTTGGACAAGACTTAGGGTCTTGATTTATTTTGGGATTAGCCACTTTCCACTGATGCCATGATGGGTATGAAGTGGTACTACCTCCTGGAAAAAGAGAAAAATCTATCATAATAATACGTAATAATGCTATGCGCCTGGCATCATGCTAAGCACTTTCGTTGCTCTAGTTTGTTTGAGTCTCAAATTCCTCTGAGGCAGAGGATCCCCTTTCCCACCCTGTAGGGGAGGAAAAGTGTCAGTCACCCAGTCGGATCCAACTATTTGGAACCCTGTGGACTGTAGCCTGCCAGGCTCCTCTGTCCATGGAATTCTCCAGGCAAGAATACTGGAGTGAGTTTCCATTCCCTTCTCCAGGGGATCTTCCTGATCCAGGGTTCAAACCCAGATTTCCTGGATTGCTGGCATATCCTTTACCGTCTGAGCCACTGGAGGTTCAGAAGTTAATTGATATTCCTGAGGCAGGTGTGGTGCAAAGACTGTTCTTGACCACGAGGTGTGACAGCCCCTTGCAGCTTAGTCTTTGATCTTTGGCGCTGGAAGGTGCCTTAAAGACAGGCCTGTATGACTGATTCACAAGTGGGGAGCTGAGAGTGCAGGAGTAGGGTGGGGCCTGCAGTCCTAGGGTGGGGCCTGGAACTCAGGACCCTCTTGTCCCCACGAACCCTGAGGGCGCCTCCCCCGGGAATTGTCTGGCTCCAGAGCTGAGAATACGCCCTTTGTGCCAGCACAATCTCTGATGATCCACCGGCCTCCCTGCTCTGAAAGCCCTGATTGTCACTGTGAGTTTGGAGCCGGGCTGCCCACACTCCCGCCCAATCCCTTCCCGCTGTGGGGCCTTTTGTGCTCCTGGATCTCAGCACAACAGCCGGGCTGTTGATCCCGAAGGCCCAGCGTGACTGGGAGAGGGTGCCCTGCCAGCACCCTTCCTGGTGGGGATTGTCCCAGTCCGAGAGGGAGGTGGGCCCTGTCGTCTGGGCCGGAGCACTGCAGCAACAGAGAGAGGCCCAGAGGGAAGCTAACCAAAGCTGACGCCTGCTTGGTGACCTGGGAAGAGTCAATCTCCCTCTCTAGGCCTCTTCATCTGTAAAAGAAGAGCTTATATAGGAAAGAAGAGTGGAGAGGGGGCTGGAGGGCAAAGGGAAGGTTCCGGTGCAGGCCTGTCTTTAGCTACAGTAGAAGGCGCACTAGGGCAGCCCTGCCCCAGCCCTGGCCTGGCTCCTTCGGAACGGTGTCCCCCAGGCAGGGCCTCACCCTCTTGGGTCCTGGGTTGCCTGATCTGTAAAGGAATGGGGTGCACCATTCCTGCCTCTGATGGTCACTGGGGACATGGAGAGGGTGCTGGTACAGGGAGGTCGTGGGTGGGAATGGAGGTGCTCTCTGCAGGTCGTGGGGGGAGGCTGCCTGGGAGGTGGACTCTCTGGTTCAGTCCTGATCTGGGAAATCTTGGGTTGGGCCCTGGGGTCGTGTGCTCTTCCTCCTTTGTAATTTCTCTGTCTACATAGACCATCGACTTTCTGAATGACAATATTCGCAGAGGAATCGAGAACTACTATGATGATCTGGACTTCAAAAACATCATGGATTTTGTTCAGAAGGAGGTGAGTCAGGAGCTTGGGGTCAGAAATTTGCCTCCCACGTCCTTTGCTCTGCTCCCACTGCGCCACCCACCCCCCCCCCCGCCCCCAACTTGGGACCCTGCTCAAGAGGGTGGGGGCGAGAGGTCAGGTGGCTTATCCATCCCCACATGGCTGGCCAAGTTGGCAGTTGAGGGTGGGCCATGGACAGCCGCCAAGGGTGGGGATGCCAGGGCATGCCTGGCCCAGCATATACTTGCCCTGCCTGTTCCTTTCCAGCTACACAAACCCTCCCTTTCTGAAAAAAAAAAGAAAGAAAAAGGTCAGAGGGAGCTACAAACCACGTGGCAGAGTCTCAGGGTGCCCCTCTTTAGTGGGCAAAGAATCCTCTTTGAGGTGGGAGTGACCTCCAAGCCACCCAATTCAAAGTTCCCTCTGCCGAGACCCTTCAGGGACAGGGAGCTCCCTCCCTTGCCAAATCAAGGACAGCCCTGATGGGGAGAGAGCTCTTCCCTGGTTCCATTTACCCCTGCACAGGGGACAGAGCAAGTCTTCTCCTTTCATCCGACGGCACTTCTTTGAATGTGATGATTGTTATCCCTCCTCCCCACGGTCCACACAAGTCTGTGGGTGTAACAGTAACAGCAGTGCCTGCTGCTGCCGTCAGGGGCTTCTACACACCAATCTCACTTAGTCCTGAGCCTCAGGTTCCACACCTGCCCCAGCGGGATACTGATGGTCCCTTCTACTTAGTGTAGCTGTGAGATTTGCCTTGATTTATTTCAGAGGTGGTTAGAGCAGGGCCAGGCATGTGGTGAGACTAAATCAGTGTCAGCTAGGGTGATCATTGTCTGCCTGTCCTCCTAGGTGAGGATGAGTGGAGTTTTAGAGCTGAGGGCCTCCTCAGCCCTGGCAGCGCTTCTTGGGACATGACCTTGGGGGCGTCAGCTGACCTGATCCCCGTGATAGCCCTCAGTGGGGGATCAACATCTCCCTGCACCCGGGGCCATCCATAGTGGCCACCCCCTTGGCTCAGGCCTTCTCTGTAGTCATAACAGGTGCAGCCTCTGGGAAGCCCTTCTCTGCCAGGGATGCGCCTGCCAGCTCTGGCCATTGGGTGGGGCAAGATGTTTTTATTGGAAGCAACCTTCAGCTGGCTTGCAAATTTCATTTCTCCCAGGGTGGAATGGCGAGATGACTCATGCTCACTGGGCACCTGCTTGGGGCCAGGTCCTAGGCTGAGTGCTTCATGCTTGGCTTATCTTTGTACTTCTCAGCTCAGCTGTGCAAAGCTGGCATTGCTCTTCCTGCTTTACAGTTGAGCCTCTGAGGCCCAGAGAGGCTGATTGACTTGCCCAGCATCACACAGCATGGAGTGGTGGTATGAGGATTTGAATGCTGGCCTGTCAGGTGGCAAAATAAATACTCTGCATTGCACCCCACAGAGGTACTTCCTGGACTCCTAGACTGATAGCCTGAAAGGCTCTGTGGAGACTCTGGAAGGGCATCTACTTTATTTCCACTAGAACCTCTGACCATATCACTCCCCTGGTTAAAACCTTCTCCAGTAACTTCCTGTCACTAAGGATACTACCCCCGTTCCCTGCTTATTTTGGCTCACAAAGCTTTCATGGTCTGACCTCAACCCCTCTTGCTCACTCTGCTCCAGTTACGCCTGCTGCTGAAATATCAGTACAACTAACTCATCTCCATGCGGGGTCTTGGCATGTCTTGACTGTTTTTTTTTCCTGTTCATATTTCCAATTAAATGAGATCTCCTCAGGCCTTTCCCAACCTCCTGTCTCCTTCCCCCATTTGCCATATCCCTGGTACCCAGCACTGCCTCACACCTTTTTCACGTGGTGGTTCCTCTCCATCTCCCTCAGGGCTGTGGCGCTTTCCGTCCCCCTTGGTTTTCGGGCATACAGAACAATGCCCGGCACACAGCAGCAGCCCAGTGGAGTAATGGCTTCCCCCAGGTGTTGGCATCTGTACAGGGGGACATGCAGGGCAGAGCTCAGCCGAGGGGAAAATGACGCCAGCTGTGCCATCACTTCAGTCCTGAACCCCGACCAGGGTGTGTGTGTGTGCCCCTTTGCTAAGGGTGGGATAGGCAGAGCTGGGTGGGTGAGGTTCAGGGTCCCCTGGATTGTGGGGGTCCTCTAGAATCCTAGTCTCTGGGACTTTAAAGGCCAGGTCCTGGGGTGGAGCACCTGCCCTGGGGATGTGAAGATGGAGTCCAGCTGGCAAGAAAGGGCTTTTCCTCCAGCATTTAGATACCACCCACCATCCCACCAAAAGGCTACCCAGCCTTGGCTTGCATGCCTCCTCAGTGATGGGGTGCTCGCTACCTTCTGGGCCACTATTCTGCTTTTGTTGAGCTCTGACCTGTAATGATGCTTCACATGCTCCCCATGATGCCCCCTACCTGTGTGACCCGCATCATAAATCACATCGTCCCCTGGCTGGGCCCCTCCCTGCTGTCTGCCTGGGGGCCTTGGTGGTGATGGCAGCTCTCTTCCCCACTTGCTTCCTCCTTCAGTTTAAGTGCTGTGGCGGGGAAGACTACCGAGATTGGAGCAAAAACCAGTACCACGACTGCAGTGCCCCTGGACCCCTGGCCTGTGGGGTGCCCTACACCTGCTGCTTCAGAAACACGGTATCCACTGTTCCTGGGGCACATCTCCTGGCTGGTCAAATGCTTCTCTCACCTTTTAGCACCGGGGCGGTGGGGCTGGATAGGAGGAGTAGGCAGGAGGTGGTGGTCCTTGCCAAGGCGAGGCTTCCTGAGCCTCAAGGGCTACTGAATGGGGTGAATCTGGGGATAGAGGATGGGGAAGACTTGTCTTATTAGTAATGGTTGTTGATATATTGAGCACTTACCACGTGGTGGCCTGTTCTAGGTTCTTTAGTTGTTTTAACTCGTTAAGTCCTTTCAACAACCCTGTGAGGTAGGTATGGTTATTTTACCCACTATACTGATGAGAAAACTGAGGCACCAAAAGGTGAGGTTCTTGGCTCAAGGTTGATAGAGCTAGGATGAAATTCAGGCAGCTCTTGTCAGAGCTGTGCCCTGGACTACTGTGCACGCCAGGCGAAGAGTGGGAGAGAGTCCAGGCCGGGGGTCTTAGCAGGGTGGCCGGCTTGGCAGCCATAGCTGGGGGCCAGGGCAGGGCCTGTACTTTGAACGTTGCTGGTGGACTTTGGGCTTGACATCCTGGTGATCATCAGCAACGAGGTGCTTGGAAGCGGCTGGTGATGTAAATGCCAGCCTCTGCCTCTCCCCAGTGGGATCCTCTCAGCTCTGTTGCCTCCTTGGCCACTTGGGAGGCTGCCCTGTGCCGTCACTGCTAATAAATGAGAGGCTCGGTCAATCCTGTGTTTGACTAATGTGTCCAAAAGCTGCCTGGTTTCTGGAGTGGAATGAGGCGGGGAGTTTTGCAATTACTCATGCCTTGAAGAGTCATGGAAAATTTCTCTTCTGACGTCTCCACCATCCTGTGCCCACTGCTGGATTCTGTAAACTGAGCAGCTGCTGGTGGGGGTGGGGGCCTCACCCATGACTCAGGGAGCCAGTGCCAAGTGCATGAGCCCTAAAAAGGCTGGGCCAGGAGGGAAGGTTTGTTTGGAAGTTGGAGCTGCCATTTTAGGGTAGCTCTTTGTGCAGGGGGAGTGCTGAGGAGGAGCCCAGGGTTTTCAGAGAGGCCTGTGGAGGGGGCGGGGATGACTCTGAACTTCCAAGGCAGTGGCGCCTGAATGTCCAAGTTGAGATGTGAAAGCCCAACGTGCATTCATTCATTCATTCATTCACCAGGTATTTACTGAAGACCAGCCAGAGGCAGTTTTGTGTTCTAAGGATACAGGAAACACACAGAGAACTCTCTGCCCACATGGAGCTGACATCCTTTCTAGTGGAGAAAACTAATAAGCAAAATAAATAAGTAAAAGAGATGATATTCTAAGAGATGATAAATTCTAAGGAGAAAAATAAAACAGGGGCATGGAGGATTGCATTTTAGATACTGAGAAGGTTGGTTCTCAGTAAAACCCTGAAAGTGAGGGAGTAAGCCATGCTGTCTGGGGATGGGAATTCCTGGCAGAGAGAAGAGCAAGTGCAAAGGCCCTGAGGTGGGACCTGCCCCCGTGAATTTAAGAAACAGCACAGAGACCAGCTCCAGTGTGGCTGGAGCAGAGTGAGCTTGGGGGAGGATAGTTGTAGATGAAGTCAGAGGTCATGGGTACCCTGAAGGTCATGATCAGGACTTTGCTTCCCTTGAGTGACGAGAAGTCAAGTGACACGGCTTTAGTGGGCGAGTAGCAGATTTTCCTTAGGCTTTACCAGCACCACCCTGTCTGCTGTGGTGGCAGAGATGACATGGGTGGGCAGTCCGGTTAGGGGCTAGTGCAGTGATCCCAGTGTCTCAGCCTAGGCTGTCTGGAAAGCAGGCTCTGAGATGCTGGTTAGTGAGCAGGAAGCTTAGTAGGAGGTGTGCTCAGGATTGACACCTGTAAGGGAGGGGATAGAAGCTGGGCCGGGCAGAAGGAGAGGTTGAGCAATGATGCAGTCTCAGTGGGCGCCTCAGCCGAATCCATGGGGATGTCCTGGGATGATCCTGCAGAATTGTCCCATGTTGGGGTGAGATGGGCAGGCCTTCATACCTCCACATTCAGCAGGCATTACATGAGTTTAGTGTTTCACCCAGGAAGGGACTTGCTGGCTTGTTTAGCAGAAAAACAGAATCAATAGGATGTGTGTGTGTGTGTGTGTGTGTGTGTGTGTGTGTGTGTATGTGTGTGTGTGTAAAGAGGTTTATTATAAGAAATTGATTCACAGAATTATGGAGACAGGCAAGTCCCAAGACCTGCAGAGTGAGCTGGCAAGCAAGAGCCCAGGAGAGCCAATGGTTTACTTCCAGTGTGAGTCTACAGGCCTAAGGACCAGGGGAGCTGGTGATGCAGCTCCTGTTTGAGGCTGGCAGCCTCAAGGCCCACGAAGAGCTGATGTTTCAGTTCAGGCTTGAAATCAGACAGGAAGAATTCTTCCTTACGTGGGGGAAGGGTAGCCTTTTTGTTCTATTTAGGCCTTCGACTGATTGTACGAGGCCCACCCACATTAGGGAGAGCAATCTGCTTTACTCAGCCTACTGATTTTAATGTTAATTTCATTTAAAAATGCCCAGAATAATATTTGCCTGGATATCTACATCAGTTCTCTTCCACCTCTGGGGCCTAGAGAAGAGTCTTTTGGCTCCGGGTGTAAGGGAGGCCTCTGCCACAGCATGTCCGTTCCCCAAGGGCAGGAGCTGTGGTTCTGCCTCCAGGTCTGGAAGCAGCACAATGAAGAGGAAAGTTACTCTTGTCACCTTCTTACGTATCAGACAGTTCACTTATTTATTATGTTCATCGCCTATCTCCATTCCTAGAATAATAGTTCATGAAGGCAAGGATCTTATTTTGTTCTTCTGTATTCCCAACACCTAGAACAGAAAATGGTACATAATTGATGCTCAATATCTGTTCAGTAATGATTGAATGAGTGGACAAATAAGGCAGGAAGCACCTGCTCCCATCATGCCCTCATACCTCTGCTACCCAGGCTGGAGCTTCTCCACTGGGGTCTGTTTATGGCCTGGAGGGGCCACTGATGCTGACTGACGTGAGGTGGATCCTGGGTGTTTTGGGGTCTGAGGGTTCCTGGGGGACAGTCTAGACTGAAGGAGGTTATTTTGTCCACACATCAAGCCTTGACATTTAGACTGATCTAGATGACATCTGCTGAGAAGGCAATGGCACCCCACTCCAGTACTCTTGCCTGGAAAATCCCATGGACCGATGAGCCTGTGGGCTGCAGTCCATGGGGTCGCTAAGAGTCAGACACGACTGAGTGACTTCACTTTCACTTTTCACTTTCATGCATTGGAGAAGGAAATGGCAACCCACTCCAGTGTTCTTGCCTGGAGAATCCCAGGGATGGGGGAGCCTGGTGGGCTTCTGTCCATGGGGTCGCTAAGAGTCGGACACAACTGAAGCGACTTAGCAGTAGCAGCAGCAGCAGCAGCAGCAGCAGCAGATGACATCTGAGGTTCAGCTCATGCTTTTAGAAAGAGTAGCAGCCGTCCTTGACTTCCAGGGTCTGGGATTGTGTTCAAGGTCAGTCCAGCCAGTGTGCCATGCCCTTGGACAATCATTTTATGTATATATCTCACTTTATATTAAAAAAAATCCCCATGGGTACATTCAGAGATTATGATTGCTTTATTGAAGAGTCCAGGGAACCTATCCATTCATTCATCCAACAAATTCTTATTGAGTGCCTCCGTGTGCTTGTCCCTCAGCGCTACACCTAAGGTTGGTCACAGAGCTCCTAAGTGGCAGAGCAGGGCCTGGACTGGGCAATGTGATGCCAGAGCCCACACTGGCCACTCTGCCCACCTACATCACTGCTGGCACCTGTGGCACCCTGATCCCACAGTAGCTGTCACTTAGATGTGAATGGGTTCATTGAGCTCGCTCTCACCTTCTAGAAAGCAGAGGAGACTCCACAAGGGCTCAGGCTGTGATGGGAAGTGCCCCTGCCAGCCCTGTGACCTAGGTTAGCTGGGAAGAGATTTGATGAGCCCAGGGCCAACCACAATTTCCACTGTGCCCAGATTAGTCAGCAGCTAGAAGCTCCTGAAGGCAGCTGTCTTTCCGGGCAGGAGGTTGAACAGCCCTACTGGCGGGTAGCGGTCTGCAGGGGCCGGGAAGTGTGGTCAGAGGCCTGGCCTTGCCCTCAGGTAAACCCCAGCTGGCCAGGGGCCTGGCTGTGGTCTGGGATTTTCTTTCACAAGAGCCAGCAGACTGGGAGCAGCGCAGTCCTGACCTCAGCACATGACCATCTCAGCAAAGTGAGGCTCTGGCGGCTGCAACAGAAGAGCCTGGGGCTGTGCCCTTTCTTCTGGGCTCCTAGGCTGCCACTGGTGGAGCAGTGGGTCTCCCACCCAAAAGCCACAGAACTGGTCTTCCCACCTTTTCTCTCTGGCATTTCTTGGATCCAGAAGATTAAGATGCAGACTTGAACCAGGCAGCTGGGATGGGACTCTCAGCTCCATTCATCCTGGATAGTGCAACTCTCTATGCCTCAGTTTTTTCATCTGTAAAATGGGGGAGGGGGGTGGTGGCTGTGGAATAAGTGTCTTCTGCAGGAATCACCATGTAAGTGTTAGCTAATACACATTTCTGTTTCAGACAGAAGTTGTCAACACCATGTGTGGCTACAAAACTATCGACAAGGAGGTAATGTCTTTGAAATCTCTTTTCCCCAGAAAGGCTGCTCTTCCTGTTCCATCCCCAGGGTGATTGGAGGGGCTTCCAGGGGTGAGGCTCCTGGCTGTTGAGATCTCCCAACATTCCTGGCTGTGAACAGGAGCCAGGGACTGCCCACTATCTAGACACAGAAGGACTTGGGGAGCCAAGAATCCCCCCCAGGTTGGGAGAAGCTGGCTGCCAGAGTTGACTGAGCAACTAATGTGTAAGTCCACCGTGCCCTTGTCAGTGCCTGCAGTGTGTCCCCATGCCCAGCTGCATTCACCAGCCCACCTCTGCCCTTGGAGCTGCCAGTTTGCAGATACACACTGGCTCCCTCAGCCTGGGACCCAGGAGTCCCCAGCGGAAGAGAGTCTTTGGCTGGTACCTTCGGGGTCAGCTTCCTGGGCATTTCTTCTGGACTTGGAGAGAAGATGGGGTTGTGTTGAGAAGGGAGCTAAAAAATAATGATGACTTGAAATGGCCTCTGAGCAGTGGTTCTCAAATGAGGTCCCCAGACCAGCAGTAACAGCAGCCCCAAGGAGCTTGTTAGAAACGCGCACTCTTGGGGTGGGGCCAGTGGGCGACTCTGACAAACACCTAAGATGCTGAACCACAGACCAGCAGTGCTTCTCCAAACATGGGACCCAATGGCTAGTTTTTATAATAAACACTTGGTAATGGCCTATTTGGGCTTCCCAGATGGCACTGATGGTAAATAACTCGCCTGCCAATTCAGGAGATGCAAGAGATGCGAATTTGATCCCTGAGTCGGGAAGGTCCCCTGGAGGAGGGCATGGCAGCCCACTCCAGTAGTCTTGCCTGGAGAATCCTATGGACAGAGGAGCCTGGCGAGCTACAGTCCGTGGGATCGCAGAGTCAGGCACCACTGAAGTGACTTAGCATACACAATGCCCTATTGTTTTTTGTTATTCCAAAATGACACTCACAGATATGATAACCTACCTACACACCTAATTCCAAAACAAGTGGCATAATGATTTGAGATAAGTGAAAGTAGCTCAGTCATGTCCGACTCTTTGAGACCCCATGCACTTATACAGTGCATGAAATTCTCCAGGTCAGAATCCCTTCTCCAGGGGATCTTCCCAACCCAGGGATCGAACCCAGGTCTCCCACATTGCGGGCAGATTCTTTACTGGCTGAGCCACAAGGGAAGCCCAAGAATACTGGAGTGGGTAGCCTATCCCTTCTCCAGTGGATCTTCCCAACCCAGGAATGGAACTGGGGTATCCTGCATTGCAGGTGGATTCTTTACCAACTAGCTATGAGGGAAGCCCCTGATTTGAGATAAAGGGAGAAATAAGATAAAATGATTGATAAGTATATACATGCTTAGGTGCTAGATAGAAACAGCTGCTGCTGCTGCTAAGTCGCTTCAGTCGTGTCCAACTCTGTGCAACCCCATAGACGGCAGCCCACGAGGCTCCCCTGTCCCTGGGACTCTCCAGGCAAGAACACTGGAGTGGGTTGCCATTTCCTTCTCCAATGCATGAAAGTGAAAAGTGAAAGTGAAGTTGCTCAGTCGTGTCTGACTCTTAGCGACCCCATGGACTGCAGCCTACCAGGCTCCTCCGTCCATGGGATCTTCCAGGCAAGAGTACTGGAGTGGGTGTCATTGCCTTCTCCAAGACAGTAACAGCAGAAGACAGCAAAGTTGATCAGGTGTTTGCACTGCCAGGGGCTTCTGTTGCCTAGGAGGGGTGCTGTGTGGGCAACTTGCATAGCATGGGCATATTTTTTTGCCATGGACATGGTTTTTTACATGGTGAACAATTCTTGGATAAAGTTCCAAGCAAAATCGAGTATAATTATCCCTTAGTTTACCTATTTCTCTTTTCTGTACAATTCAATGTATAGTAAAGCCAAGCAGAAAACACTGGTTTTTATGTCCCTGGAGTTAGGCTTTGGGCTCAGATAGCGGGGGACATCTAAGAGGTAGGTAGTCTGGGTGGCTGTGGCTGTCCTTGAGAAGGATTGCCCTGAGCTCTGTAGTCCTTCAGCCCCCACCCCTATCTCTGTGACAAGCATAAGTGCCACCACAATGCCAGCGGGCTCTCTAGGGAACAGTACTGCCTGTTGAAGGGCTTCCGCTTTCCCGGTAGCTCAGCTGGTAAAGAATTCACCCGCAATGCGGGAGACCTGGGTTTGATCCCTAGGTTGGGAAGATCCCTTGGAAAAGGGGATGGCTACCCACTCCAGTATTGTGGCCTGGAGAATCCCATGGACAGGAGCTTGGCAGTCCAGGGGGTTGCAAAGAGTCGGACACGACTGAGCAACTTTCACTTCCTGTTGAGATCCTGTGGTTTAGAGTCAACTTCTCAGGTTGCCTATGAGAAACTGAGGCCCAGAGAGGCGGAGGGACTCACCTGGGCCTGGGATGAGTGGCAGAGCCGGGACTGGGGTTGCCAGGCGGGCACTCAGCCAGGCTCCTCCCCGCAGCGCCTCAGCGTGCAGAACGTCATCTACGTGCGGGGCTGCACCAACGCCGTGCTCATCTGGTTCATGGACAACTACACCATCATGGCGGGCCTCCTGCTGGGCATCCTGCTCCCCCAGGTGGGCTGGTCCCTCCTCCACCAGGGAGGGCCCAGGGGTGGGGTGGGCAGGCTGTGGGCCGGGGTGATGTGTGGCTTGGTGATTAGAGTGCAGAGGAGGGACAAAACTGGGGTGAAGGGTGCTCGGCTATGCTGGGCTCAGACGGCGAGGGCTGGGGGGCTGGAAAGAGAGGGCGAATGGCCCGGATAGTGAGTGACACCCACCGCGCCCCTTCTCCTCAGTTCCTGGGAGTGATGCTGACATTCCTGTACATCACCCGGGTGGAGGACATCATCGCGGAGCACTCTGTCACCGACGGGCTCCTGGGGCCCGGCACCAAGGCCGGCGTGGAGGCGGCAGGCACGGGGTGCTGCATGTGTTACCCCATTTAGGGCCGTGGCCTGGGCATCGGCTCCGGAAGGACCGTGACGGGACCGCTTTGCTGAGGCCACGTCAGGGGCGGGAGGGGGTCTGGACAGGCCTGCGGCTCCTCTCAGCATACTCAGCACTGACCAAAGCCCCGGCTGTGTTTGCTCAGGGCTCCCAGACTACTGCATGTCTGGAGGCAGAGCCACCCCCCAGCTGCGGGACTCTGTGCCTGCCCACCCTGCTGGGCATGGGGAACCGGCGCCCCTTCTCCAGGCTCCAGCCGCTGGGAAGGGGGAGCTCAGTGCTGGGCTTCAGACCCACCTCATTTCTGGTAGTGCCTTGGCCTTGGGGTTTGAGCCTTTGAAGGCAGTTTTGTACTGACTTGTAATCGGGTAGCGAGGAGACACACGTGCCCCGTGGTGAAGGAGGGGAGGGGTGTAGTCCCCTGCCCCCCGTCCTTCGGCCTCACTCCTGAGGCCAGGGTGGGCCTATTTCTCAGCCTCCCAGGTGCCTTGAGCCCTCCCCAGGGCTGCTGCTTTGCTGACCTGTTTTTTTACATGATTTTTGTAACATTCATTTTGTACACAGTTAATAGGACTTTCCGACTAATCAAAGCTGGATGTTACCCGCCCCTTACAGTCTTCCCTCTCCAAGCCAGTACATTAATCAGACAATAAAGATGTGATTTTTTTCCCTGGTGTTTCATTTGTGCTGTTTAGGTCAAGGGTGGGTGAAGAAAACCTCAGGTTAGGCTTGGAAGTCCCTCATTGGTGCAGAGATTGAAGGGGGGTCATCCTGGAACCAAGATTTGGGACAGTGCAAGACACTAAGGCTGGGAGGAGGGAAGATCACCGAGGCCGCCTGCTCCCTGCTTGGAAACACCTCCCCCATCCTTTGGTGTTGCTGCTTCAGGAAATGGCTTTTCCCAGCTGTGCTTGTGGGCAGGGCATGGAGCCTCTCTTGCCTGTCATTCCTGCTAAGAATTCACTGTGGGACCTCTGGGAAAGAGACAGTGATGACAACCTGTTTTACAAACTGGGAAACTGAGGCCAAGCCACCACGGCATGAGTCTCCACTTCCAGGAAGTGAACAGATTGGAACTAGGAAAGTCAGGCGTCCAGGAGGGAGCAGTGCCCACAAATCCGCCTGTGGCCATTGGGCTATAGAACTAAAATGATTCTCCTGCTGTAAACAGCCCATTGTTCCCAGGGCCTGGGGTGGGGCTGGACATTGCTCACCATTAGCAAAGGGTGGTGGGTGCTCGTCGCCCCCTGCTGGAGATGGCAAGACCTGCATGGATCAGCCCTCCCAAGCCTTCCCTGCCCCAAGACCTGGGTTCTAGATTTGCTCTGAGGTTCTTAGCAGCCAGAGCAATAGAAATAAACAGCATGAGCCCCAAACCTGAAGAAATCAGTTTAAGAATGTTAAGGGAACTGCCCATCACACCCAGCATTTACATAGTGGCCATATGTACAAGCCTGCATTGTCTGACATGTGGGAAAGGGCGACTGCTGCTGCTGCTAAGTCGCTTCAGTCGTGTCCGACTCTGTGCGACCCCATAGGCGGCAGCCCACCAGGCTCCCCTGTCCCTGGGATTCTCCAGGCAAGAACACTGGAGTGGGTTACCATTTCCTTCTCCAGTGCATGAAAGTGAAAAGTGAAAGTGAAATCTCTCAGTCGTGTCCAACTCTTGGCGACCCCATGGACTGCAGCCTACCAGGCTCCTCTGTCCATGAGATTTTCCAGGAGGGCTATTTTTTAAAAGGATAGAATAATAACAAGCACATCAGTGAGCACACTCTGTCTCAGAAACTTGTCTAAACACAGATATCAACTCCTTTCACCCTTAACCGCTGTATGTGGTAATTCTTGTTATCTCCATTTTATTGATGGAGAAACTGAGGCAAGTTGTGGTTAAGTAACTTGCCCAAGGCACACGCTGGTAAGTGCAAAGCTCTGCCGTAAGTCTGGGTGGAATCTCTCTTGCCCTTAGCCCCTCTGTTCCACTGCCTCCGTTGCCTCGTGTGGACATATGGTACTAAGCATGACAAACCCGTGGTAGCTGCTACTCCAGCTGTCTCCAGCGGTTGGTGATTGCAGCCACCTGCCTGGTCCCCATTGTGATCCCTGCACACGAGACCAGGTCAAGCTCTGTGGCTGGTGGCCTCATGGCTGCTCTCCAAGGATTCTCTCTGTGCTCAGAGGGGGTGGCAGCTGCCTCAGGAACAGCAAGATGACAGAGCCACTGAGAAGGCTGGGACAGCAGAGTCTGCTTATCCAAAGTCACGTTGCCCTGGTACTTGTAAGCTTCTGGTTACCCTGACCTCCCTCTTTTCACCACTGCTTACCAACACCCCCAGCTCCCACTGTTGCTGCTGTGGATCACAGATCACAGATTGGTGTCCACAGGTGGCTGAGCTGCTGTGGACACTTAGCTCTTCTTTTTCTTCCAAACCTCAGCCACTCACGTCTCCAGAAAGCAAACAGAAGCCACAGAGAGGACTTTTTCAGTCCTGTCGTTGGGGTGCCCCTGATTTGCACCTTTTGTGCTTCCAAAGCAGTTACATCATCCTGACCTCTCATCACACAAGGATGGAAGAATGACCTTCAGAATGAGTCCTTTTCCCTCACCATGGCACACAGACAAAATGACGATCTTAATGCAGCCTGCAGTATCCGTGAAGCTGGGGGAGATCTGTAGGCTTTGATTTTGGACTTCTTTTGTTGTAATATATTTATAAGAAAAAACAGTAAAATGCATTAAGGAAGATTGGCTTTGTATAAAAACTGCAAATACAGTATTCTCCAAACTTATTTTTAACAGTGTATTGAGGTATATTCAACCTAAAATAAACCACACATATTTCAAGTGACAAATATATCACTAATGAAACCATCACCACAGTCAAGATCATGGACAAACCTATCATGCTGAAAAATCTCCTCTTGCCCGTTGGGGATGCTTCCTTCTCACCACCCTCTCCCTGTCCCATCTCCAGGTGACCTTGGATCAACTTTCTGTCTTTATACACTATTTTATATTTTCCAAAATCTTATATAATGGATTCATACAGCATAGACTCTTCTTTTTGTCTGCATTTATTTTTGCTCAGCGTAATTATTTTGAGCTTTATCCATTTCATGGCATAAATCGGTAGTCCATCCCTTTATATTGCTGAGTAGTATCCCTTTGTGTGGATATGCCACAGCTTATCCATTCGTCTATTGATGGACATTGGTATTGTTTCCAGTTTTTGGCTGTTGTTAATACAAATAAAAGCTGCTATAACCACTCGTGTACCTGTCTTCATACACACTTTCATTTCCCTTGGGTAAATATCTCAGAGGGGAAAAGCTAGATCATATGCTAAGTGTATGTGTAGGTTTATAGGAAACTGCCAAAATATTTTCCAAAGTGATTGCTTGATTTTATATCCCCACCACAGTGTAGAGTCCCAGTTCCTTTACCTCCTTGCCAGTATTTGGTATGGCCAGTCTTTTAAATTTTGGTCATTCTAATGGGTGTGTGATGGTAAATCATTGTGGTCTTATTTTGCATTTCCTTTTTTGTCTATATATATATATATCTATAAATTGAAGCATAGTTGGTTTACAATATTGTGTTAGTTTCAGGTATACAGCACAGTTACACATATATAACTGATAACATAGTATACTATAAATACATTGCTTTTCAGAGTCTTTCCCCTTACAGGCTATTACAAAACTTACTGGGTAGAGTTTCCTGTGCTATCCAGTAGATCCTTGTTGATTAGATGCTTTGTATATGGTAGTGTATGTATGTTAATCCCAGCCTCCTAATTTATCCTCCCTTCCCCCTACCCCCCATCTTTGAGAAGATGACTCCTTCTTTAGGTGACTTCTCTCCAGACAGAGTGTCAATTAAGTAACAGCTGCCTCTTTTTCATGTTTGTTACTCACCAGCTCTGTGCTCATCTCTTCACCTGTAGTAATGGTGTATAATAACCATGCTATGGAAAAGGGGATTGGGACAAGAAGGGTTGAGGAACATGTCTGGGGTCCCCCATCTAGTAAGTGGTACTGCCGGGATTTGAAAACGTGTGAGCCTGGCATTGGAAATCCTACCTACCATTCTGGCCTCATCCCTGAACCTTGCTGCCATAAGCAGGTCCCTGAACTCACCCAGTTCATTCTTAACTCACATGGTTCTACTTATTGTCTCACCAGAAAGATCCAGCTCTCAACTCTTCCATATTCCCTCTCCCCATTTTCTTAGTGTCTCACTTCAATTCTGTGTGTTCAGTTCAGTTCATTCACTCAGACGTGTCCGACTGTGACCCCATGACTGCAACATGCCAGGCTTCCCTGTCCATCAACTCCCGAAGCTTACTCAAACTCATGTCCATAGAGTCGGTGATGCCATACAACTATCTCATCCTCTGTTGTCCACTTCTCCTCCTGCCCTCAATCTTCCCCGGCATCAGGGTCTTTTCCAGTGAGTCAGTTCTTCACATCAGGTGGCCAAAGTATTGGAGTTTCAGCTTCAGCATCAGTCCTTCCAATGAATATTCAGGACTGATTTCCTTTAGAATGGACTGGTTGGATCTCCTTGTAGTCTGAGGGACTCTCAAGAGTCTTCTCCAATACCACAGTTCAAAAGCATCAGTTCTTTGGCGCTCAGCTTTCTTTACAGTCTAACTCTCACATCCATACATGACCACTGGAAAAACCATAACTTTAACTAGACGGACCTTTGTTGGCAAAGTAGTGTCTCTGCTTTTTTAATATGCTGTCGAGGTTGGTCATAGCTTTTCTTCCAAGGAGCAAGCCTCTTTTAATTTCATGGCTGCAGTCACCATCTGCAGTGATTTTGGAGCCCAAGAAAATAAAGTCTGTGACTGTTTGCATTGTTTCCCCATCTATTTGCCATGAAGTGATGGGACCAGATGCCATGTGTGTGGAAAGACTTATTTTTATGGTTACCTGTTTTGCAGATGGAGAAAACTGAGGCCAGGCTAGTAAATTGTATACCAAGTGGCTTCACCAGGAACCCCAGAACCTGGCTCCTTCCATGCCCCTGCCCTGCCTACCACCCCCCTGGGAGAGAGCCCAGGAAGGCAGAAAGCACGTCTCCTGGCAGGCCGCATGTTGCCACTAGGTGGCGCTGCAGGCCCGCCTCTGAGCCCAGCACGCAAACCCCACTGCTCTCGGTCCACACCCCCGAGAGTCGCACCGGCGCTGTGGCGGTTGCTGGAGTGTGCCCTTCAGACCCTCAGGGAGCCGGCCAAAAGGTGAGCGAGTGTAACACGCTGGTATCTGCGTATAGTGGTTGTTGTTCAGTCGCTCGGTCGTGTCCGACTCTGCGACCCCATGGACTGCATCACTCCAGGCTTCCCAAGTCCTTCACTATCTCCTGGAGCTTGCTCAAACTCACGTCCGTTGAGTCGGTGATGCCATCCAACCATTTCATCCTCTGTCGCCTCCTTCTCCTCCTGCCCGCAATCTTTCCCAGCATCAGGATCTTTTCCAGTGAGTTGGCTCTGTGCAGCAGGTGGCCCAAGTATTGCAGCTTCAGCGTCAGCATCAATCTTCCAATGAATATTCAGAGTTAATTTGCTTTACGATTGACTGGTTTGATCTCCTTGCTGCCCAAGGGGCTCTCAATAAATAATCGTTAACTGAGAAACGGAGGCCGGATACTAACGAGGTTTCTATTACTGACGGTCCTTTGGACACTATGTGCATGTGTGTATGGGCGGGGTGTACACCGTGCTGAGCACATCCTCTTTAGTCGCTGCAGCAGGGAGGCAGGCTCCTTATTCCCGTTTTGCAGGTGAGGAAACTGGGGCTGAGTCAGTTAGTGGTGATAGAGGGAAGAACCAGGATTTGAAACACTGCCTGCATCCTCTCAGGATCGCCTGTTGGTCCAGTGCTGTCTCCTCGTCCACCTCAACCGGGACCCCAGGTGAAGTCCCACTACCTCGCTCCACCAGCACAGCCTCGGGCCCCTAGCATGGTATGACCACCAGAGGGAGGCCTCGGCCTTTAGGCGGCTGCAGAAGGGCCTCAGGTAAGGCACTGGGAGGCTGGCGGGCACCTATATGCCAGAGAGAGGCAGCAGGACTCTGGAGGGCAGTTTCTGTCTGTGCACGGATGATAATTGCTCCTGCCCAGGTGAAGGGGAGGCCACACACGCCAAGTTGCTGCTCTGCGAGGGCTCTGCAGCTAACCCTGCCCCAAGCCCTTGCCCCTGGCCCTGAGCAGGCACACTGACAAGCAGCAGTCTTAACTGGCCGCCGCATGTTTTATCTGTTTACCTGATTGGTTTTGCTGTTACCAGTCTCTCCCACTGACAGGGAGGGTTTTGCCTGCATCGTACCAGCGCTTAGATCAAGGTGCCTGGTGCATGGTGGCTTCTCAGAGAGCAGGTGTTGGCCAAGGGATCATAAGTGACCTGGAGCTTGGGGCACCTGTGCTCGGCGGGGCCCCTCGGACTCAGTGGACACCACCCCCCTACTTGTGAACTCCAGAGGGCCAGGCTTGGTGCATTGCACTGTGGTACAGGTTGTTGGGCTGGTCACATCTTTGTCCCTCTCAGGGCTTCTCTCTCCTCCTCTCTGGCTAAGTTGCTAAGTCGCTTCAGTCATGTCCGACTCTGTGTGACCCCATAGATGGCAGCCCACCAGGATCCCCAGTCCCTGGGATTCTCCAGGCAAGAACACTGGAGTGGGTTGCCATCTCCTTCTCCAGTGCATGAGAGTGAAATGTGAAAGTGAAGTCGCTCAGTCGTGTCCGACTCAGCGACCCCATGGACTGCAGCCCACCAGGCTCCTCCGTCCATGGGATTTTCCAGGCAAGAGTACTGGAGTGGGGTGCCATTACCTTCATCTAAAGGTTTTCAGGTGTGGTGGCTCAGGGGGTGGCTATGCCAGAGGTAAGGATGACCTTTCATGCCACCTGTCACTGGTCATAGCTTGCCACCTCCTCCCTCTTCCTGCCCCCGTATCCTTTCCTCTATCTATCGAAGTGGCCATGCTATGGCTTCCCCTCCCCCTTCCAATATCCAGTGAAAACCCCCGTGCAAATAGAAACATGTCTGCATAAATTTAAGAAACTAAGCCTGTGCTTGAGGCAGATTTTGTAGCAACTTCTAGCAAGGGCCCAGACTGAGACACCATTAGCCAAGAGCTGGTAGGGCTTGGCCTCCTGGATGGAGTATTTATGATTTGGCCTCAGCTGTCCTTCTGATGCTGATGGGTAATGCTGGGGAGCCTTTAGCAGTGGAGATTTCTTCAAAATCATTTGGACCCTGCTGGCAGCCATGGTGAGTCTCAGAAACCAACTCCATTGAGAAGAGCCATCCACAGGCTCCTGTACCATGTTGCCTGGAGAACTAGAACTGGGTCTCACATCCAGAAGGGGAAACAGCCCATGGAGAATATTGGCCAGAAGATCCCCTGGAGAAGGGTATGGCAACCCACTCCAGTATTCTTGCCTGGAGAATTCCATGGACAGAGCAGCCTGGCGGGTCCATGGGGTCACAAAGAGTCAGACATGACAGAGTGATCACTTTCTTCAGTGTCAACGTTGAGCATCCTTTCATGTGCTTGTTGGCTATCTGTGTATCTTTGAAGAAATGTCTGTTTATATCTTCTGCCCATTTCTGATTGGATTGTTTGTGTTTTTTTGACCTTGAGTTGTATGAGTTGTTCATATAGTTTGGATATTAACCCCTTCTTGGTTGCATCATTTGCAAATACTTTCTGCCATTCTATAGGTTGTCTTTTCTTTTTGTTGCTGGCTTACTAAGCTGTGCAAAAGCTTTTAAATTTGATTAGGTCCCATTTGTTTGTTTTTGCTTTTATTTCTTTTGCCTTAGGAGACTGATCTAAGAAAATATTGCTAGGAATTATATCTGACAATGTTTCGCCTGTGTTCTCTTCTGGGAGTTTTATGATGTCATGTTTTATATTTAGGTGTTTAAACTATTTTGAGTTCATTTTTCTGTCTGGTGTGGAGGATATTCTTTTGCATGTGGATATCCAGTTTTCCCAAAGTATACTGTTGAAAAGATTGTCCTTTCCTTACTGAATAGCCTTGCATCCTTATGGAAAACCTATTGACCATATATGACAGGGTTTTTTTCCAGGCTCTCTACTTTCTTTGCTTGGTTTGTACACCTGTCCTTCTGCTGCTACTACACTGTTTTGGTTATGGTAGCTTTGCAGTAAGCTTTGAAGTCAAGAAGTGTGGGTCCTTCAACACTGTTCTTTTTCAAGATTGTACAGGCTATGTAGGGTCACTTTTCAGTGCTTTTTAACTTTTCAAAAGAGAAAGCACAGGACTGATGGGTAAACTCAGAATTTACTCTGTACTAGGCAAAAATTTAAGAAGGAAACCCAGAGTCTGGTGGATGTTTTAAGTACAAGACATAAATACAAATTTCTAAAAATATAAGCAGAAAATAATGGTTATCTACAAATTAACAAAATCAGGGAGACTTTACTTGATGGTTGAGTATTAGGAGATTTAGTTGTATTGTGTCAATAGGTCAAGTCTGATACCCATTTCTAGAAGAAAAACTTCCTTCTTATGAAGAACATAAAATAGTTGTAAACTTTTGCCAAATCACACAGCAGCAAAAACTTCTAAAATTACAAACAAAACTTAAAAATAAAGAACTAAAAAAAAAAAAAAACCCTCACAATCCTGTGGGTAATCTAAACAGAAAGCTTTTGGAATCTGACAATTCAGTAAACAAAAAAAGGCAAGGGAATGAAGAATTTGAATAATTACAATAATAAGATCATATATAGATGTATCTTATATATGTAAATGCATCTTATATGTACATATATATGCATTTCACATTATTTTGTGAAACTTATATAAAACTATATTGCTGCTGCTGCTGCTGCTGCTTCTAAGTCGCTTCAGTCGTGTCTGACTCTGTGAAACCCCATAGACGGCAGCCCACCAGGCTCCCCCGTCCCTGGGATTCTCCAGGCAAGAACACTGGAGTGGGTTGCCATTTCCTCTTCCAATGCATGAAAGTGAAAAGTGAAAGTGAAGTCACTCAGTCGTGTCCGACTCTTAGTGACCCCATGGACTGCAGCCTACCAGGCTCCTCCGTCCATGGGATTTTCCAGGCAAGAGTCGTGGAGTGGGTTGTCATTGCCTTCTCCGAAAACTATATTAAAAACTAACAAAAGTTTATTGTTCACTTTATCAAAAAACAACCTTAATAAGTTTCAAAAAGTAGAGGTTTCTTTAGGCCATATTCACTTAATTCATTGGAATGATAGCTGACTGGAGAAAAGATTACTTTAAAAAGAGTGTAACTAATTTAAAAAAAAAATAAATACTTTAAAACTAACCCCTCAAAGAGTAAATCAAACTGGAAATTTAAAATTAATAATACAAGGGGAACAAATTATATAAGACTTACCAGATACATTTAAGACTCTTCACAAGAGAAAACATATATTGTTGGCAATTTGATCTCTGGTTCCTCTGTCTTTTCTAAATCCAGCTTGAACATCTGGAAGTTTTTAGTTCACTTACTCTTGAATTAAGATAGAGAACAATAAAGGAAATAAAATAGAAAGGACAGCATAGGGAATTTTTAAAAAGTAAAAAGTTGAAATAAATACATAGAAAAAATTATAAAAATATTAACAAAAATCTATTTTAACTTTTATAAAAGAGTTAACCTCTGACAAGCCTTATTAAGATTGGGAGACTAGATGAGAAGAAGTTGAAATCTACAGCATTAAGAACAAGAGATATGATACGACCACAAATATGAAAAGAGATTAAAAGAATTATAAATGAATATGGTATGCAACTGTAGAGAGAGAGTTCCAGAAAAACATCTACTTCTGTTTGATTGACTCTGCCAAAGTCTTTGACTGTGTGGATCACAACAAACTGTGGAAAATTCTTAGATGGGAATACCAGACCACCTGACCTGCCTCCTAAGAAATCTGTATGCAGGTCAAGGAGCAACAGTTAGAACTGGACATGGAACAACAGACTGGTTCCAAATTTGGAAAAGAGTATGTCAAGGCCGTATATTGTCACCCTGCTGATTTAACTTATATGCAGAGTACATCATGAGACATGCTAGACTGAATGAAGCGCAAGCTGGAATCAAGATTGCTGGGAGAAATATCAATAATCTCAGATATGCAGATGACACCACACTCACGGCAGAAAGCAAAGAAAAACTAAAGAGCCTCTTGATGAAAGTGAAAGAGGAGAGTGAAAAAATTGGCTCAAAATTCAACATTCAGAAAACTAAGATCATGGCATCTGGTCCTATCACTTCATGGCAAATAGATGGGGAAACAATGGAAACAGTCATAGACTTTATTTTTTAGGGCTCCCAAATCACTGCAGATGGTGACTGCAGCCATGAAATTAAAAGATGCTTGCTCCTTGGAAGAAAAGTTATGACCAACCTAGACAGCATGTTAAAAAGCAGAGACATTACTTTGCCAACAAAGGTCCATCTAGTCAAAGCTATGGTTTTTCCAGTGGTCATGTATGGATGTGAGAGTTGGACCATAAAGAAAGCTGAGCACCAAAGAACTTTTGAACTGTGGTGTTGGAGAAGACTCTTGAGAGTCCCTTGGACTGCAAGGAGATCCAGCCAGTTCATCCTAAAGGAAATCAGCCCTGAATATTCATTGGAAGGACTGATGCTGAAGCTGAAACTCCAAAACTTTGGCCACCTGATGTGAAGAACTGACTCATTGGAAAAGACCCTGATGCTGGGAAAGATTGAAGGCAGGAGGACAGAGGATGAGATAGTTGCATGGCATCACTGACTCTATGGACATGAGTTTGAGTAAGCTTCGGGAGTTGGTGATGGACAGGGAAGCCTGGTGTGCTGCAGTCCATGGGGTCACAAAGAGTTGGACGTGACTGAGTGACTGAACTGAATTGAATAGCAATACATTTAAAGAACAAGAGAAATGAATGAATTTTCAGAAGAGTATAAATTACCAATACTCATTCAAAAAGAAAAGAAAACTTGGCTAGATCCATAACAATATGCAAGATTAAAGTGTGATTAAAAGTCTATGAAATTAAAAGACACTCCTTGGAGTCAGGACATGGAAACAACCTAGATGTCCATCAGCAGATGAATGGATAAGAAAGCTGTGGTACATATACACAATGGAGTATTACTCAGCCGTTAAAAAGAATTCATTTGAATCAGTTCTGATGAGATGGATGAAACTGGAGCCGATTATACAGAGTGAAGTAAGCCAGAAAGAAAAACACCAATACAGTATACTAACACATATATATGGAATTTAGGAAGATGGCAATGACGACCCTGTATGCAAGACAGGGAAAGAGACACAGATGTGTATAACGGACTTTTGGACTCAGAGGGAGAGGGAGAGGGTGGGATGATTTGGGAGAATGACATTCTAACATGTATACTATCATGTGAATTGAATCGCCAGTCTATGTCTGACGCAGGATGCAGCATGCTTGGGGCTGGTGCATGGGGATGACCCAGAAAGATGTTATGGGGAGGGAGGTGGGAGGGAGGTTCATGTTTGGGAACGCATGTAAGAATTAAAGATTTTAAAATTAAAAAAAAAAAAAAAATAAAAGACACTCCTTGGAAGGAAAGCTGTGACAAACCTAGACGGTATTAAAAAGCAGAGATATCACTTTGCAGACAGAGGTCTGTATAGCCAAAACTATGGTTTTTGCAGTGCTCATGTACAGTTGTGAGAGCTGGGCCATAAAGAAGGCTGAGCGTCGAAGAATTGATGCTTTCGAATTGTGGTGCTGGAGAAGACTCTTGTGAGTCCCTTGGACTACAAGGATATCAAACCAGTTATTCCTAAAGGAATCAGTCCTGGTTATTCATTGGAAGGACTAATGCTGAAACTGAAGTTTCAATACTTTGGCCACTGATGCAAAGAGCGGACTCATTGGAAAAGACTCTGATGCTGGAAAAGATTTAAGACAAAATGAGAACAGGGTGGCAGAGGATAAGATGGTTAGATAACATCACCAACTCAATGGACCTGGATCTGAACAAACTCCAGGAGACAGTGAAAGATGGGGAGCCTGGCACGCTGCAGTCCGTGGGGTCACAGAGTCAGACATGACTTAGCAACTAAACAACAGGAACTACAGAAAGTCTATGACTTAGTACAACTCAGTAATAAAAGACAAATAACACAATTTTAAAACAGCAGATTCTGAACAGACATTTCTCCAAGGATGGTATGTAAATAGCCAGCAAGCTTATGAAAAGATGCTCAATGTCATTAGTCATCAGGGAAATACGAATCAAACTGCAGTGAGAGGACACCTTCATACCCACTAGGATGGCTAGAATCAAAAAGTCAGATAATATTAAAAACAAATGTTGGTGAGGGTATGGAGAAATTGGAACTCTTATTCACCGCTGTGTGTTTGTGCACTAAGTCGCTTCAGTTGTATCCGACTCTTTGTGACCCCAAGGACTGTAGCCCACCAGGCTCCTCTGTCCATGGGATTTCCCAGGTAAGAGTACTGGAGTGGATTGCCATTTCCTTATCCAGGGATCTTCCCATCCAGGGACTGAACCCATGTCTTTTACATCTCCTGCACTGACAGGCAGGTTCTTTACCAAAGTGCCACCTGGGAAACCCAGAGTTACCATATGACCCAGTAATTCTACTCCTAAGTATATACCCAAAAGAAATGAAACGCAAACACTTGTATATGAAAATTTTTATGACTGCATTGTTCATAATAGCCAACAGGTAGAAATAACCCAAATGTCCATTGATAGATGAATAGATAAAACATATTATATCCATATAATAGAATGCTATTTAGCCATAAAAAGTAATAAATTCTGATACATGCTACAACATGGATAAACTTTTAAAACATGTTGGATGAAAGAAGCCAGTCCCAGGAGATCATACAATTACGTGGTTTGATTAATATGGGATGTCTAGAATAGGAAGATCTACAGAGACAGAAAGTAGTTAAGGGGTGGCCGAGGATTAGGGGTAGTGGTACTTGAGTTAGGGGTGATAGCTGAAGAGTATGGGGTTTCTTTTGAGGTGTCAAAATGTTTTAAA
Source organism: Ovis aries (assembly GCF_016772045.2). Classification (NCBI taxonomy): domain Eukaryota; kingdom Metazoa; phylum Chordata; class Mammalia; order Artiodactyla; family Bovidae; genus Ovis; species Ovis aries. The sequence goes on from NC_056078.1 coordinate 25,078,064, forward strand.
GTGACTGTGATCATGGTTGCAGTTCTGTAAATATACCAAAACCCACTGAATCATGTACTTTAAATGGATGACTCATATGCTAATGAATTAGATCTCAATAAAACTGTTAAAAAACTATGACTTACAAGTGTATCAGGTCTAGATGATTTAACATTGATTTTAGGATTAAGAAGGCATTACCAGCTTAACTTCCCTCCTTTAATCTTAGGGGCTTAACACAGCAGAAGTTTGTCTTTTGCTCACATAGAGACCAGGTAGGTGGTCCTGGTTGTTTGGCTGTTTCCCAACGGCAATTCAGGAATCCCTGTTTCTTCTGTCCTGTGTCTCCACCATCTTTAATGGATAGCTACTGGGATCATTGCAAAAGAAGACAGTGCAAGGAGGATGGAAAATTGGAGGGTTTTTTGCCCCAGAAATGGAAGGGGTCTGCTTTTGCCCCATTCCATTAGCACAAATTTAGTCTCTTGGTACCCTAACAGTTCTGCCAAGAGAATGCACTGGTCATAGCAAACACCCTCTTCCAACAACACAAGAGAAGACCCTACACATGGACATCACCAGATGGTCGACACCAAAATCAGATCGATTATATTCTTTGCAGCCAAAGATGGAGAAGCTCTATACTGTCAGCAAAAACAAGACTGGGAGCTGACTATGGCTCGGATCATGAACTCCTTATTGCCAAATTCAGACTGAAATTGAAGACAGTGGAGAAAACCATGAGACCATTCGGGTGTGACCTATATCAAATCCCTTATAACTATACAGTGGAAGTGAGAAATAGATTTAAGGGCCTAGATCTGATAGATAGAGTGCCTGATGAACTATGGATGGAAGTTCGTGACATTGTACAGGAGACAGGGATCAAGACCATCCCCAAGAAAAAGAAATGCAAAAAGCAAAATGGCTGTCTGAGGAGGCCTTACAAACAGCTGTGAAAAGAAGGGAAGTGAAAAGCAAAGGAAAAAAGGAAAGCTATTCCCATTTGAATGCAGAGTTCCAAAGAATAGCAAGGAGAGATAAGAAAGCCTTCCTCAGCAATCAATGCAAAGAAATAGAGGAAAACAATAGAATGGGAAAGACTAGAGATCTCTTCAAGAAAATTAGAGATACCAAGGGAACATTTCATGCAAAGTTGGGCTCACTAAAGGACAGAAATGGTATGGACCTAACAGAGGCAGAAGATATTAAGAAGAGGTAGAAAGAATACACGGAAGAACTACACAAAAAAGATCTTCACAACCCAGATAATCACGATGGTGTGATCACTCACCTAGAGCCAGACATCCTGGAATGTGAAGTCAAGTGGGCCTTAGGAAGCATCACTACAAACAAAGCTAGTGGAAGTGACGAAATTCCAGTTGAGCTATTTCAAATCCTGAAAGATGATGCTGTGAAAGTACTGCATTCAATATGCCAGCAAATTTGGAAAACTCAGTGGTGGCCACAAGACTAGAAAAGGTCAGTTTTCATTCCAATCCCAAAGAAAGGCAATGCCAAAGAATACTCAAACTACCGCGCAATTGCACTCATTTCACACGCTAGTAAAGTAATGCTCAAAATTCTCCAAGCCAGGCTTCAGCAATATGTGAACTGTGAACTTCCAGATGTTCAAGCTGGTTTTAGAAAAGGCAGAGGAACCAGAGATCAAACTGCCAACATCTGCTGGATCATGGAAAAAGCAAGAGAGTTCCAGAAAAACATCTATTTCTGCTTTATTGACTATGCCAAAGCCTTTGACTGTGTGGATCACAATCAACTGTGGAAAATTATGAAAGAGATGGGAATACCAGAGCACCTGACCTGCCTCTTGAGAAACCTATATGCAGGTCAGGAAGCAACAGTTAGAACCGGACATGGAACAACAGACTGGTTCCAAATAGGAAAAGGAGTATGTCAGGTTGTATAATGTCACCTTGCTTATTTTACTTATATGCAGAGTACATCATGAGAAACGCTGGGCTGGAGGAAGCACAAGTTGGAATCAAGATTGTCAGGAGAAATATCAATAACCTCAAATATGCAGATGACACCACCCTTATGGCAGAAAGTAAAGAGGGAGTAAAAAGCCTCTTGAGGAAAGTGAAAGAGGAGAGTGAAAAAGTTGGCTTAAAGCTGAACATTCAGAAAACTAAGATCATGGCATCTGGTCCCATCACTTCATGGGAAATAGATGGGGAAACAGTGGAAACAGTGTCAGACTTTATTTTTGGAGGCTCCAAAATCACTGCAGATGGTGATTGCAGCCATGAAATTAAAAGACGCTTACTCCTTGGAGGGAAAGTTATGACCAACCTAGATAGCATGTTAAAAAGCAGGGACATTACTTTGCCAACAAACGTCTGTCTAGTCAAGGCTATGGTTTTTCCAGTGGTCATGTATGGATGTGAGAGTTGGACTATAAAGAAAGCTGAGCACCGAAGAATTGATGCTTTTGAACTGTGGTGTTGGAGAAGACTCTTGAGAGTCCCTTGGACGGCAAGGAGATCCAACCAGTCCATCCTAAAGGAGATCAGTCCTGGGTGTTCATTGGAAGGAGTGATGCTAAAGCTGAAACTTTTAGTGGCCCTTCTGATAGGCAAAGGGCTAACAGAGGAACAGAAGGTCTGTTTCGAAGCTGTAGTGTGGTTTTGGCCACAGACTATGCAGACAGACTGCCCGGGTGAGAATCCCAAGCCCCTCACTTACCAGCAGTGGTGACCTTGGGCAGGTCCTGCAGCTCGTCTCTGCCCTGGGGGAAGTGACAGTACCTCAGTCACAGGAGGGGGAGGTTCCATGCAGGGCAAGTGCCCACGCAGAGGGCCAGGACAGCGGGGCCCACAGGAGGCACTCAGTCATGTCAGCCGTCATCATCTTTACGGTGATGCGGATGGTGCCACTAGAGAAGCTCCATGGGCAGCTGGCAGGAAAGGAGCTCCGCTTCTGGAGGGAATGGTCAGCCTGAGAGTTAAAGCCTCAGCAGTGGATGAACCTGCCAGGAGTGTGTGCAAGTGAGAGGGAAAGAGAAATGAGCCACGGAGAGAAGCTTGAGGCCAACTGGCCTGAGGAAGCAGAAGAGAAAGGAAGAGGGAGAGATACCCAGTGAAGGGAGTAACAGCATCCAGTATTTTTTTCACTTTGCCCACATGGTCTCCTGGAAGTACTCAGCCAGATGTCTGAGTGCATTGTGATCCATGTTCCCCCATCTCATCTTTCTAGCTAGGGAACTCTGAGAAGCAGTTTCTGCTTGTCCGTGCTTCCAGCCGGGGTTGGGTAGCTCCAAGTCTCCACCTTGGCTTCCGCTTTGATTGACCCCACCACTTACAGTGATCTCCTAGGGAAGGTCAAGGTATCCATCCTTGTGTGTCAGCATCTGCCCTTTGCAGTCTCTCTCAGTCTGCTTTGCCTGCTTGCTTAGCCCCTCAGTGATGTCCAACTCTTTGTGACCCCGTGGACCATAGCCCGCCAGGGTCCTCTGTCCACGTGATTCTCCAGTCAAGAATACTGGAGTGGGTTGCCATTTCCTTCTCCAGGGGGTCTTTCCAACCTAGGGTCTGCTTTATAAGGGCCCTAGAGCCTTAGAACTTGTATTATGAGAACTTCCCTCCACCACCTTGAAATATGGGGAGTACTCTTAAAATCACATTCCACCAGTGCCTACTTGTGGGATGGGTGGTGGTGATCTTGGAGCCTCAGAATCCAGCCCCCCAGCCCTGGCCCTGTCAAGGCCACTTCCGAAGCGCGCTGGTGGGGCAGAGGCAAAGGAGTGCATTGTCAGGGAACCGCAGCTGCCCGGCTGGAGGTTGGGAGTCCTGAATAGCTTCACAGCTCTGGGCCAGCTCGCTGAATGGGAGCGTGCCCCTCCCTGGCGGTGGCCCAGAATAGATGACATTTTCATTGCAAACTAACAAGGGGAGAAATCCAATTACCTTACAAAGGAGCTCCCAAGGGGCCTCACAGCTTAGAGAAAAAGGGAGGGGAAGGAAAGGGAGAGGGTGTGTGTGTGTGTGTGTGTGTGTGTGTGTGTGTGTGTGTGTGTGTAGGCTCCCACCCAAGCCAGGAGAAACAAAGTCCTAGGGGGCATGGGAGATAGGCTTGAAGGCTGGAGAGGTGGAACTGGGGGGTTTTAATTCATTCCATTAGGCCAGAGGGTCTGCCAGGGAAGCTCCAGGTCCCTGGAGGCTCTGGGCAGACAGACCTCCTTCCTTGGAGACACATGGGTGGGGCAACTTCCCCCAGGCAAGCCCTAGCCTCTCTGAACCCCTCTCAGACAGAGATTTCCCAGACTTGAATCATCAGGAATTCATGCACACATTGTCACATCCTGCTAAACTATTAATCTTTTATCTTAAAATTTATTTAGAGTGTATTATTTAAGTTTAGATTTAAAAAGAAAAGTTTCTATCCTAAATGCAAACAGGAAAAGTAGAAGATAATTGTAAAATGAAATATGATTCAATAACCAATGTTTTAAACTTCAACTAGGTATTGGGGTAACTGAGGGCTTTGGGGCTGGAAGCTGAGATAATTGAGGAGTGGGTGGGGTGGGAGTGGAAAGGGGTGGGGTGTTAGCAAGTGTTTGCAACAAACCCTGATTTCTCCTAGGTCTAACCCAGGAGGATTAAGACGGCTGAAAAGGAACACCTCTCCTCTAGGCCCTTCCAGCCCTGGCCCTGGAGTGGCGGGCGTGGCAACATCAGTCTGGTTGCCCTTAACCTTGGTTGCCCAACTGCTTGGTGGGGATTAGGGGCAAAGTGGAGGTCTGCTGTACTACTGGACAGACCTGCTTTCTGTGCTTTGTGGGATGGCCACTGGGGTCCCTGAAAGTGTGAGCGGCCTAAGGGAGGGGGAAGATGATGGTGATCCCAAGGCAACAACAAAGTCCAGCCTCCTGTTTTCCTCTCTGGACTTGGCAGGAAGGGCCGCAGACCCCCTTTGGGAGGAAAAGATCATTTGCTTCCTCCAGGCCAGCCAGAGCAAATCCGCCTTGAAAGGCTGTCCTGCCTCGAGGCCACACAGCTTGCCCCTTTGTGGCTCCTTTCTGGCCCCGCTCTCCCTACCCTAGTGAATTGAACTCTCCAAACCAGACACCTGAAAATTAGCTTTCTGAGGCTCAGGGACCTGGGAGCTCTGAGTGGGGGTAGTACTTGGGATTATAGAGACACCTCTACCAGTGCCCTTTCCAAACCGGGGACATCACCTGTTTCTTCTGTCAAATGGAGGGTTTTAGGGGAGCTTTGGTCCCAGGGGAGCTTGGGCCCAAGGGTGGGACAGCACCAACTCCCATCCCTCACTCTCACAGCCACCCCAAACCTTGGAGAAATTAAAGCAAACTGATAAGTGCTCACTAGGGGACCAGCTAAGATTAAGCCCCACCACTCACCACTGATCAGGCAGGGACCGCTGTGGGCTTTGGGGGCTTCCTCCTGCTCCTTGGGCCACCCCTGCTTTCAGGATGCTGCTGGATAGGAGGTTAGCGTGGGAATGCAAGCCTGCGCGTCAAGTCTTCAAAGGATTCTCCAGTCAATGAGATAGTTGGGGAGGGAGGCCGAGTGGGCGGTTCAAGAAGGGGGTGATCTGCACAGGCTGAAGCAGTCAAAGAAGCTTAGAGAAGAAAAAGAGAGTAATCAAAACTGATAAAGCACTTCCTAATCGGTTGCCCTGCATTGTGTCAGATATTTCAATACTCTAGGAGGTGTTGAGGCTGGGGCTGACTTAAGAACACCATTTAGAAAATAGAAGAGTTCACTCTGTACTTCCTTGCCATATACCCATTTCTAGTCCCTATTTTTCACCTCCAATGGCATTTGACTGTGTTGAAAGCCCTTTCTTTTTATATTCAGACCTCTTTGCTTTCAGGACTCCACTCTCTCCCTAACCTTTCCCTACTTCTCTGAGCAATCTGTGTGCATCTTTCAATGAGTCCAGCCTGGGTCTCTGCTGTGAGGGTTTTGTGTGTGGGTGTGTGTGTGGGTATGGATGTGTGTGTGTTTATATTTAGAAAACAGATGTTCTCTAGATGACTGTAGTAGTGTAATTTTGCAGGGTTTGTCCCATCCTCTGGCTGTACCTGGAGTTCATTCCTTAACCTTCTCATCTATAACCAGTCTTATTGTTTTGATCTTATCTCTCTCCTGTGGACTCCCAAATTTATTTCCATCACTGATAAATCCCACAATCTATAAGATACATCCACCTGGACATCTCAACTCAAAAACACAAGAGACCCTCAACTGAATTCGTGTTTCCTCCAAACTTTCTTCTCACCATGAAATTTTCTGTCCCAGGCTCCCGAAGTGGAAGTTCCTGGGTCCTCATTGATGCGCTTCTCTCTTGATACCTCTCACCCTCCTTTGTGACCAGAACCTCTCCCACACCCCATTGTCATCCTGCTCAGTGGCCACGGTAGTTCCACCTCTTAAATTCCCCTTGGGTCAGCAGCTTCCTCGCTCCCTAGGTCTCTAGCATCTCATACTGACTACTGAAGAAGACTTGGAACAAGCAGCACCGCTCAGTCTTTCTCCAGCAAAGAGAATCCCTTAGCATAGAAATCTCCTTTTTCTTTAGCACAGAAAAATCCCAGGTGAGGGATTCCCGGGCCCCTGCCTCACCGAGATGCATATTATCACTCTTCTGAATTCACTTGCCTGTGTATCCTAATCCTTCTATGAGCACATATTTATACACTCCTGTCTTTTCCCTATTCATTTGTTTATCCAACAAATATTTGTTTATTTTAGAAACTGTTATTTTTAATCAATCTTAGTTTTATCTTAAGGGGCTGGGAAAGTATAGCTTAAGACCACTCCATGGTTGTTCCTACCCATTCAGTGGCCTGAGCAGTGGGAGCTATAAACCCATTTTGAGCTACAGGCTAAGGGCTCTATCTTCCTTTGGAACTAAATAGGCATGGCAGGGCCCTGTGCCTTCAGACCCACCTGTGACATCAGAATGGGCTACCCTGGTGGCTCAAACAGTAAAGAATCCACCTGCAGTGCGGGAGGCCTGGGTTCAGTCCCTGGGTTGGGAAGATCCTCCGGAGGAGGGCATGGCAACCCACTCTAGTATTCTTGCCTGGAGAATCCCCATGGACACAGGAGCCTGGCAGGCTACAGTCCATGGGGTCACAAAGTGTTGGACATGACAGAGTGACTAAGCACCCGTAGCAGTAAGTCCAGGAGCTGGAGCAGTCCATTCACCCTGAAATTCCTCCTTGTAACACAGCCTGTTCTTTCTCTGCCATCTGTTCAGGACCTCTGCGGAAGTAAGAGATTGTGCACAGCCTCCCATGGGCATGCAGATGGCGCCAGGCATCTGCAGAACTTCCTGGGCCTGTATCCACCACATCAGACCCTGTGGGGGAGCTCCCTTGCTGGCGCATGTGATGACAGCATCCTCATAGCACAGGTGAGTGTCTTCATTACATGGGGTAACAGTGGGCAGGTGACTGTAAGATGCCTCTGTGAGAGGCTGGCAGTCAGCCTAGGGATCAATAACCAATAGCCAGCTGTGAAAGTCACAGCTCCCAGAAAGCTGCCTGGTTCCAAATAGTGAAGGTTCCAGGAGTGCAGCAGCCAGCAATCGGAATGGCCCCAGTGGCAGCAGCAAACTTCACTTCAGCCTGGTGGCCGGTATCCCTGGGGAGGGTGACACTGATGTCAGCCATCAGTTTTCCATGGCAACAATGGCAGGAGCCACCAGCAGAAGCTTCTCCCGGTCCTTTCCAGGATTATGATGTACACGCCATCACTCTTCCCTCTGAAGGTTCTGTTTCATTTGGAAGTCAAGGTTCATGCCACCTAGGGCTCCAGACATTGTGAAAGTTGCTCTTTAAGTTGTGTGGGGGACCCAGAACCATGCTGTATGAACTCCTGTATAGTTAGTGTAGTAAGACCAGCAACCACTTATTTGATGTCAGCTATGAGTCAGACCATGAGCTCACGGTGGGGGAAGATAAGGATGAAGCAGATCCCGGTCTTGGCTTCATGGAGTATGGAATCTAGTCTTCGTGCCATTGCACATGCTGTTCTGCCATGCAGATATAGGTCTTTGCACTGGAGAAATGCCTGCTCATAATTAGGAGATCTTACGCTTCCTTCCCACTCTCGGATGTGTCATCCTATGCCCCCTTGGAGTGTATGCAGTGCACTTTGAAGACACCTGGACCAAGACCTAGAAATGGAAGGTAAATAGGCAGATTTTGTTGTTGTTGTTGAAAGTGACAGAAAACCCACTCAAACCAGTAAAAAAGGGAATTGACTGGTTCATATAAACAGAAAGTGCAGAGGGGGAGCCAGCCTCTGGGACTGCAGAGATGTCACTCACGTTTCGAGGACTCCCTCTGCTCCTCTCCTCAGGCCTTCTTCCCTGATCTTCTTTACTCTAAGACTGGGGAGAGGAGTGGGATGTGGCTGCAGAAAACTGCAGGAAACATTCAGACAGTGATGCCTCTAGAAAAAAGCTTTTTACTCCTAGCATCCATGTAAATATCTTAAAGATGGGTGTGATTGGTCCACCTTGGGTCAGGTCCTCAGCCCTGAATAAGTACCCAAGGTAGAGGGATACAGAGGTCTGACTGGCTGGGCAGGGATCACATACCCATCACTGTCTCCTGCAGAGCAGGGCAACATGCATGATTGGCAGCCCAAGCAGAACCGCATGGAATTCTCCAAAGGAGGGTGGATACTGTGACCAGGAGAAGGAGGGAAAGGATATGGGACAGATAAAAATGTTAAATGCTGCTACAGATAGTGAGGGGGCAGAATGAGATCCCTTCTCCATGATTCTCTCCATTGTACCACACAGCCTGGTAGCTAGATAATCAAATAGAACACTCCTTAGCCCAGGTATGAGCCTAAAATGGTCCAGGTCCTCATTCTCGCTCATTCTTATACAGGGACTGTTAATGGTAGAACATTGCCTCACTCCTAATATTTCTTTCTAGGTTTCTTCCAGCCATGAGGGAGTAACAGAGACCGACTTACCTAGAACACTGGATAAAACATATGATACAACAGTTTTTAGACAGTAGACAACAGATAGCACTGGATTATGATCCTTGAAAGAAGGGAAACAAGTGAGATGAGCCCCATAAGCACCTGGCTTATGCCAGGAGGTGATTCTGATCTGTGGTGTACAGATGAGGAAGCTAAACAGAGACTGATGGTCTTGTGAACTGATGAGACAGACACTAGAGTTCGGAGAATTGAGGTGGCTAGGATTTGCAGGGCAGAGGAATGGAGAGCAGGGGTCTTTGTAGAGAAAGCCCCCCAAATCTGCACAGTATTCACAGTATTGTTGAATATATGAAGCATCTTATGTATTTGATGACAGATGCCAGAAGGGTCATATTTCATAGTAGGACTAAACTACCTCTCAAGAAAAGCTACTCTAGTCCTGCTTTTAAAAACAAGCCTCTAAAAGTTCATCCTGGTCTTTTAATGGCATACCAGACTGGAGTGCAATCCTCTTTAAAGGATTACAATAAAATCCAGTACTCAAAAGCAAACTTACATTGTGCAGCATTCAATCAAAAACGAACAGAAATGCAAAGATGCAGAAAAATTTTACCTGTAAACTAGAAGAAAAATAAATCAATGGAAATGTATTGAGAAATGACAGAGATGATGGAGTTAGTATTTAAGAATACTAAAATAATTCTTGCAAATGTACTTATTATGTTTAAATGATTTAGAGGAAAACATGAACATAAGGAGGAAGTAAATAGTAAAAGCCCCAAATGAATTCCTAGAAATGAAAAATATTTGAAATGAAAATTTCATTGGATAGAATGAACAATTATTTAGACACTGCAGAAGAGAAGATTTATATACTTGAAGACATAGCCTAAGAAACTGTTCAAAATGAAGCAAAGAGAGAAAAACATTGAGAAAAAAATTAAATCTCAGTGACCTATGGGACAATATCACATAGTCTGACACATGTGAAACTGTAGTTCCAGAAGGAGAGAAGTAGAAACAGCAAAAACATTTGAAGAAATAACAGGTAAAATCTTTTCGAATTTGATAAACTGTAAATACACAGACCAAAGAAGCTCAATGAACCCCAAGCAGGATGAATACCAAGGAACATTATAATCAAATTGCTGAAACCAGCAATAATGGCAAAATCTTGAAAGCAGTCAGAAATTTTAAAAAGACATTATGTACCCAGGAACAAAGATAACGGGCATCACTGACTGGATGGACGTGAGTCTGAGTAAACTCCGAGAGTTGGTGATGGGCAGGGAGGCCTGGCGTGCTGCAATTCATGGGGTCGCAAAGAGTCGGACATGACTGAGCGACTGAACTGAACTAAACTGAACACAGACTTCTCATTAGAAACTAGGCAGATCAGAAGAGAATTCAACATCTTTGAAGTGCTGAAAGGAACGGAGAAAACCCTATTAATCTAGAATTCTCTTTCCAGAGAAAGCAGCTTTCAAAATGAAGAGTGGTTGTTTTTTTCATACAAATGAAAGGTGATAGAATTTGTTGCCAGTAGACCCATGTAAGAAAGGTTATAGGAAATTCTTCAGGAGAAGGAAACATACCAGGTAGAAACTTGGATCTACACAAAGGAATGAAGAGAACAAGAAATGATAAATGTTTGAGTAAATAGAAAGTATTTTTTAAAAAGATAGTTGACTGGTAAAAAAGATAATTGACTGTATAAAGTAAAGGTAAAACTGCAATATTTGGAGGTTCATAATATATGTAGAAAATGTATGGCAACAATGGCGTGAAGAATGGACGTGTACTGCTCTAAGGTTCTTATACGTGAAACAATATAATATAATTTGATGGCAGACTGTGATGTGTGACAACAAACTGCAGAGCAAGCGCTGGGAGAATAACAAGAATAGAACTCAGCCCAAAACAGAGACACAACGGAATCTTGATGTTTCTTTCTGTGTGTAGGGAGCCCCATCAGCATAACACAGCTGGCCTCTCTTCTCTCTCTCCCTAATTCTTTTTTTAAAATTAATTAATTTATTTTGACTGTTCTGGGTCTTCACTGCTACTCAGGCCTTTTCTAGTTGCAGTGAGCGAGGGCTGCTCTCTAGCTGCAGTGCACAAACTCTTTTTGCAGAGCCTGGGCTCTAGGCAAGTGAGCTTCGGTAGTTGTGGCTTGAGGGCTTAATTGCCCCAAGGCACGGGGAATCTTCCCTGACCAGGGATCCAACCCATGTCCCCTGCATTGGCAGATAGACCTTTAACTACTGGATCAGCAGGGAAGTCCCTCTTTCCCTCATTCTGCTCCAGGAAATGGCAAGTGCGTTACCTGATTGTGAGTCAGACTTGTGTGGCCCAGCCCTTTCCTCTGGGTACAAACTGCCTGCCAGGAACACGTTTCTGCTGTGCCCCAGTGTATGTGGGAGGCTGGTGATGGTGCACGCTTGTCTGTGACTTTGTCGGTGAGTCTGACTAGTTCTAGGTTTCTGCGAGGATGCCCACATACCTGTAGCCATGAGCCTTGTTCTTCAGGATTTGCTTCATGTGGAGTAAAGGTGATATTTGGCCTCTTTCTGTTTTGTTTGCTCTAATTTCTTAATTGGTTTGTGTGTGCTAAGTTGCTTCAGTCATGTCCAACTCTTTGGGATCCTATGGACCTTAACCCCAGGCTCCTCTGTCCATGGGATTCTCCCAGCAAGAATACTGGGGTGGGTTACCATGCCCCCCTCCAGGGGATCTTCCCAACCTAGGGATCAAACCCAAGTCTCCTGCAGCCCCTGCATTCCAGGTGGATTCTTTACCACTACCACCACCAGGGAAGCCCCTTAATTGGTTTAGAAATCAGTATTTATTGAGATACCCCTCTGCTGTACACCACAGATAGTGGTTTATCAGTCAACTCCCTGACAGATCAAGGGTGCTCCATCTGTTCCGCACCTGCCTCATGTGGTTGGCATGAAACAGGGAGGGGGGAGCAGTGGAAAAGGCGACTAGGAGCCCCCTGGTGCTGGACTCCTGGACTCACAGAGGCCTGGAGGGGCCTCAGTGAGCCTACAGGGAGGGAGCATCTCAGTTTTCCTCCCCTCACTTCCTGCTCAGAGTCTCCAACACCTCCCCAGGTCCTCCCAGCCAGGCCAGTTATGACAGTGGCACAGACTGGGAGCCAAAGACCTGGATTTCTTGCCTAGCAGGGCCACTAACTCACCCTATACCTTAACCAAGTTATACCTGTCTCCCCAGTCTGGCCTGAGTTTCCCCATCTGAAACAAAAAGGGTTATGCTAGACAATATCTGGGCTTCCCAAGTGACTCAGTGGTAAAGAACCTGCCTGCCAATGCAGGAACCACAGGAGATAGGAGTCTGATCCTTGGGTCGGGAAGATCCCCTGGAGGAGGAAATGGCAACCCACTCCATTATTCTTGCCAGTATATTCCATGGACAGAGGAGCCTGGTGGGTCACATGGGGCCGCAAAGAGTTAGACATAACTGAGCATGGAGCAGACAGTATCTAATAGTGGCTCCTCTGGTCTTTATGGTGTCTGCGTCTAAATGGCAGACTCTAGCCTAGGCTACATGTAGACTTTTTCTGTGTTCCGTTCTTTTTTCTTCTCATTCTCCTTTTCATTTGATTTTTTTGTTCCTAGGCAGTTGCTAACATTGGGAAGACTTCACATAAAAGTTTGAATTTCTAGCTTTTCTTGAAAAAGTCTTTGCTGTTGCATGACAATCACGAGCTGGACTTGAGTGGCAGTTGGCTCTTTCAGGGGTGCACGGCCTCTCCAGGAGGCGGCATTCCCCACTTGACCATCTCCATCACGCTGCAGCCTGCAGGCCTGGCAGCGCTTGTCCTGGGGCCTCTGCAGAGATGGTGGGGAAGCTGTGATGCGAACCCTGGTCTCTGGATTCCCAGACCACGGTGATTTCTCCTATGTTTTGTGGCCAGTTTGACTCTGCCCAAATGGGACAGAAGAGACGACCGAGTATTTCGGAACTTCCCAATGTTACAGTCCTGGAACCTGGACTTAGAGTGGGGAAGACACAGAACTTCATGGGCTCTGTGGGTCCTGGTGTTCTACAGTGGACACCCATGCAGGAAACACAAGTGTAGTCAGAGGTGCCTGGTCTCTCCTTTGGTCCTCTTGCTCCCACCCCCAACAGTGGCTGAGCCAAGAGGCTGGAGTTAAAGCCCTTCCCCCATTGACAGCTTTATAGATCGCTCCCAACCCCCCACCAGTGTGGTTAAATCATTGTCAGAGGCACAAGGTCGGGTCACCAGCTGGCTGCCCCATGCCGAGGAGACCAGTGGTGGTGTTAGGAGGGGTGGAGAGCCTATGGGAGTCCCTGTCTTCTATCTCCACAGCCCCAGACCCCACACTCCCCGGTCCTGCAGACCCTGCTTATAATCCAAAGGGCTCCTGTCCTATTAAGAAGTAATACTGAAAAGTAATCTCAGCTCTGGTGACATCCTGGCCCAGGGAGGGAATAAGGGCGCTGGGAAGGTCAGACAGACCTGGAGTTGAATCCTGGCTGCCCACCAGCTGTGCCCACCAAAGCCATTTACTGAATACTCCGAGCCTCAGTTTCTTCACCTGTCACCTGGGACAAGTAATATTCAATAACTCCACATCTCAGGGATTCTGTATAGATACAATAAACGATAGGAGTGTGGACGTGCAGTAGCAGCAGCACTTAATAGGCTCTCAATAATTGTCTGTTTTCTTTCCCTTCTTTGAGCCTCAGGGAGCTGCTCCTGGGAGTTCTCAGTTAATCTGTTGAGTCTCTGTGTCCTAAGTGTGTGTGCATGCTAACTCGCTTCAGTCGTGTCCATCTCTTTGCGACCCCATGGACTGTTGCCTGCCAGGCTCCTCTGTCCATGGGATTCTCCAGGCAAGAATACTGGCATGGGTTGCCATGCCCTTCTCCAGGGGGTCTTCCTAACCCAAGGATTGAACCCTTGTCTCCTGCAGCTCCTGCATTACAGGAGGATTCTTTACCACTGAGCCACGGGGGAAGCCCCCTCTGTGTCATATAGGCAGACTGAATAGCCTAGAAACAAGAGCTTTTAGGACAGAAAACTAGAAAGCAACCTCTATTTAAAAAATTAATCTCTTTAACATATACACACTACTATGTATAAAATAGATAATAGGCACCTACTGTGTAGCACAAGGAACTCTACTCAATCCTCTGTAGTGACCTGTATGGGGAAAAAATCTCAAAAACAATAGATATATGTTTATGTATCATTAATTCACCTCACTGTATAGCAGAAACGGACACAACATTGTAAATCAACTCTACTCCAGTAATTTTTTAATTAAAAAATTAGTCTCTTAGACTAGCCACAACTTACAAAGACCAGCCCCCCGCTTCTCACTCAGTCCCCACAGCTATTGTGTGAGAGTGATATAGCTGTCATCCCCATTTGCAGATGGGAAAACTGAGAGGCAGAGTAATTCAGTGAGCTGCTCAAGGTGACCGAGCTAAGTGTGGGAGGCAGCCTTGGCTGTCCCAACAGATCTGGCTGTGGGGCAAGGCTCTGCCCTCCCAAAGAGTCAAATAACATGGCAGGGGACTGTGGCTACAGCTGAGGGCAGGCTCTGGCTGCCTCCATCTCTCACCTCCCCCCAAAATGTGGTGTGCTTCTCCAACCCTTTCCCCTACCTGGTGAATACTCCTGCTGAATAAACACATCCTTCTCCCCTCTCAAGGCTGGCAGAAATGTCACCCCCTCCGAGAAGGCTTCTCTGAGTTCATCTCCCCTGAAGATTTTCTCCTCTCTACTCTTACTTCTATGCTGCTCCCAGTGCTCACCTCCCAAGCCCATGGGGCTCCTTATCTGCCAACTCAATAGCTTCTTTCCCTGGTGGAAGCCCGGATGACAGCCCCCTGGAGGATGGAGTCCATGCTAGGTCGGCCTTATTTCCAAACTCTGTCCACAGGGCACCCTCATCCTACCTCTCTCCCTCACCCAAGTGTGGGATGGACAGGCCACAGGCTCCAATAAACACAAGTCTAACCCTTTAGCAGTGTGTATCAGAAGCCTTTAAAAATACACATGCTTTGACCTATAAGTTCTAGGACATTTTCCTAAAGAAATAATGAGGAGATATATGCATAAGAATGTTCATCTTAGTGTCATTTATAAACGGCAAAATTTGGACAGAACTTAAATGTTCAGTAAGGAAGCTGAGGTTAAATATTTTATTATGCTCGGGACTTGCTGGTGGTACCATGGTTAAGACTTAAGCTTCTGCTGTAGGGGATGCACATTGATCCCCGGTTGGGGAGCTAAGATCCTACATGCCTCTTGGCCAAAAAAAAAACCACAACAAAAAACAGAAAAAATATTGGAACAAATTCACTAAAGGTTTTAAAAATGGTTTACATCAAAAAACACTTTAAAAATTATGTTATGATACTATGCCTGAACACTTGGAATATATGTAGCAATTAAAATGATGAGATGTATGCTGTGCCTAGTCATTCAGTTGGGTCCAGCTCTTTTCAACCCCATGGACTGTTGCCAACCAGGCTCCTCTGCCCATGGGAATTCTCCAGGAAAGAATACTGAAGTGGGTTGCCATGCCCTCCTCCAGGAGATCTTCCCAGGCTGGGGATAGAACCCAGGTCTCCAGCATTGCAGGCGGATTCTTTACCATCTGAGCCACCAGGGAAGCCCACAAATACTGTAGTGGGTAGCCTATCCCTTTTCCAGGGGATCTTCCCAACCCAGGAATTGAACCGGGGTCTCCTGCAATGTAGGCAAATTCTTTACCAGCTGAGCTAGGGAAAGCCCAAAGTGATGAGATAGATCTACATTTCATTAACACCAAAAGACGTTCATAATGTGGTCAAGCTCAGTTGCTAAGTCATGCCCAACTCTTTGTGACTCCCAACAGACTGTAGCCCACCAGGCTCCTCTGTCCATGGGATTTCCCAGCAAGAATACTGGAGTAGGTTGCCATTTCCTCCTCTAGGGAATCTTTCCAACCCAGGGATCAAACCTGAGTCTCCTGCGTCTGTCTCCTGCATAGGCAGGCAGATTCTTTACCACTGAGCCAATGATGTATTAAGTGTAAAAAGAAGATCATAAGAAAAGAAGTATAGAGTGATCTCTCTTCATATACTTATATGTGTCTGTGTCTGTGTGTGTGTGTGAGGTGTCTGTGTGTGGATAAAGACAGGTATAATATCTACCAAATGTTAACAGACTTATCTCTTGGTGGTGAGATTAATGGGTGATTTATAATGTTTTACTAATCCACACTTTTCTTCAGTGAGTTACTTGGGAGATTGAAGAAACAGGAGAAGCATTTATTCTGGAGCTGAGTGCCACAGGTTGGGCTCCAGGGGCCTCTCTGCGGCTTCTCCATTAGAGACGAAATGAGGCCAGGCGAGGCCAGGTGGAACTGGGGACAGGGTAGGCAGCAGGGGCAGTGTAGCTGGCTCCAGCTCACATCCGATCAGGTCGGAGCCAGGCTGAGTGACATCAGGTTTGGTTCTTGGCCTGGGTCGGGCTCCAGGAGGCACCCTGTAGCCAGGTGACTGTCCCGCCCCAGCCCGCACCTGCTCCATTAATCTTCCTTGTCCCAACCCGGCCGACAGAGCCCACTCTGTCTGTTGACCTAAGAGGAGGGTGCCAAGGGCCCAGGGAGGGGCTCCTGCTCCATACCTGCCGTTGCTCAGCAGCTGAGCCTGGAGCCCTCACAGGGGGCCAGGTTTGTCAGCGCTGATGGATGGGGGCTCAGGAAGGCCACTCTGTCCCGCCACCATTGCCCTGCCTTCCCTCGCCCATGCTGTTCCTTGGAGCTTTCATCCCCTAGACAGGACGGCTAATGAAGTCCAACCTGCAGATGGCCATGACCCACACACAGACCCCTCCCCCAGTGCGCATCTGTGGCCCCACAGGTGTTCTCGTTTAAAACTCCTCCAAGCCCGAGAACATAGCAAGTCAGATACTAGCTTTTTTATAGATAAGAAAATGGAAGCAATTAACATAACAATTCAAATAACAAGGTAGATCTATGTTTTACTGAGATCAAAAGATATTTGTCCTATATTAAGTGAAGTAAGCATCGTATGACCAAAGTAGAATATCATTTTTTCCATGTAATATGTATGTATACATATATGTATACACATACATATATGTATATACATATACATATAGGGAAGGACATCTACCAGCTGTTAAGAGTGACTGAAAAAAAAAAAAAAAAAAGAGTGACTGAGCTGGTATTCGAACCAGGTGATTGGGCTCACATCCATGCTCATTTCACTGTCTGTCATTGCCTCTTTGTCCTGAGGTTCTTCCCTCCTTCAAAGCGCTACCACCTGTGGCCTTGTGGGACTCCTCCCCCAGCGCGGCTTGGACTACCTCACCACAGCGTCAAGTTTGTGTTCATCCCAATGCCTGTACCTCTGAGAGCCCCCAGCTGGTGCCATGGGGTCTTCGCCCCACCCCACTGGATGAGGCCTCCCTGCTCCCCATCCCCTCTGGCATCACCCTGATGGCACTAAGTCCAAGACTCAAAGCTCACACACTCAAGAGGAAAGGCTCCTCCCTTGGATGCCACTTATTCTTCTTTTGCATATAATCCTTCTCAGCTTGGATAACTGACACCCCAGGCCACAGGTTTCTAGATATTTTGTAGTGGAGTAATTTGCAAGTTTCCTTGCCTGGCATCTTGCTTAAACTCCAGTTTTTCCCACTTAGCGATATATTATGAATATTTCCCCTTTTAAGAAGCATGATTTTATGACATAATCTTCAATGGGGTATAGTTACCCCTTTGAATATATATAACAATCCAATATATAATTATGTGCGTGCTCAGTTGCTCAGTGGTGTCTGACTCTTTATGACCCTATAGACTGTAGCCCGCCAGGCTCCTCTGTCCAAGAGATTTTCAGGCATTAATACTAGAGGGGGTTGCCATTTTCCCCTCCAGAGGATATTCCTGACCCAGGGATCAAACCCACATCTCCTACATCTCCTGCATTGATAGGTGGATTCTACTGTACCCCCTGGGAAGCCCTATATATATTAGAGTATACAATAATCTAATCTGTCCTCTATGATTGAACATTTCTTCTGTATTCAACTTTTAGATACATATCTGCTGCTAGGTCACTTCAGTCGTGTCCGACTCTGTGCGACCCCATAGACGGCAGCCCACCAGGCTCCCCCATCCCTGGGATTCACTAGGCAAGAACACTGGAGTGGGTTGCCATTTCCTTCTCCAGTGCATGAAAGTGAAAAGTGAAAGTGAAGTCGCTCAGTCGTGTCCGACTCTTAGCGACTCCATGGACTGCAGCCCACCAGGCTCCTCCGTCCATGGGATTTTCCAGGCAAGAGTACTAGAGTAGGGTGCCATTGCCTTCTCCGAGATACATATCTAATGATCTAATATTTAAAATATAATGTCTAATATATAATTATATAATTTGTTCTCTATGGTTGAACATTTATATATAACTTTCTGCCATTCTAAAAGATGGTATTATAAATACCTTTGTCGATACATTTTTATGCAGTTTCTAATGATTTCTATAGGCGGAATAACAAGGCCAAGAAGTTTGACCATTTTCAGGCATTTGATAATTCCGTCAGCAAGAAAGGATGGGTCAGTTTTTAAAATTATTGATGTAATATATGAACATGATAAAAATTTTAAAATACCAAAGGACGGTAATCATGATAGTCACCATAGCTAATCTTCCCTGACGATCTCATACAGGCTCCTACTTTTGTATATTATTATATTGTATATAGTGTAGACTTGTTGGATATTGTATTCTACTATAGAAATGGCAACCCACTCCAGTGTTCTTGCCTGGAGAATCCCAGGGACGGGGGAGCCTGGTGGGCTGCCATCTATGGGGTCGCACAGAGTCGGACACGACTGAAGCGACTTAGCAACAGCAGCAGCATAGATCCTAAGAGAGAAAAATTACAATTATTCCTATTTCACAAATGACATCAAGGCTTTAAAGAGGTTACCTGTGGTCACCAAGCTGTAGGTGGCAGGTCTATCATGCAAGCCAGGGAGCCCAACTCCTAAGCCACGCTGTTCACACTACGGAAGAGAGATGGGCAGCTCACCTCTCCTGTGCGGGGAGAATGACAGGAGCTACGGTGAGAAGACGAGGCTGTGGCCTGTGGGCTGGACCAGAGGGAGAGGGGACAGGAGGGCTGCAGGCAGGGACCTCTGCGTGGCTGCACAGCAGTGTAGTCCAGAGCTGATGGAGAGCCAGGGCGGCTTCATGGACATTGCTGAGGCAGAATCCACAGGGCCGGGGGGAGGCTGGGCACCCAGGTTTCTAGTATGGGAGGTGGGTGCTCATGGTGGTGCCGTTCACAGGGGTGGAACCTTGAGGAAGAGGTGTGACCAGGTCAGAGGGGAGAAGCCTTGCACTGGGGGTGTGCCTGTGACCGGACCAGGCCCTCCTGCTGAGGCCTGTGTGGCTGTCTTTTCCCACAACTCGCCCAGGGCCTGGCATGCACGCGACTCACTGAGGGCTGATGGAGCCAGAGCCCCTGTCAACCCGCCTGCTTCTCTTTCCCCTCCTCCTTCTCTTTTACTCCCTCCTGTTTCATGCTGCCCTGGTGCGATGCCCATTCTACCTCTCCCCCTGTCTGAGGCTCTGATGATTCTGACCTATTTGTCCTGCCCCTGGAGAAGGGCAGGTACACCCCTCTCAATTCCCCCAGTGTTGATTGTTCTTAGAAGGGGAAATGGCTGGAAGGGGCTCTGACTGCTAAACACATAACCCCTTCTTATGTACTGTCCCCTCTCCCTGGGTCCAGGAAACACCCTGGGTCCAGGGAACATCCTGGGCCTGGCAAAAAACTGCAGCCCAGAAGGTGACTGATAAGAGGTCCAGCCAGTCGGGAGCAGCCTGACTCCTGCATTCCTTCAGGTCAGTTTCATTAAAAGCATCATCGCTGAATGCCTACCATGTAAGCATCCAAGGGACACTGGGATGAACTGGACATGGCTCCTGCCTTTGAGCTATGATCCTCTCCTCATCAGAAAGCTGAGTCATAAAAGAAAAGTAAACTCAGTACCTTGGACATGGAGGGGTAGCCTTAATTCTGCATCGCGAGTCTAGGCTGTGAAGCTGGAACACTCAGCTCTGGACCCTGATCTGCCACTGACTCTGCATGTGACCTTGAGCCAGTCTCTTCCCCTTTCAGGGCTTGAGTTTCCGCAGCTGTGAAGCCAGCATCCCGACTGAGGGCTCCCTGAGGCCATTTCCAGCCAGAGCAATAGGCAGTTCTGTTCCTGGACCTGAGTCCTTTTTTAGCCGCTGCTGACTTTTTCCTCCCACTCTTTAAAAGCAATGAGAAGAGGCTGGGGTGGGGGCAGGGGACACGGGGACTGTGAAGAAATTCCCAGACTGATCTGTTGCTTTTTGTGTGTGGACAGAGGAACTGGGGAGTGCTGGGGGAGGGCGGAGGAGAAGGACAGGGATGAAGTGAGGAGGGGGTGAGGAGGGTGCCCAGAGTAGACAGAAGAATGAAATAAAGGCGAATCCAACAAAAGAAAGTGAAAAGTGAGTGACAAGTTTGAGGCTGCAGGCCTGAAGCCGGCCAGGCCTTTAGGGTGAAGAATGGAGACAAACGAGCTAGATTTTCATGCTTGGTGGACGGTGAATGAAGAGCATCTTTTAAAACCCTATCAGGAACTCTTTGGATTGTCATTAGATCTGGAGAGGGGAAAAAGACAGAGGGAGGAGACTGCTGAATTTGGCCCCCTGGGTGTGAAAAGATGCTGATTCTCTGCTGACTGCTGGGGGCTTTGGGCCTTCTTCCTGGACCCAGGCATGCCTGGGCCCCCTCAAAGGTTTCGGTAAATTAGTTATTTCGAGGGCTCTTGAAATTCAGTGGCAGGCTCCCCCTGCTCTCAGTGGGTGACCCCACACTGGAGCTAGGAGGCAGAGGGAGGGCTGGGTGGACGCGGGGTTTCAGGCTCCTTGTAGGGTGAACTGACCATCGGGGTTTGCTGGGGATAAGACTTGCGATTCTGAGACAGGGAAAGTCCTAGGCAAACCAGCATGATTGGTCACCACACTTTAGGGTGAGACTGGTAGGTAAGGGAGGGAATTGTCTTGTCCAAAGCCAGTCCCACTAAGGCGTGGAGTCAGGGCTGGCCCAGTCTTGGTCATGGACTTGGTCCTGGCCTGCAGCCGACTGCCCAGCTGACCTGCTCAGAGGGGATGGAGGAGATTCTAAGATGGAGATTCTTTGTCTAAAAAGATGATTGGAAGCATTTGAATGTGACTGGGTATTAGATCATGTTGTTGTCTTTAGCCACTGAGTTGTGTCCAGCTTTTTACACCCCATGGACTTTAGCCCTCCAGGCTCCCGTGTCCATGGGATTTCCCAGGTCAGGATACTGGAGTAGTTTGCAATTTTCTTCTCCAAGGGATCTTTCTGACCCAGGGATTGAACCCACATCTCCTGTGTTGGCAGGAGGATTCTTTACCACTGGGCCACCAGGCCATATTAGATCATATCACAGAATTGTTAATTTCAGTAAGTATAAAAACTGACAGTGTTTGTTTTTTTTTTAATGTTCTCTTATTAGACATGGACACAGAAGTCTTTACAAGTGGGATGGTAGATATCTGGGATGTGTTTGAAAAGATTTCACTCAAATAAAAATAGAAGTGTATGTGCAGGGTTGGGGTGGGTGGGAGCAGGGTGAATAGATGAGACAAAGTTGATCATGACTTGATGGCTGTGGGAGCTGAGTGACAGTGTATGAGGTCACAGGATTCTGTTCTATTTTGTGCATATTTGAAAATGTCCAAAACCAAAACTTAAAAAGAGGAAAAATAGAGCATTCCAGCGGTGCAGTATAGCGGTGGTTAGGACTGCTGCCTCCAGGGCAAAAGAGCTTGGGTTCAATCCAGCTCCACCTCTCACTGGGTAACATGTAACATGTTAATTGCTCTCAGCCTCAAGTTCGTCATTTGTAAAATGGAATGATAAATCTGATCTCATAGATTAATTAACAGAAAGCATTAGAACTGTACTTAGATATAGTAAATGCTCAATAAAAATTAGTTGCTATCCAGAAAAGGGAATAGGGCTTCCTGATAGTTCAGTTGGTAAAGAATCTGCCTACAGTGCAGGAGACCCCCATTTGATTCCTGGGTCGGGAAGATCTGCTGGAGAAGGGATTAGGCTACCCACTTCAGTATTCTTGGGTTTCTCTTGTGGCTCAGCTGGTAAAGAATCCGCCTGCAATGCAGGAGACCTGGGTTCAGTCCCTGAGTTGGGAAGATCCCCTGGAGAAGGAAAGGCTACCCACTCCAGTATTGTGGCCAGGAGAATTCCATGGACTGTATAGTCCATGGGGTTGCAGAGAGTTGGACATGACTGAGTGGCTTTCACTCACTCACTCAGGAAAGGGGAAATTTGAGCGAGCCCTTTCAGCCCAAGAGAACCCTTTGGAGCTTTGATGCTGGGGGAGTGGTTGATATCCTGAAATAACCTTTCTCGGATCAGCTGTAAGGACTTACTGTATTGTGCTCAGCTGTGTCCGATTCTTTGCAACCCCATGGACTGTAGCCCATCAGGCTCCTTTGCCCATGGGATTTTCCAGCCAAGAATACTGGAGTGGAGTGCCATTCCTGCTCCAGAGGATATTGCTGACCTGAGAGGCCATTATTAGGACTCAGGCCTCCTCTATTCAGTGAAACTAGATAGGCTGCCTCCCTTTCCCTTCCTGCATCTTCCATGGAGCCCCCGCCTGCCTCTCTCTCCTGTTCTCAACCTAATGTGTTTGGCCAACCTTAGTTTCTCCCTACTGTCTCCAGGAGGTCTTAGTACCATGCTCATGACTTCATGCCTTTATTTGACCAGTTTTAATCTGGTCTCTGTCCATCCACCGCAAATGTAAGAGGGCAGGTTTTAGTTTCCTAGTAGAGTCTCTCTCACAGGCTGAGTGCACAGAAGCATGAGAACATGCTGGTTCACGCATAGGGACATCACACACTCAGACACACATGCACACACACACAGAGGCATGGACACATGCATGCACACACAGATACATGCAACTTTAAGGTAGGTGTATTGATACCTGCTCATAATTGGGACCAGCTGCCAAGAGGTCACGAAGCCTAAAGCTACAAGAGGAGAAGGGGGGTGGTGCCTGGTCTTGCTGGTCTAGGGGTCCGTGGTGCAGAGCCGAACAGGGCTGCGAGTGGTAGAGACTGGAGGCTGTCAGCACTGACACCAAGCTCACTGCTGAGGTCTGTGTTCTCAGAGTCTGGTGCCAGGCAGAGAGTGGTAGTGACAAGCCTCTTGCCTTTAGGCCAGGAGACAGCATCAAGAGACTGGATGTTGGAGGCCAAGAGCTCACTTCCTGCCAGACTGGAGCCATTGCTGATGGTGCAGTGGTGGCAAATATGGAGACAAAATAAAAGCCTCCATCTGCACTGCACCTGGCACAGATGCTGAGCACTTGTATAATTTCATTTAATCCTGACAGTTACTCTCTGAGGTGTCATTGCATCCTTTTATAGTTGAGGAAACTGAGGCTCAAAGACATTAGGTTACTGGCTGAAGGTCACACAGCTGGGAAAGAGCAGATCTGGGATCTGAACCTAGAGGATCTGTCTTCAGAGCAGCTCTCAGCTGCTACACGCTATTATTACATTTACACTGAACAGAAAACAAACAAACTCTAACACTGGGGAAGGATTTATGTTGAAATTGTATGATGTCTCAGGTTTGCTTCAAAATAATCTACAGAAGTAGTGCTGAGTGAAGTGAATAGTTACGTGCGTGAAATACAGCTGCCTTTGAGTCAATGACTGTTGAATTTGGGTGATGGATACATAGAATTCATTAAAAAGTTCTACTGGTAATTTCCTCATAATACATTTCACTGGTCCTGGGTTCTACCTTGCCTTTACCATCACTGGATGACCTTGAACATGTTGCTAAACCTCTATATGCCTCTTATTTTCCCACTGGCCTTGTCCCATCTATTTCCAACTCATTGCAAGACTGCAATTATGCTTAATTTATGCCCATGGATTAAAGGGTGTGGAACCTGGATCTGCTGAGACACAACCCCCCCCCCCCCTTTAAGGACAGCCATGGACCCCTTCTAACTGAACATCATTCTTTGCCTCTCACTTTCAAGAAAGAAAAATTATGGAAGAGATGCCTTTGTGTTTGGTCTGTGTCAGGAATCCTGGAGTGGAAAATAAAATGTGTGTGCGTGGGTGCGTGTGTGTGTGTGTGTGTGTGTGTGTGTGTGTGTGTGTGTGGTGGGGAATGGGCAATACACTGTTCACTCCACCTGTGCGGGTCTCCTCTTCTCTTCCAAGTCGCCACCTGTTCATTCCTCGTTCAAAAGGAGCATAGGGCCCCCAAGCAGAAGGGTGGTACTCAGACCCTGGGGGAAGCAAATGAGGCTCTGGGCCTCCCAAACACTGAGGATGATAAATGGGGTCCAAGTCTTTCAGGCTTCATTATAGAGTCACCATGGGTTTGCCCAAACCATGGCAACCAATTCAAGCAATGATTAACCTAATAAAGCAGAGGCAAAGGGGAAAAAGATGCATTCAAGACCTCAAGTCAGGCCCTGGTTCTCTAGAGGCAGTAAATTTCCCTTCAGTGGGTACGGTGTCCAGGCTCCAGACGTCCTAAATCTCTGCCTCTGGGAGTGGGGGTGGGGAGGCCTGTGAAAGCATAGATGAATGTCAGAGATCAGCTGGGGTGGCTCCAGTGCTCACTTGGTGGTGCCCCTCCTAGTCCCTTCTTGGAAACAGGCCCAGCACTAGGGGACACAGAGGCATCTGCTTTCCCCGGAATCAAATCACCTAGGCTTTCTTCTGAATTCTGATCTATTTGGTCCTAGGGAAGTGCGTGTTTGTGAGTGTATTCATGCACACTTGTCATCCGTCTGCCTATCTCTGGGGTGTGGGGGGCAGGCAGCAAAGATTCTGCTACTGCCTCTGTGATGGGCACCTCTGCCTCTAAGACGGACCCCTGTGATCCCTGCCTCCTGGTATCCATGCCCTTGTGCAGTGCCCTTCCCTTAGCCGTTGGCTGGATTTAGTCATTTCTAGCGGATAGAATGTGGCAGAGGTGATGTCACTTGTGAGACTGTTGTGAGATGTCACTTGTGAGACTGTTGTTTTTGTTGTTCAATCAGTAAGTCATGTCTGTTTCTTTGTGACCCCATGAACTGCAGCACTCCAGGCTTCCCTGTCCTTCACCATCTCCTGGAGCTTGCTCAAACTCATGTCTGTTGAGTTGGTGATGCCATCCAACCATCTCATCCTCTGTTGCCCTCTTCTCCTCCTGCCTTCAATCTTTCCAAGCATCAGGGTCTTTTCCAATGAGTCAGTTCTTTGCATCAGGTGGCCAAAGTATTGGAGCTTCAGGTTCAGTATTAGCCCTTCTAATGAATATTCATTATTTATTTCCTTTAGGATGGACTGATTTGATCTCCTTGCTGTCCAAGGGACTCTCAAGAGTCTCCTTCAGCACCACTGTTCAAAAACATCAGCTCTTAGGTGCTCAGCATTCTTTGTGGTCCAAATCTCGTATCCGTACATGACTACTGAAAACACCACAGCTTTGGCAATATGGACCTTTGACAGCAAAGTGATGTCTCTGCTTTGTAATAGGACATCTAGGTTTGTCATAGATTTTCTTCCAAGGAATGAGATTAGATTACAAAAAGATTAGCTTACAAAAGACCATGCCGTCTGTCTTGAGTGTCCCCCTACCTCTTGTTTGTTTGCACTGAAGGAAGCCAGTTTCCATGTTGTGAGCTGACCTATGGAGAGGGCCATGTGGCAGGGAACTGAGGAAGGCTTTTAGTCCAAAGTCACTGAAGAACTGTGGCCCTCAGTCCAATGGCCCTTGAGGAGTTAAGTCCAGCTAACAGTCACATGAGTGAGCTTGGACGTGGATCTGGCCCCAGCAAAGCCATCAGGTAAGACCACATTCTTGGCTGACACCCTGACTGCAGCCTCACGGGACACTTTGAGCCAGAGTCACCTGTCTAAGGTATACCTGGATTTCTTACCTATGAAAGACCCACATAATAAATGTTTCTTGTTCTAAGCAGTAGAGTTTTGGGTAATTTGTTATGCAGCAATAGATAACTAGTCCGACAGAGGTAGTGTAGCTGGTGATGATGTTAGGATAGCAGGGGCATAAGTTTCTCTCCACAATTAACAGGCTTATGGGCTTGGGCGAGTCTCCCTGATTAATGGGAAGTCGGTCCTGGTCCATGACTTCTTAGTCTTCTCTAGGAATAAGGTAGAGATAAGGTGGGTATTATAATGAGGTCTGCTTCAAATTGCAGGCAGGCTCATGAAGTGTATGGATATACCTGCCATCTCATCTGAATCCTCATAAAACTCTGTGAGGTAGGTGTGATTTTCTGCATTTTTATACATAGAGAAATTTCTATATGTGGAGGCTTGCAGAGGCTAAGTAACTTTCTCAACTGATGGAATCAGGAAGTGCTAGAATTGAGATAGATGTCAGGCCCATGATCTAATGGACTATCTCAGGAGAGATCACCCACACCCGACTATTGGAATGTTTGCTGGTGATCGCCAAAACAATGATTCTCTTGTGATAACCCAGTCTCACCAAATCACATGTGGCATCTTCTGAAATGAACCCATAGGCAGCCAAAGACAGGTTATTTTGGTGCTGAGGAGGGTATGAGGGAGAAGCGGTAACAGGTCTCTGTTCACTCACTCTGTTCATTCACTTGTTCAACAAATATTCATTGACCTTTATATAGCAGCCAGTCAGGGGAAGGAATGAAATTTCTAAACAAATAATTGAAATACCTTCCATTCAGTCAGTCCATTTACTGACTCATTGAAAGTGAGAGTGAAAATATTCACTGCTCAGTCATGTCTGACTCTTTTTGACCCCATGGATTGTAGCCTACCAGGCTCCTGCATGGAAGCACATGCATTACCATATGTAAAATAGATAGCCAATGGAAATGTGCTGTATGACTCAGGGATCTCAAACTGGGGCTCTGTAACAACCTAGAGGGGTGGGAAAAGTGGGAGATGGGAGAGAGGTTCAAGAGGAAGAGGATATATGTACACCTATGGCTAACTCACGTTGTTATATGGCAGAAAGCAAACCAATATTGTAAAGCAATCATCAATCAATAAATTGATAAATTTATTTTCAATAAATAAATATAATTTTTTTTTTTTAAAAGAGTACTGGAGTGGGTAGCCATTCTCTTCTCCAGGGTTCTTCCTGACCCAGTGATCAAACCTGGGTCTCCTGCATTGCAGGCAGATTCTTTACTGTCTGAATCACTGGGGAAGCTCTATCGACTCGATAATTCATTCTAAAAACATGTGGCGTATGGTTTGAATAAGTACTCATTGGAGACATGAAGGATGCTTCCTTTTGTCAGGAGGGCACAAAGGGGCGATAATTACAAATGCTACCTGGAAAGTTCAAGGATATTCATATGCGCAGGATATTATGGGAGCAGGAGCAATGAGGGAGAAATAGTTCAGAGAAAGATTCTGGAAAGAGGTGATATCCACACTGGAAATCTGGGAAGGGGGAATGAGGGTTTGGGCAGAGACAGCACTGTGGGAAAAAGGGTGGGAGGGGTTCTGACTGTGTGTGAGGGGAAGACTTCAAGCAGGTCAGTATTCCTGGAGGGTAAATGCTGAGGCAAACAAGGCATTGTGAGAAAGAGGCTGTTGCAGCAGGACTCTGGTCATAAGCATAAGTGATTCACAATGATGAAATAATAGCATATATAATCCAACTTAATCCTGACAACAGTCCTGGAGACTGTTGCTGGAGACTGCTGACTCACCCTTTCTTTACTTCTTCCTGGCACATAGCCCCTAGTCCAGTTAACTTGAGGGAATATGATCATGTATTACTAGAGGAATATGAGCATAGGTGAAACATGCTATTATACCTCTGAGTCTAACCTTTAAGACTGTGAGTGAGGTTCCCCCATGACTTATTTCCTATCCCCACTGGCTCAAACCCATGGCAATGAGCCTCAACCATGAATGTCAAGGGCCCAGCCGCCGAGGGAGGAAGATGGAAGAAATGCAGGTCTCTGAATGATGTCACAGAGCAGAGCTATCCACCCACATGGAACGCTCACCTCAGAATAAATTATTGGTGAGTCTGTCGTAGCGCCCTGGCTTACTCTATCAGGGACTATTATAGTGGGAAGGACAAGTCAGTAGGATTTAAAGATTAATTGGTTGTGGGTAGAAAGAGAGAAGGGTCAAGACCAACCCTGTGCTTAGTCACTCAGTCGTGTCCGACTCATTGTGACCCCATGGATTGTGGCCCGCCAGTATATTGTGTCCATGAGGATTCTCCAGGCAAGAATACTCGAGTGGGTTGCCATGCCTTCCAGGGGATCTTCTCAACCCAGGGATCAAACCCAGGCCTCCCACATTGCAAGAGGATTCTGTTCTGTCTGAGCCACCAGGGAAGCCCAAAACCCTAGATTTTGAGTATGTATGACTGGATGATGCTAGATAGTGAGATCAGGAACAAGAGGCAATATTTGTTTGAAGTTAGAGGATAGTAATTCTATTTTGGACATGTCTCATTTGGGGTGCCCAAGTAATGTCTGGATATATAATCTTGAAGCACAGGAAGGGTAGATCACATCTGGGGAGGGTCACAAGGAAGGGGTGGGTGGCCCTTGGCCTTTATGCCAACTTGCACTGCACAGTAATGCAGAAGAAATTCAAATTCATACAAAAGCAACCTCCCTACCCCCACCCCCACCCCCCAAAAAAACCCTTGGGAGAATGAGAAGAATTTGAGACAAATGAAGGTGATTATAATAATAATAATAATAATAACCATTTATGGCAGCTTAATATGCACTAAAAGCAAGCACATTTAATCAACCCAATTAAATGGCTACTATTTATTGTCCCAAATCTGCAGGTGAGGACAATGGGCCTTAGGGAGGCAAAGGGGTATAATTGAAAACCACCAGTTAGTGGCAATACCAGGCTTTGAACTAATGTCTGTGTGATCTGAATTATTCTTAACTACTCTGCCATTAGTGTGTGCGTGGAGGACTTCCTTGTGCCTTTGTTCTTGGAATAACTAAAACTTCATTTTAACCCAAAGAATGAGACCCCTTTTTTTTATATTTAAGAAATATATTAAGGCATCTTATCACAAACATTGAAGCACTTACAAATTAGAAACATGCAACTGTCTTCCACAGTTGAGTTAAAATGTTATATATATACGTATATATTTTCCTGTTTTCATAGCTGAAAACTTCAGATCTTATGCCAAACTCACCCACCCTAAATATTTAATTCATTCTTTTTGAAATTATCCAGGCCAGCAAATAACCAAAATACAAGGTATTGTATAAGGAAAGCACAAAGTTAAAAAAGAATATATGTAGAAAATGCCCCCCTTTCCACCTGTCAATCAAAGGCAAACAATGGCTCTTTGCTATTGCTTAACCTGCTGCTGCTGCTGCTGCTGCTAAGTTGCTTCAGTCGTGTCTGACTGTGCGACCCCATAGACAGCAGCCCGCCAGGCTCCCCCGTCCCTGGGATTCTCCAGGCAAGAACACTGGAGTGGGATTGCTTAACCTAGATTGTCTTAAAAAACTATTTAAGTGCAAAGTTCCAAGCCAGTTTTCTCAGTTAGGCCTGCTGCACCCTAAACTTCCAATGTTGTTCCACTTCAGACCTCTTAGACCTCCTCATCTGGCAACTCAATTCTAACTCCATCATTTATAAAGGAGGATGTTTTGGACTAGCTAAGAAAAGGGCCTTTCTGGGGTCACACAATGAGTTAGTAGCAATAGAGTCCACACTTTCCCCACCACATTAAGGAAGCCAACAGCTTTCTGGGTCTACATGTCCACAGGGATTCCCTAGGGACTCGGACCTGGAAACATGGGCAGAGGCAGTAGATAGGCGGTTTTCCTTATGAAGAATGGCCTCGTTCCTAGGAGTGCCTCTCGCTCTGAACCAACGCAGTCATTTCAGCACCATGGTCAGGGCCACGCTGCTTTTTTTTTTTTTTTTTTCCCCAGGACCTCAGACTCGACCAAGTTAGCCTTGCAGATGCTCTCTCTCTCTGACCGCTTTTGTCCTAAGATCCCAGAAGCAGAGGGGTACACAGCAGCCCGTGAATCTCACTAGCGTTCCAGTGGGTAGTCAAAGCATAAGAGAGGCTCTTATTTTACAAGACTCAGAGGACCCAGTTCAAGCCAGAGCACAAACTTACTATTGGTTGTGTTAGCACAGAGGAGACGGCTCTAAACTAAGCCTAGAGCGAAGGTCATGCTTTTGGTTTGCTCCAATAACTCCATCAGTGACTCAGGGCTTTGGGCAAGTCAC
This sequence comes from Ovis aries, assembly GCF_016772045.2. Classification (NCBI taxonomy): domain Eukaryota; kingdom Metazoa; phylum Chordata; class Mammalia; order Artiodactyla; family Bovidae; genus Ovis; species Ovis aries. Next base: position 25,108,393 of record NC_056078.1, read on the forward strand.
CTACTTCCAAGACTTTGGCTCTCTATTTCCATGGGTGTCACCATCCTGCCTTGCCCACCTCACCGACTGTAGGAGGGGCCCTGAGATGAGTGTCCAGCCCTCAAACCTCCCACTGCCTGTGCTCTTTGCCTTCTAAAGGTGGGCAAGCAGGCAAGGTTAGCGAGTGTCCCCACACTGCCCCACCCCCTTCTAAATCACTGGCCACAGATACGTAAAAGGGGAGGAGAGGGAAAAGAAACACAACAGAGAATACTAATTATATATATGTAAAATGTAATTATAGTATACTCAGTGTTTATTCTGCAGCACATTCTCAGCCAACCCCCCCTTCTTCACTGTTCCACTGGACCAAACATCTCTTTCCCACTGCTTTCAGTCGCAGGGGCCTTATAACTCCATCTATCGCAAGCACAGCCTTCTCTTAGGTTCCCAGAAACCCAGTGAAAGGGTGTTAGAGACTCTCTCCAGCTTCTCATGTGTATCAGCTGAGGCTCAGAGACCCGTTCAAGGTCACACAGCTGGGCAGAATGGCCCATGGATGAGAGGTGGAGCAGAGTATGCCTGTGGGGTCGCGTGCTCCCTTGGCCTCACTTGCCTTTGTGCCAGCCCAGCGGCCAGGCTCCCAGACATTAGCATTCCAATGGCCCTGGGAGGCTTTGTCCTCCAGCTACTGCCGGCTTGGGGATGGGGTGGGATGGAGGCAGGGCACCATAAATCTACCTGCTTGTGTGTGGGGATGGGGTGGGGTGGGGTGGCTGCAAGATTCATGTGCTGTTTTTCTGGAAGCCAGGGCTCAGACAAAGGCAGAACGGCCAGAGCGGGGGAAGACTTTCAACTGGAGCATCTTTCCTGCCCCTACGTGGGACCTTGTCCGGGTTTGAGGGAGCTGGGGCGCAGGAAACGACCTCAGACCACAGGAGGCTCCACACTCACTGCGGCTGAGGCATAGTGGTAGGGGGCTTCTAGCTGATATCCAGAGCAGCCTGACTCATTTTAAAAGCTGGTGAATGCAAAATGCCTGGAGACAGGTGAGGGTGTGATGGTGATGATGCTGGGCTTGTGTGTGCCACCCAGAAATGTTTCCTAAACCCTTCTTTTTTTTAAAATTACTTTTATTTTTATTTATTTATTTTTTAAAACTCTTTAATTCTTACATGCATTCCCAAACATGAACCCCCCTCCCACCTCCCTCCCCATAACATCTCTGTGGGTCATCCCCATGCACCAGCCCCAAGCATGCTGTATCCTGTGTCATCCTAAACCCTTCTTGATGTGGGGCTCTTTGGAAAAAGGGTGAGGTCTCCCACCTCAAGATGATTTCTTTGACTGTGATGGAGCTCATCCTTGGGAAGGAGCCCTAAACCTTCCTCCACCTCCTCCTGACTTGGAGAGTTCAGCTGACAGCTCTGGGGTTTCAAATCTGCCCCTACCCAAGATGACCATCCAAGTTGGTTAAACAGTACTTTTAAAGAAACTTTGTAGGTTGGAGGACCAGTCTATGTGCACTGAGTAACTAATAGCTTCTTATTTATTTATTTCCCACTTAATTTATTTAATTGAAGGATAATTGCTTTACAGAATTTGTGGTTTTCTGTCAGACATCAACAAGAATCAGCTATAGGTACACCCATGTCCCCTCCCTCCTGAATCTCCCTCCCATCTCCTTCCCCATCTCACCATTCTAGATTGTGAGTGACTAATAGCTTCTTAATGAGCACCCTCACAAGCAGGAGAGGGGCTGGTCAGTGGGTGCCTCCACCCAGAACACAGGATTAATATTTTCTGCTTCTGAAAGTTGTTCGCACCAAAGGAACCCCCTGCCTATTTGAACACTGCTCCCCACAGCTTTTCACAGGAAGAAGGATCTTCCTGCTTGAGGACCTCCTCTCCAAATGTCTAGTCCTGGCCCAATATACAGTGTTCTCTGGCAAGCTTCCTAATCCAGCCACAGAGAACAGTCCCACTCTCCTTCCTGAGGCTCCTACCTCCACTCCTCACCAGTGTTTTTTCAGCCTTGAGTGATTTTGTCTGTGTTCTTGCTATTGTCCCAGGAGGACAGAGATGGACCTTCCTGATTTTTATATCTGCCCATCTCTCCCCTCACCGCCACTCCCCCCCCCCCCCCACCAGTGCCCAGTAAGCAGCAGACCCTGCCTTGGTCTGTGCAACTTGGAGCTGCTGACACCTGCCCTGGGCGGTGCCGCAGGTGGAAAATTGGCTGCTGCAGAAGTCATCAATAACCCATTAATCTTCTCCCAGATTAAAGCCATGAAATGAAACTACACCTTTGTTCATTTGTTTGCAGTGTCCCCCTTCCTGCCCCAAATCCAGCCCTTGATAACTAAGACATATCTCCTTCAAGCTATCTTTAGGGACCTAGGAATAGAGGAGAGAGGAAAAGTTCAATTTGAAGCTGTTGGGTAGGGGGTGCGGTGCACAAGAGATAGATGCAAAACACATTAACCCCTGCAAAGCCACCACCTTTGTCCTCTAACACTGGAAAGCAACCTACTCTATGACTCCTTGTCCCTGCCTCTGACATGTGCACCTCATTGGTGTTGGCCTGCTTCTTCCCTGGGTACCATGGGCCAATCCAAGGAGGCCTCTGCGGTTCAATTCATAGGGTAGGGTGCCTGCCCTCTGTGGGTTCTTGGAGCTTAAACCTGCTTCCTGGGCATCCTGGGACATCTTGGAAGCTAATATAGAGCTGCTCCAGCAGTGTTTTGGGGACTTTCAGTGTCACTGTGCATCAGCCCTACTCTACCTTGGAAGTAATAGAGAACACATGGCTGGAAACCTTGAATACTTTCTTGAAAAGAATTAGAATTTGTTCAAATAAAGCTACTGGTTGTTGGGAGGTGTCAGAAACTACAGCCAGACCCTCCTCCACCTTCTCTGCTCCATGCCACTGGGGATCACAAGTCACAAGGTCTCGTCCCCAGCACCAGAAATGTAAGATGAGCTCTGACATTGTTCTTGGTCTCTAAGCACTCAGGGACAATTCCTAGGATGCTCAGCCTACCAGCGTTCCTGACCCTGCTGCAGGGTTATTATTCCCTCCCTTCCCCAAATGCAACAGTTACTCTAAATCCAAGCTAGTGGCATAACAGAAAGGGCCAGCACCATGTGAGTAGCCTTAGTTGCAGGCTTATCTTACTCCTAAACCACTTTTTGGAATTAGACAAGTAACTGCTCCATAAATAAAATGAGGCTGAGCCAACGATTTTTAAATCTTCCAGTTCTTCCTTTTCCAAGTGTGTATAGCTGACTTGCAATCTGCCTGGCCTCCAGCCTAGCACCATAGTTTCTCAGGTCAGGCCTCAGCAGGGACCCCAGACCCCCAGAAATTATCTCCTCCCTCTCCTTAGACAGGGCCCCTTCCCCCAACTCCAGTCACAGGGAGGGGCTGGGCCCTCCCCTCCACCCAATGAAGTTACCTTACTCAGGCTTCTTGAGAATCGTTTTTTTTATTGGTTCAAAATCTCATTCACCAGTCCCTAAATAATCTTATGTACAAAATAAAGACTTTTCCCACTGTGAAGTCTCATCAATAAATACAAACATAAAACAGGGGAGAGGCCATATAATTTACCAGACAAAAATTCATTTCAAGAGACATTACATCATTTACAAGCTGATTTTTTTTTTTTTTTTAAGACAAGGGCGCTCCAGTTTGCAGGGTGGTGTTAGAGGCGCTCCCCCAGTTGGTTGCCTTGCCTCCTGCCCCTGAGAGGGCAATGGCTCCGGGGAAAGTGCACAAGGAGAAGACAGAGCATCGCCTTCATGGATTAAGGCAGAGTAGAGAGGCCCAAACCCCCGGGACTTGACAGGGACTAGAGGAGGTCAGAGTCAGCTTTGAAGAAGAAAACCTGAAGAGCGAGCTCTCAGAGACCAAATATTGGGTGCAGCGGTATTGCGGGAGGAGTGGTAAGAGACCGGCAGACAGACATCGGTGAGGGCGGGGTCGGGGAGACAGTGGGTGTCTCCTGCTGTAGAGTGCTACCACGCTTGTCTTTTTTGCAGGAGATTTTGAGGTGGCCACGGGGAGAGGGCTTAAAATGCGCGGAGCATGCCGTGCCCACTCGCGCGGGCAGCAGCAGAGGGTGTAGCGCAGAAGACCAAGGGATTGAACCCTGCCTGCCACTCTGGGCCCTCAGGGGTCAGTGAGCCAGAGGCAGGATCCGCCGCCGCGCATCTCCGACAGCCTCCGCCCCTGCCCTTTCTCCCAGGACCCACTGCCCAGCGGCGGACAGGCCCCTTCATAGAAAGTCTGAAAAGGCCAGAGCGCCAGAGTGCAGGCAGGCCGGGGAAACAGGCGCCTGCAGCCCAGGCCGGTCCTCCAGCGAGGCGGTGGGGCTCAGGCTTCCCGCTTGGGAGACCGGGGAATAGAGGGAGCCCCAGTCTCCCGGGGAACCGGCGTCTGGGCTGGCCAGCTCCTCGCAGGGAGGCGCTAGCGGCTCCAGCCCGTAGAGGCTGTGGTCCGCTATGCGCAGCGTCTGCGTCAGCGCCCAGATATAATTGTGGGCGAAGCGCAGCGTCTCTATCTTGGTGAGCTTCGCGTCGTCCGGAAAGGTGGGCAAGACGCCGCGCAGCGCGTCCAGCGCAGAGTTGAGGTTATGCATCCGATTGCGCTCGCGGTCGTTGGCCTTCTTGCGCCGGCTCCGTCGCTGCTTGCTCAGAGCCAACTCACACTTGGGGCGACTGCGCCCTCCGCGCCGCGCCCGGAGCTTCCTCGAGGCCCCTCGGCAGGCGCCCCCTTCCGTCTCGGTGCAGTTCTCCAGTACGCGAGTGGGGCTGGGTGGAGTGGATGCGACGCAGGTCACTTCGTCGTCCGAGGCTCCCGGGAAGCGCTGCTCCGTCTCGTGGGTCACTTGGACAGGCGGCGCACACGAGGGATGAGGCGCCATCCTGCGGCGGGGTAAGAGGTAAGGGTAAGAGTGGGTCGGTCACCTCAGCGAAGTTCCCAATCCTAGGGCCAGGTGGGAAAAAATGCGAGAGAAAGCCACCTCCTGCAGGCCAGAGGACCCGCTTTCCCCTCCTCCCATCGCTCTGTGGCTCCAGGTGTTACCTTGTTGTAGGGCTCAAAAGGGTAGAGAGTGGTGGGCAGTGAGAGCAACGGTGAGCTGAACTGGCTTTTCCGTCTGCAAGTTCATGAGAAGCAGGCGCTGCCGCTCGAAAGTTTCTCTGGCCCCAGAGAAGATACGTGTAAAGCAGGGTCCCTGGCTTCTCTTGCTCTCTTGGCGCAGCTGCGAGACCCTGCGGATTTTCTGATCCGAAAGTCGTGTGTCCCTGGGCACGCTTTATCTGCTGCGCCCTGGGACAGGAGCGTGCCTGCCCCGCTGCTGCCCGCGCCGCCGTCCAATCAGCGTCCGGGCCAGGGGGCCGCGCCACGCGAGCCCGCTCCGCCCATCAAGGGGCACAGCTGGATTCCGGACAAAGGGCTGGGGTCGGGGGAGGGGAGCGCCGCTCTGTTTGCTCTCTCCCCGCGGGCTCTGTCCCAGCAACTCTCGGTTCCTCAAAGAGCCTCGCCAAGTGAGAAGGGTCCTGTCTAGCTCGCGTCTGGCAGCCTCAAATCTCTTTGCTCCTATTCTGGTTTTCCTTGGCATCTGTCCAGACCTTTTCTTGGTATCCTGAAGGGGACTTTAGGAAGTCAGTAGGGTGGGTCAGTCCCCTGAGTTATACAAGGGGAAACTGAGGTTCAGAAAGGAGGCAGCTTGCTCCAAATCACTCTGCAAGGACAAGGAGCCAGGTATACTATCAGTTTAGAGGAGTGTCCACTAATTCCTAGTGCCATTCTCCTCTCCTCCACTTTGGGTCAGGTTAGCAAATACTCAGAGGGGGTGTTTCACTGACACTCCATTTTGGGAGGGGCGGGGGCAACCACGGAGAGAGATCCTGCCTACATCCCTGCCACTTAGAGACCTTCACCTTCTGGGGATGCTGAGCGCCGCCCCCCAGGCTTTGAGATCACACTGCCCACACTCCTTAGATGTAGGTGCTTAAAACCTCTCCCCTCATCCCCTCACTGCTCAGAAATCTAAGACATTATCTTCGGGCCCCAGAGGCAGCGAATGTCTATGGTGGGACCTCTAGGAGGCATTCGCCACAGACAATTCCATACAGTACTCTAGGGATCCGATGGGGCATGTAAAGGAAGAGCTCAGATGAGAATGGGTCATGAGATGGCCAGGAGTTCACAGCAAGCCCCTGTGTCTTTTAAATGCCCCTGGAGTGCTGGTGCTTGCAGAAACAGATCAACTCTTTCTCTCTTAGTTCTGTCCAGTCACAGATGGGCAGGGGCTGTCTGCACTAGCTGGTCCTGTGTCCTTGGCAGAGGTCAGGCTGCGAGCACAGGGCAGGGACTCTTCACGGCTCTGGTTAGTGCCATCTGAAAAGCTTTCCAAAGTGAGCCTGAACACATCATCTCTCCTTTCTTTCCCTGCTGCTGCTGCTAAGTCGCTTCAGTCGTGTCCGACTCTGTGTGACCCCATAGACAGCACCCCACCAGGCTCCCCTGTCCCTGGGATTCTCCAGGCAAGAACACTGGAGTGGGTTGCCATTTCCTTCTCCAATGCATGAAAGTGAAAAGTGAAAGGGAAGTCGCTCAGTCGTGTCTGACTCTTCGAGACCCCATGGACTGCAGCCTACCAGGCTCCTCCATCCATGGGATTTTCCAGGCAAGAGTACTGGAGCGGGGTGCCATCGCCTTCTCCACTTTCTTTCCCTATTCATGCTTTCTGTCCCTGCCTTGGACACTCTGTGGTCATCTGCTTCAGGGTAAGTGTGGCCTGGGGGAGGATGCCCTCAAGCTAACCCAGCCTCTCTCTGACCTTTAATGATCTGCCCATTGCAGGCCCAGAGCCCTCAGCCATCCAGTGCCACTCCTGCACCCCATGCCCCCCTCCACTACCAGCAGGGCCTCCACACTGCTCCTAAGAAGCTGGGAAAACTGGTGTCTGGATTCAGTCTCTGTAGGCCCAGAAGGCATTACTTTTTAGCAGGTCCAGATACCCTGAGCTGAGCCTCCAAAGCTGGTAGAGGACGTAGGATCCTGCAGGGAAACTGAGGGAATGAGGTGAGTCTGCATATCTACCCTAGTGACAGCCAGCCTCTCCTCACTTGCTCACTCTGCTTGGAGGGTCGAATTACCTCTGAGGCAGAGAGAGGGTGGATGTGCTTGGGAGCCAGGGAGAGGGAGCTCCAGGACTGTCCTCAGGATCTCAGCTGGTGGGCTGTTGGCAGAGGCTCCTTCACTTGCTGCCTGCGAACTGAAGCTTGGGGCTAGGCTCCAGACCAACAAAGGGACCCTGCAGAGACTCCTGAGTTTCACATTTTGCTGCTGCTCCTCCCTTGGGTCACAATTTGCTCCATATTTGTCTTCTAATTATAAGAATGAGAAACCAAAGCCCATTTTACAGATGGAAAGTCAAGGCCCAGAAAGGGGAAGTGACTTACTCAAGATCACACAGCAAGTTCTAGCAGAATCACATACATAGAATGCAGGTCCTAAGACTCCTAATCCTAGATTTTCCCTTGCACCTCTTTGTTGCCTCGCTTTGACTGGGGGGAAAATAGATATTTTTTCAAGGCAGAACTAGACATCCCAAAATGTCAAAGATAGAAGGCATGACATGGTCAGAGTAGATAGAGGACAGTGGCCCCATCTCCCAGTGCCAGTGGGAGCCAGCGTCCAGTCGTGTTCTATCTCTCTACTTTCTCACCCTCTATGCCTGCCTTGCTTGATTTCTATCCTGCAAATTAGGAACGCAGAGAGGAAATGCAAAGTGTGCTTCCCTGGGGCTAAGGGACCCAGCCTGGCTCGGAGGAGTGTGCCCTGGCCATAAGGGATCAGAACACCCCTATGGGTCGCTGGAGGCCTGAAAGTAGCCCACTTCTAGGGCTCTCATCCCGCAGTGGCTCTCAGATGATAACCCAAGGCAGGTCTCACCTTGGTTCAATCTTGCCTCAAGGGTCCCATGGGTAGTGATGAGGGCCGCAGGGCAAGCTTTCCGCTTGGAAGATTTTGGGGTTATTTGGATACTTTCTTGACAGGGAGAGAATTCTGGCGCCCTCTGAGAGTTCTTATCTAGCTTCCCCGGCACCATTCTGGGTCAGGACTCTCCACTGGGTGCGGACCGCCACCACTTTCGCTTTGCGCAAAACAGTCAGGGTGAGGAGCAGCGCGCAGCAGCCGAGGTCAGCGATTTCCGTGCGGAGAACTCTCCGCAGCTCTTCTGCTGGTCAAGAGGGCGGGGCCTGAGGTCGAGGAGGCCTGGGGGATTAGAGATCAAGGATCCACGTCCTCCCTTTCAGCGGCAGCGGACGCACAGGCCCCTCTCCAAAGTTAATTCCTGTCCTTTTGGCGGCGGAGGCGCAGGCTGTGACAACTCAGTGCGCGCTGGCGCTATTTGTGAAAGGACTCTTCCAACCGGCAGCAGAGCTTGTTCCTGAAGCCCCCGGCGGACCACCGCTTCTAAGACCTTTGGGAACCCTGCGCCCCTCTACTTTCTGAGACCTAAGTCCCCCTGCATGCTGAGGCGGTCCAGGAAGGAGGCGACAGCCTGACGCCTGGACACCGCGGGCAGAATGGAAAAGAAGGAAGGCGGCGGTCCGCCCTGCCGCCTTCCTGTCGGCGGGGGGAATTTTAGCAGTGCCTGGGGGCGCTTTGAGAAACGAGAGGAAGGGAAGGGGGCCACAAGAGGCTGAATAGCTAATGACCTGCCAGAGGAGGGGGCTTCTTTCTCTCGCCTTCGCCTCGACGCTGAAAGAGGGGAAGACAAAAATCTGGCGAGCGAGCTGCCCAGGCCGAGACTGGCCACTTCAAACAGCCCTTCAAACAAAAGGAGACGACGAAAAGAAAGCCCCACCTGTCTCCAGTGTTTGCTAAAATAATAATAAATAGATTTCGTTTAATAAATAATTACAAGAGATTGTAAAGTGGAGTGCTTTGGAAAACATCTACTGCGGGAGTCCCGCAGCCAGCCGTCACCTGCTCCCAAGGCTGGCAACTTTATTGTTAAGCCACCCCCCAACTAGTTTGCCTCTGATAAACTCTCCCTCGTTTTCACAATGACTGTTTACTCATAGTTAGCACAATATTACCTTTGCCGTGATAAACCCAGAAGGGGGAGACCTGGCCCCTGGCCCCTGGGCGCACCTGTCCCAGAAGCTGACACATGGATTTGGCACGGAGCAGGCCTCCCCCCGGGCCTTCCCCCGTGTACATTGGCCCAATTGCCACCCATTTATAACAGGTTGGCTGCAAGGCCTATCTCGGTCCTATTTGTCTTCTTTTATTGAAAGCATATGGTCTCCAGGGGCTCACTAGCCCCATATTTCATCTGCCGGGAGCTGGGGCGCTTCCGCAGGCTGGTGCAGCTCTGCGCGCTGCTCCCCACCCAACGGCTGCTGCACCAGCTGAGAGGATGGCGGAGGTGGGGTGGGGAAAGATAAGGAGGGCTCCTCCTTCGCGTTGGGAAAGAAGCTATTCCCCTAGAGATTCCCCCTCCCCAGCTCTGGGACCTCGTGCGCTCTTGAATGGCGAGGCAGTTCTTTTTCTTGGGTAGGTGAGAGGGCGCCATATGCCACCCCCCAGGGCGCACGAGGGAGCTCCGGCCCAGGGAGTCCTAAAACAAAGAGAAGAGAGGGCTGGGACCTCAGGAGCATCCGAGGTCTTTATTTGCAAATCCCCCTCCCTGCCTAGGGCCGCCTCCCCCGCCAGGCATCCGTAGCTCGCAAGCAGGGCTTGGAAACAAAGTGTCTACATTATCTCCGCCGCCGACAGAGAAAGTGAATGCGTGAAAAGGTGCATTGCGCACGAAGACACCTGTTGAAGCGGCGCCTCTTCTCAGCGCCTCTCTCTGTTTTGCCCTCGGTCAGGAGGGAGTGGGGGGTGGGAGGAGGGAGAGATACTGTGATTTGTGGCGACATATGTTGAGCAGATCGGTGTGTACTCTTCACAGGGACGCATGCACCCTCGCTCCCATACACACCCCGAGAGAAGGAGCAGCTGCTCCCCTTACCTTCTCCCGACATAATACCTGGGCCAGGCGCTTTGGCATAGCCTTTTGAGACTCCAGCTCTCACCCACCCTCTTTGCCTTCCGCCCCCACCCCGGTCCCAATCTTGGCAGCTCCGCTGTAGGACTTTATTGTCAAATTTAACAGATGCACGTTTGTTCCCAGCGCCTGGGCCTCACACACACACACACACACACACACACATACACACGCAGCCATCCACAGAAAACGCGACGGATGACACAGATGCGGAGCGCGACGTGTCCATATGCCAGGCTCCGCGCCCGCCTCGGCTGGGGAAACAAACAGGGCTGTGTGATTTTCCCTCCCCAGAAAGGAAGAAACGGGAACCGCCGGGGGGCCGTGAGGCCACCTCCAGGCACCTCTGATTTCGCGGTAGCCCGTTGGCGCGGTGACGCACTGCGAGGCACGGCCATGGGAGAGTGCAAGGTTGGAAGCAGAGCTCAGACGCAAAGGCTGCCCTTGGGAGAAGCCCTGAGGGCTGGACCTCTGGCCCTCGCAAGACCTCTGGGTTTCTAAACTCCTGAGTGGGGCAGACGCTTCTGTCCTCCCGGGATTCCAGGGAGTGAACATCCACCTGAGGCGCACCAGGACTGGAGGAGTCTGTTGGGCATCCTTTGCCTGCCCGCTTCTCTCCTCCGTGGGGGGCGTGCTCCCAGAGCAAGATGAGAGGAGCACTGGGTTGGGGGAGGGGGCCTGTCTCTGCCAATAGCCCTGTGCCACCCTGAGCGAATTATTTCACTCGGACCGCAGTTTTCCCTCTATTAAAGGACGAAGTTGCGAAGGAAATACTTTGTAATTTTCAAGTTTTGCAAAATTTAGAAGTCTTGGATAGCAGGGGGCCCTTGGGCTGTGAGTGAAGGAAAGCCAGAAAGAGTGCATCTCTCCTGCCTCCACACCCACACTGGTTCCTGGATCTGAATTTTTGGGTGGATAAGTCTCCCCAAAAGTTGTGGGGAAAGACAGGCACTGAAGGGTGTGAGAGTTCTCTTCTGTTCTTCCATCTTTCAATTTTCAGGGCACAGGCAGCCTTTGGGTGTCTCAGGACACTCAGGCATGCCTGATGATACCAGGCTTTCAGACCTTCATTTCTTCCAGTGCCAAGATGGACCTGGGAAGCTGGGTGGTGGGTGTATGGCTCTTAAGCCCCTTAACCTCTCCAGGCCTGTTTTTGGAGAAAAACATTCTCCTCCCACCCTCATGGACTCAACGGACATGAGTTTGAGCAAACTCTGGGAGATAGTGAAGGACAGGGAAGCCTGGCATGCTGCAGTTGATGGGGTCGCAAAGAGCTCGACATGACTTAGGGACTTAACAGCAACAACCCACCCTCATTGTGAGCTTGGATGAACTCTGCTCATTTTGAAAGATAGAGATCGCCTCCCTCAGTCTTTCACAAATTGTCTTTATTTTCTGTGTGTGTGTGTTGTTTTTTTTTTTGTTTTGTTTTTGGACTGTATGTGGTTCTGACATTTTTTATATTCCCTGGCCCATGGCAGGGGGTAGTCTTCTTTGGTAGAAGTCTCCTTTGTAGAAGCCAGGGCTTGTGCTGGCAGGGGAGCCCTCTGCCTGCTGGTCTCTCAGTTCCCCTACCCACCCACCCCAGTCCTATGGGGATTCTGTCTAAGTAGTGGGAATCTTAGGATGTCAGAACTGCTGTGAGGTGGGGATGAGAGCACATCGCTTCTTTAGGTCACCTTAGATGAGATACTCACCCCTCCTTCAGATGTCAGGTTGGGAAGGCAGCCTGGTAAAGGGATAGGGTAGAAGGTAGGGAGGGTCAAGGATTAATTTTAGATTAACTCCATGGAGAAGCAACAGAATGTAATACAGTGCAGTTTTCCACGAAGTCGTTAATAACATTTGTGTTCATATAGAAACTTGAAGGCAACAGATTACCTTCTCACTCAACCTGTCGGGGTGCCAGGAAGGGATTTTTCTTGTCCCTGTTTTGCTCCTGAAGCTCAAGGTCATAGAGTCTGGAACTCTTCTTCCCCATGTCCTCTCCAGCCATCTGGCAGGGATCTTTCATTTAGTCACCCTCCTGGCCCCTGCCCACCGCTCAGACTCCAGGGACTTCATCCTGCCACCCCATGGAGCCCTTTGGAGATGGGCAGGTCCCAGCCAGGGGATTGGGGACACAGGAGTTGAAGGGCTTGGGAACAATAAAGAAGGCAAGCTTTCCTTTCTTTCTGTCTTCCTGTGGCTTCCAGGAGCCTCCCTTAGCTCCCCAGCAGCACTGTGGAGGTGGGACCAGGCTTGCAGGATCTTGAGAGTGCAGGCCTTCTTAATTTGTTTGCCCAAGGCACCTCACTTAGGCTGACCGCAGCCCCAGCCCTGCTGAGAAGGCAATAAGCTTCATATTCCCCCTTGTTTAGACCATAAAGCAGATGGGCCCCAATTGTGTGGTTTTTTTTTATAACATGGCACTATCAGAAAATTATTTTAGGCACATACTTCAAAATATGGTAGCTACTTATAATTCTTCACATATTATGTACAATATAAAGCATATGCCAATGTAATTTATTATAAATGATGGATGTCTTTCTGTACCAGACAGTATAAGCAGTGGAAAAGAAAATGTGATTTGAGCCAGACACGCTGTGTTCCATTCTGGATTTCTGCATCTAGTAGCTGTGTACCTTCAGTGAGTAGACTCAGCCTCTGGGAGCCACCTTCATTTCCACACCTATAAAATGGGCATAATAAGAGAGTACCTATGTCATTGGGCTTAAATGATTGGATTCATGTAAAGTGATCAACATTAGCACATAGTGTGTGCTCAGTCTTTATGAATACAATGTAATATGTATGTTGTTAAACATACCTTCAAAGAAATTTGCATCCAAGAAATAAAAATACGTATATCTAGACGTTCTAATATGTGTTTCTCCTCATGCTCCCCTGTTCAGGCAAACCACTTTGAAGCCTGCAGTGTTAAGCAGCTTTGAAGCCTGCTGTGTTAAGCAACTTGTATAACAGTGTCATCCACAGTTATGACACAGGTTTACATTTGATGGGCTCTTTATCAACCACTATTATTGCTCAGCATACCAGTGAGGCCTCATGGTCAGAGATCTTAGTCCCAATCTATGTAGGAAGAAAAGGAGGCTTTAGAGAGCTGATGTGACTCACCCAGGGGCACCCAGTTTGTACTGTGGACTCTGAATAAGAATCTAGGTCTTCTGACCCCAAGGCTGTATCTCATCCATCCTGGCCCTCCCTTACACTGTGGACCCCACTTACGAGCTGGTTTTAATCACCGTCCACCACAGTTAGGCTTTTGCAGAACTACCAAGGAAGGGGGTGCAGGCTGATCGATGAGCTGGTGGTTTGTTCATTCACTCTTGTCCAGCAGAAACCACGGTGGGCTTGGGGGTCCCTGGCATGTGACTCTATTTGGTAGGTGGGAACACTTTGCAGATGTAAGTATAGAAGGGAGACTTCTATGCAGAGCTTCGAGTCTATAGAAAACTTCAAATCAAATTCCTGTCAAGGCAATTGCCCAGACACCAAGACGGCCCCAGTTAATCGGGCACAGCCTTACCTTCGTCCCATGAACGCTACGAAAGGTCCTTATGGGAGGGTAGTGGCCAGCTGTTCCCTACAGTCACTGAGGTTAGACTTAGGAGACGTGGTCTGAATTGAGAAAACAAACAGCGATTTAGGTTATTTATGACCTAGGTTAGGTTAGGTTTAGGCTATGTCTTCCCTAGTAGATAAACAAAGTGAGAATCCTCTTCAGATGAGGTAGAATCCTCTCTGTAAAGACCTCCCTTTCTCTGGCCTAGAATGATTATGCAGTCTCTATGATTAGAGGCAGGGGAATGGACTGGATGACCCCAGGAGACCCTATCCATCCCCATGGCTTCACCACTGAGACTGTTCAGTTTTGTAGAACACGCTTGAGGAGTCACTTGCCACAGGAGCCTTTCAAGATCATGGGTGGAATTTATTACTATAGTTCTTCAACTGAGTGAACTGGAAGTAACAACAGGTCCATCCTGAAGAATTACAGGACAACAGCACAAACCCAGGATGTGCTAGGTGTTGGGAGAAATATCAAGAACCAGAGGGTTAGGCTGAGAAAGACCTCCATTAGTATGCGGTCCCCAGCATTAAGTTGACACATGATTAGGAACTGAAGCTCAGAAAGGAAATGTGTCTTGTCCAAGGTCACACTGCAAGTGTGGGCGCATCAGAACCCAAGTCACTTTCCACTATTCCCTGATCAAGCCCCAGAGCCCTCCTTGCTCTGTGTTGTTCTCATCTGGGACCCAGCCTTCTCTGCCTGGTGTATGGAGGTCCTTGTCCTGTGTCTCCTGAAGTAGAGGATGAGCTCCCTGAGGACAGGGGCTGTGTCATGTTGAGAATTTAGCAGGGATGTTGTAAGGTAGGTCTCCAACAGAGACCAGCTTGAGGGGCTCAGACAGGTGAACATTATGTGAGATCTAGACATCTGGGCAGCAGCCAAAGGTTGATAGGATACGGAAGGAGTGGAAGAGGCTGCTGAGACTCATACTGCTGTGGTAAACTCTGATACAGGTGGTGGAGACAAGGCTGTGGAGGTGATGGAAGCAGAGAAGGGGAGGCACATGTTCCGTTTAAGGACGCAACCTAGAAGTTGTGTATATTACTTCTGTTTTGTTTCGATCAGCTAGTGTTTAATCCCAAGGCTCTGTGTAGCTGCAAGGGAGGTTGGGAAATATTGTCTGAAATCTGTTTGATTGTATGCCTAGTTGTAAGTTGGAAATCTGTTAACAACAGTCTTTATCACACTTAGTTATCGGAAAGGACAAACTTTTGGCTGCAGTAGAGATCCTTAATGTAGTGTCCATTCCCCCAGGCTAGGGGCTCCCAAGGATCATGAAACCCAGCAGTTGGTAGGCAATGTTCTGTGTATGCACGCACCCTTCTGGGCAGATTGAGAGTTTCATCAGGTCACCAAGGAGACTTGGCCCAATTCCCCAAACATTAAAAATTAGCTGTCTGAAGGTTGCTGAGAAATTTGGGGCAAGTCACAAAATCTCTTTGTGTGAATAAAGAGCTGAATAAAGTTCTGGTGAAACAAAGTGATAGTCTTTAAGTCATTTAGCATATACATACTGAAATCTAAAGTGGGCCAAGCACTGTGGTCAGCGCTAGGAATAAATCCAGTCTTGTCTCCAGAGCTCAGAGTCCTGTGGGGAGACAGCAGGCACCCAGATTAGGAATTACAGAACCTTTCTGTGCCTACTACACCAAATCAGCCCCTCTGGTAGCCCAGAAGTCTGAACATTTAGCAAGTCCTCCAGGTGCTATTGATACAAAGCCAGAGTTGGGGTGAGGCCACAGATGACTAATTTATAAGCATTTGATGAGGTCACTGCAGGCAAAGGTACAGGAACCAAGGCTGGGGAGATGAGTCCTGGGCTCCAGGTTCTAACTCCAGCTCTGCGGAACTGTAGACAGCTCTCTGTAGACTGCTCACTTATCTATGAAGAGGAGGTATTGAGAGCGATCAAGAATAGACTCTGAAGTAGACTCTGAATCTATGTAGGTTTGAATCCATGCTATGGATGGGTCTGAATCTCTTTGTAATGTTGGACTAATTACTTAATTTCTCTGACTTTGATTATTTTATCTAAAAATGGATGCAATCATAGCGCTCACATCCAAGGCTGTTTTAAATGAGATAATAGATGTCTAGCATTTAGAATAGTGCCCAGCTCATAGCAAGGGCAATGCTTTATTGAAGGTTACTGGGTGCTAGCTCCTGGGTTCTGAGCCAGTCTTTGATGGTCCACATTTCACACCCTGGGAAATGCCATAAGGACATGAGGGAAAGTCTGGAGACAAAGGACAAGTGAAAAAGACTAAGAGAAGGTAAAGGGTGATGTTCTGAAATATTAAAATATGCAGTATTTTCAGAGCCATGTCTTAGGAGAAAAAGTTGGTTCTACTTTTCCAGAGGTCTTTCCTGGCATTCCAGCTCCAACATAAATCTCCTGTCTTAGGATACCCATGCTTCTTTGTGTATGATCGAGGGGCTTATGTCACAGAAAAGAAGGTGAGGGGTTGGACACAGGATCATGGCATCCACTGGTTATTTCACATGCGGCACCTTTGAGAAGCTGCTGGCTTAGCAGAGTATTGGAAAGGGCTCCTGAAGGCACCACTGAGTCATCAAGGATAGAATACTATCCTCCAGAACACAGTATACAGTTTTGTTTGCTTGGTGAAATATAGTTGATGTACATTATGTCAGTTTCAGGTACACTACACAGTGATTTGACATTTGCATACATTATGAAGTAACCATCTATCTCTATACAAAATTATTACAGTATTGCTGACCATATTCCTTATGTTGTATATGACATTCCTGTGGCTTATTTATTTTATAACTGGAGGTTTTAACCTCTTAATCCCCTCTACCTATTTCAACCCTTTCTAGCCCCCTCGCCTCTGGAAACCACCCATTTATTGTCAGTGTCTATGAACCTTAATTTTTTTAGGTTCCACGTATAAGTGAGATACTTGTCTTTCTGTCTGACTTATTTCACTTAGCATAATAACCTCTATCCATCCACACTGTCACAAATTGAAAATTTTATTTTTTATGGCCAAATAATATTCCATTGTATATGTATGTGTATATATCTATATCTGTATTTATATCTTCTTGATCTATTCATCTATTAGCAGACATTTAGGTTGCTTCCATATCTTGGCTATTGTAAATAATGCTACAGTGAATACTGGTGTGTGTTTGTTTTATCGAATTAGTGGTTTTATTTTCTTTGGATAAATACCCAAAAGTGAAATTGCTCGATCATATGTCAGTTTGATTTTTTATTTTTTGAAGAACCTCTGTACTGTTTTCCATAATGGTTGCACCAATTTGCCATCTGTACCAACAGGGCATGAGGGTTCCCTTTCCTTCACATCCTCACCAACATTTGCTATTTGTTGTCTTTTTGATGATAGCCATTCTGACAGCAGTGGGGTGATATCTCTCTGTGGTTTTGATTTGCATTTCCCTGATTATTAGTGATGTCGAGTTTGAGCAAGCTCCAGGAGTTGGTGATGGACGGGGAAGACTGGCGTGCTGCAGTCCAGGGGGTCACAAAGAGTTGGACGTGACTGAGCAGCTGAGCTGAACTGAGTGATGGTGAGCGTCTTTTCATGCATCAGTTGGCCGTCTGTATGTCTTCTCTGGCAGACATAGTCTACATTCTAAATCAACCCTATATGGTGCTGTGTACTCAACAGGGTAGAAACATGAGTCCAGGAGTTGAGAAAGTAGAAGCAGGAATAGCCCCACTTTCTGTCACAGTCAATGATTCTTAGGGAATTTAGCTCTCTGGCCCCACCGTTCTGAGTATGCAGACCCTATGAACTCAAAAGGCCAGTCCTCCAATAGGGGATAGAACATGAATGCATGGAACTACAAGTTTAGCTTGCAGCCTTGGCATATCAAGTTCCTTGAAGCAGGGAGATGAGTCATCATTTTGGCAGAAGTAATTCATTTCAACCCCCAGAATGATGTAGACTGTTATTACAAGTGGCGGCAGGGCGTCTATCTGGATGATACACTTGGACAAATCTTGGTGGTAGATGGACAAGCGTATCAGCCATAGTCCAAGTAGGGCATGGTAATAAGGGCTCAGACCTCTCAGGGGTGAGGGGAAAGTCATGCTATCAGGTAAACCAGTGAACCCAGCAGAGATGCTGTCTATGGCAGAAGGAAATCTAGAATGGATAGAAAGGTGGGAGATTATGTGCTATCAGTTGTAGTCTGGGGTCAGACACATCACAGTTATTGTTTTGACAGCATTGTTGTTACAAAGTTATATCAGTTGTTGCCTGGAATCAGATATATAGCAACCCCAGATCAGATACATAGCCTTCAGTTTCTGAGTTTTCCCCTAGTAAATAAAAACTTTATGCAATTCTAGAGAAGTTGCACTCAGAATTTATACAGAGAAATTAATCTGAAATCTGAGCAGCATGAGGGGGTGGACTGTAGTGAATGCTACACTGGGGCTTCGTCCAGATCTCTCAACAATAAAGAGGTTACTCTTCTAGATACTAGGAGTGCCTGTGTCTGTCAGCCCTCTTCAAAGACTGCCCCAGGTGAATCGAGCTGCCATAGCTAACGCCATGTTCCTGTCTTGCAGCAGCCCACATCTGATGACTGGTCAAAGTAGGGTGTAGACAGCCATCCCCATTACCTACCCCAACTTGGGAAAACCTTAAGGACCATCCCGGCTTCAGAGCTTTGTTGGATGGAATGAGACCTTTGTTAAGAACATATCTCAGCCCAATGTCACCGTCTTTCCAACCTTGTTTTCCTCCTTTCCCCTCCACAGGCACTGGTTCTAAAAGAACGCTCATGCAGACTCCCCGAATGGTAATCTCCATCTCAGAGCCTGCTTCCTGGGGAAGCTGACTTGAGACGTTGCTTTGCAGATTGAGTGTTTTGGAGATAGTAACAGAACCATTGAACTTCCAGAGTTAGAAGGGATCATAAGGATAATCTTTTATTAGCTCAACCACTTCATCTTATAAATGACCCCAAAGTTCAAGAGCAGACTATGACTTGCCCGAAGTTAGAGACTGAATCCCATCACCCGGAACCATCTGCATGGTGTAGATTGCTTAAGAATTTGCTTCCTGATTGAACTCTTGGCTTGACACAAGGGCTAGCCAACTACAGTTAGCCACCTGCTTTTTCTAAATAAAGTTTTGTTGAAGCATGCTGCTGCTAAGTCACTTCAGTCGTGTCTGACTCTGTGCGACCCCATAGACGGCAGCCCACCAGGCTCCCCCGTCCCTGGGATTCTCCAGGCAAGAGTACTGGCTATGCTCATTGATTTTAGGTTATACAACAGCAGAGTTCAGTAGTCACAACAGAGATTTTATGGCCCACAGCACCTAAAGTATTTACTAACTGGCCATTTACAAAAAAGTTTGTTGACTACTCTTCTACCAGATGAATCAGTCAAGGTCCTGTTAGAAAAACTGTATACTAGGTACCTCAACTGAGGGAATTTAATATAGGAAATTGATCAAGTGCATGTTGGAAGCAAAAATTACCTGAAGGGGAAAAAGGAAAAACGTTGCACCAAGAACACAGTGTAGTAACTACAGGAAGCAGGTACTGCCTCTAGGACTGTGGGTTAGAATATACAAGTTTAGAGCAGAGGTTCCATGAAGCCAGGGCTCTGAGGAAGGATGTTGGCTGGTGCTGATACTGATAGCTAAGGAGAGTGGTGAGAGTGTGCCAAGAGTAACACAGAGAAGCCAGAGACGATTCGTCTCCAGGCTGGGAAGGCAACTCCAATCATAAGCTCTGCTGGCAACACGGGGTTTATCACACCACAGGGATGCTGAGATTGCCAGAGGAGGCTGGAAATTTCTTGCCTAGAATCAGTTTCTATTGTCAGGGCCATTCCTGGGGCAATGCTGATAGGAAATGCCAGCAAATAGGGAGTTCTCGCCTTTTTGTCTCCCAGGTACAATGTGGCTTGCATAGTTGATTCTAACACAGCAGAGCAGAAAATAGAAGAAGCTGAGAAATAGAAACACTATTGACCTGCCCTGTAGGCAAGGATGATTTGAAAGCTGGCAGTTAGCTGCCATCTCAAGCTCTCCCCAGGCCTGGCATTACTGGAGAAGGAGTAGGGTGTCAGGAGAAATAGGCCTATACCCCACAGACTTGCCCTGCTTGGGCTCTGGAGTTCCTCTCCTATTTGTGGGCAAGTCCCCCACTCCAGTACTCTTGCCTGGAAAATCCCATGGATGGAGGAGCCTGGGAGGCTGCAGTCCATGGGGTTGCTGAGAGTTGGACACGACTCAGCGACTTCACTTTCACTTTTCACTTTCCTGCATTGGAGAAGGAAATGGCAGCCCAGTCCAGTGTTCTTGCCTGGAGAATCCCAGGGACGGGGGAGCCTGGTGGGCTGCCGTCTATGGGGTCGCACAGAGTCGGACACGACTGAAACGACTTAGCAGTAGCAGCAGCAGCATAGGGAAAATGGTCAGATTAATGGGTTAGTCAAAGATATGCTTTAGGGATTGCCTTTATAGGATAAGCCTATAAAGAAGCATTCTTAACCACCCCAGGATAAAAGTGAAGTGAAAGTCGCTCAGTCGTGTCTGAGTCTTTGTGACCCCATGAACTATACAGTTCACGGAATTCTCCAGGCAAGAATACTGGAGTGGGTAGCCTTTCCCTTCTCCTGGGGATCTTCCCAACCCAGGGATCAAACCCAGGTCTCCTGTATTGCAGGCGGATTCTTTACCAGCTAAGCCACAAGTGTGCCCCAAAATATGTCTTGCCAAATATATCTGCTTCCTTCACAACTCAGATTAATATTATGAGTCTCATTAGCTCTGACTGGGACAAGAGGAATGAAATGCTCTGACTGGCTTAGCCCAGGGCCCCCGCTTTATCCCTGGAATACTGGGTATGAGGGTGGGGAGGGGAAATGAGGAACGGATTCAGAATGGGAAGGAGTTCCTCCAAAGTCAAGACACCGTAGTGTTACCAGTGCAAAAGTCCTTTATCAGAGGGAATGGGCAGGGCCCTAATAGAGTGTGAACAGAGTGTGGTGAGAGTGCAGACAGGCCAGAGATGATTTGTCTCCAGGCTGGGAAGGCAGCTCAGATCATAAGTTCTACTGGCAACACAGGGGTTATTATAGGACTTGGCCAGAAAATCGAGATGAGCCTGGCTGACCCAGAGTTCAGACAGACTCACATAGTACAGTGACTGATTGGGTGACCTCAGTGTCAGGCAGGATGGAGAGGGTATGGGGTGAGGTGCGGCTAGGTTGCCAAGTGTATCAGACTTGGGGACACTTAGTGACTTAACAGGTGGCTGTGTGAAGACGAAGAGATCCAGACTAGCAGCAGGAGGTGAGCCAAGATAGAGGGATACGACTGACACGGGTGGCCCTAGCTAGGCAGGGCCGAGCTCACCCTCTTCTGCCATGAGATATGGTGATTTCCCAGCAGGTGGCAACATCTCTGAAATTGTCCCTGCTTTCCCCGTAATCCCCTTTGTCATTCCCTGGCTCCTATGGGTTATGTTTCCTGGACTCTCAGCAGAACTGATTTCTGTCTGGGACCAGCCAATTGGAGACACTAGTGGGAGATTAAAGAGGGGGAAGAAGAGAAACTAGACTGTGTCTTCACCTTTCCTATCTATCTAAGGCAGCACCTCCAGTGGCAAATATACCAATTAAATTTTTTTAAACTTCTCTTCCATGGCTCTAGTCTCTCACCACTATGCATGATGTTATTTGGTAGGTTTTTGTCAATGGCTGCTATCAGGTTGAGGAAGGTCTCTTATTTCTAGTTCACTTAAAGTTTAAATCATGAATGACTGTTGGACTTTGTCAAATGCTTTTTGTGCATCCATCAAGATGATTGTATACTTTTATTCTTTAATGTGGTGAATTATATTATTGATTTTTAAAAATGTGAAACCAGCCTTGCAATACTGAGACAAAATTTATTTGGTCCTGATGTGTTATCCTTTTTATACACTGTAATTGATTTGCTAGTGTTTTGTTAAGGACTTTAACCCGTATGTTCAGGAAGGACATCGGTCTATAATTTCCTTGTGTAGATTTTTTTCAGTATTGTTGTCAGAGTTTTTCTGGCCACACAAAAATGAATTGGCAGACTGTGCCAGTTATCAACCTGTGGCTTTTCAACTCCAAATCCATTCTTCTTTGCCTGCTCTGTGATCAAGGAGCTGGTCGTGTGGGTATTTCTCCTTAGTCAGCATGTGCCACGTTAAGCTTTGTCGGTAGAGAATGCTAGAGTGATGCCGGAGGAGTGAAGCACGTTCTCCCCTTCCTGCAGCTTGAGCTCCCAGTACTTAGGCACATCAGCGTGGTGGCTCCTCCGCCTCCCTGTTCCTGCGGCAGATGGCAGCCAGCAGCCTTCCTGAGCACCTCTTCAGGTGGCTTGGCAGTGGAGTGCTACTGGTGAGGCCGCTCCCAGCAACTTTGTAGCGAGTTCCAAAGCATAGCACCTTGCTGTGGATGACGTGCTTCTGCATCTCGGAAGGCAGGTTCCCATCAAGTCACACAGCACCTCAGGCGCCTTAGCAACCTCCCCCCCCGCATCCAATGAGCCATGCCATGTCCTCTTCAATGAAGTCTGGATCTCAGCCCAGGGAGGGGGATCTTTATGATAGCCATAGCTCAGCCCCTAAGGAATAGTGGCTACTCATTCTGTTTGTGATTCCTGTATTCTCTAGGGTTCTCTTTCAGTCTTACTAGACAATTTCTCCTTATCCCTCTGCTTCTTGTTACTGCTTTTTACATTAAACTTCAATTTACCGTTTGAATTACCATGTGGTTTCTGTCTCCTGATTGGACCCCGAATGATACAGAAGTTCTCCTTCCTTTTTTATTTTACAAAAGCGTTTAAGATTGATATTTTATTCTTAAAATTTATTCACAATATTTCCTCATTATTCTTTTAAAGTCTACAGAATGTCTAATGATGACCACTTCATTCCTGATACTGGTACTTTGTTCTTTCTCTTTCTTCTTGATGAGTCTAGCTAGGGATTTAAGAACTTTATTACTCTCTTCAAAGAACAGACTATTTTTTCTGTTTCAGTAGTTGCAGCTCATGGGCTCTAGAGAGCAGTGTCAGGAGTTGTGGCACACGGGCTTAGTTGCTCCACAGCATGTGGAATCTTCCTGGACCAAGAATCAAAGCCATGTCCCCTGCATCAGCAGGTGGATTTTTATTCACTGTGCCACCAAGGAAGTACTAGCCTAGCTTTTTATTGTTTATCATTTTGGGTTCTCTTCATTTCTTCCTATAGAGCTGAGTTATCTTTAGGTATCATTTCCCTTCAGTTTGAAGAAACTCCTTTAGCATTTCTTACAGCCCAGGTCACTGGAGACATATTATCTCTGATTTGATTTATCTGATAACGTCAAGGCTGTATATCGTCACCCTGCTTACTTAACTTATATGCAGAGTACATCATGAGAAACGCTGGGCTGGAGGAAGCACAAGCTGGATTCAAGACTGCCAGGAGAAATATCAGTAACCTCAGATATGCAGATGACACCACCCTTATGGCAGAAAGTGAAGAAAAACTAAAGAGCCTCTTGATGAAATTAAAAGAGGAGAGTGAAAAAGTTGGCTTAAAGCTCAACATTCAGAAAACTAAGATCATGGCATCTGGTCCCATCACTTCATGGGAAATAGATGGGGAAACAGGGGAAACAGTGGCTGACTTTATTTTGGGGGGCTCCAAAATCACTGCAGATGGTGATTGCAGCCATGAAATTAAAAGACACTTACTCCTTGGAAGGAAAGTTATGAGCAACCTAGACAGCATGTTGAAAAGCAGAGACATTACTTTGCCAACAAAGGTCCGTCTAGTCAAGGCTATGGTTTTTCCAGTGGTCATGTGTGGATGTGAGAGTCGGATCATTAAGAAAGCTGAGCACCAAAGAATTGATGCTTTTGAACTGTGGTGTTGGAGAAGACTCTTGAGAGTCCTTTGGACTGAAAGGAGATCCAACCAGTCCATCCTAAGGGAGGTCAGTCCTGGGTGTTCTTTGGTAGGACTGATGTTGAAGCTAAAACTGATGTTGAAACTGATGCGAAGAGCTGACTCATTTGAAAAGACCCTGATTCTGGGGAAAGATTGAGGGCAGGAGGAGAAGGGGACGACAGAGGATGAGATGGTTGGATGGCATCACCAACTCAATGGACATGGGTTTGGGTGGACTCCGGGAGTTGGTAATGGACAGAGAGGCCTGGTGTGCTGCAATTCATGGGGTCGCAGAGAGTGGGACACAACTGAGCGACTGAACTGAACTGAACTGAACTGATAATGTCTTTATCTCACACTTAGCTAGAAGGATGTTTTTGGTGGCTATAGAATTTTTGGTTGACTGCTTTTTTCCTTGACACTTGGCTTGCAGGATCTTAGTTCACCAACCAGGGATGAAACTGGGCCCCTTGCAGTGGAAGCATGGAGTGCTAACCACTGGACCTCTGGGGAATTCCACAAATGACTTTTTTTTTTCCTGGTTCATCATTCTAAGATGTCATTTTATTGTCTTTTGGTATCTTTTTCTCTGGTGGAAATTTACATGACATTCATAGCACTGACTTTCTATACATAATGTGTCTTCTCTAATTGCTGTTAGGATTTTTCACTTTATCTTTGGTTTTCACTTTGTTTGACTATGATGTGCCTACATGTATTTTTCTTTGTATTTACCCTATTTGCAGTTTGCTGAGCTTCTTGAATCTGAAAGTCAATATCCTTCATCACATTTGGGAAATTTTGGGTTGCTATTTCCTCAAATGATTTTTTCTGTCTCAAGTTTACTCTGTTCTTCTGGGACTTTACTTATATGCATGTTAGGTGACTTGTTATTATCTTGCAGGTCTCTGAGATTTTGTTTAATTTTTTTCAATATGTTTTCCCTCTGTGTTTTAGATTGACTAATTGCCCTGACTTTTTCTGCTGCTATCTCCATTTTTATTCCATCATAGCAAGAGTGCATGCTTATTAGCAGCATGGTTTATCATTAAAAGTATTAATCATGATTATTTGGGTGAGATAGTGTTTGTTAGATTTCTCCATTGTAGTTAATTTTTTTTCCTGCATACCATGTTTTCTGGAAGCAAGTCACTAAGTGCAGTCCACACTTATGACAGGGAGAAATAACCTCCCATTTCTGGAGGAGTGAATATTTACATATGACTTGGAGTTCTTCTATATGGGAAATTTGTCTTCTCTTGCTATTTGTTTACTTATTTAATCATTTTTTTATATCAGTGCGGACTCATAGCTGACATGGTTGGGCCAAGTCTCGTCCATATGATCACCTTTGGAGCTGGGAGTGGGATTAGCTCTACCTGAATTAAATGGACAAACAGTGAAGAAAGGCCCATTCCTTCAGAAGGAACTGGCCTGCTGATATCAAAAGATGGGTGAACACATGCCGGGCAGGTAAAGCAACAGGTGAACTCTCAAAGATCTTTTATAGGCAAAATAGCCAAAATATCCAGGATGCAGTTGAAAGTTACAACCCAGGACTCTAAGAAAGTCTTAAAGACAATTTATGTCAGACTCTGGAGAAGGACAGGAATATGGACTCATGGTATAAAGAGTTAGAAGCAAAGAATATGTGTGTAGTAACTTTAAACTGGTGATTAAAAATTTAATTTAATTTAATCTTTTTTTGCTGCACTGGACCCTCACTGTGGTACAGGCTCTTTGTGGGACACACAGGCTTCTCTAGTTGCAGCATGAGGGCTCTCTAGTTGTGGTGTGAGGGCTTAGTTACCACTGCGTGTGGGATCTTAGTTTCCTAATCAGGGATCGAACCGTGTCCTCTGCATTGGAAGGTGGCTTCTTAACCACTGGACCACCAGGGAGGTCCCATACTTGGTGATCTTAAGCCTTAAGTTACATCAACGTGACTATGATGTGTGACAAACAGTAACTTTCCCTGTGTGATCAACTGCCTAAAAGACAAAAAGAGGGCTCACAGAAACAGAACATTAAATCATCATCATATATTAACCTGAAAGTGAAAACTCATTATTGCAATAAGATACTGAGCTTCATCACGGGTAATTTAGTAATTTTAAGTTAAGCAACTGTCTTAGCCAGTTTTGTCTTTTATAGCAAACGCACCATAGATGAGATGGCTTGATGAACAAGCATTGATTTCTCAGAGTTCTGCAGATTGGAAGTCTGAGATCAGGGTGCCAACACAGTTGGGTTTTACTTTCAGCAAAATCTAATTTTCAATCTTGTCTCCTTCTTCCTCTTATCAGAAACCGTTTTTATTAGTTTTTGGTTTATCCTTCCACTGTTGAAAATATAAGGAAATTTATTTCATTTACTTACATGTTTGTATTTATATTTTGTCTTTTCTTAGATAAAAGACACCATTCTACATTGTTCTGTACTTTGCTTGGCAGTTATCATTCCATAGGTGTATATTTGCAACTGGATTTTGAATGAGCTAGACTTGTTAGGGGGCTTCCCAGGTGGCTCAGATGGTAAAGATCCACCTGCAATGCAGGAGACCTGGGTTTGATCCTTGGGTTGGGAAGATCCCCTGGAGAAGGCAACAGCTACCCACTCCAGTATTCTGGCCTGAAGAATTCCATGGACTGTATAATCCTTGGGGTCACAGAGTCGGACACGACTGAGTGTCTTTCACTTTTACTTTCAGACTTGTTAGGATTCAAAAAGAAAGCAGCTACATATATCGTTTCACCCCAGCCCTTTTAAACTGGCTTTCCCATCTTATTCTTTATTGCTCTTGGGTGAAATCTGTGGCTGTTCTCAGGGCTTTCAGTCACTAACAGGTAATGAACAGTGTCTTTTCCCAAATCTTCTAGTTCAGTGTATTATAAAAACTCCAACTTTATTTAAGGCTTGTCTCCTCCCTCATCTTGGACCTATAGCATATTGGGAGCCCTGCCAGGGGACAAGTGTGCTTTTGGAAGATGGGATCAACTTCTGTTTCCTCTTTCTTCACCTGCCACCTCCCTAGCTGGTGGTTTTTACCCCAGAGTGAGAAGAATCAGGAAAGTTCTTGCTTGACTGCTATAACTGCCGCTGCTCTGTGGCTGTGGCTCATTCCAAATGCAGACCCTCACGCTTTAGAAGTAGCTTCCAGGGTTCCTGGAGACCATCTCTCTCACTCTCTCATCTCTCTTCTCACCTCCAGTCCCTTGGCAGAAGCATTGTCTCCATTTGCTCTTTCTGTATAAGACCCCTGCTCTGCTCCTTGGTTTCTGGGGAGTCACCTAGTCCTTCACATTCTCAAGATGACTCAGCCAGGCTTCTTTCTTCAGGTTCCACATATGACCTGGAGGAACTCACGGATGCTTTGCCTATCCACTTTCTGCTTTTCTCCCCTCTGCTATCCCAGGGCAGTTGCAGCACGGCATATTTCTTTAGACTTTTCAGCTGTGAGTTGGACAGCAGTTCCTGCATCCTTCAAACTCCAAGGAACAGATGTCAAACTCAGCATGGTTTTCCTGAGGTCTCTTAACATGCCAGAATGTAGATGAAATGCTTAACATGCTTAAGAGTCTCTTAAAAATTCTTCACAGACCTCTTCTACATCTTCAGCAATGTCTTTGTCTTTGTTTTTTATTATTTCATCACTCTCCTCTGAGTGTGCTCCCAGGCTTGTGTCAAGGCTACAGGAGAGGAAGGTCACAGATAGTGATGATGGTTTGCTGATAAGTGTAAGTGTGCACGAGGCACTACCTGCTAAGGGCCTGACAAGGTTCATCCTCACTAATTCCCATTGCAAACATAGAGGATGGGAGTTATCCCCATTTTACAGATGGAAAAACAGATTCAGAGAGTTTAAGGCACTTGCTCAAGGTGACCCAGTTGGCGAGCACCAGAGTGAGTGGTCAGATGGAAATCTGACCTTGAGCTCAGTCCTTCACCCTTGGGCTGTCTGGCTGCTGGGATGGGGTGGGTTGGGGGATGGGAGGTAGGGGAGGATGCTGGGGTGGGGGGGGGGCAGGCCCTGCTTGTGGCAGTGGCAGATACTGGTGACATTTTACTGTCCTAGACAGCCTCACCTGGACGGCACACATTGGGAAACTGAGTCCCACAGAGGGTCACAGCCCGCTCGAGTGACAAAGCGGTCTTACCCCATGGGCATTTCCTACCACTGGGGTCGGGGCTCTGCCACCCCTTCTGGTTGTTTTATTTCCTGCTCTGGAAATGGTGGAAGATGACTCTGGGAGATACTCTCAGTTCTTGCAGAGCTTGGAGATGGTCCCCCTCAATTCCCCCCGCCCACCCTATCCTGGCTCCCCTCCCCAGAAGGCCATAGGGCCCAGTACCATTGAAATTTCAATCCCAAACCTCAGACAGGCCCTGAACATATGTTCCACCCTGAAAGGAACAATGGGGCTTAATTAAGACCCCACAAAAAGCGCTTGGCTGGGCTGGCCTCATTCTCTGCTTTTGGTTCTTTTTTTGCTCACCCCACCCCCACACTTCTGTTTCTGCTGCTCTCTCTGTGGAAGGGATGAAAGGCGTCCATGACCCTCCTGGCTGCTCTACTCGTCCTGCTTGTCTTTTCTCACAGTCTGACCTCTCTACACTCTTCTGAGACCTGGAGTAGAAGAGGTTGCTGGTTCTGGTACCAGAAGCCCCCATGCCCAGCCCAGCTATGGAAGCCGGAGGCCAGTGAGAGCCTGCCTGGCTTCTAGTCCCTGCAGGGCTGTCCCGACCTGGGACTCCCTGGCTAACTCTCAGGCTCTGCCTGGCCCAGATCAGCAATCTGATCTGGATTCTAGTGGGAGGTGGCCTCATGGACCCTAAGGTAGAGCTCTAGTTCTTGGGCCCAACCAAGATCATGAGCCTGTGAAGGTTTATTGAAGGGCCCAACACAGCAGAGGTCCATGAAGAATTTTAATGTTGAATGAATGTACAACTTTTTACTTATTTAACAAAGTTCATGCCCAGTTTACTGCATGCTTGAGAGCTATTAATCTTCACATTAGGTAATATTATCCTTATTTTTACAGATGGTACAGTTGAGGTACAGAGAAGGTAGGCAAATTGCACAAGGTCATACACCAAGTAGGTAGCAAAACCAGAGAATTCAAATCCAAGTCCGCTGACACCAGAGGCCATGCACTTAATCCATACCTGAGCTGCCGCTGATGAAAGAACTGATCCATTTGACCATGACCTGGATAAACTGACTCCTTCCTTCCTTACTTCTGCCCCTTCCTCTTCTCTTTGCAGTTTAACAAATTATTATAAAGTGAACCTTCATGAAACCACCAATCAGGTCAAGAAATTGAACATTGCCAGCTCCTTATATCCTGCCCTGCCAGGTGCAATGCCTCCCTCTCCTCTAGAGCCTACCACTAAGTTTTCATAATGATTTCTTTGTTTTTTTGTGTGGTTTTTTTTTTTTTTTGGTACTTTTATCACCCAAGTATGCATCCCTAAACAATAGAATTCACTTTTACCTTCTTTTGATCTTTATATAATTGAAACCATACAGTAAGATTCATTTTGTTTCTGGCTTATTTTGTTCAATATTGTCTTTTGTTCTTCTAGCATGGTTTATTCAGTTTTAAAGAAAGGTCTACAGTGGTGTAGTCCATGATCTGGAAGGGCTTGGCAGCACTGCAGGAGCCTGTGGGCCAGTCAGAGGCACTCTCCTCAGGCAGCCTGAGGAGTTGTGAGTCAGGGTAGTCTGTCAAATTGGAGAAACTGGAGAAGTATTAATGATCACTTACCCTGAGTGAGCAGCTTTCTCCTGGGTTGCACAGCCATCCTTTATTTTCCTTCTGGGTGTGTGATAAGTATCTTTTCTGTACCTTTGCAAATTCTCTTCATTCAACTTCTTTCTCAAGCTATTGCTTCGGTACCATTTCCTGCTGGCTTTGATCAGTTTTATGCAGGTGAAACCTGAAGGTCTCCTCACACTTGCGCTGCTGTGGGTCTTGATGTCAGCCCTTCTCTTCACTCTTGATCAGTGTTTCTCTGACTCTCCAGCATGGAATGCATGTAACATGGTAAGCAAAAAGGTGGGTAAATAAATCAAACTTTCCTTCTCCTCTTAATTTTTCTAAATTATGTTTGACCCTTTGAAACTAAAATAACACAGTCTGATATGATTCTATATATACATATGTACAGTAAATATTTAAGACAATTACATTATAATTGAGAAGGTAAATGGTATAAGAGAAAGTAAGTTCTTACAGATGTCACTCAAACTAGTAAAATGATGTCACTAGAAGACTGTGATACGTTATGTATATGGATTTCCCAGGCAAGAATACTGGAGTGGGTTGCCATTTCCTTCTCTACAGTATCTTCCTGACCCAAGGATTGAACCTACATCTCCTGCAAGTCTGCATCTCCTGCATTGCAGGGGAATTCTTTACCTCTGTGTCACAAGGGATGCCCATAATTCTTAGAGTAACCACCAAATAAGCTATATAAACAGATATGCTAAAAATACTATAGAAAAATGAAAATGGAATTCTAAAAATGTTAAGTAGCACACAGGAAGCCTGGAAAACAAAAACAGATATATGAAAACAGAACAGAAAGAAAATGAAAACAGACTTAAGATCTAACATATCAACAATTACATTAAGTGTAAATGGTCTAAATACCCCAAATATAAGGCATATTGGCAAAGCGGATTAAAAAACATGCCATCAATAATAAAATATAGAAATATAGGCAAGCTGAAAGTAAAACTATGGGAAAGGAGATATCATGTAAATATTAAAGAAAAGAAAGCAGGGTTAAATAGACTTCAGGGAAAGAAGAATTACCAGAGACAGTCAAGGACATTATATATGTTAAAACAGTTAATCTATTAATAAGATACAACAAACCTAGACCTGTAGGCACCAAATAACAGAGCTCCTAAATATATGAGACAAAACAGAACTGAGAGGAGGAGTAGACAAACCCACAATCATATTTAGAAACTTCAATACCCCTCTCAATAATTGATAGAGCAACTAGACGGGAAATTAGCAAGCATATACAAGGGTTCAAAAACACCATCAGTCAATATATATAGTATGATTGAGATTTGTGGAATGTTTCACCTAAAAGCAGCAGAGTACACATTCTGTTCAATCACCCGTGGAACATTCACCAAGATAGCTTCTCTGACAGAGAGGTTGCGCGGGAGGGGAGCAGGCAGCACCATCTTCTCTCTGGAGGGTGAGCCTTTGTCAGCCCCCTCCAGCCCCCTGCCTAGATCATTTGGCAGCCCCAGGGAGTTGCAGTCTGCCCCTTCCTGCCAGACCAGAAGGGCTGGAGAGTTCCCAGCAGGGGGGAGTACCTTCACCCCAATTGCCAAATAGCTCTTCCCAGCCCACCCTCTGGAGGAGAAGCAGGCAAGAGAGGATGAGATAGTGGAATGAGATGGTTTTCATTCATCACCAACTCAATGGACATGAGTTTGAGCCAACTCATGGAGATAGAGAAGGACAGGGAAGCCTGGCGTTCTTCAGTCCATGGGGTCACAAAGAGTTCGACATGACTTAGCGGCTGAACGACAACAACAACCCCACCCCCTGGACCTTCCTTCTTTCTCTATCTCTCACAGTCCTGGCCTTCCCAAACCACTTAAAAAAAAAAACCAAACTTTTCATTTCATATTATAGTTGATTAACAATGTGTTACTTTCAAATCTACAGCAAAGTAATTCCGTTGTGTGTATACATGGATCCGTTCTTTTGCAAATTCTTTTCCTGTTTAGTTCAAAGCATTTTTGATCTGATTCTTCTTGGCTTGAAGTAGACCAAGTTTCCCTCAGACACCCCAGATTTGGGGGAACTATATTTTATAATGACATTCAACTCCCCACTTGTTTCTCATCCTTCCCTCACCTTTCCCTTGCTGCCAACTTCTAACCACGGTGGTGGAAAAAAAAATAGAGTTTCTTTGGACCACAAGACAAACCTCAAAAAAATCTAAAAAACTGAACTCATCAGAGTATGATCTCTGACCACAGTGGAATTAAACATGAAATCAACAACAGAGCAATAACAGGGATATTTCCAAATACCTAAAGACTAAATAACACTCTTTCAAGCAATCCATGGGTGAAAACACAACATATCAAAATTTGTGGTACACAGCTAAAAAGTGCTTACAGGAAAATTGATAGCAGTAAATGTTTTCTGTAGAAAATTGGGAAAATCTAAAACAAATAATCTAAGCTTCTACCTTAAGAGCTTAGAAGGAGAAGAGCAAAACAAACCCAAAGCAAGTAGAAGGAAGGAAACAATAAAGAGCAGAAATCAATGAGATTGGAAACGGAAAGACAATAGACAAAATCAATAAACTTCAAAATTATTATTTGAATAGAACAATAAAATTGACAGATCTCAAGCAAGAATGAAATGGAAAAAAGAGGGATGACACAATTACCAGTATCAGGAAGGAAAAATTAGTTTTTTAGTGTCTGCTGACCCTGCAGACACTAAAAAGATAATAAGGAAACACCACAAACAACTGTATAAACAAATTTGACAACTTTGACAAAATGGATCAATTTCTCCAAAAGTACCTGAAAGCCTCAGTCAACCTCAAGAGGAACTATGGAGCTAAAATGGCTTGTGGATATCTCCTATCTCCATCAGTCATTGAACGTGGGCAGCCTCTGGAAGGACTTGACCTTGGGTGATGTGTCTCTGTAGTGAAGCAATCTATGAAGTGACTGAAGCCTGCCCTGATGCTTCCCCCAGAAATTGGGCAAAGTCCTTCCTTGGAGGGGGTCTGGCCAGCAATCCTCATGTCTCGCACAGTCTAATCCTTGTACGACTCAGATCTCCTTTCTCAGTAATCTGGTGGGTCTTCCTGAGAAATACTAGTGGGACAAACTATAGTCACTGCTGTTGTAGCTGCAAATGGTCACTCCACTACCCCTCAGCTAGCACCTCTGGTAATTTCGGTGATTCACCTGGTGTTGTGACCCAGACCCTCATTCCTGAGGGCTCTGGGCTTCTGGCCATATGCTCACTTCAGGACAGACTTGCTGCACCTGTCCTTAACCATTATTGTTGTTTAGTCGCTCAGTCGTTTGACTTTTTTGTGACTCCATGAACTGTAGCCTGCCAAGATCCTCTGTCCATGGGATTTCCCAGGGCAGGAATACTGGAGTGGGTTGCCATTTCCTTCTCCAGGGCCCTTAACCATTACACTGGGGAAAAGGAGAACCCAGAGGCATCCAAGTGGATCACCTAGGTGCCAAACATGGTCCTCTGTCCCCATTTCGTAAGAGCAGTCCTACCTCCGCCTGGTGACCAGGACCAGTTACTCCTGCCAAGACAGTGACTCAAGCCTACAAGTCTCCAGACACAAGAACCCGAAGTACTCAGGTTGCACTGTCAGTTGAACAGGACTCTTGCTGTGCTTTCTGGCATCAGTTACTGCTGCTTCTGTTCCTTGGCTTCTTAATGCATTTCTAACTGAAACAACAGCTTGTAAAGGTCTTTGATCGAAGGCACAGAATCTTTGAGATTGGCATCTTTGAGAATGGCACCTCATCTTTGCAGAGAACTGCCTCTGAGCTGGCACTTGACTGTGCATTCAGTGGGCTGTTGTAATTTTCATTCCAGCCAGTAATTTCCTTCTGGTGACATATGTAATATAACCAGTGGATCCCATGGTCATGAGCATGATCTGCACCTGTTTTGCTGTAAAAATAGGACCTCTTGGTCTAAGGCAATGTAATATGGGATTCCATACTTGTAGATTAAACACTCTGTAAGATGTACGGGGCTTCCCAGGTGGCCCAGTGGTGAAGAATCTGCCTGCCAATGCAGGAGACGCAGGAGATATGGGTTTGATCCCTGGGTCAGGAAGATCCTCTAGACTAGGAAATTGCAACCTGCTCCAGTATTATTCCCTAGAAAATTCCATAGACAGAGGAGCTTGGCGGTCTACAGTCCATGGGGCTGCAAAGAGTTGAACATGACTGAGTGAGTGAGCACACACCCAAGAGATATGGTGCTAAGTGAGGCCCTTTAGGCCAGAAAGGCACACACACTCCTGGAGTGTGTTTTCATCCTTGCCAGAAGGAATCTTCAGCACTTCCAGGCTGGAAGGGGCCCAATGAAATCAACTTGTCACCAAGTAGCTGGAGGGTCTCCTTGAGGACTGGTACTATACTGGGGACTCAGTGTTGGTCTTTACTGTCAGCATTTGGATATTCAAAGGAGGCAAGTGACGGTAATTATGATGATGAACCCTGGCCAATGTTCCTATCTGGGGCTTGAGCTATTATTACAAGTTTATCTTTGTTGCCGTGCCTGCGTGTTTATTCGTGTCTGACTCTTTGTGACCCTTTGGACAGTAGCCCACCAGGCTCCTCCGTCCATGGGGTTTTACAGGCAAGAATACTGAAGCAGGTTGCATTTCCTTCTCCAGGGGATCTTCTTGACCCAGGGACTGAACCCACATCTCCTGTGCATTGCAGGTGGATTCTTTACCCACTGAGCCATAGCAAAGTGGAATTTGCTGCTTTGTATCTGAAGAGGCTTTAAGTTTCAGGGTAGCCATCTGGCAAAGGAGCATCTACCACAGTGTTTTAAAAAACACACCGGCGTCCACAACCTTGAGTGCCTGTTCAGTCACCTAGAATGGAAATGCCTAGGCTTTACCTCCTAGAGGTTCTGATTCAATTGGCTTGGGCACCCACAGTTTATGAAAATTCCCTTTGGTGATTCTAATATGCAAGGAGGTTTGAGAACCATTGTATTAGTGGATAGAGAAATCAAGTGAGGTCTTGATTAGCATTTTCTTTCCTACAGAATAGAACATGTGGCTATGTAGCTCATATCGGAGAAGGCAATGGCAACCCACTCCAGCACTCTTGCCTGGAAAATCCCATGGACGGAGGAGCCTGGAAGGCTGCAGTCCACGGGGTCGCTAAGAGTCGGGCACGACTGAGCGACTTCCCTTTCACTTTTCACTTTCATGCATTGGAGAAGGAAATGGCAACCCACTCCAGTGTTCTTGCCTGGAGAATCCCAGGGACGGGGGAGCCTGGTGGGCTGCCGTCTATGGGGCTGCACAGAGTCGGACACGACTGAAGCGACTTAGCAGCAGCAGCAGCTCATATAGCAGGGATGTTGCTTGTGGGGAAATTAACAAGATGGCACCAGTCAGGCTCTCTTGCCCCACACTCTCACGCCCTCTTGTCCCGTTTTGTAAACAATGACTTTGCATGATGGTGTAACAGCTGAGGCCACTTATAGCACTGCCCGTGCACTTCACCAGGTACTCACTGGGTTGGCCTCGGGCTACTCTGTGCCGCATGACCGTGAGCTCGCCATGAGAGCCCTGGCTGCTGCTGCACCAGTGCTGCAACTGAGCGGCATCACGCTCATGCCCTATGAGGCTATGGCTGCTGCTGTGGCTGCTGCGTGAGCCAGGGGAGACGCTGTGTTACGGCCGCCATGACAGCCAGGAGACAATAAGCATGCTGCGGCCCCTGTGGTTCCTGGTATCTTCTTCCAACCTCTTAGCTTGCACCTTGCCTACCCTGGGTTCAGCAAACAGTAAGACAATTGGTGTCACAAACAGGATCAGCAATACCCTACTGTTTTTGTAACATCCGTTTCTCACGTGTGTGTGTGTGTGTGGCTACTAGGTTATGATATATAATGTATAAAAAGAGTTTGAAAAGCCACTGGTCTAAAGTAGTGCTTGTCAAACTTCAGTGTGTAATAGTAACTTTGCAAAGACCAGAAAAGCCAAGAGCACATTTTTACTGGGCGCCTGCTGGGAGTAAGCCACAACCTGGGGCCAGTCTTGTGTTAACAGCATTGGACGGGGGAGCGCACAGTAGAAGGGCAGCAAAGATGGGGCAAAGCAGGTGGGGGGGGCTTTAGATGGCAGGTGAGTCCAGAGCTGGGGGAATCTGTTCATTTGAACCCTGGCTCTGCCACTGATCTTGGGTTGGTCATCTAGAATCTGACTCTCAGTTATTATTATTTTTTTTAATCAGCGAAAGGGGAATGATAAGATACATGTTTCCTATTTCATAATCAAAAAAGATGATGTGATCTCTGGAAAAGTATTTGAAAGTGGCAGGGACTCTGCACACTTAGAGATTATTATTATCCCATGGAACAATTGGAACTGATGTTTGTATCACTGGCATTAAAATTGGAGGGTGGGGGTGGGATTTAGATTAGGTGGGGAGGGCATTTGGACAGACAGGCCCAAGCAAAGCATGACTTGGGGTGATGTACATCCGGGAGAGTGAAGAGACTGGGCAGGCGGAGCTGAGGGAGGGGTTTGGTAAGAGTGTACTGGGGCCAGATTTGGAGTGTTATTGGAGCCTGTCAATTAGTTGGTTCTCACCGGAGCAGATAATACGGAACCACTGCAGGTTCCCGAGCAGAGGAGATATCTGAAGGAAGTGGAGAGGAAGGAAAAGTGACTCACAGTCCTGAAGATATTTATATTGGTAATGACAGGGCTTTTCCAAGTGCAGTCAAACATGACTGCCTTCTAAAGCTGTTCTAGAGCTCCCCTCGCTGAAGGGACTGCCTCCTCTGGGCTCTCACGGTTATCTCCGGCTGGACTGTATCTCCTTGGCAGCTGCTGCACCAGCTCAAGCCTTCCTAGAAACATCTCTTATTTCCTGTTTCCCCTCAGCCCACAGAGGTTTCTCCCTTCTTGGGGCTTCTGGGTTAAGTGTCCCTGCGTGGTCACTCAGCCATGTCTGACTCTTTTAAGACCCCCAGGGACGGTAGCCCACCAGGCTCCTCTATCCATGGGATTGTCCAGGCAAGAATATTGGAGTGGGTTACCATTTTCTCTTCCAGGGGATTTTCCCGACCCAAGGATTGAACCCACATCTCCTGCGACTCCTGCTTTGATAGGCAGATTCTTTACCACTGAGTCACCTCAGTGACCGCAGTCACCTCACTTATGGAGCTTTGCTTATGAAAGGTAGTGGTTCTCTGCCCTGGTTGTTCACTAGAATCAGCTGGAATTTGTTCCGTAAAACCTCTTCAGGACTTCCCTGGTGGCCCATTGCTTAAGACTCTGCATTTCCACTGCAGGGGGCACAGGCTTGATCCCTGTTCAGGGAACTAAAATCCCACATGCCATGCAGTGCAGCACCCCCCACCCCCCCAAAAAACCTCTTCATGTCCAGGTTCTATCCCATATCAATGGCATTGTCATCTTTGGGGTGGCACTCAGGCACCGGGATTGTTTTTAAACACCCCAGATAATTCCAACGTGCAGACAGTTTTGAGATCCACAGACCCCCTCTGACAATCGGGCACCCTGCCTTGGGATTACCCCTTCCGTGTATGTGCTATATCCACCTGCATCAAGAGTGTAGGAAGAAAGTATTAGGATTTCAGCTTATATTTATTTGAAATATCATTCTTTTCTAATGTACATGCTTTACAATTGACTTAATGTAGTGGAGCTGTAGAGATGACAGTGACTACTGAGGACTTACTGTGGCCAGGCTCTCATCTAAGCACTGCGTGCTTCACAAAAGCCTGATGAAATGGCCACTGTTACTATATGCGTTTTACAGACGAAGGAACTGAGGCCAGAAAGGTTGAGTAACTGGCCCATCACACCATCAGAAAGCAGCTGTGCCAAGATTCCAATCCAGGTTGGCTCTAGCACCCACATTTTATCAGTAATACCAGTCTGCTCTCACAGCACCCATGTATAACTTATAAACAAATAAATAATACACAAATAATATACAGATATTGGGGGACCTGCTCAACATTTTTTTACTAAGTTTTCTTCTTTTCTTAAAGATTTTTAAAGTCTTTATTGAATTTGTTACAATATTCCTTCTGTTTTATGTTTGGTGTTTTAGCCATGAAGCATGTGGGATCCTGGCTACCTGACCAGGGTTCGAACCCTCACCTCCTGCGATGGAAGGTGAAATCTTAAGCACTGGACCAGCAGGAAGTCCCTTGATAAGTTTTCATAATCAAATAATTAAACCATATTGGCAGAAGATGAGCCTTTGAAGCAAGGTCTAAGTCTCAATCTTCTTTCTCTTCCTCCACCTAGCGGCCAATGAGCATCTAGGTCCTTATATATGTCCTTATATATATCTGCTCCCAGAAATGGCAACCCACTCCAGTATTCTTGCCTGGAGAACTCCATGGACAGAGGAACCTGGAGGGCAACAGTTCATGGGGTTCACAAAGAGTCAGAGACTGAATGACTAACACTATATACATCTGCTCCCAGAAACATCTACTGATTGATAATCACAACAAATGGTTATCAACACTTGCCATGTGCCAGAGACTCTCAATTCTTAATCTTCTTAATTAATCTTAATTAAACCCTTCTTAATCTTCACAGCAATACTGAAGGCAACTGCTCTGATTAGCCCCATTTTGCAGATAAGGAAACTGAGCAGTTCGGTAACTTGCCAGAGTCTGACTCACCTTGTGGGACTGCAGAGTTCACTGCCTCTCACTGGTGAACAGGTCCACTGGGAGAAGCTTAGGCTGGGCAGGGATTGAAAACATTGGGAAAGAGGCTGAGGTTGATCGTTCATTTTTTTGCCAGGTGCCCTTCCCTATTTGCCTGACAGGTAAACTCCTACCTACCATTCTGGTTCCAGTTCAAAGACCACCTCCTATAGGAAGCCTGCCTTCTTCCTTCACATTACAGTTTGTTGCACTTGTCCTGCATTTCATGCCTCGTCTTCCCCACTGGGAAGTTCCACACTGGAAGTGGAGTTGGAGTTCCCTGAGGGCAGGGCCATTCAGTTCAGTTGCTCAGTCATGTCTGACTCTTTATGACCCCTGGAATTGCAGCATACCAGGCTTCCCTGTTCATCACCAACTTCCGGAGCTTGCTCAAACTCATGTCCATCCAGTCAGTGATGTCATCCAACTATCTCATCCTCTGTCCTCCTGCCTTCAAACTTTCTCTGCATCAGGGTCTTTTCTAATGAGTCAGTTCTTCATATCAGGTGGCCAGTATTGGAGCTTCAGCTTCAGCATCAGTCCTTCCAATGAATATTCAGGGTTGATTTCTTTTACGATTGACTGGTTTGACCTTCTTGCTGTCCAAGTGACTCTCAAGAGTCTTCTCCAACACCAGAGTTCAAAGCATCAATTTTTCAGTGCTCAGCTTTCTTTATGGTCCAACTCTTGTTGGACTATGACTACTGGGAAAAACCATAGCTTTAACTAGTGAACCTTTGTCAGCAAAGTGATGTCTCTGCTTTTTAATATGCTGTCCAGGTTTGTCATAGTTTTTCCTCTAAGAAGCAAGCATCTTTTAATTTCATGGTTGTAGTCACCATCTGTAGTGATTTTGGAGCCCAAGAAAATAAAGTCTGTCACTGTTTACCCATCTATTTGCCATGAACTGATGGGACCAGATGCCATGATCTCAGTTTTTTTAAATGTTGAGTTTTAAGCCAGTCTTTTCACTCTCCTCTTTCACCTTCATCAAGAGGCTCTTTACTTCCTCTTTGCTTTCTGCCATAAGGGTGGTGTCATCTGCATATCTGAAGTTATTGATATTTCTCCCAGCAGTCTTGATTCCAGCTTGTGCTTCATCCAGTCCCTCTGCATATAAATTAAATAAGCAAAGTGACAATATACAGCCTTGTTGTACTCCTTTCCCAATTTTGAACCAGTCTGTTGTTCCATGTCAGGTTCTAACTGTTGCTTCTTGACCTGCATATAGATTTCTCAGGAGGCAGGTAAGGTGGTCTGGTATTCCCACTCTATGAATTTTCCACAGTTTGTTATGATCCACAGTCAAAGGGTTTAGCATAGTCAATGAAGCAGAAGTAGATGTTTTTCTGGAACTCTTTTGCTTTTTCTGGAACTCGCTATGATCCATCAGATATTGGCAATTCCTCTGATTCCTCTGCCTTTTCTAAATCCAGCTTGAACATCTGGAAGTTCTTGGTTCATGTACTGTTGATGAATTTTGAGCATTACTTTGCTAGCATGTGAGATGAGTGCAATTGTATGGTAGTTTGAACATTCATTGGCATTGCCCTTCTTTGGGATTGGAATGAAAACTGACCTTTTCCAGTCCTGTGGCCACTGCTGAGTTTTCCAAATTTGCTGGCATATTGAGAGCAGCACTTTCACAGCATCATCTTTCAGGATTTGAAATAGCTCAACTGGAATTCCATCACCTCCACTAGCTTTGTTTGTAGTGATGCTTCCTAAGGCCCACTTGACTTCACTTTCCAGGATGTCTGGCTCTAGGTGAGTGATCACACCATCGTGGTTATCTGGGTCATGACGATCTTTTTTGTATAGTTCTTGTGTATTCTTGCCACCTTTTCTTAATATCTTCTGCTTCTGTTAGGTCCAGACCATTTTGGTCCTTTATGGTGCCCATCTTTGCATGAAATGTTCCCTTGGTATCTCTAATTTTCTTGATGAGATCTCTAAATTTTCCTATTCTATTGTTTTCCTCTTTTTTTTTTTTTTTTTGCATTGATCACTGAGGAAGGCTTTCTTATCTCTACTTGCTATTCTTTGGAGCTCTGCATTCCCATAAATATATCTTCTCTTTTTTTCTTTGTCAGGGCTTCCCTGATAGCTCAGTTGGTAAAGAATCCGCCTGCAACTAGAGACCCCGGTTTGATTCCTGGACTGGGAAGATCTGCTGTAGACAGGATAGTCTACCCACCCCAATATTTGTAGGCTTCCTTTGTAGCTCAGATGGTAAAGAATCTGTCCGTAATATGGAAGACCCGGGTTCAATCCCTGGGTTGGGAAGATCCCCTGGAAAAGGGAAAGGCTCTCCCCTCTAGTATTCTGGTCTGGAGAATTCCATGGACCGTATAGTCCATGGGATCACAAAGAGTCGGACACGACTAAGTGACTTTCATTTCACTTTCTCCTTTGCGTTTCACTTCCAGAACTGGAAGTGGGGTTGGACTTCCTTGAGGGCTGGGGTGGGTCCTACCTAAAGGCTCAGCCACTCATAGCGGCGGGCTGAGCCTGTGGCACACAGGTCGGAGGCTCCCCCACATCCTAGTTTTTCCTCCTCCTCTTCTCCCTTCTCTTTGCTCTCCTTCCTCCGCACTCCCTCTCTCCCAGTACTGAGGTGCACCGGGTCCTCTTTCAGTTCCACCTCTGGCGGGTGTGTCTCCCTCCTCCCGCGTGTTGCGCCTCCTGGGTCCCGGCAGCTGCAGTTCCCCCAGAGGCCTACAGAGGGAGCTGCCGCGCCACCTGCGGGGCAGTGCGGCTGCGGCGCGCGCTTCCTGTGAGGTCAGGTGGGAGGAAGCGGCCTGGGAGCCGCGGCGAGTGGACGCCACCGGGGCCCGGGAGCCGCGCCCGCAGGTGAGTGTCCGAAACCCTGGGCGCGGGGGAGCGAGGGTGCATTCCTCCCTTCCCCTGGGCCTGGTCTCGGAGTCGGGCTCCGCGGCCCGGGCAGCGGCCCCTCCCACCCCGGCAGCGCGCCCTGCCAGCCCCGTTCCCCACCCCCACCTCCCGTAGTGGCAGGAGCTGGAAGGGCCCACCGCACCCTCAGCCCACCCAGCGGGGCGGGATGGCGAGGCACAAAGGGACTGCGGAGGGCCCTTGGACCCTCTTGGTTATTTGCAAGGGCCAGCAGGCTTCAAAAAGGGGATCCGCCTGTCCATGCCTTGGGCAAGGGAAAAGGGCTCTTAACCCCTTTTGGCGAGTGTGTTACGAGTGCTTTTGAAAATTAGACGAAAACTGTGGCTCATATTCTGAGAAATAATGGCCTTGACCCAGATTCGGGGAGAAGCGTGGAAGGACCCCCAGCTCCAGCCGTGGACTCCCTTGGGGCCCTCCCCCCTCCTTTTCTCCCTTCCGCTCCCAGGTCCGCAGCAGCATCCCCCATCCTGTATTTCGGGAAGGCTGGCCCCGCCCTCCTGGTGTTAGCTGAGAGGTGAGGGACAGCTGAGGGTAAGCCCTTTGCAGGAAAGCAGCTCTGCAGTGGGCCCTGTCTCCTGCGGGCAGAAGGCCTGAGTACCTAGCATCTCCCCGAAGGAACAGCCCACTGGACCATTGTTTAACGGAAGGGAAATGGAGAGAGACACTGAACTCCACAGTTAGTAACAGACAGGGACCTTGGGCCAGAGCTCTTGGTTTCGTGTTCTTTCTCTGCTGGCCATGAATGGGTGGTCCTAGGTGAGTGAGGTAAGCCCCTCTGGGTCTCTAGCTGGAGCAGCCCTGGAAGATTGTTGGGAGGTGTGAGTGAGATGAGCCTGGGTGGACTTGATGAGCAAGGGTTGTCATCTCCTTTGTTGCTGGCGGTGGTGATTAATAATAAAACTTCCTTCTGCAAGGATCTTTTTTCTTTTTTTTTTTTCCGCCCTGCAGCAAGTGGGAACTTACACATGCCCCCTACATTGGAAGTGAGAAGTCTTAACCACTGGGCTGCCAGAGAAGTCCCTCGAAGGTCCTTTTGATAGTTTTCCTAGTGGACTCTTTCAAACAGCTAGTATTTGTTTCTCTTCTCTTTATTAACTAGACACACCGTCTGCTCAGCCTGGGTCACCAATGTGAGCACCCAGAATTGCAGTTTTTCCCACTGAAAGCAAGCATCTCTTTGGTGAATGTTTTCCTTCAGGTGTTTTGAGGCCTGGTGAAAGGTGCAGCCTGGAAGGATGGTCCGGATCTTGGCCAATGGGGAAATTGTGCAGGATGATGACCCCCGCGTGAGGAATACTACCCAGCCGCGCAGTAGCACTCCTCGACAGGTAGGCACCCAGCCCTGTGGATGAGAGCAGCTGGTCTCCTGTCCAATGTACCAATTACTTCCTCGATCCCAGAGGCTCCCTTGCTGGTGATTAACCTTCTCTGTACTGAAGCCCTGTTTATAGAGAGCAGGGCTGGGCAGCCTGGGGGTTTAAGGCTTGCGGAAAACCCCAGTAGATTTATTTCTCAGCCCTCTGCCTCCCCAGCTCTCCTTTCTCCAGGCAGCCTTCCCAGACTTCAAACCCAAGAGCTCTCTCCCTTAATCTGGTCAGCAACCCCTACTGGAGCCAGCATCTTTTAGAGTCTGTTGGATGAGAGAGAAGCTGGAAAATAAGTGGAGAAGATGAGCCCATGGCTGCACGATGAGTTGAAAAGAAGGAAGGAGGAGGTTAAAAATGTCCTCCCAGAAGCCACGCCCTGTAGTCTTATCTCGTTGCCTCCTTCCTCTACTCTCTCTCACGTGAAGGAGGGAATGTGGATTGGCATTTTCTATGCTCTGAGAGCGTGTGACTCAGTGGTTGGACTAGCATTTGGGCTACCCATAGTGGTATGGGTAGCATTTGGGGATTGCTGAGAAAGGAGGGGGTGGCCCCAGGTGGTCTTAGGGGAGGGCAGGCATCCTCCTGCCTCCAGTGCCTCAGCTCCA
Source organism: Ovis aries (assembly GCF_016772045.2). NCBI lineage: Eukaryota > Metazoa > Chordata > Mammalia > Artiodactyla > Bovidae > Ovis > Ovis aries. Next base: position 25,151,329 of record NC_056078.1, read on the forward strand.
GGGAAGCTTTCTCTGGATTCATTCGTCTCTCTCTGTCTTCACCTCGCAGAGCTTTCTCAATAGGGGCCACGGTGCCTCCCTGGGGGGTCCCGGCCCCCGCCAGCAGCAGGCAGGCGCCAGGCTGGGTGCCGCCCAGTCCCCCTTCAATGACCTCAACCGGCAGCTGGTGAATATGGGCTTCCCACAATGGCATCTGGGCAACCACGCCGTGGAGCCGGTGACCTCCATCCTGCTGCTCTTCCTGCTCATGATGCTCGGCGTGCGCGGGCTCCTGCTGGTGGGCCTCGTCTACCTGGTGTCCCACCTGAGTCAGCGGTGACCTCCAGGGGCTGCTGGGGGGCAGGTGTGTGGGAGGGGGAGCTTTGGGGCCTCGGTGTGAGAGCAGGCACGTGGGGAGGAGTTCCACACCGGTGCCTTGAGGGTGTGCTCAGAGAGCCTGTGTGTACATTGTGTTAAGCAAGAGGCAGAGGGAGCCTCTAGTCCAACATTCCCAAAGGATCGGGTGATCCCCACTTCATTCCCTTGAGACGTGTTTAGCTAGTGTCAGACATTAAGCACAAAGTCACAGCAAAAGAGGGATTCTCTTTCCAATTCTCTTCCAGTCCTTTTATGCCAAGAAGAAAGTCTCTGCTAGATGCCAATGTGTTCTCATGCCCAGAACACAGGCTGGCTTCCCCGTTACTAGGGAGCAGGCCTGGGGCTTAGTGGGAAAAGTTTCCAGACTTTTATAGCTCCGTTCCATTTTAATGGTATATTTTTATTGGCTACCTTTTATTTATGACACGTGGTACTGGTATTCTACTTATTGTGGTGGCATTTTCAATAAAGAAATTTCAGTAAAAGTGTGTCCATGTAAAGACATGGGTAGTACGGCTGCATGGAGATCTGGAAGACATGGTAAGGGTGGTTTGGGAGTGGCTGGGGCTGGTGAAATGGGCAGAGGCGGGTACTGACCTTGGGGGGTGGTTTCTAACCTTTTCCCTGCAGCCTCTGAGAGCAGGGGCAGTGGGCCAGGTAAAGCCTGGAGTTGGGCCTTTTGACTGATGGCTTGGATAACTGGCTCACTCTTAGTTGTGGGCCTTGTTGGGGTGGGGTGGCGTGGGGCAGGTCCTCTGATAAGAACAACCAGTGAGGCTGTGGGCTGTGTCAGGACAGCTGGGGTGCAGGTCTCCCTGGCCCAGGGGCTCGGACCAGAGGCTGCTCAGCCCTCCCTCAGCCTCCCAAGGCTCTCACGGCCTCTAACCTCGGGACACTCTCCCCAGAAAGCAGAGGTCTTGGCACTGACCAGTCGGTGCACGTAGGGTGAGGGTGCCCGGCTTTAGGTGAGTAGTGGCCTTGAGCTATGGCTGGCTGAGCCCTGGGTCTGTGTGGAGGCCCTGCTGGGGGGCCGGGGTGGCACTGGATGCCTGGGGGCTCTGGGCCTTCAGTGGGCTGATCATCAAAGGTAAGAGAGAGGCTGGGTGAGCTTGAGGGCTCCCCATGCCCGGGGACCAGACTTGTCACCCTTCATTTAGGGTCCTCCTTCTGGGTCTGGTGGTTTGGGGGAGGAAGGCAGGTTTGGGAGGTGCTTCTTGAAAGCCCAGCCCGGGGCAGCAGACCTTCATGGGGTGTATGTGGGGGAGACTTGGGGAGAGGTGGAGATGGTTCCTGTCCCTGCTGAGAGCCTGTGTGCTATGGGGGACAGAACCCTCTCCCCACCAACCCTGTGCCCTGGAGGGAGCTGGTGGCTTTTATCACAGACACTCCCAGGGGGAGCTTTATGCTGTTCAAACAGGACTTTCTTCTCAGGGTCTTCTGTGTCTCTATTTCTGTGGACTGGGAAGGAGTCTAGCTCCCAGTGGCTCCTCTGGGGCCTGGGCAGGGGAGGGAGTACCCAGGCCTGGCTGCTCTCCCGGCTGTCTCCTGGGGCACTTCCTCCTGGGGCACTTCCGCCGCCTGCTCCCCCCGCCCCCAGTGGCTCCAGCCCAGCAGCCCTGGGGGAGGGACGACCCCTACAGCTTCCCCTGAGGCTGAGCTTTCCCTGCCTTCTTGGCTTGTAGAGCTCTGAAGAAATAAATCTTAGGTGAACCTTCAACGTATAAAATTCCTTGAAGGGCTATGAATCTGAGTCCATAAATTCAGGAGGACTGAGAACTGTGTCTTTTTCTGTAATTCAGTTTCCATCCCCAAAGCCTGCAGCCTTGGAGGAGAATAGAGAGTGCTTTAGAGAAGGCAGGGCCCTCCTCCCTGCTCCCACTAGAAGGAGGCAGATGGGCAAGAGCTAGGTTGTGGGCTGGGAGGAGCCCCGGTGTCAGCCCCCCACCCCCACCTGTTCTTGGGCTCCCTAGCCAGCTTAAGGGAAGAAGTGGGGATTTGAAACAAGTGAGTTGCTGAAGTAAGAAGTGCTGTTTGCCGCTTGAGCTCAACACTCAAGACACAGACCCAATACAGCTTCTGTGGTTGAAGTGGGCTGGGGTCCCAGGGGCCCCTCTTGACCCTCCTTTCCTCAACCCACCTTCCCTGTGCCCCTTGGGCTCCAGGTGGATTGCTAACCAATGTCCTGCCTCATTTCTCAAGGTCCAGGGTCTGAAAATCTGCCTCGTAGAGGCAGCATGCTGAGAGAAGGCGCCTCCTGGGGTTGTGCAGCCTTTGGACCTGCTAGTAATACAAGCGATCTCTGCCTCCTGTATGAGGTCCTTTGGTAAACCCTCGCCACCAAGAAATCGTGCTGCAGGCGTGTTCTAAGCAGGTGGAGGTGGCCAGATGCAGACCGCGATGGGCCCGAGTGAGGCCGAGGGCTGCCTTGGCCCAGTGGGCGTCCTAGCTGGAGGTTTGCTGAACAGCGTGGCCCCTTCCTCTATGCTCCCTGACCCACCACCCTGCCTGCTACATGATGGGACCCCCCAGACCGGGCCACCTTGAGGGCAGATTTCAATGGAGGTTTCTACTAATCCCTAGGGCTAATCCTCCAGGCCCTGTGTTTCCATGTCAGGTTGGATTTGTGGCCTGACTGCCTCAGAAGCCACAGCTGGGTTCCCTCTGCTGCCTCTGTGAGGCTGGAGACGACCATTGTCCCCCCGTGGGGCTTTTTCAAACCCCTAGTTGGGGCTGTCTGGGGAGGAGCTCCTGGCCCTACCATCTGTTGCTGCTCCATCTCCGAGCACCAGTGGCCTCTTGGGCCCTTCCACAAGTTCCAAGCCCTTTGCTCTACACCCTCTACCCCTCCCCACCCACCAGCTAGCCTGCAAGTAGGGACCACAGCTCTGTCTCCCCAGAAGAAGCACCAAGCCTGAGACAGAGCTAAACAGTGTTGGTAGCTCTGGGACTCTGCTTGGGCCATTTAGCAGAGGCAAGGAGCCAGGCTTTCTAACCAAGGACTCCAGCTGTCTGAAGTAAGGGAAAAGCCCTGCTGTGGTGGCCAGAGCCTCTGCCCAGGGATGCCTGACCGTGAGGGCAGAGAAGGCCCCGCACACTGGATGGCTGGGCCCTGGAGGAAGCCTGTTTGTTTGTAGGCTCTGCTCTGCTTTGTGAGTCTGTGACCTTGGACGGCTCACTTAGCCTCTAGAACCTTGTTGCTCATCTCCAGTGAGGGGTAATGGTCTGGATCCCTCCTGCTGCCCAGAGCCTTGGGGATCACGCTTGGTGCAGTGGGTGAGGGAGACAGACAGGGGGCGTGGGGGGAGAATGCTCCAACTCCTGCACCTCCTCAGATGCTGCCCCTTGAAGCAGTGCAGTGGCTCAGCCAGAGCAGTCCTCATGTCCAGGCAGCCAGAACCCAGGGGCAGCGCTGGGCATTTGTGGCCCATGTCACCACCCGCCCCACTTCTGCTGGAGAAGAAATGCAGCTGCTTCTCTCGCTCCTTAAGAGGAGGCTTGTTACCTGTCTCGTGTCAGGACAGGAGAGGTTTGCTGAACGTGCTGTGTGCCTGACACTGTGCTGAGCGCCCGGTGTCGTTTGTCACCAGAACGTCATCGGTTCTATCAGCGTCGTCCTCACTTCACTGCTGAGCGCACTGTGTGTGTGTCAGTCGCTTCAGTCCTGCTCGACTCTGTGCGACCCCGTGGACTGTAGCCCACCAGGCTCTTCTGTCCGTGGGATTCTCCAGGCAAGAATACTGGCGTGGGCTGCCGTTTCCTTCTCCAGGGAATCTTCCCGATCCAGGGATCAAACTCAGGTCTCCTGCATTGCAGGCTGATTCTTTGCTGTCTGAGCCACTGGAGAGCACATATAATCCACCCGAGGATCCCCCACCTCTTCAACCCCTAAGTGAGCCGTGGTTAGAGCTAGGATTTGTTAGCATCACCTACAGACTTGTTTCAGATGCAGATCCCCAGGCCTCACCATAGACTCTCAGATGCGCTGAGGGGTGTGGCCCAGAACCTGCCCCTAACAAAGCCCCCCCTCCCAGGTGATTCTGATGGAGGGTTGTGGATAAGTTTACCCCCTGACTGGGCCGAGGTGCCCGTGTCCCGAGAGAGGAGAGAGACAGGGTGGTCACAGGCCTCACCGCCTGCTGGCACCCATGTGACCATCACATCAGTTCTGTGAGGGCAGAGGGCACAGGGTGGGTGGAAGGATTCTAGCTGAGCTGCCTAGCTGGGGGGCCTCTAGAGCTTCCCAGCTCCGGGCTGCAGCCACTGGATGGGGTGCAGCCCTCTTCCCTGCTTTCCTGAACATGTGACATTTTCATTGCAAACCGACAAGGAGAGAAATCCGATTATCTCATGTAGGGTCCCTGAAGGACCGGACAGGCGAGGATGAGGGGGGCAGAGGGCTGTGCCCCCAAAGCCAGGTGGGGAGAGAAGCCTGCAGCCTGTCTAGCTGGGTGCCACCACGGGAGACCAAGGCTTAAGGCTTACGCCTCCTTGTGCTGCTTGCTGGGCCCTACGGTGGGCTGGATGCCAAATTCCCAACTCCACGTCCAGTCAACCAGTGACCCTGGGCAAGGTCCACATTCTCCCTGCCTCTCCATGTCCTCATCTGCACCTCCCACTGGCAGGAGGATCAGTATATAAATTCATGGGAAATACTTAGCAGTTTTTGGCACAAGGCTAGCACTTGATTATACCATGCTCACACAGCAGTGGCATTAGGGTTTACATAATAGTTTTCTTTAGAGCAACACAAATTTTACTTAAAAGTATTTTGAAAAGGAAGACTCATATTACTATTGCAAATGTAAGGCCAATGTTCCTTGCCATTCCTCATAAATATTAGTAAATAAATTCAGTGTAGAGAAAATGACATGATTCCATTTTCACCACTTAGCTAGTAGCCACTGCTGTCGGCCAAGGCTTTATGTCTGATACCTGCTTTCTTTGTTAAAAAGGTGGTTTATGAGGATTTGGAGAGGTGTTAAAGACCCATTGGCATCTTGCTGAGATGCTCCCCTTGATGGATTCAGAAGACTGGAGAGAACTGGAAAGGGAACGGCTTTCTCACGGGAGGACTCAGTGCTGTGTTTGTGAATTGCTTACCATCATCTTGTGAACCGCAAATCATTTCATACCCTGCCATGTGAAAGTATTCTACAACTCTGGGAAACATTGTATGATCTTGGGCAAGCTATTTAAAAGTGTTTTTAAATTGGAGGATAATTGCTTTACAGTTTTTGTTGGTTTCTGCCATACAACAACGTGAATCAGCCATAAGAATATTTTAAAAATTTAGTCTGAAAAACAATCCGTTTGCATGGTTCAAAGACCAGGCAATGTACAGATGCATACAGGCAAAGCCTCCCTCCTTCCCCCTCCTCATCCATCCATCCATTCCCCCCTTCACCCTCGAACTGACTCTTCATGACCCCATGGGCTGTAGCCCACTGGGCTCCTCCACCCATGGGATTTGCTAGGCAAGAGTACTGGAGTGGGTTGCCATTGCCTTCTCCGAACTACCGTTCTTAGCATCTTTTAAATCCTTCCAGAACTTATTTATGCAAATATCTGCAAACATTTTATCTTCTTTTTAAATATAAATAATGGAAAATTAAATCCATTTTCTTCTCGTACTTTAAAATTTAACAGTATATCCTGGACACGCTTCATATTAGTGCATAGAAAGCTGCTTCATTTTGTTGAGTTTTGGTATTGGAGTGAGTTGTTGACTCTCTTCTGCCCTCCTTGGAGTCACCTGTACCACAAGGGGTTGACACAGTTGACCCCCAAGGGCCTGCACCTCTGACCTTGAGCCACTCCATGGGGCTGTTCTCTGAAATATGGGGGCCCTGACAGAAATGCCCTCATTCTTCAAGGCTGGAGGAAGAAGTTCCCTGGATGGTTTAATCTTTGTCCCAGGAGGGCAGTCCATTCAGCAGACACTCAGGGAGGGTGTTCTGTGTGCCAGGAGAGAGTGAGACAGGAATAGCCTAGGAAGTCACACCCAGTTGGTCTCCTCAGTTCCCTTTGCAGCTAGATGGATTGACTTTCCTGTCTTCCCCTGGCTTTGCCCTCACCTGTGGAGGCTTCACCGGAAACCCATCGTCCTGAGTCATGCTGAGCCCCAAGGTGAGCCTGACTGGCCTCTACCACCTCTGACAGACAGGCGTTACCCTCTGCTGGCCTCTTTCCATTCTGGAAAAATGAAGCGGCATGGGTGGGTTTCCTCGAAGGCCCCTCTCCGCTCTAAAACTCCATAGTCCCTGCCACAGAGCCTCTCCCATAGGAGATGGTTAGTGAGCTTTGCAGCTGGCACGGCTTGGCATCACCATTGTCACCGTCCCTGTTCCCCCACTGTCTTCCCACCACACTCTTGATGAAAATCTAGGTGAAGGAGATGGAGGGAAGCTATGAAGAATGATACAGCTTCAGACTTCCTTTAGCTCTGACTTGGCTCATGAAGTACTGTTCCTCTTGCGCAGGGTAGACCTGGAGACCCCAGCAATCTTGGCTTGTTGGCCTGAAGGGCTGTGAATGTTATACCATGGCGCCACCTGGTGGAATATTTGTGCAGGAACATGACTTCCATCCAGCCATCAAATCATCGTCTTCCTGCCCCAGGTGAGTGCTGGGCTCAACCGGGCCAGGCTTACAATTGCCTTGCATTTCAGTACTAGCAGAACTCAGGTTTCTGGCAGAGAGTGTATGCAATTTCATTAGAATGAATTTGCTGTGGTCTCATCCTGGTGTAGGAGCCTTGTCCCATTTCATCCTCCCACAAAGAAAAAAAAGACGTCTCTCGCTTTTCACAGATGGTGACTCTGGGGCTTGGAGAGTTTAAAGCAACTCACACCTGGTTGTACAGTTGGGAGGTAGCAGGCCTGGGCTGGGAGCCCTAGGGGATAGGAGCGGGGGGTGCAGGGTGACTTAGGCCACCCAGGAGAAGACTCTGTCAACAAGAGCCTGGGGGCCTGTCTTGATCCAGAGCCCTGGGTACTGGAGCCTCCAGGCAGAACATGGACTAAGAAGTCTCATGGGGTGATAGGCCAGCCTTGCTGTCATCACCGAGGCGGGCTCTCTAGGTTTGGTGGCTGTATCTAGCGCAGCCCCATCCAACGTAGCACCCACCAGTACCCCCACACTCACCTGTCTTCACTCAGCCCAGTTTCCTTTGAATACTGATACTCCAGTATTCTCGCCTGAGAAATCCCATGGACAGAGGAGCCTGGCGGGCTATAGTCCGTGGAGTCGCGAAAGAGTCAGTCTTGACCAAGAGACTAAACAACCACCACCACAATATACCAGGCAGTGTGGGGGAGTACATATTTATTATTCCATCTACTTTTATGAGTAAACGAAAGCTCAGAGAGGTCAAGCAAGTTACCTAAATTCACCCAGCTAGTAAGCAGCACAACAGGATTTAAAACCAGGTCTCTTGGCTGCCCAGGTCTTGAGTCTTCCCTAGACATTACATTCAAAGTCAGGGTCAAGTTGAAGCCATTCCTGAGGAACCCTTTAATACCCCCGAAGTATTTTGTTCTGGAGATCAGTCCTGTCCCTGCGTTCAATCCCCTCAGCTCTTGTTCTGCTAGATTCTGTGCTTGGCTGCAGAGTTTCCCTGTCCCACCCTCCTTTAGCTCTGTCTTCAGACATCACTGGAAATGGTTTGGGCTTCTTGTCCCAGGTTTACATCCACCTTAATTTATCTGTTCAGTGATTTTTTTTTTTTTCCTCTCTTGTCAACTCCTTCCCACTCAATGAAACTAACTCAGCAAACTCCTTCTTACGAGGAAACCCTGGGTTGGGCACCCCCTCTGCCACCAATATTCTTACAGTCGTAAGAGGAGGCGGCATGGCCATTGCTAACCCCAGCCCAGTGGTTCAGAACTTTCTGAGGACAAGGACAGATAAGATCTAAAACAATACCATTCATAAGATTAAAATAATGTTTCCTCAGGAAAATGAAAAAAAAAAAAAGTCAGAAGTAGACAGTACAGAAAGGGGTTGAGCACCTTCACGAAGCTGTCAGGCACGCAGTTTGATCTTATCCAGCAGCCCTGCCTTGTGGTCCAAGATGATTGCTGAGCTCCAGCCATTGTGTTCTTATTCCAGTCAGCCTGAAAGTGGGAGAGGAAAGATCAATCCTCCCTAACTACTCAGATCAGGTCAGCTTTCTAGTCCTATGCTCCTTTCACACTTCTGCTTCCCTTTCAGAATGGAGAGTAATTTGTTTTTCATGTCACTATTTGTCTGAGGTCTGTCTACCACTTTCCCTTGCCTCTTACCAGACTAGGAACTCCATGAAGTCTGGCATCACACCTGTCTTCTCTGTTGCTCTAGCCCTGTTATGCAGCACAGTGCCTGGCACATAATAGGTGCTCCACAAATAGTTATTAACAGGAGAAACACTTTATACATGTTGTTGGTATTATAATGAATCAGAATTGACCTGGTCCAAGTCCAGAGCCTTCTGAGTTGAGTCTGTAATGATGAGTCTGTAATGATGAGTCTGTAATGATGAGTGCTGCTGTGGGCCAGGCCTTGTGCTAAGGGCTTAACATGCATTATCTCATTTAATCTTCACCAAAAGCCTGGGAGGTAGACACTGCTATTACCTCCAGTTGGCCGTTGGAACATGGCAGCAGATCGTGGAATTACTAAGAAGGCAAGCTGTGATTTGAACTTGGCTCTCCTGACCCAAAGCCTCTCTTCACTTACTTCCTGCCTTTCTGGGCTAGCAAGGTGCCCACCATCACCTCCAGAACTCCTCCACAGTGGCCCTGGCTCTCTCAGTTGCCAGCAGACAGTTCAGCAGGCATAGATGCAGCCACAGATGCTCAGGAAGCAAGGTGTCCTAAGGAGGCCTCTCTCCTACAGAAAATGAAGGAAACTTCTTTGTTCAGAGGTGGTGAGCACACACATTGATTAGAAGAATGTTGGTTCCCCAGCTTCCCTTCCCCTCTGACAGACTTCTAGGAGCCTTTGTGGACCCAGGAGATTTTTCAGACAACAGAGGAGGAGCAGGCGGGTTTGCAGGGGTCTGGGGCATGTCTGGTAGGGCATGCTGTGGGTGACAGTGCTTAAGCTTTGTCTCCCTCTCACTGGGGATCACTTGGTGAGGGGAAGATGATGGGGAAACCCTGGATCCTCCTGGGCCAGGCTATGGTTGAACCATGTGGGGTTTATAGAGTTCCAAGCCCAAGGAACAGTATATTGGGGTAGTGTTCTGGTGTCTCCCTTAAGACTGAAAGAAATCCTCCAGATAGCAGCTAGATTCTGGCTTGAGTCCAGGAATCAGACTATCCAAGCCATAAAGAGCCTTTCTCGACCTTCATTGCACAGGTGGGATGTGGAAGCCCAGCGAGGGAACTGACTTGACAAGACCAGACACTCAAAGCAACGATGGCTCATTTGATTGAAGAGTTCGTAATGCCCCCAGGCTGTCTGAGGGACTTGAAGGAGGGTACCAGTTTGCCACCTAGCTTGAAGAGGGTGCTGCGGCTCAGTGGAGGTCACACTAGGACCAGCCAGTTCTAGTCACGGCTGGCTTGCTTCCAGTGGTCACCAGCAGGTGGCGCTAGGCACACAGTGGCCACTTAACTCCCAGAAAAAGGGAACCGCAGACGGTGTCTGGGAGTAATTAGGGCAAGAGGCCGGCGGGCTTTGGGGCCCACTTCGGTCACCTGCCCTCTGGAGCCCCTGTGCTTGGGCACCCTGGGGCAGAGGCCCTGGAGGCCCCGAATGGGGTTCCTCTGGTTCCAGACCCTTCGGGGGAGTTGCTCTGTGGTCAGTGAGCAGGTACCCCTGGGTGTGCTCCATTTACTCATTTTGAATGATGATGGGGTAAAAGCAAGGAGGACAAGTAGTTGCCTTGACTCCAGCTGGCATGAGGCTTAGCCTGGGCTCCAGCTCAGGCCCCTTCCCCTCACTCAGCTCACTCACACATACCCACACTGAGTGCACCGGCTATTTCCTTTGCTGTTGGGCAAAGCCCCGAGAACTCAGGATCCACCTGAGAGGCTACCTGGGTCCCTCTTCTCCTCTCTCCTTCCTCCTTCCGTCACCCTCTCTCTCCTTCTCTCCATCTCCTCTCCTGTCTCGCCTCTTTCTCCTGCCCCTTGTCTCTCTCCCCTCTTTTCTTCCACTCTCTTCCATCCCATTTCTCTGAGGGACCCTGGGGGTCTAGCCCCTGCCCCCAGCACCTCATCTGCAAAGGCAAACAGGGACCAATACCAGTGGGTTTCTAGGATGTGGTTTCCATGGCAACAGTGCATCTCTTGCCTCTGTGGTTCTCAGCCCTGGCCAGGTTGCCGTGGAGACTCACCTCATTGAAGAGTGATTTGTGGGACTGTTTTTCTTAGCTCCATCTCCTTCCTTCTTTCCAGAAATCCTGCCAGCCCAAATTGTCTTTTCCCCACTGATGGCAGACCTGGAAGACTTCTCCAGGTCCACGAAGGCCTGGAAAGCATTTTGTTTACACAAGGTTCCCCTGGTAACCTTTGCCTGCTCTCATGAAGACAGTGAGACACCCCTAGAGGCCAGCTGAGGGCTTTCCACAGAAAAACAGGCCAGAGCAGACCCGGTTCCCACCTCTCCTGCCCACAGTACCCTTCAGGACTCTGGCCCCTTTGCTTGCAGGCAATGACGTTTGCTCAGGAGATTCTGCTCATCAGCCTTGTTGCCTAAGACTCCTCAGCTTTGGAGAGAAGGAGAGAGGCAGCGAGAGGGGTGTGGTGGGGAAAAGAGGGATGTGAATATGGGAAAAAGATGAATTAACAGAGGGAGGAGCATTGGGAGAGGGGGACAAGTGAGGCAAGGAGACACGGATCTTAAGGGGAGAGAAAGCCTGTGGGGGTGGGGGAAAGTTCCAGAAAGCCAACCCAGGAGTCTGGAGTGGGAGAATTTCTCTGACGTTGATGTTCTCTGTAAATCACTCCACAGCCCCAAACCCCAAGCAGGCTTCTTTCTCTGCCGAGGAGAGAATGTGTTTGTCGACATCAAAACATATTAGGCGCATTGTGACCCCCCTCCCCCGCCACCTCAAGTTGAAAGCCATTACAATAATTAATGAAGGCAGGAGATTAATTAAAGAGTCGTTTCCCCACATTCTCCTCAAATAGATCAGTTGGGGGGGTGGGGAACATGTGCTACCCTGCCGACAGAAGAAAGAAGGGGCCAGAGAAGGGGGGTGCAGAGAGTCGCTCACAGACACAGCTGCGGACAGAGGACCTCCTGGGGGGACAGAGGAGCTGGGGGCTGGGAGGGGCCGCCAGGGAGGCCCAGGAGGGGAGCTGGTTCTGCTTCCAGAAACCTGTGGTCAGCTTCCCCTCCTGGTGGACAAGGCCTGAGGGGTTCTGGTGCTATGGAAACAGGTCTGGTGGACATGAAGGAGTGTCAGCCCTCCGCTCCTGGAAGCTCCCAGATTGTCATGTGTGATGGCCAGAGCTCCCTCGGGCCAGGTGAGCGCAGGCAAGAGCCCTTTCTGATGAGGGCTGGTGGCTAGCCCCAGTCCCGCTCCCTAAAACCAAGTCACTGCTTGGCCCACATACCGGTGACGCGACTTGAAAGTCCCATTCATCGGGTGTACCACACTGCCGACCTGAGAGGTCAGTTTCTGCTCAGGCCGAACATGGCTACAGCCTTTTAGGTAACTTCACTCATTTTGCTGAGTTCTGAGCTCCTAAAAAAGTACAAGCTCTTCCTTCCTTCCCTCCTTCTTTCCCTCCCTCTCTCCATCTCTCAATCTTTCTCTCTTATTTCTTTGGCCAACCTATTTTCCTGACTAATTTCATATTTCTAAGAAATACTTGTACACAAACAGTCTCCGGCTTATAATGGTTCAACTTATAACATTTCAACTTCACAATAGTGCAGAGGCATTCAATGGAAATGGAGCTTCAAATCTTGAATTCTGACCTTGTCCCAAGTTAGCAATATATGATGCTGGGCAGCGGCAGGTCTGTCTGCCACACCGCCATGAGGGTAAACAGCGGATACACTGACAACCATTCTGCACCCACATCTTTCTTTTCACTTTCTGTAGAGTAGTCAATAAATTACCCAGGAGATTCAGCTCTTTATTATAAACTAACTTGGTGTTAGGTGATTTTGCCCAACTGTGGGCTACTGTCAGGCTTCTGAGCATGTTTTAGGCGGGCTGGCTAAGCTATGATGTTTGGCAGGTTAGGTGTATGAAATGCGTTTTCCACTTACAGTGGGTTTATCTGGATGTAACCTCATCATGTAAATCAAGGAATATCTATAATGTAGTGTAGTTCACTTGTGACACAGAAGGTTTATCCCATTCCATCTTCCTGTCTTGCTTCCTTTTGAACCTTCCAGAATTTACTGATTTGTTCAAAACAAAACACACACACCCACAAACGCTATTTTTGTCTTTTCGTATTTTATATATTTTCCACATCTTTAGTAAACACTATGAAAGGTGTACCACTCTGCTGATGGCTCCCCATCACCTCCCTTGATATCTGTCCCTTCTTTCTCTTGTTTTCTTTTAGGCTTTGTGTGTCTCTGAGCATTGTGTGGACTCAGCAGGCACTTGGCTGCTGGAAGGGGGTCACTGGGCAGGCTGCGAGCAGAGGAGCTCATTCACCCCTTGGTGCTTTGCGTTCTGACGCCTACAGTGTCCCACACGGCAGCACGCTGTTTACTCTCCCTGTCATCGTGGATAGGGGGCTGGAGGGACTAGACTCTGGACACACACAGTAGACAAGACAGATGTGGTCCCTGCCCTCTGGGAGTGACAGTCTGCTGGGAGAGACAGGCACCAGTCAATAAACACACAAAAGTACAGCTACCAATTATGGAAACTACTCAACAGGGGAAAGGCAGGGTTCTATAAGAGAGAACAGCCAGGCCCTATTGTAGGCTAAGGCTCAGGAGGAAGTGACATTTACCTTGTGATAAAGTCAACCAGACAAAGTGAAGGGTGAAGGCTCTGGCAGACATGTCGTTACTGGAAGCTGATGAGACTTCAAATCCAGGGTGCCCCCGTGCACCGGAGCCTTCTCAGGCCCAGGAAGGGTCCTCGCAGTGTGTCCCCATGGTGACAGGTATTTGTGATAATTGCACAAATGAAATAATTTAACTGCAACTTGTGAAGACCACTGACATCTCCCTTCACTCTGCCTGATGCTTGGAGGAGTTGGTCAGGACATCACTGGGATCAGGCTCCGGGGACGCCAAGCTGAGGAGAGTCTGTTTGGGTATAAGGAAGCGTGTCACTGGTTGTGGCATTCATCGCTGGCCGTCCTGGGTTGGAGGGAGGCAAACAGCTCCTGTGGGTTTCTGATGTCCCCTGTGCTGGGCAAAGAGGTGCCTCTTGGGGCGATGTGAATGGCTCCAGAGCAGGTGGAGGGGAGGGGAAGGTCTGAACTGGGCAAAGGCAGAAGCTCATCTGAAATATCGTTTTGGATTTTGTAATGTCTGTGGAATTCATCAGCTTTTTAAAACTTGTAATTTGTTTTGATTTTTCTCATTCTAAATAAGTTTTCATTTTTGCACCTATGATTATTTTTGGATTTCTTCATTTTTTTTCTGTAAGGAACCCCTGCCCTACTGCTGTGGACCTTGGATCTGCTCCCCTCTGTCTCCTCTGAGATCAGAGGAGCTCAATGGGCATTCAGGGAGGTGTCCCGGGACCAGAGCTGCTGGGTGCATACTGTGCCGTGTGTTCAATGCCCGCAGCTCTGCGAACTGGCCTTTCCAGGTCTCTCCTATGTCCCTTCACCCCCACCCTCAGCCTGCAATGCATGAGCGTCTGTGAAAAGTGCAAGTATGAGCCATTCAGTAGTGTCCAACTGTTTGTGACCCAATGGACTGTAGCCCCCCAGGATCGGTCCATATCATTCTCCAGGCAAGAATACTGGAGTGGGTTGCCATTTCCTCATCCAGGGGATCTTCCCGACCCATAAATCGAACCCACATCTCTTACGTCTCCTGCTTCTTTACCAGCAGCACCACCTGGGAAGCCCATGAGCCTCTGTACTTGTTCTCTTTTAAAATAGCTGTGCTATCAAACAGTGTTTATACGTAAAAACTTGTATGAGATGCATTAGGTAGACAGGGCAGAAGAAAAAATACACATACCATTTTTATACATAATACATAAAATGGTCCAAAAGAAATGTGTGTACATTTGGAAGGATGGAAGGGAACCCATAGAGGTATCAAAAGGTTGTGTGTGATTGCGTTTTATGAGAGTGCGTGTGTGTGTGCGTTGGGAGTTGGCAACCCAGGAGAATAAATGCAAAGTGATCCAAGGAATTTCCTAAAGAAAAATGCAAAGCCCAACAGTCCCTGGCTGGGGGTGTTTCTGAAGGTGGTAGGAATGGGGTTGCTTGGCCTGGGGACTGAACTGGAAGCCTGACCATATCAGCTGTCTCCAGCTAACCTCTCCTTGGGCCAAAGACCCTACAAACCCTGACCCCACAGGACAAAACCCAGAGCCGAAAGGGACTTTGAAAAGGGGGGTTGCCCATAGCCCCCTTCCCTTGGCCACACGGACTCCAGCCAAGTCCCTCACCTCCATCAGCTGTTGCCCAGGCCAAGGCCCCCATAGATGTGGCCAGGGTAGGGCTGTCTCTCTGCCTTTGTGGAGTTTCTACCTGGCTGTACCCCTTCACCCTCAAACAACACCCCTCAAACCTGAAGTTCCTGCCCCAACCACACTTAGAGTCCTGGGGCCTCTGGGTCAGTGGAGCCACCAGTGATGTTTATCAAGGAGGTTGGCAAATGCTGTTGATTCCCAGTGTGCCCCTTTGCTCTCCCCACCTTGTTCCAAGGCCCTGTGTTTAGTGCTGAGGCTTAACTAGGTCTTTGTTGCGCGGGGCAGGCACAGGTGGGGTGTCTAGAGGCTCACATGTTTGCCTCCAGCTCTGTTCAGAGTCAGCACTGGAGCCCGGGCCTCCCTCCTGCTCATTGAGGCTTTGCCCTGAGCCCTGGGATGCTAAATGCTTATCTCTCCTTCCATCCAGCTTTCTCTCATCTGCCCTGGCAAAACCTAGGGATGCAGAAGAGTGTGGCCACTGGCCAGGCCTCCTGAAGTTTTTTCCTCCAAGCCCCAGTTGCTGGACTCCCTCCTCCTGGAGCTCATACTGTGTGCCTCTCCCCGTCTGTACTTTACAAGCAACAAAATGAAGATTTGTTGAGTATTAGGTGTAGCCTTCAACTTTCCAGAGGAAGAACAGGAGGGTTGTTCGGGGCTGCCTGCTGCTTGGTTCCTAACAGTATCTTGTGCTTTGACCCAGAAGGACAGGTTTATTATTTAGTCACTAAGTCCTGTCCAACTCTGTGGCCCCATGGACTGCAGCACATCAGGCTTCCCTGTCTTTCACTGTCTCCCAGAGTTTGCTCCCCACTTTGCACAGTTGGTTTACATGAGGGAGGTCTGGGAAGTGGCCCTTCTCAAACTCCAGGTCCCCTTGAACTTGCGACTGACGGCTCGTTTGTATTCTGAGGCTTTGTTTGCTGGGCTGGCAGGGGCTAGGAGCTGGACTCCGGTCCTTCCCGCCCTCCCGGGCCCCGGGAAAAGCCTGGCACGGCCGGTGGGGAGTGGGGGCAAAGCTGCAGGTCTCCTGTCACGATCAGAACCCCAGGGATTAGACGAAGGACGTCACTAAGGAGACAGGGCAGTTTGGCCCACCAGCCTGCCTCCCATCTGGAGATCTGGAATCCTCCTGGGAGCAGCGTGGGATGAGCTCATGCTCTGGGGGGTTTCCTCCAAGGGGGAAGAACGCTTTGATCAACTATGGCTGGTTTTTCCTGAGGCCATTTTTAGCCCCAGTCTAGGCTTATAACGTGCAGAACGTTGAGCTGTCGGCTTTCCTGTGACCATCCCAAGGCCTCTGGTGCGTGGGTGTTGAGACTGGGCCAGGGAACGGCCACATTTATGTCCATCCCCAGCTCCGAATGGGAAACGGACAACTGGAGGACCTGAGTACTGCCCCTCCCGTCCCTGCCAAGCAGGAAGTGCAGTCGGCAGGGCATACACAAACGCGCTTCCTGTAATTACGGGTGCCATTCTTCCAGGTAGAGGAGATCACATTAAGAAATCATGCAAGGAAAATGCAGCATATGCTAAGTTTAAAACAAACAGGAAGTTGTTATGGCCTCTTTGGGCATAAGAATGTCTATTTCATGAGAGTTGTATGCTCGGCGGCTTCTTCACTGTTGTTCAATCGCTCAGTCATGTCCGATTCTTTGCAGCTCCATGGATTGAAGCACACCAGCCTTCCCTGTCCTTCACCATGTCCGGGAGTTTACTCAAGCTCATGTCCACTGTCAGTGATGCCACCCAACCATCTCATCCTCTGTTGTCCCCTTCTCCTCCTGCCCTCAGTCTTTCCCAGCATCAGGGTATTTTTCATTGAGTCAGTTCTTCACATCAGGTGGCCAAATTATTGGAGCTTCAGCTTCAGCATCAGTCCTTCCAATGAATGTTCAGTGTTGATTTCCTTTAGGATTGACTGCTTTGATCTCCTTACTGTCCAAGGGACTCTCAAGAGTCTTCTCCAATACCACAGTTCGAAAGCGTCCATTCTTCGGTGCTCACCCCTCTTTATGGTCCAGTTCTCACATCCATATGTAACTACTTGAAAAACCATAGGTTTGACTAGATGGACCTTTGTCGGCAAAGTGATGTCTCTGCTTTTTAATACGCTGTCTAAGTTTGTCATAGCTTTTCTTTCAAGGAGCAAGCATCTTTAATTTCATGGCTGCAGCCACCTTTTGCAGTGACTTTACTGAACAGACATAAACTGAAGACCTGTTGAGTCCATGGCCCTGAGTAGGGGCCTGAGACAGGGGACACAGGGTGGAGAAGTGTGGTTCCTGCTTTCAGCAAGTTCACGGTCTAACGTGGCAGACAAATAGGCGAACTTCTACTTCACAGTCTAGTAGGCTAAGGTATAGATAAAGCAGGAAATAGGCGTCTTGAGAGCTCAGCATTGGGGTGGGAAAGGTTAGGGAAGGGGTGGTGGGTGGGACTCGGCCAGATCCTCAGCTGGGTGCTGAGACAGTCGGATGAACAAGGTGTGGTCTCCCTGGAGGAGCTCATGCCTTAGAGGGAATGCAGGTGGGCACGTCTGCCATGTTGCAATAGAGAGGTGCCTGGGGGGCTCTGTGCCTCCAGAGAAGAGGATGGCCCCTGTTGGGGGGTCAGCCAAGCTGCATGGAGCAAATGTGGGTTGTCATGCTGGCTTGAGCAGCTGACTCCTTTCCCCCTGACTCCTCTCTAACAGTTATGTCCCCCTCTACTTCTGATTCTCACTGCTAGTCATTGAGGTAGGACCACGCGGTCAACCAGAGCATCCTTCCCTCTGCCCACAGGACTCATTCAAGCTTTGGCTTCTGACCCTAAGCCAGATGAATGAAAGTGTCATGTGGGCCTTTGCTGGAGTCTCAGAGTTGCTGAGATGATAGGATGTGAGTTGAGGCTGGGGATCATCTCAGGGTTTCCTCCTAACCAGAAGAATTCTGGTCTTAGTGTGCTGGCTTTAAAATATATATCCATCTTCATGAGTTCTCAAACTGTTGACTCAAAGCAAGGAGGGACCTCAAAGAAAGCCCCTCAGGTCTAATCCTCTAATGTTACTCTAATCCTCTAATGATGTAAGAACACAGGCCCAGGGGGCTGCTGGCTTGCTCTGGTCCCCCTGCGACGAAGTGGCAGAACTGGGTGGAAGGTTGGCGTCCCATCTGCCCCTGCCCTCTCTTCACTGTGTTCAGGATCTCTCCTTGTCCAACTTCTCAGCCTCAGCAGGAGTGAGACTGGCCCCATGACTCAACATCCAGGCATTCAAGCACAAGGCATCTTGTCTCTGAGGGGAGAGGGCTCTGCCTCCTGGAACTGTGGAAACGGCACAGGGGGCAGAGCTTAGTCTACCACCTGGCTCTGAGCATGTGGGGCTCAAGGTCACACCCATGTAGCCTGCTCTAGCCTCAGGAGAGCTGTAGATACGCATCTACCACCAGGAGGAGGGGTGAAACAGAACAGCTCCAGAAACCTCCCCCCGAGCTGCTCTGGGGGCCAGGTCCAGGGTACCTTGGCCCAGGCTGCTCCCTGGCCCCGCTTCTCTCTCCAGGGCAGGGCAGGGGGGTGGAGTATTTAGGGCTTCTCATGTTGGTGCTGTTCAGAGAAAGAGATACACTTAGAGCTCATGTGGCCGCCAGCAGACACCCAGAAGGAGCTAGAAGAAGACCAAGCAAAGACCAGTGAGCAAGAAGCAGAGGGGCGGGACTAAGTGGCCAGTTTTCCCTCCAGAGAATGACCTCTGGGGGCATGGTTTCTGCTCCGAGGACAGGCCACATGATTTGCAGAGCCCAGTGCAAAATGAAAACCCTGGGCCCGTTTTTCAAAGATTACTCAGAATTTCAAGATGGCAACCGCTGAGCTTTAAACCCAGTGTGGGACCTCCGTGACTGCGACTGCACATCCCTGAATTCTGAGCATCTCAGCTCAGTCTGTTAGAACTGTTCCCAAGCTGACCCAGGGAAGTGCCCAGGAGCTGTCTCTAGAGCCCACAGGGGTGGAGTCCTGGGATCTTGGCAAGTCATTTAACCTCTCCAGACTATGGTTCTCTCACCTGTGAAAAAGGGATAATAATGGGCCATGGTAGGGATTAGATGAGTTAACACATACATTGCTTAGAACAGGTCACGTAGTGGTTTGCTGTTATTATTTCTATGCATACTCTTCTAGGGTGAAAATTCATCTCCAACTTCCCAGCTCACATCAGGGCCTCCCCAGCCGCCCCATCCAGGTTCTGGACTGCAGTGTTTGGAAATCAGGATGGGTTCACCCAGGGCCCTCTCACCTCTTCCACTAGAGCAGCCCAGGGTGAGCCAGGGCTGCTGGAGCCAAACCCACTCTGGTCAGGAGCCCGTAGCTTGGTTGCTGGGAACTTGGTCCGGCCACTGAGCCGTTCCCCCTGGAGTGCTGAGGTGGGGAAGACTGCCAAGGCTGTCAGAGGGAGGTCAGAGGGTAAGACGCACGCCTAGGCCAATACCGCCCCAGCTGAGCGGGGAGTGGGTGCTGGGAGTGGAGGGAGGGAAAAGGGGGCGCTTACCCCACCCCTGCGGTGGGGAGGGGCAGTGTCTCGGAGAGCTGTGGGCAGAGGGAAGAGGGGGATAGTCCTCGCAGGTGGTCTCCTCAGCCTTCTCTGGGCCAACCCGCTTGGTGGGGAGGTGGAGCGTTCAGCCCATCTGGGACACTCAAGCCCTGGATTCTTGGCCTGGGCCTGCCCCTGGCTGACCCAGAGCTGGTCTCTCAGTGATCCCTGGGGGCTCCCTTACCATCTGTCTGGTGGGATTCAGACTCCTTAATTCAACAGAGATTCTCTGAGAATAGAGAATATGAGGGAGAATGAGAGCAAGAAAGAAAGAGAGAGAGAAAGATGAGAGGGACACAGAGAGAAACAGAGATGGAGGGGAACAGAAGGCCCAGAGACAGCGGTCTTCCTCGGTGGCCCAGGGGTTAAGCCTTCATCTTCCAGTGCAGGGAGTTCGATCCCTGGTTGGGGACTGAGATCCCACATGTCTGACATCCAAGAAACCAAAACATAAGACAGAAGCAATATTGTAATAAATTCAATAAAGACTAAAAAAACAAACAACAAAAAATACGGCCTAGGGAGACAGAAGCAGAGAGAGTCGGGCACGGAGAGAAAGGGAGAGAACGCAGAAGCACATGGAACCGGTGCACGGATGTGTGTGGCCCTTGGAGGGGTTTTGACTCCCCCTCGCGGCTTGCTTCCTCCAGGAGAGGGGAGCTCTGGGCCTTGAGCCCTGGAGTGGAGGTCCCCCTGCCACCCCCAAGCCTGGTCACCCAGGCCAGCTAAGCCTTGCTCTTGGCCAGCTGGATCCCTGGAAGTGAGGCAGAGAGTGGCTCTGCCTGCATCAGGGCTCTGAGCCGGGCTGTCCGCCAGTTCACCCTGGGAGCCTCCTTGGGTACCTGTGAGCTGTCCGCCAGGAAGGCCAGTACGAGCTGCTTCTGCAGGACTTGAGTGTCCCAACGGGTGTACTTCTCAGCCATCTTCCCCTGGATGGCCCCCCACTGAACCTTCCCTCTGGGCCCCCAGACTCAGGCACCTTGAAGAAGAATAGCAAACCAGCCAGATTCCAGGAGGCACAGGGCCAGTGTGTGGCCTTGGAGTGTTTGCTTTTTTAAACTTAGAAAATATACAATTTTAATTTTCATCATGAAAACAATTGTGTTCTTAGAACTTCCAGGCGGCCCCTGACTTGGCCAGTCCTCATTCAGGCTGCCTCTCACGAGGGAAAACTGCAAAATACAATAACTGAGAAAACAATGGGCTGGGTTATATTTAACATGGGGCCAGGGCTCAGGGGCCCGCGTGCCACAGCGCCCAGTGCTCACCTTCCTGTCCCCATCCGGGCTTCTCGCTCCCAGCCACCCGCCCCCCCATCTCACTGTCTCCAGTCATCCTCACCCTGAAGCCATTACTGATGGAAGGTCCGCCGGGCCCCGCCCAGGGCAGGAACAAACCCCTTCCTCCCCACGGCCCTCCGCAGACCCTCTGTGTGATCCTGCGTCCCTTGACTGAAGTCACACTCCTGAGTCAGAGATATCCCTGAATGACGCTGGCGCCTCCAGGGGTGGAGTTGTCTGGAAGAAAATCGTCCTCACCTTTATCTGCTGCCTTCAGACCTCAGAAATACTTCATCCCCAGTGTTCCCAGCCCGCAGAAGACTGTCACTGCTTGGCTTGCTTAAACTTCATAATCAGTCTATAAGGCAGGCCCATTTTACAGATGAAAAGCTTGAGGCCTGCAAAAGTGAAGTAGGCTCATCACAGAGTTCCCGTGATCCCAGAAGAGTCTGCATCACAGGCAGTGGGCTGCTGAGGCCTCCTCCAGTTTTGAGGCCTGACGAGCATGATGTCCAGGTGCTGCTGGTGGTGGTGGTTTGGTCGCTAAGTTGAGTCCAACTCTTGCGACTCCAAGGACTGTAGCCTGCCAGTCTCCTCTGTCCATGGAATTCTCCAGGCAAGAATACTGGAGTGGGTTGCCACTTCCTTCTCCACCAGGTGCTAGGGGAGCCTTCAACTGTGGACCTCTCAAGAGCAGGAGGTGTCTGTAGGAGCAGGGCACGTGGGGACAGAGGAGGGCAGGCCTCGGGTGGGCAGCTCTGTCACTTCCTTGCAGAAGCCTTCCGAGACAGCCGGTGCTGCCCCACCGCCTTCTCCTGAAGCCCCCCAACCTTTCCTTCGTTCAAGTTTATACTTATTCCTGCAGGTATTATGGTTTACTCTGTCTCTTCCATGATGCCATAGGCTTCCTGTGGAAAGGGTGCATCCTTGTGGACACACTACCAATGATCCCACCCTTCTTCCTCTGGCAGGACAGAGGACCACCCGCCATCCAGACACATCGTGCATGGGTGTTCAGTGACAGATCCGGGCAGGCTTTGCTGACCTTCAGGCTGGGTGGGGGTTGGGGGGGAGGTCGGACAGGGTGGGCGGGGGAGACGTGGAGTAGGAGGCATGGAATTCATTCCAATCATGGACAGGGCTGGCTGCCTCCTGGCACTCTTTGCAGACCCTGTTCGAATTTCCCAGGATCTTCTGCAATCTCTGGTTCCAGGTACTCCTCCTTGGAGTTTTCCCAGTGAAAGTCTCCTTTTGGCTGCATCAGCATCATTTTTTTTTTTTTTTTTGGCCGCCCAGCATGCAGAATTTTAGTTCCCCAACCAGAGATCGAACCTGCGCCCCCTGCAGTGGAAGTGTGAAGTCTTAACCACTGGACCACCAGGGAAGTCCCTGCATCTGCATCTTGACTATTTCTTGAGGCTGGGAGTTTGGAGGTGGTGGTGGGTGAGGTGAGGGTTGGTGCTGGGAGGCTGTGTTGGGATGTGGGGTTGATGCAGTGGTGCGGAGGTAAACGGGTGTGGCTTTGTCTGTGGGGATCACCTAGAGGAGGCACTGATGGAGAGACCTGCCAGGTCACACTAAAAGTCTTCCAGTGGGTTGTGATCAGCTGGTGGGGCCTCCTCGGGTGCCTGTTTACCTAAAGATGAGGTGCGCTGAATGCCCAGCTGATTACTCACTCCCACGCGCTGTGTCCCATAGTGAGGAACCCGGTCAGCAAGAATAAAAAGTCACATTGACGTTCAAAGCCTGGAACAGAAAGAAAATAATCGTGAGGATTGTGGTTCCCCTTGGATCCCGGGGAGAGGTCATCAAAGGAGAGAATGGGAAGAGGAGTGTGCTTAAGAGCATTCACTCAGAGATCCCCGACTGCCCAGCTTTGGGGTCTGGTTTCAGCTTCTGGGGCCTTTCAGCTCTGAATCCAATACATTACAGTCCCTTTTCAGAAGGGGCTTTAGAGAATAGGCTGCAAGCAAGTGAGAACCAGGAGAACCCCTCAACCCTTAAATTCATGTGGGCCAAAAAATAAATTTTAAAGTAGCTCATCTAAACATGCCCTGGGCTTACTCCAACTGAAAATACTAGATGCATAGTCCAGAGCACTCAACAAGCTCGAATATTGGCCGGCTCTGCCCTCCCTGGTTCCTCGTAACTCCAAGGAACTGGCAGCAGCCATCAGGTTTGACTAATGGCATCTGGGCAACAGAAACCCTATTCAGTTCAGCTGGTGCAGACCCCCCAGAGCCCTTATCCCTTGCCCACCTCCTCACAGTTCCTTCACCTTATATTTATATTATTTATATTTACACTTAGCTCAGGAAGCCTTATAGACATAACCTAATTGAGGGGACCAAAGGGGTGGAGTTGCAGGGAGAAGGAACCATCTTTTTAACAGAGAGGGATGCTGGGCAGGGGAGTTAGAGATGCTGGAAAGCCTGTACTAGGTGACCTTCCGAGAACCATGCAACCATGGTGACAATCTTTATGGCTACCTCCTGGGCGCCCAGCCTGCCTTAGAGCTTGGAGGAGTTCAGAAGCATGGAGCATAGCTTCTGCTCCCGAGTTGCCCTTGACCTGGTACAGAAGATAAGGGTGCGCCCAGGGACACAGGGTGAGCAGGGCTTGGCTAAAGAGCAGGAACCGGGGTCCTGCCTGCTCTCTCCGTCCCATGCAGACCGTGACCCTCCTCTCTGCTGCCTGCTTCCCTTTGGCTTGGGCTAAAGAGTCAGCTCTTTGCCTGGCATTGAAGCTACTTGACTCCGACCTGCCTTTCCAGCCTCTAAAAACAGGTGCAGGTGCGTCTGTCTCCCATCAGCAGCCATTGTTTTTAGGTCCCAGACGTGCATCAGATGCCCTGACACTTGTGGTCATGGTCCCCCCTTGCTGTAGGTAAGTGGCTGCCATTTGCTTAAAGCCAATTGAGAGGTGAGAGAACTGGATTCAAACCCAACCTGAGCTCTTTTCATAACATCCTGAAAGAAAGCCCACCATCCCACAGGGATAGACAGAGGCAGGTTCCAGGAGGAGGTGACATTTCCATGTAAGCGTCTGGAGGTGTCTGGGCTAGAGAGCATATCCCGGCAAGAGGAAAGAGAGCATCTACAGAGACTCGCAGCCAGGCCAGAGCTGTTTCTTTACCAGACAGAAGGGAGGCCACGTGGAAGGGCAGGGAGCACCAGGGCCTGGAGAATGAGCTGAGACCTAGAGAGGGCATGGCCTGGGGATGGATAGGGCAGGGTGTGTGAGAAAGCTGGGTTGTGCCCCAGTCCACCCAGGGCCCTTGTGCCCCAGGCTGGCATGGGGGCCTGGGTCCTTATCACCTGCTTCACAGTTCTTCTATGAACCTGTTCTGGCTGAACTGGCCCTGCATGTCACCCGTGCCCCATGTCTAGCACAGATCCCTGCACAGATGGAGCAACGTGAGTGAGTGTTGAATGCCTGGACCTCTGAGGATGCTGTGACATGGAGCTTTGGAAGCCTGGTCAAGCACTCAGTAAGAGATTGCTGATTAACCAAAAGATCACTAAATGCACCGCAAAAACCTGATACTCCCTGCCTGTCTACGCTTTGTTTCATATGCCCAAGAACCAAGATAACAAAAGGGAGCTGCTGTTTATTAATAATTTTCTATGTACAAGTGCTATGCTAAAAACTTTACAAACCACTGTTTTAATTTAATGGGGTGGGGTGTGAGGTGAAATTGGTGGTGAGGGGTGGCGCTGCTGCTGAGTTTGGTCATGGGGAGAATGGAGAGCCATTATAGGTTCCAGAGTGAGGGAAGACGAAATTGGTGTCTGATGTTGGTTTTAAAGGCCGTGGGGCCAGGGACTTCCCTGGTGGCCCAATGGCTAAGACTCCGAGCTCCTAGTTCAGGGAGCCCACGTTCGATCCCCGGTCAGGGAACTGGATCCTGCATGCCACAACTGAAGATCCCAGATGCCACAACTAAGACTCAGGGCAACCAAATAAATGAATATAAATATTAAAAAAAAAAAAAAGCCCTGGTGCCAGGAGGAGAGGGGAAGGACTAGGGGAAGAGAACTCAAGAGAAGAAAATAGTAAACTAGACAGAGAAAAAGAAGGAGGGGGCGAGGCCCAGGGAGAGGAGGACACGCTGATAAGTGGTAATTGCTACCATTTGTCCACTGTATTTCACCAAGCCTTTGCACGCACATCATCCCTCTGGATCTAATCCTCAGAACAGGCCTATGAAGTAATAATGGTAACTCCTGCTTGCTGAGCCCTGCTCTATGCCAGGGACTTTATGTACATTTCCTCCAGCACTGTCATCAGCCAGAGGGTGAGTGCTCTTATCCAGTCCCCTCTACAGATGATATAGCTGGGGTTCGGATAGGCTGAGGAACTCACCCAGGACTGAGGCTCAGACCTGGGGTTTGAATGCAGGCCTGTCTGGCTCTCCCCACTGTTTCAGACTTTATCCCATTTACAGATAAGGAAGCTGAGGTTCAGAGAGGGCCTGAGGTGCCATAGGCCAGTGGGCATCTTGGCTGCAGCTCTTCCATTTGGCTGCAGGCTGGCCACACTGGGCCTTAGGGGTTTGGGGGCCAAGTGGCCCCTCCCTGATTAAGGCCCCTGAGTCTATTCGTGTTGGTCCCTGTGATTCCTGAAGTAGCCATGTCCCTGCTAACCACCGCTGGAGGCAGCCCTTCCAGATGCTTGAAGTCTGGTCTGGGGCCCACAGTAAGGCTTCGGGCAGTGGAAGCAGATCCTTGGGAGCAGACAAAATCCATATTGTCTCTTACTTTGCCAAATCAGCGTCAGAGCTCGGCGCTGCAAGGCATGGGGGCTCTTTAGTGCGTGTTGGGCCCACGTGAGGCCACTTTCTTACTTCCTGATACCACAAATGCTTTAGGTTCATTTTGCATTTTTCCTGTCCCAGACATAGAGTTTCTTTTACTGGAGCCTGGTTCCTTTTACTGGAACCTGGTTCCTTGTTCTGGACGATGGTATTTCGAAACCAAGATCTGGGCATGAAATATGCTTGTTACTACTGAATGTCAATGCTTCTAGATTCTCTTAGTCGACAGAGCTAGGAAATGTATCTATCTACAGATGGTGACTGCAGCCTTGAAATTGAAAGACACTTGCTCCGTGGACGAAAAGCTATGACCAACCTGGATAGCATATTAAAAAGCGGAGACATTACTTTGCCAACAAAGGTCTGTCTAGTCAAGGCTATGGTTTTTCCAGTGGTCATATATGGATGTGAGAGTTGAATGGTGAAGAAAGCTGAACGCTGAAGAATTGATGCTTTTGAACTGTGGTGTTGGAGAAGACTCTTGAGAGTCCCTCGGACTGCAAGGAGATCCAGCCAGCTCATTCTAAAGGAGATCAGTCCTGGGTGTTCTTCAGAAGGACTGATGCTAAAGTTGAAACTCCAATACTTTGGGCACCTCATGCAAAGAGTTGTCTCATTAGAAAAGACCCTGATGCTGGGAGGGATTAGGGGCAGGAGGAGAAGGGGACGACAGAGGATGAGATGGCTGGATAGCATCACCAACTCTATGGACATGAGTTTGAGTAAACTCTGGGAGTTGGTGATGGACAGGGCGGCCTAGCGTGCTGCAATTCATGGGGTTGCAATGAGTTGGACACGACTGAGCAATTGAACTGAACTGAAGAGGATTAAGGGATCTTCCCAACCCAGGGATCCAACCCAGGTCTCCCACATTACAAGCAGATTCTTTACCAGCTGAGCCACAACGGAAGCCCAAGAATACTGGAGACAGTAGCCTATCCCTTCTCCAGCGGATCTTCCTGACCCAGGAATTGAACTGGGGTCTCCTGCATTGCAGGAGGATTCTCTACCAATTGAGCTATCAGGGAGGCCTATTAAGGGAGGGGAGAGGTTTCAATTCCTCCTTATCTTTATTTCACAAAGAGGGCTTTGCCAAAGAACAAACTCCTAAAGTCTTGCCTGATGAGAGGCTGGAGCCCTAGGAGGAAGAAGAGGTAGGGTCTTCTGGCTCCTGTGGGCAGGGGCAACTCCAATTCTAGGTTCTTAGAATACTCACCAAGGCCCCAGGTGGCTAGAAAGCACTGTCCGGGGCACGTGGGAGGCAGCTGACAGAGGTTGACGGTAGCGCCCCCTCCTCTTCCCCAGCCCCAAGTCCTGTTATTGTCAAGTCTCCCCTGGCAGAGCCTGTTGTTGTTCAGTCATTCAGTTATGTCTGATTCTTTGTGACCCCATGGACTGCAGCATGCCAGCCTTCCCTGTCCTTCACTATTTCCTGGAGTTTGCTCAAGCTCATGTCCATTGATGCTATACAACCAACTCATCATCTGTTGCCCCCTTCTCTTCCTGCCTTCAATCTTTCCCAGCATCAGGTTCTTTTCCAGTGAGTTGGCTCTTCACATCAGGTGGCCAAATAGAGTTTCAGCTTCAGCATCAGTCCTTCCAATGAGTATTCAGGACTGACTTCCTTCAGGATTAAGTGGTTTGATCTCCTTGCAGTCCAAGGAACTCTCAAGAGTCTTCTCCAAAACCACAGTTCAAAAGCATCAATTCTTCAGCGCTCAGCTTTCTTTATGGTCCAACTCTCACATCCATACACGACTACTAAAAAAGCCATGGCTCTGACTGGATGGATCTTTGTCAGCCAAGTAATGTCTCTGCTTTTTTAATACGCTATCTAGGTTGGTCATAGCTTTTCTTCCAAGGAGCAAGCATCTTTTAATTTCATTGATGCAGTCACCATCTGCAGTGACTTTGGAGCACAAGAAAATAAAGTCTGTCACTGTTTCCCCTGTTTCCCCATCTATTTGCCATGAAGTTATAGAACTGGATGCAATGATCTTAGTTTTCTGAATGTTGAATTTTAAGCCAGCTTTTTCACTCTCCTCTTTCACCTTCATCAAAAGGCCCTTTAGTGCTTCTTAGATTTCTGCCATTAGGATGGTGGTCATCTGCATATCTGAAGCAATATTTTTCCTGGAAATCTTGATTCCAGCTTGTGCTTCATCCAGCTCAGCATTTTGCATGATGTACTCTGCATAAAAGTTAAATAATACAACCTTGACATACTCCTTTCCCAATTTTGAACCAGTCCATTGTTCCATGTCCAGTTCTAACTGGTGCTTCTTGACTGGCATACAGGTTTCACAGGAGGCAGATAAGTTGGTCTGGTAGTCTCATCTCTTTAAGAATTTTCCACAGTTTGTTGTGATCTACACAGTCAAAGGCTTTTAGCATAGTTAATGAAGCAGAAGTAGATGTTTTTCTAAAATTCTCTTGCTTTTTCTGTGATCCAACGGATGTTGGCAGTTTGATCTCTGGTTCCTCTGCCTTTTCTAAATCTAGCTTGTATATCTGGAAGTTCTCAGTTGAAGCCTAGCTTGAAGAATTTTGAGTATTACCTTGCTAGCATGTGAAATGAGTGCAATTATTTGGTAGTTTGAACATTCTTTGGCATTGTCTTTATTTGGGATTGGAATGAAAACTGACCTCTTCCAGTCCTGTGGCGATTGCTGACCTTTCCAAATTTGCTGGCATATTGAACACAGCACTTTAACAGCATCATCTTTTAGGATTTTAAATGGCTCAGGTATGTAAATAGCTCAGCGGGAATTCCATCACCTCCAGTAGTTTTGTTCATAGTGGTGCTTCCTAAGGCCCACTTGACTTCACATTCCAGCACATCTGGCTCTAGGTGAGTGATCACACCATTGTGGTTATCTGGGTCATAAAGACCTTTTTTTGTATAGTTCTTCTGAGTATTCTTGCCACGTCTTCATGATATCCTTTGTTTCTGTTAGGTCCCCATCATCTCTGTAGTCGCAGGTGGTGAGGGAACTGAGCCTCAGATAGGTCTGCAAAGTGCCTGGGGCTCCCAGCAGGTTGAGGTGAGAGGATCCTCCATAAGGCCTGAAGGGTCTCTCTCTGACCTGGGGCACCTACAGTCCTGTTTCCAAGGGTCTGTCCTTGCTGGAATGCCACAGAAAGCAAAGGCTTCCAAAGAGGGAATGTCCTAGTGGGGGTATGGGGTGCAGAGAGATGAGCCTCCCACCCCAGGGTATGAAGGGGCAGCTCCGTGGCCTTAATCATGAGGAACCGGGTGCTGCTGGGTGGTAGACAAAGCTCCACCAGGGAGCTAGAAGGTTTCAGCGCAGCCTGTGACCTGGACTAGCAATTTAACCTCTGTCATCAGAACATCAGAATAGCTTTCTCACTAGGTTGCTGTGGGGCTCAGAGGAGATTACAAATAATGGTTGACAATATTTGTTTTATTGATTACTGGCTAGGAACCAGGCAGGAAGTCCCAGTCAGATCGAACATCTGCTCCTTAAGAAAAATGGTGTTTTAATGCCTGTGGGCTGGGCTCTGAACCTCCTCCTTAGGGTCTGCAGGGCTCAGCAGGAACTGGGGAGACCCAGACATCCTGTGGACCCAGCTCCTGTTGCCCACACACACCTGAGAAGCCTGGAGGAGGCAGGAGAGCAGATGGTGGGCAGGAAGTATGGCCTTGGGGCACCGGTCAGACAAGGCGCCAGGGTTCAAATGACCTTGGGCATGTCCCTTACTCTTTCTAAGCCTTGGTTTCCTCATGTATAAAATGGGCACAATAGTAGTATTTACCTCACAGCTTTGTTGTGGTTTAATAAGATACCATCCACCAATAGCACTGTGAAAAATCAACTGGTATTTCTTCCCCACTGTATTTCCTCCCTTCCCCACCCTTCTCCCCTTCCTGCAGCTCTTTTGTGCTCATTGCCTCAGGGAAAGGATGTGACAGAAGGAGGCAAAGGGAAATAGAAAGAGTCTCTTCCAGACTTGTGTGCAAAGCCTTGGCTGGAGGAAAAACTGAAAAGATTTAGGGAAAAAACATCCTGAGTGAGTAAGAACACCCCACCCCACCTACTAGCAAAGCATTCCCTGAGAGGAGGAAGAGGAGGATGGCTGGGCAGATTGAGGAAGGGGAGGGGTGAGTCAAGGAGGTATCCTGGGGAAGCACCACCACTTTAATCGAGGTTTGGGATCTGGGAGCAGAGTGGGGACCTAGGCTCCGCTCATGGGGAGAATCCTGAGGAGGCCATGAGGCCCAGCAAAAGGAAAGGGCTGGGCAGCATGACAGGCCATAGGCTCAAACAGCCCCACTGTGAGTTCTCCTGCTCCATCAGGATGTGGAAGCAGCAGGTGGGTCCCAGATGCACCTGTGACGCAGAAGTGGATAGACAGTCCCATCCCCTCCCAGACCGGCAGGATCGCCAGACAGGATCACAGGGCGCCTCCATGGTGACCAAGTGGACTCAGGACACCATTTTCTCACTTGGTGCCTTGTCTGTAATTGCAGCCACCCTCCTCCCCATGGGAACTAGGACATCCTCCTGGGGAAAATGGCAATGCAACTTGAGTTGTCTGAGATTAAGATTCAGCTACCACTGGCACGGAGATATGAAGAAAAAAATAATGCTGAGTCATAGAAAATGAAGTCCTATGTCTTACCCACTTGAATGATGGACTGTGTGCAACTGGTGCCGGGCAAGGGGCTACAAATTTAGGCAAGGGGCTTAGCGTGGTGCCTGACGTGTGGCAGGGCCTGGCTGCTGTGCCCAGTGTGTCAGGCCCAGAGCCAGGGGGGTTGCAGAGCCTAGTCCTGGCTGTCAGGCTCTTCCCTGCTGAGGGTAATCAGGTGGGTAGCGTGGCTCTGGGGAGTGTGTGCCCGCTCAGCTCCCTGTCCTCCCCAACCTTCCTGAGGTCTGAAAGTGACATTGCTCCCCCACATTCCATGAACATTTCTCCCACTTGCCCCCAGGCTCTTGGGGTTCTCTGCTGAGCCTCCGGAGCCCTTGGCTTGATGGCTGGCACCACCTAAACTCGGTGAGCATAAAGCATTCTCTGGGAAGATGGACCTCAGGGTGTCCTGCCTGACTCTGCATGACACAGAGATCTCCTAGGACACCCCAGCCAGTTCACCAGAGTCACAGCCAAGTGAGTGACATGCCTACTCTGGACGGGGGCCCACGCTTACACCTTTCTCAGCCTGGAGTCTTGAGAGGCAACACGATGGCTGGGAGCGGTCCACGTCGTCTGGGCAGGGGCAGCTTCATCAGGGTCAACAGAAGATTCTCACAGAACAGCACCCTGGTCAAAACCTTTCAAAGGCAGCTTGAGGTTGAATGTGGAGTTTTCTACACACACCTGGATCTGAGGGTCCAGGCTTTATCCTCATTTGTGGAGCTGATTTGCCTGAAATGTCACTGTACTAGTCAGGATTCACCAGACAAACAGAACCGGTTGGCCATCTCTAACCTTCATCATTGGGTTTCAGTAGAGCTCCAAGAGAGCCAATGTCTACCTTTGTCACATGGCTGGAAGCTGGCAGAGAGCCCTGGCTCTCACTCCTGTGCTCCTTTGAAAGAAACCTGGTGTGTCTCCTCAGGCAAAGGGCAGTCCAGATAGATTTTAGAAGCACTGTCAGCCTCACTCCCATTACTTCCCTGTTTCCCGCTCATGAGCTCTTTGTAGCTTTTTATCACAGACTCAGAGGTGCTTGGCTAAGCCTGGTTCAACAGTATGAGTGGCAGATAATCACAGTTGCTATATGGGTTCAGGGCAACTAAAAAAGACAAACCACCTGGTCCTCATTAACTGTGATAGGCAGCTGAGCTGCTCAGCACAGAGGGTGCACTCAGCAGACTTCAGCCGTCATCATCACCATCATCCCTGTGGTCATAACAGGCAGTCTTGCTCTAAGCTCATCTCTGCACTTATTCACATTGTGACCACGAGCACTCTCATCTCAGTTCCTCACCTGTAAAACGATGGCAATGATAACATCCTCTTGGGATTAATTTGAGGACCAAATAAAACAATGGATGTAAAACTTCTTTAAAAAATATAAAAGTAAGCCAGCAGTATTATTACTTGGTAAAGAGTTGAATTTTCTTGTACTTACACATCAAACCAAGCACAACTCTCCTCTGAGCTTGATGACTGACCATTCTTGACAGAAACTTGTGTGTGAATGTAACAGCTCGCACTTTAATCCAAGGGAGAACATTTTATTTATTTTCACAAGCTAACCCCTGCAATTAAGACAGACAAGTGAATTTAAAGAAAAATAAAGCTTAGGTTTGGAAATTGGAACAGAAATAGAACAATGTACCAACTTCTGATTGTTAGTCAAAAGCTCACCGGAGTTTGGTAACTTATAACTGAAATACAGGACTCTGGTTTTTAATACCAGTTTTGTCTTTTAAAGACAACTTGATGGTAAATCATCAAAAAAAAATCAATGTGATTTAAAAAATGGACCACAGATATGAATGGAAAGTGCAGAATTGTAAAACTCCTAGAAGACAGAAAAAGTGAAATTCTAGATGACCTTGGATAAGGCAATGACTTTTAAGGCTACCCTAAAAGCAAATAGATGGGGAAAAAGTGGAAACAGAGGCTGACTTTACTTTTCTGGGCTCCAAAAGCACTGCAGATGGTGATTACAGCCATGAAATGAAAACATGCTTGCTCCTTGGAAGGAAAGTTATAACAAACCTAGACAGCGTATTAAAAAGCAGAGACGTTACTTTACCAACAAAGGTCCATCTAGTCAAGGCTATGGTTTTCCAGTGGTCATGTATGGATGTGAGAGTTGGACGGTGAAGAAAGCTGAGCACCGAAGAATTGGTGTTTTTGAACTGTGGTGTTGGAGAAGACTCTTGAGAGTCCCTTGGACTACAAGGAGATCCAGCCAGTCCATCCTAAAGGAGATCAGCCCTGGGTGTTCATTGGAAGGACTGAGGTTGAAGCTGAAAAACCTATACTTTGGTCACCTGATGCGAAGAGCTGACTCATTTGGAAAGACCCTGATTCTGGGAGGGATTAGGGGCAGGAGGAGAAGGGGATGACAGAGGATGAGATGGTTGGATGGCATCACTGACACAATGGACATGGGTTTGGGTGGACTCCGGCAGTTGGTGATGGATAGGGAGGCCTGGTGTACTGCGGTTCATGAGGTCACAGAGAGTTGGACACGACTCAACGACTGAACTGAACTGATCTGAAAAGCAAAATCTATGAAAGATATAATTGATAAGTTGAACTTCAGTAAAATTACAAACTCCAGCCCTACGAAAAACTGACAAGAGATACAGAAGACAATTCACAGACTAGAAGAAAATATTTGCAAGAGACATCTGATGAAGGATTGTTATCCAAAATAGGCAAAGAATTTTTAAACTCAACAATAAGAAAAGGAGTAATTCAATTTAAAAATAGGCAAAAGACCTGAACAGACACCTTGTCAAAGAACAACTGGACAATAAATAAACATAAGAAAAGATGCTGAATATCAAAGAACTGCATTAGAGAATCACAAATTAAAACAATCAGATACCTCACACACCTGTTAGAAGGGCAGAAATAAAAAACACTGACAACACTATTTGCTGGTGAGGATACAGGGCAACATGAATTCTCATTCATTATTTGTGGAAATGCAAAATGTTGTTGTTAAGTTGCTAAGTCATGTCTAACTCTTTGCGACCCATGGACTGCAGCATGCCAGCCTTCCCTGTCCTTCTCTACCTCCCAGACTTTGCACAAACTCATTGAGTTGGTGATGTCATCCAACCATCTCATTCTCTGTTACCCTCTTCTCTTCCTGCCTTCAATCTTTCCTGGCATCAGGGTCTTTTCCAGTGAGTCTCCTCTTCACATCAGGTGGCCAAAGTATTGGAGCTTCAGCTTCAGCATCAGTCCATCCAATGAATATTCAGGGTTGATTTCCTTTAGGATGGACTGGTTTGATCTCCTTGCTATCCAAGGGAATCTCAAGAGTCTTCTCCAACACCACAGTTCAAAAACGTCAGTTCTTCAGGGGAATGCAAAATGGTGCAGCTACTTTGGAAGACAGCAATTTCATGGGGCCGCAAAGAGTCGGACGCAACTGAGCAACTTCACTCACTCAAACATACTCTTAACATACGGCCTCGCAATCACATTCCTTGGTATTTACCCAAATGAACTGAAGACTTATGTCCACACAAAAACCTGCACGTGAATGTGCATACCAGCTTTATTTATAATCGCCAAACCCTGAAACAACCAAGATGGCCTTCATTAGGTGAACAGATAAATAAACTGTGGTATATCCACACAGTGTAATATTATTTAGAACTAAAAAGAAATGCACCATCAAGTCATCAAAGCCATGGAGGATATGTAAGTGCGTATTACTAAGTGAAAGAAGCTGATCTGAAAATGTTGCTTTACTGTATGATTCCAACCATATGACATTCTGGAAAAAGCAAAACTATGGAGACAATGAAAAGGTCAGTGATTTCTAGGGGTTTTGAGGGAGGAGATAAGG
Source organism: Ovis aries (assembly GCF_016772045.2). Taxonomy (NCBI): domain Eukaryota; kingdom Metazoa; phylum Chordata; class Mammalia; order Artiodactyla; family Bovidae; genus Ovis; species Ovis aries. Next base: position 25,185,418 of record NC_056078.1, read on the forward strand.
ATAAATGGTGGGACTTAGAGGATTTTTAAGGCAGTGAAACTACTCTGTTTGAAGCTTAATGGTGAATACGTATCATCGTACATTTGTCCAAACCCATAGGATGTACAGCATTCAGAGTAAACCCTAATGTGGACCTTAACCGTGGACCCTGGACAATAATGATGTGTCCATGTAGGTTCATTGGTTGTAACAAATATACCTCTGTGGTGCAGGATATTGACAGTGAGTGGAGGAGGCTTGCATTTTTTGGGGACAGGGGTATTTGGGAACCCTCTGCACCTTCTGCTCAATTTTGCTGTGAATCTTAAAAATGCTCCAGAAAATAAAGTCTATTTTTATTTTTTATTTTTTTTATTTTTACATTTTAAAATCTTTAATTCTTACATGCATTCCCAAACATGAACCCCCCTCCCACCTCCCCTCCCCATAACATCTTTCTGGGTCATCCCCATGCACCAGCCCCAAGCATGCTGCATCCTGCGTCAGACATAGACTGGCGATTCAATTCACATGATAGCATACATGTTAGAATGTCATTCTCCCAAATCATCCCACCCTCTCCCTCTGAGTCCAAAAGTCCGTAATACACATCTGTGTCTCTTTCCCTGTCTTGCATACAGGGTCGTCATTGCCATCTTCCTAAATTCCATATATATGTGTTAGTATACTGTATTGGTGTTTTTCTTTCTGGCTTACTTCACTCTGTATAATCGGCTCCAGTTTCATCCATCTCATCAGAACTGATTCAAATGAATTCTTTTTAACGGCTGAGTAATACTCCATTGTGTATATGTACCACAGCTTTCTTATCTAAAGTCTATTTTTAAAAAGTCGACATGAGAGAAACTGTCTTCCAATACCATTCTGTCCTCCTCTTAAAAATGTCCTTTTGTTTTAAATATTTTATTATGGCTGAAGTCAACTCTTTACTTGGGACTCGGCCTCTTTGATGAAAACTTGAGAGATCTGAGCTTTAATTCCATGAAAGCTACTATGTGTCCTGTCTTAGAAATCATCTCTTCTGGCCCTTGTTCTTTCTTTCTGTGTAGTGGGGGTGTTGGGTGTGCTGGAGGTGGTGTGGGAGTGCTGAATGGGTGGTGCTGGTGGAGGAGATGATGGCAGTTGTGGGCGGCTCGGTGGTGACGGCACTGGGCAGGGTAGTGGTGGTCTTTAGCTTGGGCATGATTGTTGTGGAGCTGGTGTTGGGGGGCAGAGGTGGGGATGGTGGGCATGGTTGTAATGGTTGTGATGGTGGCAGTGGAGCTGGTGGGCATGGAGGGTCAGTGGTTGTAGTAACAGTAGAGGTGATGGAGATGGAGGTGGAAGGAGAGGTGATGAGGGAGGGGTTGGTCCAGATGGTCTCAAGTTTTTTCCCAGAACTGCTCTTCTCTGTTCTTTGATTTCTGCTGTCATTTGTGTGGACAGGGGTCGGCCTCTGAGGCTACCAGTGGAACAAAGAGGAAAGGAAGAAAAGATTCAAAATCAGCAGGGCCAAATGCTTTCACTTACTTTACAAGTTGTACATTTGCAGTTTGGGATCCTCTTCTCCAGTATTCTTGCCTGGAAAATCCCATGGATGGAGGAGCCTGGCAGGTGTAGTCCATGGTGTCACAAAGAGTCAGACACGACTGAGCAATTTCACTTTCACTTTCTGTAGTATTTGTGGAGTATAAGTTGAATTAGGGAGGTTATTCTCAGTCAAGAGTTCATCAGACACCTACGTCTTCCACCAAACTGCTGGAATTGAGATGAAAAAGAGAACACTGTATTGGAATTTTGCTGCACAAAATTTGAATTTGGGGATTATGTCAGACTCTCAAAAAGATGCCACACAAATTAGGAGAATTCTAGAGATTTAATTTACAAAGAGATATTTACAGAGGTGTGGCCAGGGTGAAGGGAACCACCAGGGATGGTGCAGGAACCTGGGTTACCACCGCTAGTCTTGCTTACAAGAGCAAGCAGTTGCCAGCATCCAGGAGAGACCATGGTTTGTGTGTTGTAGCCACACATTCCAGGAAACAAACTCACTCAGAAGGACAGTGCAGATAGTGGAGTGCAGTTTATTACACCGGCAGGCCCAAGGCAGAGTCTCCTCCTAGCCAAGGACCCTGACCAGCATTTGTGAAAATCTTTTATACCCCATGTGTACATGTCTGAACCCACCACTCCAAATTCCTTGAGACTTACATAAACCAAGGAAAATACAATCCCAATAACCCCATCACTCACGTGCTATGTGCTCATGTGCTCAAACAGTCAAACAATTAGCCAATAATCAATAAACCTGAGGTTACACTCTGATAGATAGAGAAAAATTTATGGCCTGTCTGGAGGAAGGGGTGATTAGTGTATGTTTTCTCTTAGGCGATGAGTAACCTAGATACGATCTTCAAGGCTCCCCTGTCTGGAGGGGGTCTTATCGTTCTGTTGTTGTTTTCATAGGCACTAAATACGGAGTTCAGAGTCCATTGGAAAGGTGGCTGAGCATGATCAGCATGAACAGGCCTAAGATGGAGTCAGGCCTATGAATTCCTTCTTCATGTGTGATAGAGGAACTTCTGTGGCGGGCTCCAGCCAGCAGAGGAGATTCTGTAGACATGTAGCCAAGTGGACTTGGCTGTCCTCCCTCCCTCGTCTCCTACCTGAGCTCACCACTGGCCAAACAGCCTAGAACAGCCAGAGGGCAGGGGAGCCCACTGAGGTGGTTCACCCCCATAAGTCTTCTGGGCAGAGAGCAAGGTGGAGACGGGAGGAGAATGGACCTGGAAGGGCAGACATATGTCACTGGCCAGGACATAGTTCAGCTGCCATTAGTTCTTCCATTCAGCACGTGCTTTTTGAACATCTGTGATGTTCTGGCTAATGTCCAGGCATGGCAGACATAGTCCTTCCCCTCATGGAGCTGTCGTTCACTGGGTCATGGTATTAGGTGTGACGTCAGGACTCTTGGGCCCAAGGCTGGAATGGCCATTTCGTTCGGAATATGCCCCGCCTGACCTCCCTCTGCCCTCAGTGCACATTCTCATCACTAGTCAAGTGGGCCAGGTCAAAGGGCGCCACCCCTGTGCCCTTTCCTGACCCTGACCATGACGCATCCTGCCCCTCTGCACTGCGAGGCTTTAGTTGACATGGAGGTCCCAGAGCTGCAGTTCCCTGGTGTGGTCGTGACCCCACCAGGAGCCCTGTGTCCCTGTGCCTCGAAGGCTAACTGGCGCTTACTAAGTACTCAGAGAGTAGAGGTGTGACAGGCATTTGAGGCATGATAATCAGTGCTTTTTTTGCTCTCACGAATATTAGTGCTCTGCTTTCCCACTTTTGACCATGCTTCCCTCCCAACCTTTTTTTTTTTCATAATTTATTTATGTTTGGTTGCTTCACTGCTGCATGAGGGCTTTCTCTAGTTACAGTAAGCAGGGGCTACTCTTCGTTGCCGTGTAAAGACTTCTCATCGTGGTGGCTTCCCTCGTTGTGGGGCATAGGCTATAGGTGCGTGGACTTCAGTACTTGCGGCGCATGGACTTACTTGCCCCACGGTATGTGGAATCTTCCCGAAGCAGCGATCAAACCTGTGTCCCCTGCATTGGCAAGGTGAATTCTTATCCACTGGACCACCAGGGAAGTCCCCATGCTCCCCTTTTATCCTCTTCTTAGATCTCATTGTCCTCAGAGACTCCACCCCACAGCAGCCCCACCCCACTGTACTGATGATGGTTTCCACCCACAACTGAACTGTCTCCCCCCGTCCCCTGTGGGCCACAGGGCTCCTCCTCAGCCAGCCGTGAGCTGGACTTCAACCCAGGACAGTGAGTTTCAGAGCCAAGTCTTCTGCTTCTTCTGGTGTTTGCAACCCGCTGCTGCCCAGCCCCACTGTAGATGATGTGAGAGTGCAGATGATAACTACTGATTGTAATGACGAGCAGTCTCTGAGCGCACACTCTGGGCCAAGGACACAGGGAGCCCCTTGACTCACATTGTCTCATTTAATTCTCACGACAGCCCCATGAGGCCATAGCGTGGCATCCCCATGTGATGGGTGTGTAAACGGGTTCAGAGAAGTTTTCAGTGGCTTGTCAGACCGTCCACAGCTGGTCAGCAGTGGAGCCTGACCTTGAATCCAGGCTGTCCAGTTCCAAATCCTGCTCTAGTAACCACATCTCTGCCCTCTGCTATTCTCCCCATACTCTACCCCTTCCCCCTCCAACACAGAGTCTAGAGCAGGTCTGGGCATAGAGGAGGTACTTAATAAATGCATGCTGATGGATGGTTGGGTGAGGTACCCCATGACTGATCAACACGCTGGAGCCCCTGGCACATCTTGGGACACAGTAGCGACAGGAAAGCCTCTGCAGTAAGCTTTGCCCCCAGAAGCCAGCATGTCTTCCCTGTAACAGCCTGATGTCCTTTGTCTCCCCAGACTGAGGCACTGGCCGGGCTTCCAGCCCTCCCAGGACATAACTCCTGACAAGTAGCCTTTGCTTCCAGAGCAGAAATAGCAGGCGGAAAACCCAGGTCCCTCTCTCAAGCGCCTCTGAATCAGAACGGCGGGAGCCCGTAAAACGTCCAGTTATGAAGTGTCACGGTGTCTGAAACAACTGCTTCTTTATTGCATAAGCACTCACCAGAAATTGGTTCATTTCTGGGCAGGGGCTAATGGAAAAAGAGAGCAGCTTTCCATGTATTTATTATGTGAAACCTAACATATGGGGAATATGTGTGGCGATGTGTAATTAGACTAAAACGAGTCAGACTTGAGGAATTGCCAAGAATCTGCAGCAGGATAATGAAGCTGCTTTACAGGGTGTGAGCATTATCTTTCTTTACCAGTCTATCACTGTGCTCCACTACCCCACTTACCTGTTAGACGGAGACCGTGCCACAGAGAACCAGAGCTGGGAGTTCATTCTGAGGCTACCTGGCCAGGCATCATCTTTGATTAGTTCCCATGTCTTTTCCAAGGCAAGGATATATTCATCTTGATGCCCCAGACTCAAAGAAGATGCATATAGAGAAGGTGGGTGTGGAGGGTATGAGGCCCATCCCAGGAAGTGGGTGATAGAAGTAAGTGGCCTGATTTCCCCAGTCCTGCTTGGACTGGGTCACCTGTTATTGTTTATGACACACCAGCTGGACAGGTCAGGGAGAGAGTATTGGGGGGCAGGGGGAGACTGTGGTGGCTTCTAATTTCAGCTCTGTGGCAGTCTTGCTTTGTGATCTTTCCCAAATCACTGGAATTCCTAGGGCCTCTGTTGCCTACTTTGCAGAATGGGGGTGATTCACCCAAGAAGCCCAGGTACAGGAATATGTACTGGGTGACTGTGACGACAATGTGAAAGAGAGCCTGCTGTCCTGACCCTTCCATGATAACCTGTCTGGTGTTTTCTTCATCGCCACGGGTTGATTTCAGATGTTTCATAACACTATACCAGAACAGGTCACTGTGTGTGTTTTTTCCCCCTATTCATATAGAAGATGGGTTACATATACGCCTGGCACTTAGCAGGTAACTGAGCTCTCCCTTGACTTGCAGATAATTGCTCGCCAAATTCTGCCAGTCTTACCTCCTTAAACTGTCTTGCATCTGCCCTCAATGTCTCCTTTTTCTCTGTAACTGTCCTGGTGCAGTGTCTTTTTCCCAAACCATGACAACGGCCTCTCAGTCTGAACTGGGCTAGTGAGTCTTGTTTCTGCCTCTTCCCACTCCCCCGCACCCACCCCTCATCCTCTCTCCATCATTCTCTGCCCTGCTCAGTGTCCCCAGAAACTGACCCCTGTAGTCTCCTTCATGGGGACTGTCTTGCCAGCAGCTCTGGCTTCGGCCCCTGGAGAGCCCCAGGAGGAGATCTGAGGGTGGGTTCTTCTTGCTCCAGGCTCCAGTCCTTCTTGGAGCCGTGTTTCTGGCTGGGATTACTTCCCCAGGGTCTGCACCTCTGGCTCTTACCTAGTAATGCAATTTCTTGCTCTCTCTTGGCAGGCCTAGCTAACAGTGGCAAAGCCTTCCCACTGCCCATCTCTGAGGGTTTTCTCATCCCTCATTGGTCCCGCTGACACCTCCCTAAACGGTGGGCTTATATACACATGGACTGAGCCCCCCGTCTCCTGCCGGAGACCCAAGTGTGCCTGTTGCTCCTGTTCCCAGGTTCTCCCCTTCCTGGCTTCTGTCGTCTGCACACAGTTCTGCAGACTCAGTCCTGGACCGCGTCTCTCCATCTCAAATACCTTTACCTCTCGTCTTCACTCAGAGAAAGGGGGGCGTTTACAACGCTCTGCAGCTTGGCCGGTGTTCTCTTCTCTGATCTGCCTCTTTCCTTGCTGTCTGTTGCTCCCCGGCAGAGCCAACTGTCTCCCTAAACGTGAACCCCACTGCTCCCTCTCCCCAAGTCCACACGGTTCTAAATCCTACCTGCCCATCAAGCCTTGGCTAAGAAGTCACCTCCTTCGCAAAACTTCCCTCTCCTTCCAGCTGGAGCCATGTTCCCCTTCTCTGAACTCCCAGGAGACATTATCTCTTTCTCTCTGGTCACTTCTCACTTCCCCAGCTTCCATTAGGATAATTTATGGACAAGCTCTATCTTCCCTTTGGGCTAGACCTCTTTCATCTCCCTGTGACCATGTGGCACGGTCATTAAGCATGAGTGCTCTGGAGACAGCCGCCCAGCTTCAAAGCCTCGCCTGCTGCTTTTTACCCACACAAACTTGGCACACTGTGTTACTTCCCTGCGCCTCACGTTTCTCATCTTTAAAACGGAGGGGGCTTAACCATAACACCTGTCTTGTAGGCTGGATGGAGGATTACATGCGTTAGTACACAGAGCACACTTAGAAGGGGGTCTGGCACATAGCAAGTGCTCCATAAATGTCAGATCTTTTTTTTTTGGCGTATTGTTTCTCTAAGCAGTGCACAGATAATGAATTCCATGTGTTGTCAGAGATAATGTGAGGGTAGATGGAATGATAGAATAGTGCCTTGAAAACAAAAACTTTCTCATCAGAAGGATTTTCCTGGATTGGTCATGTTGAAGAATGTAACCATTTCCAAAGCTAGAATTATATTCAGGGTCCAAGTCCTGCCTTCTCATTAAAGCTGTGGGTAAACAGATGCCCAGAGCCCATTTAATTAGTGGCTATTTGCTTGGTAAAGCCTTATGTGACCCGTGAAGTAATCAAAATAATTATGGGCACAAATTGGAAAAAAAAAAAAAAAACTTGCCCAAAGCCACACTGTGAGTGGTCAGAGCTAGGGCTTGAACTCAAGTCTTACTGAAACTGTTTTCTTCTGTGCTTGTCAAGTTTCTGAATAATTAGAGTTCCAAACTTCCAAGCCCCAAGAGAAGGCGACCTCTATGGGACTAGCCTGGACAATGGGAACCCCAGTGAATAAGGGGCAAGGGCCTGTAGACTTGGGGGTTCCCTGGGACTCATCAGACCTTCTTATGATTTGGGGGTGGAATTCGGGGGTCTGAAAACTGCTTCCTGTTTGCCTTCTGGAGTTTCGCATCCCCTTCTAGGGGGCAGCTTACCCCCTGAGCAGGTCTCAAAACACCAGGAGAGTCCTTGCTTCTGAGTGAGAGACAAGAGCATATTAATGGGAAGAGATGGATGAGAAATAGGCTGGTTGGTGTTGGCCAGTCTGAAAACAAAATAGATCTGATCTGAGGACATTTGGGCAACTATTGACCTTGTCATGGAGCCCAAAGCCTTTGGTTAGGTGGGCAGGGACTTGGCAAGAACTTTCAGAAGAATACTCCTGGCCTCAGCCCCCAGGAATGGTGGTCATTCCCACCTGGAGGAGGGAAGCTGGGGGAAGAGGAGCCCAAGGGGCCAGCAGTTGGAGGAGTGGGGAACCTGCTCTGGAGCCCATCTGCCCGCCCGTGCTGATGTCTCACAAGCCAGTTGTGGGGTAACATCCTTGTCCCTGGGAGCCTCACATGCTGTACAGCAGGGTCTGGGAGGGAGCCTGAGTGAGGGCAAAGACAGGAAGAGGGGTGCTGAAGCTGGGCTTGGGAGTGGGGGTGGTGTTGGAGTAAGGCTTCTCTTATGGGCAGTGGGGACATTGGAGCCAGGTTGGGACTCCCACCCAGTCTTTTGTTAGATCTTTGGAAAATCCCCTAAACCCACCAAAAGTCAGCTTTTCATCTTTAACATGGGACATTCATACCTGTTCCAGCTTTTTCAGTGTAATTAGGGGAAGGTGAAAAGTCTAGAGATGAGAAAGTGCAGGGATGGGGAGTCTTAGTCACCTGAGACAGGTGAATTCAAACCCTAGTTCTCTTACTTAGCACTGCGTGTCATTGAGAAATGGATAAACTGAGTCTCCTTGTCTTCATCTTTACAGAGAGGTCATTGTTAGGACTAAATAGTGATACAGGTTAAAGGTTTTAGCACAGCACCTGTTCATGTTATTATTGGCAAAGTACACTTCTAGGCACAAAGTCAAGTCTCAACAAATGTTAATTGGATGGACAATTTATGGAAGATTCCTTGGAAATTACAAAGATCCACAGAGATGTGAGGACTGTTACCATCAGACCCAGACAGTGGGGTGCTTTGGGAAGCATGTGGGGTTTCTGTACCTGTGGGCCATTCTCCCTGCCTTCTGAGCCTCTCAGATTGGGGCGCAGCTAAGACTAGCCAATTCATACAATTCCCCTCTCCCCAGGAGCGGAAGTGCCCAGCTGAGATACGATTTTCTAGACAGGAGTTAACCAATGATCCAACCTTAAGTCTCTGTCCAGAATGTTCAATGGTCAGGACACTAGGGCCGTTTGGAACCCTCCCACAAAGCTCCAGTTGTGGTTGGGGCAGTGGAGGACTTTTCTGGGAGCAGAGGGGTAGGAAGTGAAGAGGAGGGCCCCTTTGTCTCTTGGTGTGCTCCCCAAGGCCTGGCTACTGGCTGAGGAGATTGGTTTATCAGGGTCTCTCAATCCTACCCTGGTCACCCTCTCATGGGATCAATCTTTCAACTTCCAAACTCCAGGAAGGGAGCATACTCTTTCACCCACATGGAGAGGAGGGATCATGGGGTGTTGCTGGGAGATCTTACTGAAGCAAATATGTTCAAGAAAGGAGATTCAAGAATTCCCCCCTCCCATGACTACCAGATGTGAGTAGATGGGCAAAGGTCCACCAAAACAGAACTAGCCCTATGCTTCTGATATACTTGGAGGGTTTGAAAACATCCATGGCTTGCTTGGCACGGGGGGTGGATAGGCTTAGCTGGGAGGCCTTTCACTGTTCAGTGTTCCCTGATGAATCTAAAGTCACATCATAACAAAAGACTGACCAATTCATTTGGGAGGTGAAGAAACCAAAGCTCAGAAAAGTTTATGAACACGTCCCAGGATAGCAGGGCTAGACCCAGCAGAGCCCTGAGCTCAGGCAGCCTGAGCCAGAGCCCTTGCTTCTGAGCTCTGTTTCATATGACTTCCTAGCAGGACATGAGAGCTCAGATGAGACTGATTCTAGAGCATCATTTCCTAGAACTGCTAATGCCTACTTCTAAGAGCTGGGCCAGTGCTGGAAACAAAGAAGAGAAGGCAGAGAATGGTTGATGGCAGCATCAGTAAAGATACAGGTGCTAGAACATTAGAAGATTCCAGGGGGGAGGATAATGGACAAAAGGCACGTTTTGTCACATTCCCTCTTCAGGTGAGACGGGCTGTGGGTAAGACATAAGTATGAGGTGGGGGATAGGCTGCAGACTGCTCTGTCAGCTCCCCACACAATTTTCTGTTATTTAGCCTGGTTCTATGAGTATCCCCATCATCTAGCCAATTCAGGGTAAAAGAGTCCTGAGAGATTAAACACTGGAGAAGCTTAGCTTTTGAAAGAATCATCAGTGAAGTTGGTTAAAACTTTTCAATCTTGTCAATAAAATTGGTTAAAACTTTTCAGTCAAACTGGTCAGAAATCCAGTCAGGTGCATTGAAAATTCAGGAAGCTCAGGCCATACTACTTTCAGTCGGGTTTTGTCTGAACTTCTGCAAAATCAATCGGACGCTTGGTCAGTTCATCACGAAGTCCTGGGAGTCTAGACGGAAGTACAAGCAGGCTTCACGCACACCGAGGTGGTGAGTTGGAAATCTGGTGAGTTCGGTCCAGAATCCAGCAAGGTCAGTCCAAAATGCTGATCAGTCCCGAGATCAGTGTGGTGAGACAGAGGTCCAAGCAGTGTAGTCAGATACTTACAACAACCTATGCCCCCCCATCCCCAACCCACCCCCCGGCTGCAACTTGGCATAGTGTGGGCCCAACATCCGGTCATGGGACTGGGTTTGTGTGGGGTAGACCGAGAGACAGAGGATTGACTGTGAAGGGGAGCGAAAGCGGAGACAAAATGGTGCTGTTGGGGGTTTCTAGAAGCATCTCCACCAGCAGCCGGGCCAAGGAAGTAATAGGCTGAGCAGGGGTGGCAATCCCAGACAAACCCTTTGACTGCCTCAAGGAGACCCACAATGCCACTCCGTTGACCTCTGTAAACCTAGCATGTAGTCAAGCCATTAGGCCTTCAAAAGTAGCCCCCCTTCTAGCCACTGGGCAGCCAGCCAGGGTGTTGTCCCCTCCAGGACACTGTCCCATGAATACACATAGCTCGCCTGTCCCCTCTCAGCCGGCCTGTATGTTCTCCCACGCTCCTTCCCCTCTCTGGCCAGAGCTGAGCAGCAAAGCCAAGAGCTGGCCTGGTGCCCCAGCACACGGAGGTGTAGCTGGGCTCTGACCCAGCTCCTCAAACAGGTTCCATATGGTCCTCCAGCCGCCCCTCACCCCTCTTCCCCACCTTGACTGTTTCCGAGATTAAAACCCTTTCCTGGTTGCCAGCAAACAGCCTTGCTGCTTCTGTGGCTAAGCTGGTGTGGAATACTCATCAAAAGGCTGGCTGGAGGGGGATGGAGCTTCTGGGCTCTTGGGTCGGGGGTGTGGGGTTGCAGGTGGCCTGAGAGTGGAGATGCCCCCATGTGCCCCTCAGCCCAGCTGTAGCCTCTGGAGCAGTCCTCGAGTGTTTGGCCATGGCATCAGGACCCCAAGTCTCAAGGCAGGGACAGGCAGTGATCTGAACCCTGTTTTGAACCCAGAATTCCTCCTGCAGCTAAGAGGGATGTGATGAAAGCAGAGAGAGGGACAGCTGAGATGGGAGGGGAGCTGGGATGGGAGCAGGGAGGCTAATCCACATACGTAATCACTAGTGACAAACAGCCGATCAGTCGGCGGCGGGGAAGCTAGACGCAGCTGGGGTGAGTTCCCAGCTGCTGGCCCTGCTGACCCCCGTGTTCACCCCTTTGGTTTCAGGCCTGTGGGGGTCTTGAGTCCTGGGACTGGAGTATCAGGTTGGATGCTCCAGGGGCTTGGGACTGAACCTATTTACCCTGGTAGTGAAGTATTTTAAAAATTACGCAGCCAGTCCGGCAGTCCTGGAGGTCCTGGCTGAACCGTCACCTTGGGTTGGAGCCTGTCTCGACTCTGGCTCTGCCTTTCTCCCTGGACAGGCTTCTGTTGACTGTGAAACTTGAAGACACACACAGATGCATGCGCGTGTGCTTGTGGTTGTTGTTGCTGCTAAGTCGTGTCCAACACTTTGTGATCCCATGAACTACAGCATGCCAGACTCCCCTGTCCTTCACTGTCTCCCGGAGTTTGCTCAAACTCATGTCCATTGCATCAGTGATGCCATCCAACCATCTCATCCTCTGTTGCCCCCTTCTCCTCCTGCTGTCAATCTTTCCCAGCATCAGGGTCTTTTCCAATGAGTTGTATCTTTGCATCAGGTGGCCAAAGTATTGGAGCCTCAGCTTCAGTCCTTTCAATGAATATTCAGGGTTGATTTCCTTTAGCATAGACTGATTTGATCTCCTTGCAGTCCAAGGGACTCTCAAGAGCTTTTTCCAGCACCGTAATTCGTGCATGTGTGTACATGACCTCTCTAGATAGACACCCAGTGCTTCTAGGTGCCCATGAAATCCACAAGCAATGCCCACCCAGGCTGTCTATACTCCGTGCACCCCTGCTCAGCACCTCTCCACCACCAAGTCCAGCCCAGAGGCTCATCTGGACACACAGGCACAGCTGATCCACTTCTAAGCCCCTGATGGAACCATGTCCTGGGGATTCTTAGATTTTATCCCTCCTCCATCCTGTCACAGGCCCATGCCCAGGAGCTGTCTTCTTTGATCCTCATGATTAGCTCCTTGGTGCACAGGCTATCATTCCTCCCATTTTACAGATGAGAAAACTGACCCACAGAGGCACAAGGTTACTTACCCAAGGTCACAGAGTTAGTACTTGGCAGGGGTTCAGATGCAAACCAATGCCCGTCTGACTCTCAGGCCACACTCTGCACGCCCTCCTCTCTTGGCAGATTCTCTTCCCCACCCTGGACTGCCCCACCCCGGGGGACACCGGTGTATTTAAACATTTTAGCCTCAGTGTGGGTGTGTAGCCAGGGGTCTACGTATGCTTCTGTTAAAACCTTCTACTCCAGCCTGTGTGTTCTCCATAATCTCAGTGATTGGATTCTCCTTAAACTGAGCCCCAGTGCATTTTCCTCCCCATCTAGCTTTTTGTTTTGCCCTCATCACAAGCTCAGGAGCAGACCTGACCCACAGCTGTGGCTTGGAAGGGACACATTGTTGTTAATACTGTGACCGTCCTCTTCCTTGTAGAGTGCGATGCTGGTTTCACTGCCCCTCACCGCAGCTCTAGGAAAAGGGCAGGGCAGGAACTGTGCCCATTTTACAGGCAAAGAATTGAGGCTCAAGGCTTGACCTAGGCACACTGAGGATGAGGAGGAGCTGGAAACCAAAGGCAAGTCTCTCTATTTTTCCTCTCATATTTGTCCTAAGATGAGAATCACTTGATGTGTTTATTAAGGACTCATTTATAGGTTTTAATTCAGACTTTGAAATCTGAATTTCAGAGAAGAAAGAGCAATTCACCTGCCTCTTCAGACAGAGCTCACTTGCCAGTGATTGGCAAATCTACTCAAAGCCTTGAAATCTTTTATTTTTAAAAATCCTTATGCTGGAGAGAAAACCAGTGAAACAGATCCTCTCACCTGGAGGTAACCACCCTGCTGCCCTTCAGGGGGTTCCACAGAGCCCTAAAGCTGGCTCTGGGCCCAGGTTACAAACTGTGAGCTACACTGTCATTCAAATCGCCAGTCTGCCACTTACCAACTTATGCCCCAGGAATTTTCTCCGTGCCTCAGTTTCCTCATCTGTACAATGGGGACAATAATGTTATCTGCCTCACAGAACTGTTGTGAGAATCAAACAGGCGAATGTCTGTGAAGCACAGAGAATACTGTCTGGCATGTAAGAAGTGCTGAATGAATCCATGTCATTCGCCCAGCCACCCTGTCTTGGCTGACGATGTGTTGAGGACTATAGCGTGCAGTATCTGATTTAAATGGTTGCCTTGGTTAAAGGAATGATTCAATGACATCATCCTACTGAGTCAGAAAGAAACGCAGCCAAAGCAATTGGTAGATTTAATTGAACCGTTAGGAATGTTTTAAAAAATAAGGATCAGCTTGTGGTGGATGCTGTCATTTTTGCACAGGGTGGCCGCCACCTCCTTGCCTGTGGGAGGCTGGAGTGTGAGCAGATTTGCCCTAACACCGCTCCCCGCCCCCCCTTCCAGGAGAAGTGCTTCCAGGAGAAGTTCCCACGGAGGTGAGACGCGTCAGACAGAGGACTTGCCGCCAGTGTTTCCTTGATTGCTCAGGTGCCCTCAGCGTCGCCATGGGATCAGATCCTGGAAACCCTGAGTGGTTTCCCAGATGGGACCTTGGAGCTCTGCTGATTCGTTCTGCCTTGATTCTTCTAGGGGAGCTTGGCAAAGGGATTATTCACTTCCCCTCTTCCTCCACAAGGCTCTATTTACAGGGGCCAACTCTGTCTGCTCTGGGCAGGAAGGGGTGTTGGGAGGAGGACAAGGACAGCCACTTCCTTCCAGGCCCTGCTGTCTTCTCTGAGGGACATCCGGGGCCTTGAGCAATTCCGGGAAAGAGGCTGCCGGCTGCCACAGAGACTACTCCTCCCTGCACCCGCCCGCCGGAATTGTCTGGAGCTGGGACCTCTCTGGAGAGGCTCAGGGGGGATCTTAGGACAAACCACACTTACATCCAGGTGACACTGGTTAGTTTAGTCATCAAAGGGCAGCCTGCGTGGGAAGGAAAGGATCCCAGAGTGGATATGAGAGACATGATCATATTACCTACCTTCCTGGTCAGTGGTGTCCATGGAAATAAGGTCCCTAATCCTCCCTATACCCCTGCCCTGCTTGACCCAAGCTGTATGCCAGCCTTGATCTGTGATGGCCCCTCATGCCCCAACCTCAGTTAAGGCTGTTCCTCCTGCCTCAGGACCTTTGCACATTCTGTCCATTATTGATTTCCTCAGCTTTATCTGTGCAACTCCTCAAGCTAAGGTCTCAGTCTGATTGTCACTCTTCCAGGGAGGGCTTCCTCGAAGCTGTGTACAAACCTCCTCCTCCTTCTCCCCTCCTCCCCCATAACACACCTTTCCGGATTAGGTTAGGATATTTGTTTTTCTCCCTTATTACACCCACCAAGTTCTATGGATTTCTCCTTCAGGGCACTTTGCACAGTTGTTACGAACTTTTTCTTTGGTGTCCCTCTGCTGGAATTCTTAGCCACTAATGGTTCACAGATGCATCCTTCACTGTGCCCTACTGGTTCCCAGGAAGCTGCTCACTCCAGGTCACATGTGTTTCCAGGGGTGACCCATGGACAGTGACTGGCTGATGCTGGAATACAAAGAGCCAGCCTGCTTGCCTCGATTTGAGACAACTCTTAAGGGCCATCTGAGCTCTAGAGTGTCCCATAGGATGGCTGAGGCCTCAGTTATAATCACACGGCAGGCCAGCTCCTCTCTGCCCAGCCCTGCCTTCCTTGGTTCCTTGTCATCTTCTGCAAACACTCCCTTAAATACTTTCTGCACATAGCTCTCTGAATCAGTCTTTCCATGGACCCCCATCTGAGATACCCACCTTACCCTCTTCTTTCAGAAACCTCTTTTTTTTTTCCCCTTATCAAAGCTTCTCTCAGAGAAGATTCTGAAAAGCTCATTTACATGGAAGTACCAATGGTTAATAATAGCTCAATGGGTTTCCTTTCCCAGAGTCATCTGCTGTTTATGATGCTGTTTATCTGCTGCTTACATCAAAGCCTAGATAAAATTTTTAGGAGTCCGGGAAGTGGGTAATGACGTAAGGCTGGGGCACTTCGGATTCATCAGCAAATCTAGGACCACTCCTTGCCAGCAGTCTAAGGGCCTGCACATATGTTCATTGGTGAGGCGGATACTTTTCAGAACCATCGAGGTCCATCGTCTTGGGGGTCTCAGAGGGAGAAGCAGGTGGGTGCGATAAAGTGGGGCCTGCTTAGCTGTGTGACCACTTCCCCTTTGGAGCTCAGTTTCTTCAACTACAAAAAGATGGATTGTAGTACCTGTTATAAAACTGCATTTATGGATTGGCCAAAAGTTTGTTTGAGTTTTTCCATAAGGAAAAACTTTTGGCCAATCCAGTACACGTGTGCTCAGTTATGAAGACAATTTACACATTTGTTTCTGTACATTAAAATACCAGAAATAGATCCCTTAGAACAGAGGTTCCCAAACTTCTTTGTTCATATCACCCTTAGAGTCAGTAATTTTCTATGGTGCTCTCAGGTCCTGGTGGCTCAGATGGTAAAGAGTCTGCCTGCAGTGTGGGAGACTCGGTTTCAATCCCTGGGTTGGGAAGATCCCCTGGAGAAGGAAGTGGCAACCCACTCCAGTATCCTTGCCTGGAAAATCCCATGGACAAAGGAGCCTGGCAGGCTACAGTCCATGGGGTTGCAAAGAGTCAGACACAGCTGAGCAACTAACACTTAGCCCAAAGGAAATACCAAAGAGGTCCTTTGATTAGGTATTTAGGTCTCAATAATGCAAAACGTGTTATGTAGTCATCTGCAAATCTAAAAATAGTACACATAAATTGAAAGAAAAAAAGAAAAAGTTTACATTGATCTGTAAATAGCCACAGTTATTTACTAACGGGATGTGTGTTGGGCACAGCACGACTTCTCAAACCTTGGAACCATGTTGGACACCATCACTCATTTCCTGTACCACAATGATTTTCGCATGGTATTGGCTTTTTATCACAGCAACCACCAGAAAACGAACTTCACAAAGATGTGACGTTGTTGGAAGGAATGTCACGCAGTCTAGCATGGAAACTGGGACCTAGCAGAGCCAGCAGTGTGCCGAGCACCCGACAGATGGCGCTGTGCTTCCCTCAAAACCGGAAGGATCCTGGCAGCATCTTCAGCTCAGTTCGGTTCAGTCGCTCAGTCATGTCCGACTCTTTGCGACCCCGTGGACTGCAGCACACCAGGCCTCCCTGTCCATCGCCAACTCTCAGAGTTTACTCAGACTCATGTCCATTGAGTCGGTGATGCCATCCAGCCATCTCATCCTCTTCGTCCCCTTCTCCTCCCGCCTTCAACCTTTCCCAGCATCAAGGTCTTTTCCAACGAGTCAGCTCTTTTCATCAGGTGGGCAAAGTAGTGGAGTTTCAGCTTCAGCATCAGTCCTTCCAATGAATATTCAGGACTGATTTCCTTTAGGATGAACTGGTTGGATCTCCTTGCAGTCCAAGGGACTCTCAAGAGTCTTCTCCAACACCACAGTTCAAAAGCATCAATTCTTTGGCTCTCAGCTTTCTTTATAGTCCAGCTCTCACATCCATACATGACCACTTGAAGAACCATAGCTTTGACTAGATGGACCTTTGTCGGCAAAGTAATGTCTCTGGCAGTGTCTTAGTGGATCTGTTATTGTGCCCTGATGTCTCAGGGCACCTTTGGGAGCTGCCACCTTAGCATTAGGTCTTCCCAGGTGGCTCAATGGTTAAGAATCAGCCTGCCAATGTAGGAGACGCAGGTTCAATCCCTGGGTTGGGAAGATCCTCTGGAGGAGGAAATGGCAACCCACTCCAGTATTCTTGCCTGGAAAATCCCATGGACAGAGGAGCCTGGCGGGCTGCAGTTCATAGAGTCACACAGAGTCCCACGCTACTGAGCACAGATGCAACACAGCCTTAACACTAATCACGATTATTTGCAGGGAGTGGGATTTTTGATAATTTTTACTTCTTTCTTTATATCCCCCACCCCCATCTCTTCAATAATGAACACATGATGCCTTAAAAGAGATCAGAATCAGGTGATCTGATTCAGAGGTGATAGCTGTACAATATCATGAATGTACTAATGTTACTAATGGTAAATATTTTTTTCTTTTTTTAAAAAATAATTTTACTTTATTTTACTTTATAATACTGTATTGGTTTTGCCATACATTGACATCAATCCGCCACGGGTGTACATGAGTTCCCAATCCTGAACCCCCCTCCCACCTCCCTCCCCATATCATCTCTCTGGGTCATCCCAGTGCACCAGCCCCAAGCATTCTGTATCCTGTATCGAACCTAGACTGGTGATTCATTTCTTACATGATAGTATGCATGTTTCAATGCCATTCTTCCAAATCATCGCGCCCTCTCCCTCTCCCACGGAGTCCAAAAGTCTGTTCTATACATCTGTGTCTCTTTTGCTGTCTCACATACAGGGTTATCATTAAAACATCTTTCTAAATTCCATATATATGTGTTAGTATACTGTATTGGTGTTTTTCTTTCTGGCTTACTTTGCTCTGTATAATCGGCTCCAGTTTCATCCACCTCATTAGAACTGATTCAAATGTATTCTTTTTAGTGGCTGAGTAATACTCCATTGTGTATATGTACCACAGCTTTCTTATCCATTCGTCTGCTGATAGACATCTACTAATGGTAAATGTTATATCATGTGCGTTTCACCACACACACGCACACACACAATTTCCTTAAAAAAAAAGAAAAGAAAAGAGAGGTCAGAGAAAAAAATGATTTCCATGTTTTTAAAAATCTCAAACCCTTCAGAAAAGTTGGGTGAGAAGACCAAAAGAGATGACTCTAAGCTGGGAAGCCATAAGGCAAGCACCACCCACAACGTGCACCAGAGAGTTTTCACCGTGCTCACGGTCCACCTTTCCTTGGAAGGAAGGCTATTCACCATTCCATCAGTGGGCCTCCTTGTTGGCAGAGATGAGAACACAAGCTCTGGGAGGTTATCCTCCCAGAAGATGACTCGTCAGAAAGACTTCTCTGGGGGGAAGCGGCCAGCAGGGGCCACAGGAGATGAGTGGTTGGTTTTAATTCTCTTACTTGACCATGCCTGCAGTGACTCTCACGCATGATATCTCTCTTGTGGATGCTGTACCTGTCCTTTCAGTCACATAGCTTGGGTCACCCACTGCTCCAGCTGCCAAGTAAATGTAGAGAAAGAAACATGGGGTTGTTCTGCCTGTGGTTGTGTGTGTGCACACCTGCCCCTCTGATAATATCAGGCAACTGAGCCATCAGGCAACTGAGCCATGCACAAGTTAGCATCTTGTGCTGATCTGTTTTAGCCACGAGGAAAGATGGAGGTTCAAAGCGCCTCTAGGAGTGCTCAGAGGTGGTCATGAACCTGTTGCTGGAGGTTCAGATGGAGACACAGTGAAGGAGAATGCCATGAAAGAGATGATAATCTTACCACCTGGTCATCTCTTCTTGCATCTGCTTCCTTTCCAATCTGGGACAGTCCCCTCCATCTTTCATCTCTCTCTCTCTCTCCCTTTTCTTATAAGGCCACCTATTCTATTGGATTAGGGCCCCATCCTTATGATCTCATTTGACCTTAATTACCTTCTATAAGCCCCATCTCAAAATACAGCCACATTAGGGGTTAGGGCTTCAACATCAATTTGGGGAGACACAATCTATAGAACAATGAAAAGTAAAATGATGTTTTCAGCATGTGACATGTAATATTACATATCCCTTATTGGTACGTAAGTGTGGGCCTGGAACTACGTTTAAAAATAACTAGATAAATAAATAAGAGAAGGTACTGAAATTGAAACATAACGTCCTCCACATTGAGGAATTTAAAATCTATTTGGGAAAACAATACAAAAATCTGTAAGTGTGAAAAACAAAAGATTAAAGGACAGTTTCAGATACATGTTTCTCCCACTATCTGAAAGTAGAGGTTTCCTATGACACCTTTTGTAAGTGAAAATGCTGTAAAGCAAAGAAGCAACTCCCTTAAAATACATCTTGCCTAAGACGCACAAAATAAGTCAAGATAAAGCATAGATGCTCACAGACACTTCAAATCTATGTTGGCTTGATGTTGAGGTGCTAAGTGTAGCTGCTGGGGAAGGAGCTTGGCAGTGCCACTCTTGATGCTCAGGGTGCACACTGCCTCTGTCATAGTTTGCTGCAAAACAAATGCTGAATGCTTTTTACCTTCTTTTTTTTTTTTCCAAAAAAGCAAAAGTGGTCTTCATTTTCACTTATTTTTTGTAAAAGCAAAAGTGGTCTTCAAATCTCTCTCATTTAGGGAAACCAGGTACTAATGTACATCTTTCACAAAAGGGAAGTTGTATAAAACTTCTAAAAGCGAAAGAAACTTTTGAAAAGTGTAGGATACTTGTATATGTTCATGTACTGCTGAAGCCTAGCTTGAAGGATTTTAAGTATAATCTTATAGCATGCAAAATGAGTGCAGCTATACAGTAGTTTCTAGATTCTTTGGCATTGCCCTTCTTTACGATTGGAACGAAAACTGACCTTTTCAAGTCCTGTGTCCATTGCTAAGTTTTCCAAATTTGCTGATGTATTGAGGGAAGCACTTTGTCAGTATCATCTTTTAGAATTTTAAATAGCTCAGCTGTAATTCTCTAACCTCTACTAGCTTTGTTCATAATAATGGTTTCTAAGCTCCATTTGTCTTCAGACTCCAGGAAGTCAGGCTCTTGGTGAGTGACCACACCATCGTGGTTATCTGGGTCTTTTAGACCTTTTTTTGTATAGTTCTTCTGTGTATTCTTGCTACTTCCTTTTAATTCTTCAGCAGTCTGTGAAACAAAAAGTTCCAGATGTATAATCTGGGTTTAGAAAAGGCAGAGGAACCAGAGATCAAATTGCCAATATATGTTGGGTCACAGAGAAAGCAAGAGAATTCCAGAAAAATATCTGCTTCTGCTTCATTGACTATGATAAGGTTTTTGACCATGTGGATCACAACAAACTGTGGAAAATTCTTAAAGACATGGGAATAGCAGACCACCTTTCCTGTCTCGTGAGAAACCTGTGTGGAGGTCAAGAAGCAACAGAACCTTATATGGAACAACTGACTGGTTCATTATTGGGGAAGGAGTACTATACGGCTATAAATTGCCACCCTATTTATTTAACTTATATGCAGAGTACATCATGCAAAATGCCAGGCTGGATGGATCACAAGCTGGAATCAAGATTTCTGGGAGAAATATCAACAACCTCAGATATGCAGAAGTGGGATATCTAATGCCAGAAAGTGAAGAGGAACTAAAAAGCCTCTTGATGAGGGTGAAAGAGGAGAGTGAAAAGCTGGCTTAAAACTCAGCATTCAAAAAACTAAGATCATGGCATCCAGTTCCATCACTTCATGGCAAATAGTTGGGGAAACAGTGGAAATAGTGATAGATTTTACTTTCTTGGCTTCCAAAATCATTGCTGACAGTGATTGCAGCCATGAAATTAAAAGCTGCTTGCTCCATGGAAGGAAGGCTATGACAAACCTAGACAGTGTATTAAAAACCAAAGACATCGCTTTGCCAACAAAAGTCCGTATAGCCAAAGCTATAGTTTTTCCAGTAGTCATGTATGGATGTGAGAGTTGAACCATAAAGAAGGCTGAACACCAATGAATAGATGCCTTCAAACTGTGGTGCCAAAGAAGACTCTTGAAAGTCCCTTGAACAACAAGGAGGTCAAACCAATCGATTCTAATGGAAATCAACCCTAAATATTCATTAGAAGGACTGATACTGAAGCTGAAGCTTCAGTACTTTGGCCACCTGATGTGAAGAGCTGACTCACTGTAAAAAACCCTGATGCTGGGAAAGACTGAAGGCAAAAGGAGAAGAGAGTGGTAGGGGATAAGAGGGTTAGATAGCATCACTGACTCAATGAATGTGAATCTGAGAAACCCCAGGAGATAGTGAAGGATAGGGAAGCCTGGCATGCTGCAGTCCATGGGGTCACAAAGAGTCAGACACAACTTAGCAAATGAACAACAACAACAATAACCTGCATATGTGGAATAAATGCCACAATGTACTCTAGTGTAAGGGTGAAGTGACAGTAGCTTCCATAATATGATAAAGCATCAGCCACTGCCTATCTCCTCATTGAGTCACTCTCTTAGATTACATTAGGAGAAGACAGAGAATGTTAGAAATATATTTGGTCAACTGTTTTTGCCTGGATACAGATTACTTGATGATCAATCTCATACTGAAGCTTCATTTTTATGTTTTTAAAGAGTTATACTTAGTTTATCAAAATAACTTTTTATCTTGAAGTGATTTTTGGACTTGAGGAGTTGTGAAGATAGTACAGAGAATTTTCTACATCCTTCCTCTAGCTTCTCCTAATGTCAACAGCTTACACAGCCATTTGATAAGGTTCACTGATCAAAATTAAAACATTAACATCAGTACAAAATTACTCACTAAGCCATGGACGGTTTTGAGTTTTCTCAGTTTTCCACTGATGTCTTTTTTCTGTTTTGAGAGTCAGTCAATGATACCACATTGCATAATTACTGTGTCTCCTTAGGCTCCTAACCTGTGACAGTTCAACATTCTCTCCTTGTCCTTCATGGTCTTACTGTTTGAGGAATACTAATCATATTGTAAATGTCCCTAAATTTGGATTTGTCTGATATTTTCTCAAGGTTAGACTGGGGTTCTGGCTTTGGGGGAAGAATATCACAGAGGTAATAGACCTTTCCAATAGCATCCCATCAGAGAGTACACAACATCAGTATGTCTTGTTACTAATGATGTTAACCTTGAATTGGTTACGGTGGTTTTCACCAGGTTTCTCTACTATAAATGCTACTGTGTATCCCTTTTTCTACCTATTTGTTATAAGTGAGGCAATCCAGCCCATGCTCACTGAGAAGGGAATTAAACTAACCTCTTGGGAGAGACTAGTATGAAAGAATTTGTGGACATGTGTTTAAAATGCCATAGTAGTTAAGAAGTATTTGGGGGGAGGATGGGGCTACTTTGAGGCTGTACAAATATCCTGATTCTTCTTATATTTTGCCCACTGATTTTAGCATCTCTGGGTGGGTCTTGCCTGTAGCACTTATTACTGCAATGATCTATTAATAGTAATAGAAAATAATTTTAAAAATAAGCATTTTCTATTTCCCTCAGTCCTCTAAATAGAATTCCACTAAATAGAATTCTTGGGACTTCCCTGGTGGGCCAGTGGTTAAGACTTCAGGCTCCCAATGCAGGGGGCACAGGTTTGATCCCTGATCAAGGAATTAAGATACCATATACCACACAGTGTGGGCAAAAAAAAAATCTGCTGTTTATTTTTTTATTAAATTACTTATGACTTCATGGGGATTTGTTTTGTTGCTGAAATTGTTGTAGCTTTGGCCGTTGAAAGTCCTTTCAGTTCGGCTCCTCTGGCTTCTGACCTTGTTAAAATCACTTTCTTACTTCCTGATACCACAAATGCTTTAGGTTCATTTTGCATTTTTCCTGTCCCAGACATAGAGTTCCTTTTACTGGAGCCTGGTTCCTTGTTCTGGACGATGGTATTTAGAAACCAAGATCTGGGCATGAAGTATGCTTGTTACTACTGAATGTCAGTGCTTCTAGATTCTCTTAGTGGACAGAGCTAGGAAATGTATCTATCTACAGATGGTGACTGCAGCCCTGAAATTAAAAGACGCTTGCTTCTTGGAAGGAAAGTTATGACCAACCTAGACAGCATATTAAAAAGCAGAGACACTACTTTGCCAACAAAGGTCCATCTAGTCAAGCCTATGGTTTTTCCAGAGGTCATGTATGGATGTGAGAGTTGGACTGTAAAGAAAGCTGAGCACCAAGAATTGATGTTTTTGAACTGTGGTGTTGGAGAAGACTCTTGAGAGTCCCTTGGACTGCAAGGAGGTCCAACCAGTCCATCCTAAAGGAGATAAATCCTGGGTGTTCATTGGAGGGACTGATGCTGAACCTGAAACTCCAATACTTTGGCCACCTGATACGAAGAGCTGACTCATTGGAAAAGACCCTGATGCTGGGAAAGATTGAGGGCAGGAGAAGAAGGGGACGAAGAGGATGAGATGGTTGGATGGCATCACCGACTCAATGGACATGAGTTTGGGTAAACTCTGGAAGTTGGTGATGGACAGGGAGGCCTGATGTGCTGCAGTCCATGGGGTTGCAAAGAGTTGAACACAACTGAGCGACTGAACTGAACATCTGTCTACATTTGTGTATCTACAGTTGAGGCCTGTGAGATCTTGTTCCTTTGCGAGGGGTCAAACTTGGGCTCCCTGCATTGGAAGCATAGAGTCTTAGCCACTGGACCACCAAGAAAGTCCCAAGTTTTGAATCTGGACAATTATACATGCTTTTTTTGTTTCCAAAGGTTCAATCTGTTCATTTTCAGATCTGTCACCCATTTTAAGGGTACCATTTGCTGAGTTTTTACAAATGTATATACACCTGTGTAACCACACCCACAATCAAGATAGTATGACCTCATCTTAACTTAATTACATCTGCAAAGACCCTATTTCCAAACAAGGTTGCACTCATAGGTACAACGTGTTAGGACTTCTACATATCCTATTGGGGGAACAATCTAATCCACGACTCTGAGCATGAAGATATGAAATTCATCCATGCTGCAATGTATATAAGTATTTTGCTTCTTGTAAATGATGAATAGTATCCTATAGTATGGATATTACACAATTTGTTTATCTATTCTTTTGCTTCGGGCATATGAGTTACTTCCAGATTGGGGCTGTTATGGATAAAGCCTTTTGTAATATTCATGTGCAGACCGCAAGAGCTCGAGCACTGAATCCTCGTCAGTGCTCAGGTATTGTCAAGCTTTTAATTCTAACCATTTGAGTAAATCTGTAGTGGTAACTCAATTTGTGGTTTTCATTTTCATTCCTCTGATGATCAGTTCAGTTCAGTTCAGTCACTCAGTCGTGTCCAACTCTTTGCAACCCCATGAATCGCAGCACGCCAGGCCTCCCTGTCCATCACCAACTCCCGGAGTTCACTCAGATTCGCGTCCATTGAGTCAGTGATGCCATCCAGCCATCTCATCCTCTGTTGTCCCCTTCTTCTCCCGCCCCCAATCCCTCCCAGCATCAAAGTCTTTTCCAATGAGTCAACTCTTCGCATAAGGTGGCCAAAGTACTGGAGTTTCAGCTTTAGCATCATTCCTTCCAAAGAACACCCAGGGCTGATCTCCTTCAGAATGGACTGGTTGGATCTCCTTGCAGTCCAAGGGACTCTCAAGAGGATAAATGAAGTTAATCAGTGTTTCGTGTACTTGTTGACCATTGCATATTTTCTTTGGTGAAATGTTCACTTGACTTTTTTACACATATTTTATTGGGTTGCTTATCTTATGGGTTTAGACTGTTTGTTATAGATTCTGGATGCAAGTCCTTTGTCTGGTATATAGATATATATAGTAAATATTTTCTCCCAGCCTATGGCTTAACTTCTCATTTTCTTAAAGGGATCTTTCCAAGAGTAGAAATTTTCAGTTTTAGTTAGGATCAATTTATGAGTTTTTTTTTCTTTTATGGTTCATGTGTTTTGCATCCTACCTCTCTTAGGGAAATAAAACGGAAGTAATCTTTTTCATGGCTTCAGAGACAAGAAAAAGAGCAGGCTTATGAAGTGTCTCTGACCTGCCTGGACACTACTCTGACTACTCGTGAGTGTAGTCAACCCCATGAATTGCAGCACGCCAGGCTGTTACCAGTAAGTCGAGATATAGATAAGATTGAGAGTGGGTCTTGGAATTTTTGAGCCCTAGCTGTCTGACCAGCCATGCCCAGTTATTTCAGTCACTCAGTCATGTCTGACTGTTTGTGAACCCCATGGACTGCAGCACGCCAGGCTTCCCTGACCATCACCTACTCCTGGAGCTTGCTCAAACTCATGTCCATCGAGTTGGTGATGCCATCCAACCATCCCATCCTCTGTCATCACCTCTCCTCCTGCCTTCAATCTTTTCTGGCATCAGGGTCTTTTCCAATGAGTCAGTTCTTCAATTCAGGTGGCCAAAGTATTAGAGCTTCAGCTTCAGCATCAGTCCTTCCAATGAATATTCAGGGTTGATTTCCTTTAGGATTGACTGGTTTGATCTCCTTGCAATCCAAGGGACTCTCAAGAGTCTTCTCCAGCACCACAGTTCAAAAGCATCAATTCTTTGGTGCTCAGCTTTCTTTACGGTCCAACTCTTACACCCACACATGAATATTGGAAAAACCATAGCTTTGACTAGGTGGACCTTTGTCAGACCACTGCTATCACCACTATCAGACCACTGCTAGTATAGCTGGTGATGATGTTAGGATAGCAGGGGCATCAGTTTGTCTCCATAGTTAACAGGCTTATGGGCTTGGGCGAGTCATATAACTTCTCCCAGATTAATGGGGGGAAGTCAGTCCTGGTCTGTACCTTCTTAGCCAGTCTACTGTAGGAATAAGATGGAGATAAGGTGGGTAGTTTAATGAGGTCTGCTTCAAATTGCAGGCAGGCATACGAAGTGTGTGGAAATGCCTGCCATCTCATCTTCATAAAACTGTGAGGTAGATATGGTTTTCTTTATTTTTGTACATGGAGAAATTTTCATACATGGAGGCTTGGAGAGGCTAGGTAACTTGTTCCACTGAAAGAACTGGGAAGTGCTGGAATTGAGATAGATGCTCCTCTTTGCTTTCTGCCATAAGGGTGCTATCATCTGCATATCTGAAGTTATTGATATTTCTCCCAACACTCTTTATTCCAATTTACACTTCATCCAACCCAGCATTTCACATGATGTACTGTGTGTATAAGTTAAATAAGCAAGGTGATAACATACAGCCTTGATGTACTCCTTTCCTGATTTGGAACCAGTCCATTGTTCCATGTCCGGTTCTAACTGTTGCTTCTTGACCTGCATACAGATTTCTCAGGAGGCAAGTAAGGTGGTCTGGTATTTCCATCTCTTGAAGAATTTTCCACAGTTTGTTGTGATCCACACAGTCAAAGGTTTGACATAGTTAATAAAGCAGAAGTAGATGTTTTTATGGAATTCTCATTGGATCTCTAGTTCCTCTGCCTTTTCTAAATCCAGCTTGAACATCTGAAAGTTCTCGTTCACATACTGTTGAAGCCTGGCTTGGAGAATTTTGAGCATTACTTTGCTAGTGTGTGAGATGAGTGCAGTTGTGCGGTAGTTTGAGCATTCTTTGGCATTGCCTTTCTTTGAGACTGAAATGAAAACTGACCTTTTCCAGTCCTGTGGCCACTGCTGAGTTTTCCAGATTTGCTGGCATATTGAGTGCAGCACTTTCACAGCATCATCTTTTGGGATTTGAAATAGCTCAGCTGGAATTCCATCACCTCCACTAGCTTTGTTCATAGTGATGCTTCCTAAGGCCCACTTGACTTCACACTCCAGGATGTCTGGCTCTAGGCGAGTGATCACACCATTGTGGTTATCCGGGTCCTGAAGATCTTTTTTGTGTAGTTCTTCTGTGTATTCTTGCCACCTCTTCTAATATCTTCTGCTTCTGTTAGGTCCATGCTGTTTCTGTCCTGTATGGTGCCCACCTTTGCATGAAATGTTCCCTTGGTATCTCTCATTTTCTTGAAGAGCTCTCTAGTCTTTCCAGTTCTATTGTTTTCCTTTATTTCTTTGCATTGATCACTTAGGAAGGCTTTCTTATCTCTCCTTGTTATTTTTTGGAACTCTGCATTCCATTGGGTATATCTTTCCTTTTCTCCTTTGCCTTTAGCTTCTCTTCTTTTGTCAGCTATGTGTAAGGCCTCTTCAGACAGTTGTTTTGCCTTTTTGCATTTCTTTTTCTTGGGGTGGTCAACCATGCTCAGGGCTTAACAAATACTATGACTCACAAGATAAAACAGCATTGTGAAAGGTTAATGTGACATCAGAGCTGCAATTTGCTCACAAACTAGTGCTGATATCAGTTTGTAGCCTGGAATTATAAACAGGAATCCCCGAAACTACGATTTGAAGTCTCACCTGTGAAGTGATTGCACTGTCTGGGGCCTTTTCCCATCTGGGCCTCCAGATTGCTGGTATACGGGACTTCCCAGTGCTGTTTGAGTCTGGATATTAGTCGGCCCAATTTGGTGATGTTTGTGTTACTATCTTCAACTGTTTGTATTTCTTTTTTTTTTTTTTCTTGATGATTGTATATTGAAAGTAAACTAGATAATTCTTTGTTAAATATTGAAATTGTTTACTTGTGTACAGTGAGTGATGTTTTTTGTTAACAAATCCTTAGAAGCTAAGACAAAAGTTAAAACTTTTGGTAAACCAACCTCAAAGTCATGGTCTTCTAGAAGTTTTAGTTTTTATGTTTAGGTCCTTACCCATTTTTGGGTATTTTTGTATGTGGAGACTGAGGGTTGTTTTTCATATAGCCATCCAATTGGTCTAGAATAATTTATTGAAAAGACTAGTCATGGTACATTAAAATACCTTATATCTTTGTCAAATCAACTTAACTTCCATGCATGCGCGGATTTACTTCTGACTTCCTAATATGTCTATCCTTATGCCAGTATTACATGTTTTGATTAGTACAGTTTAATAAATCTTGAAATCAGGTAGTACAAGTTCCTAAATTTGCCCTTCCCTTCAATATTGTTTGGTTATTCTAGGTTTTTTGCATCTCCATATAAATTTTAGAGTCCACTTGTTAATTTCTGCTCCCCCAGAGAAGCCCTTGGGGATTTTTATTAGATTTGCATCAAATCTGTAGATCATCAATCGAGGGTAATTGACATATGTTCAATATTGAGTCTTCTGACCTATGAGCATGATATAGTCACCATTTGTTTGGTAGTTTTTAGTGTACAAGTCTTACACATACTTCACTGAATTTATTTCCAAGTATTTTGGGGT
This sequence comes from Ovis aries, assembly GCF_016772045.2. Classification (NCBI taxonomy): domain Eukaryota; kingdom Metazoa; phylum Chordata; class Mammalia; order Artiodactyla; family Bovidae; genus Ovis; species Ovis aries. The sequence continues at coordinate 25,213,540 of NC_056078.1, forward strand.
ACTATTGTAAATGATATTTTCCACTTCAGTTTCTAGCTGTTTATTTTTGGTATATGGAAATATAATTAATTTTAATATGTTAACTTTGTATCCTGCAACTTTGCTTACTTCACTTATCATGCTAGTGACTTCTTGGTAGATTATTTAAGATTTTGTATGTATGTAATTGTGCTGCCTAGAAATAAAGACAGATGTACTTCTTTTCCAGCCTGGATGCTTTTATGCTTCTGGGTCTTCCTATTCTAGTGGCTAGGACCTCCAGTTAAATCTTGAATAGAGATAATGATAGGAGACATCTTTCTCAATAAAAGATGATAAGACAATTGGATAGCTGTATGAAAAACAAATGAACTCTAGTGATTCCTAGCTCTATGTGGGCTCTGGGAATTTTTCAGTGTACAGCTCCCTGATAATTGTTCTGTTCCCAGATATTCTTTGCTCAGCCTTGGATATTTACCCTAGTCTGCACAGGTTGGAATCCAGCCAAAGATTCAAGGGGACCATGCAGATTTTAGAAGTTCTTTCTCTGCATGACTGTCTTTTCTCTGGTATTCTGTCCTGAAAATTCTAGGCACCTTGGTCTCTCCAAACTCCAGTTTCTATCTCTTCAACCCATTGAGAGTTCCTTTCCTGAACTCTGCTTGGGTTCACCCACTCTACTCTGCATTCCAGAAACTGCCTCCACGCAGAAGATTGGAGTTCAGTCTGATCTCATTTGTTTCTCATCACTCAGTTCTGAGTTGCGTGTTGTCCAAAGTCTGAAAACAGTTGTTTGATTGTCTGTATTTGAGGATTCCAACATTTGTAGTTCTCGGGCATGTAAACCTCTGGTGACTCATATCCGTGTGTTGTTGGTGATTTTTGACTGCGGGTTCGTCATCTTTGGGCATCAATCACAAGGGTCTCCATTGGGAACACCTTCCCCCAGAGAGGATTTGTACTTGGTTGGGAGCCAGAGAGGTACATCTGATCTGGAACCCTCCCCAGCAGACCCTCTCAAGAATCTGAGACTTAATTTAGGAGCACCAGCTTCAGCTCCCCCAGCCTGCAGGTGGCTCCCTTTGGTGTTGCCAATAAGTATATTTACCTTCAGGTCCATATCACTGTTGGGTTTTAGCTTCTTGTGATTTTTTTCCCCCTTATTTGAATAGCCTCTAATATTCTATAAGCTTAGAAATCCGTTCAAAAGTCTGTGTTATAATTTATCCAGGTTTGAGTTTTTTAATAAGAAGGCTTTTCCAAGTATCTCGTTTGCCATCATGTTGGAATCAGAAGTCCTGGTCATTCATTCTCCATCTGTCCTTTTATTCATCCACCCATTGATCATTTCTGTACGCCTTACTCATTCTCTATTGACCACCACACTGTTCCCAGCTCCTGCAAGATGCTTCAGAGAGAACAAGAGAAGGTGCTTGCCTTTCAGGAGTGACATAGTTGAGAAAGCATCTCTAACACTTGGACCCTCTTTTAAAATGCCCCTTCTTCACCTGCCAGCCCTTCCTTCCTTCATGGCTATGCTTGACCCTGGCATCGCAGGGCCCAGTTTTGAGTGGCTCCCAGTGCAGGAAAGGCTTTGTCCATGAGCTAGACTTTGGTGGGTCCAGGGCCACTCTGGACCTGGGGCCTCTGTCTCACCCTTGAACCCACCCCTGCCCCTTACATGGTCACTCATCTACCTGCGGCCTCAGCCCCATCCAGACTTCCTTTCCTGAAACTCCAGAAGCTGATGGGGTGGTGGGGAAAGGAGAGAGAGGCAAGGGTTGGAAGAATGTGAGTAGGGACACACTGTGGGGTGTCTGGGTCTAGAGAACAGGATCAGCAGGTGCAGCCCGGGTCAGAACAGGCCTGGCAGCATATGCTCACAGTCCCTGAAACAAGCCTCGCTTGTTAAAGGAGAAAACAAAGCAGCCCATCTTTCTCTGCGTAGACTTCATGCATCTTTGAGGCTTGTGGCTCCTTAAGGGCCCAGGCGGCTGCTGCTGTTCGTGTGTTTGGCCAGGCTGGCTGCCAGCCCGTGCCCTGTCTCTCGCCCTTGCATCCCAGTGTCTGAAGCAATAAATCACCCACACGCTGTCTCTCAGGGGAAAGAGGTCTCAACCTCCTGGGGCTGTGCAGAAACAGGGCTCCCCGCACAAACACGCTCCTTCCCACCACAGACCGGCAGCCTCTGTAGCTGAAAAGGATTGGGGGTGGTAGTTTGGGCAGTGGGGGTACTGCTGAGGGTGGTAAAGGGATGAGAGAGAATGAAGTCTGTTCTGCCCAGCGGCCTCAGGAATAAGGTGAGAGCAAAAGCCTATATTTCCTGTAAGTCAGTGCTTTCCAAACTTGCACTTGCCTGTGACTGACCTGGAGGTCTTTCTCAGAGCAGATTCTGATCGGGGGGCGGGGGGGGTATAGTGGGGCCTGAGGGTTGTTGTTGTTCAGTTGCTCAGTTGTGTCCGACTCTTTGAGACCCCATGGACTGCATGCAGCACACCAGGCTTCCCTGTCCTTCTCTGTTTCCCGGAGTTTGCTCAAACTCATGTCCATTGAGTCGATGATCCCTGAGGGATGCAGGACTAATAAGCTCCCTGAGTTGGCCACATGGCTGGTCCAGAGGTCACGAGTGGGGAGGCTTCAGGGTTTTGTCCCCTTAAAGGGTCACTGTGCTAGAGGCTGGTGGAGCTGCTCCCTGGAATCATCTGGAGAGTTTTAAAGGTGCCTGGCCCCACCCCAGGTGTCACTAAATCAGCATCTCTATGCCAGGGCTAGGACTTTGTGTGCTTTTGTTTCTAATGCTCCCCCAGGAGGTGTGAAGGTGCAGTCAGGATTGAGAACCACTGGGCTGGATTACAGAAAGTCGACCCTCACCTTCAAATTCCGTGCATGCGAGCACGCTCAGTCGGGTCAGGCTCTTTGCCAGCCCGTGGACTGTAGCCCTCCAGGCTCCTCTGTTCCAGGTCATGACCGATAACTTGCACTTGGGGAAGAATGACTGGAAACGGTTTAGCATCACACTCTTCCCAGGAGCATCTGCATTTTCACCAGGGGCCTGTTTGGCCATAAAGGAATAGCAGTGGTGGATCTCCGGGGAGGAACAAGTGACCTGGCGAGGCCTGTGATCTCGTTCCAGCGATTTCATGCTCTGGCCTCGTGTCTTGGCCCTGAGCAGCAGAACTCCTGTTTTGGTCTGTCTGTTCTGCCCAGAATTCCCAGAGGTCCTGCAGCTTTCCACGGCTCAGGGGCGTTCTCTCCTCCACTCCTTTATCATCTGAGTGAAAGAGGCAGCTGGGGACCCTTCCCCGCAGAAGGCTGTGCTCCCCGTTGGTGACCCCATACCACCACTGAGGACAGTAGGAATGAGGTGCTAAGGCCCCGGTCTTGAGTAGATCCCTCAAGGCCTGCACATCTGCTTTCCATTCCCTCTGCAGCAGGCCAGCTGAGCAGAGCCTTTCTCTTTAGAGCCCTGGGAAGATCAGATCTGAAGGCCGGGTTCAGGCCACCCTCCATCCTCAGTCCCCCAGGAATCATTCCTCTGCTCTTTCCCATGACCCCCCTGGGAGGTGGCTGGCTCACGCTACAGTGGGGGGGCAAAATGGTGGAGGTGGCACACATGTTGGTTCCGTGGAGAATTCAGGAAGTGAGACGGTTGAGCCATTTAAAAAGAAAAGAAACCTGCTGTGTGGTACGGGGAGCTCAGCTCAGCACTCTGTGATGACCTAGGTGGATGGGATGAGGAGTGGGGCGGGAGTGGGGGGCAGGTCCATATAGCTGATCCACTTTGCTGCACAGCAGAAACTAACACAGCTATACCCCAGTAAAAAGGGGGGGTCCCACAAGCATCAGGGAAAGTGAGAGTGTCTTCTCCACCTCATCTGTGAGGATCGCCACGAGGTCACCCAGGGCAAGTGTTCAGAAGGCTGAAGTCTCGTCCTCAGTTTCACTGTCACCTCGGTCACTGTCACCACCAGGCTGGTAAGAGGGCAGCTTGGCCACCCCTCCAGGGTCCTCTTGCTCTCACCCAGGCCCCCAGGCGCAGAGACAGCGAGGACCCTGTGGGGTGGGGATGGAGCTCTTGGGATCAGGCTCTACTTTAAGGAATGTCAGGGTCATAAGGACGCAAACGTGCAGTGCTTGCTGACCAGAGTGTCACTGACACTCACGTAGTGTCCCCTCCCTCATCGTTGGGGCAGTGCACTGTGGCAGCTGGGAGCCTGGCCCTGCCTTTACCTTAGGCGGCTCATGGAGCCCCTTTGAGCTGGTTTTTTCTTCTGCAAAGTAGGGGCAATAAAGTAAAAATTGGACTGGGCAAACTCAAGCAAACCATCCAGCCTAATAACAAACAGTATAAATGGTGGCACACATCTCTTATCCATCCTGCCACCATCCATCCATCCGTCCGTATGTACACCCATTCATGCATCTGTTAACCTATCACCTGTCTATCTAATCTGTATGATGGAAGGCTCCAGCGGGTCTTACACCTGGGGAGCCTGTTAGCTCTGTTGATTCTGGACCCTCTCCCAGAGATCCTAATTCATCGGTCTGTGGTGGGGCCCAGAAATCTGCGTGTTAAACAAGCTTTCTGGGTGATACCTCTAGGGTGGTCCTCAGACCCCTGTCAGAGAACACTGACCCAGGCCCTCACCCCATTTTGCCGAGGAGGAAATGGAGGCAGAAGAGGGTGACCATCAACTGTGTGCCTTGGTGATTCCGAGTCCTTGGTCAGGACTCGGCCTAACCCCTGCCTCTGTGAGTGCGGTGCGTGTGTGGTGAATGGGGGTGGAGGTGGGGTTGTGTCACCAGGGGCCCTGGCGGCAGCTGGCAGCCCACCACGCTGCCCTCTCTCCTGCATCCTCCCTGCCCACCAGCACTGCCCCAGCTCCCACACTGAGCCTGTCGAGGAGCAGGGATTTATTCCTTTGGGCCAGCTTTCCACCCTTTATTTCCTGTGTTATTTATGTCCCTTGCTTTTATCTCCTGCCTGGCTGGCCCGCAAGGCCCATTATGTCGCTTTGGCCATGGTCACATCAATCTCCAGCCCCGGGGGTCCGAGCCCCCCAGCCCATCCTCCTCATTTATTTCCCAAGTCTCCTCAAGGCCCTGTCGGCAGCTGTCCCCACGTGCGGATGGCCTCGCGGGTGTTGTCCTCAGAGGGGACCATTGTGAAGGGGCCGTGGGCCCGTTGGATCAGACCGGCTGCAGGAGGCTCGTCTGGGGCACAGGAGTGAGGTGACCGTTCAGGAATCAGCATTGTGGAGGGGTGCAGTGGGCTGGCTGTCAGGCCTTCCTGTCCTAGCCCAGAGAGCTCCCTTAGACTTAGACAAGGAGCAGCCCGTCTCCAGGCCTCACTGACTCCGTCTGTGCCATGGGGGCTGGGGGTGGGCCGGGCTGACCCAGATACCAGCTTCCCGGGCTCCGGTATAGGTGACAGCACTCTCCAAACTGTGTTTTATAAATTAGCAAATGTTCATGAAAAACAACGGGAGGCAGTTCCATAATCTGTTTAGGAAGTTCTGGGTTGAACAGAGATGTAGAGAATCTTCAAAAAGATATGTTCACCTCATAATCCCCAGAAACTTGAATGTGACCTTATTTGGCAAAAGGGTCTTTGCAGATGTAATTAAGCAAAGGCTGTTGAGATGAAAGGGCTTCCCACATGGCACTTGTGGTAAAGAACCTGCCTGCCAATGCAGGAGACATAAGAGATGCGGGTTTGATCCCTAGGTTGGGAAGATCCCCTGGAGGAGGGCGTGCAACCCACTCCACTGTTCTTGCCTGGAGAATCCCATGGACAGAGGAGCCTGGCAGGCTATAGGTCCATAGGGTTGTAAAGAGGTGGACATGACTCAAGGGATTTAGCACGCGCACACACACACACAAGATGAAATCGTTTTGGATTTAGTGAAGGCCCTAAGTCCCGTGACATGTGAAAGGTAGAGAGAGCTTGGAGACTCAGACACATACACTCTGAAGCAGGGTGCCATCTTTGAGCAGCTGAGTCTGTTCAGCTGAAGCTGGGGTGGGGCTGGACCTGGAGACTTACCTACAGCCACTGGGGGAGGCAAGCAGTGCCCTAGAGTCTGAATTGAGGCACAGATTACACACCCAGTCTCCAGTCTCAAGCATCACCCCACTCCTGGGTCTCTGTGCCAAGTGACAAAAGCTCCATTTGTTGGCCTTACTATGTGCCAGGCAGTCTGTTAAACACTCTCCATAAACTATCTCATTTAATCGGGTAGCTCAGTGGTAAAGAATCCACCCGCTAATGCTGGAGACGGGGGTTCGATTCCCAGATTGGGGAGATCACCTGGGGGAGGAGATAGCAACCTACTCTAGTATTCTTGCCTAGAGAATTCCATGGGCAGAGGAGCCTGATGGACTACAGTCCACGGGGTTGCAAAAGAGCTGGACATGACTTAACGACTAAACACAACAAAAAAACCCCCATGATATGCGGTTTCTGTCACTCCATCCAACACAAGAGGATCAGATGCTCCGGGAGGTCGTGTAACACAACTGCGCTGTGGATTGCACACCATCTGACGAAGGCCTGGGTATAACCAGCAATGGCAATCAACATGTTGGACAACAGGGGCTTTGGGACTCTGACCTGTTAATTAAGGTGCCGCCCAGGAGCCTGCCCAGTGCAGACCAGCTGAACATCCACTTATAACCAAAACAAGTATATACTGGAATCATGTTGGGAAGACAGTAGGCACCAACAGATTCCAGCTATTCTTTTCCTTGGTGTTATTTTCATTATCAATCACTCCTCCTGGGACTATGGGGACAGCGAGGCATTCTGTTCTATTTCACACTCCATCCAGGTTTTCTAAGCTCTGATTTGCAGCTTGTTTTGCTGCTCAAGCGTCTGCAAGGGCTCCCGACTGCCTACAGGAAGTACTCCACCTCCTCTGCCGGTCATAGCTCTTGAGGACTGGCTCCAAGCTACCTCTGCAGGTGGATTTCCCTCCTCCCCTCCAAGGAGGCCTTTCTCCTCTGGGCTGCTTCCTCGCTGTGCCCCTGGACAAGCCATGTACCTCCCTCCGTGGGCCTTCACTGAGGCATTCACCCTCTTCAGATGCCTCTTCACTGAACTGTCCTTCACGGCTGCTGGAATCCAACCTCTAACCTTCAGAATACTCTGACATTCAGGGGGCACCCACTTTTGAAAATCCTACAACTCTCCCTACTTGCTCACACTTGTTCACATGCCACATAGCATCTGTTTTTGCCTCCCAGCAGCCCAGTCACAAAATCAACATCTCGATGTCAGGAAGCCATGGCTTTGCTTCTAAATCAGCACTCCCCAAACTTTAATGTGCCTATGATTCACTTGGGGATCTTGTGAAAATGAGATCCAGATTCATCAAGACAGGATGGGGTGTGACCAGCCCCTGGGTGATGCTGACCACACTTGGAACAGCAAGCCCCATGCCTCTCAGTCTTGGGAGTTTATAACTAAATGCTACATCTGGGCCTCACCCGGAGTCTCTTAATTAGCCGTGGGTAGTCTGGGTGCTGTGTTTTTAAAAGCTCTTCGGGTGATTCTGATGGGCAGCTGGGGCTAAGAGTCACTGGGCCAGCACCATGGTTGAGGATGCTTAGACTAGAAGCTCTTGGAGGGCAGTGACCTGATCCCGGAGACAAGGAGCAGGCTGGGGAGGCTGAGGTACCATAGCATTTCATGATGAAAAGGAAGTGAAAGTCATTTAGTTGTGTTCAGCTCTTTTGCAAATCCATGGATTATAGCCCACAAGGTTCCTTGGTCCATGGGATTCTCCAGGCAAGAACACCGGAGTGGGTTGCCATGACCTTCCCTAACAGGGACTGAACCCAGGTCTCCTGCGTTGCAGGCAGATTCTTTACCATCTGAGCCACCAGAGAAACCATGGTCAGGGCACTTCGAGAACATCAAGGGAGAGTACCCACGCCTGACGACCCAGCCCAAAGGCATCTCTAAAACTGCAGAACCGGCTGCTGGGAGCTGAGCCCAAGAAGACAGTAGCCAGGAGCTCCCTCCTTCTGCCCAGCAGCCCAGCGGGGTCAGTTGGTTCAGAAGGACTCCTGCCCTGGCACCCAGGAAACAGGCTACTGTGTGGAGTTAGAAGGTGCAGGGTGCCCTCTGCTGGGAGGTTTGAGCTATTTCTCTCCAGAGACTCCCAGGGTGAAGTGACCAGAGATGGAAGGGTGCAGTGGGAACGTATACTGAGGCCTGCTTCTCCTAACCCCTCGAAATGGGGGGAAATCAAGGCAGGCCAGGATGCTCTGTGTCTCTTCTGTCTTCTGATTCCAGGATGGGAACTATTTGACCACACAGAAATTACGCCAAGTCCCTTCCACCTTTTTGTTCTCATCATCGTGATCATCTTCGTCAGGTGACATGAAGTGGCTCATATTAGAGATAACAGGACTAAAAACATTGATGTTTGCTCTATGTACTCAAGAGGGGCTGGGCTCCGAGCACCCACAGATCCTGGTCTGGATTGCTCTGTGGTTTATAACACACAGAGGTCAGTGTGGGGTCAGCATCAGCAGTGATGGGAGTTAGACTTCAGTCTGGAGCCAGGGCCAGGGGTCAGCCTATGGCTGAGATCCAGGGTCATCCTTGCAGAGTAGGGGTCAGCCTGTGTCCAGGGTTGAGGCTCAGTAACCAGGGAAGCACCAGCTGGCAGGTCTGTCTCATTACAAGCAATGGCCACACGTCTGCCTATGGTGAAGGAGGCCTGTGTCTAGGAGACCTGGGCAGGAGAGAAGAGAGTAGAACTTTCCAGTTTCCTCCAGCTCCCCCAGGATGGCTGCTCCAGCTCGTCACCAGACTTAGGGACCGAGGGTCCAGGCATCAGTGCACCGTGCATCCGAGGCCAGCCCCCTGGGAATGATCCACAGAGGGCCCAACCCCTGGGCTCCACGTCAGGGCCCAGTGCCTCCTTCTCATGTCTACTGGCTTTGACACACGCTCTGGACCAGGAAATGTGGGCAGTACTGAGGGGACGGGGTCCATCTAGCATCATTTTGGGGGCGTTGAGACTCAGCCTGTGGAGAGGCACGGGAATTGGCCCCGTCATAGACCAGGGATATGAAAGCTGGGGTCTGAGGGTGGATTTCACAGATATGTGGGACTTTCTGTGATTGCATCGGATTCTTAAAGGGGCCATAATCCAAAAACATAGTTAAGAATCATCGCTTAGGCCCATCCTTAAAATCCACCCTCCCACAACCTGTGTTTGTTATAGCTTTCTTCAGATACCACTGACAGACTATACACTATATATTTATAGTACCCAATTTGATAAATTTCAACATGTGTTTATACTGTGACGTGGTCACCACAGTTAAGATAATGAACATATCCACAACCCTCAAAATAAATCTGCCTTCCATCACTATATATAAAATTAGAATTTTATATTAATGGAATGATACACTTTTGGGGGTCCAGTTTTTTCCATGCAACTTTCTTTATATTTATGCATACTATTGTGTATATCAATAGTTTATTACTTATTATTGCTGAGTAATATTCCATTGTGTGGCTTTACCACAGTTTGTATATCCACGCATCTGTTGATGGATGTTTGAGTTGTTTCCAGTTTCTGGCTATTACAAATGAAGTTGCTGTGAACATTTGTAGCTAAGTATTTGTGTAGACATATGCTCTCACTGGGCTTCCCTGGTGGCTCAGTGGTAAAGAATCTATCTGCCAATGCAGAAGACGTGGGTTTGAGCCCTGCGTCAGGAAGATCCTCCAGAGATGGAAATGGCAACCCACTCCAATATCCTTGCTTGGGAGAATCTCATGGACAGAGGAGCCTGGCAGGCTACAGTCCATAGGGTCGCAGAAGAGACACACTTGACTTAGCAACTAAACAACAACAACAACTCAGTTTTTTTTTTTTTTTTTAAGCTTTAGTGTCATTCTTTAAAAAAATATATTATTGATTTCTTTTTGGTTGCATGGGTCTTTGCTGCTGCTCAGGCTTTCTTTTGTGGGGAGCAGAGGCTACGTTCTGGTTGTGGTGTGAGCTTCTCATTGCAGTGGCTTCTCTTGTTTCAGAGCACAGGCTCAATAGTTGGGGCACAGGAGCTTTGTTCCCAGGCATGTGGAATCTTCCTGGACCAGGGATCGAACCCAAGTCCCCTGCATTGGCAGGTGGATTCTCAACCACTGGACCACCAGGGAAGTCCTAACTCACTCACTAATTCTAGGCTCTTCTTGTTGGTTCAATGGGGTTTTCTGTGTATAGGATTGAAGAAGGAATTCACAGGGCCTGGACTCCACCTTAGGCCTGTTCATGCTGATCATGCTCGGCCACCTTTCCAATGGACTCTGAACCCCGTGTTTAGTGCCTATGAAAACAACAACAGAAGGATAAGACCCCCTCCAGACAGAGGAGCCTTGAAGATCGTATCTAGGTTACTCCTCGCCTAAGAGAAAACATACACTAATCACCCCTTCCTCCAGACAGGCCATAAATTTTTCTGTATCTATCAGAGTGTAACCTCAGGTTTATTGATTACTGGCTAATTGTTTGACTGTTTGAGCACATGAGCACATAGCACGTGAGTGATGGGGTTATTGGGATTGTATTTTCCTTGGTTTATGTAAGTCTCAAGGAATTTGGAGTGGTGGGTCCAGACTCGTACACGTGGGGTATAAAAGACTTTCACAAATGCTGGTCGGGGTCCTTGGCTAGGAGGAGACTCTGCCTTGGGCCCACCGGTGTAATAAACTGCACTCCACTATCTGCATGGTCCTTCTGAGTGAGTTTGTTTCCCGGAATGCGTGGCTACAACAGGATCATGTTATTTGCAAATAAAGACAATTTTGCTTCTGCCTTTCCAATCTAGGTGTTGTTTGTTTTTCTTGCTTGATTGCACTGGCTTCAACACTAGTACCATGTTAAATAGGAATGGTTCGGGTGGGCTTCCTCGCCTTCCTTCCAATCATATATAGCAAGGAGGTATTCAGTCTTTCACTGAGTGAAAGCTTTTATTTGCCCTGGTAGGTTCTGGGCAACCTCAAAGGGGTGGCATTTTAGGACTGTTTGGAGGACCTTGGAATTAGCCTTGGGCAGTACGCTCTTCTTTTCCCCTTTATGGTTCAGACCTCATGGAGACTCCCAGTCCCTTGAGGGCGGAGATGTTATGTTTGATTCTGGTTCCTCATGCTATTCCTGACGTGGCTGGTAGGCTTGACAGATTCTTATCACCAACCAAGTCACTGAATCTTGCAGAAAGGGCCTATGTGACATGCCCTTCTTTGCTCTGTCCCCTTTGCTTTCCTCCTAACCCAAAGGCAGCCATCCTGCCTTCCTTCCCTTCTGTTCCCCTCCAGAAACCTGAATGGAAGGAGACATGAAAGCAAAGGGATCAGGTTTCCTGAGCATCAAGTTCCTTTCACGAAGAGTCCTCATTCAAAAATAAACCTGTGGGGAGGAGGGGCGGAGGGTGACTGAGACAGGAGGGAGCTGTTAGCATAGCTCTGCTTCCAGGCTGTATTTTTAGGGCTGGCATTTAGGCTTGGCCTGGGGACAAGAGGCTGGAAAATGCAAGGTATTTCCTCTTCCTGTCAGCTGAGACACTGTGTGTGAGTGTGTGCATGAGGCCCCTGCCACCTTCCCACTTAACACCTCCCTGAATGGCAAACAAGATGCACTTCCTCCACCGGCCTACTCTCTGCTCTGCTCTTGGCTCGGCTGATTACCAGTCCTTCAGTCCTGTCTCATCTTGGGACACTCTCGAGGTTCTTCCCCAGACCATAGCACAAACTGCTTCCTGCAGGGAGAGGAGCACCTTGTTGCCTTGGGGGTGGGCTCTGCACTCTCTAGCATCCTGCATGGGAGACTCAGTGGTGACATAACTGATTCACTTGTTCGATTATTTATTCACATGTTGCTAGCCGTGTGGCTTGTGTGAGTTACTTAACTGCTCCGAGCCTCAGTTTCCTCATGTGTAAAATGGGGATAATAACAGAACCTGCTTTATAAGAGTGTTGCAAGGATTCAGTGCATCAATATTGATAAAGTGCTTAAAGTGGTTCCTGGTAGGTAATGAGGGCTCTGTAAATGGTAGCTGTTACAATCTAAGTGCCTATTGCATTTCAGCCTCGAGCTTGGGCAGGGGCTGGGGTTGGGGCTGCAGTGCTGAACTAAACAGATATGGTCTCTGACCTTTATTTGCTTATTCAATTAGAGACTTGGTTGCTGCCTTTCAGAATTTTAAATTCTCAATCTCAGCTTTAGACCCGCGCCCTGCTTTCTCTCCGTGGAGGAAAAGGTCTCTTTTGCCCATCACAAGGTGATAAAATATATAATCAGAGAGGCGATGATATTGATGTCAATAGCACTTTGTGGAATTCTTAGTGATTTTGTCCCTTCTCTGCTTTGTAAAGTTATTTCACTTTTCACCATTTGCCTTATTTATGAATTGGAAGGGAGGACAGTTACTGTGGATGATCATCAGGTCTGTCCCAGCCCTTCTTTCCCATAAACAGAATCATCTCTTTATCTCTCCTTGCTGTTGGCGGCGATGGCCCTCCCTGGAGTTGTGCAGTGCACAGCCTGTTCAGCTGTATAACCTAGCCTGCTTATGAGCCACCGAAGCACCTAATGTCCCATCTCCTGAGTTTATGCAAAGCAGAAAAAATAAGTATAACATCAGTCAGCTCAAACAGGAATGAAAAAAAGCAAAATAATACTTATCTGATTCCTCCCCTCCTTCCCTCGCCCCTCCTCCCCCGTCCCCACCCCAACTTTGTCATTCCCTGAGCTTGGATGGTTATTCTACTGTTGGTTTCTTTTGCCCAAGACTTAATTCAGCAGAGGCTTGTTGACATTCCGTCTTCCATTTGCAAATATTTATTAAACACAATTGGCTAGGCACCATGGTACATGCTGAGATACAGTGAGGCCAAGGTCCTTGCTCTCATGGGGTGTGCATTAGAGTTCAAGGAGATAGATAAGAAACAGGCAGAGAGAGAGGCAGGACAGTGTCCAAGAGGGTTAGGTACAGTGTAGACAGTCACAGAGAGTCCTGGATGTGGGGAGGTGAGGGTTATGTACAGTGTAGACAATCACAGAGAGTCCTGGATGTGGGGAGGTGAGGGGGCCAGTAGACTGAGGGGAGGGAAGACATCTCTGGAGAGGTGACACCGGAGTTGAGTGACGTGGGCATCCTCACACTGGCCCGGCCAGGAAGGGCTGAGCCACCTTCTATGCTTGGCCTCCTTCCATCGCCCCCTGCTCTTTCCCTAGACCACCACTCTACTTCCCGCCTCCTGAGAAAAAAGTCTCCAGTGGCCTTTCATCTGAAGAACGGAGGTGGTGTTCAGTCGCTCTGTCATGTCCAGCTCTTTGTGACCCCATGGACTGCAGCACCCCAGGATCCTCTGTCCTTCACCATCTCCCAGAGCTGGCTCAGCTCATGTCCATCGAGTCGGTGATGACATCCAACCATCTCATCCTCTGCTGCCTCCTTCTCCTGCCTTCAATCTTTCCCAGCATCAGGATCTTTTCCAATGAGACAACTCTTCACATCAGGTGGCCAAAGTATTGGAGAACAGAGGTGGAGGCTCATAAATCTTCATTCAGACTGAAACAGACAGATCCAAACAGAGGAAGGAGTCCTTTAGGTCTCTGAGTGGATGTTTGGGGTGGGTCTCCCCTCTGAGCCAGCTGTTACATGGATATGCGAGGGTCACCTTGAAGGGAGTTGTGCATGCCTGCCAGGCTTACTCAAAGGTGGCCTAGGCTGGAATGATGGGAAACCCAGGGTCACTAGGTCAAGCTGGTAAAGAAGAATAGAATTTTCTCCACTCCCTATAAGAACAATGTGTAGAAGCGAGATAGTCTTGGGTTCCAAACCCCATGCCAGCCTCTTACTGGCTGGCTGAGCTGGGGAAGGTACTTGACCTCTCTGTGTCTTAGCTACCTTGCTTGTTATAAGGGGCAAGAGGTAACCGTATATACCCCCACGGGTGCTCTGAGGATCCAGTGAGTTTGTACACACAGCGCTTAGAGCAGCATTTGGAATGCATGAGCACGTGTGTTCAGCTTGATCTCATTTTTCAAGAGGATTATCTATCCACTGGCAAGTTTTCTTCTGTGTGTCAGAGACCTCTGTTCCAACTCTACAAATGCAGTCTTCGTTCTCTCGTAAGAGGCTTGCCCTGGAAGAGGAGAGTTGTACATGGATTAGGGGGAAATGTCTGAATGTGTCTTTTTAATATATGGAAGGAGAACCAGCACAGCACACATGGGACATATGCCCACATTTCCCGGGTTGTGTGCATCAAAGTTTTTAGCTTGAAGATGTGGGTATCTACATTTGCATCTCTAAAAGGAAGTTCTTTGTTGAGCTCTATAAAAGAAGGTTTTTATTCTTCTCTCCACCCCCTCATCCATCCATCTACCCATCCATCCATCCATCTATCCACCCATCCATCCATCCATCCATTCAACATTCTATAGCGCTTTATTTTTTTGCTAGGTGTTGTACTGGTTCTTGTTTATTTGTTTTGTTTCACCAAGGCAAACCTTAGTCCAGGTTGATGAGAAAACAGACCCTACAGCAAAGCTTGTGTGCTAATGCTTGATTGTGGGATACAATCCCAAGAAGCAAGAGTGAGGTGGGGTGGACGTAGGACAGTGAGGAAGAAAAGCAAAACCAAGGTGATCTGTTCCTGGGCCGGCCTCAGCTTCTCAGAAAACACAGCTGGTTGCTCAGTCATGAGGGTCGTCCCCAGAGAGGTCCTGCGGAAGCATGGTATTGGACAAGCTGCTGAGGGCGGAGAAAGAACAGGCGGCGTCTTTGCTGGCCCTTCCCCATCCACCAGGCAGCTGTCTGCTCTGTAGTTCTAGACTGTATTGCCTGGCCCCTCCTGGCAGCCACTGGGGAAGCTGGAGCTTGGCGGGTCCCGTGGAGTCTGACCCTGGGCACAGTGGGTGTCAGGGTTTCCATTTGTGGCTGTGATGCAAGCTGTTCACCCACCGTCACGCCCATGGGAGGCTGAGCTGATGGGAGCTAAGAAGGAAACAAACAGAGGAGCAGAGGCCAGGCACCACTGGGAAAGACCACTTTAGACAGGGGTCTGAGAACGCCTCTGGAGCAATAGTATTTGAGTTGAGGCCTGAAGGATTAGATGGAGCCCTAAGGAAAACCGGAGCAAGGGCACTCACAGAGGTGGAACTGGCCATGTAGAGGCCCATGGATGCTCGTGTGTTGAGGCCATGAGAGCAGGTGGGGCAGCCGGAGAGGGTACTGGGGGTGAGGCCGGAGACCCCGGGGGCCAGCCCCTGAAGAGCTTCCGGGTGGAATGTGGAGTTTGAATTTTATTCTGAGAGCCATTTGAGGGTTTGAGGCAAGAGTGACCTTAGGCAAAGTGCAGTTTTCAAAGTCAGGATGGTCGCCACGTGAACATAGTTGAGTGCCACCTTGGAAAGGTTATCGCAGTGTCCAGGCTGGGTTCTGCCACCAGCTGACTGTGTGGGACCCCAGGATCATCTCCCTGAGCCTCCTGCCTCCACGCAGGCAAGAGGTCCTGGGAGGCCTGGATGGAGGGGTGCAGGGGATAGGACCCCCCAATCTCAGGTGGGGAAAATGGCAGTGTTGGAAGCTTCTGTTCTGTGTCTGTGGAGAGGGAAGGAGGGACCGTGTTCAACAACAGCAAACCCCACTGGCCCTAAAATGCGGAGTGGTGAGGCTTTTCGCCTTTCTTTCTGTTGGTCTGTGGAGAGGGACCCAGGGCTCGCTTGGTGGTTTTGAGGCTCTGGCCAGGAGTCTGCCCTGGTGACATCCTCACCTGACTGCTGAAAGGAGCTCTGAGTTAATCACCTTTGAAACTGCGGAACAGTCTTCTTTTTTTAAATTTTTTTGTAGATTGTGGTAAAACAATCGACCACTGTAATGATTTTTAGGGGTATGACTCAGGGGCATTAATCACACTCACCACCACATTGTTTGGAAGCATCACCACCAACCATCTCCAGGAAACTTTTCCTTGGCCCAAACTGAAACCTTGTAATCGTTATTAAACAGCCACTCCTTCCCTCTTCCTTCAGCCGCCGGCAATCACCATTCTAGTTTCTATCTCCATGAATCCGACTAGTCCGGGTGCCTCCTAGAGGAAGTACTTATAAGCAGAATCGTATAGTATTTTTCCTTTCTGTGACTGGTGTATTTCACTTAGCATAACGTCCTCACGGCTCATCATGTTGTAGCCTGTGTCAGAATTTTATTTCTTTTTAAGGCTGAATAATATTCCCTGTGTGTGTGTATATCCCCCAATTCGTTTATCTGGCCATCCAACAACTTGGACACTTGGGTTCCCTTTGCCTTTTGGCCATTGTGATTAATGCTGCTATGAACATAGGTATAAAAATAGCTGAGTTCCTGCTTTCAGTTCTTTGGGTGTATACCCAGGAGTGGGATTGCTGGACCATACAGTAATTCTATTTTTAATTTTCTGAGGTACTACCACACATACTATTTTCCACAGCAGTTGTACCATGTTACGTTCTGCGGGCCTTTCTTTAGTAGGAGGTGGCGGTGGGAGTGTCAGAGGCCCTGCAGATTAAAGGCCTACCACGCGCTCCTGGTGTCCTCCCTTCCTCTCCACAGTGGCTTAGGGTTGTCACGATGGTCTGGCTTCCATCTGCCACACTGACTGTGAGGTAGGGTCACTATCCCTCTTTAACTGAAGAGGACGCCAAGCCTCTGATTCTATGGCAGACAGCTGCTGCTCTTGCCTGCCCAGCCTCCACTCACCTCCTTCCGGTTTTTCCATTAGGGAGTCACCCTTCCCCCAGTCTCGGTGCGTGCTGTTCAGTGGGAGCCAACTCTGACCCTTGGCTGCAGGGGTAAGTAAGGATTCTGCTTCCTCTGGACATGGTGATTAATTCAGCAGAAGTTTTATGACCCAGACCTGGCCAAACAAGAGCTGGTCGGCATCTTCCAGAAGTGTGCAAGAGTTTGGGGAAGTAGAGTTTGCTTTCAGCTGGGGTTAATAAAGAGACAGGATGGAGCCTCCAGCTTCTGGTGGCCATTTTCCCTACCTCTTGGGGTGATTGTAATGGAGCATGAAGTCAACACAGAAATGCAGAGCCAAGAGGTAGAAAGAGAGACTCAGGGAATGTTATTCAAGCACCCGGATCTAACTGTACCTGAAGCTCTTAAGTCTGCGCCTGGACTTTTCAATTACAGGAATCAAAAAATCTTCTTAGCTTAAGAAGTTGAGTCAATGTTCTCTCCTTTGCACCTGAAGGGAATCCCACTCAATTTAGAGGTTAAAAAACTTGCCCGACATCACTCAGCCAGGAAATGGTGATGCTGAAAACTCAAATCCTTAAGGGAGTTCCTGGCTTAGATCTGGATCCCAGCTCAGGATCAGGAGTAACCCTTGTCTGGCTCTCATTCAGAACTCGGAATCTGCTAGATGTCAGGACGCGGCATCCCGGGACAGGAGCTCCAATCTGGCCAAAGAATTGCAGGAACCAGCAGAGCCACGATGCACAGGCTTTGTGAGCTAAACCCATGTGGAGTTGGTAAATTACAGCCTGTGGACCAAATCCAGCCCAACCCCCGTCTTTGTAAGGCCCACAAGCTAAGAAGGCTTTTTACATTTTTAAATGGTTGGAAAAAATCAAAATCAGAATATTTTGTGATATGTGAAAATTGCATATGTTCAGATTTCTTTATCCATAAGTACTGTTTTATTGGCTCATAGTCACTCACTCACTGGTTATCTGTGGCTGCCTTACACTGCACTGCCAGACTTGAGTAGCTGTAACCAGACACCGTATAAAGTATTTACTGTTTAGCCCTTTACAGAAGAAGTCTGCTGACTGCGGCCATATCTCGAGCTTCCCTTCTTAGCTTTCCACACTCTATTTCCAAGCTAGTCTTCGTGTCCTTTTAAGCTTCCTCTCCCTCCATCTCTGCTCCTTAAAAGAGCAGGACCCTCATGAAATCAGTGAATGCCTGGAAAGCGCTTAGCACATGCCTGGCACTTGGTAATGGCTCAGGAATGAAAAAGCTGCCATCAAGGAACCTGATTAAGCAGTTGAGGACATGTGTGGTGGCTATGTGTCCCATATCCATTGCTTACTCCTTCAGTGGCTCCCAACAAGGTAAAAATAATAGTAGTATTTACCTCTTATGGTCCTTGTGACATCAACTCAGCCATTACATGTAGGGTTCTTGGAACGTAGGAAAGGCTCAGTGAGATCCTAACTGTTACTGTTCCTATTTACTTAATCTCTTTGGAGGTACCTGGAATCTGCCAACAACTAAACCTAGCCCCGGTCTGGCCCAGCATCCCATAGCAAGATCCCATAGCAACATCACCCACTGTGATGGGTGCAGAGACCTGCTGTCCTGACTCAGAGCTGTTATGTCATATCAAGCGGGGGCTCCATGTTACCCCTTAGGAAGCAGCAGGAAGCCTACCAGCCAGGGGCTAAGAGAGGGGTCTGAAAACAGGATATCCTGGGGTTGGCCCCTACCTGCAGAGGGGTGTGTGTGGTGTGTAGCTGGATGATACTTGACTCATTTATAGGAAAAGAAAGAGCAAATGGGTCCAGTGCAGGATGGAGATGAGGGCAAGGTAGAAACAGCCACCTGAATAGCGGAGAGGGTGTCCCCTGGTTCAGACTATAGTAAGTTGAATGAGAACGGGTAGAATTGAAGGGTCCATGGGACTTCTGCCCAGGCTTAAGGCCACTCGGACGTTCAAGAAGTCTTGTGGGAGGGGGTTATCTGTGGACCTGCTGCCTCTCCAAGTCTCTAGCTTTGTCAAGGCCTTGAGGCGGGGGGCGAGCTGAATATTCCTTGCCTGAACCAGCCCCAGCCCACTCGCAACCACTCACTGCAGTGCGTTCCAGGCCAGAGCCCAGCGCTGCAGCTCCCCATGGGGACAAGCATCCATTCTCTCACCCGGAGGGTAGGGCAGGGGCAAAGGGGCCTTCCTGGGCCATTTCGGGACCTGTCCCTCCCTAGTAACACAGATATGACAGAGAGCAGGGGACTATCCAAAAACTAGCCAAGTGGACACGCACACACATGAGACACACCCAGCACGCTGTTCTAGCGAGACACATCACACTCTGCACCCACACAGAGAAGCGCACAGCCCTTTCCCACCGCACACCGAGACCCACATACGTCCTCTCACACACACACACCGTGCTGGCATGGCCCGGCCTAACTATGAGCGCTACTCCCATGCTTGTTGGAGGCCAGGGCAGGCCGACATCAGCCTTCACGAGTGACCGAGAGAACCAGGTCCAGGGGACATCACATAGAGGCCACCAGAGGGCCCGCAGGTTCTTACACACCACGTGGGCCAGTGACTCCCACACTGGGGGCACACGCTAGGGGCCTTTGTTGACAGTTCTCGGGCCCCGATCCCATCTGAGAACTGGCAAACCAGAATCTCGCTGGTGAGTAGGGGCTGGTGACCAGGGTAAGAGGGCTGGGATCACACAGGCTTTCTCCAGGGCCAGACGGACTTAGTAACCTGCTCCAGCCCAGGCCCCTCACTGTTCAACACAGGAACCAAGGCTAAGAGAGGGAGACTGACGTGCCCCAGGTCACCCAGCAGTCTCATAGGAGAGCCAGGATGAGAACCCAGGTCTCCTCACTCCCAGTGCCCAGACTTCAGGTCTGTAGACCTTGTGCCCTTTCCTGCCCCCCACCAGCCCGAAGTGCCCCTCCTCTCCTGCCTCCCAGCAAGGGGCCATCTGGCTCTGACGCTGTGCAGGGGCAGGGGGCCCACAGCAGGCAGACTGTCCCCATCCCCCCTTCCCATGTGAGGGAGGCCTGGCTTAGGGCACGGAGGGCTGGGCTCCCTGCAGTCGCAGATGTTTGCCACTGCATGCTGAGCCCCGATCCTGCTCCTGGGGGAGGCCGGAAAGGCACATCCACATGCTGCCCAAACATCTGGACTTTGCAGAGGGAGCCAAAGCACACCATCCAGATGTTCTCAAAGCCCAGTGCTGGGCGTCAGCAGAAAGCAGACATCTGGTGGAGGTTGTGCTTATGTTGGAAGGGAGAGAGTGGGTGTTGTTCATAGATTCAAGGTAGTCTTTGAACAACGCTGGTCACGGGAGTGAGCCTGGGGTCTTCAGCCTCCCACCCCAGTGTGTGGAGTGGGCCAGACCTAGCCTCTTTGGGTAGGATTCAGATCCCAGGGACAGCAGCCAGGTGGGGTGAGCAATCATAAACTCACAATAATAGCTACCATTTGTGGAACACTCACTGTGTGCCAGGCACTGTTCTGCGCTTTACACGTACTATCTCATTTTACACTGGCAACAACCTCGTGGAGCAGGTACTATTACTGCTCCCATTCTCTAGGCCAGCAGTCCCCAGCCTTTTTGGCACCAGGGATCAGTTTTGTGGGAGACGATTTTTCCATGGAGCAGGGGAGGAGGATGGTTTGGGGATGATTCAAGGGTGTTACATTCACTGTGCACTTTATTTCTATTGCTACATCAGCTCCACCTCAGATCATCAGGCATTAGATCCCGGAGGTGGGAGACCCCTGCTCTAGGCAGCCTAGAGGCAGGGAGGTCATATCACTGGCCCAGAGGCAGTGCTGGGCTCACGTGGAAGCCGATGCAGGTCACCACTGACCCCCTATGCCATCTCATGTGCACCCCCATGGTTTCTAGGGGCCAGTCTCAGCACGCCCTTCCTTTCCCCAACACCATTTTCATATGAGGGATTTTTTCATGGAGGGGATGGGAGACTGGGAGGTGCCCCTTTTTCTCGTGGTTGAATCTTGGGGAGGGAGCCACGCCAGGCCTTCCTCCTAGGCTTGTGGGTGGCTGGTGGCGGTGGGTGCCAAGTGTCCCAGGGCTTCCAAGGAAAAGTGAGCTCCCTGGGGCCAAGGCCAGCTGTGGCCGGCAGGGCTATTTATTTTTCTGCCCCTAAGCCTTTAAGTCATCTGTTTACATAGGGAGGAAAGGAGCTGGGCTCCGTGTCCCTGCCCAGCACCCTCCCTTCCCCACAACCTGGGGAATGGCAGGCTGAGTGAAGGACCCCCAAGATCCCATGGAGGAAGCTCTGGAGCCAGAATCATAGGGCCGCTGGGGGACACTGCACTGAGGGCTCTGATGGGATCCTGACCAGCCCTGAGTCAAGGACTCCATGCTCCCTCCACCCTTCCTGTAGCCCCGGTGGAATCCTCAGGCTTATAGGCCCTAACAGGTTCTCAAGAGCAGCTGGATATCAGCCATTCACCCCTTAGTATAAATGGCTCCTTGTGGCACAAAATATTGTGTCCTTTCTCAAGGCAGCATCAGGGGAAGGGGTGACAGGCCAGGAATGGAGTTGGGGAGGCGTCCTGGGCTCTGTGGCCCTGGGAGAGGCAGGCCCTGCTTCTGGAGGCTGCTCTGGCTCTTTCCTCCCATGAACACGTCTCAAGATCTAGGACAGCACGCTCTGGGGCAGGGCATACACAAGGAGAAGGGGTTACTGATCTCAAGGAGCAGGGGAGCTGGGAGCATGAGGAGCAATCCGTGGATGTCCTCAGCAGCTGCTTTCCCCAGGTGTGGGAGGAAAGATGGGCAGCATCCCGGGGGGCCTTGCAGAGGAGGTCACACTTCAAGTGGCTCCAGAAACAAGAGTGGTTTCCCTAGCTGGAGAGCAGGAATTCCAGTGTGTGCAAGAGTCAGGTGCCCAAAACTCAGGGCCAATGCGAGAACAAGCACACAGAGCATTCAGGGCACTGACTGGGAGGGTGAAGCTGGAAAGGTTGGAGCTAGAGCAGGAGGGGCCTTGGGTGTCCCCTCAGAATCACAGGCAGTGGGGAGTCATTGAGAATTTGGAGCGAAGGAGTGACCACCTCACAGTGCTGACAGAGAGAGAAATCCAGAAGGGCGAGACAAGAGGTAGGAAGACCCTGTGTGGCCTGCGAGCAAGACAAGGTGGCCAGACAAGGGAGGGCAGAGGTGTGGGCAGGCAGATAGACTGGACAGACATGCACGGACCATATTTATCTCATTCCAGAGGAGCTTGGAGAAGGCAATGGCAACCCACTCCAGGACTCTTGCCTGGAAAATCCCATGGAAGGAGGAGCCTGGTAGGCTGCAGTCCATGGGGTCTCAAAGAGTCGAACACGACTGAGTGACTTTACTTTCCCTTCTCACTTTCCTGCATTGAAGACGGAAATGGCAACCCACTCCAGTGTTCTTGCCTGGAGAATCTCAGGGACGGGGGAGCCTGGTGGGCTACCGCCTATGGGGTCGCACAGA
This sequence comes from Ovis aries, assembly GCF_016772045.2. NCBI lineage: Eukaryota > Metazoa > Chordata > Mammalia > Artiodactyla > Bovidae > Ovis > Ovis aries. The sequence goes on from NC_056078.1 coordinate 25,235,778, forward strand.
GTCAGACACGACTGAAGCAACCTAGCAGCAGCAGCAGCAGAAGGAGCTTAGGAAGGGAATGTGGATAGAGCCAGGGAAAATAGAGATTCAGGGTCCTCCTTTCTCTGGATCCTGCAGAGGAGGGGGTCAGAGGACCTGGAGGGAAGATGTTGGCTTGGAGGAGCGAAAGGTCCCATTGGGTGGGCGAGCAGGACAGCCTCGTAGCCAAAGAAGGGGAGGTACTCAGGTTCAGCTCTGCGTGATGGGCTGGATTTACAAGTAGACATAGGGTGGGGAGGGCATTCCAGGGAGAAACTGGCTGAACAAAGGCGATGGGCACAGTGAGAGTCCACATCCTTATTTCTTCTCGAGCCCCTTCACCAGCATCATCTTGCAGCCTGAGGGTATTGATGACAGGATGCAAGCCAGGGCATCCGGCTGCTGTTTGACCCATGGCTCTCTTCTCCTGGCTCCCGGGACCCTCTCCCCAGTTCCTGCCCTTCTTGCTCTCCTTTGCTGCTCCCTCCCCATCTCTCCCATCTGATGTTGGCACCCAGGGCTCGTCCTGAGCCTGTCTGCCTGCTACACGCATCCATCAGGGACACCTGGGAGAAGAGGGTGGCATGTTGCAGACAGAGGGACAGCTCAGGCAGGCTCTGTGGTGGCGGAAGCTTGGCAGGTTGGAGGGACCAAGTGAAGATGGCGTAACTGGTGTATCGTGGGCAGGGCAGAGATCTCCAGGGCTCTGTGATGAATCAGTTCCAGAACACGGAGCCTCTCAGCCAGGGGAAGGTCGAGAAAAATTGGCTCTATTTCCAGAGAGAGAACAGAGGCATGAAAGGGCCTTGAGAGAAGGCAAACTCTACAGCTCTCCGAATTCTGTTTCTCCTTGTGCCTGGGGTTCCTTCTTCCTTGTGGATCCTGTTTCTTGGCAGAGGGGCTAGATGGCAGAAGCGGCTGAGGACCGGGAGGCTTGGTTCTGCCTACATTCTCCCACTAACCCTCCGTGGGACCCCTGCAGGCCCCACCCACCTCAGCTTCCTGTGGTTAAGAAGGTTCCAGGGTAGTCCGGAACCGAGTCAGGCCAGCAGTGAGCCCCTTCCCAGACAGGTCCACACCTATGCAGGCGCCAGCAATTTTCCTGCCTCTGGAGGGGTCTCCTGTGCGGCTGTCCACATGTCTGCCTTGGCCAAGGCTGCAGGCTTCACTCATCTACCCTGGCCTCCCCCGGCCAGGACGTGCAGGGCAACAAAGGGATGAAAGAGCTGGGACTAGCTCGACTTTGAGATTGCTCTTCTCTGCCTGGCTTGCTGGAAGCCTCCGTCCTTCTTTGGTACTCCTTGGCCTTCATTTGGGCTTCCCTGGTGGCTCAGATGGTAAAGCGTCTGCCTGCAATGCAGGAGACCTGGGTTCGATCCCTGGGTCGGGAAGATCCCCTGGAGAAGGAAATGGCAACCTACTCCAGTACTCTTGCCTGGAAAATTCCACGGACAGAGGAGCCTTGTAAACTACAGTCCCCGGGGTCGCAAAGAGTCGGGCACAACTGAGCGACGTCACTTCAATTTGGAGGAGTCAGCCAGCCTTGGCTGCTGCAGCCAAGGAAGATGGCAGATGGACATGCATGTCATCTCTCGGACTGACGTCCTGCACCCTAGAGTGACCCAGAACTGCAGGGTTCAGGCTCTGTCCTCCAAAGCATACTGGGCATTGGGGTCTCATCTGTCACAGAAAGAAAAGGACCAGATCCCCTGGGTGCTCAGGGGGCTGAGGCCATGCTTCCAGGGATACTAGCTGTCCCCTCCAGTGACTGGGTCACCATCAGACCCAAGCTGGGTGCTGAGGTAGAAAGAGCACTGGGGGCGGAGGGTGGGGGGTGGGTGGGGGGAAGCCTGGCTTTCCCATAACCCACTGGGTGATCTGGGGACAGCCTCCCTTACATCTCTGAGTCCCCTGTCCTCCTCTGAACGGTGAATGGTACAAGACAACCTCAAGGGGCTCCTTTGTTCTATAGCTTGTGAACGCATGACTGCAGGGTCTGGGCTGCCTGGGACACACCCCTGAGGCTTGGAGGAAGGTAGATGCTTCAGTTTTGGCCAATAGTGACCACAGGGGTCCACTGGCCCATGCTTTCCATCCATGGAGCACAGCCTGCCTGCTGCAGCCACAGTGTAGCCAGAACCAGCTGAGCCACTGCCTCCTGCGTCCCTCTTACTGCTAGGTACCCCTCTGGGGCTTGGGGCTATCCTGGCCCTCACCTTGTCCCTTCATTTGCGTTGCTCTGGAAAGTCAAGCAAGACTCCTTGAGAAACTGATCATAAGCTCTGTGAGGGCAGGGGTAGTATGGGTCTAGTTCATGGCTTTACTTCTGGTCTGCTCAGGAAGGGCAGGGCCCTGAGTGTTCCTGTTTTGGGAAGTCCCACAGGATGGGCCCAGTGAGCAGGACATGGAACCCACTGGCCAATGCCCCTCCTCTTGGGGGTCCCCAAGGAGCAGAGAGGAAGACACCCCCTGAGATGCCCCAGAAGCAGGAGCCACAAGGAGGTGGGCCAACAGCTGCCTTTGACGCCACCTCTTGTTGGGAACTGCCCAGCCAAAGGACTCAGACATTTGGCTTCCAGGTCTAGATTTAGTTTTGATTCACTGGGTGACCTTAGACAAGTTACTTAACCCCTCTGGGCCCAAGTTTCTTCTTGGGAAAATTACAAGTAAAATTCTCATTGTTGTTTTTTTCCCTCTTCGCTTTCCCACTTCTAAGGGAAGGAAAAATGATGGGAGATATAGTCAACTGTGTGATGCAGATATCAGGGGTTGCAGATGATATAGGACAGACAGACCAATCCAGAACCCTCTGATGTGGCTTTGAGATCCATCACACACCTTCAAAACACACACACACACACACACACACACCCTAGTTTGCACTCCTTTTAACTCCCCCAGTTTTGCCAATGCAGTTAGATTTTTCCATACCTGAGGCCCAAGAAGAGGCCCCAGGTTACCAGAGGAGATGGGCAGACCTGTGCTGAGGCAGTGGTGTGCTTGTGTTAGCCATGGAGAGGGCTAAGTGTGTGATAATAATGGAAGGAATAGAAGTTGTGGTTTTGTGGCTCCATAATAAGCTCATTTTCAAGTCTCGATTTCAGTGTTTTGAGACATTACTAGTATCTCCTCCTGGCCCACCTCCCAGTGAAAGAAGCCCATCCATAACTTTAGAGCTCAGGGCAAGACAGCCTGGAGAGGTAAACTCACTGGTGCAGGGTCCCACTTTGGTCGTGAGAAGTGGGCAGTGCTGCCCTCTGCCCCACCTCTACTCAGCCTCCCTTGCCCCCGCCACCCCCCCCCCCACACACACGCTCCTGTTCCCCAAGCCTTTGAGAAGTCTTGTGAGTCAGGTCATTAGGACCCAGGGTCTGCCCTGTGTCTGAGACTCAGCGAGGGACAGAGAGGGGCCAAGACCAGAAGCAGGAAGTGGCGGGACACAGAGTGTGACTCCTGACCGAGCAGCTGGCCCCTGGCTGGGGTGACCGCGCACTTGCCAGTTCCCAGGGTGGGGGGTGTTGAGCTGGTGGAGCGGCTGTGGCCTGAGAGCCGCCTTGGCCCCCGACCTGGACCTTGGGGAACCTGGCACCCTCTGGGCTTCCTCTGGGAGGCCAGCCCCTTCCACCAAAGCCACTCCTGGCAGGACAGCTGATGCCCAGGCATTGGAGGGTGAGAGGCCTCGCAGTGAGGCCCTCCACTGCCCTCTCTCTGCTCCCCATGGTCAATCCACAACAGCGCGATGTCTCCACACCTGTCTCCTGCCCTGCCGGGGGCGGGCGCCTGGCAGGAGCCTGCTGTCCTCCTTAGCCTCCCCTAACCTAGGAAAGGCCTCCTCCACTAAGCACCATTCATTCCCATTTGGTCCTCTCCCCCTGAACTCCTTGATTTGGGATAGATACTGGGAATGAGAGGCTTCCCTGGTGGCTCAGACGGTAAAGAATCTGCCCACAGTGCAGGACATCTGGGTTTGGTCCCTGGGTCAAGAAGACCCCATGAAGAAAGGAATGGCAACCCACTCCATTATTCTTGCCTGGAGAATTCCGTGGACAGAGGAGCCTGGTGGGCTAAAGCCCATGGGATCGCAAAGAGTAGGACACGACTGAGCGACTAACACACACGCTGGGAATGAAGGGGTCATTCCTAAGGCTGAGGAGGGCTCAATGAGAGATGCTCTACCTGAAATATCTGAATTAATAAATGCACTTTCATTGCCCTGCCAAGTTCTGCAGTGGCAGACTCAATACTGACAAAGCTGTCACGGCTGTCCCTGGGCCATGTCCCTTTAATGAAAGGATGAAAGACTCTGGAGGCAAGCCCAGGTAGCAGCTGGGTCATGAGCAGTGGTTGGCAAGTCTGTCTTCAGAATATTAACAATAAAACAACAACAATAATAGCTAATTCATATACCGCATACCGTTTGCCTGCCACTCTTTTTAGCACCTCTCACGTGCTAACTCATTTAATCTTCACAACCCTATGGGGAAGGTTTCATGGATGGGGAAAATGAGGGACAGAGAAGTTAAGTGCCTTGCCTGGGTCACACAGCCAGGAGATTGCTGAGGTGGGGTTTGGATATCTGCAGATAAGCTGCACAGCTCCTACACTTGAGCATTCATGCAGACCGCCTCTGGATCCTTTGGCCGTTCAGTGGTCTCTCTGCCATCCTGTTGGTCCTGATTGAGCTCCACATACTCTTTCTTCCTGGAAGATAGGAAAGCCCACACCGGCCTGATCGACATGTGCACTCCTTTGTAAAGGATGTACCCTAGTGGATCTTTTAGGCCCTTGTTGGTTTCCCCTGCAGCTGCCCCCTGCTCTTCACCCCTCCCTGGCATCCCCCAGGCCCCCAGTCCTGCCACCCCTTTGTGGGGACCATGGCCCCCAGGGCCAGCCTGGCTCTGCGGGACCAGTGATTACACCCTCCCTACGGAAAATCGCCCGCTGCGCCCTCCCCCTACCCTGTGTGCTCCCCAAACAGCTGAGCCCGTGCAATGTGAGAGGGGCGGCTCCTTGCCAGAGGTTTCCGGAAAGCATCCAGAGGTCACTGTGGGCTGGCTTAAGTAGGCTGGGCCCTGACCACTGCTCTGAATAGCCACTGTCCCGCCTGGGGCTGCTCCCTCAGCTCCAGAAGGGGCTAATTGGTGGGTGGGGAGCTGTGGAGGGCTGGATGCTAGTTTGCAGCTGAAGGAGGTGACAGGGGAGTCAGGCATTTGGTTCAGTAGCTGCCAAATAGCAAATGCCAAGAGAAGATGGAATGGAGCATATGAATCTTCAGGCTAAAACTGCCTTCCCAAGCCCCATCTTTGTCTTTAGACCCAACCTCCTCCCGACAGCTTGCCTACCCACCCACCCACCTAACAAGCCCACCCCTTACCTCTCAGACCACTACCGAGCCAGCCAGCTTGGACCCAGGCCACCTAACATTCGGAATGCACACTCCCCACCCCGACCTGGACCCACAGTGCTCATCCTTCTCACCTTAGCCAAGGATGCACGGCTCCCAGCGGGCCTGCACCAAGTCCGCACCCTACCTAGGTCATCTTGGGCCTGTATCCACTCACCTTCCACCAGATCTGTTGATTTCCGTCACCCAGCCTATGACCCCACTGCTGGGCAGGCCATTTCGTCACCACCCTCCTCCCCCAGACCACTCCATCTGCCCCCATGGCCCCTCGCTGCCCATCCACAACATCAACCAACCGCCTGCCTGCTTACCTAACGTGCAGCCTGCACTTCGTAAATCAGCCACTATTTCCAGACCCAACTCCCTCCAGGCTCTAATAAATGTGGTTCTCCAGCTCTTCTGGAACTGTCCAAGTATGAGAGGCCTCATCTTGGACAGAGAGAGATTTTCTACTCAGGTCTCAAAGGAGCAGGGCATGTAGGCTGGGGCTCTTGAAAAAACATTGTTTCTTCCTCCCTTACAATTCAAGTACTGCCCTGCTGGGAGAACATGAGATGGCTTTCCACACCCTCTGTTGCAAAAATCTCATTGGAAAGACAGAAAGTTTCAAAAACTAGGAGACAGCTAAAAGGGTCACCAGGAAATGAAATTCAGGAGGCCCCAGATGGATGGAAAGAACTCTTTAAAAAAAAGTTATTTATTTGCCTGTGCTGAGTCTTAGAAATGGCAACCCACTCCAGTATTCTTGCCTAGAGAATCCCAGGGATAGGGGAGCCCGGTGGGCAGCCGTCTATGGGGTCGCACAGAGTCGGACACGACAAGCGACTTAGCAGCAGCAGCAGCAGCAGCAGCAGCTGGGTCTTAGCTGCGGCAAGTGGGATCCCGCATCTTCACTGTGGTGTGCAGGGTCATTTAGTTGCAGCATTCAAACTCTTAGTTGCAGCACATGGGATCCAGTTCACCAACTAGGGATTGAATTTGGGTTCCCTGCATTGGGAGCACAGAGTCTTAGCCGCTGGACCACCAGGGAAGTTCCCAACAGAACTCTTTATCTAAGTTCCTCAGAAAGGAAAGCAGAGTGGAGTAGTGAAAGGGTCACAGGCGAGGATCAGGGGCCTGGGTTCTGCTCTTGCCCCTGCCCCCATGGGTGAGCTTGCACACTGGACCGTGGCAGTCCGGGGTTCTGGGTTTAGACCCAGCTCTGTCACTAACCATGTGGTCTTGGGCAAATCACCTGGCCTCTCTGGGCCTCTTCGGTAAGATGGCAGTGTAAGGAGATGACATCTGGCCTCCCCAGGCTCTGGCCCCACTGCTGTCCTTGGGCTGGTGGAGAGGCCCTGTCAGGAGCTTGGCCAGGCTTCTGGTGCCCTCTGTCCTTGGCACTCTGGTTCCAACAGCAGGAGCCCTGCTTCAACCAATGACCAAGCTCTGCCTGGTGCATGGTTCCTGTAGGATTCTCTGTGCTGAGCAGGGAAATAGTAGACAGGGAGGCTGCTCCAAGTACTTCCTGAGAGGAAGACATGTCAGCAACATCCCCACAGCCAGATTCTGTAGCCTGGGGAGAGTGGCTAGGCACCATTTCGCATGTCAGCACCCACTGACTGTTCATGGCTGCCTGGGGCACAGCTCAAGGAAGGAGCCTGTGCTCAACTAGTGATGTCTGCATAGGGGACAAGGAAAGGGGACATGAACGCCAGGGGCTAGGCCTCTGGGTTTGTTTCCCTATTGTTATCCTCAAACCTTTAGTAAAATCTCATTTAAAAGAGCATTCCCTCACTGTGACAGGAAATGAAAGGAGAATACTGAGTCTGCCCCCCGGGATCAGAAGCCAAATGGGAGCTACCTCCCATCCCCCCACTTCAAGTCAGCATAATGGTGGAAGGGGAGATTACCTGGAGATCTTCCCTAAAGGGTGACTCTCATGGTGCTGTGAAGTGTGGCCTTTGGGGCCCACGAAAGGTCACACTTCACAGAACCTAAGGGTTTCCCTGGTAGCTCAGTTGGTAAAGAATCTGCGTGCAAGGCAGGGACCCGGCTTCGATCCCTGGAACCGGGAACATCCCCTGGAGAAGGAAATGGCAACCCACTCCAGTAGGTTTCTTGCCTGTGAAATCCCATGGACAGAGGAGCCTGGTGAACTACAGTCCATGGGGTCGCAAAGAGTTGGACACAACTGAGGGACTAACACTTACCTTATGTACATTTACCAAAAAACTTTCAGATTTCCCCATGAAAATGCAGACTCTAGGAGGATAAAGTATAGTCTAGTGTCTGCTATTTCCAGTTGGATGAATTGTTAGCCCTGGATGACCTGGCTGTGTTACTTATCCACTCTTCTCCTTCTTCCTTGCTTTATTCATTCACTCCATCTTCCTTGCTTTATTCATTCACTCCATTTGTTCACCAGTCCATCAATCCATTCATTCGTTCACCCATCCCTTTATCCTTTCATTTATCCATCCGCCCATCCATTCATTTCTTTCTTCCTTTCCTCCATATTCACTCACTTTGTCCAGTTATCCATCCACTTATCCATCCATTCATTCAGGTATCCATTCATCTATTTTTTCATTCATTCATCCACTCATTTACTCACTCCTTCAGCAAACATTCAGGGGCCCCGCCTCACCCCTACTGCCAGGAAATCTCTTCATCCTTGTCAACTAGGCCAAGGAGGACTCCCAAGCTAGAAAGTTTTGAAAAATGACTGCAGAAAGCATTCGAGTGGGCAGGGGCCTACCGCAGACCCAGGTAAGTCGCTTTCCCGATTTGGCCTCTGTTCTCTGACTTGCAAATGGTCAGAGGGCAGTGGCACGAGAAGGAGAAGAGAGGAACTGCCAGAGTGAAGGGCAAGCGAGCAGCTTCCTGGCCTCTATGTGCTGCCTGTGGGAGAGCGGGTCCCCGGGTCTATATTCTTGAGGTCTGGGGGAGAAGAACGTGTCCTAGGAGCTGGTCTGGTCCAGCAGCCCCTGCACTGCTGCAGTGGGGCTGATTTTTGTGTGAGTGGGCACGTGTGGGTGCTTCTGGAGGGGGGTGTGTGTGCTCACGTGCATGCGTGTGAGTTTGCAGGAATGTGTATACACACTGCATGGTATTTCCAGAATGTGAATGGGGGTGGGTTTCCACCCTGGAGGCCCTTCTTTAGAAGGAAATCACAGCCCTGCTGTCCCCACTGGTCTCTCCATATCCCCCACCACCTCTCTCTCGCTGCAGCCCATCTTCATTTTAGGAGGTCCCCTTAGCATAGTGGCAAAGATTTAAACTCTATACAGCGTAGATCTCAATCTCAGATCTGCCAACTACTGGCCAGTCATGTGGTCTTGGGCAAGTGACTTTCCCAGTGGCAAAATGGGTGTCGGGTGCTTCTGGGGACACAGGGGCACAGTGAGTAAACAGGGAACAGCCCTGCATGCGTGCCCCCTGAGTTACACTAAACAGTGGGGCCTCTACTCTGAGTGGAGGCGGGAGTAGAGGAAAGACCCATTTCCCAAAAATAATGACTTTGACCCTGAACCCAAGCAGCTGGTTGGAGCTGGTGGCCTCTTTCTGGGATTGTTTATGTAGCTTTTCTTATAAACACAAAGGATGGAAAACAAAACAAAAAAATGTTTAAAAATAAATGAATGAATGAGAAACTGTTTGTGGGTGGCATGGACAGGGCCTGGGGCTGCCACCATCCTTTACCCTGAGGATTAAATGCTTGCATCAGCTTGGGGCCTGACCCCAAGGCTCTCTCCAGCCACCCTCTTTCTAGTCACACCTACCAGTCCTTGCCACCTTCCCAGAGAGGTCTGACTCCTCAGCACTGTCACCTGGTCACAATCATGAAGAATTCCTGGAAGCCCCTGCCAGGAATTGGCCCTGCTCTACCCACATCTGTGTGACCTTGGGCAAGTCACTTTCCCGTCTCAGCTTCTGAGGATCCCTAAGTATCCTTTCAGCATTAACGTCCTGTGATTCCCTTCTATCTAAGAGAGTGGTTATGAAGGCACTTTGAGAAGAATAAAGAGCCCCATCAAGAGATGCACACTGCACATTGTTGGAGGATAGGGGGCCACCCCTTAAAGGATTCTTTAAAAAATTCCCAAACTTTCCGTTTAGGGTTATTTTGGCCAGACTATGCCAAAGCCTTTGACTGTGTGGATCACAATAAACTGTGGAATATTCTGAAAGAGATTGGAATACCAGACCACCTCACCTGCCTCTTGAGAAACCTATATGCAGGTCAGGAAGCAACAGTTAGAACCGGACATGGAACAACAGACTGGTTCCAAATAGGAAAAGGAGTACGTCAAGGCTGTATATTGTCACCCTGCTTATTTAACTTCTATGCAGAGTACATCATGAGAAACGCTGGACTGGAAGAAACACAAGCTGGAATCAAGATTTCCAGGAGAAATATCAATCACCTCAGATATGCAGATGACACCACCCTTATGGCAGAAAGTGAAGAGGAACTCAAAAGCCTCTTGATGAAAGTGAAAGTGGAGAGTGAAAAAGTTGGCTTAAAGCTCAGCATTCAGAAAACGAAGATCATGGTGTCCGGTCCCATCACTTCATGGGAAATAGATGGGGAAACAGTGGAAACAGTGTCAGACTTCATTTTTTGGGCTCCAAAATCACTGCAGATGGTGATTACAGTCATGAAATTAAAAGACACTTACTCCTTGGAAGAAAAGTTATGACCGAACTAGACAGTATATTCAAAAGCAGAGACATTACTTTGCCAACTAAGGTCTGTCTAGTCAAGGCTATGGTTTTTCCTGTGGTCATGTATGGATGTGAGAGTTGGACTGTGAAGAAGGCTGAGCGCTGAAGAATTGATGCTTTTGAACTGTGGTGTTGGAGAAGACTCTTGAGAGTCCCTTGGACTGCAAGGAGATCCAACCAGTCCATTCTGAAGGAGATCAACCCTGGGATTTCCTTGGAAGAAATGATGCTAAAGCTGAAGCTCCAGTACTTTGGCCACCTCATGTGAAGTGTTGACTCATTGGAAAAGACTCTGATGCTGGGAGGGATTGGGGGCAGGAGGAGAAGGGGACAACAGAGGATGAGATGGCTGGATGGCATCTCTAACTCAATGGACGTGAGTCTGAGTGAACTCCAGGAGTTGGTGATGGACAGGGAGGCCTGGCGTGCTGCGATTCATGGGGTTGCAGAGTCGGACACGACTGAGTGACTGAACTGAACTGAATTGAACTGGCCAGATCTGGGCCTAGATGCCCCCTGAAATATTAGTTGATGATCTGTGCAATGAGAAGACCTTCCCCCTTCCTGCTCAGGGGCCAGTGCTGTCCTGGGACAGATTTGCCCAGCACACATCCTGGAGGATGGCTGACCCTTTCTGCAGGCATCCCAGATGCAGAGCCCAATGGCAGCAGTGACCGTGCTATGGTTTCTGGTCTCTTTCTTGCTCAGAGCAGACCCAGTGTGGGATCCTGGTACCCTATCCTAAAAGCAGAGGGCATAGTGACCCTGTCTTCCAGCCAGGTTCTCCTCCAGCTGAGGCTATCTGCACCTTTGGAGGTTTTGAATCCTCACCCTTAGATGGAAATACAGATACACAGCTTGGGGATGAAGAGAGTGTGAGGTTTGACAAGATCACGTACGTGAGTGCAAAGTCACTTCAGTTGTGTCCAACTCTTTGCGACGTTGTGGACCATAGCCCATGAGGCCTCTCTGTCCATGGGATTCTCCAGGCAAAAATACTGGGGTGGGTTGCTGTGCCCTCCTCCAGGGGATATTCCCCACCCAGGGATTGAGTCTGGGTCTCTTATGTCTCCTGCATTGGTAGGTGTGTTCGTCACCACTCGTGGCACCTGGGAAGCAAGATAGCAGAGGATAGCTAATCAGGAGACCCAGACTCACCTTGGGTCTTTGGACAAGTCCCACCTCTCACTCAGCATTTTTACTGTTCTAGGTTCTTTTACTATAACGCCTAGTTATTGATCATCAGCCGTGTGGTAGGCACCATGCTGGGAACATTAGTGAACAAGACTTGACCCCATGCCCTTGAGGAGGGTACACTTTGGTACAGAAATGACCACTCTCCTTTGCATCAGCACTATTCCTCTCCTTTCTGGCACTCACTGCAGGCATTACTAATCAATCACAGCACTCTATAACACTGAGCCCTGGTGTAACCGCAGGATCTCTTGGAACCCAGCACTCCAGGTTCCAGTCAGCTGGTACCAGGTGGGGATTATCCCCTGCCCAGCCTTTCTCACAGGGTCATTCAGGGAATAAAGCAAGATGGTAGACGGGTGAAGGGAATGTGCTCTCAAAGCAAATCCAAGTGCAGAGTCTGCTTCTAAACTGTGCAAGCATGCAGAACCACTGACAGGGTAGGAGGGGGCTCCTTTCCTAAATATTCTTGACAGTGAAACCAAGGAGGCAAAGCAGTTTGTGTGCAGAGACCAGGCCTGTACCCCCAGCACTCCATGGCCTAGCACACACGGCCTGTTCCATAAATGCCCATTGCATAAGTGAATGCATCCGCCTGTCTTTGCCCAGCCCCCTTCGCCTACCTGGGAAGGGAGCCTTGTTCCTTTATGGAATAAGTTAGCCCAGAACTGAGGGCTCCAGGGAGGCTGAACTCAGGACAGACAGCTCTTCAGAAGGCAGACCTAAGGCCCCTGATGCAGAGAACTGCAGTCAAACGCCCCTCCCAGTGTCCAAGTGGCTTCCTTTTTTGGCCAGAGCCTCCTGGGTCAGGTTGTCCTCAGTGAGGCGGGGCGCGTCTATTTGGCACTGTCTCCCTTCCCACTCAGCAGCTAGCTAACCCAGTGTTCAGGCTGATTGTGGAAACCTCTGGGGTGTCTGGGGCCTGAGGCTGCTCCCAGAATGTGACAACACTTGTGCATTAACGAGAAGGAGAGGAGGCTGGGGAGGGAGGCTCCTGGCCAGGGCCCTGCCAGCTGGGCTTCACCACCTACTTGTTTCCAAAGCAGGCAGGTGAGGAGTGGGGAGGTGGACTCCCCCGGGGGGAAATGGAGTTTGGGCTTGGCGGGCTCCACTCTGTGTGTTTATGAACAGGAGTCTGGCCCTGCAGACCCTTTAAGGCCCCTCTCTCATCCAGCATCTGATACAAACCCAATAAGGCTCTGGGAAAATGGTGCGGCAGGATTGTTACTGCTGCTCTCCCTGTGGGGAGCTGGACCAGAGAGTTTCAGTGGGTCACTCCAGGACACACAGCCTCATAAGACATCATTTTTGCCACCTTTAGAGAAACCTAGAGATGCTGGGGCTCCAGCGTCCACAAAAGTGTGCCCATAGGAGCAATAGAACACACATGCCAAGCACCTAGGCCCTGGAGTTAAGCAGTCTAGAGCCAAACCTTGCTCCCCCGACCCTCAAGCTAGGGGACCCTGGGCAAATGACTTAACCTTCCTAAGACTCACTTCCTCATTTGAAAACTGGGGGAAATTTTATCCATCTCATGAGAGTTTTAAAGAATTGTCTTTCTCTCTCTCTCTCCAAACATGAATTGAGATTTATTTTATGCCATACTCTCGAATGCACTGAGGTACAAAGATGGAAAAGTTGCCGGCTATGCCCTTCAGTTTAACCTAGGCAAAGAGGTCAACAAATAATAAGATACAGTGTGGTTAGGGCCAAGATTCTACACACTGGTCTGGAGATGCTGAGGAAAGGAGTATTAATCGTTGGGATGGGGAAGATCGGGAATCAGGGTATTGAAGGATGAGTAGGAGTTTGCCAGGTAGACACAATGAGTTGGAAGGGTATTTAGGGAAGAGGGGACAGTCTTGGAAAGACTTGGGGGTTTGAAAGAATACCACAGGTCTGGACAACAGGATCGCTGGTATGACTGACGCATGTGGTTCACTGCAAAGGTAACCTGGAAAGGTTGTTAGGACAGAGTGTTTATTTTGAAGCCAGGTAGACTGCACAACAGATGGGGAACGATGGGAGGATTTTCTGCAGGGCAGAGGTATAAGGCCTCTGACCTGGGCTGCTACTTCTGGAACTGAGGTCCAGGCTAGAAGCTGCAGCAGACACCTACATCCTTGGGACAGGAATGGGCGAGGGGAGCAAGAAAGAACAAAGAGCTAGGACCTGATCCAGAAGCCAAACCAGGAGGAGGTACCCCAGGGCACTGATGCCCCCAAGCCTCATGCTGACCTAGAAAACTTATACTCCACAGGAAAAGCTTGATGAAAGCAGGAAAACAGTCTACCAGGGGTGCTCTTGTTCCTTGGTTTCCATCCCCAGGCACTTGGCCACCCCAGGGAAGGAGGTAGGTTCTTGGGCAGTGAGGAACTTCACTTTCCAGAGCAAAAACCTAGAAACTCAGAGAAATTGACCAGGTCCCCCAGGGGCACACAGCAGATCTAGGGCCAAGGAGAAACTGAAGGGAGGGTTTCCAGAACTGGAAATGCGGGGGCCTTATTTGCCTCTAATTGTGTGGGGGAAGACTGAGAGCAGAGCAGAGGAGGAAAAGCCATTTAGGGGACTTCGTGGGCAACACTGGCTGGAAGCCCACTTGGAATCTTTCATTTGCAAAACCCAGGCTCTTATAGTGTCCTTGTGCCCTGTGTAGGTGTGACAAGGGGGGAAAACAGAGGATAACTCAGGGACAGGTGGGAGTGCTTGCTGAAACAGAGGTTTAGAGCGACGTGCCCCCCTCCCTGTGCCCCCACCCCAGACTGGGAAGAGAAGAAAGTCTGTGAGGCTATGGAGACCAGGGCCCACTCCAATGCAGGCCCCTGAGAGACCCTTAAGAATCGCTGATGGGAGACCCTGGGAGGCAGGGGGAGTGAACGTTAGGGACTTGGATCCCGGGTGCTAAGTTGTTTCAGTCATGTCTGGCTCTTTGCGACCCTATGGATGGTAGCCCGCCAGGCTCCCCTGTCCGTGGGATTTCCCAGGCAAGAATACTTGGAGTATGTTGTGGTCCTGAGAGCTGCAGCCAAAGACCCCAGGAACAAACGAGGCAGCCAACTTCACCACACCATGGGACGTGAATGATGAAGCTACCCCCTAAATCCTTGCGACTGTGGAGAGAAATGAGCTCCCCTTACCCCCAAAATGAGGCTTTCACAGGCTGTTTCCTCCTCTCCTGGGAAACTCAAGGTCATCTCTGGAAATGACGCCTCTCCTTTGATGCCTAAGCCAAAGCAATGACCCAAATGGTGGAATCTTTAGACAAAGGAGGGTGGGGGGAGCACCCAGGGAGGTCGGGGGGCAGAAGCAGTTCCTTATTACTGAGCACTGGCAGCAGAGGCAGCAGGAGTATGACAAGAAGGCTCCTCATGTTAGGTAACCTGGCTTCAAGTCCTTGCGCTACCACCGTGCACTCTGTGCCCCTGGTTGGGCTGCAGGAATGCTGCTCCAGGGCTGGCACTGAGACAGGGAACTCACTGGGAGAATACTTGAAACAGACACAACCCAGAAGGAATCCGCATCCATAACATATCAGGAATGGTTACAAATCAGTAATGTTTTGTTTATACACAAATGTTTGTTACAATATGTTACAAACAGACTGCTTACAAATGACACAATGGAAAAGTGAGCTATTTTGAACAGACAGTTCACAAAAGGAACACAAATGACCGATAAACTCAAGCATGCTCACCCTCCTTGGTAATCAGGGAATTTAACACACAATAATGATTTTATCATCATATGGGTAAAACTACAGCCTTATTATAGTGAAAGAAAGGTAGACAAGAATGTGAGACAAGGTCTCATCCCCACCAGGACAGAAGTGTAAATTGGTACAACCACTGTCCACAGCAATTTATCTGTAGTAAAATATTAAATCTGAAAATGTGCACAGCAATTTTGCTTCTAGGAACCTATTGAAGAAACATTAGCTCATGTATAGGATGTTCATTTCAGTATTAATGGTGAAATTAAACTGTGAAGCCAACTAAATATTTCCAATCAGTAAGATATCACTGAAGTATAGTTTATTTCACACCAGAACACAATTTTTTACTTAAAAGATGATCCCTATATATTTATGTGGCTAAATCTCAGAATCATTGTTGAAAGGGGAAAAAAAACCAAGTCATAGATTGACATATGCAGGTAATCCTGAGTCAAGGTTCCTTTTTGCTCTGAACAACCAAGTACCCAACCTACTCTAGTTTAAAGGAAAAGGAGTTTATTTATTTTTTATTTTTTTTCAAATAGCAAATAGTCTAGAAGAAGTAATTGTGAGAGCTGGGTCAGCTGCTCAATAATGCATTCTCAGGAATCTCCTTGGCCTTTCTTTTCTGCTCATTGCCTCATGGTTATAAAATGGCTACTGTAGTTCCAGACATCACATTTGTATTCAAGGCATGAAGAAAGGAAAAGAAAAAGGGTTTTCTCTTTGCAAAACCTTGGCTTTTTCTTTGGTAGAGGAAGCCCTCCTTGGTAGCCTTCCCCTAATATCTCATTGTGTAGAACTGGATCATCCACCAATCTTTAGACCTTTATGTTTAAAAGGGTGAGGTTATCAGAAATCATTTAGAGTACATTTTTTGATTATGTCTATTCCGACTGGTGTGAGGTGATACCTCATTATAGTTTTGATTTGCTTTTCTCTAATAATTAGCAATATTGAGCATTTTTTCATGTGTATCTTGGCCATCTGTATGTCCTCTTTGGAGGAACATCTATTTAGGTCTTCTGCCCATTTTTTTTTTATTGTGTTGCTTGTATTTTTGATATTGAGCCACATGAGCTGTTTGTAAATTTTGCAGACTAATCCCCAGTCAGTCGGGCCACATTGTTTGCAAATATTTTCTCCCCTTCTTTGGATTATCGTTTTGTTTTGTCTACGGCTTTCTTTGCTGTCAAAAGATTTTGAGTCTAATTAGATCATCCCCCCCCTTTTTTTTTTCTAATTTCTATTACTCTAGAAAAAGATATTGCTGAAATTTATGTCAGGGTGTTCTGCTTATGTTTTCCTCGAAGAGTTTTATTGTATGTGGTCTTACATTTAGGTCTTCAATCCATGTTGAGTTTATTTTTGTGTATGGTGTTAAAGAATGTTCCAATTTCTTTTCTTTTCTTTTTTTTTTTTTTTACATGTAGCTGTCCAGTTTTCCCAGCACCATCTAAGGAAGAGACTATCTTTCCTCCATTGTATAGTCTTGCCTCCTTTGTCATGGATTAATTGACCATGTGTGCGTGGGTTTATTTCTGAACTTTCTGTCCTGTTCTATTGATCTGTAGTTCTGTTTTTGTGCCATTACCATACTGTTTTGATGATTGTAGCTTTGTAGTATAGTCTGAAGTTAGGGAGCCTATCATGATTCATTCTCACCCGTTCTCCCTCATTTCAGCAGGTTTTTGCACATCCCTTGACTACATCAGATTCCATTAGCAGGGAAGAAAGGGGTGCCTGCTGGGTGGATGGTGGACAGTGTTGGCTACAGTTAAAATTTATATGGAAAATAAAACACACTCATGTTTCTATTTTTGTACCAAACACAAGGGTTATGGGGGTGGGGTGGGATAAGAAATGGATTTGGGTGTGGCACTCAAAGGGGCCTTGGGTTTCATCTGCAGTTTTTAAAAGGAAGGCTGAAAAAAAGAAGGCTGTGTTCATGTATCACTTAAGTAATTAAAAGTTAGTTTTAAAAAATACCATCAGTGTTCAGCTTTGGCACCCCTAAATCTGGCCCAATCCCAACCCAATCCAACACTGCAGAAACAAAAGCAGTCACCTGGCCAGTTACTCCAAAAAGTTCAACACGGGGTCCCCTGGGAGAAGAGGGAGGAAATTGCCTGAGTGACTCTTGGCTCCAGGAAAAAAGTTGGGAGCTGATCACTTACGGCTTTGCAGCCCTTTCAGCAGGGCTGTCTTTGACAGACAGAAAGACAAGCCCTCGGTATTTCCTTGCAAATTCATGGGGCCTCCCTCTGGAGTCCTTCCTCCTTCTTCAAACAGAAACTGCAGTCTGATTAAACCGCCTGTCAAGTAGCGGCAGGGCAGCTGCTGTCCTTAAAACCGCTTATGCGAGGCTCAGGGGCACAGGAGGCAGGACGGATGGGAGTGCTGGCTGGGCCCGCTCAGCGGGGAGGGCTGGGAGGGGCAGAGGAGAAGACTCCCTGTGTCCACCACTGGGGTGCCGCAGATCTGTTTCGCCAGAGTGCAGAGCCGTCAGTACGTTCTACTAGCACATTTTACCGATGTCTCAGCAAGTAAACAATCTGCCTGCAATGCAGGAGTCGTGGGTTCAATCCCTGAGTCAGGAAGTTCTCCTGGAGGAGGGCACGGCAACCCACTCCACTATTCCTGCCTGGAGAATTCCATGGACAGAGGAGCCTGGCGGGCTACAGTCCATAGGGTTGCAAAGAGCTGGACTTGACTGAGCAACTAAGCACCACCAGCACATTTTACTGGTCCAGAAACGGAGTTCCAGGGAAAGGAACTACTGGAGTCCACGTGGTACAGAGGCTCTCAGCCTCGCCTCTGACCCGCAACTTCCCCGGAAAGCTGGAAGAGCAAAGGAGAGAACTGGGATAGGTCTGGGGGGCGACGATGGAAGGGTGTGCTTCTTAAGCACCGGCTCCTCCAATGTCCACCTTCGTTTCCTCCCTTGCCCTGCAGTGCCCAAACGACATTACAGCGCCAGAAACCCTGCTGAAAAGACTTGGTCTCTAAGAAGGTCCTTGGAGATCACCTAGTCCAGTGTGGTGTTCTAAGAGTGAGCATATAAAAATCAAACTTAAAAAAAAATGAAGTACATTAACTAGAAAAGATCAGTGTATTGCTTGAGGTAAGGGTCAATATTGTTTTGGGGAATTTGTCTGTGAGTGTTTTCGAGTCGGTGGCAATGGT
Organism: Ovis aries; assembly: GCF_016772045.2. Taxonomy (NCBI): domain Eukaryota; kingdom Metazoa; phylum Chordata; class Mammalia; order Artiodactyla; family Bovidae; genus Ovis; species Ovis aries. Next base: position 25,254,002 of record NC_056078.1, read on the forward strand.
GTTTCTTCCTTCGGATCCCAGATAGAAAGAAAGGAACAAAGAAAGAAAGAAAAAGAGCAAAAAAAAAACCCCACTGATTTGGTCTGTATGCATCATTTTACAAACAAGAAGACTGAGGTCAGAGTCGTACAGTGGGCAGGGATGGGACAGAGCCTCAGGGCTCCATGGCAAGCCGCGGCTCAAGCCGCTTCCCTGGTGATGGGGCTCCAGATCTTGTGGGTCCTCCCAGGGCTGCAAACATTACAGGAAGCTCTTCCTGGCTGCTCCTACATTTGGGCTGCTTGTTTACCCAGCCCTGCTCCACAGGTCCCCAGCTAGAGGGACCCGTTCCTTTGCTATTCCTGCTATTGTAAATATCCAGATGTAATCACCTTGTTTCTCTCTGAGGCCTCCAGCTTGAAGAAGTTCTTGTTCCTTTCTGTGGAATCTGGAAGCCATCATCTCATAGTGGCTGTTTGTGGTCTGGGGTACTGGTGGATGAGGCCCTTAAAGGGTATGAAGGACCAGGCCCCATGTTTCCACTGGGAGGGCATCTAGCTGGGTTGGCTCACTTGGTGTGGCCACGTCAGGACCAAGAAACCTGAGTTCCAATCCTATTGTGCCTCCACCTTGCTGCACAGTATTGCACAAGTCACAAGGTCTCTGAGCCTCAGTTTGCTTCTCTGTAAAATAAGCTAATAATCCCTACCCTCACAGCAATGATCAGATTAAATCAGCATTGATAGATAAGCTCACTGGCTTGGACATGGGTGATTTTTACCTGACTAGCATCTGAAATGGCACCCCACTCCAGTACTCTTGCCTGGAAAATTCCGTGGATGGAGGAGCCTGGTAGGCTGCAGTCCATGGGGTCACCAAGAGTTGGACACGACTGAGCGACTTCACTTTCACTTTTCACTTTCATGCGTTGGAGAAGGAAATGGCAACCCACTCCAGTGTTCTTGCCTGGAGAATCCCAGGGATGGGGGAGCCTGGTGGGCTGCCGTCTATGGGGTCACACAGAGTCAGACACGACTAAAGCGACTTAGTAGCAGCAGTAGCAGCATCTGTTCCTTACCCCTCACTCTTTCTGCTAAGTGTATCCAATTTTCTTTTGAGGGACCACACCTCTCACAGTTGGCCCCAGAGATGGGTGTGGCTGACCCCCAGTTTGCCCCTGTACTCTCACCCTTGACCCACACCTGGCAAGTCAGTGTGTTCTCTCTTCCTGGCTTAGTGATGGTTCAGGCATAAATGCATGAAAACGTGAAGCAAGCCAGACCAAGGGATGGAGAAAGGGGGCTGTTGTCTGCACCACTGCTAGGGCTTCTGAGCTGATAGAAGAGCCCAGAGCTGCAAGGAGTCAGTATCTGATGAGCCAACACGCTGAAAAAGAGATCTGGGAGACGGGGGAGTAAGAGACAGCTTGCTGACACTGCTTGGGTTTCTCAGTCCAGATAGACATAAGGCAAACTCTGCTTCCATCCTCTCAAGCCAATGAATTCTCTTTGTGGTATAAACCAGCTTGACTCGAGTTTCTTTCACTGGCAGTTGAGAATGCTGACTAATTCAGTAGCCAAAACATATAAAGTGTCAAAAAAGAAAAAAAAGCACCTTTTCTCTCTCTGGGACCTCCGAGGGCCCCTCCTCTTTTTGCCTTTCCTGCTCCCACCGGCAGCCTCCCTGCCTTTCCTGGCAGTATCCTGCACGCTCAGTGCCTCCTGAGACCCTCTGTTCTCGCTGGCTGGGGAAAGGCCAACCTCACCTCTCCTGTGAACCCATCCTGGACAGGAAAGGGGACCATTAACTGACCACATTTGGTTCAGACATTGATTTCTTTAGCACAGGGCTCCAACTCACTCAGTTCTGCCCCAGTGGATCCCACTCCTCCTCCAGGAAGCCTTCCAGGCCTTCAGCCCACTTGGACCATTTCAACCGTGCAGCATCTCATCTCTGCCTGGGAAATTCCTCCCATTCACCAGGCTGCCCGAGTCTGAGCTCTGCCCTGGTTCTGCCCCCTCCTCCCCACCACTCCTCCCAGCCCTCCACACCCTTCCCCTCTTCCCTATATGGGACCTGTCCCTCGGCTACTGCTTCCTGCCTGTCCCGTTCTTGGCAGCCTCTGCTCTGGCTTTCCCCAGGCTGTCAGTGCTCTGAGAGCGGCGTCTCCTCACCTGCAGATAAGGAGGGCCATGCCGCATGTCCCCCGGCAGGTGGCCGGGACCTGCCTAGATGATGGGGGCCTCTCGCTCATCCCTCCTAACAGGTGATGGCCATCAGCCATCAGCCAATATGGCCTTTCACACTGAATTCAACCTACTGACCCCAGCGTGGACTACTGTCCAGCCTGGGGGGTGGGATCCGAAGCATCTCCTCTCCTGTGCAACTTGGCAGTGCCTCTCAAGTTGCAGGGGGAAGTCAATGCTTCAAGGCCAGTCTCTAGCTGGACGTGAGATGCACTCACAATCTGGGGTCAACATCAGCTTGAGATACGGTCCTGCTAAGAGGTGCCAGAGGAAATGTAGGACACCCAGATACACTTGAATTTCAGATAAACAGCAAATTATTATTAGCATAAATATATCCTGAATTTTGCTATACAAAGCTCATGATCTGAGCCACAGTCAATTGAAGACAGTAAGGAAAACCACTAGGCCATGTGGGTATGACCTAAAACAAATACCTTATGATTATACGGTGGAGGTGACAAATAGATTTAAAGGGTTAAATCTGGTAGACCAAGTGCCTGAAAAACTATGGATAAAGGTTCGTAACATTGTACAAGAGGCAGTGACCAAAACCATCCCAAAGAAAAAGAAATGCAAGAGGGCAAAGTGGTCTGAGGAGGCTTTACAAACAGCTGAGGAAAGAAGAAAAGTGAAAGGCAAGGGAGAAAAGGAAAGATATACCTAACTGAATGCAGAGCTCCAGAGAATAGTAAGGAGAGATAAGATGAACTTCTTAAGTGAACAATGCAAAGAAATAGAGGAAAACAATAGAATGGGAAAGACTAGAAATCTTTTCAAGAAAATTGGAGCATTTCATGCAAGGATGGGCATGATAAAGAGCAGAAGTGGCAAGGACCTACAGAAGCAGAAGAGATTAAGAAGAGGGGGCAAGAATACACAGAAGAACTATACAAAAAAAGGTCTTAATGACCCAGATAACCATGATGATATGGTCACTCACCTAGAGATGAGCTTCCTGGAGTGTGAAGTCAAGTGCGCCTTAGGAAGCATTACTATAAGCAAACTAGTGGAGGTGACAGAATTCCAGCTGAGCTCTTTAAAATTGTGATAAAAGATGATGCTGTGAAAGTGCTGCACTCAATATGTCAACAAATTTGGAAAACTCAGCAGTGGCCACAGGACTGGAAAAGGTCAGTTTTCATGCCAATCCCAAAGAAGGGCAATGACAAAGAATGTTCAAACTACCAAACAGTTGCTCTCATTTCACATGCTAGCAAAGTTATGCTCAAAATCCTTCAAGTTAGGCTTCAACAGTATGTGAACCGAGAACTTCTAGATGTACAAGCTGGGTTTCAAAGAGGCAGAGGAACCAGGGATCAAACTGCCAATATTTGTTGGATCATGGAGAAAGCAAGGGAGTCCCAGGAAACCATCTACTTTGGTTCATAGACTAGGCTAAAACCTTTGACTATGTGAATCATAACAAACTGTGGAAAATTCTTAAAGAGAGGAATACCAGACGACCTTACCTGTCTCCTGAGAAACCTTTATGTGGGTCAAGTTAGAGCAAGACATGGAGCAGCTGATTGGTTCAAAATTGGAAAAGGAGTACAACAAGGGTGTATATTGTCACCCTGCTTATTTAACTTATAGGCAGAGTACATCATGCAAAACACTGGGCTGGATGAATCACAAGCTGGAATTGAGATTGCCAGGAGAAGTTATCAACAGCCCTAGATATGCAGATGATACTACTCTAATGGCACAAAATGAAGAATTAAAGAGCCTCTTGATGAAGGTGAAAGAGGAGAGTAAGAAAGCTTACCTGAAACTCAACATTAAAAAAACTAAGATCATGGCATCCAGTTCCATCACTTCATGGAAAATAGAAGGGGAAAAAGTGGAAGCAGTGACAGATTTTATTTCCTTGGGCTCCAGAATCACTGCAGACAGTGACTGCAGACATGAAATTAAAAGACATTTGTTTTTTAGAAGGAAGCTACGACAAACCTAGACAGTGTATTATTGGCTATGGGTTTTCCAGTAGTCATGTGAGATGTGAGAGTTGGACAATAAAAAGGGCTGAGCACCAAAGAATTGATGCCTTCAAACTTTGGTGCTGGAGAAGACTCTTGAGAGTCCTTGGACAGCAAAGAGATCAAATCCTAAAGGAAATCAGTCCTCAAATATTCACTGGAAGGAGATGCTGAAGCTTAAGCTCCAATACTTTGGCCACCTGACGTGAAGAGCCAACTCATTGGAAAAGACTCTGATGATGGGAAAGATTGAGGGCAAGAGGAGAAGGGGGCGACAGAGGATGGGATGGTTGAATAGTATTACCGACTCAATGGACATGAATCTGAGCAAACTCTGGGAGACAGTGAAGGGCAAAGGAGACTGGTGCGCCTGCAGTCCACGAGATCACAAAGAATCAGATACAACTTAGCGACCAAACAACAACATAAGTATATCCAAAATAATGCACGAGAAATACATTAATATCTTTCTGTTGATTATCTGAAGCTAAATTTTATGTTGGTGTTCTTTTTGTTTTGAATAAATCTGACAACCCTAGCTTTGTGGCTAAAGCTGGCAGAGGTTACAGTGGGTTGGAGAGGGATTCCCTGATACAAAACCTTGCAACAGGTGGCTGTGGAGTTGCTACCTCTGGAGAACTTCAGAGAAGATGAAGACAGAGGGTCATTCTGGAAAACACATCACCGTCTGCTTGGAGGTGGATGAGCTTCCAGTACTGTCTCCGCTCTGAGTCATTAACTGCAGGCCCTCGTGAATCTGTGTTTTGAGGATCTGGCTGTATTTAAAGTACTGTGAACTCTGATCTCCTCCCTAGATCTCAGGGGTTAAGCTCAGGACTTCACGGTTTCACATTAGAACTACAGAAGTCCCCTGCAGGTGGCCCTAAATGCCAAAGGGCCTGGAGAATAAAAGCAGGGGAGGGACAATTGCAACAGACATTAGCAGGAAGGGAATCAACTTCAAAATTAGTTTCCGCATATTGTACCCGAGTTTTTCATTGACTTTAATTGTTAAATTGGAGATGGATTCCTCTGGAGGGAAAATTCTGATTTCAGGATGTAATGAAATGACTTTTTTTTTCTTAAAAAAAAAAAGGTAAATTGCATATTTAAAGGGAAAATATTTTCCAGTGTAATAATGGCAATATTGAAAGTAAGTTGCCAAGCTTAAATGCAAAATGATTACAAGTATGTGTTTGCATTTGGCCCAGAGTTTCAAAACACCCAGTGACAGCTTAATTGAGCAGAACACAAGGCTCATAAACCTCTTTCCTCAATTTCCTACAGCAGCAGACAGCGCTGTGCTTCTTGGCTGCCTGGGTTGCGTTTCAGGGCACACTGGAGCTGCTGAATTCATAGGTATGATCCAGTTTCCTGTAAGCAAAAGCAGGTGGAGGAGTTGACATAAAGCTGAGCAGTGATTCCACAAGTGGCACAGGTGATCAGGTCGGGGCGGGGGGCAAACTGCACCGTAATGGATGGAACGAGTGGTTGCAGGGACACGTCAGGGAGGAAGACCCACAGAATATTCTAGAAGGTAGAACTCGAGTCTTTATATTTAGAATTAGCCTCAAGACTAATAACAGAACAAGAGCACATTTCTGTGCATTGTGTTTCTTCCATTGGGGGTCCATGTGTAAGCAGGAAGCCTTAAACAGGAAGCTTTGGCCCATCAGAGATACCCTGGAAAATAGCTTTGCAGCACCTAGCAGACACATATGGAGTGACCCACCTCCTAGTGAAGAAGGGAACTCCTCCAGGACTTATTCTAATGTGGGGTAGTCTGCATTATGGAGCCAGTCTAGCACAGGAGCGGGAGTGGGAGGCAGAGGGAGCCGAGATCGGCAGCTGTGGCCCAGTTTCCTGATATTTGCAAGCTTGGCTCCCATTGTGTTTCTCTGTTTCCCTCTTGCTCCACCCTACCTGGCTCCGTCATCCTCAATTTCCGCCTTTTCTCCACTTTGCTCTTCTCTGCTTCCACCAGGCCAAGGCGAGCCGTATCCTGGGCCAGGCCGTGCCCTTGGCTCTGGCCTCTGTGTGCCGTGTGTGGTGGGTGCACTGGGGGTGGTTTGTGGCTCAGAGGATGGAAACTGTTTTCCCCAATTTGGAACGCTGGCCTTGTGTGGGGGCCGCTCAGATTTTTCCAGACGCAGTGTACTACTGCAAAGAGCTCTGGTGTCTCCGTTTTGCAAGAGCAGGGTTCGGGTGGGGATTTTTAGGCTTTCTTCCCCCTGAAATGGAAAGGTCAGTGAGCAGATGACAACCCCCACAAAGGGAAGCAGAAGGATGTGGCTTTTGGCCAAACCCACAGCTAAGCGTAAAGGTAACTACTAAGTGGGTGAATTCAGAGCAACTCTGGAAGGAGGGAGAAGAGACTGGAGAGCTGGAAAGCTTCTGGAGAAGGGCACAGGGAAGGATGAAGGGGTAGGGCCTGTGCTAGAGAGCAAGGGAGAGAGAGTGGTTCCAGGAGAGAGAGTTCAGGGTAGGGTGGATACCAGGGTTTGAGAAGAAAGGAGGTTTGGGGAGGGCAGTGCCATGGACATCTCAGGGGAGAAAGTTTGAAATGGTCCATATGTCAAGGAAGAAACAAACCTCCTCTCAGATCCAGGATGGATAGATCTGAGGGCAAGTAAGCTCAACTCAGCCAAGACCCCGTGCATGTGGCTTAAACACAGTTATTCATTCTTTTTTTTTTTTTCCCCTACTCATCAGACATTTATTAAATACCTACTGTATGCCAGGCTTTATGCTTCCTGCCCTCAGGAAGTTCTTGGGCTGGTGGGAGAGCCCAGCTTCTATAAAAATATCCTGGGATATACTGTAGTAAAGCCTAGATGAACCAGTCATAGTTCAGGTGCTGGTGAGAGAAGAGGGGCAGGCCTGTCCATCAGGCAGCTTGTGTGAGGCCTTTGAAGGGTGAGAGAGCTGTCTGATTAGTCTCTCACTCCTCCCAGGCTCACGTGAGCTGGCCTCGACTCTCCCACCCGAATATTCAAGGGGGCTTCTCCCGCACTCCAGGTCCTCTGCTCTGTAGTGGACACCAGGCCTTCTTGCCCTGACTCTCCAGAACTTGCTGTATCAGTCGAGCTTTTGTTCACAGGGTTCTCCTCCCTGTAGATCCTCCCACACTCTGTGTAACCTCTGGTGCTCTTTTGGGTCACTAGACTAAGCTAATTTGAAAGAGTCATTCCCCCTGAATGTTGAGAATGAATAAAGCCTTCATGTCTAGCCATTCTGAATCATCTTTGTCCCTGTTAACACCATCATTGTCATCATATGTTTTGCTTTTAACAATTTCTTAATGACTTTAGGTTCCAGCAACCCAGGTGAAATAGACAAGTAGAGATTCTTGCTCCTGTCTACGTCATTCACCTATCCACCCAACCATCTATCCATCCATCCACCTTACAAAGTTGGCACAATCATGGGGGAAGGCTTACCGTGACAAAAAATAAACATGAGTAAAACTCCATGTGGAATTGGGCATTTCCTTTCTAGATTATTTACTAATTATATGCAGACATATATATCTATATATTTTTGCAAAGTTGGTACCATTTTTCAGAGAAGGCCTTGTTTGTTTTCATTTAATGACAGGTGACCACTGCTTCATGGGAAGGTGAAATACATAGCCTTACAAGGAGTCATGAGGACAAATTCACGTGAGAAAGATGGAGCCCATACAGGCCTGGGTGGAAAGCTCGGCCCTTGTCTCTAATCACTAACAAGGTCTCCTTCCTCTGTCTGGGTCTCAAGGAGACGCATCTGCAGAGCAAGGGGATTGTCTCATTGATTTCCAGAAACTCTTTCAGCTTTTGTTTCTCTGTAACAGCTTTTATTTATAGAGAACTTACTGCAAATGAGCTGATTTAATTCCCACGAGCCTATGAGTAGGTGCTATTTCCACCCTCATTTTAGAGACCAGGAAACTTAGGAACAGAGGGGTTAAGTACCTTCAAGGTCACACAGCAGGGCATGACACAATCAGGACTTGAACTCAGGTCTGTGTAACTTCAGAGCTTGTGTATTTGGTCACCACATCATACCATCTGCTGCATGTCAGTGGACCCAGGAAAGGACAGAGCAGGCCTGCTGTACTTGGGCTAGTAAAGACCTCGGTGCAGGGTCACCAGCATGGAGTTCAGAGTAAAGCAAGCCAGATGCATCCTCCTAAACTCGCTGGGCTTAACCCCCAGAGCCTGCGGCATCACAGGGCATCCAGGGCTTCTGCCATTCCCTCTGCTGGGCAGGGCAGGCACGGCACAGGCTCAGCTGCCCTCGGGGAAAAACCAGTGTTTTTACTCCAAACCGGGTGTCTGGGCCTCCCGGCAGTGTAGGTTTAGGCAGTGTAGTTCCCAGAGACCCAAACACTGTCCTGAGGCTCAGAGGTCACAGGGAGGGTTCATCCCTGGAAATTCCATCTATCCAGAGACTCTGGGTCAGGATCTGGCTGCCTCAACTGAAAAATCACCTCTCCCCATGAGACAAGCATCCTACGTGGAGCAGCAGGGCCACTGAATGCGGCAGGTCTCTGCTTTCTTAATTATTTATCTACCCCCCGCCTCCCGCCACCCCAGTTATCCGCATCATCTGGCTGAGTCTTGGCGGCCGTGACCAGACAAGGAGACGGCACACCGTGGCTCCCATAGCTCCCAGCGCGCCCGCATGGGAACGGGAAGCCTCAGCCTTGCCTTCCCTCTGCCCCCTCCTCCTCTTCCACCACCTCCAGCACCCCAGTCCGCCTGCAATTGAACCCAGATGCCAGGAAATATCTTGGTTGTACTGCTGAAGTGAAAACATATGGGTCTGATGAAAACTCTTCTGTTACAGTTTCATTAGTATCTTCCCCGGAAACTCACAGATGGAGGGGGAGACCTCCGAGGCCAGCGTCTGGCACTCCATGTGCAGGAGGGCGGCACACACGTGCCCTGCTGTCTCGGAGAAGAATCCACACAGGCTGCTTGGGGGCTGGAGAGGGAACGGGGGAAGGAACAGAAGGCCCTCCACCCACCCGCTCTGAGCCCTGTCTCTGCCTTCCCAAGAAACTCAAGATCCTAGATCCTAGTTCTGACTCTGATGCTCACTGACTGTGTGATGGTGGGCAAGTCACAACACCCCTCTGAGCCTCAGTTTCCTCATCTGTAAAGTGATGGTAAGCGAGAGTGTTAGCACTCAGTTGTGTCTGACTCTTTGCAGCCACGTGGACTGTAGCCCACCAGTCTCCTCTGTCCATGGGATTCTCCAGGCAAAAATACTAGAGTGGGTTGCCATTCCTTTCTCCAGGGGATTTTCCCAACCCAGGAATTGAACCCAGGTCTCCTGCATTGAAGGTAAATCCTTTACCATCTGAGCCAGCAGGGAAGCCCAAAATGATAATAAAAATGTGCTCTTCTCAGAGTTGTCGCAGTGCAGCCAAGGTACCTTGGAGAGTGGACGATAGTCTGAGAGTGCAATTGACTGACGAAGCAGAACCCCGCCCCCCCCCCTCAACCAAAGCTGTGAGAACCAAGACCTTGTGTGACCCATTTGGCAGCAAAACTTGAGCTAAATGGACATGAGACTACTCATTGAAATTATGTGTCCTCGTTGGTGTGAATATCCATATATTTTGCCCCCCAAATATTATTATGTTTGATCTTGAGGTGCTGCCCCAGTCCCTGCTAGGAGTTTCACATGTTTAGATAGACATTTCAAACCCCAAATGTTCTGAAGGCTAGAACACATCCAGCCACAAGGGTTTGGGGAAGGGGGTTTGTCAACCTGTTTTTGGAAATGAAGGGGAAATTCATTTGTGGTTTTAGGGGATTTTTTTTTAAAGGTCTAGAGTTGTGCTGGATTTGAGGTCTTTTTTCAAAAGCTTCCCACTCCGTCCACATTTCCCAGGTGTTAGCTGTGACCCAAGAATAATTAATCAGGATTCTATCAAGCACGTACTAAGTATTAGGCACTGTACACACGATATTTTATAAGTATTATCATTGCAACCTCCCAACAGGCATGTGAAACATTTCTGTGATTTTCACGTTTTACAGATGAGGAAGTGGGGGCCTGGAAGGTGGGTGACTTGCTCTTACAGGTAAAGCTGATAAGTTGTTGTTGTTTAGTCACTAAGTCGTGTCTGACTCTTTTGTGACCCCATGGACTGTAGCCCGCCAGGCTCCTGTGTCCATGGGATTTTCCAGGCAAGAATACTGGAGTGGGTTGCCATCTCCTTCTCCAGGGGATCTTCCTGGCCCAGAGGCTGAACCCACATCTCTCCCATTAGCAGGCTGATTCTTTACCACTGAGTCACCTCGGGCGCCCAGGCTGATAAGAGGCAAATTCAAACCTGGTCTGACCAACTCCAGAGTAAGTGCCTCAGGGTGCCATGAAATCGTGGAGAGAGGAAGGGGCTGTCTTGGGAGGGGTGACATGCAAGGACAAGGTCCTGGAGAGGGTGAGGGATACTCAGCTCTGCCCTCTAGCTGAGGCGCATTCTTCCCAAGCCCAGACCTACATGTCTTTCCTATGCGCACCTGGTTCTTTCCCTTCTCCAGCAGGGACCACCACCTCTAATCAAGCCTGAAGCCATGTCTTCTCTTTCCTCAGTGGTGAGGATGTAAGCTCCCAGATTCTCCTTGGTCCTGTCCTGTTGCCCGTGGTTCTCAGTCTTCTCATCCCACCAAATGGACCCCATAAGTTCCAGACAGCTCATCTTGGAGTGACTGAACAGGCTGAACAAGGTCCAAAGTCCATGGACAGCTTAGGCATAAGGCGCTGCAGACCACCGCCAGGGCGATAGGAGCTGCCCTGGGGAGCATCAGGCCGAGATCTCCCTGGGGACATCTTGCCTCTGGACCATTTACTCAGCTGCCCCCAGCTGCCCTCAGTGTCTCCTTTCTCTGTAGATCCAGCTCCACTGGGAGCAGTCCAGGCCTGGGTTTGGCTTTGTTTTTACATTACACAAGGGGATCATGAATATATTCTCATCAGAAAAAAAATACACAAGTGCTCAAAGTAAACAATAACAGTTCTACTTTACCTCCGCCCTCTTAAACCTATTCTCTCCCCAGGGTAACTACTGTTTACAGTTCGGTGTGTATCATTGCTGTCCATCTTCTTGGTGTTTATTTGCACACATTTATCATTTGGACTTGTTTAGGGCATTTTATATACACATCTCACATAGTGTACTGTACTTCGCTTTTTTTTCTGCTTACCATATGTTTTAAAGATCTTCCCATGTCAGGTCATATAAGTCTGCCTCATTCATTTTACTGTTGCCTCATAGCTATCCCATGGATGTCCAAGGGCTTACATAACCACTCCTCCGCTGATGAACACACAGGTCTTCTGCAGTGAACATCATGTGTTGGTATTATTGTACCCCTGGGTGATTACTTTCTATAAGAGGAATTGCTGCGTCCAAGAGTGTGATAGTTTTTATTTTTGCTAGGTTCTGCCAAATTGCCCTTAGATGGCTGAATCAGTTTAGCATCTCACTAATCCCTTGGGCAGCAAGAGATCACATCAGTCAATTCTAAGGGAAATCACCCCTGAATACTCATTGGAAAGACTGATGCTGAAGCTGAAGATCCAATACTTTGGAGCTAACAACCGACTCATTGGGAAAGATGCTGATGCTGGGAAAGATTGAGGGTGGGAGGAGAAGAGTGCATGAAAGGATGAGATGGTTGAATGGCATCACCGATTCAATGGACATGAACTTGGGCAAACTACGGGAGATGGTGAGAGACAAGGAGGCCTGCACGCTGCTGTCCACCCCCGTGGACAAAGAGCTGGACACAACTTAGCAACTGAACAACAACAAAATCCCATTTTGGAGTCAGAGGCAGCGGTCCTCCGAGCTGACTGGTCTAGGACTCCCTGGCAGGTGGCTCTGAGATGGCTCATTTCCCCTCTGGGGAAGTTCTCTGGCAGCAGTGTGGGAAGGTGGACTCTAGCTATGCCAGGGTCATAGGAGGGTAATCAGTATAATAGCGTGATTACACGGAGAAGGCAATGGCACCCCACTCCAGTACTCTTGCCTGGAAAATCCCAGGGACAGGCGAGCCTGGTGGGCTGCCATCTATGGGGTCGCACAGAGTCGGACACGACTGAAGCGACTTAGCAGCAGCAGCAGCAGCAGCATGATTACAAGCAGGGGATTTGGAGCCATTAGTACCTGAGTTTGAGTCCTGCTCCATCATCCATGAGCGTCGTGATCTCCAGCAAATATAACTTCTCTGAAGCTTTTCATGTGAAGAACAAGAGTAACAATAACTAATCATGGTGACAGATGGCCTGAATCTTAAGCCAGGTGATACATACATGTAAAGCACTTAGTACAGTCTCTACCTACAGTAAATGGCAATGAATGGAACCTGGCACTTTATACTGACTCTGATTGCTAAGATCTGGGTCCTGTTACCCAAAACATGGCCCTCTTTCCTCTAGGGCGTCCTCATATCTGTGTCAGCCACTGAGCCCTGCCCCAGGGCGGGCACAGTGTTGGCTGGCTGCTGGCCGGTGTCTGTGGCATGCAGAGGTCAGAGCCCACGGGGAGTGGGGGATAGCACCCACCAGGCAGGACGAGCAGTTCTGGCCTCCTGGCCTCCTGGCTGGGAGGGCAGACAGGACACACCTGGGTAAACACCGGTAAACAGAGGTGGGGGATCTTACAAACACAGACCTGTGCCAGTGCAGCTTCTCCGAGATAAACACACCGGAGCCAAGTCCCCAGGTGGGAGCGGAGGGAGATGGGGAGAGTATGTGGGTTGTAGGTGGGGGCAGGAGACGGTGGGAGAGAGTGCAGCCAGACAGATGGCACAGCCTGGAAAGGGGAAGGGGAGGACAGAAGTGGGGTGCAGGGGGTTACCCAGAAGGTGGCTGTACTCCTGGCACCCACTGTGGAGAGGAAGATGCTCTGGGCTAGTTGCCACCACAGTCCTCAGTTCAATTCCCAACCCACCTCTTGGCAGCTTAGCCTTAGGTAAATCTTCCTCCTTTTCTGGACTGTGGTTTAAGCATCTTAAAATGGCTTATGTGGGGGCTGCTGAACTTGGTTATCTAGAATCGTTTCCAGCTTGAAACTTCTAGGAATTACTGCCCCATAATAACATCCCTGCTATGACCAGTCTCATCTTGAATTTGAGTCGCTGTGGCCATCACTCTAATCTCTCCAAAGTGCCAGCACTTAATACTTTATGTTCACATCTGTTTCTTGTCTACTTCTGCCCTATAGCTTTGGATGCAGGTGAAGCTGAAATTCAGATCTCATTCTACACGAGAGTGCATGAGGGACCTGGGGCTCACTAAGATGAAACCACTTACAGGAGGCTGGCATCTTGCCTGTCCAGATGCCAACTGAGCGGTCCAAGGTGCAGATAGCGGGTCAGACTGAACCACTCAGTGTCCCCCCACACACCACCAGCAAAAGACGTCTGGCTCTGGTCACACCCACCGTGTCAGGCTCTTTGCCCAAATCACCTTGTCTAATCCTCATAGCCACACCAAGGTAGGTACGGTCATGATGCCCACTGTACAGATGAGGAGTGGGAGCTCAGAGAGGTTGAGTTAGTGCCCAAGGTCATGTAGCTGGTGAGCAGTACAGCTGAGCTTCCCAAGGCCCCACAAGCAAACCTCACCTCTCCTTTGCTGCTCTTACCAGAGAGGGAGCTCACACCTTCACTGACATCTGAGAGCTTCACTCACCATCAATTTCACTTTAAACCATTCTCAAGGTCCTGTTCCCTTGCCATCTCCTCCAGGAAGCCCTCGCTGACCATTCCTGCCACTCCCAGGCATTTGTCCTTTTCTCTTTCCCCAGCGCACACTTTTGACCTTGCCGTCTGTATCTTCCTGGTACTCTTAATCATGCTCCATTGGGTAGAAAAGGGGTTCTCCTCCTCTCCAGCTGGAACTTGTCATTGTAAAGTGGGATTTGCCATTTTCTAAATAAATATATTTTAATGTAATCGTAAAAAGAAATACCTGTTTTTATAACAATGAAAACTGTAGAGAACTATTAGGCTAGTGGCTCACCTCTCTGTAACCCTACAGTATAAAATAGGACCAATCCTTTCACAAATGTGAAGCACTATCTTAGTTTGGGCTCCCCTAGAAGTCAGCTCTGGGATAAGGTTGTGATTTATTTGTGAGGCTTCTGTGGGAATGGCTCATCAGTAGTTGAGTTGGAACATGAGATGGGGAGTGGAAGACAGCCAGGAGGGGGTGTGTTGCCAGCAGGTGACCGTTATGGGCAACTGGGTTCCCTCTTGCTGGAGAACCAATTAGGGGAACCAATTAGGGGAACCAATTAGGACCCAAGACATAGAGTTACCTCCCTGCAAGGGTGAGGGACCTGGTTGTTTAACTACAACTCTGTCAGTCACTGGTGGAGAGCTACTCGCAGGCAGAGCTGGCTCCAGTGGCCAGAGAGAAATCCCAAGCAAAGAGATACAGGTGCTGGAGGGCATGGGAGCTGTTGATGGGGCACCAAGAGCAGCTGCCACAAGTACCTGCAGGTACCTGGCTCCTGGTAACACGGCAGTGAAGGAGGTAGACCAGGTCTCTACAAACAAGGAACTCATAACCCTCTTGTAGACATATAATAATGAAAAACTACAGAGCAGATGGGGCTTCCCAGGTGGCTCTGCCAGTAAAAAATTTGGCTGCAATGCAGGAGACCCAGGTTTGATCCCTAGGTCAGGAAGACCCCCTGGAGAAGGAACCGGCAACCCACTCTAGTATTCTCTAGTATTCTTGCCTGTGAAATCCCCTGGACAGAGGACAGAGGACAGAGGAGCCTGGCAGGCTATAGTCCATGGGGTTGCAACAGTCAGACATGGCTTAGCGACTAAACCACCACCATGGAACAGATATCAGTGTAAAGGAGAGAGAACCTCCCAGGTCTGAAGTCAGATGGCCAGGATCAGAATCCCAAGTCTGCCACTAGTTTTGAGCCAGTTATTTAGTTCTCGAAGGAGCTCAGGTTCCTCATCTATAAGACAGAAATTACAGAAGTAGAAACATCTTGGAGTGATTTTGAATTTGTTAAAATCAATGCACACAAAACACGCAGCGCAAGGCTCATCATTCGCTGATGTTCACTCACTCAGCTGTGTCCAGCTTTTTGCGACCTCCCTGGACTGCAGCACAGCAAATTCCCTGTCCTTCACTCTCTCCCTGAGTTTGCTCAAACTCATGTCCATTGAGTTGGTGATGGCATCCAACCATCTCATCCTCTGTTGCCTCCTTCTCCTCTTGCCCTAAATCTTTCCCAGCATCAGAGTTTTTTCCAGTGAGTCAGTTCTTCATATCAGGTGGCCTGTATTGGAACCTCAACTTCAGCATCAGTCCTTCCTATGAATATGCAGGGTTGATTTCCTTTAATATTGACTGGTTTGATATCCTTGCAGTCCAAGGCACTCTCAGGAGTCTTCCAGCACCACAGTTTAAAAGCACCAGTTCTTTGGTGCTCAGCCCTCTTTATGGTCCAACTCTCACTTCCATACATGACTACTGGAAAACCCATAGCTTTGACTAGATGGACCTTTGTTGGCAAAGTGATATCTCTGCTTTTTAATACGTCATAAAGTGCATTCAATGTTACCATCATCATTCATTAGACATCATTTATGTCCTTAGACTATAAGAGAGGGCCTTGCCTGAGCCTGGAGTTCCACTTTCACAGAGGAAAGGGAGGCTTCCAAGGCTAGCGCAGGGGACCAGTCCTGCCAAGGCGTTCTGATGGCCTTGCACTTGTCACACAGACCACCCAGCAAAAGCCTGACCCACAGTTACCTAAGTCTCAGTGTAACATGTAAGCATTTAGCTGCTGATGGGAGGGAAGATAGGAGTTTCAGTGTGGGTCTGGAGGACTAGTGGGGACGGGAGAGGTGCCCGAAGTGCCCTCTGATGCCAGGCTGGGCCCATCCTGTCAACTTGCAGGAAGAGAAGGGAAGCGGAACCGGGGTCTGACCCGTTTTGTTTACACAGCACTGGTCCTTGCTCTGGAGATTGGTGCTGAGGAAAGAGGGAGCTGCCCTCCCCTGGCCCCTCCTGCCAGTCGCCCCATAGCTGTGGTTGCTGGTGGTCCCTGGCGGCCAGGCTGCTGCCGGCAAGTGCTTCGCACAGCTGCCGTGCACAGCAGCCAGACTCCGAGGCAGCTCCCCGGCTGAGGGAACATTCCAGGACACATTGGACTCATTAAGCACTCTCTGCTCCCTACTCCTGGCAAAAGCCTGGATTCAGACCCAGGCCCTATCCTCCCGCCAGCCTTTCTCTTGCTCCCCTTCATAGCCTGTGAGCCTTGTTGGGGGAGGGGACAGGATGTCGCTCAGCCCCTCAACATCGCTTCCTTTCTCTAGATGTTTTTCCCTCTTCTCCCCATGGTTCCTTCTCCTGCTGCTCAGTGTGAAATGAACCACGACAGGCCCTGGAAGGCAATGAAAGGAAAGCTGGGTTCTGGTGTTGAGTCTGCTGTGTGACTTTGAGCAGGTCACCTAACCTCTCTGGGGAGCTGTCTGTTTGGATTGTCAGCAGGAACTCCTGGTTCCCACCTTCCCCACCACTTTGTGGAGATGAGGAAAGCGTGTCTGGAAAGCACTGATGTGGGAAAATGGATGCTCCCGGGGGCTGGAACACATGCTCTCTAGAGGGGTCAGGCCTTGGTCATCTCAGAGCACACTGAATCAGAGAACTGAACATCGGAGGCATCCAGTGAACCAGCCTCGCCTTACAAGTAGGGAAACTGAGGCCCAGCCAGTGACCAGGCAAGCTGGGGTTGGAAGCTGGCCTTCTTTGCACTGTACCACCTTGTCATTTGAAGATGAGGAAGATGAGACACACGACTTTCGAGCACATGTGGGCCAGACCCTAGTCTTCATCACTTTCCATGGGCCTGTCTGTTCATCCTTACGAGGTGGTGTTAGTAGCATCCCGCAGAAGTGAGACTGGAATGGTGGGTATGGCTATGCCAGAAATCTGTTTGCTTAAACAGCACTATTTTTTTTTTTTTCTCCTGGGCCCAGAAACTTCTGAGGATGTTTTGCAGACATAGAAGGAAAAATTATCTTTCAGGACCTGGGGGTATGCTGGATGAGAGAAAGGCTTAGAGATGTGCGCTGGGCCCTGAGGGGCACGGCCACCCTCTGGCCCCAGTGTGGCTAGGACGGGGGCACGAAGGGGTGGCCTCTTCTCCCACATTCGCTTCTCAGTTTGTGCTGGGGGCACAAAGCAGGGTGGGAAATCTCCCTTGGAGTCGGGGGCAGGTGCCGGCACTTGTACAAGGGGAGGTGAATGGACCTAGGGGGTATCACCAACACAGGTGTGACTTCCAACTTCAGCCTCCACTAGCTTTGCAACCCTGGACACATGAGAACATATCTAAGCCTGTTTCCCTGTCTGTAGAACAGCCTATATTCAGCATTTAACACTGGAGAGACTTGGAATAAACTTCTGATAGACTCAGTGTGGCAAGCCAAGTTCTACGGTGAAGGCATTGAACGAAGGACAGTGAGGCGTGCTCTGAGCTCAGCCTGGGGAGGGAAACTTGACCCCAGCAGAGGTTAGCTGGCAAGAGGGCAGGGAGCGGGCGGTGGGACGGACCTCTCCAATCCCGCCAGCACCCTCCCAGTAGAAGCTGGTGTCTGCCCAGACATCTCTTGGCCAGGGGCTCCAGGGGGCCCAAACCCAGCCTAGCTTGGGCCAGACAGGCTTTGACAGAGACCCCCCACCCCACCTCCCGGTTTCCCCTCCTAACAATGTCCTTTTTCCAGCCAAGGGCGGGCCAGGGAGCTGACAGCGCCAGAGAGACTTCCTGTCTCCCTGCCCTGCCCTTCAGGTTTGGGTGTAGCCTGTGGTCTTCCCGCCGAAAGGTTTCACTGGCTATGAGGTAGTGATGGAGTTACACATCCTCCTGCTTCCTGGGCCTCTGGGAAGAGGGACACGGCAGCTCGGGTGGCTCTGCGCCTTTGTCCTTGAGCCAAGCAGCCCCTCAAGGGGACAGAGCTGAGTCAAAGAAGAACTCCTCGTCTTCAGGCAAGGCCCCCAGCACAGGGCCCTGGCCTCAGGGTCATTCCCAAGGTGCTGAGAAACCCGCTATTCTCCACCCACCCACCCATCTGAGAAGGAAAGAGCCTCTCCCGACATGGGCACGTGCCCGTGTGCGTGTGTGTGCGTGTGCGTACTTGTGTGTGCGTGGGTGGGGAGGGGTCTGGAACCGAGAGTCCAGAGTGAGCTGCCGACCTCTCCCCGCTCTTCCCTCTGGGAACTCCCCGTCTGTGACAGCAACACGATGAAAACGAAATGATCTCAGAGAACAAAGCACAACGGGAAGAAATCGAACAACAGTGGGCGCGGGGAGCCGCTGTGATGGGGGCAGGTGCAGGCTGTCCTTACCCCCTTCTCCTCTCTGATTTTTTGGGGGTACCAGGGAATGAAAGTGAGACATGAGAGCTAGGAGGTTCAGAGAATGCTCAAGGGTGGTGGGCAAGGGCTGTGTAAGACCCCCGGGGCTAGCTCAGCGCTTCTGGACACATCATCCATGCATGTGGGGCAGGGGGCCAAGGTCTTGGTCCTGGAATCCCAGCGCCCCACCCTCCTGAGGCAGAGGTGGCATCCCTGTCTCTTCTGACAGCCACGGAATCCCTACCCTTTCAGTTCAGAGTCTGGTAGTTTACTGCCAGGGGAAAAAAGGAACAAAAAGGGAAGAAAGGAAATTCCATTATAAACTTGATCAAAGCGCAAGCCTCCTCCCTTCCTTCCACCTTCCCCTCCCTCCTTCCTTCTTTCTTTCTTTTCTTCTTTATTTCTCGAGTAGAAAGACCCAGGGAATGTAAACAAAGAATCTCCTAGCACAAATCAGGCTGCCTTGTTCCCAAACCCCAGGAAGAACATGTTTTCCTGGAAGCTGGAATCTGAGAGGTCTGCATGGCCAGCTGGGGCCGGTGGCTCGGACAGGGATGTGATCAGGGCACAGAATCAGTCTGTGGGCTTCCTATGGAGCTCTGAAATAGCTGCCACTTAGGTCCAAATGTGCTACCTGAAGGAGGGTCCCAGAGAAGCCAGAGGGGCCCACTGAGGTCACCTAGAGCCAGGGTGCCCTGGGAGCTGATTTGCTAGAAAATGGGTCTCAAAGAGCAGGATGAGCCTTGCTGTCTGCAGAGTCCTCGGCCTCTTCTGGGAAGGTCCTTCCGACCTGCAGATGACTCCATCACGTGTACATCGATGCACAAATCCTCCCTCCAAACATTCTGCCCACTAATGGCTTTGTTTTCTTCTGAAATGAAACCCCTAACAAGAGGCAAAGCCCCAGCCATATCAGTCACTTACACTTGAATATAAATGGGTCATCTGACCCTTTTCCAAGGGCAGGGTTTGGATACAAGGAAGAGAAAGAGCATGAGAATGCTGGGTCTGCAATAGGGGTCATCTGAGGGGGAATGACCCAGAAAAGGCAGGGGAAGAGCAGGAGAGAGTGTTCTCAGACGTCATACTTTAGGATGGGGCCAACACTTCCTTGAATAAAATTAAGACTTTGCAAGGTCATGCCAAGCCAGAGATCAGAAAGTCTACCTTCTCATAAACAGTGTGTGTTGAGAAAGGCAGAGGTAACAAGTCCTGGTGCTAGGTACATATCAAGTCCTGCACCCATGGCATTTCATGCAATCCCCACAGCGCCTTTGTAAGGCCAAGACCACTCACCCCATGTGACCAAAGAGGGAATGAAGAGGCAGAGAAGAAGTTGGAGCAAGGGGCAGAGCTTCGGTGGAATGTGGACTCGTGTCTGCAGCTTTCAGAGGACCTGCCTTTGCTGCCACAGCCTGCAGCCACCTGCAGTGTGCTCTGGCTGTTTTGGGCACGAGTGTGTCAATTCCAAGGCTCAGAGCTCAAGGCTCTAAGGCTAGAGGTGGGAAGAGATCTGACCAAGATCATGCAAAGAAATACCAGCACACGGGCAAATGCTTGGTTCAGTGTCTTGCACATATTGAGGGCTGGATAAAATATGCACTGTTATCATTATTATTATTATTCCATAGGGATGGAACAAATATCCAGCCCAAACACTATCACAGCATATCAGGATGTCAGGGCTGGAGGCACCCTCTACAGCAGATCCCCCAACATGGCCATCCCCCTGTGACGGAACAGAAGACTGAGGTCCATTTATGGGAAGTGATTTGCCTAACATCACATGCACGTGTACCAAGTCACTTCAGTCCTGTCCGACTCTCTATGACCCTTTGGGCTGTAGCCCACCAAGCTCCTCTGTCCATGGAATTCTCCAGGAAAGAATACTGAACTGGGTTGCCATGTACCTCCTCCAGGGAATCCTCCTGACCCAGGGATCGAACCCACGTCTCTTATGTCTCCAGCGTTGGCAAGCAGGTTCTTTACCTCTAGCGCCATCTGGGACGCCCCGCCTAAGGTCGCATAGGTTACTAAATAATGTGCAAAGTTGACACCAAACCCCAGCCTACTGACTCCATGACCGGCACCCTTTCCATTCTCTTTTGCCCAGCTTTTCTGGTGGAGTGGACTCAACAAAGCCCCTTAAATCCCTGTCCTAGGCCTCCCTTCTCCTCCAGCTCCTGTCCCCAAGACAGCATCAGAAGCTGATTTCACTCTGAACCATGGGGCCTGGAATGTGCAGAGGCACCTCCCCAGGCCTTGTGGCTGGAACAACATCAAGAGACACAGACATCAAGGAGAAGCAGGCTCCCCGCTTGAACCTAGTTCCCGTAGCTTCCCAGACTCCCTTGGGCCCATGCCCGTGGCTGGGTTTGTGGGGATCTGGGGAAGCCAGAGGTTAATGATGACAGGTGAAGCACCCATTGGGCCTCCAGCACCAGACAACAAGCTCCCTTCTCAAGATCAAGCTGTGGAAGCTGGCCCACAGTCCGGGGTCTGGTCCAGGGGTCCCATCACAGGGCATTTGGCACCAGAGGAAAGTAGGAGTGCAGATGGAACACCCCTGCTTGGACCTGGAATCCTGTCTCTGGCTGGATCTTCTGCCTGCCTTGCCTTCCTGCCTCTTCTCTCTTGCTACCACTTTACATTCGTCAAAATTCTAGCCTGGTGACACGGAGCTCACACCTGTGACTAAGGGCACAGCAGAAGGAAGCCGTGGTTATCAGCAGACTGGCCCGTAGACAGTGAAGAGGTCAGCTCACTTGACTGGGGAACCACCAGCCCTGAGGACTAGTCCAAGTCTGGCCACAGTTTCCCGAATGACCTTTGGTAAGTCACAACAACACACTGGGTGGTTCCTCTGCCCACAGCTCCTCTAAAGGCTCTTCCAGGCCTGATATTCTTGTGTTCTTTCATGGTGCCTGCCAGCAAGGCTCAATGGAGAACAAGAAATTAAGCATTCATCCTGTGCTATGCAGCCACTAAGTGCTCAGTACTTTACCCTGACCTTTTGGAAGGATGGTGTATCAGTTAGCTATTGCCACAATACTGCTGCATAACAAGAGCCCCAAACTCACTGGCTTGCCACACTGATCGTCTGTTCTCAGGGAGGTTGACAGAGGTTCAGATGGTCTCAGCTGGGCTTGCCTTACACTACTTCTTGCTGCAGGTTTGTGGGGATGAGTCTGCTCCTTGTGTCCATCATCCAGCAGAGGCGGAGTCAGGGGGATTGGGCAGGGCACTGTTCCTCCCGTGGAAGTGGCAGAGGTGTACGAGGGAAGCAGAAACACACGAAACTTCCTAAGAAGTCAGTGCCTTGGCCAAAATAAGTCACACGACCTCACCCAGAGTAATGAGGCAAAGAGAAAAGCTCTACTGGGGTGAGCCCATGCCAAGGCTTGGCTGCCAGGGAAACCTGTCAGCCTATTCAGCATAAAAGGAATGATTCAGCTTCCTTTATAGGGAGGTTAAATTATTTACCCGACTTTCTTTATCACACAAACTGAATACAAATATTTCCCTTCCCTGCTGCATCTAAGGATTGAAGATTTGAGATTCAGCCCTTCCTGTGTGCATGTGCGCTAACTCACTTGAGTCGTGTCTGACTTTTCATGACCCCATGGGCCATAGCCCACCAGCCTGCTCTGTCCATGGGATTCTCCAGGCAAGAATACTGGAGTGGGCTGTCACGCTCTCCTCTAGGGGATCTTCCCAACCCAGGGTCTTCCTTCCACAGGAAATTTGGCTTGTAAGAACTCAACAGGAGAGGGTAATGGATAGTCCAAAGGAGTGAGTGTCTAATAGTGGAATTTTGTTAAGCATAGCCACTAAGGGAGAAGGGATTATCAGACGTCCACATCTGCAGTCACTCTCTTCATGGACGCTTAAGTCCCATCCTGATTATCGTGGCCTAGAAAAGTTTTCCAGCAGTTTTTCAGATCCATGCCATGCTCTTTTCACATTTTCTCTTGCTAAGCCATGATTCTTTGCTTCTAGAAACATAATACCTCTTCCGAGAGAAGTACTATGGAAACCTCACCACAAATACACTCCTGTCCCTGATTGTACCCAATTAAAGGAAGACGCTGGTGGAAAAATGATTTTAAGGAAACATAACTTTATTATTTTTAAGCTAATCCACTTGCTCAAGTGAACTAACCACTAAGCATTCCACAGAGCTGGTCTGCAGGGGACCTGCTGTAATGGATTCATCGGATGATCCATTAGTTATCAAACATTTATTGCACAACCACCATGGTCTAAGGGCTGGGGATTCAAAGCTGAGTAAATCCCAGCATCTGCCTTCCAGGAGCTCAGTCTGGAGGGGGAGACAGACACATAACCATGATGTTAAAGCGGAGTGGATTGGAAAAGACCCTGATGCTGGGGAAGACTGAAGGCAAAGGGTGGCAGAGGATGAGATGGTTAGATAGCATCACTGACTCAAAGGACATGAATCTGAGCAAACTCCGGGAGATAGTGAAGGACAGGGAAGTCACAGACATGACTGAGTGACTGAACAACGAAGGTGTGATGGGTGTGATGTGTGTGGAGACTGCTGGGGCACAGAATAGGACAACTGTACAAGGGTGGCGACTGGGGTTACTAGGGAAGATTCCTAGAGGGAGGAAAAGCAGACTTCCCACTTGGGTAGGATGAACAGATGCTTGCGGTGGTAAAGTTGAGGGGTGAGATAGAGCTGTCAGGGGACTGCTCAGGTGGGGCACAGCATGTACAGAGTCTCACAAGGGAGAAAAAGTGGGATGACTAGAGAAACTGACCACAAATTGGTGTCCCTGGGATGTAGCATGACGTTGCAGGCGAGGTAGTAACAGCTGGGTCTAGAGTCGTCAGCAGAAGCCAGATCCTGGAAGCCCAAAATCCTTGGTAAGGGTTTGAACTTCATCATACAAACAAGGGTTGGGGGACATTCAAAAGTTCTGAACATGGAAATGATACAAACAAATCTGTGTTTCAGAGAAAAAGAGACAGCATGGAGGATGCGCTGGAAGCAGTGGGATTGGTGGGGACAGACTGGGAAGGAAGTGGCAGGGCCTCTCCCTGGTAGCAGGAGGAGGAATGGAGGGAAGGAGATGTTTCTGAGAAGTGCTTAGGGACAGAATTAGTAGGACCTGGTGGTTTGTGGATATAAAAGAAAAGAGGGAGACGGAAAATGGCAGAATCACAGATTTACAGCTTGGGTTACAAAGCACATGGTGGTCCCTTCAACTGAAGTTGAGAATTCTGAGGGAAAGCAGTCTAGAAGGAGAAAAAAACAGAATCAGTGTTTGATGTGGAGTTTGAGGAGCATGTGGGTGGGACACCAGTGGAGGGACAGCAGGCAGCGTGCCCCTGTGGAGGAAGATCGGGGCTGGAGGCAAAGATCTGACAGGCGTGCGCGGTAGAAAGCACAGAGGAGGGGTGGGCTCGTCCGTGTGCTCATCAGGACACTCTAGGCTTCAAGGAACAGAGCATACACTGAAAAGCGGCTACGACAAACAAGGGCATTTCACTTAATTTAGTTATTTCACTTAATAAGTTTAGGAGGTCTGTCTTGGGCTTCTTCTCAATATGTCATCAAGGATCCAGAACTTTGCATGTCTTAGCTCTGCCAACTTTGTCCATCCATAACCATGTGTCCCATAGTAACGTGAAGACAGATGAGGCTCCCAAAGGGCTTGGAACCCAAGGGAAAGAGGGTAGAAAACACTTGATGAACAAATGTCACACCTGCCTTTTGCTGTTTGGAAAGAGACAGGAAAGGGATAGGCTCGGGGAGGAACTGGCTGGTTGATTAGCAGGAATAAGAGGCAATTAGATGTCTATTCACTAGTGCTTGTGGGGGTGGAAGAGACAACTGCTTCTTAACCCTAAATAGTAAAAGGTTAAATCGAAAACTACTTTGAGTGAGAAAGGCTGATGAAAACTTACCCTGTGTGGATTTCTGCTTTGGGCTATGGTGAAGTAACAGACATTGGATGAAACCCCACCTACCATAAACAAAGAGAAAAGTGGGGAAATTATATGAAACATCTGTTTTCAGACATTGGATAACCAGCAGAATAAGATTGTGTTCCCCGAGAGAAGGAAAACAAATGAGATGAATTCTATGATCAACCTGACTTTTTGCATTTACCAGACCATAGCCTGGGAAAGGGGGACCCAAGCCCCATAGAAGCCTCACTGTTTTGAGGAGACAGAGATCAGAATTCAGAGAACTGAGGCAGCTGGAATTGGCAAAGAATGATACTGGAGAAGAGGGAATTATGCAGAAAAAGAGCTTCAGAAAATCACATAGAAGTCCTTGTGAGCTCTTTTGGCTAAATACTAAACTGTGCATGTATATACTGGGGCTCCGTGAGACTGGCCGAAGAACAGATAGCGGAGAAAGAATAATTACTGGGAGTTGTAAATTGAATGACTCTCTGAGCTCAAGCAGTTGGGAAATGTTCAAGTTCAGGACAACCAAGGTGGAGAGACCTCACTGAGCTCCCAGCGTATTTAGCGGAAACTTCAGAAAGGCCACACCTTAAGAGTAGAGCTAAGCTAGTCTACTAACTAGTCTACCAACTACTCGCTCAACTAGTTTAGCCCTGGGGCGAAAGCTATTATAGACCCATCACGCTGCTGCTGCTAAGTCGCGTCAGTCGTGTCCGACCCTGTGCGACCCCATAGACGGAGCCCACGAGGCTCCCCTGTCCCTGGGATTCTCCAGGCAAAAATACCTGAGTGGGTTGCCATTTCCTTCTCCAGGGCATGAAAGTGAACAGTGAAAGTAAAGTCGCTCAGTCGTGTCCGACTCTTCACGACCCCATGGACTGCAGCCTACCAGGCTTCTCCGTCCATGGGATTTTCCAGGCAAGAGTATGGAGTGGGGTGCCATCGCCTGCTCCGATAACAAAGCATAAAGACACGCCTTGAAATGATCTAACTGATCTCCAAGTAACTTGCCAGAACAAAAGTTGATACTCTTTAAAGAATGATAACGAAACAAACAAACAAAAAGAATGATGACAAAATCCAGCGCTCAGTAAAATAGTATTCAAAATGACTGTCTTTCAGTCAAAAATTGCTGGATATGAGAAGCCAAGTAATGACACTCATAATTAAGAGGAAACAAATCAATCAATAGAAAGTGAGAGATGACAGATGTGATGGAATTAACAGACGTGAATTTTAAACAGTTTCTCCCAAAGCAAGCGATCCAAGAGAGAGAATGAGAGGAAGACCAACATAGAAGCTACACTGTCTGATAACCCAATCTCAGAAGTGATATTCCATCACTTAGAGTATTCTGTGGCCACACTCTATCGGCCACACTGTCCAACCCTAGCACAGTGTGGGAAATGGTTATGCAACAGAAACTCTAGGAGGTGGGAATGTGGTCGCCGCAAAGCCCTTGAAGGGAACAGAGAAGAAGACAGCAAGAGAGATGGGGTGATATCACAAGGTCAAGGCCGAGAGTTCCAGAGGAGAGACGTTTAATGGTTTTCCAACAGTGAGAACCAGCAGCAAAGGATTGAGACATGTCCACTGAATTTGTCAAAGTCACTAAGAACATTAAGAGCCATTAAGAGCAGCTTCAGTTAACCAGTTTGCAGTGGACTGAAGTTTAAATAGGTGGTGAGCAACTGGAAAACAGACGATGTAGACTACTGTTCTGGGAAGGTTGGATGAAAAGGAGAGAAGGGAGATGTGCGCGGAAGCCAGAAGAGGACGTGGAGAATTTTGTTTCGGGGGATGTGAGGGCCTGAGAAGATTTTTACGCTAGAAGAAACAGCCAGAGGACTGAGAGAGGTGAAGATCCAGGAGAGGGAAGGATGATGGATGGGGTAGCCTCTCGGAGGAGGCAGGAGAATTGGAGGTCAAAGACAGGTGGGATGCTTGGCTTTGAACAGAGAGACACCTCATCCTCTGAGGCCGCAGTGAGGAAGGCAGGATGTCTGGCTAGGGCAAGACCTGAGGGCGCAGATTCCTGGGAATTGAGAACTCGTAGTGATGGCCTCAATTTTCTCAGGAAGAGTAGGAGGCAAGGTCACAGTGAGCAGAGAGTGAACAATGATGTCAATTACCATGATGATTGCTTACATATGAAGAAAGCCTCGGAAACAGTCTGTTCCCATAGGCAGGGCAAGCCCTCCCCTTGTAATCTACTTTCACTTTCTATCTCTCAGCAAACTCATTTTTCATAGTTGGTGATGTCTTCAGACAGCATCTGTCTGAGTTACCACAAGGTACGGATTAACGAGGTTGAAATGCATGAGGGTGGGAAATACTTCTCCATGAGCGTGAAAAATCATGACATCTCAGTGGGGCAGGAACCTCCAAGGTCTCATTAAACGTTCCACACAAAGGTCTGTCTTGTCATCAAGCATTTGTGCACGTTTCTGCTTGATCATCCCACCAACAGGGAACTCACTACCTCTAGGGAGAGTCTTCCCACTTTCAGACAAATCCTTAGGTCTTTTCCTTCAGCAGGGCTGAAGTCTGACTCCGAGTGTCCCTCAGGTCTTATAGGAAGTCCCAGATCAAGCCTGTCTCCCACTTGACAGCCTTCAGTGATATTTCTCCTCTAGAATAAATCTCCGCTGTTTCTTCACCCTCCCTTATATGGCAAGGTTTTCTGATCCTCTCCTCAGACCCACCTTCTCCAGATTTCCTTCAACAAAAACAATCGTTCTCAAGATTCAGCTATGACCTGGCCCTGCAGCTTTCTTCTGAGTGCCCAAAGTGCTAAGATGAATGTCAGGCAACTCACAACTTCCCAGTGCTTGTGGGTGATGGAAACTTCAGTTCTTGCTCTCCCAGGATGGTGGTCTTAAGGCTTTCTCACCATGGCTAAGCATGATCGAATCCTTCATTTGGCCTGCAGAAAGAGGTTCCAGATTTCCCTTTTGGACCTATGGCTGGTATGGCTTTATGTTTTTAGGTCACTTAAATCTCTCTGAGTTTCAGGGGAGCCTTGGCAACACCTCAGGTTACTGTTTTGAAATATTAAGTAGTGTTTCATTTCTCTGGTATTTCTCCCTTCCATACTTGGCTCCTCTCCTCTCATCCCAATCCAACTTCTGTCCTGCGCTCTTGTCTCGGGGGAGGACTGTGGCCTCAGGAGGCAGGGAAAGGAGTCTCCTGTTTCGAGTTGCAGATGCCTGGCCCATAAGACACCAGAAAGGGCTCACATCAGCAAAATGTGGAAGAAAACTTGAGCCATGATTCCACTCCTCAGATTTGAAGAAATTTCCTGCATACCAGGATGGCCCCACAGAATAAGAATGACCCAAGAGAGGCAGGGAACTAGATGAGGGAGACTGGCAGCGGTCTTGTGAGGGGACAAAGGCCATCTCCATGGCAACTTGCAGGAATCATTGAGCAAGGACAAGCATAGTGATGGGCTTCACAAATGAGAGTGAAGCCCTGGATGACTGGATGCCACTGAAACTTCCGGGAAATTAAAAAGGTGAGGACTCCGGCTTGGCTGGGATGACACAGCTACTGAGTGTGTGCGCTCAGTCGCTCAGTTGTGTCCGACTCTGCCACCCCATGGACTGTAGCCCGCCAGGCTCCTCTGTCCATGGGTTTTCCCAGGCAAGAATATTGAAGTGGGTTGCCATTCCCTTCTCCAGGGGATCTTCCCGATTCAGGAATCAAACCTGCATCTCCTGCTTTGCAGGCAGCTTCTTTACTGCTAGGTCACCAGGGAAGTCCGAACACAGCTACTACTGTGGCATAAAAAGGCTTTGAAATAGAAATGGAGTAGTGAAGACTATGGGTAAAGAATCCACCTGCGATGCAGGAGACCCCGCTTCGATTCCTAGGTTGGGAAGATCTGCTAGAGAAAGGATAGGCTACCTACCCCAGTATTCTTGGGCTTCCCTGGTGGCTCAGATGGTAAAGAATCCACCTGCAATGCAGGAGTCCAGGGTTCAATCCCTGGGTTGGGAAGATCCCCTAGAGGAGAGAATGGCAACCCACTCAAGTATTCTTCCCTGGAGAATCCCCATGGACAGAGGAGCCTGGTGGGCTACAGTCCATGGGGTCGCAAAGAGTCAAACACGACTGAGCGACTACGTACAGCAAAGACTAGGGACAGTTCTTTCTCTGTCACACCTGATCCTAGAATTCATACTCACTGCTTCATGTCCTTCCCAGTGCTTCACTCCCCCAATCTCCTTTGTGGTCCTCTCCCCTGTGCAAAGGAGCATGTCATCCACTCTAAGAGGTTCCAATATTTTTCTCTCTCCTGAATGAAGCACAGAGAGGTTGAATGACGATTCCAAACCACAGAGCTACCACGATTCCAGTATTTAGTGTCTGTGCTCCCAGAGGTCCTGTATCTGCTCCAGTCGTCTTAGCTTTGCCTGTCTTTCCTGGGCCATATCTCTGTTTAGCCTATGCTCCCATCCCCTACCCATCATCACCTCTTTTAAAAACTGACTCATTTCTCTGCTCTTCTCAAATCCTTTGTGCTCAAAACACCAAACCCTTACAATGTGGAAATGGCAACAACCAGCAGCTCATGACCTAATGTAGTCAATTTATGATAGATGAAGTTTGTAGTTGTGATATTTGCCGGTGGGCTCTCATGAAGTAGTAGTAGGTAGTTTAGAAACCATGTGATGCTGCAAGGTATAATTCTTGGCTTTGCTTTGAGCTTATCAGATTGGTTCAAAGAAAGGAAAGTCCTGGCCAAAAAAGCAAGCAGTTAATTAAGGATGAAGTCGTAATGTGACTATGAAGGCTCAGGCCCTACGGTTAACCCCTTGAATATAATATAACACTTTCATAACGCCCATTGAGTTTCAGATGAAGAGACACAGATTAAGGAAGATGACAGCAAAGATGAACACGTGACCTTTTATAGTTCTGCATCTCTGCACTACTCTTCCCTGGACCCAGACATCCTCCCCCTCTCTCTGGAGTCAGGTTCCCCTTCCCCTTCCGCTGAGGGGTACATGCCAAGGCTGGCCCAGTGAGTCCTGCCATGCCTGCCTATGCCCCTCCTCCCCCATATTCTCAAAACACACAGTTCCAACTCCACCTCTCATTCGCCCTTATTTCCTTCAGCCTGTAGAATAGCCTGCCTTCTCACATCCTACCTCCCCCAGCTGAGGTCTCTGAAGAGCAGGGTTGCATCTCATGCACATCAGTGCTTATTGAGCGCCCAGCTGAACCTGGGCCTGGCAGGAGCAGACACTCAGTCATATCTACTGAATTGGACATGATCAAAGCTACACAGTAGGACAGTGGACACGTGGTCCCTCGAGTTATGGGATTCTGTTGACTTGAATTCCACAAGAACGTCTCAGTTGGGTTAAACTTAGCTGCCTGGGACAGACGGGCTGAGCAAATAATATGTGGAATGAAAAATACACAGCAAAGCTCTTCAAATTACTTAGCCATTTGAGGAAGGGCTTGAGTAGGAATTTGTAGCAAAGCCATGGGCATTCTCTCAGAAACATTCCCACCAGCCAGGCTTCATTTCCCTGGGGAGTGACCCATACTTCCTTCCCACCCCCGCCCCATGATGCCTCTGTAGGGGTGCCTTTCTCTTCTCCCTTTGGAGCACCTCTTTCTCCAACATTTCATGGTAATGATCTCACTAATGATGGCCTGACATTGTGACTTTGACCCATTATAGACAAATGCTTTATCTTCTTAATAGGCTCTGTGTTTTGATACCCCCAAGCAGAAGCAACTAACAGGGAAACTGTCCTCATGGAAAGCCTGGGTTCTGCCCAAGATGAATCAGGTGCTTTTATCCCAAGGTGAGTGGGGCCGGGGCTAAGCTAAACATGCACTCTCTCAGTTAGGACACATTGGGTACCAGGACAGAAAGCCCAATTCACTGGGCTTGAACAACAACAATGAAAAAGACTTATTAGGACGTTTTCCTGAAAAATCCAATGTAGGCCTAGCTTCAGGTGCAGCATATCCCAGCGTTTCAAATTGTCACCAGGAAGCAATCTTGCTTCATTTCTCCATCCTATTCTTTTCTGGTAGTCATCATAATTGGGCTCCAATTTGTGGTTAGATAACCAAGAGCAACTCCAGGCTTTTCCCTCCCAGATTCAAGCTCAGTCAAAAATAGAAGAGATTTTTTTCCTCTTCTAATTAAGAAAACAAGCGCTTAGATCTGGCTGTCATTGGCCCAGATCCAGTCATGTGTCTATCTCTGAGCCAACCACTGAAGCCACGAGGGTGGAACTGCGCCTGACTGGCTAATCCTGGGTCACATGGTACCACAAGGTCAATTTAGGTTGCATGGTCCCATTCAAATCACATGGACAGGGAGTAATAAGGACAAATTATTCCCCCAAGAAAATCTGGGGTGCTAGTTCCATGAGGAAGGTAAGGTGCATCCATGTGGCATGGATTATGGGCTGCTAATAATGTGGTCCTAAGTTGTAATAAAAACAAATATCCATTATACGACTAAAGAGAAAACCACATTATTAGCAGCCCATAGTCCATGCTGCATGAACGCATAGTTGGGGTCCTAGGAATCTACACACATGTGCTCAGTCGCTTCTGTTGTGTCCAACTCTGCGATGATATGGGCTGTAGCCCACCAGGCTCCTCGGCCCATGGAATTCTCTAGGCAAGAATACTGGAGTGGGTTGACATGCCCTCCTCCAGGGGATCTTCCCAACCCAGGGATCAAACCTGCATTTCCTGCAGCTCCTGTATTGCAGGCAGATTATTTACTGTGTGAGGAATCACAAGCCTTTTTGTGCTAATAAGATATTTAAATGTGTTTTTACTGATAAAGACATTGTGGGGTCCACAGCACCATGAACCATGTGGGCATTTATTGGTTACCTCTCAGGCCCCAGTTGCACCTCCCAGGAGCCCTGTTTTCGGTGTGAAGCTAATATTCCGGAGGGTGGACCCTACCCTCTCTCCATATCAGGGGTGAAACCAGTTAGCACGTTCCCTCCTCCTGCCCACCAGGATTGGTTCACAGTGAGCATGTGACCCCAGCCAGTCCAATCAGAATGAATCTTATTACCAGGACTTTTGCCGGCAATGCTAGGGTAAGATGCTGTTTCTCTTTCACACGATATGAATGAGAAAGGGTGTAGAGCTGGGAGCTGTGCGCAGCCATCCTGGGACCACAGGGAAGAGAAGCTGAAGAGGGGAGGATGGAGGGAGAGAGGAATAGAAAGTGAAATAAAGAGAGGAAGATAAGGGAAGGAGGGAGGGAAGGAAGGAAGAAAAAACGAGTCTCAGTGACCCTGAAACTGTATATCAAACATCACCAAAGCCAGACCTGCCTATGGGTTTTTCACTCGTGTGAGTCAATATCTTCACTTTATTATTCCAGCCAGTTTAAATCAGACTTTCTACGACTTGCCGTCCAGAACATTCTAAACATTTTTTGAGCTGCTTCCAGGTCTGAGAAGTCTGTGGAAGTGGCTGTATACAGGCCCGTCTACCCTGAGTGTCACGAGAAAAGGTGGAGGGCAGCTCCCCTCAGAGTGCCTGGAAGACTTCCTTTCAGAGATCCAGTGTTCCTGGGTATCTGGGAGGATGCTCGACGTACAGAGCTATTTCAGAGTTCTGTGGTCTGGCAAGAGGGATAGAATTCCATCGCTGGGCAGCTGTGTGCCTGCACCTCCAGGCACCCGGTGGATGGAGCTCTGGACTCAGAGGGGGGCGGAGGGGGAAGAGAGGAGCTTAGATGCAACCACTGAAATGCCCGTCTTGAATTTCCCTGCCTTGGTAGCCACGTGGATGATGGCAAGGAGTCAGGTGTGTGCTAAGTTAAGAGTTCAGAGAGGGACTTGGGTCTTTTCATCAAGAGTCTCCCTCCTACTATATAGCTTTTAACCTTGTATAGTGAATGTTGGGACCACCCTGATCCCCCTCTAGGACAGAGGCACGGGTTCCCCAGTCAGAGGAGTGTTGCTACTGATGGCTCACACATGGCTAAAGGGAATAGCCCCACCCCAAATCACCCTCCCTCCCTGGGGAACAGTACTGAGCTAGTGAAATCCCAGGGCTAGAGCAGGAGTGGAGGTACAGAGACCAATCCCCCTCAATCCAGGGCAGCTCTGCAGGGCATCCCCACTCCCAGCTCTCCATGGAGTTGACAGAGACCTCTTACTACAGCAGACCTCTTACTACAGCATCTAAACGTCTGCCTCTGTCCCTCTGCCCTGGGTCTCTGGTACCCCCTGCATGCAAATCTCTTTCTCAAAGCCTGTCTCCTTGGAGATCCCACCCAACAAACGACACTAGTGGAGATAGGTAGCTGTCTATATGACAGGATATTAGAAGCCTGATCCCAATTACTTCTTTTCCTGAGTGTATATTAATAATGCTGAAAAAGAAATGGAGGTGAAAAGCACAGACAACTGGTTTGTGTTTTATTTAAACGAAGAATTTTTGTTGTTGTTAGGGAAGCAATGATGATTTCTTGTGATTTTAGTTTAGAAATTTGAGTCCTTTGAGTCCTTTCTATGTACTGGGTAGCTCATGCCCTCCAAGACCCAGTGTGGCAGCCTCAGTCCTTTCTGCAGATCAGACAAGGGAGCCTTGGAGCTGCGTAGTGACTTATTGGGCAAAGAGCAGGTGGATAGCCTTCATGGCTTCTGGCTTCAGATTCACAACCTTCCTCACTGTGTGCCAGACCAGCGAATTCATGTCAGAGATTCTGGAGCACGTGCTTGGATGGGACAGAGTGGCTGATGTGGAAGGAAGTCCTTAGGCTAGGAAACAGAAGACTTCCTTCTAGTCCTGGCTCTGGCGTTTACTTTCTGAGTGGCCTTGGGCCAGTATTTTCACCTGGCCCATCCTCAGTATGGGGCCACCAAAGTGCTTCTTCAGGTGCTGAGTCTGACTCTATCGCCCTTTCCTTCCCCAGAGAGTGTTCCCAACCCAGGGATCAAGCCCATGTCTTCTGCCCCCGCTTAGCCATTTGGGAAGCCCTACCACTGTGCTTAAAGTTTTCAACATTCAGAAAACTAAGATCATGGCATCTGGTCCCATCACTTCATGGCAAATAGATGGGGAAACAGTTGAAACAGAGTCAGACTTTATGTTTTTGGGCTCCAAAATCACTGCAGAGGGTGATTGCAGCCATGAAATTAAAAGATGCTTACTCCTTGGAAGGAAAGTTATGACCAACCTAGATAGCATATTAAAAAGCAGAGACATTACTTTGCCAACAAAGGTCCATTTTAGTCAAGGCTGTGATTTTTCCAGTAGTCATGAATGGATGTGAGAGTTGGACTATAAAGAAAGCTAAGCACCAAAGAATTGATGCTTTTGAACTGTGGTGTTGGAGAAGACTCTTGATAGTCCCGTGGACTGCAAGGAGATCCAACCAGTCCATCCTAAAGGAGATCAGTCTTGGGTGTTCATTGGAAGGACTGATGCTGAAGCTGAAACTCCAGTACTTTGGCCACCTCATGTGAAGAGCTGACACATTGGAAAAGACCCTGATGCTGGGAGGGATTGGGGGCAGGAGGAGAAGGGGACGACAGAGGATGAGATGGCTGGATGGCATCACCGACTCGATGGACATGAGTTTGGGTGAGCTCCGGGAGTTGGTGATGGTTAGGGAGGCCTGGTGTGCTGCAATTCATGGGGTCGCGAAGAGTCGGACACGACTGAGCGACTGAACTGAACTGACCAATGTGCAGCCTACTATGATGATGATGAAAGTAGCTCAGTCGTGTCTGACTCTTTGCGACCCCTTGGACTATATAGTCCATGAAATTCTCCAGGCCAGAATACTGGAATGGGTAGCCTTTCCCTTCTCCAGGGCATTTTCCCAACCCAGGGATCGACCCCAGGTCTCCCACATTGCAGGCGGATTCTTTACCAGCTGAGCCACAAGGGAAGCCTACCATAGATACTGGTTAACAGGTGCAGTGGTGCTGGCAGCCTGCAGGGGGCACCACCGAGAAGAAAAATAGAACAAGGGAGGAGTGAGACACCCCTCCCAAACCCCACATTCCCTCTGCTGAACACCCCCATCCCCCATCTCCCTTAGGCTCCCAGGGGCACTGGAATGGATGCTCCTGAAGCCTTGGGAGCCTCCAGCAAAACAAAAACCACCACATCAGGGTGGAGCCCAGAGCTGGAAACTTCTGGGTCTTGTAAAAGGCTTCGTTTATCTTAGTTCTTTTTAGCCCAGGGAGACGACAGGAGACTGTTTTACTTTCTTTTTTTTTTTTTTTTAAGGAAAAGTTTCCATTATGGAAATGGCACGTGTTTATTTTTAGAAATCCAGCCACTGGGATCTATAACTTCTGTGGGAAGGAGGCGGCTCAGGGGCCAATGCTGACCCTCCTATATTAAAGGTGGGTCTGAGTTTCTTTAGACCCTGGGTTCCTCCCTCCTAGGCCTCTTTCATTTTGTTAGCAGAGCAGGAAACTTGCTCATAGACGAGAAAGAGAGTGACAAAAGATTGAAGTCCAGGGATTACAAGAGCGATAGCGTCAAAAAAACTGGCTGACCTTCATTGAATGCTTACTGTATGCCAGGCACTGGGCTATGTGCTTCATACCTTGAATAATTCACTCCCCATAACACTGAGAAATAGGAATTATTACCTGTACTTTACATGGGAGAAAAAAATCTAGTCTCAGAGAAGTAGTAACCAGCACAGAATGGTGACGTAAGAATCACACACAGGTTTGTCTGACCCCAACACTACTCGGACAGTCTATGTCTGAACAAAAGCAGAGGGCTGCATGCTCACTACCACAGGTAAGGGCTCTCTGTTGGGGAAAAGGAGTTGAACCCCAAGGAAGAGGCAGGCACTTCTAAATAACCCAGCTCACCTCGATCAGGGCTCCTCCCCCAGTGGAGGTGGCAGGACCAGGCAGCTCCCTAAAACAGGTGGCTTCTTCCATGGGACCCACAGAAGCTCACTGCCTCTCCCACTGGCCCCAGGCCCTCCTTCTGGAAAACGCTTTCGTGGGTAGAAGGGGATGACAGAGGAGGACTTCAGGGAAGGGACTGGATCAGAAGCATTGCTAAGGATGGAGTTTTCACCCTGATCATACTTCCCATTGTGCTATGATAAGTTAGAGGGTGGGACCTGGTGCCAGGCTGCCTGGCTTCCCACTCTGACTATTGTGGGAGGTTTTATGGCTGTACTTTGAGGCTTATGGGATTTTGGTTCCTCAACCAGGGGTTGAACCCAAGCCCTCGACAGTAAGGGCAGGCAGTCTTAACTACTGGGCTGCCAGGGAATTCCTCCACCCTGCCTTTGTAACGGTGCAGCTTTGGGTGAGTCATATAACCTTTTCTCTCTGAGGTTTCTCGTTTGTTTAATGGGGAGTAGAAATACCTGGGCTTCTCTGATAGCTCAGCTGGTAAAGAATCTGCCTACAAATGCAAGAGACCCCAGTTCGATTCCCGGGTCAGGAAGATCCCCTGGAGAAGGGATGGGCTGCTACCCACTTCAGTATTCTTGGGCTTTCCTGATGGCTCAGATGGTAGAGAATCCGCCTGCAATGTGGGAGACCTGGGTTCGATCCCTGGGTTTGAAAGATTGCCTGGAGGAGGGCATGGCAACCCACTCCAATATTTTTGCTTGGAGAATCCCCATGGACAGAGAAGTCTGGTGGGCTACAGTCCATGGGGTCACAAAGAGTCAGACACGACTGAGCGACTAAGAACAGCCCAGCACAGAAATGCCTATAGTTGCAATGATTTCATCATGTGAGATGATGTATGGAAAACACTTACAATGGTCCCTGGCACACAGTCAGTGCTTAACAAAAATTAGCTGCTATTATTCTCCAAGTAGATGACAATGAATAAACAGTCACATATAAACAAAGTATAAATGATCAGACAGGAGGTAAAGTCCTTTTCTGTTTGTTGTCCCACCTCAAGTTCATCTTGCCTGACCTCCGGAGACTCTTGGAATTCTCCAAAGGACCTGATGGGGTTGGAGACCCTGGGGTTTCTGTTCCAGGAGGTCCTAAAGCACTTCTGATGTCCAGCATGGTACCATCTGGGACTCTTCTATTCAGGTTCAACTAGAATTTATTTAGCTAAGAAAAACCGCCTAATGTTCTGGAAGAACTTGTTCTTCCTCCCCACCTAATCCTTTCTTGGGTCTTCTGGGTCCATGCCTCTACAGTATGTACCCAGATTAGATCGGTAACACCTTAGCATCTTGAGTGACTTAGCATCCAGCACAGCATCCTCAGCAGCAGCGCCACGATGGGTACTGCCCTCATCACCATGTCATTCCCATTCAGGTCACCATCAAATCTGAACCATCATCACCACCACCTCTGTTTCTGGCAGCACCGCTGCACCACCGTAACCACCCCCATCACTGCTGCTGTCTTCACAATCTTCATTTCCATCTCATCACTGTCAAGCTTCTTCTCACGTGATCACCTTTACTCTTCCATGATCACCTTCTGCTCGGAGGCAGTCAGGACCCTTTGGTAGCAAAAACTCAAGTCAACTAACTTACCCAGAAAGGGCAAAGCCTTCTTATGGGTGACTATTCCCAAGGGACTCAAACACTGAAGGATGCTCCATCTCTCATCTCCACTTCTTCCTGCTATTCATTTAATTTTCTTCTGGAGACAGACCTCTGTCCATGTGATCCAGGGATTTGCATCCTGGCTTCTCAGTGACCCTGAAGCAAAATAATTTTTGTTGCTAAAGCTCAGATTGAAAATTCCCACGGAAGGTCCCTGATTGGTTCAGTTTGGTTACCTTTGGGGCCAATTACAATGGCTAGAACTGCGTGTCCTTGTGATTAGCCCAGATTGGTCACGTGCCAAACACAGGCATGGCAACCGGGAGAAATGTGGTGAGCAGGTGGATAATTTAGTTTGCAGCCACATCCACCTGCCCCGCCTACCACCACCACCTCCACCACCATCACTACCATTCCTACCAAATCACCCTCATCCTGAGAATTATAATGTGCAAGTCCTAAGCTTCAAATTCCTGAATTTGGAATTTCAACAAATTGGAATTTGATGAAGTCTCCAGCCCTTCAGGAATTTTCCATCTCTGGAAAACAAGAAAGTTGGCATGTTCAAGGAGCTGGACTCCTAGTCCTTGGCCGTGGGATGGAGCAAAGAGGAGAGTTGTGGGGACAAATTCCAGCACCTCCGCAGCCCTGGCGCTAATCCCCGGGCAGGCCCAGCATAGCAGCAGCGTGTGTCTAGCCCAGAGAGGGTACCATTCCTTCAAATGCACAAAATTCCCACCCCAGTCAGAAGCTGTGCTTGCAGGAGCTCTCAGCATGTCTGCCCCCCTTCTCTGGGGGGATGGGGCTTGCTTTTGGATCCAGGCCTCCTGCTCCTGCTCCATCTCCAAGCAAACATCTGTTTCCAGATGTTGTCCCCGAGCCATATAAAGCCAAAGGAAGACTCAAGTTAATATATCTACAGCAGACCCGACTGTCAGCGGCAAGCTAGTGTCGGGAATGGATCACTCAAGGAAAGCAAGAGCCCTCATTTCCTGGTGGGACATATAGGAAAGACAAACAGGGCATTTCCCCCGCAATGTTTAGAAATGACCTTAACAAAGCAACAGGCTTAAGGAAAAGGAGAAAGAAAAAGAAGGCCTTTGTAATGAAGTTTACAGGAACAAATGTTCCAGGTGGTTCTGGTTTCATAGCTACTGCTGGCTGAGGAACAAGAGGGAGTGAAGCTCTGTGGGGAGGGCAAAACGTCCTCTGGATTTACTGGCCATCAACTGCAGCCCAGACTCTGGGCCAAACTTGAACCTGGGGGCTGTGCTATACCTGGTGGGGAAGAGACCTGGCCCAGATCCAGCGCCGCCACTGCCTGCTGTGTGCCCTTGAACCACATTCTGACCTCTCTGTGCTCACTTTCTGCAGGAGTCATATACCACTGGAGCCTTGGGGGATTTATAAAGGTTCTTCTGGTCTAGGGATGGCGATACACTCTACTTCCAACCAGGAGAGCCACTCCTAAGATGAGGCTGAGAGACAGAGGTCCGTGGTCAAGGCAAAGAGTTCCACAGCAGTGGGGGTGGGCAGCGAGCTGGGGATATGAGAGCACGCAGAGGCACAACACCCTAACTTGAAGTTCCCAGATGCTGGTAAACAGGGATCTGCTTCAGTAAACTAATTGTGCTCTTCATTACTCGTCTGTCATCAACCAGAAACATCTGTCTCTTAACCCACAGTTGCCTGCCTTTCTGACAGCTTCCCCACCCCCCACCCCATCAGGGAGAGCTCTAGTCCTGGGCTTCTTCTCCGAGCACATGCTTGGGGCGCCCTTCCACCATCCCCGCACTGAGGCCCAGATTCCAAGCCCTGTTTCCATGGGCTGACAGCTCAGAGGGGCTGCGTCTCACTCTCACCCCTCAACTGATTGTTCTTCCTCCAAAAAGCAGCAAGTAGGGCCCTAATGGATGCATTTGCTCGAGCCTTCTGACGTCTGGCTGCAGCATGATCATTCACCATCATCTCTTTTGGATTTTGTACTTTATTAGAGTTTTGCACACATGATCTCATTTGAGTCTCTCGGTGCTCCTCTGAGTAGGAATTAATATTCTCTTATCCCAGGCAGGAGGCTGAGATCCAGAGCAGTGAAGATACTTACTGAAAGGCACACAGTTTGCAGATGGAGAAGCCAGGACACAGGATTTCTGGATTTCAAAGATGGTGCTTTGTTTCAGCTCAAACCTGAGTCAGCAAATTGGTTTCACCCCTTCAAGCACTAACCTCATTAGACTGATAATAGCTTTCTGCTTTGAGAGGCATAAGCAGAGTGGTTGTGTGTGTGTGAGTGTGTGTGTGAGTGTGTGTGTGTGTGTGAGTGTGTGTGTTAGGAGTGGTGTTCTACAGTTGATTAGTCATGTCTTCCAGTGACGTGGGAATGGGAATGTTGGTATGTATGCCAAACGTGACCAGACCATGCCACCTGAGAAGAAAGGAATGGAAGGGACAGATGATTAGGGTTGTTGGGGGTCAGGTGGTCACATGATGTATCTCTGGCAAGGGCTTACCGCAAAAGTTTGGAACATGGGCTCTGTTACCCCAGTCCTCTCCTCTGTCTGGATCTTACCATGTTTGAGGCACCTGTTCAGTACTCACCTCTTCCAGGAAGGCTTCCTGCACCCTCACCCAACTCTAACTCCCCACCTTTCTTTCCTTCTCCAAGTCCTGAGTCATCTGCGTGTGTTTGGCCTTCAGTTCATTCTGCTGGGCCCTGCTGTTCTCTTTCCTATGTATGTAACTCCCTACAAAGGCCCTACGGTCCTATTTTTACCAGGAGCTCAACAGTAGATGTGGACTGCTGATGGATCAATGACCTACACCATCCCTCCTCTCAGCTGCAGGAAGCCAGGGCTTGGGAGGAGGTGTGAACTCTTGTTTGGTCTTTGTCATACGTCCCCAGTCTCTGCAGCTATCCTCATGGCACTGATGGGCTGTGTTGAGTACTGACACGGCACTCAACACGTACCATCTCATCCAGTCCTCACTACAGGAGATAGGAATTTTTCTCCCCATAGTTCAGATTTTAAAAGTAGGTGCAGATTGGCTACACAATTTGCCCAAGATCACACAACCAGTTAACAGTGGAGCCAGCACCTGAAACCACTCAGAACAGCCTCCAAATGACAGGAAATGAGTCTCAGAGCTGTCCATGTCTGACCTTGAAATGAGGCCAGGTAGAGTTCTGCTGAATTATTCTTGATCCTCCTGAGACCAGAGGGATGTGGGCTGTTTGGAGCCTCCAGATGTTCCTGCAAGAGGTCATCAGGAGAAAGCTGGGAAGGATCTGGGCAGTAGACTGGACAGTTGGTCATGGCCCTGGCTAACCACAATATTCCCCAAATCTGACTTTTTAGAGTCAAGTGATCCTATGGACAGGTCCACTAGCCCACTGTACTAGGCATTCTTCTCAGGTTGGGGTAGATAGCTACATCTGTGGACTCCACCTGGAACCAGGTTCATAGGTAGGTCCCTCCCCCACAAAAATCTGGGCTTCCCCGTGTGACTTGTTTTGGCCAGTGTCACACAAGGGGAGGTGTCCTAAGCACTTGCCACCAGGACTTGGTATCTTGGAATTTCCCTTTGAAAGCCGGCCACCATGCTGACAAAAGCTCAAGATACACCATGAGATGTTGAGAGGCCACTCTAGGTGGGGGACAGGGGGACAAGAGGCCATCTGGAATGTTCCAATCTCAGCTGAGCCCCCAGCCAAGTTTCCCCAATGCAGCCTCATGCGTGACCTCAGCTGTGTTACTTGGAACAGAAGAACCACTCCACTGAGCCCTGTCAACTCACAGTATTATGAGAAATAACAAATCATTCTGTTAAGAAACTAAGAGTTGGGTCCATCTATGATACTGCTACAGACGCCTGAAATACTGTCCCTGGTTACTGCCCAATGACTCCTAGACACAGTTGGGGTCTGGATCATTTAGAAGCATGCACCTGATCTCATATACACATCTTGACCAAAGCAGATTGCTTATGGGCAATTTAGCACACACCCATTCTTGGCACAAGTATGAGTGCACATCCTCATCCACACACTCACTGGCGGTACCTTAGAGACAGCCCAGCCGTACTGTGGGCATCTCCATTCATCCACAACATTTGCACTCCTCTGCATGTCCACGCTTATACGTGTGTGCAGAAATGTGCATGATCTGTGTACCAAAGCACAAGAGTACATACACACAGGTTGAGGGAGCTGGGGGGAGGGGGTCACACCCACACACACATGCACACAATCACTCATGGCCTGAAACTGTAAGTCTCTGAACTCCTCTAAGAACCTGCAGCCTGCTGAACAGGGTCCCCCAGCGTTTTCATCAGTGTAGCCTCCACACTTGGCTCTGCTCTCTTCTTAATGAGAGAGTTTGTTTTGGCCCCAGTTAACAAGGCTCCCAGGGCCTCCTGGGCAGGCTGGCCCTCCCCCGCACATCTGCAGCCCCTGCTCCTCGACCCCCATCCCCAGCTCTGCAGAGTCACAGCCAGGGAGCTGATTGGCGTGGTTGCGTGGGAAGGAAGTGGGGACTCAGGAAAAGGCATTTCCAAATGTTCGATCTTCAGCTCCAAGCAGGGGCTTCAGACTGAACCCCAAAACACTCTCCCCCGAGACATGGCATGCTACTGTCCTCTAACCTGAGGCAAACTAATTTAATCTCAGAGCCTGTAGAAGGGCAAGATCGAGGGCTTGAGCCCAAGAGAATGCCTGCATTTCTCACCTTATTTCTACCCTGGGACTGGCCTTGGTGCATTCTCTTTGGGATCCCTATCTGGTGCAGGTCAGTACCTCCCAACACCCTGCACAGGGGTACAGCCCTTTCACTGGCTCCCCTTTGTCTTTAGGGGACTATCCTGCTCAGCCCCTGACCACCTCTTCAGCACTTTACACTCCACTCCACTCTTCCCCTTTACACTCCGCATTTCAGCCACAGTGAACCACTGACAACTGCCCCAGTTTCTCCACCATGCTCTTTTTCCACTCCAGGCTTTTGCACAGGCAGCTCCCTCCATTTGGCATGCCCTCTCTACACCCCTTGACCTGACTAAGTATGCTTATCCTTCAGGTCTCATCTCCCAAGCATCCTCTCTATCCTGCTTGGTAGCACTTATCCCTGTTGGCCTCCACCACTAGTCCGCTGTGCTCGCCACTGTGTCCTCAACTCCAGCAGGGCCTGGCACTAGAAAGTGCTCCCTACATTTTTACTGAATGGATGAACGTTTGAGTTAGGAAGGCCCTTATACATCCCAGTTTTCCTTTCCCTTCTTTGCTCATCAATTTCTAAATCTTACATAAGAGGAAGATGCACAGGTTAATATAGCTGGGAGAAAGCAAGAAGTAGAATCCATCCATCCATCCACTCTTCCATTCACCCATTCATTCATTCAGACCACCATTTCTTGGGTATCTACACCGTGCCTAGTGCAGAGCATACAGAGATGAATACAGTCACCCTGCTTTCCAGAAACTCGCAGCCTAGGGGAGGGAACAGACAGACACAGGTCATAGTTAGGACATAGTTTAAGCTACACAAGACAGGCCAGTGGCTCAAATGGGGTAAGTTACTTCACTCGTGTGAGAGTCTAGGCTTCTCTGACAACTCAACTCCACAAAGTCACAAGGGGCCCAGATTCCTTCTGTCTTGTTGCTCACTACATGCAGGAGTTGGAAGCAGAGCCGAGAAACAGGGCTGTGATGCCAGTGACCATAAGGCCTGGGAGAGAAATAAGGAAGAGTCTACGATGCCTGGAGGAGATTCTGGAAGGTCCCCCAGAGCTGGCTTCCTTGGGTGAGGTTTCCCAGTTGGGGCTACTGTGTGGGAGAGTTGGACCTGTTTAAAGGACTAGGCGTGGGGAAGGCAGTGGAGCAGAGAAATCCAAAAGGAAGAACAGATTGGAAAGAAACTAAGCAGGTGCAATCTACAGGACCTGATCCCACCTGACCTGCCTCTTGAGAAATCTGTATGCAGGGCAAGAAGCAACAGTTAGAACTGGACATGGAACAACAGACTGGTTCCAAATAGGAAAAGGAGTACATCAAGGCTGTATATTGTCATCCTGCTTATTTAACTTCTATGCAGAGTACATCATGAGAAACGCTGGACTAGAAGAAACATAAGCTGGAATCAAGATTGCTGGGAGAAATATCAATAACCTAAGATATGCAGATGACACCACCCTTATGGCAGAAAGTGAAGAGGAACTCAAAAGCCTCTTAATGAAAGTGAAAGTGGAGAGTGAAAAGGTTGGCTTAAAGCTCAGCGTTGAAAACGAAGATCATGGCATCCAGTCCCATCACTTCATGGGAAATAGATGGGAAACAGTGGAAACAGTGTGAGATTTTATTTTGGGGGGCTCCAAAATCACTGCAGATGGTGACTGCAGCCATGAAATTAAAAGACGCTTACTCCTTGGAAGAAAAGTTATGACCAACCTAGATAGCATGTTCAAAAATAGAGACATTACTTTGCCGACTAAGGTCCGTCTAGTCAAGGCTATGGTTTTTCCAAGGTCATGTATGGATGTGAGAGTTGGACTGTGAAGAAGACTGAGCGCCAAAGAATTGATGCTTTTGAACTGTGGTGTTGGAGAAGACTCTTGAGAGTCCCTTGGACTGCAAGGAGATCCAACCAGTCCATTCTGAAGGAGATCAACCCTGGGATTTCTTTGGAAGGAATGATGCTGAAGCTGAAACTCCAGTACTTTGGCCACCTCATGCGAAGAGTTGACTCATTGGAAAAGACTCTGATGCTGGGCGGGATTGGAGGCAGGAGGAGAAGGGGACGACCGAGGATGAGATGGCTGGATGGCATCACGGACTCGATGGACGTGAGTCTGAGTGAACTCCGGGAGATGGTGATGAACAGGGAGGCCTGGCGTGCTGCGATTCATGGGGTCGCAAAGAGTCGGACACGACTGAACGACTGAACTGAACTGAACTGAACTGAAAATGGAGTAAACCCCTCTCTGTGGCTCTAGGTTCTTTTGCTTGCAAAAGAAGAAACCCAACTCAAACAGGTTTGAGCAAAAATGAGTCCTGTAACTGAAGAGTGCAGGCACAGATGAGCTTAAGCACAGTTTGATCACTGAGTTTAAATAAAGCCTTCAGAAATTGGCCTCTCTCCACCTCTGCTTGCCTCCTGTGTTGGTTTCATTCTCAGGCAAGATCTTTAAGAACAGAGGGAATATACCCCCTGTGGTTCAGTTCAGTTCAGTCGTTCAGTCATGTCCAGCTCTTTGTGACCCCATGAACTGCAGCACGCCAGGCTTCCCTGTCCATCACCAACTCCCAGAGCTTGCTCAAACACATGTCCATCAAGTTGGTGATGCCATCCAACCATCTCATCCTCTGTCATCACCTTCTCCTCCTGCCTTTAATCTTTCCCAGCATCAGGGTCTTTTTCAATGAGTCAGTTCTTCACATCAAGTGGCCAAAGTATCGGAGTTTCATCTTCAGCATCAGTCCTTCCAATGAATATTCAGGACTGATTTCCTTTAGGATGCG
This sequence comes from Ovis aries, assembly GCF_016772045.2. Taxonomy (NCBI): domain Eukaryota; kingdom Metazoa; phylum Chordata; class Mammalia; order Artiodactyla; family Bovidae; genus Ovis; species Ovis aries. The sequence goes on from NC_056078.1 coordinate 25,298,570, forward strand.
CTTGTTTGATCTCCTTGCAGTCCAAAGGACTCTCAAGAGTCTTCTCCAACACCGGAGTCCAGAAGCATCAATTCTTCGGCACTCAGCTTTCTTTATGGTCCAACTTTCACATCCATACATGACTACTGGAAAAACCATATCTTTGACCAGATGGACCTTTGTCGGCAAAATAATGTCTCTGCTTTCTAATATGCTATCTAGGTTGGTCATAGGACCTTTGTCGGCAAAGTAATGCCTCTGCTTTTTAATGTGCTGTCTAGGTTGCTGTCTAGGTTGGTCAGCCCCCTGTGGTAGCTGATAGTCTTTCAGAAAGCCCTTTGCAAAGAAATAGCATTCCTTTCCCAATCATTCCAGCCTGATTCTCCTTAGTCTGAACTTGGCCACAAGCCCGTCTCAGGCCCAAACCCTGTAGCCAAGGGAGATGGAGATGCTAATTGGTCAGATTAGCTCACATACCCTAGAGACAGGAATGGGGTCAACGCTGCCAGAGCCAAAGGGACTCAGCTTGGCATCATTGGCAGGATTTTAGGGTACAGAAAACGGGTGAAGGATGGACTTCCTGGCAGAGGGAACTACAAGAGCTAATACGTGGAAGCAGAAAAACACAGAAAATACTTTAGGAAGTGAAGCTTGTATGCACAGGGACATTTTTTTCTTAGCTCTCCATTCTGGTACCCAGAGTATCTGTTTTTATCTTGGAGTGTAATAATGACCACAGATTAAACTCAAACTCTTTGTGCTGGCACTGAAAGTCTATCTTCTTGCTCCAAACAAGAAATCCTATTTTCTAGAGAGGTTGATTAACTCCAACATTGACAGAACATTGATCCAACGTTGACAGAGAATTCCCAAGTTTCTCTGACACCAGAGTCCCCCGGGATGCCTCAGGGTTCATACAGGTCATTTCTGAATGCAGGGGTCAGGCTAGGACCCTCCCCCTTCAGCTCCCAATCACAGAGGATGCCCCAGCCCCCAAATCTTTTAGATTTCACTGCCTTGGCATTCCTGAGGGCCCCTAAAGTCTTGAAAGGGAAAACATCAGCTTGTGGAATAAGAAAGGGAAGAAACTACTCTCCTAGTTCCCTTCCTTCGTGTTCCTTACCCTTTCAGGGGTTGGGAGGTTGGGGGATGTGAAGAGGGAACCAAATCTACATTCCTGGATCCCCTGGCATATACCTCTCAGTGCAGAAATTCTTTAGCGCCCCCTGGTGGTCACTAACACTAATGGTTTCTCTCAGGGTTTATTCTGAGCAGCCCAATTGAGACATCCATCACGGGGTAAGGAAACAGGCACACTTACCCCATATCCCATATTAAGGAAATGCTAGAGCTGGAATGGACCCAGAGCTCCTGGCCACCAGTCCTTTCTGCAGCATCACTTTCTATCTGCGGCATCACTTTCTATCCCTGTAGTCCTCCCTAGTGGCTAACTGACCTGGCAGGCAATGATATAACATTTATTATTTATGATGTAAGTACTTTATTACTATGTTGCTCTATCAAATACACCTGCCACACTTTGAGGTGTGCCATGATACTGGATTATATGTTAACATTGATCAAGTCAATATATAAAATGTGCAGTTGGCAACGCTGTCACTCTAAAATGGAATCGCAGAAATGCTCCTCTCACCATACCCACTACCCACCTGTTTTACATTTCAGGAACCAGTCTTTTATCCCCCATCCCTTCTCGATGTTCCTGGGAAGTAAGCTTTCTCTGTAAACTCAATCCCACCTCCTCTTCATTCACAGGAATGTCAAGAGGTGCAAGAAGATAAAGTCTCTCTGGGATACAAACGTTACTTAAAATGGGAGAGGTGGCAAGAGAAGAGAGGAAACTACAAAATAGCCTTCAGGCAGCTTTCTCTACTGGATCATAGGAAATGATAGCGGAAGGGAGCCAAGGAGAGAATGGCTCACCTTTAATGGCTGCACTGGTTGGGGCAGGCTGGGCTGTCAGCAAAGGGCTGGAATGAGTCTCAGATCTACAGCAGACAAAAAGAGGAGGGGTCAGGACTGGCAGCGGGGAGGATTGACTGGCCAATTGGATACCCTGAAATAACCCTCTGCTCAGCTTGTATTCACCTGTGTCCTGAACCACGAGTCCTGGTCCTGAAAGAGAGACAAGGGTACCAGTCTGCTGCCCCACCCCCACCCCAGAGGGTTGGCTTTTCACCCCAGAATAAAGCTGGGATTGGTGAAGTGAGCCCCACCAAAGGCGCTGGGGCGGCTGGAGGCGCAGAGTCGGAGGTGGAGCTGGTTTGGGGAGGAAGAGAGGGGATGAGACATGTCAGGGGGTGCTCAGCAGCAGCTCAAGAGAATCAGACAGTCCTGCTCAGGAGGCAGACATCCATCTAGATCCCTGACAGTAACTCCACTGGGTTCCTTGGAGGATCACAAAGACTGGCTATGCCGACTTGTCAGAAAGCAGAGTGATGTCTGGACCCGTGACTTAGCAGGAAGGTAAAGAGGACCCTAGTGTGGATTGGGAGAAAGGGAGAGAAGCAACCCCCAGCTCCACTCCACACCCCCTTCCTGCCTATAAATAATCCCAAGTGTCACTTCAAAGGGGACAGGGAGCGCGGGAGAGGGGCTCCCGTGGCCGGTGGGTTGGGGCAGCGGGCGGCGCACACCACGCCCCCCACCCCGGGCGAGTTTGCATAAATAAACAAATCCAAGCCGTCGGCCCCGCAGGAGGGGGAGGAGGAGAGGGGAGGAGAGGGGAGGGGGGCGGGAGAGATTAGTTTGGGAAGTAGCACGGATTGCTCATCCGATCCGTGCAGCCGCTGCTAGTGTGTCAAGTTACAGAGGCGCCGGAATCGGCCCCAGCGCTCCTCGGCAGCGGCCACGACCCACCTCTGCCCATGGGGCCCTCCATGTGCACCCCTTCGCCCCGGGACTGAAACTGGCTCGCCCGGGCGACGGGAAACACCAAGAAGGACAGACATTGCTGAACCAACTCCGGACTGCAGATACTTGAAGGGAAAGACGGGGCAGAAAAGAGAGCCGGCCAGATTTCCCTAACTTTCCTGGACTTGGAACGTTCTTCGAAGCAACTTTTTTTTCACCTGGGTGTACCCCCCCCCCCGATTACTGCTGGTTGTTTTTTTTTTTTTTCTCCCCCCGTTCCCCCTCCAGCTGCTATTTTTTCCATCCTCTTTGCCGAGAGCAAAGGAAAGGGACATTTTTCCAGCGACACAAGCCTTTTCCCTACTGCCCCGGAGCTTGAGATCGCGCTTTGGGGCAGCGGCTCTCGCCTTTATTTATTCTATTTATTTATTTATTGGTTCTCAAGACGCGAGGGGATGGTAGCGGAGCGCTCCCGCAAAGCGACAGCTGCCGGTGCCCGCGGCCCTGGGGAGCTGGGCGCACCCGGGACAGTGGCGCTGGCGGTGGCGCCGGCGGAGCGCTGCGCGCGGCTGCCTAGCCCGGGGTCGTGCGGGCTGCTGGCACTGGCCCTCTGCTCGCTGGCGCTCAGCCTGCTCGCCCACTTTCGGACGGTCGAGCTGCAGGCCCGGGTGCTGCGCCTGGAAGCGGAGCGTGGGGAGCAGCAAATGGAGCCGGCTATTTTGGGACGAGTCAACCAACTGCTGGATGAGGTCTGTGCTCTTTGTTGCTTCCTTTTATTCCTTCCCCGCGGCGCCCCCTCGCGCAGCCTCCAAACTTTGGACCAGCCGGTGCCCGTGGGCTCGCTCTCTGCCGCGCGGTGAGCCCTGGCCTCGCCCCAGTTGTCTGCGGGAGGGATGGGGCCAGGGACGGACGCTGCCCTGCCAGCGGGCAGGAGGACCTGGGCGGCTAGCGCAGGACCCCTCGGCTCCCGCCTAGAGCAGGCGTCTCCCACGTTCCGCGCCGCCGGGAGCGTCCTGAGCGCGCGGGGCAGGTGGAGGAAGGCTAGGCGCGGAGGCGCGCAAAGGCGGCCAGGCTCCGTTTCTCCCTCCCGGCTCCTCGCCAGGGCAGTGTGAGAGCCGCCCAGCGCCCACGCGGCGGGACTTGAGCCCGGTGGCCCGGGGCCGAGGCTTGCTGGGCCCCCGCAGCCCTCCCCATCCATCCCTTGACGATCAGTGCTGCCTTTTATTGCCATATTCTGTTGGGAAGAGAGAGGGAGTGAGTTATCCCCGGGGCTGAGGGGGACAGCTAACAGGCCTTGCAGGACGTGGTGGGCTGGTCTCTGCCCAGACCGCTAGGGCCCAGGTGTTGGTGGTTTCGGTTATGCTGTCCTTGGCCACAAACAAGCCCTCACTGTCTTGTTCTGAAGCTGTGTTTCTTGTCCCAGGTCCCCTGGAATGGTCCCCAACATTTTGTGTCTGTGTGTCTTTCTGGGAAAAGGATGCTGAGTTTTCTCGCATTCCCCAAATGTCCTTGAACCTCAGTGTATTAGAAGCCACTAGTGTCTCTTACCCAGGACAATCCCGAGAATCATGAAGAGACCCACAGTCCACAGAAAGTAGGGACACACAGTCTGAGGGGTGCCATCCGACTAGCGATTGGCCAGGAGACCATTAGGCCAGGTGATGTCTGAGGATGTGGATAGCTCAGGAGACCCAGGGCCTCGTATGAGGGGAGGATCCACAGGTAAAGGCCGCGGCCGTCTGGGAAGAAGTCCTGGAGCAGGCTGGCCATGGACAGTTTCCGAGGGGAAGAACGGGGGGCGCATCTCTTACTTAGTAGGAGATGGTGTATCGAACAATGAAGAGCGGGAGGTAGAGCCCAGCAGGCTGGGCTTTTATCCCCACTCTGCTACTTAGAAGCTGTGCCACCTGAGGCAAACACTCTGATCCCCTGAGCTCCACTCTACCGTCACAAGGGTGGTGCTGATGGTAAACGTGAGAGCCCAGCTCTGACGGCAGCGGTGCCGTGGCCATACTGGCATGATGCCCCAGTACCCTACAGCCAGCATCTTCTCAGTGCCTCTACCAGGCAAAGGCTGGCACTTGCCGAAGCAGCTCTCCTGGGCAATCACGGAGAGCGAGGTCAGAGGGCCGGAGCAGAGCAAGTTTACTGATGCCAGAGGTGCACCCGTGACTGCTGCCGTTAGCTCATTCCCACGCCCTGCCAGGCCCCAGGGAAGCCGGAGGGCTCCATCAAGCCACCCACGGTCCCCTGGGACTCCGGGGGAAGCCGGTGGACTCCGCAGTGCCGACAGACGGCCTTTGCTGGCTGGTTGGCTGTGCACAGGGGACTGCTGCGTGGAAGGGAGGATGTTGGGACGTGAAGGCTGCCTCAGGTATCCCTGGGGTCCTGGCTGCTGAGGGACAAACGCCTGACCCTGAGTGTCCTGCCCAGTTCCTCTCTCCATCATCTCCCCTTCCTGGCCCCTCCTGCTAGCCAGGGCGTGCCCCTACCCTTTCCTCAATCCTGGCTTCCTCCACTTAAGACTTAGCCAGGCCACGCCTCATGCTCCCAGGACCTTGGGGGTGACAGTGTGATCCACCAGGCTGAGCCTTCCTGTCTAAACTCTTACTGACTGTCAGACCCCCATTTTGAAGATGGGGGAACTAAGGCTCAGAGTGGGGCCGTAGATTCCCAGGGTCATGTGGCGAGATCCAAAACTAGAACAAGCTTCCAGGGACTCTGGCCCCAGTGCTCTCCCCAGTGTGTCTGCCACCTTCCGTTGTCCACTCTCACGTGCTTATTCCGAAAGTGAACCTGAGAGCCAGCTGTGGGTCAGGCATTGTGGTGGGGGGCACGATTCTGCCTTCCCGAACTTACAGGCAAGTAGGACACAGAGACGGGAGTGGACAGTGACCACGTCATGTGAAAAATGCTACGAGGATGGAAGTAGAGGAGGTCTAGGGCCCCTGATGGCAGTGGCTCCCTGGGAAAGTGATTTTTCAAGTGAAGACTTACAGGGTGATTAGGAGTTTTCCCGGCAAATGGGGATGAGTAGGGGGCAAAAGGAACAGCTTCTGGAAGCTGAAAACCAGAGAGAGAGACAGGTAGCTGAGGTCAAGAGGGGCCTTAGAGACACTTTGATCTTTGTACGAGCAATGGGGAGCCATGGAGGGGTCTTGAGGAAAGCAGTGATGTACACAGAAGGAGGTGAAGAGCCAGGTAGAGGAGGGATGCCAAATAAGAGGCTAGCACGGACCAGAGAGGACAGTGGCCTGGCCAGGGCCCTTGTGGAGACAGAGAAGAATGAATGGAAATGGCAGCCTCAGTGGTGGGAACTGAGGTCATAGCAGAGGGCACTGGGACAGAGGGAGGGAGCAGTCCTGTGCGGGGAGGGGCAGGTGACCTGGTCTAAATGGCGATGACCTCAGGAGCCCTCTCCCGGAGGGGCCTGCGGGTCAGTTGTTCTGGAAGGGACTCTCTCAAGGCTGCACTGTCCAGTCACACGTGACTCATTAGACTTAAGTTAATTAAAATTAAATAAAATCTAAATGTAGTTCCCCAGTCACACTAAGCCATCTTTCATATAACTGCTTGATAGATACCTGAGTGGCCATCAGACAGGACAGTGCAGCCTTAGAACATGGATGTCACCACATAAAATTCCATGGGATGACTCTGTGCTTGGAGCAGGCAGAGTCTGGGCCAGCAAAGGTGTTCAGGAGCAACTCCACCTTTTCCCTCCTCCACCCTTTCCTCTCCTCGCTCTGTTCTCCTAGGTCAGAACAAAGAGCAGAGGTGAGGAGAAAGGTGAGAACTGGGGCCACCGGAAACTCCCAGGTGAATAGGACAGGGGAATGGTTTTGTTGCAGAATGAGTCTGTGAAATGGGCATGCAGAGGATTCCTGCCCACAGAGGCCCAAAGGCACCCCGTGTGCCAGGATTCCAGCTGGGCCTTGCCAGCCATGTGGCCTTGCCAGCCGTGTGGCCTCAGGCACGCCCTCACCTCATATCCCTTTTCTGTGAAGCCCTGGCCCTGCCTTCCTCTTGGGGTTGCTGTGGGGCTCTCAGGAGATGGCAGGTGGAAAAATGCCCTGAAAGGTGCCACCACAACAGGTCACGAGTGCCTCTGGAGAGCTCCCTGGAGCACGGGGCAGCCAAAGGCAATCCGTCCCGGAGCCAGTGAGCCTGGGTCACTCCCTGAAGGGTGGAGGAAGGGCCGTGGGCAGGGCCGTCCTGGGGAAGCACACAGCCTGAGCGATGGCCTGGAGGCAGCGGTCCAGGGCCGCATGCTCACCACCCATCCCAGTGGGGAAAGCAGCATACTGGGGGCGGAGGCCGTGTCTGGGAAACAGGAGGGAGAGGGGGGCCAGGCTGAGGGGACTCCATAGGAGAGAAGCCTGTAGTGAGGTGAGGCAAGGGCAGATGTGAGCAGAGGCTGCGATCTGAGTGATCTGAGCTACTGGGAAGGGGGTGGGTCAGGGCCAGGAGAGGAGTGTGGGGGCGGGCGCCCGCTCAGGGGAGTTGGGAGTGTGGCTTCCAGACCGCAGCTCCAGCTCTTCCCCCATCAGCGCCTCTCTCCCGGTCTGGGACCCTTAATGAGCGCTCCAGCTGCCCGTTAGTTGATTTGCTTGCTGTGAAAAAAAAAGGAATGTCCCAAATGGAGGAAATCAGATGTCACCTAGGGCTGGGCAGACAGTGTGCGATGACAGAGAAGAGGGTGGAATTTAAACTTGCCAAATCCATTTAGCAGGCTGAGGGGGAGCAAGGGGGTGTCAGCAGCCACCTTCAAGGTGAATGCTGAGGGAGGCCAGGCTGATTCCCCTTCCCCAACCATAAGAGTAACAGCAACTCTGATAGGAGGATACAATGGCCAGTGCCATGCACATTGTCTCTTTCCATCCTCATGACTTCCCCAAGGATTGACAGGCTTATTACCCCATTTTACAGATGAGAAGACTGATATCACTGTACCTCCATCCCACCATCTCTGATTCAGTCCTTTGGGTATTGATGGCATTTTCCACTCCAAGAATCCCCTGGGAGAGGAAGTAGTTGAAACTTCCAGGCTAAAATGTCAAGGAACCCCAGGCAGACTCTTTCATCCCTAAAAATAATAATAACAACCCTTACAAGAGGAAAGGCTCACATTTATAGAGTGTGTACAGGAGCCCCCTATTGAACTCTTTCCAGGGGCATTTGGAGGAGAGATCAAAGCAGTGGCTGAGAGATTAGGGCTCTGGATGGGGTCCTCTAGGAATGAAGTACTGAGATGAGACAGGAGCAGGGTCTTAAACAGAGAAGGTGTGTGTGGCATGACCTGTGTAGAGGGCCCTGCGTACATCCCAGGTACCTGGACCTCAGTTAATGGACAGACCTTAGATCCAGGTGTCCTCAGATATCGCCAGTGCTCCCCTGAGTCAGTCTTAAAACTACTCCTCTTTTCATGCTGTGAGTAAATGACTGGTCTTAAATGACTAGTTTTAATAGAAGAAAGACCCTCAGAGACCCTGAAGTCTAGTTCCCTCACTCTACTGATGAGAAAACAGGTCCACAGCTTCACACCAGGCGTCAGATGAGCCTGGAAGCAGGACCTCTGTCTCTGGTAGGCACCTCCTTCCTGGACAATAGTGTTTGTCTGGCCAAGTAGCTGCCAAGACAAGGCAAGCGTGTGCTTCACTCTCCACTTCTTGGCCCTCAGCAGACATTATTAATCACTTGCCATACACTTTCTCACTGAGCTTGCAGACAGCCTTAGAATCCTCTTCAACACAGGAAACTACTACCCCGCTAGCAAGAGTTGACATTCAAGACACAGAGCTGTTGGGGAATTCCCTGGCAGTCCAGTGGTTAGGACTCAGTGCTTTCACTGCCAACGACCTGGGTTCAATCCCTGGTTGGGAAACTAACATTCTGCAAGCTGTGCTGCCCAGCTTAAAAAAAAAAAAAAAGCTGAAGAACTATTTCCTGACTCTAATTTTTTAAAAACACAGAGAAGTATTTCCTAGAGATAAAACTAGGGAGAGCTGTTAAAGTTTCATTGCTTCTCTGAAAGCCTTAAAACTAGCAAGTGGCTCCAAACCACACTGAGGACCCACAGCCCTCATAGGAAGACAGTGGGGAAAAGTCAAAGCATATAAAACAAAATGCCATCTGCCTTACGCATAGTCTCCCAACTTGACACTCTCAGAGAGATGCCTTTCCCCCTATTCCAGACTTGCCCCCATGCCTCTGGAAAGTCTTCCCAAAACACCGTGACCCAAAATGGCCCTTCCCCCTGCTGACTTCCTGAATAACTGCCTGGCCGTGCCAAGTATCTAACTCAGAGAAGGAAAATAGGGCACGTGCTGACTTCTCTCACCCCAGAACCACAGCAGCAGGCATTACTAATCACTCAACACACGCCCAGGGAGCCTACCTAGGTTTCAGAATCCTTCTCAACACAGCTCTCCAGGTGGCCACTCCCAGTCTACTCGAGTCAACGCACAAGATAAAATCTGTTGCCAACCATGGCTTAGCTTCAGACACATTGTGCAGTGAGCCCTCCTCTCCACTGCCTTTCAACATCTTATCTCTCCATTTGATCACATACAACTGAACGGGCTGGGGCAGGAGCTCGCTGGTCTCCAGTCCTTCACTGAAGCTAGCCTGGGGCTTTGCACAGAGTAGGCAGCCCTCACCAATTAGCTGCTGATTTAAGGTCCCACTGCCAGAGGCCAGTGAAGCCATCTCAGAAGTCAGCTCCCTTCCACCCACTCCCTCAACCCAGACCCAGCTGTCTGCCCAGCATTTGCTCAGGGGGTTGTGCCCTGGAGCTGGTGTTTTGCAGCAGTCAGAGGCTGAAGTGAGGAACTCCTCCTGAGTCAGAGCTGCACCACAGGTCCCAGCTGAGAGTGGGGATGGCTCAGTGTGGTGTGTCCTCAGCTGGACAGAGCAGCTGGGAGCATCCCTCCTCTGCTATTACCTAGTTGTGTGACCTGAGTCTCAGTGCTCCAGCCTGAAAAATGGGCACAACATCCTCTTAATAGTGTTTTTGCAGGATTCAGGTAATAACAACTGGAACCATTACAGCCTCACTCATTACTGGTGGAGACAAAATGAGGCCGCATCGTGTCCCCAGCTTTTTTTAAGTGTAAATAGAATTTTTGATAAAAGTGAAGTACAATTTTGAACACACCAAAATGGTTAGTTAAACTTTATAAAAATAAGTGTAATGTTTGCTGCAGAGCAGCTTGTTCTATGCGGAGAGCCAACTCTTTGGAAAAGACCACATCTATTAATTAATTTAATTCTCACAATAATCCTATGAAGCGGTTATATTTTTACTATTCTCTTCTTACAGAGAAGAGTGTGGAGGCCCAGAGAAGTTGCTTTGCTTTCCCAAGGTCACACTGCTGCTAGTAAGTAGCAGAGCCTCAAACCCAGGTAGTCTGCCCCAGAGCTGGCATTCAGAGCCACATGTGTAGACCATCTGTATAAAGTACCACATTGCCCTAAGTCAGCTGAGGCAGGTCACAGAGGCCAGGTTCAGGGACTGTTCAATTCAGCTTGTCACAGAGGTGGCACTGACCGAGCTGACTTGGTGTCAGCTCACATTCAGTTCAGTTCAGTCACTCAGTCGTGTCCGACTCTTTGTGACCCCATGAATCGCAGCACGCCAGGCCTCCCTGTCCATCACCAACTCCCGGAGTTCACTCAGACTCATGTCCATCAAGTCAGTGATGCCATCCAGCCATCTCATCCTCTGTTGTCCCCTTCTCCTCCTGCCCCCAATCCCTCCCAGCATCAGTCTTTTCCAATGAGTCAGCTCTTCGCATGAGGTGGCCAAAGTACTGAAGTTTCAGCTTTAGCATCATTCCTTCCAAAGAAAACCCAGGGCTGATCTCCTTCAGAATGTACTGGTTGGATCTCCTTGCAGTCCAAGGGACTCTCAAGAGTCTTCTCCAACACCACAGTTCAAAAGCATCGATTCTTCAGCACTCAGCCTTCTTCACAGTCCAACTCTCACATCCATACATGACCTTGGAAAAACCATAGCCTTGACTAGACGGACCTTAGTCGGCAAAGTAATGTCTCTGCTTTTGAATATACTATCTAGGTTGGTCATAACTTTTCTTCCAAGGAGTAAGCGTCTTTTAATTTCATGGCTGCAGTCACCATCTGCAGTGATTTTGGAGCCCCCCAAAATAAAATCTCACACTGTTTCCACTGTTTCCCCATCTATTTCCCATGAAGTGATGGGACTGGATGCCATGATCTTCGTTTTCAATGTTGAGCTTTAAGCCAACTTTTTCACTCTCCACTTTCACTTTCATCAAGAGGCTTTTGAGTTCCTCTTCACTTTCTGCCATAAGGGTGGTGTCATCTGCATATCTGAGGTGATTGATATTTCTCCCGGCAATCTTGATTCCAGCTTGTGTTTCTTCCAGTCCAGAGTTTCTCATGATGTACTCTGCATAGAAGTTAAATAAGCAGGATGACAATATACAGCCTTGATGTACTCCTTTTCCTATTTGGAACTAGTCTGTTGTTCCATGTCCAGTTTTAACTGTTGCTTCCTGACCTGCATACAGATTTCTCAAGAGGCAGGTTAGATGGTCTGGTATTCCCATCTCTCTCAGAATTTTCCACAGTTTACTGTGATCCACACAGTCAAAGGCTTTGGCATAGTCAATAAAGCAGAAATAGATGTTTTTCTGGAACTCCCTTGCTTTTTCCATGAACCAGCGGATGTTGGCAATTTGATCTCTGGTTCCTCTGCCTTTTCTAAAACCAGCTTGAACATCAGGAAGTTCACGGTTCACGTATTGCTAAAGCCTGACTTGGAGAATTTTGAGCATTACTTTACTAGCGTGTGAGATGAGTGCAATTGTGTGGTAGTTTGAGCATTCTTTGGCATTGCCTTTCTTTGGGATTGGAATGAAAACTGACCTTTTCCAGTCCTGTGGCCACTGCTGAGTTTTCCAAATTTGCTGGCATATTGAGTGTAGCACTTTCACAGCATCATCTTTCAGGATTTGAATTAGCTCCACTGGAATTCCATCACCTCCACTAGCTTTGTTCGTAGTGATGCTTTCTAAGGCCCACTTGACTTCACATTCCAGGATGTCTGGCTCTAGATGAGTGATCACACTATCGTGATTATCCCGGTCGTGAAGATCTTTTTTGTACAGCTCTTCCGTGTATTCTTGCCACCTCTTCTTAATATCTTCTGCTTCTGTTAGGTCCATACCATTTCTGTCCTTTATCGAGCCCATCTTTGCATGAAATATTCCCTTGGTATCTCTAATTTTCTTGAAGAGATCTCTAGTCTTTCCCATTCTGTTCTTTTCCTCTATTTCTTCGCATTGATTGCTGAAGAAGGCTTTCTTATCTCTTCTTGCTATTCTTTGGAACTCTGCATTCAGATGCTTATATCTTTCTTTTTCTCCTTTGCTTTTCGCTTCTCTTCTCTTCACAGCTATTTGTAAGGCTCACATTAGCATCTTTGTTTTAAGAATGGCACTGAGGCTTACATCAAGTCTTGGTGATAAAGACCCTCAGGAAAGTCCCTGTCCAGCCTTGGCTTCCAAAATGTTTGGGCTTCCAGGAGGGAGGGGCTGGGTCTTGTCCTTTGGACACTGAACTGTCCTCTAAGGAAGCGTAGCCCGAAATCTGGGAGTCATCCCCAGGCAGAGCAGAGTCGTTCAGGCAGAAGATTCTGCACAAGCCCCAGTCTCAGCCCTGCTGTATCGCCCTGTGCTGCTTCTTTTTTTTCTCCCTCTTCTGCCCTGCTGCCTTCCTATATCACGTGCATCTATCTGTCTGCCTCTGCAGTTTCTTGAATGTTTCCTTTTGGATCAAGATAAGGATAAAAGTCCTCCAGAAACTTAACCTTTAAAAGTGACTCTCCCCTCCTTCTCTCATGTCTGCACACCCTCAAAGGCCTGCCCCTGGACTGGTGATGGGTCAGCTGCATACTGGTACCTGCAGGACTTTAAAATATACCAGGGCTGACTCCCCTTCCCTAAACCCTGATGTGAATCCCCTTGGGCAGGGTCTGGCAGTGGGTTGTCTAATGAGCTCCGCAGTTGACAGTCCCTCCCAAGTTGCTCTGCAGCAAACGTTGCACTTATTTTTATAGATTTCTTTTAACTAACCATTTTGGTGTGTTCACAATTGTACTTTATTTTTATCCAAAGAGTCAGAGACAGAAACTGCATCTGTTTCCCCTGAGCCAGGACCACCCTGTGCAGTTTACCCAGGGCCCCTCGCCTGAGTCCAGAGCAATGCTTCAGGGGCTGATGGAGGCAGTCAGCAGGGTCACAGTGAGACTCAGTATCAGCCCTACCATGCACTGCACGGTTTGAAAGTATGGGAGGGTTAAAGAAGGGGAAGCATTGGGGTTTATTTTTTTTGGAGCAGGGTGTTGGGTTTTGGTTTTGGTCTTGTGTGTCCATGCTAAGTCACTTCAGTCGGGTCTGACTCCTTGCAACCCCATGGACTGTAGCCCACCAGTCTCCTCTGTCCATGGGATTCTCCAGGCAAGAATACTGGAATATTGCCGTATCTTCTTCCAGGAGGTCTTCCCCACCCAGGGATCAAACCAATGTGTCTTACATCTCCTGCATTGGCAGGCAGGCTCTTTACCACTAGAGTCCTTTGTTTACATATATATTTTCCCCCCTTTGGCTGCAGAGGCTCTTCATTGAGGTACACAGGCTTAGTTGCCCTGCAGCATCTTAGCAGTGGGATCTCAGTTCCCGATCAGGAATGGAACATATGTCCCCTGCATTGAAAAGTGTGTTCTTAGCCACTGAACCACCAGGGAAGTCCCTTGGTCTTAGTTTTTCAAAGAATAAAATCAGCTGAGAGTTTGCCATCCATCCAGAAGAAAGGAGGTTACAGGAGAAGCCTCAGGAATGCTTCTCTCATCTCTTTTGGTTGGATTCTTCCCCTCCCAGAAGCAGTCTTATTGAGTCCTCAGTAAACTGGAAAGAAAGTCAGCGAGCTCCTCCAAGGGAAACTGAGGCCCGGGTGTAGAGAGGGGCTGGGAGGGCCAGAGGAGGCTGGGGTCCTGGCTCTTCCACGTGTCGTCTGCTTGGCAGGAAGGCCTCAGCAACAGCCGCAAGTGGGCACTCCTGTCTCCTGTCTACAGAGCTCCTGCCCAGGGTGCTGGCCTCCCTGCAAAATCTCTCTGTGCCCCAAAGGGCGGGGATGTGGCTGTTGGCAGCAAGGACTCTTCCAATCCTTCAAAGGGTGAGGGCAAGCCAAGTACAAAGGGGCGGAACTGCCCGCTTGAGAGGCTGGGCACAGCCTTCCTGGAAGACACTGGACCCCTGTCTCCCCTCCTGGAGATTATTGTGGATTTTCCCAAATCCCTATGTGGCTGGAGTCTACATAGACTGGGTCTCCTCAGCCCCCTTTCTTCACCTTTCCCTCATCCCCACCTTCCCTGGCCTCCCTGCTGCCCACAGTCCAAAGCGAGGTCTCTGTCTTTCCTTAGCTCACCTCACAAGCCACCACGGGCAGCTCTGGTCCACCCTGCCCCCTGCCAGGCAGCTCATTCTTACCTGTTTTTTAAGTTCATCCAGGGAGGCCCTACTGCCCCCGGAGGACACATCTTCCCCACAAAGGCTGTCGCAGGACGTGGGACTCTTCCATCCTCGGGACTTTACACCTGCAGCCTCCTGGTACACTACAGATGGCCCGTGAAGGTGCCTCTTCAGCCACCACTTGGAGGTTTTCTGCATCGGATCATGTTCTGACAAGGTGGCCTGTGAGGCAGGACAGGAACAGGGATGAAGAAAGGGGGCTGGTTAAAGGGGCATTAGCTGAGGTTCTCCCAGAAATGGCCTATGTGACTTCCCTGGGAGCTGGGGAGGTGGAGATTTGGGAAGTGACATGGGAAGTGAGGGTGGTCCTGCCACCTCCAGCATCTCCCTACTCATAGAATCAGAGTGTTAGAAGGAAAGGAGTCATGTGCTGGGATGAATCCCCCAAACATCCCTGGTTCTCAGACTTACACACCCTCAGTAACGGGGAGATCCCCAGCTTGTGCAGCTGGCTGCTCCGTGATCAGACAGCTCTGGCTGTAACGTGTGGGTGTTCTTCATCTCCTCGGAGCTCCAGGTCCATCCTACACCTGCCATCCCACTCCTCCAGCATGTCTTGAAAGCACCTCACATCCAGCGTCTCTCAGCTCAGCAGGACGTCCGCCCCTGCACACTCAGCACTGCACGTCCTGTCTCCAGGACAGACTGAAGCATCTCAGCCTCCCACAGAGCCATCCTCTTCTGTGTGTCATGCCTGCCTCGAGCCACCCAGGCCTCCCTTGGCTCTCCCAGGCCACGGCAGGAGACCCTCACTCATCTGCCCCTGTTCACTCTGCCCCACCCCCCTTCATCATCTGCGTGGCAGCCAGGATAATCTTTCAAAAACTCTAAGTATTATTACCCCAGTTCTCTGATTATAGCCCTTTAGTGACTTCACTGGAGAAGGAAATGGCAACCCACTCCAGTGTTCTTGCCTGGTGAATCCCAGGGACGGGGGAGCCTGGTGGGCTGCCGTCTATGGGGTCGCACAGAGTTGGACACGACTGAAGTGACTTAGCAGCAGCAGCAGTAGTGACTTCATATTGCTTTTTACTATGATCCATGAGGGGAGGCCCTTGCCACCCTCTCTAACCTCATGGCTCACCTTCTCTTAGAGTCCAGCCAAATGGTTGTATGTGGTCATGGCTAAGAACACAGATTCTAGACCCAGATTGCTGGATTCAAGCCCAGCTCTGCTAATTACTGGCTGTGTGACCTTGGGCAAGTGGGTTAACCTCTCTGTGCTTTGGCTTGTATCTCTATAAACTGGGGTTAAGGATAGTAAGAGTATCGCCCCCCTGTGAGTGTTGTTTTTAGGATTAAAGAAAGTTAAAACAAGTGCTTTGAGCAGTGCCTGGCACTCCAGGAATAGATGTTGCAGTCTCCTGAAAAGAGTCAGTCTCCCCACTGCCCCACCCACTTAGGATAGCCTCAAGGAGAGGGTCATGGGCGCAGAGCCACGTTCAGATCTTGCCTCTGCTCTTCTTGGCCATGTGCTAGTTAATTCACCTGTCTCTGTCTCAGTTTCCTCATTCATGGGTGGGTTTCTGTGAGCACTGAGTTAATATGTATAAGCCTGCTGCCTGGTTTCTGAGAAGCACCTTATTATATCAGATCTTAGCTGTTTCCCCCATACCTGGACCCCTCCCCTGGTAGGCTGCTGCGCATCCTCGGATGTCAGCTCAGCTGTCACTTTCCCATGCTGAACCAGCCTAGTCAGCGCCCCCGGACTGGCTCTCGACACCTCCCCTCTCCTGCCAGAGCTCTGATGACGGGCTGTTCCATGTTGATATGTGTGGTTTAGAGGCCCTGAGGTGCCCCTCCCTGGAGAGTGAGCCCCGTGAGGGCAGCCTCCATGTCTGCTCTGCTCACATGTGGGTCCCCAGCACTCTGCATGGCTCTGCAAACAGAGATGCTCGATACCCACTCGTGAGAGGGAAAGAAGTGTCGGAGAGGGTCTGATCTCCATCCCAGCACTCTTGCTTCCAGCCCCTCCCCACTCTACTGTGGGGGACCCTGCTTCATCCTGCACTGAGAGCAGGAATGACCTCAGGCCCCCCGAAACTGGAGGTCCTAGGCCTCGTGCTAACCCAGTGCCCATCCTGTTTCCTGTCTCCTGAGGCTGCAGCAGTCTTAGCTGAGCTGGAAGAACTTTCTCATACGAAGGCTGGCAAGTTCACACCGGGACGTGCACCTCTGTCCCCTGAGTTTTCTGGCCTGCAGAGCCTGGAGCAATATCTCTCTGTGATTCTGGTGAAATGGGGAGGCGGCGGCAGCTCATGGCATCTAGAGAGTCCCCTATTTTGAGGCCCTGGCAGTCTGTGATCAGACGCCAAGTCCCTCAAAGAGAACGGGGGAGGAAGGAAGAAGACAGTCCCTCAGACTGCCCCGGGGCACCCGCTCCTGGCCCGCAGCACACAGCCTCCCAGAGCAGACAGGGCGAGTCCAGTCTGGGTGGGTGTAGGCTGAGTGTCTCGGTTTCCTCCACTTTGATTCCATCCCATTGAGCTGCCTGTGCTCAGAGGCAGGCAGCCACACGAGGGCCTGTCCCCTTAACAAACCCCTCTGTTCCTCTCCTGCCTTCTCTGGGACCCAGCCTTTGCTTCTCCCTGGATTGCCCTTCCCTGCCCTCTTTTCTATCTGAATTCTCCCCATCCCAAGGCCAGAGCCCACGTGGGACCACAGGGATGGATCCTCAGGGGGTGGGGGAGGCAGGCCTAAAAGTAAGTAATTTGGTTCAAGTGTGGATCAGTGACACTGGACCAGGCCCTGCCCTCAAAGGGCCTCCTCAAGTCTCCAGCGGGGCACCAGCCCCATAGCAGCTATGGAGTGGGGTGAGGAGTACGCTCCAGCAGCTGGGATGGAGCACACACTCTGTGCCAGGCATTGTAATCAGATGCTAGCACAGAGCTTTGCCCAGCCTGGTCATTTCAATGGGCAAATCCTTCTTTCAATTTCTCGTTCTTGTGGTCAAAAGGCAGGGTGGCAGACAGGTCCCTCACTCACCCACCCCCTTGTAGGAAGAAGGGGTCTGAGTTTCCAAAGAGGTGGAGGGGTAGGACCACGTGTCGGCAGCAGTACATGAGGCCAGGCCAGCCTCACTGCGGCAGGTGGGAGAAGGCAGGCCTGGCATCCGCTCAAGAGAGAAGTGGCCTTCATCTGGTCACTAAGAAAAACAGGCCAGCATAGCAGGTGTTTGCCCTTCTGCACATCTGGAGCCCTCTTTCGATTTTCTGGTCTCATCTCATCTTATCCCTCCAGCTGTCCTGTGTGGTCCAGTGATATCTAATAGTATTCCTGTTCTATGGATGAGGAAACCAAGGCCCAGAGGGGCAACACCTCTTGCTTTGCAGTTAGTGGGAATGCTGGGACTAGACCCCAAGGTCCTAAGACTCCCAAAGGTAGCTCCAGTCTGTATCAACACCACATGCTCCATACAGAGTGATGTTTCAGCAGGGGGTGGGGGGCGAGGGTTGGGGCATGTGCTAACCTCAAATAGAATCCCATTGCAGCCTCCAAGGGCAGGTGGGTTTTCATGGGAGTCATACACTAATATCAAAAATTAATTATTAAATACTAAAGCTCTTAGCACAGTGCCCAGTATATACAGCTCAATATGGATAGCTATTACTATTAATATTACTCCTATATAATAAGTCTACCTGGTAAGTACTTCTTGGTTTCCAAGACACTTCCCACAGCAACACTTGAGAGGTTACTGTTGATCGGTCATGTCTGACTCTTTGTGACCCCGTGGACTGTAGCCCACCAGGCTCCTCTGTCTGTGGGATTTTCCAGGCAAGAGTACTGGAGTGGGTTGGCATTCCCTTCTCCAAGAGATCTCCCTGACCAGGGATCAGACCTGGGTCTCCTGGAAGGTGGCTAATATCCCCATTTTGCAGATTCTCCAGGGGGGAGGTGCCAGGCTCAAGGTCATGACTATTACAGAATTCGGAGCTCACCTGGCCTCTGCTCTGGGCTCCCTCCCTCAAACCAGGACTTGGACCCACCCACGTATTACAGAGGCCCAGGCTGAGCCTGATCCCTTTAAGAGCCCTGGGGTTGGACTCAGGGAGGGAATGGGCCCTAAACCCCAGGCCAGACTGGAGCTGCATTCTCTGGGGAGAGCGAGTGGCCACTTGGCATTTTCCCTTTGATACTGATACAGGCATTTTAATAGCTGCAATGATCAGGCAGGTGGTATTTCAGCTCTGGCCATGAGGGGCATTCCAGGAGGCCCTGGCTGCCAACGGGTGAAGCAGGAAGGCTTCTCTGTCCAGTGCGGCTGGGGGTCCACCCCAGGGACTCTGAAAGTTTTACACCTGCCCCAGAGCCTCAGCGTGGGGATTTCAAACCCAGAGTCTCAAACTCAGATGCCTGGGGTGGGGCAGGCTAGTGGCCTAAGGCAGTGAGGCTAGCCAGGGAGAGGGTACTGTGGTGGTCGGGATAGCACATGCCCACCTGAAAGGGACAGCCATCCTCCCGTTTACAAGACAGATCAGAAATCTAGAACTACATGAGATCTCCTGAGCAACACATATTTACTGACCACCTCCCATGTGCCGCTGGGCCATGCTGTAGGCACTGAGGATATATTAATGAATGAAGCAGATCAAAATATTCGTGTCCTTGTATAGCTTGCCTTCTAAGGAAAGGGGAAGCAATAAGTAAGCTAAATAAGACAATAACAATGACAACAAAATTGGAAGGAGAAAATAAAACGAGGAAGAAGGCTAGCAAACCTGTTACAGAAAGGCCTCATGGAGATCAAGCCAGGAGAGAGGCTAAGAGCCTGGTAGGAGTGGTCCAGGGGAGAGCAGGGAAGACACCCTCCATCAGGGAGTTTTTCCAGGAAAAGAGCTAAGTAGAGTCCATGAGGACTTTTCATTTCTTTTCTTTTTTTATGATGGGAGGAAGAACAGCATGTTTGCATAAAGATTGTATCAGGGGTGAGCAAGCAAGCACTGAATCCCATTGGAAGGCTGTTATAGTAAATCCGTTTTTATGGGAACACGGCCTTGCTTATTTTGCCTTTCGCCTACACAGTAAAGCTGAGTGGTTGTGACAGAGGTCGTATGGCTTACACAGCCTCAGATATTTAGTAACTGGCCCTTCACAGAAAATGTTTGCTGAGCCCGGGCCCTACCCCCACCCCCAAGTTCATCCTGTGCCCCGTCCATTCTTCCTCCTGTGTGGCCCCTTCCCTTCATCCGCCACTCTCCATCAAGCTGCCAGGCCATAAATGCGACCTCCAGTGTCTCTCTGTTGGATGTGTGACTGACAGCCTCCAGAGAGGAACCTCAGCCTCCAACCTTCTCACTGTCCTGATCTTTCTCAACATGCTGTCAGACCACCGAGATCTGACCACGTGCTTCCTCTGCTTCAGGCCCTTGGTTGGCTGCTTTGGGCCAAACCCTTATCCACTCAGCTCTCAAAGTCTGCAACCAGCTGGACACTACTCAACATGTGTCTCCCACATAAAGTTCAAACTCCTTTGTTGATGGGGACTGTCTTGTTCTCTGTTTTGTAGTCGCACAATTAGTAGGAGCTCCATATATACAGGATGAATTGAACCAAAGTATTGAACCTGGGCTTCCCTGGTGGCTCAGTGGTAAGGAGTCTGCCTGCAGTGAAGGAGACCCGGGTTCGATCCCTGGGTCGGGAATATTCCCTGAAAGAGGGCATGGCAACACACTCAAGTACTCTTTCTGACAGAATCCCATGGACAGAGAAGCCTGGCAGGCTGCAGTCCATAGGGTCACACAGAGTCAGACACGACGGAAGCAACTAGGGAGCAGTAGCCATATATACAGGATAAACTGAACCAAAGTATTGAACCTGGCTTCCCTGGTTAGCTCAGCAGCAAAGAATCCTCCTGCCAATGCACGTAGATGTAAGAGACACAGATTTGATCCCTGGGTCAGGAAGACCCCCTGGAGGAGGAAATAGCAACCCGCTCCAGTATTCTTGCCTGGGGATCCCATAGACAGAGGAGGCCGGTGGGCTACAATCCATGGGGTCGCAAAGAGTACAACATGACTTCGTGATTAAACAGCAACAACCCCACGACATTGAACTTGAAGGTGGAGGACCTGGAATTTAATCCCTCTGTGGCTTACCTGTTCAAAGCAATCCCCTTTTCTCTCCGAGTCTCCGTTTTCTTTATTATTAAATGGGGCTGTTTGTGGCCTGCCTTGCTTGGGGGGCGTGGATATGACCCTGGTCAAGGCAGCTCTTTCAGCTGAGAGTGGTTCCTAGAGAGGGGCTGAGCTGTCAGCAGCCACTGTACCCAACAGCTAAGGAAGAGCCTGACTGTGAGAGCTGAATGGCTCACCGCAGCATCTGTGCTAGCTCTGGAGTCTTCTGGCTGTCAAGAAGCTGTGGGAATGTCACGAATCTATGTCCTCCTAAATCTCAATGCCTTTGCCAGCAACCCAGTGCTCTGCCTTTCCCACCACATTCTATCCTTCCTTCCTTGCCCGAGTCACTCCTGCCACACTGTCCCTTCTCCTCTTCCTTGAAAACTCCACATGCAGCCCTGTCTCTGAGCCTTCGCTTCTGCTGTTCCTTCTGCCCGGAACATGCTTCCTCCAGATTGCTCCCTGGCTCATTTCCTTACTTCAGCCAGTTCTCTCTTCTCAAACGTGCCCTGCACAGAGAGAACTCCTCTGACCCCTGAGTTTGCAATACCACCTTCTGTCACTCTCTGTCTCCTTACCCTGGTTTACTTTTCTCTATAGCACTTATCACCGCCTGGGTTATATATTCATCTGCTTTTCTGTTCATCGTCTCCTTCACTGGAAGGTGAACCCAGGAGGGCAGGGCTCCTGTCCACCTTGGGCTGCATGCTCCATCTCCAGGGTCCAACCTGTGCTTGGCATCTTGCAGTTATTGAATGAGTGACAGCCCTAATGTTTGCAACCTATAGCCAAAATGCTGCACACTCAGGCAACGGCTTGTTAGCCATTGACCAGCTCCTTCATTTAGCAGAGCTGGGTCACACACCCACTTGTGTGCCGCGCACAGCCACAGATAAGCCCCTTGGAGAGCCTACAGGTTGTTAGTGGGAAGGGATGTGGAAGTGGGTATGCACAGTCCCTTCCTGGAAAGTGGTGCTAGGGAGCTGGGTTCAGAGCTGGGCATCACAGGGCCTTCCGCCAGACCTCGTTCTGGGATGTCCTCGATTTGCCCAGTGGCCATTCTGTGCCCACCTCAGTGTTCATCTACCCAGCATTTGTGTGCCAGCCTCCCTTTCTGAGTGCGGGGCGCCCCTTAGGGCTGTTCCTCCCTTCCTCCTCCTATGTGCTTTGACCTCCTGTCCTCTTCTGCCCTCCCCTTCAACACAGCATATCTGTCCCTACCCCAACACACACACACACACACACACACACACACACACACACACACACGCACATGCACACACACACACGGTGGCTGAGCTCTCTCTGCCAGGGGAATTTGTATACGTCAGCATGCAGTAGACTTTGCATCGGAAGGCCTGAGTTCTCATCCCATATCCACCACACACCAGTCCAAGTTCAAGTCACTCAGTCTCTCTGAGCCTACTTTCCTTCATCAAGAAATGCAGTCACTATTTGGCTTCCCTGGTGGATCAGAAGGTAAAGAATCCGCCTGCAATGCAGGAGACCTGGGTTTGATCCCTGGGTTGGGAAGATCCCCTGGAGAAGGGCAAGGCAACCTACTCCAGTGTTCTTGCCTGGAGAATCCCATGGACAGAGGAGCCTGGCAGGCTACATTCCATAGTGTTGCAAAGTCGGACACGACTGAAGCAACTTAGCACGCATGCAGAGTTTGATTATGAAAACTAGATGTGATTCCCTGTGTGAAAGCACCCAGCTCAGTGCCAGTACACAGTGGGGGCTCAGCAGATATTAGTTTGATGGGAATCCTTGGGAAGATTTCCTGATCTTCTCTCTCCACTGCCAAACTAGAGGTGACACCAAATCCTACAACACCTTCCAGGTGACTTCCTTTACCCTCACCCTGAGTGCGAGAACTACATAACGGTGAGGAGGCAAGTGCTGGGGAAATGCTTATGAGGAGCCAGCTGGCATCATAACTGGTCAGCGCGTTGGAGTGGGGCCCACAGCGCACAGGACAGTCAGTCACAGCCAGTCACGCAGCAGAGGCCCCATGTGGCTAGATCTTCCAGTTTGTTCAAAAGAAGTTAGAAACGCGGACTTTCATCTGAAATCAGCCTCTTCAAAAGACTGGTGACAAATTCATTGGAAAAAAAAATCACTGTAGAACCAAATAAAATATATCTAGGGGCCAATTTGACTCTGGCTTCTAACTGCAGTCCTAGCTTCAGAGAAACGGGTCCAGATCTCAGCCTTCCTCCACCATAGTTTTGACCAGATTAGCCTCCTCTCTGAGCCCAGGTCCCTTACCTATAAAAGGAATGTAATTGTGGTTGTTCAGTTGCTAATTCGTCTCTGACTCTTTGCGACCCTGTGGATTGTAGCCCTCCAGGCTCTTCTGTCCTGTACTATCACCTAGAGTTGCTCAAATTCATGTCCATTGAGTTGGTGATGCTATCTAAACATCTCATCCTCTGCCACCCTCTTCTCCTTTTGTCTTCAATCTTTTCCAGCATCAGGGTCTTTTCTAGTGAGTTGACTCTTCACATCAGGTGGCCAAAGTTTTGGAGCTCCAGCTTCAGCATCAGTCCTTTCAACAAATAGTCACGGTTGGTTTTCTTTAGGATTGACTGGTTTGATCTCCTTGCTGTCCAAGGGACTCTCAAGAGTCTTCTCCGGCACCACAGTTTGAAATCATCGATTTTTCAGCACACGGCCTTCTTTACGGTCCAACTCTCACATCTGTACATGACTACTGGAAAAACCATAGCTTTGACTATACAGACCTTTGTTAGGAAAGCGATTTCTCTGCTTTTTAATACGCTGTCTAGGTTTGTCATAGCATTGCTTCCAAGGAGCAAGTGTCTTTTAATTTCACGGCTGCAGTCACCATCCGCAGTGATTCTGGAGCCCAAGAAGATAAAATCTGTCACTGCTTCCACTTCTTCCCCTTCTATTTGCCATGAAAGTGTAATCACAGCTAACACTGATTGATGCCTCCTGGGGATCAGGCACCTTTCCTTCTATGCACCAACCTCTTTGATCCTCTCAGTAACCTATGAGGTTGGAACTGTTAACAGCTCGGTCTGAGAAAGGCCAGGAGTCCAGCAGTCTGGCCCCAGAGCATACCTGTTAACCTCTGGCTTCCCCTCCAGCTCCCTCCCTTGGTGGCGGTGAGGATGCGGGTGCTCAGCACCTGCCCTTTCCAGGAGCCTGGACTGGCAGCTGTGTATGTGCTGCCCACTCGTCTCCATGGAAACGGCAGCTCCTTGGGCAGGCATCTCAGTCTGCTTATTGCCGCGTCTTTGGTGCCTTCCAGATTGGCTGAAGGGTAAGGAAGCTGATGGGGAAGGGGTCTGATGGAGGGATAGTGGGCCTGCCTGTGTCTGGCTCTGTGAGTGACACCAGAAGAACAGAGGTCACTGTCCCTGCCCCCGGGATGCATAGACACTCAGAACTAGACAGGAAACAATTAGCAGAAAGCCGAGAAGCGCAGGTTGCTGTGCTCATGAGTGTCGGGTGCAGGGAGGCCAAACTGCTTTATAGGGTCTTGTGCTCAAGTTAATTTTCTTCAGAGCTCTCCAAAGACATCAGACCCCGAGGTGACTGAGATGGGACCTCTCCATCTGCTTCTTATTACCCAGATGCCTGGTGGCCAGTGTTTGATCCAGGATGGGTGCCCCTGTCAGACCCCCTGTCCCCCATCCCCCTCACTAGCCCCCTACCCTACCTTCAATCCCTAGTTGCTTTCCAGGGCTTGGCATTTACAACCCCCAGTGACCCCTCTTCTCTGTCTCCTTGTGCAGAAATGGAAGCTCCACTCACGGAGGCGCCGGGAGACCCTGAAGACTTCCCCAGGATGTCACTGCCCGCCAGGTAAGGAGCCCTGTGCAGGGGTGACAAGGCCAGGGGCACACACCAGAGGCCTCTCAGTGGCCAGCCCACACTCTCTTCAGAGCCTCGCCTTTCATTTGGAAGATGGGAATGACAGTCTGTGATGTTCGCCTTCCGTGTTCCCACTGATTGGCCCCCGATCCCCATCCGTCATTCACTTACTTATTCAAGCTTTCATTTATTCCTCTACTCTTCTATGGGCCAGATACTGTGCACGCCAGGCTGTGAGATCATATATGATAATGAAAATGGCAAATTGTGCAACGTCACACAGAGTTGAAAGAAGCCCCTGAGGAAAGGGACCTGGCTCCTCTGATTCACCTGCACCCGATAGAATCAGTTCCAAAGCACTTATTCCCAAATGAATGAATTACCCCATGATTGAAAATTTTTGCCTGTCCCACCTAGGTTGCTTAGGGGGCTGTGTGTTCACTATCTGGAGTCTAGGCTACACACACACACACACACACACATACACACACTCACCAACAAGGTTGAGGTTGCTGGGTGATGTGCTGTGATCAAGCTAACCAATCTATTGTGGATTCCGAGTCACGGTCCAGGAAGAGTTTTCCAGTTTGCCCACCATCGTTGTTAAGCTGCGAGAACGACAGGTGGGCACGTTTCATCATCCCCAGGAGTAACTGGAATGGGCAGCACCCCTTCAGGGGTGAGGGAGGAAGCTCCAAACAAGGGTGTGTGAGGCAGGCAGCACTTGCAAGGACCTGCAGAGGGCTCACCCCGCTCCAGGTCTCTGCTGGCTCAGAGGCAGGCCCCTAGAAGCCTGCTGTAGCAGGACACTCCCTGGGGGCTCTGGCGGGCCCTCCGCTGGACACAGG
Organism: Ovis aries; assembly: GCF_016772045.2. Classification (NCBI taxonomy): domain Eukaryota; kingdom Metazoa; phylum Chordata; class Mammalia; order Artiodactyla; family Bovidae; genus Ovis; species Ovis aries. Next base: position 25,323,809 of record NC_056078.1, read on the forward strand.
GGCTGAGGAGCCGGCACTCAGGGTCCCCAAGCCAGGGAGGGGTGGCCAACAGATGCTGAGCTTGTGGGAAATGGAGGGACCACATCTGCTGGCGGGCGAGTGGGCTGAGTCACAGCTGGGAGTCACAGTTCAGGTGCCACCGGAGCTGGTGAGGCCGTGACAGGCTTCAGCTGGCCTCAGTCACAAGAGGGTCGTCTGGGTTAATTAAAAGGGTGTCCAGGAGCCCTGGGAAGCTCCTTCCCTCCCTTGGGGCCCCGGAGATTGAGCCCTGGGATCTGGGATAGCTTTTGGGAAGAGAATGCCAAGATTAATGAGATGAAGGTGAGGCTGCATTGACGGGGCCTGGGCAGAGCAGCTGTGTGCATCGGGGTTTCTGAGGCAGCCCAGATTTCAGATCACAGTGTCTGTCATCCTCATAATTCCCGGTCAGTTTCAATTGTTCTTGCTTGAAGTACAGAAAGCTGGTGAAGAGCAGGAGATTTGGAGCCAGGGAACATAGAGATTTGGATTCCAGCTCTGACATTTACCAGCTGTGTGATCTTCAAGGGAGTTATTAACCTCTCTCTGCCCCGATGGTCTTGTCTGAGAAATGTGGTAATACTCACCTTGCAGGCATGTGGCGGAGGTTCAGAGAGTTCCGTGGAGAGTACTTAGCGCTTTCCTGATTCCTAGTTAGCACTGCTAGTGTTTTTTTTGTTTGTTTGGTTTTTTTTTTATGCTCAGTTCCTCTAGCACTTTACAGATCACTGAAATCCTTATCAGACACTGTGTCCTGGTGTCAGAGGCACATTTGCAGGCAGAAAGAGGCTTGGTTGTTTCCCTTCCCTGCCTGATAGGATGTCTCATATCCTGCCTGCCATCAAAGTGGGGACCTAACCAAGAGGGATCCCTTCTGTGCTCGGGAGAGTCCGGCTCAGGTGGTCCTGGGAAGCTGGGAGCTAGGAAGGGATGCCACGGGAGGAAGAATCTAGAAGAGTGCTGCTTCAGCTCTTGGCTGGTGAGGAGAAAGCCGTGATGCAGCATGAGTGGCTCAGGGATTCTGGGGACGAGGAAGGGCGTATGCAGGTCCCTGTGGGAAGGGTCCCCAGCAGGGACTGATTCGGCCAGGAAATGGGAGGAGAGTGAGCAGGGACACCTTCAAGGGGTGTCCTGGGTGTTGGGAAAGTCCCTAGAGGGCAGTTTGGCCCAAAGTACAGATCAGAGCCAGGTGGGCAACACCAGGAGCATTTAAAGGCCCCGAACTGAGGCAAAATCAGAAGGAGAGTAAGGTGTGTTCCCAGGTTTTTGGAGAGTCAGTAGAGAAGGATGTGAGGGCTGCGTAGAGGCGTCTCAGACAGCAGAACTGTAGAGTGCAATGCATCTCCTGGGATAGGCTGGGCCCCGCTCAGTCTCTGGACCTGTCCCCCTGCCCGACCTGAGGCTTCTCGCCCGGTGGTAAAGGTATCTCCTCTGCACACAAGCCTGGGCCACGTGGCCAACTTGTGCTGAGCAATACTAGTCACTGCCCCTGCCCCTCACTGGGCAGCCAGGCTGTGCCGGGCACGGTATTGAACACTTGACGTTGACAGATGACCTTCCCCAGAGCGCTGGAAGCTGGCGCAATGGAGTTCTGGCATTCTGAAATGTCTGAAGTTCCCATAGTCAGTGGAATACTGCTCTCATCTTTGTACCTGAATCATGCCTCTCCGACTATTTCCTTAGGGTCAGAGTTTATAAACCACTTTATGAACCGCTTATAGTCTCCTGATACTTGCAGACGAGGACTTACGTAACTGTCAAGTGTCACAAACATCCTCACTTCTGTTTTTGCCAGTATCTAATACTGTGCTCCACATGTAGTAAATGCTCAGTAAATATTAACTAAATTATTATCAATTATCATTCCTGGATGATTAGATTCTTTCTGGTGTTCTCCATCTGACCTCTTGTTGGTCTCTGACACCTTCTCTGCTCCGAGACCCCTCGGTGTCTTGCTTGATGCTGAAATCACTTGCTGTTAGGACACGACAAACGAGCACACGCTCCCTCTGCCCACTGCGGCCACAAGATTTGGCCCCAGACCTGGGCCTGCCCTTGGTTTGCCTCTGTGGCCAGCAGGGCCGAGGCTGGAGCCCTGTGGTGGGTGTGTTCTTCCTTGTGGCAGCCTCGGGCCCCTGGGCGGCATCCAGAGAGGGCTTGGGACACAAAATCGTGGGCAGAAAACCCACCTCTTTCCCTTCCTACTCTGACCTCGCCAGCATCCTCCCAGGATCCTCCCTGTCCCAAAATAGCCATCTACTGCCTGAGATCTGGCCGCATCCTGCTTCTGGGCTGCGTGTACTGTTTGCCCGGGGAGTGATGGGCCTGCAGCCTGGGACGGGATGCCAGAGGTCGAGCCTTGTTATAAAGGTCACAGTGGCCAGAAGTTCAGAGGAATAGGTGTGGGCCATTTGCAAAGCATATTGCCTGGTGGGACAGGAGGAGGGTCTCAGGAACAGATATAAAGGCCGTGGGACTTCCTAGGCCACTTGAGAAGAATACACAGCTCAGGCAAACCTCCCTTTCTCTGTCCCTGTTCTCAGTAACAAACCAGGAGCAGGACAATGTAGGCTCCAGTCAGCGAGGAAGCAGCTACTTGAGACCCGCCACACTGGGGCTGGGTGGGGCGGGCAGTGGGTGGAACAGTCCATGGTCACACACACACTCAGAGGGAGCTGTAACCAGCTGAGCCTCTGGATCAGATCACTTCACAGGCTGGGCCTCATCTCTAAGGCTCAGAGTAGGTCAGAGTCACATGTTGACCGCCAGACTGAGAGGTCTGCACTTTAAGAGCGGGGCCAAGTGGGTGATATGATCAGGTTTGGACATTCACGCCATCACCAGCACTGGTCCAGGGGATGGATAGTGGAGAGAGAAGTTGCCTTCAGCCAGGATGGTGGGAGGGGCCACGGCCAGCCTGTGGTTTAGGACTGCAAACAAGAGGTGTGCATAAAGGGGGGATCCCAGAGGAGCCTGGGGCTCTGGGAAGACTCCATTGAGGAGGTGGTGCTGGAAGGTGGCTGTAAAGAACAAGGAGCAGGCGTGAGGGTACACGGAGTACAAACTCAGCTGCCACCATAACCGAAGACACCCTCCCCCACTCCCCCACCAAATACAGAGATTTCAGCGAGGCAGAGGAGGGTGACTCTTCCCTAGCAGCCAGGGGATGGTGGTCCAGGCTGGAAGGCTGGCCTTCCATCTTCATCATGTGGCTTCTGTCTCTGGGCTGCTGGCACTGCTTTGTTCTCACCATCAAATGGCCATTGTGAAAGGGCAGGGGCCCAGGGGAGTATATGCCCAAACCCTTAAAGGCAAAACTTGGGGAAATAGTCAAAACCGCATCACTTCCCTTCATATCTCATTGGCCAACACTTAGCACATGGTTGCCTTCTGGTCCAGGGGAGGCTGGGCAGTGTTTTATGCTGGGTGGCTATGTGCCCAGACACAGATTTATTGTTATGGGAGAGCATGTCCTGGCACTAATAGTCTGCACAGAGGGCATTCCAGGCTGAGTCACAACATGGACAAAGGCTCAAGGAGTGAGAAGAAGACATGTCTGTTTAGAAATGGCAAGCAGTTGAGGGAAGCCAGAGCATAGACGTAGTGATGGGAAACACAGGTGGAAAAAGACAACAGAGAGACAGGCTGAGGCATTCTGGCTCTCTCTGTTCAATGGGAGGCAAACGATTGTCATCCTGAGGGTGGTAGTTGATTGGTAATGTCTGCCTGCAAGGCTGTGCTGAGTTAGATCCTGAGGCTGCATCCAAGCCCAGCAGAAAGTGCAGCGGTCATTTAAGGATGTCTGCCATGGGTATAAGAGTGGTAGGCAGTGAGGCCTGTGTCCTGGCTTTGTTACCCACAGAGAGTAAGATGTAGTGTCAGAGAAGGTTTGGGGACATGGTGATGTGACCTGATCCAATTCATATCCTGGAGACCAAACTAGCAAGGATGTGGAAGGCAGAGAAACCACTTCCAGAAACACAGTCTGTGATTCTGTGGACAGAACTTTATTTTCTCATGTGCTGCTATTTGTGTTGAGGTTGAAACTGCCTCTCGGGCTTGGTTATTTTCCATAGGTGCTGAGGGCTGGCATCTGCATGTCCTAAAGTCTTTCCTTTGTCTAGCCTGGCCCTGTCTGTCCTGGCACCAGATTTCACCTACAAGAGCCTCATGGTGTTAACAAGATCAGAGCTATGACCAGAGCTTCTATCCCAAACTGGACTGCAGTAGAGTAGATCCATCACCTCCTGCCCGTTTCTTTGCAGTTCTCCTTAGTTCAGACTTGTCTAACCCAGAAAAGGGAGAATTCAGCCCAAAGTATTCCTTGCTGCCATTGGTGAAGAAAAGGATTAAAGAGCTGATGGTTATTTTAGGGAGAACATTTAAACTAAAGAAATACTATTGTCAGAAACTCTGCTTCGCATGCCAATCACTGATGGTTAATTCTGAGTCATTTTGGCTATTCTTTGAAACACATCCCTAAGGACCAGTCTGGGAAGAGACCTGCCATTCAATTCAGGCTCTCCCTTATTCTGCTTTCACATGCCGTGTCAGCTTCGTTCTCCCCACCCCCGTCCCACCTCCTTCTCCTGACTTTGCAGGTTTGACCTCCCACTCAGGCTCCAACCCCTTGTGGCAACATCAATGCCCCCCTGTCCTGTGCCCTCTGCACTCCATCGGTGGCTGGGTTCTGTCAGTTCCACTCCTCTGCTCAGAGAGTATTTGTGGCTCCCTAGTGCTTATAAACAGCCCCACTCCACTGGGAAGCCCACATTCTCTCTCCAGCCTAGTCTCTGATCAACATCCCACCATGCTGTACTCTATGTTCAGGAAAATTGGGCTGTTCACCTGCCCTGCCTGTACACCGGTGTCTCACATGTGTGTGTCTGCTCATGCTGCCCCTGTAACTTTGTTCTCCATTTCTACCTGATGAACTCATCACCCCTCCAGACCTGCTACAGTATCTCAGTTCCTTCCATCTTTCTCTCCCACCTTAGTTCTGCTATTAAGTAACTATGTTAACATATTGCCTGGTGTGTGGTCAATGTATGATCCAGGCAAAACCACTTACAAGTCATTTGTCTTCCAATGAGAAGTGAAAACAGACCAAGAGGTGCACACCTGTGAAGGTTCCTCCTTGGCCGTGAGCGTCAGTGATTTGATTTAGATCCCACAGGTGCAATCCTCAGTGTGAGGCACTTACACAGTGAGAGAAGCCTATGTGGGTTTCCAGCCAGGGAGAACCTTCCCTGCCTATGAACTCCACCAGGCAGCCTCCTTGATATCTCCCCCTGGATGTGTTCCAGGCCACCCATCCTCAAAAGGCACACAGCTGAAGCTAGTGTCTTTTCCCCACACCTGGCCCTTTCCCAGTATTCCTGATCCTGGGGAATGGCGCTGTCAGCACACCTAGGCCAGAAGTTGGGCCCCAACCTGAACACTACCTTTTCCTTCCCATCCCCTAGATCACTAAGTCTCAGGTTACCACCCTGCCAATCCCTCCACCTCCACTACCACCATCATCAGCCTGCCGCCATCTCTCACCTGACTTGCTGCGATAGCCCCTAACAGGCCTCCTCCAATACCCTTTCACCCAGAAGTCAGCAAGTGTGACCCGAAGGACTGCAGCCTGCCAGGCTTCTCTGTCCATGGGGATTCTCCAGGTAAGAATACTGGAGTGGGTTGCCATGCCCTCCTCCAGGGGATCTTCCCAACCCAGGGATCGAACCCAGGTCTCCCACGTTGCAGGTAGATTCTTTATCACCTGAGCCACCAGGGAAGCCTGAAGTCAGCATGGTCTTTTTCAAACTTAATGCATCACCCTACAGCTTCCCTGGTAGCTCAGGTTCAATACCTGAACCCCTGGAGGTTAGGAAGATCCGCTGGAGAAGGAAGTGGCAACCCACTCCAGTGTTCTTGCCTGGAGAGTCCCATGGACAGAGCAGCCTAGCAGGCTATAGTCCATGGGGCCGCAAAAGAGCTGGGCACAGCTTAGCGAGTAAACAACAACAAGGCTTTAACTAGGCTTTAACCTTCAGCACTTTCAGTCCCTTCCGGTATAAAGGCCCAAGCCCCTAATGTGACCTGCACACCCCCTAAGTCTCCCCTCCTGCCAGTCTTCCAGCGGGCTCCCTCGTGACACCCAGCTGCCACTCCTCTGATGGCGTTTGGATGGAGGGGCTGTAGATGAAGGGAGCGGCAGTCAAGCCAGAGCAGGGATGCTGTGCTTTAGCTATTAGACAACTAGTTCAATAAAGCCTGGACGCTGGGCTTCAGACAAAGGCACGTCCTGGAGCCTTTGTGGCCTCTTTCAGCTCCAGCTTGTCCCAGAAGAGGGCTGGCTGTGGCCTTGGAAAGGGCACCTGGCCTCAAGGAAGCCCCCAGCCCTCGTGGGAAGGGGAGGGTCAGGGAACAGGCTTCGGAAGGGCCGCACAGCCAGGATCCAGGTGCTGCCCTCTAAGAAAACACTGCCCCCTCCACCCAGCCCGGCCCCCTGGAAGCGCCTCCCCTCTCAAGGCTGACAGCAGGAGGTTTAGAGCCGCCCAGGGAATTCTCTGAAGTTAATTTCTTCCCCATTTCCTCTCGAAAGCACTCCCAGACCCCCAGGCCGCCTGGAGGATGCTGATAATGTGTTTCTTCTAGATGGGCTCTGATAACGCCCACCCGGGTGGTCGCGGAGATTTGTAGAGAAATAAAAATAAGGAAATGGGGGTTCCGGACAGGCAGTGTGCTGCGCCCAGAAGGGCCCTGGACTGGGAACAGGTCCCAGACCCTGAGGGCTCCAAGCGGGCCACTGCCCTGTCTCTGGGCCTCAGTTTCCTCACTTGTGAAGAGAGGTGGACACCTGTGAAGAACAATTTAACCGTATCTGGTCCAGTGCAGAAAGCCGCCCCCCTCTTGCCACACCCGAGAGAAACACTCACGTGTGTACGAGAGGAAAAGGGGTCCACCTCATCACTGTGTGTGCCACTGACCAAAGGGAAAGAAAACCTACATATTTGTCAGTAGCAGAGTAGAGACTTGTTGTGGGATACGGAACAGTGGTACAGTTAAGCCCCGTACATGCTAGTGAGTTATGTCCTAAGAGCACGTTCCTAAGCCCAGTTTGTTTGTACGTTCAACCAGGTTAGCTTAGGTACCCAGCTGACATAATCGGCTATACAGTACTGTACTATAATAAGTTTATAATACTTTTCACACAATGATACATGAAAAACAAAAAATAAAGCATTTAAAATTTTTATAGTACACTACCTTGAAAAGTACGTAGTGCAATACGATAGCTGGCATACAGGGGCTGGCATCAAGTGAACAGGCTGCCTGTGGGCCACATCAGCAAGGGGACATTGGCCCACTGAGGGTAAAACAGGGACCTCATTTTGCCCAGGGTTAGGTAAGCATCACATTTGGAAAGTGAGGGAGTAGGAGTGATGCTTTTGAAGAGAGGAATCAGGAAAGGCTTCCTGGAAAAAGTGGCATGTGAGGCAGGCCTTGCAAGACCAGTGAGATGTCAGTAAATGAAAACCTTTCTAAGAACATTGTGAGTGACAGAAATAGTGTAAGAAAAGTGTAGAGACAGTGTTTCCCACTGTGGGAAGGGAAGAATAATCTAGAATGACTATAGCAAGCTCCTGTGGAGGGATGGCGGAAGAGAAAATGATGGGAGGTCGGGATGAGGGAGATGGACTATGGAGGGAGCTGGCTGACATGCTGAGGATGCGTGGTAGGTTTCTCCGAAAGGGTGTGACATGAGCCAGCTGAGTGCAGCTGCAGGGGGAGGAGAGTTAGTGTCGAGGAGCTAGGAAGAGGCAACACCGATCCTGCTAAGAGAAGACACGGAACATCGGGAGGTACAGGCTGAGAGGTGGTGAGACTGCAGAGGTAAAATGGCAAGTGTGGGCTACTGGTTAGGCGTGGGCAAAGCAGGGGTCAAGGCCACGCTAAAGTTGTAAGCCCGGGTAACCAGTGACGATCCTGGCATGTATTTCTGCTAACAGATGGCATTATACCTCAAGCTTAGGACAGTATAACTTGTATTCCCACCAAGCATTTTGGGCTGCAGAGCTGTGGTTATCCCTAGTTCAATGATGAGGAGACAGGATCAGAGATGTTCAGAGACTGTCCAAGGTCTACAGCTAGAAGACAGAGTCCGAGGCTTCCGATGCCGGCCCATTTGCCCTCGGGGACAAGGCAGAACAGAAGGGAGTAGGCTGGAGAGGAAAGAAGGAGGGCTCTATTTTGCGTTTTGGTTTTTTATTTTTTGGCCACTCCATGAAGTATGTGGGATCTTAGTTCCCTGACCAGGGATTGAACCCCGTACCCTCGGCAGTGGAAGTACAGAGTTTCAACCACTGCCAGGGAAGTCCAGGGCTCTATTCTGGACAAGCTGGCCAGGGGTGGGGTGGGGGGTGAGGATGCGGGATGTTTCTGCGGAAGTGCTGAAGTCCTGGGAGGGCTTCTCCCCGGAAGTGGGAGGAGGAAGCTCTGGTTCTGTGACCTTACCTGTACCGGCAGCCGTCTGGCCACTAAGGCCACTGCTCAGGGCAGAGAGGGCAAGGGTGCACCTTGCTGGAGACTTTGTGCCCTGGGAGTTGTCACCTCTCCCGGGGTGAGCTCTGGCCCCACATGTGCCAGGGACACGGGGCTCCCTGACCCCCACGCAGTGGAGGGTTCTCCTCTGCCCGCTCTATCCTGGAGGACCCTGAGTGAAGCTTCCAAAGCAGCGGTACTGAAGGAATGCCGGTGCTGCTCTGCCGGAAAGGAGAAGTAAATGGGAAGGGCCGTGGCCCGCGTTAGAGACTAGCAGGTCAGACACCCTTGACACGTGGACGCAGCCCTCAGCTCTTCCTGGAGCCACCCAACCGCCCACTCCCTGGCTGGTGCCCCCGCTCCTTTTCAGCCCCGCCAGCCTCTCAGCTACTCCCTGGCAGAGTCCTGTCCACCGTCAAGGCAGCTTGGATGGTCTCTGACAGCAGCTGGTCTGACTGCCCGCTTCGTACCTTGCACGCCTCACTCCATCCTCCCAGCCTCTCTCTGAGGTTAAGACTCTCACATGACCACGTTTCCAGATGAGGACTCTGAAGCTCAGAGCACATCTCTCAAGGATACAAGGCTAAGAAGTGGCAGGGGTGGGACCTGAAACAAACTGTCAGAAGTTATGTCCTGAAGGACTTCCTCCAGCCACGGGAGTGAGTACTTCCTGGGAGCAAACTGCGGACTTGGCAATGGCCATAATTCTTGTCCAGGGAAGTAGTATTGGATAAGGCTGGAGGACATAAATGAATAATGATAGCAACGTGTATCAAGGGCTTACTCTGTGCCAGGCACTGGTATAAGCTCTTTATCACATTATCTCATTTAATCCTCATAATTACTTTACGTGGCAGTTCCTATTATCTCCACTTTATAAATAAGAAGACTGAGGCCCAAAGAGGTGATGTCATGTGACCGAGGTCGCAGAACTAGCATGTACCGGCGCCAGAATTATTTTAACCTAAGAAGTCTAGGGTCTTCCCAAGTGGTCCAGTGGTTAATAATCCACCTTCTAATGCTGGGTTGCAGCTTTGATCCCTGGTTGGGGAGCTGCTGCTGCTGCTGCTAAGTCGCTTCAGTCGTGTCCGACACCGTGCGACCCCATAGACAGAAGCCCATCAGGCTCCCCCATCCCTGGGATTCTCCAGGCAAGAACACTGGAGGGGGTTGCCATTTCCGGCTCCAATGCATGAAAGTGAAAAGTGAAAAGGAAGTTGCTCAGTCGTGTCTGACTCTCAGCGACCCCATGGACTGCAGCCCACCAGGCTCCTCCATCCATGGGACTTTTAAGGCAAGAGTACTGGAGTGGGGTGCCACTAAGATACTGCAAAAACAAACAAACAAACAAAAAAAAAACAAAAAAACAGAAGCAGTGTTATAACAAATTCAAGCAAGACTTTTAAAATGGTCCACATCTATATACGTATATCTTAAAAAAAGTCTGACTCCAAACAAACCAGAACAGTGTCAGAAGGCTTGCTCTGCCTCCCTCTGTCTCTGTCACTTTCTCTCCGTCACTCAACAAACTGATGCTGTGTTCTGTCCTCAGGAGGCTCAGAGGAGCCCAGGTGAAGCGAGTCCAGGTAAAGGGAAGAACAGGCAAAGCAGCGGCTGCTGCAGAGTCCGAGAGCTCCGGTAGGGGTGGGCCTACTGGAGATAGTGGCAGATGGTGTCAGATGGGTCCCCTGCATGGGGCAGTCCTGGGGTCACCTCTGTGAGGCGGGCCACAAGCAAGGCAGGGACCAACACTGTTGACGATGGCCTGCATAGCTGGCGTTTGTCCTCAGTCACTAACCCCGGGGGTTAGAAGAGAGCCAGTAGCCCAGATGCACTGGGCTCCTTGGTGAGGAGAAGGAGAGGCCCCCAGATCCGCCTGAGGGGGTGAGGCAGAGGTTGGTGGGGGCTGGGCAGGCAGAGGAGGGAAGGAGAAAAGGATCCCCAAAGAGTCTGACTCTCCGGTAGCTGAGTGGCAGCAAGACTGCCCTGGGCCTGCCTGCTCACTCCTTCCAGCTCACTTGACCAACTCCTTGTGGCCAGCGCTTCTCCCCGCCCCGCTGGCCCTGCCGCCCACTTGTGTATGGCAGGCATGGCAATGGGGAAGTGTCAGAGTGGGCAGAGGTGCCGCGGGAGGGGCTGGGCCCGTGCCCGTGTCACCTCGTTCCTCGGCACCAGGGCGCCTCCGCCCAGTGGAGACCCTGGGCAGGGCGGGACGGGGGGTTCGTGGGGGGGTCAAGCACCAGCGGGCGGCTCCAGCAGAGGAGTGTGCCACTTCAGCCAGCTCAAGCAGGGGAGGAAATCGGTGAGCCCTGGCGTGGAGATGCAGGAGCGCACCCAGCAGGTGCCGGTGGCTGAGTGAATGCCAGCTCCCCACAGGCTATAGGCGCTGTCACAGGGTAGCCGGGCACATGGCCAGGGAGACCTGGGCCTCCAGGGGCAGCGTGGACAGGGAAGGGGGCAGTGGGCTCCTGGCATGGTGGCCTGGATGGGGCTCCCCTGGCCATACCTCCAGACTCCCTCCTGGACACCTAGGGGTGCCCCAGGGCTTTGGGGCCCAGAATGTCCCCTTCACCGCCCTTCAGACTTAAAAGCTGGTGTCAGCCCTCCTGGAATGAGACTTTCCTCTCTCTCAGGTGCTTGAGAGTTTGCACACTGTGGCCGCAGGGACATTCCTGTGGCTTCACCCATTCTGCGCACCAGCGTTGGTTCTGATTGGCGGGTCTCCATGTGGCTCTAGTTCCCAATACCTGACTGCATCACCCCCTGCTCTGCTCTTTGCTGATTGGAACTTGGAGGTGTTGACAGGAGCATGATGTTCTGTTTTTACCTCAGGGAGTGGGGATGAGGAAGGGGCAGATGACTCACTGGACTGAATGTACACTGACTCTGGGAAACAACACTGGCAGTTTACCGAGATATTTTTCTAAAATCTCTATCATGTTATTCTTTTGAAGTCATGTGCTCTTGCTCTGGAAAGTCTGTTCAGCTCTAGAAGAATCTGGCTCCCAACTCTTACAATTACAATCCTGGCTTCTGCCAAGTGCGCCCGAGCTTAGCTGAGGAAGGAGCGGGAAGGCAAGCTGTGCATTCAGAGAGGAGAGTGAGGAGCCTTTAAGGTGTGGGGAGAGATCAGCCTTAACCCTGGATCCTGACCAGGTGCGGAGGGATGAAAAAGGGCACATCTCCTCCTTACAGTGGCCAGATCCAGACCGTGACACCAAATGGACATCAGAGGCTGCCTTGAGGGGGAGGCAGGGGCCAGCCCTTTCTTTGAAGGGAAGCTTCTGAGCAATCCAAACTTTGTGTGCACGCTCAGTCATGAGCGCTCTGTGAAACCCCATGGATTCCAGCCCAGCAAGCTCCTCTGTCCATGGGATTATCTCAGCAAGAATAGTGGAGTGGGTTGCCATGCCCTCGTCCAGGGGATCTTTCCAACCCAGAGGTCAAACTTGCGTCTCTTGCAGCTCTTGCATTGGCAGGCAGGTCCTTTACCGGTGAGCCACCTGGGAAGCCCAAATCCAAACTTTACCTGTCACGTAAACATAGGAGCAGAGCCCTGCAGGTGAGATTGGTGTGTCCCATTGGTGACCCCTCCAGATACCTGGATACTCTAGAAGCAGGATACAGAATACACCACTGTCCTCCAATCTGCTTATTTTTAGAACTGGGAAAAATGAGGCCCTAAGAGGAAAAAAGGAACTTGCCTCGACCTGCAGTTAGATGGGCACGGCCAGGTTCTCAGTGTCTTGTCCTCCAAGTGAGTCCCCAGAGGCACTCCTGGGGCCACAGGAAGGGTGGACTTTTACGGAAACCAAGGCAAGGCAGAGGAATGTAAAAGAGCCCAGTGGCCAGCATTGGCCAACACTGTGATGCATCCTGAGGCCAGGAGCTCCCACCAAGATGGGCAGCTAGTTCCGGACTCATCTGTCCATTTGACAGCCTGTCCTTCCTGCCAGAATAAACGATGATGTCATGTCCCTAATGCTGATTGGCCCCTGAGGCCACCACCCCCCCGCACGACTATTTCCAGGGATGAAGTCAGCTCCAGTCTTCTCCACTCCTCCCCTGGGCATGTCTCCCTCACCCTTCTTGCTTCTGCGGTGGGCGGTAAGTCCTTTGAGAGTTAGCCATCAGCCTTGACTCTCACTTCTTGCCCATCCTGTCTGCCCAGCCCCCTGTAGGGTGGACAACCCAGGGCAGTAGGATCGTGTTTCTGTAGAACAGACTCAAAGATTCTGAAGAAAGAAAGAAGGAAGATACAGAGAAGGAATGTTATTTTTATTGTCCAAAGGAAGCTCAGGCTTGGGGCCCATTTCTGATGCTCATTCTAACAGCTGTAGTAGGGCTAGCTGCTACTCACAGCGTTTGCCCACCATAACACCCCCTGTGATATAAGTCACTCTCTTAGTCTTGGGAAGCTCCAAGGTCCCCCAGCCTTTCTGTATTCCCACACTATCTGGTCTTTGTCATCCACCAGCACAGGAGACCAGGGCCCTGTGGACTGGCTACCCTTAGGCACTCCACCCACTGAGTCCTGGGCAGGCAGGGTGTGTTCCTACTCCAGGGTATCCAATCAGCCCTTCCTCATCTTGCAAGGGCTACATGTCTTGCTCTTGTCCCTCCCTGACTTGCTTCGGAGCTGGACAGGCCAAGACAGGTTTTAGTTTGAACTTTGGCTTTCTAGACAGAGTCTAAAACACAGAGCAAGAGGCTTCTTCAGCCGTGTGTGGAGGCATCTGGCAGGATTGTCTGCTGGCTGAGTTCTAGGATTTGACTGTGTTACAATGGGCAAGTGACCTAACCTCTCTGAGCCTCAGCTTTCTCATCTGTAAAATGGGGATAATGACAGCATCTATCTCATTGTACTGTTGTGGGCACTGAGAAGATGTATGTAAATCTTTTGGCACAGTGCCTAGCACAGGGAGGTGCCTGCTACATGCTGCTCTTCGGCTTTCCTGAAGCCCCACCTGGGACTCTTTTGACTGCCCACATTGCCTCTGAAACACACTACCCTGAGACCAGTCCTTCCAAAGAGATATGTTTGAACATCTCTCTGTTAGCCACAGCAAATATAGAAATCTCCACTGAGGCCCTGCTATATGCAGAGCACCAGGCACTTAGGTAGATACAACCTTCATAAAGGCTTCAGACCTGCACTGAGTCCTAGCTTTTGTGCAGTGGTGTAGCCCTGGCTCTCTGGTTCTCAGCTCCTGAATCTGTGAAGTGGAGCTGTGACAGTCTCACTGCATCTCTCAGTGAGTTCCTGTGTATGCAGCTCCTTTGAAAGCTCTAAAGCGAATTGCCATTTGCTGCAAACGTACCAGTCGTTATTTTGTAATTTACACAAAGATGAAGAAGACCTGCCTTATCCCTGCCTTCTAGAAGCTCCTCTCCTGACTGGGACCTGAGCAGTATCCACAGGAAACATTTCACTATTCATATGTTGCAGTGTGTACATACCAGCTGTGGCATTTAGAGACTGTGGTGGGCTTAGAAGCCTCTCCCAAGCAGGTGACCCCTTCACTCATTTCAGAGGCAGGTACTGTGCTAGACTCTAGGGGTATAAAGGTCAAATTAACTGACCAGCCTTGCCCTCCTGGGGCTTCCAGTCTGGTAGAGAATGCAAGCATATAAAGAAATAAATGAGAGAGCTCTCCTACTGGTTCAGTGGTTGAGACTCTGCACTTCCAATGCAGGAAGTGCAGGTTTGACCCCTGATTGGGGAACTAAGATCCCACATGCCTTGAGATATAGCCAAAGAAAATCTTAATTTTTTTTTTTAAGAAATAAATGAGAAAAAATTCCATTGATCATTATGATGAAATTGAATCAAAAGCATATATTCTGCGGAGCCTGGTAGTGGTGGCACAGTGGTGTCTGTGTTTGATGGTGGCCCGGGAAGGCTTCCATGAGAAGGTGACCTATGAACTGACAAAAGGGACCTAGTCTTGTGAAGAGTTAACATGATCCAGAACTTGAGAACTACTTAGATAAACCTGGCATAGAACAGAGCACCATAAAAGTATCTATTAAATTAACAGGGCTTCCCTGGTGGCTCATGTGGTAAAGAATCTGCCTGCAATGCAGGAGAGCCAGGCTAGAACCCTGGATCAGGAAGACCCCCCACCCCCATTGATTGATTAATTAGTTCAGAGGATGGGGTGTGAGCATTCCAGTCAGTAGGAATGGCATGTGCAAAGGCCCTGAGGTAAAAATGAGCTCAGTGTGTCTGAAGAAGAGAAAGGGTGGAGCCACCTGGTGGATTGAGTGAAAAGGAGAGAGGTCATGCCTCTAGAAGGGCACAGCTCTGGCCTGTGGGGTTTGTAAATTTCATCCCTGGTGAACCATAAGTTTTAAAAGGGGGAGTCACACACTTCATGTACAATTCACATTCCTCTTGGCTCTGGTAGAGAATGGGTTACAGAGGCGGGGAGCAGAGGTAGGGAGAGAAGAGCCTACTGTGGGTGTCCAGGTGAGAGGCGGTGGTAACAGAGGAAAAGAGGAGAGGCCCGGGCTGTGTTTTGGAGGTGACATTGGCAGGCTTTGCTGCTGGGCTGTCTGCATTGAGGGGAGACAGAGAAGCAAGGCAGAACTCACAGCTTTTCAGCTGGAGCATTGGGCTGTGTGGGGCATGGGGCTGGAGCACAGCTGAAGCCCTAAGTGACGGGTTCCTGGAGGCACAGCAGCAGACCTGGAGGAAGAGACTGGAGGGACAGTCAGTGGCGTTGAAGGCGCCAGCTACTTAAGGATCTTATCATTTACACACCCCCAGCTGTGGCATCTGTTGACTGGAGTGAGGAGTTGGTTGAAAGGCCTGGTTTCACTTCAGTTCATCAGTTCATGCCCGGGTTTATCAGGTGCAGAGAGGGGCCTGGGTTTGGGAGGAAGGAGAGACAGGCCTGTCTGTATAGTTGTGGAACACAGCTTGTTGGCTGGTGTGATGCAAAGGGCCCCCAGAGTAAAGATGTCCTGAGTTCCCCTTCCCACCACACAGCTCCCGGCGCACTTTCTTCTCCAGACTCCCGCCTGGCTAGGATGAGGGGCCCCCTTTGAAACTTGAGCGAGGTAAATTTAGGACAAATTCAGGAAGTGCTGCTTCTCACAGTAACTCGGGAGCTCAGGGACCGGTTACCCCTCAAGGTGCTCCAGGCTGGGAATGTCACAGGATCCCAAAGGGATCCAGGGAAAAGGACAAAATATAGAGCCCTGAAAGGCTCTGGAGAGGAAACCTGGGATCTGAGTGACCTTTAAGTTGACGTCATGGAGGAAACCAGTCCCGGGAGGCTTGTGCTGGCAATGGAGTCGGGAACCTTCCTCATCTAGCTCTGAACCCCCCGGGCCCCAGAGCTGGAGGGACCCCACACTCTGCCCCACTCAGCCCTCTCCTTTTACCCAGGAGGACAGTCCTCTGTCGTCCCTGCCGGAAACCCCACAGTGGCACGAGTGCCTTCATGTCAGAGTCCACTTGGCCCCATCTGGTTCCATCTCGTCCCCCTGCCCCCCTTGCAATCTCATGAGGGCTCTCCCCAATCCCTTCCTCTGCCCTCTACAGAGAACACTCTTTCTTCATCTTTGCCTGTTAACTCCCTCTTACCCTTCGGATTGGACCTTAGTTGTAATTCTGATCCAGGGAGTCCTCCCTGGTTCCCAGCCCCTCTCCCACCAAATGCCTCTGCTAAAAGCTTCCTCACAGCATGCTGCTAGTCTTCCAAGCATACCCTTATCCCACGGTGTCATCATGGCCTTTTTAAATATCCATCTCCCCTCTGCACAGCCAGCTCTGTGCCCTTCCCAGCACTTGGCATGGAGTCCATACTCTACAAACCGTCGTTTTTAAGGTGTCAAGCCCAGAGAACGGAATTGCCCTGCACACAATCACAGCAGCATCCTTTCATTCATGCATGCATGCATTTGTCACAGAGCACCTGTTCCACGCTGGGACCTAGCAAGGTGCTGGGGACCCCAGGGCGTGCAAAGCAAGTCCCAGAAGCTACAGTCTAGTGAGGGAAGCCCCTCCATCAATCCCACTAGCAGATGTGCCATTGCAGGGTTGACCACTCCTACCAAACAGGGTACAGGCTTCCATGACAAACTGGAAAGAGCTCTCAGGGTTAGAAGGACCAGGAAGGTTCCCCTGAGGAAGTGACCCTTGAGGAGTAGAAATTAACCAAGCAAAGAGGGGAGGGAGAAAGTTTCATTTCAGGCAAGGGAACCAGCATGTGCAAGGATGCTGAGCGGGGAAGGAGGAATGAGGAATAGGAGGAGCTGTGTGGCTAGCACAGGGAGCCTGTGGGGGGAGAGTGACATGAGCCGAGGTTCATATTAAGGTTTTTGCCTTTATCTTGAGAGCAATGAGGAGCCACGGAAGGGTACTGAGCAGAGCTCTCACTGCATCATACTAGTACTTTGAAAAGTTCAGACTGACTTCTGTACAGAGCAGGGACGAGATCCTGGTGTTCTCACACCTAGCCCCCACGTGACATTCGTATCCTGTACACCTGCCGCCTGAGGTCACTGCGTCTCTAAGGACTCTCTCCCTCTGTCCCACCTCCTGAGCATTCATCTGCCCATGCTCCTTTGGGCGCTGGCATTATTCCTACGCTGAATGCTGGCCCCACAGTCTCAACACCCTTGTCTTCAGCAGACACAGCAGGCAGAGGACCCAGATGCTGGGGATTCAGACAAAGCCCACAGTGATTGGCCAGCGGCATTTACACCAGAGCTGTGGCCCTCACAGGCCCCAGGTCTGCAATCATTGGAAGTCAGTGCCAGATACAATCTAGGTTAAATCTTCCCCGTTGCCTGGGCTGCAGAAACGCAGTGAGAGTAAACTGTTTATATTCTCCAGCTGCAGAGCCTGGGACCAAAGGCCTCCTGCAAAGAAATCATGGCTCATAGGATGTGGGAGGTTGTGGGATCATCTCCTCCAGCACTCACTGTCACAGCAGGAGATGAGGGCCCTGGGGAAACCCTGAGTCTCACACAGGGCAGTCACGCTGCACAAATGGTCAGGGGATTCAACTGGTGGTCACAGAGGTCACCAGCCTGCACGGGGGCTTGTGTGATGATGCTAAACTCCTCCCCATCATACCCACAATCTGGGGGTGTGAAAAGGAAATGAAGTTAAAGCCTGGTGGCTCAAAGCATGGGTTTGGGGCCAGACAACCCCAGTTGCAAGTCTTGCCTTTATCGCTCCTTACCTTTGTCACTTGGTCAAGTTTCATAATCCCTTCAGTCTGTCTTCATTTCCACTGAAATGTCGATTACGACTGCCAGTAGCCACGTGTGATTTATCGTTCAGTCGATCAGTTGTGTCTGACTCTGTGACCCCATGGACTTCCAGGCTTCCCTGTCTTCCACTATCTCCCTGAGTTTGCTCAAACTTAAGTCCATTGAGTCAGTGATGCCTTCCAATCATCTCATCCTCTGTCACCTCCTTCTCCTCCTGTCCTCAATCTTTCCCAGCATTAGGGTCTTTTCCAATGCATCAGCTCTTCACATCAGGTGGCCAAAGTATTGGAGTTTCAGCTTCAGCATCAGTCCTTTCAATGAATATTCAGGACTGATTTCCTTTTGAATTGACTGGTTTGATCTCCTTGCAGTCCAAGGGACTCTTGAGAGTCTTCTCTAACACCATAGTTCGAAAGCATCAATGTTTTGACACTCAGCCTTCTTTACGGCCCAACTCTCACATCCGTACATGACTTCTGGAAAAACCATGGCTTTGACTGTATGGACCTTTGTCAGCAAAGCAATGTCTCTGCTTTTTAATATGCTGTCTAGGTTTGTCATAACTTTTCTTCCAATTTTACTTCAATTAATTAAAATTAAATAAAGTTTAAAATCCACCTCCTAGGTCCAATCTTATTTCAAGTGCTCATGTGGCGACTGTGTTGCACAGCACAGAATCATTTCCACCATTGCAGAATGCCCTGTTGGACAGCTTTGATCTATAAAACGAGGATGATGAGGAGACTTATCCTGTGGATTTTGATGAGGATTAAATGAAATAATGAATGTTGAGCAGCCTGACACAGCACTTCAGGCAGAGTAAATGTCAACCAGTGTTTACTATGATGGTGAAAGTGGAGACAGGGTTGGTGACAGTCTGTTCGTTTCCATGTACTTTCTCACCATCTGCATCTACCAGAGAGAAGCTTCCATCCAATAAAACACCAAGAAACCTGGGTTTATTTATCAGTAAAGGGGTGCTGATCCTTTGCTCTGGGCCAGGCTCTGTGACTGGCTTTCAGTAGGTCACAGGCTGGAACAAGAAATGGTCCTCATCCTCCAGGAGTTGCTGTCTGTTAGTCACTCCGTCATGTCTGACTCTTTGTGACCCCATGTAGCCTGCCAGGCTCCTCTGGCCATGTGATTTTCTAGGCAAGAACACTGGAGTGGGTAGCCATTCCCTTCTCCAGGGGATCTTCCCGACCCATGGGTTGAACCTGAGTCTCCTGCATTGCAGGCAGATTCTTTACTGTATGAGACACTAGGTAAGCCCCATCCTCCAGGAGAGATGCCCGCAAATGAAGTGTAGAATGTAAAATGCACCCAAGGAGATTCAAAAGCAAAAAAAAACAAAAAACAAAAACAGGGGGACTAGCAAACCCTGAGGGTGTCATTGGATCTCAGTCTTAAAGGAGATGTAGGGCTTGATTTTGGGAGGGGAAGAGGACAGCCCAGGCCGGGAGCAGCAGGTGCTAACACGTGGGGTATGAAAAGCTGTGTGTGTGACGGAAATGATGGACAACTCAGCATGGCTGGTGCAGAGGGCATGGGTCACAGGCCCTGTACTCATGAGACTCTGGAGTTGTGAGGTCGGCGATCCGAGGGAAGCTTGTAACTGTGTCCGGCCTGCCTGGGCCTCACTTCTGTTTCAAGCACACCTTCTCTACCTGGAGTTACTGGGTCCAGAATGACAGTCCCCATTTTCCTCTTGAACCAGCTCATTTCTCTTGTGTCCTCAAGCCTCAGGGAGAAGCAAATCTCACCCCTGACCACCAAGGCCGGAAACTGGACCATCATCACTGCTTGCACCCTGCCCCTCCCCCACCCCCACACCTCCTGGCCCCTGAGGCAGCAGGCATCACGACCTACACCTGGGACTCAGCCTCCTTGGCATTCCCCATTGTCTGTCCCCACCCCACTCCATGGAGGGGAGGACTTACTCTCCCCATTAGTCCTCCTCCGGATCCTTGCCGAAGTCTGCTACCAATTGCCTCTCTTCCGTTTCGGTCCCTTCCCCCTCCTCTCCACCTCGCAGCCGGTTCTCAAAACTGCAAACCCAATCGGCATCTCCATTGCTGAAGACATTAACCCCCACTGAGATGCTCCCAAGATTTTACTTCTTGCTCAGCCTGGTCTTTTTCTACATCTCAGCCACACTAACTAAGGCATTCCCCAACCTGCAAGCCTCCTTCACCCCTTCTTCTCCCTCAGCCTTGCCCACCCTCCCCAGCAGGAATCACTTCAGGCCACTTAGTCTGGAAAACGTTTTCTGCTTCCTGCACTCACTTCCTTTCTCAGCGTTACCCCTGCTCCTTCCATTTCAGCCTTCCTCCACGTTGACTCTGACATCCACCTGCACAAATATCACCCACACTGCTTCACTGGGCAGATGGGTGCCCAGAGCCCACACCAGACCTACAGCATCAGGACCTCTGAGGGTTTAGACAGGCATTCCAGGTCATCCTCTGTCCACTGACTTCTGAACACCGCTGCTCTCTATACTAGGGGTCCCCAACCTGTGGCCCATGGACCAATACCTGCTGTAAGATCAGTGGCAGCATTAGATTAGAAATAAAGTGCACAATAAATGTAATGTGCCTGAATCATCCCCAGACAATTTCACTACTTCCAGTCTCTGCAAGAATTGGCTTCCATGAAATCGGTCCCTGGTACCAAAAGGGTTGGGGACCGTGGGTCCGTGACTGTCCTCTGGCGCAGTGTTTTGTTCTCCTCTCCCCTGCTGGACCGCACGTTCCTGGGGACAGGAGCTAAGCCAGGGACAGGAACGGAGCCTTGTTATCTGTTTCCCCAGTCTCCGCCACAGGACCTGGCCTGGAGCCCATGCCCAGTCGGTTCTGAATGAACCATTCCTGGACGTGGCATGCTTCCCATACCCTCCTCCTTCCAGCTCGTGCCGGAAATAACCTTTTATGAAGGCTTTTGTGAGTGGCTTGTGATCTCTCTGGGAGGCCGTGCAGGTTTCCTTTGGTTACAGGGGAACTGAGATGAAGGGTGGTCCAGCCCTTGATGACAAGGGGCTGGGGGTGGCCCCGGGACAAGGAGCCTCGATGAGGTGGGGGTCTGGTCATGTTCGAGGGGGATTGGGGAAGAGTGTCCTGGTTCCTAATCAACAGGAAGGGCCTTCTTCCTCCAGGATCACTTTTCAGCCCAGCTGCTTGGACATAACCTGAGCTGGGATTGGGGCTGTGGGGGAGGGGCAATGACAGACAGGCGGATGGGAAGGCCAGTGTCTGGACAGACAGCGCGTGGCCCTGCAAGCCTGCCCAACTCCCGCACACCCCCAGTTGCCGGGGAAAAGCCTGTCCAGGGAGAAGGCTCAGCCGGTCAGCACAACACCCTCCTGCTCCCCTCCTCCAGCCCTCTCCTCCCCTCCTTCTGCTCTCTCCAACCTCAGGGACATTCAATCCTTCCTTTGATAGACAGCCAAAAAAAGACTCCTTCCACATCCTAAATTTGTTAGCACCAGCTAATCATCTTAACCTTCCTCCCTCCTGCGCTCCCAACAGGCGCCTCCTTAAAGACACAGGGTACTTTTTTTGAATCTCAGCAAGGAGCCCCAAGAGGGACCAACTTCCCCACCCCCACCCCCAGATGTCCCTCCTCTGTGTAGTGGCTGCTGGTAAGAGCGGGTGTGCTGTCATTTGGGGTCGGGGCAGTGGCTGCAGCTCTGCTGCCTGGAACCCTGACTCCCCCTCCATCAGTCTTAGCTGGGGCTTCTCAGCGGGAGCCGCAGGTCTCCTTAGAGGCTCACCTGCAGGGAGCTACCTGAAGACTGAAGCCAGGCAAATCCCAAGCGAGCAGATGGATTCTCTTGCTCAGACACTCCTCCTCACCCCTCTCCTATCTTCTCCACTCTCTCTCGACCCTATGTCCTAGCCTCTCCCTCCTCTTGCTAACATCTCCTGTATGCCCAACAGTGTACAATGATGCATGCTTGGGGCTTGACTCCAGCTCCTCTAGAACTCCAGGAAGTAGATGGTCTTATCCCCATTTTACAGATGAGAAAACTAAGACTCAGAGAGGTAGAGGAATGTGTGTGTATGAAATCATCCCATGAGAGTCAGGGCTGGAGACTGGACCCAGGCCTGACTCAAAAGCTGTGCTATTGACCATCCTATCTCCAACACACACGTCTGCATTGCTCACACGTGCACGCGCTTCAGGTAAAAGTGACCTACTATGATCTGTTCAATGAAGTCGCCCAGGACCAGGCACACAGTAGGTCCCCAACACGCAACTGCCCCTTCCTCCATCCTGTGTCTCCCTCTCTCTCCTCTCCCTGCTTACAACCCAGGTGAGAAGAGCCAGGACAGCAGAGAATGTGGCTCTGACCTCATCCTGGCCCTAAGCCTCCCAATAAATAATGGGTCTGTGTATAAGCCTCAGGCTCTGCAGCATCTCAGCTCTGGAGGACAGGCATTTGCAGGCAGGGGATTAGGAACCCTGGGAAGGAGGGATGGGTGCTCCAGCCAAGGCTGAGGAGAGGCCCCGAATCATTCTCCACCCTCCCCGTCTGTGACCTGTAAAAGCGACCAGGCAGGCCCCACAAAACTAGCCAAGAACTTAAAGAAAATTCAAAGTCCTCAGTGCGGGGGTGGGGGATGGGGGTGGGGGTTGTTGCTGGGGAGGGGATCCTCCCCTGCAGGGGCTGCATCCTGACCCGCAGGAATGGGAGTGCCTTCTGAGCACCGGTGTGTTTGGAACTCAGGCGGGAAGCATAGCCCTTCTAGCCCCCTGGCTCCACCCTCTTTCCCCTTCCTAGCCTGTCTGGGTTCTAAGAATGGGTTCTAAGAGTAGGCCCAATGGATTCTAGGATCATTTGCTCAAATTCTGTAAGTCAGGAGGTGAGGGAGCCCTTGGGAACAGCCGAAGCAAGGGGCTCTGGGGGAGGAGGCAGGACAGATGCAGAGGTTGCCAAGAAGATGGATAGATGGCCAAAGAGTATCATGAAGCTGTACAGCTGAGGTTGCTGACAAAATGTGAGCGAACTGTGGCCTGAACTGAATTAAAACCACCCTGTAACAAACATCCTGAATGCATGTAATGGCCGAGTAACAAGAAACAAAACTGCCGTTGAGCGAATGCTTGTTCTGCGAGACCCTTGCATCGATATGTCCTGCCCTCACAACTACTGCAAGTTGCTACTACCAGCTCCACATGTAAATAAGGAGACTGAGGCCCCGAGAGATTGAAAGAAACTTGTGGGGGCTCCACAGCTACTGAGAGTCACTGGCATTTGAACCCTGGTCTCTTTCACCAAATCTCATATACCGTGGCTCCCAGCGTTACAGGAAATGCTGGGGGACTTCTCTGGTGATCCAGTGGTTGAGACTCAGCCTTCCAAACCAGAGGATACTGATCAATTCCTAGTCAGGGGACTAAGATCCCGCATGCCAGTCACAACTAGGGAGGCCCATGCCCTGCAGCCCCTGAGCCTGTGTGCTCTAGAGCCCATGCTCCGCAACTAGGGAAAGCCTTTGCGCAGCAACAAGAATGCAGCGCAGCCAAAAAAAAAAAAAAACAATGCTGGGAGTGCAAGCAAAACCCCTCAGTGAAAGAGGGAGAAGCCCGCCAGCTGTGAGCTGATTTTCTGTTTCACTTGGCTGGCATCTGACTCACCTGTCTTCCCTGCCCCAAACTCCCGTTGTATCTTTCTGGAGGCAGATGGACAAGGGTGTTTCATTGGAGCAGAAGGGAATCCTCCTCTTCTTATAAAAACCGAATGAAGCATCTCCCTCAGAAGAAACAACCTGCACCAGGGAGGAGCTTACAGCAAGAAAGGCTCCTCTATCACCTCCAGTATCCTCCTCTACAGCGAACCTTGTCCCTACATGTCATGGGCAGTGCTGAAGCTTGTCCAGTCAAGGGCTACCACATCCAGATGGCATTTGCTCATGGAACACTGTCCCCAAGGGATACCCTGTATTGCCTTTGTCCCCAGCCGCCCAAGGTCCCTTTACCCTCCTCTGCCTGAACCATGCCGACAGATCGTCTCCTTATTCTCCTCCAGCTCAGATGGACTCAAACTGCCTCAACAACTTTACCAAAAACAAAGAGAAGTTTCCTGGCTGGAAGTCTAGTGGTTAGGATTCTGTGTTTCACTGTCAACAGCCTAGGTTCAATCTCAGGTTGGGGAACTAAGGTTTCTGTCCCCCCACCCCCCAAAAAAAAGCCAAAAGAGAAATGTTAAAACCAATTATTATTTTTTCTTTCAGTTGTGCCATGCGGCATATAGGATCTTAGTTCCCCAACCAGGGATTGAACCCATGCCCTCTGCATTGGGAGCTCAGATTCTTAACTATTGGACCATCAGGGAAGTCCCCACACCAATTTTAAAATGTCTTAGAATGTTCAGTTCAGTTCAGTCGCTCAGTCGTATCCGACTCTTTGCAACCCCATGAATCGCAGCACGCCAGGCCTCCCTGTCCATCACCAACTCCAGGAGTTCACTCAAACTCATGTTCATCAAGTCGGTGATACCATCCAGCCATCTCATCCTCTGTTGTCCCCTTCTCCTCCTGCCCTCAATCCCTCCCAGCATCAGGGTCTTTTCCAACGAGTCAACTCTTCCCATGAGGTGGCCAAAGTATTGGAGTTTCAGATTTGAAAAGGTTCTTAAATCGCAGTGCCTGCAAGAAAGTTTCCTGACCCTAAGCCTGCAGAATGTCATATGCAGGCTTTAGCACTGTTCCTGGTCCCACCAGAGAGAAGAAGGGCGTTTCCTCCCCTTGAATCTCTTTCCTGCTTTCTCCAGGAGGGCAGCTGGAGGCTGGCAGAGATGCCCTGGTCACCTGACCAGGTGCTCAAGAGGACTGGGGTCACAATGCTGACTCACCAGTTCCCTCCATCCCCCCATGGAGACCACGGGTGGGGACTGAGCTAGGCAGCCCTTCTGCCCCATCTTTGGGAAGGGTTGTGGGATCATTGCCTCACGGTGGCAGGTTCTATTCTAATTTTTTTTTCGAATAAGAGGAGAGGATATTGTTTCTCTTTTTTCTGCATCTCTTTTTGATCCTGGCTTAGCCCTAGCCCCCTCCCACCAACCCTGGCCCCAGTCCTGCAGACTTTCCGACCACAGTAGCATGGGAGGGCCTGTTTCTTCTGAAGCCAGCTGTGAAGTCTGGTGTCGGGTCCAGGGTCTGGTGATAAGGATGGTTTCTTCTGACATCTTCCCAGGCTGCCTCAACCTGTCCCCAGGGTCAGTCACCACTCTCATCCCCAAGTGACTGTTTTATAGGTGGTTGGTTTTTTTTCCATCTGCTTAAGTCACAATGTTCCTGGACTCTTTCCAGGCCTTGCCCACTGTGCACTGCCTTCAGGGGATTTCAGCTTCCCCAGATTGTTCTGCCCCAGTGCCTGGGATAGGCCTTCATCCCCCAGCCAGCTCCCAAGGGAGCTCAGAGGTCAGGAGAGTAGCTGGATTGACCATCCTGGCCTCCACTGAATAATTTATTAACCACTGTCTCCATTAGGGGCTGTTAGCACATCAAAGGAGTATTTGTAGAGCCTGGGAAAGTAGTGACAAAGGCAGACATTAGATGGTAGCTGCAGCTATACCGTAAAGTCTCTCTGGGTGACGTGGAGGTAGAGCGAAGAGGATCCCTTTTGTTCTTGATTACAGCAAAGGCGAGATGAGCCCCAAGTGTCCGCATTGCCTAACATGAATGTGTACTTTGACTCATGACATCCTTGAGTTCAAGACTTTCCAAGTTTGCATTGCCCGGCGCAGTACAGCAAAAAGAGTAGATTCCAGAATCAGTAAGATCGGGGTTCACATCCCAGTCCTGGCATCTGGAAGCCGTGGGAAACCCGGCTCACTGTGGAGTGTCACAAAGGCCGAGCTTTACTCCCAGAAGGATGAGAGCTATGGTGCTGCTCTTAGAGGCCTGGGGAGGGGCCCAGGGCCACATGTGTAGACTGCGTGGAACAGAAGGGCACTCAGTGAGTGTGACCCCGCCCCCATCGGGACATGTCCCATCTGGGGACCCTTTGGGGGCCCTCTGGTGGCCACCCTCACTCGGGGGTGGCTGCCTTCTGATCACGGCTGTGCTTGGCTTAGTGCTGTCGTCATAGCGACTGTGCACGGACTCCTCCACTGTCTCCCACCAATGGGCGAAAGGACCAGCTGTGCTGTGATGCTGAGGGGCTGAGGCCAATGGGGTGCCCTGGAAGCTGACTTTGAAACAGGGGAAGAGAAAGGGAGGAAGCAGGAGTGGGCAAAGGGAGAAGCTGAGCTGCAGTGCAGTCTCAAGGAAGGCCCAGCCCACCCCAGGGAGCTTTGGCGCTGGGATGGCCCTTCAGTGGGCTCAGGAGCAGGCCCACCATGAGGGGCCTTGGACAAAGGGATTCTGTTCGGCAGTTCATGCAAAGCACTGACGGTGAGGGCTGTATGCTGGCAGCCCCTCTGCCTTCACTGAGGGAGCCACGCATCCCCCGGAGGAAGGCCAGTCCACAGGGAGTTTCTGCACTGTTCCTGTGTAGAACTTGGAGGCTGGGCAGCTTCAGCAAGCATGTCTGTTCCCCTTCAGCTCTGACTTGGAGGATTCCTCAGGTTCACAGAAGTGGGAGAATCAGCAGATGCGCCTCCCTACCCCTAATCCGAAATCTGGACACCTTAAGGATTTCCCAGTGCACTTAAGACAAACACCAAGCACCTTGCTTTGACCTCCAAGGTCCTTTGGGGTCTGGCCCCTGCTTGCCTTTCCTGCCTCATCTCATGTCAACATCTCTTTTTCTTTCCCTCCCAAAGCTCTAGGGCAGAGATGCTTAATAGAATTTTCTACAAAGATGAAAATATTTTACACCTGTGCCATCCAATACTGTAGCCATTAGCTACACATGGCTATAGAATACTTGAAATGTGGTTAGTGAGACTGAGAACTGAATTCTTTATTTAATTTTAATGGCCAGAGGTGACTAAAGGCTACCAAATTAGACATGGCAGCCCTAGCTACAAAGGCCTTTTTTTCTTCCCAGACACCCAAGTTTTTTCCTACCTCAGGGCCTTTGCACTTGCTACGTGGCTTATATAGAATAATCATCATTTGGACCTTCTCACACTGGCTCCTTCTCGTTTTTGAAGTTCCAACTTCAGTTTCATCTCCTCAGAAAGGCCTTCCTCTACCACCTAAGCTAAAGCATTTTCACATTTTCTCAAATTCCATCCTCTCTTCATTACATTATCATATTTTAACCTCTTCAACAGCAGTTACCAATGCCTGGATTTTTCTCATTTATTTCTGATTTTTGTTTGCTTATCACTTGCAACTAGAAAGAATAATAATAATGTAAAAATCTAACATTTACATACCAGTTGCTGTATATTGGGTACTGGTTTAGGCACATCACATATACGATCTCACTTAATTCTCACAGTGCCCCATGTATCCATGAGGACACTGAAGTCAGATGTTGACTTGACCAAGGTCTCACGCCAGGACTCTCTCTTGTTCACCTCCGTAGCCCCAGCATCAGCTCAGGACAGTGCCTGACACAGAAAGCGAGGGCTCCATAAGTAACCATTGACTATGGGCTAGCTAGGACTCTCCTGGGCTGGTGTGAGCCCAGGGTGGTCTCCAGCCCTGGGTGTGGGGCAGCAGCCCTGCAGCTCTGTGGAACCACAGGCCGAAACAGTGGGCTGGAGGTGAGGTCATGGGTGTAGCCTACAGTCATACCCACCCAATCCTGGAGCCCCCAGTGGGCTGAATGGGAGAGGAGTGGGGACTAGATGGGTGAAACTGGAAAACTTCTCCCAGGCAACGAAGTGATGCTCTCAGCCAATGTGGACTCAGCAACCGAAGCTGGACAGGGCCGGGCTGGGGCCAGGCTGGGGCTGGGCCAGGGAATGGGGCTGAGCTGGGGCTGAGCTGGGGCTGAAGCTGCTTAGCCTGTGTTTATTGTGCTTTCATGATGCCTCAGGCAGAAGGGGAACAGAGCTTTGGAGACCACCCAGCCTTTCCTTCCAAGAAAGCTCTCACGCCCGCCTGCCCCCCCCCT
Source organism: Ovis aries (assembly GCF_016772045.2). NCBI lineage: Eukaryota > Metazoa > Chordata > Mammalia > Artiodactyla > Bovidae > Ovis > Ovis aries. The sequence continues at coordinate 25,351,604 of NC_056078.1, forward strand.
CCCACCCCATGGAAACCCTGGCCTCAGGCTGCCCAGCTGCAGGGGCGGGATGGAGGGGCTGTGTATGGTGGGTAGCTGTGTTTTCCTGGGAATCAGCACCTGATAAGATGGCCTAGGCTCCCAGGCCCCCCCAACCCCCGCTGCCACCCCTTCTGAACAGCATCTTCTCTTAATTAAAAAGTCAGGCAGGGCCTCCTGTCGGGAAGCAACATTCCATCAGGAGGAGACACTGGTGGCCACCAGAGAGGCTTCACCCTCCCCTTGATGCTATGTCCCCATTTCCTGTGGGCTCCGCATCCCACCCCCTCCCCACGTGCAACCCCCTCCCCTGCAGGCAGGGCTTATGGACATGCAGGAACTCCATCGAGGCCTCTTTTCCACTGGGGGGCCTGGAGTAGGCGTCCCCACCTCCCAGCTGAGGGATAGCACTTTGAAAACTCTCAAGAGTTTATACACATTTGAGGTCAAAAGCAAGGGCGGAAAGTCAGAGTGGTATTCACACAAGGTTTCATATCAACCCAATAGTCTTGCTTCCTTAGCCTAAGAAAAGTTATCAAAAATGCTAAATGCACAAAGATATTCATTGTAACATAAAATATAAAAAACAGAGACTTTCAGATCTAGTAGCCAGCAACTCTAGGCCAATCACAGTATATTGTGTAGTCATTTAGAAGATGTCATTTGGAAGGCGGCACGAATGTGGGAATTGATTACCTTGTCGTGTTGAGTGAAAGAAGCAGGCATTCCCTATTGCGTGCTGGCTGGTTTCAGCCCTGCCTAGGTATGCATTTGAAGGAGGATCAGAGGGAAGAAGGGAAAATGGAAACAGTTGTGTGCGAGCAGGGGGGATCGGGGGGTGATGCTTTTCTTTCACAAAATGTCCTTTAATGTTCCTGAAGAGCTGTTTTAACAATAAATAAGTGCCAGAAAAACAAACCAAACTCTTTTTAGAAAGCAAAGCCAAATGCGAGATCCAAAGTGTTTTCACTCTTCTCAGCTCAGATGTATCCAGTTCCTCGGCCCCTCTTCACCACAGCCATCCCGCGGCCCCAACACAGACCCGTGAGGTCACCCAGCTCACTGTGCAGACCAGGCTGGCCCCCCAGCCTGTCTGGGTTGGGATATAAGACCACAGACAGAGCCCAACTTCATCCTTTCTCCTTCCTTCTGCCTCTTCTATCACATGTTTAGGCTCTTTCAGTTCCAAAGATAGTGGTTTCCATCTATCTCTGCTTACCACCAGACTCTGGTTAGAGCTTCTACATCCTCCATTTATGAGAGTTCTTTCCCGGCCTCAGATGGCAAATATGTTTGTTCATGGGAGCCAGCTGTGATTGACTGGTTGTGGCTGCCAAAAGTATGAGAAGCAACATAGAGATGGATTAGTTATGTCTGCCCTGGGCCCTGGATAGATGAGTAGTGGTCTGTATCCCAGGTATTTTCTATCCCAGAGTAGTCTGGTACTACAAATAGGAGTTTTACATCAACCCTGCCAGTGCATCCCTGTAGAATCTTGGGTACTAAACAACTTTGTTCCATATAAGGAAGAGTGGGTGTGCCCAGTTCCTTAGGGAGTGTGCTGGTATGGGAAGAGAATGGACTCTGCAGTCTGATGGGCCCAGGAGAGAATCCTACCTCCATCATTTATTAGCTATTTGACCTTGGAAAATCTATTTAACCTTACTGAGCCCTGGGATTTTCATCTGGTAAATTAGAGTGTGTGCAGATAGACTCTTGTTATGGGGATTAGAGATAGTGAGTAGGAAGTGCCCAGTCTACTACCTGGCATATGTTCGGAGGATTTGGTGGTACCGTCCAGGCAGGTGGCATGGAAGAAGGCCCGTGCCAGAATGCCAGTCTGCTGCCCCTGAGACTATATATTTTGTTATGGCTAAATGGCCCACAGGGACTTCCCTGGTGGTTCAGTGGTAAAGAATCTGCCTGCCAGTGCAGGAGATTTAAGAGACAAGGGTTTGATCCCTGGGTCAGGGAGATCCCCTGGAGGAGGAACTGACAACCCACTCGAGTGTTCTTTCCTGGAAAATCTCATGAAGAGAGGAGCCTAGTGAGCTACAGTCTATGGGTCGCAAAGAGTTGGACATGCTTACCAACTAACAACAACAAATGACCCACAATTAAGTATGCTTACCTTAACCATGACCTCGTAGGCAGATAGCACAGGTGCTTGATTAATGGTTAATTGAGTAGAGACAAGCAGATTTTTCACTTGGTTATGCTATTTTTATAAGTTAAACACTCTGAATTTTGACCAAACAGTAACATTTATTAATTATTCATCACAGTGTATATTTTTAATTGTGTTCAATTTAAAGTAAGATTTAAGAAAAGTAGATACCCAGGGCAATGACGCATCTCACTAATTGTTAATTAATCTCAATCACTGTTCAACACAACCCTGCTTTACCTACAAACCTGAGTAAAGCTCAGCTTTCTAACTCACGGGCCACCCTGAGGCTTAGGGCTTGTTCAGTGCCAGTCTTCAGTTCAGGGCTTCCACACCCAGCAAGAGAAGGGAGGCAAAGCTGAGTGAGTGTAAGCATGCTTGAAGTTGGCATAGCTAAATAATTCCACACTTGATTAAAACTAACTCTCACACAGAAGCTCGGTTTGCAAATACTATTAGGACACTGTTTCTTCAGAGACTCCCAGCTCAGTGACAGCCAATCGACTCACCCATCCACCCATTCATGTCCTCAGCAATATGAGCACATATTCTGGGCTGTGGAGTTGGAACACATCAGGTCTGGAAGGTTTCCAGAGGTTATGAATTGTGAATTAGCAGCTTGAAGACCAAATGCAGCTTTGTTTAGCTTGCAGAGTAGTAGCTTAAAAAAAATTTTTTTAAATTAATATCAGCATTTAGAAATCAGAAGATTTTACATGAAATATCCAATTGGAGCTTTTCTTGCTTATTTGCAAGATCTGACAATAGTGTGTCTGCATCCCTTCCTGGCAGTACTTGGTTGGAACTGATAGGCAGTGACTCTATCTTAGGCACACAGGCACGCCTCTGGCACTTTGCCACAGTCTCTACCACTCCCTGTTGGGCTACACCTGGCTTCATTCATTCATTACCTGTCTGGTTTCCCAGAGGCTCTGGAGTTGGCAGCATCTAATCTTCCTCAACTTCTCTTAGAATAGTGACTAATGATTGAAGGTTGCACCCATCAGAAATCTTAGAGTCTCACAGAAAAGACAAAAAGGAAAAACATGGAATTGGCATCCTCACATAGAAATGAGAACAATAGCTAACTACATATTTTAAGAACTTTGAGAGAATTGTGTGTAGGACTCCGGGGTTGTAGTAAATCAAAGCCGACTGCCTGGAGGAGGTGCTGTGGAGCTACGGTGTACATGCTGTGACCTCTGCTGGAGAACTCTGTGTGCCTTCTGGATGTGACAAAGGAGCATTGCTTGCACAACTGCTGACTTCTTGGGAAAGACCCAAGCTGAGGGATGGGGGCGAGGCAGGAAGTAACTCTCCTCGGGAGAGCTGTCCAGAGCTTGTGGGAGGATCTCATGGCTTCTTGCCAGAGTCAAACAAGGGTGATAAGTTCAAGTGGGACTCTCGATCCTTATCAAAATACAGGTCAGAGCCAGCAGAATCTGATGGACACCCCAGCCCTGACTGATTGCCACCCTGACACCCAGGGAATGTCTTGACAGAAAACCTCTCCCCATTCCCTGGCCTCACTGCCCCATCTGTGCTCCAGCAGCCCAGCCCCTCTGCCCTGTGCCGGAGGCCACTCAGGAAACTGGCGGCCAGAGAACAATGCCTGCCCTTGGCCTCAGTCTGCAGAATTGGGCCTGCAATCTCCATCAGCAAGACCTATACCGAGATTTCCTCACTCAGGACTTCTTCTTCTGACCCCAACCTGGAAGTGTCCAAGGAAGCAAGAAAATGCGTAATTCGTCCTGGTGACTTCATACTATTTCATTCACATGGTGGCCCAGCCCCATCCATCCTGCTCTGCTTATCTCAGCTTACCCTGACCCCTGCCTATTTGTTCTGTGTGGTTTCCAGGGTTTCAGGGGCTTATCTGGGAGGCAGGGTTAGGGCAGCATGGAAACTAACAGCCTGGGTCCTGGGTCACCAGCCGTGACCTCACACAGGAGATACTATCTGTCTATGCCTCAGTTTTCTCATCTGTAAAATGAGGCTCAAGGTATCCATCTTATAATGCCTTTAAGAGCTGAGTGCAGTCATATCCATAAAACACTAAGAATAGTGCCTGGAACATGGGAAGAGTTCTCTGTGTTAGCCATACTTGTGGTCGGAATGGAGGAAAGCATCGTAGCCTTCTGGGATAGAAGGTCATTTGTTCTAAGTTCATAACCATAGTAATTATCATAGCTATCATTTACTATATATGCTTACTGTAAGCCAGGAATCGTGTTAAACTTTTTATCTGTATTCTTTCATTTACTCCTTGAAATCCAACAATGTAGATAATATGATTGGGCTTCCCTGGTGGCTCAGATGATAAAGAATCCACCTGCCAGTGCAGGAGACCTGTGTTTGATCTCTGAGGCAGGAAGATCCCCTGGAGAATGGAATGGCTACCCAGTCCAATACTCTTGCATGGAGAATGCTGTGGACAGAGGGGCCTGGCAAACTATAGTCCATGGCGTCGCAAAGACTCAGACACAGCTGAGCAGCTAGGCACACAGATACTATCATTACCCCCATTTTATAGGAAAAGACACTGGGACTCAGAGAGGTTAAGCAACTTGCTGAAGGTCACACAGCTAGCAAGTAGCAAAGTTGGGATTTGAACCTGTGACCGTTTGGCTCCAAAGCCCATGCTCTTACCCATGATTCTGGGCAGGAGTCCAGTTAGATAAGTGGAAAGCGCAAGTTGTCAAGTTTCTGTCCCTCTGCTTCTAAATAAAGGGACAAGGAAGTTATGAGACTGAGTGTGTGTGTGGCTGCCTGTAGTTCCTGCTCAGACAGGCAGTGTCTCGGTGAGGTTAACAATCAGCCTTGAGTCGGGGTGCTTGAGGACCCAGCTTTAAGAGAGAGGGGAGTGGTCTGAATCACCATGCAATCCTCAGAGGGACTGTCGTTTAGTCTCTCAGTCATGTCCAGCTCTTTTGAGACCCCCAGACACTGTAGCCCGCCGGATTTCTCTGTCCATGGGATTTCCCAGCCAAGAATACTGGAGTGGGTCGCCATTTCCTTCTCCATCAAAGGGACTAGACAGGACTTATCGCAGATTTGCATTCTCAGCAGTCTAGCTTTCTCGCTCCACCACCAAAGTCTTACCGACTTTTATTTGCTTTCACTGAAGCAATAAATATAGGGGTTGAAAAGGAGAGCTTTAGGGTATAACCGATTCCAAATGCCAGCCTCTTAATAGCTGTGTGACCTGAGATAAATTACTTAACTTCTCTGTGCCTCAAGAGACCCATCTGTAAAATGGAGCAATGAGAGCTGAACCTGCTTGTCAGGGTTGTAGAGGCTAATCAGTGATGTAATGCACAGCTCTGCCACTAAGGCCATGGCAGAGCTGCCCTGGCTCCGGCTCTATGACCATAAGCCACTGATGTGACCTCTCTGCCTCAGTTTCCTCCTTTGATGGGTGTGGATAATAGTAGTGTCACTTTGCAGGGCTGTCGTGAAGAGTAGATGAGATGATGTAAAACATACTTGGCTCTTGATGGAGGTTGCTGAGTCCTTACTAAAATATTAGTATTTATAACCATGGTGAGACAAAACTCAGGATACCAGCCCCATAAAGGGTTGTCAATAACTGTGACTTTAATATAAAAAAGTTCATCCTTGGAAGCTATAGGCCTTGTTGTAAAGACAAAACCTAAGAAACCTATGGCCTCTCCTGGGCCTCCAGGGAGGGGAGTGGGTAATGTCCCATTGTGGGTCTGACCAGGGTCTTGAACCCCCACCGACCCAACCCTCCCCTCCTCCAGCAGTTGCCTGGTGGGGCCCAGCCAGCAGAGCTGTGATGTTTGAATGGCCCAGACCAGGGCCTGTCACAGGAACATCAGATATTGTGGCCAGATCCTGTGACAGGAAGAAGGTCTGGGGTCAGAGGGGCGATACATCGGAGGCTTGTCCTCCTGCAGGACCAACATGGCAAGCAAAGGGACAAAGAAAGCCCCAGTTCAGGGCTCAAGTGCAGGGGGATAGGAGGAGAGAGGCAGTCAAGGGTCTTGTTAAGACCACTGCCCCTCCCCAGACCGTCACTGGTCATTGGCTCAAGTCTGCACATGAGCGGGCTGCCCAGGGGCTGGAGCCAGAGGGGGAGACCCGAGTTCCCCGGGCAACACTTCTCCTGCCTGAACCCCAGACCCCCGCCCATAAAATGCGGCCGCTGATGCCTGCTGCAACCTTTCGGGGCTGTTTCGTGGGTCAAATCAGGAAAGGCAAAACAGGAGCCTTGAGAGGGCAGAGGGCTATGTGTCCATGGACAGCCAAGTCCAGGCACATGGCACCCCAGGCAGGAGCTCCCTGGGGAGTAGGGACCCAGGTAGGTGGGGGCCTCAAGGGAGAGAGGACAGCATCCCTCCAAGACCCGAAACAAATCTGGTTCCAATCTGGATGAAAGTCAGGGTCCAGCACCTGAAATCAGGGGGAGAGCTGCAGTCTGACTGGGGGGCCCCTGGTTTCTGTCTGCAGGAAGAAGCTGTCAGATGCTCAAGCGGAGAGACAGAATGTCCAGGTGTCACTTAGGGTGGGGAGGTGCCTCCTGAGCTAGAGGAGCTCCCAGGAACAGGGACAGCGTCTGACTTTCATGGCGTCCAGCACAGCAGCCCGCAGGCGGCCGGTGCTGAGCAGGTATTTACAATGATAAACGCTCATCCTGTGAGCATGCAGGGGACACCCCTCATGCACACAAAGATGCAGGTGTCTCCTCCTCCTCATACTGCTCTCAGGTGTGCTCTCAAGCCCCTTCCTCTGCTGAGGGTGAGAGAAATGACCCAGAGAAACTCAGCCACGTCCTGCTTAATGCTTAGCCCGTTAGGCTCATCGCTTGGTCAGTTCAGGACACCAGCCCTTGCTCTCTCATCCTCCCAGGGTTACAGCTGTCATGGTGCTGGGGAGGGGACGCAGATGTGGCCTGTGGACATCTTTGGTCGGAGCCATTGTCCATTCTGCAGGGGCTGGTGCTGCCCTGTGTCCCCTGGGTAGAGCCCCTGAAGCCAGGTCCCCACACCCAGCCTCCTCCTCCTTGTCTGTGGCCTCCTGCCAGCCCACAGCCCTTGGGACCACTTCCTGGAGCCCCAGGGCTGCTTCCCCATCACTGGGCATCTGCGGGTCTGGGTGATGGGAGCTGCAGTAATGGAAGAAGAGGTCCCGCCCCTCAGCATCCTTGGCTGTGGGCTTCCTCTTTGACTGTACAGACTGACCAACCCGGCAACCAGAGCCATCTTCTGGAAGGTTCTTGACCCCAGACACTTACCCTCACCCGTTCCCAGCCAGTCCAGGGACTGGCTTCCCTGGAGACACGGGGCTGTGTGAAGAATGGGTGGAGACGAGAAAAAATCAGGGTTCTGTAGGAAGGAGGAAGGGAGAATGAATGCTACAGAGACAAGGAGAGACTCTGCTACCCCTCCCGCACACTTCCAGAAGTACAGGGCAGGGCACCTGAGCCTCCCCCATCCCGCCACCTCCGCCTGTCCCCAGGCCCTTCCCAAAGAAGATAGGGAGCGAGGTCAAGGAAGGGGGACAACCTCCATGGTGAAGGAGGCTGTTGCCAAGGGCAGAGGGGTCCAGGAGCCATCAGAGCTGGCCCCAGGCCCCGTCACGGTGTCTGCAGGAAGATGGCCACCCAAGCTGCCCTCCGGTGGCTCCAGATGTAGCAACAGTAGGTCGTCTGGGGACCTCCTGGGACCAGGACGTGAGCCAGACTGGAGGGGATCTTACTGGCTCCTATCCCTTTTCTGCTCACATCTCCCAGTCCCTCTGCCAGTCTTGATAATTGGATGGAGAAAGGGCTGCAGTTGATGTTAGTTCCTACCCCTGGCATGAGGTATGGCTGGGGAGTCCAGGGTACCCAGCCTCTCTACTCCGCTGCCCCTCAAGGCTAGCCCAGCCCTCCCTGATTAGTCAGAAAATAATCCCCCTGTTTCCCTACTTGATTTCCTGTGTCTCACCCGCCAGATGGTTCTAGTTCCAAGATGACTAATGGATTTCATCTCACGTGCCAGCTTCTGCTGATTGATAGTAGCCATGCTGGAAAAAATTATGAAGCCTTGTCAAGGCTCGCTGGGGGAAGACTAGCTGTGATTGATTAGCAATGTCTGCCACGAGTGCAGGAATACAGAGTGTGGTATGTGTGATTTTAGCTCACTCCTCTCAGGACCTGTTGCTCATCATTAGCCTGAGCTGGAAAGGTCTGGAGATGCCTTGTGGCTGACATCATCATGGGACAGATCAGAGCCACAGTGTGCTGGAATATGGTTAACAGTTGGCTCTTGGGTCAGGGTGAGGCTGCTTTGTAGCTTTTGCCAATTTCTGTGGTGTGAATACTCCTACTGTGGTTGATTTCTAGCTGCCAATGTGAAGTCACTGAATGCAGAATTGGGAAGAGATGAGCATGACCGGCCCTCACAAGACACCGTCTGAGCACTTATATATTTTTTCTGAAAACTGTAAAGCCTGCCACCTCTCAAAGCTCTGCCAGTGGTGGGCTGCTCCAGGAGGGGCACTAGACTGGAACTCAGGATCCCTTACCAGCCGTGAACCATAGGTAACTCACGTCCTCTCTAAGCCTCAGTTTCCAGATCTGTAAAATGAGAGCTGGGTTGTGGTGAAGCTCAGTGAGCTAAGATACAGGGTTCTTAGCATCAGTTCACTAAGCATGATTCATCAGACATGCTTCCAGGGCACCAAATCCAGATGCTTTGCTCACAGATTTGCAGTGACCAGCCCTGTAAAGCCAGTATCCCCACTGTGGGGTCGCACAGGAGAAGGGCTTCCTGTTTTCTCTGATGTCAGCCTCCAAGGGCGGAGGCTGCTCATTTCAGTTTCCCTTCATAGGCCATCACACCTGTCACTGACCAAGTCCTCTCGGTAGTTTTGAGCTACTCGTGTTTCTGTCTTTCAGCGCTCCTTCATGCTGAGGTTGCTCCGTCATTTCCACTCCACGTGTGTGTCTTCTTCAAGCTTGGGAGCCTCATGGTCCTAAGAGGCTGTGCCAGGCTGTGTTCATGCCACAGCAGTGTTCTGCAGGCCTGCATGTTGAGGACCAGCTCAGGAATGCATGACTCTGTGACCGTAAATACATACCCTCAGGGCCTCCGCTTTTCTCTCTGTGGAATGGGAATAATAATAATAGTAGCTACTCTGCTCATTCACTGGGAGGTATGTAAAATTGTTTGCATAGTATCAGGCACAGAATAATTGCTCAATAAATGAATTGTCCTTTGTCCTAGCAAAGTCTTGAGTGGAGGGAGAATGGGCTAACATATAGAAGATCCCCAAAGTTGGTAAACCATAGGTAGAGTGAGGACCAGGGCCTCAGCCTAGGAGCACAGGCAGGACTACAGGCATGTGGGAAACCTAGAGACAGGACTTCTGTTAGACCATGCTGGATTCCTCACTCTTGGCACTTGAGATTCGGAGTCAGATAATGGTTTATTATAGGAAACTTCCCCGTACATTGTAGGGTGTTTAATGGTACCCCGGCCTCTATCCACTAGAAACCAGAAGCAGACTACCAGTAGTAACAGTCAAAAATGTCTTCAGATATTGCCATCTGTTCCCTAAGGGACAAGATCCACCCCGATTAAGAATCCCTGTTTTGGCAGACAGAGCAAGGCAGGCACTGTAGTTAGTCACCCAGGTCCTAGGAGAGCCTGGGGTGCAGAGCCTGTCCTGGCAGGATGGGTGGGTCAGCACGTGGTGGAGACAAGTGGCAGGTGGTCAGCTGCAGGCAGCCTGGCAGCAAGCACCAGATGGCATGGGTTGGGGCTAGGACCCCAGGTGCTAGGAGCCCAGCAGTCAAACAGGGTCAGATCACAGCTCATGACGTTGAACTCGGGCACACTCTGTGGCCCTTTGCTTGTCTATTCAGGATCAGGATTGGATCCAAGGTCTGGATGGGCAGAGCCCTCTATGTTTTGGGGGTCGGGGCTGGGGTGGGTGTTGGGGAGGAGGGTTAGTAAGAGGGGAGAGCTAGTGAGGAAGGGAGGGGGAGGGGCCTTACTGCCCAAATTAGAAGGCTGCCCCTTCCAGCCCTGATGACCTTCATGACCTCCAGTCTGGAAAGCACAGGCTTCCAGGAAAGAGAGACCAGGTTCAAATCCAGGCTCTGCTACATGGAAATTAAGCCTAAAAAATAACAGATGCTGCCATTCAAGACAGGGAGACCACCTTAGGCAGGTTGCTTAACCTTGAAGCCTCAGGTTCTTCATCTGTGAAATGAGGATGATACCAACCTCATGTGGTTGTTGTAAGGACTGAACATGCTGTTATAAGGGCTCTGTTTAGCAATATGTCTGCCACGTCAACCCAGTAAACGCCGACTGAGTGGATGGTGACTCCTCCTACCGCCTATCTCCCTTAAATCCTTCTGTTCATTTTGGTTCTCTTCTCTGGAATCTCTCCAGCTCTCTGACATAGGAAACTCTTGATTTCTCAACAGGAGGAAATGAGTTATTCATCTCTGTATCACTAGCACACCAGGCCTGGTAGATATTAGGTAATTAAAAAATGAAGTTTTCCTTCCTCACAGGCAAGGACTGTGCCTTACTCATCCTTATAGAGCCACAGCCAAGCACAGCTCAGGATACACTACCGGCCTTTCTTAAATGTTTGCTGAATGAATAAATGAGCATGCTAAAAATGGGTGAAATAAAGGTGTGACATAGAACACGACCCAGGATTCTTTACTGGAGTCCATCCCTACGTGTCCTTTCAGAAGGAACATGACTGTCTTGGTTGGAGGAGATCAGCCAATCCCTAGGAAGGGCAAGTGTGGCCTCACTGAGGTGGTGGGTGAGAAAATCGACTACACAGGCCATGAGAGGCAGTGTGGCCTGTTAGGAAGACTCCCGGGTGGGAAGTCAGGAGACCTGGGTTCTGGACCCATCCCTGACACCCACCTACGTGGTGACCCTGCATGGCCTCTCCCCTCCCTAGGTTCTGCTTCTTCATTTGTACAATGGGGACTTGGCCATGCCTTGGGGTGACTCTTATGGTGCTTGGCCAGGGTGACCCATCAACTGATGGCCATATGATTGAGCATGGCCAAGTGACCAACACAGGAGAGCGACCAGTGGCATCAAGGCACGGCTGATTGCACAAAGCCATCAGCTCCCAAGCTGCTGCCCGGAGCTGGGAGCTGCCGGGCATTGAGCATGGTGCTAGTTGAAGCGTGCTGTCTGAAATCCAGAGCTCTGATGGAAACTAGCAGGGGTAGGACTGCAGTTAGATTTTCCCAAGGGGCCTACAGATTTTCCAAGGGGACCCTCGAGGATTATCCTTAACAAGGGAAAAACTGTTAATGATAGGGTCTTTTTTGGTAAGTCCTCTATCCCTCTTCCCCTTCATAAGGCACAGAATCAACTGAAAAACACAGGCTTTTTCCATCCTGAAGTCTGTGTGAGTGGCAAGTGGGGGAACGCCAGCCTGGTAGAGTTTGACAGAACCACATTCCCTTGCATCAGAAAAGCAACCTATAAAAGAGAGATGAGAGGGTAGGGTCCAGAGAGAGGAGTCAAAAGCTGAACACAGTGGGCATGCGTGGGAGAGGACTGAAGAGGTCTGTGGGCGATTTGGGGATGAAGTGGATTGTTTTTCCTTTTGACTTTATTTTTAATTGAAGGATAATTGCTTTACAATACTGTGTTGTTTTCGCCATACATCAACACGAATGGGCCATAGGTATATATGGGTTGCTTTTTGAGTTAGAGGCGTGGACAAGGAGACAGGAGCTCCACCAGTAACTAGCAGCTTGACCTTGAGGGGTTTGTGCTGTGCCTCAGTTTTCTTATCTACAAGGTAGGTATAACAGAATCTATCTGTAGTGGAAAACACTTGCACCAGCATGTCGTAAGGACCATAGCAGTAGATGCGGCGGTGGTGGTGGTGATATAAAAATCCTTGATATCAGCAGTAGAATTTATATTCCTTGGGAGGACCCAGCAAACCTCTCCTCTGGGTGGGACCTAAGTGCCAAGTCTCAGGTTGGCTTAATGGCTGCGTCTGGTGACAGTTGCCTGGCTAAGGCCGTTAGCAGCAGACAGGGCCATCGCTGGGGCTCTGCTGCGTCACCACAGATGCCGCCCCCAAAGCCTGTGCACTGGGAGCCCGGCGGGTGCAGGGCATCTGCTCTCCATGTGGCTAAAACCATCCACATTGCCGTGGGCTGAACTTTGTCACCAGTCTGTTTCTCACGAGGACACTTAGCCGGGCCAGGAGGCACGGGCTTCCCAGCTGGGCTGGGCCCCTCTTGCTAGTGCACTCGGGATATTTTCAGATTCTGGGTGACGTTCCCCTGCCCCTCCATCTAATAGGTCCCAGATGTCCCCTCCTCCCTCGGCCTCCCTCCTTCTTGCTGTTCTAAAGCCTCGCTGCCGGCCTGCCTGGGGCCTCCTCACCCGGGAACTACCTCTCTCTGTTCCCCTTAATGTGATGGCTTGACAGAGGCCAGCATGAAAGAGGCTGTTTCCTCTGAGGATGGAGAAGCAGGCAGATGAAGGCGGAGAGAAGGAAGCGGGCTTTGGGAACACGAGGAGCCCGGGGAAATATAAGGAGTCTTTATTGGCCAAGCATAAAAGAAGCGACAGGAGTCGCAGCTGTGTTAACGTGGCCAGGTCACCAGGGGCTGGGCAGAGGCACCGGGCCCAGCCAGGAATCCCACGGGCCCTGGGCTTTGGTGAATCATGTTTGCAGAGATGCCTTTCAGTTTGCTATCTCTCAGCTGCTGCTTTTTTCTCTCCCTTACCTCCCTATCCATCCTCCTGCCCCTTTTGTGGAACATTTGAATTTGTAATTCTCAGCTCTTGGTAATGAGATAGGGCTCTTGCTGAGGCCTGTGGGAGGGAGGAGGGGGGAGGTGGCCACAAGGAGGAGGAAAGTAAGGAGGGAGGCTGAAGGGAGGGTGGGGCAGGGGCACAGAGTTGCACAGTGAGAAAGAGGGAGTGGGCAGTGGACCCGGGAGGGCAGAAAGCCTGACTCAGAGCTTCCCAGAAACCAGGACAGGCTTGATAGCCATCATGGGGGAACTCAGGGGAAAACCTCCTTCTGCTCCTGTTGCTCCTGCCTGTTTTCCGTTGTGTTTTGTGGGAGTATGGAGAGACAGCAGGTGTGCCAATGAGTGCAATCTCCAGGTTCTGTAACACTCTGACCCTTGTCGAAGTGCCTTGGTGCCCAGCACCCCACATTTAGCAATGCCACCAAGAGCCCAAACTGGAGTGGATCCCTCAGAGCCTGTTTCTTGGGTGGGCAGCTGAGGTATGGACTGGAAGTTAGGGCCACAGCCCAGCTGCACCTGGGGCCCAGACCTCTGGATTTCTCATCCAGTGATAAAAATACAGAGGTGAAATAAAGGGGGAAGAGATTAGATGGGTGAAAGTGGGCCAGGAAAATGCAAACTTCGGAGACCAGCTGGAAACCCCACAGCTGAAGAATTCTTGGATGCTCCCTCTAAGGCAGCCCTTGCGGTGGTGACACTGACGCTGGCGTTTTCTCTCTCTCTTTCAGGGCCTCCTGTAAGTACTCCTGTGAAGTCTGGTCTCCAATGTCCAAAAGGCCTTGCTCTCTGCTGGTAACCGGGCCCGGGGTGGGGGGTCTGAGCCCCTTATACTCTGCACTGATGTCTGCAGGGTCCCCCCCAGAGGGTTTACATGGGCATCACTTTGCTTCCCATCCGCCTCTGCACCCCCCAGGGCCAAACAGAGGTCGTGCCCGGGGGAGCCTATCCCTGAATATAATCTGAAAGCCTGGCTTGCCCCATTGTTAGCCTGCTCCTTTGTCCTACAAAGAGGCAAGTAGAGTCAAAGGAGCACCAGGTATGAGAAGAAAGAGGTCAGTTCTACTCAGGTCTGGGTCCTTGAAAGATCTCCTGCCCTTTCAGTAAACAGGTCGGTGAGTGGCCCTAAGTGTGGACCGCTCCTAGGACATGGTCTTCGCCCCACTGTGTGGGCAGCTCCATCTGGCCAAGTCACTTCAGGCAGGTGGTGGCTGTTGGTGGTGGTGTTTTTATGTAAGAGAGTGATGTCAGCGGGTTAGACTGGGAAACAACACAATGTTGAGGCAGACGGTCGGTCTCCTTCCCCTGGCATTGGCCTAGAGTCCAGGGCAGAGAGGGGGAGCCGAGCCATTTCCAGAGAACCTGAGAAGAGCCCAAGGAGACTGTCTCCCCGAAGTAATGGATCCAGGGAACAGGAGCGTGTCTTCTGAGGACAGCATTTGATATCCCAACAAAAGGCCCAGAGGTCACGCCCCGGGGAGCTGGGGATTGGAGTTGAAAGGGCCAAGCCCTCCACATCAGATCTTTCTCAAGGATCCTGAAAGCCTATCACCAGCCCTTCCTTGGAGAAGTCATTTCCATAGCTGTTGTCTTGATCTGAACCGTGGAGAGCAGCCACACTGTTTGTAATGAGACCATGATGTTCCGTTCCATCCGTGTTCTGAAAGGCACATTGAACCCAGGCTGACGATACCGCCCAGCTTGCTCGTTGCTCACTTAGAGAGAGAGGAAAATCTTGTCATTCCCTGAGAGGAGGAGGGCTGATTTATCATGCATGTTCTCAATGTCAGACCTCAATTCCTGTCATCAATCTTCCAAAATAAACTCTGCGTAGGAAACTTCGACAGACCACCTGCTGGAAATGGGCTGCTTTTCCCTTTCTTTTCTGACAAAGCCAGAAAGAGTCCTCACCTCCCCCACTCCAGGGACCTCCCCCATATACCTGGTCCCCAGAGCCAGACTTCCCAGCTAACCCTAGTCAGTGCTGGGTCCCTGCCTGACTTGGGGGCTGTGGTACCCAGGAATGTAGTCTCCTGAGCTCTTCTGCAGGCCTTAGCCCACAATAGTCCCCAGCCAGGGAGGTGCTGTCACTGCTGGGAGCTCTGCAGGGTGGGAGCAAATTGGGAGGTGGTTGGGTGGGCTTCCCAGGTGGCACTAGTGGTAAAGAACCCGTCTGCCAGCACAAGAGACATAGAAACATGGGTTCGATCCCTGGGTCAGGAAGATCCCCTAGAGGAGGGCATGGCAACCCACTCCAGTATTCTTGCCTGGAGAATTCCATGCACAGAACCTAGTGGGCTACAGTCCATGGGATTGCAGAGCGGACACAACTGAAGCGATTTAGCTCATATGCATGCATGGGTAGATATGATCCTCTCCTCCCAATGCCTGCCCACCCAGCCCCCAGAAATGCAAAAAAGCAAAATGGCTGTCTGGGGAGGCCTTACAAATAGCTGTGAAAAGAAGAGAAGTGAAAAGCAAAGGAGAAAAGGAAAGATATAAGCATCTGAATGCAGAGTTCCAAAAAATAGCAAGAAGAGATAAGAAAGCCTTCTTCAGCAATCAATGCAAAGAAATAGAGGAAAAGAACAGAATGGGAAAGACTAGAGATCTCTTCAAGAAAATTAGAGAGACCAAGGGAACATTTCATGCAAAGATGGGCTCGATAAAGGACAGAAATGGTATGGACCTAACAGAAGCAGAAGATATTAAGAAGAGGTGGCAAGAATACACAGAAGAACTGTACAAAAAAGATCTTCACAACCCGGATAATCACGATAGTGTGATCACTCATCTAGAGCCAGACATCCTGGAGTGTGAAGTCAAGTGGGCCTTAGGAAGCATCACTACGAACAAAGCTAGTGGAGGTGATGGAATTCCAGTGGAGCTATTTCAAATCCTGAAAGATGATGCTGTGAAAGTGCTGCACTCAATATGCCAGCAAATTTGGAAAACTCAGCAGTGGCCACAGGACTGGAAAAGGTCAGTTTTCATTCCAATCTCAAAGAAAGGCAATGCCAAAGAATGCTCAAACTACCACACAGTTGCACTCATCTCACATGCTAGTAAAGTAATGCTCAAAAATCTCCAAGTCAGGCTTTAGCAATACGTGAACCGTGAACTTCCTGATGTTCAAGCTGGTTTTAGAAAAGGTAGCGGAACCAGAGATCAAATTGCTAACATCCACTGGATCATGGAAAAAGCAAGAGAGTTCCAGAAAAACATCTATTTCTGCTTTATTGACTATGCCAAAGCCTTTGACTGTGTGGATCACAATAAACTGTGGAAAATTCTGAGAGAGATGGGAATACCAGACCACCTGACCTGCCTCTTGAGAAATCTGTATGCAGGTCAGGAAGCAACAGTTAGAACCGGACATGGAACAACAGACTGGTTTCAAATGGGAAAAAGAGTACGTCAAGGCTGTATATTGTCACCCTGCTTATTTAACTTATATGCAGAGTACATCATGAGAAACGCTGGACTGGAAGAAACACAAGCTGGAATCAAGATTGCCAGGAGAAATATCAATAACCTCAGATACGCAGATGACACCACCCTTATGGCGGAAAATGAAGAGGAACTCAAAAGCCTCTTGATGAAAGTGAAAGTGGAGAGTGAAAAAGTTGGCTTAAAGCTCAACATTCAGAAAACTAAGATCATGGCATCCGGTCCCATCACTTCATGGGAAATAGATGGGAAACAGTGGAACCAGTGTCAGACTTTATTTTGGGGGGCTCCAAAATCACAGCAGATGGTGACTGCAGCCATGAAATTAAAAGACAATGACGACCCTGTATGCAAGACAGGGAAAGAGACACAGATGTGTATAACGGACTTTTGGACTCAGAGGGAGAGGGAGAGGGTGGGATGATTTGGGAGAATGACATTCTAACATGTATACTATCATGTGAATTGAATCGCCAGTCTAGGTCTGACGCAGGATGCAGCATGCTTGGGGCTGGTGCATGGGGATGACCCAGAAAGATGTTATGGGGAGGGAGGTGGGAGGGGGGTTCATGTTTGGGAATGCATGTAAGAATTAAAGATTTTAAAATTTTAAAAAATAAAAAACTAAAATAAATAAATAAATAAATAAATAAAAGACACTTACTCCTTGGAAGAAAAGTTATGACCAACCTAGATAGCATATTTAAAAGCAGAGACATTACTTTGCCGACTAAGGTCCATCTAGTCAAGGCTATGGTTTTTCCTGTGGTCATGTATGGATGTGAGAGTTGGACTGTGAAGAAAGCTGAGCACCGAAGAATTGCTGCTTTTGAACTGTGGTGTTGGAGAAGACTCTTGAGAGTCCCTTGGACTGCAAGGAGATCCAGCCAGTCCATTCTGAAGGAGATCAGCCCTGGGTGTTCTTTGGAAGGAATGATGCTAAAGCTGAAACCCCAGTATTTTGGCCACCTCATGCAAAGAGTTTACTCGTTGGAAAAGACTCTGATGCTGGGAGGGATTGGGGGCAGGAGGAGAAGGGGACGACAGAGGATGAGATGGCTGGATGGCATCACAGACTCGATGGACGTGAGTCTGAGTGAACTCCGGGAGGTGGTGATGGACAGGGAGGCCTGGCGTGCTGCGATTCATGGGGTCACGAAGAGTTGGACACGACTGAGCAACTGAACTGAACTGAACTTCCTCAGTCACTGCCGATCTACTGGAGTCCACACTAGCTGACAGTTGTTGGCCATTCCGGTTCTAGATTTAAGAGAGAGTGTCTTAATGATGCCAACTGTGAGACTGAAACAGATGACCAAGGGAAGTATATGTATCTCTTACTTGAGGAAACACAGGATGTTCAGCTGCTAGCCTTGGTTGAAAGTGATGCTTGCTGGAATACTAGCTAACACTTACTATGTGTTAGACACTGTTGTGTTTTTATGGAAGCAGTGTAATAAAGTGATTACAGGCATGGACTCTGGAGCCAAGCCGCCTGGGTCTGAATCCTGCTTCTGCCACTTCTAGCTGTGTGACCTCAGGCAAATTACTTTACCTCTCTGTGCCTCAGTTTCCTCATCTATAGGATGAGAATAGTAATAGTACCTGCCTCATCCAGATGTAAGGAAGATATACATAATTATATGTATGGCCTGGAGAAGGAAATGGCAACCCACTCCAATATTCTTGCCTGGAGAATCACATGGACAGAGGAGCCTGGCGGGCTACAATCCGTAGGGTCACAAGAGTCGGACACGACTTAGTGCCATCTTTCTTTCTTTTATGTATGGTTATGTGTGTATATGTATACATATTATACATACCTATATGTGTGTATAATTATGTATATGTCTTTCCATGTAAAATATATTAACTCATTTAAACTCTAGAAACAGAAGGCTTCCCTAGATGATCCCCAAAGATTTTTAGGAGGAAATTATTATTCTTTGCATTTTTATTCATTAATTTACTACTTTGTTTTATTTCCATCCCACGTTATTCCAAGAAACATTTGGGAGGGATTCATAAACTAAATACGGAAACAGTGGGTAGGTGTGTGGAGAGCAGAGGTAAGAAAGCAAGGGGCATCCAAGCTGATGACCCCACAGCATCCTGTGCAGCCACAGGTTCAGCCTTGAGCTTCCTGGTGGACAGAGCGATCAGGAGAGCAGAGCTGCTGCAAGAGGCAGGGAGCACGGAGGGTCACGGGAGCACTGGGTTGGGAACCCTCCGCAGATGCGCCTGCCTCTTGGGACTGAGGGAGGTGGCTGCCCCTTGTGGGCACACTCCCTGATGGCATTTAGAAGCAGCGGGAAGAGGGACTGGCTCAGCACTACAGCTCTGGATCAAGGAGGACACCAGGGGGGCCCCAGGCTGTCTTTGTGGGGCTGGGAAGAAAGGCGGCTGCGTTCCTAGGTTCATTTGTTCACAAGCATGAATTAAAGACCTGCTAAAAGCTCAGCACTCCTTAAGGCCACGAGCAAAGGAGAAAGTGCCCTGCCTGCCCTGGGAGCTTACCTTTTGGTGCCCCAGGGGTAAAACTCAGCAGAGAGCAAGGAGTGGACACTGACCCTCTACCTACGGAGCCACTAACCAGCATCCCCTGAGCTTGGTTCTCTGTTGGGGCGTCACTGCTCCCCACCCCGCCTCCCGGACATCCTTAGAAACAAGGCCCCAGGAAGGGGGCCTTATCCCTGCTACTGCCTGCATTTGCTCAGCAGCCCTGGGGCAGAGGGACTTGTCTCCAGATGGGCACCCTGAGACCGCCTCCTGGTGTTGCCGTGGGTTTCTGGGAAGAGTGGGATGTCTGGAAGGAGAGAAACATGCCTGATGGCTGTGCCTCTGAAAGGAGAGCGCGGGCCTAGCTGCACATACCTCCCAGCCAGTCCTCTTCTCTTCTGATGACTGCGGTCCTTAGCGCTGGCTCCCTGCCAGCCCTGTGCCACTTGCTCTGCATACATCAGCTCATTCGATCCCAAGAGGTAGAGATTGTTCTCCCATTTACAGGATGAGGAAACTGAGGTGCAGGCAGGCCAAGCGGCTTGCCTGAAGTCACTGACTAGTAAGTGACAGTCAGGCCGGCCGACACCAGAGCCCTGCTCTTAACTGAAGCTTGCTTCTCCCTTACCACGACCCCATCTCTCCTGACCCCCGGCCTCAGCCATGCCAGGGTGGGGGCTTGGCTCCAGAAGCTCTCTCCAGGTGATCCTCCCCACCCTCTGCACGGCACCCCACCACCCTCTTGTATCAGATCTACCTGGAAGTTGGAGGCCAGAAGGAAAAACATATGAGTTTCTCAGAAGCTCCTTTGTTCCTGCGCCCCCTCCTGTGCATATTACTCTGAGAATAACTATTATGATCAATGCTTTGTTGAATGTTTTCCTCTCTTCAATGGGAATTTAGATCCATCATAGGGTATCTTTAGTCTACACCCAGAATTGTGCTAGGCAAGAGTCCTAGAGTCATTCACATAAAGGGTTTGAGACAGATATGGCTGTGGTCAGTGCAGACAGGTTCCCAGAGCCACATGGGGTGGGGTCCCACCTGCTCACCCTCAGCACCAACTCACTGTAGAGAGAGTGGCCTGAAGCCAGTTAGAGGCATCAAAGGAAGGAAGTCCCACTGCTCCCCTCACCATCCGGTGGAGGGGAAGAGGTCCCCCTGGGGAGGCTCCCACCTTCTGCTCCCTGGTCATGGTCCATTGGCACAGATGGGGCAGGTCCTCCAGAAGTGTCCCAGGCAGACTAGCTCCATCAGAGGTAGTGTCTGGCTTCTCCTGTGTGGCAGGACAGGGAGGGCCAAGCCCCAGGCCCTCAGGCCCTTTCCCAGGCCAGGGCCAGAGCACATGCGTGGGAACCCTGAGGCACAGAGGCTCAGAGAGAGGGGGCGTGCTGTGAGGCCCAGAGCTCTGATGGCCCTTGAGGGATAGTTAGGAAGCGGCATTCTTGTCTTCTGTCCCCTGCACAGGCTCTGGGCCTGGCACAGAGAAGGCCTCTGCCAGCGGCTTTCCTGAACGAATGAATGAGTGACTGAATGCATGCTACAACTGAAAGGAAGCTTAGTGATTAAGGCCCTGTCTTCATTTTGTTTATAAAATAACAGAGGCTCGTAGAGCACAAGGGACTCCAAGGGCACACAGCTAGATATTGCAATACCCTGACCTTCCTAAACTTCACTCTTCCTCTTTAATTTCAGGGTCCTGCTGGAAGACCCGGCCTCCCGGTAAGTACCTTTCATTTCTTTTTCCCTTTGCCTTTCTCTCACATGCTCTTCCTCAATCCAAGGACCGGAGAGGGTGGGTGGCCACTTTCCACCAGGTGTGTCTGGATGGGAGGCCTCTCTTCAGCATCTCTAACCTACGGCTGAGGGTGAAGCACCTGGGTACCTTTCCTGGGGGGCTGGGTGGGAAGGCAGCCCCCTGGCTTACTGGTTATCCTGCATACCAGCTTCATTAAAGGCCACTGTCCCTGCTATGTCCCCTGGTAAGAGTAGACTCAAACACTTTATTTTCCCCCCCGAGTTACCATTTCTGAGTGCTAGAGAAGCTGGGTCCAGTAACCATGGGGGCTTTGGGACAAAAGTAGAAATAGTACTCATAGCCATCTCTCACTGAGACCTTAATACATGCCAGGCACCAAGCTAAATGCTCTCTATACATTTGATTTGTTCATCAACTCAATAAAATGGGTACTATTATGCCCATTTTATAGATGAGGAAATACAGAGGGGAAATAGCTGGTCCGATTGTCCAAGCCTCAGTTGTAGACCTGTTGAAGGCCCCATGTTATCACACAGCATCCCATACTACTGTTTTCTGTGATCCATACTGGGCATCTGAGATCCATCTTTAAAGTCTTCGAAGACATTGCCCTGTGGGGTGTAGCCTGGGGCATCGAAGCATGGAGTACTGGATACCATGGGCCCTTAGATGGCTGTTGGCTCAGGCAAGATGCTCTAGCCAGCCAGAGGGCCAAGGTGGGCATTTGGGGGAGCCAGGGCTGGCACCAGGCTGCCCTCTCTCCCTGCCCCGAAGGCCACATCAATTGGATTCCAGAGCCTCTGTGCATCTTTCTATCCCAGTTACTCCTCTTTTCAATGTGAATTGTACTATAACCTCTTGACTAAACCAGTAACTTCTAGAATTCAAATCTAGCAAGGACTCTCTTAATGAAATACATGTGGGAGAATGTTTAGCTTTGAAAATGAAAACTGTCCAAGCAAGTACGAACCCTGGAGCAAAGAAGAACAGGGCAATCTGTCCCATGAAATCCAAGGAGAGGGAAAAGTCAGATGACTGGGGGAACGTGGGCAGACTTTGTTTTTTCTCTGACAACGTCCACCTTTAAAAAGCATTTGGGGGCAATTCGCAGAGCAGGGGCCGCCACACAAGAATTTCCAGTCTCCGGCCACTCCATGCCCGTCCCTAAACCAAGCATTTTATGGCCAGGACTGCAAAGACCATTAGTTTTAAAAAAAAAGGGGGGGAAAGAAATGAAACCAAAGCACACATCCTGCAAGATCATTCAAAAACACAAGAGCGAGTGGGCCATTGGGATGTCGCAAGTGACAACCAGTGGGCCTGGCGTCCTCGGTGGGAAGGGTCACAGCCCTACTCAGGCTTCCCCATGAAGGGACCTGGGAGTGACCAACAAAAAGATCTGCTGATGCTTGTTGTGAAGTGCAAAAGTGTGAAGTACACACATGTTTATAACAATCGCTTCTCCGGAAACTTGCTGGGCTCGGTACCTGTAGACAAAGTCTACACGGCACACACCAGGTGGCAGGCACCCAGAGTTAGATTCCCAGAGCCATAGTCTCTTGACATCCTCTCAGAAGCCCCAAGAGAGAGACCTGGATGCTCAGGGAGCTTCAGGGAGCTCATGGATCATGGTTATGATCCATGCTCATAACCCTTGCTGCAACCCTGCTACTCTTTCCCAAAGTCTGAACGCTTTACTGAAGACACCTTCAGTCTTGACAGTGTGCGTGTAACAGGAGCCCAATTCAGAGCTGGTTGCTACTCCCTAGTGGGTCCATGAACATCTTAGGATGCTAATTATCCCTCACAGCATTTGCCTAAGTGGCGTCAGCAGACACAGAATCACTCCAGAAATGCCCACCCTTCAGATGAACCCACAAACCCAGCTCTTCCTACCGGGACAAACACTGTCTGATTTTCAGCTGCTGTGGCTTTCCATCCTTCCAGGCTCCCGGCAAACCCCAAGCCCTACCCCAGATTTTATGAGTCTACACATATATGATTGCAAAAAAATATTCTCTACCAAAAGAGGGAGGAATAAAACTTAATAAGCAGATTTCCAGAATGAGGAGATATAACCCCTGGCTGCAAAACAAAGCAGTTCCGTCTGAGCAGTTGAAACTCGTGATGCGGCTGAAGACACATGGCACAGTGATGGTGCCGGGTTGGTGGCGAGGAGGGGCAGGACTCTATTAGTAGTCTTTGCAGACACAGGGCTTGGGGAGGAGCTGGGGACCATGGGTGCTGTTCCCCAGCTCTGGCAGAAACAGAGCAAGGGTAGGGATGCACCCTTCTGTCAGATGGGAGCTGCCGTTCACTCTCCCTACCTTGAAGCTGAGTGTGACAAGGATGCGACCAGTCTGTGGGGCTCAAGGGGCAAGTTCACCCACGATGCCTGGAAAGCATTCCAACCGCCCAGGCAAGCCAGATCTTGGGTGTGTAGCTAGCCATGGGGCCCCTCACCTGCTGGCCCGGCTCCAGCCACTTCTAATTGTTTCTGCCTTCTTCATCAGGGGGACAAAGGTGCCATTGGGATGCCTGGACGTGTGGTGAGTTGGAGCATCTCTGCCCGCTCGGGCAGCCATTGCTTGCTTCCCTGTGCTGGCCTGGCCTGCAGACCACCCCACCCCCTAGCAGGCAGTTGGACCTCTCGCTTCTCCCCACCCAAGGCTGCTGCAGAAAGGACACTCGAGGAAGAAGGGAATTGTTTATTCCAACCCTTCAGATCTTGCAAAATGGCTTTAACTCTCCAGAGAACTGCCGCGGCAAAGGAAAAATCCAAAAATGGCACGAATAAAGGCTCTTTGTCAATCACTACCAAGGACTCCCATCCACTCTATGCCCTAACCACCCCCACCGCCCCG
This sequence comes from Ovis aries, assembly GCF_016772045.2. Lineage (NCBI taxonomy): Eukaryota > Metazoa > Chordata > Mammalia > Artiodactyla > Bovidae > Ovis > Ovis aries. The sequence goes on from NC_056078.1 coordinate 25,375,135, forward strand.
AGACAGGCAGCTCACCCTCAGATTTATAGCTGTTCCTGCAACCATCCTCCAGCAAGAGCAGTGAAAGATGGCAGGAAACGCAAATGGAAAGTGCCCTTCAGAGACTACAGTGTAGCCAGCGTCTGGAGGCATCGTCCCTAGACAGAGGCTAATGATGAAGACAGGGCTTCCTTCCAGGCAGTGCCTCCAATCCTCACCAGGAAGGTGGGGGTTAAAACCTTCGTTTCCTGCTGAAAAAATAAGATGGTGAAACAGAAGACACGATAGGGAGCTTGTGTCACATATGGGAAGGTTAGCACTAGGCTTTGAGGGCCCAGCACCGGGGTTTTTCCTGGTGCTTGGAAAGGCAGCACCTGGTGGCCGCCTAAGGCAATGATGACCACACACCAGCCTCCCCGGCCTCCCAAGTCTAGGACATGGCCCGAGCTCCTCTCCCCGTCTGACCTCTGATTCCCCACCAGCTGCCAGCCTTAACCTCCACCCTGGTTTCCAGTGCCCCCTGACCAACCCCATGCCATCTCTCCATGTCACTCACATGCTTTGCCTTGTTTACATCACCTCTTGCCCTGGGCTGGCCTTAGGCCTGGGTTGTGCACGGCTGATCATAGCTAACACTTGAAAGTACTGTCTTTTGTGCTCAGGGCCTTCCAAGCATCAGCTCATTCGGTCCTCCCAAGAACTACATGAGGCAGGCATGATGTCCACCCCCATCGTTCAGATGAGAAAACTGAGGCTCAGATGTTCAAGTGTCTGTCCCAAGGTCACAGGTCCAGGAAGTGGCTTATTTTAATCCAGGCAGCCTGACTCTAGATCTGTGCTCCTAACCCTAATAATGGAATCCTGCCTCCCACCTCCCAAATCCCCTCCATGGGAACCACAGCTCTAAGGAGAGTCTGATCCTTAGGGTGAAGCCATAGTTCTAAGCCTAGGTTCTGGGACATTTCAGAGGTTCGGGACAAGGGTTCCCTGTCACAGAGCTTTGAGCTCCCTTGGGCCACCCAAGAATTGTCAAGACAGGGAGACTGGCAGCCCTGGGCCACCCCGTTGGGCGGTTCTCCCTCCGCTTCCCAGAACACAGCACTGTGGCATCCCTGCCTCACCCTTTCTCTAGGCTTCAGCTCTCTAAGCCCAAACCCTGAGTCCCCCAAGCTGTCAGCGTGTCCTGTGTAGAGTAGGGGGGTGACATTCAGCCAGCCTTTCTCAGGGGCTCACTTTGGGAAAGCCTGGGCCAGGTTCATTCTCCACCACAGCCCTCTGAGATCCCATTTGTCTATGAGCACGTTGAGACTCAGTTTACCCAGGATTGGGGTGGAGTTGGGTCTGGTACCCAAGACACCCAAGTCCTTGCTCCTGACAGGTAAGCTTCAGGAGTCTCTACCCTGTGTGCAGCCGCCAGCCTGCCGGGAAGCCTGCAGAGTGCAAAGCAGCCCCTCCAGGCCTGCCCCCTCATGCCCTCCTTCTTGGGCCCTATGGATGTATCTCCCCAGGAAGTGTCCATCCAAGCCTTGTTCTGACCACAGGGGGCAGGGGGGGCAGGAGAAAGAGCGACATGAGGTCTCCCCATTTCCTTCTACACAAAGCTATTTTCAAACCACCTTGGCGCTTTTATGCTGCTTGTGCTGTTTCAAACGTGACAACGGGCCCATTTGGCTGCCCCGTAGGTGTCCTGGCACGGGCCACCTGAGAATACTGGGGTGGACGATGGGTGTGAAATGCCTGAGATGTTCTCATGATTCACCAGAGATGGTGCTCTTGGCTGCTGTGAATGAGGGTGGATTGGTCACCGTGGGTCCAGGGGTCCTTGGCCATGACCCACTTCCTTCTGCATCCCGGACGCGTCCTCCCAGATGTGTGTGCTTCTGTCTGTGTTCCTCATCGCATCTTGCCTGGGCACCCCTAACGACTCCTGTTGTGTCTACCTTGGCAGTTTCGTGCTTGGTGTTTGGCTAGACCTTCAAAAGGACTGGACTGCACCTCACCTCACAGTCCTTGAAAGTCTCTCCCATGCCCACTCCCTCCTCAAAAGACCCAGGCTGCTGGGGCCACAGCTCCTCAGACACGTTTCTGGCCTGGGTGGGCTCTCCTTCTTTCTGTCTCTCTCTGTCTGTCACATACACACACACACACACACCATGCACGCAGATGTCAAGAGGGCTTCTTAAGGTCCCTGCCACTATTTCCTTCCTAGTTATCTGGCTGGGGCCAGCCTTTGGGCTGAGACAACAGCTGTCCACGAGCTATGCTTGTCAGACTCGGGACCTGCTGAGTGTCAGCATCTGTGTTTGGTTTTGTTTCTTATTTCACGGTGATTTCTTGTGTTTGGTCATCATGCCATTAACACGAATTCTTGCGCGTGTGTCTCTCTCTCATCCTTTCTTTTTTCTCTCCGTCCCCCCTCTCTCTTCCCTGCACCCCATGTTGCATGTGATCGCCCCAGGGAGGAAAGGGCCAACCAGGAGAGAAGGTGAGTCCACACTTTCCCCTCTGCACCAGTGCCTCCACCCCCTGGAGTCATGGGGGGTGCTTTTGGAAGCCCCCCATTCCAGCCCTCCTGGTGCACAGGCCCCAGTGGAGGCTGCCAGCCCAGCCTGCTCTGCCCTCACAGCCTCTCACGGCCGGGTCTCCTAACAGCCTCCACCCCATCAGGCAGCAGTGGTGGGCGGAGGTCCCACTTCCCTGACTGAGGTCCCACTTCCCTGGCTGAGGGGTCTCTGCTGCCCGTGGGGGCTGCACATGGCCTCCTGGCACTGATTTTGGCCTTAGACAGTCACCCTTCCCAGAGGTGAGGACAGCACCAGCTGCCGTTGTATGTGGCTGGTCCTACCCCCATCTGCAGCCCACCACTGCCCCCTCAAACCGAGACACTCTCTTTGTGCTGCCCCCTGAGAGAGTCCCCCGGCAAACGCCCAGACAGACTCCCGGGGTGTTAGAGCGGAGTCTCCCAGGAAGCTAGACGCCAAAGAAACAGTCCTCTCCTGGAACTGGGTGGGCTCTGAGGGATTATAGAGCAGTGTAGCTAACCAGCTGGCTCTCGAGATGAGGCCCAGAGTGGGTGTGGAGCTTGCCCGAGGTCCCACAGGATTAGAGATGACCAGAGGGCTGGAAACAGACTCCTGGCCCCAGCGCCACACTTCCTCGCTTGGACACCGCAGTGTGTATTTCTGCAAGTCTCCCCATCTCCGAAATGACAATGACAACAGTGACGACAGCAACAACCATATATTAAGCGCAAACTGTCAGGCGCTGTTTTAAGCGGTTTACTCTGTAACAGTAACGTCCCAGGTAACAGTGGTGTGGCCCTTCCAGGGAGGCTTGGTAGTCCCATTTACATGAGAGGGAACTGAAGCACAGAGAGGCAGGGTCACATACCCGACGTCACACAGCAGAAAGTGACAGAGCTGGGGACTTCCCCGGCAGTTAAGACTCGGTGCTTCCACTGCACGGGGCACAGGTTCAATCCCTAGTCTGGGAACTAAGATCCCACATGCCTCATGGCATGGCCGAACAATTTAAAAATAAAAATAAAAAACTTTTTTAAATGATAGAGCTGGAAAGGATTCCCAGGGTGCCTGACTCCAGGTTGAACTCAGGTCCCTAACCACTGTGCTATGCTGTCTTCCAAGTATAACGAAGACCGGGTCTCACCCTCACGGGCGGTTAAACCACCCAGGGGAAAGACAGGGGACATGATCACAGTATAAGAATAATAGCAGACACTTGTTAGCCCCTTCGGAGACCCGGCATTCTTTTAAGCATTTTACACCATTATCTCATGAAGTTGTCACATCTACCCTATGAGACAGGTGCTATTATCTCTGCATTACAGGTAAGGGAACTGAGGCAGAGAGAAGTTAAGTAGCCCAAGGTCAGCCTGCACGGAGCAGAGCTGGGCTTCAAACCCAAGCATTTTGGCTCCTACCCATCACACTATGTTGCCTTGTATAAAAATTATTACATAATTGCAATGGAATAAACAGCTACTTAATTTGAATTCACTCTTCACCTGCGGGTGAGGCATGACATTTTACAAATGTATTTCCATCCCTTGCCCTGTAAGGGCAGCAGAGCTTCTCTCAGCATCCTGTTCACAGAGGAGATATGTGGGCTCAGAGAGGTTCTGTGAGGCAGAGCAAGACCTGCAGGTGAGGCCTGGGCATTTCCTGGACTCCTGGAGGGAAGTAGCATCCTGCCATCCTCCAGCCGGGCACCATCAGGATTCTTCTGCCAGAACATCACCTCTCATCCCCACCTGTGTTCATACACCCTTCATCCTCCTTCTGTCACACTTCCCCAAGCTCCAGCACACACACGCACACGCACACGCACACACACACACACACACACACACACACACACACACACAAGCTTATCTAGGCAGCTGGACCGCATGGCACTTTGAGCCTCCAGCCCAGCATCCACCATCCTCTCTGGGCTGAAAACTCTGCTGCAGGCTTAACCCCTCTGTGTCACTCCACACCAGGACTAGGAGGCCAAGGCAGCTCTAACCTCCAGGCTCAGGCCTGCTGGGCCCACACAGCAAGTGTGTGTCTTGTCCCCACCTCTGTTTACAGCAGCTCCATCCGGGGGCGGGCTGCTGTCTGGCAGTTACAGGGTGTGCAGCTGCGTGGGCACTGGGGACTGGGGAAGAAGGCTCAGGGGGTGTGAAGTTTGGCTGGGGCTGCAGCAGGCTGGGGAGCATCCTGAGCAGGGCCCTGTGGGGATGCCTCTAGGGCCTGAGCAGCCATGGCTGAGCTGAGTCTCCCTCCTTGCCTCTCTCCCCCCACCCCCTGCTCCTCCCTCTTCCCCATCACCGCACGGCATCCTCTTCTCCCCACTTCCTGGCCTGGGGGCCCACCGCCCTCTTTCTCTGGTCCCCAATCATGTGCTGTCACTCATATCTCTTCTCTCCATTCCTCCTGCTTCCCCACTGCCCTTCTTGATCCTTCTGGAATGTTCCATGCATCCTCTTTTCATCTCCTCTCCTGTGAGTCCCTCATCTTCCTCCACCTCCTCTGCCTCCTTGTCCTGCGGTCTCTGGGTCTTGGGGTCCCCCCTCGCCCTCTCTGCCTTCCCCACCTGCCAGCTTCTCCTTTTTGTTCTTCCCCCCTCCCCTCCCCTCCCCTCCCCTCCCCTCCCCTCCCCTCCCCTCCCCTCCCCTCCCCTCCCCTCTCCTCCCCTCCCCTTCCCTCCCTCTTCCCCTCCTCCCTTTTTCTCTCCCACACAGGGCGCCCCAGGAGATGCCGGCATGTCCATCATTGGTCCCCGTGGCCCCCCTGTAAGTGGTTTTTGCCCTTCTTTGGGATGGATGGATGGGTGAGTTAATGAGAAGGGCTGGGTGGGGAGGGGGGTACGCAAGTCCTGGCTGTGCCTCTGGGTGTGATGCCTACCGCATGGGATGCAGTCAGCCTGGCCAGGCCTCAGTGCTGCTGTCGATGTCAAAGAAAGTAGCCTAAATCCGCTTAAGTTACACCCTCTTGGGAAGGTTCCTGAGAGCCGATCCTTTAGCCACGAAATGACAGCAGTTGTGAGGCGGCCCTGCCGTTTACAGGCAGAGGGAGGAAGTGCTGGCTCTTCTTGGGGTGGGGAGGCCCGGTGCTCCAGCTTTCCAGAGGAAAGCCTTGTTTCCAGATGCCCAGGGAGCAGCTACCCCAGAGGCCTGGTTCCCTGACCCAAGCTCCCACTCCTGGTCTTGGCAAAGCCTGCCCACCACTCGCCCACAGAGGCTCTGTTTTGTGCTTGGTCTGGGTCCCAGTACCCTCTGCCGAGTGGCCGGGGGCTTGGGAAAATCGAGAGACACTTCTCCTCCAGTACAGTTCCTTAGGGATCAAAAGGGGGGCTCGGGTGATGCTGTGGGAAGATACCGTGACTGTGGGAAGGAGGACTGACTGTTTTTCTCAAAGAGTGTCTGACCCACGGGGCTTCAATCAAATCTCCAATTGTCAGAGCAGAAGGGACCTCTCAGAAGGGGAAACTGAGGCACAGGGAGAGGAAGAGGCTTGGCTGGGGTCCCGCAGATAGAGAAGGATTAGAACCCAGGACCCCTGGCCCCAGGGCTCCGCCCATAGCAACGGGCTGCCGTCTCCATGCTCTCCTGGGCTCTTTTGCTGACTGACCATGCATGAGAGGGGGAAGGGATGTGGAGGCCTAGCCTCAGACTCCCAGAGCCTCACCCAGTGGGTGGATGAAGCCCTCTAACTTATCCCCCTGTGTTCAATGGCAAGCAGGAGTCTTCTACCCACAGACTAAGGAGAGGGGTCAGAGAGCAAATTGCTAAGCTCTGTCCAGGGGAGGGGACTCTTGGACAGTCAGGGAGGGGCTGTGGTGAGAGCTGGGAGCAGAGGGGCAGAGCCCAGGAATTTTAGCAGGGGAAACCAAAGGACAGAGTGGGGCTGGCAGGGCTGGCCGGTCGGGGGCCTGGGCTGGAGGCAGGGATTGAGGGTCCTGGGCTGCACAGACAGGCTTCAGCAAGGTTTCCAAGGCTCAGATCACACAATAGTGCTGAAGACTGACACTTTGCGCTTACTCTATGGCAGTATCCTGAGACCGTTACACATAGAAGCTCTCTTAACCCTTACGAGAACCTCACAGGGAGGTACTATGAGCACACCCATTTTACAGACGAGAAAATCGAGGCCCAGAGAAGTTGAGTGACTTGCCGAAGGTCATACACGTGAGTGGGGCCTTGCTAGGCTATGACACTCAGCCGGGCTGTGTGCTCAGAGCCTGCCCTCTGACCTCTGCTGCTGTAGCAGACCACCCGGCCACAGAGTTCCCATCACCTGTGTTTCTGGGCTCACGGGCTGCTGCCACAATGGACTAAGCCCCCTCGTGTATTGGGTATTCCTGACAAAGGTGGTATGCAGCTGGAGGGCAAGGCAGGAGAGGGGAAAGTCAGAGAAAGACAGTGCCCTAGGTTCCAAAGGCAAGGACCAAGCCTGGGGTGGGCCTGTTAGGAGGACAGGGGAGTAACACAGAATACGGGCCGTACTCCTTGGCCACCATCTCTGCCTGCCTCCCTGTCTGACACAATGCTCCATTTGTGTGGATCAGGCTGGTCCTCTCACACCCTCTTAGCTGCAGCTTTCAGCAGGCTACGTAGAGGTGGTTGAAAACACCCCACATCCAGAGAATACGGGCAGAGGGCGGGGTCTGCTTTACCCAGCACCGCCCACCCCCAACCTTCCACCCTGCTTCTGGCTCAGCGTGCATAAATATAACCACCACACTGGACTTGGTTCCAGCGGTAAGAAGTACTTTCTATTTCCGGTAATAGTGACTGCATCCCTCTCGTGGACACCTGGAGACATGCTGGGTCCTAAACTGAAAGATCATGTATGTGCTGGTCTTCAGCTCCCAGGAAAGCTGCGAGGCAGGCCCTGCCAGCCCATTTCCCAGAGAGGAAAAGAAAGGTGCAGAGTTGGCCTGTGGTCACCTGGCTCCTCAGTGCTGGAGCTTGGTTTGGGCCCAGTCAGCCTCATTCCAATGCCAACGTTGTTTCCCCAACATCCTCTTTCATGTTTTAAGTTCAACTGTTTAAAAAGGACATTTACCTTGAGGAAAAAGCTCTCCCTGTGAGAGCTTGGTTGGTGTTAAGAGAGGCTTTATGGCACCAGAAGGCTTGACCAAGCCCAGGGCCCTCTGACTTTGGCCTGTGTGTGTGACCATCACAGAGCTGGCTGGTCCCACCCCCACGGAGTCCTCAGTAGACACCAGGGCAGCGCCTGCAGCTCCTCCCAGCAAGCCCCCTGGAGCTAGTGAAGGTAGGGGACCCCAGAAGACCAAGGGACCAATGCAGTCAAGGGGCGGAGGTCAAGTGGGCAAGCCCTCTGTGACCGGTGATGATGGGGAACATATGGCTTTCCACTCAGCCAGGAAGGGCCTTGAATACACGCTGCTAATGAGAACCAGCCTTGCTGCTCTAGGGGCCACCTGCCTCCTCTCTTGGAACTTTAGAAATGGTCTTTGCAAAGGGGGGACCTCCACGTACTTTGGTGAAGGATGGTTCAAGATGCCAGAACAATGGGCCCCATTAAGCTGAGCTGGAGGCTGGGACCCCGAAACGCTGGCTGGCCCTGCAGGCACTGGAAAGGTCATCAGCCAGGCTAAGAAAGCCCACCATCTCAAAGGAAGCTTGTTCCTTCCCAGAGCCCCTAGCTTTTCTTCAGAGGCAAGAAAGAGCTGTCTAAAGTTCCAGCCCTCAGTCACAAGGAGACACCCTACAGCCAGCTTGATACCTCTGCTGGATGTGTCTTCATTTATTCATTCCATTAATATTTGTCAGGCACCGACTGCATCCTAGACCCTGTGTAGACGATGAAAACCTGACTGCATCCCACTTACCCTTTTGCAGAGAGAAACCACCCTATAGTGATTATAGTCCAGATGGTCAGTGCTTGGCTGGGAACAATTAGGGACACGGAGAGAGGCACCTGACCTGGGGTGCAGGCAGGCAGGGAGGACTTCCAGGAGGAAGAGGTAACTAAACTGTGATCAAGAAGGAGCAGAACTTCCAAGGCAGGTGCAATTCCTGTAAACTACTGGAGAAATGGGCAGAGTCCTTTCTAAAAAAATTATTTGTTTACTTGGCTGTGTTGAGTCTTAGTTGCGCCACAAAGAGTCTTCCGTTGCAGCACACAGACTAACTGGGGCACCTGGGCTCAGTAGTTGTAACACGTAGGCTTAGTTGCTCCGTGGCATATGGAATCTTGGTACCCCAACAAAGGACTGAAACCAAGTCCCCTGCATTGTAAGGTGGTTTCTTAACCACTGGACCACCAGGGAAGTCCCAGGAAAGTTTCTTCTAGAACAAAGCAAGAGCAAGGATGGTGAGAAGGAGGTTGTCAAGGTGAGCGAGGACCCAATTGTGAAGGACATGATGTCCAGGAGTTGGGACTTTATCCTTTGGGTTATGTTCTGCTAAGGGGGGACATGACCAGACTTGCAGTTTACAGAGCTCCTCTGATCCTTCTGGCTCCAGCACTGAGCATGTTTAGAAGAGGCTGCAGGTGCGGGGCTGGCTGGAACGCTTAAAATGGGCTGTAATGAGAGTATTTACAGAATCACAGATTTCCAGAAATTGGCAAATGCTGCACAAAGCAGGGCTCTCTTCCCTACTCTCCCCAGCGTGAGTAAGTAAGTGTTTACTAGCACAGAGTCCTGCTGAAAAGATGGTCAGCACTGACTTGGGGTGGGGGAGGTGGAATGAGGCAGGCTGTGGACAGATCCGTGACTGGCCCTCTTTGAGAGGTCAGCCAGGAGGGAAGTTTCTCTCCAACCAGAAACTTTGGTTCGTCTATGTTGCTTTACCCTACACACACAGGCAGGAGAAAGGAAGGTAGGAGCAGACACAGGGATCCACCTGGCTCCCTCTCTTCCCTGGCCTTGAACTAAGGGAAGCGATTTTAGAAAGCAACGTAAAGCTTATTTCCCTTGTTCTTATATTGGTGTTGTTTAGTCCCTAAGTCATGTCCAGCTGTTTTGCAACCCCATGGACTGTAGCCTGCAAGGCTCCTCTGTCCATAGGATTTCCCAGGCAAGAATACTAGAGCGGGTTGCCGTTTCCTTCTCCAGGGGATCTTCCTGACCCAGGGATCGATCCCAGGTCTCCAGCTCTGCAGGCAGATTCTTTACTATCTGATCCACCAGGGAAGCCCTTGTTCTTGTATAGAAGGACATAATATTAATCAGCAAATTAATCTACAAGTAAATCTATCATCCATAATTTTAACATGATTCTAATACCAGTAGATTTGGGGGTTGGTTAGGAGTTCAATGAAATAATATTCAATTTCATTTGGAAAAAAATCTTGTAAGAATTTCAGAAACTTTTTGAAAAATAGAGAAAGGGGCATAGGAAGGAGAGGTATAGTTCTTCTACTCGATAGTAAAACGTTTGTAGAAATAGAGCAATTAAAACAACAAACAGAACAGAAATAAAGCTAAATGCATCTTGAAATTTGGTCCATGATAAAGACTTCACATCCCAATAGAAAAAGAAGATAGATTGTTCAGGAAATGATGCTGAGACAACTACAAACAGCTTAGAAATCAGAATAAATTTCAAAGGAACAAAATACTTAGATATAAAATATGCAGCCATAAAATCAGAGGACAAACATGAGCAAACATTTATATTTCTGAACTGAGGAAGGTCTTTCAAAACGTGACCTTAAACCCAGAAGCCATAGGAAAATATTGATACATTTGTTGACATAGACGCAGAGTTTCCATATGGCAGAAAGTATACCATAAAAAAGACAAATGCCAAATTGGAAAGAATATTTGCAACACATATGACTCCCAGTTATTATTCTTGTCAAAGAGCTTTACTCAAATCAGTAGGAAGAAGATAATACGGTAGGAGTTACCGGTAAAGAATGCACACAGGCAGTTCCCGAATAAATATAGCCAGTCAATAACCATTGGAAGAGATGTCCACCTTCGGCACAGATGTGAAGAGATAGAAATTCAAGTCCAGCTTCAAGCCTCTCCACGTGCCTCGCCAATACCCACCCTCTCAAGGAAGTGGAGTCCCGGTTTCCAGCTGGTCAATGACAACATCCTTCCCAAGATCTCCTGAAAAAGCCTTGGTTAGCCCCAGACTTGGCTCTGGGTTGGAGAGACGCACCCTGCTACCAGGGACTGCTCTGTAATTAGCAAACCATGTGATTATCCCTACCATGTAAATATTACCCGGAGCGGGACTGAAGATGTTTCTTGGAATCCTTTCCTCCTGACCTTTTCTTCGGGCCTCTCAGAGTTCAGCGTAACTGAAAGTTTACACTGGGAGGTTTCCGGGTTTTCTCCTTTGTGCTATTCTTAGCATCACTTATATTTGAGAGGAGAGAAGCCTGGGCCCTTCTGCTACATGAGTGGTATCTCCACCCTCTTGCCCTTTTGGATGCTTTCCACAAGCCCATCCCAGGCCCGGAGCATGCTCCAGTGTGCTACCCGCCTGACCAGTGCATGGATTCTACCCACAGGGACCCAGTCCCACCTAGCCTTGTCCCCTGAGCAGAGGCCTCTGGACACTCAAGTCCACACCTTCAAGGAGGACCCAAGTAGCCCAGAGAGGTTTCATGTTTACAGCAGATGGACCCAGAGAAATCCTCCTCTAGATATGCGGTCTGATTTGAATCTACTGCTTGGCAAGGACAAGCCTCCATCGACCCTGAGACGTATCAGATCAAAAGCCAAAAGCAACCTTACTGAGTTCTGGTGCCCTTAGGTTCAGTTCAGTTTAACAAATTTCAGCTCAGGTTACCGTGATGATGGCAGCTACCATCTCAATAGGCTCTGAAGATATAATTGAATGACCCTGTGAGTTTATATAGCTAGTCCCATTCTATAGATGAGGAAACTGAGGCATGGGGAAGATAAGTGGCTTGCTCCAAGTCACACAGCCCTCGGTGGTGGAGGAGACAGGATTAGAACTCAGTCTGCCTGACTCAAACCCCAGACTTGGGAAGAGACTGAGGCCATCTCAGCCCAGGGGAGACTCCAAGCTTAGAGCTAGACATGTGAGGGATGTGGTGTGTCCAGGGACAGGCAGGTCAGCCAGGGTGTGCAGGCAGAGAGTAGGTGGGAAGGTGAGGCATGAAAAGAGCTAAAGTGGTGCACTGGGATAAGATTGAGGCTGACCTTGAAAGATGTGTGAGCAAAAGAGAACCCTGGCTAGTTCTTCGGATGGGGAGTGATGGGATCCAGGCTTCTCAACTCTTATCACCTTGGACCTCCTGGTCACCCCACCCCAGCACTGGATCTGCACAGCCTCAGCCTTCTTCTCACCTCCATTCTTCTCCTTTGTCCTGAATCTGGATCATAAGCCACTGGACTGTGGCCAATGAACCTGCCTCAAATTTCCAACCTGAATACCAATCTGTGTACTTTGTACCCTGGGGAAAATGGGCGTGATAGCTCTGCACCCCACAAAGATGGGGGGTATCCAGACATTGTCCAGCCAGGAGAACCCCACTAGCCAGGGTGAAGGGACACTGGACAGTGGGTAATCTGACCTGTTCTGGCCTGAAAACATATTCCGAAGGTCAGTTCTGATATCCAAACCATCCTTAGATAGGTGGCCATGAGCACTAACTGTGTGAATGAAGAGGACTTGGACAATCACAGTCAAGGAGTTCAGTGTGCTGTATGCTGAGTCCCCAGCATCCTTGCTGTCCACCCTGTTCCCACGTAGGGGTTCAGAGCATCCAGGCGGGCAAAGAGGAGCTCAGAGAGCTACTTCCCAGAAAGACCCGAAGGGCTGAACACCTGCGTTCCCCTTTCCCACCCCCAGTTCCTGGAGGAGATCTCTTATGATGGTCCATGCCCATCTTTCCCGATCCTGCCTCCCAGGCTGCATCTCCCAGGGACAATCACAGCAGAATGGGAGGGAAACCGTGGACCCTCTGGGAGCCCAGGTGAACCAGGGACTAAGGTTTGGCTTCCTCACCTCCTCACGCATCCTCACTCTTCTCCCACTCTTTTCAGGGTCAGCCGGGCACCCGAGGTTTTCCAGGATTTCCGGTAAGTGGAGAGGACTGGTGAGTTGTGTCTGCGGAGACCGCTGGTCCTGGCTGGGTGATGAACTTCAGGCAGGGCTGGCCCTCAAGCTGCCTGTGCGCTTCTAAACCCCCGTCAGCAAGGACCTCTTCCCGCTGGCTTTCATAGAACGCCACCAAGGAGAGTAGCCTGGTGCTCGACTCACAGTGCAGAAAAGGACAGGGACATCAACATGGAACTAGAGGCGTGGCAGGCCAGACAGGCTGCAAGGTCACAGCCATGAAGCCTGGCTGGCCCGTGGACTCTGGGGAAGATGATGCCTCTCGGGGAAGCCACCTCCAACCTGGCTTTGAGGGTTAGTCCGCTTGGGGTGTGGGGCCGTCGGCTGGCCATCTGAATGTCTGGGGAGCCCCTCCTAAGGCCTAAGACAGACTCTGAGAGCAGGATAGGAGGCAGGCCTTTCCTGCAGGCCTCGGGACTGGCTGGCCCTGCTATCCAGGAACACACCATCCACTCTCCTCTGGGGTGAGAAGGATTTTGGTACCAAGGTGACTGCCGCCTGTCAGGTGCCAGGCATGGGGCAGGTGGCATTTCATTCACTCCTCACAAAAACCCCATGTGGGAGATTATTTTATTCCCATTTTAGAATGGGAAGCCAAGGCTTACCTGTTTCATAACAGCCAGCGGTGAAGCAGAGACATGAACCCTACCTTGTTAGAGTCCAGAGCCTGTGTCCTTAGCCACCCCCAGGCTGCCTGTCTGCCAGAACGCCTGTGATGCTCAGTCTTCACATCTGGCCTGTTTATCTTTCAGGGTCCCATTGGGCTCGACGGCAAACCGGTGAGTGGCCCCTTTCACTCTGTGGGCTCCTCCCCCTCGCTTAGTCCAGATCACTAACCTGGGGTCTTTTAGTCCTTCTCGAGACCCTGACTCCTTAGAAGGTGCTTTAGATATAAATGAATGTCCTTGGGGTGTACAGTCATTGCCAATGAGAAGGGGAGGAGGGGCCATTAGAATGAGTTGCCCCAACCCGCATGGGTACAAGTCCACGGCCAAACTGTGCCCTCAGCATCTGGAGCAACAGCCATCCTAGAATTTGCTGATTCCAGGCCTCCTGAAGGAGCTGGAAAGGAGTGAGGTGGGGAGAGAAGAGGGCTGGAGAGCTCAACCTGCTATTCTGAAAGGAGCCCGGGCTCTAGCTCACACCCTCGCCCCCCGAACCCCTACCCCACCACCTCAGGGTGCCTCCTGTGTTCTCCTTGGGGTCTCCCATCCTGGTTGAGCCCCCACATATGCCCAAGTCCATGGGGAGGCTGCTGCCCGTCCAGAGCACCTCTCTGTTCATTTCAACCCTCTTGACATGGCCGCAGACACAGATGTTCATGAGAAGGGCAGCTGCCGGGAAGGGGCTCCTGGTTGCAAACAGCTCACTTGCTCTTCTCCTTCCAGGGCCGGCCAGGACCAAAGGGGGAGATGGTAAGACCAGCTCACCCTAACCCTAAGCCTTCTCTCAAGGGTGGGGAGTGAGGGGGGTCAGACTGGCCCTCCTAGGCTAACAAACCCTACCCAGCCGAGGGAGTGTCTGCCCCAGGGTCACTCCCCAGCTGGGTTTCACGCATCCCACTTACTCGGCACAAGGAGGAGAGGGGGGCAGGGGGCTTCTCCACCTGAGGAATGAGGAAAGAGAGGTCCAGAGAGTGTCACAGAACTGGCAGCTAGTGTCCCCAAACCATCGCTCATGCTCAGCACTCACACTGGGAGCGAGGCGTGTCCATCCAGCTCTACGTCCTGAGCCTGATTTTCTTTTTTTAAAAAATAATTTTATTTGTTTATTTTTGGCTGTGCTGAGTCTTGGTTGCTGAGCAGGCTTTTCTCTAGTTGTGGCGAGCTGGGACTACTCTCTAGTTGCAGGGTGCAGGCTTCTCCATGCAGTGGCTTCTCTTGTTGCCCAGTGTGGGCTCTAGGGCTCACGGGCTTCTGCACTTGCTGCGTGTGAGCTCAGTAGTTCCAGCTCTTGGGCTCTAGAGCACAGGCTTAATAGTTGTAGCGCATGGGCTTAGTTGCTCCACAGCACGTGAGATCCTCCAGGATCAGGGATCAAACCCGTGTCTCCTGCGTGGGCAGGCAGATTCTTTACCGCTGATCCACCAGGGAAGCCCTGAGCCTGACATTCTAGTGTTCCCTGCTCCAGGCTTCCCAGGGCTCCAGGCGCTCCTGCCCCAGCCAGGCAGACAGCAGACCTGGGGAAACACACCACTGTCCCCACCTTCCTCCTGCTCCTTCCCACCTTCTGCAGAGCCTTAACACAGTCCATGCAACCCCAGAAGTAATAGTGATGGTCATCAGCTGGGCACTAATCCTCATAATAACAGCTCATCGTCCTCCACTCTGTAGAAGGGGAGATAGAGGCTCAGGGTGGTTGAGTATAGTGCTCAAGACTACGCAGCTTGTAAGTAACAGAATGGGATTGAGACCCACATGGTAGGGTCTTACCCTCCACCACGCCTCCTTTCGCTGCCAGGGCCCTTTGTTTAGAAAGAAAAGGACCCTTTTAAGGGGCTCCTCCTCCTGCCCTCCCTCTGCCCCACCCCAGTTAACTACCCATGAATCTTACCCATCTGTTCTGGAGTCAGAACAAATTTGAGTGGGGATGGGGGGCAGGGGGGAGGGGAGGCCATCCCTTCCACCATGAACCCACATCGGTGTGATAGATTCCCCCATCTGCCTCATGGTCATCCATCAAAATCCAACAGGCCACAGAGCCATTAGGCTCCTGTCTGGCTTGGCACAGGGACCCCAAGCTATTAATTCCACATGCCATCTAGTGTCATCATCTTGGCCTGCTTATCAGCTGTCCGTCTCCCACTCTCCCCGCTTCCCGGATGGTTTACCATCTGTCAGGCGTCC
This sequence comes from Ovis aries, assembly GCF_016772045.2. Taxonomy (NCBI): domain Eukaryota; kingdom Metazoa; phylum Chordata; class Mammalia; order Artiodactyla; family Bovidae; genus Ovis; species Ovis aries. The sequence continues at coordinate 25,390,540 of NC_056078.1, forward strand.
AACTTGAGGGCTGGGGCTTACCCCGCCCTGCCCCGCTTAACCCCCCTGTCAAAAGGGGGTCACCTCTGCCCCACCCACCTCCCAGTAGCCCCGAGAACCTGATGTAAGGTGTAGACAGGATCAGGGTCCCAGTGGTGTAAAGGAGAACCAGGACTCCAAATTCACGTCTTGTCCCACCATTCACAGGGCTGTTGTAAGGTGGGAGGGGTTAATTCACATCAAGCATTTCAAACAATGCCTGGCCCAGAGGAAACACCACCAGAGGCACACTGCCCTGACCCCAACCTGTCCTAAAGGGGCAGCCTCAAGAGCTCGTTGGTGCCAGGTGTTGCTGGACCTTGAAATACTTAAACTCGAAACTCAGATTTTTGTTGTACTCTCCATGCTCTTCAGTATTGGCATTTAATTGAAATAAAAGTGTGTGGGTTCAGCAGAATATCCCCGGGGACTGTGATTGTCCCATGGGCCACCGTTTGGGATGTCCAGGCTCAATCTTCCATGTCTCTGCAGTCCCAAACCTTCGGGTAATTTTGCTGGGTCCCTGGACCTCCCTCTCCCATCATACTCCTCTCTCTGTCCCCAGGGAAGGTGGCCTAGTCCCCTGCAGTTCAGTCCCCTGCCAGATGCATCATAGTCTGTTGAACTTGATACTAAACACTTGGTCAACCGCATGGGCTGGGATGACACATGGTTTGTCCCAAAGACCACTTGTCCCTTCCCACAACCTCCTGGGAATCTCCCAGTTTGGTAATTGGCCCAGTTAGCAAGTCAGGGACAAAAGGAGGCCTTTCATCCACCCAGATGAATCTGTCCATGGGGATCCTGAGGTCTCCAAGCCCTACAGAGACTGGCCTGGCAGACGGGCCCTCACAGGCCCTCAGGATGGTGGCTGGAAGGGACCTCAGAGCCCCAGGGGTTGAGGCACTGCCTGTAACTCCTGCCAAGTTTGGAAGCCCTGCCCCCTGGGGTTCCAACTCAGTGTAGAGCATGCAGCAGAGTGGATGCAGCTGGACCTTCACGGTCCCAGTGCTGCCACTGCTCACTGAGCCACAGGGCCTTGTCTCCATCACCTCATCTAGGAGAATGAGCGACGCCAGCCCCTTCCTCTTGGGCCAGCGTGGGCGTGAGCTCAGCATGTCCCAAAGCCTGCCCCCAAGGGGGTCCTCAAAACAAGGGGCGCCTTCCATCTCCCTCTCCACTCCACACCAGCCAAGCGTGAGGCCTCCTCAGCCCCGGCCTCAGGTCAGGCCCCTGAGAGAGCCATCTGGACGCTGCATCCCCTTCAGAGAACTGGGGTCCACCCTGAACCCAGACTCCTTTCTCAGCCCTGCGAGCTTTTGACCAGAACCCCTGGAGGGGAGCTCTGAGGCCCTTACGTTCCTCTAAGGAACCCAGAACACAGAGAAGAAATTCCTGCTTCATCTCTTTGGCCAAAATTTCCTCCAAAATTCCTGATGTCTGGAACACTGCCCCAGGTCCCGTGTCCCCAGAAGCCCTTCTGGCTCAGTGGGTTTAATGCTGAGGCTGTGGACGGTAGGAGTTAGAATGTGCTTTCGGTTCTGAGAGGAAATGGCCTGAGAGTGCAGGGCGCCTGGCAGTAGCAGAGCCCTGTCCCGCACGTCCATGCAGCCTCCGCTGTGGCCAGCCCACAAGATGCTGGCAGGTGCAGGGATAAATGAAAGATGATACCTGCTCTTCATCATAGTCAAGTGCGGGGAGCAGGGCACACCTAGTCATGTCTGCCGTTGGATGAAGATGCTGGGCCACAACAGCTGGACTGTCTCGGGCACAGGAAGACCAGACATGGGTGGCTAAGCCTGGCCTTCGGGACTCAGGCCTTCCAAAAGTTTCTTGCACGATCCCATGCAGGCCTGCATGACTGGTTCTGCATGTCTTCTTTGTTCCACTCACCTGTGGGTGTTTCTGTCCCTCAGGGTCTGGCGGGTCCCTGGGGACAGCCGGTTGGTATCTCACCCCAGGGCTTTCCAACAGAGAGGCTTCAGGCCCTGAGTCCTGAGCCTCGGTTTCTGACTCTCTGATTTCCATCTCTTTGTAGGGACCTCAAGGACAAAAGGGAGAAAAGGTAAGCCGATGGGGGTTTTCTAGAACTTTCATCTCAAGAAGCAGTCTTTTAACAGGTAGAAAGGGTAATTTTCAAACTTCAGTTTTTATCAACAGAAGCAGGGAATCCACTGTGGCACTCAGTATATGAGAGAGAAGGGAGGCTGCCCTGAGTGGGGGTCTTTTCTTGAGGGAAGAGGACAGCCTGGATCCTGGCCCTTCTCAGCCTCTTTCTCTACGCACTCCACCTGCCACCCCCATAGTATTTCCTGACCACCTCCCATGAGCCTCTAAGATTTCAGGGGGTCTGTTTTGTAAAATCCTGGCTTGGCCCTCTTCCCAGCCTTCTAGGTGCTCTGTCTCCTTGAGTTTCTGATGGGGGCTCTACTGGGCTTGCCCCCAGATGAATGGTGCAGGGACCTGGCACCTCAGCTCAAAGAAGGCATGTCTGAGGGCTCCGTGGCCCTTGCCTCGGTGTCCACTATTCACATCCAGGGACTCCTGTTTAGGGCCCAGGCAGAGGATGGACCTTTCCGGAAGATACTCCCAGCCAGGCCTGGAGCACAAGCCCTGACTCCACTGTTACAGCCCATGATGTAAGGTGGCAGAGTCCTGCCCTTGGCTCCGTGGGGCCACATGCAGGCAGGCCCTGGGGGTTTCTTCCCCGCTGCCAAGCAGGCATGAGGGAGGGAATCAGACAGAGCCTGGAGGCGGGTGGTGTGTGTGCGTGTGTGTGGTGTGTCCCCGGGTCCTGAGGTTGCCCCCCAGGGTCCACCTCCCAACAAGTGTCTAACACCGCCTCTCCTTCCCTCTCTTCCCCAGGGTCAGTGTGGCGAGTACCCACACCGGGTAAGTGAACCCCAAAAACTGATCCATCCCTGGGGCACAGCCCCCAACTTAGCCTCCTCTTCCCTACAGTGCTTGGGGCCGGGGGCACACAGACCCTCTGCACTCAGCAGACAGAGCAGCACCATGATGGGGGCAGGACGATGGCCAGCCCCCAGGGTTGTGCCTGGTGATCAGCGTGTGTGTTTGTGCAGAGCTATGTGTCTCTGTGTATCTACCCCCATGCTGGCTGGGCCTGGGAGCCGCCAGCATGCGTGTATCTGGAGCTCCAAGTGCCTGGCTGTGCGCTCCTCTGCAAGTGGCCTTCAACATAAGGCTGTGCAACTTGTGTGGGTCTGGGTCTGGCTCCCTACCCGGCGTTTCTGTGTGTCTGTCTGTCTGGCCGGCTGCCCGGTTGTCTGCCTGCCCTGGCCAAATCACAGGGACTTTTGGGTTAGTCATTGTTTCGGATGACCCAGACCTGCGTGCTGGGAGATAGTTGGAAGCTGACTATCAGTGCAAGAGTGAAGTCTTTGTTTTGCCTCTAAGAGTCAAGGCAGCCCCTCCAAGTGGGGTGGGGCTTTCAGGGCTAGTGTCCTGCTCTTCCCCACCCCCGATCCAGTTCCTCCATTCCCTTGCTGCACACCAGGATACGGAGCCCAAAGCCTGCTGTAGTCCTGTTGAGGGCCCTCAGATGTGTGCACTAACGTTGAGAGCCACTCTCGGGGACGGGGCTGAGGAGGGGCAGTGGGGAGTGAAGGTGCAAGAGCCCCAGTGAGCTGGGACACCCCTCATTTTATGGATTGCCCTCGCCGCTCTCAGTCCCAGGCAGTGGGGACAGGGATGACAGGCATCTTTAGGTGTCCATCCCCCTGTTGCGGTCTGCCTTGTGCCCCCCAATACACACAGTGTGGCCACCCTGGCCATCCACCCCTGCCAGGCAGGGCACTTGAGAGAGTGGAGAGAAAGACAAGAGAGACTCGGAGTCAACCAACCTGGCTCCAAAAGGCCCCGGGAGGGCCTTGCTAGGTGCTGACCTCTGGTTCCCAGGCCAGAGAGAGGCCGGGGGCAGGGTGCAGCCTTGAATGTGAGTGGCTGGGGTAGGGGTGAGGCCAAGGCTGAGTAGGGGGCGCAGGCAGGCCGGCGGCAGTGCAGGCAGAGCCAGCCTGTCGGCGGCATGTGCTCCAGGGAGTCAGGGGCCCTGGTGTTCCGGCCAGCCTGATCCCGATACAATAATAGAAGGTCAGCTGTGTTTATTTGAAACGATGGGCTCACAGGATTGTTATGTTACCCGAAAAAAGACAGCATCCCCCAGCAGCAAAGACAACACAACTGTAGCCGCTTTGACAGTGTGTCATTAGCTCTAAGCATGGGGCAGGGAGAAGGGAGGGATTCTGCCCTTGAGCCCAACCCAGGAAGAGGGAGCCAGCAGGGATGGAAGGCTCCAGCACTTGGCCACAGGCTGCAGAGAAACCCAGGGTTATGACTGCACCAGGGTGGGTAACAAGTCAGGCTGGGTAAGAGTGGAGTTGGGGATCCAGCTGATGGGCAGGGCAAGGCAGCTGGCGCCTTCCATTCATCTGGAAGTGGGTAGGAAAGCAGGGTGTTTCTCGGGTAGGGGGGCTGTTGCCTTTCTGAAGGGTCTGCAGGCCTGAGGTGGGTCGCAGTTCTCCCAGCCCACGAGATACATGATCCAGGTGGTCTGGGCCTCTGTGCCAGCCTGCAGCATCCCCAGGGAAAGAGGGGGAGCCCGGGTGGACAGTGGGTGTCTGGGGTGCCCTGGGAGCGGGAGCTGGTATCTGAGCCTGGCACTCACTCTCCCCGTTGCCCTGTCTTCCCCTAACCCCTACCCCTTACCCCACCCCAGGAGCACCTAAGTGGCTCTCTAGCAGCTCTGCGCTCCAACCAGATAATTACTCTGAAGGTTTGTAGGTTCTGAAAGGTCTCTGGGCCCCTCTGGTGAGAGGCTCCATGGACACAGAGCCCAACGTTGCACATCCCCAGGCCCCAGTGGGAAGGCTGGGGCTCCTCACGAAGCAGCTACCCATGAAGGTGGCAATGACCCAGAAAGGCCATGACTGGGCTCCCAGGTTTCTGGCTGGGTGCGTCCTCAGCCCAAGCAGCCCTTGCTTCTTAATGCTCCTCCCAGCCACCTTGTGTGAGCTACAGTGCTTTCAGAAATAAGAGGTGGATTATATGCCCTCTGTTTTCACATGGGTTCTAACCTCTTCCTAAAGCTGTGGGGTGCTCAACTCCCCTGGATAGAAAGACTGGAAGCAGCCAGAATTTCCAGAAATGAAAATTGCGTTAGCTAACGTGATTGCCTCTCCTCGCCTCAGCCCCCCAAAAAGTGGTTGAACATGCCAGCGACGCCTTTGTCCAGCCTCGATGCTCCAAGCCCCCGGCTGAGGCCTCAGTAGCTCTGAGCTGGTGCTCCCACTGGTCACACCCTCCTCCCGCTCAGCCCCCGGGAGCCGGGCTCGCCTCTGCCCTTGACCATCTTCCCCAGATTCGCTGACACCAGCCCTTCTCGCCCAGCCGAAAAAAGAACCCAGGGGTGGCCGCCCACCAGCCTGGCTTCAAGTACCAATTTAGGCTGATCCTGCGGCTCCCAAGTCAGAGCCTCAGAGTCTGTTCCCCTAGCCCGGCAGCCTCTGTCCACGACCAGAGACCCGAGGGCCTGGCAGTGCAACGTTGGGCAGTGTGTCAGGAGGGCTCTGCGGCCTGGCTTGGCCATGGAGGGCAGGCCTGGCCGGGGCGCCCCCTCCCCACTGGGGAGTGCTGCTGCCGACACCCCGAGGGCTTGCCTCCTCCCAGGGATGGGGTGCCTTCCAAGGGCAAGCTCAGAGCTGCACCCACAAGCCTCGAGCGGCCCGTCCACGCCCTCCCTCCAGTGCCTCAAGCCCGCTAATCTCTCTTCTCTCTTCCTCTCCTCCCTCCCTCTCGGCCACCCTGCCTTCCTGGTGGACTTTCGACCCTCCTGAACACCTGCGATCTTTGGCTTCTACCCTCTGGCCTTCCAACTCATCTTTCTCCTCAGCTGCTGCCTCTCCTCAATTCAGTGCGGCTGGCTCCACCCCCAGTCATTAAAAGGCGGACCTTCCAGGTAGACACCTCCCTTGGCCAGGCCACACGGGGCTTCCCAGGGGCTGGCGAGTCTCTGGGCCCTGACGAACCAGCTGAGGCTGCGACAGTGAAAGCTGCTCAGTCATGTCTGACTCTTTGCGACCTCATGGACTATAGCCCACCAGGCTCCTCTGCCCATGGGATTTCCCAGGCAAGAATACTAGAGTGGGTGGCCATTCCCTTCTCCAGGGGATCTTCCTGACCCAGGGGTCAAACCTGGGTCTCCTGCATTACAGGCAGATTCCTTACCATCTGAGCCACCAGGGCTGTTGGCAAAAGCAGAATCTCACTGCACTCCCATTGCATTAAACTAGACAAAGAAGGACCTGCAAATGCCGTACACGTGGAGATAGATGCACAACACCCAGGCCCAGAAGCCTCAACCACTATCTCACTGTTACTGCTCACAGCAGCCAGCAAAACAGCCGCCGCTGTGTGCCAGTCACCAGGCTATGCGTTTTACAGCCTGCTTTTGTTTACATTCTCACAATGGTTGTATGAGTTAGGCATGATCATCCTTGTTTCACAGATGAGCAAATCAGGCTCAGAGACGTTAAGTAAGTTACCTGAGGTCACACAGCCAGTAAACTGCAGAGCACCCACATTCTCCAGCTCTTACTAGTTATGCAATTTGGGGCAAGTTACTTAACCTTTCTGTGCCTCTGTTTTCTCATCTATAAAATGAGAACAATAGTGGTTCTTACTGTATAGGGTTCTTGTGTACGCAGAGCACTGGGAATACTTCCTGGCAGGGTTTAAGCTCTGAAATTACACTGAGGCTCAGAGAGCTGAATCTGTGCCCAAGGTGGCACAAACAGCAAGAGGCAGAGCTGGAACTGGCAGTCGGGTCTGCAGACCCCACACCCAGGGCTCTCTCAGTTGGACCTACACCCTTTATATTTAGAAATGCAGATTGCTTAGCATCCAATCACTTGTAACCTGAGTTTGAGAAGCAAGGGAATTCGCAGAGGAAATGTAGCCCACAACCAACAGGTGTAATCATTGTGGGCAACTGCTTCCTTCTTCCTGCCTTACTAAGCCAAGGAGGCTGGGATAGGACCAGATCACAAAGAACAAAGAGCAAGAGAGCACAGACCCAGGGATCCAGGCAGAGGCATTGCAGCTTGATGCCAGGCCAGGAATTCCATGGCTGCCCTCGCACCCCTAGCCTTGCTCACACTGGGGGTCAGAGGTGACCCCCAAGGTCTCAGGAGTGCTGGAAGAGGCAGGGCTCTGAGACGCTCTCTGAAAGCCTGACAGCAGGGCCTGGAGCCAACATCTGGGCTGACTCAGGGGCCCAGGGGCCTGAATGTTCAGGCATCTGATTGAACAAGGCTGAAAAATCACTCCAATTAATGGCTAAAAATACAGAGGGACCCGTGACACGTGTGCTACCCAAGCCTCCATATCCCATTACACCAGCCGAATCCTCGAGAGCCTCCATGTGCTCCAAGTGCTTACCCAACGCCTGGTTATTCAGGGGGCTCACTGGCAGCTCAGAGAAGCACCAGGCCCACCCCACTCTCAGCCACACCTACCCATGTCAGACCCCATTTCAGGAGAGCTGAGTCCTTACTCTCAGAGTGGCCATCTGCCTCGGCCCCCATCACCCACCTCCTGGCCCTAGTTGCACTGACTGTGATGCATTGAGCCCTTGCTGGGCTCCGAGCTCTGTTGTAAGAATTCTACACAGATTATCCCATGTAATCCCACACGGGCCACCATGCAGTGGAACTGGCATCCTCATCGCCACCTCACAGAGGAAGAAACTGAGAGGGGCTGAGGCATGTTACTGCCTCCCTTTTCAAGAACAGGAGGAGGATACACCAGAGCTTTCTGTGATGCCCTGACCTGATTTCTAAAGTAGAGACAGACTAGGGAACCCCTGTCTTTCCTGCTACAGATTCGGCCTTGAGAATAAGGTTTTTATTCTGTTGGCCACCGTGGGACACAAAAAGGCTTGTCCATTTCCAATCAATAAACCAATATTGATTTCACAGGCTCTGTAAGATGCTTAAACATTGGGTTTAACATTAGTTGAAAAAAATGATGTGTTTAGCAGATGGTGTTGAAGGTCATTGCCAAAGTGCAGAAATTTGGATGGTGAACAGTTTTTGCTGGGGGCTTATTTGGAATGAATAGAAAAGTCTAGAGTTCTGGGTTTTGATTCCAGTTCCCCCCAAATTCTCCATGTGACCTTGGTCAGGGTGCCCAACTTCTCTGAGCCTCCGTTTTCTCTTCTGTAAAATAGGACTTGTGACCCATCTCTGCACCTGCCTTCTCCACCATCGACTCTCAAGCCCTTAAGTGGATTCTTAGAGGGTGTGGCAGGATGTAGCTCAGGCCAAGAGTGGCACTGCTGGTGGCCTCTGTCCTAGCATATCCCATTGGAGAGACGGTTCAAGCAGATGCTGCTAAAATCTGAGTTCCCATTCTGAGGTTGTGCACTCCTACTTATGATATGGGGTTTGCAGCAAGCATCATCAGGCCCCTTTTCTATGTACAGTGTTAGAAAGGATTACTGAGATCACACTGAGAAGGGGGGGCTGGCCTGGAGTCTGGCCACCTGGATCTCCTGCATCCCGGCCTGGAGCACTCACACCGGCCAGACTGTTCTACTTGAGTCTGTCTGCAGGGCTGGACCCCTCAGCAAGAGCTGAACCCAGAACCTCCCCAGAGAGGTCGTGGAGAAAGCAACCTAACGACGCTGGTCTGCGTAGATTGAGGATGACACGGGCTGGCCCCCAGCCCCGAGAGCTGGGTCACGTGGACCAGGCTCTCTCCTCCTCCCAAGGGAACACGATCCCACCCCTACCTCCCTGGGCTCTGGGTCCACCCTGGGCACCTGCATGGAGTGGGGTGACAAAGGCTTCAGGATAAGGAAAAAGAATAATAATAGTGACTCCAGAAAGGCACGAAGCACTTTACACCTTCAAAACTCAACCAAACAAAGGGTTGCAAACTCAACTGTCCTCTGAGGTCAGGCACAGATCACGCAAATGACAAAGCTGGCTGCACACAGAATGGTTTGGAAGGGTGGGGCCTGAGGGACCCAGAGAGCCCAGCTGATGGCGGCCCCCGAGCAGTGTGGGTCTAGCTGGCCCAGGCTCCATTTTTTTCAGCAGAAGCTACCAAGGTATATATATGTATTTTTTACATAAAATCTATTGCCCAATTGTTTGGTGAGCTAAACAAAATTCTGTGGCCTCTGACCTAAGGACTCAGTTGATCCTCTGGGCCAGATAATCACAGACGGCAAAACGTGACAAGAGACAAGGAGCAGCTGTTCTCACTTGAAGGCTGGGAGGCCAGGGCGCGGAGGGGGCGGGCCCGCCACATGCAGGGAGAGGTCAAGGCAGGCCCAGGCCGCCGGCCACCTCGGCTGGACCCTGGTCATCTGACTGACCTGGGGACAGGACTTCGGCTGGGCCGGGGGGCACTCACCCGCTCCTCCGCCTCTGCCACTGCAGCAGGGCTGTGCCCTGGGGACCAACAGCTCACGCAGCAGATCTGTCTGGAAGCCTCTCCTCTGGAGGCCTAGTGTCTTGGCCTCCTCCTCACTGCCACCGGCCTCTGCATGCATCACCACCGCACCGTCACATCACGTCACAGCCGCCTCCCCCAGAGCCCACGGCGGGGCCTCACCGTGTGCATGGCACTGGGGTGGGATGGTTCCGCAGCCCAGGGCTCCCTCTCTGACACTTGTTTCCACCAACCTCAGGGTGAACAGGGCCAGGCTGGCATCCAAGGCCCACCAGGGCCACCAGGCCCTCCCGGACCAAGTGGACCTCTGGGGCACCCAGGACTGCCAGGGCCCATGGGGCCACCGGTAAGTACCCCTCCTGCGCTCCACCAGCTCCTCTCCTTCAAGATTCATCCCCTGAGTTCTCTGGAAGTTTGGGAACTGGGTAACCAATGGGACTCTGGGCCCCCACTGAAAGCGCAGAAACACATTGGCAAGGTTGCGGAGCATGGCTGGCCCCATCCCTGAGGGAGCTGCCCATCCCCGTCACGCTCACCGGTTGCTCTCTGGTTCTGAAAACACATAATGGGACCATGTGTTCCACTTCAGCCACTGCCTCCCGGGGGGAAACCATGAGCAGGCCTGCCTCTCCCAGTCTCAGGAGAGAGGAGCTTGGAGGGAAAGTTCCCGGGACCACGCTGATGTCCCCTGCCCGCTGGGCTTAGGAAAACTCAAGTTGGGATGATGTGTCCTAAAGGAGGTAGCAAGGGGGCATCTGATGGCCTAGCATCCCTAACAGACATGCCTTTGCTGGTGTGTGTGGATTTCCCACTCCCAGGCCAATTTCCAACCAAGTTACACACCCAGTTGGGCAAGAGGCCCCTGCCTCAAGCCTGTGGATTGGACCACTGCCAGGAGGGGCCCAGGGGAGCCAACAGACACCCCTCTGGGCAAGACCACACTCAGGCAATAGGTCAGTCCCAGTGTCCACCGGGTCATCTGCTTGCAAGCTCTAGCCAAGCCCCAACTCTTTCTCAGCCCTTTCATGCAAGAAAGCACCAGGGCAGAGTAACTCAGAAAACCCTGGCCTTCTTCTTTAGAGAAAATGCATCTCTACCCAGAGCTAAGACCAATGTCAGCAGTTATTAGAGGCAGAGGGATTAAGGACACAGTCTGTTTGATAATGTTTTTCCCACGTGGATTTTTTTTTTAAGTGTTTTTCTTTCGTATGACAAAAGCATCATATATCCATTGTGAAAAATTTGGAACATAGATGAAGAAAAAATTTTAAACTGTCTGCTTTCCCATACCCAGGGTTCCCCATCATTAACGCTGGGGAAAGCCCTTTCCATTTTTCTCCTTAGACTTCTCTGCACATAAACGTTTTTCAGGTTGGTGATGTTTTGAATAACATAACACTTTGTATCCTGTTACTCTTTTCCCTTAATCTCATACACCATGCCCTTTCTTACATCAGGAGTCTCCCATGATACAGATTTTAGGACTGCTGGGTCTCTTTACAGTGTAGTTAATGGGTTCCCTTCTGTAATATACATCCTTAAACATAAATGCGTATGCACATCTCCAAAGCTTTCATGGCAATAGATTCCCAAAAGTGGAATTACTGAGTTAGGGGTGCCCCTGTCAAGTAGCCCACGATGAGTATGGCCACATTCCAGGTCACTTGGCTTCACACCTGGGCCCTCGGCTACCCCGGCTTCCAAGGCTAAGGTTTCGTATAGAGTCCCCCTAGGCTGGCTGACAGCTCTGGCCAACCAGGGCAGCCAGCTTGACCAGAAGGCAGCATAGCCAGAGTGAAAACCTACCTTTCTGGGAGAGCCAGCTCTCCTGCTCAGCTTAATCCCCATAACGGATTTTAAATATTTCCATGAATTCTCCCCAGAACCCTGGGGAGGGAAGTTAGTCTCACTTCCATGGATTGATGGATGGAAAAGCAGAAAACCTAAAAGGAAGCAGAATTTGGAGAATTGAACCAAACAAACCAAGCCAAGAAAATAAACCAAAATTTTAAAAAGTGTTCAAAATCCACTTCTTTCCTGACGGCCCTCACCCGAACACACTGGGCTCCCGATCACTGAAACCAAGCCAGGCAGTTTTCTTTGTTAGGTTGTTTATGAAGAAAAAAACCAGAACTCATGTTTTGAAACCAACTGAAACAGGCCAGACTCAGGCATCATGGTTTTCTCCAGCCAGTGTTTGCCATCCAGACCCACGCCCAAGACCACGCTGGAGCCTGCCTTCCCTTTCCTCTCCCTCGGGCTCCTGCAGGGCTCACACCACTTCCCCCAAGCTGGCTCCTGTGGTCACAGCGCCCCAGGGGTGGGGAATGGAGACAGAGGGCTCCCCTGCAAGCTGGCAGGGCTGAAGGCAAAACCCAAGCTCTGCTGGGCAAGGTCAGCTTTCCAGGGAGCGGCTCTAGTTAGGAGGTGGGTGGGTGGGGACCTGGACCAAACACACTATCAATTTCACATGATGCCATTGACCTATTTTACAGCAGTTCAGCACAGCAGAGATGCCCGAGGCTCCCATGTGGCTCCAAAGAGGGACAGGAGCCTGTTGTCCCCACTTGCCCTGAGCAGGTTTCAGATGCCCTTTGAGGACCCTCTTGATCTATTCTCTAGCGCATCCAGAACCCGTTGCAGCCTCCACTGTGAATGTGTTTGTGTGCGTCCGTGCTCAGTCATGCCCGACTCTTTGCAACCCCGTGGACTGTAGCTACCAGATTCCTCAGTCCATGGGATTTCCCAGGCAAGAATATTTGAATGGTTGCCATTTCCTACTCCAGGGCATCTTCCTGACCCAGGGATCGAACTCGTGTCTCTTACATCTCCTGCGCTGGCAGGCAGATTCTTTACCAACTGCACCATCTTAACACGTTTAGCCCTCACCATTTGCCAGTGGAATCCATCTCCACTCACCTTTCTTCTTGCTTCTGCAGGGCTTACCTGGGCCTCCTGGACCGAAGGTGAGGGTCCTTCTGGGTGATGCATCGAGTGGATGGGAAAGTTCCCTGGTGGGTAGAGGGTGGCGCGCTGACAGGTACTGAGTAAGGGGCTGAGAGGGAATTGATTGACTTCCACAAGGATTGCACTTTCGTGGGCTCAGGCCAAGCAAGTGCTGTAGCTGGTATGGAAGATGCAGCCCTGCTTTCCAAACAGATTGTGGTCTGAGTTGGGAACTCAGGTGCCCAGGACATGGTCACAACATCCCAGTAAAACAGTGGCTCCTAAGGGGCCAGAACTGGAAAGGACCTTAGGGGCCATCCAGTTCCCTTCGAAACCTTAGCTGGAAGCCCAGTGTCGAGTCTCCCTTTGAAGCTGGAGCCCCTGTGGCTCTAGGAAAGAGAAGTTTCAAAGCACTGGTCCAGCCAGCCTTTTCACAAGTGCAGCAGCTGGAGTCCCGGGGGAAGTGACTTGTCCAGGTGCCACAGAGAGCCCGTGGTGGAACCAGAACTGACCCTCAGGGGTGCTGTGCCCCTGCTGAGTCGACCCTTCCCTCCTTCCTCAGCCTCTGCAAGACAAGGACTTGTTCTAAAAAGTCAAACAGTCCCTGCTACTGTTCTAAGGTTGGCTGGAGGTGGAGGTCAAAGGATTTGGAGTCATTGGAAAGAAGAGGGATGGTAACATGGAGGAGGGGGTGCAGCAAGAAAACCCCTCTAATGGCCTTATCTTGGTTCCCCTCAGGGAGACCCAGGCATCCAGGGCTACCACGGCCGGAAGGTAAGAAGGAGGGGGAAGGGAGGACCCACTCCCCACCAGGTGACTACCCAAGTAGGGCTTCACCACAGTGTACACAGGGTCTGGACTTGGTTCGTACATGCTTTCCACACACATCAGCAGGGGCCTCAAAACTCTTGAATTTAAGTGATCGAGGGTTTGTGTCTCCACTGAGGAAGCAGGAGGCTCAGGGAAGGAAGGGCCTTAGGCAAGTCAGTGGCCCTGCTGGACCTCAGACCAGGAATGTGTCCCCTGCCAGCCCGACTGGCCGTGTCTGCAGAGGCAGACCAGGCTCTCACCTGCCCCCTGAGGGCCTGGTAAGCAGGGACCAGGCAGAGCTTCTGAGTATGGTAGGGGATATGGAAGGTCCCAACTCTGCTGTCTGGCCACTCACAGGCCAAAGAGACAGAATTCCTACACAAATAACGCTAGTGAAGGCAATTGCACTAACCACTACCGTCCCAAAGCGCTGTGCCAATATTGGGGTAGGGGGTTCAGGGAAATTCATTCTAGGTTGGGAGGATTTCAGGAAGTCGTCAGAGAGAGGACAGCCTCTGAGTTCAATCCTGGTGAATGGGTAAGTGTATCAGTTTTCTATTGCCATGTAACGAACCATCCCAAACTTACTGTCTTAAAACAGTTCTTTCTCAGGATTCTGTGGCTTGGCCAGCTGTCTCCTCGGGGCTCACTCATGCAGTCACATGGGATGGTGGCTGGAAAAGCTGGGGGGCCAAGACGGCCTCGTCCACATGCCTGGGACTGGCACTAGCTATGGCCTGGGTTCCTCTGTTCTCCACGTGGCCTCTCAGCCTCTAGTGTAGGGCAGATGGATTTCCTCACAGCATGGCAGGTCCAGGTCAGCTTTCAAAACAGGCGAGTCCCAGTGCACAAGTGCTTTTCAAAAGTATCTCTTGCATCACATTTTCTGAGGTCCTGTTGGTCAAAGCAAGTAACACAGCCAAAGCATTCAAGTCAGTGGGGCGGGAGGACTCAGCCCCTGTTCTTCTTGTGGGAGGGTGGCAAAGCCTTTGTGACCATCTTTAATCTACCACTGTGCTCCTTCAAGCAGCAGATTTCAAGGGAAATGGCATTTTAGACAGGGAAACAATTGAGCCAAGGCCCAGAGATGGTCATTACAATAACTTTAATAATGTAAAAATAATTTTAACACTGTACACCACTTACTGAATGTCTCCTGTGTGCCAGGCTGGCCTTCAATGGGACCTGCATTATATCTAATCCTAGGAGGCTGGTACTCTTCTTCTCCTATTTAACAGATGAGGAAACTGAGGTACAACCTAAGTGGCTCATAAGTGGCAAAGCAGGAATTCAAGTCCAGGTCACGGCCCTTCCCGTGATGCCATGTGTCATAAAGAGCCCATCCCACTCTCCAGGCCCCAGCTGGGAGGCTCTGGCGCCTTCCAGAGGAAGAAAAGAAACAGGAAAGAAAGGCAGGACGAGGAAGGGGAGGGATTCTGGAAAGGGAAGAATCAGCTCCGGAGAAGCACATTCCACAGGCTCTGTAGCTCTGTAGCTCTGTAATCCGTCAGGGGCCTTCACCGCATTGTTTTATGGGTGCTTGGTGGGTGAAATGGCAAGACCCGCGAGGTCTTTCATCAGCTCTGCATAAACTGCAAAGTTTGTACTGTGTCAGGAAGTGGAAATTACAGCCCCCGAGGTTGCTTCCATCCACTCTCGCAGACTGACAAAATTCACTGCCTCCCAGTGCAGCACAGGATCGGCCTTCCCATTAGCAGCCAGACCAGCTCTTTCAAGCTGTGAAGAAACTTCAGGGCAGCAGTTTCCCCTGGGGTCATGGGGATGCCCACAGCTGGCATCCCTACCATGGCAGGCATCTGCATTCCCCTGCCAACTGGAAGTCTGGTCCATTCAGAAAGGAGGTTGGCCGGGGTGGTCTGTCGCCCTGAGGATAGAGAGGCGTCAGCTTGGGGCTAGGGTGTCCTGATGGTACAGGGCCTCGTTCCATGATTGTGGCCATTCGGGGTGAAGTTTGTGGGAGGAGTCGTTCAGCCCTGACTGTGTGGAATTTGCAGAGGAAACCAGTGTGGTCCTACTGACAGAGGGGCAGCCTCTGATCCCAGGGAAGCCTGCTCTGGAGAGAGACGGCTCAGGGCTGCTAGAGGGGGCTCAGGGCTGCTGGAAAAAGCACAGATGTATTTCTTTTGCCTGACTAAGGATAAAGCAAGTACTGATGGGTACCTTGAGAAGGAGGGAGCTCCCTGTCATCAGAGGCATTTAAGGAGAGGCTGGAAAACTATGGGTCTGTCATGTGTTAAGAGAAGCTCCTATATCCGATGGGAGACTGAATTGAAATCCCTTCCTGCTCAGGGAAGCAGCAGCTTCCTAAGAACAGAGCTGGCTCCATACTCCCTGGAGAGGAGCAGCCTCCCACCCCACCCTGGCTTTATGAGTCAGACCCCTCGAGTCTATGTCCAGGCCTTTCTCCATCCACATCCAGGGCTTGTCAGAAGCATCACCCCTCTTAGGTCTCCTGGGGTTCCGAGAAGGCCCTGCTCCTTCATGCTCAGCTCATGTTCCCCACACTTTCTTTCTCTGTTGACCAGCCCCTGCCCTTCCACAACAGCCTCTTCTCATGGAATCCAGGGGGAGCTGTGAGGCTGCCGGCTTCTCTGCATTTCTGGAAGGCTCCTGCCACCTTCTTTTCTCCCAGCCTGTCCTCGAGACTTCTCAGTAGGCGCTCCGGAGCCACCAGGTGGCCCTAGAACTCTTATCTCCGTGCTGGCCCTCCCTCTGCTGGGACCCTTGTCCTGTCATCACTGAAGCTACAGCCTCCTAGTCCAACAGAGGCCAGAGGGTGTGCCCTGGAGACCGATGGCCAGCAGCAGAGCCCACCCCCAATTGGGGGTCATTCCTCTAGGTCAGGCGATACTTGGGAGGCTACGAGTGCCTGTTCCCGCTGCCTGAGCCCCAGTGATCACCATACCCAGGCAGAAGTATTCTTCCCATCAGAATTCTTAGATGAAGAGTCCTTTTTCCATGAGATATTACTTTTCTCCTTAAAGTGTTTCATCCCATTTTTCAATTCTTGGATGAAGAATCTTGCCCAAGGACAAGGGCAGCAGTTACTTCACATCTCTGGTTCAGCCAAAGTCCTTTCGCTCCGTCTCACTCATCTCATCTCATCTTGGCCCAGTAATTTGATGCATTATCCCCACTGTTAAGAGATGAGACGCTCAGAGAGGTCAATACTCTGCCCAGCATTGCACAAGTCAAGTGTTAGTCACTCAGTCGTGTCTGACTCTTTGTGGCCCCGTGGACTATAGTCTGCCAGGCTCCACTGTCCATGGAATTCTCCAGGCAAGAATACTGGAGTGGGTTGCCATTCCCTTCTCCAGGGGGATCTTCCCGACCCAGGGATTGAACCCAGGTCTCCTGCATTGCAGGCAGATTCTTTACTGTCTGAGCTACCAGGGAAGCCCCAGCATTGCACAGCTGGTGCTACTCATGCTGGGATTGGAAGCTAGGTCTCATGAGTCTGAACCCAGGAGCCAGTCTTCTCGCCCTAGTGCAGAAGGAAATGTCTGCTCGGGGGAGGTGGGGTGTCACCCCAGGCTAAGCTAACTGTGCAGAGACCACCCTCCCCTGTGGTTTCTCTGGGATGTGGAGGGGTAACTCTCTGGCTCTTTTCTTTTGTCTACCAAATCTCTTTTCTCTCTTCCCCTCTCTGCTCTCTGCCTAGAAAGAGGCCTGGAAGGAGGGACCCCCACGAAGGGCAGCTTGGTCACAGATGCTGGGAAGACGAGAGTTTGCCCCCCCCAGCACCCTGTGCCACCCAGTGGGGACATCGAGCTGGGACAGAGGCCACGGGACGCCCCGTGTGTTCAGGGTGTGAGGGGGGCCCCACGGGGTAACAATGGACCCGCCACATCTGCTTCCATTACTCTGTCCTGGCGACTGACACACACGCGGGGAGGCCTTTCTTTCAGGAAGGGATGGAATGTAACTCTCAGCAAAGGCGCTTCTGGTCCTGTGAAGTTTGCTGTTGATCAATTCCATCCACCACCGCTACCACCACCACCCGCCCCTGCAGCTGGTCCCAGCCTGGCACCCTCTCTAAGGCCGGCCAAGGCTGGCAGGGCAGCGTCTCCACCGGCTCCTGGAGATCACAGCCCGGTGTAGCCGGCGGGCCGTGTGCTGCCGCAGCCCCACTCACACCCAGCCCCGTGGCCTAGACACTGGGAGCATTGTTGTGCGCCCATGTGGTACCTATTTGATCCAAATTTATGGCACCAATCTACTTTAAATGAGTTGCAAGACGCAAAATGTGTTTAAAGCGTCGCAACCTTGGCTCTCTTTCAAGAGGATTGATGAGTATTGTCAGACTGTGTATGGATCACAAAACCTGGTGAGAGCTTATCTCCAAGCACGTCAGAACTGGCCTGGCCATCTTGGCAGTAGGGGGGTGCCTTTGACACATGTGGTGGTCTGGGTGTTAAGCCTTGGGGTTTGCATGAAGGACCAGAGCTGACCACACATTGCCATCCTGCCAGCTCTGGGCTGTGCGTCTTCAGACCAGTGCAGGCAGGATGTGAGAACCTCGTGTTTACTCAGCTTGTAACTGAGGTCACAGCTCCTGGAGGCTCTGGGGCTCCCCAGCAAGAGGCACTCCCAGGGAAGGAGATCTGATGGGCCCTGTGGTCGGCTGGCTAGGGTGCTGAGTCAGGGTGTGAGGAGCAGAAGGGCACCCACCCGGCCCGTCTGCTCACCCTACCTTAGTTCTTCTACAAAACGGCAGGATCATTCTGACCTGCCAGTCAGAGCAAAGCATCATGTGGGTGGACACACTTCTGAAGAATGATAACTAGAATTATTATATCTACCTTTCTGGGCCTCTTTGTGCCAGGCTGTATAGGGGCACTTTGCTTGCATCGTCTCATCAGATCCTCTATCCCTAGTTTACAGATGAGCAAACCGAGGTTCACAGAGGTGAATCCCCCTAGGGCCACAGCTACAAAGCAGTGAAGCCACATCTTTCTGGCCCCAAAGTCTTGTTCTGGATGACTTTACTACCTGGGTTTTATGAGCCCAGGGGACCCATAATTTCCAGTATCCCACCACCACTGCGTACTCCCATCTCCTCCACTAAAAGGAAAGAAGGAGGGAGCTGGCCTGTTTTCCTTCTTGTGAGATGGTTGTGGCTGCATTCAGGCCCTCCTCCAAGTCTCCCAGGCTCTCTGTGAACATCTAAGGCAGAGAACTTGGGAGTACTTGGTGTATTTTATTCAAAGAACCAAAGAAGGGGAGTGCTTTGCCCACTGGCACTGATTCTACCCGAATGCTTCCCCAGGGAGCTGACCTGGTCCTGCGACCTCCAATAAAGCTAGGAGAAGGCTGTCTGAGCTGTGTACCCCAGCGGAGAGACCTCCTGAAACTTCCCTGCATCCCCTGACTCCCAGAGGACCTGGGCAACCCTAGGCTCCATGCCATGCTGACGTGCAGCAGAGCATTCCCTGCAGAGGGAAGCTGTAGAGGCAGAGGGGGGACAGCACTTGCTTTCAAAGCCAGGAATTCCTGGGGGGGCATCCAGGCCATTTCAATTAAAGCAGATCAGGGAGCTGAGACATGGGCCCCACATCTGAGGCCTCGTGGGGGCTGACAGCCCTCCTGCTCCGCCTGCCTCCAGCCCCCAGCCTGTGCTCTCTGCCCCCTGTTTCTCCTGCACTCCCAAGTCCCCAGATTAATTAGAGCTGACTTTTCTTTTTGGAACTAACTACAAAATCAACCGATCTCAAATCGAGATTACAACCCAGCCGCCCTTCCAAAGCCCTGGCCTTCGATGGGGCGCCTGACCCCGGTAATTCCCTGGATCACTTCCTGCCGGCCCTAATTACCGGAGGACCTGGCGTTTCCGTGGCCCCAGGGCTCTCCAGTCTGGAGCTGGCTCGGTGAGAAGAGGGAGCCGAGCTGCCCTTCTCCCGGAAGGGAGCCCTGGGAACTCTTCAGGGAAGAGAAGGACAGTAGCTCTCCTCACCCGGCTTTTCCAGCCCAGGAAAGGGCCCTGGTCCAGAATTAAGGCCTGAGTCACCTGCTGGCCTCCCCTCAGTCCTCCACTCCCCACACTTCTCCCCTGCAGAGAACAAAGCGTCTGTGTGGAGCTGCTCTGGCTCAGCAGCCCCCACCCAACCCGCAGCAGGAGCCTCACGTTAGGGAGGTCCGTTGTCTCCCCCTGCTTCTCTGGCCTGACCTTTGCTCGGCTGGGGAACTGACCTGGAAGCCCCCCACCTCTTGCCTCCTTTGCCAAGTCCCTGCCCTGTTTGTTCAACAAACAGTAAATCACCAATTAAGAGAGCAGAACACGACTGGTTTGTGCTCCAAGGAGCTTGCTTCCATCCCATCATCTGGGCAAAGGATGGGTCCTCCCACCTGAAAACAGAACCAGAATACAGAACCTAGTGATGCTTGGCAGGCTCTCCAGGCAGGGGCAGCAGGAGTCAGTGGCATCCTAAAAGTGGTGGCTGCGACGGCCTTCAGGGTCATTCAGGGCAGTCCCCTGTCTACCCACGTGAACTCACCCAGCACTTTCTTAGCCACCAAGACCGGAATCCACCCCTTGTAGGCCAGCCATCCAGCATCCTTGGTTCAGGGAACCAAGGTTAAAAGAGCCAGCCTTTTGCAGGCCTGGCTCCACAGCATCAGCCACCACCCATGCTCCGGGCATCTGGGGTAAGACCCTCTGTAATGCTTGGAGCACCCACTTCCGCAGCCCCCCAGGCTCCCTGCTCAGAGGACAAGAGGTGCGGGAGATAAATTGGGGCCCTTGGGTTTTGGCAAACTATGAGAGCTCTCTCCCCAACTAAGATGTTAGTGAGTTAGCGGATCTAAATTCAGCACAATTCCAAACTTAAACCTTTTAACCAAACAAACAAAATACTTTCATGTAGGAAAATGGGAACGAAGGAGCCTCTAAGTGTGCTCTTACAAAGACACATCACAAGGAAAAGCTCTGTGAACACACACATGTCACTGTCCTCCCTTTAGCAATGGCCCCAGAAACACCCCCAACTCTGCAGCCCCCATCACCCCTGCAAACGGATGCTCTTGCTCACAGCCACCCTGGAGTCCTTGATAATGACTCTCAGCCTGCTCTCACCAATCTCATCGTCCAGAATCAGTGTTTTCTGGTGCAAGCTGAGTCCAGACCCTGGTTCAGAGGTCAGGCTGGGCTGAGACCCCGGAGACAAGCCCCGGAGAAGGAGACTGATGAGACTGGAATGAGCCCGCGGGGTGGGGTCAGCCAGGGGCACCCTGGCTTCCTGCCCAGCAGAGGGGTAGGGGTGAGGGAGGCCCTGAGATGGGGATCAAGGGAGTCTGGGTCACTTGCAGAATTAAGAGACTTGACCCAGAGGGAGGGGAGGGGCAAAAGGTCAGCCATCCTAACGAGGAGACTGCCTCCTCCGAGGGGCCCAGATTTCCCTGGAGAGTGCGGTTGTATCTTCACAGACAAACCTTCAGGGTCTGAAGACAACCCTGATTACATCAGACACCCTCACTCCAGGTTTTGATCTGCACAGCGCGTGCGGAGATTGGGGACAGAAACCCAGGGATGGAGCGTGGGCAGACCCCAGCCTCCTCCCCTGCTGAGGCACCCCAGGCTGTCCTTTGGGGCAGGAGGAGACCCACTGAGCCCCTTGTAGAACCACAGTTTTACCCAGAGCTAACATCCCTTCCCCAACGGAACCTTGTTCTGGGGCTGCCAACACACCCAGAGTCAGCTCCTCGGCTTCTCCCAGGAGCAGAAGTGAGTAGGAGGTGTCTAGTCCTCACTTTGCAGGATCCTGAAGCCAGAGAGAGAAAGTAAGTTATCCGAGATCACACAGACACCCAGCTCAGCTCTGTTACTGGAGGTGGGAAAGGTGAGGGCAGATGCATTGGAGGAAAGCTGCCAGAAAGATGGGAAGAGAAGGAACGGGGTTCAAACAGGAGATCTCTGAGTAGTCAGGGCTGCGCAAGCTGACCTCCCACATGCACCCACCACCACCCCAGGGGACTCTGTCTGGTGTCCCTCTGGGCTGAGTCAATCCAGTTGAATTGTTTGGAATGGAAACTGGGGACTTCAGTTTATGCGCTGTAGCGAGTTACCAGAATTCTGATGACGTCCTGTGGCGCCCTCTGCTGGCCATAGAGCAGAACTGTGGTCACAGGCCAGCCGGGCTCAGCCTCTTTCTCTGGTGCCAGAGGTTGTAAAGACGGCCCTGGGTTGAGCACTGACCCCTCACTCCTATGGGGCACAGACCTGAGGGCCCTCCAGAATACAGGGCTTTTCCCTGCTTTTGGCCTGCAGAAGGGGTTTAATGGAAGCAACGGATGCTTGGGGTTGCCAAGCGATAGAAGCATCTGATGCGTGGGGTTGGCTGAGAGAAATGGGTACCTGGGCTTTGGCAGATAAAAGACCTGTGTTCAAATCTCTGCTCTGCGTGACCTTGACTATCGTACCTGGCCTTCTAGAGCTCACCTGTGGGACAGAAATATCCATTCCTACACTGACTGGAGGGGATGCCTAGAGATTGAAGAGAGGATGGATGTGACGGCTTCACTCAGTGCCAGACACAAGCGCAATAAATGGCTGAGCCTTTCTCTGCTCTTTCCCACAAGAGGGATTTTCCAGAATTTAGTGCCTGGGGCACAATCTTGTCTGTTGCAGTCGCTTCTGAGTCCAGCTCCATCACCCCTGCCTGTGGCTCAGGGGTCCTGGTGGGGTCGAGATGAGGGAGGGCTCCTGCATCGGAAGCTAAAATTTCTGGGCCTTTTGCAGAATTTCGAGACCTGGCCCAAAGAGGATGGGGTGAAGCCATCCCTGGCAGACATGATTTGAACGGTTATTCCAAGCTTCCGGAGCAACCCCTCTCGCTGACATCCTCGAAGGCCATGCTTCAGAGCCGAGCCCTTGGGCCCTGGGTCTGGTCTTCTTCTCATTGTTTCTCTTGTCTCTTCCTGCAGGGAGAACGGGGCATGCCAGGGATGCCAGGCAAACACGGAGCAAAGGTATGCAGCGCCCCCCACTCCCCAGCAGCTCCCCGAGCCGTAGTGCTCTCTTCTGGCGCCTCCTCCTTTTGCATCCTATCCTCCCATAAAAACAGAGATGGGGTGCACATTTCTCCTCATCCTCTCCCCTTGCTGCCTGGCCTGTTGTTCAGGCTGGGGTGTTCCTTTTCGGCCCATGAACCATCACTCACCAGCAGCCTCCTAGCATGGCCAGGCCTCCTCCTGGGGATCAGTGGGTCATAAAAAGAACTTCTCAGGTACCCTCAGCTCTGGCTGCAGTCCTGAGACCCATGTGGGAATCAGGATCCCCTGAGAATGACATTCACTTGAAATTTACTAAGTGCTGTGCTTGGCAGCTTAGTTACCTCAAAGTTGGTGGTCTGGAGCTAAGGAAGTGGGATTCACTCCCAGCTGCTCCCTAGTCCACTGGGACTTAGAACTAGAGGGCTCCCTTAAGGAGAGTCCTACAGGCAGCCTCAGGGGCCAGTGAGCTTAGTAAACTCAGCCACCTGCTGTTGTTCACTTCCTTGTGGCTCTCCTTCCCCCACTTTCTCCTCCATCTCCTCCTCTCGTATCCCCCCCGCCCACTCCACCCAGGAGCGCCCCTCATCTAGCCCAGCCAGGGACTGCCTGCCATGATGCCCTCTGAGTCTCCCAGGAGGGTCTAGAAGCCCAGGGAGCCTGGCTGAGCACAGAGGGTCTTCCTCAGGCCATGAGCTCAGCAACCCCCTTCCCTGTATACCTGAGCGGCAGCCCAAAGTCTCCACGTCTCATGTCTCTCCAAGAGGAGACTGGCCACCTCTTCTGTGCACCGCACCCCTCTCCCAGGTGAGAAAGTCCCCATGCCTTTCCTTCTCTCTGCCAGGGGGCTCCTGGAACCACTGTGGCCAGGATGAAGGTCAGTGGACCTTGAAACTCAAGACCTGAGGGGCATGATGGGAGGGGTGGAGAGAGCTGGGGTTTCAGGGGCTCAGTGGGTGGCCACTGGACCAAGGCAGGGGCAGACAGAATTCAGAACCATTGCCCTGAAAGCAATATGTATGCCAGATGCTCAGCTTGAACAACAGATGTTAACTAAGCCGCGCAAGCAACTGGCAAAGGTTTACCAGTCTCAGCTGAAGGTCCCACCAGCCTGCCAACGTGAAAGGAGTCTAGTGCTCTGCTTTACTCTCCAGAATTCAGCCAGTGGGCAGGAACACTCCCGAAGCAGAAATTATCTATGTGGATCTCCTCCAGGTCACTTACAGGGACACGGCATCCAACGCAAATACCCCTTCCTTCCTCTCCCTCCTCCTGGGCCGCCTGCCTCTCACCTGCCACCGTCTCACCTCGGGGAAGAATACGGAATAGTCCAGGCGGGGCCCGAGTCCGAGGCAGAGGAAAGCCCTGCGCTGACCGGACACTTCTGCCCCCAAATGCCTTCACTTCTCTGCTCCTGGCCTCTCTCATCTGGCTCCCTCCCATTCTTTACCAGAGTCTTCTTTCCTCCCACACAGGGTGAACCTGGGATCCCAGGAGCCAAGGTACTGATACAGAGGAAATGTTCCGGGCAGCCCGGAGCATCAGGCGTGGGGTGGAGGTGGGATGGGCTGCTGTTGTTTTGCTCCTGGTCCCTTGAGGCTGATCCAGAGCTGGGGACCTGACTGAGCAGAGGAGAGCCCACCCCGGAGGGGCTTGCTTGTCAAGAATGCGCTGCAGATGCCTCGCGTCCCCCTCCCTGGATCCTGTCCCGGGCAACTGTCTGGTTTACATTCCCACCAGCTGCAGCAGGCGGTGACATGGTCCCCTACACCCACAGGGATCTGTCTCTCATCCAGTCCAATAAGAGGTATAACATGAGAAAAGTTTCCATGGTCAAAGACATTTGAGAAATAATGGACCTTGGAACTATTACACAGGCTTCTTTCCTGCAGGCCTTCTCAGAGCCTTTACTGTGCTAAATATACATTGGGAAACTCTTTTGGGGGCCGCAGAGAATGAGATGGTTAGATAGCATCACTTACTCAATGGACATGAATTTGAGCAAATTCCGAGAGATAGTGAAGGATAGGGTAGTCTGGCATGCTGCAGTCCATGAGGTCGCAAAGAGTCGGACTCGACTGAGCAACTAAAGAAAAACAAAGTAACTTCTGCGGCATTTTCAAACTTTCTGATGAGGACAATCTTTTTTTAAGAGGTGCCTCTTAGGGGGCAGGTACTCTGGAAACACTCGTCTATGATTCCTGCCCCTTGTACCCCTCACCACTCCCACCCCATCCTCTTATCAGTGACTTTTTCTTCTTACCCCAAAGGGAGACCCAGGAGCAACAGGGAAGCCGGGGCCCCCAGGTTTGCCGGGAAAGAGGGGGCAGAGGGTAGGATACTGTGTCTCTGAGTGTGTGCTCCCTTCATCCTGGCCTCTCCTGGTCCCCCTGCCGTTCCCACCCCCCGCCCCCATGGTTGTCAGGCTGCTTGCAGTGTGAGGAGGGTGCATGTGTCTCCAGGAAGAAGGGAGTGCTGGCCAGGATGGCCTGCAAATCTTCGGAAATTCACACTCGAGGGCAGAGCCTTTCTCCCTGAAAGCCACTGGGTACCCCAGGGGAAAGCCCAGCAGAAGGAAGAGAGGTCCTCCCTGCCCCTGCTCCCATCCCCCAGGACCTCAGCAGAACAGCCCCACACCCTTCCCCTTAGACCACCCCCGCCTCAGACAGGGGTATGCCCCCGCTAAAGCCACAGGCACTGCAGGGCGAGCTGGGGCCTTAGGATTCATGTCTCTCTCATCACTGGGGCTTTTACTTGGCCCTCCTCGCCTCCCGCGTGTGTGTGCTTAGTAGCTCAGCCATGTCCAGCTCTTTGCAACCCCATGGACTGCAGCCCGCCAGGCTCCTCTGTCCCTGGGGATTCTCCAGGCAAGAACACTGGAGTGGGGTGCCATGCCCTCCTCCTGTCATTCACTCTTTCTGCCCCAGGGCAGGTGGCAAGGGGATGACTGCTAAAGACCCTATGCGACACCGTTTGTGTTGGCCGCTGAAAAGTTCGTTGAGCCATCCGAGTGAATTATGAGCGCAGGGCCCTCAGTGTATATTATTACATATGAGAACCACCATCAGCCTAGAGCAAGCGGAGCTTCTCACGCTGGCCTGGAGGGGCACTCTCAAGGGGCCCTCCTGATACAGGACGCTGTGAATCCAAGTGAAGTCTGTGACACAGAAGGAGGAGCATCAGGAGAGCTGGGTGCCTCACTGAGGGCGTTGTCCACAGTCACAGAGACCCTTCCTCTCTGCAATGAGAGCGGGGCTCTGGGACCTAAGTCACGGGCAAGAAAAAGTATTCTTTGGTGGTAGAATAGAGAAGGGTACTTGTTTACTGGGCTTCCCTGGTAGCTCAGCTGGTAAAGAATCCGCCTGCAACACAGGAGACCCCGGTTCGATCCCTGGGTCAGGAAGACCCCCTGGAGAAGGGAACAGCTACCCACTCCAGTGTTCTTGGGCTTCCCTGGTGGCTCAGCTGGTAAAGGATCCACATGCGGTGTGGGAGACCTGGGTTCGATCCCTGGGTTGGGAAGATCCCCCAGTGAAGGGAACGGCTACCCACTCCAATATTTTGGCCTGGAGAATTCCGTGGACTGTATAGTCCGTGGGGTCGTAAAGAGTCGGACACAACCGAGCGACTTTTGCTTGTTTACTAGGGCTGCCCTAACACGGGACCACTGACTGGGTGGCTTCAGCAGCAGACAATGACTGGCCCACAGTGCTGAGGCCGGAAGTCCGAGATCAGGTGTCAGCGGGGTTGGACACCCTTCTGCGGGATGTCCCGTGCCTCTCTCCTGGTTCCTGGGAGCTTGCTGGCGTTCCTGGTCTTCCTTGGCTTGTTGAAGCATCACCCCAGTCTCTGCCTTCGTCTTCACGTGGTGTTCTCCCCATATGCATGTCTGTGTCCAAAGTTCCCTTTTCTTTAAAAGGACACCGATCTTACTGGATTAGGGGCCCACCTGACTCCAGGGTGACCTCATAATTTAGCTAATTACATCTCTAGTGGTCCAATTGCCAAGTAAGGTCACATTCTGAGATACCTGGAGTTAGGACTCCAGCATATGAATTTCATAGGACACAATTCAACCTGAGGCACACTTCTCAAAATATTCCTCCAAAGGAGAAGTGCCGGTATGATGGGTTTAGTCCTCCCTAGAGGCAGGGGGGAGGTGTGCAGAAAGCTCTCCCTAGAGACCAGGAGCATCTAATTGCTATATGTTACAAACATAAAAAACAGCAAAGCAGTTTTTAAAAAGTAACGCCAAATATTTGCATTCTGAATGGCTCACGTCTCCCTAGGAGACCCCCAAAGGAACTCAATGCTGTTGGTTCCTCTCCCTCCATATATGCCAAGGGCCCTGCCCACACAGGACTGGGAGGACAATGATACCAATGGGAAGTGTCCCAAGGAAGGAGTCAGGTCCCTGATAGGGTCCAGCAGGAAGTGAGTCCTTCAGAGAACAGCCCAGGTAAGGGCAGGGAGGCAGGAGAGAAGAGAGTTAAGACCCTACGTTGGAGGGCTGGTCCCTTCGCCAACAGACTAGAGAAATAGCTCCTAACCCAAACTGTCTGCATCTCCTCCACAGGGTGAAAAGGGGGCTGCGGGGTCCCCAGGGCCACTCGGCCTCTTGGGGCAGAAGGTGGGTAGCAACCAGCTCTGAATGGTGGGTTCTGTGTAGAGGTCCAGCATCCATCCCCACCCACATTTCCCACCCTGCACATTCACAAGGGCCCCAGCATTACAGGGGTCCCTCCCAGATTGGGGAAAAGCAGGTGGAACACAGCCAGATTCTGTTTTGGGGGACAGAAGCATGGGATACCACATGGGAGGTCCTGACTGTCCCCAAAAAGCCCCAAATTCAAAGAATTTACTAGCTATGACTTGGTCTGATTTCTCTCCACCAGGTCTGAAAGTGTAGTCTACAGTATGTGAGCTCCACAGACATTCCATTAAAAAAAAAAAAGAAGTCAAATAAGTTTGGCTCTATACAATAGCACCCTCAGAATTCTACTCAATACTCTGTAATGGGCTATACGGGAAAAGAATCTGAAAAAGAGTGGATATATGTACATATGTATGTATGTATAACTGATTTTCTTTACTGTATACCTGAAACCAACCCAAGTCAACCATATGCCAATAAAAAATTTTTTAATAAATAAAGCAGGCTCCTCGGAGAGTCATGAGCACCTTGGCCTGTCCAAGAGGCTCCTGGCACCCCGTGGTGAAGGAGCCTGGAAAACTTCACTTCATTTTGCCTTTCCGACATTGTTTGGCCACCAGACCCCTCTCTGTCACAGTCTGAATATTCCCAACCTGCTGAGGGAGTGTTCCCTGAAACACACTTTGAGAAACCTCGATTCTGGTCCTGCGGGGATCTTGTTCTGGCTTGCACCTGTTCCACTTGAGTAACCAGCTCCATTCTCTCCTCACATCCCATAGCCAGGCTTCTCAAAGCCTCTGGTCCCCAGCCATGCTGGAGCCCACGGTTCCCCAACATTCAGCACAGACTGAGGGGCAGGCTGCTGTCTTCAGTCCTTTGAGCTATGAGGGGAGAAAAGACAGGGACCAACCACCTCCCGCAAAGTTAGTGATGGGAACTCTACCTTCCACCCCCAGGGGGAAAAAGGCGATGCTGGAAACTCCATTGGAGGAGGCCGAGGGGAGCCCGGTCCCCCAGGGCTTCCTGGACCCCCAGGGCCAAAGGTGAGTCTTTCCCTGGGATCAGTGCTCAAGTCAGGTGTTGGCCTGTGTTCCTTATCCCTAGTCCATCTGGGGGACTCTGTATCCTGGGCACCTTGCCTTCTCTCCTCCTCTGTGTGGTTGTTCCAGTGGATTCTAAAAAGGTCTGAGCTCCTGGGACCGAGCTCCTATTTCCAAGCTGTGACCTTGACCCTCCAAAAGACATGCCCTATCTGGGGCAGTTGGAAGTAGGAGCCATTGACTCAAATGGCTCTGATGTAGCTGAGTCAAGGACCAGGGGCTGCCAGGTCTTTGGATAATCAGAAAGGCCCGTAGCCTGGACTCTGAATCGACAACAGAGACTCCTGTCTCTCCCTGCTCCTCCGGTCCTAGGCCTCCTGGGGCCCCCTCCCCACATGCCTAGGCCCTTCTCACTCACCTCTGCCTCCCAGGCAGGACCTGGTGAGGTGAGCAAGTGTTCCAGGCTCCAAAATGACCTGCCTCCTACAGCCGGAAGTTGATGAGGGTCCATAGTTAGGGGCCTCAACAAGCTGGACACGTGTGTTAACTAAGAACTGAGAAGGGCCTGGCAGCACAGAACTCAGAGGGAGAAAGGAATAGATCAGGAGGGCTGCTTGGAGGAGGTGGGCCTGGGCAGGGCCCAAGGGTGGGGAAGTCAGACAGGTGGAATAGGGGGAGTTAGGAGATAACCAGGCAAAGAGATAGAGCCCAGAGACACTTGCTACAACATGAACGGCTGGATCGTCTCTTGCCCCCTGCGTGTCCTCATCCCATCTCTCTCCTGTTGCCCAGGGGGAAGCTGGAGCAGATGGCCAGGCAGGCCCCCCAGGACGGCAAGGAGACAAGGTACAGAGGGCCCCGATCTAAGAGCTGCAGGATGAGGGTCAGCTCGGGAGCTCAGAGGGAGAGAGTCTCGGCCGTCCCTGCCACCGGGCCCCCAGGCACAGGGCTGACGGCCGTGACTCCTGCCTGCCATCTCTTGTGGTCACCTTGGGCTTTGGGGAAGCCTCTGAGATGGCGGCCAGGCGCAGGCAGGCCCGGGGATGAAACGCTGGGCCTGGGGAATGCAGTGACCCAGAGCCCCTGCATCTACTATTTTCTAACCGCTGGTAAAGGCAGGCTCCATTCTCTCCAGCTCCCCCTGTTGACAGGTCAGCATGGTGTTGCTGTGGGCACTGTAAGACTGTGGGTGCGGGGAGGTGCCAGCTGCTATTTGGAGGTGACGCTCCCTGAGCTGACCAACTGAGGGGTCAGCAGAAGTTGAGTTATATTAAAGGGTTTGTTTTCCCTTTATTTTTACTTTCTGTCTTCATTTTTGAAGCTGTGTTCAGTGTTCATATTTTCCCAGATCAAGTATGGAACTGTGCTTTGCTTTTCACAATTTATACCACCTTTCATTTATTTCCCACGGTTCTGTCCTATTTCCAACAAGTACAAATCCTCCCCCACCCAACCTGCTCCAGGAGGCAGGGTATTTCTAATCCCTCACCCTGGCCCCCCGCGTTTCCTCCCACAGTTTGGGTCTTCCACCAGCAGACAGGAACCGCCTGGGCTCTCCACTGCGATTGGCGACCACCCAGGCAATTGGCAAAAAGTTTCTGAACCCTTGCTCCTTGAGCAGGATGGGAACAGAGGGGCAGAGGGTCTGGTCTCTGCTCCCAAGGAGGTGGCTGACTTAGGGGACTAAAGAGAAGTGCCCAGACAAACAAGGATAGAATCACCAACAGCTAACGCAGGACAGAAATAAGACCTTCCAGTGTGAAGCTGGAGGGAGCTCAGAGGGAGAGAGGCATGCGGGCTGGTGGAGGCGCTTCCCGAGGGGTGGACCCTGCATGAGCTGGAGCCCTGCACCCTCCTGGCCTGGGCTGAGCTGAGCCTCCCGGCCCCTCCAGGGACCCAGCACAGACCATCTGGGGACATCAGATTCTCTGTAGCCACTTTATGCCCATTTCACTTCAATTTTGTCCTGCAACAGGGGGAGCCTGGAGCAGCTGGAGAACAGGGACCTACTGGCCCCAAGGTATGTGCATCTCTCATCCAGAGAATCAGGGCAGCCCAGCCCAGCTCCCTGGGGCCATGGTGTGAAGTGGCTCATCTGGGGCTCTCCGGGAAGAGCAGTCTGGCCGGCTGGGTTGTGTGGCTAGGGTGTCTGACATTGCAGCCACAATCAGACTTAGCGTCCCCCAGGTCTGTCTAGTCTAGGGCTCTCCACTGGTTCTGGATTCCCGGAGCATCCTCTGAGTGTGTCTGGAGCCCTAGGAGCCACCGCCAGCGGCTCTGGATCCACCTGTGCAGCCAGCGTCGGCTCTGATCCCCTTTGGCAGGAACAGGAGGTGCCTGTCCTGAGGTCCCCGCTGACCCAGACCCTGGGTACAGGTGTCATTTGTCTCCTAGGGCTCCAAGGGCGAAACTGGGAAAGGAGAGATGGTGGACTACAATGGCAACATCAACGAGGCTCTCCAGGTGAGCGGGGCCACCCAGAGATGGAGGTCTGGGGTTCCTCGTGGGCCTTGGGGCTGGGCCCCAGGCCTGCTGGGAGATCTGAGCCTCTAACCCTCCAAGGCCTGGCCACTAGGCAGAGCTTCCAAGGAGCTCCCTTGTCTTCTCTCCTTCGGCCTCCCCCAGGCACACAGCTCCCTCATTTGAAATCCAAGTGGCCCAGCTCTGGGTCACCAAGAGCCGTAAGTGGAGCATCCTGGCACCTGTGGGGTGCTCTGGGTCACCGAGAGTCGTAAGTGGAGCATCCTGGCACCTGTGGGGTGCTGGCCCACTTGTGGTTCTGGGACTCCCATTTCTCTGGCACACAAACTCCCCCTTCACTTGGCAGCACTTGTCTTCCTGTGACCCATCTACCTTTGTGTCCGTGTAATAGTCCAGGTTCATACGGCTCCCTCCTTTAAAAGTGGCGTTCTTGGGACTTCCCTGGTGATCCAGTGGTTGAGACTCCATGCTTCTACTGCAGGGAGCCTGGGTTTAATCCTTGGTTGGGGAACTAAGATCCCTCATGCCATAAAAATTTTTTTGTAAAAAAGTGGGGTGTAGTGACATTTGGGGCTGGTTGATCTGGGTTGTGGGAAGGCTGTCCCGTGTGCCGGAGGATGTTCAGCAGCATTCCGGGTCTCTACCCCCTAGATTCCAATAGATGGCACCTATGTCATTGCCTCTCAGCTGTAAAAAACAAAGTATGTCTCTGCACACTGCCGAATGTCCCCAGGGGGACAAAATCACCCCAGACTGAGAACCGCTCCTTTAAAGGAATCCTTGTACCTATGTGAATCCATTTTCAAGGTGTACAGATTTTTTTAAATGCCAACAATTGTCCCTCTAATTTATTTCCAAGTAGTTCCGTGTTTTGTTCTACTGTGTTTAAAGGGAGGTACATCAGAGCCTTAAATCTGGGTCTTAGAAGAAGGGGGAAGATGAAGGGAGGGTCCCGGTCAGTGATTAGAAAGAAGACATGCTTCTTTCTTCCCTCTCTAGTAAAGGGACAGTTTGCAGTCCCCTTTAAGGCTTGTCTGAGTCTGTTGTAGACAGCATTTGGTGCTTGTGGGGTGTTCTCTGTTCAGTGATAACGATCCTCTGGGAGAGGTAAAGGTGGGGTGAGTCTGAGAGACACAGAATCCCCGAGAGGGTCTACCTCTGTGGTGCTCCTTCAAGGGGCCCAGCGCCCACACTTCAGGACTGTTTTGAGGGACCTTCCAGGTGGCTCTTGATTTGCTCTTCAACTGATCATGTGATGTTGATTTTTAGGAGATCCGGACACTGGCCTTGATGGTGAGTCCTCGTCCCTTGATTCCCCCCAGGTGCTGGGCTGAGGGCTGGGAGTGGGCAACCTGAAAGCCAAGCCTGGAGGTCTCCCCTCCAGAAGGTTAGGGTAGACCCTGCTGTGCTGGGGCAGGGACTGGCCTGAGCCTGAGCAGGATCATAGCTGTCATCTGGAGTGGCTCTTCACCAGCTCAGCAGGGTGCTCTTGTCAAAGGATAAATGCTGGGTTGGGTTCTCTTTGCAGCGGCATCGAAAAAGTAATGGTATGGAGGAAGATATTTCTATGTTTCTCCTTTTACCCAACCTTTCTACTAATAAAGTATAATCCTAAGAAATCAGTAGCAGTCCTCCACCTTTCCTGGAAATCAACTTCATTATTAGCATCTGGAAAACCGGTGTATTCTAAGCCTGGATCCTGCCTGGATGCCCACCAGTGATAGGCTCTCAGTGAAGATCTGCAGTTAAAACGATCACCACCTGCTTTAACTTCCAAGTCAGAGAAAAGAGGAGAGATTAAGAAGTTCTCAAACTACTCATATTTTATGTCATTCAATATTTTTTAGTGGCCATAAGCCAGAGAACACACTTAGAGATGATACAAATCCAGAATTAAGCACTGGTCATATGATGCCTCAAACCCAGAGATTGGTATTAACCAAATGGTTCTAGGATCAGTGAGCTTCATTTGGAAACACTAAAATATATTATTTGAAAGAGCTATTTGAAACAAAACTTTCATGGAAAAATTTTTTAATTTTTAAAATCAACCTTGAATTAACTGTACATACTATAAAATGTACCCACTTTAGGTGTAGAATTTGTTGAGTTTTGACAAATGTATATAGCCTTGTATCCACCACCTCAATCACTACAGAAAATTCCTTCATGAGACTCAAGAGTCAATCCCACACTTACCCCACTGATCGCTTTCTGGCACCACAGCTTAGATCTGTCTTCAGTTCTGGAGTTTCTTATGGATGGAGTCAATCAGTATGTCAGCCTCCGCATCCGACTTCTTTTGCTCTGCGTCACGTGTCAGAGTTTCTTTCCTGGCATGGCCTGGGCCGTGCTTGGTTCTTTTTCACTGCTGTATAATATTCCAGACACTCACCCGCTGATGGACATTTGGATTGTTGCCCAGTCACTGTCAGGGAAGGTCAGATTTGTCTTCTAGGAACCCGAGGACTCCCCAGGGCTTAGAGGGAAGGGGAGGAAGAGGCTGATAGGTGTGGCTCTAGGATCCCCACCCCTGTCTTTAGCCTAAACACACTCAGAGCTCACCTGCCTTACACTGTGTGATCTCCTTGTTATTTTCTTTGCAAAAAAAAAAAAAAAAAGTGTTCCTAGAAGCTGATGAAATGTTTGGAAATAATCAGCCTCCACATACACCTCCCTGGAGACAGGCCATCCCTCCTCAGTCGTAAAGTTCTCCCACGAGTCTCTCTTTCCTTTCCTAGGGGCCCCCTGGTCTTCCTGGGCAGATCGGCCCACCCGGAGCTCCAGGGATCCCAGGCGAGAAGGTAACACTGTCTTGACCAGGCAGATGCAGACCCTGCAGAAGCCCCACATGCGTCTCTGAGCACGGGACCCCCGGCTGCCCCTATCTGTGTCTTTCTCATGTTCCCAGGGCCACTACCCGACTCCAGCCTGAAATTCTCCCCAAGCTCCAAGGCGCCGCCTGTCCTCCATCCCTCCCACACCCTCAGCTCTGCCTTTCTCCCCTCACCGTCTGTCTCAGGCTCCTGTAATTCACAGGCCCCTCTGTTACGGTGAGGACTGGATCTAGACGAGCTCGCACCCTAGCTGGACCCACAGCAGGGACCCAACCCACCATCACAGCACGTAGCACTTGAGCCCCTCCCCAGTCTCACCCCTCCCTCCATTCCTGCTTCCTTTTGTCCTCTGCCCTCATCCCTGCGGGTTTTCTCAGAAAGCCATGCTCATTTGTCCTTCTGCCCTCTACTCATGAGGCCTTCTGCCCTGAAGTCCCTTCTTGTCTCCCGTACCATTCAAAGTCCTCATATTTCAATGCCACCTCGAAGGCTGCCACCTCCTCCCCGAAGCCTTACCTGATCTGCCAGGAGGAATTCACCGCTCTTCCCTCTCAGCTTGCTTTGGTGGTGCAGCTGGTTATTTGCTGTGCTGTGCTTAGTCACTCAGTCATGTCTGACTCTTCGTGACCCCAGGGACTGTAGCCTGCCAGGCTCCTCTGTCCATGGGGACTCTCCAGGCAAAAACCCTGGAGTGGGTTGCCATGCCCTTCTCCAGGCGATCTTCCCAACCCAGGGCTTGAACCCAGGTCTCCCAGATAGCAGGTGGATTCTTTACCATCTGAGCCGTGAGGGAAGCCCAAGAATACTGGAGTGGGTAGACTGTCCTTCTCCAGGGGAACTTGGATCTTCCCTACCCAGGAGTCAAACCGGGATCCACTGTTCATTAACCACAGGCCTTGGGCTCACAACTCTGCACTGGGGTCCTCACCTGTAAAACAGTCAGTGAAAGTGCATGCCTTCCACGTGAGTGCTGAGGACACCTGACCCAGCAAGTGCTATGTAAATAAGAGTTACTGTTCTCCTCTGGTCCAAGAGTGACCTTGGGTTGTTCTGGCTGCAGGGGGAGATTGGACTGCCAGGCCCTCCCGGACTCGATGGGGAAAAGGTAAGGACACACCCAGACAAACCTCTAAAGATTGTCTTTGCCCTGGTGGTGAGGGTGCAGAAGGCTCTGGAAGGAGCCCGGGTGTACACTTTGTGGGGAAGGGAGGAGAGGGGAGAGGGGACCCGCCTGCAGAAGCCCCCTGATCCCCACTGCTGGCCCCAGGAGGAGCCAGGCAGACCCACGCTGGGATGGGCCGGGGCTGGTGGCCAAGGCCCCTCAGATTCGCACAGGCAGCTGCACAGACTCTCTGCCTGGTCCAATAAAGCACCAAAGAGCCAAGTCCTTTGGGGCCCCCACACCCCATTCTTTCATGTTCTTCCCCTCGATCCTCCATGAGTGTATCTAAATACATGTTGTTGATCTTTTCTCAAGGGACCTCGAGGCAAACCAGGAGATGTGGGCCCTCCTGGTCCCCAAGGCCCCCCAGGAAAGCCTGGGCCTGCAGGAATGAAGGGAGAAGACGGCCTCCCGGGGAGCCCCGGAGAGAAGGGGGAGAGAGGGGAGACGGGGCAGCCAGGACCACCGGTGAGCGCCAGGGCCCACCTAGCATGATACAGCTGTGTGCTGTGCCCACTGCAGCTGGAAACCAGGGTCAGGAGCCGGGGACAGGGGCTCGCCTGCTTTCGCCTCCAGCCTTACTTTATGAAAGCTAGTTTCCTGCCTCAAGAGACCTGAGTCCCACTCTGTCAGCTCCCATTCACAGCAAAGTCACTGAGCCTGGCAGAGCCTCTGTTGCCTCATCTGTAAAATGGGGATGATAATACCATCCCTGGATACCTCACTGGGTTGTTGGGAAGATAAAGTTGTGGGTGTAAAACTGTCTCTTGGGATAGCATACAGAAGCCCTAGACCCAGGAGAGGTACAAACAAGGGACCTTGCCCAGGCCAGCTAGGTTTGACCTAGGAACGTTCTTTGGGCCTCACAGCTTCCATCTGAGAAATAGACGGCACCCTAGACATCTGCTTTTGGGAGAAGGGAGTCCCACGTGCAGGCTGCAGCTTGTCCACAGACCTCAGTGTGATGGCCTAGCCCTTGATTAACAGAGATCTTTGTCAATCCGTAGGGTCTAGACGGCCCAACTGGGGAGAAAGGAGAACCAGGTGACCAAGGGAGAGCCGGAGCGACTGGACTTCCTGGCCCAATCGGGCTCCCAGGATTTATAGTAAGGCGAGGGGACTGAGCATCACGGTTGCCAGCAGACCTCTGCTGACGAGGGCAAGCAAGTCGGGTGCCCTGACTGCGGTCATCTGCCTAGCAGGTGCCTGGTGTGATGAGGCTGCACCGACCTCATCTGCCATCCCAAACTGGGGATGGGAGGGTCCTCTGAATGAGCAGCTGCTCCCTGAGGGGCAGATAGGTGTCAACAGGGGTTCCAGCTCCCTCCGCTCACAACATGATGGCCTCCCTCTCCAGGGGCCAACAGAGTTCAAAGGTGCCAGAACCTTGAACTTGGAGGAATTCTCTTCTTAGAAGTAGAAAGAACCTCAGAGGTCAACAAGTCCCACCTCTGACCCAGTGCAGGGGCCCTCGGAGGCCACTGACTGCCCACTCGGCTGGGACAGGCAGGCAGCTGGTGGCTTCCTGACATGTCCCCTCCAAACTGGAGGGAGTGCTCCCTATGTGGTGTGAGGGTCCCCCATCAACATGCTGTGGGCCTGGCTCTGCTTCTGGAGCCGTATTTGCTTTCGGTAGCTGCATAGCAGGTCACCACAAATTCATTGGCTTAAAACAGTACACGTGTTATGGCAGTGTCCCTGGGTCAGGAATCCAGGCATGGGGCCTCCGCCCAGCGCTTCTCGAGGCTGCAGTCAGGTTGCCATCAGCTGCGTTCCCGTTTAGTGCTGGGGTCCTCTGCTGAGCTCACTGCCACTGGCATAACTCAGTCCTTTCTATAGTAGGACTGAGTCCCTCAGCTCCTACAGGTTACCTATGGTTCCCGACCACACAGCCTTTCTCATAGTAGGCAGAGCACATTACAGTAGCCTGCTTCTTCAAGGCCAAGGCCAGCAGGAGTGTCTCAGTGCACGCAAGCAAGACAGAGGGGTGTGTGTATGTGTGTGTGAGAGAGACATACTTGTAACACAGTCTTAACCTATCAGTTGTATAACATCTGTATAATTTGTACCTAAGCTTATAACATAATCACAAGAGAGACAGACCATCACCTTTGCCACAGGCTGTATTCTGTTGGTTAGAGACAAGTCCCAGGTCTATGCTAGGGTCTCTACCCTATAGGATCCATGCAGAATATCAGCCTCTCCTCCCATGTGCTGTTAATAGAACCTCAGATTCAGGAAGCCAGTGATCACAGGCTCCCTGTCCCGGTCTTCATCCTCAGGCCAGTTACCCCCCATAGCTTCCCAGGCGATCCTTGCAGACACCTAGACACAGCCTAGTCCTAGTCCTTGTCTGGTTTGTCACAGATTTGAGGGTGACTATCCCGGACTCCCCGGAGTGCTGGCATCCATGCCGTGTTGTTTTCTGTCCACAGGGAGAGAAAGGAGAACCAGGGGAGAAGGGTGACCCAGGAATGGAGGTAGGTTGTGCCTGCTCTGCGGCTTGTGTCACGGGGATTGTGACAGGGACCTCATCACGCCACAGCCTCCAGTGGGCACAGCATTGCCGTGCTCTAGAAGGAAACTCACAACTGCCTGGCACAGGAAGAGGGCAGGAAACCAGATTTCCTGAGCGTTTCAGGATCGTTGTGAAGTTCGCTCCACTGATCAGGTCCCTCAGCGGCATTCACATGGCGCCTGCCACTCTCCGTTCCCAGCGCTAGAGCCTGGAGACAAGAGATAAGCAGACCGCCCCTGCGCAGCAAGCAGTCTCCACCTGTGGGGAGATAAGCAGACCGCCCCTGCGCAGCAAGCAGTCTCCACCTGTGGGCACTAGAATGGCAGCAGCTCGGGGAGGCGGGCGAGCACCCCAGCGGATGGGTCTTTGGGGCAGCGTCTGTAGGAGTTTGCCCAGAAGCTCCAGAGGTAGGGTTTCCAGGGAGAGACAGTATTCTTATGAGAAATGTGGTGGTGAAGAGGAAAGGAGAGAACTGTGGAGTGAGAAGTAGTCAGGATGGAAGCCACCTTCTCATAAGACAGGAGGGGATCAGGCTCAAGGAAAGAGCCAGGAAAGCAAGAGAAATCAAGGATGCATGAGGGAGAGGCTATTTGTTGGGAGAGCCTGCACCACCCCAACACCACCGCAGAGAGAGACCCCCAAACCTTCTCAGTCCCCAGAGAAGTCTCCTCAGTCACCCTTCAATGTCACCAAGCCCCGTCAGCATTTAGTAACCCAGACTTGATTATAGAACACGTGTGTTATTTATTTGGATAGCCTCCTAAGGAAATGCTCTGAAATTCAGGAAACACATAATATGCAAAAATGTTCCTTCCAGATGTATTTAAAGTACAAATTGGAAACAGCCTGCATTTCTAACAAGGAGGAAATGATTAAATAACTTACCACAACAATACTAATGGTAATAATAGTCCCCATGTTGGAGAGTTTTTCTTATGCCAAGCCCTGCTCCAAGCTCTGACTAGTAGGAAATCATTTTTATTCCATTCAGTGAAAGAGCTGAATATATATATATATTTTATCATCATAAGTATAGATACACATTCAAATACATTTTATGTATCAAAAGAGTGTAGAAAAAATGAAGCAAAATATTAGCATTACTCAGATATTTATGCATTTTCTTTCTTTCAATTCTCTTTTTCAATTAATTTATTTTTTAACTGAAAGATAATTGCTTTACAGAATTTTGTTGTTTACTGTCAAACCTCAACATGAATCAGCCATAGGTATACATTCTCTTTAATTTACTATGTTAATGAATTTGTATTCCTTTAAAAATGTTAACATTTTAAATGATCACATAATAAAATTGACTTTTCAGGTCCATGAATTTTAATATATGCATGATTTGTGTAAACTCTACTCCCATCAGGATATATGATTTACTTGTTTATACTAAGAGAAAAAAAGTAGTAAACATTTTTTTTAAGAAGGTAGAGTTTGCAAAG
The DNA here is from genome assembly GCF_016772045.2 of Ovis aries. Taxonomy (NCBI): domain Eukaryota; kingdom Metazoa; phylum Chordata; class Mammalia; order Artiodactyla; family Bovidae; genus Ovis; species Ovis aries. The sequence continues at coordinate 25,428,940 of NC_056078.1, forward strand.
ATTGCATTCCCTACAAGGTGACTATAGTATCGTGAAGCTAAAAACTCCACATGGCCAGGGGACAACAGGAGTTCCCTGTCTGCCAAGTTCAGGGGCTTCCTTTGTGGTCACCTGGCAGAGGGTCCCCGTGCTGGCCACACTCCAGGGGATTCTGTCCCTGGAAAGGCGAGGTATCCAAGGAGAGTCCAGAAGCTGAAGTGGGGGGACCCACTCAGAAAAGGGCGGGCAGGTCTCCTCCCAGACCATGGACAATGGATGTCCATCTTCACCAGAGACAGAATCTGCCCGTCACAGCATCCTCCTCTGAGAGGAAGACCTCCCAGGGTTCCTTCATCTTCACTCTCCAGTCCAGATCTCTTCTACTTTAACCTACCTTCAAAGGAAATAGAGACCCATATTCCCCCTCCTGTCTGTTACCAACCTGGGGAGCTTGAGGAATATTCTTGAGAAGCATCTCAGTCTCCTTCCATTCCAGATAACCAATCTCTTGTTTCTTTAAGCTAAAGGTCTCAAACTCAAATGCCAGCCAGGACCAAGCATGAAACAAATGACTGCAAAAGGTCTGGGTTCAAAAAAATAGAGAGGGACTTCCCTGGTGGTGTAGTGGCTAAGACTCTGCACTTGCAGTGTGGGGGCCACAGGGGTACTCCCTAGTCAGGGAGACCCCGCATGCTGCGTGGTACAGCCAAAAAAAAGCTTTAGCAAAAAACAATAAGGAGTGGTGAGGACTAGGGTAAACCGAAGGACTGAAGCCCCACCCAGTGGGGAAAGCTCTTCTTGAGCTTCAGGTAATTGTTGCCAGGCAAGAACAAGAACAGGTTCAGCAGTACGTGAACCGTGAACTTCCAGATGTTCAAGCTGGTTTTAGAAAAGGCAGAGGAACCAGAGATCAAATTGCCAACATCTGCTAGATTATTGAAAAGGCAAGAAAGTTCCAGAAAAACATCTATTTCTGCTTTATTGACTATGCCAAAGCCTTTGACTGCATGGATCACCACAAACTATGGAAAATTCTGAAAGAGATGGGAATACCAGACCACCTGACCTGCCTCTTGAGAAATCTGTATTGCAGGGCAGGATGCAACAGTTAGAACTGGACATGAAACAACAGACTGATTCCAAATAAGGAAAGAAGTACGTCAAGGCTGTATGATGTCACCCTGCTTATTTGACTTAGATGCAGAGTACATCATGAGAAATGCTGGGCTGGAAGAAACACAAGCTGGAATCAATGTTGCCGGGAAAAATATCAATAACCTCAGATACGCAGATGACACCACCCTTATGGCAGAAAGCGAAGAAGAACTAAAGAGCCTCTTGACGAAAGTGAAAGAGGAGAGTGAAAAAGTTCGCTTAAAGCTCAGCATTCAGAAAACTAAGATCATGGCATCTGGTCCCATCACTTCATGACAGATAGATGGGGAGACAGTGAAAATAGTAGCTGGCTTTATTTTGGGGGCTCCAAAATCACTGCAGGTGATGACTGCAGCCATGAAATTAAAAGATGCTTACTTCTCAGAAGAAAAGTTATGACCAACCTAGCTTATTAAAAAGCAGAGACATTACTTTGTCAAAAAAAGGTCCGTCTAGTCAAGGCTATGGTTTTTCCAGTGGTCATGTATGGATGTGAGAGTTGGATTATAAAGGAAGCTGAGCACCAAAGAATTGATGCTTTTGAACTGTGGTGTTGGAGAAGACTCTTGAGAGTCCCTTGGACTGCAAGGAGATCCAACCAGCCAATCCTAAAGGAGATCAGTCCTGAATATTCATTGGGAGGACAGATGCTAAAGCTGAAACTCCAATACTTTGGCCACCTGATGCGAAGAACTGACTCATTGGAAAAAAAACCTGATGCTGGGAAAGATTGAAAGCGGGAGGAGAAGGGGATGGCAGAGGATGAGATGGCTGGATGGCATCACTGACTCAATGGACATGAGTTTGAGTAAACTTCGGGAGTTGGTGATGGACAGGGAGGCCTGGCATGCTGCAGTCCATGGGGTAGCAAAGAATTGGACATGACTGAGTGACTGAACTAAACTGAACTGAAGAACAAGAGCCTGGGGCTGCCAGATTTTCTGGTTTTTCAGAAACATCTAGAAGAATAGACATTTTGAGGCATTAGGGTTTTTTCCAACATTGTGTAGGGAAATGAGTTTAGGAGTTTCTGGCCTGTTCTAAGCCTTCGTTTGGGAGGCCGTGTGCTGGTAGTTCTGTCTTCCCCCTTGTGACTCCAGCCGGACCCCAGACTATGGCAAAGGCAGGGCCACTGAGAGTATAACAGGGTGAGCTAATCATTTCCCTTTGGCTTCCAGGTTCCTGGGCCACCAGGGCCAGAGGGGCCTCCTGGACCTCCGGTAAGTTTAGAGGGCTTTTCTGTGTTTTAGTCCACTGTGACTAGGCCTAATGTCCCCTCTCCATGGCAGTCACTGGGCTTAGCCTCAGCCTTAGGTCAGCTATCATCTATTTCCACAGAGGGATTTTCACATCCACGTGCCCCCTCCATGCTCCTCTTCCCTCCCACCTTAAACAGGCATCATCTCTGTGACACCAAGGAGCCTGAGCATTGCCTGCTTTCCTGGAAAGAGCTGACGGGCTTGACAGCCCTGAGGTCTGGTCACGGGGTCTGGTCCTTCCTCGCAAAAGTCAGAGTCACTCCGTTCCTTTGCTATCAGACTTCTGTTCTTCTCCTTCTATTCTGACTAACCAGCCAGCAGGATTAAAATAGAAAGTGACCCATTTAAAACGGGACTCCACTAGGTTGGCCCTTTCATAGTTACAGATGATAAGGCACCTTTAAAGGGACCCCTCTGAATTATACCTAGAGGATCCCTAACCTCCCCCTGGATCAATAGATGCTGGTCCCTGCCTCTGTGGGGTTCACAGTCCCCATGAGGATGGGTCACCCCATTGCCACTGGTACAAGTAGTAGCAGTAGCAATAATGGCAGTCACCAACATTCATTTAAACTTACGATGTGCCTGATACTATGCTAAGCACTTTGTACATATCAATTTATTTCACTTTTGCTGGATTCCCTCTGAATCTTCCTTTCATGACACTGAGTATTCTCTCATGAGTCAGCTGTGGGGGCCACAGAGCGATTCTCAGTTAGTACCTGGCTGGGGAAGCCTGGCTCAGGCCTCACTCCAGAAAGCCCCAGCAGACCCCTTTTAGCATTTCCTTCTATCTCCCCGAGGTGGGGATCCCAGGCCAGGCTCTATACCCTAAGTCCTTGCCCTTCTGCAGTCCAGCTTGTGGACAATGAGATTGACTTAACCAGAAATGCAGTTCTGAGGTGCCTTGTTTTGATTCCAAATGCAGGGGCTCCAAGGCGTTCCCGGACCAAAGGTAAGATGAGGTCACCTGGCAGGTGCTGGGCGAGGGGGTGGAGGAAGGAGCCCTGTCGGTGAAGACAGGGAAGCGAGAAAGTGCTTCAGAGGCAGGCCAGCTGACCCCTCCCCTAGACGGACTTATGTGACACTTCAGCCAGTGGAGTAGAATTAGGACAGAATAAAGTCCTGCGGTCCCATTAACATCCATCACTGATGCTGGACAGGCTTTGGATTTAGAATGTTCCCATCCGTCGATTGACCCTACAGAGTGACAGGTTAGATTCTTAGCAAATGATGAGATCCTTTTTCCATGTAACCTACCCCAGACCCTTCACTCACCCTGAAGTATAGGTGGGAGACAGAGGGCGGCAGAGCATAGGACCCCTTCCTGGAACCAAGCCCACTGGACTCTGGCCTGGGATTCTCCCAACGCCCTCCCCCCACATCTCAAATGGATACAAGAGGCTGCAAGCTGCTGGTATGGGGAAGCCTGTGTCTCCTGCACTGACATTCTTCGGGGGACAGTTTCTTTCCCTGATTAGTTTGGGAGACTCAGGGATCCAGTGGCGGCATTTCAGGCATTTGCCAGCCAGGATCCCCAGCATCCCAGTTTCTCTGCTAGGCAAATGGTCATCTATGCCAATGCCTGACCTGGAACTGATGTGGGTTTGTCTTCTCTCTTGCCATCCCCTTTCCCTTTGGGCACCTCAAAGTTACTACAGAGACACAAGGGACTCTACATGAGTGAAGCCAGGCTAAGAATTCAGTGATTTCTGGAGTCCCCAGCCAGCCACCCCTGGATTAGCCACCTCCACCTCCTCCCTCCTCTGTCTGCCCTGCTCCCCACCACCCACCCCTGTCTCCAGGACCCCAGAATGCAAGGGTGAGTTGTCTGGGCCATGCTCTTCTGTGATCTCGCCCATCTCCCTTCCCTGCAGGGGGAAGCGGGACTAGACGGAGCAAAAGGAGAAAAAGGCGTCCAGGGAGAAAAAGGAGACCGAGGTCCTCTGGGATTACCCGTAAGTATCGCGGACCCTGCACACTGGTATGAGGAGCCCAGCCTGGTGGTTTTGAAGAGGTGCTGAGCAGGGCCCCTGGAAAGACCACTGGAAAACTCAAGGTTCAAAAGTTGTGAGCATCCCAGAGCTCCGTGGGGTTTTGCTTTCCCACCTGGACTAGACCGTGGGCTCGAATTCTCTTGCTGAGGGCCTCCTCTGGGCTGGGCCTGGCCTAGGTTCTGGAGGAATGTGGATTTGAATAAGATAAGTCCCCACCACCACCCCAAGGAGTATCCAGCTGGAGAACCAGAGGGAGCCCAAGAACAGCCTTATTGTACTCAGTCCCAATTGTGCTCATTTGAGGCAATAAAAGCAATAAAAATAAAAATCTCCCTCTACTGGGGCCGAGCTTAGAGGACTTGAGGGCACTGGGACAATGGAGTGTCCCTCCATCTCTCTCCTACTTTCCCAGGCAGACTCCAGGAGAGCCCCTGCTCTCTGCTCTTAAGCACTGGCCACAGCAAAAAGCTTGTAAAAAGTCAGATCCTCCTGTCCCAGCAGGCTAAGGCCACTCACGGCTCGGTTCCCTGAGATCTCTAATCTCAGCTAAAGGTCCCAGGTCAGGGCGGGGGCTGCTTGGCAGGCCTCTGCATCTCCAGATGTGGGGCCTGGGCTCAGTGAATTCCTGTGTCCCGAGCTCCAGTGGGAACCCCACTGGCCTGGTCACTGCCTCACCTGTCTCCAGGGAAGCACATGTCACCACCCTCCCCAGAGACCTGGGCTCCACCCTCCCTCACTCCCCAGTGAGGTTGGCACACTTTGTTTGTTTTTCAAGATCTGGAAGGAAACTTTGGGATTCCCTGTAATCATTGTATTAATGGGCCCAGAAAAAAAAGCGAGTCACTAGAATTCACAGATGAAGTCAATGGCCCAGCTGGGCCAGAAGCTGAGCCTCTACTGAGGCCACAGCCTTGCAAAGAGTGATTTTCCCAGCTACTGGGGCTTCTTCTCTCCCAAGCACAAGGCCAGCTCCCACTCCAGGAAACCATAAAAAAGCAGGGGAACGATAGGAAGCCCAGTTGCCCCAGCTTGGCAGGGCTAGAAGCTCTGGTTAAGGTAATCACAGCAACCAAACAGCAAGAGCAAAAGGTATGATTACACCTCATTACTGCATCAAATGTGGGAATATTTAAGGAGCTGATTTTGCCTGACAGACTACAGTAACTGATGACTTTAGCAGATACTTTTCCCGTGTCTTAAGCTGTGTCCAGAATGATTAAGTGCTTTTTACTATTAGAGAGACTTCCAGTCCCCCACTCAACCACAAACCTCTCCTTGCTCACTTTCATGGCCCCAACGACCCTAGTAAACATTGGGGAATTCAGCCAGGGGTTGACATGAAGACCAAACAGGTAATATAAACAGAGAAAGCGCCAGACGGAAGACAAAGGAGCCAACTGTCCTTAATTTTTCAGCTTTTGATAGAGACAAGGGGACGGAGAAGTACTTTTGCTGGCTTAGGAAAACAACAGAGCAAACAATATTCATAAAAGACAGTTAACATGGACTTCAAAGGGACAGTAAGGAGTAGTGGGGACTATGGTTCCTGGAGACCGTGTGTCTCTTCTCAAAAGGCCCAGTCCCTGCTCAGTTCAGCTGACTTGCCTTAGGGGAGTGACGGTCCAGTATTTCTGCATACTCTTAACTTTTCTAAGGAAGCTAGACATCTGGCATTTGATGGAATATCTCATTTTCTAATATTAAGTCAAAATTATTTGCAATACTACAACCCATATAGAATATGTTAGAGGTCCACATACGGCTCCAAAACATCCAGTTCATGCTGTCTGCTCCAGACCGCTCAAGATAACTCGGTATTAATCCTGCATAGATGGATTTCCCTGGTCTTACAGTGGGTAAGAATCCGCCTGCCAGTGCAAGGGACACAGGTTCAATCCCTGGTCTCAGAAGCTTCCACATGCTTTGGAGCATGCACCGCAACTATTGAGCCTGTGCTCCAGAGCTTGGGAACAGCAACTGCTGAGCCCACGTGCTTCGACTACTGAAGCTGTGAGCCTAGAGCCCGTGCTCTGCCACGAGAAGCCACCACAACGAGAAGCACAGGCACCATGTTCTTCATTCTATATAATGAAGAACAACCCCAGCTCACCACAACTGGAGAAAGCTCACATGCAGCAAAAAATAAATAAATAAATTATGTATGTGTGTATATATATATATATATACTGCCTAGACAAAGTATATGGATGCTTAGCTCAAGTTCTATTTTTAGGCTTCACCTAAGTGTTTTAGTTGATACAGCAGCAACCTGTTTCCAGGCACATCCTACTGAGTTCTTCCTATTTACCCTGCAGAAGAGATTCTCCATGCAGGCTGTACACTGGACTCACCTGGAGTTTTCAAGTGTGCTATTCCCCAGGACTTCCTTTTGGAGACTCTGTTTGAATTGGGTTGGGGTGGACCCAGGCATCTGTGTTATTTAACATCATCCCCAGGAGATTCTGACATGGTAGCTGGGATTGAGAACCGCAACTTTCTAGGCCATAAGCAAGATCAGTCCCAGGATTATGTGGTCCTAGGACTGAGAAGCAAGGCCCTGTGAAAAAGTGAAAGTGTTAGTTGCTTAGTCATGTCCACTTTTTGCAACCCCATGGACTGTAGCCTACCAGGCTCTTCTGTCCATGGAATGCTTCAGGCAAGAATGCTGGAGTGGGTAGCCATTCCTTTCTCCAGGGGATCTTCCCAACCCAGGGTTTGAACCCAGTCTCCTACTCTGCAGGCAGATTCTTTACCATCTGAGCCACCAGGGAAGCTCCCTGACTGAGAAGCAAGGCCCTGAAGGATCCTACTACCTGATATCCTTCCCCCAGGATGAAACAGCTCCCTTCCCCCCTCTTCCCCGGGGGTATTCCCCCACCTTTAAAATCCTGAGGCCTAGGCTCATTTCTGAGGCTCAGCTGGAAGCCACTTTCAAGAACTCGGTCTTCACCAGCCTCGAGTGTCCTAGCTACTTCTCCCTGGCTGCCACATTCAGCTCTCCTAGGTGGGCTGACGGAGCAGCATCATAGCCCAGCACAGGAGCAGGAGCTCTAATTCCCACTGTACTGTCACTGGATGCTGCCTAGTGAGTTGGTCTTAATAGCATCCTCCCTGCCAGCCGGTTTAATTCCAAGGGGCAAATAGCCGTAGACCTCTGTCCTAGGAGCAGTCAGCTGCTCCTAAAGCCTTTTTCTACAAAAGAGGCCCTGTCTGGGATAACATGAATGGATTGCGTTTGTGTTGAGCTTTGCCAACTGTAAAGTGCCAGAGAAATGTCAGGCAGCATTAGTATCATCATTCAAGGCCCAACTCCTCCCACCTAGCTGAAGCTGAAGTAGGCCAGCATGTACTGATGTTGTGATCCAATGCTGAGCCTCCTGGGGTCCCCTAGTGTGGACTCACATCAGCAGGTATGCAGAGGAGGCTGGGGAGACCATCCTTACCTGGGCCCCGCCTGCCATGTCTTCCCCAAGTAAGACTGGTCGTAGAAGGATGCACTCGCTCTGGTTCAGACACCTCTCCATGAATGTACTTTCTGTATCTCTTTCCCTGGAATGCTGCAACCTCTTGGGAGAGAGGTTTCTGAGAGAGGATGGAAGGAGAGAGGGGAGCAGGGGGCACAGAGGATTGGGGTGGCCGTTGGCACTGCTCTCCATCCAGCTTGCTCAGCAGTGGCCACACTGCACTCAGTGTTTCCATGGTCTTGTTGGTTTCCATGTGAATCCATTACCTGTCCTCCCAAGCTTATTTCTCCCATTTGGTTTGATGACCAGCATTTATGTCTGTCCAGAGTCACTGCTTCACTCACCTCTCCCCTCCCTGGCCCCTTTTTCTCCCTCCCGTTCCTCCCTTCCCTGTCTTCTGGTCAAACTGTTCCCTTTGTCCAGGGAGCTTCAGGTTTGGACGGCAGGCCTGGGCCACCGGTGAGTCTCACTTCTCCGTTACCCCTCCACCCACCCCAACCCACCCCACCCCACCCCACTCCTGGCCTATAAGCCCTTTCATCTGTCCTGCTGTGGCCTCCTGTTTTGTTTTCTTTTGTTTTGTTTATTTTTTCAGTAAATCATGGCTTATCCCACCACCGACACCAAAAAGCGCCACCTGTGCTCAGTTCACAAGTGCTTATTCAGGCCTCTTGACCAAAGACAATAGGCCTTCATCTTCATTTCCCTGTTCATAGTATGCACACAGGGTCCTCAAATCTGAGTTTCAAGACCACTGGATGTTGGGTGGGAGGCTGCTCCAGTAGCAAAGACTCTGTTCCTAAAGGAAAGCTGAGTTCAGCCTGGGACTCAAGCCCTAGGGGTTTGGGCCACGACTCAACCCCACCAAACACAACTGTGTCTGTATGTGCCCGTCGTGCTGTGTTGTCGTCCTCCTGTGACCTCTGTCCATCTCCTGTCTGCCCACAAGGGCTTTCTAGTCCTGTGCAGCCACCAGTCTGGCACGTATGTGGGTGAGGCCAGCACTGATGGGCGAGGGCGGGTGGGGCATAGATGAGCACACAGGCAAGTCCAGGCTGAGTGTTCTGAGAGCCTCTGACACCCACTCCTTTCTCCACATCTGCCTCACACCACAGTCCCTTTCTCTCTATCCTCCTTGCACCCAGCACACCTTTCCCAGGTGGCCAGTCTGAGCTAGAGGGATTATCTGTGGCTGAAATCAGAGAAACCGTGACTTCCTCTCAACTACTTATTCATATTGGACAGAGGGGAGCAGTGCTATGTATACATTTATATCTTCTGTCCCCTTTGAACCCATCAAATCAATAACAGAAAGTTAAAGGAAAATGTTTACGGGAAGAGTGATCCTATCTTGCCAATACTAACATTTATTGGGCACTTCCTAGGTGTCAGGCCCAGAACCAAACGCATGCCACATTTTCATCCATTCTAACCTGGCAGCAGCCTGGGAGGCAGACACTCCTGTTCTCATTCCCATTTTACAGGTGGGAAAATGGACCCTTAGGGAAACCAAGAAACTTCTCCAATATCACAGTTTATAGGCCTTCGAGGGAGGAGTTGAAGCTGACCAGTGGACTTCAGAGTGCTATTCTGACACTCTGTCACAGATGTCCACAGCTTTCCCTCCTCCCTCAAAGGGGCCACCGCAAACATCTCATGTCTCTTTTTTCCACGTAAAGTAAATCAGTCTTTGCCCGCTTGCTCCCGCCCCACCTGTCACAGCTACATCCCAGTGCCACCGGGAACCGCCCATAGGCCCAGGCCCAGTCCTCATGTCCTGAACGAGAAATATAATCACTGAGGCTGAGCAATAGGAAGCTCTGAATTATAGGTTTCGCCTGGCAGCACTGTAAATCAGGAACCTGGAGAAGATGTTTAATTATACCCTAGCAAGCCCCACTCTGTTTCTAAGCAACACGGCTCTGATCACTCCCACTGCCCTGTGAGGCTGCAACCCCAATTCTGGGGCACAGAGGGCACACCTCCATGGCAGGCCAGCATCAGCAGACATCCACTAATCTACTCTCCAATCCAGCCTGTCCCTCAGGGCCTGGGATGGGGACAGAAGGCCCAGCCAGAGGCTGAAGGCCAGGGCCCGCAGTGGGGGCGGGGTGGGGGTGGACGATGGCTGAATGACCCTCCCACGCCTGCCTCTGTGTGTGTGTCTGCATCGGTCTCTGTGGCATGAAGACCCTCCCGCTGCATGTGGAGCTGCGTCAGCAAAGGCGTGCCAGCCCCCAGCCTCCCTACCCCTGGGATGGTGTCAACTCCCTCCCGAGCGCTTCTGGGAGCCAACTAAGCAACTGTTCTCCTGCCGTTTTCAGCCTTGGCAAGCTTGGCTGTGAAGCGAAAGGGTTTCCTTCCTCAAATCTGGCTCTGAGGCAGTGGGGAGAGCTTTCTCCTCGAGGCCCCCAAAACCAAACAGGAACGCGGCCCAGTCCAATGACCACCCTGCACGAGCCGGGCCTCGCCAACCCTGAAAACCGGGCCTCTGGACCTTGCTCGTCTCCAGGCACCGGGCGGGGATTCCAGGCTCCCCTCAGCATCAGGGCCCTCACCTCTGCGTCTTCTCACCTCCCCAGGGTACTCCAGGACCAATCGGAGTTCCAGGCCCAGCAGGACCAAAGGGAGAGAGGGTGAGTGCCCAGCAAGGTAGACCAGAGGCCCCTCTGCCCCTCCTCTGCCTCAGGCCCTCAGTCCTGGTTCCTGAGACCCATAGGGCCACCGCATCAGCCCAGCTGTCTCAGCCCCCATCTGTTCCTCCTAGACCCAGCCAGCGCCTCGTGCACGTCTTCTCTGATGATCCTCCCAGCCTGTGGGGGTGCAGCAGGCCTGGGGTGCTCATTTGTTTTCTGACCGTGCCACTCAGCTTGTGGGTTCTTAGTTCCTCAACCAGGGATCGAATCCATGCCCTCTACAGTAGAAGCTCTGAGTCCTAACTACTGCCCCTGCCAGGGAGGCCCCGGGGTGCTCATTTCATAACTAAGAGTGGACAGAGACGTGGAGAGCTTCCTCCCCTCAGTTTCTAGTCATGTGGCCTTGGTCACAGGTGACTGCCGAGGCCCCAGACCCTGCTGTCACCAGCCATGCCTGAACTCTGCAGCGACTTAGGGAAGCAGCACGGAACATAGTGCCAGGTGGTGTTAGAAATCCTGGGGATATCAAGAAGCCAGGAGACCTGTGCGTCAGACCGGCTCTCGTGGGTCACTCTCCCCCAGCCAGTGTGGTGCAGGGGTTGGGGGAGGAAAGCTCCCTACACCAGCTCCTCCCAACCGGGCCTGGTTTCCACACTCTCAGGGCCTGGCATCACTGGAGGGCTGGCACGGGCACTGGACCTCTGAGTGGGCATCTGCTGGGCTCTCCACCTGTAAGAGCCCACCCTGCTGACTCTGCCCACGGGAGAGGCTTTGTCTCTTTAGTTCTCAGACCACACAACTGGGGGAGGGTGGGGTGGGGGAGGGAGCTTCTGGAAAGACATGTGGACTTCCCCGAGCTCTGCAGCCACTTGGAGAACCAGGGTGGCTGCTCTAAGGGGTGACACCTGCAGCTTCAGAGAGAAATCAGAGCTCTCTTTCTCTCTGCATTGCCCCCCTCCTTCTCGCTCCCTGTCCCCCTTGTCCACGCCCATTTCCTGTTCCTTGCCCTCCTCCCCTGCTTGTCCCTGTGGCCAGCCAGTACACCCGCCCCAACAAACACACGGTCCCCAGAGGCCAGGATCTGTGGAAGAAGAGTGAGAGGAGCTCCCAAGCCCCCTCCTCAGGGCACATAGTCCATGCAGTCACCCCACCCTCCACCCAGCCCTTACTTCCTGGGAGGCTCTTTGAAGAGACTGGAGAGCTTGCCCAGGTTTCGTATGAAAACAGAAAATGCTTTCGGAAGGTTGTTACCATGTCAGGGAAGGCTCATGTGTTCTTTCTCTGGTTTCAGGGCAGCAAAGGTGACCCTGGGATGACAGGACCAACAGGAGCAGCTGGGCTTCCTGTAAGTCTCGTGGGATCAGAGGCTCCACCTGCCCGGATCCCCCACCACAGAAGCGCTGTCAAAACAGAATGCCCAGGGCCTGGAGCAAAAACTCTAGGGCCAAGCAAGGAGAATTCTCATCTCTGTGACAGATGAAGCAGCCAACTGCCACTAGCCCATTCTCTAGAACTCCCCTGCTGGGCTCTGCTCCAGGCAAACCCGGGGCCCATGGCCCCTGATAGGGAACCAGGTCCTCAGCAGTGTGGACCATCTGGCACACATGGCTGAGCCCCTTCCCTGAAGGCCTCTGTGTTTGATGCAGTGAGGGTCTCACAGGTGACAGTGCCATGGACCCTGCCCTCACGGAGGGACAGAGCCACGTCCAGATCATGAGACACAGGGAGACGTCTCCCAAGACAGGCAGCTTCCCAGGGGGCTGGCTTCCCATTTGCAATGGACTTCTCCTTGCTGGGTTATAAAAGTCGGCTGCCTGCGAGGGACAGGACATTGGTTTCCCACCCACTTGAAGGTTGTACACTAATTGGGCTCTATGCTCGGCAGTGCCTGGCACCTCCAGCCAGTCTTTGCTTTACATCCCTCTCCAGTGGAAGACAAGTGGGAAAAGAGTTGAAAGCAGCCTTGTAGAGAGGTTTAGTCACAGAAGCATCATTTGCAATAGCTAAAACTGTGAAGCAACCAAAGTGTCTGCAGATGCATGAATGAATAATCAAAACGTGGGATACATGCGCAATAGCGTATTTTCCAGTCTTAGGAAGGAAACTCTGACATTCTACACTACAGTGAACCTTGGGGACATGTAAGTGAGATGAGCCAGTCACAGGAAGACAAATACTGTATGACTTCACTTGTATGAGGCATTTATAGTAGTCAAAACCATAGTGTCAGAAAGTAGAACGCTAAGTGAAAGGTGGAATGAGTAGTTACTGTCTAATGATATAGAGTTTTAGTTTTGCAAGGTAAAAAGGGTTTTGAAGATGGAAAGTAGTGGTAGTTACACAAAAATATGAGTGTACTTCATACCACTGAACTGAATGCTGGGAAATGGTTAAGAAGGTAAATTTTGTGCTGTGTGCTAAGTCACTTCAGTCATGTCCAACTCTGTGCGACCCCATGGACTGTAGTGCACCAGGCTCCTCTGTCCATGGGATTCTCCAGGCATGAATACTGGAGTGGGCTACCATGCCCTCCTCCAGGGGATCTTCCTGACCCAGGGATTGAACCCACATCTCTTATGTCTCCTGCATTGAAAGCCAGGTTCTTTAACAGTAGCGCCATAGTTTACCACAATAAAGAAAATTGAAGGAAAAAATAATCAAGATAAAAAGAGCAACTTGCGCCTTGAAAAGAGGGGCTCAGGAGTTTTGGAGTCATTTTTCTAGCAAGAGGCAGGTGGGATCTAGGAACTCAAATCTGGTCGGTACTCTGACAACCCAGAGGGATGGGATGGGATGGGGTAGGAGGTGGGAGGGGGATTCAAGAGGGAGGGGACATATAGATACTTATGGCTGATTCATATTAATGGATGGCAGAAACCAATACAATTATTGTAAAGCAATTATCCTCCAATTAAAAAAGAAGAAGAGGCAGGCGGGAAAGCCATGCGAACACCTGCCTATCCAGGAGTGGTCTTTGCTCCTGTCTAGAAGAACCCGACCCCAGGCCAGGGTGTTGGCTGCAGAGTGAGAAACCAGAACTGCGTCTGACTTTACCCATAACTCGTTATCCGTCTCTAGGTCCAGTTCCTTGAGCAGGTGTTCTCCTTTGTACCCCTTCTGTAAAATGGGCTCATGAAACCTGTCTCTGATGAATTAGGCACCAGTAAAGAGCTTTATTGGAGAAGGCAATGGCACCCCACTCCAGTACTCTTGCCTGGAAAATCCCATGGACAGAGGAGCCTGGTGGGCTGCAGTCCATGGGGTCGTGAAGAGTCGGACACAACTGAGCGACTTCACTTTCACTTTTCACTTTCATGCATTGGAGAAGGAAATGGCAACCCACTCCAGTGTTCTCGCCTAGAGAATCCCAGGGATGGGGGAGCCTGGTGGGCTGCCGTCTATGGGGTCGCACAGAGTCGGACACGACTGAAGCAACTTAGCAGCAAAGAGCTTTATGAGCCTGGAAGGAAGGACTGTGTGGCCATCCTGTGTTTTCTCCTGAATGTGTCTTTGCTTCTCTGATTTATTGCAGGGTTTACATGGACCACCCGGGGACAAAGGAAACCGGGTCAGTCTGAGTCCTCACACCTGGGCTCTGATCACTAACGTCCTCGTGGCGAGGTGGAATGACCAACCAGGGATTTCTGACTCGATGTGGGAACACAGCTTTTCCTGATGAATCGTTCCAAATTAAAAGACTTTCTAGTGAGGGGCTTAATCCGTGGCACTCAGGGAGCCTAGGGACCCAATCCTGGAATTGTAGCACGTATTTTTCCACGAGGAAAGGGGAGGCTGAGTCCCAGGGCGACCATCAGATTAGCATCGCCATCCAGTGACAGGGGTCACAAGCCCAGCTCTCTCTAGGCTGCCCTGATAATGGGCCCTAAACGAGATTTTTACATCCATCATTGCCGAGTCCTAGTCTTTTGACACTTAGTTTTACCAGGCATCCCAGGTCACTGGTGAGAGAGAAAATAAATCCCAGCTCCAAGAACAAGCAGACAGCGGTTGTACACAGGCAAGCCTTTCAGAAGGATCCCAGCCATTGTTTCTCTTGGAAAGAGTCAGCAGGACTATGGCATGACTCATGGCTTCCAAGGACCCTGCTCCTCCTTTAGTTTCTGCCATCTTCACCAGGACACAGTCCTGAGTGTCCACGGCACCCACGGCCACCTCGCGGCCACATGGCACACTGGTGCCCAGCAGCAATCATCTCACAAGATCTGACCAAGGGCTGGCCTTTGGCTTCCTTTCTAGAACGTCTTGTTGGCTGCCTCGTCACAGTGGTTCTCAATGGGGTGCACGTCCCCTAGAAGGCCAAGAGCAACTTCTAGTGGGAATAATATTCAAGGATCTTAGAGGCAGAAAAAGAGTGGGAAGAACAGAAGGGGAAACATGCTCCAAACTATAATAACACGTTCTGAGTCCCCACGAGAGTTAGACACAGAGCAGGGGACTTGCAGAAGCCCGGCCTTCTGGCTGATCTTTGAGCACTGATAACAGAGCGTTTGTGAATGGAGCATGCCAGAATCTGTACATTTAAATCCGGCATCAGCACCAGTCTCTTCCATCTAAGATGGCTTTACTCAACAGTTCCATATCCCTAAAGTTTCCTTTCTGGCAGCTGGTCAGAAGCAATCCATTTATCCCATATATTCTATGATCAGGCAAGGAAAGGCAAAGCTACCCCTCTCAGACTGTCCATGAAAAGCCCATTGTTGCCTCACTGTTGCTTGTGGAGGTGGAGATGTTCAAAGCCCCTCACGCCCACTGGCTATGGAAGGGGTCTCCTAAACTTTGCCTCACATCACACCTGGGGTACCCCATCAGAGAGGCTCGGAATAAACCACTGGAATAAACAGACCCACTTCTAGAAATAAGCCAGCCACTTAAGGCGGCCTGGAAAGCCCATCTCTGACACTGGCATCCAAGAGTTCAGGCCACTGAAATAATTGATCATTCCACCTCTCAGTTGGCATACTAACTTCCTTTCTAATTTATTTCTGGAATGTTCTGGTTTTCTTTGTTATGTTCAGTTAATACTTGTTAAGCCTCTTTCTTAAGACTTTTTCAGTTGGCTTGAGGCACTGGGCCATTGGAAGGCTACAAAACCAATCCTTGCAGTGGTGGTGACTGTGTTGCTCTAGAGGCAGAAGCAAGGCAAGAAAATGCCCTTGTCAGGACTTCCCTGGGAGTCCAGTGGTTAAAACTCTGCCCTTCCAATGCAGGGAGCTCGAGTCGGGGAGCTAAGATCCCACACACTGTGCAGTGCAGCCGATAAATAAATAAAATTTTTCAATACCCTTGTCACAGATGGAGAGAAGGTGGGAGGCTAGTGGCTCTGATGCTTAAAGAACCGAGGTCATTGAATGAGCCACTGAGGCCCCATGATTCAGTGGGAAAATATTTCTTCTCCAGTTCCTATTCTAAGGTTTTATATACTTCTCCCCTGTCCCACATATAAATTAGCAATATATCACTTAGTAAAAATCAAGTCCAGAAAACAGGCAAGTTATATGGACCTTCCTTGGAGTGCCTCATAAAAAACCAGTAGACTTCTTCCAAAGGGCAGGTTTCCAAATCAAGAGCCAGATAATTCTTCCATCCGAGAGATCTGACTCTCAGGATGCCAGAATGTCCTAGAAGTGTACCCCCTACAGCTCATCTCCTCTTTCAGACCTCTTTATACCACTGGCCCTAATGGGGCTTTTGGGGGGAGAGATGAGGGTTTGGTGATAAAAGACTCCAAAATGAAGAAAGGTCCAAGCAGAGTCAGCTCTGTGACATGACCTGGAAACTCAGGTATGGCACCTGGAAACTCAGAATGCTGACACTTTGATCCAGGTTTTGGCCAGAAGTGCTTAGGTGATGTTCAGGTTGGAAGTTTCATTACTGTTCGTGGAGGTGAAGCTGGAGATGTTCAAAGTCCTTCATCCCCACTGGCTATGGAAGGGGACTCCCAAACTTAGCCTCACATCACACCTGGGGCACTCCATCAGAGAGGCTCGCATGGGGGCCCCAGGTCTGTTATCCTATCTCCGAGTGACCCAAGACACAGCCTTAAGACTATGCTACTCCGAGTCCCACCAGAGAGTGGTCTTGGGGCCTCCTTTCTGCTCATGGAAGGAGGACGGTCCTCATAGTGGTGGGCAAGGCCCAGAGGCCAAGACAGGCAGTTTTCTTAGGGGACACACATGCCAGGGGAAAGAGTCTGTCCTTGTCCCTAGGGGTATTCTCCTTGTCCCTTAACAGCTCTGTGAATTTAGCCACTTTTAGGATGAAAAAATTCATCACAGGGTAAAGGGTAGTGTGAATTTGGCAATCAGGGCATCAGGAAAATTGGGTTTCACTGCGCAGCTTCCTGCAAACCAGCCAACTGAAAGGTCTGGGAGCATTCATGCAGCTTCTGTCACTCTCCGAGAGGTGCCATCTGCAGTGTGTGTGTATGTGTGTGTGTGTGTGCATGCTTGCATGTGTGGGCACGTGCGTTTTTGCGTCTTGCTTTCCCAGGTCCCCTTGCCTCCTTCCTCTCCCCCATCTGCTCTCTCTCGGCCTGGGCCTGCTTCTTCCTCCCTTTACTCCCTGAATATTTCTCCCTCTCGATAGGTTCACCCATTAGAATAATCCCATAGCCTCATCCTTTCCCTTCCAGTCCTCCAGCTTCAGTTTATTTCCTCTAAAAGCAGTGTTGTTCATTTTTTAAGAACGCCCTGCCACTTGATTCTGCCTGCCTGCCTCCCACACCAATTTGACACCCCTCTGCACCAGGGCCCTTTTCATGTCCTCTTTGGGGAAAGGGAGAAGCGAGGATATAGGTGAAGTTACGACTCTGATGTCTTCAAGGGGCACCCAATAAGGCCACTTCCTGTGCCCTTAGAACCTGACAGCCCAGAGTGCAAGTTTCCCATCCTGAAGGGACCTCGGCTAACCCTCTTCCCCCACAGGCCCATCATCAGGACCTGCAGAGCCCCACTCCTGGGAGCATTGCTCAGCCTCTGAACTTAAGGAACTGTGCTCACTTTTGTGCTGGCCTCACCCAGAGTATAAGGGGCACCTTCCTGAGGAAGGGTCCCACGGGGCTTCCTCATCCCAATAGCAAGTGGTTTCGCTTGTCCACTGTCTGCAGGTTAACGGTCCCGTGATTTCCTCATTGGTGGGCCTATCTTAGAGCCAATGCCATGGCCCCTAAGATGCATAGACACAGTGCCTCTTAAACACGCTCAGTAGGCATCTGCATTTTAGAAAACTCACTCAGAAGGATGCGTTGGCAGTTGCAGGTAACCTCTGAAATCAAGAAATGGGGGTAATTTTCAAAGGCCTGGAGAAACGTCTTAAGTATTCTTATCCATTGCCTCCCTCTAAGGAACCCTGTAGCCTTCCACTGCTGGAACGCAGTAGACAGGAGGCCCAGCCTCTCGGCAGCCTTGGCTCCTACGGTGGCTGACGAGAAGTGGCGACTGTTACTGCTCTTATTATGAAGCTGCGGTCATGACTGAGCACACACTAGAGGCCAGTGCACGCATGTGGGCTAAGTCGCCTCAGTCGTGTCTGACTCTTTGCAACCCCATGGACTGTAGTCTGCCACGCCACGCTCCTCTGTCCCTGGGATTCTCCAGGAAAGAATACTGGAGCGGGTTGCCATTTCCTCCTCCAGGGGAACTTCCCGACCCAGGGGTCAAGCCTGCGTCTCTTACGGCTCCTGCATTGGCAGGCAACTGCTTTATCACTATGATGGTTTAGTCGCTAAGTCGTGTCCAACTCTTGGATTCTTGCGACCCCATTGACTGTAGCCTGCCAGGCTCCTCTGTCTATGGGCTTCTCTAGGCAAGATTACGGGAGCCGGTTGCCATTTCCTTCTCCAGGGGAATCTTCCCGACCCAGGGATCGAACCTGCGTGTCCTGCATTGCAGGCAGATTCTTTACCAACTGAGCTATGAGAGAAGCCCTTTATCCCTATATGCCAGTATTAAGCACTGCTGCTGCTGCTGCTGCTAAGTCGCTTCAGTCGTGTCTGACTCTGTGCAACCCCATAGACGGCAGCCCACCAGGCTCCCCCGTCCCTGGGATTCTCCAAGCAAGAACATTGGAGTGGGTTGCCATTTCCTTCTCCAATGCATGAAAATGAAAAGTGAAAGTGAAGTCGCTCAGTCGTGTCCAACTTTTAGCGACCTCATGGACTACAGCCTATCAGGCTCCTCCACCCATGGGATTTTCCAGGCAAGAGTACTGGAGTGGGGTGCCATTGCCTTTTCCGGTATTAAGCACTAAATGTGCACAAAGACCTTGCAACAATGCTCTGAGGGCGGTGTTATTATCCCCACTTTACAGATGAAGAAACTGAGGCTCGGAGAGGTTAAGTAAGCTCCCAAAGTCTCGTGGCTGATAAGAGGCAAATCTCATTCAGCTGCAAGCCTTCTCTCTGACCATTAGGCTACCCACCCCGAGACACACAGTGGAAGCCCCCAAGCCTGAGACAACCGGCCTTCAATAAAGGAGAGTTCCAAGGAGACTTCCCAGGGGCATGCTTGGTCCCTTATAAAGAAATCCAACATATTAAACCCCAACTCAATTTCATTACACAGAATTTCCCACAGCCCTTCTTTAAATGGAGAGTGACCTTGACATATGTAAAATAGAGTTCAATTTAGAAAGATGATGTTTACTGAAGCTTTTCAGAAACAAATGAATGCCTTGAGTCAACATATCCGTATACAAGTAGCTGCCCATGACCTCAGGCCAGGATGGGCCAGAGAACGGGAGGACCCAGCTGAGAACCCAGACACACAACATACACACATGCACTTGCACACACACGTGAGAGCACACACTCATGCATGCACACACCGTGTACACACACACGAGCTCGTGGACAACCATGTGTGCCGCACATGCCTGCATGCCAGGTTCACACACACACACACACGCACACACAACCAGGGCTCTGAACAAAATCACCCTGCCTCCTAAGAGAATGTCAAAGGGATGGACTCAACTGGGACACAAGCTGTTAGGGCAGACCCTTTTTTTCTAATATGAGTGATCTATGATGATCTTTTATTTATTTACTTTTGGCTGTGTAGCACATTGGATCTTAGTTCCCTGACCAGGAATCGAACCCACACCCCTTGCATTGGAAGATGGGAGTCTTAACCACTTGACTCCAGGGAAGTCCCAGACCCCTTAAAAAATGAACCCTCAAAGAGAAGGAAATGGGTCCCCCTGTCCATTATATAGATGCATTCCGGGCTCAGAATTAGTATCATCCATCTGCACTTCCTCCCACCTCTGGCTCTCAGCCCTACTGACCCACACGCACACCTGCCTTAGCCAAATACTCAGGTTCTTTGTGGGGTGGGGTGGACACTGATCCCTAATCCTGTTGAGGAGACTATCCTAATTGAGAGAATCTATTTCCCCCCTTTTTTTTTCTGTCTCTAACCTTAACACATGAATGATCCTAAAGTTTTGATGTTTTTTTTTTTTCTTGGACTAAACCATTGTTTACAGGGGGAGAGGGGGAAGAAAGGCTCTAGAGGGCCTAAGGGGGATAAGGGAGACCAAGGAGCGCCTGGATTAGATGCCCCCTGTCCATTGGTATGTTTCCATCTATCACTTGGTTTTTCTGTTTTTTCCTGGAGGTTTGCAAGCTGGAAACAAAGAAGGCAAATAAACTAAGATGAAAACCGAATGACTCCATTGCCACTACCAAAACCGGTCTGCTCATGTGGCCGATGAAATTCTGCCTGCTGTTGGTGTTGCCTTAAAACCACAGCTGCAAGCAATTCCCGCTAAATCCCTTCCCTTTGAAGATGCTGAACAATTGATGTGTGGAAATGGAGACACCACAAGGAAAGGGATTTGGGAGCAGGCCTCGGCGCTTAGCTCCGGGATGGCTTTGGAAGCCAGGGTAGCATTTGTGAACCACCCCCATTTGCCTTCTTTGTTTTGGGGCCACCTCAGTGGCCAGCAGTTCAAGTCATCTGAATTCCCACTTGGTCAGGATGCAGGACACCAGGGCTAGCATCTCCTGAGGGTCATCTTTGCCCCAAATGGGGCAGAACGAGGCCAGAGAGGGGCTTTTATATACAGCTTCTCAATGCCCACCAGCCATCCAGCCCAAACCTGCAAAACTGCAGACCAAGGTCAGTAGACAGACACCCCCAGGAAGCCTTCCCAAACCAGCCAATGAGGAATGATTCATGGCACATCTGCTGGGCTTCTCAAGTGTCCCTCATCCCGTTGGAAGGTCCTGAAATTATGATGCATTAAGTTGAAGCTCGTGTGTGCTGACGCCAAGTGCGTCTCTAAATAGAGAGGGGTCTGGATGGACACGTCACCAAGCTCAACGTTCCTGGAGCCAGAGAGAGCAGAGAGGCTGAATTGGGAAGGCAGGAATCAACTGGGGTTTGAGGTTTACCTGTAGATGCCCTAAGGGTCCTGCATCCTGGCCAAGATAAGACTGGGCCTCTCCACGCCACAGTCGGAGCTGGCCACCCTTGACCGAAATAATCATCGTGGTTGGTTTTGTGAACAGGGACACCGAGGTTTTAAAGGAGAGAAAGGGGAGCCGGGGTTACCAGGGCTGGACGGACTGGATGCCCCGTGCCCATTGGTATGGCATCGCCCTCCCTCGCCTGCACGGCCAGTATGGGCTTCCCCACGTGTGCGGTTTGTGCCTGTGTGCTTCTCCAGCTGCCCTCCACACCCCTGCTCCCTCCACCTGGCCTCCGCTTCCCCCCTCCTCACTCTGTAGACACCAAGGGTCACCCTGCCTTGGCTGGCCCTCAGGGGCTCCTGCACGTCCCCCTCTTGCATGCAAAGACGGCCAGGAGGCTTCTTTTTTCTTCCTCTTGCAGCAGCTTCAAAAGCCCATCACCTTCATGTGAGCTGGTCCTGCCCATCCAGTGCCAGCTTTAGCTGCATCAGGCCCTCCTTTCAGAGCTGCTTCTAGGCAAACCTGCCACTGGAAAGGAAGCCAGGGAAACGGAGTCTCTGCATTAGCTCTCAGGACTGTGACTTATCTGCCTTCACACACTGCAGTTAGTTGGATGAACATTTGCATGAGATGCCCAAGTTGGCCCCACGTCCCTCTCCACTCCAGCATCTCACTATTTAGCAGAGGACAGATAAACACAGGGCAGAATGAGGAGTTCTAGAACCAAAGTTAGAGGAGGGGGTACTCTGCCTGACCTTCCAGCACAGATCTGGGATCACTGTCCAGGTGACACCCCAGTACCAAAGGATGGTCCAAAATCAGGATTCTCGATCCTAGAGGGCTCATCCTTTTTAGCTGGAATCCCAGAAGATGCTGCAAGACCCTCCCTCTGTTTCCTCTTTTTTTTTCCACATCTTTCAGTGGTTTGCCACCAAAAAGTCTAAAAGAACATGGAAGGGTTGAGAATGTGGTTAAGGAAGGGAAGGGAGGAGACAGGGAGGAAGTGAGACATTGGGGACCCACTCCCAAGCATAAGACCTGCCTAAGTGGCTACAGTTCTGGTTCCCCAGGGCCCAGTCTCTCTCCAGGCAGGGACCTTCTAGGCTTCTACAGCGATCCTTTCAGTGCACCAGGGGGGAAGAAGAAGATGGCCCTTCACTCCACGGCAGTTTGCTCACAAGCTTCCTGCCCCCCTAAATTTCCCGAGGAGGTTTGGAGCTCATGGAGCTATTTTCACACCAGTAATTGTCAGATGAGAATTCCCAGCCTCACATTCCCACTCCAGGGTCACACAGGAATTATCTTGGGACAGAGGAGAAAAGGCTATAAGAAAAGATGCTGTGTGACCCTGACAGGTGATCACAGAGCCCCTTGAAGGGACTTTCAGGGACCAGGAGAGGCAGATTAAGCTGACAGAGTGGCTGCTTCCTGTCCCCTGCCCAGTCTCCTGAATCCTCAGCATGCAGCATGCAGCTCACAGGCACCTTTCTCAGCCATGGGATCTCCCACGCCCTCCACGGCACCTCCACTGATCATTAGCCAGTCATCCCTTCTGCCACAGCCTTTCCCAGGATCCCGAAATCTGAGTTCTGCCGGCTGCAGCCCTGGCTCCTCACCCTGCTCTTCACCCACACACTGCCACTGCACCCCCTCCCAGCCTGCCCAGCCCTCCTCTGTCCCCCCTGCCACCGTCCACGTGCCAATGGGAAGCCGCTGTGGCCCGCGGAGGCTCCTGTCCCTTCCAGAGTCCATGGGAAGTGTCGCACTGTGGCGGGCTGGGAAACGGGACCCAGGTCTTCATGGAACCCTGGGATATACCGCCTTCCCCTGCAGAACCTCCCCAACCCAGAAGGGATGGTGAAAGTCACCTTGACTTGACCTTTAATGCAAACTGGCAATTTCTCCAATAACATGTCATTTGTCTATTAATTTTGCTGTGGAAGTTTACATACCTTCCCTTTCTTGTTTTGCGTTGTTGCTGTTTGCCGTCTCCTGCATTGTGTTACGGTGGGCGTGGGGCAGTGGGCGGCGGGGGCAGGGGTGTGGGAGAAGCGCCGCTGTTGATCAGGATTTTTAGTACAAGGTAACTAGACTTCTTCAGCATCCGTGCAGGGCCAGCTGTCTGCTGGGCTCCAGGTGAGCAGTTTCCACGCCTGTCGTGGGTGGATGAGTAGGTTCAGGCATAGGGGGCTCCCATTCCAGCCCCTCGGGGGCTGACCACTTGCTCGGGTCTCCTGAAACCCTGTGTGCATCTCCGTCTCTGCCCTGGAACCTGGAGTTCTAGAACCTGGGCTGCAGTTCTAAAAGACTCAGACTGAGAACCAGATCGCTGCCCTGGTTCAACCTCATCCTCCCTGCCTGCTCCTCAGGGGTTTCTAGTTTATCCCAGGGCGCACCAGAGCAGCCAGGACAGCCGGGCAGAGGAGACTCAGGATGTCCTGAGGCTTCAGGTACTCCGTGCGTGCACCAGCAGAGGGGACAAGTGGCACCTGGTGGGTTCTCATCCTACCACTGCTCATCCCCCCAAGTCCCCAGAGATAGCTAAGGCTGTGCCGGGAGCCCCGCCTCCTTGCTGAAGGCACCTCGGCCCCATGTTGAAAGCCTGTGAAATCAACCCTCCTCCTCCTTATAGATAAACAGATGGGAGCTGCCTGGATGTCCGCCCCAAGCTGCTAAGGAAGAGAGAGAGATCAGAGAATGAGAGAGTGGGGGCTTTGTTCCATAGAGCCGCACCTTCCCCAGGTTTTATAGAGGAGGAAACTGAAGCCTCCAGCTGCTGAGTGGCTCGCCCACGGGCACCGCATACCCAGTACAGCCAGAGAGGAGACCAGCAGGCCTCTGGACTGTCCTCTCCCCCACGCTCAGGTCGCCTCTGCTCACGGGCCCACAGGCCCATCTCAGCTTTGAACTGTCACTACATGTGAGCTCGGCCTGCAAGCAGACAGGCGGGCTTGCTTCCTGCCTCCTTCTGAGGCTAGGCCGTGGGGTAGAGAAGAGAAACAGACAATATCAGGTGGGCCGCACCCTGATCAGCTGACACGGTGTTCGTGGCCCTTGTTCCCCTTATCCTGCTGCTTGTTGGGCCGTCCCGGTGAGTCTGAGCCGTCTGCCTTTCTTCCTCACTGCAGGGTGAAGATGGCTTGCCAGTCCAGGGCTGCTGGAACAAGGTAAGCTTTCCTGGGGTTCCAGGGCCTCAGGGAAGAGTTGTACGTGGGCTCCATTTTCTGCCATGGGATAAAGCATGCACGATTTCCATTCCAGGCCTTCCTGCAGATAAGGCAGCAAGACCTGGGTCCAAAAATGAACAGTCCTAAAAGCAGGGATAGTCCCAGAAAGGAACAGTCCCAAAAGCAGGGTGCCCATTAAACATTCCACTCACTGCATGCACTTGAGAACATTAAAAAATGGTTTTTAAGGCATCAGCAAACCCAGAGTATAGAATTTCCATGTAGCCAGACAGATGACATCTTTATGCTTTGTGAGGTTAATTTATACCATACTTCTTCTACAAGGAGTTCTAAACCATGTTTCAAAATCAGTTATTATTAGCTAGTCTCATAGTGTTCATAAGAGGCCATTTAAGCCATATGATGACGTTTATCCAGATGTAGGAAATCTCAGTTGCTTTAAGTATAAAGTCATATGGATTCTATACCTCCTCACAGAGACCTGCCAGCTCATCATTCAACCCTTCCCCTTGAACTTAAATAGTCAGAGTTTCATGCTTCTGCACATTGAGACCTGCCCACCCTCTCTTGGAGTCCCACAGTTCCTACCAACAGGCAGGTTTCATTTGTTCATACCTGCCTTTGGCATTTGCCATCATTAAAGCCACCTGACACCACAGGGCTGTGCCCTCAACATAGTCACCCGACTCATCCAGGGCCCCCAATGTGCAAGGCTCCCCTGCATGACTGGGGCCATTGGTTTCCTAAGCCAGAAACCCAACTTGGTCTTGGAAAAGGCAGTCCCACCTATGGCCTCCCTTCACCTTCCTCCTGTTCAGTGACTTTCCACCAGCCCTCCACCACCACTGTCTCAAGATCTTGGTTCATTCTCATTAAAGAGCTGGAGACCCTTACCTGTCCAAGAGTCTGTGCTTAACTAATCCAGTCCCGCCCCGTGACAGCACTCACGCTTACAGTGAGATGAATCCACTCCTCTGGCTAGACACCCACCATCTCATTAGCTCACAAGAATCCGTAAAAGCAGTGAAACCACCAAGACGCCAGGCTGTAGGTTGAGCATCTACTCACCCAGGTACCTAAAACACCCCACAGCCAGAGAGAGAGGAAAAGCTCTGCTTTCAAGGGAGATGCCTCCCCAGGAATCTGTCTGTCACTTCATCCTCTTGGTTAATTCCCCTAGACCTCGTTAAAGCTCCAAGAAGCAGGAAAAAGGTGTGTCCCCTAAGAAAAAGATTTTCTTCTTCAGGGTTGCTGTGGATGGTTAAGAGATAGAAATGACTGAGCTCAGCAGGGGAAGAAGAGCCACTCTCGAGAGGCACAATGTCTGGGAGAAGCAAGAAGCAGCTAGAGAGCCTGATTGGCTGTTGATTCACATCATAAATTCATTCTGGGAAGACTGGGTAATTCAACAGCCAGGCCTCCAAAGGCTGCATAAAGAGAAAGTGCCCTCTAGTGACCAATAAGGGGAATGACTGGAAAGAAAAAGTATTAAATAATTTCCCACCCTCAGGATGCTGACAGTCAGCCCCAGGGTCTTGGAGGAGGGGGTTCCTGGCTCCGCCAGGTCCCCTACCCAAAGCTCTCCTATCCAACCCAGACCTACCTCACTTCCCACAAGGGAAATGAACACTCACAGACACTAACCCCATGTTGTTTTGTGTTTGTTTTGCAGTGATGCCTCTAACCTGGGATTGGCCTGTGTGTGTGTTTGTACATAGAATATTTATTTTTATACAGTTTTCACTTTTTGAAAATGCCTGAAGTATGATGCATCTTACAGATTTTTTAAAAAAGGAAAACCTGCATATTTTGTACAGAAAATACCAACCTCTTCCCTTTTGTTTACAAGATGTTTTGCATACGTCTAAGACTCTAATACACTTTTCATCTGTGAGTTCGGCTGTACGTTTGCATGACATTTGTGCACACTTATTAAGTATTAAAGCTTAATAAATTATTGTGCTCCAGTGCCAAAAGGGGCCAACCAGCACTCAGGGGCTGGCTGGTTTGTGTGTGACTTCACAGATACAAGAAGGTCCATGGTGTTTGCTAAGCTAGGTGTGTCTCAGAATATTTTAAATGCTTATGGATTTTCACTATTAAAAAAAGTGAAACATGGAAATTCTTGATCCTGATTCATCCCTAAATCAATTACATTCTTTTCTTGTTAAATCAGGAACTCCCAGAAGCAGGGGTCCTCAAAAATATAATGGTTTGAGGACTTCCCTGGTGGCCCAGGGGTTAACACTCTGCACTTCCACTGCAGGGCACAAGGGTTTGATCCCTAGTCCAAAAAGTTCTACATGTCTTGCAGTATGGCCAAAAAAAACAAAGAAAGAAAGAAATATAATGGTTTGAACCATGTTAAGTCCAACAGAGGAAGGGCCAGGTCTGTATTAAGCGACGTCTTTTGTCACGTACCCCACGTTCATGACAGCTCGATGTGCACGTGTCAGGTTCCGATGCACCGAAACCCTTCAAACCCCCAGGGTTACAAAGGGCTAAGTGCTAGCACTTTTGACTTTTGGTTTGTTTTCCTTCCTTTTGAGCTGCAATCATTAATACCAGCTATTGTTGACGATGGCCATTCGTTTGCTATAGATTTGCAGGGTCCACTCGCAACTAGCTACTGAAAAGTTTGCCCCAACGGTCTTTTCGCTCCAACAAAGGACATTCAGAAACGAATCTGGTTAAGATACTGGCATTCTGGTTTTGTTTTTTTTTTTCAAGAAATAGAATTTTACTGCTTTCTGTACTATTCTTAGTACACTATTTATAAAGGTCTCGCTGCTTATAAATAAAACAAACCTATTTTAATGACTAGGCAAATATTACCTATGGGGTAGCACACAGGTTTACTGTTAGGTATTACAACATAATTGGTGCTTCTAAAGGGCTTGAAAATACCAAAGTACTTGAGTAGTTTAAATACCCTTCCCCATTTTGTTTATGCCTTGTCTTTATATACGTATATCCTTTCATCATAGACAGCACAAAAGCACCCTGAAGCAGAGCTCCCGTCCACATGTAGGCACACGAAGTCTAAGTTAGTGAGCTTCACATTCGCGGGGCCCCTGCCGCGTTGTGGGGTGAGGCTGCACTCACAGACTCTGGTCTTCAGGGGACCACATGCTGCCCAAACCCCAGGGACCTTACTGGTGTTCTTACCAAGTGTCCACTCAGATGATTTGGACGTCATACACCTTCCTCCCCTGAGTCTTGGCTTCCCTGTTTGAAAAGTGAAGCAGTTGAATTAGAGCCGCTTTCTGTGGTCATCTGTCCCCTCACCAGGCAGCAGAAGCATGAAGGACCCAGGCCCCAGCTGCCAGCTGGCACAAGTTACTTTTCTTACTGAGGGGGTCCCAGGATGCCGCACTTCCCTGATAATGCCTAAGCCCACGCCCCAGACCCCACCCAGAGCCAGCTGCTCCACCAGGCACAGTGAACACAAGCCTGGGCCTTTGGGGGGCTTTCAGAGGATAAGACAATATCTTAATATTTTCATTTCTTTTAAATCCAAAAGAAAAAAATTGAATATATAATCATGCATCCAGCCAGGATTATATTTATCTTTCTACCAGAGCAGTCATAAAATGTAATTTAAAAAAAATTTTTTTTGTTTTGTTTTGGAGTACAGCTGATTAACAATGCTGTGATAGTTTCAGGTGGACAGCAAGGGGACTCAGCTGTACATACACATGCATCCATTCTCCTCCAAACTCCCCTCCCATCCGGGCTGCCATGTAACACTGAGCAGAGGTCCCTATGCTGTTCAGT
This sequence comes from Ovis aries, assembly GCF_016772045.2. NCBI lineage: Eukaryota > Metazoa > Chordata > Mammalia > Artiodactyla > Bovidae > Ovis > Ovis aries. Next base: position 25,456,830 of record NC_056078.1, read on the forward strand.
AGCACCTTGATAGTTTTTTGTATTTTTCGGAAGGAAAGCGTCTGCACAGTCAGAAGTGCCTGTAAGTCACAGCACAGCTTCGTCCATCCTCTCCTCCTGGAGACACGCCCTTGTCCTGGCTCTACCGACTTGTGCTTCCTGCAATGCCAGCCTCTTCACCATTTCTTTTGCTTCCTCGCCCCCTCACCCGAGGTCCTAAGGAATCAGAGTGGAACCTGGCTTTTCTAGACTCACTGCCTCATTCCATTTCAGGGTCTCACTGGAGCGATCAGAACCCACTTGTGATTTTGAAATAGGGTCAAACATGCACTGGAAAGTTCCAGAAGTTGAAATACTGTGTTAGCTGAACACCCTGAAAAACTCTGGGCAAACCCAAACCTTACTTTGTTCCCATCCTCATCTTTTGTTCATTTATTTCTTGCTGTGCTGTGCTTAGTCGCTCAGTCGTGTGCGACTCTTTGCAACCCCAAAACTGTAGCCTGCCAGGCCCCTCTGTTCATGGAATTCTCCAGGCAAGAAGACTGGAGTGAGTTGCCATGCCCTCCTCCAGGGGATCTCCCCAACCCAGGGATCAGACCCAGGTCTCCCGCATTGCAGGCGGTTTCTTTACTGTCTGAGCCACCAGGGAAACAGCCCTCATTTACTTCTTACACCTCAGCTGATATCACAAAGGCTTCAAAGTCACTGGCAAGAATATAGATAATAAAACAGAGAGATGTGTAAAGAAAAGTTTATGTCAGAGTCAAGGAAAACAAGTCAGAGGTGGGGGCAGGAGAGCCCGGGAGAGGCGGGGAAGAACCTCTCAGGCGGGGAAGAACCTCTCAAGTTTCACCTCCAGGGGCTTGGTGGTCAGAGAAAATAAACCATCAGCCTGGTTTCAGTGTCCATGCTGCCCACCCCTGGGGGGAAGTTCACCAAGTACCATGTACACACACCGTCGCCTGCAAAGTTTGGCACATCCTTAGCCAAGACATCCTCCCCGGCAAGGGCTGCAAGCCAGGCTCCACACACCCCTGACTTCAGGGTGCCCTGGGCCTCTTTACTTGGACCTTAACCCAGCTCAACTCCATGTCAGAAGCATGGAAACAAATAGTCAAGAAGTAGCTGTGGCAGTGGGGTGAGGGTTGGGGGGTGGCCTCCTTGGTGACTCAGTAGTAAAAGAATCCACCAGCCAGTGCAGGAGACAAGGGTTCTATCCCTGAACTGGAAAGATCCCCCATGCCACGGAGCAATTAAGCCCATGCGCCACAACCATCCATCCTGTGCGCTAGAGCCTGGGACTTGCAATGACTGGAGAGGAGTCACTGCCTTTCGCAACTAGAAAAAAGCCCTCACAGCAATGAAGACCCAGCACAGCCACAAATAAATAAATAAAAGCAGCAGCAGGGGCTCCACACTCAGGCTGGCAGGCAGGAGAACAGGAAGAGGCAGGTGTCTTACAGGAGAGATGGGCCAGGGAGGGCCACGCAAGGGGCTGGTGGCAGAGAGGACTCAGGGAGGTTAGAGACGCTCACTCTGGTCCTGGGGACTTTCAGCCCCCCCTTGTGAGAGCCATCTGCTCAAGGAGTGGCTGGGGCACCAGCCCTGCCCAACGGGGCAGATCACAGCCCTGTTGGTGACCTTCTTGGAGCTGCTCTGGAGAACCACCTTCTCTAGTTTGCTCCCTTCCCCATGCTCTGGCACCAAAGGCACCTGGTGGCAAGCACTGTCTGCCTGGAGACTTGCAAACACCCAGCTAGACAGAAGACTGAGTCAGCCGGGTCCTGAGTGACAGTATAACAGGTTCTTCAGGTCGGAGTAAGGATTCTCACCAAGGTCGGCCACTTGTACCTGTGCATCTGGCTCAGAAGGAGACAGCCCCTCCCACACGCCTCGCGGCCCCACCACCGCCTCCCACGCGCCCCAAGGCCCCACCACCACCTCCCATGAGCCCCAAGGCCCCATCACCGCCTCCTACGAGCCCCATGGCCCCACCACCACCTCCCACGTGCCACGCGGCCCCACCACCGCCTCCCATGAGCCCCATGGCCCCACCACCGCCTCCCACGTGCCATGCGGCCCCAGCGCCTCCCATGAGCCCCATGGCCTCACCACCACCTCCCACGTGCCACGCGGCCCCAGCACCGCCTCCCATGAGCCCCATGGCCCCACCACCGCCTCCCACGTGCCACGCGGCCCCAGCACCGCCTCCCATGAGCCCCATGGCCTCACCACCACCTCCCATGCGCCCCGTGGCCCCATCACCACCGCCCCTGGTGCTTCCTCCCCACCTGGTCTCCCTTCCCGGGATCCCAGCTTTCTACCTGGCAGAATGGAAAGCCACAGACATGGGGAGGGTCAGCGTCAGCCCGAGAAGGAGGCCGGCTCTGGCCAGGAGTCAGGAGCCTCAGCTACCGGACCTTCCTCCACCTCTCACTTTCCCCAGGTATCAATGGCAGGTGACCTCTGACATCTTGAAACCCCCTGATTCCACTGACTGGTCGGCTCCTGGCAGGACTGGGACACTGGAGCATGCTGTGCCCCTCAACCTAGAGTCGTTTTCAGCTGTGACAGTTTTGTGCATGGAGCTGGCATTGCAAATCCATGAGCCGTATGCATGTGCTTCGTAACCCTGAGTGACCAGACTCCTGGGCATGCCCTCGGGAGTGGGTGAGCGGGGTCAGCTCTCCTGGGGCAGTGGTGGCTGCAGACCTGGTCTCTCCCAGCGGTGTCCAAGTTGCCACATTCTTCAGGGACTCAACAGCACAACTTTCACCACCTGGCATGCAGCGGGAGTCCCAGAGCCCCACAGATGTACAGGGACATGGCTGCCTTCCTAACTCCAGGCTCTTGTGCCCTTCCCGGGGCCCCACCCACACACCTACAGCCTGGGCCCAGCCCCAGCCCCGCACCTGGACACACTCTTGGGCAACTTGAGATGTCAAGCACCTAAGACCCCACCCACACCACCGAAAAGAGGGCCCAGAAAAGAGGAGGAGATCCACACAGAGACGGAGGGCAGAGAAGGAAGGAAGGGACAGGGGAAAACCAGCAGCTCATTGCTCCAAGGAGGGGAGTTTTCAAGGGGGAAGTTTCCTTGAAGCGGGGAGGACATGGGGAAGGGAGCTGGATTTGACAGCCCTAGGGAGAATTCCACATGCAGAGACCCTCAGTTCCTGGAACAGCCCTGCTTCTGAGAAGCAGTTGGGTGTCTGTTGAAGGAAAACGTAGATGGAGGCAGAGCTGAGCCAGGGATGCAAGCCTCACGCCATGGGGCCTCCTTTTCCAGGTCTATTCACCGGCTCCTGCACACACCCTCTGCTTCCCCCTGCACACACACACGCACACACACGCACACACCCCGCAGCCTGTGCGGGCTCCTGGGTTCTTCTGTTGGATGAGTCTCCCTCTCCAAAACAACCAAGAACTCTGTCTTGTGTTTTTCCCCCTCCACCTTCTATTAGAGGAGGAAATTTGGTCTCCCATACTAGACAATGAACTCTTAGAGGAAAAGGACTTTTTCTTTCACTGGGCTCCTCAGGGACCTAGCTCAGGTCTCTCCCTGCCATGGCTGGGACTCATAAACATCTCTGACCTGCTGACTTCTCAATATACTTTATTAAGCACCTACTGTGTGCAGGCAGTAGGAGGGAAAAGGGGCCACTAAGGACCGTAAGCCTGCCCTCCAGGAGCTAATAGGGTACCAGGCAGAGCAAGGACTGTGCTGAGCGCTAAGTGAGGGTACCTCTGAGGATGCTATGGCTGCCAAGGGGTCAGAATGAAGAGAGGACCCGGGGGCCAGGAAGGAATCAACAGCAGCGGAGAAGGAGCTGGCCACTGCAGACAGGGGCCCCTTCCTCGTCTCGTCCTCCTCATAGAATCTTCCAGTGAGCAGAATCCTGGGTCATGCTAGCTTCTGGAATTACAGGAGGGCAAACCGGATTGTGGTGGAAGGAAGGGAATATAAAGAGGGTGAATCCAAACTGGGAGGGCCCTTTCCAAATTCGCAGGTCCGTGGGACTCCGGGCTCAGGGAGGCATCCCATCACCAGCGGGGCTCCTCCTCAAACACTCGCCTCTCTCTGCCTCCTCAAGGGCCAGAGTCCATGGTTAGTCGCCAAGAAGTGAAGCCAGGCAGCCCAAGCTTTGGGAAAAGCGTTTTACCCTGGAGGAGGGAGAAGACGAGAGCTGCTTCTGGACAGAGGGTCGCGGGTCGAACCCTTCCCGGGGGTCTGGCTTGAGGGTGATCAGGAGACCTTTAGACACCTGATGTTACCCTGCCTGTCTCCAGCTCTTTGCTGGGCTTTCTGCCGCGGCCCTGCAGCTAGCGCCCTCTGCTGGCAGCTAGCGCCCTCTGACGTTGCCGCGCTGCAAGGGCGCTGGGATGCCATTTAGGCGGTGGAGAACTGTGGATCTTCGAGCAACTTCTCTGCAAAGTGGCTGCCGGCATGGTCACCCTTTGACCTTGAAAGCCTCCCCAGGAGCCTGTGGCCAGAGACTGGTCACCTTTCCCGGCTCCTTCTCAACAGATTTCCTTTAACTTCCTTTGGTGCTGCCACCATTAACCTTTTAACTTCCTGGGCTCTTTCAAATGTTGTAAGCTGATCAACATACCAAGCAAGCTGCAAAAGCAAAGAGCATGTGTCTTCAAGAGAATGGCACAACAGTGTCGTAGAGGAGAGAAGCCCATGAGCACGACTGGGCGATGAGCTTGGACATCTGGGCTGGCCCTCAGAGCCAAGGGCCTCACGTATCTCATGATGGAGATAAGCAGCAAGCTACCTGCTTCCGGGAGGATCTGGAATAAACCTTCTTCCTTTAGGTTGAAGGGACAGTGCCTGGGATGTACCCACCACTGCCTTTCTTCTTCCTTGGTCATCATATGCAGAGGCTCAGTGGGTGCCACTGGGTTTTTACAGCCAAATTAACCAGCCATCCAATGCTCCTTCCATCCCTGGGCCCATGGGAGAAATATAAAACAGCCCTCTAGAACATGGTATTAACACATGAGTGGAGGGATTTGAGGACTTTCACTGACTCACAGGATCCTGGACATGTGCATATATCAGTAGTAAAATGGTCTGTGTCACGTGCTGGCAAACCACCAGCTCTGAACCTACAACACTGGAGGAAGACAGATCCATCACGGCCACCTTTTAAAGAGGAAACTGCCGGCGCCCGGGTTCATTTTACTGTTAAAAAAAAAAAAATACAGGGAAATCGCCTGCTAAGAGACATTTTTCTTGCACTCTGCTCATTCCAAAGACAAAGTGTTTTATTGCAAAAGTCTGCCAAAATAAGCCAGCCTGCAACTTCCCCCGCCAGTGAGAGGCACTCTGGCCTGGGAGGAAGGAGGTCTGTGAGCTGGCCCTGATTGCCCAGTGCCGGCTGGGCCACCTTGGACAAGTGCCTGCCATGCTCTAAGCCTCCTCTGTAACCTGGGGAAGGTTCTGCCTGCCTCACAGGCCATGGGAGGACTATCTCCATGAATGGACTTGGAACATGGGAGAGAGCTGTATAAAGGGTAGACAAGGAGATGGTTAGTATTCAGTTCAGGGAAAAACCTTGCTTTTTGTAATCAAACCTCCATTAACTGGAGTCACTTGAGAAACTGTTCATTAAGATTTCTGGAGAAATTTGGTTCAGAGCAGGCCCCCTTGTGTCCACACAGAGGACCTGCTTGACAGACATCTTGGACACTGAAAAATGGAGATGTGGGAATGGTGGCCAACCTGATGTGGGACAGGATAGATGTGAACTGGCTTCCCCATCCCAGGGAAGCTGCTTTTTAAAACTAAATGTCATAAATGTTCATACTTTTTATTTTCTTTTCTCTAAAAAGAGAAAAATCAGTAAACTTTAAAAATCTTTATTTAAAATTCCAGTTACCCATATCCCTAGTTGAATGAGGACTTTTTTCCCTTTTGTTGGCTCCAATATAAGATGTGTTATTGGGAATTCCCTGGTGGTCCAGCGGTTAGGACTCCACACTTTCACTGCTGAGGGCTCCACACTTTCAATCCCTGGTCAGGGAACTAAGATCCCACAAGCCTCGTGGTGTGTCCTAAAGACAAAACAACAACAACAAAAATAAGATGTGTGGTTTATTCTGGGCCTATTACTATCTCCCCAACAGCAACTCCCCATTTATGCTCCCCGCCTGTGGCCTCTTGGACATTGAAGCCAACATTCCCCATGCAGTCAATCTGTCGTCTTAAGTTTAACAATCATTTCCTCAGTATTTCAATAGAAAAACTTCTCTTGCACTGCGTCTTGCAGGAAACTTCAGTGCAGTTTATTGAACATTTGGTGTATTTTTTAAATGAGTCAGAACCTAATTTTCCGAATTGCATAATGAAGATCAACAGCTTATCTGACTGATTATATAGATTAGAGAGTAAGGAAAAATAAAAGATTTTCGAGAGTAATTCCTTGATGATAAAAGCACTGGTGAATTGCATTTTTTTCCCTTGTGTAATTATTTTTGTAAGGACCTATCCGTACTGCAGGCAGTGGGTCTCTTGTATGAAAGAAAAAAAATTTACCTGCATAGAGTTCGCTGATGGTTTAAGTTTCTCTAGCATTTCTGTTTTGATGTTAAGGTGAGATGTCTTCTTTTTATTTTTAATAATTGTATTTTTCCTATGACTTTTAAAAAGTTATTTCCTCCAAGCTCTCTTTTGGGTCAAAAGCGCCTCCCGTGAAGGCAACCTGGTGCTAAGTTCCTGGAGCAAGGCATCCTATACTGAATTCCCTGCCTTAGGGACCTCCAACAACAGGCTTTATTTTTCTGGGCTCCAAAATCCCTGCAGATGGTGACTGCAGCCATGAAATTAAAATACACTTGCTCCTTGGAAGAATAACTATGACAAACCTAGACAGCATATTAAAAAGCAGAGACATTACTTTGCCAACAAAGGTCCGTCTAGTCAAAGCTATGGTTTTTCCAGTAGTCGTATACCTTAAAGGAGGCTGAACACTGACGAACTGATGCTTTCAAACTGTGGTGTTGGAGAAGACTCTTGAGAGTCCCTTGGGCTGCAAGGAGATCAAACCAGTCAACCCTAAAGGAAATCAACCCTGAATATTCATTGGAAGGACTGATGCTAAACGTGAAGCTCCAATACTTTGGCCACTTGATGCGAAGAGCCAACTCATTGGAAAAAAAAACAAAAACAAAAAAACCCTGACGATGGGAAAGATTGAAGGCAGGAGGAGAAGGGGATGACAGAGGATGAGATGGTTGGATGGCATCATCAACTCAATGGACATGAGTTTGAACAAGCTCCAGGAGATGGTGAAGGACAGGGCAGCCTGGCATGCTGCTGTCCATGGGATCACAAAGAGTTGGACACAACTGAGCTACTGAACAACAACAGGCTCTCCTATCCTGACCACTGCAGGAACCCCTGTCACATCCTAGTGCCTTTTCCCAAAAAGAGATCAATTTTCAATGAGCAGGACCTCTCGTAGCTCCAGGTCAGTCACTGGTCTCCATGGCACCCCTTCACCACGTCCCTCAGTGTCCTGGGCTTGCATCTCCTCCCCTTGTCAAGCAGATGGTGAGAGCCTGGAAGGTTTCTACCCTCTTACTGCCTTTGTCACTTTCCCAAATGGTTCCCAAAGCCTCTTACCAATCTCTGACCCTCCAAGGGTAAGTGTACCTTACCATTCAGCCCTTCAGCCTGAATGGTCTTCTCAGCCTTTCCTTTTGGTTCCCCCTGAGGATCTCACCTCCTTATCTCGCCTCCACCCACGACCTGTTTTCTTCATTTTTTCAGTTCTCTCTTCATTCAGACCGCCCTCAGACCACCCACCACCTCCACTCTCTCACCCTCAGACCACTTGGTTCCCTCATCTCTCTCTCCCTCCTCATCTCCTTTTGCCTCTCTCCCCATCCTCAGCCCCCACCCAACCCAATCCCCCAGTTCCCCCACACTTCTTTCAGCTCAGTCCTCTGAGCATCATTTTAGCTCACCTCTGCAAAACAAGACCCCTGGGGAGAAAGATCTGCAATTTGGTCGACATGTGTGACAGCTTTGTTTTCCTACCAAACACTCCTGGTGCCTTTCAATTACATAGAGTTGTTGACAGATGTAACATTTATCCTATTATGTTCCTCATAAGAAGAGAAATCCACACCTTTGTTTTATTTGATTTTATTTGGGGTTTCTATTCTGAATCTGATAAAACATTGTGATTAGGACCTACCAGTGAAGAAATACTTTGTTTTCTGGCTTCAGGGTCATAACTAAAGTCTCTAGGGTTTTTTTTTTACTGGTTTTAAGTTCAATAAGTCACAGCAAATTTCTTAGTCTAGACCTGTGACTTGCTCTGTCTCCAGAGGAAGCCCAGAGGCTATGATGCAGAGAGTTTCCTTTTCCTCATCCTTAAAGTGAAAGGTTGAGACTAGATTTAATATTTTGTGCTTCTATAATTCAGTAGCTTTTTTGCTGATTTCAATGCGTCAGATGCATTTTTCCTTATGCCTATCAGGGATCGGTTTGGTTTGGTTTTTAACCAGGTATCTATGTTTTCTAGTTTAAAGAGGGGGTCTGGCTCAAGCCTGGGTTGAAAAACACCCCTCCCCACCGAACCTGGGTAGAAAGCTGTTTTGGACAAGGAGGGGCAACAAATCCCTGTGCTGGTTCTTTCCTTTTCTTTGGGAACTCACTTGGTTTCCTTCCATGCATGAATTGCTGGAATCTGGGATAAAGCCTCTAACACATGATAAGACATTCAGAGAAACCCAGTGCCAAGTATTTGTGGCTAAAAACATAGCTGATCATTTTCTTTAAAACTGAATCTTTGGTTTATAGCTTAGCCAAAATGAAACAAGCCAATTCCATGGCCATCCAAGACCCCCACAAAAGACCCTCAGTGTTCCCCATGAATGAGCAAGGGTTTGCAGGGTCCCTGCCACCATAGCCATTAAAGTGCCATGTGTGCTCCTGAACGATCAGTGTGAGAAAGTCAGTCTCTAAGTAGCTCTGTTGCTGTCCTATGGCCAAAAGGGTGTATAACTGTGTCTAAGAGAAAATTAACAGTGTTTTATGTGTTATCAGAAGGCATAATGCAAGTTCATGCAGGACAGAGTGATGTCTCTGGGAAAAGGATTGTGCGTGGACAGTGTAAAAACACGTCTTCCAAGCCCCTGCCCAGCAGGAGTAGGGGCAGAAGAGAGCAATGTTTAACGATACCAACTGGCCAAGAAATACACTCTTCCTGGGCACACAGACTTGGAGGAACTGGCTGGTTCTTTGCTGGGACACAGTCCTCCAGTCCAAATGTTAACCTGATCATAAACCAAGCAGGTTCCCACTCGGAAGGAGACCCTGAAAGAAGCCTGGTTTCTCCAGTTAACGTTTTCATTTCTGAAGTAGCCATTGGCGAGGACGTCCCTCATCTAGCCCTGAGGCATTCACACTGGGCTCTTCAGAGCAAGTCCAGTTCTGAAGGTCAGTGCCCACATTTCCCAGCCGGTCTACCCCAGACTGCTAACCACGGAACAAGATGCCTTCCTGGGGCCCTGGAGACCTGGGGCCTCATGGACTCTGCAACCAGCCACACAGAGACATCCACCAGATGGTGGGAACCCCAGAGTGTGTCGGCCCAAGGCCCTACCTTCAACCTCAGCTTCTCTCTACTGACCACAGAGACCACTTCAGGGCAGAATCCCTGTGCCTCAGACCCTGCTTTGCTTCAGTAGCCAGACTCCACTAAGCACCATGACCTCTTCCAATCATATTCTAAAAAAGGCCTTCAAAGAATTTAATTAATCTATTTTGAGAATTTTCTTTGAAAGAAATGGTGTAGAATCTCATATTATATTCTAGCGATTCAGCAAAAAAAAAAAAAAAAAAAGCCATTTTACCAGGAAAGAAAAGCACAAAGGGCAAAATGCTTGATTCCCTTATTCCCAGCATTTGCTTTCTGCCCAGCTGGACTTTGCAAACTTCCACTGTAATCCCAGGCTGATCTTTCCAGCCTGTTTATTGAAGCAATTGGGTTTTATGCATTTGTTAATTTTATACTTTCATGTAAGATTTTCTTCTTGTTATTTGGTGCATTTGGTACAATGTTTAAACACACAGCATTTTATTTCCATGGTGAGCTTGATAATGGAACAGTTTCTTTTGCTTCTCACAATCTTCCATTTGTGTTTCATTGTACACACCCACTGATACATTTTGTGCTGCATACATGTAAATATTTTACCTCATACATGTAAATATCTTGTTATATTTTGGTATGTAAGCATTGCCTATTTTTAAAATTGTGATCACTAGCACTATTATTCTTTTATCATTCTTAATTTTGAATTTTTTTTCTGGGGCGCTCAATTTATTTTTCTAATCACCTTTGATATTCTGGAATTATGTTAGTTATTTGGGATAGCAGACATAGGAAAGCACTGTTTTTAAGCAGTGAGCAAGCTCTTTGATAGACAGATACTGACATTAAAAGATCAGTCCTTTAACATGTTACCTATATGGTTTTCTTCTTCTTATCAGGTGCTATTTCAACAAAACTGATTCCTCTGCTGGATTGTTCTGTCTTTTCCATTTTTTACCTTGATTTTTAATTGCCTATGATTCAGTTTGCCAACCTGATCATACCAGGTCAAAGACAGCATGGAGTGGGGTCTTTGCTCCGTTTGAGTAACTTCCAGGCTACAGGTGAACCACAGGGAAAACATCCCAGGTGATCAGTACTTGCCTACGGACCTATTTCTAGATGGCGTGGCTTCTTCAGTGTTTTTGACATAGAGGGCAGAGCCCCCGGCTGACGCATACCCACACCTGTTTGAAAGTTCTTGCCTCCCACAACCAGGCATTCTGAGCAACTCCAGCCCAGCCACTGTGACACCAGGATTAGGGCACTGAGACGGGGTCAGTTTCCATCCCAGGTCTGCCAGTGGTGCACTAGCTGGCAGTCTAGTTAGTGACCAGTCTAGTCTGGTCCTTGGCCCCATAAAGTTCAAGGCTGCATAGTCTTTGCAATTGGAATTCTCTCTACTGAAAAACATGGCTGAGCAAATGAGCCTATTCCTTGAAATGTACCCTTGCTCCTCCCAGATGAGTAACATTGCAGCAAATAAGTCCAACTACTCTTTTAAGTAGAAAGCCGTACCCACTGGAAACCCACAAAGGCCAGTGGCCTGAACCACAGTATCCTAAGGCTCAAAGGTGAACCCACACAAATGATGTGGCAAGATCAATTACTAATTATTCTGAACAAAGGCTCCTTTGGAGAGCCCATCAAGCTAAAGAGATGAAACAGTAACTGCCTAAATCAGCAAAATGTTAGGCAATGGTTAGCCTAATGCACTTAAACCCATAAGGAAAAAAAGAGACAGAGAACTCCCTGCCAAAATTGCAGTCCTTCCTGTCTGTGTCGTCCTAGAGTTTTATATGCTGTTTCGTACTTAATATCTATGATGTAAATACTTTCCATGGCAAAAGATGTAAATATGAATTATATATTTTCTTTTTGTCTTTTCTAAAATGGAAGTTGATCTAAGTAATAAATTACAAATCATCTACATCTTGTTCTTTTTTTTCCCCCAGAAATTATATACCTTTACTTCAACATCTTTCAGAAGGAAAAAGAGCTTCATGATTAAAGGAAGCATTCATTCCTAACTAATGGAAGTAAGATGGTACCATATAAAGAGGAAAGGATTAGGGTTCAGGAGAGTGGGTTTTAGTTCTGACTCTTTCATTAACGGATGTGAGACTGCCTAAGTCACTTAACCTCTTGGAGCTTCATCTAAAAATGAAAACAGCTGCCACAGTTGTTTTTAAAATTTGAAAGGTAGCAGATGCACTTGGAATTACTAAGTCTTAATTTTCATTAGGCCAACTGGTTGGAGTATGAATATTTTATATAAGGGAGATTTCTGTTTAGTATTTTATTTTGCTTCAATTCTATTTTGGGACAAAACCAAAAAGAAATTGAACGAGAAATGAACTTTTTCCATTGTATAAGACCCATGATTAATAGGGGTCTTATGTATAAGACCCATGATTAATAACCAGAATTATCTTATTATGTATAAGAGCATTTAGGGAAAAAATAAATTCCAACAATTTTTAATGAAATATTCAAACTTTGAATATGTTCTTGGTTGGACCAAAATTGTTTCATCGATGTCTAACATCACATGAAAAAAACCTTTGCCAAGGCAGAAATATAGTCAAATAACCTGGAATCGACAGTCCATTGAAAGTGGGTAGGAATTCCCAAGGAGTGTCCCAGGCAAACTCTGTGATGGAGCCAAGGAAATCCTGCATGTAACTTCATCAAAGCTTAGAAGTGGCATTTTATCCTTTGTGGATGACCAAACTGAAGCCATACAATTCAAAAGAAAGTCATGATGAATAGCAGGTTGCTTCCAACTTCAGTTGACCAAAAGGCTTGATCTTGGCTTCCTACCATGTCAGAGTAGAAACAAGCCTTTGAGATCATCTCCAGTCCCCTCCTCATGTATATGAGAAACAGAATTTTTGTGATTCAACATCATGGTCTCTCCAGTTCATGAGAAAAAAGCAAGGGATAAAGAAGGGACCCAGGCCCTTCTCTGGGGCTATGGCCTCTCCCTCTCTGCCCACTGTTCCCCACTGTTCTAGGTGATACTTGTGGACTTCCCTGGTGGTCCAGAGGCTAAGAATCTGCCTGCCAGTGCAGGGAACACATGTTTGATCCCTGGTCCGGGAAAATTCCATATGCCACAGAGCAACTGAGCCTATGCACCCCAACTACTGAACCCCAGGCATCTTAGAGTCTATGCTCCATGACAAGAGAAGACACCACAGTGAGAAGCCTGCACACCACAAACAGAGAGTAGCCCCTACTCACTGCACCTAGAGAAAGCCCGCACGAAGGAATGAAGACCCAGCACAGCCAAAATAAATAAATAAACCACCTTTAGATGACGCTTGTGGAAGGCAGGTGGGAGGGAACTTGGGGCATTCACCTTGTGGCCCTCCCTCTTCAAAATAGAGCATCAGAAATACAGTCATTGCATCGAATAATTTAGGGGTCGATGAAGAAGAAGAAGAAAGTCGCTCAGTCGTGTCTGACTCTTTGCGACCCCATGGACTGTAGCCTACCAGGCTCTTCTGTCAGTGGGATTTTCCAGGCAAGAATACTGGAGTGGGTTGCCATTCCCTTCTCCAGGAGATCTTCCCGATCCAGGGACTGAACCCAGGTCTCCTGCATTGTAGGCAGACGCTTTACCATCTTAGCCACCAGGGAAGTCTGATGAGGGTCTGACGAGGGGCTTCTAAAAGGAAAAACGTCTACCTCGCCTCTCCTCTTCTGAAGCAGAGCAGACCAACAACTCAACAGGATAAATGAGTTCCCCATCTGACTCCGCCATTAAATATGACTAGGAGCCCTTCCTGATCTGAAATGCTCCCACTGGGGTGAGGCACATAAAACACCTCTTCTGTTTTCTGTTTCCTGACATTTTCTTTCCCACTGTCCTCCCCCACCCCAATCCCCAAACTTCTATCAGCTCCTTATTGTAAAATTGGTAAAACAGACAAGTGATTTAGATACATAGACCTGTAGTTTCGAATGATTAAACCCCACAATGCAGAAAATAGCATCAAAAAGGAGGAGTGGGAAGGTTTCAACTGTTTTTTGTTTTAAAGGACTGATATTTAAAAGTGCCCGTGAAGAAGTTTTCAGGGAGCTGATCTGCGTAACAAAATCTCAGAAAGACATGGAAGAGGAGAGGGGCTGAACTTTTTCACAAGCAATCAGGCAACGGAAGTATTTTTCTGTTAAAAGACAATATTCAGAAAAAGGTAAAATCATGACACTCGGATATAAAAATGAACACATGGTAAAGATTTTATTTGACTCATACGATGAGAGAAACAGACAATTGTCTTAACCTGTCCAGAGGAAAAGTTTAAAATGTACATATGTGTGTGGATGAAAGGAATGTTGAGAGGAATAGCAAAGGGAACAAAGCCAATTATTACCATCGGTATAGAATTTACATATCTGGCCATCACCTACAACTTACAAAGGGTTGCAAAATACTGGTAACCCAGAAGGATAGGCTGTAGAGTACTGATCCCCAGCCTTTTTGGCACCAGGGGCTGGTTTTGTGGAAGACAATTTTTTCACAGACCACGGCTGTGGGGGATGGTTTCAGGATGATTCAAGCGTACTGCATTTACTGTGCGCTTTATTTTTATTATTATTACATCAGGTATTAGATCCCCGAGGTGGCGGACCCCTGGTATAGATGAAACATAGTTTTCCATTAAAACACAAAAATATATTTCACAATTGTAAAGCCATGCTCTGCTTTAATACCCAGACCTATTTTACCAATATTAAAACCCATCATCTTTTTCAACCCATACGTTATGCTGGTAAAAGTATAATCAGGAAAACCCTTGAACAGCTATTGTTGGAGCCCCATATTTGAGCATTAACCTTCTGACCTTTGTGAGCTCTGGGCCCTTCCCCTCTCTCTGTTCACTGTCTCTCCCACTGTCACCCCACCCCCCACCCCCACTTAGCTTGGGGCTAAGAACTCATGACATAAATAACTAACTCAGCAGAGCTTATCAAAAGCAGATGTGGTGAAGGGTGTTGACCCTGGATCTCATAGCACTCATCACTGGGTAAGCAATAAATCTCTACGTATATACGGCTAGAGTCTTTCCTCTGAATTAAGGACCCCTGACCCTTCACGTTTGTGACTGTTAACTAAGAAGGCCCTCTTTGCTACTGGCCCCTTAATTCAGCGTGCTGACAGTTAAGATGCTCTTAGCATAATAAATTGCGGTCTCTCTTTTTTGAACTCATAAAGCTCCCCCCCACCATGATGCTTCATGCATATCACCCACCTGGCCTTTTTAATCGGCTGGCAAATTCACAGCATCTTAGTCCTGGAGACATGAACTATGTCCCCCACCCCCTCCACTTTTTCCCAGTATTAATTTAACTAAAGTGGACACTGTATTAGTCTTACCACTGCTGAATAGTGGTTTCCTTAGGATTTCTGGATTTCAAGTTTAAATAATAAATCTTAATATTCATTTGAGACAGGGCTGTGGCACTAATGAGGGATGAGACCTTCCCTAGCTCTCCATCTTCTGAGGCCTCTGCTTTGCAAAAAAAGTGAAATCATTGAACTCAAAATCTCTTCTGATACTATGATGGCCTACAGCGATAGCTAAAGATCAATTGTGATCAATGGTACTTTTATATGATATGACTATAGTTGTTGTTGACAGCTGTAAGTGTGGCTGAAGAAAGTCAGCATATTACCTCTCAGAGACAAGATTTGTAAGGTGGGAATTGAGGGAAGATTGGCTTGGATAGCACCAACACATAGAGATCTCTTTCCCAGCTCAGGCTCCACTCGAGAGAACAGTAAATTCTCCCAAATGAGCTGTCAAAGGGCATCTCTAGGGATTCTGAGCTTAAACAGGTCTTGAGGAGCCTGGGAACCGAATATTGCAGAAAGAGATTGCTTACCTCCCTGGCTCTTCAAGAGTGAGAAGGGGTCAAGCTGAGCTGAATACACTCTCCTTCAGTCCTCCCACCTCCAAACTCTCACTAACAATATCGGGTGTAAGAATACAATGTAAATGGAGAGAGATTCAACAAAAACATGGGCCTGTACTCTTCAAAAATATTAATGTCATGAAAAAACAAAGACAGACCAAGGAACTGATCCAGAATAATGAAGAAAAAAAATTAAACAGACATGAGAACGAAGTGGATCCTGGACGAGAAAAAAGGAAAGCTATAAAATTTACTATAGGGCAGCTGGAAACACTTGAATATGGTCTGAAGCTTAAATAGTATTGTATCAATGTTAAATTTTCTGTTTCTACAATGGTATTATAGTTATATGAGTGAATATTCTTGCCTTTAGAAAATGCACAGTGAGTAGATAAATAAAAGTAAAGGGGAAGGATAACTACAATTTTCAAATAGTTCAGAAAAAAATAGAAAGGGATAAAGACAAAAATAAAATAATAAAACAAATGTGGGGAAACGCAAAAATGGTAAATCTGGGTGAAGGGTATATAGGAGCTCTTTAAACTACTCTAATTTTTCTTTGAAATTATTTTAAAAATAGATTTAAAAAGAAGACAATGTGGGAATAATTTCAAAGTGCTGAGACGGAATAATTTTGAACCTAAATTCTATATCCAATCAAACTATTATTCTAGTATCAGGAAAAATAAAGACATATTCAGATGTGCAGGACTCAGAATACTTCTTAGACCATGAACTCTCATTGCAGTTATAATCAAGATGGCCAACCCTACCCAATACTAGAAAGTGTACTTCAACCAAAAAAAGAAAGAAAGACATTTCTGGTACCTGTGTAGAAATGCAAATCACTCAATGAGAGACCACTTCACACCCACTAAGAGAGCAATAATAAAAAAAGATGGATAACTGTGTTAACAAGTTGCAGGAAAAGTGGAACCCTAATAAACTGCTAATGAGAATGCAAAATGGTGTAACTCCTTTGAAAACAGTTGGGCAGTTGCTCAAAAAGTTAAGCACAGAGCTACCAAATGACCCAGCATTTTCATTCCCAGGATTATACCTTAAAGAACTGAAAACATATGTTCACACTAAAACTTGCACACTCATGTTCATAGCAGCATTACTCATAATAATAAAAAAAGTATAAACAACCCAAATGTCCATCAGCTGATGAATGAATAAACTGAATGTGATGGATCTACATAATGGAATAGTATTCTGTCAGAAAAAAAGAAAGAAATGAAGCACTGATCCACGCTACAACATCGGTGAATACTGAAAACATTGTGTTATGTGAAAGAAGACAGAGGTACCAAAATGCAAAAAAATATGAATTAAAACAATAATAAAAATTGAGAGAGTAGCATAGAAATACACACATTACCATATGTAAAATAGAAAACTAATGGGAAGTTGCTGTATGACACAGGGAGCTCACCTTGGTGCTCTGTGACAACCTAGAGGAGTGGGATGGGGTGGGAGCTGGGAGGGAGGAAGAGGGAGGGGACATATGTATACCTGTGGCTGATTCACGTTGGTGTATGGCAGAAGCCAACACAATTACTGTAAAGTAATTATCCTCCAATACTTTGGCCACCTGATGTGAAGAACTGACTCATTGGAAAAGACTCTGATGCTGGGAAAGATTGAAGGCAAGAGGAGAAGGGGACGACAGAGGATGAGATAATTTGCTATCAACAACACGACGGACATGAGTTTGAGTAGGCTCTGGGAGCTGGTGATGGACAAGGAAGCCTGGTGCTGTAGTTTGTGGGGCTGCAAAGAGTCAGACACCACTGACTGACTGAACTGAACTGAATTATCCTTCAATTAAAAATAAGTTTAAATATATATATATAAAGTTGAAAAAATAATAAGGCATTCCCAAAAATTACTAAACATTTTTGTTTTATAATAATAAATTTCCAAATTCTTCAAGCTAGACTTCAACAGTATGTGAACCAAGAACTTCCAGATGTACAAGCTGGATTTAGAAAAGGCAGAGGAACCAGAGATCAAATTGCCAACATCCACTGGATCATCAAAAAAGCAAGAGAATTCCAGAACCTTGAAATTCAACTTGAACCTACTATACAGAACTTTTCATATGTTTTCCTATGTTTCAAAAAAGAATGTAGGTACTTTAACATTGTTATAGAAAACAGTAGAAACAAATCTAAATGTCTACCAATAGAGGAAATATTTTAAAATCCTGCCATAATCCCTTCTGCAGAATATTAAATGGATGTTAAAGAAAACCATGTAGTGCCAACGTGACTAGCTCTAAGATTACGCTGTGAATTGAAAAAGCAAGTCACAGAACAATAGAGAAAAGATGTTACTTGTAAAAAGAAAATAACTGTTTATGTACTTATATATATGTAGCTACAAAGAAATAAACCTGGAATTGTGCTCACCGAATATTTAACAGTAATGAACCTCTAGAGGGAAGGGAGGCTCGTGTGCTAGAATGAAGAGCGCTGTGTTGTTTCTTCTCCATTTAATAATTATTTTCATCTTTAACACAGTAAGAATGTACTCGTGTATTCTGTACTTTTTAAGACAGAAGACAAGGAAAGTAAAGAAACCAAATTGAGGGGGAAATGTACTAACACAAAAAACAAAACGGAACTTTTCCCTGGTGGTCCAGTGGTTGAGAATCCATGTACCAGTGCAGGGGACACGAGTTCGATCACTGATTGCAGAAGATTCAACATGCCAAGCAACAGCTGAGCCTGTGGACCACAGCTTCTAAAGCCCACTTGCTTTAGAGTTCATGCTCCGCAACAAGAGAAGCCACCGCAATGAGAAGCCCGCACAAAACAACTAGAGAAAGCCCGTGTGCGGCAATGAAGATCCAGTGCGACCCAAAATTAATTAATTAATTTTTAAGTGAAAGGAAATATTAATACTACAGTGGTAGTATCAATGGCTAATGTTCTCTCTCTCCCTCCAAAATTTCCATAACAAAATTCCAAACTTGCTTTTGGAATGAAAACCTTTATTTAAAATGTGTCTCTGGACTGGACAGGAAACTCCCTGAGCACCTGGTATTTCTCTGACTAGCCTCCGAAAAGTAGCTTAGCCCTTCCAAATAGAGGCCTAAAGATCCATGCATCTTTGGGGCAAAAGGGATAGGAACATGTTTCTTAATCGCAGTTTAGAATGGTTTCCATCAAAACAGTTAAATAAACTTACTATCTTATCTGTTCAGTTTATCATGCCATCATAAAACCATATGATAATGATAAAGATGATGATGAAAGACTATGTAGTTACACAGGGAAATGTTTTTGACAGTTTTAAGTGGAATGAAAATAAACAGGAAACAAGATCAGTTAGTCAGTTCAGTCACTTAGTCACGTCTGACTCTCTGCAACCCCATGGACTGCAACACACCAGGCTTCCCTGTCCAGGAAACAAGATGTTAGATTTTAATAACACATGGACAAAATGAACAAATGTAACTCACACACAAAAAGTTCTTGATGTAAAGTGACAGGATTATGGTTGATTTTTTTCCCAATGATTCTCTTAAAATTGTCCTAATAATAGATGAAAACAACTGGGAAGAAAAGAAAAATGAGTGGAAAATAAATGGGAAATTATTTCATTGGAACATGAGTATTGTCTATTGAAAGTAAAAACAGAAACATTCTGATTAATAGTTCTAGAAACTGCCCTGTGTACAACTTCAAAATATTTTATACTTTATATATCATCTATCAATATTATATAGGTAAAAATATATGCCAATGTATTACATATATAATTATACATATATAGAGAGAAAATCCCATGGATGGAGGAGCCTGGTAGGCTGCAGTCCATGGGGTCACTAAGAGTCAGACATGACTGAGCGACTTCACTTTCACTTTTCACTTTCATGCATTGGAGAAGGAAATGGCAACCCACTCCAGTGTTCTTGCCTGGAGAATCTCAGGGACAGGGAAGCCTGATGGGCTGCCGTCTATGGGGTTGCACAGAGTCAGACATGACTGAAGCGACTTAGCAGAGAGCAGAGAGAGAGAGAATGCACAAGAATACTCGATGTAACATTGTTTGTTATTTAAAAAATAGGAGCAAACCTATGTGTTCATCAATAGAGGAAACATTTAAATTTCTTTTTATTGGCAAACAATATAATCTGACAAGGGGTTAATATCCAAAAGATTCAAAGAACCCATACAACTCAACATAAAAAAAAAAAAAAAAAAAACAAACAGCCCAATTTAAAAACGGGCAGAAAACCTGAATAGACACTTTTCCAAAGAAGACATATAGATGGATAACAGGCACATGGAAAGATGCTCAACACTGCTAATCATCAGAGAAATGCAAATTAAAACCACAATGAGAGATACCTCATGTCTATAGAAATGTGAAAGTGAAAGTCGCTCAGTCGTGTCCAGCTCTTTTTGACCCCATGGACTGTATGTAGTCCAGGCCAGAATACTGGGGTGGGTAGCTGTTCCTTTCTCCAGGGGATCTTCCCAACCGGGGGATCAAACCCAGGTCTCCCGCCTTGCAGGTGGATTCTTTACCAGATGAGCCACCAGGGAAGCCCGTCTATCAGAATGGCTATTCAAAGAGACAGCAAATAACCAGTGTTGTTGAGGATATGGAGAAAAGCGAAGCCTCAGGCACTGGAGGTGGGAATGTCATTTGGTGCAGCCACTATGGAAAATAGTATGGAGATTCCTTAAAAAACTAAAAATAGAGTTGCCATATGATCCTGCAATTCCACTCACGGGCATATATCCAGAGACAATTGTAATTTGGAAAGATACATACATCCCAATGTTCACGTTGTTGTTGTTGTTCAGCCACTAAGTCGTGTCCAACTCTTCGCTACCCCATGGATGGCAGCATGCCAGGCCTCCCTGTCCCTCACTATCTTCCAGAGTTTGCCCAAGTTCATGTCCATTGAATCCAACCATCTCATCCTCTGTCGCCCTCTTCTCCTTCTGCCTTCAATTTTTCCCCAGCTTCAGGGTCTCTTCCAATGAATCGACTCTTCGCATCAGGTGGCCAAAGTATTGGAGCTTCAGCTTCAGCATCAGTCCTTCCAATGAGTATTAAGCGTTGATGTTCATAGACTATTTACAACAGTCAAGACATGGAAGCAACCTGAATGTCCACCAACAGATGAAAGGTTAGAGAAGACGTGGTATGTGCACACAGCAGAATACTACTCAGCCGTAAAGAGAGAATGAACTCATGCCATTTGCAGCAACATGTATGAACCTACAGAGTATCACACTAAGAGAAGTCAGAAAGACAAATAACCATCTGATATTACTTACATGTGGAACCTAAGATGAAACAAATGGGACTTCCTCAGTGGTAAAGAATCTGCCTGCCAATGCAGGGGCCAGAGGTTCCATCCCTGGTCCAGGAAGATCCCACAGGCCAAGAAGCAGCTTAGCCTGTGAGCCACAACTACTGAGCCTGTGCTCTAGAGCCCGGAAGCTGCAACTACTGAGCCCATGTGCCACAGCTTTGGAATCCTGCGTGCCCTAGAGCCCCGGCTCTGCAATAGGAAAAGCCACCACAATGAGAAGCCCATGCTGAGTAACTAGAGAATAACCCCTGCTCGTCACAACTAGAGAAAGAGCCCGCACAGCAGCAAAGATCCAGCACAGCCAAAAATAGATGAATTTAAAAAATAAAAAACAAAATGAAACAAATGAACTTATTTATGAAACAGAGATAGACTCAGACATAGAAAACCAACATGGGTATCAAAAGGGAACGGGAGTGGAGGAGGGATAAATTAGGAGTTTGGGATGAGCAGATACAAACTACTATATACAAAATAGAGAAACAACGAGGTTCTAGTGTATAGCACAGGGAACTATATTTAATACCTTTTGATAAGCCATAGTGGAAAAATATGAAAAATAATATATAGATGCATAACTGAATCACTTTGTTGTACACCAGAAACCAACACAACATTGTAAATCAACTATAATTCAATTTTAAAAAAGGAAGAAGATGACTTTGTGGGTATTACGTTAAGTGAAATAAGTCAGGCAGAGGGAGACAAATACTGTATGACTTCACTTATTTTGGAGTCTAAAAAACAGAATAAATGAACAAACAGAATAAACCAGAAACTGAATCAAGCATACAGAGAACAAACAGCTGATTGCCAGCAGTGAGGACAGTGCAGAGGGAAATTAGGAGCTTGATTCAGGGGTAATTTCTTTTAGGAGTGACTGGTTTGATCTCTTTGCAGTCCAAGGGAACCAGGAGAGTCTTCTCCAGCATCACAGTTCAAAAGTATTAGTTCTTCGGTGCTCAGCCTTCTTTATCGATCAACTCTCACATCCGTAGGTACCATAAGTAAATGAATAAATGTGATGGCAGTAAATAAATTTTTTTCTGTTAGAAATGTGAAGTTGGGAGTCATTTTCTTGCAATTAGATTTGGAGGCATGAGATGGACTAAATGTTTGTTTTTCACTCAAAATTCATATGTTGAAGCCCTGTCCTCCAATTTGATGGTATTTGGAGGTAAGGACTTTGGGAGGTACTTAGGTTTAATCCCCATGATGGAATTAGTGCCTTTATAAGAAAAAAAAGAAAGACCATAACTCTCTCCTCTCATCTTCCCTTCCCTTTCCTTCTCTCTCTCTCTCTCCCCCCACCATAAGAGCGCACAGCAAGAAGGCAAACAGCTACAAGCCAGAAAGATAACTTTCATCAGAAAGAAACCATGATGGCACCTTGATCTTGGCCTTGTAGCCTCTATAACTGAGAATATAAATTTCTTTTGCTTAAGCCTCCCAGCCTATGTGTTATGTTAAAGCAGTCTGGGCTCACTAGAACAATCAGTAAATTCTAAGTAGGATAAATATTAATCAGTTCAGTTCAGTTCAGTTGCTCAGTTGTGTCCGACTCTTTGCAACCTTTATTACACACACACAAAACCCACAACCAGATGCATCATAGTAAAAATACTGAAGCTCAAACCCAAAACTAAAATCTTGACAGCAGCAAGGAAAAAATGACTCATCACATATAAGCGAACCCCAATAAGATTAATAGCTGACTTCTCCTCAGCATTGAGAGGCCAGAAGGCAGTGAGATGATATATTCAAATTGCTGAAAGAAAGAACTGTCAACCAAGAATATTGCAGCCAGCAAAACTATCTTTCAAAAATTAAGGTGCTTTTTATTTATCAATAATTAGATATTTTAAATAAGATCCAGTATGAATCTTC
Source organism: Ovis aries (assembly GCF_016772045.2). Classification (NCBI taxonomy): domain Eukaryota; kingdom Metazoa; phylum Chordata; class Mammalia; order Artiodactyla; family Bovidae; genus Ovis; species Ovis aries. Next base: position 25,479,579 of record NC_056078.1, read on the forward strand.
AAGACAAAAGTAAGTGATCTCAGATAACTGTTCTGTGAATTTAAAAGTGCTCTTAAGAATAAAGCCTATAAGAAAATTCAATGTATGAATACTAGAAGTCTCCAAAGAAGAAAATTAAAATAAAGGAATAGAATAAATATCAAAACACATAATTTTAAAAACTTTCTTTAAATTAAAAGATTTTGAAACTACATTTTAAAAGAACATATCATATGTATCTAAGATTATCAACCCAGAATGACCAATATCACAAAATATTCTAAAGAAATTGCTAAACTTAAAAGACAAAAAATACTTTGGATATCCAGTTGAAACAGTAGTTGAGTTATAAAAGAAAGAAAAATTAGATTCCCATGAAATATTTCTACACTAGCATTTCTCCAGAAGCAAATGGAGAATATTTTTAAGATTTTCAAAGAAAGAAAATACAAGCCTAAGATTATAGACAGTAAAAGTAGCACTCAGGCACAAAGGTATAAAGTGTTACCAACACACAAAAGCTTATGAAATATTGTTCCCATGAGAACTTCTTGAGAAATATACCAAAGAATGAGCTTCAGTCAAGCAAAATGATTAAAGGAACATTTAACATAAGGATTTGTGATAAGTAATAAACAAGTAGCTATTTATAGAACTAACACTAAATGAGGTCTAAAAGAGAGAGAGATTTATAGTATGAAATGGCTGAAGTGCAAACAAGTAGATACCGTTTAAGTGGGACACAATATGCAAAAAAAATATTTTAACTGCCCTTAGTAATAACACGGGGGGTTGTAATATTACAGTTATTATTCTAAGGGTGTTTTGTGTGAGGGACAGAGTAGATGAGTACCTGTGGGATATTCTATTTCTATCATCTCTTCTGTCCTTAAGAATCAAGACTCTTGGTATAGAAGAGAGAAAATATAAATGTAATATAGAAGTTGAATTTTACAACTCTCATTATAAATTAGAAGTATCAGTATGAATGCATGAGATATTCTCTCTCTTAAAAGAAAATATACAGACACATAAACAAATACACATAAAATCTTAGCTCTGTGCACTAAAGAAGCCTGAAAACAATGACCAACAGCAATGACGTAACACTGATCCACTAACAGCAATGACCATCCCTAGCGGAGTGTTTAAAATGCCATTTTCTATGAAAAGACTTCTTGGGCAAGTTGCCATTGCTGGTTTGGGGCAAGAAATGTACAAGATGAACCTGGAATATATTGGCATATTACAGAGGAATTTATTAAGCTATTAAGGTGTTAAAAACAACTCAGAGCCCTTCCTTTGCTTTCACCTGAAACTGTCACATCGTTTGTTAATCAGCTATACCCCAATACAAAATAAAAAGTTTAAAAAAAACCTCAGAGCCAACTTGAAGAGGTTCCCCCTAACCAGAGATAGGGCAATTTGAGCTTCAAAAAGTATAATTGCAATTGATTAAAACTGATCAGTCAATGAGCTAATAATGATATTAAAAATGAATTTTTAAACTAATGAGTCATCTTGAGAGAATGATATGAAACCAATTTGTTATCTTAAATGAATCATTTACTCTATCTTCCCATATAAGCTGTACCATGAATAATCAAATACTAATGAGGACATGTGTCTCTTTATAATGCACTCCACCTAATAAATGAAAAAGAAATTAAAGAATTAGAATATCTCCATTTTGCAGTCCTCAGTGAATGAATACATTTAGGCATTAAACATTAATGCTAACATTACAAAAAGAGAAACAACCAGACATTATGTACCTCCTGGTGAAATCTTGCCAAAGGAATTGAACCCAAAACTGATCAGACCTCTGGATCTGGCTGCCCACTTGCAGGAAACATAAAAGACTCGGGCAATATGTTAAATTTACACCAAAAATATGCATCAGCAAAAGCCAGAGCATGTGAAAGCATAGTCAAACAGTTCAGTTCTTCCACAGATCAAACCAAAGAAAAAGAAAAGGATGAAGAAGTCTATGTATTAAAAGAGACTTAAAAGGTGCATAATAACTTTTCTATGGGCAAGAGTAAAGTTTCTAGAGATGTATCCCTGGGTGATAAAACTACTAAGTAGAATAAAGGCGCAATCACTCTAGAAGTCAAGATAGGGACTTCTGTTTCCGATCAAGATGGAGTAACAGGGACCAGATTGAGCTTCCCACCTAAAATAACTAAGATATAGACAAAATATATGTGGTGGTGGGGGTGCATTTTTAGATATTGGCTCTCTGGCTGCATAGATCAGTGATCCCTAAGACATGGGAAACAATGGAGGTAAACTCTAAAACTGCCACAGCTTATTGCCCAGAGAAAAGATCCAAGCCAAAATGCAGACAGGAGAAACCCGGCAGTCTTCCTGAGCTGGGAAACAAAGTTGGGAGGCCAGGAGGCCAGGTGGCTAGAGTCCCTGGGGCAAATGACAGGTGAGGAGAGGAATGCATGACGAGCAACAGAGGTCCGCAGAGAACCACCTCTGCGTACTGATCAGCATGTGGCTATAACAAAACCACCCAAATCTGGGGAAAGAACCATCACACAGAGAAAGGTGAACAATTCCTGCAGCTCACGTAAATCCAGGTAAAATCCATTACCTGGAAAAACCTTATAATTCATGAGGCATTAAGTAGTGGGGCAAAATCAGCCCTAACACAAAAATTGTTCTGACCTCACCTATTGCTGTTTTTTGGTCACCAAGTTGTATCCGACTCTTTGCAACCTCACAGACCCCCAGACTCCTCGTCTGTGGGTTTTTCCAGGCAAGAATACTTGAGTGGGTTGTCATTTCCTTCTCCAGAGGACCTGCACCTCACCTAACAAAGCTTAAAAGCGAACCTCAAAGTGATCAAACTGTTCCCAAGTAACGTCACTGAATCCCAGACATGAACTCAAGAATATCTTCAGAAATATAAAATATCCAGTATCCCACATGTTAAAATTTATAATATGTGGAGCCAACAAAAAATTAGGTATAAAAAGGAACAGGAAAATGCGACCCATAAAAAAGAGAGGCAGAAATGATGCAAATGGTTAGTAGATAAGGACATAAAACAACTGTAATTACAATACACATAGTTAATAAAGTAAAAGAAAGGTTGACCATGCAGCAATTTGAACAAAATATTTTTAACAGATCCAAATGAACAGAGATGAAAACTACAGTATCTGTGATTTTTAAAAACATACTGGGTAGGAGGACCAGCATATTAAATATTGCAGAAGAAAAAGTATTGAACTTGAAGACCTAGCAATAGAAACTATCTAAAATAAAACATACAGAGAAAAAAAGTCTGGGAAAGAAAAACCCCAGAGCACCCGGGAGCAGTGGGGTAACTTCCAGCAGCCTGAAAAAGAACAGGTAGAGTCCCCAAAGAAGAGGAAGAGGAGGGATGTGGGGCCAAAATTGAAGAAATAAATAATGGATGAAATTTTTCCAAAATTTATCAAAATTATCAAATGCATATATCCAAGAAGTTCAATGAACCCAAAGCAGAGAATACAAGCAGAAAACTTTACCGAGGCATACTCCCCACTCGATGCAAAAAGCCAGCTCATTGGAAAAGACACAGATGCTGGGGAAGATTGAAAGCAAAAGGAGAAAGGGGTGGTGGAGGATAAGACAGTTAGGTAGCATCACTGACTCAACGGACACCAATTTGAGCAAACTCTGGGAGACAGTGAAGGACAGAGGAGCCTGGCACACTATAGAACATGGGGTTGCAGAGTCAGACATGACTTAGCGACTGAGCAACAGCAAGATTTTAGCCAAACTGCTTAGTCAGTGTCAAGATAAAAATCTTATAAGCAGCCAACTGATAAGAATACAACTAACTAGGGACTCCCTTGACATTCCCGCGGTTAAGACTTTTGCCTTCCAATACAGAGGATGAGAGTTTGATCCCTGGTTGAAACAGTGTCAGAATTTATTTTGGGGGGCTCCAAAATCACTGCAGATGGTGACTGCAGCCATGAAATTAAAAGACGCTTACTTTTTGGAAGGAAAGTTATGACCAACCTAGATAGCATATTGAAAAGCAGAGACATTACTTTGCTAACAAAGGTCCGTCTAGTCAAGGCTATGGCTTTTCCTGTGGTCATGTATGGATGTGAGAGTTGGACTGTGAAGAAAGCTGAGTGCTGAAGAATTGATGCTTTTGAACTGTGGTGTAGGAGAAGACTCTTAAGAGTCCCTTGGACTGCAAGGAGATCCAACCAGTCCATTCTGAAGGAGATCAGTCCTGGGTGTTCTTTGGAAGGAATGATGCTGAAGCTGAAACTCCAGTACTTTGGCCACCTCATGCGAAGAGTTGACTCATTGGAAAAGACTCTGATGCTGGGAGGGATTGGGGGCAGGAGGAGAAGGGGACAACAGAGGATGAGATGGCTGGATGGCATCACTGACTCGATGGACATGAGTCTGAGTGAACTCCGGGAGTTGGTGATGGACAGGGAGGCCTGGCGTGCTGTGATTCATGGGGTCACAAAGAGTCAGACACAACTGAGCGACTGAACTGAACTGAACTGGGAAGCTAGGATCCCACATGCCTCATGACCAAGAAACCAAAACACAGAACAGAGACAATATTATAGCAAATTCAATAAAGACTTTGGAAAAAAAAAAAAAAGATCCACATCAAAAAAAAGATCTAAAAAAAAAAAAAACTAGTGAATGGAAACAGAGCGAGTCAGAAGACCACGGAGCAACATTTTAAGAACTAAATGACTACAAAAACTTATAATCCTATAATTTTATACTCAGAAAAAAAATACCTTTCAAAAACAAAAGTAAAGTAAAGACTTTTTCAAACATAAAAGAGCTAAAAGAATTTATTAGCAGCAGACCTGTACTTTAGGAAATGTTAAAGGAAGTCCTGCAGATGGAAGGAAACTTAGATGGAAATCTGAATCTATACAATAGAATGAAGAGCACCAGAAATGGAAATATTTGCGTAAATATAAAGTGTTTTTCTTATTTGTTAAAATCTCTTTAAAAGATAGTTGGCCGTTCAATGAAAATAATAATAACGTATTTTGAGGCTTGTAGCATACATAGAAGTTATAAATGATAAAATGCTATACACGGTAAAAGTCAGAATAGTGGTTACTTTCATGGGAGATGAGGGGGTTGAAATGGTGATGGGGCAGAATGAGGGGTTTCTGGTGTTGGTAAAGTTCCACTTCTTTATTTAGATATTAATTATGAGTGCTCACCTTGTGATAACTTATATTAAGCCATACATTTGAGTCATTTTCTAGATAGAGGTTTCATCTTACAAGACAAAGTCCTTAAAAACAATATGAAGAGTTTTGTGAATCATATAGACATGCCAGCAAAAAGGAAGGAGATTAAAGTGCTAATGGTTAGTTTATGTTTGTTGAGAGTGTGGATGAAGACTACTTTTCTTATTTTTTTCCAAAATGCCTACTATGGACATTATTTACTTTTGCAACCAGGAAAAAAATAAATAGAACCAATAAATACTTTGAACAGAAACAATTTATTCACAAATTGGATACGTGGTCTTTTAGGGAAAAAATTCATACTCATTTCACTATCTTTGCATCTTTGCTTTGATTACATCACTCCTGCCCACTTCTCTCCAAATTGGTTTGGAGTGTATGCTAACAGTCAATATCTAGTAGACAGTAGGTATTCCATAAGGTTTTTGTACAGAACTGAATTAAAGGCAACTAAAACCCCATTTTTGTCAATCTGTTGCTCTAATTTAATAATATTTCACTGAGAGATAGGAATCAGGAACAGTTATCCCAAAGCTAGAGTTAATAGTCAGAGACCTTGGGAGACTGGTCTTGTCTAGAAGGCCTTGTGATTATTTTGTAAACAAAGAGACTGAGGTATTGCACTCATGAATTCTGTAGAAAGAGCCATAGTTCCAGTATGCCAAACAGAAATACAGAGTGCCTGTAAATATCATCTGACAAAAACCTTATGCCTGAATTAGCTGTACCCCAAACCAGAGCAAACGTAAATGAAGCCTGCCACAAACCTCCAACCGCACCAAAAGACCATGTCCCAAGGGAGGAAAAATCAGCTCAAGGAAAATACCAGGTTTGACTGGAAATCTGAGGACCTGACAAAGACACAGCCTACTACAAACTTAATTGCTCACAGAGCAAGCAGGAAAGTGAAAAATAGCCCGTGAACATCTGTTGTTTGTGAATGACTAGGGCTGGGTCAAGTAAGATTAGCCACAAAAGAATGTCAGCCTGATAACATTTGCAAGAAAACACTTTACACACTCAAAAGATTAGCAAAGGGACTACAACGTACTTTAAAAAAATAAAAGGAATGTCCAGGTTGATTACTGATTTTTTTTTTAATGTGAAAAGGAGTGTGGTGGTACATGGGATGTCATGAGCTCTCACTAAGTATAATGTAGGGGTTTTTTCATGACAAAGAGGTTCAAAATTTGGGATTTTATCTAACCTTGAAGCAATATAAGAAAATTTTAAATAGTTCCAAGAGAACTATTTAACTGGGGCTATTAACTCAACTGAATCATTCATACACACGACCATTTTAAGGATATATAAATGTGAGCTAAAGGTAATCTGAACACACATTCTGCTTGGAAAATAAAAACATGTTCGTATGACGCTTAGTTTACAGAATTTATTCTAAAAAGAATTGAGAGCATCTGATGGGTGAATATTTGCTTCTTTGGGTTATGTACCATAATATCCTCAACAAAATTTTCACTACAAATGACTATATGGGTTACCAAAGCAAACACAAAAATCACCACAACATTCTGCAGTAATACATGCAGTCCTTTAAGCCAAGTCAAAGATGGATAATACAGAACTGGAATCATTTCCTAGACGGAGGACCACTAGCAATAACCCTTAATAGCCCAGAGTCTCCAGCGGCACATTTAAAGCAGGATTCCTAGAGCCTGCATTTCAGCAACCACCATGGAAAGAAATAAACACTTTGGAGTAGCGCATGAAGCCCTGCTGTTCAGAGCTGGCTGGTTCTGAGCCAATGGTTTCTCATCTCAACGAGCAGCAGCTGCCATAGCCACTCTACAGGGATGTTGTTTTCAAAGTTCTTAAAGATCTTAATTGTGACCAGCCCCTCTGGCTTTGACAGGCTTCCCCGGTAGCTCAGTAGGTAAAGAATCTGCCTGCAGTTCAGGAGGCCCAGGTTTGATTCCTGGGTCAGGAAGATCCCCTGGAGAAGGCAATGGCAAACCACTCCAATATTCTTGCCCGGAAAATCCTATGGACAGAGGAGCCTGATGGGCTACAGTCCATGGGTTTGCAAGAGTCAGACACCACTTAGCAACTAAACCACCACCACCTCTGGCTCTAAGGTTCTTCTTGCTCACTTGTTACACTGGGAGCGCTCAATTTCATGACCATTGACACAAAATGAAGTGGTGACTACCTTCACCTAACGAGCTGGATGAATGTGGCAACCAGAGAGAGAGGTAGCCCAGTGTCCTAGAAAGAGAACTGGGCCTCTTGACAAAACCAGACTCAAAGGACAAGGCAGCTGTGACCTTGTACTGATGAGAAAATGATTTCGTCAGTAAATGGTGACTACACAGTCCTTTGGTCATAAATCTATGAATACACCAGAAGATTCTGGGTACATCTACTTAATTGCTTCCATGAAAAGTATCTTTTTATGAAAATGAATTGTGTCAATAAAGAAATGGGGTCATTTTCATTTGTCCACATAAAATCCAACTGCACAATCTTCCTGTGTTGAATTATTTTGGAGTCTCTTCTAAACTTTTGATGTGAGACACACACAATGATGTGTAGTGAGATTAACAGAGGCAGTTAGGTGGAATGGAAAGAACCTTGGAATCTCCATCAGAATGTCCCAGTTCTGATGCCTATTGGGCCACTAGCTATGTGACTTTGGGCCCATAAGACAAAGTTAGAAGACAAATTCTCTCTGAGACTGTGATGTAACTGTGCCTCTTGCCAGAGAAGCCCAGAAGAGGAAAGGAAAACATGCCCTAGGTACATCTCAATGATTCATTGCAAAAGATTGTTCTTCATCTTATCCAAAATGCTTGTTTTAATGTACATCTTTAGTTTTGGGGGGGTTTTTTGGCCATGCTAAGCAGCATGCAGGATCTTAGTATCCCTGACCATGGATCAAACCCATGAATCAGTCTTAAGTATACATATGTCCCCTCCCTCTTGAACCACCACCCCCCACACCCCACCCCCTCTAGGTTGTCACAGAATACCGCACTGAACACCCTGTGCTATTCAGCAACTTCCCGTTAGCTATCTATTTTACATATGGTAATGTGTACGTTTCAATGCTACCCTCTCAATTTGTCCCACCCTTTCTTTCCCTCACTGTGTACAAAGCCTGTTCTCTATGTCTGCATCTCTATTCCTGCCCTGCAAATAGAGTCATCAGTACCATTTTCCTAGATTCCATATATATGCCTTAACATACAATATTTGTTTTTCTCTTTCTGACTCGCTTCACTCTGTATAACAGGCTCTAGGTTCATCCACCTCATTAAAACTGACTCAAGTACATCCCTTTTTATGGCTGAGTAGTATTCCAGTGTGTATGTGTGTGTGTGTGTGTGCGTGTGTGTATACCACAACTATTTTATCCATTCATCTGTCAATGGACATCTAGGAGTTTCCATGTCCAAGCTATTGTAAATAGTGCTGCAATGAACACTGGGGTACGTGTGCCTTTTTCAATTATGGTTTTCTCAGGGTATATACCCAGAAGTGGGATTGCTGGGTCATATGCAATTATTGTAAGAAGTATATGAGATAATACATGCAAAGCACTTAGCAGAATACACAGCACATCATAAGCATGCAATAGAGTTTATTATTATTAACATCATTACTATTCTAAAAGTGCTTTGCAGACCCAGGCACATGGAAAATGTTCAATAAATAATAGCTACTGATGTTATGGGGGCTTCTCTGGTGACTCAGAAGTAAAGAATCTGCCTGCAATGCAGGAGAACCAGGTTTGATCCCTGGGTCAGGAAGAACCCCTGGAGAAGGGATCAGCTACCCATTCCAGTATCCTTGCCCGGAGAAGTCCATGGACAGAGGAGTACAGTAAGTTCGTATGTTAAATAAAATTCATTTTAAAGATTCATTTTAGAGCAAATAGTTAAAGACTTAATTACAAAAGGACAATATGGTACACCCCCCCACCCCATTCTTAACTATTATTATCATTTTATAGATGAGGAAATTAAGGTTCAAAGAGATTCTATCACCTCCAAAGTCACACAGTGGAGGAACTAGGATTAGAACCAAATCTTTCATTTCTAAGCTCCATGAACCCACATGAAGAAAAACAAAATAAGTTAGGAGTGTGGTCATGTGACAATGGTTCACCTATCACCCAACTGAGAGATGTGTTACCTCCTCCACTGCTTACCACTTCTGAGCCTTTCAATTCCCTCATGTGAAAAAGGTGAGAAATTTATTTTACATGTAATGAAGAACCTCCTCCAGTTGAACATGACTGATTGAACATACAGTGGATTAGTCTACTTACAATGACCTAAACAAGACAAACGTGTAATTCTCTCCCACATACCAGGGATCATTAGAAGCCCAGAGCTGATAAGGTGCCCCACTATGCTGGGGACCCAGATTCCTTCTCTCTTGTTGCCCAGCCTTCCCCAAATGTTACCTGCTTCTGCAAGGTTGAGGATGGTTCACCACCATAACCATGTTCCAGGCAAAAGGGTAGAGAAGGAAAAAACCAGCCTCTTCCCTTTAGAGTTTGACCTGGAAGTTACACACATATCACATGCAGAACTAGCTAGAACTTAATAACACAGCCACATCCAGCCCCAAGGGAAACAAGGAAAAACAGTCGTTATTCTGGCTATCTCCCTAAAATTTAGGGGAGGGGATTCTTTTAAAAAAGGAAAAATACACTGACTAGCAGGTGGAATTTTAACTCTGTTATCTATGTTTATTTTCACTTCCTCCTGAAACGCCACTAAAATAATAATAAAGAAACTCACAGACATAAACCCTTAAGGAGAAAAAGTGTAAGAGAAATGACCACAGGTGAAAGTATAAAATGTGAGAGTATTAATAGGCTAAAGCTGCATTCAGATATGCAAATAGTTTCACCTCTATGCACCCTTTCTCAGGAAGTTCCTGGAAAATGTTCCCCACCAAAACAAGGAAGTCAACCAAAAATAAGAAGGACAGCAAAAGGGGAGAAGGAAATTGTTAAAGGGGTGGGAGAGATAAATCCCTCAAATAATTAGACAGCAATCTGAGAAAGCAAGCAGCACAGCCTGAAGGCAAAGAGAGAGATCCAAGAGAAATGTCTATGAGAAGAGGAAGAAGAGAGGGGGAAGAGAAAGGAGACGGAAGGGGAGGAGAAGAAGGAGAGAAAGGAGGAGGAGAAATGTTATCACCCCTAAAGTAGAATCCCATTCTTCTCATTAGTAGACCTGTATTCCAAAGAATTAATCTCCAAAATATACAAGCAGCTCATGCAGTTCAATAACAGAAAAACAAAACCCAATCAAAAAGTGGCAAAATACCTAAACAGACATTTCTCCAAAGACATGAAGATGGCTAATAAACACATGAAAAGATGTTCAACATCATTCACTATTAGAGAAATGCAAATTAAAACCACAATGAAGTATCATCTCACACTGGTCAGAATGGCCATCATCAAAAAGTCTACAAACAATAAATGCTGGAGAGGGTGTAGAGAAAAGGGAACCCTCAACATTTCCACTGTTGATGGGAATGCAAACTGGTACAGCCACTATGGAGAACAGTGTGGAGATTCCTTTAAAAAAAAAACTGGGAATATAACGTCCATATGACCCATCAATCCCGTAGCAGGGCATATACCCCAAAGAAACCAGAATTGAAAAAGACACATAGACCCCAGTGTTCACAGCAGCACTATTTGCAATAGGTGGGACATGGAAGCAACCTTGATGTCCTTTGACAGATGAATGGATAAGGACGTTGTGGTACATATACACAGTGAAATATTGCTGTTGTTCAGTCACTCAATCATGTCCAACTCTTTGCAACCCCATGGACTGCAGCACACCAGGCTTCCCTATTCTTCACCATCTCCTAGAACTTGCTCAAACTCATGTCCATTGAGTCACTGATGCCATCCAACCATCCCATCCTCTGTCATCCCCTTCTCCTTCTGCCTTCAATCTTTCCCAGCATCAGGGTCTTTTCTAATGAGTTGGCTCATCGCATCAGGTGGCCAAAGTATTAGAGCTTCAGCTTCAGCATCAGTCCTTCTAATGAATATTTAACACATTTGAGTCAGTTCTAATGAGGTCGAGGAACCTGGAACCTAATATACAGAGTGAAGTAAGTCAGAAAGAGAAGACAAACACTATATATTGATGCATATATATGGAATTCAGAAAGATGGTACCAACGACCCTACATGCAGGGCAGCAAAGACGATACAGATGTAAATAACACACTTTTGAACTCAGTGGGAGAAGGCGAGAGTGGGATGATTTGAGAGAATAACACTGAAACACATATATTACCATTTGCAAAGTAGATGGCCAGTGCAAGTTCAATGCATGAAGCATGGCACCCAAAGCCGGTGCTCTGAGACAACCCAAAGGGGTAGGGTGGGGAGGGAGTTGGGAGGGGGGGTTCAGGATGGAGGGGACACATGTATACCTGTGGCTGATTCATGCTGATGTATGGCAACCATCACAATATTGTAAAGTAGTTATCCTCCAATTAAACTAATTTTTAAAATAAAAACAAAAATCATATTCCATTATTATTACTATATTTAGAATTGTGTTAACAAAAAATTATGGAAATTTGTTTCTTCTCTTGCTATATAAATACCTACATAATATCCTCCACAAATCTAAAATATTGACTATCTGTCCCTTTACAGAAAAATGTTTTCAATCTGTGCTATGAAGGAGGTTTTCTAGGAGTACGTAACAGAGGAATCAGAGCTAGCTGGTGAGGTGAGGAGTCTGGGGTGAGATGAGAAGATTGAGTGAGCAGCTCTCTTTTGTGGGGGAAATCCCCGTGAGAAGCTGCCAACAACACAAGATGGAGCTCAACAAAAACGCACACACACAAGTTGTCCCAGAGCCTTAGTATCTCCCAGGAGTTCAATAGCTCTCAGTGGACCTTTCTGTGCCCAAAAACCCAAGCTAAGAATTTTCAAGGAGGAAAAAGGAAGGAGGGAAAGAAAGAAGGGAAGGAGGAAGGAAGAAGGTCAGGGTGGGTGGGGCGGGGAGACAGGGAGGGAGGGGAAAAAAGAAGAAACAGGTTGAAACCTCTATGGACAGCAAAGGTGTGAGTGACTAAGTCTCCTTTGACATAAACTCTCTTCCCATTCACTCTGAAGTTCTCCAACCCAAATCAAATAGAAGGAATACTTAGGTGAGGCAGGAAGTCTTCTACTGAAGCCCAAGCATGAAATTCTCTCTCTCTCTCTCTCTCTCTCTCTCTCTCTCTCTCTCTATATATATATATATATATATATATATATATGTACATATATATATATAAATTCCTCTGTAAGAATAGGGGAGGGAGCAACACAAGGGCTGCTGAGAACCAGACCTGAGGAGGCCACAGCTGAAAGGTTGCAGGAAGCCATGAGCTGCCCCATTCCCACCGTTTCCAGAGCTCATTTCTCTAGTGCCTTGGCTAAATCAGCCTCCTGCCCATGGAGGCTCCAGGGACACGCTGCGCCCTGGTCCACTGCCTGCTGTCCCCCGAAAGGCTGAACTGGAACCGGCCTCCAGGTGGGAAGGTTGGCAGCCCAAACCAGGGAGCAGCAGCGCCAACTGAAGGTGAACCTGCTCAGGGGCCCCAGGCTGCAGAGATCCCAAGCAGACATGACCTTGGATGTGATCTGGGTCAACAGACATTTCATTGATTCGGATGCCCTTTGAAGTGGGGAGCGTGGGGGTAAGTGGGTTCAGTCCAACTGCCCTGGGAGACTTGTCCACATAATGGGGGTCTGGGGGCAGTGCCCATTTCATCTCTAGCCCCACTCCTGGGAGGTATTTATGGGAAATAAAACGGAATGGCATCCAGGCATTGTCAAGGAGTCATCAAAGGTGAGGGAGGGACCCCCTGCCTTCAGAGCTGGGACTCTGGACCTGATAGACGCAATGTATTTCAGTGTCGGCCTTGTCTCTGGGGTTTGACTTACATCACGTGAGGATTTTTCCAGATCCAAAGTGGTGGGGGGTAGGAATTTTCACTTGGCTGCACCAGCAGAAGATCCTCGTGGTTACATTCACTAACATCTCACCTCCAAGTCTCTGTGCCCATACTTCTGCCTGGGATCTTAACAAAGAGGAGTTCATGTGCTGTCATAGAATCTGTCCCCTTTGAGGTTTGACTATAAAGACTCTTCCAGAGTCCCTTAGAGAAAACAAATAACACTTTTGTCCACAAAGAGACACCCAGGGGAAAAGTGGTGCTTGGAAGGACAGAGAAGCAACTTAACTTTGGGGAATGCACCTGGCTGCCTGGGGGATACAGGGAAAGGACCCCTTGGACCATCTACCTTCACACTTTTCGATTTGTGTGTTATATTCAGATGTCATATATATCATAATGTCTGAAATATAAAAATAAAATTAAATATTTGGGGGAAAAAACTTGGTAGGGTTAATTTTAAGAATACTTTGGAAAACCAAACTATAAGAACTGGTGTGGACTTAGGAAAGGGTTCAGAGATAAGATAACCACTGACTCTAGTGAACCATTTTTTATTGATAATGTCAAGGTGATTTCTGTATCTGTCACCGTGTCCTGAGTTACCAGGTAGATGGCAAGCTTCCTAAGAGAAGAAAAACATACCTTTTTGTACCTCTCCTGTGACCTAATCCAGTTTCTTTAAAAGGGCACATATTAAGAGATATTAGATTCCATTCCAAAATAATTGTTAAAATATGAATATTCAGTGGAGTATCTGTTTTGTGTAGAGGGATGGGGACAGGGGGTTTTCCCTTCTCTTTCATTTGTTTCCCTCACCTAGAGTCCTCTTTTCTTTCAGTATTAAAGGTAAGATCTAATTTTCAATAAGGGCTAAGAGTTGGTGCCTAGAAATCAAGTGGCCAGGATCATTCAATAGTGATTTGCCTTCTTGGCCTCCAAAACCAAATCCAGGGCTTGAGTTCAAGCCCATAGTCCTACCCCATCCATCAGAGCCGTGCACTACCATGAGGCCATAGCTCTCTGAATGCTAAAACATGTTTCTCATGCAGCAATCTTAATAAATGCGATTGGGCTCCATTTCTTGGCTTTGAGGTAATGAAAAATTAATTACCATACTTTTACAAGTAATAGTTTCTACTCACAGCACTCCCTTAGAAGTAAATATATCATAAATAGTTACTGTTATACCAATGGCTGGTAGATTGGGCAGCCTGTCGTCCATAAATCCTTTTTCAACAGACATGTTATTTCTTCTGGGGAACAAACAGATTTGTTTTAGATTAGAGAGTCAACTGACAGATGGCCTTTGTAAAAACACACCATTTGTATAAATAAATTATAGTTTTACTACGGGATTCTGCTTGTGTGCATTTGGAAAATCAATGCCCCCATTCTCTAGAATGGGTCTGAACTGTAAAGAGCCATTTCATTGAGGTGTGAGGCCACATCGCACAATCTCCCAACACAGATGCTAAAGTCCAAAGTCTCTAGATGCACGCTGCCACTTCCCGTCACAACTGTCACAAAGAGCTCTGCCTGGGGGTACTGGGATGATCTCCCAGGGAGCTCCAGCACCAAACGGAGCAAGATACCAACTGGCACACTCCCCTGAGCTCCAGGTTCTGTTTCCATTCAATTTAATGATATCACGTGCCTTATTTCCCTAACTACAACTCTGCATAATTGGGGCTGACAATGTATTTCCCTTAGAAACATGAAACATTTCATTTTCCTTTACAACATAGCTCATTGGTTAAATGCTAAACATTTGGTAGATTTCTTTAAAATCCAAATCAGGCCTTTTTTTTTTTTAGCCTGGGCTTTCTCTAGTTTTGGTGAGCAGGGGCACACTCTTCTTTGCCCTGTGTGGGCTTCTCACTGTGGTGACTTCTCTTGCGGAGCACGGGCTCACAGGCTCAGCAGTTGTGGCTCGGGGGCCCTAAAGCACTGGCTCAGTAGCTGTGGCACACAGCATTGCTCCACAGCATGTGGAATCTTCCCAGACCAGGGACTGAACTCTGTCCCCTGCATTAGCAGACGGACTTCTATCCGCTGCGCCACCAGAGAAGTCCCAAACTGGGCTTAACTCTGAACCTACAGCAGTCTCAGTCACTACCCGTCTTATAACGTCCACATATGTAACATACACACCAAAATTTATTTGTTCATATGTGGATGTATATACATAGATATGCATCACACCCACTCATGTAAATCCCCCTTTCAAACCAAAATGTCCTGCGTGCATTCTAACTGGCTTCAGTTGTGTCTAACTCGCTTCAGTTGTGTCTGACTCTTTGCAACCCTATGGACCATAGCCTGCCAAGTTCCTCTGTCCATGGGATTCTCCAGGCAAGAATACCGGAGTGGGTTACCACCTCCAGGGAAATCTTTCCGACCCAGGGATCAAACCCGTGTCTCTTGCGTCTCCTGCTTTGGCAGGCAGGTTCTTACCACTAGCGCCACCTGGGAAGCCCAAAAGGTCAGGACACAGTATCTAAAAGGACATATTCTATCGTTGTTCTTAAGAACCAGAACCAGTAAAATGTTTCTTTTGTTAGGGGACGATGTTCATTTTAGCCTGAGACACCAAGAATGCACTTTGCTGGCACAATAATTGCCTATGTGTTCTCTCTTTAAGGATATTATTCACTACCCAAAATGATTAAGATTTTAAAGCCACCAGTTCTGTGATAAGGAAATAAATGTTTAACATTAATCATGTTTACAATTCAAAATATAACAGGAAAGACTCTGCATTTCTCTAATAAAAAATTTTAATGTCAGATTGCCTAATATTTTCCAGACTATAAGGTACACTTAGAAGCTGCGTTTCCGTCTTAGCATAGTGGGGAACTGTTTAGCTTGATGTTTTGTGGGCATTCATAACCTCAGGCTTCCAAGTTGCTATTTAGAGTTAGGCCAGTTGGTGCCTTGATGGAATTAATATACCATCTAGAATTGCCTAACTTACATTCAAAGAAGAGCTTAAACCAATGATTTCCATCTGTTTTTATGACACTCCCAGGGAATCTCAGGTTACTTCAAAGGAGATCAGAATTCTCAAATGAAATTACGCTGGACATAGAAATCTCATACTCATGTACTTAGATATGTCAGATAAAAACATACACCTACATGATATAGTCTTCTAGAAGAGGTGAGGATCAGGAAATTAATAAGGTAATTGCATCCCAAGATCTCAGAAGGGTAAGACAATCACAAATTATAATAGCTGTCATAAACCAGATTAGAACTAATTATGGAAAATAAAAACCCACTAAATTCACACATCAAACATTTGGGTCACAGAAAAAGTAAAATGGCTTCGGAGGGTGGGCAAAATTGAACCTATTTTTAAAATTGATGATTTTGTGGATGAATTACTAGCAGACCCAGCAGAATATGAATCTGGTAGCATGGCTAATTCATTTCTTTCATCTCTAAATCATGTGACATGCCTGTCTCTAAGTGAAGAAACAGTTCATCCTGCATCTCAATAAAATGTTTATGAGAGATCCTTGTTGCTAATGGAGTCAACTCACAATCAATACATTTATTCATAAAATCACGCACACATACAGGTCAAGGGTTAAGAAAATATTTTCATTGCCACGGTAATCAACCAAACGTACTATAATCATGCTTTTCACTGACTCCTTGAGGATATGGATTGGGAATGGTCCAAGAGACTTTCGACCTTGTGACCAATCACAAAACTGCTCTGCTTAAAACAAATGCTTCCCTGGTAGCTCAGCGGTAAAGAATATGCCTGCCGTGCAGGAGACCTGGGTTCAGTCCCTGGGTCAGGAAGATCCTCTTTATAAGGAAATGCCAACCCACTCCAGGATTCTTGCCTGGGAAATCCCATGGACGGAGAAGCCTGGCGGGCCACTTAGCAACTAGACAACAACAACAAAACAAAGAGTATGAGGCTGCCACTTCCTAATTGTAACTGCGGGCAAGTTTGTCTCCCGCTCACTGCCTCAGTTTCAACACCTGTAAAAAGGAGAAAACAACACCCACCCCATAGAGTTGTTGTCAAGATTACATGAGTTAGTATTGGAAAAGCTCAGTACATACAATAAGCATTCAATAAGTGTAGGGTCTTACTATCATTATTTATTATTCACCTTGTCAGAGGCTCCCTGTGTGGGAGGCCACTGCAGAACTCAAGATTATTGATGAACTCATAAGCCTGTTGACTATTTCAAATGTATTTTAACTATACAATATTATCTCAGTGCTAAATTCCTGTTCATGTTCTAAATGTTCAATAATAAATATAGACAATTTAACTAGATCTGCACATTAGGTTACATTTTTGTCCCCTCTACATCCTGAATACTAGATTTTTCCTATCACATAAAGGGTTTGACCAAGTGAACTCTGGGATCTCTTCTAAGAACCAGACTATTATGAAACTGACATTCCCTTGATTCTCTGAATTTCAACTACATCATCTATTTGAAGGAACCAACCAGCATGAAAGGGGAAAGTCCTGTCTAGTAAATTTCTTAGACTCAGCCTTTATCAGAGAAGCATATAAGAAAATGCTATGATGAAACAAGTTATATAAACTACATATAAAAATGACCATGCCTACATTTTTATTGGGAAGTTATAGGGAGAATGTGAATCTAATATATATTGATGAATTATTCAGCTCTATCTCAGTCAGCCTGGCTGCCTGTATCACACGATAGGAGGATTTTTGAAGCACTCCCAGAAGGTTCTTGAGCCCTCTTGAATGTTGGCCTGGAGATTATTTCTGATCAAGTATAGGCATCAGAAATCTATATAGTAGGGAAGGTAGGGGCTTCCTGTGGGAAGGGAAAATCGAAACCATTATGAGATGCCCCAGGGGATCATTTTTAAACTCTTTAAATATGTCTTAGGAAAAGAGAACTTTGTCCTGACTAGATTTCTGACCTGGTAAGTGACCTTCAAAGACAAAGAACAGTGAAGTCATACACAGGGAGTGTAAAAGAGCACCAAGGTGAAGGAAGGAAGTCCCAGAGAACAGAGACCATTTGGGTCCAGGAGACTTTGAGAAGCCATGTGAGAGTTAAAGAGAGAGAGGTTTGTTTATACCTTTATGATACATCATAATCTTTTGGGAAATAAACCAATGCTCAAAAAACCCTTTGAAGCACATTTGGTTTAATGTGCTAATTCCATCAACAGCCCTGATTAATTAGCATAAATCCAGAGGGTAATGGACATTTGGGGTCTTCCCACTCAAGTCTATTGGAGGCTTTTACACTGAAAGATTGCCTAAACATTTATACATTTATAGCATCAAATACACATAATATTACCAAATGGAAGAGGCTTTGAAATGCATCCATTTGGCCAGTGTTGGAGAATTGTGTTTTCCTGTGGGTTTCTCTTTTGTGAAGACATCAAAAATTTGCCTCTCCTTTCGTCAATCCTTTGACTTACCAAGAGCAGGGGATCACAGGAAACAAGAATGGCCCATAGCAAGATAGCTTTTCCCACTGAAATAAACAAATTCCTTTGACTCAACCCCCTAGCCATGGAGCCCTAGCTAATATAATACAAAGGACAGAACTGGCTTCCAGTAGAACAGAACTACGATAAATTCCATTTTCACACCTGATATTGTCCACCACACCCCCATAAATATATTTTTTTTCCAGAAACTAATAGAAATTGGTCTTTAAGACAATAGCCTCCTGCTAGTCTTAATACCTACCAAGAATACAAATTAACACCCCATAAAAGCAACTGAACTAAAAATTAGGTCCACGCACACAGTCTTACCCATGAAAACATACATCTGCTAACTCCAAAGAATATGCAACTCTGGATTCTGTCATAATTTATAAAAAGCTAAAAGGCAGGCATGGATATAAAGTCTTAGTTCTCGTGGCTGTGGCCACCCAACGCTATCGTCCCAGTGGTGGACGCAATCGTTAATGTATTTATTATTCTTTGAGGACACGAGACATTGGAAAATGGCATTTTTCCCTTTCACCTTCTAAGGCTTTCCCCAGGACTACCACATGAACGCCCACACCACCTTTTTCCACCAAAGGTGGATCCCGCTAACAGGAGACTCTGGATCGAGACCATAGCGCCTCAATCACCAGCTCTGGGGGAAGCCTCATCTTAGCAAGAAGCCCTCAGCGCATCCAGCGGATCCGCCAGCTAAGCGGAGGCCGCGCCGTTTCATCATTAATGCTCCTGAAGGACAATAGCTCATCAAGCCCCACCGAAAGCCCCGGACCGGTCGCGGAGCATGGGCTGGCGGGGGATGAGGCTGAGCGACTCCTCCTAGAGGTGGTTATGTGGAGAAGGAGCAATCCCTTCTCCCTCCTCCTCCTCCCCCCGCTACTATCCGCGGCCCGGAGAACTGCCGCTTGCCGCCATTGACACGCACAGATAGAACCCAAAGAAAGGCAAAGAGTCCTGCCCGGCACCGGCGCCGCGCCGGCCGAACCTGCGCCCGGGAAGCGGCGCGCGGAGGGCACCGGGCGCCCGGAGCAGGCGGCGCAGCACCAGGTGAGCCCGCCATGGCGGTGGCATTATTGTTCAGGGGGCTTCGGGGTCTGGAAACAAAACGAGCCGCGGGGGCAGTGCAGGGGCCGGAGAAACCCCCCTGCCCCTCCCCGCTGCCCAGCCCCTGCGGGCGCTCCCCGGAGAGCCGATCCTTGCCGCAAAAAAAAAAAAAGAAAAGAAAAGAAAAAGAAAAATTAATAAATCAAGCTGCCCAACTTGCCTTCTCGGGAAATAAAGGGGGGTTGCTAAAGAAGCGGTAAAATTCCTGGGGCTGGCGAGGAGCCGGGGGCATCTTGGGCGATGAGGGAGGGAAGAGAAGGGATGCGGAGTCCAGCCGCCGGCCCCGGGCGACGCTGGACCCGAGGGAGCGGAGGGCTCCTGGGGATGCGGAGTTGGGGGCGCAGAGGGGGAAAAGGGAGACGCCCGGCCGCAGAGGAGGGCTAGTCCGGGGGCGGTGGTCTGCGCAGGGGCCGAGAGAGCCCAGGCAAGGCCGCTCTGGGGGCCTCCGAGGGTGCCCAGGTCGGGCGCCGGCTGCTCCGGGCTGACAATGGAGGGGGCGCGGAGGCGCCGGGTGGAGGGAAGAGACCGGGGTCCGGGGGCGGGCCGCACCAGAGAAGGTCAGGCCGGGGACGCGGGCCCCGGGGGCTAAGGTCTGGGGCTGCCGCGCGGTGAGCGGGGCGCCGCGGGCGGCTGCGAGCCCCGGGCCGGTGCGGAGGAGGGTTCGGGGCCGGGCACTCCCCTCCGGTTTCCTTTCCGGGGCGCCCGGTGCCGACGCGCGCGCTGCGCTTTCCCCGGGAAATGGCGGCCCCTCCGCCGCTAGCTTGGGCAGTCCCAGGTTCCTGCTTTGCGCGGGAAAATAATAATAATAATTACGGTGGAAAGGAATAAAAGTAAAGTGTCTAGGACTCAGGAAAGGGCTGCGCCGGGCGCCAGATGCGGAGCGAATCGCGCGCGGGGCGGGGACCAGCCCTGCCTCCCCGGGCGCCCAGCCCGCTCTCCAGGAGCACCCTAGTTCCAGCCTCGCCCGCCTCCAGAATTCCCCCCGCGGGTGTCCTTCCCCACCTTTCCTCCTGGGGGCGCCCTCCGCTCCTGCGCTCTTTGTTCCACACGACAACGGCCAGGGCACTGAGCCTCTCAAGGGCCAAATGAGCCTCCTGTTCCAGTTGTTTCCAGACCCTGATTTTTCGTGGCCTGAAATGGGCCGCCGCGGACTTGAGTTAAGCCTGGTCACTGCTGGGTTTATTGGCAATGGCCCCAGGGTGGGCGAAGGGATGAAAGGGACGAGGATAGGCTGAGAAACCACAGCGCGGGTTCCTGTGTATTTTAAGGGGGTGTCGCAGGGACCACAGCCCCCGAACCCCTGATGGTAAACTAAAGGTAGTTTGGGTTTTCCAACAGCGCTAATGAAATAAAGTATTAGCCTTTCTAGCCTTTCTCCAGCCCAGGGGAATTCAAAACCTGGCCTCGGTCTAAGCCCCCTGAGACCTCAGGGGCCCATTCCTCAATCGGTCCAGCACAGCAAACAACTTCCTCATTTTTTTCATTTGTTTTTGTGTCGAAATGCAATTGTACCCTCACTGGGCTGCGCAGTTGCTGTTGAAACGGTTCATTAGGTGAGAGAAAAAGAAACACTGTTAAGAGCGAACATGTGTCTTCCTTTATGTTATTTCTTATTTAGGAACAGTTCCTTTGTGAAACACAAACCAAGTTACATGTAATTCTCAATGAGTTCACGTTTAGCTGAAAGCTCTTACCCCTTTGTAAAATTCTTCTTATTTTCAAATTAATGTTCAAAACAGCAAGATTTGGAACTTCACTAGTCGATTTTTAGAATTGCTTTAGCTCAAGATTATCATATAAATAAATATAGGCACTGCTTGGAGGGAAGTTTCTCTTGAATCACGTAATTCACACCTTTAAAACCCTTATTTCCTGTATCCACATTTCCTTTAAAAATATGCCCAGTTCTCACTCTGGTTTTTCCTACCCCGTCACAGTTCCTCCTCACCCAGATCCATTTACTGCCACACTTTGGACATTATTAATGGTTTCCTCTATTTCAAAACCCTATAAAAGAATTTACCTTCTTGGGTCCAGAATGTTCCACAGATTGTGACCCTGCTCCCTCACCATTCCGTCTTGTCTAGTTCCCTGGGGTTTTGAGGCGCCTTTGGTCTCCTGTTTCCCAGCGGGTGGGACACCCTGCTAGCTATTGTCTGAGATAACCAGGTCTGTTTTCACTGCTTCCTGCCAGTGAGGCAGAAGAGAATCCTGTCTTAAACAACTTTAAATGAAAGATATCTGTAACTTGTTCAGGAAGGAGGTATGTGCAAAAACAACAGCAACAACAACCAACTTTCTTAGAATTGTTTTCATTCTCAAAGTTAGATGCTATCTTGCTAAATGCTTTTGAAAAGTGTGTATTAACCAGAGGTGAACAGAAAACTTATGGTTAGAGAGCATTCGACAAGCATTTGTGAAGTACCAGTTATTAAACCCCACTGGATGGGGGAAGAATTCCAAATATGAGGAGATCCTAGACCCTGCTTTCAGAGTGCTTACACCCCCAAACCTAGGAAATAAACTATATATGAAGGTAAAAGAAGGGGAAAGGAGATTAAGATTGGCAAACTAATGGGGAAATGGGTACTTTTATATACTGCTGACAGGTGTGTAAATTGATATAGCCTATTTGGAGGGCAGTTTGGCAGTGTTAATAATGTGCACATTCTATGACCCAGCAATTCCATTTCTCAGTATATATCGTAGAGAAGCAGGAAGGCGTGTACACATGTTATTCCCTTCCATGGCAGAGTTTTGGTAATTTTGAAATTGAAAAAACCTAATGGCCATCAGTAGAGAATGGCTGAATAAACTCTGTACATCTTCTTGGAAAGTAGGAAGTGGTTAAAAAGAATGAAGTATACCTATGTATACTGAGACAGAAAGGTCATTGAGACTTATTACTAATGAAAAAAGCAAATTGCAAAACAATATATATTGAATGGTACCACTTTCATAAAAACAAAATAAAACCATGAATTTGTATAAGTAAAAATGCATACATAAACAGATAGGAAAGGAGTAGAATGAGACACCCACTAAAAGAGACAAGAATTAAAGGCATTGTGGAGGAGTTTAGTCATATTAATCATACCCATCCATAACCATTGTTATAATATTTGAAATTTTACAACTTGGGTTAATTTGTATGTTGCTTGGATAGCTAAACACAATTAATTTCAAAGTGATTGATAATATGTAATAAAAGCCATAATTAAAATGCTACAACAGTTTTTAAAGGGAGAACAGAATTCTAAGCTGGAAGGGAGGATTTGGGCAAGGCTTCACAGGGAATGTAGCAGGATTGGAGGGAAAGAGGGAGGGGAGACAAGGCAGGAGAAGGAAGCCTAATGGAGATGCCAGGCTCTAGCTAGCACCTCCTCTTTCTTCTGCGTGATGATGTACATTCCCTCACAGGCTGAATCCTGGCCTGTCTTGCCTGCCCAGGTTCAGGCTGGGGAGTGAACTAAATGAACAGGTCACAGCTGCTTTCATCGCTATGATTCTAGGAATACCTTAAGTTAGATGTGGAAGGAAAAAATGAGGACATGAGTCCCAACAGTGGTATTGGAAAACGGCACTTTGAAAAGGAATGTAGGGGGGACTTCCCTGGCAGTCCAGTGGTTAAGACTTCACCTTCCAATGCAGGGGGTGTGGGTTCGATCCCTGGTCTGGGAGCTAAGATCCCACGTGCCTCAGGGCAAAAAAACAAAAACAAAATAAAACAGAAGCAAAATTGTAACAAATTCAATAAAGACTTTTAAAAAATGGCCCATGTCAAAAAAACTTCAAATAAATAAAAATGGAAAGGAATGTGGTGGAAACGAGGATGAGGACTGGTTTTCGTCTGGATACTCAATGAGATATGAACTGGGAAGTAGGTTGGAGGGAAAAGTGTTTGAGAAGGTGATCCATTCCCTCTCCCCAAATATTACAAAAGGGACCCCAAAATACTTTGAAAACAAAGTGTTAAGGTTGGTTTCACTCTCTCACTGAAGGAATATTTTTTTGAATGTCAAATGTGTAGATAATACTATGCAAGGTGCCAGTGTGGATGAAACATACAACAAAGGGTATGAGAAACAGCCCCAGACCAGGGTTCCAGAAGTGGGGGTGAGGGGACTTGGTCTGGTCTCAGACTGTGTAACCATGGACAAGTCATTCAGTGACCGCCACCCCTCATTTTATTGTGGCAGAAATTGGGGAGGGGGTCTAAATGACTGATCACTCAGGTCCTTTTCAGTCTTAAGTTATGATGTTGTGAGATCTTATGGGTCTAACATTGTGATGATTGTGAATTCCCAGGCAGATGGAAGATGGGAATATGAGATTAGAACGAGACGGGCCCAAGGTGCCAGGCCTTGAGGGAAACAAAAGCATTCCCGCAGAGCATGTGGCTCTTGGTGTCCTCCCAGGACTAACGTTTCTTTTCCACCCCTTCACATTGCCTCCTAAGAGGAATGAGAGAAGCAGAAAGACATCACTGAGTTTTAAGCCTCATGTTATACACACATCCAGTGCTGTACTATTATAAAAGTCGCTTTTGAATTAAAATGTTAGCCTGCATTCTATAAAAATAGTCTCTAAAACTTTCTTTTGTGGAAATAAGTCATAATAGCTAATGTTTATTAAATGCCTTCCTGCCTGCCAGGTACTGTTCCAAGCATTTTATATGTATTGATGAGTTTCATTCTTATAACAGCCGTAAAGACAGGTACTGTTGTTATACCCATCTTGCAGAAAAGAAAGGAGAGATTAAAATGTATCCAAGGTCACCGCACAACTGGTGGGTGGTAGACTTAGGACTCCCACGCAGGCAGTCTCACTCCACCAACCATATCCTCCTGTGTGCGCAGAGAGAACAGGAGATACCAGCATTCCACTGATTCTCAGATTATGTTCTTTTTAAAGTTTTTTAATGCTATTGTATGCAAATTTTCTGTTGAAACTCTTCTTTATGTCACTATTTTACCTGACTATATCAATAAAAGATAAAGAGCATCAGATTGAACCACCTCACACTGTACTTTAAACTGTCTTTGTCATGAAGTATTAAATAAGATAAATTTGGTGGTTTCTCTGAAGCCCTTACTGTTCATTTATCCATCTCACCATCCATCATACTTTGCCCGATTTATTTGACTGGCATTGCCAATTTCGACTTGGAATGGAGTAAGTAATTCAAGTCAAAATTCCCATGCTTTGACAGAACGTGTATGGAAACAGGCATAGGACCACCAACCTCGTACAGGGATGTTTATTTCAGCTGATTCTGTGATGCCACAAAAATTAAGTACAGCAATAGTATAGTTTAGGTCAAAATTGCAACACATGGTCTGACCAAAGATTTGAAGGTCATTTCTGGATATGAGAAGTAGTCCTGATGATACAGTTTCGATGCCTAAATGTGGTTATTTCCATGACAACAGGATAAAAATCTAACAGAATGAAATCAGACTTTCTGGGAAAACCCAGACCCTGTGTTCACTGATCTGGCCTCAGTAATGGTTCATACACAGAACTGCGTAACTTGTATTTTTGCTGCCTTCACTGCTCAACAAAACCAGAACAGCACATAGTGGTGGAAGAATACAAAGAGGTAAGTTCCAGTAGCTTATACCATATACAGCATAAGCTTTTGGATCAGACGATAATTCACTGGGTTCCCCACCAGAGTGCTCAACTTCCAAATCGACCAATCTTCCAGAATTTCAGTAAGGTGGTCATCCACTCAAGCACTGCCCCCTGCTTCTAAACTGGATTTTCACCCCTGGCTATTCTTTAGTAAACAATATAGATCATTGTCTTGGGGTGGAAAAGAAACAAGCCATAACCTCAGTAAAGTTTTTCGGGTCGCTTTTTCTTTTCTGTGGTTATCATGGGTGATGGAATAGTGACTTCAAAGGAAAGATCACCAGCATATGATTTAATTCTACCTGATTGTTCCATTTCTAGGAATAAAGTAACAGATGGGGGTTGGGGGGTCAGAAGGAGTGACATTTTAAGCATCTTCCTAGAGTAGCAGAAACTTTTAGGTCAGAAAGGACCTCAGAGGTCCGCTAGCACCATGGTTCTCCAGTGGAGTACCACAGGCCCAGAGTTCCTTGGAGGCCCAAGACAATAAAGGGTGGGGACCAAGCCGTCAAGCTTCCCAGGCCTTCCCCATTCCAATCCGCATAACTCCCCCTATTTCTGCGTGTTATATATATTCTGAAAGGTGTTTCATTTGAGCAAAAGAGAGGTTCTGAAAAATCAACTGATTTGCCCGAGAGCCACAGCTGGGTGTTGCAGACCTGGAATCCTCCCATTGCCCCACTATTATGCACACTGTGAGGTCTAGCTCGTTCCACCCACAGATGGAATGGCACCATATGGCTGGCAATCTCCCTACTATTGCAGGTGATATAACCTGCCAGGGCCCCAGACTATGGGGGACACTCACCACTTTGACCAGGGAGCAACACTGCCTGTCACCAGCATAGAACCGAAGCAACAGCCCCCAGCCACTATTGCCCACAAGGTAGCCCCTGCCTGAGGACTGACCGTAAGGAACACAAGGTGGGGAGAGGCAGGCAGGGCGAGGGATGGAGGAGGAGGGGCTCCAGGACAGCTGCCTCTGCTCAGCATACAGTCTGTTGTAGCTGTGAGAGCCCGCAAGTGGCGCCACCTGTATCCTCAGTTGCCCAGCAGTATTGAATGTCTCTGGAAGCCCCTGGTAGGTCAGGCAGCACAAGGGGCTGCAGCCCACTCACTGATGGACTGGTCCAGTCACCACCAAAGGAGGCTACATCCCCTTCCCTCCCACTGAGCAGCTCATCTGGGTTCAAAGCTAGTCCCCTGCAAGGACAGGTCACTGTTATAACAATACACCTCACTATTAATCTGAAACTGTTCGATTTTAAGGAAACAGGATAGCATGCCCACTGTTCTGATTTGTTAATTCTCAAAAGAGCAAAAAGACAAAACCAGGCTGGACTCAGTGAAGTGTTTTCTTTTATTGTGGTTTCCGTGAATAAATAGATTCAGGAAGGCAAACTGGCTCATTTTCTTCTGGGATGTGTTACTAACTCAGAATCAAAGAAAATTCAAAGTATTTTTATTCATTCCTGTATACTCATTTCTCATCTAATTAATACCATAGATGGCCAAATATATTTATATTAGAAAGCAACAGAAGGCTAATAACAAAGAAGAAAAAAAAATCCTTAACTCTGGTTCAATGAAGACAAAATGTTTTAAGAGTCACCAGAGATAATTGAGGAATATAAAATTTCTTATCCAGAGATGGTACAAGACTCGGGGCTTCCTGGTGGTCCAGTGGTTAAAATTTTGCCTTCCAATGCAGGGGTGCAGGTTCCATCCCTGGTTAAGGAGCTAGGATCCCACATGCTTCATGACCAAAAAATCACAAACAATGTTGTAACAGATTTTTACTTTAAAACTGGTCCACATCAAAAAAAAATCTTAAAAAGTCACCATATACTATAGTAGCAGCAGATAGCCTAAGTCCACTCCACATCGGCTCCATCCCACGCTCTGCCCTCCATCCCTTCTAAAATGTCTCAGACAGCCGCATATCTTCTGCCTCTGAATTATAAAGAATGTGCTGGCAGTTGATTTTCCCGCCAGATTATTCCAGGACATGATTTGAAATGCTTTTTTGAACGGGACTGATTTGTAATCCAATAGTATAATTTAAATAAATTGGGTTAATGCTTGGTTCTAACGTTCGTGGTTGGTTAATTTAGTTAATTTGATCCATGTCATCTTGATGAAATTGCATTTGATATAGCTCTTTACATTATAAATTGTTAATGCGCTTTAACATATATGACGATAAAATTATTGACTCTTCTCATTCACTTAAAGGTGGCCTTGGAAGAAAATGGTTTGGAAAGTATTACTTGTGCAATAATGATTTGCCCTTGGAGTTCATAAATGGAAGTGTAATAGAGCAAGTGATTTAGCTAGTGCTACTGAAAATGGTTTTTACAGCTACAAAATAACACTAATAAACTATTATTTTAATACAGTACTTATAGTAACACACTGAAATATGTTAGAATTTTATCAGATATGAGACTGGAATTGTTTTTCTACCCTTTAAAAACATATTTCTACATACAGTTAATGTATTTACATTGAATTCCCTTATGTCCTACCTAATTTTATTTCATCTCATTTTATTCTCCCAAAGGATAGTTTTGAAATGACAAAAGTAAAGATGCTTATTGCAGGATCTACTTTGTTTTTTTTTTTCATAAATATTTACAATAGAAAATATTCTGAAGCATAGTACGACAGATTAGGGAAATATCATGGGAACTGAAGATGAATAAATTGAATAAATTTTAGCAATTTTAAAAAGAATCCATTAGGGGATGACACTATGAATTTCATGATTATAAACATTACAGAAGTTTGTTTTTAAATTTATTTCTATCATTCAAAAGCGAGAAGACCTCTTAGTTCTAGATTTAACATAATGTATGTATAAAAGCATTTTGATTTATATACTTCTGAAGGGAATGCCCTCAAAAGAGTATTTAAAATAAACTATCTTGATAGTCTAGATCCTTCATCAAGGTGGCGCATCAGCCCAATCAAACTACGCCTGTGACACACTGGCCTGTAATTATTGCTGCCAATCTCAAATGCTGACTGCTATCTCTTTTTAAAAGATGGTTTGCTGAAGCTCAGAGGCAGAAAAAGTTGTCATTTAAATCAGAATTGCTGGCGGCTGCTAACAGGCCATCTTGCCAGTTGGCTACTTTGTCTTGTTCCCCATCAGTTTGTATATAATAAAAAACTTCAAGAAGTTGGGGCATGAAACTTAGTTTATTCTCGATCAGCTATTTATGCTTGAGAAAGAACTTATTTAAATTAAACAAAGATACTGGTCTAAAAAGAGCTTCCCTGGTAGCTCAGCTGGTAAAGAATCCCCCTGCAATGCGGGAGACCTGAATTCCATCCCTGGGTTGGGAAGATCCCCTGAAGGAGGGCATGGCAACCCACTCTAGTATTCTTACCTGGAGAATCCCCATGACCAGAGGGTTGCAAAGAGTCGGATACAACTGAGTGAATAAGCACACAACACACACATTGTTCTAAAGAAACCAGATTATTTCATCTTTTCATGAAGGCAGTCAGTGTATTAAGTAAAGTTTGCTGTTTCTCACCAAGAGCAGTTCATTCAATAAGGGCAAATGCTTGCTTAGGATGTTTTCTTTCCTTCCACTCCTCCCATCTGGGATTACAGTATAGTTTTAAATATTGTTTATAGGAATTCCATATGCTATAATTATGCAAATACAGACACACTGAATCTAATTCTACTAGTGAGTCTTATACAATCTTTCTTTTTGATGTGGACCGTTTTTAAAATCTTTACTGAATTTACTGGGCTTCCCAGGTGGCCCTAGTGATAAAGAACCTGCCTGCCTGTGCAGGAGACATGAGACATGGATTCAGTCCCTGGGTTGGGAAGATCCTCCGGAGGAGGGCATGGCAACCCACTCCAGTATTCTTGCCTGGAGCATCCCATGGACAGAGCAGCCTGGTAGACTACAATCCATGGGATCAAAAACGTTGAATGTGACTGAAGTGACTTAGCACACTGAATTTATTACAATATTGCTTCTGTTTTATGTTTTGAGGTTTTGGCGGAGAGGCATGTGGGATCTGAGCTCCCTGACCAGGGATCAAACCCAAGCTCCTTGCGACAGAAAGCAAAGTCTTAACCACTGGACTGCTGGGGAAGTCCGAGTCTCCTACAATGTCTTGATAAGAAATTTTGTATTCCTTAGTTGTCTCAGGACCAGTTAGTTTCCACTGACTCACCTGGTGATGAAAGTAAATCTGAATTTTTCAATATGCCATTCTTATTCAATCACAAAACTCTTGAGCTTTTTCTCTTTACTGGTATACGCATATCTAGGCTAATTCCCAAGTGATGTTAAGATGTTAAATTAAAATGACACTTTTGATTTCCGGTCCTAAGTGATGGACTCTGAGCACCTGCGCTTTCCTAGAGCACATGAGCTTTTCCTCTGGAGCCCACAGAAATAATGGTAAAAGATGTACAGAGAAAATAAGCCCTTCACAACCAAGCAGTGGGGACTGCTGATGGTAATCAGCAAATGGGAGGGAGATTTCAGCAAATTTCCTTCTGTGACTGAAAGCACATAGAAACGTAAATGGCATCACTGAAAGAGCCACAGCTAAGAATAAAAGCAGGGGGGAGCTGCCCTGAAGTTGGGCAGGATGAAAAATGGAAAGTCATTGAAGGTCTGTCTCCAGAACAGCTAGGTGAATGGGTCTCTCTCCCTCCCCTACTCCTAGTCGGGCTTCTGTCAACCTGGCATTTATCCTCCAAACTGACAATCTGAGGTTTCTTCTCTAAAGAAACTGAACAACTACAGAGGAGATCTGGAATCTGGAGGATGGGTATGGCTCTACCAAGTAGAACTCTCATTCTGCCATTTGAGGGCTCTCAGTTCCTAACCAAGCATCCTAAGATGATGCCTGCTAATTGGCATGCCCCATGCATGTACCCTGAGGTCCCAAACAGGAACGATGCCTACCAAACAGTAGCTGTGGAAAGCTTTTCTGTCTGCCTGTAGTAAGCAACCGTGTCTTTCATTCATAAATATGAATGCATCCCCAAAGATCACCAGACATGGTAGGAAAGCCAACATGAACAAGAAAGATGAAAAGAAATAAATGGGGCAACTGACTCAAAAACCTCAGGTATGCAGATGACACCACCCTTATGGCAGAAAGTGAAGAAGAACCAAAGAGTCTCTTGATGAAAGAAAGAGGAGAGTGAAAAAGTTGGCTTAAAGCTCAACATTCAGAAAACGAAGATCATGGCATCCAGTCTCATCACTTCATAGCAAATAGATGGGGAAACATGGAAACAGTGTCAGACTTTATTTTGGAGGGCTCCAAAATCACTGCAGATGGTGACTGCAGCCAAGAAATTAAAAGACGCTTACTCCTTGGAAGGAAAGTTATGACCAACCTAGACAGCATATTAAAAAGCAGAGACATTACTTTGCTAACAAAGGTCCGTCTAGTCAAGGCTATGGTTTTTCCAGTAGTCATGTATGGATGTGAGAGTTGGACTATAAAGAAAGCTGAGTGCCGAAGAATTGATGCTTTTGAATAGTGGTGTTGGAGAAGACTCTTGAGAGTCCTTTGGACTGCAAGGAGATCCAACCAGTCCATCCTAAAGGAGATCAGTCCTGAATATTCATTGGAAGGACTGATGCTGAAGCTGAAGCTCCAATACTTTTGCCACGTGATATGAAGAGCTGACTCATTTGAAAAGACCGTGATGCTGGGAAAGATTGAACGCATGAGGAGAAGGGGATGACAGAGGATGAGATGATTGGATGGCATCACTGACTCAATGGACGTGAGTTTGGGTAAACTCCAGGAGGTGGTGATGGACAGGAAAGCCTGGCGTGCTGCAGTCTATAGGGTCGCAAAGAATCGGACACAACTGAGTGACTGAACTGAACTGAGTCAATAAAATAATTTGGAGAAAGAAAATGATGTAAACACGCCCCAGCTAGTTTCAAGGAGATTGGAAGACATGGTGCATTCATTAAAAAAAATAAAAATAAAAGAAGATGCTATGAAAAAGGAACAATCAAAGAACAAGAAAGAATGCTCAGAAATTAGCAATATGATTACCGAAATTAAAAAGATGGGACTTCCCTGGCAACCCAGTGGTTAGGACTCCACACTTCCTGCAGGGGACATGGGTTCGATCCCTGGAGGGAACTAAGATCCTGCATGGGAAGAAAAGGAGTGGGGAGAGAAATTTAAAAGCCTGAGAATCAGAAGGAAAAGGTTGAGACTTGGGGGAGCAATCTGGGAGATCCAAGACCTGGTTTACAGACATCCCATTAAGAGACAGTTAAAGGGGGAAGGGGGAGAAATAAAAGAGGTGGGGGAAATAATCAAATACATGACAGGAAAATATTCCAGACGTTTTGAAAAATTTTCAGATTGAACAGGCTTATCTTCAAGTGCTGACACCTAGACACATCCTTGTAAAATTTTAGAACACACAGAAAATTTAAAAGTTTGGGGAATGGGGTCTACCAAACTTCTCTATAAAGCTGAATGTCAAAAATGATGGCTCAATGGCTTCAAAACGTTGAAGCAAAATGACTTTAATGCTAGAAACTCCACCAAATAATAATCCAAAGATCATTCAATAAGGACAATTTCATTTGTATAAGAAAAAGTTCACCTCTCAGCACTGTCCCGGAAGAGCAACATGAGGCAGATAAAAGGAAAACAAGGGAGAATGCCAATAAGGAGGAAGTCGTGGCATCCAGGATGAGCTGGGAAGACAGCCCCAGGATGACTACTGGGTAGAACAACCACCCCACACTGGAGCCCAGGGCAGAGGGCTCCAGGAACAATGTCTCTGGGGGAAAAGTGCCCCCTGCAAACAACAGTGTGACCTAGAAGCTGGTTGATGCCCAACCAGGGATCAAACCCAAACCTTGCAGTGAAGTCTTCCCCAAGGGCTCAGCAGTACAGAATGCATCTGCAATGCAGGGGATGCAGGCTCAATCCCTGGGTCGGGACGATCCCCTGGAGGAGGAAATGGCAACCCACTCCAGTATTCTTGCCTGGAAACTCCCATGGACAGAGGAGCCTGGTGGGCCACAGTCCGTAGGATCACAGAGTCAGACACGGCTGAGCATGAGAGCACTAGTCAGTTGCAGTGAAAGCCCAGAGTCCTAACCACTAGGCCACCAGGGAACTCCCAAGGCACATTTCTGTCAACAGGAGCAAAGATAAGTACGGTCAACCCTCATTATTCATGGATTCCATATATGCTAACTTGCCCACTCACTGAAATTTATTGGTAACCCAAAAATCAATACTTGTGGCACTTTTGCAGTCATTCAAAGACATGCACAGAGCAGATAAAGCTGACCCATCCACGGCACACCTTCCCAGCTGAGATCAAACAAGGCCACACTCTGCCCTCTTGTCTCATCTTCCACGTTGTACATGAGTCTTCATCATGGTCTATTTAGTGCCGTGTTTTTCAGTTTTGTGCTTTCTGTTAGTAACCTCACTGTTCAAAATGACCCCCAAGTGTGGTCTTGAAGCGATGTCTAGTGTTCCTAAGGGCATGGAGGCTGAGATGTGCCTTATGTAGAAAGTACGTGTGTTAGATAAGCTCTGTTCAAGCAAGAGTTATTGATGCTAGCCATGAGTTCAGTGTTAGTGAATCAACAATTCATATTACATAAGGTGTCTTTGAACAGAAACATACATCAGACAAGGTTGTGTATTGATCCGTTGATGAAAATGTTGTGATCAGAGGCTCACAGCAACCCAACCCTGTTTCCCCAGAACAGCTGTTCACCACTCACTAATGCAGTGTCCTACCTGCTTTATAGAACACGTTGTAGCACGTGGAACTCTGCTCAGTGTTATGTGGCAGCCTGGATGGGAGGGGAGTTTGGGGGAGGATGGGTACAGGTGTATGTATGGCTGAGTCCCTTTGCTGTCCACCTGAAACAATCACAACTTTGTTAACTGGCTATACTCAATATAAAATAAAGCTTTTTTTTTTTAATAAAAAAAAAGGAACTACTGCACATAACAAGGGTCAACTGTAATTACACAAATACCTCATTTTATTGTGCTTCGCAAATATTGCAGTTTTTCACAAATTGAAATTTTGTGGCGACCCTGCCTTGAACAAGTCTACCGGAGCCGTTTTTCCAGCAGCATTGACTCACTTGGTGTTTCTGTCACATTGTGGTAATTCTCACAGTATTCCCAACGTTTTCGTGATGATTATTTTTGTTGCGGTGATTTGTGATCAGTGATCTTGGATGTTTCTGTTGTAGCTGTTTCGGCATCTTTTTAGCAGTAAATTATTTTTTAGTTAAGGTCTGTACTTTTTTTTAGACATGCTGCTGTGCTGTGTGCTTGGTTGCTCTGTTGGGTCCGACTCTTTGTGACCCCATGGACTGTAGCCCGCCAGGTTCCTCTGTCCATGGGGATTCTCCAGGCAAGAATACTGGAGTGGGTTGCCATGCCCTCCTCCAGAGGATCTTCCCAACCCAGGGATTGAACCCAGGTCTCCGACATTGCAGGCAGATGATTTTTTACTGTCTGAGCCAACAGGGAAGCCCAAGACATACTGCTATTGCATGCTTAATAGACCACAGTGACATGAAAACATAACTTTTATATGTGCTGGGAAGCCAAAAAATTTGTGTGGCTCACTTTATGGGGTCATGCTGGAGCTACACCTACAATATCTCTGAGGTATGCCCATAGTAACTTGGGTGTGTGTGTGGAATGTGCTGGCGTTGGACCACAGAGAAAGAAGTGTGATGCTAGCATCCCACTCAGGTCTGACGGGAACGATATTTACAAAGCCTTCGTCATATTAATGCTATTCATTGGCATTTATTTTTAAAATTTCACCTAGGGACAAAATTGTGATTACAGAACAAAATAGAAATGTTGTAATTCGGGATAGTGGAAAATGCAGGAGAGGTGGAAATAGGGAAATAAAGTCAGGAGGTGAGGGCCAAGGAAAGATTGGGGCTCGCACATCCTCATTTTACATGGCGAAGGCTCAGGAATCAGTACCTAAAGTTGTGTGTGTGAAAGTTGCTCAGTCGTGTTCAACTCTTTGTGACTCCATGGACTATACAGTCCATGGAATTCTCCAGGCCAGAATACTGGAGTCGGTAGCCTTTCCCTTCCCCAGGGGATCTTTCAACCCAGGGATCAAATCCAGGTCTCCCACATTGCAGGCGGCTTCTTTACCAGCTGAGCCACAAGAGAAGCCCGGCAATACTGGAATGGGTACCCTATCCCTTCTGCAGCAGATCTTCCAACACAGGAATCAAACTGGAGTCTCTCCCGCATTGCAGGCCGTTTCTTTACCAGCTGAGCTGTCAGGGAAGACCTGAAGTTGATGGAGTCAGTAATGGGAATTGAAACATTATTTAAAGTTTTCAATGCAATCAGTGGTTGAAATAAAATGATAAACTTCTTCACCTTTTCACTTTATTTTACTGTTGTGTGCAAGTATTAAATTTAAAGATAAATTCAAAAATTTTTATATAACTTCTTTAACTTTCTTGTTTTCCCGGCTTTAGGGAGACCTTGAGCTGGTCCTAATTATATGTTTCAGCTTATATAAGCTCACAAGAGAATGTAGGGTCTTGGCCATTTTCTTTTCACAGAACCCAGAAGAAAAGCCCTCCATTCCATTTATTAAGTGGTTCGATCTCAACAACTTAAGAAGTATTTCTGTCCTAACAATTTAGTAGCCATTTGAAAAAATAATAACGCATGAATTAGGAGAACAATTGCATCCCAGTCTTAAATAACCAGGGATGAGTTAGAAAGAGGGGGTGTACACCTATTGAACAGTACATGATTTCTCCCACCTTGGAATCAGATTGAACACCCCATTCTCATTCACATTCATTTTCACCCCGCACTTGCTTTTAATCACAACAGCCAATAACTCAGCTTTGCAAAGATATGGAATCACCAAAAGGAAGATAGTACAATCCACCCTGAACTACCGGTGGAACCACATAAGCTGGTAGGTGTAGAGGCAACCAGAGGTTGACTATCACCTTAGTCCACTTGAAAGCTTCAACATTCACTGTTTTGTCCCAGGGTCCCTTGGCACACAGTTTGGGAACCATGGCTCTAGCATCTTTAAAACTTTATCATGATCTGTCATGTAACTTCATTGGAAAATATTTGAGGACAAAGGCCATGTATATTTTACAGTATCTAATGTAGTTTCTTGTTCAATAATAAGTGCTCCATAAATACTTTCATTGAATCTATGATCTCATAGATTGTAAGATGCATACTGATTTCTAGAGATTAAAAAAAACATTTAAGTGCATCGTGAAATCAATGAAATACAATAGTAATTTAAATAGACTGGTGTGATTTATTGCCCAGGTCTGAGTCAGTGTTGCAGTTTAATATTAACCCTTGTGATACCTGTAAAGTCTAACCCATCAGTGTTCTTATGGACTTAAAACCCAAACATAAAAATAAATCCTAAAACAACAGAGTCTGATATGCCCTCTTCCCCAGCACACACAAAACCAGTGGTGTCCTCCCAACCGCTGTGCTCCCAGAGGTGAAAGGCAGTGAGCAGGCCACACTTATTTTCCCTGCTTCTTCTCTGAGTTTTATTTTCCTGCCCTCCCTCAACTTAACACGCTCACAATTCGTCTGTTCACTTTGCAAGTCATTATGAGACTTTCTACAGTAGTCGTACCTTAGTCTTTCAGATGTGGAAGGACAGGTATGATGCGGATCTGGCTTGTATCTGGTCTGCTCTCCCATTCCTCCCGTCCCCCACATAGTGTGTATAACCACTGGAAGAGCTTCATCCAGCCATCTTCCTTCTTCAGTCCTATAAACAAACATCACACTGTAGTCCTTAAGCTCTGCCTAATTAGAACAGAGCTTGTTTTCGAGGAGAAGGTAAGTAAATGTAAACATTTAATTGTTAGTCTAGTGAAACAAGTTTCACGTTGCCGTAGTTCTTTTCTCTTTCCAGGCGTGGCCCTCCACAGAGATTCATATTCACAAGAGGAGGGAAACCTGCATTCAAGTTTTTTAACTCCTCTATTACCAAGCCTGCATAGAGTTGGGTGGTCTGGAAAAGAAGGAAGTTAAAGGTTATCTTTTCTCACCGCTCCAGGTGGAGTCCAGCGCAAGCTAGTGGGCAAGGGGGGATTTGGAAAGTAGGGTCTTCTTTCAAGTGGGCCGAGGAGGTTCTACCCTTCCTTCCATCTATGGGTCCTGGCAGGTGTGACCTATTAGCTCCCATGAGCCTGCTGTCTGCTTCCCCGAAGGATTCTTGGACGTGGTCTGATTCTTTCAACGTGCAGGGGCCTGCCAGCCCTTGAGGCCAGGAGTTAGGCACCTGGCTGCTTAAACTGAGCACAGTGGCTGCACATGCAACCAGAGGGAGACCCTTCCACGGCCCGAGAGTGGACTCTTGTCTAACACTTGGAAATGAATTGTCCAAGAAGACACACCTACTGACAAAACAAAAGACTTTATTGGCAAGGGGGTGGAGAGCAGCAGGGTAAGGGAACCCAGGAGAACCGCTCTGCGCATGGCTCACTGTCTCAGGGTTTATGGTGGTGGTGGAGTTAGTTTTTGGGTTGACTCTGGCCAGTCATCTTGCCTGTGCCCATACTTGGTCTGACTTTGGCTTCTTCCTAGTGGCCCGGGCATCTCTCAGCCAAGATGGGTTCCACCGTGAGGGTTTCTGGGAGGTTGGCAGAATATATCACTCTCCTGATCAGGACCTCCTGAAGTGAGACTTGTATTTCATGCAAATGATTATTCTTGTGCCTGGCCACGGCGACTGGTTGTGGTCACTGGTTTCCTATCAAAAAGACAGGTCCGCAGACACAAAGACTCTCCAGTCCTACTAAAGCACGCGCAGCAGTCCACCTCACATTTAGACTTCAAATAGCGCTGCACCCCTAGCTCTAAGGCCCTTTGTTGTTTAGTCGCCAAGTTGTGTCCTCTTTCGCGACCCCATGGACTGTAGCCACCAAGCTTCTCTGTCCATGAGGTTCTTCAGGCAAGAATACTGGAGTGGGTTGCCATGTCTGGAAGTCAAAGGAAGAAATTCTCGATACAAAGTGCAATGTTGGGGGTGATCCCTACATTTTATAGTGTTCAGCTCGTACGTTACTTTGTTTGATCTAACCCTTGTTTTCCTTTCTTGGCTCTTTTATCTTCATGAATGTGTTAGGCATCAATTCCCTAAAGTCCCCTATTTCTCTTCTACTGCCAGTCCTCATTTCCAACTTGTACGGCAATTTGTGACTCCACTTGGCTAATTCTGGGCGAGTCCGTGGGTGGCTTTATCCTGCACACCTAGTCATTCCTTGTCTGTTTTCATTTGAGAAAATGTCCTGGGCATGGGGGGATGAAGGGGTCCTGCCCTTGTGGCCTTTGTGCTCCATGGGTTTTGCTCTCTGTCAGAGAGATTTTGACTATCCAGCATGTCGCACTGTTGCCACAGAGTATATCCATCCTGTGATGGGCTTCTCGGGTGGTTTCCTTGGCAACCACACCTACTAATCTTCCCCCTCCCCCAACTTACTGGTAACTGGAAAAAGCACATAATTGGTTTAGTGGAGTTAGCAACACTAACGCATCTTTATGCACCTGCACAGGCTTTTCACCCTTCAGAATTCATTTCTTAAAGAGACTAAGCTTCTTTTCCAGAGCCACTGGAAAGTGCGTTTCCAAAGATTGGAATGTTTAAGATCA
Source organism: Ovis aries (assembly GCF_016772045.2). NCBI lineage: Eukaryota > Metazoa > Chordata > Mammalia > Artiodactyla > Bovidae > Ovis > Ovis aries. The sequence continues at coordinate 25,517,699 of NC_056078.1, forward strand.
GAGAGACCTTCAGGATCAATTAGTCACCTCCCTGTTTTATAGAGGAGGCCCACATGAATGACACACAGAGCTCCCATAGCTGGTCATGAAGTGGGACCACACCCAGGGACTCCTGCCTGGTCCCGGGCTCTTTCCACTACACCAGGGGCCACCCCAATTCTGAATGTCACCAGTGGCTAGCCAGCATGTGCTGTGAAGCTGTCCCTGAGGACAGCAACTGTTTAACATTGTTTGGAGTGTTCCCTGTCCCCCAGGACGGTACGGACCAGTAGGTACTTCATACACTTACTACTAATGCCTGACCTAAGTTTCTTTAATATGAGTTGATGGTCATAGTCCTAATATGCAGCTACTTGCTCCATCACAGAGAGGACAGCTCTAAGTGGATTTGTGAGAGTTTGCAGCAAACGCACAGAAATGTGGAAGTTCTAAAAACATTGGTGCTGTCTTAGCCTTGTGCCTTACTGGGAAAGAGATAAAGTTCTTAGGCTGTTTGCTCATCGTTCTTGTACTTAACTTTGATGAATACCTACATCTCTCGGTGGCAAAATGACATAAAATAGGAGTGAAGAACATACAAAAAGAATGTATGTAAAGTATGTGGTTAAAAATGCCTCTAACTTACATCATTTACCTCTGAGATAAGAGGGTGCTGAGAATGGGGTTTGTTGCTAATTCCATAGTTTTTATATAAAAATCCTCAGTCATACAGAGTAATCAGATACTTTAGAAAACTGAACCCCATGTTCAGTCTTCCATCTGGATTAAATCCCAGTTCTGTATCTTTCATATTAGTCATGAGTTTATTTATCTAGCACTTTCTTCTATCCTTTTTTTTACTTTCATGACATCTTGGCTGTTGGCAAACCGACCGAGCCAAAATTTGTGTTGCTTCAACAGGTAGAACCAATTTTATTCTTGACCTTCTCCTTCTCATTTTCCATCCCCAAAGAAAATGGTCACTGAAAATAATGTTGCCTTTGGGCCAGAGGGGTTTGATTCACTAACATTTTTCCTAGAAAACTTTTGTTTCCTTTTCTTTGATCCTTCTTGTTTGTAATTTGCTTTTACTTATTCTAGCTTATATTTCTTTTTTTGGTTATAATAACTCTCTCCACCAACAGGTTAAGCTCTGTTACAATTCTCTGAATTAGTTTTAGCCTTACAAAGGTTTCTTCAGAAGTATATAATTATTTTTCATCTTTGCACTAAAGATAGCTTCCTGAAATAACAATGAATCATATATGTATCTCTCCATGCATTGTACTGAAGTCACCTCTTTGTGCTGATTCTGAAGTTCCTCCCCCAAATCACCCTGGGTTCCCCATTCCAAAGAGCAAGAGTCTGAGTTGCACTATGGTTTTTCATTTGCTGTGTTACTCTGCATTAGCATATTCAATAAAACTGCCTCTTTTGTCATATTTGTTTGCAAGGATGCTACATTACTAGAGAATTTAGAGAAGTGTTTCCATCTAAAAGGTGCACATCAGCTCTGAGTTGTGGGTCAAAGCAAACCATTCTGATAAGCATGGCCGTATTAACTTTGTACTCTTTATTAACAAGAGGCAGAAGCAAATCAGGGCAAAGAGGAACCATATTAGTTTGCTTGTTGCCGCTGTAACAAGTTATCCCCCAAATTTAGTGGCTTTGAATAATACAAGTTTATTCTCTTACAGTTCTAGAAGTCAGAGGTCCAAAATCATTTTCTTTTTTTAAACTTAATTTTATTATTTCTTTGGCTACGCTGGGGCTTCATTGCTGCACATGGGCGTTCTCTAGTTGCGGTGAGCAGGGGCTACTCTATAGTTTGAGTGAGCGGGCTTCTCATTGCTGTGGCCTCTCGGGTTTCAAAGCTAGTTCTAGGCACGTGGGCTCAGTAGTTGTGACCCATGGGCTTAGTAGCTCCTCTGCATGTGGGATCTTCCCAGACCAGGGAGCGAACCTGTAGCCTCTGCACTGACAGGTGGATTCTTATCCAGTGGGCCACCAGGGGAGTCCCAAAATCATTTCCAGTGGGCTAAAATGAAGATGTCAACAGGGCTGGTTCCTTTGGGATGCTCTGAGGGGAGAATCCCATTTCCTGCTGTCATCCTGTCAGTCCTCTCACCTCCCTCCCTTCTTAGAAAGACCCTTGCAATTACATTAGACGCACCCAGATAATCCAGGATCATCTCTCCCACTTAATCACACCTCCAAAGTGTCTTTGGCCACATGAGTGAGTGAGAGTCGCTCAGTCGTGTCCACCTCTTTGCAACCCCATGGGCTGTAACCCGCTAAGCTCCTCCATCCATGGGATTCTCCAGGCAAGAATACTGGAGTGGGTTGCCAATTCCTTCTCCAGGGGATCTTCCCGATCCAGGGATAGAACACATATCTCCTACATTGCAGGCAGATTCTTTACCATCTGAGCCACCAGGGAAGCCTACTATGAAAAGACATTTCTGAGTATCAAGACAGGTCAACTTAAAAAGTATCAGCAGATAACATGCTTGAGTAGCCAATTCACAGGTTCTGCAGATGATGAAGGGGATTTCATCGGAGACTGACCACCGGGTATCCCTCTCCTGAGTTTCTGTGGCGTCTCCTACAGAGGCTGGGCTGGCTGGGTGGGATGGGGAGTTGTTTGTGGGTGGGCGTGCCTACACCCAGCTCCCCATCTGCAGCACCCTGCAGTGGCAGCCAGGTCTCAGCTACCTCCCCGGGGCTATCAGGTGCTCTGGGGCTGCACTGCGGTTCTCAAGCCGTCGGCCAGTCGCCCTTCCTCACCCTGCCATCTTTCCTTTCCAGCATTGAGTCAGTGCCCAGAGGCCACCCTGTAAAGCAAGCTGCAAGGGAAACTAAGGCAAAATGTCGGGCCGGAGCGGGAAGAAGAAAATGTCCAAGCTGTCACGTTCAGCCAGGGCCGGGGTCATCTTCCCGGTGGGCAGGCTGATGCGGTACCTGAAGAAAGGGACGTTCAAGTACCGGATCAGCGTGGGTGCTCCCGTCTACATGGCCGCAGTCATCGAGTACCTGGCAGGTAATGTGAACACGCGGGTCAGGTAACCCCTCCCAAGTAACCCTCCCCACCTCCGCTCCACCCCTACACCCAGGCTGGGCAGGAGAGCCTTGATTCGCCCTGTGGCTGTCTCAGGGTCGCTGTGGGGGGTATTGGGGTTTCGGGTTGCCTGACTGACTAAAACTGACTCCTGCTGGCTTTAGGGAAGAGGACAGAGGATCAACGTGAAGGGAAGAGAAACAAAGGGACTCTTCTAGACCACCCCAAGAGAGGTGTGTCTTGCTGTATATAAATGTAATACATAAATTTCTAGGCTCCCGCAGAAGACAAACTACAGGGAAGATAGGGGCTTGCTATTCATTTTGCAGGAGAGTTTTTCACTTTCACTCCAGGGTCCTCGCTTCAGTACTCCTGCTGTACTGAACTCGATGTCCATAAATAATGGACTCAGTGTCCAGAAGTAATGTTGACTCTGGCACTGAAAGCATCTTCAGTTGGTTCTATAATGCCAACAATATTTTAATTTTACTCGCCATTACAGAGGTTGTCCTCTGTCTACAGATATATTGGAAATAATTTCCTATGTTGGTTGCTAAAATTTTTTTTTTTTTTACTGAAAGATGACATTTTGTTGTGTGTGGTCTCTGTCTATTTGAGGACTTTAACTTTTTTGTTGTGGCTCTCCTATGTCTTAAACAGAAATCAAACTTCACAGTATCAAAACATATATTCATATATGAAATATATTAAGTATAAAAATACATAGGAAGAAATGTGATTAGTTCCTTGAGAGGTCATTTTAGCCATCAGCAACAATATCCCTGACTTTGCCCAAGGTTAACAAATTCTCCAGATACCAGGGTTAAATCCCAGTTAAGTCCATGAGATAACTCCCCAAACTGTTTACCCGGGAAGCTGAGCTCCCTGCAGCGGCAACATGACCCTGCTTCTGTCACCAGGTCCCTTTTTCCCTCTTGCTTCTCCTTCAAGAGCAGCCTCTTCCTTCTCTTTATCTACTCAGTCCTGTTCTGCCCTCTTGGTCCCCCATCGCTCACCAAGCAACACTTACTGGCAGGAGGTTTGCTGTGATCCACCCATGGAAACCTCCTCCTGCTAGAGCTTCCATCAGGCAGACCTTGGCATCTTGAGTCTTTATCTTCTCATGAAATGAAATGCTGGTTCCTGAGCTAGAAGTTTTTTGGGAGGATCCTTGAGGAGATTGGCAAGAAGGGCAGGAGGGATCTGAAAGGCAAATCAATCAAGTGTGATACAGCAGTGCTTTTCAAAGTGGGGGTCGCTCTGGGAATCCTGTGGACAAGGTCAGGGGTAAGGCCTGAGACTCTGCATTTCTAACATGCTACAATGATGCTGCTGGTCCAGGGATCACTCAGAGGAGTGAGATTTTAGCCAGTCTTTCAGCAGCATGAATGCTACTTTAAAATGCAGGTTCCTGGCTGCACAGACTGTACCCCCTGGGGTCTGATTCATTGGGTCTGGAGTGGGACCCAGGGATTTGATAAGAAAAAAATCTCCTGACTTGGAGGGAGAGGAGGGACTTTGAAAGTGATGATAGAAGCTTTAAAACAACCTATCAGGTCCATATCACCCACTGATGCAAGAAGATCCTGAGTAACCCAGAGATGCCATAGCCTACAAGCAGGGAGCCAGGGTTCCCTGAGGTTCTTCAATCCCAAGCCATGCATTTTCTACTTCAATACACTGCCCCATTACAATGTTTGTATAATCAAAATAATTAGTACTTCCTGTGCCTCCACTTAGCCAAAGCCTAAACTGTGCATAATAAAACAAAATTTGGCCTTTTCAATCACCAGAGACTCTCTTCTTTGGTTCACATGTGTTTGATGAGAAAGCTTATGTTTTCCTCTCCACGCATTCAACAAATATTGGCCAAGCCTCTACCTGTCAGTGCACACAGTAAGTCCTTAGACTTTTTCCTGGTAATAGCATTGGGCTGTTTATATGATTTTTCATTTATTTTGGCTTACTTCCACGAGACCCCATAGCAATGCATATTATAGCCTGAATGTCACACTCTGGACTTTGAGACAGCACATCCGTGAAGACTGATGGTGTCTCTCAAAGTAGAACGTCACCCATTTTCTCATAGTCCTTCATTCACTCATCAGACATTTATTGAGCACCTACTATATGCCAGGTGTGGTTTTAGATGCTGAGGATCCAGCAGAGACCAAGGCAGACAGGAGTCCCTGCCTTGGAGCAGAGTGCATTCTGGAGAGAGAAAGGAGTGAGCAGAGGAGTCAAGAAATGAGTGGGGTGTATGTGCTGTGTCAGATGGTGACACGTGCTCCAGGATGAATAAAGCAGGGAGGGAGTGAGGCTGTTCCCGGAGGCTGGGAGCTGAAGGGAGGCCCAGTGAGGGGCTGGCACCTGAAGGAGGCCAGGAAGGGGCATGTGGGGTGGGCCCTCGGGGCAGAGGGAAGCAGGTGCTGGGAGTGCCTGAGAAGCAGCAGTGGGGCTGGAAGGCTGGGGCTGAGGGAGGGGCCCAAAGTGTAAAGGAGGCCCGAGGGACGGTGGCTGGTCGGGGAAGGAGAGCTTGTCCTGAAGGGTTTGAGCGGAGGCAGAGCAACCTGACCTTGCAGGCAGAGGGATAAAAGGCCGAAGCAGGGGAAATGGCAGGAAGGAAGTTAGTTGCGGAGACCCAGGTTAGAGATGTGAGGCTGGGGAGAGGCCGGTGAAGCTTCTGAGGAGGGATCAGAGTACTGAGGGATTTTGAAGGCAGAGTCAACAGGATCTGCTGACAGGTTGGACATGAAGTGTGGGAGACAGGAGGAGGAAGGATGGTGTTTCCAACAACACTCCTTCCCAGGGCCAGCCTCCAGCTGCCCTGGGTCAAATGGAGAAGATGCAGCGGGGCTTCTGGCTTCTGTGTGTCCTTTCCATCCCTTCCATTTGTGCTTTTTCCTCCTCTCCAAACTCAGGCTGGAATTGAGAGCAGGGGTTTAGATGTCAGTTTAAATCGGGTTTCTCAATTTACCAGCTCTATTACCTTGGACTAATTCCTTAACCTCTCTGATCTTTGAGTATTTTCAGAGCTAAGCTCATTTAACTTTGTTAATGAGCCACAATGTATGTAAAATGTCTGGTGCATAGGACGCACTCAATAAATGCTTATCCTTCTCCTTTCTCTTCTATGAAGAGCTGATGAAATCATTCAGGGTAAAGTGTAATGACTAATTCCATAAGGGTGGTTTATTTGGGGGCTGTATTGCATTTTAATGAGACGAGGAGTTTAAGCCAAAAGAATGAATCATTGCTGCAGGCCATTGGTGAATAAGTAAAAGGAGGATTTCTGTTAGCTGTTGTTTTGTTTTGTTTGGGAGAGGGGCATGAATTGACTTTGTTTAGGGAAAGGAGTTGAAAGTGTGAAAGTCTCCCGTCACCCTTGAAATGACCTTCAACTTTCATGACAATATTGACTGAGTTTCTCCTTTGGACCAGGCCTTGAAAATACAAAGGAAGACAGACAGATGTGGTCCTGGGTTTACATTCTAGCAGGACCAAAGAACATTAAACACAACAAAAAAGGGACTTCTCTCGTGGGCCAGTGTTTAAGACTCTACACTCCCAATGCAGAGGGCTCGAGTTCAATTCCTAGTCAGGCAACTAGATCCTACATGACTCAACTAAAGATCCCGCATACTACAATTAAAACCTGGTGCAGCTAAGAAACAAAAAACAACACAAGAAGATGGCATGCCTGTGGGCAGGGAAGCTAGAGGAGCTTTGGGAAGCAGGGGGAGGCTGCCTAATATCAAGCGAGGGCTATAAAGATCTAAATCAGGTTCTCAATCCTGGTTTTTTAACAAACTGATTTAAAATCCTGATGCCTGGATCTTCCTCCCAAAGATTCTGAGATAATCCCTGGGCATCAGGATTTTTTTTAATTTCCCCAAAAGATTCTGATGGGCAGCCATGATGAGTAATTAGCAGGAGCTGTATAGACTCAGATGGGTTATTTGTCAGGTTGCGGAGAAACGAGAGTGAAGATCGAAGTTTAGAGGAAGTATGTGGCCCCTTGCAGGACCTGGAGGCATTTCTGTGTACATGGAGCAGAGCTGGGGAATGGAAGGGTGAGAGATGAGATGGGGGAGCAGGGCACAGGGCTTTGAGGGACACGTGAGAATGTGCACATTTTGCACACTCGTGCCAGGGGAAGGCATTGAAGGCAGGAGGTGGCATACTGGGGCCCTTCAATATCCATAATGGAAAAGAACATGAAAAAGAATGTACAAGAAGCCAGTAGGAACCTGAAACGTCTTGTAGTTGTCTGAAGATTCTTCAGTCACTATGTCAAGCGACACAGATGTTTCTCTTTCTTCATTTGATGAAGATCGGGGATCTAAACTTACCCTAAAAGCTCACTGTTGGTCCCCATTGGAATGGCAGGTATGGCAGCAATTGTTGCATATGGATTATATAGATTGAAAAGCAGGGAAAACACTAAAATGAATGTTCACCTGACCCACATGCGTGTGGCAGCCCAAGGCTTTGTTGTGGGAGCAACGATTCTTGGTATGGGCTATTCCCTGTATCAAGAATTCTGGGCAAAACTAAACCTTAGAAGAGGAGATGCCATCTTGGTCTTGTTGGTGGTGCTTGCTTTAGTTAGACATCGCATATTGAGCTCATATGTGTATATTGAAAATAAATTGTTTGGGTCAGACAAGAACATGGTAATTTGAATATGGGCTTCCTTTCTTGCAGGCTTGATTTGCGTGGTGACCAAGTTACTGGTGACTAGTTCGCTAGCTAGGTCATTCAGAGGAGTCAGATCAGCACAAAAAAAAATGTCACTTTTAAATACACTTGATAGCGGTACCTGTCCACTAAACTCTTCCGTTGAAGTTAGTTCCAAAGAAGACAACATGCCAATCCTGAAAATGCTCCCAGTTGCTGCAGAATACCATATGCTTTTGATGTAATGTAGGAATCCTATTTACCCCAGTTAATTTCACTTTCTGACTGCCCTGTGGACTGAGTTCTGTTTTAAGGACTGGTTGGCTCTTGAGGAACCCTTTCAGAACAGTGCATGGAATACAACGTTATAAACCTCCCTGCAAGTCTGTGTGTGTTTTTAAACCAAACCTAAAAAGCTGGTAACAGAGCCACTTTGGAATAGTATTTATTTTAGAATCGTAGTTGTAAACATGAGAATAACTTAAATTGTAGATCCCTTTTAGCTCTTCTGTAGTTGCAGAATTATATTTTGCTGCTGTTATATTAGAGTAATATTAACTGATATTTTGAAACGAATGTGTATTTTAAGTGCTAATGCAAAGGTAAATGAAAAACACTTTTTAAATGTGTGCAGTATGTTTATTCTCTCCAAAAGAATCAACTAAATAAAATGCCTATAATGGAAGTGACTGATGAGCAAGCTGGTTTAGTCAGACATTATACAAACTTTGGTATATCACAGAATGCTTTGCTGTACTTGTGAAATTTTCTTGTCTAACTTGAATTTACATTCCATGGTGATAGCATGGTAAATGTAGTGTTATTAAAGTAAATGAACACACACACACAAAAAGAATGTACCTATACGTATGCGTAACTGAGTCACTGCTGTACAGCAGTAATTAACACAACACTGTGAATCAGCTATACGTCAATACAAATTTTTTTTTAAGAAAAAGAAAAGGGTTTTAAAAATAGCGTGTAAATTGGTGGGAATGCAAATTGATGCAGCCACTATGAAGAACAGTATGAAGATACTTAAAAAAACTAGTAATAAAACTACCATATGACCCAGCAATCCCACTACTGGGCATATACCCTGGAAAAACTATAATTGCAAAACACACATGTACCCCAGTGTTCACTGCAGTACTATTTACAATAGCCAGGACATGGAAGCAACCTAGATGTCCATTGACAGATGAATGGATATAGAAGTTGTGGTACATATAGACAATGGAATATTACTTGGCCATAAAAAGGAACAAATTTGAGTCAGTTCTAGTGAGGCAGATGACCCCAGAGACTGTTATACAGAGTGAAGTAAGTTAGAAAGAGAAAAACAAATATTGTATATTAACACATATATATGGAATCTAGAAAAGGGTGCTGATGAACCTATCTGCAGATCAGGAATAGAGACACAGGCTTAGAGAACAGACTTTGGACACAGCAAGGGAAGGAGAGGGTGGGATGAACTGAAAGAGTGGAACTGACATACATGCATTACCGTGTGTGAAATAGACACAAACGGGAAGTTGCTGTTAGCGCAGGGAACTCAGCCTGGTGCTCTGGGACAACATAGATGGATGGGATGGGGGCGGGTGGGTGGGTGTGAGGGAGGTTAAAGAGGGAAGGGACGTATACCCATGACTGATTCATGTTGTTGTATGGCAAAAACTAACATAACATTGCAAAGCAATTATCCTCCAATTAAAAATAAATAAATTATTTAAAAATAGCATGTAAAAATGCAAAGTCATATTTCACAAATCTTTGAAATTCATGAACCATTCTTTCTATTAAGTAAAACTGTACCAAGAAATTATCCATATTTTAAAGTCCATTTTATTTTTTCCTGGAGCAGATCCCCCAATTTCATAAAATCTATTAAAAATTTAAATATTTAACAAATAAAATCTATACCAAATGGAAAAAAACAAAAGAGTGGGTGCTACTTAGCCAAAAAAAAAGGTTGCACAAATTTTCAGGTGCTTGGGGAGAAATAGTAGTTGGCCTTGCCCAACTATTGGTCTTCTCTGGACTGGCTGCCTGGCTGACCCCAGGTTCACACGTCATTATGACTTTAGAGCCATAGGCCATTTCTGGTCCAAACCTATGGGGGAGGTTGCACACTCCGCCTCAAGTACATGTTGGACTGCTCATCTAGAAACATCCACCAGCCTCCGAGAATGGACATCACATTCATAGTTCAGTTTACATGCTGGCCCAGTTTACATCTCTGATGTAAGTGAGGGAAATGGACTGAAAAAGCAAGCCCAGATTCTGGAAAAGAATTTTGTATCCATCAGCAATAAATATCGTGATATTGATGTCATGATATTTATAATCATTTTATGGTGAGAAAATGTTCTGTAATTATTTTTAATTGACTGGACAAATTGGCCTTAAAACAGGGTTGAGTGGCTTCCCTGGCAGTTCAGTAGTTACAACTTCATGCTTCCACTGCAGAGAGCATGGGTTCGATCCCAGGTTGGAGAACTAAGATCCCACATGCCACTCAGCATGGACAAAGGGAAAAAAAAAAAAAACCAAGGTTGAATTTGAGAGCACTTCATGAAATCTTCATGTAACCGAGAAACCTATCATTTACACATCATTTCCAGACAATTGGGTCTATCCATTTAACACCAATGGGTAAATTTAATTCATAGCAGGAGAGATAAGAAAGCCTTCCTCAGTGACCAATGCAAAGAAATAGAGGATAACAATAGAATGGGAAAGACTAGAGATCTCTTCAAGTAAATTTGAGATACCAAGGCAACATTTCATGCAAAGATGAGCACAATAAAGGACAGAAATGGTGTGGACCTAACAGAGGCAGAAGGTGCTAAGAATACATGGAGTGAGTGAAGTGAGTGAAGTCACTCAGTCATGTCTGACTCTTTGCAACCCCTTGGACTATAGCCTACAAGGCTCCTCTGTCCATGAAATTTTCCAGGTAAGCGTACTGCAGTGGGTTGCCATTTCCTTCTCCAGGTGATCTTCCCGACCCAGGGATCAAACCCGGGTCTCCCGTGTTGCAGGCAGACGCTTTAACCTCTGAGCCACCAGGGAAGAATACATGGAAGAACTATACAAAAAAGATCTTAATGACCAGATAACCACGATGGTGTGATCACTCACCTGGAGCCAGCCATACTGGAATGCGAAGTCAAGTGGGCCTTAGGAAACATCACTATGAACAAAGCTAGTGGAGGTGATGAAATCGCTCACAGTTGAACTATTTCAATCCTAAACAATGATGCTGTTAAAGTGCTGAACTCAATATGCCAGCAACTTTGGAAAACTCAGCAGTGGCCACAGGACTGGGAAAGAATGGCAATCAACCCAATCCAAAAGAAAGGCAATGCCAAAGAATGTTCAAACTACCGCACGATTGCACTCATCTCACACACTAGCAAAGTGATGCTCAAAATTCTCCCAAGTCAGGCTTCAACAGTACATGAATCGAGAACTTCCAGATGTTCAAGCTGGATTTAGAAATGGCAGAGGAGCCGGAGATCAAATTACCAACATCCGTTGGATCATAGAAAAAGCAAGAGAATTCAAGAAAAACATCTTTATTGACTACACCAAAGCCTTTGACTGTGTGGATCACAACAAACTGGAAAATTCTTCAAGAGATGGGTATACCAGACCACCTTACCTGCCTCCTGAGAAATGTGTATGCAGTTCAAGAAGCAACAGTTAGAACCAGACATGGAACAACAGACTGGTTCCAAATCGGGAAAGGAGTACGTCAAAGCTGTATATTGTCACCCTGCTTATTTAACTTATATGCAGAGTACATCATGCGAAATGCTGAGCTGGATGAAACACAAGCTGAAATCAAGATTGCCGGGAGAAATATCTGAGACATATCACCTCAGATACACAGGTGACACCACCCTTATGGCAGAAAGCGAAGGACTGAAGAGTCTCTTGATGAAAGTGAAAGAGGAGAGTGAAACAGCTGGCTTAAAATTCAACATTTAAAAAACGAAGATCATGGCATCCGGTCCCATCACTTCATGGCAAATAGATAGGGAACAATGGAAACAGTGAGAGACTTTATTTTCTTGGGCTCCAAAATCACTGCAGATGGTGACTGCAGCCATGAAATTAAAAGATGCTTGCTCCTTGGAAGAAAAGCTATGACCAACCTAGACAGCTTATTAAAAAGGAGAGACATTACTTTGCCAACAAAGGTCCATCTAGTCAAAGCTATGGTTTTTCCAGTAGTCATGTATGAATGTGAGTTGGTCTATAAAGAAAGATGAGCACCAAAGAATTGATGCTTTTGAACTGTGGTGTTGGAGAAGACTTGAGAGTCCCTTGGACTGAAAGGAGATCCAACCAGTCCATCCTAAAGGAAATCAGTCCTGAATATTCATTGGAAGGACTGATACTTTGGCCACCTGATATGAAGAACTGACTCATTAGAAAAGACCCTGATAATGGAAAACACTGAAGGCAGCAGGAGAAGGGAACGACAGAGGATGAAATGGTTGGATGGCGTCACCGACTCAATGGACATGAGTTTGCACAAGCTCCGGGAGTTGCTGATGGACAGGAAAGCCTGGCATGCTGCAGTCCATGGGGTTGCAGAGAGTCAGACACAACTGAGTGACTGAACTGAACTGAACTGATTTAACACCAAACTTTTTTTTAATCTATTGATTTTTTACTTTTTACATTTGGGTTTTGAAAAGATCACTTTGGCAGCCAGGATCACACCTGTGGTTGCACAGGTTGTACACTGCCCAAGGACATACATTTAAGGTAGTAACATTCACATCATAGACCTCAAAGAACTGTAACTTATGAACACTTCCAGCAGATGGCGGTAAAGCGTCTTGTCCTAACAAAAGCAGGGCAGTCCAGCATCTTGAAGAAGGGGCATCTTTTTCTAATTTGCACTAAGATGCCATCGGCCAGTGCTGGCCTTTTTGGCACGGGTCTACAGGAAGACAAAACCGGGGACGGGAAAACCACTTAGGCAGCCACCACACTTATCTGGGCTGGAGGAGAAGAGAGGTTTAACTCAGGTAATGGCAATAAGTTTGGAGAAGAGAAAAAAGGTGTGTAAGACTGATGAGGCCAAGTGAAGAGAGGGAGAAAGTGAGGTAGGGATAGAGAATGACTCCAGGTCTGTGTGTGGATGGAACTGCCAGTCCCAGGGGTGATGGGAAGAGCCTGTTTCTGGGAATGATTTAGATTTGGGGATGTGGTGAGTTTGATTTACCTGCAGAACACCCACGTGACATCATGGCAGGGCTGGAGGGACAGATCTGGTGACATGGGAAGGAGGATGGAAGCGGGCGCTGTGACAGAGAGATTTCCCCAGAAGACTGCGCAGCCTGAGCAGAGCAGAGCACCCAAACCAGGGACACCGCCACCTAGTGGGCGGGTGGATAAACGTGCAGAGGCGAGGGCAGGAGATGGTCCCGCGTTCTGGTATTTCCCATCTCCTGTGAGCTGAGCTGTCCATTGTTGGGTTAGATTGTGTCCAGAATGAGACGGCACGGGCTCTTCCAAGAAGAATGTGCGTGATGAGCTTTCCTGCATCCTTTTTGGCTAAGAAATCATTCTTTTTACTATCAGTTGTATTCCAGATGGTTACTGTGACTGGAAGTGTGACTTGTGAGAAGTGAGCGGTTTGCTGTAGAAATTTCCAGACTTCCATGGAATTCTCCACCACTTAACAAATTATGATCTTCCCACAAAATTTGCAGTGAAACATTGTGTGCCATATAAATTCAGTTTTTTTATCGACTGCCAGTTCGCACAAGGATACTTGTATTCCCAAAATCAATAAAACCACTCAGGAGTGTAGCAAACTTTTATAGTTGACATGAATATATTTGTCATAACAACATTCAAAAATGTTAATAATGATTAACGTTATTTCAAACATTTAAATGGTGAAATCTGCCCCAAGGAGTGCTTAGGCTAAACATCCAACAGAGAAAAGAACTTCTAGGTCTAGATTTTCTGCTGTGTATTCTTTTTTTTTTTTCTCTTTAAAAGGAAAAAGTTCTACCTCTGCTTTCGCACTCGAGCACCTGATCAAGCTCTTCCTCCCTATAAATTATTTCGGAAGAGTTAGTCCAAGAGCCCAGCTGCGCACGGGCCAGCCTCACCCGTAGGCCTGCATTGCGCCTTCTAACAAATTGCTGCCTTTAGCCTCTTCCTGTGGCCGTGTACGATGAGGGCAGATTTTCCCTTTGAGAATCCAGTCTTTGCATCTGTCTGTCAAGCTGAAAATAACCTGACCTTTAGGGGCTTCCTGAAGGCTGCAAGCATGGGCTGCAAGCTTCCCATTAGCCCTGCCTCTCATACTGATGGTTAATTTGATGAACCCTGGAGAGGATCCTTAACTGCTTCCTCTAAATGCTGGTGACAGAGGCAGGACAGTTACGGTCCATGATGCTCGAAGAAATTCATCTGTTCAGAAGCTTAAAACTCAGAGGCCCATTTCCACCATCTAGACAAAGGGGTGAGTGGAGCGCTCCTTCCTCCCAGGTTTGGGGCCCCTGGGATCAGCAGGTATAGGAAAGTCCTTTTAATTGTGCTCAGTGGGGTGCTATACATTTCAGCCTAGAGTCATAACACAAGCTATTTGTGAAGACTTTACAATGACAACTCTTTTCATGGGTTCCCTTTTGTATAAGTTGATTGATTGATTTCTTTGGCTGTGCTGAGTCTTCTGAGTGGGCTTTTCTCTAGTTGTGGCGAGCAGGAACTACTCTTCTTTTGCAATGCACGGCTTCTCATTGTGGTGGCTTCTCTTGTTTTGGAGCACAGGCTTTAGGGCACTCGAGCTTCAGTAGTTGTAGCACATGAGCTCAATAGTTGTGGTTCTCGGGCTCTAGAGGCCAGGCTTAAGAGTTGTGGCGCACAGGCTTAGATGCTCCGCGGCATGTGGAATCTTCCCTGACCAGGGTTCGAACTAGAGTCTCCTGCACTGGCAGAAAGATTCTTTACCACTGAGCCACCAGGGAAGCCCCATTGGGCACCCTTTTTAAAAGAAAGAAAAGTTGGGCAACAATCCGAAGGCAGCAAACCATGTTAGATATCTAATATGGCATTCATTTCAAATGCTCTTGTGTTCCATTCCCAACAAGCCTGCTCATATTTTTCAAACCGCAGTGCCTCAATCTTTGATTCAGAAAACGCCGTGACTGTGTAAATGAATTGTTGGTAAACACCATATTCCTTGCTTAATAACCTGGAAAAGATGTGAGAATGAATTTGCAGTGATTTAGTGCTTTTCATTATGGAAATGCCATATAAATATTTAACTCTAATGCTTATTTTATTCTAATTTTTTGTTAATCACATTTGCTTAGTTAATATGGCGTATTTATGCCAACTTTTTATTTTATTGCCATAGATTTTATGAATGATGGCAATTGCATATGTTGTTTTATTTGAAATTGGGTTGATTGTATAGACTCATGCAAAATTGTCTGTTAATTTTAGGGCTTAGTATATATGCCATTGTACCAGCAAATCCCCTCAACACACACACGTACACACACACCTGGACACATACATACATTACAACACATTCATGCACATACAATTCCCCCCACCCCCACATATAACACATTGACACTTTGCCTTTTTCGCTAGGGAAGGAATTCTTTCTAGGGAAGGAATTTTTTTACAGGCTCATTCATACTTTTGAAGGCAGACAAATTTGATTTAGCAAAACATACTTCTAAAATTGAGAAAGAATAAAAAAATAAATAAAACAAAGGTGGAAGGAGAAAGCATTCAGGAGTATAAACCAATTCTATGGATTTTTTTAAATTTTGACTCCAAAATTTTAATAGTATGTGAAATACTTTTAGGAATATTCTTTTCTTTAAACTTTTTCACATTTATCAAATGATACGTTTGCTGAAGTCAGAGCCATGGTTAGGTCCTGAGGGATATGTGAAAAACCCCTGGGGCCCAACAAAGCTCCCTTCCTAGGTCTCGAAGGTATTCCCATTAGGAGTTCACCTTTTAGGTTAAGTAGTTCCTCACTCCCAAGTATAAATCAGTTCTTTCTATCCACTTTCCTTTAGGACGTAAGGGACCAGGGGCATTAAGTGAAGAGGAAGGAGATTCTGAAAGGGGTCTCAGCTCTCCTCAGAAATGGCTGCACAGTGAAAGAAACTTGGGTTTTATATTAGGGTTATGTTTTAATAAGGGTTAACTTCTGCTCAGTGTGGGCTTCCCTGGTAGCTCAGAGGTTAAAACATCTGCCTGCAATGTGGGAGAGCTGGGTTCAATCCCTGGGTTGGAAAGATCCCTTGGATGAAGGAAATGGCAACCCACTCCAGTATTCTTGCCTGGAAAATCCCATGGAGAGGAACCTGGTGGGCTTTACTCCATGGGGTAGCAAAGAGTCAGACACGACTGAGCGACTTCACCTTCTTTCTGCTGAATGTGGCTTAAACAAGACAGTTTCTTTTTCTCTCATACAAAAGAAGTCTATAGAAGACAAGGAGGCTCCACGGTCATAAGAGATTCTGGTTCCTTCTATCTTGTTGCTCTGTAATCCACTTCTTAACTCTTGGACAAAGGTGGCTGCTCAATTCCAGCCATCGTGTCCTCAGTCTGCCAGTAAAGAGGGAAGAAGAGCACTGTCCTGTCATTGACGGATACTTCCCAGAAGTACCACGCAACACGACCAGATCTTTGTCACATGACCACATTTATCAACAAGGGAGATTGGGGAATACTGTCTTCATTCCTGTGATTATGGGCTCAGCAAAAAATCAGAGGTCTACCGCTAAGAAAGATGGGGGAGAATTAATGTCAAGGGACAGCTAGAAGACTTTGCCACAGGATCATATATCAGGTCTTTCTAAAATACCTTACATGTCTGTGACCTGAGTACTTTTCAGTTTTCTGGATTTCTTTCCAGCCCCAGACATAAAAATCGCAAATGAGTAAAAGTGATCAAACTCAAAGACCATTTCCAAAGAAAAGCTTTGGAAAGCTCAGACCCCATTCTATGATTGCCTATTAACACTCCCTTGAAATTTCAGCGGAAATTCTAGAATTGGCTGGGAATGCAGCAAGGGACAACAAGAAGGCCCGGATAGCCCCAAGACAC
The DNA here is from genome assembly GCF_016772045.2 of Ovis aries. Taxonomy (NCBI): domain Eukaryota; kingdom Metazoa; phylum Chordata; class Mammalia; order Artiodactyla; family Bovidae; genus Ovis; species Ovis aries. Next base: position 25,534,534 of record NC_056078.1, read on the forward strand.
ATCCTGCTGGCTGTTGCCAATGACGAGGAGCTCAACCAGGTACGTCTGAAGCATTGACACCAGCCACCAAATGGATTTACCAAACACATTACTGCTTGTGGACCCAGCTGGTTAGAAAGCCTTCCTGCTGTAGTGCCCAGTTACATCTACACTGAAACATTCAGATAGTATAGGACTGAGATTCAAAATAAAATTGTCTCTGGAATAGACTCCATTATATATTCTGAATCTTGCCAGAGCTTCGCTTCCTCTTTAAAAGCAAGCTCTGTGTGTTGCTGGGGGAGGTGCGGTACACACGTGTTCTTCTCTTTACAGTTTCCTCACCCAGTCTTTGTTGATGATTTATTCTGATGAGGGCAGAAGTGTCCTTCTTTCTGTTATCAAAACTAACCCTTTATACTTTAAAACTGTTTCCAAAATCAAGTAAATTCCCACCTTTATTCCCCCCACGGAAGATGTGCGAGGTAGCAGGTAGATAGTATAAGAACTTTCATTTGTATTTGTTTTCTGGTCTTATTTTTTCAGCCTGTTTGTGGCTAAGAATCAGTTCCTATTTCCAATCCAACGTGAACTGATAATTTCCAAAAATAAAATAAAAAGTAATTACTAGAAAAATTAAAAGACAAAAATATACAAACTACCAGCTACAATTTTGTTGTTACTAGATCCAGTAGATAAACAATAACTCTATCAACTTATGAGACGCTTCCTCATGATTTCTGTACCGCTTTTGCCACAGATGGGTAATAATAGCGTATGGACGGGCCCTGGTTGCAGACCACACTCGGAGTGGCACTGCTATAGACTGTGCAGAATGTATTAGTGTAGCACTTCATGTCGATTAGTTAGAGTAAACAGATATCCATTGGGAGGTGCATGGCCAAACATATTTTACTGATGGAATGCATGATCAAAGGAGTGAGGAAGGTTGTTAACTGAGTCTAGCCCTTGCATTAACCTTTGAACCCCACTTTGTCAAGCTGTGCTCCTACGTCTGAAGCTCTTTATCCTCTGTTATGTCTGGAATTTCTGAGCTCTGGGCAACATCCCTGGTTCCACCCTGTCTACGCTTTCATTTCACTTTGCTTGTTTTTTTTTCCATACAAAATTGTGGATTGCCTTGATACCTTACAGAGAAAAGCCCTACCCGTGAAACAGGGAAAACCAGTTAAATCTCGTGTATCCTGCAGTTTCTTTGGAAAGCAGAGACCAGATTTAACACTTTCTTTGCCAACAGTTAGAATCATTTTTAATCCAGAACCAACATGCTCTTTGCTGTCTGAGCTCACACATCGTCTCTCTTCAGCTGCTAAAAGGAGTCACCATCGCCAGCGGAGGCGTCCTGCCCAGAATCCACCCTGAACTGCTGGCCAAAAAGCGAGGGACCAAAGGCAAGTCAGAAACCATCCTCTCCCCTCCCCCAGAGAAAAGAGGAAGGAAGGCCACATCAGGAAAGAAGGGGGGAAAGAAATCGAAGGCTGCCAAACCACGGACATCCAAAAAGGTAAGCCTAGTGGTACCTGTGAGCCCCAGACACTCACAGAACAGGAGGGAAGTTGAACCATCCAAAGAGGAGGATGTTGCCAGCATCTCCAAAGGACTGGGGACTTGCCTCAGTTTGGTACCGTGGGTGGGTGGGGGGAGGAAATGATAGGAATGTCTGTGAAAAAGAATAAAGAGGGGACTTCTTGGCAGCCCAGTGGTTAAGACTTCACCTTCCACTGCAGGGGCGTGTGGCTTCAACCCATCCCTGGCCGGGAAGCTAAGATCCCACATGCCTGGAAGCCAAAAAACCAAAACATAAAAGCAGAAGCAATACTGTAACAAATTCAATAAAGAATTTAAAAATTAGCTACATCCAAAAAAATCTTTAAAATAAATAAATAAATAAAGAGTCTTTGAGACCAGCTCAGATAATCATGCAGGGTCTACTAGAGATTTCCAACCCCAAAACATGGTGGTTTTCACATTTCCGGACCCCTTCCACTGCCCCCACCAAAATCTTCGGTGAGAGATGCTGGCCTGGAACACTACTTCCCACCTTCCCCATGTGGCATGCTGACACATCTCTAGCCTTCCACAGAGAGTCATCTAAGTTCAGCCACTGGCATTTCAGGTGTTTGGATAACCTGATATGCTACGTAGCTATAACTCAGAGATACCATTTGTGGAGTCATATTTTTCATATGCTGCCCAGTACAGCAACTACTAGTGACATTTGGCTATTTAAATTTGAATTTAAATTAATTAAAATGAAATAAAACTCAGTTCCTTGGTTGCTCCAGCCGCAATTCACATGCTTGACAGTACCAAGCAGCACAAAGGTAGAGCATTTCCACGAGGGAAGGAAGTTCTGTTGGACAGCACTGCTCTGGGGTTTCAAGTTTTCATTCCTCGGACCTCTGTGATGACTAAAAAGATGACAAAAGAGTTCATTTCTCGGCCGCTGTGCCCCAGGGAGTCCTGGGGAGAAGGGAGATTGAACAGTGTACTATGAATGACCCCAGCCTCCATGAGGTGCAGGTGTTGAAAAGAGCAAGAATAACATACCTGTGTCCAGGTTTGAGTAAGGACTGTGGGTGCATAAGAATCCCTTGCTGCTGCTGCTAAGTCACTTCAGTCGTGTCCGACTCTGTGCGACCCCATAGATGGCAGCCCACCAGGCTCCGCCGTCCCTGGGATTCTCCAGGCAAGAACACTGGAGTGGGTGCCATTTCCTTCTCCAGTGCATGAAAGTGAAAAGTGAAAGTGAAGTCGCTCAGTCATGTCTGACTCCTCGAGACCCCATGGACTGCAGCCTACCAGGCTCCTCCATCCATGGGATTTTCCAGGCAAGAGTACTGGAGTGGGTTGCCATTGCCTTCTCCGAAGAATCCCTTAAATACACTTTATTTTTTGTAGTATCCTTTTTTCCCCAGATTGGTATCCCTTGCTTCCCTCCATCAAAAACGGTAGAACCTAACACCTGACCACTTCCTTTTATATCCAACGGGGTGGTTACCAAGGGAAAGACTTAAAAGCCACTTTGGGCTTTTTCTGGATGATTTCTCATCTGTCCTTCTGGTTTCTACCAACAGTCCAAACCAAAGGACAGCGATAAAGAAGGGACTTCAAATTCCACCTCTGAAGACGGGCCAGGGGATGGATTCACTATCCTGTCTTCTAAGAGCCTTGTGCTAGGGCAGAAGGTAATAAAGAAAGTTGTAATGTGCTGCCATAAAGCACTACTGCACTTTTATAACCTACTGTTTACAAGCAATGATGCCACCTTCATCCATTCCTGCCCTGATATAACTTTCACTCTGGTCTTGTATTCATTTTTAAATTGAAAAGCTATGGCAATGTCTGCATTGTGAGGATAAACAAGCTGTTTAGTGCTGAGAATTGTTTATGCTGACATTGGTCAGCCAGTGGATCTTTCTGCTCAGTATCTTTCTGCTTCCCATGTCCCAGTTATTCCTGTGCTCACCAAAAACAAATCCAGGGCTAACTTTCTCAACCAGCCTTTGGGAGGCCTGCTTTACATGGTGTGATGTAATTTATCATGAAAAGAAAATAGAAAGATATGTTCCCTGAATATCCCTGGTGTTAGAAGTGAATTATTTGCCAATAATTCAGTCTGCTTGCCTTTCTAGGCTTCAGAAAGAAAACAAACTGGGTTATACATTTCAACAGTTTTCAGCAGCACAACAGCAGCCCCCGCCAAACATGCAGATAATTCATTCCCACAAGCATAACAGACAATTTATCTACTAAGTCAACTGGGGCTGCAATAAGACACGTGTGGAAAGAGTCAGTTAATCATATCTCAGGTAGCGAATGTTTGCAGCCTGACAGTGGTAGAACCTCTTTTGAAGCCATTGGCAAGAGCATGTTTTGAGAAGTGCATCAAAGTGGCAGGTTACTAATTTATCACTGATGAAAGCAGGGGAGCAAAGAGTGGAAGTTATGTCCGCTCTAGGGGCTGTCAGTGGTTATGAGATGATTCGCTTTCTCTCACTTAAATAGGGGAGCAAGAAGTTCTTGCTCAGGTGGGAAGATGATGGAGAATGGTTTCCATTCCACTCAGTTCACGCCCCTAGGGCAGCATTTCACAAGTGTGGCTCCAAGGTCCCCAAAAGACAAGGTGGCCATACACAGGCAGGTCAGAATCCCGGAGCCCATCACTTCTCTCCTGCAGAAGTGATTGGCTTTGCGTCCCTGTCCCCAGAGGTCTGTGCTGCTCTGGAAAGAATGCTGGGAACTGAGTAGCTTCTTGCAGGAGCTACTCAGAAACTACAACGTCAAACGCCAAGACCACCCAGAAGAGAAATGAGGACATAATCTATAGGGAGAAGAAAAGGAAGGGAGATCCCATTCCTGTTCCTGGAAGAGGAGGCAGATTTGTTGCGTGTTGCTAACCTCAGGGTGAATATCAAATCCACTGAGCTCAAAAGAGCCTACTGAAAACCACACACCAGGGAAACCTGAGATGGTTGTTCCACGTAGAGCCGTTTCTGTTGGCAGTCAGTGAAAGAACGCACAGATGTGAAGGTCTTCCGGAGGACTTACTCGCCCAACTCTCCATCTTCTCTTCCCAATGCAGCTGTCCTTGACCCAGAGTGACATCAGCCATATTGGCTCCATGAGAGTGGAGGGCATCGTCCACCCGACCACAGCCGAGATTGACCTCAAGGAAGATATAGGTAAGGTTCTGAGACTTCAGGAGATGTGCCTTAGAATAGCTCCTGTTCTGGCAAGTTCTCGTGAGGCTGGTCTCTGTCAGCTGGAGAGCCTCTGCTTGGTGGACCCTGTCAATCAAACTCTGCCGTTGTGTTTAACTGAACAGCATTGAAGTATTGGGACTTCCCTGGGGCCTCAGACAGTAAAGAATCTGCCTGCAATGCAGGAGACCCAGGTTTGACCCAGGGATCAAAAACTAATTTTTTAATATGCATATGTTTTTGAAATTTTTATTGAAGTGTCATGCAAAAACAGATGATTAATGCACAGCTTGATGAATAAAACTGTGTGACCAGCATTGTGATCATGAAACAGAACCTTGCCAGCACCCCACAAGGCCCCTTCATCCCTCATCCCAGGACCATTTTCTCTGAGGGTAACCACTATGATGTCCTCTGTTTTTTTTTTTTGTTTGTTTATTTGTTTGTTTGTGGCTGCTCTGTACAGCATGCAGGATCTTAGTTCCCCCACCAGGGACTGAACCCACGCCCCCTACAGTGGAAGCACAGAGTCTCAACCATTGGGCCACCAGGGAAGTCCCTACCGCTATCCTGTCTTCTAATAGCATAGAGGGGCCTCATCTGTTTTAGATTTTATAGAAGTCGTGCAGTACGTCTCCTTTCGTGTCTGGCGCCTTTAGCTCAGCTTTGTGAAACCCACACATGTTGTTGAGCTTGGTTGTAGTTCATTCGTTGTCTTTCTGTGCAGTGTTCCGTTGTAGGAATATGACAGTTTGTTGATCCAATGTACCCCTGGTGGCACCGGGGCCGTTCCAACATGGGCTATAATGAGCAGTGTTACTCTAAGTATTGTTGTGCTTGTTTTGGGTAAACCTGTGCATGTGTTTTAAGCTGCAGTATTGAGAACACCACTGGTAAAAAGGAAATTGACATCTGGAACAAGTTAGGCTGTCTGTAAGGCTATACACTGAATTATTTCACCAGTGGATTGCCCCCTGTCCCACCAGTGGGACGAGGCTAGTGGAGGAACCTAGGAAGGTAAGCTTCCAGACACTAGAAATAATAAGATGGCAAGTAAATGGTCACCATCTCACCCATTTTTACAAGACAGAAATGAGTAAAGAAAAGGTTTTGTTCCTGGGATAGAGGACTTGCTCCTGAAGTAGGTGATTTGGGGTGGATACTAGTAGCTCAGCCCTGGATGGCAGCACCAGGGGCCCCAGGCTGCCGGGCTCACTTGTGTGTCCCCCTTGGCATCAGAGGCCACTTGCTTTGCTGAAATGGAGATACGATAGCACTGGGTGGGAGAAAACACAAAAAACAAACAACAAAAACTAGTATTACAGAGAAACAGGGTTTCTCTTGCACATAGAGATGGTGACAACTCCTCCACGCCTCAAACCCAGCCCAGGCTCTACCAACTGCCTTTAACTCACTGCGTTTGGAAAGCCTCCCCCTAGTGGCCTTAATCTGGAGCTCTGCCTTAAGTGTGTCCTAGGACACGACTGAGCGACTTCACTTTCACTGTTCACTTTCATGCATTGGAGAAGGAAATGGCAACCCACTCCAGTGTTCTTGCCTGGAGAATCCCAGGGACGGCGGAGCCTGGTGGGCTGCCATCTATGGGATCGCACAGAGTCGGACACGACTGAAGTGACTTAGCAGCAGCAGCAGCAGCAGCAGTGGCTCAGTTGGTAAAGAATCTCCCTGCAATCAGGAGACCCTGGTTTGATCCCTGAGTTGGGAAGATCCCCTGGAGAAGGAAATGGCAACCCCAATCCAAGATTCTTGCCGGGAGAATTCCACGAACCAAGGAGCCTGGTGGGCTACTGTCCATGGTGTCACAAAGAATCAGACACAACAGGGCGATTAACACTTAACTGTGTCCTAGTTTCTCACACGAAGAAGGCAATGGCGCCCTACTCCAGTATTCTTGCTTGGAAAATCCCATGGATGGAGGAGCCTGGTGGGCTGCAGTCCATGGGGTCGCTAAGAGTTGAACACGACTGAGCGACTTCACTTTCACTTTTCACTTTCATGCATTGGAGAAGGAAATGGCAACCCACTCCAGTGTTCTTGCCTGGAGAATCCCAGGGACGGCGGAGCTTGGTGGGCTGCCGTCTATGGGGTCACACAGAATCGGACACAACTGAAGCGACTTGGCAGCAGCAGCAGCAGCAGCAGCAGCTTCTCACAAATAAAATAAGTTTATTTTTTAAAGTTTTACCTTCTTTTTCATTTCTACAATATTTGCATTTTTATATCAGGAAAACAATAAAGATAGCTCTATTTTTAAGTAGTGGGTGATAGTAGAATAGAAAAAAACACTAGAGCTGAAACAAAAACTCAAGGTCAGATCCCAAACCCAGTGGAGGTTCTGAGTCCTTAATTTTTTAAAAAGATCATTAAGAGTTCATGTCATTGAGACTGCTCTATGAACAAATCAACCTCTAAAAAGGTCCTTTGAAGAGTTTGTGGCGATAGCCAACAATATAACTTGTACCACTGACTTACTCTGATAGCACTCATACTGGGATAACTTCTCCCATTTTATGCCTCTCCTTCTGGTTTTTCTTATGCTTCCTTTTTGCTTTCAAGAGGGATCAGTCTTTTTTATCTCCAGTATCCTTTTCCTCTACAGTGGAGACTTCTTCTTCTAAATAAAATATCAAGTTAAGAAATAAAGACATAAGTTAAAAAAAAAAAGAAAACCTTATTTATCTAACCCTAAACCTTAAAGTTATACTTTTGTTTTCGCAGAATACTTTTGGTTTTGGGTTTTTTTGTTTTGTTTTTTTTTTTTGCCACACCACGGGCTCCGGCAGTGAAAGTGCCAAGCCCTAACCACGGGACCACCATGAAATTCCCTCTTCGCAAACTTCTAAGGCTTCTTTTTTATTGTTGTCTTTCTGGGCCATTTTTTAAATTTCTAATTTGGGAGCGTGGCATTCTGCATCTTCAGAGCAGCTTCTTTGCCTCTTCCCTATTCTGACTGAAGGGCCTAGACCTGCCTCAATAGCTTCTGTTCCTTGTGCTCGTTTCGCATTCCACAAAAGCAAACCCCTTGACTCTCCAGGAGACTTATAGTGTGGTACAGTTGGAAACAACATTACTGTATTTTAGAAATATTCTTTCAATCCAGCTGTGATTAACATTTTGGGGAAATAATTCCTATGATACGTTAGAAGCAATAGTAAGTGAAATAAAATATTAAATAATTCTTTTAAAAAAAAAAGTTTGCTAGCATCTAAGTACTGTTGGATAGAAGCATAGGGACCCCTGCCGCCAGTGATCACTGGCAACCAGGATTTAATTTTTTAATTTTTGAGGTTTGTTTATTTACTTTTGGCTGTTCTAGGTCTTTGTTGCTGCATGTTGCTTTCTCTAGTTGCAGAGAGTGGCGGCCGCGCTCTAGCTGGGGCACACAGAGGTCTCACTGCAGTGGCTCTCTTGTCACAGAGCACAGGTTCCAGACGCGTGGGCTTCAGTAGTTACAGCTCACCAGCTCTGGAGCACCGGCTCAGTAGTTGCGGCTCATGGGTTTAGTTGTCATGCAGCATGTGGGGTCTTCCCGGACCAGGGATTGAACCCTTGTCCCCTGCTTTGGCAGGCAGATTCTTAAGTGCTGGACCACCAGGGAAGCCCGGTAACCAGGATTTAATTGCAAAAGTTGATTACTACTTTCTAAGCACTTTTTTAAGACGTAGTAAAACTGTTAACCAGTGTAAATTAATGGCTTTGAAAAGGGCAACCACAATGGCTCTCCGCTATTGTCCTTCACAGGTAAGGCCTTGGAAAAGGCTGGGGGCAAGGAGTTCTTGGAAACAGTAAAGGAGCTTCGCAAGTCCCAGGGCCCTTTGGAAGTAGCTGAAGGTAAGTGTGGAATTGGGTCACGTCCCCAGCCACCTTCCCCTCTAGCAGGACATGCTTCACACACATTCAGTTCACAGAGCAAAACAGGCCACAGCCAGTCAGGAAGGTGTTTTTAGCATCTCTCAGATAATTTGAGCAGGCCCACATAGATCATTTCATACACCACGGGGTCTATAAAGGGTCTAGATAGTTCGGGCCCATTGGCATCTTCAGCTCACCCAAAACCGGTCTAGAATGGCTGGGTAACTTTCTGTGTGTGCAGAAAATGCATGACAGAGTTTACCATTGTGACCTTTAAACCTGTGCGGTGCAGTGGCATTAAGTATACTCAGCGCTGCTTCTCTGTCACTGCTACCTGGTTCCCAGAACTCGTTACCACCTTCTGTAGCAACTCCACATGGATTTGGTAGTCACGTCCCTCCCCCAGCCCCTGACAACCACCAGTCTGCTTTCTCCCTCTATAGATTTGCCTCTTCTGGATATTTTATATAAATTGAATTGTATAATATGTGATTTTTTTGTGTCTGGCTTCTTTCACTTAAAATGTTTGGAGGCTCATCCATACTGTAACTGGTATCAGTGCTTTGTTCCTTTTTAGGGCTGAATACTATTTCATTTGTTTATCCATTCATCACTTGGGTTATTTCCACCTTTGACTTCTGTGAATAGAGTTCCTCTGAACACCTGTGCACAGGTTTTTGTTTGTTTGAACACTTACTTTCAAAGGTAACTTTTTGACAAGTGGGTCTGACTTCAGATCCATGTTCACACCTGCCTCCAGGGACATCTAGTTGGTGCCAAGTGCTGCCCTGGGGCAGGGGCTCCAAGGACAAAGAAAACCCACTCCTGTCCTCCAGCACTAGACAGTCGAGAAGGTGAGACAGACACATAAGTGGGGCACAGAGAGGGAGCCACACACTCTGCTTGGGGAGTTGGGGAAGTGCCAGTGAGGATGCGAGATCTATGTGGGGGCAAGGACACTGTGGGCAGTAGGGACACAGTGTGAGAAGGCAAGGTCAGGAGCCGGCAGGGAGGAGATGAACAGCAGCCGGAGATGGGCCTGGCCCTCGGACTGTGCTAATGGTCTGGATTTGACTCCGTATAGACTAAGAGAGGTGCTTTTGAAAATAGAAGCTGGGGAATGTCACGATCAGATTGGATTGCAAGAAAACTTACAGGGCTACTGATCAAGAAAACACGCATGTCCTCACTTTACAGTCTGCACGTACCACTCATCATACGATGATAGATAGAATTTCCTTTGTAAAATTTTAAGACATTGGACTTCCCTGGTAGTCCAGTGGCTAAGAATCTGCCTCCAGTGCAAGAGGCATGGGTTCAGTCCCTGGTCCGGAAGGATCCCACATGCCGTGGAGCAACTAAGCCCAGCTATTGAGCCTGTGCACTGCAACAGAGAAGCCACTGCAATGAGAGGCACGTGCGCCACAATGAAGAGCAGCCCTTGCTTGTCACAACTAGAGAAAGCCCTCGCACAGCAGCGAAGACCCAGCATAGCCGAAAATAAATAAAAACTAAAAAAAAATTTTTAAGACAGTGGCATGCTGACATAAAACATAAGCATCCATGTAGACAGAGATAGGAGAGCTGCAAGCAGCAACAGTGAGGGGATGTGGGAGTTGGGCTGCAGTTCTGGTAATACGCAGAGAAATCAGGAGGCCACCTGCTGAGGGAACTAGAGTCACCTCACACTTGGAAGGGACGCGAGCCAGTTTCCCTGCTGAGAGAAGGGGCTGGATGAAATCTCAGCCCTTACAGGAAGCCAAGGTTCTGACCGACATCTTGGGCTCTGGCTCGTGTGAAGTCCATTTTCTAGAGTAGCAGAAGGGTGCAGAGGTCCCCTCACCCAAGCCCAGGGCCATGTCACCCATCAGCCGAGTGCCTGCATCTATCCCATCTCTTGTATAACCCAGAGACAGCCCTGAATCATCCGTGTAAGAGAGGATCCTAACTGGGGGTCTTGGGGAAGCACCTGCAAACTGCCTGATAGGATGGGAAGGAGAGAAAAATAGCTTCTCTGCATAAAACGAGAGCCTCCAACATGCTGCTAAAGAGTTCCAGAGGTAGGAAATAGGAGGTAGAGAAGCAGAACGTAAAAGGATGAAGGGACTTCCCTAGCAGTCTAGTGGTTAAGACTCCATGCTCCCACTGCAAGATCACAGCTTCAGTCTCTGGTCAGGGAACTAAGATCTTGTATCATGGGCCAAAAAGTTTAGAAAATTAATAATAATAATTAATAAAAAGATGAAGAGTTACAAACTACTATGTGTGGAATAAATAAACTACAAGGATATATTGTTCAGCACAGGGAATACAGCTAATATAGCCAGTATTTTATCATAAGGTTAAATGAAGCATAATCTATACAAATCCTGAAGGACTATGTTGCACACCTGAAACTAGTATTTTATAAATCAGCTATACCTCATTTTAAAAAAGGTCTTGACTGAGAATTTTCCAGAATGAAACCCTTGAGTCCTCAGGTGGAAAACATTGAGTATATTTAAAAAATCAAAATAAATCCAAAACCTGGCCTATCATGGTGGCATTTCCAAAAAAATCAAGAGAAACCTGAAAAGCAGCCCATGGAAAGGCAGGACATTTGTAAAGATGGTTCTCCTGCCAGCAGACCTGTCAGCAACAAAAGATGCTTGGAGACAGAAGTGTCTTCAAAGCACCAAGGGGGAGGACTGTGCACTAAGAAGGTCACATGTTATTTGTTATTAGTCAACAGGGAGGGTAAAATGTGCAGAGTTTCAGATAGCAAAAGTTGAGAGTCAGGGGTCCACAGACTGTTGCTGAAAGGACCGCAGAAGCCTCACAGGGAGAAACAGAAATGAATCCAGAAGGACTGAGAGAGCTGCAGGAAACAAGCATGAGCTAAGAAAGCGGATCCCTCTGTTAGGGCCAAGTATTCATGCCCCAGGGCCAAACAGCAGTTATCTCCCTGGGAAGAAGGATTTTGTGTGGGTGCATCTGGAAAAGGGGAGATAGTTTATCGGGTTTAAATTAGACCATTTTTTTTTTCATTCAGTTTCAAAACACCATCACTTGTAAGATATGTCCTTATTGTAAGAAAGAATACATTTCCAAGATGTAGTGTCCAGTAGGAGACCCCACACAAAGCCTGGGCACCTTCAGTTTAACAGAAAGCAAAACATGGACCCACCATGCAGAAAGGGCAGCCAGTACCTGTCTTGACCTTGGCATTGGGTAGACCAATGGGGAAAAGCCTCACTAGGGAATTTGAACCACATGCTGGTACGCCTGTGGATTTGCACTGTGGCCCCAAAACCTCAATTGGGAAGGCTAGTGGGACGTGACCTGGGTATGGTAGAGTCCCCAGATGACATAGAAGCAAATGCAACTTCCCTGTGGAAGAACTCATCTCGGTCCAAGCCCACAGCGATTATAAGTGCATCCAGATTCCAGCCGGGAAGCTGGATGGGAGAGGGGTGGGACATGGTGGTAAAAGTGAAGCAGACGGGCCTGGAGTGAGGTAAGTCAGGGGAAGCCAACAGGTGGTGCCAGTGACAGAGACAGAGAAAGGGGAACTGGCTTTGGGCGCGAGCGATGACTCTGATGGGCACCTGTTGGACCTGGGGCTCCAGCAAGGTCACTGGTAAGCAGCTGATGAAAACTGAGGACAAAAATGGTTCGTAGGAGCCAGGGCCAAGTGGCAGCAGAGAGAACACTAGGCCTGGGTGGACAGGAGAAGGAGGGGCTGCTGCACAGGGCCGTGGAGACCAAGGATCGGCCGCAGCCGCAGCCTCCCAGCAGGACAAGGGGCCGCCCTGCCGTCCACTTGACGGTGGTGACTCTGAAAAGGTGCTGGGCTCCCCTGAAGGAAGGTTCTAGAGGCTCCTTGCAGCCACTCTGCCATCTCAGAGCATGGTCCCCACCAAGTGAAGGTGACTCACCAGGGGACATCACATCACATAAAGAGTATTAGTAGATGTTTCTACCAGATATCAGGGTCGCGAGCCCCAAGATCACTTGACCTTCACCTTGGCGCCTCTAGAGAACACTAAATCGTTACAACTATAAGCGGGGGTTTCCATTTCCAGTTGCCATAGAAATGCTTTGTTTTAGGCTGACCTGCTACCATGGACCTCCTTCAAAATCTAGTGTAGGGAGTTCCCTGACGGTCCCCACTGCAGGGAGCCTGGGTTCAATCCCTGGTGGGGGAACTAAGATCCCACATGCCATGTAGCATGGGCCAAAAAAACCAAAGAAAGAAACAACAACAACAACAAAAAAAAACCTAGTGTAAATAGAGAGTGTCAGAGGGGATGAGAAGGCACGCCATTTTTTCTTGATTAACTTAACACATTTCTTGTTTCACTTAACACTACCACTAGGAGTACATTTCTCTTATTTAAAATGACTTTTAACATTAAAAAGAGTATCATTCAGCTGGCAACATGATCATATTTTAAACATATATAAAATAAATCAACCTGGTTTGTAAGGAGCTGAAATCTCCGCAGCGTATAAGAACAGTGAGGGCCTCAGGGAAGTTGCCCCAAGCAGGCAGTGCCAATCCCCACGATACTGGGTTCCCTTGAACCACAAGGCCAGTGGGAACATTCTGCTTCTGGTGTACAAATGTGCATGGTCGGAGAGTCAACCAGTCATGCCCGCTGCTGCCTCAGTATTTACATTGACTGATTTCTTAACTCACTCAGTCACTAATCAGACACTTGGCACCAGCCTGGGCACTGGGAAGGCAGGGCGTTCACAGCTGTAGCCGACAGGCAAGGGACGCCCCTTGCATTTGTCGCCACCCACCCTGGCCTATGCAGGTATAGCCTCTTCAGCACAGTGGATGGACATCACTAGGAAACACAGCTCGTGTACTGGATGGGCATCATACCTTCCAAATAAGTCTTTTAAACCAACCCCACATGCTGCTCTGGAACGCGGCAGACATATATTTGTCAGAAATGCTGCCATAGCAGCGTGACCTGCTCTAAGTCCCCCGGTCTCCCAGAGCCTGGCCACTGCAGGAGGGTGGGGGGCCTCTGCTAAATTTGGTTCCTTGAATGGCACAGAGCCCCAGCTCCACAAGGTGGGTGGCTTAGAGGCAAGCAGCAGGTGGCTGCAGCCACCGACGCCCCCAAGGGGCCAGAGAGTGGCCAGTGGATCAGACCCAACCGCTCCTTTGGAGATCAATGGCCACAAGGACTTACCTAGAACTCCTCACTATCAGCTCTGGCACTGACAATAAAGAGGTTTGGGGGAGTAAAAAAAAAAAATAGGGAGTATGAACTGAAATTATGAGACCAAGCAGCTGTGATTTAACTTCACAACCTATTGTGAACACCTGCTCGCTGCAGGCTTCTCAGGTATACAGGGATGATCAAAAGACAGTCCCTGTCCAAGGAGGTGTACAACCTAGTAGAGTGGGTCTCAACTTATGGAGGGTCCTCAAGTCACCAAGCACAAGGCCTGCATCAGACCTACCAAGTCAGGACCTCAGATGGGGAGAGAAGAGAGGGATTGTCAGTTTTTAAAAGCCATTTTATTAGTCTCCTATCACTAGAAACTATTACAGGCCTGCACAATTTAGCACAAACTTGGTAGCATCAAACAACACAAATGTATTGTCTTAGCACTCTGGACATCAGAAGGCCGCAGTTAGTCTTAAGCTGAAATCAAGGTGCTGGCAGGGCTGGTTCCTTCTTAAAGCAGCTGTTCCTTGCCTGTTCCAGCTTCTGTTTGTGCTAAGTTATTTCAGTCATGTCCGACTCTTTGTGACTCTATGGACTGTAGCCCGGCAGGCTCCTGTGTCCATGGGATTCTCCAGGCAAGAATACTGGAGTGGGTTGCTTTGCCCTCCTCCAGGGGATCTACCTAACACAGGAATCGAACCGGCATTTATTGGCAGGCAGGCTCGTTACCACTCTCGCCACCTGGGAAGCCCGCTCCAGCTTCCAGCCTCCTGCATTCCTTGGCCCCTGGACACATCACTCCCACCCCTGCTCCTCTGTCACAGTGCCTTCACCTACCTTTGACCTCTCTGCCTCCCTCTTATCAGAACCTGTATGATACCTTTAGGGCTCAGCTGGATAGTCCAAGATAACCTTCCCATCTCACTGTTCTTCGCTTAATCACATCTGCAAAGTCGCTTTTTCCGTGTAAGTTATCATTCACAGGTTCCAGGAGTCAGAGACGAGTGCACTGTGTACCTTTGTGTGTGTGCACATGTGTGCTCACTCATGTACAACTCCTTGTGACCCCATGGACTGTAGTCCACCAGGCTCCTCTGTCCATGGGATTTTCCAGGCAAGAGTACTGGAGTAGGTTGCCGTTTCCTCCTCCAGAGGAGCTTCCCAACTTAGGGATCGAACCCACGTCTCCTGCATCGGCAGGCAGATTCTCTACCACTGCACACATACTACCTGGGAAGCCCCACACCTTTGATTAGGAGGCCAGAAGGCAGACCATGTGAACGTCTGCGGCATACTGTAACATCTGTTTCCACTGTGTACCTGAAACTTGTGCCAACCGTCAGAAGCAATTCTGCCACGGCTCTTCCTCTCCTGAGGAGGACGCAGGAGGTTCAGCCTAACCCCCTGGCTTAGTGTGGAGACATAAGAAATAACCTGCAGCATCTCTCTCTCATGTCGCAGCTGCCGTCAGCCAGTCGAGCGGACTCGCAGCCAAATTTGTCATCCACTGTCACATTCCTCAGTGGGGCTCTGACAAATGTGAAGAGCAGCTTGAAGAGACCATCAAAAATTGCCTCTCGGCAGCAGAGGACAAGAAGCTGAAGTCGGTGGCATTCCCGCCCTTCCCCAGCGGCAGGTAAGATGTTCTCTTCTGGGCGGGCGGCAGGGATGCTGGGTCAGTTCATCCAGCTTTCTCCCTGGGAATCAGCTGCACTCCCACTTGGTGACATCCAGCTTGGCCATCCCGGAGGACGCAACCAAGGCCTGCCGGTGGCAGCCAAGCACTTTGACCAGGCGACAGAGTGAGAAACCCAGGTTCCATCGTTCGAAACAGAGAAAGGTAGCCTCCAGGAGGAACAGGAGGCAGAGTTCCTTTTTGAGAGCCGGGTTCAAAGGCCACATGCCCACCAGCTGTCCCTGTCTAGAACACAGAATGGGAAACACCAGGCTCGAAGGCGCTTGCTTCTGAAAGCGTGGTCCACCCACCAGCAGCAGGGAGCCCACAGAGTTAGGATGCAAATCTCAGAGTCCCCAGGGGAATCCCATGCTGCTCTGGGGTTGGGCGAGCCCTGCGGCTGAGGCTGGAGAAGTGAAAGGTCCTCAGCAAGGGCTTGCTTTCAGGGTTTGGAGAAATGATTGCTGTCTCTGCCACAGACCCCAGCTGGGCACGGGAGCAATATTTCAGGCAAATAATGAGGCTGTCTGTCCTCACATGTAGCATGGCCTCTCCCCTTCCACTCACAGCCAGAGGGAATTATTGCTTTAATTTTGAACAGCCTCTCTCTTGAGAGTCCTCCATATCGAAGATGATTTACAGTCTGAAGATGTGACGGCTGAGTCATACCGGAAGGCAGAGAGGGAAGGAATGAGGCTTAGCTTCCTGCCGCAATTCTATCCCAACCTAACTGGGCAGTGCTGGGTCTCCATAGGCTGGCCTGGAGACACTTTGAATGGAATTCTCTGCATACAGCTGCGACCACGTGCCAGGATGTTCTGGGCTGGGACATGACAGCTGACCAAGAAGAATTCTTATCAGGCCAGCCCATCCCAGACCCACCCAAGGGGGGCCAGGGTGTCACCACGATGGTTGGGTCCCTGGCAGACAGCTCTCCTGTGGCATCCTGGGGCTTGGGGCCCTGCCCAGAATCATCACTGCTGAAATTACATTGGCACATCCACATGGGTTAGTGAGAGGAAGGTGAAATGCATGGAACAGGAACTAATGACGATGTGCCTCTTTTGAGCATACATTTGTGCCCTTTAATAGATAATCCGTTTAGCATGGAAACCAGTTTTGAGTGAGCTAATAAAAACTATACAGGCTCTCTGCAAGATCAGGTATTTTAAATACTGAGTTGGTATTTTTTAAAGCTAAGCCGGACTTGAGTCAGGCCACATAGATTCAAACACAGGGCTCCTCACCAGCCAGCCCTAAAACCATGGTGCCTCTCTGAGCCAGTGTGGCACTTGTGAAGTGGGGACTTTACAAGGACCTTGCCCGTCTCCTTCCCAAGCTGTCCCTCTCCTGGGGTCAAAAGAGATTGTGTGTGGACCCCCCCTGCACACAGTAAGACCTTGAGTGATAGGAACAAGGGCCTGGTGCCAAGATAAGAAGGAACCACGTTGCCCCCACCCTGGGCTGAGGGCAGAGTTCCTTCATGGGCCCCAGGACTAAAGTGACATTGGCTCCTCTTTCCCTTTGGCACAGAAACTGCTTCCCCAAACAGACGGCAGCCCAGGTGACCCTCAAAGCCATCTCGGCCCACTTTGATGACTCGAGTGCATCCTCGCTGAAGAATGTCTACTTCCTCCTCTTCGACAGCGAGAGCATCGGCATCTACGTACAGGAGATGGCCAAGCTGGATGCCAAGTAGCCGCCCTGCGCCCACCGGCGGCCACCACACTCACCAACGGGAATCAGGAGGATCAGAGTCACAGGAGCGGGGTTTTATCTTTAAAAGGAGAGAGGAAGGGTGACGGCAGGGGAGCGGAGGGCAGCTGAAAGGGAAGCGGGTAGCAGGAGCCGCAGGAGCAGGCCCTGCCCATGGGAAGAGCCCTCTGCATTTCCATTATTTTATATTCGCGTTAAAAAAGAGCCTCAGTCCGTAATTAACCAGGTCTCCACCAGGGTTTTCTTTCTATGTGTTTTCTTCCTGTTGTTTTAGAACTTTTTTAAAAAAAAACACAGACTTCGTTTAGATTTATAGCATTGACTTTTACACACACACAAAATCCTTTCAAAATTCTTAAAATCTTCTGTTTCTCCTTTTTTTGCAAGGGAAGAGGGCGGAAAAAAAAAAGTGACTTGGGCTTTTTGTTGGCTGTCTGTATTCAGTGATGGGAGAGAAGAAAATTAGAAAGGCATCTCACTGGTGCTTTTCTTTTCTGTTTTAGTGCCCCCACCTTTAACCCTATAATATCTGTAACTGCTCTTAAAAAGATTTTGCTTCAGGCTTTGTTTTGTTTCGTTTTGTTTTTTTTTTAAAGAAAATGAAAGGAAAAAAAATAAAAGATCCAGTGTCTTTCTTACAATATATTCTTTTATTGCAACGTTGTCCTCAGTTTGGAGAACTGTGTCCCCGTGGATGGACACTTCTAGAATGTTATAAGTAGAACAGGGCCTGTCCCTACAGGACAGAGGCTCCCACCATGCCAGGCCCCAGGGCAGACGGCACGCAATGGCTTGTGTTTCTCAGGCAGCAGGTCCCGCTTGCAGGAAGGGAGCCTGGTTGGTTGTGGTCCGCAGGAATGGAGGCCTGGGTGAAGCCTCCATGGGGTGGCCATTCTTTGGGAGAGAGGCACAGTCTCTCTAAGGCATGGGCAACAGCATGGAACAGACTTGGGCCACAGCCTAGACAGGATAGACCACAAGACCCTAGTGAGGCTGGTATCCTAAGAATTCTGGCCAAGTACCCAGAGGTTACCATTAAAAGTAGGCAGCGAGAGAGAGGGTGGGCCAGGGCAGGGCCTGAATTTATTCAGATGAACTGTTCAGCCACTTCCACCTTAGGCTTGTGGTCCCAAATAGGCTTGTGCCTGATTAGAAGTCCTCTCTCTAACAGAGGAGTCAACTTTTTATTTTTTATACCTTAACATCATTGGTGGCAGGCATTATTGCCACAAGGCTGAGCCTCCAGATAAGTGACATTGGGGTTGGTCAGGAAATCAGAAGAACAAAACCACAGGGTTCCCACAGGGTACTCCTGCCCCAGCATCAGCTAGAGATTTGTCACAAATTTGCCCATGATGCTAGCCTGGAAGCATGCAGGGGTTCCCCTGCTGAACCCCAATCTATTCGCTGAATGTTAGCCAGATTGCAACCGGTGAAAATGGTCACATTAGCTTGGCTGCCTTTCCTTAAACACCCCCAGCAGCTGGCAGACCAGGCTTCTGTCTTAACCCTTTAGGTCTATAAAAACTCGCTCTCTGGTAGAATGGACTATCCAGGAGGGAAATTTCATCTAATGCTTCTTAAATACCACCTATGGTATATAATCAGGATCTAAAAATAGAAATATTTGTTTCATGAAGAATAAAAATGGTATGGACTAACAGTTGAAAAATCAGGCTCCTATTAATCTGAGTGTTGCAGGATGTACAGGCTTCCCCAGACCCCATGTGATGGGAGAGGTTGGGATGCAGGCCATCGCTCCATCCCAGCCCCCTTTCCTTAGCTGGTTTTGTGCAGGCCCTCTTTCCTGCCCTTACAGACAGGGAGATGCTTCCTGCCACCAGGAGAGGGAGCTCTCTCCCCTACTCAGAGCTCTGAATGCCACATACCGCACGCACACACCCAAGAGGAGGCTAGGGTAGAGAAGGCAGGCTATGCCCTTCCCAGGAACAAGGGAACCCTTCAGCCAGCATGAGTGCAACACCTTTGCAAACCCAGAACGAGTCCCTTAGGGGTGTCTGTTTTAACATTAACATCCCTCTCCCTCGCCCAGTTTCTGGTTTTCTATAAATTGTGTGTCTGGTCGGCATTTCACTGACATCTTACTCCAGGAAAAGAGCTTTTCCCCTTAGGCATTTGTCAAGTGGGTACCATCTGTCAAGAAATCTGATCCCCAGGCGGCGGTGGTACCTGTCTCTCTCCTGGATTCCCCATCAGGGTGGAGACTGTTTCATGGTTTTCCAGCTCGTGGAGACCAACAGGTCCCGGCTCTTGGCCAGCCGAACCATAAGCCGCCCCACATAGAAGCCGCTGATCTGGCCCACGCCGTCATTTCTCCCCATGGCCAGGAGGAACGTCAGTGAACCTGCAGAGCAGAAACACGCACACAATCTAGAATCCTGCTCACTGTTCACGGACCTACAACTCCCTGGGCACAAACCCTTCCCGGGGCCTTCAGTGTCGGGGTGGGGAAATGCATACGGCCTTCAGGAAGGTGGCCAAGTCCCCAACATACCTTCCTAGAGCTCTGGGTTGGGGTTGGGGTTGGGGTTGTGGGGGCGGGTTCCTATCCCTAACTTTCAGAGTGTGTTCTAGCATTCAGGCATCCTAAAGTCCACAAAGGCTTCTCCGCATCTAACCCAAACTCTCTTAAGACTGTGCCGCATGTGGGGCTTCCTGACCTGGCTTGTAGGTTTTGAGGGGCCTCTGTTTCATGGAGTTGACAATGTTGGCCACAGCGACGTTGGCGTGGAGGCCGGCGTGATAGGCCATCTTGGGCTCCCTCACGTCGGCGCAGTCTCCGATGGCATAGATGTGGCTGTAACCTTCCACCTGGAGGTACTCGTTTACTTTCAGAGCACCGTTGCCGGCCAGCCGGTCACCTGCCAGGAAGAACCAGCCCGAAACCAAGATCCTGAGCTGCCGTGGCACCTGAACCGCAATGAGGGCTGGCCGTGGTGCTGGTCTGGCCACCCTCTAAAGGCACATCCTCAAGAGGAAAGTCTCCTTCCTGGTTTATTTCTGCCTGACCTCTCCACCTCAGAATGCTTCATGCAAAGGTGAGGTTACAATTCTAGGGTGGAAACTGGTCAGAAATATCGGAAAGGGTCACTTCTTACAAAGCACTTGAATCTTTATAAGTTACCACGATTAACAAGAATTCACTTATGATGATTAAGTCACAACCTAGGCAAGTTTTGGATTTCCTTCTGAATGAGGATCAGATTTTTTAAATAACTGCAGGGCTTTAATAAATGATAAACTTTTCTTTATAAGGGACTTTAAACAATTTACCTTTGGAAATATAACATTAGGACCATTAGGTGTTAAGTCCTGGGATCTCTGTACATTTTAAGCCCTCGATCCCACCCCCAAACACCCAGGACTAGTTTCTTTCTGGGATTGGATCATTCTTTTCTGCTAGACACACAACAGGAGCTTCTTATCTAGGAAAGGTACTGGGGAGCACATGATGGGGACCTGGGGACACGCCCACAGTGGGGCCTGAGAAGAAACCACTGAGTCTCCAGCTCACAGATGGAGCCATGGGTCCAGCTCCCTCATCTCCATTTTAGTTCAATAAGTCAACGCTGAGCTTTAAGAACAAGAGGTTTCATTATCGCCCCCGTTCCTCAAGATTGTTCCAAGCTCAAGTGGTCAAATGCCTGGGTCAGGATTTTGGGAGAGCAGCACCTATGGACAGAGAAAGGCCTGACCCTAGAATTTCCCCTGCATCTGCAGAGAAAAGTAAATAAGTGTTAGTCGCTCAGTTGTGCCCAACTCTTTGGGACCCGATGGACTGCAGCCCACCAGGCTCCTCTGTCCATGAGATTTTCCAGGCAAGGATACTGGAGTGGGTTGCCATTCCTTCTCCAGAGGATCTTCCCAACCCAGGGATCGAACCCAGGTCTCCTGAACTGCAGGCAGATTCTTTACTGACTGAGGTACAAGGGAAGCCCAGAGAAAAGTAGAAAAAGCAGAGAAAAGTAACAGAAAGCAAATCTTTCTCTCTGAAACCTGTTTCCATCTCTAACCACTAGGGGCGCGGGATCCAGTTTTGGAAGAGTCCGGTCACTGGGCTGCTGCTGCTAAGTTGCTTCAGTCGAGTCCGACTCTGTGCGACCCCAGAGATGGCAGCCCACCAGGCTCCCCCATCCCTGGGATTCTCCAGGCAAGAACACTGGAGTGGGTTGCCATTTCCCTCTCCAATGCATGAAAGTGAAAAGTGAAAGTGAAGTCGCTCAGTCGTGTCCAACTCCTAGCGACCCCATGGACTGCAGCCTACCAGGCTCCTCCGCCCACGGGATTTGCCAGGCAAGAGTAATGGAGTGGGGTGCCATTGCCTTCGCCTTGAACTAAGTCACCATCAAAACAGCCTAGGGAAGCACAGCAGGAGTGGACCCAAACTTGAAGTGTGATGTCACCATTCAGAAGACACCAAATGAGCTGTTGAGATAGGGTGGGGGTGGGGGGCAGAGCGCCGATTCCTGAGGCAGAGTCCTGCAGGACCTTTCCCAAGGGCTGGAGAGAGAAGAGGTACCCTGCAGAAGGGCCCTCCGCTCAGCCTCCCACTTACCAAACGTGCTGCGGTAGGCTGCACTGTTGATCTTGATACCGTTGCAGACAATCACCAGGTTGGCGTCCACCTCCGTGCCTTTGTCCGTCTGCACCTTGATGCACTCACAATGCTCATTGACAGGCAGCGCCTCCAGGTTGCTCACCCGCTCACCTGTCAGGGGAGGCTCGTTGACCAGGAGGCTGGCGGAGGGCAGGTGTGTCTCTAAGGCCGAGGCCCAAGCCAGGGCTGGCCTAACAGCCAGACACCAGTGCACTCTGCAGCCCTGAGAAGCAACAGCAGGACATCTGGTCCCAAGGGACCCAAGGGGAGGCAGGTTCCAAGAAGCAACTTGGGGAAGTGAGGTTGAGTTTCCCAATAGGTTCTCCAAAAGGTTATTTGAGGAAACCACCTCCCTGAATGTGCACTCCACTAGCCCAGCCAGGCAGGACGAGCCCTCCAGGCTTTTCCCCGTCAGGGACAAGGGAAGTCGAGGGGTCCACTGTCCTTGTTGCCTAGAGGAGGGCTGTACAGCCACTTCCATGAAGCCCAGGAGCGGGGAGGGCTCTCATGGAGCAGACACCTCACCCTCCCAGCAAAAGGTGAGAGGGTCAGGGAGGGAACTGGGGGGATCACATTCCCAGAACAAGAGCCCCACCCTAATATGCTGGGTAGATCTCTTCCCTCCTGCTGTGGACAAAAGCCATGCTCTTCACCACCCTCAAAAAGTGAAAGTGTTAGTCTCTTAGTTGTGTCTGACTCTTTGCGACCCCATGGACTGTAGCCCGCCAGACTTCCTCTGTCCATAGAATTCTCCAGGCAAGAATACTGGAGTGGGTTGCTGTTCTCTTCTCCAGGGGATCTTCCCGACCCAGGGATCAAACCAGGGTCTAGATTCTTTACCATCTGAGTCACAGGGAAGTCCCACCACCCTCAAAATACAAACCAAAAACACCTCTTCTCTCCACCAAAGAGATATCATAATTCAGGTAGAATATTTTATGTGATTTTTAAACCATTCAACAAATGGGTCCCACCTGTACTCCATCCAAAGCAACATCCAGGACGGTGCTGCCTCCACCACACAGAAGTCTGTCAGGACCGGGGCCTCGGCCCTGCCCAGACACACCTTCAGGAGAACAGTGGGCTAAATGGGCACGGAACGGAGGGCCTGGGCTGAGCACGGCCAGCCTCACTCAGACTGTGGACAGAGACCAAGTCTCTGCCGGGGAGAGGGACCAGGCAGGAGGGGCCTTGCACGTACTCAGCAGCAGCTGCACACCTTTCCGGAGCAAGATCTCCTTCACTTCCTGCCGGACACAGGGCAGGAGCTCTGTGTCTGCGAGGGCCATCTGGGAGTGAATGAGAGTGACCTGGGGGCAAAGAACCACAGGGCAGAGAAAAAACACTGAGTCTCCCACTCACACAAAGAGGCCCGAAAACAGAGCAGCGCTTCTCCCCCACCTCCTCCCAACTTCCAGTTTACAGGTGAGGAATCTGAGGCCCCAGAGAAGTAAGTGGCCCACTGGCAGATCTGTTATAAGACAGTAAAGAATCTGCCTGCTATGCACGAGACCCGGGTTTGATCTCTGGGTCAGGAAGGTCCCCTGGAGAAGGGAATGGCTACCCAGTCCAGTATTCTTGCCTGGAAAATTCCATGGACAGAAGAGCCTGACGGGCTACATTCCATGGGGTCGCACAGAGCTGGACACAACTGAGCGACTAACACTTTCACTTTCAGACCAGTTAATGGTGAGCTGGGCTGGAACCCATATCTCCCAGACTAGAATTCTTTCAGATGTGCCAATGCTTCTTGACACATACCTCACCGAGAGACATGTGGAAAATTATTTTCAAGCATCCTTGGACACTTACACAGTCTCTATGTAAGCCATTGACACCCTGTAAATCAGGCTGACATTTACACCAAAGCTGGTTCTAAAACTGGTGCTTCCAGGCATGTCTATTTGCTGCCTGGGTCAGTGCAGTGAAGTGGAAGGCAGCCTGTAGAGATGTTCAGAGCTTGGACTTTGAAATCAGACTGCCTGGGTTGAAATCCCATCTCAGATATCCACTCAGACACCTCCCAAAGACTTTGTAAGGTGGACAGTCCCACTCAGAGGAATTTTGTAATGATGAAGTGGCTAAGCAGAAAGTACAGAGCTCAGTACATGTACGTGCGTACTCAAGTCATGTCTCTTTGGGTCCCTATGGACTGTAGCCCACCAGGCTCCTCTGTCCATGGGATTTCCCAGACAAGATTACTGGAGCAGGTTGTCATTTCTGCCTCAAAAGGATCTTCCTGACCCAAGGATTGAACCCGCATCTCCTGCGTTGGCAGGTGGGTTCTTTACTGCTGAGCCACCTGGGAAGCCCCAACTCAGCACATACTGACTCCTCAATAAAGGGTCACTACTATTATTCTTACCTGTCTACTAATTATAAACATACAAGAATTACACTGAGTTATTTACTACTTCAGACCAGTCTCTACCCCATAAATCAAAATTAATCAACTTCTACATCAGTCACTCATAATAATTTCCAATAAATCATCAGAGAATAGCCATATAATTAAATTAGCCTATATTGATCTCTCTTTTCAAAACCAACCTGCCTTTCCCTAGGGAAAAAGAACCAGCCACAGGCTCCACGTGGCTCCCAGAAGCTGATCTGGCATCAGCTACACGCAAGCTCTCGCCTCATGGACCCATAATTGGTGAGCATCACTCAGCCCTAGGCTGAGCGTTTACAGCCTGCTCCGTTTGTCTCCAAGATGCCAGCAAGACAAATGGGAACAGGACCACCCTCTCACGGGCAAGAAAGCAGTGCTGGCCAGTCCTTCCCCAGCAGGGGCTGTGAGGGGTGCGCTGCAGGGTCCCCCATCTGTCCAGGGAGAAGACTACTGTCTCTTATCCAGAAAAAGTGTAAGTGTTGGTCGCTCAGTCATGTCTCACTCTTTTGCAACCCTATGGACTGTAGCCTGCCAGTCTCTTCTGTCCATGGGATTCTCCAGGCAAGAATACTGGACTGGGTTGCCATTTCCTCCTCCAGGGGATCTTCCTGACCCAGGGATCAAACCCAGGTCTGCTGCATTGCATTGCAGGCAGATTCTTTACCATCTGAGCCACCAAGGAAATTCGTCTCTTACCCAGACAAGACACCAATGAGGGAACCTTTGACCAAGCTGGTTGTCAGCAAAAAGAGGTAATCAAAGTTTCTATCACAAAGGAGAAATTGCTGCAGGGCACACAGGAGTTAACCTTTTGTAATGTTTTTCCCCTGGGCTTGATCCTCCGGGTTGGCCTAGAGGGCAGAACCCCTCACTGAATGAGGGCACACCCTAGCTCTCCAGGAAGAATTCCCAGCAGAATGGGACTTTAGGGGGGGCCCAGTACAGAGAGCAGGAGATGGGAAACACATGCTCCCACTTTATGTTAATGGGACTCCCTTCCCAGGCCCTGAGCAAATTCTGAGGTTCATTAGACAAAAAAGAAGCCCACTTTGGGGAGTTCAAACCCAAGGTCACTGGCCTACCTCTTTCTCGGGGTATTCCGTTTTAATCTCTGCTGCCATCTCCACTCCTGCAGAGCCTCCTCCCACCACCACAATGGACTGTGAGCGCTGAACCTGGAGAAGCAGGAAATATAAGCACACCCTCAAGTCCACCCCACCTCTGGGCCCAGACTAGGAAGTGGGTACCTTGACCAAGGAAGCATAGAGAACCCTTTCCAAGTTCAGGGTCCAAATAACCTTCCTGGGGATCAGGCTCTTGCTGGTTGTCTCCCTGCATTTCTTACTAAGCTCTCACTACCTGCCCACCTTGCAGATGAGCGGATCTGCCTGAGTTCATAGGCTAGGTTCTTAACTTCAAGTCTAACGTCTGCTCATGACTATGTGAGAAGTTCCCCAGGCCTCTCAGTGGCTTTGCAGAGAAGGAAAGGCCTGACCTCAGTCACACGGCTGCATGACCTTCTCCAGGTCCCCATGCCTCATCTATTCAGTGGGGACAGACCCATTCCACCCACCTCTCAGGATCCCCATGAGAACCAAGAGCATGGATCCAAGCCCGCTCTGTAAAACATAGGCCCTGTACAACAGCTCCTGCAGCTGTTTCGCTCTCCCGGCACACCCCCAGCTCTGTCCTCAATCCCTGCCCCTGGCAGTGGGCAGCTCACCTGCGTCACCATGTTCTCATAGGCCTGGATGGCCATCTGCTGGCTGGAAACCTGGTTAAACTTCCCTGGGAAGAGCCCAGTGCTGCCTGTGGCCAGGATGAGATGTGAAAAGGGTAGGGCCTGGGAGGAGCAAGGAAAAAAAAAAAGGTGAGGGTAGAGCCTGGGCTTCTGCATCCAACCCCAGGCTCTACCAGGCAAAAAACTATTTCTGGGGAATAAGTAGGATTCTAGCTTCCAATGTGGAGTTAGTCTAGAATTTCCCTATTACTACATTTATTCTAGAAGAAACTTCCCCCATTCTGGCCAAAAGAAGAAAAAAAAAAAGGGAAGAAAATCCCTTGGGCTGGCCAAAAAGTTCATTCTTTCGGGTTTTTCCGTAAGATGTTACAGATATAAAATTGGCAAAGGCAGAGCTGCTCTGATGGGAGGGAGATGGAGGATCTGTATCCCACTCAGCTCACCACTCCCCCATGGAGGCCTGAGATGCCCTCAGGGACCCAAAACTACAGGATAAGGACTTTTTCTATCATCATGCCAAGCAGAGGTTCTATAGTCTTAAAATTGATTCAAGGAGGACTAATTCACAAGAAACCACTCATTCATTAAAGACAGGAATTGGAGCCCCTTTGTCCAACCCCCACTTAGCTTTGACTAGAGCAGAGGGCCAGGCTGGAGGGGATCCTCCAGTGGGTGGGCAGGTCGCAGCTCACTGACAGATTTCTGGTCCCTTGGGGATCCACCAAACACTGAACTTATACCAGGCTGGGTGCTGGGAAACCTCTGCACCCCTCCCCCACTGGGTGATGTGGGATCGTGGCACCTACCCCTTGATTCCAGACAGCGAGGGGGCCTCTGGGCTGGGCGAAAAAAACTGGGTCCACATGCTGGTGGAGGGTTGGGGTGCACCTCCCTCCCAGGGTCACAGTGGGCATTAAAGGAGAACACACGAGGCTTCAGACAGTGCCTGGCATACAGGGAGGGCTCCAAAAATGTCTGCACCACTCCTGTGGCCGCTGGGGTCTGGCCTCGGCTCAGGAGGCATCTGCTATCTTCCAGGCACAGGGAAGGGATGGGGGCGCCTCGTCCCTGAGGAGACCAGCCCAGGTATCCTCCCACCAGCAGCCACATCCCTGGGGCCTCCTGAAATCAGCTGAGAACGGCCAGCCCCGCTGGACTCACCTGGCCATCCTCCAGCAGCACTGTCTGATTCTTCAGGTCTATCTCGACCACCAGGCCCTGCCTGAAGTTTTCCTTGAAGGTCACCGAGTAGGAAATGAATGTCTTTTTGGCAAACCCTGGGGAATGGATAGGAAGGAGGTTGCAGTATAAAGCTGGGCTGCCCACAGGAGGCCAGAATAACTCAGAACCCATCCTGAGCTGCATGCCAACAGTGACACCGCCGGTTAAACGACCCCTGGGTAGCCACTACACCCTAGAGCACCCAGTCTGAGCCCTAGGTCCTTAAGGAAGCTCACACTCTGACTTCTGGGGCCTTCATGTGGTAGCTGCTTAAGGGCAGGGACTTAGGATTCCCCAGAACCTGTCAATGGTGGAATTTAGGCACCTTGCCGTAAAGGGAGAAAACCACCCTCTGACCCACAGTGGTGAATAGGCCACTGTCACAAAGAAAGCCCCAGAGAGGGGCCCCTTACCACTCTCCACGGAGGCCCGGAGGGCTGCCACGTTGTGGTGGAAGGAGTCCTTCATGTCCACCAGCACAAAAGGGATGTTCAGTGCCTGCAGCTGGCTGGCGGCCGCGATGCCACCAAAGCCCCCGCCCACAATCACAACATGCACGGCTCCCGCATCCATCGAGACCTGGGACCCCATCTCGGACCAGGCACTACTGGGATAGGAGGAAAGACCACATCAGATTCGGGGGGCTCAAGGTTGAGAAGGCAGAGGTGGGCCCACAGCAAAAATGGCCTCAAATGCCAAGACTTGATTTTCTGAAAGCATGCAATCACCTTTCAATGAAACTCCAACTTTTGTAAAATTTGAATTAAATTCCAAAGGAACAAGGGGTATTCTAATTCCATCTCATCCCCCCAGCCCCCCAGTTCCCTTCTCCAAGGCATCTACTGTTATCAAGTTTATATGAATCTTTCCAGAAACATTCTGTGCGCCTACAACCATGATTATTTTTTTTTGCACACATTAAACAACTATTTTGCACTTATTTTCACTCATTAATATATTCATTCAGTCAATAATATAAATTAATGAACCTCTTGCTCTTTGATGTGTTCTGTGCTGTGGATGCCATAGTCAGAGACAGACAGAAAGATAAGGCTTAGCCCTTTTAAAGGGAGGATTTCAAACTCAAAGGGCCAGTAGATGATGATGTGGGAAGCTGGATGCGTGCACAGTACCAAGGAACAGTGGGTGTGCCTCTGGGGAGCTGGTGAGCAGAGACCACGTTAAAGGAACAAACAGAATTCTTTAAGGAGCGCACTAAGCAGACAGTGACCAGATTCCACCCAGCTCACAGGCCACCAGCTTCAGCCCCAGGTCTAAGGAGATCAGTTAGCCGGTAAGACAACCAGCCTATAAAATAGGCTGCGGTGTGAGGCTATGACAATGGGGTCAGGAGGAGGGGGCTGCTGGAGCAGAGGAGGTGCAAAGGGACTGCTGGGTGACATCCCCCAGGAAAGAGGGGGCAAGAAGGAAGCTCTGCTGAGAGAAGAAACAGTGCTGGTTAAGGACCAGGAAGGAAGTCTGCAGGTGAGAAAGAGGCTGGAGAAGCGCTGATCATGAGGGCTCCAGGGAGAGCGGCAGGTGATGCAAGGTCCTGCTTGATGTCCAGGAAAGGGGACCTGCAATCAAAGAGAGCATCTACAAGGAAAGAGGGCCAGGTCTGCAGGCCAGGTGTGGCCCAGGCTCACACACACACGCATGAGCACAGCAAGGAGGAGTGGGGAGGAAGCAGACAGACAGCAAGCTGCCAAAAAGCAATGCAGAAGCACATTCCGGCCCACCTTGTACCCTCAGGCAGCACTGCAGGCAACTGGAAGGCCACCACTCTGCCCTGCATCATCAGTGTGGTCTGGGGCACAACACCGCCCCTCTCTGGGCCTTCATTTACCCTCTGCAATGGGAGGGGCCAGCCCGCAATGTCCTTGAACAGTAGCTTTCCAAGACACAGTGGTCACCAGATCTTCTCACACTTATGGGGGCAGCTTATGGTTGGACCTCCAGGCACTGTTGCCATTGGTATTCAAATACACACCAATTTCTCCTCTGGGGAAGTAAAAACCTGGGTGAGGGAGGGCAGATCTGGCATAGGAGATTGGAGGGAATTTTTAACTTTGCCTTTCATTGACTAAATGGTCCCCAATGTGTTGAAACTTATGCATTCTACCATTCTTTTTAATTATGACTTTTTTATTGGAAGAGAAATATCAATAACCTCAGATATGCAGATAACACCACCCTTATGGCAGAAAGCAAAGAACCAAAGAGCCTCTTGATGAAAGTGAAAGAGGAGAGTGAAAAAGTTGGCTTAAAGCTCAACATTCAGAAAACGAAGATCATGGCATCTGGTCCCATCACTTCATGGCAAATAGATGGGGAAACAGTGGAAACAGTGGCTGACTTTAATTTGAGGGGCTCCAAAATCACTGCAGATGGTGATTGCAGCCATGAAATTAAAAGACGCTTACTCCTTGGAAGGAAAGTTATGACTAATCTAGACAGCATATTAAAAAGCAGAGACATTACTTTGTCAACAAAGGTCCATCTGTCTAGTCAAGGCTATGGTTTTTCCAGTGGTCATGTATGGATGTAAGAGTTGGACTGTGAAGAAAGCTGAGCGCTGAAGAATTGATGCTTTTGAACTGTGGTTGGAGAAGACTCTTGAGGGTCGCTTGGACTGCAAGGAGATCCAACCAGTCCATCCTAAAGGAGATCAGTCCTGGGTGCTCATTGGAAGGACTGACACTAAAGCTGAAACTCCAATACTTTGGCCACCTCATGCAAAGAGCTGACTCATTTGAAAAGACTCATTTGAAATCTTTCTGGGAAAGATTGAGGGCAGGAGGAGAAGGGGAACAACAGAGGATAAGATGGTTGGATGGCATCACTGACTCAATGGACATGAGTGTGGGTAAACTGCAGGAGTTGGTGATGGACAGGGAGGCCTGGCATGTTGAAGTTCATAGCGTCGCAAAGAGTCGAACACAACTGAGTGACTGAACTGAACTGAGTTGCTTTACAATATTTTATTGGCCTCTGCCATATGTCAACATGAATCAGTTTTACAAGTGAGAAACTGACAGGCCTGGGACCAAAACAAGCCCCCCCACAGGTATTGTCACCTTCATGGTCCCAGGCCCTCAGAAAGGTTGCCCAGATATAGCCCGAGGAGTGTTCATCAGGCTGAATCTGCCAACTGGGCCAGGACCCAAGAGGACCCCAGGGACCAGCCAGGGACAGAAGCAGACACCAGGAGCTGAACAGGGCCTGGGAATGTGGCAGGTGGTCAGGCAGGCTATGGAAGGGGTACATTTCACCTGCCCCCTTCAACATGGCTCCCCTCTGTGCCAGCCTGCCCTTGGGGCCAGCAGCCAGTGAAGAGGTCAGAGAACCACCCAGAGAGCTCTGCTTCCAAAGCCAGGGGGTCATAGGACTAAGAAGCTACCAGCTTGTTGGGGAGAGGGGTCCACCATGGGCCACCCAGGGAAGCTTGAGGTGGAGCCTTGAAAAACAGCTGGAGCCAGGGGCCTTCATCACAGAGGAAATAGCTTGGGCCAAGAAGTCCAGTGGCAGGAGGGGAGGAGGTGTGAAGGGCTCAAGGAAGAGGTCTGGGCAACCAGGAAAGCAGGTGACCGGGGCCAGCACGCCAGAGGACTGTCACGTCAGGCCAGTGTCTGCACCTACAGGCTGCCCTGGGGCCCTCACAGGGAAGAAAGCCCCGTGAGCCCAGCACAGGCTGGACGTGCAGTGGGTTAGTCAGATGAGTTGAACTCCTGCTCCCTCAGCGCCCCCAGGATCATTAACCGGTTCCCCGGAGGGCAAACCCTGGCCTCACCCAACTAGGCACAGCCCTAATTGAACTGATTCTCTAGTTGTCCAGGTGCAGAGTGGGGCCTAAGCACACACCCAGGCCCAGGAAGGGCTGCCATAGCCGGGTTGGGGAAAGGAGGCATTTCTTAGCCACAAGCTGCCTGAGGCCCCTCTCCTGGAATCTGCCCTTCTCTCTCCTCCACTGACCCCTGACACACCCACTTGCGGACAGGGGGCCTGGCGGCGCTCCAGCCCATTCCACCCTTTCTCCTCGGCAGCCTCCCTTGCCCAACACTCTTGGATACCCTCCTCTCCCTTGGCTCATCCAATGCCAATTCTCACCTGGGCCCTGGACTCCCCTCTGATCAGCCGTGACCTACTTCTCCAGACACCTAAACCCTTGGCTTAAGCCACAGATCTGCACTCCCAGGCACACACCCTGTAGGGGCTCAGAAAGCAAGTGTGCAATTGGTGATGTTGAACTATAGGTTCTAACGTAGTAGCAGGGCTGGGCAAACAGCCTGAACCAATGGGCAACTCCATCAATCAGTGGACACCTCCACCAATGGGAGATTATAGGCTAGTTATTATACACCCATACGGTGGAATATTCTGGAGGCAATTTAACAGTGAAAGATTTTTTACATGAAAAGCTTGTTCATGATTCATTTGCACCCACAGATCATACAAGACCAAGAGAGAACCATAACATAAACTATGGTCTGTGGGTGATTATGTCAATGTAGGTTCATCAAATGTGACAAACAGAGCACCCTGGTGAGTGATGTCAATAATGGAAGAGGCTATGCGTGTGCTGGACAGAGGGCGTGTTGAAAATTTCTGTGCCTTCCACTCAGTTTTTCTGTGAACCTATGACTACTCTAAAAACATCATAAAGTCTTAAAAAAAAAAAAAAAAAAAAAAGCTTGTCCATGAAAAAGTTAGACAATAGAACAGCACATAGAGCCTGATCTCACTTGTGGACCACCAAGCACAGGTGCCTAACCACACCTACACACATGCATGGAATGATGACAACAGCGGGCATCCACGGAGCTTTCAGCAGCATCTTTGCATTCAGTAGCAGGGGTTCCTCTTCATTTTGGCAAGAACTTCAGGAACTTGCCCAAGATTAATCCTCAGCAGTTTGACATCTGCACTCTAAACCTAAATGCTAATAGTGCTTGCCAGATGATGTTTTTACTTTCTTCTTTGAGCTTTTCCCCTCTTTTTTGGTATTGTTTGAATATGTTTAAGTGAGTATGCCACTTTACAGAAATAATAAAGTTTTAAAGACAGAGCAGGCCTCCTACCACCTAATTTTCTAAATTGAGATATTTGGGGGATTTCTCCGGCAGTCCAGTGGTAGGACTCTGCACTTCCACTGCCGAGGGCCCAGATTTAATCCCTGGTCAGGGAACCAAGATTCCATTAGCCATGCGGTGCAGTGAGATGTTTTTCATATATTATGAAATTCACTATCTTAGTGTGTAAAACCCAGTGGATTCTAGTACATTCGTCAAGTTGTACAACCATCACCACAATCTAATACCAGGACATGTTCATCACTACTCCCCTAAAAAAGACTCCATATCCATTAGAGTTCGTTTCTCATTCCTTCCTCCCTCCAACCCCTGCAATCATTAATCTTTCTGTCACTATAGATGTGCCTACTCCACACCTTTTGCTTCTGGTTTCTTTTGCCTAGCATGATATTTTCAATATTCATCCAAGCTGTTACTTGTATCAGTATTTCTTTTTTTTTTATGGCTGAGTAATAATATTCTATTGTATGGAGATAGCACGCTGTGTTTATCCTTTGGTCCACTGACGGACATCTGGGTTTTTTCCCCCTTTTGGCTAAAGTGAATAATGCTGCTATGAATGTATAACTCTTTGCATGAACAAAAAAATTCTCTTGAGTATATACCTGTGAGTGGAATTGCTGGGTCCCATGGTAACTCTAGACTTCACTTTTTGAGGAACTGCAAACTCACCATCTGATTTTACTGATCATCAAGCCAAGAGAATGAGCACAGAGGATCTTAACTGAATCTTCCCAGATGAAGAAATGTCAGCATAAAAGAAGGTTCAAGAGAACAAATCGTAACTGTCCAGCAACTCCTAAGTAATGCCATCTTTGCCCCTTCCCAAACACACACACAATGTGGCTTATACTCAGATTTTCTCAGTAAATCCTGTTTCCTCTGCCAAGGACACTCAGCCTGATCCCAACGGGACTCTTCTCTAATAAAACAAAGGGCTTTTAGAAATCAACTGAAAAACAAGCAAGTTACATTTAGGCCAAAGCTGTGAAGAGGTCACGTCTCAGAAGACACACAGCGGGGACCATGTGGGCTCCGATCAAAGGGTGGATATCACCCCAGAATTGTTTCATAGAGATTACAAATAAAACCTACAGCTTTCTAGAGCTCACTGGTTATGCCCAAGGTAGATTCCACAGCCATTTCCAGAGCGGCTGACCTGGATGAGAGGGCCTAGCATGCGTGTGTGCATGCATGCTAAGTTGCTTCAGTCATGTCTGACTCTTTGCGACTCCATGGACTATAGCCTGCCAAGCTCCTCTGTCCAGGGAGTTCTCCAGGCAATAACACTGGAGTGCGTTGCCATTTCCTTCTCCAGGGGACCTTCCTGACCCAGGGATCGAACCTGCGTCTCCTGCATTGCAGGTGGACGCTTTACCACTGAGCCACTGGGGAAGATCTGAAAGGGCCTAGAGAGTAACTCAAAACACCATAAACATACCCCTCCCCACAGGGGAAGGCAAAGGGGTGAATGGCCTCCCTCGCCGGACACCAGGGCCCGGGCTGAGAGTAGGCACTCCACAGCCAGCTCCTCAGGAAACATATGCAGAACAAAACCCCAAAAGACCAGTTTCCGAAAGGGACTCAAAGTCTGAAAAAGGGGTTGTCGTTTCATGTCCCAGGAGAGGGCATTTTTGGACAGACCGGTTCCTTCATGTGTCATATAGCCTCTGGTGCCAAAACCCAGGCCACACAACTTGTACAGTCTCCTGGGAGCCAGTCACTTTGTGGTTCCCCTAACATCCCCACAGTCTGTGCCTGGACCCTGGCTTCCTCATTTCACCACCAGACATAGAGATCAGGCTTGCCCTGGAGCATACCTGCTCTGCCCAGCCCCTCACTTACCTGATGGATAGTCCTGAGCAAAGGCCCATCCAGCTGGGTCTCACCTCCCGCTCTGAAATGGACTCTCCAAATGCGAGGTTACTGACTGCACTCCTTGGAGGCCTCTGACAGCCTGGGGCAAGTACATACCCAAGGAGGTCTCCTTGATGTTTTAACACGTTTACATATTTTGAACACAAGGTGCAGAGCTGGGATACGTGGAAGCCCCTTCCCAAACCAAGTCTGAACCTCTGCCCTGTGCCTGCCCTGCTGTGGCACCATCAACTCCCAAGCCTCTTGCCTCTCTCAATGTCATGGTACAATCAAGGGGCAGAGACAGTGTAACCAGAGGGGAAAGACAGGGTATATTTAATGGGTGCTCTGAAACAAAAATCTCAGACATCAGGCACCAAAAGCAACTCCTGCTGGATCAGGAACTTCTGGACCCCGCTGGCAAATCCGAGTTACTTGAGTCACCTCTGGCCTTAGTTCCCGGGAAAGCTGGAGCTCCGTGGAGGAGCGGACCTCCCAGTGCACCCTGGAGCCTGGGTAACCCCCGCATTTTCCTCCTGACCCTGAGGCTTTTCTCCCGCCTTGTGACATCGGCTTCAGTCCTCCCACGGCGGCTTCCACCGTCTAGCCGCGACCCTCGGAGCCCTCCCGGGATGGGGGTCGGGGGAAGTGTCTGTCTTACTTGGGAAGACTTAGCACGGATCTCCAGGGTTGGGCATGAACGAGGTGACAGGCAACTTTGCTCCATCCTCGCTGGAGCAAACTTCCTCCTTGACTTTTGGGGGACCGGGGGGGCGGTGCAGGCCTGAACCCCGCTTCCCATACAGATCGCCCTCTCCTCCCAAGGCCACATCGGACGCCCCGGCCCCCGCCGCTGTTCCGGGCAACTTGGGGCCCAGCAGCCGCGGGGGTCCCGGAGAGCCCGCCCGGCGTGCCCCTCACCTGCCAGCGGCCTCTTGCCGCTCCCGCTCCCGCCAGCAGCTCCCGTTGTCGCCGCCCGGCCCGAGGCCCCGCCCGGGCCGGCGTGACTCGGCGCGTCCGCCCTCCAGCCTGGGCTGTGCCCCTGGCGGCCCCCCAGGGAACTGCAGCGGCCCAGGAATCAACCGCCTCAACCGTGTGTCCTTGACCCCTGCGGCCGAAGCCTCCCGCGCTGCGCCGGCCCGGCTCCCCTGCGGGACCCCCTACCAGTCGCCGTTCCTTGGAGCGCGGGGCTCCGACGCGGGCTGTGGGACCTCGGCGGCGCGGATCACCAGCCTTCTGCCCTCGCTTAGGTAAAAAGCTGAGCACTTAATCCATGTCTGGTATTGTGCTAGGCGAGCGGGGTTGGGGCGAGGGGTTGTAAAAGGTAGAACAAGACAAGGTATGGTTTCTGCTTTCCTCGAGGTTGATAGTCTGGGAAAAGATACTACACTACAAGAAAAAAAAAAAAAAATATATATATATATATATATATTACTAATTGCAGTAAGAAAGACTGGGGGCAAAAGAAGGGTGCCAAGGCCTCTCTCCAAGGATAAATTAGCCCTGAGCAGAGAAGAGGCAAAGAACTGACAATGGGGGCATTGCAGGAGAGGCTGGGGACAGAGCAGCCCAGCGTGGCAGGATGGCACAAGCCTCCAGGCCCTGGTGAAGACTGTCCAGGGCAATGGGGAGCACCTGCTGGGTTTGTTTGTTGGGTTTGTTGTTTGGGGTTTTTTTTTTTTGGTTTTGGTTTTGGTTTATTTTTGGTCACAGCATGAGGGATGTTAGTTCCCTAACCAGGGATCAAACCCACGCCGCTGCAGTGGAAGCATGGAGACCTAACTGTTGGACCACCAGGGACGTCCCACTGCTGGGTTTTAAACAGAAGAGTGAGGTCTGAGTCAAGTTGGAAGGTGAAAAGATGGGGGAACGGAGGGCTGCCTGAAACTCGAGGAACTAGGAGGAGGAGAGTCCAGGGGGAAGAAGAAGGCTGTTGGACTCTGTCAAGAAATATACTGATGTAAACTGGAGGTAGGATCGAGCCAATTTGGTGACAGATAAGCCATTTTCTGGAGAAGGAAATGGCAACCCACTCCAGTGTTCCTGCCCAGAGAATCCCACAGACAGCGGAGCCTGGCAGGCCACAGTCCACGGGGTCGCCAAGAGTCAGACACAACTCAGCAAAACAGCAAAGCCATCTTCATCTATTTAATGCAAATATTAGC
The DNA here is from genome assembly GCF_016772045.2 of Ovis aries. Classification (NCBI taxonomy): domain Eukaryota; kingdom Metazoa; phylum Chordata; class Mammalia; order Artiodactyla; family Bovidae; genus Ovis; species Ovis aries. The sequence goes on from NC_056078.1 coordinate 25,570,756, forward strand.
ACTAACACAAAGCGTTGTAGAAGAGTTGATGGAGAAAAAAAAATAAAAGGTTCAGTGAGATCATTTGTGTGAAGTGTGTTAGTATGTTGCCTGGCACGCAGCAGCAGAGTACAGAGCGGCTGTTTATTACAGCTCTTTGATATAAGGAAATTAGGTTGCCCAAGGCTATGACGCAGAACATTGGCAGCTTCCTCTCTCCCAGCCCGGTGCTCTTTTGAATAGTGCCCTTTATTGCCTTGGTTTTCATGACTGTTTATGCTAGAAGTAAGCATTTCTGTACCTTTTCCAAAAGCTGTGGTCAGAGGTCTTGTTTTCAATACCCCTGGTGTAGGGAGTGTTGTGAGCGATTCCATCTAGAAGATGCTGGTACCCAGAATCATCTCAAGGTGGAGGAGGAGCTGGCATCCTCCCATGAACATCCCATGCTCATCATTAGCCTATACACCTCAGGCTGCATCTGCTGGTCCTTTGGAATCCTCCCATCTCCTCCCATCCAGCTGGCACCCTGCCCAGTGAGAACATGAGCTGAAGAAAAGAACACAGTCAGAGGCATGGGAGTCTGCACCTCCTTCTCTCAGGCCTTGAGGTCACAGGAGAGCAACTGTGCCAGAGTGTGGGGTACAGAGAGCTCATAAGCCCTGCCTATCCCACCCCTGCCTCTCAGGGTTGCATCAGAGAGCCCCGAGTGGCTTTGATGTTCTGGGCGCAGTGAGCCTTCATTTGTCCTGGGCTTTGCAAACTTCCAAATAGCTTGTATCTCCTCGTAGTCCTCCTGAAATCCCTAGAGGAAAATGGTGTGTGGGGGGTGGGGGGGGGGGGGCGCGGGGGAGGGCACGCACACAGTCATGCCCAACTCTTTTCAACCCAATGGATTGTAGCCTGCCAGGCTCCTCTGTCCATGGGGATTCTCCAGGCAAGAATACTGGAGTGGACTGCCATTTCCTACTCCAGGGCATCTTCCTGACCCAGGGATCAAACCCATGTCCCTTGTGTCTCCTACATTGGTGGGCAGGTTCTTTACCACTAGCACCACCTGGGAAGATCTAGAGGAAAGTGGGGTGTGGGGAGGGGCTTGTTAAACTCTGACACTGAGGATAACAACCACCACTGACTAGCTCTTTGGGGCAGAGACCTGGCTTTGCTGGACTTTGAGTCCCCAGCATCTGGCACTGACCCCAGCCCTTGGTTTCCTCAGAGTTCACTAATGTTTGCTTAAATGACTAAAAAATTATATTTCTTTCTTTGGCTACACTAGGGCTTAGTTGTGGCCTGCGGGGTCTTTTGCTGTGGTGCACACACTCTTTAGTTATGGAACTCATGCTCAGTAGTTCTGGTGCACAGGCTTAGTTTCTCTGAGGTATATGTAGGATCTTAGTTCCCCAACCAGGAATTGAACCCAAGTCCCCTGCATTGCAAGGCAAATTCTTAACCTCTAGACCACCAGGGAAGTCCCTGCTTAAATGATTTTTTTAAATTAAGATATAATTCACATACCATAAAATTCACTTTTAAAATGTAAAACAATGGGGTGAAGGCTATGCAATCCTCACCATTATCTAACTCCAGGATATTCCATCGTTTAGTTGCTAAGTCATGTCTGACTCCTGGTGACCCCATGGACTGAGGCCTGCCAGGTTCCTCTGTCCATGGAATTCTCCAGGCAGGAATACTGGAGCGGGTTGCCATTTCCTTCTCCAGGGGATCTTCCAAACCTAGGACTCAAACCCGGGTCTCCTGCCTTACAGGCAGATTCTTTACCTACTGAGCTATAAGCGAAGCCCAAAATATTAGTTGCTCACTCGTGTCTGACTCTTTGTGACCCCAAGGACCCATAGCTGTCCATGGGATTCTCCAGGCAAGAATACTGGAGTGGGTTGCCCTGCCCTTCTCCAGGGGATATTCCTGACCCAGGGATCGAACCCACGTCTTCTGCACTGCAGGTGGATTCTTTACTGTCTGAGCCACCAGGGAAGCCCAGGATATTTGCATCACTCCAGAAAGAAACCCCATACTCAATGAGCAGTCCCTCTCCACTCCTGCCTCCATCCAGCCCCTGACAACCAGAATGATTCATATCTGATGAAACAACCCTACCAGTACTCTTAGAAACATAGTAACTAATATTTGTTGAACACAAACTAAGTGCTTTGAATAGCTTCTCAAATTTACTTTACACGTGGGTCCTCCAAGGTAAGTCTTATTCATCTCCACTTCACAGATGAGGAAACTGAAACTCAAGCTAATAAATCAGCAAAATCACACAGTTAGTAAAGGAGAGGAGCTGGGTCTTGACCCTAAAACCAGGGCATCATCCCTAAGGGAGCCAGAGGTCACTGAGCAGGCATAGGAGAGACTCAGTGGTGAGTCACACAGGTATCAGAAGTGCACTGGGCACACACCCCGGCACTGTGGGAAACGGCCTGCCTGGGGCAAGGACACAGCCCTGGGGCTTGGGAAGGTCAAGGAGAGTTTCGTGGAAGGACTGGACCGATACAGGTGAACTGGATTCCAACTGGCAGGGTACAAGGAAAGGACTTATTAAAATTGCAGCACAAACCTGAAGCTGGGAGGGAGGAGAGAGAGGCGTGCAGGGGTCCATGCTGGCCTTGGGGCGTGGCTTGCAGAGCTGGTATGGCCTGTCTCCAAGGACCTGATCCCCACCAGGAAAACTAGGGAAAGTGTCACTGTCATTCAACACCTTCTTGGCAACCAGGGAACACCTTGATTCAAGAGAGGGGAGGGGGTCCCAGTGGAACCTTCTTGTCCCCACATCACTCCTCTCTTTCCACTCAACAGTGTACATATCTTTGGCGATGAAAATCGCGGCTCCTTGCCCAATAAGGGACTTTTGTCTTTGAATTTCCAGGTGCCGGAGATGCCGGAATTGTTCCAGGTGCCGGAACAATTCAGATGCCCTAACGTCAGTAGTTCTATGGAACCTTAATGATTAGTAGGGGGACTTCCCTGGCATCCCAGTGGTTAAGCTTGTCCCAATGCCATGGACGCGGATTCAATCCCTGATCCGGGAACTGAGATCCCGCATGTTGCATAGCACTGGCAAAATAGCTAGAAAAAAGTGAAAGATGGGAACCTTGAATTAAAAAAATAATAATAATAGTAGGAACATCAGGCAGGTTGTCTAATATCCCAGAACCTAAGAGGAAGACGCACTGCTGGCTCTCAGCAAGGCCTGAAGGCATACATTCCATGACAGCAACAGGTGTCTCTACTGCTGGCTCCCAGGGCTGGGAGGAGCGCCGTGGTACTGGGATCAACTCAAGGGCCCAGAGAAACGGAAGCGGTATTCCCATTTGAGGAAGGGACAACTCTTAACTTTATCTGAAGAACCTGGTCAGTTTTAGTGAAATTCACAACCCTCAAACAATGGGGGGAATCCTCCAGTTTCTTCTCTCCCTTGAAATGTGGTCTGGCAGAGTGCTCACAGCTAGGGGAAGGCTATATTCATGAAGCTAGATTCTACTACTGTGACAAGCAGACCCCCCCACCCCCACCCCGCATCAGTCTAATGGCTCAAATACAACAGAAGTGCATTACTTGCCTGGGCTTCAGTACCAGGCCAGTGGACTAGTTAACGCGGCTGCCCACTCCACACCATCATCCAAGGACCAGCTAAAGGGGCTGTCTTCACCAAGTGGCTGCCAAGCTGTCTTTTAAGGGATGTCTCCACTCCCAGCGGGTGGGGGTAAGGGCACAGAAAAGGCAGGGCCTGGAAGTGGGGTACCTCCCTTCTGTGCTTTGGAACTCATGGACACACCTGACCGTGGGGATGGCCAGGAGATGCCGTCCAGTGTATGGGCGGAAAGAAGAGAGGAAAACAGATCCTGGTGTCTGCCCTGCTGACCGAGGTCTTAGCCCCCCTGGCTTACTTCCTGTGCTACTGCTTATCCTTTCTCAGGCTCCTGTAGGTTCCTGCTCTTGAACATTGGCAGCCCCAGGCTCTTCACTGCACCTGCTCCAAGATGTAGCAAGGCATGAGAAAATGATGGGCTCAAGCAGATATTTGCTCTCTTGGTCATTTATTGAGGAAATCTGATAATGGGGCACATGACAAGGAAATCTAGAGGTAAAAGGTCATGGAGAGAAGGGCCAGAAAGACCAAATTGTACTAACACAGGAGGAGAGACTCAGTGCCCAGAAGGCCACAGGAGAGGAAGCAAAGCAGAGAGGGATGCTGAGTCATCACTCATGCCGAGAGGGCCCTAGAGCTTCCCCAGGCCAAGCTACTTTCCCGCACCTGTGCAGGAGCATCTAACAGCAAACTGACTTTTATGTTGGTAATACGAGTGAGTCTTTGTTCCTAAAGCAGCACTGAAACAAGGCCCAGCTTGGCAGAGCCAGCCAGCTCTCCACAAAGGTCGTTCTCCCCTTGCATGGCACAGGGGGCCTGCCGAGGAGCATCTGCCAATCTCCCCCACACCACTTCGGGGCTGGCTGGGGCCAGATTCTCATGGAAGGAATGTGAGCAGGAACGATTATAATGTCACTTCTGGGCTGAAGCAGTTAAGAAGCAAGGGTGACTTTCTTCCCTTTTTACTAATGAAGTAAAAAAAATCACGAGGCAGGCTTGTGCAAAGCAGTAATGGAGGCCTGTTTAAGAGCAGCATCAGAGCAGAGAGGCAGGGACAGCCTGATGGGGTCAGAAGATTGGCTACATGCAGGGGGTGGAACAAACAAGTTAATATATTGAGGATAACGGAGCTGTGTTTCTCACTGAAAGGAGGGAGGTACCAATATGAAAAGGGGACAGCTAGAATGCACCTTGTGGTATTGAGCTTGTAGTTTCAAACTGCAACTGTCGGTGTTAACTCATGGCTTACAATATATAAAGACAGAAACAAATGCAGATCTAAGTTCTGTCTACTGAGAGGGCCTGGAAGCAGCAACACCTGAGTGAGAAGTAAACCCAGTACCTAGTTATTTGTTTCTGTAGACCATTCTCTAATGAAAAAGGACCCCAGAGAAGTGACTGATTTCAGGGAAAGTACAAGGTAAGTCTAGAACAGTATGGTTTGAAGGAAGTTCTCAAAGAATGATGGGGAGGGGACTTCCTTGGTGGTCCAATGGTTAAGACTCCTTGCTCCCAGCAGGGGGCCGAGGATTAACCCCTGGTCAGGGAACGATCCCACATGCCACAACTAAGTGTTCATGTGCCACAAGTGAGACCCGGCACAGCCAACTTAATTAATTTAAAAAAAAAAAAAAATGAGGAGGAGAGGCCAAAAGAACACAGAAGTCAGTTTGAAGGAGTTCCCACCAGGCAATAGGGACAATTTGAGCATCAAAATAATGACAATAAGAGATTATAATCCACTGATTAAAATACAAATCCATGATTCCACACAAACATAGTTAAACAGAGAGAAGGGAAAGCTTTCACTTCAATAGAATGCCCATGAATAAATGCAGGAGGAAAAATGAAAACAAAAGATTACCATTTGGCAAACATTAAAGTTATTTAGTCAAGGGACATCAATGCATGACAAGCATAGTAGATGAAACTGGGTGGGGAACAGTATTTTTACACAGTCTTCAAATATTTCCACACAAATACCTATTAATTACAAACAAAAAAGAAAATTTATAGTGGAGAAACCTAGCAGGCATCATCTTAGTCAAAGGATCAATATTATCATCTGTTATTTGACAAAGATCGTGTGATACTCAGCAGGAGAAAATGAGAAGACATCACTAATGTAATATCCCAAAGATATACATCCTGAATCTAATCATGTGGAAGTATGAACAAACCCACACTAAGACACATTCGATAAAATGACTTCAGGAAGATCAAGGGCATCAAACTCAAGGAAAGACTAGGAGTTGCTCCACGTCAAGGTGGGGAGAGAGCCAGGGCAAGTGGGTACCATTCATGATCCCAGATGCGGTCTTTTTGTCACGGAGAACATCACTGAGGTGTTTGGCACAGGCGGTATGGGGTGTCTGGGGGAAGGGTGTGTCGGGATTCTCGCTACTTTTCTGTAAGTCTGAAACTGTTTCAAAATAAAAAATAATTTTTTACAAAAAGCCGCCGTAATATCTTCTCCACTCTCTCTTGCCCCACCCACTAGCAGGATACAGAAGACCTGCTAGGGTCTGAGGTCCCAGGCCCAGGGATAAGAGCCGTAGAAGGGAAAGAGTTCGGGTCCCTTAACCCCGAATGCATGACAGCCGCCCCCGCCCCAACTTTCCTGGTCAGGTGCACGGCTTTGGACTTTCTATGAGCAATGAACAAACTTCTATTGTCTTTAGCCACTGAGCTGGGAGAGAAGGGACCTTTTCCTGCATTATCCTAACTCATGGGACTTACTCAACAGCCTGCTCTGCTCTCCACTTGAGGTCCCACAGACGCCCCAGGGAAACATCTTGTCCCAACACTTGCCAGCCGCTCATCACCATCCTGGCCAGAGACCCAGCACCGCTTGACCCCTCTTCTCTCTCTGCATCGCCCCACATCCAATCAAGCCCACTTCCTGTGTGACTCTGGAGCTTCTCCACACCCACCAGGCCTGCCTCGGCCATCTTCCCCTCACCAGGCCCATCGTCACTGGTTCTCTAGCCTCCGTTCCAATCTTTTCTCCACGAAGCCTGGCAAGACAAATGTGTAGTTCCACAGTTCCTTGTCCCAGCCCCTGCTGCCTTCAACCTGGACACCCTCCCTGTTTCCAGCCTATCTGGTAAACACTTAGTCTCCCCTCAGGGTTCAACTCGTGAGTCACGTGGATGAATCCTTGCTTCATCCTCCATCCTTGGGGCCCTTGGACACGGTCTTCCATCTGAACAGGGCAGAGAGGCCCTGCTTGCTCCACCAATCGGGGCAGGGTGGGGGGCACACACCCGTTTCCCCAGCACAGCCTGGGCTCCTTGGCACCCACACATGCTGGAATGAATCCTCTCCCCTCCCACGCACAGCCAAGTCAGACCCCAGCCCTCCTTCGCCACCCGTTAATTCACTGCAGGCTTTCATTCGAGCTATTAAAACATTTGCCCTCTGGCCCCTTTCCTAATCCACACAGAGGAGAATCACTGTCTCCAGAGTGTTCTGTGGTTGCCCAGAGCTGGCACTCAACAAATAGATATTGAAACAAAGTACTCAGAGCAATTCTCTCTGCTTAGATTAGAGCCCCACCCCATTTCACTCCTGTCCCAGTTGTTCCCAAATTGCATTCAGTCTGTCAATGATTTAACAATTATTTCTTGAAGGCTGGCGCACACAAGGCCCTGGGCATGCAATACATGTTCCTGACTTCAGGGGTTGGTCTTAGCTCCTAGGGGCCACCGTGGCCTTGTTCACCTTTGAACTCCCCAACTCCTGTCCATCCCCAGGCCTGGCACAGCTAGGCACCCTGTAAACACCTGCTACCAGGCCAAGACCACTACTGACCCAGGCCTACAAGCCCATCCAGGGCTGATTGGCACTACCACCAGCTACTAGGTCGAGTCTGACACAAGAGTGTCCTGTGAGATCAAACCCCACTGAGACAGCAGGACAGAAAGTGTGTACTTCTGTGCCTGGAGCTTTCCTATTCCCCATTCAACTCTTGAAACAAAGAAAGAAAAAAGAATCTGACATATAAGGACCCATCCTTTGGAGGTCCTGTTTATTCCTGAACCCCAACCAGATAGCCCAGCAAAACACATTCCAACCCCTCCAACCCACCCCACCCCATATCCCTGAGGCCCATTTCACGGGCTGGAAAACTAAGGCACTGTGTCTGAGTGCCCCAGAGGTCAGGGCACCTGACATACAAAAAGCCGGGAGTTCTGGCTTCCAGGGATGCCACTGTTGGTCCACAGAACAGGACGATGCTTTTTCTTGCACCTCTGGTCTTCGGAGCAGAGCCCCTCTGCTGAGGTTTTCCGAGGAAGCCCCCGTGCTCTGTCAGCCCCATTCTGACCAAGGGCAGAGAGGAGCCAAGGCCCCAGGGAAGATGCTGTTCCAGGTGGCCAGCGATCATCAGGTGACAGGGGACAGACTCGAGACCAGGACTGGGCCTGTCTTACAGCCAGCATCTCTGTCAGGACCAGGGCTGTTGTACGGCTCTCCTGAGCTCGCCAGAAGGGAAAGAGCAGAGCTGAGTCTACTGTCAGGGGGCAGAGAGAGAAAGCACCTCCAAACGGCCTGCCCGGTAAGAGGTACCCAGAGGCTAAAGAGAAGTTTGGTCCAGACTCCAGAGCTGAGCAAGGTGGGTAGTCAAGGGGAGGCAACTGGGCTCTGGTGGGTCCCGTCTGGATCATGAGGCCGCCAGCATCAGCCCTCCCCACGGCATCAAAGGGCTGTTCTCCCCCGCAGAGGGGTGACACAGCTTCAGAGCTTGCTCCGCAGGGCCTCTGCTGGGGACCGCTGCAGCCGCCACACCACCCTCACTGGCTCGGAGGCGCAGTCTAGCTGGCGGAAGCCACCCAAGTCGCCTGTCTGGCTGTACTGCTGCAGGGCCGGCTGGAGCACCGTGATGGGGATGCTGAAGTTCAGGTGGGGGTATGTGGCCCCTGTGTTATTATCCCGGGTGTTGCTGGCGACGATGCCTGTTCAGAAGACAGAGAGGAAAAGAGGGTATGAGCGAAGGCTCAGGGAAGGGAGGGAGACCCACCTCTATCCTGGAGGCCCTAGGCCTGTGGGGGGCGGGGGTGCTGAATACTCCTCATAGTGACAGACACCAGGCTTCATGTATCGACATAGGCCCCTCACGCCCCAGCCCTCCTTCCTGGCTTTACTTTCTCCCTAACACTATCTGACACACTATGTCTCACTTATTTTGTTATTTTTCTCTCCAACTTCTGTTATCTTTCAGCTCCATGAGGGCCGGGCTGCTGTGTTTTTGTTTTTGGGTTTTTTTTTTGCTGTGTTTTATTCATAATCTCCCCAGGACCTGGAAGAGTGCCTGGCATAGCAAGACCTCAACACGTACTTGTTGAGTGAATGAATAAATGCACCAGACTCACACATAAGTTTTGGGTGGCTGGCTCCGTGCATGTGTATGAATTTTTTGAAGAAAATTTTAGGCTTACAGCAGTCTTGCCCAAATAGTACAGAGTTCCTGTACATTCAGCACCCAGCTTTCCCTTATGTCACCACACCACATTGCTCAAAACCAAGAAATTAAGCTTCGTGAAATGCTATTAACTAAAGTACAGAACTCACTTGGATGGACCAGGGTTTGCACTAATGCTCTTTTTCTGATCCAGGATCCCACGTGGCATTTAGTCATCATGTCTCCTAGGTCTCCTCCTATCTGAGTCACTTCTAGTCTTTATCTTTCACAGCCTTGACACTTTGAAGAGTACAGGGCAGTTATTCCGTAGAATGTCCCTCAATTTGGGTTGACCTGATGTTTTCTCACGATTAAGACTGAGGTGATAGGCGTGCCTGGTAGTCCAGTGGTTAAAAATCTGGCTTACAATATAAGGGACACCAGTTCAATCCCTGGTCTGGGAAGATCCCCTATGCTATGGGGTAACTAGGCCCATGTGCTACAACTACTGAGCTTCATTTCTCCAACATTTATTAACAGAAATTCTTCCATAAGGGAAAGCTATCCTTTGGCTCCATTTTTAAATCCATTCAATATTAACTTATATTAGGATAGACTCACGAGTATTCATTCTTTTCTTGGGTCACAATGCAATACTACTGCTATTTGTTTTGTTGCTCAAATTGTTCCCACAGGAGCTCCTTCACATCAGCTCTTGGGTTTTTCAACATTTGACATGCTCATCATTTGGTTTTTCTTAGAGTTTCCTTCCTTTCCAGCACCACAAAGCAGCCCTGGAATCAGTCAGTTCCTGGTTCTTTCTCTTAGAGAATGACTCTCAGAAACCAAGATCTGGACTCGTGGCATGCTCATTGCCACTGGAATGTCACTGGCTTCGAGCCTCTCTCAGCAGACCGAGATAAGAGACATATGTATACACATATACACACACGCAAACTCATGCGTACACACATTTATATTTATCTCTATATCCACTCATCTGTATACATCTTTTAGAAGGTCAACCAGTATATGGGAGAAAGATGGAATGCAGACTAGGATGAATGTACCCAACTGTATTTCAAATGAATCACATAACCATTCTGAAGGGGAAGGAGCTAATCTAAGAAACTTTGGAAAACAGCCTTTTGACTGGACACTTTAAGGCTAAAGAACGGTACTCAAATACTGTCTTCTAGTTGGTAAATCGGTTTCTCACAGGGATGTGGTTAGGAATTTTGAAAGTACTTCTTTTGTACACTGCAGTTGAAGAAATAAATAAATCTACTGCAGCTAGCAACAGAAAGGCAATGTTTCTCAGTCAGAAATAAGGGAAGGGGAAGGCTTGCATGAACCCTGTGTGCTGGACTGTAGGTGGAGGTATCCATATGGACTCATGGTTGGCTTTTTTTAAAACAGATTAAAAAAAAAAAAGTTGAGTTAACAAAATTTTTAAATCGAAATATTTAAGAAACACATATTTATTAAAAAAAAAAAAAAGAGTTCACACTTCCTTGTGAAAAACTGTAAAGTCAGCCAGTGTTAGGCCCATATATCTTTGTAATGAGGCAAGAATGTGCTAGAGTTGAGTGGTGTTCACCCCGTCTCTCCTTTGCCCTCCACTCACTGAAGATATTCACTCACTCACTCACTCATTCACTCATTCACTTTACCTGCCCAACTGGTAGGTTGGGCTTTTGAGTTTGTGGCCCTTGGACTCATCCAACTACTGAGTTTCACAGATCAAACGATATTAAGTGACTTACCTAAGGTCGTGGAGTGCCTTAGTGGCAGAGAAAGCACTAGAACTCAGATCTCTTCCCTCCAAGCCCAGCATCCATCCTCTCCGACCTCAGAAGCACAACAGTCCAAAAACCTTAGCTAATTACCCCTGGGCATAAGGCCCATCATCTTTCCAGACAGAGGGTGGCTCCCAGGGCTGGCCACTGAGCACTCGTGGGTGGGACTGAGGCTCTGGCCAGGGGAAGGCTGGGAGAGGGCCAAGGAGCTGGTTACCCAGGAGGTCCCCGGAGCAGGCAGAGAAGAGAGGTCCCCCGCTGGAGCCACCATGCACGGCACACGTGGTCTGCAGCATCACCGGTGTGTCATCCACCTGCACCACAGCTGACAGGATGCCTGAGGTCACTGAGGGCCCGCAAGCCTGGCCGAAGACACCGAAGCCCACTACACTGACAGCCTCGCCTGCCAGGGAAGGAAGGAGGGTTAAGCTGGGGAGCCTCCTCCATCTGGCAGGACTCATACACTCGCCAAGCCCCTCCCCACCGGTCCTCTCCAAATTTCCAAACCCTGTCTGCCTTTCTAGTTTCTGCTCAGATGCCTGTTGCCTCCATGAGAACATTCCCCAGGCCCCTACAGAAAGAGGTCAGGACCTCCACTGTATCTGCTCCATCACTTCTCTTCAGCTGTCATTCCCCTTCTGGACTGGGTAGTCACTTTTTAGGATTCCTAGCATCTAGCCAGGGGCTCAATACATGTTTGTGGAATTAACACCCAACTTCTGGGACTAAAAAGTCTATTGGTGAAAATAAAATGCTGACAATAACTACAAAATGGCACCACCTTCCTTCACCAAGTGCTTTACAGGCAATATTTCACCCAGTCCTCACAAGACCTAGGAGTAAGTAGCATTATCCCCATTTTGCAAATGTGGAAACCAAGACAAAGAATATTAAGTTGGCTGTCCAAGGATACAGGGCTAGTAAGTAGCAGAAGAGATGCCAAAGCAGTGAGCTCATAATCCTTGTTACGTTATAACAAATCACATCCACAAACCAAAACATCTGGTACTTCTGTGGCAGCATCACAAGGCCTTTTACTCAGATCATGCCACTGGAGCCTCACAGACCAGCCTGTAGTGTTAAAAGGAGTCCTCAAGGTTCAGCACTTCCACACTACACTGCTGCGGGGCCTCAGGAAAAAGACATGCTTTACCTTTCGCAGAGAATTCCACCTGCTCCCTCACCCCCCGCCCCAGCACTGCGGGCATGCTGAGCACAGCAAGGAGGCCTCTAAGAGCAACTCCAGCCAAAGCACTGTAACCAGGATGCAACAAGGTGCCAGCTTGACTCCAGCAGGGGTGAGGAGGAAGCTGACCTGAGGAGCTGGCCCCTGATCTGTAGGCTTGATGAGCCCAACACTGATTTTCCAAGGTCCTTTCCTGACCAAAGGGACCCGTTGTTCATTACCTTCATGGAAATGCTCAGCAGGCACAGGGACAGGGACACCATCTAGGTCCTCCTCCACGCTCACAACTGCTATGTCATAGGGAGACGTCTCCTGGGTGGCAAACACCACGCGTCCCCAGATTATGGCACTCCTGGACACAAGAGAAACCAAATGACAGGTTAGCTCTCCCAACTTTTAGCACTGGGAGGAAGCAAAACAATGAGTAACAGTAAAAATCATGAACTTGGGACTCAAAATATTTGGTGTTAGCCCTGGAACATACCCGCAAGCAACTCTGGGCACATCACTTAGCTGTTCTGTGGAATTTCCAAACATGCTTTACAAGTGCAGAGTACCTCTCTATACAGGTTCCTGCACGTTATCATGATCACAGACACCCAGCCCCCAGGGAGCGCTGTGGGCCAGGCCTGGTGTTAATGTTCTATGGACATCAGTTCATTTAGTCCTCAGAGCAGCCCCATGAACTAGACACTGGTATTATCTCCATTTCAGATGGTGCTTTTGAAGCCCAGAGAGGTTGAGTAAATACATCTCACAGTCACACAGTTAGTGGGAGAAGGCAATGGCACCCCACTGCAGTACTCTTGCCTGGAAAATCCCACGGACGGAAGAGCCTGGTGCGCTGCCATCTGTGGGGCCGCACAGAGTCAGACAAGACTGAAGCGACGTAGCAACAGCAGCAGCACCAGCACACAGTTAGCGGGAGGAGCCAGGGCTGATTTTCCCAGGGTTTTCCTTTTCTGCCTCATTTGATACCAACAGTCTTGTCATTTAGTGGGACAGACATGATACAATTTCATCCTCTGGGTCCGTGTTTATATAGATGCTAGCGCTTCCATAGCTCTTACTATGTGGCAGTAGGAAGACTTTACATGTCAATTCCCGGGAAAGCAGCTTAGACAGATTAAGCACATTGCCCAAGATTATGCATGGCTGCCTGTTACACACTCTGCAGGAGTAGCTTCCAGGAGACCTGGTGGGTTCCCTAGGACTAAGAGTAGGTTGGGGTGGGGGATGGTGGGAGGGGGGAGGAATTGGGGACCACACACAGAGGAAAATTCTCAGCATCAGTCTTCCCTATAAAGTCATGGTCATCCTGTTGATTGTCAGAGGGGATTCTTATGGCAAAGCCAGGCTGGGTTAACCTTGGAAGTTCAGTAGAGGCATTTGGGAAGATCTGGGCTGAGAAGTTGGGTTGGACCACGTACAGGAGAACAACAAGCATTAACACCAAGGTGCTATAGTGCTTTGCTTTGGCCTAGGTAAAGCACCTGGGATTACAGAAGAAACAGCAAGAACATGTATTAGAAAATCAAGCCAAGAAGCCAAGGCTGCCGACTCCACTGTCAAGAGCAAGTGAAAGTACATGACAGCAAGAGTGCTTTCCTTGCAGAGAGGGGACAAATGACTGTCTGAAGTTCTAAACTGGCGGCCAAGACCACCCCACAACTGTTCAAAATATACCTATTTGCCTGGGCCCCACACTAATACTCTTATTAGGTGGAACCCCATATCTGTCATTCTGATCCAGAAGGGATGTTCTGGTTAAGATCTAAGAAATAAACCAAGTAAGAGTAACAGGCTCCTCTCCTACTCCAGGAGGGTGGCACCCTGGCCCCTGGCATTTCACTAGGCATTCAGGGGAAAGAGAACAGGGTTAGGAAGATTCCATTCAAGGGCCTCTGGTGTGTGGGTGCAAGGCTAAGACAGGAGTTGCCCAGAAGGAATTCAGACTGGGAGTGGGAGCTCAGTGATGCTTGGCCAGGGATGCTGAACACTGCCACAGACCTCCAGAGTTGCTTGGCATCTTGCCCAAGTCCCATTCACCCTCTGCCAGGAAGCAAAGAACTCCTTACTCTGAGGTTCTGAGTACCAAGGATGAGAGGAGGGTCCCAGGTCCCTACACACAGTGCACCACCAAGGCATGAGCCTGAGACCAGAAGGCCTCCATAGTCCTCAGGATTATGACCTGAGGCCTGGGATCTAGACCTGACAGCTGGTGAGGAAGTGGAGTGCGGGCAACCTTGCGGGCCTTACTTGGGGGTGGTGGAGCGCACCAGGACCCTCGCCGTTTCCCGAGGGGCCACATGCCGGCAGGTCACCACGAGACGGGGCGCCACGGCCACTCCGGAGCCCCAGACAGAACCACACTCCACCAGCACGGCCGCAGCTGCCCAAGGGGGCCCGGGGTCTCGGTATCTGAGGGGCAGGCCCCACGGGGCACCCATCTCAGGCGGTAGGAGGGCAGCCAGGGCGGCAGTGTCAGGGTGAAGGCGGTAGAGGGCGGCTCGGGCGACGCTGAGCAGTGGGGCGGCGGCGCAGAGCAGCGTGAGGCCCACCCACTCGCGGGCCTTCCAGCAGAGGGGTGCAGCCACCAGCGCCACCAACGCCCCCGCGGGCCGTGACGCGAACACGCCTCCACCCTCCGTGCCTGGCAGGCAGCGGGCATCGGTGAGCAGCAGCGGGCCGGCCGAGTTGCTGAGCACGCCGCGGCTGAGCGTATTGAGAAAGATGTCCGGGCAGAAGGCCCCGAATGGGGAGCCGCAAGCCAGGAGCGGTGCGCCCTTGGGCACGTCCCCGAGAGGCGCCACGGCCAATACCGGCCCTCGCTCCTCCGCCTCCTTCTCCGTCTCCGGCCGCACGCGAAGCAGCGCGAACCACCCCAACGCTCTCAGCTGGTCCTCCTCCTCCTCCTCCGACATCTCATCATCCGGTGCAGCGTTTGCGAAGCGCCACTGCTCGGCCTCCTCGCCGCCGAAGAGGTGCGCGAAGTGGCTCCGGAAGGCTGGGCAGCTCAACAGCAGCAGAAGTTCGGCGGGGCGCGGGGGCTGCAGTGGCCGCCCGCGGGGCCGGGCGGGCGGGCCGGTTTCCAGGCCGGCGCAATGGGGCGTGCACAACCCCGGGCGACCCCGCTCCGCGCGGCCTGCCGGACTTGCGGCGGTTGGGCCCCACTGCACGTGCAGGCGCAGGTCGTCGCCGCAACTGTCGCCGGGCAGGAAGGCGGTGCTCGCAGCGGTCAGCGCCCCGCTGCCGGCCCGCAGGAAGGGGGTGAAGATGCCCCCATGGCACAGCACCAGGCCCGGGCGACGGTTCAGGATCACCCCGCTGCAGCTCCATGAGCCTGCCTCGGGCTGGCCTGCCCGGGAGGCGCTCACCACGCAGCCCGCCTGCTCAGCTGCCCTCATGACGGGCCCCCACTGACGCCCCATGGCCTCCGGGACGGCACACCGAGGGCTTCCCGAAGAGGGAGCGAGCAAGCAACGACCACGACCGGAACCAGCTGACCCCACGTAGCGCCACCCAAAGCTGGAAGCAAGAGGCGCAAGCACTGTCCCAGGGCTTCCTCGTCAGGCCGGATTGGCTAAACCCCATTGGCTGGGCAAGGGGCCGAGTTCTGATTGGCTGCTGAGGCTGACCCCGCCTTTCCCCGCCTAGACCGTTCAGGTCACCTGCGCAATGTAAGCGGGAGCTGTAGGACCGGAGGACGACCCCAGGGAGAGTGACAGGAATATGGCTTTTACCAGGAGATAAGAGCGTGCTGGTCTTTCGGAGCCTAGTCTCGTCTCTGTTCGCTGAGCTGCAGGAAAGGGAATACAAATATGTGCTGACGTGCGTAGACTTGCCCAGTCCCTAACGGGTCCTGTCAGTATCTGCCCAGGTGTAGGAGACATCTGACCTCTGATCCCTGCGATAAGACGGGCAAAGAAGCCGTTCTGTACTTTGAAATTTTGTAAGTAAACCCTACAGCAATCCACTAGGCGATAATAGAACTCATAAGATACAACTTGAGGGTCTTTCGTTATGCCAAAGACCACACTACCAATCTCATGGAAACTGGATTTGCTCAAAATAAAATTGCCCTTCAAAACTATGATAAACAGTTGTTGTTTAGTTGCTAACTAGTGTCCAACTTTTTGTGAACCCATGGACTGTAGCCCGCTTGGCTCCTCTCTCCATGGGATTTCCCAGGCAAGAATACTGGAATGGGTATTCTTTTACTTCCCCATCCAGGTCTCTTGCATCTCCTGCTTTGGCAGGCAGATTCTTTACCACTGAGCCACCAGGGAATCCCAGGATAAACAGTAGTCGAAGTCAAAGTTTTAAATTACACAACCCTATAGTTGGCAGTATACACATTTCATATGACATTTATATGGTTTAGGGGTTTCTTTTTCTGTAAAATAGATCATGGTTTGTAAATAGATCATGGTTTGTGAGCCATATAGTGTAAATAGACCATGGTTTGTGAGCCATATAGTTTCTGTCTCAAATACTAAGCTCTACTGCTATAGCATGCAAAAGCTAAAGGAGTGTGATGGCTGTGTTCCAATAAAATTTAATTCAAAGAGTTCGAATTCTTTATCATTGTAGCATGTCACAAAATTGCACTTTTTTTCCCCTCACAGGTCATACAACAGGCAGCAGGCCAAATCAGGACCACAAGCTAGTTTGCCATCCCTGATCTTTTCCAATGAAGTGACCCTGAGGGCAGAGGAATAGGAACAAGTGTGTTTTGGATATCCCTGAAGCAGACACCACAAGCTAGACATTTTATGAAGGTCTGTTTATCACACTATCAACTAAAGTACACATTAATTTTAATGAATTATTTTAGTAGATATTTATGTCAGCATTAATGAAAAACATTCAATTACTACATTACATAACCTTTCTAGTCAATTTTTGAATAAATTAATGCTGCTTGGTTTTATCTGCAACACAATACAGGGTAATGTTCAATAGTTCCAGTCACACAAACCTGAGAAAGGGAAATGATCCATTATAGTATGAAGCAGTACTGAAATCAGCAGTTTTCCCATAGCAGGTACTGTCTTCTGTTAGTTCTGTGACACAGAAGATGGCTTGATCACAGTAAAATCTGACTATCCAACTTCCCAGAAACTAAGAAAGTGTTTCTTTCTCTCTTAGAGTGATGCTCAAGCCTCTAGCATGAACTGTTTGCATCAGGTTTTTCTCTATTTACGACACATCACAGTAGGGTCCTGACCCCGAGTGCTGGGCTCATTGATTCAGCCTTTAATTTTCATGCTCTGATCTGACTCAAGTAGCACAGATAAATTCATATAAATGTAAAACCCATGCCATCATTTCACAGTATGTTTCAAGCTCAAGATGTCTCCAGTAATTTACTACTCAGTCAAAAACAACCTGCTGCATTTTGCTTCCCATTCTATTTTATCCCAGTACTTAAATTTTATAACCTTATTTGGGTTTTTTTAAATCAAAGCTTCCTACAAGCCTAGTAAATGCTCAAGCATGTTTCGTTACTTTTCCTATTTTGCAAAATGTAACACTTAGCTGAATCTTTCCAATTTTATATCAAATGATGAAACACAGCTAAACTGAATCCAGCCCCTACTAGCGTGTTAATATATGAGATTTTGTACAAAAAGTCTGCCATGTCCATCCTGTTGCAGAAATAACCAATCCTGGGACCACCATTTGTTGCAAGGCTCTCAAACAGTACTAAATATATTACTTGTAGTGGAATGTGTAAATTGGCCTGGTCTTTCCACACACTCACAGCCTGCATCCCCTCATAGCAAAATTTTTGTCTCTCGTATCTGTTGTATGTTCATACTCAACAAGCCAATGCCAAAAAGGAGCAAGATAGCAAATTTGTTTTAACTTTTTATTAAAACGCTTAAGATACAGATTGACTCTCTTCTGTAAATGACTGTTTTATTTTTCCTGAAATAGGACATATATGCACTCTGATAAAACAGAATGAAAAGTCTCAATTCATGGGAGTTCCTGTACAAAGCTCTGATCCTGTTAGGAGCTGAGCTCCTTACAGCAGCTTCTTTCCTCTATTTTATCATAGGAACTGTGTTTTCTGTGGGGCAAGAAACAGACAGGCGCCACTTGATTTTTCGATCCCAGCTCTTTCTCCGGTGGCCAAAATAAACCACTTTCACAAAGAGCTGCCCTGTGTAGAATCCATAGTTTTCTAGCTTGCTAAAAATTGACTAGGGACAAATAGAAAAAAAAAAAAAAAAAGAAGAAAACTAACACTGAAGCAATCACACCTCTCCTATCTCTGGATAGAGAAGTGTGGGTTACCTTTAGCCAAAGGAAATCAAAAGTATGCAAGTTAACTACCTAGTTCATTCACCATTAGCTAGATTTGTTCACTTAAGGCTTTAACCCCTTTCCAAACCAGCTATGCTTGCTAATAAATGAAGACTTGCTCTTCCCAGCTTTATGCTTCATTGAGCCTCTGCATTTGGTACCTAGCCGTGAAAAGTATGCTTTCCCAACAGGTCAGTGAAGACTAATGAGGCGAAATCCAACTAAAGAAAAATACTCTCACCCCAGGAATGTGTTATCCACACTTTCCATGCTCTCACATTAAAAACAAGAATCCACTGAATTTAGTTCAGTCCTCTGCAAATAAGCCTCAACATCACAATTTTCAGTTCTGAGAAAAATATCTCTAATTTTTCATTAAAGAAGATATCCTTCCACATGAAGACCATCTCTTATCCCTTCATCCTTTACTACAAGGGTAAAACATTGGTTAAGATCATGAAAATCCAATTTCACACGTGGCATTAGAGAAGTGGAATGCTATAAAAATAACCCTCATCACACTGCTGTGGACATAGAGGCTTTTATACCGGTGCTAACTGACAAGTGATGCTGGCTCAAAAGGAACAGCTCAACACACAGTTCTTGGATTAGAATTTCCCCAGGTTATTTCTGGCCTGGAGAAAGACAATTTCATAACACCTCCCACCCACCCCCCCAAATCTGGAAAAGTTACAGATGATAACCTTTAACACCAAAAAAAAAAAAAATTGATAACCAATACAAAAAAACAGAGTTCATGAAGTCCAATAAAGAAACCAAATTCTGCAAGTGGAATAAATCTTTCCTAGATTCAAACAAATGCTACAATATCAGATGTCGAATTTCTCAACTCACAGAATTAAGAGTCCTTAAGCTGGTAACTTTGTCCTGTGTGACTCTCCTATTGAGAAAAAAAGTTCCCCTAGAATTTGCAAAAATGACTGAGACACACCTGTAGTATGTGACATGGGAGGTGTTCTCAAATCTTTCATGAGGCGAAAGTCACTTTTTACAACTGAAAATGAAAAAGGTGCTATAGAAAGAAATGAAAGTTTAAAACTGCATAAAAGTAAAGACTGGCTGAAATTGGTAGTTTATTGAATAAAGACAGTAACAAAAACCCACACTAGAACTAACTCCTCCACAGTGACCCATCTGCTATCCATACTGGGAGGAGACATGACCGGAGCCCAGCACAGTGGAAAGCAGCCTCGGCTGCAAGGCTGCAGTTCTGCTCTTTTCTGGCGCTCTGCACACAGGGTGGTGCCACCTACTAAAGGCAGTCAGGGAGACGGGGGAGCCTCTCTCACCAGCCTGCTGTTCACTTAACTCAGCTCTGGACTCCAACGTGTATCTGTGCATAATTTTATGAAATATTTAAATGCCATTCACTAGATAAAAAAAAGAAAAGAAAACTCTGGACCAAGTATATTGTGAACTTAAAAAAAAAGTTATGAGGAGGGTCACCAATTACATTAACAACACTTTCTTTAAAAAATAGAATCACTTTCTTTTGAAATCAACCACAGTGGTGAGACGTGTTTTTCTTTCCAGGTGGCCCGTGATGGCACACAGCTCTACTCGACAAATCCTGCCACCTCCAAGTCCCGGGGTGCTGACCTGCACCAGCACGTGGGGCAGCGTTACCTCCCAACAGTGTGGAGAAGAGCACATGTCACCACTGGGCGATGAGAGAGCAGACAGAGACTCTTGGCTTCTCAACGCCAGACACGGTCGGAGAGCTTTCCTTGTTCTATTAGAAAAGTTCATGAGGAAGCTGTGAATAGGATCAGTCCAGAGAAGTAAAACTCTTTTATTTTCACTGTCCAAACATCAGTCAATATACTGGGAAAGCCAGCGGAAGCCTTCGCCGTATCCTTGCCTCTTGAGCACACTGCACATAAACACTTCCATGGGGCGGGCATTCAGCTCCTTCAGGGTCACATTCCCCTAGGGGAGGCAAAACCAAGATGTTAGCATTTCCATGTGGAAAAGCTTGCAAGGGTGATGACAAAAATCACTTTCTCCATCCATCAGAAGCAAATCTGAGCAGGGATTAATTACAGAAATGTGGTCAAGGTCTCTGGGGTTCATGCTTTCAGTAGAGTCCTGCTCCCAGATTCTCTCACTGTGAAGCACCTTTGCTTTGAACACACGAACTGGTTCATCTGGAAAGCTATGGCAGCAAACCAAGAAAAGCATGTTCTCTTACGGACAAAAGAAGTCCAGGATTTCTTAGAAATAAGAACATTCTTATTAATACAAGCACTCAGAAATATATACGAATGGCAGGTTATGTCAAGAAAATAAAAAATTCAAGTGTGTGTAAAATGGAAAACTAAGTTAATGAAAAGAAGTATTTCTAGAAAGAACTATATAACCAAGAAGAGGCAAGACTAAGGAACCATGCAAAAAAAGTCAGGAAGTTACAGATTCCAGAAAAGCAAATTTTAAAAAATTAAATATACCAAACCGTATGCAGAAAAGACCAGGATTCCAATAAACTAGAGCCGATCTGGATTTTTCTCTCACAAGCATACTTTTCTGCAACAAGATTCTACTGATCTGGAAGATTTGGGTTCTATTCCTGGTTTTATCACTGACTTGCTGTGTAGACCTGAACCAATCACCCTTAGTTTCCTCATCTCCAAATGGGGGTAACAGTCCCACCTCTCTCAGCAGGAACACAGAGAATAACCCAGTACTCTCAGTTCAATGCTTAGAAAATGATATAAATAAGCACTCTTCATAACCTAAAATTTCCAGTCCAAAAAAATTTCTAGCTAAAGACTCTGTCTACCTGAGAAAAACTCTCATTAGAAAACAGGAAAAGAAAGAACATGCTCCAGCCTTCACAGTCTACAAATCACCTCTAGAAAAATAAATGTTAAACCCAGTTACTTTTAAAAGACAAGTAAAATCTAGACTGTAAAACATGAATGTTTCAAAAGCTGTGAGCTGCCTTTATAATGTATCTGCTTAAGATTTTTTCTCTTACCTTTCCTGTGGTCTGTCCATAAAGGCCAAATATCTCACGGAGTTTTTCTTCACTGATTGCATCTGTTCTGTCAATTTTGTTACCCAAGATAAGGATTGGCACGTTGGATATTGTCTCATCTGTCATTAAAGCCTAAAGCCAAGATTTTAAAAAAAGAGCTGGGTGAGGAATCTATAAAAGCCCACCAGACAATGAGGATAATTTTGCCTTTCACTTGTCTACAAGGTACCAAATGCAGAGTGAAAATCTGATCATATTTATACTTGAGTGATTAACTAAAAGTTAATCCTGACATTATATAACACCCTTATTTTTAGGCGAAAAGCCCCTAAAAATTACCTTGACATTAGTTAAAGATTCCCCAAAAGCTTCAAAACAATTATAATGTAAAGTTGTATCTATCTGTAAAGCAGCAGAACCTTAACTCTGAGCTAAATCACCCAACCACAGACCATCCTCAGCTCTCCACTGAGCATTGTCCAGGAAGAACAAAGCTCTGGCTACAGAGCCTCAAAGATGACTACAGGAAACCGCAAGTATTCACTAGATGCCCCCTGTGTGCAACATACTATCCCCAACAATGACAGGAAGACAAAAGAAAGGTAATATACATCCCTGGCTCAAGAAATCCTCACTCTATGCTCATCTCTCAATAAAGCAAGTCAAGTGGATGACTAACTGTCACAATGAATAGGAAGAGAATACAAATACTAAAAGACATTCAGGAAAATAAAACAGTGACATGGACTTAAGCAAAGTCTTAACAAAGATGTGGAAACTAAACTGGACTCTGAAGGAGGGGCAGGGTTTCCCAAACAATGAAGAAGATAAGCAATGGCTTTACAGTCGAAAGAGTTCATAAAGTCATATGGAGTATCACCTGGCTGGATTAAAGCATTTATGTTGATGTGTCTTGACAGAGTAAATGAGCTGGGATGGTATGACAAATATTATGGTGCCAGTCTGAGAAGTTAGCTTGCAATAGACCCTGAATCCAGGAATTATTAGATAGAATCTACACTTCCAGCACAATGAATTCTCAAATAGTATCTATCTGTGGTGCTCAGGTAAGGGATGATGATCTAGCCTAAGATAATAGCACACACTGAATAGTGCAGCAAGCATTCTGGAGAAAGAAGTGAAGAGACTGATGTCTAAATGATAAGACAGACAACACAGGAGTTGAAGGTGGCAAAGATTTCAAGCCTAGGAATCTATTTCACTGACAGGAAGAGCTAGGAAAGGAGGGCAGAATTAAAAGGATAAAGGGAAACCTACTATGAACATCTCAAGTACCAAGAAATGTTAGACAAAATCAGAGTAAGGATGTTATTCATTCATTAAATAGTAACAAAGTACATATTATATGCCCAAGGCTTTACTAGATATGGGGGTTTCACAAAGAAATAAGACAAGATCCCTATATCTAAGTTCCAGTGGGAGAGACCTAATAAAATCAGTAAAAACAACAGACGCTGGTAAGCTGGAGAGTCTAACAGTCTGAGAGGTCAAAGAAGGCGTCTCAGAAACAGTCATATCTAAATTCTGGGATCTCTTAAAGGACATTTAGAAATCTGCGAGCAAAAGCAGGTAAGGGTCAGGCGAGAAAACCAGGCAGAGACAGTTACTTCTGAAAATTCAAGAGAGGGCAAGTTGTTGACTATGTTTGGAATGTAGTTCAAGGTAGGCAATAGAAAAGCTGGAGAAATAAACAGAAGAAAGATTATGAAAGAACTTATGTGCTATGCGAAAGAGCTGTAGATTTCATCCCCAGACTGGTAAGAGATCTACTCAAGAATATTAAGGAGGGCAAAGACAAGTAGTATGTGTCAAGGTGGTGGTGAAATCTATAGTAATTCACTGCATGTCCGAGTACAGGATGGGGAAGACGAATAGTTCCATTCTGGGAGGACAGAATTGGTAGGCAGAGTTTCTAATAAGTAGCACTATGTATGAAGTTGGAGCTCAAGAGAGAGTCAAATAACAGAAACCCATTTGGGGGTCACTGGCATGATGGGTTGCAGATGAAAGAATGAGAGAAGCCTGGACCAGCCTGGGAAAAAGTATAGATCTGGGGAGCACCAAGATTTAAGGGCTAAGCAGGGAAACAGGTGCTTGTGCCAAGAGTCAGAGAAGTATCAGCCAGAGAAAACACCAAAACCAAGAATGTAAAGGGGAGTTTACAGAGAGAGAGAATGACGAGTGCCAAGGGGTCAAGTAAGGGGAGCATCTTAAGACTACAGCTTCAGATTCAACAAACATACTTACACCAGAAGAGAGGTTCAAACTGCCAGGAACAAGAATGCAGAGAGTTATAAATCAGAGAGAAAGAAGAGGCAGAGTGACACAGTATGGATTACAAAGGCGGTACAGAAATATCAAGACAAGAAAAATGGAATGTTGACAAAGGAAAAAATCCGACACGAGTCCTAGTTAGTATCAAACAATGCATGTGACCAAAACTGAAGACAGAACAGCCTGTTAAGGTCTGGGAAGTCACTCAGTGCCAAAGGTTGGGCAGGTACAACCTGAGAGCACAGATTCAAAAACGCAAAGAACTCTAATATCTCCTTTAAGGTTTCACTATGCCAACACATCATAAAGAGTGAACATATGTGATGCATGAAAGGGAAAGACATTAATTATGCTGGGGAAGCAGGCATTAACTGCAGAATGTCCTGAGCAAACTGCACATAGAATCACCCTATGATAAATTTAAGCAAAGTTAATTTACTTGCATTCAAGCCAAGTTTCCTCAGAACATTGAAAAATAATGTTTTTTATTTCAAAATACTTTATTCCTGTAGCTAGGACTTTTACCAAATGTTACCTGGAATGATTAAGTACTGGCACTACTAAGTTGTATTTCTTAGAAGAAACAGAGGCCAAGAAAAGAAAAAGAAAATATAAACATACGTTAAGCTCAACTTTGGATTCCATAAGTCGAGGATGATCTGCACAGTCCACCAGAAAGACAATCCCATTAATTGCTGGGAGGTAATTTTTCCAAACCCGACGTGCTAAAAGACAAAGTTTGCAGTTGCCTCAATTTAAAAACATATATGCTGAATATGAATAACCTAATGGTCTATGAAGTAAGCAAATTCTGGCCAGGTTTCAATAGCATTAAACTCTGTACAGATTCTCCAAGTCCTAGCCAGTATTAAGTCAAAACAGAGGACGAATAAACTGATGGTCCGTGAACTGAATCTGATTTATTTAAATACTAAAATCAGGGTTTTCTGCCTGATTTTCTCAAAAAGTACAACATCTGGCAATCCCATGCCTATCAGTCCACATATACTGGGTGGATAATAATCAGCGGGACTGAGTGGTGGCTGCCCCTTTACGTGCGGCTTCAGATCTTCAGTCTGTCCAAGTTTCCACCACTTCCTACTGTCTCATTTCCAATTCCACTCACTTAAAGGACCTACCTCACCCTGGAGCCATTTTAGTTTGCAACTTCTGAGTTACAGTATCAGGATGCAGAGTATTTATCCATATAACTCTAGTCCCAAGTTAGTTCCTAACTAACCAACTCGTAAGCGTACTGACACTTTCATCCACTCAGCCCACAGGGAGACAGAGCTTGCCAGGTGGTTGACGTTTCCAGGCCAATTACCTCAGTCTTCTAATTTAACCCAGTGTGCCTTATAAATTTCAATTTTTGGTTTATAACATGATGTGACAATGATCTGGGAAGCAGTGCTTTAGCTGTATTATAATTTCTAACCTATTCATTTCTATGGGATGATTAAGGAAGCGCTTCTACATCAGACATTTAACAGTGGTCACCTCTGAAGAGCAGGACTGGGAAGGAGAAGTTGGGGAAATTTCACTTTTACCTTTCAGATTTGTATACTCATCATATATTGAATTTGCTACATTAATCCTGGACTACTTTTATAAGTTGAATTTTTAAGTTATACCAAAAAACAAAACAAAACAAAACCCTCCAAATAGACAGCATCTCAGTAATTTGTGTAAAATGTAGCAAGGTTATTATGGAAAAAATGTTTCTGTTAAGTACGTTTTCCTCAAAACTATGGACAAATCTTTCTTTATAATGGGGTTATATCCCAATAAATCTATTGTAAGTTGAAAATCTCCTAAGTCAAAATGTATTTGATAAACCTTCCAAATATAGCTTAACCTAGCCTACCTTAAAAGTGCTCAGAACACTTATATCAGCTTACAGTTGGGCAAAATCATCTAATACAAAGCCTATTTTATAATGTGTTGACTCTCTCATGTAATTCATTGAATACTATATGATTGTATGAAATACTGTATGAAAAAAAGCATGGTGCATGGGCACAGAATGATTTTAAGTGTATCAGTTGTTTACTCTCGGGATCTCATGGCTGACCGGGGAGCTGCCCAGCATGACGAAAGGCTGTTTTATCGTAAAGTCAAAAATCTTAAGTTAAATCGTTGTTAAGTTGGAGACCATCTGTACATAAATTAATTTCCTTTTCTACTCTTATCAAAACCTGAAAGCTAAATTTATCACACCAAATAATATACAATTCCCAATTCAGGTATCTAAAAACACCTCCTCCTTCTGCATTCTCCAGATGGTCTCAGTTCAGCTTACAACTATTTTATCTCTGAATTTAAATCTGTAAGTGGTTACAGATACTTCTGAAAGAAGCAGAAAAGATACCATGCTCTGTTCTCTACCCGAATGAAAACGATACAAGTTTATTATAGGAAAAAAAGAAACCAGCCCTCCATCAACTCATAGCCATTGCTAATGTTTCTGTACATGTTCTTTCAATCACTTCTGTATAGGTATTTTATGTGCTGATGATTTTACATATATGATTTTGTAGGATGTAAATATTACATGAAAAAAGTGTAATGTTAATGAAATCACTGACTATAAAGTCATGCCAAACATAAAGTGGGCATCCATCAGATAAAGATGCCCCAAATTCTGCATAAACACCAGATAGGAATCTGGGAACCAAGTGGACATAGGCTGAGTAAGGCACAAAGCACTGAGGAGAACAACAAGGCAGAAGAAAATGTTCCACCAACTGCCCCAAATGGGGAGAATACACAAAATATCAGTTCAGATCAAAGTCATCACAAATAGTCACTCTACTATCTTTGCAACTCTTGACAAATTTAAAATGACTTAAAATTACAAATAATTTCCTACATACACTCCACTGAATAAATGATAAAAAAGAGACATGACTAAATTCAACATGTGATACTGTACTGGATCTTGTTTAAAAGAGAGGAAAAATGTTTACAGGAGCTTACCAGAACAAATGACCAAAAAAGGCAGTATACACTATAGAGTAGATAAATAAAACTTTCTGGGTTTGACAATTATTATGATTACGTAAGGGAATATTCATGTTATTAGAAAGCAATTTCAAAGACTCTGCTTTGAAAAAGGGGAACAAAATGATCCAGAAGCCAACATCACCCTTCCACTGAATCATCTCTTACCTTGTTCATGCCCACCAAGATCAAAAGTTGTAAAAGTCATTCCAGCAATTGTCAGCTCTTCTGATGCTGAAAAATAAAGGGAGGAAATAAACTTCTCCATCCAACAAGGCCAAGCTACCAAAATTATAATCCAATACAAACATAAAACCCAATGAAGCTTTCACTTTGTGAAGAAAAGGATACAAGGGTGAAAATACCCTTCAGTTATTTTAAAAAGCCAAGTCTCTTTTTCTCCAAAGTGTTTGCTACTCCTTAGAAGTGGATATGGGAGATGTGTCCCATGGCAGGACTAGTGAGAACAGACAGTGACAAAGTTCCAGAGGTCTTTAGGTTCATGGGTATTTGACTTGAGCATATCCTATAGAGAATTTTTTATCAAGTCTTTTGGGGCTTCAGTAAATAAAAGAACTGCGTCAATTGGAGATCCATCCTCCAACCCTGACACTGACCCTCAAATAACAAAAGGTCACCAGGTATTTTCAAACCTACTTGGATGTAATGTTGGAACATGCTGGCCCAGTCTGTCATCTTTGAGCATGTGTAGAAGAGTGGTTTTGCCTGCATTGTCCAAACCCAAGAATACAAGTTTTCCAGATTTCTTGTAGAGTCCTTAAAAAGAAAATAATAATAATAGCATGATTAGCTTCTACACAGCAAAATCTACCTATATTTAAATTGTTTCAGGAAATGCGCAGCATTTGAAATGTGTATTTCAAGGAAATGGCTTTACCTAGGAACTGGAGCACACTGCTGAAGCCATTGTAGATCCACTCAAAGATGAAAGACATTATTAACGCTTACTCCCTGTACAAAATAGGAAAGCAGCAGACATCAGCCTTCTCAATGCTGGTACATTTCTAGAGACGTTACCTCTCATTTGCTGGCCCTCATGCGTGGTTCCAGCCCCATGTTTTTTGATCTAAAAATCAAAGGATTTTGCACCCTGGAGGGAAGTCTCTGGGGTACACAGATCTGCATAAACTCCTGATTTTCTATCAGTTTCCAATCTATGATACACAGAGGACTAGGCGTTAAAGATACACTTTCCTTTCACTGTATGATTCACTTCTCCAGGCACCTGCTCATTCACATTCCCTAGATACACCACAGCTGTCTGCCAGTTAGCAAAACTTCTAGGAAATCACCCTCATCAATAATCTGGATCAAAATGTCACACTGATGTGCTAACTAGAAAACAAGAATAAAAGGCATATTAACCTGAATGAAAAGCATATTAACCCATTCTTGTAAACAACTCTAAAAAACAAGCTCGATAAAATCCTACTAGCTGGCACAATTTGCACTGCTCCATTTACCAATTCTATCTCTTCTTAAACAGTATCATTTAACCTCTTTTATAGATATGTCTCAAGTTAGAAAAAGATGACAGCACTATGTTGGAGAGCCATGAAGAGATAAGACAGTCCAATCATAATGTGAATAATTAAGACCCACCTAACCCATTTTACAAATATGGACTTTCTTAAAATAAGAAAATTCATTCAGGATATAGAGGTAGGCTCCTACCCAAGTACATACCTCAATACTGAAATTAACATCACTTTTTCTACTGTTTCCCATAAGGCTAGACAAAACAAAAGATGACCCAAAGCTACTAAAAGGTATACATATACTGGGAATAAGCAAGAGGACCTCTAAATGTAACAGTAATAGAATCTAGAGCCAATGGTGGGTGTTTAGTTTTCT
This sequence comes from Ovis aries, assembly GCF_016772045.2. NCBI lineage: Eukaryota > Metazoa > Chordata > Mammalia > Artiodactyla > Bovidae > Ovis > Ovis aries. The sequence continues at coordinate 25,599,217 of NC_056078.1, forward strand.
CAGAGTCAGCATTTCCTGATCACACTGCATTTTTGCCTCAGCACCTCAGATTTGGTGCAGAAAAAAGAATGATCCCCCACTTTCACTGCTCTCCAACAGCAAGAACACCTGAACGCCAAGGTTTTATACTAGTTGTGGCCAATTGTTATCAAACAAATTCCTGAAGTTTTATTTTTATTTTTTAAAGTAAAGGTTTACTGTAAAAGGGTTAGCTACAAAAACCTACCTATATTCATTTAAAGAATGAGACAGCATATGTTAATTTTCTTTTTCATCCAATTACTGTTTTTGGTTTGGTTTTCTTTATCAGGCCTGGGGCCTGACCTGAAAACTTTCAGGACTGCTTAGTGCTTATCTGCTATGGCTTACCATAGGTGGGTCAAAAGAAGCTTGGGAGTTTGGGTGGGGGTGGAGACTGAGGGAAAAGCTTTTATACAAAGATATTAAATAAGGATTTTTTTGCCTTCTTCAGCAACATCAAAATATATTTTGGTAGAAAAACCAAATTTAGTATGAAGTCCAATGATTTAAATACACTTACAAAGTTCCTGTGCTTAAGTTTCCACTGTTGGTAAGTAAAAAAACAACATGCCTCTCCTCAGCAATCCTACCAAACCAGTCATCCTTCCCTGTTTTCTTTCTCTACCACTTGAAGAAGCATGTCTCACCTTTAGAAAGCATGTCTCATTAAGGTCACTCCCACTGATTTCAACTTTAAAACCCAACACATATATTCATTTGTACTACACTGGTTTGCAGTCAGTACTTTACAGACATTTCGTAAAGTTTTACCACATCATTATAGAAGTGTTCCCAACTAGATAAATTCTCTGGAGGTGACAGAATGGCAGAAAATCTCATTTTAAGGAATGTTTCATAATTAACTGAACTACTTTAACTTTCCAGTTTATTTTCCCTTGATATCCCCGTTTGGAAAATCCTATAATTCTTCCCTCCAAAATGAAGGTGATGTTAAAAAATAATAAAACCCCTTACTGGACCCAAAGAACCTCACAGTAGTGCTACCCAAAGAGGAAATGACTCTGATGGTGCCTCCATCCTTGAGATCTTAGGCTTTGCACCCTCCAGTGAGTAGTTTTTCAGTTTATAAGGTGCCTGTACATACATCTCATTTCAGCCTCACACTAACCCTAGGAGGTAGGGATCCCTGACTTCATTTAACGAGATGAGGGTGCTGATGGTCCCAGATTAGTCAGCTTAACCAAGAGAGCTCAGCTGAAAAGGTAACAATGCAAAGACTCAAACCCTCCTCTTTTAATGCCAAAGTCAAAGCCCTTCCTTTTAATATCACATAAAATTCCAATGCAAATCACAAAACTGCTTAAAAAAAAAAAAACTTTTTTAAACCACCAATTACACCTATGATAAGCCAATGTTTTCATCCTTATAACTCATCACAACTTTTAAACCGTAAGTTAAATAACTAGCACTTTATTTCTTTTCTAGCCTTGACCCACTTTACCACCTTATGGCATCTTATGGCAAATTAGCTTAAGGGCTCTAACTACCAACAAAAGCACTGCCAACGTACCTAAAATTTGCAAATTTAAGGATGGATGATTCAAATAAATAAAGAGCACTAGACTGACGATCGGTCAATAAAAAACCTATGCATCACTTATATTGCACATACTCGTTATTTATATATGCTCCGAGCAACTTTAAGACACTATTTCAGACAGATGTGGGATAGCAAGCAGCTGGCTTTTGGCTAGGAAACTCTGCTTAGCGGCAGGGTAAATGTCAAAGGTCAGCTCCACTGCAAAACTCTGTAAAGCCCCATCACAACCTAAACAGATGTACCGAAATAAAAGAGAAAAGACAAGAACAAGGGAGAACACTAACCGAGATTTTTTCCCATGCACTGAAGAGAGGGAAAAGGGGGGAGGCCGAAGAAAACACGGGGTTCAACCCAGGTCAGCAGATGATAATACACGACTGAAGTGGGGGTGGGGAGAGCCCTGGACTAGGAGCCAGGAAATCTAGTTCGAACGGTCACACTTGCTATCTGCGGGGTCTTGAGCAATTCACTATGCCTCTACAGGCCTTAGTCTCTGTAAAAACAAGGATAATTATCAAGGACTTCAATCCATCCCACCGAGGGCTGAGAATCATGCGAGACAGGGGATGTGAAGCCGATTCGCAAACCGGGACGCACAGTAAAGACAGGAAAACTGGTATCCTGCCCAACAGCTGCCAAGACCCCCGAAAGAAATGCGGATGGACCCGATACCCGTGAGGCCGGCAGGGAACCGAGCAGACCCGGCCAAGCCGGCCCGTCCCCGCCCAGAACAAGCCCCGCGGCCCCACAGAACCGCCTGCGTGTCACTTCCTCCCCCAACCTCGCCTGGGCCGCCCTCCACCCAGACCCTCCCTGCCCGCCACCTTCGCGCCTCCGGCCCCAGCTCCCTCCTTCGCCGGGGCCCCCTGACTCACGGCCCAAGGGGTTCCTCCGGCGGCAGCAGGCGGCTTGGACCCTCCCTCAGAGCACAGAGCCCAGCAGCACCCGGGACCGCCAGCTACTCGCCGGATATACGTAACACCCCCTCCCCGGAACTTCCGGGCGCGTGCTCGGCCCCACCCCCTGGTACCGTCACGGCGCTTGGCCATCCGGTGCCGCCCTACCAGCGACTGGGGCCGCGGAGGGGCGGGCCTCGGCGTGACGAGTCGCTCTGGGGCGGCCTCTACCTCTTGTAGGGAGCTCGGGATACGCGAGACGTGGCAGCGCTGCAGCCCAATGGGTGGGGTAGGGTTCTGGAGTCTAGCAGCGAAACTAGGCGCTCAATCTCGCGGCTTCAGATACGAGTGCGTGTTTTTCTAGACGCTCGGGGAAAGTCACAAGTGGCGACCAGCGGGTAGGTAGGTTCTCGGAAGGAAGAGTTGACCTGAGAGCCCTCGACCTAAGATGGATTTCCGTAAGCTTCAGCGTTATGTCACAGTTCCCTGGGATAACCTGTTTTCTAGAAGAACAGCTAATGCTCATTGAGTTCTTATGTTCCAGTTCACTTGAGTACTTTGCACGCCTCATCTCATTTGACCCTCGTCACAGCCCTGTGAAGCCGGTACTATTGTTATCCCCAGTTTACAAATGAGAGAATCAAAGTTCATAATACCCTGGTAACCAAACCCAAGTTCATACCCTAGGAAGTGGCAAAACACTTCCAAACCAAAACTTTGGTTCCTGTTATACTGTCATTCACCTGCATTTCCCCATTTAATTATGAGGACAGCCCTATGAGATTGGTATTATTGCTCTCATCTTACAGGTAAGAAAATTGAGTCATATGGAAAGATGAATGATGCCTTTGGATGAGAAGATGCAATATAACGATCTCAATTTTCTGTAAATAAAATTACAAATTTAACATAATTCTTATAAAAGTACAAATAAGATTAAACTACCCTGTTTGTTCCTAAAATTCAAACGGAAAAATAAACAAGAATAGTCAGAAAACAGTCTCTGAAAAAGAACGTGGAGGGGAATCTAGCACTCAGATATTCAAACATTATCAGTTCAGTTCAGTTGCTCAGTCGTGTCAGACTCTTTGTGACCCCATGGACTGCAGCACACCAGGCCTCCCTGTCCATCACCAACTCCTGGAGCCTACTCAAACTCATGTCCATCACGTCTGTGATGCCATCCAGCCATCTCATCCTCTGTCATCCCCTTCTCCTCCCGCCTTCAATGTTTCCCAGCATCAGGGTCTTTTCCAATGAGTCACTTCACATCAGGTGGCCAAAGTATTGGAGTTTCAGCTTCAGCATCAGTCCTTCCAATGAATATTCAGGACTGACTTTCTTTAGGATGGACTGGTTGGATCTCCCTGCAGTCCAAGGGACACTCAAGTCTTCAACACCGCAGTTCAAAAGCATCAATTCTTCTGTGCTCAGCTTTCTTTATAGCCTCAACTCTTTATAGTCTCAACTCTCCTGGAATAGAGAAGGTCTTTCTATTTGTGACTGAAAATCCAGAAGCCATAAAAGATTGATAAATTCATCCACAGAAAAATTAAAATACCTTGTATGGCTAAACAGCAGTAATGATGACACCATAAACTCAAAAGATTGATAATAAGTTGAGAAAAAAGTGCGTGTAATCTCATCGTTGTTGTTACTGTTGGTCACCTAATCATGTCTGACTTTTTTGTGACCCCAGGCACTATAGCCTGCCAGGCTCCTCTGTCCATGGTATTACCCAGCAAGAATATTGGAGTAGGTTGCCATTTCCTTCTCCAGGGGATCTTCCTCACCCAGGGATCAAACCTGCTTTTCCTGCATTGGCAGGTGGATTCTTTACCACTGAGCCACCAGGAAAGCTGTAATTACATCATAGGCAAGTAAAAATTTTATATGAAAAAGATTTGTTAAAAAAATAGGTAAGGAGAGAATCAGATGATTATCAGGGAAGGAAATGTAAATGGATGTTAATCATCATAAACACAAAAATATAGGTTACAGAAAATAATAAAAGTTAATAAATTTAAAACTCAGTAAGATGCCATTTATTTAACTTATATGCAAAGTACATCATACCAAATGTTGGGCTGGATGAAGCACAAGCTAGAATCAAGATTGCTGGGAGAAATATCAGTAACTTCAGATATGCAGATGACACCACCCTTATGGCAGACTATGAAGAGGAACTACAGAGCCGCTTGATGAAAGTGAAAGAGGAAAGTGAAAAAGCTGGCTTAAAACTCAACATTCAGAAGACTAAGATCATGGCATCCAGTCCCATCCCTTCATGGCAAATAGATGGAGAAACAATGGAAACAGTGAGAGACTATTTTCTTGGGCTCCAAAATCACTGCAGATGGTGGCTGCAGCCATGAAATAAAAGATGATTGCTCCTTGGGAAAAAAGCTATGACCAACCCAGACAGTGTTTTTAAAAGGAGAAACATTACTTTGCTGACAAAGGTCTGTCTAGTCAAAGCTTTGGTTTTTCCAGTAGTCATGTATGGATGTGAGAGTTGGACTGTAAAGAGAGCTGAGTGCTGAAGAATGGATGCTTTTGAATTGTGGTGTTGGAGAAGACTCTTGAGAGTCCCTTGGACTGCAAGGAGATCCAACCAGTCCATCCTAAAGGAAATCAGTCCTGAATATTCATTGGAAGGACTAATGCTGAAGCTGAAGCTCCAATACTTTGGCCACGTGATGCAAAGAGCTGACTCGTTGGAAAAGACCCTGATGCTCGAAAAGATTTAAGGCAGGAGGAGAAGGAGATGACAGAGGATGAAATGGTTGGATGGCATCACTGACTGGATGAACATGAGTTTGAACAAGGTCTGGGAGTTGGTGATGTACAGGGAAGCCTGGTGTGCTGCAGTCCATGGGGTCACAGAGTCAGACATGACTGAGCGACTGAACTGACTGAGATAACATTTTCACTAAGGTTGGCAAATGTCAGCCTGTTGACTGGTGGTGAAGCTATTGTTAAAGAAGGCCCCACCAAGATGCCATTTGGAGAGGACCTGAAAGACATCTGGGGGTGAAATGTTCCAGGCTAACAGCAGAGCATGTGCAGAGGCCCCAAAGAGGAGTGTGCATGGCAGGTTCCAGGAACAGCTGGGAGGCCAGCATAGCCAGGCAGGGTGTCAAGGGAAATAGTAGCAAGAGATGAGGTGATAAAAGTGCGGGGCAGACGGTTAAGAATTGGGAAGGTTCTGAGACCACCTAAAGAGTCAGCCAGGCACACTTCCGTGGATACTGGCAAACACGAGACTCCTGGGGCAGAGACCAAGGATTTTATTACCTCACCCAAAGCAAGTAGCATGAGCTTCATGTTGATATGTGTTGCACTTGGCCCCACCCAGTTCTCTGGGGGCGATGCAGAGCAGCATAGAGTGGGTTTGCATCACAGCTGAAGAACCCAGAGCTTAGGGAACCCCAGTCTTTCATAGTGGACTGCAGGCAAACTTGGCTGACTTTTGACCCAGATAGAGTCAGTATTACACTAGCCAGCAGAGAGACCTATCCCCTGCCCAGATGGAGCCTCTTTTCCAAGGCTATTCTTTATCTAAACATCTTTGAAAAAAAAGATAGTTGAAATAAAGGCCTCTGGTACCTCCACTACAAGAAGTACAGAAATATGAGAGATTCATGGAGAGTTATCTCTCAATAGGGGCAGACCTTTAGAGCCTTGTAGGCCACTGTGAGGACTTAGCCTTTATTGTGAGTGATCTGGAGATGGAGGGTTTTTGTTGAGTTTTATGTAATTCTCCTCCTCATTCTAGTCTTATTCCCCTATGTGTGCTCAACATTAGGTCGACAGGAACTCAGAAACTGAAATGCACCTGTGTTAGTCTGAGGTCTCCAGAGAAAAAGAACCAATAGGGTTCATAGATCTGTGTAAGCGGAGATTTATTAAGGAGCAGGCTCATTTGGTGATGGAAGCCAAGAAGTCCCACAGTCTGCAGGCTGAAGAGTCAAAAAAGTTGGTGAAATAATTCAGTCTGAGTGTGAAGGCCTGAGAATCAGGGGGCTGTTGGTGTAAGTCTTGGAGTCTGAAGGCTGTGGAACAAGGAACTCTGATGCCCAAAGGCAGGAAGGTAGATGTTCCAGCTCAAGAAGTGAGAGAAATTTTGCCCTTCCTTTGTGTTTCTGTTCCATTTGAGCCTTCTGCAGATGGATGATGCCCATTGACAGTGGTGAGGGGACATCTCTTTACTTTGTATACTGAATCAAATGCTAATGTCTTCCAGAAACACAGACACACCCAGAAATGTTTCACCAGTTATCTAGGTGTTTTTTAGTCCAGTCAAGTCGACACATAAAAATTAACCACTTACTGAAATTGTCAGCATGGAGGCCACGGATGACCTTGATACATGCAGTTTCAGGGGAGTAACAGGGATGGATGCTGGACTGGAGTGACCAAAGGGGAGGCCAGGAGGGGAAGAAAGGGGGCAGTGACACTAGACAGTGCCATTTGAAATGTGGCTATGAAGGAGGGGAGAGACCAGGGAGCCAAAAGGGCACGGATGATGAAAATTAGTGATTCCTTCCTGCATTGAGCATGGTAAAAACTGGAAAACCGTCTGTGTTAATACATAAAAAGTCATTCAACTCCTGAGAAAAATGTAAATGTTTAGCCTTTTATTAGCCAGAGGAGTTCATATAATGCTAGAAAAATCATTCTGAAAAGCCATCAATCTAAAATTTGAGGAGGTAAAAGTCTTAAGATTTCTAAATGTTTCCCCTTTAACATAATCTAGAGTACAATTTGGAAGAAATCTTAATTCTTAAGCTAATTGTGTGTTCCCAATATGTATACTGTTGGAGGGAATGTATAATTGTGCAGCCCCTGTAGAAATCAACAGGGGATTTGCTCAAATATAGGAAATACAGTTACTATATGATCCAGCATTCCACTTCTGAGTATATAACTTACAAAATTGAAAACAGAGTCTCAAAGAAATATTTGTACACTGATGTTCCCAGCAATAGTGTTCGCGACAGCTAAGAGGTGGAAGCAGCCCAAGTGTCCATCAGTGGATAAATGGATAAACAAAGTGTCATATTATTCAGCCTTAAAAAGGATGGAAATTCTGACAAATGCTACAACATGAGTGAACTTTGGGGACATGCTAAGTGAAATAAGCCAGTCACAAAAAGACAGATACTATATGATTCCATTTATACTGGGTACTAGCATAAGTACTGAGAACTAGAATTCTCAGATTTGCAGAGACAGAAGGTAGAAGGGTAGTTACCATGGCCTGGGAGGGGGCAAGAATGGGGAATTATTTAAGGGTTATGGTGGCACTCCTGCCGATGCATGAGACATAGCTTTCCTTCCAAAGAGCAAGCATCTTTTAATTTTATGGCTATAGTCACTGTTCACAGTGATATTAGAGCCCAAGAAAATGAAACCTGCAACTGTTTCCACTTTTTCCCCGTCTATTTGCTGTGAAGTGATAGGACTGGATGCCATGATCTTAGGTTTTGAATGCTGAGTTTTAAGCCAGCTTTTCCAGTCTCCTCTTTCACCCTCATCAAGAGTATCTTTAGTTCCTCTTCTGCCATTAGAGTGATATTATCTGCATATCTGAGGTTGTTGATATTTCTTTCGGCAGTCTTGATTCCAACTTGTGATTTGGCATTTCCTCTAAGATCAGGAACAGGACAAGGATACCCACTAGATGAATACATAGAGCCTATAGCCTCAGGCGGAACACTTGAGAAGTGTTCACAAATGGGAGCTATCATCATTGCCACTGTTGCTGTGGTAGATGTTTGCTGGGTTATCTCATGCTGATCTAAAACCCCTTGAGAAATTTTTGCTGATCTCTGAGATTTATGACTAGAGCATTAGTTTCAAACATAGGGGTATGTTTGAATCACCGGGGGAACTGGTTAAAAATCAGATTCTGGGGCCTAGTCCCTCCCAGTCCTTATTCAGATGCTTTAGAACTGTGGTGTTGGAGAAGAATCTTGAGAGTCCCTTGGACTGCAAGGAGATCCAACCAGTCCATTCTAAAGGAGATCAGCCCTGGGTATTCTTAGGAAGGAATGATGCTAAAGCTGAAACTCCAGTGCTTTGGCCACCTCATGAGAAGAATTGACTCATTGGAAAAGACTCTGATGCTGGGAGGGATTGGGGGAGGGAGGAAGAGGGGACAACAGAGGATGAGATGGCTGGATGGCATCACCAACTCGATGGACATAAGTTTGAGTGAACTCCGGGAGATGGTGATGGACAGGGAGGGCTGCTGCGATTCATGGGGTCGCAAAGAGTCAGACACAACTGAGCAACTGAGCTGAACTGAACTGAACTGAACTGAAAAATACATACATATATATTATTAATATATATGTATATTATATATATAAATATATATATAACTAGAAGCCCCCTGCCACTAGTTGTGCTGAGCACTGTCCATTGGTGTCCTCCTACTTTATTTGATTTTCTTAAAAAACTTTACATTAAATCTTATACATGCTTTTAGAAAAACAAACCAAAGAGCATCAGTTCAGTTCAGTTCAGTCGCTCAGTTGTGTCAGACTCTGCGACCCCATGGACTGCAGCACACCAGGCCTCCCAGTCCATCACCAACTCCTGGAGTTTACTTAAACACATGTCCATTGTGTCAGTGATATCATCCCAACATCTCATCCTCTGTCATCGCCTTCTTCTCCTGCCTTCAATCTTTCCCAGCATCAGGGTCTTTTCAAATGAGTCAGCTCTTCGCATCACGTGGCCAAAGTATTGGAGCTTCAGCTTCAGCATTAGTCCTTCTAGTGAATATTCAGGACTGATTTCCTTTAGGATGGACTGGTTGGATCTCCTTGCAGTCCAAGGGACTCTCAAGAGTTTTCTCCAACACCACAGTTCAAAAGCATCAATTCTTCGGTGCTCAGCTTTCTTTATGGTCCACCTCTCCATACATGACTACTGGAAAAACCAAAGCTTTGACTAGACAGACAGTTGTTGGCAAAGTAATGTCTCTGCTTTTTAATAAGCTGTCTAGATTGGTCATAACTTTTCTTCGAAGGGGAAAGCATCTTTTAATTTCATGGCTCCAGTCACTATCTGCAGTGATTTTGGAGCCCAAGAAAATAAAGTCTTTCACTGTTTCCCATTGTTTCCCCATCTGTTTGCCATGAAGTGATGGGACCTGATGCCATGATCTTCATTTTCTGAATGTTGAGCTTTAAGCCAACTTTTTCACTATCTGATTTCATTTTCATCAAGAGGCTCTTTAGTTCTTTTTTGCTTTCTGCCTTAAGGATGATGTCATCTTCATATCTGGGTTTATTGATATTTCTCCCAGAAATCTTGATTCCAGCTTGTACTTCATCCAGTCCAGCATTTCTCATGATGTACTCTGCATGTAAGTGAAATAAGCAGAGTGGCAATATACAGCTTTGACATATTCCTTTCCCGATTTGGAACTAGTCTGTTGTTCCATGTCCAGTTCTAACTGTTGCTTCTTGACCTGCATACAGATTTCTCAAGAGGCAGGTCAGGTGGTCTGGTATTCCCATCTCTTTCAGAATTTTTCACAGTTTGTTGTGATTCACACAGTCAAAGGCTTTGGCATAGTCAATAAAGCAGGAATAGATGTTTTTCTGGAACACTCTTGCTTTTTCGATAATCCAGCAGATGTTGGCAATTTGATCTTGGTTCCTCTGCCTTTTCTAAATCCAGCTTGAACATCTGGAAGTTCACAATTCATGGACTGTTGAAACCTGGCTTGGAGAATTTTGAGCATTACTTTGATAGCATGTGAGATGAATGCAATTATTTGTGCAGTAGTTTGAGCATTCTTTGGCATTGCCTTTCTTTGGGATTGGAATGAAAACTGACCTTTTCCAGTCCTGTGGCCACTGCAGAGTTTTCCAAATTTGCTGGCATATTGAGTGCAGCACATTAACAGCATCATCTTTTAGGATTTGAAATAGCTCAACTGGAATTCCATCACCTCCACTAGCTTTGTTCGTAGTGATGCTTCCTAAGGCCCGCTTGACTTCACATTCCAGGATGTCTGGCTCTAGGTGAGTGTGAGTGATCACACCATCGTGATTATCTGGGTCGTGAAGATCTTTTTTGTATGGTGGTTCTGTGTATTCTTGCCACCTCTTCTTAATAACTTTTGCTTCTGTTAGGTCCATACCATTTCTGTCCTTTATTGTGCCCATCTTTGCATGAAATGTTCCCTTGGTATCTCTAATTTTCTTGAAGAGATATCTAGTCTTTCCCATTCTGTTGTTTTCCTCTATTTCTTTGCATTGATCGCTGAAGAAGGCTTTCTTATCTCTCCTTGCTATTCTTTGGAACTCTGCATTCAAATGGATATATCTTTCCTTTTCTCTTTTGCCTTTTGCTTCTCTTTTTTTCATAGCTGTTTATAAGGTCTCCTCCTTATATAGCTGTTTATAAGACAGCCATTTTGCCTCTTTGCATTCCAAAGAGCCTAGAAGCTTACAAAGTGGAAGGAAATTCCCTGGGCCTGACTCCTTCCGTACAGAACTCATGCCTACTCCCTGAGAGAGTAGTTGTTGGCTGTGGTTAATTTTTGTCTGTTTGTCCCCAGAAATCGTCTATACCCATACAAGCAGATCCATTAACGTATCTCTTTCACCACCCCCTCAATACTTTCTACGTTAAAAAAACACAAAGAAGATCATAGGATAGAGCAAATATTGGCAAAAGTTTTTGGTAAAGGGTCAAGCAGTAAATATTTTTGACTTTGCAAGTCATATGGTCTCTATCCCAACAATTAAATTCTCTCTCCATTGTAGCTAGAAGTCAGTCACAGCAGTTCATAAATGAGCGGGTGTGCCTGTGTTCCAGTAAAATGTTTTACCAAACCTCCAGCAGGCTGGATTTGGCCCCCAGGCTATAGCTAGCAGCTGTTGAGTACTACAACCTTCTCCTTTCACTTGGATTTTTTTGAACGTCTTTTCTATATCAGCACATGCAGTGATGTCATTGACTGCTACATGGCATGAATATTTGGCCATTCCTCAACTGGACTGCTGGATATTTTTTCCAGGTTTCGTTGTAATAAACAAAGCTGCCGTAGGCTGTATGCCTGATTGGCTATTATTCTTAGTCAACAAGCATGAATTCTATAGCAGAACTGGTGACTCAAAGGGTAAAGACAAATTTAAAATTTTGATAGATTGCAAATTGTTTTCAGGCTTTTTTAAAAAAATCCAGATTGCCACATACACTTGTGATTTTTATTGCTTAATCTTATTCCTGGTGAATATTTTCTGTTAACAGTTGTGTAGTAACTAAAGGAAAGATCCCAGAGACAGAGGGACCAATCAACTCTGCAGCAGTTGACTCGACTTAATAACTCTTCAATAAATGCTTCCCATCATGAAGCAATTTGCACAGCTTTCTTATCAGTGTATGGAGAAGGAAATGGCAACCCAATCCGGTACTCTTGCCTGGAGAATTCCATGGACTGGGGAGCCTGGTAGGCTACAGTTCATGGGGTTGCAGTCGGACATGACTGAGCAACTTCACCTTCACTTTGTCAGTATAAAGGCAAATTCCCTTTGGCCCAAAAGCAGTGGGGGCAGCTGTTCTCTATGTAAAGAACATTCTGTGCAAAAGCACAATATAACCTGTGCGTAGCAAATACACTGATTAGATGGGACTTAATTGCCATTACAGGTGCAGCGTATGCACACATGGGCTCAGGGATGGTGAAAATGAACTTTGAATTTACAATCAGAGGTCTCATTTGGCCCCTTTATATTAACTGGGCCAATGCTTCAGATTACCTTACCTGAAAAAAAAAAATGCATTGATCATGCAGTGTTGCTGAGGGTACAATATTTAACAAAATTTTTATTTTATATTGGAGTACAGTTGATTTACAGTGTTGTGTGTTTCCTATGTACAGCAAAGTGATTCAGTTATACATGTATCCATTCTTTTTCAGATTATTTTCCCATATACATTATTATAGAATATTGAGAGTTCCCTGTACTATACGGTAGGTTCTGATTATGTTTTATATATATAAATAATCTGTTTTATCAATTTTATATACAGTAGTGAGTATACGAGCTTCCCCAGTGGCTAAGTGGGTAAAGAATCCACCAGGAATGCAGGAGACACAAAAGACATGGTTTCGATCCCTGGGTTTGGAAGATCCCCTGCAGGAGGCATGGCAGTCCACTACAGTATTCTTGCCTGGAGAATCCCATGGACTGAGGAGCCTAGCAGGTTACAGTCCAAAGGGGCACAAAGAGTCGGACACGACTGAGTGACTAAGCACACACACAGTGGGTACATGATAATCCCAATCTCCTAGTTTATCCCTCCTCTTCACCTTTCCCCTTTGGTTACCACAAGCTTGTTTTCTGAGAGTGTATTTCTGTTTAAAATGAGTTCATTTGTATCACTTAAGATTCCACATGTAAGTGATATCATATATTTGTCTTTGTCTGATTTACTTCACTAAGTATGACAATCTCTAGGTCCATCTATGTTTCTACAGCTGCCATTATTTCCTTCTTTTTTATGGTTGAGACAGATAGGAAAAGGAGTACATCAAGGCTGTATATTGTCATCCAGTTTATTTAGCTTATATGCAGAGTACATCATGAGAAACGCTGGGCTGGAGGAAGCACAAGCTGGAATCAAGATTGCCGGGAGAAATATCAATAACCTCAGATATGCAGATGACACCACCCTTATGGCAGAAAGTGAAGAAGAACTAACTAAAGAGCATCTGATGAAAAAGTTGGCTTAAAGCTCAACATTGAAAACGAAGATCATGGCATCCAGTCCCATCACTTCATGGCAAATAGATGGGGCAACAGTGGAAACAGTGTCAGACTTTATTTTTGGGCTTCAAAATCACTGCAGATGGTGACTGCAGCCATGAAATTAAAAGACGCTTACTCCGTGGAAGGAAAGTTATGACCAACCTAGATAGCATATTTGGAGAAGGCAACGGCACCCCACTCCAGTACTCTTGCCTGGAAAATCCCATGGACGGAGGAGCCTGGTAGGCTGCAGTCCATGGGGTCCACAAAGAGTCAGACAAGACTGAGCGACTTCACTTTCAGTTTTCACTTTCATGCATTGGAGAAGGAAATGGCAACCCACTCCAGTATTCTTGCCTGGCGAATCCCAGGGATGGCGGAGCCTGGTGGGCTGCCATCTATGGGGTTGCACAGTCGGACATGACTGAAGCGACTTAGCAGCAGCAGCAGCAGCAGATAGCATATTAAGAAGCAGAGACATTACTTTCCCGCAAAGGTCCATCTAGTCAAGGCTATGGTTTTTCCAGTGGTCATGTATGGATGTGAGAGTTGGACTGTGAAGAAAGCTGAGCACTGAAGAATTGATGCTTTTGAACTGCGGTGTTGAAGACTCTTGAGAGTCCCTTGGACTGCAAGGAGATCCAACCAGTCCATTCTGAAGGAGATCAGTCCTGGGTGTTCATTGGAAGGACTGATGCTGAAGCTGAAAATCCAATACTTTGGCTACCTCATGTGAAGAGTTGACTCATTAGAAAAGACTCTGATGCTGGGAGGGATTGGGGGCAGGAGGAGAAGGGGACAACAGAGGCTGAGATGGCTGGATGGCATCACTGACTCAATGGACATGAGTTTGTGTAAACTCTGGGAGCTGGCGTGCTGTGGTTCATGGGGTCGCAAAGAGTCGGACACTGAGCGACTGAACTGATGGTAATTCTATTTTTAGTTTTTATAGAAACCTCCATACTGTTTTCCATAGTGTTTGTACCAGTTTAAAAACACTCCGCCAGTAGTGTAGGAGGATACCCTTTTCTGCACACCCTCTTCTCTGGAGTACAGCTGTGAACAACCTGTCTTCACTAAGCCCCCACTATGACCCTGGTGCTGGGCTAAGTCCTTCACCTATTTTCTGCCACCCTGTGACGATGGTGATTATCACCATGTTAGAGATGGGAATACTAATGCTCAAATAAGCTAAATCCTTTAGCCACAGCAATACAGTTGCTCCTTTTGACTTCCAGGCCCATGGGGGAAAAATGAAACTATATGTTGCATTGAAAACTGGCAGAAGCCTTGCAGAAAACAAAATAAGAGGAACAAAAATGTCTGTATTCCATGAGCTTACAATCTACCCCTGGAAATTTATCCTTAGAAAATAATCCCAAAGGAAAAAAGTTATGCCTTAAGATACTGATAACAAAGAGCTAAAAAGTTTAACAAAAGAGAAATGATTAAGGAAATAATCAGCTTATGGATTAGTAAGTACACATTGTTTCTTTTTTGAAAAATTTATTTTTTAATTGAAGGATAATTGCTTTATAGAATTTTATTGTCTTCTGTCAAACCTTAGCATGAATCAGTCATAGGTATACATAATAATGACGGTGAAAACCAAGGAACAGTGTAAAATAGTGGGAAAACCCCTGATCTCAAAGTCAGGTAACTGGATTAAGTCATAGCATTTGAGTTACCTTGGGTGAGTTACTTAGGTTCTCTGAGTCTCTTTTTTTCTCAAAAAATAAAAATAAAAAAAGAGTACTCCCCTGTGTATAAGAAGGTTTCAAAGTATTTGCATTCCCACTGTATGTAAATAGTAACACTTTATTCCATGGTTAGGCATGGCCATGAGGCTTGCGTTAGCCAATGACCAAGAACATGTATGATGTGTGTCGCTTCAGAGCATTTAATCAGCAGTGTGAGGCTCCAGCCCTTTCTCTCTCTGTGTGATGGTGACCACCAGGAGAAAGCAAACGTTAACAGGGTGGGCCAAGGCCGAGCGGTCACAGGGAGGACAGCTGCCCAGAGGCAGAGACGACTTTTCAAGGAGTGAAGAATGAACTATTGTTTTCTTAAGCCACTGAGATCTGGTTATTGCCAAACACAGGGGGCCTATCCAGACGATGTGCACAACCTCACCAGTCTGCTTATTACCACTTTCCCCACAGGATCTGAAACAGTGCCTGGCACAAAACCAAAGCTCAAGAAATGTTTGTAGAATGACTGTTGTCCCAAGGGTTAGGCTTTCTTTGAGGCTTTAAGTATGCAGATAACCCTTATCCAGCACCAGTGATGAAGAACTTAACAGATGCCTGAAGTTGTTATGGGTTATTCTGTCCCACAAAAATTCATATTTCGAATTCTTAACACTCAGTCCTCAGAATGTGACCTGTTTTGGAAATAGGATCATGATAGGTGTAATTAGTTCAGATGCGGTCATACTGGAGTTGAGTGGGCACCTAACCCAGTATGACTAATTTTTTTTTCAGTGCGCCATGCAGCTTACAGGATCTTAGTTCCCCAAGTAGGGACTGAACTTGGGCCCATGGCATCAAAAGCGCCAAGTCCTAACCACTGGCCCACCAGTGAAGTCCCCTGATGTTCTTATAGAAGGGGAAATTTGGAAATAAGCAGAGAGGGAGAATTCCTTGTCAAGATTAAGGTTATGCTGCCACAAGCCAGGAACTACCAAAAGCAGGGAGAGGCCTGGGATAACTCCTGCCCAGGGAGCCCAGGCCTGCAGATACCTGGATCTCAGACTTCCAGCTTCCAGGACAATAAGACAAAACATTTCTGTTGTTGAGCCCATCCAGTTTGTGGTACTTGGTTATTGCAGCCCCAGTAAGCAAGTACAAGGGTATTTTACATTTCCTTACTTGAACAGAGGAGTGAAAGCATCCTACAGAGGCGCTCATAACAGGGGTTCTGTTGTTGACATTTTTTCCGACTAATGTTCTGTCCCTTGTGTCCCTTCCTTCCCATAAAATTGGGGTGGGTGATTTCCTATTTATTGGACCAATACTTGTGAAGTCCCCTACTTTGTATAGTCTTTGATTAGAAAAGTTTTTATCTTAACAAATCACTTCAGAAACCACATGACTGAGGCAGCATTTAGCAACAGAACTTATAAAAGAATAAGGGAAACACTACTAAAGTCTGAATGCTGATGTTCCTGATTCTGGTCCAGACGAGAAGGCATAGACCTGTTTTTCCCTGCTTCTCCTGCTAAGCACACCTAACAACCCTGGAGATAGAGAGACACAACCAAAGAAGTCTGAAAGATGCTAAGAAGGCTTGCTGGTTGGGAGCCCAGGACCAGAGAGCAGCAGTGAGGGGCCACATACAGTCCCACCACCCAACACGGGGAGAGCCCTGCTCAAACCCCAACCTCGCAACAGAGGCAGCCCAGGCAGGCTCACACCCCCACCCACACCCGTAGAGAATGGGGGTCCCCCTGGTGGGCATGCCACCACCTGGCAAGGCGGTCACCGGCAACCCAGGTGGAAATAAACAACCAGGGAGGCACTCTCCTTCCCCACAAGGCCTGAGACTCCCCTTTTCCACCAAGAGTTACCAAGGTAGGTGGGTGGACTGAGCCAGAGGGAGAAATCCAGTCATAATGGGTATACCAGTTCAGGAAGCTTCTTTATCCCTGGAGCCTAAGACTCTGCTCCTTCACCAGTAGATACCTAGCCTCCTCAGGCACCACCAGCAGGAACCAAGAGAAACCCTACTGGCCGCAGATAAACCAAGCTGACCAAAATAACACTGCAAAGCTGCTGAAAATTAAACTGCCATTGAAACCACAGTCCACAAAAGAAGGTCAAGACCCATGTGCTAACTTTAAATAGGGTGATACTTACTAAAAATAAAAGATTTAAATGGGTCCTAGCGTCTCCTAACAGAGTAGACAAAATGCCTAGGATATTATTAACAGTCACACATCATACCAACAACCAGGAAAACCACAAGTTGAATGAGAAAACAGTCAATGGATGCCAATACTGAGATGACTCTTGACAAAGATTTTAAAGCAGTCATCTTAAAGCTGCGACTAGATTGCCAATTCAGTTCAGTAGAGTTGCTCAGTCGTGTCCGACTCTTTGCAACCCCATGAATCGCAGGATGCCAGGCCTCCCTGTCCATCACCAACTCCCAGAGTTCACTCACTCACGTCCATCGAGTCAGTGATGCCATCCAGCCATCTCATCCTCTATTGTCCCCTTCTCCTCCTGCCCCCAATCCCTCCCAGCATCAGAGTCTTTTCCAATGAATCAACTCTTCGCATGAGGTGGCCAAAGTACTGGAGTTTCAGCTTCAGCATCATTCCCTCCAAAGAACACCCAGGACTGATCTCCTTCAGAATGGACTGCCTGGATCTCCTTGCAGTCCAAGGGACTCTCAAGAGTCTTCTCCAACACCACAGTTCAAAAGCATCAAATTCTTCAGCGCTCAGCTTTCTTTACAGTCCAAGTCTCACATCCATACATGACCACAGGAAAAACCATAGCCCTGACTAGAAGGACCTTAGTCGGCAAAGTAATGTCTCTGCTTTTGAATATGCTCTCTAGGTTGGTCATAACTTTTCTTCCAAGGAGTAAGGGTCTTTTAATTTCATGGCTGCAGTCACTATCTGCAGTGATTTTGGACCCTCTAAAAATAAAGTCTGACACTGTTCCACTGTTTCCCCATCTATTTCCCATGAAGTGATGGGACCAGATGCCATGATCTTCGTTTTCTGAATATTGAGCTTTAAGCCAACTTTTTCACTCTCCACTTTCACTTTCATCAAGAGACTTTTAGTTCCTCTTCACTTTCTGCCATAAGAGTGGTGTTGTCTGCATATCTGAGGTTATTAATATTTCTCCCGGCAATCTTGATTCCAGCTTGTGCATCTTCCAGCCCAGCGTTTCTCATGATATACTCTGCATGTAAGTTAAATAAGCAGGGTGACAATATACAACCTTGACATACTCCTTTTCCTATTTGGAACCAGTCTGTTGTTCCATGTCCAGTTCTAACTGTTGCTTCCTGACCTGCATAAAGGTTTCTCAAGAGGCAGGTCAGGTGGTCTGTATTCCCATCTCTTTCAGAATTTTCCACAGTTTATTGTGATCCACAGAGTCAAAGGCTTTGGCATAGTCAATAAAGCAGAAAATAGACGTTTTTCTGGAACTCTCTTGCTTTTTCAATGATACAGCAGATGTTGGCAATTTGATCTCTGGTTCCTCTGCCTTTTCTAAAACCAGCTTGAACATCTGGAAGTTTACGATTCATGTATTGCTGAAGACTGGCTTGGAGAATTTTGAGCTTTACTAGCATGTGAGATGAGTGCAATTGTGTGGTAGTTTGAGCATTCTTTGGCATTGCCCAAGGGGCGGCAGCCGGGAGGAGCAACCCCATGTCCAAGGAGTGGCTGCGAGGGCGCTGGAGGGCCTAGAGGAGCTATTCCAAGGTCGGGAGGGGTGGTGGTGAGGAAATATCCCTAGTCCAAGGTAAGAGAAACCCAAGTAAGACGTTAGGTGTTGCAAGAGGGCATCAGAGGGCACATACTGAAACCATAGTCACAGAAAACTAGTCAATCTAATCGCACTAGGACCACAGCCTTGTCTAACTCAATGAAACCAAGCCATGCCTGCGGGGCAACCCAAGATGGGCGGGTCATGTTGGAGAGGTCTGACAGAATGTGGTGCACTGGAGAAGGGAATGGCAAACCACTTCAGTATTCTTGCCTTGAGAACCCCATGAACAGTATGAAAAGGCAAAATGATAGGAATGTCAGATCCATGAATCAAGGCAAATTGGAAGTAGTCAAACAAAGAGACGGCCAGAGTGAATGTCAACATTCTGGGAATCAGCGAACTAAAATGGACTGGAGTGGGTGAATTTAACTCAAGATGACCGTTACATCTACTACTGCGGGCAGGAATCCCTTAGAAGAAATGGAGTAGCCATCATAGTCAACAAGAGTCCGAAATGCAGTACTTGGATGCAATCTCAAAAACAACAGAATGATCTCTGTTCGTTTCCAAGGCAAACCATTCAATATCACAGTAATCCAAGTCTATGCCTCAACCACTAACGCTGAAGAAGCTGAAGTTGAACGGTTCTATAAAGACCTACAAGACTTTTTAGAGCTAACATCCAAAAAAGATGTCCTTTTCATTATAGGGGACTGGAATGCAAAAGTAGGAAGTCAAGAAACACCTGGAGTAACAGGCAAATTTGGCCTTGGAATACAGAATGAAGCAGGGCAAAGACTAATAGAGTTTTGCCAAGAAAATGCACTGCTCATAGCAAACACCCTCTTCCAACAACACAAGAGAAGACTCTACACATGGACATCACCAGATGGTCCACACCGAAATCAGATTGATTATATTCTTTGCAGCCAAAGATGGAGAAGCTCTATACAGTCAACAAAAACAAGACCAGGAGCTGATTGTGGCTCAGATCATGAACTCCTTATTGCCAAATTCAGACTGAAATTGAAGAAAGTAGAGAAAACCACTAGACCATTCAGGTATGACCTAAATCAAATCCCTATGATTATACAGTGGAAGTGAGAAATAGATTTAAGGGCCTAGATCTGATCGATAGAGTGCCTGATGAACTATGGAATGAGGTTCATGACATTGTACAGGAGACAGGATTAAGACCATTCCCATGGAAAAGAAATGCAAAAAAGCAAAATGGCTGTCTGAGGAGGCCTTACAAATAGCTGTGAAAAGAAGAGAAGCGAAAAGCAAAGGAGAAAAGGAAAGATATAAGCATCTGAATGCAGAGTTCCAAAGAATAGCAAGAAGAGATAAGAAAGCCTTCTTCAGCAATCAGTACAAAAAAATAGAGGAAAACAACAGAATGGGAAACACTAGAGATCTCTTCAAGAAAATTAGAGATACCAAGGGAAAATTTCATGCAAAGATGGGCTCGATAAAGGACAGAAATGGTATGGACCTAACAGAAGCAGAAGATATTAAGAAGAGGTGGCAAGAATACACAGAAGAACTGTACAAAAAAGATCTTCACGACCAAGATAATCACGATGGTGTGATCATTCACCTAGAGCCAAACATCCTGGAATGTGAAGTCAAGTGGGCCTTAGAAAGCATCACTACGAACAAAGCTAGTGGAGGTGATGGAATTCCAGGGGAGCTATTTCAAATCTGAAAGATGATGCTGTGAAAGTGTTGCATTCAATATGCCAGCAAATTTGGAAAACTCAGCAGTGGCCACAGGACTGGAAAAGGTCAGTTTTCATTCCAATCCCAAAGAAAGGCAATGCCAAAGATTGCCAATTAGAAATTCTCTTGAAATAAGTTAAAAAATAAAAACTTCCTGCAATGAAATAGAAGTTACAAAAAAAACCAAATGGGCATCGCAGAACCGAAAAATACTATAACAAAAGAAAAACTTGCTGGCTAGGTTCAAAATTAAGATTGGAAAAGACAAAAGATAGATTCAGTGAACTTGAGGATGGAATAATAGGACCGACCTGAAAGAAAGAAAAATAGACTGGGAGAAAAAGAAGAGCCTACATGCCTGTGGGACAATAACAAAGGATCCAATGTTCATATTATCAGAGTGTCAGAGAGGCGAGTGTGGCTTGGGCTGAAAGAGTATTTGAAGAAGTCCAGTTGGAAAATCCCCAAACTTGATAAAAGACACAAACTTCCGGACTAAATCCCAAACAGGATAAAGCATTAACATAGCAGTAATTAGCTTAAATCTAAATGGTCTAACTATATCAATTAAAAGACAAAGACTGGATAAAAATGCAACTCAACTATGTTACTTATAAGAAACTCACTTCAAATTGAACATATATAGGTTGAAAGTAAACGAATAGAAAAAGATATAACATGCAAACAGTCAAAAACAAGGAGTGACTATATCAGGGTCTGATAAAGTAGATTACAGAGCAAAGAAAATTACTACAGACAAAGAGGAACATTACACAATGACAGAAGGATTAATCCACCAGCAAGACAAAAACCCTAAATGTGTACACGCCAAATAACAGAGCCTCAAAATACATAAAAAAGCTGATGGAGCTGAAAGGTAAAACAGACAAATCCATAGTTGTAATTGACTTCAGTACCTCTTTCAACAACTGATAAAACTAGAAGAGAACCAGCAAGGATACAGAAGATCTGAAAAATACCACCAATCAACAGGATTCAGTTAAACAGAATATTCCACTCAACACCAAATTAAAAAATTTTTTTTAAGCAACTATGGAACATTCCCCAAGACAGACCACCTCCCGGGCCATAAAACCACCTCAGCAAATTAAAGAGAACTGAAATCATATGAACTGTGTTTTCTGAGCATAATGGAAGCAAACTAGAAGTCACTGACATGAACACATTAGGAGTTTAAACACATGGCTAAAACTGATCTGTGGGTTTAATGCAAGGCCTATCAAAATCCCAGTAAGGTTTTCCCCCTAGGAATAGACAACAGACATAGTCCAGATGTATTTTAAAATTTATTTGAAAAGGCACACACCCTGGACTAAAGAATAAAGTGGAAGGAAGTACTCTATTTGGTAGTAAGACTTACCATATAGCTAGAGTAACCAAGGGAGTTTGGTTCCGACAGGTTAGACTCAGATCAGTGGGACAGACAGAGCACCCAGAAATCGACCCAACACAAATACACTCAACTGATATTTGACAGAAGCACAAAACCAGTACACTGAGGGAAGAATAACATTTCAACAAATGGTGCCGGAGCAGTTGGACATCTGTAGCAAGAATTAAAGAGCCTTGCCCTAAACCTCATCTCTTATACAAAAATAAACTCAAAAGGGATCACAGACTAAAATGTAAAGCTATAAAACGTTTGGAGACACTCTTTGGGATCCAGGTAAAGAATTCTTAAACTTGATACGAAGAGCATTAATTCATAAAAAGAAAATTTGATACAGTAAACTTTATCAAATTTAAAAATCTGTTCCGTAAAAGCCCATGTAAAGAGAATGAAAAGTCACAGAATGGCAGAAAATGTCTGCAACTACATATCTGACAAAGGACTTTCAACAGTTAACGATGAAAAAAAAAAATCTAATCAGAAAATGCATCAAAGGTAGGAACAAGTATTTAACCAAAGAAGATGGCAAACAGACACAGGAAAAGATGTTTTACATAACTAGCAGTTATAGAAATGCAAATGAAAAGCGCAGCAAGATATCACTACACACCTAACAGAACGGCTGAAACAAAAAATAGTGATAAACCAAACTCTGGCAAGGACGCAGAGAAACTGAATCACTCATACATTGCTATAGGAAGTGTAGAATACTACAGCCACTCAAGAAAACAGTTTGGCAGCATTTTATAAAACAAAATCTATGCATCTATGAGGTGACTTAGCAATTACAGTGAAAAGTTATACTGACACAAAAATATGTACATGAATATTTACAGCAGCTTTATTTTTTACATTTATTTATTTGGCTGTACTGGGTCTTAGCTGTGGCATGTGGGATCTTGACTGTGGCATGCGAACTCCTGAGCTTCAGCATGTGGGATCTAGTTCCCTAACCAGTGAACAAACCTGGGCCCCTTGCACTGGGAGTGTGGAGTCTTAAGACTTAGTGTGGACTACCAGGTGAGTCCTTGCAGCTTTATTTTTAATAGAAACTGGAATGAGCTTAGATGTCCTTCGCAGGTGAAACAGTTTATACATACATCTGGGGGAGAGGGTGTAAATCTCATGCTAGGCCACTCCCGTATCTGCAGGTCTCCAAGGTGAACAGCCTCTGGCATACATACTACTCAGCAGTAGACAGGAATGAATAAAAAGAATGAACTATAGATACACGTATTATTGTACTGTAGTTTTACAAACTCTTGCCTTTGGGGGGAAAGGAATAGAGAAAGTCTCTTTGTATTATTTCTTAACAACTGCATGTGAATTTATAATGATCTCAAAAAAAATTTCAATTAAAACAATCTGAATGCTTAATAATGCCTTTACACAAATTGCATCTCTTTTACAAACGAGGGAGCTGGAGTTGGGTGTTTGGTACCTGATCTGAGATTACAGAGCTAAGTAAGTATATCACGTAGGATTAAAAACTCAGGTCTGCAGAGCTCAAATTTAACGCAGTGCACAAATTTAATCACGGAACTATTCTGACTGATGACTCACAATGAGACGACAGGAATTAGGTATGAGCAGAGTATCAAGAACTACTGTAAATATAAGGGATTTCATTTTCAGGTGCCTAAAAAAGTCAGTTTTTAGTCTAGTAAAACTGAATTGTAAGATCAGTCATAGAAAGCCAATACCAAACAGCACCCAAGCCTGCTTGGTAGTGTTAGGCTTCAGATTAAAATAAAAATATCATAAACCAAGTTGAAACAAAATAATTTTTATTTCCTAACCCATGGCAAACATATACATCCAATATGTACTTATCTTGCATACTCAGTCACAGATGACTTCCAAACTACAACCGCCTTCATATTTAAGCAGGAACTAAAAGTTACCTTAGTTGACATGATAAATGCTCTTAGATGGATCATGTATGAATATATTGGATTGGTGACAGCAGAATCTGACTGATTAGTTCTATAAGTTTAAAGCTTGGAAAAGCTACTACGTTCACATCTAACACTTTCCGACAGGTAGGATGCAGCAATATCAGCTTGTATTCCAGAGAAATTTCCTTAGTTTTTCTGGTGATGGAACCACTTATCCACTGTAGTCAGGAAAAAGAGAAACCAATTAGAATCCCTGTTAAGAATCAAAATTACACCCAACATATAACAGTGAATAATATACTTGCTTTACTAAATACTGCTATGGATTACATTAAATCTACATACATGCACAGCTTCACTAAATTACCAAAACAGGTAACTTATCAGTGTTTTGTT
Source organism: Ovis aries (assembly GCF_016772045.2). NCBI lineage: Eukaryota > Metazoa > Chordata > Mammalia > Artiodactyla > Bovidae > Ovis > Ovis aries. The sequence goes on from NC_056078.1 coordinate 25,623,359, forward strand.
TTGGGCTTCCTTACTCTTGCGGAGAAGGAAATGGCAACCCACTCCAGTATTCTTGCTTGGGAAATCCCTCAGACAGAGGAGCCTGGTGGGCTACAGTCCACGGGGTTGCAGAGTCAGATACGACTGGGCAACTAAACATCCTTACTCTTGACGGCTGATCCTACAGATCGGCAATTCTCACCAGAAGAGCCTTACAGAGAATTCTAATGTCTAAAGATGGAAAGAACTGTTTTCTGGGTGAATCAGCCTGTGGCCAGACGGGGAGGCAGAGCCCAGCCTGCTCCAGCCTCCACGAGGCACCTACCAGGAACTCAGAGAACAGTGGGTCGTGACTTGGAAGCTGCTGTCACGGGCTGGCACTAAAGGGGTTACGTACAGCAATCTTTTTCCCACGGACGCCTCGAAACCCTGAGAGCGCTTCTCCCCATTCTCCTCTTTCTCTGTATGTATGTGGTATGTAACATGTATCTACAGATATACATGTCATTTCCCCACACATATGGAGAATGTTTAATGTAATTTTACTAGAATATAGATCTTACCATCTGTTGGTATTGTGCAGGCAGATTCACATGGTGGTGGTAACTAAAACACAGTATTAAAATGTATTAGTCTAATTCCAGGAAAAGAATAAGCTAAAAAAGTATATTGACAGAAAGATTAAAAGGAATGTGAACAGAAGACAACTATCTCAAATTTTAAGTTCTAAAAATAATTTACACCAGATGGGAACAATGCAAAGCTTGTTCTACTAAGAAATGCTAACAAACTCAAAACCTCTTGGCTTTTAATGACAACACAGGAGAATAATTAATAAAAATGTTTTTTTGAAATAATTGAAAAACCAACATATGTATATATAGACTTTATATATACATACATATACATAAAATGTAAGCAGAATGTTCTTATTGAAAAGTACTGGTTGTTAACCAATGGCTTTTCCCTTTTATCTCAACTTTGTCAAAATTTATATACAAATAAAAATAAATCTAAACATACTGGCTTCATCATTAAATTGTCTTTTTCCCTTATACTATACAAGTCAGTAAAGTCAGACCTCATTTTCGTTTTTCTCGTCTAATATATGAGAATAATTTTAGACAAGCTTCAATCTTTAGGTTAATCAAAATCAGATTATTTCTTTGATGGATGATTTATTACCTCACCTGAAAGTCTCTCTAGGTCTACAAACCACTCTTGCAATGGTACCTGAAATTTGATGACTTTCTCCATCCTTGCTATGACCAAGCCATGTAAGTTCCCATTGGTACTCTTATGAAAAATGGCTTATGATAAGTACCCAGGCACTTGGGTTATTAATATTCAATGAATAATTAATAATTAATACTTTCCATCCCCATTCAACACCGTATTTTTTGGCCACCAAGTTTGTTTTTTCTCCAGGAAACCTTTACTTACAGCATCCACAATGGCTTTGGCAGCATCAGGGTCACACTGGAAGGGGCTCTCAGACACCGTGGTGTTCATGCTGTTACACAAAGCGAAAGTGTCACACTAACAAAAACTTCTCTCATTAAAACTCGTGTTAAAAATAACAAGCTGGAGCTGGTAGGTCAAGTGAGATTCAAGTTTGGCGTTGTTGAAAGATTTATCACCTATATTAAACATTTTGATTATTTTTTTTTGGCAAGATACAGCTATTCTTAAGGCAAATTTTACTCAAATACTTTAACAAGTTCAGATTTTAAAATCTGTGATTGAGTGCTTTGCAATTCTTTGAAAGAGCTAAGAAATGCAAATTAAAATGAGAGGCCTATCTTTCCTAATTAGATTAAAAAAAAAAAAAAATCTGGTTTCTATCGGTGCTGACACCTGGCAGGAGCAACACCTGGTTCAATATTCCTGAAAAATAATATGGTAAAATATGTCCACAAAATTAAAAAAAAATTTTTTTAACACACACCAAAAAAAAAAAAAAAAAGTGTCCAAAACCTTTTGAAAAGCACATACACTTTGATAGACAAATTCCACCTGGCCAAACTCAGAGATTTAAATAATTATGTACAAAGATGTTCAACATGCATGATTTTCACTATTGATAAGACTGAAAAGCTGGAAGTAACCAATATGTCCAACAACAGAGATGATTAAAACTGATTTATCCAACAGACAGAACAATATACAGACGGAATATTTATATTATAAAATATTATATATTTAATGACATAACAAATGCTTGTAGTGTTAGCTTTTCTAAACCACAAAACAAAATGTATGTATTATGTATGTGCATATGCTTTCGCTCAATCGCGTCTCACTCTTTAGGACCCCATGGACTATCGCCCACCAAGCTCCTCTGTCCATGGGATTATCCCAGCAAGAATACTGGAGTGGGCTGCCATTTCCTACTCCAGGGACTCTTCCCAACCCAGGGATCGAACCTACATCTCCTGCATTAGCAGGTGGATGGATTCTTTACCACCTGGGAACCCCATACATTATACATACAATATGATTGTTTTTTAAAATATACTTAAAAAGGACTATAAAAAGAGAAAACTTTACATGTTACTAAAAGTATCTATGGAAAAACTGAGATTACAGTGATTTTTTTAAAAAACTTTTTTTGGTTAACTATGATTCAAAATTTCCTTCATATTGAATTATTGTATACTATTATGTGGTTATAATAAAAAATATTCTATGAAAAGGAAAAAATATTCAGCCACCTGTTACTTAACATTTCCATAGAAATAACAGGATACCACAAAATAGAGGAGTTATTAAAAGCAAAGTCTCATGATTGTACATTTTCATACAAAGGTGTGTGTGTGCCCAGTTTTTCTTATGCTTGTGGAGAGACAGATGTTTTTATTTTACAAGACATTATCCCAACTTACAGAACATTCCTGAGAATTTCCTATAGCTCTTTTCTCCCTCCAGAAAAGAAATTTATAATATAAACAGATGCTGGGGTGTGTAGGTATATCTTACCTTGCATAAATGGGATCACACTATGATAAATATACTGCTATGGACTTTGCTTTTCTCATTTAATATATTTTGGACATTATTCCATATCAACATATACAGAACAATGTGCCATATACTGTTCCATGAGTTGCTTAATCATTACAGTTTGGTTGTTTCTAACTTTTTTAATATTATAAATGACACTGCAGTGAACATCCTTGTACATACATCTTTCAGGACTATATAGGATACATTCCTAGTAGTAGTGCTACAAAGAAATACAAGAATTTAAAATTTTGAGATTAATGGCTGATTTACGTTATACACCAGAAACCAACACAATATTGTAAAGCAATTATCCTCCAATTAAAAAAAAGACACAAAAAAACCTAGGTACTGACTACTGTCAAACTGCCCTCACAAAGGCTGTACCCATTCAAACTCTCACAACTACATATAAATGTTGCCACTCCAGACTATCATTAAATTTTTTTAAATTACTCTCACAACTATAGATAAATGTTGCCACTCCAGGCTATCATTTAATTTTTTTAATTGTGCAGATTTATTGAAGGATAACACTATCTTTCTGAGCTGCATTTAAAATTATAAAGTGAGGCTGCACATCTTATATGTAAACTTACTTTTTCTCTCCCTCTATTAGTATTTTTTCTTTCATCAATTTGGGTAAGTTATTCATAAATTAAGAAATTTAGTCCTTTGTCAGGTGTTAAGAAAAAACTGGGAAGGACTGCCTCCTGATACATTAGAAAATCGTAAGTAAACCTTTCTTTTCTGGATTTTGAGTTTGTCTTCTGTTTAGAGAGGTCTTCCCTACTACAAGCTAATAAATTAAATGCACCTAGTCTTTTTCTAGAATTTTCTCACATTACAATTTATCTGTCTGGAATTAAAACACTGACATAAGACAAGAGTTGCAAACTCATGCTGGCAGCCAGTACCAGTTAACAGGTGGGTATAAAGCAGCTGGGTTAAGAACACTGGTTGGTGCTGGGCTACTTGTACAGGAGGACCTGCCTGGTTACAGCACCTTTCAGAAATGAAAAGCAGCTACAGCATGAGGGTGGTTGCCAGTCTGCAAATCTGGAGGAAGAAAGGAATGTAAAGGGCAAGACAGAGATCTAGCCTCGTTTCTCCTCTTAAATAGGCAGTTGGTGCAAACCTCACCACCGATACCCTTGTTTTTTTCAGGATTTCTGTCACTATTCTGACATGCAGTTTTTTTTTTTCCTAGATGAAACTGAACGTTATTCATGAATATATGATACCTTTATATTTAATATCTTTTATTTTTCTCTATAGAGTTTTAAAGTTTTCTTCTTATTCTGGGTCGTTCAGATTTCTTATTTATACTTTTTTTTCTTAAATTCTATTCTACATGGGATCTTTTCCTCCATTATAGTTTCTGTTATGTTCATATACAAAGCTAGCAATGTGCATATATACTCATTTTGTAATCCTCCACCTTATGTTCTTTTTTCTAGGGTTTTCTGTGTACACAGTCATGTCATCTGCAACAATTTGCTTCCCCCTTTTCCAGTATTCCTGCATCTTATTTCTTTCTCCTATTTACTTCATCAGCTACTATTTTCAGAACAACACTAGTTAAGTGGTAATGGTGGCCATTCTCTTATAATCTTTAAAGAGGGAGTATATTATACTAAAAATAAGCTGGGGCCACACAGACTTGGATGCGAGTCCTCATTCCAAAACACTGCGGTATGACCTTGGTTAAGTTTAATCTCCCTGTATCTCTGTTGCATCCTTGGCAAATATTAACTGCTCAATCAGTATTAGTTATTAGTATTATTAGTAGAAGTAGTAGTAGTAGTTAATTCAATGTGCATGGTAGATCCTGGTTTAGTTGTGATGATCCTATATATTTACATCAGAGAATACCAACCCTAGTACTCAACCCATTCTGAGCACCCTGATGCTAGGCAGTTTTCCCCAGTTACCCTTACAAAGCTCTGATCTCATTCTCCCCTTTATAATTTTAGTTTTTACTTATTCAGAGTATCTTTGTGGCATTTTTTTTTTTTTTTTTACTTTCTGCAAAGAAAAAAATGTTGCCTGCTATATTCCAGTTCTACCAGGATCAAGCCATTACCCACTACAGTCACCTGCTGACAGTGTGCCCTGAGGGGAATTCAGGATGGAGAAGAACAGGAAAGATTTGGGTATACTGGCCCCTAGATAGTTAACATGAATTTCTAAGAAAAAATTTCAAATGACCCCGGATTTTTGCCTCTTCTCATACATAGAAAAGCACTGAAATCATTAACTTGAGATGTCTCTTCTTTATGATTAGCAGTCATCTTTTTATGCTTGACTACATGTTTTCCCAGCAAAAAAAAGTTTATATCTCTCTTGGCTCCTCCCTTACATCTCTGCAGTAGTTCTTTAGGGCTATCTGAGAAGTTGTCTCCTGGGCTACAGTCCTCAAATAAATTGTAACTCACAGCCTTTACATTGTGTGGTTTTTCCTTCAGTCTGCACTTCCTATTGACTTAAGTACTGATAAAACCAGTTATCTCTTTCCTAAGTGAATGTAACGGTACAATATGTTGAGGTTATTAACGTATCTGGAGTAAGCTAGTCTGCTCTGTGTGTTAAACATGGAGAAAAGAGTTAATGCTTACCAGCTGATTCCTTTTCCATCAGTTTTCTTAGTCACTAATGCTCTCCAATAGTCATGAGTGCTTTCAATAATGTCAACTGCAAAGTTCTGTAATTTAAAGAGATATTCGTTAGAATAACAGAAACAAGTTCTTTCCTTTCCTCATTTTGGGCTCGGGTCATGGCATGTGGGATTAGTTCCCCAGCCAGGGCTGGAACCCATGGTACTTGCAGTGAACACAGTCTTAACCCCTGGCCCACCAGGGGACAGCCCTGTTCTTTTCTTATCATCAACATTTTACCAAAGTATGATAGCTTCGTCTCTTCTGAATCATTTCCTTGTATCAAAAATGGAAGAAAACCATTTAAATGAACAAATCAACATAAAGCCTGTCTTATGTCTTTAAACATCTATTTTATGGTCATACAGTCTTTAGATGGTAACAATATGGTTAAATTATGTCTCAACACAGATAGGCCTACAGCTACAGTTCTGAGCGACACCTTACCTTATCTTTAAATTCTGCATTGAAAGCAAACTCATTCTCAGGTTTTCCATCTGGAACCTTGTACCTCCTAAACCAATCCACAGTAGCTTCCAGGTAGCCAGGTTTCAGCCGCTTGACATCATTAATATCTAAGAAGAGAATAAGATTCTCTTCTCAGACTGCAAGATGTATATGTAATTATTTATGCATTCAGTAAAAATACCACATACTTTCAAGAGCTATAGGATGGATTGTCAAAAAAGTTCAAATAATGTTAGAACTAATATCTTTTCGAGAAGAGAACATATATACATATTAAAAGAAAATCATCTAGTGTCTTAGAATAGCTCTGACATTAAGTACTAAGAGAACAATCAGTACCACAATAATTCCTATTAAATAAGAGGAGGGAGAAATGACTGGGGGCTGCATGAGAGCATAGTTTGGCAAGCGTGTGTAACTTCCCAGGGCTCAAACCTGTGTCTCCTGCAATGCAGGAAGATTCTTTACCACTGAGACACCTGGGAAGCCCCAAGAGAAGGATGTGTGTTTCAGTTGCTCAGTCGTATCCAACTGTTTGCGACCCCATGGACTGTAGCCCTCCAGGCTCCTGTGTCCATGGGATTCTCCAGGCAAGAATACTGGAGTGGGTTGCCATGCCCTTCTCCAAAGAGGATAAAAGATACTGAAAGACAGGTTGAGGTTGTACTTGAGGATCACGCTCCAATGACGTACTAAAAGACAAGAAAAAATGCATTACATATGTTCACTGATAGGTTACTTATTACATGTGAATAAGCTTTCCTCACTCTACAGTATAGGCATTCAATATCACAATACTATATTTCTGGCCCAAAAAAAGTGTCCTCTGTAAAAAAAAAAAAATGTTTTTAAGTTTCTGTATAGTCATTATCAATGTCGAGCCTTAATGCCATCAAACTCAAGTTTAAATGACCAAACTGCTTTTCCATGCAAACAAATAGAAGATACAAGTACAAAAAAAAAAACCCATCAGGAAAATTGTAATTGGAAGCAGGAATATGTTCAACAACAGCTTATTTATATTTCTATAATATAAACTTGGCTTAGCCCAATTTGTAATGTATATAGTTAAAGAAAATCATGTATTTTATTATCAGAGTACCACTTAAAGTAGGGTAAGTTTACAAAGTGAACTGGGAAATGTTTAAACACTGATAAATTTCAAGGAACTTATAATTCACGTAAAAGGTATCATCTGATACAGAAATAGTTTGAAAATCCAGAAATCTAAAATGCAAGTGAATGTTGTCTTCTAACAAATTTCCCAACCAATTCTATTCTTTAGGCACCAAATGCCAGGCTGACAATTCAGTTCAATAATGACACTGACTAATGGAGTCAGGTCCCACAGTTAGAGGGCTCAGTTCCACAACAGCGATCCCACTTCAGACGTTGGTGGCAAATTCCAAGCCATGACCACTTGCTATAAATCAGTTTCCTACAGCTCTCTCCTTGGGTTTGAAAATTTGCCAGAAAGACTCATAAAACTCAAGGAAACACTGAGCTTATGTTTACTGGTTTAGTATAAAGGATACAACTCAGGAACAGTCCAACAAAAGAGATGCTTAGGACCCAGCATGGGGGGATGGAGGGTGTAGTTCCCATGTCCTCTGGTGGGCAGAGGGAGGCATGCCACCCTCCCAGCATTGCAGTGTGCTCACCATCCCAGAAGTGCTCCACATCTCATGATTCCAGACTTTTCATGGAGCCTCCCCTCCCAGTCCCAGGGGTCAGTGATTGGGGCTAAAAGCTCCCACCCTCTAATCATTCAGTGTTTCTGTTGACTGAGCCTGTCTGAGGCTAGCTAGGGCCCCACCTTAAGTCACCTTATTAGCACAAACTCAGGTGTAATGAAAGAGGCTCACTGTGAATAAAAGACACACTCATCACTCAGGAAATTCCAAGGGATTTAGTTCTTTGCCAAAAACTAGAGACAAAGATCTAACATATTTCTGTATTCTATCATAGTAAGGAAAAAATGTAAGAACTGATGAACTGTTTGACTTTTTTTGAATTAGATATTGAAAGGTATGCTGGACCCAGACTAGGGAACCCTGGACACCAGACCCAGGAAAAAAAAAAAAGTAGGAAAAACTTTAAGTTTTGTTCCTCCAATTGTGCTTTATAGATCAATTCTGTGCTGTTCCTTGGGTTCAGCCTCTAATCAGTCCACAACCATGAGCAGCAAGAAATGCTCACTTTCCTGACGCCCACAACTGCAGCAGGCGGGTGGCTGGCCGTCGTGGGCCCCATAATGTCAAAGAGGATCAACATGGCCAACCTGGTCACTTTAGTGGGTAGGCCATCCGCCCCCATGGCTCTGTGTATATTCCTCCCAAAGTTGTGACTTGTCAAGTGCTCCCTCTGCTTAATTCTCTTCCAGTTATAACAGATGACATTTAAGGAAAGCTGTATACTGCTTGCACCACAGGCCCAGCCACCCAGAGAAACTTTCAGGGTTCTAACAATATTGACTGCAAGGGAAAATGACACCCAGAAAATGCTGCTGATGTAAAGATGCTGTGGCTTCATTAACTGTGGCCAAAGCACACTATTTTAGCGTGTGTACCCTTGTGTACACATCTCCATGTGGGGATACCCCACGTCCAAGGGCAGAGAAACCCCACGTCCAAGGGCAGAGAAACCCCAGTAAGACGGTAGCACTGAAGCGGTTGTGAGGAGATACCCCACGTCCAAGGGCAAAGGAGAAGCCCCAGCAAGACACTGTCTAACTCAATGCAACTATGAGCCATGCTGTGTAGGGCCACCCAAGACAGATGGGTCATGGTGGAGAGGTCTGACAAAATGTGGTCCACTGGAGAAGGGAACTGAAAACCACTTCAGTATTCTTCCCTTGAGGACCCCATGAACAGTATGAAAGGGCAAAAAGATAGGACACTGAAAGATGAACTCCGCAGGTCAGTAGGTGCCCAATAATATGCTACTGGAGATCAATGGAGAAATAACTCCAGAAAGAATGAAGAGATGGAGCCAAAGCAAAAACAACACCCAGTTGTGGATATGACTGGTGATGGAAGCAAGGTCCAATGCTGTAAAGAGCAATATTGCATAGGAACCGGGAATGTCAGGTCCATGAATCAAGGCAAATTGGAAGTGGTCAAACAGGAGATCGCAAGAGTGAACGTCGACATTCTAGGAATCAGCGAACTAAAATGGACTGAAATGGGTGAATTTAACTCAGATGACCATTATATCTACTACTGTGGGCAGGAATCCCTTAGAAGGAATGGAGTAGCCATCGTGGTCAACAAGAGAGTCAAAAATGCAGTACTTGGGTGCAATCTCAAAACGACAGAATGATCTCTGTTCGTTTACAAGGCAAACCATTCAATATCACAGTAATCCAAGTCTATGCCCCAACCAGTAACGCTGAAGAAGCTGAAGTTGAATGGTGCTATAAAGACCTACAAGACCTTTTAGAGCTAACATCCAAAAAAGATGTCCTTTTCATTATAGGGGACTGGAATGCAAAAGTAAAAAGTCAAGAAACACCTGGAATAACAGGCAAATTTGGCCTTGGAATACAGAATGAAGCAGGGCAAAGACTAATAGAGTTTTGCCAAGAAAATGCACTGCTCATAGCAAACATCCTCTTCCAACAACACAAGAGAAGACTCTATACATGGACATCACCAGATGGTCAACACCGAAATCAGACTGATTATATTCTTTGCAGCCAAAGATGGAGAAGCTCGATACAGTCAACAAAAACAAGACCAGGAGCTGACTGTGGCTCAGATCATGAACTCCTTATTGCCAAATTCAGACTGAAATTGAAGAAAGTAGAGAAAACCACTAGACCATTCAGGTATGACCTAAATCAAATCCCTATGATTATACAGTGGAAGTGAGAAATAGATTTAAGGGACTAGATCTGATAGATAGAGTGCCTGATGAACTATGGATGGAGGTTCATGACATTGTACAGGAGACAGGATCAAGACCATCCCCATGGAAAAGAAATGCAAAAAAGCAAAATGGCTGTCTGAGGAGGCCTTACAAATAGCTGTGAAAAGAAGAGAAGCAAAAAGCAAAGGAGAAAAGGAAAGATATAAGCATCTGAATACAGAGTTCCAAAGAACAGCGAGATAAGAAAGCCTTCCTCAGCAATCAATACAAAAAAATAGAGGAAAACAACAGAATGGGAAAGACTAGAGATCCCTTCAAGAAAATCTGAGATACCAAGAGAACATTTCATGCAAAGATGGGCTCAATAAAGGACAGAAATGGTATGCACCTAACAGAAGCAGAAGATATTAAGAAGAGGTGGTAAGAATACACAGAAGAACTGTACAAAAAAGAGCTTCACGACCCAGATAATCATGATGGTGTGATCACTCACCTAGAGCCAAACATCCTGGAATGTGAAGTCAAGTGGGCCTTAGAAAGCATCACTATGAACAAAGCTAGTGGAGGTGATGGAATTCCAGTGGAGCGATTTCAAATCCTAAAAGATGATGCTGTGAAAGTGCTGCATTCAATATGCCAGCAAATTTGGAAAACTCAGCAGTAGCCACAGGACTGGAAAAGGTCAGTTTTCATTCCAATCCCAAAGAAAGGCAATGACAAAGAATGCTCAAACTACTGCACAACTGCCCTCATCTCACATGCTAGTAAAGTAATGCTCAAACTTCTGCAAGCCAGGCTTCAACAATATGTGAACCCTAACTTCCAGATGTTCAAGCTGGTTTCAGAAAAGGCAGAGGAACCAGAGATCCATTTGTCAGCGTCTGCTGGATCATCAAAAAAGCAAGAGAGTTCCAGGAAAACATCTGTTTCTGCATTATTGACTATGCCAAAGCCTTTGATTGTGTGGATCACAATAAACTGTGGACAACTCTGAAAGAGATGGGAATAACAGACCACCTGACCTGCCTCCTGTGAACTATGTTCACAGGAACATAGTACTGGACATGGAACAACAGATTGGTTCCAAATAGGAAAAGGAATACGCCAAGGTTGTATATTGTCACCCTGCTTATTTAACTTATATGCAGAGTACATCATGAGAAACGCTGGGCTGGAGGAAGCACAAGCTGGAATCAAGATTGTTGGGAGAAATATCAATAACCTCAGATATGCAGATGACACCACCCTTATGGCAGAAAGTGAAGAAGAACTAAACAGCGTCTTGATGAAAGTGAAAGAGGAGAGTGAAAAAGTTGGCTTAAAGCTCAACATTCAGAAAACAAAGATCATGCCATCCGGTCCCGTCACTTCATGGGAAATAGATGGGGAAACAGTGGAACAGTGTCAGGCTTTATTTTTTGGGGTTCCAAAATCACTGCAGATGGTGACTGCAGCCATGAAATTAAAAGACGCTTACTCCTTGGAAGAAAAGCTATGACCAACCTAGACAATATATTAAAAAGCTGTTTACATTACTTTATCAACAAAGGTCCGTCTAGTCAAGGCTATGGTTTTTCCAGTAGTCATGTATGAATGTGAGAGTTGGACTATAAAGAATGCTGAGCACTGAAGAATTGATGCTTTTGAACTGTGGTGTTGGGGAGACTCTTGAGAGTCCGTTGGACTGCAAGCAGATCCAACCAGTCCATCCTAAAGGAAGTCAGTCCTGAATATTCTTGAGAAGGACTGATGCTGAAGCTGAAACTCCAATACTTTGGTCATCTGATGCGTAGAGCTGACTCATTTGAAAAGATCCTGATGCTGGGAAAGATTGAGGGCAGGAGGAGAAGGGGAAGACAGAGGATGACATGGTTGGATGGCATCACAGACTCAATGAGCATGAGTCTGAGTAAACTCTGGGAGTTGGTGATGGACAGGGAGGCCTGGCATGCTGCGGTCCATGGGGTTACAAAGAGTCAGACACGATTGAGTGACTGAACTGAACTCTTGTTTAAATAGCACATGTGAAAATGGACACAGTGACGAACAGTATCAGGACTAAATGAAGGAATGCACTCTCAATGTATAAAATTTAAATAATACAGAAGTATCTGAAAGAAAAAGTCAGTCTCCATCTTTTTTTCCCATTGCACTATTAAAGGGTTGGTGCTGAGTCCTTTTTAAATGAGTTTGTGTATGTATATATATATATATATGCAAATATGCACATATTTAAACATATATGAGATGATACTCTGAAAGGTAAAAATAACAACAGAAAGGAATAATGTAAGAGTTGAATTTATAAAATTCTTAGAAGGAAACAACTTTGTAAGCTTAGATTAGGCAATGGTTTCTTAAATATGATACCCAAAGCACAGCAACAGAAGAAAAAATAGACTACATCAAAATGAAAACCATGAGTACTTCAAAGGACACCATCAAGAAAACAAAAGAACAAATCCACAAAATGGAAGAAAATACAGACAAATCATATATATCTGATAAAGGTCTAGTGTCTGAAGTAGCCTTATAGCTCAAAAATATGATGATACACCCCATTAGAGTGGCTGTACTTTAAAAAGATAAATAACTAATGCTGGCAAGGAAGTAGAAAAATTGGAACCCTTTCAGGACTGTAAGATGGTGCAGCCGCTTTGGGGAAAATCTGGCAGTTCCTCAAGGGGCTAAACATGGGACTTCCCTGGTAGCTCAGTTGATAAACAATCCGCCCACAATGCAGGAAAAGCCCAGTTCAATCCCTGGGTCGGGAAGATCCAGAAGAAGAAAATGAGAGCCCACCCCAGAATTCTTGCCAGGAGATTTCCATGGACAGAGAAGCCTGATGGGCCATAGTCCATGGGGTTGCAAGAGCTGGACTCGACTTAGCAACTAAATCACCATCAAGGGGCTGAACATTAAGAGTTACCATTTCACTCAGAAACTCCACTCTTAGGTATATACACCAAGTCAGTCAGTTCAGTCGCGCAGTTGTGTTTGGCTCTGCGACCCCATGGACTGCAGCACGCCAGACTTCCCTGTCCGTCACCAGCTCCCAGAGCTTGCTCATCCAAGAGGATTAAAAAGACATGTCCACACAAAAGCTTATACAGGAATGTTCATAGCAGCAGCGCTATTCCTAATAGCCAAAAAGAACCCAAATGTCCATCAACAGATGAATGGATCAACAAAATGTGATATATATCCACACCACAGACTAAACTCAGCCATTAAAAAAAAAAAGTACTAATACATGCTACAACATGGGTAAACCTAGAAAACCTAAGTAAAAAGAAACCAGACACAGAAGGCCATATATTTCACAATACCATGTATATGAAGTATCCAGAATAGGCAAATTCACAGAGACATAAACAGGTAAGTGATTGTCGGGGCCTCGGAGGAGGAGGGAACAGGGGTGACTAAGTACTTAAAGGTACAGAGTTTCCCTTCAGGGTGATGAGGATGTTCTGAAATGAGATAAGTGGTGATGGTTGCACAACACTGTGAATATACTAAATGCCACTGAATTCCACCCTTTAAAACAGTCAAGATACTGAATTTTATGTTAATTTTACCACCAAGAAAAGGGGGGGATAAAGTACTGAGACACATTACAACGTAGATGGACCCTGAAAACAGTATGCTAAGTGAAGGAAGTCAGATATCATGTGAGCCCATTTATGTGAAATGTTCAGATCAAGCAGATCCATAGAGACAGGCAATAGGTAGGTGGTTGCCAGGGCCTGAGGGAAGGGGAGATAGGGAGTGATGGTTAACGCATGTGGGATTTTCTGCTGGAATGGTAAAAATGATCTAGAATCAGATGGTGGTGGCGGTTAACAGCCTAGTGCATGTATCAAACCCATGGAACTGGAAACTTTAAAATGGTGAATTTCATGACACGTGACATGCACATCTCAATTTTTTTATTTTTTAAAAAATAGAGCAAGTAAGTGCTAGCATGTGGAAAAGGAAAGAAGAAAACAGGAAAGACAAACTACCAGATTTCTCCTGTCCTGGAATGAAGGAGAAAGCTTATGCAGTTAACCACAGGGGTTCAGCAGCAGAAATCACAGTGCTGTCAAATGTTTCGCTCCTCCATCCTGTAACAGTTTGAAGGCATGGGCTTAACGACTGTCATTACAGGTTAAGTCTGGTACTGGGTAAGGTCCAGACCCTGCATATTTTCTTACCATTATAATTAGCTGCATCAGGATCTTCCACATTAATAGCAATGACTTTCCAGTCGGTTTCCCCTTCGTCAATCATTGCCAGAATGCCCAGAACTTTCACTCTGATAATTTCCCCTCGCGCACACACCTGAGAGTCAAAAACCACAGCTAGGTCAAAACTACAGAATCAAACTCTGGAAGAACAGTTTTACTTGGTGGATAATAGGAAATGAGGAAGACACCAAATTTCTACAAACTTAAGATGGTTCCTGTAAACAATTTTTTAAAAGCTAAACAAGTGAATATCCACTAATCCTATCAGAGTTGAGGGTGATTCATGTTTTTTAAACTGTCATTGCTTGTGCTGAAGAAGTGCTCCAGAGTTTGTTTCAAACACCTATTTTAATGCACTCTCTTTACCTTTTATTTTATAGAAGTCACCGAGTAAGGTAAGTCATACAATAAGCCTGAACTTTATGACTTAAGCAACTGAAGACAACTTTCTTTTCAGTTGCTTGCTCTTTTCTTGAGGCTGGGAAAAATCATAAAGAAAATAACCATTAAAAAAGAAAAAGGAAAATAACCACAGTTAGAACCTTAGAGCAACTCTACTTGATAGAGGAATCTCTACCATAAACCCCCAACATGTGGGGTTATTTAACCCCCATGGGGCCAATTCACTAGTCACTCCAAATCCTGAGGCAGGGTTTGCCTTGTTGCCTCCTGGTACCCTTCATCCACTGACTCCTCATCTGCCTTTTAAAGCAATGCAGAACATGTCCAGTTCTTCCACACACATGCCTATAATATACACCTTTTCCTAGGCTAGGTTTAAATTGCAAATTATAATGTACAAATGCTTAGAATGGAATGGACACTTTTATCACCCAAAGAGACATCATTTCTTCACTAATATTCATATATTTTATTTACAAAAAGTAAGAACTTTGTAGATTTCAATGCTCTCATCTCAAAGAAACATATTTCTGATTCTATTACCTTGCTTCCAATTTCACACACATCAATTGGGTCATTGTCACCACAACAGCCAGTGTGTTTGTCATTGTGTCCTGGGTCTTCCCAAGTCTAAAAAAAAATGAAAATAAAACTTAAGAGTGTATTATTCCTATATGTGTTAATGACAAAGTGGATCATGTTGGCACTAAAAGGTAACATCCCGTGATTGTTCTGCAAAATAGGAATCTTCAGCTACTTATTTCTCATCAAAATGAATCCTTTATTCATATCTTAACTACCACAATAACCTTAATTAAATGCTGGGCTCCTGTTAAGCTTTAAACGGATAAAGATCCTATTTTAAACAGAAAAAACCCAACTATCTAATAACCAAGACGATACGCAAACACAAATGTAGACCCAGATGTTCACTTAAAAAATGGATTCAAAGAAAACTGCTTTGGTGAGCTCTTAGTACTTACTCTATTAACTAGACTTTCTTTAAAAGATGTCTCCAAGCAGAGACAGGTAGGTGGCAATATCAAGATGGAAATGACATGTGCTGATGGCAAAAATGTCATCACTGGTCAAGATCAAGAATGAGAAGTTTAATCAGGATTTGCTGAAAATTTAAGCGGCTGGGTTTCTTTCCTGCTAAACTGTGAGGCAGAGTCCTCACAGAGCACGGCACAGGGGAAAGGACGGGTTGTGCTTGTCAGGAAGTTCAATTTGAAGTACAGCTGCTGCTTTGGTTCTTTTCCCTCCCAACCCAGAACATATTTCTCGGATTTGTTTGCTTACTCAGCTGGAGTAAAGGCAGGGAGATAAAAGTGATGGGGAAAAGAAGACCAGACCCAACAAAACCAAATTCAACCTGCAGAAGAGAGAAGTATTTCAGCAACGTTTTCCCAGAGGGACGACGTTTCCAGGCTAAGCAGTGATCAACTGCAGCACAAGGTGAGGTGCTGACCTTAGACTCGGTGATTACCTCACAGGCTAGATGGCCTTCCCGTGTAGCTCAGCTGGCGGAGAATCCGCCTGCAATGCGGGAGACCCCGGTTCAAAGATCCTCTGGAGAAGGGAACGGCTACCCACTCCAGTATTCTGGCCTGCAGAATTCCACGGACTGTGTAGTCCATGGGGTCGCAAAGAGTCGGACACAACTGAGCAACTTTCACTTCACAAGCTAGATGGGTTTGCCCTATGTTTTAGTAACTTATAGGTTGTTTCACAGTAGATTCCACTTAGTAGACTTACTGGTTAATAAAAACAAACTATCAGCAAGAAGAAAATAAATTGGATATTTAGAAATCTTAAGTGTCACAGCGTTGGTTTGAGATTCTTTATTCAAATATGAAATAAGAGCCTAGACACACTGCTGTTGCGCTAGGGACAAATTGGTAAACAATGCAGGTATCCCCTCACCTCAAAGGGGTGACTGTTTAGGAAAACAGAACTCCATTATTACTTTACCACAAAGAAGGAGCAATCTGGATGATAGAGATAAAAGTCAACAGCTGTGAGAACTTACATGTGCCAGGTTCTAAGTGCTTGATTCCTCAAACAGCCACATGAGCTATGCACTAGGAATATTTCAGGGGGGAATATTCCCATCTCAGGGAGGAAGCAGCAGAAGCAAGTTGGAAAATCTAGAAAGTGGCAGACTTGCCTTTTAGTTTATCTTGAAAATAAGTTATTTAAGGAAGTATTAAAATGAGTTAATTACCCCCTATGTTTTTATAACCTACTATAGGAACAACTTTTTGTAGGAATTTAAGTCTTTTTTTTAAGTAGTAGGTTAAATTTTTGTAAGGTAAGCTGAAAAGTACATTTCTCACAACTGCACAGAGACAGACCTGAGGGATGGCACCATAGTTCCAGATATATCCTTTATAAGGGAACAGATTTGCAACATAACGGAGTTTTCCTTTCTTCACATCTTGTTTAATTGGGTTTAAAGGGTCCTTTGTAGCAATCTGAAACAAAAAATTTCAAATCATTGTATATTTGTATGTGAAATACTATTCAAATAGGGATTTAAGGAATTATGAAATAGGCATCCCCTAGTTCCATTTACATGATGCATCTTTATCCCGAACACTTTCATAATTTAAAATAAAAGTTTCATCATAATCAGCCTGTAAGGGGAAATTTTATTTGAGGTACACAGGAATGAACAAGATGGGGAAAAGAACATGTTCTAATTTCAGAAAGCAAAAATTAAAACTAGCTAGAATAAATCCTAACATTTGAGAAAATATCTAACTTCAGCTTTCCTTTAAGGCATTTAGAATTCTTCAAATATTTGTCTATTACATATAAAGTTTTATTACTGTCAAAAAGCTTAAGTGATAGCAAATATTATGGATATCCATAACAAAAAGCCAAATTTATTAGATGTCATCAGAATAAATTAATACAATGTGACAGAAATTCCAATAAAATTATTTTTATGGCTGGGGTGACTGAAGCAAGCCTGTTGACTACATGGAGGAGTCAACAAAGGACTTAAAGAGAAGACAAAGGAGAAAAAGGTAATTCTCGGTTTGGGGAGTGCTGGAGGCACAGGCGTGGGAAAGGAAAAAGTGTAGCGTGTTTGCACAGAGTAAATGGTTGAGTTTAACTGGGGCACAGAAGGAAGACAGGCAGGCAAGGGGGGACACAACTGGAAAACCGACTGGGACTAGAAAGACGACAGCCTTGGACTTAAGCTGTTCAGCCCCTGAGCAAATCGGTGTAACCAGATCAAACCTGACATCCTCTATCTGACTAGCAAAGGTGAAACATACCTCCATTTTTGCATTCGACCAGCGTGGTACTTCAACAACCATGTGAAACACTTCCTGGAAAACAGAGAAGGGGAGATGGTCACTGGAGCTCCTTTGTCCTCTTACTTCAATAAACATACCAAGTTTCTTAATAAAATGTTGTAAGGATGGAATGCAAAGAATGTTCCTATAAAGAAAAGTTTTAAACATAGCAGAACTTGTATCTCTGAGGAGGGCCATCTTCAAAGCAACCACCTCCAACAGCTATGCATTTCCTCCAGCGACAGTGCAATTACTCAAAATACTTTTGAGTAATCTATCAAAAGATTCTATCTCAGAGGCGGTTTAGAAGACAAACCCCAAATCAGAACATTTATTTAAACCCCAAATCAGAACAAACAAAACCAGTCAGCTTGATTACCCACATTATTCTCCCAATTTTGCTGTTCTTATGTTTTTAGAAATAATTTTATTTATTTTTGGCTGTGCTGGGTCTGCACTGCTGCACGGGCTTTTTCTCCAGTTGCAGTGAGTGGGAGCAACTTTCTCGTTGTGCTCCGGCTTCTCCTTTTGCAGAGCGCGGGCTCTAGGCACATGGGCTCAGTAATTGTGGCTCCCGGGCTCTAGAGTACAGGCTGAGTAGCTGTGGTGCACGGGCTTAGTTGCTCCACAGCACGTGGGATCTTACTCGGCCATGAATCAAACCCATGTCTCCTGCACTGGCAGACAAGATTCTTTACCACTGAGCCACCAGGGAAGCCCCAGTTTGGCTGATTTTAAAAATCAGGTACTCCTCAAAAGACAAGAAGCTTGACACAGAAGATACAATCAGTTCAGTGCAGTTGCTCAGTTGTGTCTGGCTCTTTGTGACCCCATGGACTGTAGCACTTCAGGCTTCCCTGTCCATCACCAAATCCGGGAGCTTGCTCAAACGCATGCCCATCAAGTCGGTGATGCCATCCAATCATCTCTTCCTCTGTCATCCCCTTCTCTTCCTACCTTAAATCTTTCCCACCATCAGGGTCTTTTCAAATGAGTCAGCTCTACGCATCAGATGGCTAAAGTATTGAAGTTTCAGCTTCAGCATCAGTTCTTCCAATGAATATTCAGGACTGACTTCCTGTAGGATTGACTGGTTGGATCTTCTTGCAGTCCAAGGGACTCTCAAGAGCCTTCTCCAACACCACAGTTCAAAAGCATCAATTCTTCTGTGCTCAGCTTTCTTTATAGCCCAACTCTCACATCCATACATGGCTACTGGAAAAAGCATAGTTTTGACCTTTGTTGGCAAAGTAATGTCTCTGCTTGTTAATATACTGTCTAGGTTGGTCATAGCTTTTCTTCCAAGGAGGAAGCATCTTTTAATTTCAGGGCTGCAGTCACCATTTGCAGTGATTTTGGAGCTCCCCAAAATAAAGTCACTGTTTCCATTGTTTCCCCATCTATTTGCCATGAAGTGATGGGACCTGATGCCATGATCTTAGTTTTCTGAATGTTGAGCTTTTAAGCCAACTTTTTCACTCTCCTCTTTCACTTTCATCAAGAGACTCTTTAGTTCTTCTTCGCTTTCTGCCATAAGGGTGGTGTCATCTGCATATCTGAGGTTATTGATATTTCTCCTGGCAATCTTGATTCCAGCTTGTGATTCATCCAGCCCGGCATTTTGCATGATATACTCTGCATACATAAGTTAAATAAGCAGGTGACAAATATACAGCCTTGACATACTCGTTTCCCAATTTTGAACCAGTCTGTTGTTCCATGTCTGGTTCTAACTGTTCCTTCTTGACCTGCATACAGATTTCTCAAGAGGCAGGTCAGGTTGTCTGGTATTCCCATTTCTTGAAGAATTTTCCAGTTTGTTGTGATCCACACAGTCAAAGGCTTTGGTGTAGTCAATAAAGCAGAAGTAGATGTTTTTCTGGAACTCTCTTGCTTTTTCGATGATCCAACAGATGTTGGCAATTTGATCTCTGGTTCCTCTGCCTTTTCTAAATCCAGCTTGAACATCCGAAAGTTGCAGTTCACACACTGTTAAAGCCTGTCTTGGAGAATTTTGAGCATTACATTGCTAGTGTGTGAGATAAGTACAATTGTGCTGTAGTTTGAACATTCTTTGGCAATGAGTTGAAAACTGACCTTTTCCAGTCCTGTGTCCACTGCTGAGTTTTCCAAATTTGTTGGTATATTGAATGCAGCCCGTTAACAGCATCCTCTTTTAGGAACTGAAGTAGATCAACTGGAATTCCATCACCTCCACTAGCTTTGTTCATAGTGATGCTTCCTAAGGCCCACTTGACTTCACATTCCGGGATGTCTAGCTCTAGTTAAGTGATCACACCATTGTAGTTATCTGGGTCATTAAGATCTTTTTTGTATGGCTCTTCTGTATATAAAATACTATTAAGATAAAATACTATGCTCCAAAAATGTTTTAACCAATGACAGTTCTACTGTAATCCGTTTACAGCCTTAAATTGACTATTTGAAATTGAATGATATATTAAAAAAAAATCTCAGATGCTTACTGCCTAAAAACTCAGTTGAAGAAAAATCACTTTGTTACCTCCTTTGTATACCAGAGTCAAGTATCAACTTGAAATAGAGTCTAAATAAAACTATGCTTTAAATAGTCATAAAATTATTTTTTACCAAGGAATAAAATTTTAAATGCAGTTTTTTTAGTTTAAAACTTCTATAAAAGGGCATACATGATGCCAACTCTGCCATTACTTTTATAAACATGCATATTTTAAACAACGATTTAAAATGAAAATTACTTAGTGGCGCACTTATTAGAATTACTTCTTTGCTACTTTGCATCAAAAAACAGGGACTGATAGGATCAGTACAGGAAATAAGCCAAAGGTTTCCAGACAGTAGCTACCTTGCTGCTGCTTTGGCTAAGCAGAAAGCTACACAGATTTATATTCAAGAGGCTAAAACTTCTGTCACTTATTTAAGTGCTTGTTCAAACTAAGGGAGACTACAGTATTCCTCAGTTTCTGCTCCAACGCTTCTGACACCTACTCTATACAACATAAAAACCCCAAAGAATGGTGCTATGCTGTGCTTAGTTGCTCAGTTATATCCAACTCTTTGCCAACCCATGGACTGTAGCCCACCAGGCTCCTCTGTCCATGGG
Organism: Ovis aries; assembly: GCF_016772045.2. Taxonomy (NCBI): domain Eukaryota; kingdom Metazoa; phylum Chordata; class Mammalia; order Artiodactyla; family Bovidae; genus Ovis; species Ovis aries. The sequence goes on from NC_056078.1 coordinate 25,644,381, forward strand.
GATTCTCCAGGCCATAATACTGGACTGGGTTGCCATGCCCTCCTCCACAGGATCTTCCCAACCCAGGGATGGAACCAGGGTCTCCTGCATTGCAGGCTGATTTTTTTTACGAGCTGAGTTACCACGGAAGCCCCAAAACTGGAGACATTATTTAAATCCAGGACTCAGTAAACCGCTCTATCCCTGAAGTCATAACTGTGTGGTTTTAGAAAGAGTAACACATTATTCATGGGTAGGAAACCTCAGACTCAATATGTGATTACATGTCATTCTACTCTTTGGAAGCGTCTAGTAGCTAGCACCACGTCTAAGCCTCAGGTGTTAAAATAAAGATCTGCACATTCGCAAACAAGTCAGAACTTAAAAGTGTACAGTACTAATACCCTTAAGGTCCACAAGATGGAGCTATTACTACATGAAAAGATTACCTGAGACCAGACCACTAAGGAAACTGCCTTTTTAAAAAACTTTATTTTGTATTAAAACATAGCTGATTAACAATATTGTGATAGTTTCAGGTGGACAGCAAACAGACTCAGCCATACGTATAAATTTATCCATTTTCCTCCAAACTGCCCTCCCATCCAGGCTGCCACCTAACATTGAGCAGAGTTCCCTATGCTACACAGTAGGACCTTGTTGGTTATCCATTCTAGGTATAGCAGTGTGTACATGTCGATCCCAAACTCCCTAACTATCTCCTCCCCTCATTCTTACTTTCGGAGACCAGAAGTTTGTTCTAAGTCTGGGATACTGGCTAATCTTTTAAAATAAAATATCAACAAATGAATAAAACACCTCAAGTAAAAGAAAAAGAAGCGAATAAAAATCAGATTCAAAGTTTGGAAAATACATTGACCGCTTTATTAAATGATAAATACATAGAGATCCTCAAAAACCACATTATCTAATACTACAAACCTACATAAACTATTAAGAATGTAGAAGAAAAGAAAGAGAAAGAGAAAGAAACAACATTACAGGAAACAGAACATCTTTCAGGAAAAAAACTACAGAAAACAGAAGAACTCTGAAAGCCTGAAGGTTTGGTACTTCTTAGAAATTAGCTGAGCCAAAAATAGCAAGGAGTATCCTGCAAGAAGCCTCAGGGACCATTCACTCATTTTTCACCAACAGATATGTATTGAGCACCACCGTTTTGTGCCAGATACAAGCAGTGAACAGATTTCAGGCTTTTTCAACGTCTGAAGAGTTCGGAGTCCTGAACCACATCACTTAGCTTACAGGCCTCAGGCTAAAGCCTGAAGTCCACACATCAAGGTGAGGAACTATGTAAAATGAATATTTAGCGATTTTTCAAGTGTAAGTAGCTACTGTCTCTTTTTTTAAAGCAATGAATGCGTAATAACTTTCAGTCACTACTTTTCCCATCAATTATTATCAAAAGAGGGTGTTTTTCAATTATTTAGATATTTTTAAAGGGAAGATGTTCTTATTCTTAAGAAGGAACTACTAGTAAACAACAGTTTGTTTGTCCTAGACACCAGGTCTGCAGTTCAGGGAGCTGCCACTAGGCACACAATGATACTCGGGATTTTCAGGGCAACTGATATGAGAAATTCAACCAATCACTCCACTACTACTGCAGAAAAAAAAGCAACATTTTTTCTGTTAAAACATTATGCATTCTATTTGGAACTCTTGTGCACTGTTGACAGGAACGTAAAATGGTTTAGCCACCATGGAAAACAGCATGGTGGCTCCTCAAAAAATTAAAAATAGAATTACCATATGATCCAGCAACTCCACTTCTGGGTGTATGGCCCGCACCCCCAGAAGTGAAAGCAGGTCTTGAAGAGATCCGTACACCCATGTTCGTGGCCGCATCGTTCACAATAGCTAAAACGCAGAAGCATCCAAGTGTCCAGAAGCATCCAAGTGTCCGTCAAGGCGCGAGTGGATAAGCAAGATGTGGTATGTACATATAATAGGATACCATTCAGCCTTACAAGGGAAAGAGATGCTGACACGTGCCGCAGCGGGGGTGAGCCCTGAGGACGCTATGCTAAGGGAAATACGCCACTCACAAAAGGACAAATTACTGTATGACTCCACTCACATGAGGTATCCAGAGAAATCGAATTCATAGAGACAGAAAGCCGAATGGTGGTTTCCCGGGGTTGGGGATGGGGGAGAATGGGAATGGGTATATAGAATGTTAAGTTTTGCGAGATGAAGAGAGTTCTGGAGATGGAGAGTGATGATGGTTGCAAAACAAGATGAATGTACTTAATACCTCTGAGCTGTATACGTCAAAGTAGTTAAGATAGCAGATTTTATGTTATGTGTATTTTACAAATTAGAAAATTGGAAAAAATTATGCATTCTAATATTTCCAATGTTTATGGCATTTAAATACTACCTAAAAATTCATGCTTTCTTTCTTTAATCCTAACTGGTTTCAACTATTACTTGGCTCAATCCTGGATTTATTATCTTGTTATTCCCATTGTTAAGGCTTCTCAGAACTGTTCTCCACTTCTACTGTGTTTTGGATTCTAAATCCTTGCTCTGGCATCAAGCTTTCAGCTCCCAGTTTACAGTTTCAGAGAAAGAAAGCCTAAAGGTTTGGTACTTCTTAGGAATTAGCTACTAATTTCTAAGAAGCTACATCCTACTAATTCCTAGGATGACCTTGACAAGGCTGTAGGAAGCAGGGGAAAGAAACCACAGCTTCCAAAGTCTGAAACATAGCCATCAGTCTGACTGCCAGATTTATAATCATTTCATCAGTAAGACAAAAATGTTAATGCCATAGCTGTCCAGATTCTAAGGAGATCAGAAATTCTAAATCATAGCGTTCCATTAATCAAAAAGATTTAAAATAAAATTGCTTTAGAAATAGAAGAAATCAACCTATATCTCAATCAGGTTTCTAACTTCATTGATTAAACAGGAGCATTACAGTGAGCATAGGTCTCATTTCCAAACTGGTGAATTTTCTTGTGAATCAAGTCAGTAGCCTGACAGGTCATTTACTAATGAATAGGCTATGACTATTAGGTAAGCTGTTACTACTAACATAATTAAGTACATATATAGGGAACATATTCTTAATTACATCCCACCCATGAATCTTAGTAGTAACGTTAAATGTGTCTTTATTGGAAGACTTATGAATGCCTCATGACATGCTGTACTGCAAAACTGCATTAAGTGGCTTAAATTAGCATTTCCATGTTGATTCTTCATGTTTCTCTAAATAACTTCAGAAATCAAGTAGATATACCAGACTTAGGAATAAATATGAACTCATCCTGATTCCACCATCCTTTTATTTTTCTGCTTTGCAATAAAATTTTGGGGAAAAAAAGTGGTGATAGAATTTTCTTCTAAATTTATCAAGAGTAGATATGGAGGAAGAGGCTTAAAAAAAAAAAAAAAGGACAGCTTGCCTCATTTTTTTTTCTAACCTCTAGAGTATTTTTGAAATATAAAATTCCTATCAGAAGAGCCCATGCGAGTTCCTCCTGTGCGCTGTTGATGGGGTTGTAAATTCTACCGTTATGGAAAACGCCTCAAAACACACACAAGAAAACTATCGCATATGATCCAGCAGTCGCACTTCTGGGCATCTGTCCAAAAGAAAGTAAATCAGAATCCTAAAGAGATCTTCACTGCGTCACTCACGGCAGCGTTATTCACAACAGCCAAGATATGGAAACAATCTGAGTGTCCATCAGTGGGTGAGTGGACAAAGAAGATGTGATACACGTGCACGCACACACGCAAATGGAACACTCAGCCTTTGAAAACAAAGGAAACACTGCCATTTCTGATAATATGGATGAATGCGGAAGATACCATGTAAGTGAATTAAGTCAGAGAAAAACAAACACTGCATAATCTCACTTGTATGTGGAATCTAAAAAAGTTGAGCTCATAGAAACAGAAAGTAGAATGATAGTTGCCAGGGGCTAGAGGGGTAGGAGAAATGGGGAGAATGTTGATCAAAAGGTACAGATTTTCAGTTATAAGAATGATAAGTTCAGAAGATCTAATGTATAGCACTGTTCTATGAATTCTGCTAAGATAGTAGATCTTACCTAACACACCCAAAATAAATAAGGTGGATGGAGAGGTTAATGAACATGATTAAGAGGATCATTTCACAACATTTACATATACCAAAACATCGCACTGAACACCTTAAATACAATGACTATTTGACAATTATATCTTTATAGAGCTGAAAAATAAATTTTTAAAAATGCGCTCCTGAAACTCTTTCAATGACAAGTAACAAAAGTCTATTGGAGAAGCTGACACAAAACGTGATTACCAAAGTTCACTTGTGTGCCCCTTTTTCATTTAAATAATAATTTCACAAAGGAAAACATGATTTACATCAACAACAACAAAAAAATTTTGCTCAACAAATTAAGTGTCCAGAGGAGACAGTTAACCCATTAAAATTTAAAAACAAACACGATTCAGCAATGCTCATTTGTTTTCCAATCACACAAATTTTTACTCATAGCAGTTTCAAAAAACTCTTGTATTTGGTAATGTACAATGCCATATACCACACACATAGAAAGTAGTAAAACTTAATTGACATAACTAACAAGCTCCTATTTTTCCCCTTCAGATGAGCTTTAAGATGACTAAATTTTGGAAATAGATAGCTTAACCATACCTGTTTACTTTCTTATCTTTATGCCTTCCCAAATGAAAAAAGTTCTTGCTCATTTCTTTTGAATTCTAAGTTAAAAAAAAAAAAATTAAGCAAACTTTTTTTAAATTTTTTCTGCCCCCCCCCTTTTCTTTATAAATATCAAAGATATATCAACTGTAGAAAATCTGGAAAATACCAAAATGCACAGAGGAAAATCCGCCACCCGTTCTCAACTTGAGCCAGTGTGGCTCAATGGTTAACACGCAGGTTCTAACACCGGGGTCTGCATCCTGCCACTGCTGCTTATGAATGCTGGTTGGTGATCCTGGACAACTAAGGTAATGAAAGAACCCAGCCTGGAGATTGGAATGTCGGCTAAAGGAGATAATCCACATAAGGGCTTTAGCATGGTGCTCAATGTAATCTAAAACACCCACTAAGACCAACAGTGCTCAGAGGTGAAGCAACTTGCTCAATATGACCAAGATAGTTAGTGGCAAAACCAGGCCTAAAACCGAGGTTTCTTACTCCCAGTTCAGTGATCTTTCTACAACAGAGCTCTGAAAGGCTTCGCACAGAACCAGTCATTGTGGTTAACATCATCATCTATTGTGGGGGTTTTTTGTGTGTTTTTTTTTGGTTACTGTATGTTGAGACTTTATAAGCCAGGCATTGTGAATGCATATTACATACATATTTAATCATCACAACTTTTTTTTAAGTCAAATCCATCCAAAAAATTTTGTCTTTTTACTTATTTTTTGATTGACATATAACTGACTTAAAATATGAGTTTCAGGAGTTCCACATGGTGATTTATATTTATATACATTATAAAATCATCACCATGATAAGTCTAGTTGCCATCTGTCACCATACAAAGTGATTACAATATTATTGACTGTATTCCCCATGCAGTACTACATCCCCATAACTTATTTTATAACTGGGAGATTGTACCTAAATCTCCCACAACTATTTCCCTCATCCCTGTTCAGGCAACCACAAGTTTGTTCTCTTTCTATGAGTCTGTTTCAAGTTTGTTTTATAACTTTACCTTTTTGACAAAATTGATAAACCAGAGATTACGGTCAGGACATCTGTTTTTAAAATTTAGCCATCTTAAAGCTCATCTGAGGGGGGAAAAAATAGGAGTTTATTCTTAGTTACGACATGCCAATTAAGTTTTGTTATCACTTTTCATCTATGTTCCCAGTTCGAACTTCGGTCTGGGAAACACAAAATTCCAACCAGTCTATATACATATAATGTTGGAGAAGAGGAACAGTATTTAAATTATTAATTTAGCGACATTCTTTAAAGTTTCATTTATAAAACTGTCTATAAAAACAAACAGAAAATTCAAAACAAAGCAACCCCTGTAAGGAAGTGAGTACCACTGACCCCTGGAACAACACTTTGGGTTTGAACTGGGTAGGTTCACTTACATGTGGATTTTTTTCAATAGTAAATACTACAGAACTACATGATCTGTCAGTTGAATTGCCGGATAGGGAGGAGTACAGGGGGCCAACTGTAAATCATGAGCCAGTAGGGGCCTTAAGCCCACATTGATCAAGGGTCAACAATAATCTAAAAAGCATCCACTTGGGTGGCATATCTCCTCTAGAAATTTCAGGTATAGTAAGATAGTATCTTTAAAAAGTTAAGAATGGTGCACGACTGCAGAAAATATCCTGTTCAGTTTCTAGAGCCACCACCCATTTGATTAGAAGCTTGGCTTTTTTTAAAGGCAAAAAGTTCCATATTTACATATTCTCCCAACAGTCACCTGAAAACCATTACAGAAGTCTATATGGTTATAACTGGTATTTAACACAGAAGTGTGGAGAAGGCAATGGCACCCCACTTCAGTACTCTTGCCTGGAAAATCCCATGGACGGAGGAGCCTGGTAGGCTGCAGTCCATGGGGTCGCTCAGAGTCAGACACGACTGAGGGACTTCACTTTCATGCATTGGAGAAGGAAATGGCAACCCACTCCAGTGTTCTTGCCTAGAGAATCCCAGGGATGGGGGAGCCTGGTGGGCTGCCGTCTATGGGGTCGTACAGAGTCGGACACGACTGAAGTGACTTAGCAGCAGCAGCAACACAGAATTAAGATATGGAATAGAAGATACCAAACTTCTAAAATTAGAACATCAACTCATGATACTTGAGCACTTTAAGATTTTGATATAGCTTGATTTTGATAAAGCTTTTTAATCTACCCAGTGTTTCACACCATTTATCCTGCTTATGTTCTGGATACTTAAATTTTCTGTTATCTCAGAAGTTTTAAGTCAGAATACACTTTGAGCTAGAGATGGTTTTATATTTGACCCCAAAATAGACCCAGATCAAAGGATATCCCTACAATTAAATATCCAGTGAGTCCCTCCTTCACTTTCACCCAGTGGATTTGGAAATAACCCAAGTAGGGTATCCGAGTCACAAAGATTTCCAGAACGGGCTGGATCAATTATCTAATGACACATAATAAGAAATCAAATACTTACTGTCCACATTCTTTTTCTTTGGCCTCACCATATATCATGCAGAATCTTACTTTTCCAACTAGGGATCAAACCCATGCCCCCTATAGTCTAAGCAGGAGTCTTAAGCACTGGACCACCCTAGAATTCCCAAATTCTACCTGCATTGAAAGGTCCTGATGTGGAGTACAATACAACCCTTTGGGCATTTTTTCCTTATAGAGCTGAGTTGTGCTAAAGGCACATTCCCTCATTATCATCCTTCAAACTGCAGGGCACATTAGGGATAAAGTCTATGTATACCCACTCAGAAATGTATTTACATAAACTTAATCATACTGAATTTTTTTTCCCCAAAATATCACACTCTTCTGTAACCAATGGAATTAATCAGATCTTTTATTTAGGCTAGAATCCAAAATAAGTTATGTGTACTACACCCATGTTTTGTATAGACTAAACTTCCTTAAAAACAAAACAAAAACGATTCTTTCCTGCCTCTAAGGCAGGAGTCTTCAGTTCACTGAGGTCTCGACCACTGGTGAAATCCATTGTCATTGCAAGAACTTGTGCTTTTAAGCCAGCCCAGGATAGTACAAAGGGGCTTCCCTGCTGGCTCAGAGGTAAAGAATCCCCAGCATTGCAGGAGACCGCTTGCAATGCAGGAGATCAGGTTCAATCCCTGGGTGGGGAAGATGCCCTGGAGAAGGAAATAGCAAACCACTCCAGTATTCTTGCCTGGGAAATCCCATGGACAAGGGAGCCTGGAGGGCTACATACAGTCCATAGGGTTGCAAGAGTCAGACATGACTTAGCAACTACACCAGGATGGTACAAAGGCAGACTCTTTACTTGAGTAATCCCAGATTATAGATACAACCAGTCCTGTGTAAGACATTAAGGAGTTGTAGGGTAACCAGAGTAAAGATGTTTTACACAACATCAAAAAGTAATCTCAGCTTCCTATTTTGGGGTAACTTGTAGCAGCAACAGGACTAGGCACCATAACTGCTATGATTTTTCTGGTCCTAGGCTAGAATATCATCCAATAACTTACAGCTATGGGCTAAATGTCTCTGTCCCTCCAAAACTCGTATGTTGGAATCTTAAGCCTCAAGAGTGATGGTACAGTAGGTGTGACTTTTGGGAAATGCTTAAGACATAAGGGTGGAATCCTCGTGAATCGGATCAGTGCCTTATAAAAGAGGCTCCAGGGAGAGGCCCAGCTCCTTACACCACACAAACAGCTAGAACTCTGTGACCACAAAAGGGCCCTTGCCCAGACATGCTGGCACCCTGATCTCAGCCTTCTAGCCTTCAGAACTGCAAGCAACAAATTTCTGCCCTTTATAAGCTACCCAGTCTAGGTATTTTGTTACAGCAACCCCAACAGGCTAAGATACTACGAACACACACACAAACCCAGCTATATGTCAAGAATATGGTTTCCTTCCTTACTACATCTGTATGTCAAGGTATCAATAAACTTAGGGTCATCATTTTATACCTCTTGATTATTCAAAATGGTCTGAAATGTAACTGCAAAGTACTTTGATTACTAATTATACAAGACAATTCAAGCGAACCAAATGATGCCAAGTCAACCAAATGACGCCACTTCAAGAGGAAAGAAGGATTCTGCAGTTCATATCAACTCCCAGGAAATCAGATGTAACAAATTAAAAGGTTCTGAATAAGTACAGCTTTGAGAATCCCACCGGAGAACACATGCCAATTAGAGGTCTATCCTGTAACTATGCCACATAATTGGCCTTGGGTTGTTTGCTCCACTGCTTCCAGTTAGAACCCAGCTCAGGCAGGCTACTCAGAAGCAACACACAGATTAGATTTGCTGCCAGTGTCCAAGTGTCAGGACAGAACTGTAGCAATCTTTCTGGTAGAAGTACAATTAATTTATCTATTTCTGATAGTCCAGCACAGAAAAAAAGTAAGACTCAGCACACATAAGGATAAGATTTCATCTTTATTATTCTAGACAAACACTGGAATGTGATATTCACAGGTATTATGTATTAACATCTAAAAGATTTGCACTCACTGTGGGTCAAGTTTCCTGGCTGAATAAAAAACAAAAAACCTTAAAGGTATAAAAAGGAATCAGACATTTGTCCTTGTATGTATAAACTAAATATATATAAACTTTTCCTATTGGGAGGGAGCATAAAACAAGCAATGGCTTAAGAAAAAAACTATTTAAATTTGCACAAATAATACATGCTCTTTGCAAAGAGATGAGGAAATATAAAAAGGCAAAAATGAAAATAAAAACTGAAAGAGTTACCAGCAATTCTGGTGGGTTTTTTTTTTTTTAACCCAGGCAGCTTCAATACATTTGTTTCTGTTCCTCTGCTCCTTCTCCAAATTATAGCTGCTTCTTCTAACCAAAAAAATCTGAATCGAAGACAGTATCCTTTTTAGTCAATGCACCTTTAACTCGTAGCACAATGAGGCATTTTAAGCACTTGTTAAGACAAATAAGAAAATCCGCATGTCAAACTAACTGAGCTGAGCAAAAAGACTATGGTCAGAGAATGAGGTCTTACCTTATCTGCATAAATTGGAATATCATGAAATGGAGAGATATATTGTCCTTTTTCATTTTCTGCAAAATCAATTAGAAAATATTACTTTTATTGGTTAATTACATTTCCAGATGCATGAAGTACACGTTTTTCAAGACTTTTTTTCTTTTAAGAGAATGTTTAGATTTACAATAAAATTGAGAAAAAGGTATAGAGATATCCCACATACCCTCTCCTCCCTATATCAATATCACTCGCCAAATTTTATTCCCACCCCAGAGAAACTGGTTTTATACTTGACTGCTCCAAGGCCAGGTTAGGTTTTCATTCTACTTGCTCCTTAGGGGTCTAGGAGGTACTAACCTCTGGTGAGGGTGGGGACTGCTTTACAAACCTGTGTACCCCAGAGCCTGTCTGCAGTTTCTGATATACAAAAGGCAAGCAAATTGTTTGACCTTACATCAGTTAACAGAGCTAATGACATACCTGGGTTCAGGGAGAAGGGAGGGGACCAATTTGTCAAATTATAAACCATGTTGCTTTAAGTGGTGTTTCCAGGGAGACAGAGCCATCTGAGATCATAATTTTTCTTAAGGATAATCTAGTTGTAACTCACTTTAACAGGCAATTTCTGTATTCTAGAGAACTAGCTCCCATATCCAAAAAGTACTTCTAAAACTTCCTCACTATTCTTTAGGAAACTTAAGGCTTAGTCCACATTGCATTTCTTCACGATTAAAAATCAAGGTGGAATAGGAAAAACTGAGCAGTGACCACCCCCAATGACCCTTCAGAGTCAACAGTGACTTGTGATCCAACCCACTATCAGTTTTAAAAAGATTGGCAAATTAACATTATAGAGGTAAAAACTTCTCCTATTAAAGAAGGATGCTAAGAAGTCTATTAATTTTTTAATTAAAAAAAATTTTAGGTACTCACTACCTATGCATAATCTGAGTAAAAACTGTTTTTCTTCTGTAAATATAACTTGAAAACATATACTGTATCATCCCCGAACCTTCAAACTAGAGTCATTTCTCTAAGTCCCTCCTACAGAGGGATTCTGGAGCCAACACTAACTCCAAGAAAACTGCTCAGTGAATTATTTGTCAAAGGTTTCTGCATTGCCCTTGTTGCTGAATCCCGCAATTCATAAAATGGGTGGGGGAGGTCCCACGCTTTTTTGGATTTTAAACGGCAGTCTGAACTTCATCTAGTTGTGTAACTTTACAGCTCACTTTCCTTTTCCTCTAATACGAGGCTACTTTAGGCTAGGAGCTTTGTTCTTTCAATATTAACCGTGTACCCCCTCTTCCCGTCTCTTTACTGCTCTTCATACCCGGAACTCATAGAACTCAACGCACCTGCCCATTTCCTCTGGAACAAAATAGTGAAGCAGTTAAAAGAGAAACGCCTCCGTTATCTCTAATAATCTTGGAAGGGTGGAAGGGAGGGGGATGGTAAGAAGATACAGATAAACAAGAGATAGCTTTCCCCCACCTAGGAGGCTAAAGGAAAGCGGAGCCTACAGCCTTTAAGTGCATACTTCGGGTGGGTACCCCTTAGACGCGATCCCCCGGCCCAGGGGCCAAAACTTGGCACTTTCTTACTCATGCTTGCCCGACTGACGTCACCTGTTTGACGGGAGGGGAACAGCTTTCTGTTTCATAAGGCATCTTTCCAGCATCAGGGCTACGGGAAACCAAGCGTCAGGGAGACAGAAGCGCCACTGGGACCTCAGAGAGACCGGTCCAGTCCTCTACTGACCGCTCCTGATCCGGGCCTCAGTTTCCCCGTCTATAGGACGTGGGCCTGGACTTGACCCCGCCAGGTCCCCACAATCTGAGCTACAGTGGAGGAATTAAGGTCTTAAGATGTCACCACCATCACCTCCTCTCCCCCACCCCGTTCCTCCGAACTGAATAATCCTCTTACGGGCATTAGCTTAGCCCAAGACACCTTACTTAGGGTGGCTCAGTGGAGTCCTTTTCCCATCAGACACTGCCTGAGCCGGACACCTGCGAAACGAGCCTGGCGCAGGTTCAGGTCCAATCGGGCGTGTGAAATGGGAACGCCTATCCACGCCGTCCGACGCGCGAGCGGGACGTGTCAAATGAGGGCCAGGCCCTCCTAGACCCGCCGCCCAAGTCCCCGGGACCGGAGGAGGAGGCCGGCGGGGGCCCGAGACAACGAGCCGAGCGCGGGTCGCAACTGCTGGAGCGGGAACCGAAGCGAGGCCCGGGAATGAATGGGCGGGCTGGCAGGGAGGGGCCGTGGGCCTCCGACACTCACTGAGGAAGACTCGGTACTCGAGGGTGAAGGGCGCCGCGCGCTCCTCGCTGCTGAAGCCGCTCATCGTGCCGGAGACCAGCCGCCGCCGCTGCTACTGCTACAGAGCCACAAACCCGCACGCGGCGCCGACTGACAAGAAGTGAGCTCCGCGCCTGCGCACTGCGGAGACTGGCGCGGCGAGCAGGGCGGGGAGCCGCCTTTAACGCTGCTGGCGGGCTCGCACCCACCCCATGCGCAGGCGCACTTCGTAAGGCTGGCGAGTCCCGGCGCCCTAGCTCCACCCCCTCGGGCCGCGCCTCCGCTGACCATTGCTCAGCTCGCAGGCTGGGCCACGTGGCTGGCGGCCGGCTTTGGCCGTGATCCTTCTGACCTGGCGGGCTTTGTGCCTCTGACCTAGGAGGGTAACCAGTTCTCAGCTTGGACCACCTAAGAATTGACTGTCGACATCTCGCGCACACTGGGAGCTCACCTTTGACACACACCCTTCTCCGCAGAGTAATTCCTTATCTCAAAAGAAGTTTAATAGGAGTCAGCCGCTTTACCTGACGATCTGTGCCAGGCGGGAGCAGTTTTCTGATCCGTTTAAGCAAAGTTAAGGCATATTACTGACACCAAGCTGCAATGGTTCCCAGCTAGGTAGGAGCTCCATCACTTTCTAGCGTGTGACATCGAGCAAATTGCTGTTAACCTCTGACTCAGTTTCTCACCTGGGAAATGGAGCTGGTCAGAGTAAAGATTTCAAAGGTTGCAGGGATGATGAACCGAGTTGATGGACGTGAAGATACGTCCATCTAGGGAGGAACATCCCTAGACATCCAGTGATTAAGACTCTGCCCTTCTACTGAAGGGGGTGCGGATTCGATCCCACGTGTTACGTGGTGTGGCCAAAAAAATTGCAAATATGGAAAAGAAAGGAAGAGCTGGCTTGTAAGCACTCAGGAAGTGTAACTTGTTATTCCCACCCTTATCTGCAGAGGATTAAGTCCGCACCCTCTGCTTGCCCAACACTCCCCATGCCCTTAGGACTTCAAATGGAAGCATTGGAAAAGTCCAGGCCTAAACTCAGAGTCCCTTGAGGACGTTTCTCTCAGGCACAAGCTCTTTGAAGCTTATTTTTATACCACTGTTTCATGGTGTTCAGCCAGCCCCCAAAAGCTAAAGTCTGATTGACGTTATGGGCAGATAATTTACATCACTTACATCTCCAGTTCTGTATGTTGGGTTTTTTATGTAAATTTCAAAATCCTCAAACTAAGCAATAATTATTCACTAATTTGATTACAAAGTTATTTCAGAGAATGCCTGGTTTTATTTAAAATTTTTGATGGGTTGGGCCTCTTTAAATAATCTTGATTTTCTACGACATAAAAGATAATGTGCCTCAAAGATATTTTGATTTAAACTCTTTTTCCCCAAAAAACAATGTCTAATGTGTAAAATGAGATGTTCCCTGTATTAAATGAAAACCTAGTAAGTTAATTTTCCAGTTAGTGGCAGTATCCTTCCCTTGTCTCCATCAAAACTCTCGTTAATCTTCAGAAAGCCATGACTCACTGACCTTTTAAACGCTATACCACACAGCTTTACCGTAACTGGAACACAAGGGCAGGAAAAAGAAAATAGTAGAGCAGTAGTTCAGTCAGTAATGCAACAGATTACTGAAAGCTCAAGGTATCTCTGCAGAGTGAACACTAAGTAGGCTCACCTTCAGAGAGTTTCTTAAAAGGGTGTGGAATCTGAACTGCGCTGTCAGTTTTCTACCTCTAAGCAGATGGAGCTAGTTTTCTTAGAAGAACCCCAGAATCTCGTGTGTAACTGACTTGTGAACAGATGGAAATGATGCAATCGTCTGCCACATGCACTTTCCCTTTTGCTTCCTGCTACTAAGAGCAAGAAAATAAAGTCTTGCTGACCTCTGGACTTGCACACTAGCTCTTGTTTTATTGAATGTCTTGGGAGAGCCAATCAGCACCAACCCCAGTAAAAAGCCAAATCCTGCCTTTGCTCGGGCACAAGTCAGTGCTGTGTAACTTTCCCTTGCGAGCAGGTGCAGTGAGCCCCACAGGCCCTTTGGACCTTGTTCTCCTTCTCATATCCCTCTGGAGCCTAGCACAGTACCTGGCCTAGAGTAGGTGTTTTAATGACTCTTTGCCAGAACAATAGGTAGAGGAATTGATGAAAAGGAGAGCAAAAATACTTCTTAAGTATAATGGTTTGACAAAGGATGAACCCAGCTGTTCTCAAATGTTGTCTCTCTTGCTCTATAACTGAATCCAATGGTGCTTTTTAGTCCACATCCTGCTGTTTGCTGTAATTAGCCTTGTTGCTGCTGCTGCTGCTGCTAAGTCGCTTCAGTCGTGTCCGACTGTGCAACCCCATAGACGGCAGCCCATCAGGCTCTGCCGTCCCTGGGATTCTCCAGGCAAGAACACTGGAGTGGGTTGCCATTTCTTTCTCCAATGCAGGAAAGTGAAAAGTGAAAGTGAAGTCGCTCAGTCGTGTCCAACTCTCAGCGACCCCATGGACTGCAGCCTACCAGGCTCCTCCGTCCATGGGATTTTCCAGGCAAGAGTACTGGAGTGGGGTGCCATTGCCTTCTCCGTTAGGCACCTCCAACTTCCTGATGCCCTCTCTCTTCCTTGGCTTTGTGACTGCATTATCTTCTGACATCCCTCCTACTTCTCTGGCCCCTCTTTTCTCATTCTCCCCTTTAGCCATCTCTTCGTCTGGATCATCACTACTTTTCTAACTTCTCATGGTCTTTCTTTCTAGAGATACCCTCTCCCTAGGTTATCTCATGTATAATTTTGGTGTCAACTACCACCTATAGGTCCTATAACAGGAAAACTTTCAAATTTATAACTATGTTTTATTTAACACTCATAACTGTTGTCTCTGCTAGGTGGTAGGGTTGTAGCGCTTCGAAAGACATGGTTGTGGGCCCCACAGAACTTGTAGTCTGAAGGGAAGACAGACTTCAACAAGTACGTGCAATAAGTTTGGATAAGTAGAGGGTGTTCCCTGGTGACCTAGTGGTTGGAATTCCAGGCTTTCACTGCCATGGCCCAGGTTCAGTCTGTGGTCAGGGAACTTATTAATAGATCCCACAAGCTGTGGAGGCAAGGCCAAAAAAGAAAAAAGGTTTGGATAAGCAGAGTGATAAAGGAGGTACAAGGATTTGCATTATAGGAGCAGGGAAACTTTTCAAAGAAATGATCCTTAATTTATGACCTAAAAGATTAGAAGTGGTTAATAAAGCAAAAAGGAGAAAACAGAAGCCAGAAAGAGTGTATTAAGAGATGGAACCAGAGAAGAGGTCAAAGTTAAATGACTTCCAAGGAGGGCCTTGGAAGGTGTGATACAAAGATTGGACTTTTTCTGAAGGAGCAATGAAAAACTGGTAAGTGTTTTTAGCAGGAAAGTGACATGATCAGAATTGCTTTTAAAAGTAGCTCTGGGAACTTCCCTAGTGGTCCAGTGGTTAAGAATTCTCCTTGCGATGCAGGGGATTCCTGTTCCATCCCTGGTAGGGGAACTAAGATGCTACATGCTGTGGGGCAACTAAGCCCAAGTGCCACAAAACTACAGAGTCTGTGCACCTCAGTGAAGGATCTATATGACACAGCAAAGATCCCACATGCCACAACTAAGACCCAACGCAGCCAAATAAATAAATAAAACACACACAAAAAATTTCAAGTGGCTCTGTTAGCAGCTTGAAGCCTGGATTCAAGTTTAGCAAGAACAGGCAGAGAGAACCATGAGAAGTCTGTTGCAGTGACCCGGATAAAAGACGGTGGTGCCCTGGACTTGGGTGGCAAAAGAGATGAGTGATTACAGAGCTGTGTTCAATGTAGATTCAGTGGAATTGATCACTAGCTGGACAGAGTGGAAGATGAACAAGATGGATTTGAGGATAATTTCTAGGTTTCTGGCTACAATAACTGGTTGAATGGGGTGTCATTTACTGAGATAGTTTGGTTAGGATGGAGGGTGAGAAAAATGATGACTTTAGTTTTGAATATTATAGGAAACACTGCTAGTTGCTGCCCAATAACCATATCACCTTCTCTTTTCTAAAAGAATCCTAAATTTGTTCAGGAATCTAATCCTCTATGCATACCTTTGCTTCAGGGCAGCCAGCCCTTCCACTGTCTTCAGGAATGCATTTTATTTTATTTTATTTTTTAATAAAGTATAGTAGATTTACAACATAGTATTAGTTTCAGGTGTACAGCAAAGTGATTCAGTCACACACATATATCTATCCATGTTTTTTCAGATTGTTTCCTCTTACGCGTACCTGTGTGGTCAATTACTTCAGTCATGTCTGAGTCTTTGTGACCCTATGGACTGTCGCCCGCCAGGCTCCTCTGTCCATGGAATTCTCCAGGCAAGAATACTGAAGCGGGTTGCCATGCCCTCCTCCAGGGGATCTTCCTGACCCAAGGATCAAATTTGAGTCTCCTGCATTGCAGGCAGATTTTTTACGGCTGAGCCACCAGGAAAGGCCTTTATCCTTATAGATTATTGCAAAATATTGAGTATAATTCCCTGGCTATACAGTAAATCTTGTTGCTTATCTGTTTTATATATATAGTAGTGTGTATATATTAATCCCAAACTCCTAATTTATCCTTCTTCCCCTATGCCCACAAAGAAATGCATTTTAAATAAGCTAAAACAATCAAGGTTGTCAGTATTTGTTTCAGGCACGCTCATGTGATACAATTCTTCCCAAAGGGATAAACAGAAGGCTTCCCAGGGTGTTTCCTGGAAAGGTTTTATCTTAAAAGGAGAGTATACTTCTGAATACTTGTTGTTTGAAGCCACAGAAATTTTAAAAGTTGTTGTAACATCATAATCTGGGCCTCCCAGTGGCTCAGTGGTAAAGAATCAACCTGCCAATGCAGGAGACACAGGTCTGATCCCTGGATTGGGCCGATCCCCTGGAGGAAGAAATGGCAATCCACTCCAGTGTTCTTGCCTGGAAAATTCCATGGAGAGATGAGCCTGATGGGCTATAGTCCATGGGGCAGCAAAGAGTTGAACATGACTGAGCAACTGAACATGCATGCATGCATAGCATCATAATCTGGCCAAAAGTGACCAATACAAATAACTAAAACTGTGT
The DNA here is from genome assembly GCF_016772045.2 of Ovis aries. Classification (NCBI taxonomy): domain Eukaryota; kingdom Metazoa; phylum Chordata; class Mammalia; order Artiodactyla; family Bovidae; genus Ovis; species Ovis aries. Next base: position 25,661,482 of record NC_056078.1, read on the forward strand.
AGCCCTCTTATGAGGCATCAAACATCAAGAGAGTTTGCCTGAGAGCCAAGCTGACATGCAGAGATCAGCAAATCAAATGATGGAAAGAACTTGAGTTCTTAAGATGTCTTTGAGTTACTGACTTCACTAAGCCTGGACTTAGTTTGCCTCTGAATCTCTTACTGCATTAGATAATAAACTTCTTAGAGTTTAAACTTGCTAAATTGGGGATCTCTGTTACTTGAAGTCAAAACATCTTGGCTTAAATAGACAAATAGCCTGAAAAAGGAATGAAATCCTAACTCATGCTACAACATGTTCTACCCTCCCTGAATAAAGCAAGACAGAGGGCAGTGGGGATTAACTACCGCTCAAACAGAGAATGATTTAACACCACCATTGGCTATGTGACAGATAAACGAATTTGCTCAAATCACCAAGCTTGGCTTTTTCCACCCACACTTATTTGGTTGCTTACACATGACAATAGCTGCATTTGTTGGTGTTGGGATTCAAAGGCCTGGGCATTGCAGTTAGCAAGAGAACACAAATAACTCAAGGTGGGACTGACAGCCAGTTCAGCAGCTTTCATCTCATCAATGACCCCAGACCAAAGGAGTCGAGAGGATAATTTCTTTCAGCCCATGGCTGCCATGAAAGCAGTACTGAATCAGACTAAATGTACATCATTTACTTAAACTGCTGGTATTTCTTCCATCTCAAATCTGTGGAAGCCACTGAACGTGACGAAAATATGGTCTTCTGGCCAAAACAGCAGTCTGGAACCTGGCTGGTTTTATTTTTTAGGATTAAAGGGGACTTCCATCAAGCCTCTTTCTTTCATTTTGAACCTGTTTCCCAAATATAGGAAGGAGAATTCACAGCAGCTTGAGAGAGTAGCGAAAATCTGGGCTTCCTGGTCAGATGCATCAAGATTTGAGTCTCAGCTTCAGTACCATCTAGTTATGTGACCTTCAGTAAGTTACTTAACTTCTTTGAGACTTACTTTTTCCATCTATAATATGGGAATAATTTTAAAATACCTGTTTATGTAATTATTTCATTAATTCAACAGATATTTATTGAGTGCCTCCTATGTCCCAGGCAGTATCCTAGATCTGAGTCCACAAAAGTGAGTGAAATAGACAATAGCTCCTGTCCTCATGGAGCTTATGCACTGTTGTGAGAGAGAAATAACAGTCATAAAGCATTCCGGAGAAGGCAATGGCACCCCACTCCAGTACTCTTGCCGGGAAAATCCCATGGACGGAGGAGCCTGGTAGGCTGCAGTCCATGGGGTCGCTCAGAGTCAGACACGACTGAGCGACTTCACTTTCACTTTTCACTTTCATGCATTGGAGAAGGAAATGGCAACCCACTCCAGTGTTCTTGCCTGGAGAATCCCAGGGTTGGGGGAGCCTGGTGGGCTGCCGTCCATGGGGTCGCACAGAGTCGGACACGACTGAAGCGACTTAGCACCAGCAGCAGCAGCAGCATAAAGCATTCAGTACAGTGCCTGGTTTTTAACAGGTCTCAGTAAACGGTTTGAGTTGACCAGAAATGTAATTGTTGAAATTCAATACCGTTTTGATATGCATTAATTCCTTCCGTGTTGATTCCTCTCCTATCTCAGGGCCTTTGTACATGATATTCTCTGGTTGGGTTGTTCTTTCCTCAGCTATTCCAATGGTTCTATCTCTCACTTGATTCATATCTATATTCAAATCTATCCTTAGAGAGGCCATTTCTAATAACCTATTAAAATAGCCCTCCAACCCTAAACACCTTCTGTCCAGAGGATCCTTTCAAAGGGTCTGTCTTGTTTTAGAGGATGAGATGGTTAGATAGCATCACTGACTCAATGGACATGAATTTGAGCAAACGCCAGGAGACAGTGAAGGACAGGGGAGCCTGGTGTGCTGCTATCCATGGGGTCACGAAGAGTTGGACGTGACAGCGACTGGACAACAACAAATCTTGCTTTAGACCCATTCTTGATAGATTTTAAAATCTTCTATTTAGTAATAAATTCCTCTTAGATTCAGGGCAAGATTTTGTACTAAAGTCTCTATGATATAATCATATTGTATAATTACATTTCAACATAATCATATTTTTAAAGATATATTTGAAGACACTGTAAATAAAAGATATAAGAATGACCAATAAGCATATGGAAAGATGCCCAGCATCCCTAGTCATCAGGAAAATTTTCTAAACACTGATCCTACTTGGTGTTGGCAAGAACAACTAGAGTGCTTGTATACTGCTGATGGGAATGCAAAATGGCACAGCAACTTTGGAAAATACTTCGGCAGTTTCTTGCATAGTAAAACTAGACACTTACTCTCAACCCAACCCACTCCTAGGTTACTCAATAGAACTGAAAACATATATACATATAAGGACTTATGTGTGTTCATGGCAGCATTCTTCATAATTCGTAAATTCATAAAAAGTGTTAACAACTCAAATATCTATCCACTGATGAATAGACAAGTAAAATATCATAGAGCCATACAATGGAATCCTACTCAGGTACAGACAGGAACAAACTGCTGATCCATGCTTCAACATGGATGAGTCTCAGAAGCATTATTCTAAGTGAAATAAGCCAGATCAAAAAGCTACACAAGTAGGTGACCTTCCAAAATCAAAGAGTGGTTCTCTGGGGCCAGGAGGAGCCGAGAGGGTTGACTGCAAATTGGCACAAGGGAATTTGGGGGAGATTCTGGAAATATCTTGAGTGTAGTGGTGGTTACACAACTGTATACAATTAGCTAGAACTCATCAGAATGTACAGTTAAGATGGGTGCATTTTACTGCATGTAAAGTACGCCTCAATAAAGCTGTTATACATTTTTAAAACATATATACACATAGAAAATAATTCCACAATTATCTCTTGTGGCTAGATTTGGGTGCTTTTTATTTTCTTCTCTTTGTTGATCTAAATCTTGTAAAATTTCCACAATGGAGTGTTTGTGTAGAGAGAGAAAAAGAGAAACAATAAAATGTCATAAACATTAATAATTGGGTTATTCAACAAGGAATCTATTGTTGATTCAACATTGTTTGCTCGCAGTGAAGCCCATTCGGGTCACCTCCTTCCCATTTGTCTTTCCTCAGTGGCACTTCAGAGGGGTGAGCTGAGGAAATATGCAAAAAGGCACAGAGCTTAATAGCAATGCTTTGTCTATCCAGCTCCCGGCTTGGCTCTCACCTGGATTTCTGGATGAATACACAGTAGACTAATGATAGGGGGGCTCTCATCCGACTGTGCCAACTCTGCCCTCCATTCCAACCCAAATCATGCATCCCCTGCGCCCCAAGAGAAAGTCCTCGGCCTACGGCCGGCAGACTGTGGTGTGCGGGGCCCAGGCTGGGCATCCGCCTCCAGCTCCCGTTGGCCTGTTGAGTGCTGCGTGGTGAAGTCAAGAGGCCATTCATCAGTGAAGACCCATGATTAGAATGACTGCTCGTGCTGCTAATGGCAGGACAGGACATGGAGTCCCTCCAAGAGTTCCTCTGGGGTGGGGATGCTCAGTGTCCACAGGCCCTTGGCCCTTTCCCCCATCACACATCCAATTCATTTCCAAACTTGCTGCCTGTGAAAGGGCAGTCACCTTAGGAGACCCAGCCAACCTGTAGGCAAATGGAAGCACATGGGCAGAAGTCCACGTTGCTTACCCTTGTGTACCCTGGGGTAACTGGACAAGGCCCCTGAGAGGGCCCAGGTGTTGGGTCATAGGATACCAGCCAGAATAATAAAGCTATACTTAGAAAAATATCCTCATGAAATAGCATTTCATGGAGGGAACATACAATTTTCTAGCCACTCTGGTCAAGAAGTAAAACCCAGCTCAGAGTAGTAGGGGTGGGCTAGGAGCATAAGACAGATCACAGCGTTCCTTGAACCATTGCTACATCACCCATACATGCCAAGTCAGAAGAGATCCTGGGTCCCAACCTGGGGCCTCTGTTCTCAGGGCTCACACAGACACTATTTTCAGGAACTTTGTCTAGCATCTGAAACCTCCACACATTATTCACAATAGTTAAAATGAGGAAGCAACCCAAATGTCCATCGGTGGATGAATGGGTAATGACTGGTATATCCATACAATGGACTATTACTCAGCCTTTGAAAGGAAGAAAATGGCACCTTCTACAACATGGACGAAACTTGAAAACATTATACTCAGTGAAATAAGCCAATCACAAAAGGACAAATCCTGTGTGATTTCACCCGTACAAGGTACCTAGAGTGATTGAATTCATGGAGACAGAAAGTAGAATGGCAGTTACCAGAGGCAGGAAGAAACAGGGAGTTATTGTTTAATGGGTACAGAGCTGCAGTTTGGGATGTTAAAAAAAAGTTCTGCAAATGGATAGTGATGGTTATACAGCAGTGTGAAGACCTTCAATGCCACTGAACTGTACACAAAAATAGTTACAGGATAAATTTGATGTGGTATATGTGTTTTGCCACATACACAAGAAACCAAACACTCCACAGATAGCCACAAGGCCTCACCTCTCATGAAAGCATCAGGTCATGCCTGAATCAAATCAAATTTGAACAAGCAGACACAGCCTTTGATCGATTTTTTTAGAAAAGAAATAAAAAAACCAACAAACATATGAATTATGGCCTAGTGCAATTTTTTTTTTCTTTTGGCCAACCCAGTCTTTCAAAGCATGGCATCTTTGGGGAAAAGTGAAACAAAGGGGCCTTGATAGAAGGCTGGCTTGGGTGAGTGCCCTGGTCTCCCTCTAGGCTGTGATTCTGTGGTTGGGGAGGCCATGCTAAGGGAAAAACACGCACCAGAGAAAAGACCAGACAGTGTCTCCCAACAGATCCCCCCAGCCACAGGGACAAGACTTTGGATTTAAGATGGCCCTTTCTCTGGTCTGGTTTTAGAGGCTGGCGTCAGAGTTCTTTAAGGCAAGCAGCCGGGACTTCTCCAGCCTATACTGTAGTGACACAGAACACTGATGGAGGACCAGAAGTGGGTCCCAGACACGTACTAGCGAATGAGGGACAGGATGGCACTCCCTTTCCTGAGACCCTCGTCCATCATTCCTAGACACCTTGACCGGGGTGGGGTCATGATGGATCTTGGCAGCCTGCTCCATTCGCGGGTTATAGATAGCATACACAGAACAGCTCAAGCTGGATATTTCAAGAGTAAACACAATAGACTCTCATTTCCCAGACCAAGAGCTTGGGGCGGGAGGATGCGATTGCTGGTTCTGTGAGCATTCTGCCTCATCATCAGGCAAACAGCATTTGCGGGAATTTCCACCTCTCCTCCCCAATCCACCTTCCTTGAGAGGCAGGAAGGGGCATGGGAAGAAACCATCAGAAGACAAATTCTAACTCAAACCCTGCCCCACCCCACCCCACCCCGTGGCCCTTCCCCTCTTGGTCCTTTTGAGCCTCACTTTGAGGATAGCAACATCTCTTTCAGCCCATTTGCATGGATCAAACATGTCTGGGGACATGCTTGCAGGAAACACTGTACAACGGCTTAGGAGTTTTCTTCTGCCCCTACATCTAGTACTTAAAGTGGAGTCAACAGGGTTAAGTCATCATGTGTCAATTAAGAAAACTGGTGGGGCCTCAGAGTCACATTCTCTGCCCTGGAAATGTTTCTTTTTTATTCACTAAAATTCTGGCAACAGTGTGTGTTCTATAGAGATAAGGAGGAAGTATCCAGTTAACTACAGATGACTGGGGCCATGCAAGGATCACAGGGTAATCCCAATTCCTCCCACCTCCTGGAGAGAAGCCTCTCTCTTTAAGGTGATGCAGGCATGCTGGGTGAGAGCCAGAGCAAACAAGGGGTGGATCCCATCCTTTTTTAGGGCACATGAGTTATCCATGCTGGGAGAGGTTTAGTGTTTGTCATCCCAGAAGCCTCAGGGGACACCGTAGCATTGGTTGGCCAACTTCTCCCCTACAATCCCCTGGAGGGAGCAGGGAAAGGGCCTTGGGAATGCTGTGTACTTGCAGCTCTCGTGAGCAGATGTATTTTGGAAGGCTCAAAGTGGGTGTTCTGCCCTCCTTTCCTCCTGTCTGTGAATAAATAAACTGATGCTTCTTGTGACCCTGAAGGTGACTGTCACATTGTGAGCTTTGACCTGGGTCTGGGTGATGGTGGTGGGTCCTATGAGAGAGGAGGGAGGGCAGACACCCCCTTCTCTGGGCTCAGACCCAGAGTATCTGTGACTGACACAGGCTTCCCAGGGATTGTTCTGCAACTGTTCAGGCATCAGTTCAGCTCAGTTCAGTCGCTCAGTCGTGTCCAACTCTTTCTGACCCCATGGACTGCAGCACGAGGCCTCTCTGTCCATCACCAACTCCTGGAGCTTGCTCACTCATGTCCATTGAGTCAGTGATGCCATCCAACCAACTCATCCTCTGTCGTCCCCTTCTCCTCCTGCCCTCAATCCTTCCCAGCATCAGGGTCTTTTCCAATGAGTCAGTTCTTTGCATCAGGTGGCCAAAATATTGGAGTTTCAGCTTCAGCATCAGTCCTTTCAATGAATATTCAGGACTGATTTCGTTTAGGATGGACTGGTTTGATCTCCTTGCAGTCCAAGGGACTCTCAAGAGTTTTCTCCAACACCACAGTTCAAAAGCATCAATACTTCGGTGCTCAGCTTTCTTTATAGAGCTCATGCTCAGGCATGACGTCCTGTTAATGGTACTTTGGGGAGAAGAGAATGGCCCTGGACACTTCTTAAAACAAACAAGACAAACCTACACAGAACACACTGTGTTCTCTTGGGAAGGGATCAGGGGAGTGGCTTCAATCATACATAGGAGACTCCAGGACATGGACACCAAGCATCAGATGGACAGGCCAGCCTTGCTTTTCACTTCTTCCCAGATGTTTAATTAGGATTCACATTTTTCACTGTGCTTCGCCCTAAGGGGCCCTTCTGGAGGCAGCTGGAGATGGTCAAAACCAGACAGGGAGGCACTGGAGTCACGCAGGCTCTAGTTGAGAGACAGACTAGTCTCATCTCCTTCTCCAGCCTCAGTTTTGCACCCGTAGAGGGGGTATGTTATTGTTTAGTTGCTAAGTTGTGTCCGACTCTTTTGTGACCCCATGGACTGTAGCCCCCCAGGCCCCTCTGTCCGTGGGATTTCTCAGGCAAGAATACTGGAGTGGGTTGCCATTTCCTTCTCCAGGGATATTTCCAACCCAGGGATTCAACTGGCATCTCCTACTTGGCAAGCAGATTCTTTACCAGTGAGCCACCAGGGAAGTCCCAGAAGGGGGATAAGAAACCCTATTCCCAAAGTGTGAGAACTCAGTGAGATGATGCCTAATGATGCCTGTGGCTTCTGCTGCAGAGGGTTTCAGGGAAACAGCTCGGCTCTCTTTCCCCTCCTCTGCCTCTATCTGAGGGGGAAAGTGACACAGAAGATTCCACTGACAACTGCTCACTGCCTTGTGTTTGAGAGGGAGACATAGGGCAGCCTCTCCTAACACCACACCAGACGCTGTCATGCCTGGGTGTCACACGTGCGGTCGTGGCCCTCGGGTTCAGAGGCCTGCGCTCCTTGTCCCCCTCAAATGTCCCAGGCTGGGATGGTGAGGGGCAGATGGGAGCAGCCGGGACCCTCGGCGGCCAAGCCATGGTGGGCCACGCGACCATTGCGCAGCGGGAGACGCCCGGGCCTGGGGGCCCCGCTGCTCGGGCCGGACTCGGAGGGCAGGCCTGAGTCGCTGGGCTGCACCTCCACGAACGCCCTCGTGCGCAGGAGCCGGCTGGCCCGCTGGGAGTAGGCCTCCCTGTGGCTCCCCCACGGCGGCGCGCAGAGCTGGGCGCGGAAGGCGGCCTGGAAGCCTCGGCGGAAGTTCTCGTTGAAGTAGCCGTAGATGATGGGGTTGGCGCTGCTGTTGAAGAAGGCCAGCCAGTGGGCGAAGGGGAAGGCGTAGGCGGTGACCAGGTGTAGCTGCGGCTCGCTCAGCTGCCCGTAGTCGATGAGGAGCAGCAGCGCCCAGAGCGGCAGCCAGGACAGCGTGAAGAACAGCGCCACCATGACCAGCATGTGCACCACTCGCGCCCTGCGCCGCGCGCCTCGCCCGCCCTCCCCCGCCGCCTCCTCGCCGCCGGGGCACGCGGGCCCCGGCGCCTGGCACAGCTTGCGGGCGATGCGCGCGTACATGACCACGATCAGCGCCAGCGGCGCCAGGTAGATATGCGAGAAGAGCACGGCCGTGTAGACCTTGCGCATGCCCTTCTCGGGCCAGGCCTCCCAGCACGAGTAGAGCGGGTAGGAGCGGTTGCGGGCGTCCACCATGAAGTGATGCTCCTCGCGCGTGACGGTCAGCGTGACGGCCGAGGGGCACATGATGAGCAGGGCCAGCGCCCAGATAACCGCGATGGTGACCAGCGCCTTCCGCAGGGTCAGCTTCTCGCGGAAGGGGTGCACGATGCAGCGGAACCTGCGGTGATGGAGGAAAAGAAAAGCAGGGGGTCTGGGAGGGTCCCAGGGGTCCCAGGGATGAGCACCAACCCCTGGAGGGCAGAGGGCTGGGGGCTGGCGGGGTTGGGGCACTTCACCCCCACCATTGCACCTTAGGTGGTGTCAAAGAAGGCTCGGGTGTTAATTTTGTTCGTTGACAAGCAAATGGGTTTCTCACCTGTAGGGCAATCAGCTCCAAGGCTGGGCTGCCGTGGAACAAGACAAAAGGGTAGGCCTCACAAGAAGTGAATCCTGTTCACGCATTTTGGGGGATAAACTGAGTAGCTGGCAGCTAGCAGTGACTCAGCGGGCAGATTCTGTCCCTGAGTAGGCCGATTGGGTACGTGTATCAAAGAAAACAAATTTTAGCTGTTTATGGCTTCTCCAGAAAACCTTGGGAGTTCAGATGTGGAGTCTTTGTGACAGGTTCTCCCTATATCATCTTAGCCAGCATCCTTCCAACAGTGCCTCCATAGTATCAAGACAGTTCTGCACCATTTCCTCCTTAGGATGTCTCAGCTGTGATTATTATTACACCCTTACTTTACATATGGGATTCAGAGGTGTTAAGTAACTGGCTCAGGGTCACACAGCTAGCTAGTACCAAGGACCAAACTTGAATACAGATTTGTCTTGCACCACTGTGCCATATAAACTGGCAGCTGTAAACTTTCACTGTGCATTAGAATCTCCTGAAGCATTTTTAAAAATACCTATGCCCAGTTCTCCTGCTCAAAGATGCCCATCTAGCTTAGGAAAGTCATGGGGCAATTTAAGGGCTAAACTTGTGCTAGAACACAGGCCTAGAGCTGACTCCCAGGCAACGGCTCTTTCCCCTTCACCAAAGCGTCCTGCTCTCCTCCCTCCTATCCTTTTCCCCATCTGACAGCACTTTACCCTTCTCCCACAGCTTGTCTCAAGCCTTATTTTCTCAACCTACCTGACTTTGACCTCCTGGTTTCATAACATCAAATAAGGAGCTGCCAGAAAACAAATAATTCTTAAAGCATATAGTACTGGCTCTAAGAGCAGTAGCACTTAATGAATGGAGAACGATCCTAGGACAGACCAGGAAGAGTTCCCAAGGAGATAGGAACTTGAAGAATACCCAGACACCACTGGGAGATGTCATCGTTAACAACGACAACAAAATGAAGACCAGTGAAGGAGGACTTCCCCCAATTACCCAGCTAATTAGCGGCCTTGCAGATGGGGACCCAGTTCTATCTCACCAGCTGCCTTCTTCACTGGGTCACAAAAGACGATTTGATGAGGGCAGAAGTGGAGGGACGCTGAGGACACTAGATTGTACGAAGGGTGGAGCTAGTAGTGCCTGAGTTTGGAAGAAGACAAGGAGGAGGGTGTGGGTGTAAAGATGAAATAGAATGCTATTAACTGCTGACATATGGTCTCCATACCAGATAGTATGTATCAGCTTTACAAACAGAAGTTCACTGAAGCCCCCCAGCCAGCCAGTAGGGTATGGACTATTTGACAGGTGATAAAACGGAGGCTCAATGTAGTTAAATGACCTACTCAAGGTCATCCAGCTAGGCAGCCCTCCAACTCACCTGCCTGCCTCCCTTGCTCTGGGATAAGCACCCTTATTGAAAGGGCTCTCAGAGAGGGAGGAGGACCCCCTTGCAACTGGGTCAGTTGTGTTGCTTACAAAGCAAGCTGCTTGGTCCCTGGCTCCATTCTATTTAGCAGACCTACGCTTATCAGAGATTCGGATGGAATCTGAGGCTGAAAGACCAGAAGCGGCAGAAGATGGTGGAGTTGGGGAGTCAGGGGCCAGCAAGGAGGTCTACCACTCAGGAGACAAGGACTGTCCCCAAGCTCCTCTTAGGGCCCAGGGATACCTTTTAAACCTCCTCAGAGGCTGCCTCCAGGTCTTCCAGAAAGAGGTAGCAGTATCCTCTACAGTCCCCCAATTCTAGAGGGCAAGCAGCCCCACCACCCTTCCCTCTGTGGCTCAGGACCACAGACCACAGAGCAGTCTAGCTAGTCTTCCTTCTAGCAGGCGCAGCAGTGGAAACAGCAGCTAGTCCTCATGCTGTGCCCCAGTCAGCCCAGGATAACCCAGCCAGGAACCCTCTCACCTTTCCACAGCAATGGCCACCAGCGTGAAAACGGAAGCAGACACAGACATGCCCTGCACCAAGCCGCTCATCTTGCACGTGGCGTTGTCGAAGGGCCACCCTGCAATGACAGAGGCCACCACAAAGTGAGAGATGCCTCGTCCACAAAGAGCCAGAGGCCTGCAGCCATCTGGGCCAGTCCCCTCTGTGGCTTGTATCTTCCCTCCAGTCGAGCTAGGTTGTCATTCTACCTCTGCTTACGCGCTTCCAGGAGTGAGGAGCTGACCAGCCGGTACCTCTGTGGACAGTCCTACTAGAGACAGCCTTTATACTGACCAGCAATTTTTCTCCATGAGCTTTAGATCCATCCAGCCCTGCCTGGATTTCTGCTCCCATAGCCCAGCTTCAAGTTTTAGGCCAGTAGTTCTCTCCTGGCTGCTCACTAGAATCAACTGAGAGTTTGGAAAAGGATCACTGCCCAGGACCATGTCAGACTAATTACAAACAGAATCTCTAAGGGTGGGACTCAGACCACCCTATTTTCCAAATTGACCCAGGAGATTTAAGTGGCAGCCGAAGTGGAGACCCACTAGGACAGATCCATCCTGACTCACAAGTTGGGGGAGGTTATGAGCCCCTCTAGCCCATCCTACCTGATGTCCTCACTCTGACCCCTGAGCTTCTGCTTTTTCATGAGACCTGGGTCCCACCTGCTTTCAGGACTGGTAGCCAGGTTCACCTCTTGGCTGCCTGAGGCCCTGTGTTGGTAACTACCTGGTGTTTCCAGCCCTCTAGGCCTGGGATGGTGGGGGGGGGCAGGGGGAGGAGGGCAGCTTGTTCTTGTCTGTTGTGCCTGTGGACAGGAGTCATCTCCCAAGATTGGGGTCTTCTTTCACCAACAGCCTCTGCCATGTTGATTTTCTGTCTGCACCCTTACGAGGTACCAGGCACTGGCCTGCTCAGTCCTCACCCCAACCCCATTACTGTCTCCTTTTTACAGATGTGAAAATGAAGGGGGAGATTAATTTACAGTCTCTTTGTCTCTAAATCACTATGCATCAGTGCTGAGAGTCTGATCTAGGTGCCAGGGAGTTTAAATGTCATGGAAAGTCAATATCGCTGTAGAGAGCAGATGGAAAAACATGAAAAAATGTTCAAACCTCATTCATAATTAGAAAAACACAAATGATACTTGCTGTGGAGAAATAGGAGCTCTCAGACATCACTGGTGGGAATGCAAGTCATTACGGTCCTTCTGGAGGGGAACTAGGCAATGCCTAATTCATGCACTTGTCTTTTGATCTAACAATCTCACTGTATTCTGAATATACACCTCTGATGACACAAAATACATATGCACAGGGCTATTCATTGTAGCACTGTTGTAACTGCAAAATATCAGAGAAACTTTAGATGCCCACATTAAGAAGTTGTTGAATAAATAACGGTTTGTACAGATAAAAAAAGGACTGGCAGACACTACTGTAACCAACTAGTGACCTCATCACACTATTGTTAGCTGGTGAGTGAGCATGCGTGTGTGCACACCTTTATGTGTATGCACATGTGCAGGTGTGTGTGTCTGCATATGTTTGTGTGTGTTTTGGGAAGAAGGATGCTCAGCCTCTGTTTAGCATCCCTGAAAGAACCTGTGATTCAGCTGTGATTAAAGATCCCACCAGGCTTAGCCAGAGGACAGCCAGGGGGAAAGTGGCAGCCCTGGCTTCACTCTCTGGCTTTGTGAGTCCCCCAACCTCACATCAGCTGTGGCGTGTGGTAGTCCGTGCTCAGCCACATCCAACTCTTTGTGATCCCATGGACTGTAGCCTGCCAGGCTCCACTGTCCATGGGATTCTCCAGGCAATAATACTGGAGTGGGCTGTCATTTCCTCCTCCAGGGGAGCTTCCCAACCCCAGGGATAGAATCTGCCTCCCCTGTATCTCCTGCATTCCAGGCAGATGCTTTATTGCTGAGCCACCTGGGAATCCCAAATGGCACAAGGGGGAGCATCCTTGTGTGGGCTCGAACCACTAGCCTTTCAGTTAACAGTCCAACGTGCTAACCAGCTATACTACAGAGACACCAAAGTCACTCCAAATGGGGCTGTCCAGGCTCTGAATCCTGTTTCTTGGAGCTCTGAGCTCAGAAGCTGCAGGCACAGACCTCTAGGGGTCTCCCCAGCTCTGGAAACTAGTCCTTCCCACCTAGACTCTGTGGCGCCTTACTCTGAAACAAGAAAAGTGAATCTTGGGAGAAGGTAGATGATAGTGGGATCCTTCTTAACGTTTTTAGATACTGGGTGGGAATTTAGAAGTCAAGTGGCCTAGTTCTGCTTGAATCCCTCTACCAGATCCCTGCTAAACAGCCGGCCAGTCCCCACTTAGACACTCCCAGTGACAGGGAGCACAATACCTGTAGGCAGGAACCCTTTTTTGGTGGAGAACATCTCAAATTAGTTTTTAGGTCCCTATTCAGAGGAAACCTGCCTCCTTACCACTTCTTCCTGCTGGTTCTAGTTCTGCCCAGAACTAGATGGGAGCTACCTGGGAGAGTAGGACTGAACGGTGCAGTGGTTAGAAATACAGATGTAAGAATGTGGGACTTGACACTTAGTTGTATAAACTACAGAACCACCCCTTAATCACTCTGAGCCTCAGTTTCCTCATCCATCAATTGGGGATAACAATAATGCATACTTCATTGGATTGTTGTGAGGATTAATTAAAATAATTCAGGAAGAATAAGTCACACAAAGCCTGGAACAAAGCAGATGATTAATTCATTGTATCTATTATTTCTAGTCTAATCCTCTCATCCGTAAGACTGGGGAGTTTGAGACAATGGCACCTTGGCCAGGAGACCAGGCCAGCCATGATTTCAGGGGGGAGCTGCCTACTCACCAGTGATGAGGTTGTCCACAAGGGTGGTGGGCATGCAGAAGATGCCCACCAGCAGGTCGCTGATGGCCAGGTTGAGGATAAACATGTTGGTGACGGTGCGCATGTGCCGGTTCTTGAGCACGATGAAGCAGACCAGGGTATTGCCCACCATGCAGAGGAGGAAGATGAGTACGTAGGCCACAATGAACATGGCAGCCACCGGGGAGGAGTGCTGGTAGTAGGAGGAGAAGGTGAGGCTTGCAGCCGGGGTGGCCTCAGCAGCACTCCCATTCTCGCTTGGGGGCCAGCTGCTGTTGGAAGGCTGGGAGGGCTCCCCTAGGTGCGAAGGAGCACATAGGTCAGGATCTTAGGTGAAGAAGAGATGACTGACTTCTCACCACTGGGAGATCCTTCTGTGCTCCAGACCCTGACCATGCCCAGCACCTGGGCATGAGCTCAACCCCAATTGCAACTGGATTCACCGATCCAAGACTTTCAACTCACAGCCACTCAGACCCTGATCTCACACCTCCCAACCCACTTGTCCCACCTCTCCTTTCATTTCCCAATGTTGGTCCCTCCCCATCTGCACACAGTTCCAACTGTACTGGATCCAGTCTCCATACTTCTCAGCCCTGCTCTCTGCCCCAGAGGCTGACCTCTCGGGAACCTATGTCAGCCAGGTTCCCTTGCTCTCTGGGTCTTTTTTTTGTTTTGTTTTTTGGAGTACAGTTCATTTACAGTGTTGAGTTTCTGCTGTACAGCAAAAGTGAGTCAGTTATACATATTTAAATATATGGGCTTCCCTGGTGGCTCAGAGGTTAAAGCGTCTGCCTGCAATGCAGGAGACCCAGGTTCGATCCCTGGGTCGGGAAGATCCCCTGGAGAAGGAAATGGCAACCCACTCCAATATTCTTGCCTGGAGAACCTCATGGAGAGAGGAGACTGGTAGGCTACAGTCAAAGGGGTTGCAAAGAGTCGGACACGACTGAGCTACTTCACTTTCATATATATATATATCCACTCTTTTTTAGATTCTATTCCCTGCCTTCCGGTTTTTTAACTGGGTTTCAGCCAATGGGAGGCGCTGAAGGAGACTGAAGGAGTGGAGGAGAGGTCAGCGTATTCATCTCCTGAGTCCCTCCCTGCCTGGACAGGTCTGTCCATGGGGCTGTCTTTATGGGTGCAGCTCTGGCTGGGTAGCTCCTCTTCCACACTCCAGTTCCTGCAGGGCTGCAATGACAAGGTTCCCCCTCTGCAGCGACAGCTTCCTGTGGTTGCCGGTCCCTGTGTGCGTCACTGTCCCATGCTGGTTCTCTTGCCCTCCTCTCCCTGCTGTCAAGTCTCTCTACCAAACTCTCTTCAGTTAAACCCTTCCTGAGTGCACCATCTGTTTTCTCCTGCGATCCTATTATACCCTCAATATCTTTGACGTCCCTGCTCATCATCGCCACAGACTTTAGTTGTGGAAGAAAAGAAGGCGGTAGAGGGAGGAAGTCTAAAAGGGGACTCTGAACCAGGGCTGAGGATCAAAGGCACACGTTCAATTCTTCAGACCATCCAAAGCCAAGGCCACCACCCATCCTTCACCTTCTCCCATCGTGGTATCAGCTACTTCATTTGCACAGCTTTTAGCCAAGAGTTTCCTTATCTACTGGGCTTCCCTGGTGGCTCAGATGGTAAAGAATCTGCCTGCAATGTAGGAGACTCAGGTGCAATCCCTGGGTTGGGAAGCTCCCATGAAGGCAACCCACTCCAATATTCTTGCTGGGAGAATCCCATGGACAGAGGAGCCTGGCAGGATATAGGGGTCGCCAAGAGTCGGACATGACTGAGCAACTAACATTTTCACTTTTCCATGTCTGTTATTTGATCCAATCCTTCCTGCTGTCTCATGAGGTAAATAGGTTAGGTATTAACCCCATTTGAAATGGCAGGACTGTGATCAGAGAGGTTCCCAGACCCGCTCAAGAGAACACTAGTCTCTGCAGCTGAGTTGGCGTGGTTCTGTGTCTCTAACGTGTCTCAAGCTTCAGTGTGTGTTTCTCCAGGCACCTTTGGAAGGAGTGGCTGAGTGTCCAACCACAGCTCTTCTGGGAAGTCATTAGTTGTGGTGACTCATCATATTGTCTTGTAAACTCTCCTCCTGCTTTCCTCTGGGACTGAATGGGGCCTGTTCCGGAGATGAGGCGTCACTGGGGAGTCTTCTGTTGCATACAGAGCTCAGCCACTGGCCTGGAGGCCCACAGGAGGCCTGGGACCAGAGACTAGAAAGACCCTGGGGTCTTTCCAGACTAGACCTCCCCTGGCACGGTGGGGCCACAGGGACCAGCAGGTGCAAGGGCGAACTCGGGTCACAGGCGAAGGGTCTGCCAGTGGAGGAGGAGACGCTGGAAGTGTGCACAGTGAGAGAAGGAAATGATACTACTCTGCTTAGGCCCTTCAGGGGCATCCAACTGTACCGAAACATCTTTATTTTAATATGACAAACATGTACGAGAGAGAATGTAAGAGTGAACATATATGAGTATATAGTTTAATGAACCATGACAAGAGGGAATATGAAGAATCTCCAGCGTACATTATTCACCTTCAACAATTGCTATCTCAAGGCCAATCTTGCTTCATCCATACCCACACCTCTCCTTGGATGATTTTGAAGCACAATCTTCTCTTTTGTTCATAAATATTTCAGATTGTGTTTCTAAAATATAGGACTCAAAAAATCCATAACCCAGTGTCAAAATTAACCATTGTGTCACAATATTAGCAATTATCCAGCATTCAAAATTCCCTCATTGTTAGATGTCGTAACTAATTTATTTTTACTGAAGGATTTACAGAATTTTTAAAATAACTGGTTTGTCTGAGTGAGGATCCAAATGAGATTTCCATTTCTATTATGTATCATTATGTGCCAAACCACCCCAAAATCTAGTGACATGACACTGTGGTTTAGCCATCTGAGTGGCCCTTGGGATCATATAAATGTCTGGGTCATTTGTCTGTAGAATTTCTCGCAGACTGGATTTTGCTGATTGCCCCCTCTTGATGTCATTTTACACATTCTGCTGTCTGTCTGCTGTATTTCCTGTAAATTACAATTAGATCTAGAGGCTTGATCTGATTATGTCTGGTGGACTCTCTCTCTCTCTCTCTTTTTTTTTTGGCGGCAGCTTGCAGAATCCTGGGCTGCAGTAGTGAAAACCTGGAATCTTAACCACTAGGCTACCAGGGAACTCCCTGGTGGTCTCTTTCTTAATGCTAAGGTTGAACAGTGGGCTTAAGTGATGTCAGCTTGATCCCTCCTCTATCAAGTTTCCCACTAGCTTTTCACCAATGTTTTCAGCAGGAGCCACTAACTGTTGCCTAGACTCCTTGCTGCTGCTGCTGCTGCTGCTAAGTCGCTTCAGTCGTGTCTGACTCTGTGCAACCCCATAGACGGCAGCCCACCAGGCTCCCCCATCCATGGGATTCTCCAGGCAAGAACACTGGAGTGGGTTGCCATTTCCTTGCATCTGATATACAACCCAAACTCCTTGCTGCATGGTCTAATTCCTGTTGCCATCGATCTGCCCTCATCCCCCTGCTACTCTCCTCTTTGTCCTTTGTGCTCTGGTCCCCTCGTGATGCCTCCAACGCACTCTTGCTCTTTCCAATCTCGACGCCTTTATCTCTTCCTAGCCCCTCTGCCTTTCCCCTCCTTTAGCGTTCAGCTTAAATACTGTCTTCTTGGAGAAGCATGACCTGATTATTTTATTTAGGTGCCCACTATTATCTCTCATGGCATCTTGCTTATTTTCTTCCATCTGCCAATATTTTCTTTGCTCCCAGGGTTATTGGATTTTTTTTTCTCCAACTTTGAAAATCAGCTCCTGGAGAGGAAGGATCTTTTCTTTCTCATTGATGGGAAGATATCCTCAGCATCTCATCAGGGCCTGATCATTGTGTTAATAAATGGTTTACTAAATGGTTGTTAGGAGGATAAATATGTGTATGAAGAGAAAAAAGAAGGAAAGGCGGATCCTGATGTCAGGTGACAGGGTCCTGCTAAAGGCTGGCATTGCTAGTGTTGAGAGGCCTTTTCCAGGGTCCTCTGGAAAGAACCCCCACCACAGTCTGTTGGAAGCCTCCTTAGCTAGCTCATTCTTGCTGAGCCTCAAAATCAACCTGAATAACTTGGGGAAATCTGTGGGTGTGGATGAGTAGAGGAAATTGTCAAAACCTGCCCAACTAAATTCTAGCCTGTGTGTTTGCCCCACTGCCTTTCACTTGGATTCAAGGGACTGCTTAGTGAGCTCATATTCCAAAGGCTGGCCCTGAGAAGTGTCTGGGAGCAACCCAGCCCATCCCTGGACCCTTGGCTGAGCCTGAGCATCAGTCTCTACACTTAGGACAGTTTCCAGCACTGTAGACTGATTTATTCTCAATTTAGTTAAACTCCTTTCTATTCCTGGCAATTCCCCTGGCTGATGGTGAGATGGGTTGGAGGCAGGCAGGCCTCCCACCCCATCTGGACCTGATACCTGAAGCTGGAGACCTCATTAACACCTGGACTTGTCCTTCTGGGGATCTGCCTGGTGCCCTTGTGGGTACATTACAGCCTGTGAAAATTTCATCCACTGGACCCAATTATGCCATTCCCCTTTCCTCCAGGGCACTCTGATGATCTCAGAGATTAAGCTCTGAGCCACGGAAAGTCTGGGGCCAGAGAAGATGAGGAAGCCCTGGTTCTCAGTGTGTAGTCCCTGACCAGCAGCATCAGCATCACTTGGGACTTGCTATATATGCAGTTTCTCAGGAATCACCCCTGATCTAGGGAACCAGAAACCCAGGTATGTCTGTTTTAATGTATCTTCCCCATGATTCCAATGGACACTCCAGTCTGGGAACCATGGAGCTGAAGGTCTTGGCCCAAAGACCCTGGAGGTAGTGGATGCATATAGACTGGTAAGTCCCAGCTCTCTTTTCTCCTGACTTCAGGCAATAGACAGAATATTTGTGTTTCCTCAAAATTCATACTCAGTGTGATGGTATTTGGAAGTAGGGGCTTCAGGAGGCATAGCTGACCCTTGAAAAATGAATGGGGTGGTTCGGGGCTCTGACTCCTGTGCAATCAAAAATCCAAATATGACTTTAAATTCAGCTCTGAATATAAATTTACAGTCAGCCCTGCGAATCCATGGATCCAGATTCAACAAGCCTCAGATCGTGTAGTACAGTTCAGTTCAGTTGCTCAGTTGTGTCCGACTCTTTGCGACCCCATGAATCTCAGCACGCCAGGCCTCCCTGTCCATCACTATCTCCCAGAGTTCACTCAGACTCACGTCCATTGAGTCCATGATGCCATCCAGCCATCTCATCCTCCATTGTCCCCTTCTCCTCCTGCCCCCAATCCCTCCCAGCATCAGAGTCTTTTCCAATGAGTCAACTCTTCGCATGAGGCGGCCAAAGTACTGGAGTTTCAGCTTCAGCATCATTCTTTCCAAAGAAATCCCAGGGCTGATCTCCTTCAGAATGGACTGGTTGGATCTCCTTGCAGTCCAAGGGACTCTCACATCCATACATGACCACTGGAAAAACCATAGCCTTGACTAGATGGACCTTAGTCGGCAAAGTAATGTCTCTGCTTTAGAATATGCTATCTAGGTTGCTCATAACTTTTCTTCCAAGGAGTAAGGGTCTTTTAATTTCATGGCTGCAGTCACTATCTGCAGTGATTTTGGAGCAACAAAAAAATAAAGTCTGACACTGTTTCTACTGTTTCCCCATCTATTTCCCATGAAGCGATGAGACTGGATGCCATGATCTTCGTTTTCTGAATGTTGAGCTTTAAGTCAACTTTCTCACTCTCCTCTTCCACTTTCATCAAGAGGCTTTTGGCTCCTCTTCACTTTCTGCCATAAGGGTGGTGTCATCTGCATATCTGAGGTTATTGATATTTCTCCTGGCATTCTTGATTCCAGCTTGTGTTTCTTCCAGTCCAGCGTTTCTCATGATGTACTCTGCATATAAGTTAAACAAGCAGGGTGACAATATACAGCCTTGGCATACTCCTTTTCCTATTTGGAACCAGTCTGTTGTTCCATGTCCAGTGTAGTACAGTAGTATGCATCTATTGGAAAAAAAACTGTATAAATGAAGCAGTGCAGTTTAGACCCATGTTGTTCAAGGATCAAATCTAATTAGGTCACAAGGACAAGCTCTCTTGAATGGGATTAGTGCCTTTATTTTAAAAAGACCTCAGAGAGCTCCCTTGTCCCATCCACCACATAAGGACACAGGAAGCTGTGTATAAACCAAGAGGATCCTCATCAGACACTGGATCTGTACCTTGGTCTTGGACTTTCCAGTCTCCAGATCTGTAACAAGTCAATTTCTGCTGTTTAAAAGCCACAAGGTGGCGCAGTGGTAAAGAATCTGCCTGCCAAGGCAGGAGACAGCAAGAGATGGCGGTTTGATCCGAGTCTGGGAGATCCCCTGGAGTAAGAAATGGTAACCTGCTCCAGTATTCTTGCCGGAAAAATTTCATGGACAAGAGGGGCCTGGCGGGCTACAGTCCGTGAGATCGCAAAGAGTTGGACACAACAGAGCGACAGAGCACGCACACAGGCATAAAAGCCACCCTGCTGCTTGCTGCTGCTGCTAAGTCGCTTCAGTCGCGTCCGACTCTGTGCGACCCCATGGACGGCAGCCCACCAGGCTGCCCCGTCCCTGGGATTCTCCAGGCAAGAGTACTGGAGTGGGATGCTGTCGCCTTCTCCAAAGCATGAAAGTGAAAAGTGAAAGTGAAGTCGCTCAGTCGTGACCGACTCTTCGCTACCCCATGGCTATACAGTCCGTGAAATTCACTACGCCAGAATACTGGAGTGGGTAGCCTTTCTTCTCCCCAGGGAATCTTCCCAACCTAGCGATCAAACCCAGGTCTCCTGCATTGCAGGCGGATTTTTTACCAGCTGAGCCACAAGAGAAGCCCCAAATGGAGATAAGCTCACACTTACTGAAAAGAGTGAGATAATACGTGAAGAAAACTTGACACAATGCGGGACACACCACACTCAGTGTGTGTTAACTCAGCAGCAGCTGGGCTGGTGGTATTAAACTGCACAATGGACCCGAGGGTAATATTTTATAGTACTCTTGTTGTGGGCCTCCCTGAAAAGCCTGGAAGATGTGTGAGAGAGAAAGCAACACCAAAATGAAGGTCCAGAGCACGGAATCCAGCTGGGTACTCCACCGAGTTCTAATGACTGCATCGTTAGCGCCACCTACTGGTCTGCCCTGGTACCACACAGAACTCAGCTCTAGATTGAGTTCGTTCAGTTCAGTTGCTCAGTCGTGTCTGACTCTTTGTGACTCCATGAATCACAGCACACCAGGCCTCCCTGTCCATCACCATCTCCCGGAGTTCACTCAAACTCCCGTCCATCGAGTCGGTGATGCCATCCAGCCATCTCATCCTCTGTCTTCCCCTTCTCCTCCTGCCCCCAATCCCTCCCAGCATCAGTCTTTTCCAATGAGTCAACTCTTCACATGAGGTGGCCAAAGTATTGGAGTTTCAGCTTTAGCATCATTCCTTCCAAAGAACACCCAGGGCTGATCTCCTTTAGAATGGACTCGTTGGATCTCCTTGCAGTCCAAGGGACTCTCAAAAGTCTTCTCCAACACCACAGTTGAGAAGCATCAATTCTTTGGCGCTCAGCTTTCTTCACAGTCCAACTCTCACATCCATACATGACTACTGGAAAAACCATAGCCTTGACTAGATGGACCTTTGTTGGCAAAGTAATGTCTCTGCTTTTGAATATGCCCTAGATTAGAGACCCAGTTATACCATTATGACCAACCTAGAGCCTCATAGGCTGCAGTCCATGGGGTCGCTAAGAGTCAGACACGACTTCACTTTCACTTTTCACTTTCATGCACTGGAGAAGGAAATGGCAACCCACTCCAGTGGTCTTGCCTGGAGAATCCCAGGGATGGCGGAGCCTGGTGGGCTGCCATCTGTGGGGTTGCACAGAGTCAGACTGAAGTGACTTAGCAGCAGCAGCAGCAGACAGCATATTAAAAAGCAGAGACATTACTTTGCCAAGAAAGGTCCATCTAGTCAAAGCTATGGTTTTTCCAGTGGTCATGTATGGATGTGAGAGTTGGACTATAAAGAAAGCTGAGCGCCAAAGAATTAATGCTTTTGAACTGTGATGTTGGAGAAGAGTCTTGAGGGTCCCTTGGGCTGCAAGGAAATCCAACCAGTCCATCCTAAAGATCAGTCTGAATGTTCACTGGAAGAACTGATGCTGAAGCTGAAACTCCAATACTTTGGCCACATGATGCGAAGAACTGACTCATTGGAAAAGACCCTGATGCTGGGAAAGTTTGAAGGCAGGAGGAGAAAGGGATGATAGAGGATGAGATGGTTGGATGGCACCACCGACTCGATGGACATGAGTTTGAGTAAGCTCTGGGAGTTGGTGATGGACAGGGAAGCCTGGCATGCTGCAGTCCATGGGGCCGCAAAGAGCTGGACACAACTGAGTGACTGAACTGAACTATACCATTCAGCGCCCACTTCCTGAGAGCCTCAGGGTGAACACAGCCTGACCTGCTGAAGAACACAACAGAACACAGTACAAATGGCTAATAAACACATGAGACGAAAAGTTCATTTGTAATCAAAGAAATGCAATTTTAAAAGGACACTGGGTAAGCATGCCATCAATCAGACTGGCAGAGAGGAAAAGCGCTTGGTGACACCAGAGGGTGGCTGTGCATGGTGGGGTTGGAAGGACATACATCAGCTCAGCCTATGCAAACGGGGCACATCCATCCAGCACCCCAATCCAAGACCCACTCCCAGAGCCAGCCAGTCCACTTTTAGGGATTTACTTAATAGAGCAAGTTCTAGTGGTGGGAAGAAATGCTGATCAAGGTGGCAATAGTTATAAAATAGTAGGTAGAAGCATTATAAACTGTGTTCCATACAAAAGTGTGTGTGTGTGTGTGTGTGTGAACAATGACCAAAAAACCCAGAACAAACAAAAGACATTAACAGTGTGTAACAGAGTGTGTTTTAAGTAATTTCTTTATCCTTTGCACTAACTTGAGATCTAACCTTTCTAATCAGAAGGAAGCTCTGATACATATGATTAAAATATTCATGACAGCAGTGGTTCTCAACTCTGACAGCGCCACTGGCAGCATTTTTGGGGGCATGGAAAGCAGAGCCCACCTGGATTGCCAAGAAATTTCTGTGTCCTGCACTGGAAGGAAACCAGCTAGCTTGCTCCTCTCTCTGGCAACCTTCCCCTGCATGGGCCACTTGCCCACAGGTCTCCCACCACCAGGCAGTGTGAGCAGACATCCTCCCTGCATCTGGCCTCCCTCAGCCACGGAGCACCCAGGCTGGGCAGGCAGCTCTGGAGGCTGCCAGAGGCTCTGAGGGAGCCGCTAGACTGGGGCTGGGCTGGGAGCGGGGTGGGAATCGTGCCCTCTGATGCCTCACTGCACAGCACACCATGCAGCCAAGGCCCAGTGGGGAAGGCCTGAGAGGGACTACTGCCCGGCTGATCCAGCAACTCTGCAGGAGGACGGACAGACTGCAGTGTCTGTCTGCAGGCCCTCAGAGATCCTCCAGGCCCTATTTTTGGTCCAGCCACCCAAGAATACCTCCTTCCGCCCTCCAGTCAGTATCCAACCAGTCAGTGACCCTTGCTTAATTCGACCTGGCAAGGACACAGCTTCTAGGCCAACTCTGAGTGCCAGAAATTTCTTCCTATTGTTGAGTTGTCTTCCTGCAACTTGTCCCCTACCTGTTCCAGTTCTGCTCCTTGAACAAGAATGGGCCCCTGTCCCCAAGGTCATCCCCCTCTCCCCGCCTTTTTTCCCCCCACTCTGAACATCTCAGGGTCTTTTCAGTAAGTGGGAGTTTTGGACCCATGTCCGTCAGTCAGTTGGTTTTTATCTCCCCAGAAACTTTCCTCAAGATTACAAGCAAGATCTGCTCTCTTTGAAATGCACACAATTGATTTTTTTGGACCTAAATTCAGGTCTTTGCAATTCACTTTACATTTCATTTTCTTGGGTTTGATCCAGTGTTCCAGAATGTTAAGATATCCTCATTTAAATTTTGAACCTGTTGCTATGTGGGTGTTATGGCTCTTATCCACAGATTCGAGGAGCATGCCTTTTATTTTTCCCTCTCAATTATTTAATATCAATGTCAAGGTCAAAGTCTGAGGGACCGCCAAGCTGTATTAGAGTTAATACCAGTCCTCCAGCCCCGTTGCCACTGCTCAGTTCCCAGGGCTCTCATAAGAGATCTTAGCCGGGTCCTGCTGAAATCTCGTAATTCATCTTTCTACCTCTTAGAAACCCAGTGTGAAAGAGGAAACGTGGGAGGTTTAGCCTGAGTTGTTTTTAGCACTAATATTGGCCCCTAATGACTACTACATCACTACACTTTTTTCTTTCTTTTTGAAAAACAAAATTGTTTTTATAAAAAAAAGCAATATGTTTACTATAAAGCAGTCTGAGCACTACAAAAGAAAAGAGTGAAATAAACACCCCTGCAATTTCACACCAAGAGATGCCCCCATGGCCATTGCCTTTGTGATGCTCCCAGCCACATCCCAAAGGTTCTGGCCAAGTCGACTGACTGTACCCTGCATTTCCAGCATCTCATCAGGCTGACACCAGGGCTCTCTGTTTTGGTTTCTTTGAAGCCACTTCTAGGATCAGCCTAGACGTGTGGGAGTGGAGCAACCTTCAACTGGTGAAGAGGAACAAACAGCTGTCAGCCACCCATCGCTGTGGGGAAAATCTCGGGTGCCTTCTGCACTTTTCTCAGAAGGCGTCCAGAGAGATAGAACCCTAGTGGCCCACCACTGAGCCCAGTTCATCCACTCAGTTCTGTTCTTGCCTTTTCTCCTTTTCCCATCTCAGTCTCTTGACCTCTGCTTTCAGGCATCAGCTCCTTCTCTTAGGGTATACTTTCAGAAGCAGGAGGACCCAAAGATGTTAGTGACCATCTCTTTGCATGTACTTTACATATACATTTAATAATGCTGCTGCTGCTGCTAAGTCGCTTCAGTCGTGTCCGACTCTGTGCGACCCCAGAGACGGCAGCCCACCAGCATAAAGGGGATCATACTACATGTGTGTTCTAAAGACTGCTTTTTAAAAAGTTACTCACAGTAGGTAGTAAATATATTTTCATACCAGTAAATAAAATCCTAAACACAACCCATATAGCATGCTGTGGCAAGTGCTCTCATCATTTAATTTACTTAATTTAGTGACATTAGATGATTTCTAATTTTGCACTGTGATGAAAATGCTTGGGCACATATCTTTGCAAGTGTACAGGATGCCTCCTTTGAAAAAATTATGTGATGTCTGATCAGTTTATTGTCTTCTAAGTCAGCAAAAACAAGACCTGGAGCTGACTATGGCTCAGATCATCAGCTCCCAATTGCAGAATTCAGACTTAAATGGAAGAAGGTAGGGAAAACCACTAGGCCATTCAGGTGTGACCTAAATAAAATCCTTTATGATTATACAGCGGAAGTGACAAATAGATTGAAGGATTAGATCTTGTAGACAGAGTGCCTGAAGAAAGATGGACGGAGGTTTATAACAATGTACAGGAGACAGTGACCAAAACCATCCCCAAGGAAAAGAAATGCAACAAGTCAAAATGGTTGTCTGAGGAGGCCTTACAAACAGCTGAGGAAAGAAGAGAAGCAAAAGGCAAAGGAGAAAGGGAAAGATATACCCAACTGAATGCAGAGTGCAAAGACTATCAAGGAGAGATTAGAAAGCCTTCTTAAGTGAACAATGCAAAGAAATAGAGGAAAACAATAGAATGGGAAAGGCTAGCGATCTCAAGAGAATTAGAGATACAAAGGGAATGTCCTATGGATACAATAAAGGACAGAAACAGTGAGGACCGAACAGAAACAAGAGATTAAGAAGAGGTGGCAAGAATACACAGAAAAACTGTACAAAAAAGATCTTAATGAACCAGATAACCACGATGGTGTGATCACTCCCCTAAAGCCAGACATCCTGGAGTGTGAAATCAAGTGGGCCTTAGGAAGCATTACTACAAACAAAGCTAGTAGAGGTGATGGAATTCCAGCTGAGCTATTTCAAATCCTAAAAGATGATGCTATGAAAATGCTACACTCAATATACTAGCAAATTTGGAAAACTCAGCGATGGCCATAGGACTACAAAAAGTCAGTTTTCATTCCAATCCCAAAGAAGGCCAATGCCAAAGAATGTTCAGACTACCAGATAAATTGTGCTCATTTCACATGCTAGCAAGGTAATCTTTCAAATCCTTCAACAATACGTGAGCTGAGAACTTCCAGGTTTACAAGATGAATTATAGAAAAGGCAGAGGAACCAGAGATCAAATTGCCAACATCTGCTGTATCATAGAAAAAAGCAAGAGAATTCCAGATAAACATCTCCTTCTGCTTCAGTGACTATGCTAAAGCCTTTGACTATGTGGGTCACAACAAACTGTGGAGAATTCTGAAAGAGATGGGAATACCAGACCACCTTATCTGCCTCCTGAGAAATCCGTATGCAGATTGAGAAGCAACAGTTAGTATGGAACATGGAACAATGGGACTGGTTCCAAATAGGGAAAGGAGTCTGTCAAGGCTGTATATTGTCACCCTGCTTATTTAACTTATGCAGAGTACATCAAGCAAAATGCTGGGCTGGATGAATCACAAGCTGAAATCAAGACTGCTGGGAGAAATATCAACAACCTCAAATATACGGATGACCCCACCCTTATGGCAGAAAGCAAAGAGGAACTAAAGAGCCTCTTGATCGAGGTGACAGAGGAGAGTGAAAAAGCTGGCTTAAAACTCAACATTCAAAAAATGAAGATCATGGCATCCAATCCCATCACATCATGGCAAATAGATGGGGAAACAACGGACACAGTTACAGACTTCATTTACTTGGGTTCCAAAATCATTGCAGATGGTGACTGCAGCCATGAAATTAAAGACACATGCTCCTTGGAAGAAACACTATGACAAAACCAGACAGCATATTAAAAAGCAGAGACATTACTTTGCCAACTTAGGTCTGTATAGTGAAAGCTATGGTTTTTCCAGTAGTCATGTACAGATATGAGAGTTGGACCATAAAGAAGGCTGAGCGCCAAAGAACTGATGCTTTTGAACTGTGGTGCTGGAGAACTCTTGAGAGTCCCTTGGACAGCGAGGAGATCAAACAAGTCAATCCTAAAGGAAATCAACCCTGGATATTCATTGGAAGTGCTGATGCTGAAGCTGAAGTTCCAATACTTTGGCCACCTGATGCAAAGAACTGACTCATTGGAAAAGACTCTGATGCTGGGAGTGATTGAGGGCAGGAAGAGAAGGAGATGACAGAGGATGAGATGGTTTGATGTCATCATTGACTCAATGGACATGAGTTTGAGCAAACTCCAGGAGATAGTGAAGGACAGGGAAGCCTGGCATGCTGCAGTCCATGGGGTCACAGAGAGTCGGACATGACTTAGTGACTGAACAACAAGTGTTCACTAAGTGTCTGATATTTATTCTGAAATTTTAAATACAGGTCAATATTTTCTTGGCAGTTTAGGGCTTGTTTTTGAGCTACCTTTTCTTCCTTTCTGAAAATCAGGACACTTGCCCATCTTCAGTCTTCCGGCACTTCATTCTCTGTCATTTCCTCTGAGACAAAGATTACATCG
Source organism: Ovis aries (assembly GCF_016772045.2). Lineage (NCBI taxonomy): Eukaryota > Metazoa > Chordata > Mammalia > Artiodactyla > Bovidae > Ovis > Ovis aries. The sequence goes on from NC_056078.1 coordinate 25,688,654, forward strand.
GAGAATGCCTCCAGGTCCCTGGGATGTTATTTGTCTGAGCTTAGATTTTATATATGTGGCTTGATGCCTTATCCAATCACTTACCTTGGGCTTCAATCTCCTCCTTATGTCCCTCATTTCACCATTTGAAGTAAAATTGCCTGTGTGGCCTGCTAGGCTGCCCTCCCTTGTGTGTTAAGGTTACACGCACCACAAGCCCAAGCCCTCTGCTATCCTTACGCAGACTTTGAAAGCACTTTGCATCTGTCTCGACCAGTTTTCCTCGGCTTCTGTTCGCTGAGGCTTCGGTGCTCTGCTGACACTATCCTTCCAGATCCCACCAATCTTCTCGCTGCATCTTGAGTTCTGCGTTTCTCATCGCATCTTGTGTGCGTGCGCTTTTCAACCCTAGCTCACTGGAAAGCAGCAAGTGCAGCTGCACACAGCGTTCTGTAAAACTCCCTTTTCTTTCTTGCCAGCCATGTTTGCAATTGTACTGGCTTGGAATTTCCGGGTTTTATTACCTCCTGGAGCAGCCTTCTTTTACGGTATGATTTTATGCAACACATCTTGTCTTAGTTTACCGTCACAGCCCCACTGTGAATCCAGCTGAATGTAAGTTTCTCCATTCAAGAGATAGGTAACCAGTCGCACAAAGTGCGTGCGTGATAAGTCACTTTAGTTGTGTCCGACTCTTTGCGACCACCGGGTCATTGTAGCCCACCAGGCTCCTCTGTCCATGGGATTTTCCAGGCAAGAATACTGGAGTGGGTTGCCATGCCCTCCACCAGGGGCTTGTCCCAACCCAGGGACCGAACTCACGTCTCTTATGTCTCCTGCACTGGTAGGCAGGTTCTTTACCACTAGCACCACCTCGCACAGAGAGATTTAGGCAAAACCCCAAAGATACCCAGCAAGCCAGTGGACCAGCCCTGGATGCTCCAGTTTCTTAGTTGAAAGACGGTTTCTTTTGCCCACACCAGCTGAGACAGGGGTCTGGCCCCCCACCTTGTAAGGCTGGAGCAAACAGCTTTATGGAAGACAATTTTTCCACAGACCAGAACAGGGGTAGGGGGGGTAGGGGGGTAAGGGGGTAAGGGGGTAAGGGGTTAAGGACGGGTGGGAGGGCGGGATGGTTTGGGGATGATTCAAACACATTACATTTATTGGGCACTTTTATTTCTATTATTATCGCATCAGCTCCACTTCAGGTCACCAGGCATTAGATCCCAGAGGTTGGGACCCCTGCCTTAAAGCTCTGGAGGTCAGGTCCATAGTTCCCTCTCGTTTCTCCCAGGGAGGGAAATTTTGCATGGAGGAGACCTTGTCTAGAATTCCATCTCTCCAACTTTGCTGCCTGAAAGGAATGACAATTCCTTTAACGCCAATAGGCAAGCTGTCCTCACCTGGTTTCAAAGGAGCCCCCTCTCAGGCAGGAGGGAGGGTGCTAGGCACTCGGGGCATAGAGGCTTCCGGGTCTTTCCTCTACCTCTGTCTCAGTCACACACACACATATTCAGGCACACACTCTACGAAGCACTCTAGGTCTTTCTCCCTCTCTCAGTGTGTGTCTGACTGTCTCACACACACATGCACGCACACTCAGAGTCACAGTGTTGGGCTCTGGACAGCCCTCTGCGATCAGAACACCCCTCTCCCCTCCCCTCTCTCTTGGCTAACAGCTCCTCAGTACCCATCCACTCGCCCCTAGCCTCAGCCCCGGGGTCACTCACCATCCATCCTGTCCACCTTGCCCTGCTCCAGGACGGTCCCCGACGGAGGGAGGCAGCGGGCCCCTGCGAACCGGCAAAGGACAGGGGGTCTCCGGGGCTAGGTTGCTGGCACGCCCTTGCCTCACAGTCCGGCGCTCGCAGGCCCTAGCCCAGAGCGGGGTCTTCCCCTCGCCGCGCGGGCAGCGGCCGGGATGGAAGGCTCCCGAGCCGCGCAGCTGCCCGCCCGGCTCTAGGCTCTACCGCCCGCTGCCGGCTGTCCGCCGCTGGCGCTCCCAGGCCAGGGGGAGGGGGCTCGCGCCGCGCCATGCGGTCGTCATGGCACCCGGCACACCTGTGTCGCCGCAGCGCCCCCTTGCCCGCGCGCCCTGCCCCCGGCCTCTTCCCAGATGTGGCTCCCTCCGCAGGAACGGAGCACCCCTCCAAAGTAGAGGACAAGCCACTGACCACTGCAGCCTCGGCTGCGACATAACTCTTTGTGTCCCTCTCCCTGTGACTCCCATCCCAGCGCCGGTCCCCTACTCCTTGTCCGCGCCGTAGAGGAGCCTGACCCCCAGCCAACCACCCTGGTGGACAGGCCCCTGAGGCCCTCCTGAGAAGGGGATGAGAGGCAGCTGTCACACACCATAAGGCGAGGAGAGCAAGGGACAGTGTTAATTCCACAGTTAATTCCACAGAGCAGACAGTTAATTCCACAACTCGAATTAACTGGCCAGGCGCTCACCAGATGTCTGCTCCTGGGAAAGTGTCTTACCTGCAGCTGAGCCTGTTTCTGCGTTTGTGAAATTGTTTTCAGGGAAGTAAATGAGATGATGTCAAAGTTTCTGCCCAGCATGTAGTAGATGCCCAATAAGTGGTCCCTTGGGCTGGATGGGAGGCCACCTCCCTCCCACCATTCCAGCCCTGGTCAGGCACCACCATAGACTTTTGTCATTTGAATGAAGATCCCAGGTTCCAGGTCGGAGAAGGCAATGGCATCCCACTCCAGTACTCTTGCCTGGAAAATCCCATGGGCAGAGGAGCCTGGTAGGCTGCAATCCATGGGGTTGCTAAGAGTCAGACATGACTGAGCGACTTCACTTTCACTTTTCACTTTCATGCATTGGAGAAGGAAATGGCAACCCACTCCGGTGTTCTTGCCTGGAGAATCCCAGGGACGGGGAAGCCTGGTGGGCTGCTGTCTATGGGGTCGCACAGAGTCGGGCAGGACTGAAGTGACTTAGCAGCAGCAGTAGCAGGTTTCAGGCAGGTGGAAGAGAGTGAATGGCCCTTTCTTCCCTTCCCTGGGGTTTATCCTGGAGGGACTCTGGGGAAACGATTCCCACCAGGCCACTTCCTAGCCTCCCTTATTCCTCTAGCCCATTCTCTGACCCAATGGCTGGTGGAGTCTTGGGACTGGAGGGGCCTTAGAGGACACTGAGTATAACCCTGACCTGGGCAAGCATCTTGATCCTAATGGCCAGCAGTTGGTATTTCTGTCTTCCATTCGCTCTGTCTTCCCCAGGACAGCCCTTCAGAGAGCCTGCAGGAGGGAGGGCACCCCCTCGGGTCTGCCCTTCTGCAGGTGAAACATCTGAGTTTCTTTGGACTTTTGGCTTCCTGTGACTTGCCTCAGTTTCATCTGTAAATGGGGATGATAGCCTATCTCCTAGAGTTGTGAAGATGAAAGAAGTTCCTCTATGTAAAGCTCTTGGACTAGCACTTGACAAAAGAGATCAATATAAGTTGGTTATATCATTACTATCTTGAGTCTACCTTCCTGAGGAAGTGCTCAAAGTTTCCCTGACAGTCAGGACCCGGGACTGGGACAGGTCTTATCGGGCTCTTTTGAGCAATGCAGAGTTCAGGAAATGGCTATAAAATCTGCACACTCCAGCCCTGCCGTTTATTTTATGTGTGACTTTGGAAAAGTTATATAACCTCATTGCGCCTCAGTTTCCCTTCATTTACAAAATAGGGATGATAATAGTACCTGGTGATGCTAAGTCATGTCCAACTCTTGCGACCCCCCCAGACCCCTCTGTCCATGGGATTTCCCAGGCAAGTATACTGCAGTGGGTTGCGTTTCCTTCTCCACAGGATCTTCCTGACCCAGGGATGGAACCCACATCTCCGGCACTGCAGGCAGTTTTCTGTATTGCAGGCAGATTCTTAACCGCTGAGCCTAATATATAGTAAGGCACTTAAAACAGTGCCTGGCATAGTAGGTGCTAAATAAATGTGAGCTATATTTATTACGTGGGCTTTTAATAGTTCAGGAGGAGACCAGGGACAAAAGGGTCCCAGTTGCGGCCTCTGGGTCTGGTCCATTGGCAGGCAAGCTGGCCCCTGAGTACCCCGAGTGGTCAGGATGTCAGTCTCAGGGAAGAAGAGTCCCCGCCAGAGTCGCCATTTGTTGCAGGAAGGCGGACCCCTTCCAGGGCCCGAAACTGGGCTCTTTTCTAACACTCGGAAATGAATTGTCTGAGGAGACACATGTGCTGACAAAGCAAGAGATTTTATTGGGAAAGGGCACCCGGGTGGAGAGCTGGCCAGAGTGCCCCGACCGGTAAGGAACAAGAGACTTTATTGACCTTTCTCCCCTTCCCTCTCTCTTTCCTCTCCTTAACCCTTCCTATCCTTCCCTGTTTTTCTAGTCCCCCGGTCCTGGATGCAGGAATCTGGTCAAAGGGCCCTCAGCCTGAGCTGAGGATTGGAGACTGATCACCTCCTCTTGGCAGAGAACTCGAATTCTGGTTCTGGTCTGGTATGATTTCGAGTAGGGCCGAGTTCCAGTCCTCCCTTCTCTGGAGGCCTAGGGAAAAGTTCCATAATGCCTGGGCATCTGTAGGTGGCAGGAGACATCTATAAGGCCACCCCTTTCGCTCCCCCCACCTCCCGCCTCCTCCCCCTTCTTCTTTCAACCTGGCTTCCTTTCCTCCCTTGAAATCTTTGATGTTAGTACTTAGATTCTTATATTTAAGGGCTTCCCTGGTGGTGCAGAGGTTAACGTGTCTGCCTGCAATGTGGGAGACCTGGGTTCAATCCCTGGGTCGTCAAGATCCCCTGGAGAAGGAAATGGCAACCCACTCCAGAATTCTTGCCTGGAGAATCCCATGGACGGAGGAGCTTGGTGGGCTACAGTCCACAGGTCGCAAAGAGTCGGACACGACTGAGCGACTTCACTTTCACTTTAATAGTTCAGTTCCACCTTTTTTGGTTCCCCGTTTTCCCCCCTCCCTTTCTTCTTTCTTTAGCAGCCACATCATTTTAGTGCATTAACGTAAGCTCGAAATCAGTTCCCCAAACTCACCCTCTTTTTTATTTGAATGGTTCTGAATCAGAGCCACTTTCTCGACCTTCTCTCTCCTCTTCTACAGACTTCTTTCCTTCACCATCAGAATCTTTGTGCCATGCCCAAGGACAAGTGGTACCATTCAAAACAAACTCAGCATTTCAGCCCTTGAGGACCAGGCAGGGCAGTGCCATGGATAGAAAGACATGGGTGTGAAATCAGTTTTCACCATTTATTACCCAAGCAGCCCTGCGTGAGTTGTTTGTTTAGGCCCTTTAACCTCCTTTTCCACATCTTTAAAAAGGAATTTATCATCTTCTTCTCAAGACTGCTGTGAGGATTAAAAGTCAAGGACCACAGACCCAGTGTCCTTCCTTCTCCCCAAAGTTATGGGTGGAGGCAGAACAGATAGCTTGAGTAAAAGCCTTTCCATGCAAATTTTAAAAGTGCCTTTCACTCCCCTCCCTACTCCAAAGAACCTCCCAGGAAACCTGCCCACCACTGCTCTGTTTGAGATCATGCCTCCTCCTAGGGTCACCTGACCATCAGTCTGGGGTGCTGCCATCCTTGAACCTTCAGCCAAGCAAAGCATCATTGCTCTCATTTAATACAGGAAACCACTGAGGTTAATGCCTTGCCCAATATGACACAGCTGGGCAGTAGAGGCAAGAGCACTCCTGGGGACTTCTAGGGAATTGGCTCTGTTGCCCTTCACCCTAGCCTCCCTTCAACGTTCTTGGCAATTTGAGAGCATCTGAGAAATTATGAGTGTGGTCACCCAAGGCTCAGAAGCAGCCCCTGCTCATCTGGGGAGCCCTTTGTATTTCAGGGCTTCCCATTCTACCCATTCTGGTCAAGCCCTTCATTTCAGAGGCGCTGCTCCCCACTCCACCCCACCCCCAATAGCTGTAGCTGGACCCCTGTGTTGTGTCCCTGGGAGTGTTCTAACCATCAGTTCCACCTTCCTTGAAACTGATTTTTATCTGAAAAGCTGGATGCAGGAGGTGGCAGGGGGCCATGGGATTAAGAAGGCCCTTGAAGGGAGAAGAGCTTCCTGTGTTGACTGGAACCTGTGTGGACACCTGCTTGGAAAAGCGTCTGAAGGGAAGGGGGAGGAGATAGAAAGAGACCTGAAATCAAGCTTTCCCTTTGACTTCTGAGGGAAGTCAAAGAGGCAAAAGCCTGAGCAAAGCAGTAGCCGTCAGCCATGGGAGGGAGGGTTTAGTGGGCGGTGGTGAATGTGGGGGAGCTGAGGCCCAGCCAGCAACCTGGCTGAGGTTCAGGCTGACAGCGCGCCACGTGTTAGCTTGCGTGATGCTGTGTCTGGGCATCAGGAGCCTCCGGTTCTAGAGCAAGCTCTACTTGCTCTGTAACCTCAAGCAAGTGGTTCCACCTCTCTGGGCATCAGTGTGAAGAGGGAGACGGATTGGAAGCAAATCATTTGGTGATTGCTAATCTCGTCTCCCAGTCCTCGAATTCCTAGCTCCCAGTGAACACAAGACAGGAGAGTTCTGCCTCTTTCCAGATTGGCTCATCATCCCTCCTGTCCCCTGCTGGCTGTTCCTCCTGCTTTGCTGTCCTCCCAGGGGAAGACCCCCCCCCCAACCTGCACAGCCTGCATACTCGCCAGGTGACAGACTCAGGGCTCACGGGGGCTGGACAGGGGAGACCAGTGCATAAATGAATGCGGCTGGGCATGGCCACAAGGGCACTCCTGCCTGGCTTCTGCCACTCAGCTCCTGGAGATCGCTGCCGTCAGAATGTAGGCTCAGGGTTGCCAGCTTTTCTGATTTTTTCAGAAGCTAGAAGCCCAGATATTTTTCATGAATTTCAGCTCTCAATTTTAAATGGTTGGGCAACTAACTCAAAATTACTTTTAAACATTGTGCAGGCCAAACAAAATACATCTGTGGACTGAATTCAGCTCAAGGCCCTTTTGCAAGTTCTTGAAGCTCTACAGGCCACTGGTTCTCAACCTTGGCTGCACATTAGAATCCTATACAGGAACTTAAAAAAAAAAAGTCACCAGTCCTGAGACCATAGCGCAGACCAATTGAATCAAGTTTCTGGCAGGCAGGGCCTAGGAATCAGTACTTTTAAAAAACTTTCTGAGTGATTCTAATACGTGGGCAAGGCGGAGACCCACTGCAAGCCCCTTCTTGGCTTTTCCCCTTCCAGAAAGGTCCTGGTCTCATGGAGCTCACCATCAGCTATGGGGAGAAATGAATGAGTGAGTGAGTGATCCCCTTGTCTGTAGTTCACCCCCATACAATTCCCAAATCATGAATCTAATTGTGCCCCTTCTGTGGACGTCCAGGTACTCCCAGAGTAAACTTAAATTCCTCTAGGGACTTCCCTAGTGGCCCAGGGGTTAGGACTCTCTGGTTCCACTGCAGGGTTCAATCCCTAGTTAGAGAATACTGATTTCTGCATACTGCGAGGTCAAGAGACAAAACAAAACCTCCTCCATATGCCATACAACCCCCTCACAACCTGCAGCCTCGAGTCCTAGTGTTTCTCCCTTGATTACCCAGACTTCCCTTGGTGAGCATCCCTGCTCTTCCTGTTGAAGAGCTCCGTGCCTTTGCTGTGCTATTCCCACTGCCCGGCTACCTCCTGATATACCACTCCTTGTCTCTCCTCACCTGCCCATCAGCCAGTCCCTTGTCCCATCCTCTCTGCTCCCACATCTCTAGAGCAGTTATTAGACCAACATTTCCCCGTTAGTCTCGCCTTGGAGATTTTAAGCCCCACCCACTCCATGCTGAGGCCAATTACATCACCAGATAATAGTTTTTAAAGATCCCCAGGTGATTCTACTGTACAGCAAAGTTTGAGAATCACTGTCTTGATACTGAAGTACTATTTCCCTTCCCACACCTGTCTCTCTAACTAGCCTATAACCACTCCTTCTCTGTCCCATCCGGGAGCAGAGATCCTTGGTTGTTTGCCACCATACCCTAGCATCCTTCCTTGGTGGGTGGGGTGCACGAGGGCTGTGCTGGCCTCTCCCGGGCACCCCCTGTCCTCTAAGCATATAGAGGTGTGCTCTGAGATGCCCAAGGGAATTGGGAGGTGCCCACGCGGAGGGCTGACATGAAGCTGCAGAGTTCCTGAAGGATGTCTCTCCAGTGGCAGGAAAGTCAGCATCTCCAGTGGGAGACTTGATCTCTCTCCCTGGCTGGAAATGCATCCAGGCCTTTGGGGTGAGGAAGGCCACTGGTGTTGCCACCATTTCATAAAGGATCAGAATCCACAGGGGAGCAGAAGGGGGTCTCAGCCTGGCGGCAACATGGCTCTCAGGAAGCAGTGACACTGCCAGCATTTTCAGCATCTGTTTAGTGGCGGGGGCAGGAATAACCCTGCGAAGAATGAGGCCGGGGGAGCTTCAGAGAGACTCAGGTTTGGGCCAGAGTGGGCTCCCTTCCTGGGAGTCAGGAAGTGCCCCTCTTTCTCCTTCGCCAGCCAACATTTCCTTCAAACTGGTTTAAAATGCCAATCAATGAGCTCTCCCCAAGGAAGAGTTATTTGCATTTATAAATGACAAGCCGAGGTGCTAATGGCTGACTCACTTCCCACAGCACAGCCAGGGCGGAAGGAGAGGCCAGAAGGGCCAAGCAGAAGAGCTCAGGACTCAGCAAGGACCCCAGAAAGAACCCAAGGCCAGAGCCGGAAGCCTGAGCATTCTGGGCTCTGCGCTGCATGTCATTGGGTAAGGGCTCCACTTGCCCTCTGGAACACTCTCTCTGGAGCTCAGTATTCCCATCTGTAAAGTGGGAGAGCTATGGACCAGAAGAACTTCCAACTCTGGGGTCTACCTTCTCTGAGAACCCAGGCTAAAGAGTCCCCTCAGGAGGAGGGGCTGGGGCCACACCAAGAAACTCCAGCTCTCTGGCTGGAGTCCTACACCCTGAGGAGGGGGGGGTGGGTTAAGGCTTCTAGGTCAAGGTGGGGTCAGGTCAGCATCACAGGACCAGAGAAGTAATGGCAAAGTGTTAAGGCCTTTTGGGCAAGGTGCACAGCTCTCTGGGGGTACCAGGGCTTCCATCAGACAAGATAGAGTCTTTTGTAAACCATTTCCCAGGCCCTGGTCACCAATCCCTAGAAATATGGACTTGCTTTGGTTGCCCCACCAATTAATGTCTGACCTTGACCAGGTTCTCTGTCGTCTCCAGTTCTCAGTGTTTCACCTGGAAAATTGAAATAAAAACAATAGCTCCCTCCCACACTGTGGGGAAGTACTCTGCACAGTCACAGATGTGCGGTGAGCTGCTCTTATGGATTTAATTTTAGCTACTTTTCACCTCCGCTGTGAACCTCTGGTTCTTTCCTCTCCCCTCCATCTGTGGATGGTTCCCATCCTTTACCAGAAACACAGAGCAGGTGGTTCATCTTGGTTCAGCTTGGTCCCAGGAATATTGACATCCTGGCAGGAGAATCGGTCATTAGAAAAGAGTACCCAAAACCTAGAGATGAGGCCAAGATGGTAACTGCATGTATGCATGAAGCTCTGTTTAAAGGGCTTGCCTACAAAATGTTCCCCTGTGGCTATCAGTTACCATTACTTAAGGGCACAGATTCTCAGAAGTTACATGGTAATTCGTGGATTTGGGTCCAGTAGAAAAGAATGTCAACCCCACTGTTGGCTGTTTATTGCCTTGTAGGACACTGACCAGTGTTGCATGTAACAGTGATCATATTTCAACATTATTTTTTCTTCGAGGATTATACAAACGCCCTGGGAATCAGCTTTACTGTCTTGGTTCCCTCATTAACTAATGAGCTGAATAAAATCTTTGACACATGGTCATCCTATATTTATAAAAGTCATGTTTTTAGCTTCTGAAAATTACACTTTGGCACTGCCTATCACAGGGACTTTGAGAATATGAGAGGGGATCTCAGAGTCTTCGAAAGTCAACCTTCTCAACCTTGAATATGCCCATGGATCATGTGAAAGTGGCTCAGTCGTGTCCGACACTTTGCGACCCCATGGAATTCTCCAGGCCAGATTACTGGAGTGGGTAGTTGTTCCCTTCTCCAGGGGATCTTCTCAACCCAGGGATCGAATCCAGGTCTCCCACACGGCAGGCATTTCAGGTGGATTCTTTACCAGCTGACTTGCAAAGGAAGCCGTTGTGACTCATGCTGGGGGAGACGGGTGGTGGTGGTTAAAACAGACTCTGGGCTGCAACAAGGAAAGAAGACTGGGGAAGCGGTGCGCTCCCTCCCACTGAGCTCGCTGAGTTTCTGGGCTTGGCCTGCTTAGGACACCCTTCTTTAGTGCTTAGTTCATCTGTTACTCAGTTGTGTCCAACTCTTTGTGACCCTATAAACCACAGCACGCCAGGCCTCCCTGTCCATCACCGACTCCCAGAGCTCATCCAAACCCATGTCCATCGAGTCTGTGATGCCATCCAGCCATCTCATCCTCTGTCTTCCCCTTCTCCTCCTGCCCTCAATCTTTCCCAGCATCAGAGTCTTTTCAAATGAGTCAACTCTTCGCATGAGGTAGCCAAAGTATTGGAGTTTCAGCTTCAACATCAGTCCTTCCAATGAACACCCAGGACTGATTTTCTTTAGGACGGACTGGTTGGATCTCCTTGTAGTCCAAGGGACTCTCAAGAGCCTTCTCCAGCACCACGGTTCAAAAGCATCAATTCTTCGGCACTCAGCTTTCTTTATAGTCCAACTCTCACATCCATACATGACCACTGGAAAAACCATAGCCTCGACTAGATGGACCTTTGTTGACAAAGTAATGTCTCTGCTTTTGAATATGCTATCTAGGTTGGTCATAACTTTCCTTCCAAGGAGTAAGTGTCTTTTAATTTCATGGCTGCAGTCACCATCTGCAGTGATTTTGGAGCCCAGAAAAATAAATTCAGCCACTGTTTCCACTGTTTCCCCATCTATTTCCCATGAAGTGATGGGACTGGATGGCATGATCTTAGTTTTCTGAATGTTGAGCTTTAAGCCAACTTTTTCACTCTCCTCTTTCACTTTCATCAAGAGGCTCTTTAGTTATTCTTTGCTTTCTGCCATAAGGGTGGTGTCACCTGCATATCTGAGGTTATTGATATTTCTCCCGGCAATCTTGATTCCAGCTTGTGCTTCCTCCAGCCCAGCGTTTCTCATGATGTGCTCTGCATATAAGTTAAATAAGCAGGGGGACAATATACAACCTTGACATACTCCTTTTCCTATTTGGAACCAGTCTGTTGTTCCATGTCCAGTTCTAACTGTTGATTCCTGCCCTGTATACAGATTTCTCAAGAGGCAGGTCAAGTGGTCTGGTATTCCCATCTCTTGAAGAATTTTCCACAGTTTATTGTGATCCACACAGTCAAAGGTTTTGGCATAGTCAATAAAGCAAAAATAGATGTTTTTTTGGAACTCTCTTGGTTTTTTGATAATCCAGTGAATGTTGGCAATTTGATCTCTGGTTCCTCTGCCTTTTCTAAAACCAGCTTGAACATCTGGAAGTTCATGGTACACGTATTGCTAAAGCCTGCCTTGGAGAATTTTAAGCATCACTTTACTAGCGTGTGAGATGAGTGCAAATGTGCGATAGTTTGAGTGTTCTTTGGCATTGCCGTTCTTTGGGATTGGAATGAAAACTGACCTTTTCCAGTCCTGTGGCCACTGCTAAGTTTTCCAAATTGGCTGGCATATTGAGTGCAGCACTTTCACAGCATCATCTTTTAGGATTTGAAATAGCTCGACTGGAATTCCATCACCTCTACTAGCTTTGTTCGTAGTGATGCTTCCTAAGGCCCACTTGACTTCACATTCCAGGATGTCTGGCTCTAAGTGAGTGATCACACCATTATGATTATCTGGGTCGTGAAGATCTTTTTTGTATAGTTCTTCGGTGTATTCTTGCCACCTCTTCTTAATATCTTCTGCTTCTGTTAGGTCCATACCATTTCTGTCCTTTATTGAGCCCATCTTTGCATGAAATGTTCCCTTGGTATCTCTAATTTTCTTGAAGAGATCTCTAGTCTTTCCCATTCTATTGTTTTCCTTTATTTCTTTGCAGTGATCACTGAGGAAGGCTTTCTTCTCTCTCCTTGCTATTCTTTGGAACTCTGCATTCACATGCTTATATCTTTCCTTTTCTCCTTTGCTTTTCACGTCCCGTCTTTTCACAGCTATTTGTAAGGCCTCCTTAGACAACCATTTTGCTTTTTTACATTTCTTTTTCTTGGGGATGGTCTTGATTCCTGTCTCCTGTACAATGTCACAAACCTCTGTCCATAGTTCATCAGGCACTCTATCAGATCTAGTCCCTTAAATCTATTTCTCACTTCCACTGTAGTCATAAGGGATTTCATTTAGGTCATACCTGAATGGTCTAGTGGTTTTCTGCACTTTCTTCAATTTCAGTCTGAATTTGGCAATAAGGGGCTCATGATCTGAGTCACAGTCAGCTCCCAGTCTTGTGTTTGCTATATAGAGCCTCTCCATCTTTGGCTGCAAAGAATATAATCAATCTGATTTCAGTGTCAGATTGTGATGTCCATGTGTAGAGTCTTCTCTTGTGTTGCTGGAAGAGGGTGTTTGCTATGACCAGTGCATTCTCTTGGCAGAATGCTATTAGCCTTTGCCCTGCTTCATTCTGTACTCCAAGGCCAAATTTGCCTGTTACTCCAGATGTTTCTTGACTTCCTACTTTTGCATTCCAGTTCCCTATAATGAAAAGGACATCTTTTGGGGGTGTTAGTTCTAGAAGGTCTTGTAGGTCTTCATAGAACTGTTCATAGAGTCTGAGAAAAATGGCAAATATGGATAGTGATTCTAGGCATCTTCTCATCATTGAAGTAGATCATGAAATAAATCCTGGACCTATGAATATCCAGTTTGATTCAGCAGATATAAGATCCAAAATGATCCTTATTTTGCATGTAAAAGGGAATATATATGAATATGTTTTCTCATTTATGTTTTACTTTTTAGACTAAACTCCGTATCTCTGTCAGGGTTGGCTGAGGACTGAATAAATGATGGTACATTGATACAATGGAATATTTTTCACCCATTAAAAAGAAGCAAGTGACCTTATTACGTATCAAAATGGAACAAGTCTTCAATTTATTTTGTTAAATGAAAAAAGTGAAGTGCAGAGCAGTCAGTGTGTATAATATACTGCCATTTGGGTAAAGCCATTAACAAGTTATACATAATGTGAATATGTATAAATGAGTCTAGGGGTATGAATAGGAAACTGTCAAGAGTGTTGCCTCCTCAGAAAGAAACTGAGCGCTTGAGGTAGGGCGTGTGCCAGTTACTGTTGGATAAACACCCAACTATCCAACAACCTCACCTAGTCCTTGAACTGCCTTTTCTCAGGTTTCTCAAACTGTTTCCTCTTCCATTTCTCCCAGGACCTAGGGCTTTCTTACTCATCTCTGTGTGCCCAGTTTTTCTCAGAGAATTCACTCAAAAATTCACACTAGACAGTGCTTAGTAAATTATACTCTTTCTTCCTCCCCTTATTCACTAATGCCTATCTACCCTATTCGTGCACAGCCCTGTTGTCTGTTCAGTGTTAAGGATGACAGAAAAATGCTGATTTTGTTAAGGGTTGAAGTAGTTTCCAATCCAGGAGATGAAAGAAGATTGATTTAAACTATCCTATTTCCATTTTCCAGATACTTAATTTTTTAGTCTTTTTTTAGCAGCTTGAGCAGTATGAAATTTATCACGTGAGAAATGTATCACTGTCCTTTACAGTGGCCGTCAGATAATGAAATGAATCTTGTCATTTTTCCTTGCAAGTTTCAATATCAGTGAATAGAAGGACTAATGAATGCTGATTAAATGCTAATTAAAACTTCAGAATTTTCTTGAAAAAAAAATGCAGATTCTGATTCAGAAGGTCTGGGGAGGGAGCCATCCTCTGGGTCTAACATCCCCCCAGGTGCTGTTGATGCAGCTCATCTGAAGACCACACAAAGAGCAAGAGACCCATCCAACCTCTCAACTTTGGGTATAGGAGTCCTTCTCGAAATCCCATCACGGGTTGGAGTAGGATCACAGGAAGAGGGTGATGCTAAGCCGAAAGCGATGGCCACAGTGGGAGGGAGTGCTTACTGGCCACCCGGGACTCCGTTAGGAAAAGCCCAGCCACCACACCATGGCGTGTGAGGGCATGTGTGTGCGCGCTCAGTGGCTCCACTTGTTTCTGACTCTTTGCAACCCTATGGACTGTAGCCCAGCAGGCTTCTCTGTCCAGGGACTTTCCTAGCAAGAACACTGGAGTGGGTTGCCCTTCTCCAAGGGCTCTTCCCAACCCAGCGATCAAGCTCATGTCTCCTGCATTGGCAGGTGGATTCTTTACTGCTGAGCCAGCAGGGAAGCCCCGCTTGTGAGGGATGGAAGACCGAAGCAAAGACTTCCTACTGCTTGTCAGTCCTTGGGGTGACAAAGGCCCTGAGGCTCGTGCACACCTGGGGTGCTGGAGGAACAGTGGGAGGCCAGTGTGCCTCCCAGTGCAGTGAAGTGCAGTGAAGAAGGGGGAGAAAAGGACCAGAGAAGTAATGGAGGGAAGCTCACACCTGGTCCTAGAGACCACTGTAAGGACTCGGCTTTTACACTGAAGTGCCATGGAGACCCTGGAGGATGTGGGGAGGCAGGGACTTAGGATTTAAAAGGATCCTCTGGGGAATTCCCTGGAGGTCCAGTGGTTAGGATTCCACACTTTCCCCACCAGGGCCCAGGTTCAATTCCTGGTCAGGGAACTAATCAATCCCTGTTTATAAGTCACACAGCACAGCTAAAGACAATTTTTTTTTTTTTTAAATAATAAAAGGATCCTCTGGGTGCTGCGTGGAGGAGAAACAGAGACTCTTTAAGGTGCAGAGGTGGGGGCCCTGCTTTGAGTCCGGTTTACTGGTTTACTCAGGTGGGTGTGGAATCTGCATCGTAAAACATCCCGATGGCTTAGTCTTATACAGTCCGGAGATCCAGGACCACCCTTGTCCAACCAACCCCCAGGGTCCATGCACGTTACTTCCTAGGTTCATTGAAGGGTTCACTCCCAGGCGTGGCCTGCATGCGCTGTCGTGTCTGACTGTTTTGCGACCCCATAGACTGTAGCCCACCAAGCTCCTCTGTCCGTTGGATTTCCCAGGCGAGAATACCGCCATTTCCTACTTCAGGGGCTCTTCCCGACCCAAGGATCGCACCCGCATATTCTGCTTTGGTAGGTGGATTCTTTACCACTGAACCACCTGGGAACCCATTTTCTGGGTAACTGGTGCCAATGAGCTAGACTGCATCACGACTGGCACCCATCGGAGTTGCGTTGTGTGGCAGTTCTGCAGGGCCCACCCCTGAAGACACCCTAATTTAAGTGTTTTCCATCTAGAGGAGAGGGGGTGTCCAGGTACCCTTGGCTGGTCAGAACCTGGATGTACACAGAGGAGCATGAGCCTCAGCTGACTCCTGGCCAAGGCTCTGAGTTATACGAGTTATTAGTATAACTGAGCTGTGAAGATGGGGCACCAGTGAGCTGTCAGTCTTCTCATCTCCTGTGGGACGAAGTCTCCCATCAGCATCCAGATGTCCTCCAGGGATGCGTGACAAACAGCTCTGTGCTTCCCTGAGAGGCAGGTTCTTGTCAGGGCACTCGAGTTGAGCCCACGCAAGGGCTGGTGCGAGCAGAAGGATGAGGAAGCTCTTAGGTGTATGAAATGGGCATAATGCTGACCGCCAAGGGCTACCTACCTCTACCACCTGAGACATGACAGGAGGCAGTCTTAGCACCCATTTTATGGATGAGAAAAGCAAGGGTCAGGGGCTCTTCATAAGAATGTGATGGGAGAAAGAACATCTGAGTTGGAAAAAGCAATGGTATCTCCCATCCCAGCCAGCCTCCAGCTCAAACCCCAGCTCCACTTCTTCCGAGGCATACATTAACCCCTAGGCCCTAAGGCTGTCCTCGTCTACAAAGTGAGGACCAAGGACATGTTGCTGATAGTAAACAAGAAGACATAGAAGCGCTGTCCAGGCTGGTAAACAGTAGGGGCCCAATGAGTGCTCCTGTTCAGACACAGAGTAGCTGGACTTGTGCCCCTTTTCTGAGGGGCAGGGTCAGCCCACTCAGCCCTGAGGCTCATGTCCACAGAGTGATCTGACTGCTCTTGGACCCAGCCCAGCTCATGTCCTGCCCAGTGGCCCAGTGATGCAGACTCCCAGGCCTGCCCTTCTTGGCCTTGGCAGCTCTCCCAGCACTCTGGCCAGAACTTCTGGGCCCCTGCCAATGCTCACCCTTCCAGGAACTGCTTTCCACCCCAGGGCCAGCTTTCTGAGAAGGGACAGGCATGTTTCAGTAAAGTAAAGGGTAAAGGGTAAGTAAAGGGTAGCTCCAAAGTCAGGCCTAGGGTCCAACACTGAATCTGGGGGAGACTAAGAACCAAAACCCCTATGTGTGGTGATGGATGTTAACTAGACTTACTGGGCTGGTCATTTCACACTTTATACACATAGGGAATCGCTGCTATACACCTGAGACTAATATAATGTTATATGTCAGCTGGGTCGCTAAGAGTCGGACACAACTGAGCGACTTCACTTTCACTTTTCACTTTCATTCATTGGAGAGGGAAACGGCAACCCACTCCAGTGTTCTTGCCTGGAGAATCCCAGGGATGGGGGAGCCTCATGGGCTGCTGTCTATGGGGTCGCACAGAATCGGACACGACTGAAGTGACTTAGCAGCAGCAGCAGCAGCAGCAGCAGCATTCTCAAGCAAAGCAGCCCTCCAGCCTCACACATCTTACTGTCAACATTAATAAGTCTTTGTATCTTATCATATTCAACACAACAGTGCTAATCCAGGAAATTCTTGCCCAGCTGTAAATCATTGTATTGTTCATTCTAGGAAATTCCTGAAACCATCATTTAAAGGAACATCAAACTCCCTAACTCTTTAGTTGCTGCAGCTGCTGCTGCTAAGTCACTTCAGTCATATCCGACTCTGTGCGACCCCATGGACGGCAGACCACCAGGCTCCCCCATCCCCGGGATTCTCCAGGCAAGAACACTGGAGTAGGTTGCCATTTCCTTCTCCAATGCATGAAAGTGAAAAGTGAAAGTGAAGTCGGTCAGTCATGCCCGACTCTTAGCGACCCCATGGACTGCAGCCCACCAGGCCCCTCTGTCCATGAGACTTTCCAGGCAAGAGCACTGGAGTGGGTTGCCACTGCCTTCTCCAATATGCTGTCTGCTGCTGCTGCTGTTGCTAAGTCACTTCAGTCGTGTCCGACTCTGTGCGACCCCATAGGTGGCAGCCCACCAGGCTCCCCCGTCCCTGGGATTCTCCAGGCAAGAACACTGGAGTGGATTGCCATTTCCTTCTCCAAAGCGTGAAAGTGAAAAGTGAAAGTGAAGTCACTCAGTCGTGTCCAGCTCTTCACAACCCCATGGACTGAAGTGCACCAGGCTCCTCCATCCATGGGATTCTCCAGGCAAGAGTACTAGAGTGGGGTGCCATTGCCTTCTCCTAACTCTTTAGTAAACAGCATCAAAAGAGAGCTTACAGGGACTTCACCTGCCATCCAGTGTTCAGAAACTGTATTCCCAATGCAGGGGGCACAGGTTCAATCCTTGGTCAAAGAACTAGGATCCCACAGGTCACTCAACACAGACCCCCCCCCTAAAAAAGAAAGAAAAACAGAAAAAAACTGTACATCTTTTGTTCCTTTTAATAAATATTTCTTTTTCACTTTTTAAAATTGGAGGATAATTGCTTTACAGAATTTGTGTATCTGTCATACATCAGCAAGAATCAGCCATAGGTATACCCATGTCCTGTCCCTCCCAAACCTTCCATCTCCCTCCCCACCCCACCCTTCTGGACTGTCACAGAGCCCCTGTTTGAATTCCCTGAGTCATACAGAAAACTCCTGCTGGCTATCTACTTTGCATATGGTATCGTAAATTTCCATGTTTCTCTCTCCGTACATCTCACCCTCTTCCTCCTCCCCTCCCTGTGTCCTTAGGTCTGTTTCCTATGTCTGTTTCTCCATTGCTGCCCTGAAAATGAATTCACCATTGCTGCCCTGAAAATGAATTCACCAGTACCAACTTTCTAGATTCCATATACATGCGAGAACATATGGTAGTTACTGACTTACTTTACTCTGTGTAATAGGCTCTAGGTTTGTCCACCTCATTAGAACTGACTCAAATGTGTTCCCTTTTATGGCTGAGTGATATTCCATTGTGTAAAAATGTACCACAGCTTCTTTATCCATTCATCTGTTGATGGACATCTATGTCGCTTTCATGTCCTAGCTATTGTAAATAGCACTGCAATGAATGTTGGGGTACATGTGTCTTTTTCAATTATGGTTTTCTCAGAGTATATGTCTAGGAGTGGGGATTGCTGGGTCATATGGTGATTTTATTCCTAGTTTTTTAAGGAATCTCCATACTGTCTTCCATAGTGGCTGTATTAATTTACATTGATTTGCATCAATTTACATTCCCACCAGCAAGGCAAGAGGGTTTCCTTTTCTCCACACCCTCTCCAGCATTTATTGTTTGTAGACTTTTTGATGATGGCCATTCTGACTGGTGCAGGGTGACATCTCATTGTAGTTTTGATTGAGCATCTTTTCATGTGTTTGTTAGCCATCTGTATGTCTTCTTTGGAGAAATGTGTTTAGGTCTCTTTCCCACTTTTTGATTAGATTGTTTGTTTTTCTGGCATTGAGTTGTATGAGCTGCTTGTATATTTTGGAAATTAATTCTTTGTCAGTCTCTCCCATTCTGAGGGTCGTCTTTTCACCTTGTTTGTAGTTTCCTTTACTGTGCAAAAGCTTTTAATTAGGTCCCACTTATTTATTTTTGTTTTTATTTCCATTACTCTAGGAGGTGGGTCAGAGAAGATACTGTTTTGTCATCGAGTGTTCCGCCTATGTTTTCCTCTAAGGGTTTTATAGTTTCTGACCTTACATTTACGTCTTTAAGAGCTTACATCTTAAGACTCTTTGAACCCCTCACCTCAAATCGTCTCCTTGTTGTGTCCACTGATCCTAAACTCTATCACGATCTTTATGCTGTCCTAGTCAAGGCATCCTTCCCTGCACAGAAAGCCCCACCTGAAACCACTCGGAAATCTCCTTCTCGTGACTGTGACCTCCCTATGCTGGCATGCTGGGAAGGCACGGTAAAGATTTCCCTGACCCGGAGAAGAGCTGTCTTGGCTCTGTCTGACCAACAGCTCTCAGCCTGTGATATTTTTGGTGAGCCAGCATTCAGCAAGAAGCAACAGAGTCGGGGGAGTCTTCTGTTTGACCTTTGGGGTGGGGTGAGCGGCAGCCTGAGTCCAGGCTGGTCCAAAAGACACAGCTATAGTGAAGCCCCCAGAACCACAGACAGAGTTCTAGAAAGTCCCTTGAGGATCTCCTTACAGCCCCTTCTCTTTAAAGACAGCAAACAGGGTCCAGAGAGAGGAAAGGAATTTGTCCAATGCACAGAACTCACTGCGGTTGTTAGGTAGATTAAATGAGTTAATATCCATAACATGCTTAGACACTGCCTGGTGTGCACTAAGCTCTATATGTGTTTGTTAAACAAAAGTGATGGCAAGGCTGGCCTAAAACTCAAGGCAAACTCAGGCTGATCTCCCAGATTTAGAAAACAAAAACTGACTTAAACCTTGAACCCGGGAGCAGTTTCTCACTTGCATCAGAACACCTGGAGTTAAAGATTATTAAAGTGGAATGCTGGGCTCCACCTCCAGAGCATCTGATTCTGTAGCTGTGGAGCTGGGGTGAGATCTCTAACCAGCTTCCTGGCTGGTCCTGAGACCCCTCCTTGAGAACTTTGGACACTGAGAAATGAACCACTAAGGGTATAATTTCTGGCATCAGTCAAGGAAAAATGGCAAGGGGGGGACAGTGGGCCCCTTCATCCTTCTGCAGGTACCAGGTCCCCCAGACTGATGTTTAGACCTCTGCAGCCACACAGTGTCAGGGCAGGCATCAACTCTGCCTGCCTGTGCCTCCGCCTACTGTGAATATTCCAAGCCGCAAGCTGCTTTACCCCATAATTTCAATCAAAGGGGCAGCCCCTCCTCTTTGCCGGTGAATGGGGTCACCACCCAGGCCACGTGAGATCTGTGCCATGAGAATGAATCAAACACCGACAGGCAGATGAAACCAACGCATTCTTTATTGCAGACTGAAGCGAAGGGCTCACTCACACAGTGGGCTTTGATTTGGGGCCTTCTCTGACTGCCCAAGCTTTCCCAGCAGGCATGGGCAAACTCTCCAAGCAGAGTAGAAAACAGCTTCCAGAAGCCACCCTGTCTAAGGGCCTTAGGTGACGACCTGGGGAAGCAGCAGAGGTTACCCAGGAAGGCCAAGCAAAGCCAGCTCTCCTCTCCTGGCGGCTGTGGGTCAGTCCCTTTACTGGGAGCACCACGCAGCCTCTGGAAAGATCAAAGGGGCCCAAGGTCTCTGGGGGCGGGTTTAGGGGGGCATAAGCAGACTCAGACTCCACCAGTGGAGCAGAGGGAGAGCCGAGAACCTTCACCCTCTACTCTGAGAATGTCCCCAGGATCTCCCCAGGCCCCTGCTTGTGGGAATCAGCCGGCGATCTTCTGAAATGCAGTTTCTGGTTCCAGAAGTCTAGAATGGGGCCTGGGATTCTGCATTTCTATTGAGCTCCCATGGATGCCAACTCTGCAGGCATCCCCACAGACCACACTACAGCTGCAAGGCTCTGGCCGTACAGTGTCTTCCTCCATGTCGGAAAAGTGCACCCCTTCTTTGACAAAGAAAACCCCACTCCAGGACACAGTCTAGGGTATCCCAACCAGCCTGGGCTGGACTGCAGGCCTGCTCACTTGTCCCTACTGCCCACGGCTGAACTCCGAAGCCCTAGAAGATCCCATTTCAGCCTCCTCAACCTGAAAACACTTTCCCCCAGAGCTTCAGCAACCAGGCCTTGGAAGATGAGCAGAGCAAACACTGATCACTCAGCAATGGCCCAACCAGTCAGCCTCTTGCCGAGCCCGAAGGCCTGGGCAGGGGCAGGCCGTGGAGCCGGGGAAGGGGAGTGGGCCTGGGAGCATTCTGAGAAAGGGTTAGTGCTCTGAGCAGTGGTCTGAGCTCTGAACAGCCTAACCTCAGGACAGGAAGAGGGCCACTAGTCCACAGAGGTAGGATCTGGGTAGTCTGGCTTGCTGCAAGTCCTGAGGCCTCCGCTGTCTCCTGTAGACCAGGCCAGGTGGGTTCTGGGCTCTGAGTCTGCTAGCTCCACAGATGAGAAGGCGGTAGGTAGATATATCTGGGGATCACGGGGTCAGCAGTTGTCCAAACCACAGGTGTGGTCAGGAAGCCAGAGCCCCAGGCCCCATGGAGGGACCAGTTGCCCATTTGCCAGGTGCTGTCCCAGCGTTAGCACTGAAAGTCCCAAGTCCCAGGAAACCCTTCAGTCCCGGGCAAACAGAGATGGGTGGTCACACAATTACCTGGCCACACCCTAGACTCCAGACCGAGGGCCTAGAGATGACTAGGTCATCAGGGCTCTGGGTGGTGGCAGCCTGGGAACTGGCTGGTCACAAATCCAGTGGTCCATGGTGCCTTCTGCTCCAACGTGGACCAAAGACCAGGCAGTCAGCCAACTGTCTGAGGGCAGCTGTGTTGGTGGCACAGGTGCAAAGGGCTGTGTTGCTCTCTGGGTTGCCGTTCCTGCAGCAGGACTGATGTCAGGCAAACCTGGTCACCACGGGGGAGGGATGGAGCAGTCTGGGCTTCCAGCCCCACGGATTTCTTAGTCATGGGGAAGCACAGAGCCTACTTGATATGCCCCTGCAGGTCCTTGGGCCCCTACACAAACATCCTCAGCCGTGCCACAGCGCTGGGCCACTCTCTGCAGCTTTCCCGTGACTCCTAGCTCTGGTTCGCGCCAATCCAGGGGCCCAGAGGGCTGAGGACGGGGCACAGTGGAGGGCCTCATCCAGGTCGGTCCTCAGGAAACAATAAACAGATGGAGGTTGTCTTCCGTCACTCTCAGGGCAGCTGCTGGCTCTCCGCACTAGAAACAAGGCCTCAAACCCACAAGGGCCCGGAAAGTGCGCAGCAATGCTCATCCATGGGCCCAAAAGGTACTAATGACTTGAAGGTAACTTGGAGGTATGTGTTCTGCCAGAAGCTTTCAAGGAGCCAAAAGGAGGCAAAAGCCCCTGCCATTGCCCCCTTTCTCAAATTGTAAGGCTCAGAGGACCTGCCCAGCTTTGCACAGAAGCTGTGAGTGCGGGGAGTCTGGGCTCCAAGCCCCTCCTTGCCTCCTCCCTCCAGGTACTCCAGGGCCCACTACTGCTCTGCGCTATCTACCCCGGACCGCCGCACCCTCCCACCATGCGCTACTCAGCCCACCCGCTCCCAGCCCCGCAAGCTTGGCCTCACACAGGCCCATGGGACTCCCTCCCCTAGGGCACCAGGCCAGGTGGCCTCTGTCCCTTGCTGGGTGGGCATGAGGAGGCAGGCCTAGGGTGGGGGGGCCCGGGCGCCCTCTGGAGACATGAGCATGTTGAACTTGATGAGCGGTGGGGCGATGACGCGCACCTCGGCGTTCAGTGGGTTGAAGCGCAGGTTGATGAGATGCAAGGCAGGCATGGCAGCCAGCTTCTCCACAGGCACGTCTATCAGGGAGAAAGGGACAGGTTAGGGGGTTGGGGACACATGGGCAGAGAAGGATGATGGATTCACTCACTGTATGTGGGCTCAGTGCCTGGCCAGCCCCGTGTGAGGGGCCACTGGGACCCACCAGGGAGATACAACCACAGGCAGGAAAAGCATCCTATTAAACAGGATTACCACTTATCCCAGCCATGCCACTCCTGAGTGGAACTCACCGAATTGCTAATAGGTACTCAAAATACTTGTGTACATGTGTTCACGGCAGCACTATTCACAATAGCCAGTTTCTACCAATGATGAATGGATAAACAAAATGGATAGACAAACCACAGAATATTAGCTTGATACAGGCTACAGCATAGATGAGCCTGAAAAACGTTCTGCTGAATGAAAGAAGCCAGACGTAAGAGATCACAGAGTACATGACTCTACTCTTATGAAATGTCCAGAAAAGGCAAAACCATAGGGAAGGAAAGTACATTAGTGGTTGCCAGGGACTGGGGGAGGAAGGATTGGAGAGGGGCTGCTTAATGGGTGCAGGGCCTCCTTTGGGGCGAGAAAGTATTTTGGAACTAGATAGACCTGACAGTTGCAGAGCAGTGTCAAAGTATCAAATGCCGCTGAACTGTGCATTTTAAAATGGTGAATTTTATCACATTTTCTTTATAGCTATACTAAACCTTGGTATATTTACAGTTCCTCACACCTAAACTTTAGGATCCCTCAGTCTCTGGTTCAAGTCCCAGGTCAGCCACATAACAGCTGTGTGCCTAAAGCAAATTACTACATTTCATGTCATATATATGGAAAAGACAGAAACTCTACTTTTAAAAGATGCATGTACCGTAATGTTCAGAGTAGCACTATTTACAATAGCCAGGACATGGATGTGACCTAGGTGTCCATCAACAGAAGAACAGATAAAGATGTCGTGTGTGACATGATGGGATACTACTCAGCCATGAAAAAAACAATGAAATAATGTCATTTGTAGCAACACAGATGGACCTAAAGAATAATCTACTGAGTGAAGTAAGTCAGAGAGAAACAGACGAATACCATGTATCATTTATGTGTGGAATCTAAAATCTAATACAAATTAAGTTATTTACAAAACAGAAACAGCCTCACAGACGTATAAAGCACATTCATGGTTATCCCAGGGGAAAGGCAGGGTGTGTGTGTGCATGCTCAGTCGTGTTCGACTTTGCAACCCCATGAACTGTAGCCCGCCAGGGTCCTCTGTCCATGGGATTTTCCAGTCAAGAATACCAGAGTGGGTAGCCATTTCCTTCTCCAGGGGAATCTTCCTGACCCAGGGATTGAACCCTAGTCTCCTGTGTCTCCTGCACTGGCACTGGATTCTTTACCACTAAGCCACCTGGGAATCCCAAGGCAGAGTAGAAGAGCAATAAATTAGGAGTATGGGGTTAACAGATCCACACCACTATATCTAAAAAAAATAACAAGGATTTACTATATAGCATAGGGAGCTAAGCTCAATATCTTGTAATAATCTATGTGGGTCCCATTGTTTCATGGGAAATAGATGGGGTAACAATGGAAACAGTGTCAGACTTTATTTGGGGGGGGCTCCAAAATCACTGCAGATGGTGATTGCAGCCATGAAATTAAAAGACGCTTACTCCTTGGAAGAAAAGTTATGGCCAACCTAGATAGTATATTCAAAAGCAGAGACATTACTTTGCCGACTAAGGTCCATCTAGTCAAAGCTATGGTTTTTCCAGTAGTCATGTATGGATGTGAGAGTTGGACTGTGAAGAAGGCAGAGCACCAAAGAGTTGATGCTTTTGAACTGCGGTGTTGGAGAAGACTCTTGAGAGTCCCTTGGACTGCAAGGAGATCCAACCAGTCCATCCTAAAGGAGATCAGCCCTGGGATTTCTTTAGAGGGAATGATGCTGAAGCTGAAACTCCAGTACTTTGGCCACCTCATGAGAAGAGCTGAGTCACTGGAAAAGACTCTGATGCTGGGAGGGATTGGGGGCAGGAGGAGAAGGGGACGACGGAGGATGAGATGGCTGGATGGGATCACTGACTCGACGGACATGAGTCTGAGTGAACTCCGGGAGATGGTGATGGACAGGGAGGCCTGGCGTGTTGCGATTCATGGGGTCGCAAAGAGTTGGACACGACTGAGCAACTGAAGTGAAATGAACTGAACTGAACTGAAGAAACCTGAAAAAAGTATACATGTATAGCTGAGTCACTTCACTATATACCTAAAACTATACTTTAATTAAAAAATAATAAAATGAACTTGATATCAGGACAATAACAGTATATACCTCACATAGTTGTTTAAGGATTAAAGAGAATATCTGTGCGGTCATTCCTCAGAGACACTGCGGGTTTGGTTCTAGCCCACTGCAACAAAGTGAATATCTCAACAAAGGGAGTCATCTGAATATTTTGGTTTCCCAGTGCATATAAAAGTTGTTACTTTACCCTGTAGTCTATTAAATATGCAATAGCATTATGTCTAAAAGTATATACACGTACCTTAATTTTTAAATATTTATTGCTAAAAAAAATGTTCCCCATCATCTGAACCTTCAGCAAGTCACAATCTTTTTGTGACAGTAACGTCAAACATCACTGATCACAGGTCACAGGAGTTTGCTCTCCCTCCAGTACCTTGGGGTGACTGGCTCTGAGCTCCCTGGGGACTGGCTCTATCAATGAGACCAAGGGTCTAGTGCTGGAGGCAGGAGAAATTCTTAACCTCCTAAGAGTAGAGTCTTTTCTTTGTCCTTGAATCCCTGGGGCCAAACACCATTGGTGGTACGTAGACATGGTGGGCACAAAAACATGTTCTGGGCAGCTGGCAGGGAGTTACTAGGGTGGGTCACGGCCGGGAGCTGGGTTCCAAGCAAGACTGGCTAGAGGGCTGCCAGGGGGGCTCCGTTTGACAGACAGGAACCTACATGATAAATGAGAGGACAGGAGCCATGAAGGAGGTGATGAGGAGGGACCCAGAGCCCAAGGCAAACATGGAGGCTCAGTTAGGGAAAGAAGCAGAGATAAGGCATTTCCAGATCACTAGGTTGTAAGCAGACGCTGTTCCTGGGAGTGGAGAAAAAGCAAGATCAACTGCTATCAATGCCCACTCAGCTTCTGCTTTCTCTGGAGCACATCCGCATGCTAATGTCACATTACCCAGCTGCTAGCAGCTTGATCCTCTATGCTCCTTACTGGGTGGGGGAGGGGGGGGTGCAGGAGTGGGAGCCAAAGGAAGGGGAGGCCTGTGGAATTCCTTGTCTCTCTTCATGTACAGTGAGCTCCCAAGTGCCCTACCAACAATGGCTGGGAAGAGAAGGACTAATGACTTGGAAGCTTCCCCTTCTCTGTATTAGCACACCAGCTTTGTAACAGCCATGACCGACAGCACACCCAGCAGCTGGGTATGCGGGACAGATATCACCTCCTCTGCCCCTGATGGCCCAGATAAGAAAATCCTCTTGCCTTGGGCTCTTAAGAAGTCAGTTCATGGACCGCCCTGGTGGCACAGTGGATAAGAATCTGCCTGTCAAGGCAGGGGACACAGGTTCCATCTCTGGTCCAGGAAGATTCCATATGCCTTGGAGCAACTAAGCCCCATGCGCCAAAACTACTGAGCTTGTGTTCTAGAGCCCCCGAGCCACAACTACTGAGCCCTCCACCCTAGAGCCTGCGCTCTGCAACAAGAGAAGCCAATGCAATGAGAAGCTTGTGCCCCCGAGCTGCAACTACTGAGCCCCCCCACCCTAGAGCCTGCGCTCTGCAACAAGAGAAGCCACTGTAATGAGAAGCTCACGCACTGCAAGGAAGAGCTGCCCCCGCTCACCACAATTAGCGAAAGCCCGCACACAGCAATGAAAGACCTGGAGCAGCCAATAACAAAGAAATAAATAATTTTCTTTTAAGAGTCAGGTCATCAGTGCAAGTTCGAGGCATGAAGCAGGGCACTCAAAGCTGGTGCTCTAGGACAATACAGAAGGATGGGGTGGGGAGGGAGGCGGGGGGACATTCAGGATGGGGAGACACGTATACTCATGGATGATTCACGTCGATGTATAGCAACAACCACCACAATACTGTAAAGTAGTTATCCTCCAATTAAAATTAATTAATTTTCTAAAAAACTCAGGTCATTTCAAAGAGTATTTACCATTATATCCCAGGTGACACAGGAGATAATCAAGGCCCAGGGAGGTTAACACATTGTTATTAATAAAATGGGTCCCAGAAAAGAGGCTGATTCCGGGAACTGATATTTGAGGCCCTGCACTAGATGGTCCTTCATAGTGACCCATTTGGCAGGTAAGGAAACTGAACCATAGATTCTCTGTGCTGACAATGATTCTCTGACTCTGCTCTAGCTCCCTTGGATTTTTCAACTAGGCCTGACTTTTGGATTTCAGTGTTCATCAGTCATGTTCAGTGTTAGCAAGAATTCTGCTAAGTTGGTTGAGCCAGAAAGTTTCACTCCCAATATCTAATCAGGTTCCCCATTGTCTACCATGCCCTAAGTGATGTCTGTTCACTGTGGCCTGCCTTCAAGCAAGAACTAGGGGTTGCTAAGGACTTTTCTCTCTCTGAACTATATGACTCCTCCATCCTGTAGCTAGGGAGGCCTGCGGATTGCAAAGCGGCCAGTGCGCCTGAGATGGGGAGGAGGATCTCCCTGTGATGCCCCTGCCAAGGTTTGCTGGGCATGGCATGAAGACCTGCTGCAGCCCAGTGTTAGAGCAAATCTGCATGACTCCAGGCCTAGAGAGAGCAGCGCTCCCTGAGTTTTCAGCGCTCCCTGAGTTCTCAGCCTGTCATTTCCAAGTACTACCCACGGAGTTGGCCTCTTCAGAGTCTTCGGTGTTCTCCAAATGGCTCTGCTGGAGGAGAGTGATGACGTGGGATTAACTGTATCTCTTTCCCCTGATTTAACCATGAAGGTCATTTCAGCAGCTTAGAGGAAGAAGTAATGGGGCCAACAGACTGTGTTAAAGCTGGCAGAATCAACAACTGGCCCAGCCAAGCTAGCAAACAATAAGCCCAAGAGGCAAATGGAGAGCTTCTGGATAAAGCACAAAGGAGAACATTCAGTCTTCAAGCATCCTAAGAAGAAAGGGACGGGGTTAGAGGGTAAAGGGGAGGATATGAAATGATCTGCATTTTGTGGGTGGTAAAACTGAGGCTTAGAGAGGTTACATAAGCTCCCTAGGGCTACATGGTACATTGGTATCATGCTGCTAACAGAAGCCAGATCGTCGGACTTTGGCACACCTGGAGAGGAAGAAGAGCCCCAGCCCACCCCTCCCATGGGGCATACCCTCATCCCCATTCACTGAGTCTTGTGGATCTTCAAAGGCCCCCTCCTCTGTCACTCTCTCTGGTCCCCATCCAAACTCCTGTACCACTTTATAGGAGAACATACCTTACACCACACTCTGGAACTACGTTCATGCTGTAAGCACAGTACCTGGCTGGCACAGTGCCCACAGGTGCTCAACAGCTATTTGTTGGATGCATGAATGAACGAATAAATGACTAAACGTTTTACCTCTTAAACTAGATCCTAAGTTCCTAGTTAAAACCAACTTGCTTTGGCACACGGTGGACCCACCATCAACACCATAGGATTAAACAACTCTAACTTCAGTACTTTCCAGAGTTGGGACCCTTCCTCTGACCTGACCCACTCTGGGCACTTTTGCTAGTCAGGGCCAGGCCTGTGTGGGTCAAGGTTGTGACAGGTTACTAGTTCTTTAGCACAATAATCCAATTTGGAAAATGAGAAGATATTGATGAGCAGAAATAAAATCATCCATGTTTCACCATGTAGAACCAATTACTTAATGTGAGGTATATGGCCTTACCAACTTTTTTACACGTTTGTGTGTGTACGTATGTTTGTTCACAACTATGTTTCAAAAATGGCCTCCTAAATACTATGCCGTAACATAGCTTTTCTTGATGACATACTGTAAACATCCTTTCAGGTTACAAGTCAGTGACAGTACTATGGCCACTTGGTGGTCCAAAGAACGGAGCAATCACACTTTGGCTCACGTTTCTACTGTTAAAGACATTCAGGTTGTCTCCAGCTTTTATTATTCCAGAAAATGAGAGATGACTCCAACCCTCTTTCCACCACAGACAGCCCTCCCAGACTCCTGCTTATGTCTGTGGAAGCTTAAAATAATCAATAATAGCAGCATCAGAATGGACAGTATTTAGAGAAAATTACTTCTCCAAGGTTAGCTTGAATTCTCTTCACTAATCATTGGCACTATTGACTGGCAAACTTGTTTCATGCCAGGGGCACAAGCTAGACACAAGATGATAAAAATGATCCCTCCACAGCATGATTCTTCATATGTGTGGCGCTTCTGGTCTAAAAGGATGCCGACAGGAGGAGTCTGGGCCCAGGGAAGTGGCAATGGTTACTGAGTGAGCTCCATAAGTCATAGCGGAGGCCAGTGGGACTTCTGATTCTCACTTTGGGTGCAGCTGAGCCACTCTGGTCCCTTCCGGAATTGGGATCAGAGGCTCCCCAGCCTGGTGGCCTAGGGCCCCAGTCCGCCAGTGTTCTTGGCAGCTTAGACAAAAATCATGGTGCCCTGTGGGCTGCCCAGGCTGGATCAACACTGTAAGCAACACTTACACATAGCTGGCAGTCTCACTCCTGATTCAAAAGATAACCCTTCCAGCCAGAATGCCTGAATTTTCAGGATTTTTTCAGCATCTCTGCCTCAATCCCCAAGGAATCCCAAGCAGTGAGTAGGGAGCCTGATGCCTCCTTCAGTGGGACCTGGGATGCTGGGTAAAGATGCAGGGGCAGCACCCCACTCCTGGGCTTTAGGCTGGTGGGCAGCACATGGGGGCTATCTTAGTCTCCCCGGGGTGGGGGGCGCCCGCAGACACATTCATGCTTGAGAATCCAGGCTGGCCTGGCAGCCAGAGCTGTCCCCATACCTCAGCCCTGACACAGCTCCTGGTGCCTGGAGCCTGCAACAACTATGATCAAGGATACCGAGCTTCCGGCCCAGTTTGAAATGCCACAGGACACAAGCAGGCAAACTATGGTAAACTGGTGGGATGGAGAATCGTGCCTGTAACAAGGAGGCTCCCGGGGTACACTCACAGCCAGGGCTGTCCCTTCAGAAGACCGGGTGGGGGCCGTGACTGAGCCTCCTCCACCCCACGGAGCACTGGGCTGAGCCCTGGGTGAGAGAGGACGGCGCGGCACAGGGAGAAAGCTGAAGCTGCCCCTGCGCTCAGGCAGCACAGGCGACACTGCATGCACGCGACAGTTGTGCAGGCTGAGTCCCTCAGGGCAGGCCATGTGCGGGCGGTTCCAGGTCCTCTGGTGGAGAGAGGCCATCTGGGGGAGAGGACGCGGCAGAGATTCGGGCCCTGACCTCAGATCTGCCACTTGGAGTTGTGCAACCTCAGGTGGGCCCCTAACCTCTCTGAACCCCAACCTCTCATCTTTAAACGGTCCTCTGCCTCATGAGGCTACAGAGGCCCCCAGAAGGGACCAGACAGTGCTCCCCAAGAAGGTGCAGAGAGCATGGCAGGCACCCCATCAAGAGGATGGGGAGCACAGTGTTCTAAGGAATCCACCAATGAACCTGGAGACACTATGTTTCCCTAAGGGCAAGTTTCCGGGGAAAGAAAACAAAGGAGAAAAGCCCCACTGCGATTCCCTCCTCCTCATCGCAGGCTGGCCAGCAAGGTGGGCCCATGGGCTTCTAGTGCGGCTGCCTGCCAGAGGCACTCCCCAGCCCAGATGTGATATGCAGTCAAAGCCAGGCCATAACGATTCTCCTCAGAAATGATGCAGCTGGGACTTCCCTGGAGCTAGTGGTCAAGACTGTTCCCAGTGAAGGGGGCGTGGGTTCGACCCCTGGTCAGGGAACTAGGATTCTGCATGCCGGAAACTGTGTCCAAAATAAATAAACAAGAAATTAAAAATAAATAACATAGTCCTATTTCTGGCTGCTCTGGAGATAGCCAAGTAAGTAACTCAGATTGCCTGGCCCAAGCCTGGCAATTTGTCTTCCAGGGCAGATTTCCCCTTTTGCTCTCCTGTGTCCCTCCCCCTCCCTACTGAAGTCCCTGCACCGGCCCACCCCAACCCCTCTGCTCCTCCAACTGTTTCAGTTAGAAGCACTGGGAGGGCCTCAGGAAACAATGGCAGTTTTGCTGTGGCCTCCCATTAAGTGTCTGCCAGTCCCTCCCTTGCAGCTGGAGGATGGCGGACAAGAGCTGCCTCATGTACTGTGTATACACCAAGAGTCTGGAAGTGAGGGGTAAAGGACATGTGGGGTAGAAAAGGAATGGCCTCCTGAAAGCTCTTCTCCTGGGTTGGGGCGGACGTGTGAATGACTCCTTTGTGGGTCCTTTGTAAATCCTCTCCATGCTCAGAACCTAAGCTTACTGCTACCAATTTTACAACTCTTGCTGCTCAGACTTAAGATCACTGTCAGCGAAATCAGACCTTCTTTATAAACTGGAAAAATACGAAGAAACGCTCTTAAGATAAGCACTAGGTGGGAATGAGTAAGGGAGGGCCTCACCAGGGAAACCAGCTTCTAGAAAACAAAATGAGTTAAAGGTGGTGGTGGAGGGGAAGTGGGAGCGGAGGGAGGGCAATAACAAGTTAGTGATGTGCTGGCTAAGGTTTAACACTCCACTTCCTGGAGGGAAACATCCCTGATCTGCAGAATTTGCTAAGGTTTTCTTTTTTCTTTTCATTTTTTGGTTGTACTACACAGTGGGATGGCAACCCACTCCAGTGTTCTTGCCTGGAGAATTCCATGGACAGAGGAGCCTGGCAGGCTACATACAGTCCATGGAGTCTCAAAGAGTCAGACACGACTGAGAGACTAACACACAGTGGGATCTTAGTCCCCTGACCAGGGATTGAACCCAGGCCCCCAGCAGCAAAAGCCCTGAGTGCTAACCACTGGACCACCAGGGAATTCCCAGAATTTGCCCATTTTTTCATGGTATAAATATTCCTACTATGGTCAATTTCAAGCTATCACGGTGAGGTCATTGAACTTGAGTGAGCATGTCCAGTACTGGGAAGCCAAGTCAAGCAGCCCACCCAGGCAGGACCACAGGCTCCCGAGCACAAGGTGCCAGAGCTCAGGCCCACTCCTGTCTACTTACACTATGATTCTTCGGAATAAACCTGAACTTTGGGAACTGGCCCACAGTTTTGCTATCTACATGTTCTCAGTTGCCTTTGGTTCATTTATAAGTGAAAACGCTAGGTGTGTGACAAGGAAATCAGAAGGGGTGGTTGGTGGGCCAGCAGAGCACCATGCCCAGGGTCCCGTAGGGTCAGGGGTAAAAGAGGCCAAGAGGCAAGTCCACAGAGCTCACCTCTGTCACCTTCCCAGCCAACTGTCAGCTCTCATGGCTGGGGTGATTGCTCTTCTCGTCCTGATGTAGCTAAGCACGCACGTGTGTGCACACACACAACTGACATAGGGAGGAGAATGAAGGAGGTTATAGTTTCTTGAGGGATGGAATGTTTGTTGTTGGAAGGTTCCGGTTTAGCTCAGTGATTCTACCTTGCCTGCACATTGGAATCATTGGGGAGCTTAAAAAAAAAAAATCATCAAGCCCCAAACCCTCCATTAGAGATTCTAACTTAACTGGCTTGGGGTATGGCCGGGACACAGGTATTTTGAAATTTCCCGGGTGATCTGAATGCAGAGCTAGTTTGAGTACCACAGGTCTTCCCGGTGAGGCTGAATGGGAGAATCTGGTGAAAACATCCATCTAGCGCTTCCATCTGTGTGGGGCGGAGCCGCCAAGAGCCAGGCTGATTGCCTGAACTCATGGCTTAGGAAATCCTGCCTCATTACCTTACCCCTGTTCTCTCCACCCCAAGAGAATTTTCCTCCAACCAAAGTTATGTGCTTCAGCCATAGTTTCCCTGTGGCTTTCAATCTCCCTCCAGCTATAGTCCCTCTTCTTATGCAAAGCACTGTCCTCAACAGCTGGGGTTCTGGAGAGACTGTCTGGGCTGGGATCCTGGTTTTGTCCAGGCAGCATGACCTTGGCCAAGTTGCTTAACTTCCCTGAGCCTTGGTTTCCTCACCTGGGGAGAATAATAGTACCTGCCTCGTAAGGGAAAAATTGAAGGCAAAAGGAGAAGGGTGCAGAAGAGGATGAAATGGTTAAATAGCATTGCTGATTCGACGGACATGAATTTGAGCAAACTCCGGGAGATAGTGAAGGACAGAGGAGACTGGCGTGCTGTGGTCCATGGGGTTGCAAAGAGTCAGACATGAACTAGCAACTAAGCAACAACAACATGAGGCTGTTGCCCACATTAAACAAAAGCACACTTGAAATTGCTTAGAGAAGATCCAGATGTGAAGTAAACAGTCACTATGTATCAGCCAGGGTAGCTAACATGCCACGAGCCCCGCAAGAACAGGGAGTGTGCTTTGTCCATCTCCATCTCCAGCACAGTGCCTAGCACAGAGCAGGCTGCTCAGTCAAAAAACAGCTGGTGAATGAACATTTCTCCAATACCTAAATCTGTGTCTGTGCCCCTGGGAGCCTCTTACTCCCTGAATAAGATCCTTGCAAGGCTGAGTTCTGAGTCAGAGCATTTGGGCTGCTATCCAGCACTCTGGACAGAGACAGGGACAGCCCATCTCTTAGACTGGCTTGTCTAAGGCAGCATGGAATTGCTTTGTTTTAAGCAGATGACACTATCCTTATGGCAGAAAGTGAAAGGAACTTAAAAGCCTCTTGATGAAAGTGAAAGAGGAGAGTGAAAAAGTTGGCTTAAAGCTCAACATTCAGAAAATGAAGATCATGGCATCTAGTCCCATCACTTCATGGCAAATAGATGGGGAAACAGTGGAAAGAGTGTCAGACTTTATTTTTTTTTTGGCTCCAAAATCACTGCAGATGGTGATTGCAGCCATGAAATTAAAAAGACGCTTACTCCTTGGAAGAAAAGTTATGAGCAACCTAGATAGCATATTCAAAAGCAGAGACATTACTTTGCCAACAAAGGTCCGTCTAATCAAGGCTATGGTTTTTCCAGTAGTCATGTATAGATGTGAGAGTTGGACTGTGAAGAAAGCTGAGCGCCGAAGAATTGATGCTTTTGAACTGTGGTGTTGGACAAGACTCTTGAGAGTCCCTTGGACTGCAAGGAGATCCAACCAGTCCATTCTAAAAGAGATCAGTCCTGGGTGTTCTTTGGAATGACTGATGCTAAAGCTGAAACTCCAATACTTTGGCTACCTCATGCGAAGAGTTGACTCATTGGAAAAGACTCTGATGCTGGGAGGGATTGGAGGCAGGAGGAAAAGGGGACGACGGAGGATGAGATGGCTGGATGGCATCACTGACTCGATGGACATGAATTCGAGTGAACTCCGGGAGTTGGTGATGGACAGGGAGGCCTGGCGTGCTGCGATTCATGGGGTCACAAAGAGTTGGACACGACTGAGCAACTGAACTGAACTGAAGCAAATGTCAGAGAACTTTTCTTGCTCTTCTCTTGTGTGCTACCATCAGAGCATCACGAGCATCCTGGATAATTGGAGGTTCTGGGTAATCAAGGTTTTACCACTCACTGGTTGGCACAGGGAATGCCATTTGGGCAGAGACTTGGCTTGCTAATTCCCTCCAGGCAGACACACGTGGGCAGGAGCTGCAACAAGAGCTTCCCTCCCTTCCACGTCTGGGGGCCAAGTCTAATTGATGTTGAAGACTGTTTGTTTACTCCCAGCTTCTCCCTCAAGAGGCTCCACAGCCAGCAAGCACTCCTACACTGTGTCTAACGATGGCTTCACGATCGATGCGTGCACTGACTGCTCACTGCTCATGGGGTATGCGGCAGCACACTGCTGATGCTGGACAAGGGCATACTGGGCAGAGGGCATGAGTCCACTGTGCCACACAGACAGCTGCCACCTTGGAGGGTGAATTCTCTTCTCCTGGGCACTGTAACACTTAGTGCCTGGTGCAAGGGGTAGGGCAAGGCTCAGACTGTTGTAGGCTCGGGGGCGGGGGGATTTCAAACTCAGTGCCCAGGGTTCTTTCCATTTCCCCTCAGACAGGCTTAGAGCCCAAGAACCAGGGGCAGGAGGATAGTGTTAGGGATTTGACATTGTCTTCCCAGACCCCCTCTGCTTTGACATGTCTTAGGGGTTAACAGGGCTTCCCTGGTGGCTCAGAGAGTAAAGAATTCGCCTGCAATGCAGGAGACCCAGGTTCAACGCCTGGGTCAGAAAGAGCCTCTGGAGAAGGGAATGACAACCCACTCCAGTATTCTTGCCTGGAGAATTCCACAGACAGAGAAGCCTGGCAGGCCATAGCCTATGGGGTCGCAAAGAGTCTAACACGACCAAGCGGCTAACAACACACACACACACGCACATGCACACACACACACACGCAGACATTAACAGCCTTCTCTGGCAGGCAGGAAGCTAGAGGAAGTGTGCTTGCCAATTAGCTCCTTGTAAATACCAGCTAAAAGCTCTTGTAGTGTGACTCCTTGCAGGGAGAGCTCCTTTCTCTGCCACCACAGGGATCATGCCAGGGCTGAGCAAGGCCAGTGTAAGAAAACTCTCCCCCTGTGACCTGGCCAACAGCGTCCTGGTGCTACCAGACCAGTGGACCTGCACATGCTTCTCTGGGCGCCACCCACACCCTCCACTCCCATCACATGTAGACCTGGCAAGTTCTGGAACACCCAGAGGTGGGCCCAGGCGTGCCAAAGACCTGGGTTCAAATCCTGCCTCCACCACACCCCTGTGCAAGCTGTTTAATCTCTCTGAGCCTGTCTCTTAGCTGTCAAGTGAAGGTAACACCTCCTATCCAGAAGAGAGGCCTGAGCAAATTATAGGAGAATTACAGAAGAGCAGTGTCAAGCAGCCATGGCTGTTAGATTTTGAAATCGGTGCGATTTTATCTTTTTTAGATCAAATAGAACATTAGTTCCACTTCTGCTTTTCTAGGGTTTCCTCTATTTAAAAACTATTTCCTGGACTCTTATGAAAGAAGTCGCCTTCTGTCCCCCAAGAGGCACAGAGAAGCTGGGAACAAAAGGATTGGGTCCCACTCACTCCTGCTCCCCAGGAAGCCCTTCCCTGCTCAGCCACTACGTGGCCCTCTCACTTAGCACTTGGTACTCAGTGCTTGTGGCTCATCTCCCCACCCCCTCGAGAGTTCCCAGAACAAACAGAGCCTGCAGAACCTCCCACTAAGGGGCAGCCTGGTAGAGCCTCAGAGTGAAATAAAGCCATGCCTCTCTGCTCCTGTGATGCTGATCAACTAATTCTGTGAAATGGGGTGAAGCTGGCATACTGACATCAAAGCAGGGGGAGGGCGATCCTGAGGCCCTAGTGGGCACCTGTGCCCTAGGCTAAGGGAGGCCACTCTGGAGACTCTCTTCTATTGATGGAGACCAGAGTGAAGCTGTGCTTCCCTGCAGGAATCTGCCTCTTCCCGCCACCACCTTCCCAGAGGAGGGAGAAGTTACTGCGACAGAGGGCCTGGGCCCCGAGAGATACACTGGGCCATGGCAGGCGTGTAGGTGTCCCCTTGGGCCAGGAGTGCTCCCTCCAAGTCTCCACGGTGCCCCTCACCCTCATCCTTGTATCCCAGGGGATGAGGGTCCTGTACTTTGTGGAAACCTTATGTTTGAGGGCTGGCACCATGGCCCAGATAAACTATGATGGAAGACAGCGAGTCAGGGGTGGGGGTTGTGAAGTGTGAAAGGAAGAACAAGCTGCAACAGATGATTCAAGAAGCAGAGTGGGCTGTACTAGGCACTAGCTGGATAGATGTGAGGAAAGGAGAGAATGATAGAGACGTCAGTTGCACAGAGATTCTCAATCAACACACCACTGCCTCGCCCACGGCACGTGTTAGAAAGGCAGATTCCGGGGTCCCATCCACACAAAATCTGATGTGGTGGGTCTGAGAGGAGACCCAGGAGTCTTCCTTTATAACAAGCACTCCAGAGGGATCCAAATGGGGATTTGTGGCGGGTACCCTGAGGAATTCCGTGAGGTTTAAGCAGCATTGTGCTTGGGGGGATGGCAGGGCCAATAAGCACAGTCAGCTGCCCAGAGGTGGCACTGGGGGCTTCAGGAATAAGGTCCTGCTGTGCATAGAAAGCATCTGGGTGTCTTTCTCAGGTGCAGATTATGATTCAGG
This sequence comes from Ovis aries, assembly GCF_016772045.2. Classification (NCBI taxonomy): domain Eukaryota; kingdom Metazoa; phylum Chordata; class Mammalia; order Artiodactyla; family Bovidae; genus Ovis; species Ovis aries. The sequence continues at coordinate 25,725,510 of NC_056078.1, forward strand.
ACATTGGAGGTAAAGCCTTTGTGTGCTCAGTCCCAATAAGTCATGTCCAACTCTTTGCGACCCCACGGACTATAGCCCACCAGGCTCCTCTGTCCATGGAGTTCTCCAGGTAAGAATCCTGGGGTGTGTTGCCATGCCCTCCTCCAGGGGATCTTTCTGATCCAGGGATTGAACTGGATTGAACTCACGTCTCCAACATCTCCTGCACTGCAGGCAGATTCTTTAAACACTGAGCCACACCCAAGAAAAAGTGTCAGTCACTCCGTCATGTCTGACTCTTTACAACCCTATGGACTGTAGCCCACCAGGCTCCTCTGTCCATGGGTCTGAATTTCTAACAGGTGATACCCACCCTGCCGCTGCGTGACACTTGAAGAAGCCAGAGCCTCGATAGGGGTTCTCCAACTTCGGCATGCATCTGCGTCATTTGGAGGCAGGGTCAGTGATTATTCATATAAATTGCTAGGGAGTTCCCTGGTGGTCTGTTGCTGTTGTTTAGGCGCTCAGTCATGTCTGACTCTTTGTGAGTCCTTCAACAACTCCCTGAGCTTGCTCAAGCTCATGTCAGTTGAATTGGTGATGCCATCCAACCATCGCATCCTCTGTCATCCCCTTCTCCTCCTGCTTTCAGTCTTTCCCAGCACTGGGCTCTTTTCCAATAAGTCAGCTCTTCCTGTCAGGTGGTGGTCTAGCGGTTAGGATTTAACACTTTCACTGTCACGGCCTGTGTTCAATCCCTGGTCGGGGAAATGAGATCCCACAAGCCACATGGCGATGTCAAAATAAGAAAAGAAAATCATTTGCTGTCCACTTCCCTCCCCCAGTTTCTGATTGAGGAGGTCTGGGGAGGGACCTAAAAATATGTATTTCTATCAAGTTATAAGGTGATACTGCTGGTCCTGGGACCACCCCCGCCCCCACTGACTCTGAGAACTGTTGGCCTCAAAAGTAAGAAGTGAAACTGTATTGGACAGAATTAAGCAAATGCAGCCAAAAGCATCTCTATGTAATACAGATACAGATATGCCCCGCTATCCAAAAGCAGAAAGTTCACATAAAAGCTTTTGTAAGCAGAAATGGTATAAAGTGAAGAAACAATCACCTTAGGACAGATCTTGTTTCCCTGAGAGCTCAGCAATGCAGGAGACCCTGGTTTGATTCCTGGGTTGGGAAGATCCTCTGGAGAAGGGAAATGCTACCCCACTCCAGTATTCTTGGGCTTTCCATGTGGCTCAGCTGGAAAAGAATCCATCTGCAATGCAGGAGACCTAGGTTCAATTCCTGGGTTGGGAAGATCCCCTGGAGAAGGGAAAGGTTATCCACTTCAGTTTTCTGGCCTGGAGAATTCCATGGACTATATAGTCCATGGGGTTGCAAAGAGTCAGACACAACTGAGCGACTTTCACTTTCACTTACTAAAAGACACACAAAATAAATGGAGATAAAGCACAGATGCTCACAGACACAGTTCAAAGCAACAGCGGCTTGATGCTGAGTGGGGATTCCGGGAAGAAGCTTGGCGGGGCCACTCTCCCCGCTCAGGATAGGAGCTTCCTCTGTTAACACTTGCTGCAAAATGAATGCTGAATGCTGTTTGCTCTTTTCCTAGTTTTTCATAAGAGTGAAAATCCTTTTCAGATTTCTTTGACTAGTGAAATCAAAGTGAAGTAAACAGGTGTAAAGCAAACCTTCAAAAAGCCAAGGATATCTGTACTTTTAAAAGTACCATTGCTCTATTTGTTAAATTCTTAACAAGATTTTCTTTTCCTGTGATCTCTTGCTCTCTCTGGAACAGTGAATGCATCAGGTAAAAAACAAAATAAAACAAAAATTCGGTGAACTGAGGGTGACAAAAAGTGAAATTCTAGCTTAGCCAAAACAGTCTCCTATTTAGCAAAATGAAGGTTCTTCAATACTTGGTTTCCCTTCACCCCCATATGTTCCAGGAACATGTTGAATTGCTCTGTAGCATCAGGTACTTCCAAGTTCTTAGGCATGAACGCTGCTTCAGCACCCACCTTCAAGCCCTCCATGACAGCTGCTGGGATAAAGCACTGACTCCCTGGCTTTCATAGGATGAGTGACCCATCTTCTTCTCATGTCACCATTCACAGTCAGACTAAATGCTTCCACCACCTCCGAAGCTTCCCCAGGCCTCTCTTGGGAACTCCACCTCACAAGGATAGTTGGATGGCCACCCTCAGCCCTTCTGACCACGTCTGGTCTTTTTCTGGCTGTGCTGAAAGACATGCAGGATCTTAGCTCCCAACCAGGGATTGAACTCATGCCCCCTGCAGTGGAAGCGTGGAGTCATAACCACGAGACCACCAGGGAAGTTCCCTGACCACGTCTTATCTAGAAATTTACTCTCCACTTCCATTCAGACCTCCCCTACTGTCTGCAAGCTGCTTGAGGTCAGGATCTGTATCTCCTTCATCTCTGAAGCCCCTACCTCTGCAGAGACTCTCTCACCCCAAGCAGTCTTGTTTATACACACTCAGAAGTTTCCATATACCTCTTTTTGGTTTGGAAAATACAAGGACCAACCCATATCCCAGAAACCTGTGATGCACTGCTGTTGGAATAAACACTCTAAGCTACAAACCCTTTTCTCTCTCTCAGGAGTGCCTGGAGAAAACAACCATGTCCTGGCAGGCTTGTCTCCAAGGACCCAGGAAGCCTCCCATCCGGACGGGGGCACCTGTGGTGTGTGTGCTGGGAGCCAGCGAGTGGGGGAGGCAGAGTCCTGTCACTTGCACCACTTCCTGCTCATCGGCACCAGGCCCGGACCTGCACTTGGGGGGTTAGGACAGAGGCAGAGCAAATGAAAAGACCGGAGGCAGGACTTCCGGACTATGAGCGCAGGCCGTGCAGGGTGTGTGAGGTGAGGCGGGGTGGGGATAGAGAGTCAGGTAGCATTGAACCTAGCATCTGCCTGGCTCCATACTCAGGTGAGAGGAGAGCTGAGATCATCCCCTCGGCAGAGGCCCCACTGCCCATCCTCACACCACCCCCAACAACTAGTCGCCAGGAGGATGCTGTGGTGGTGACCAAGATGGACATAGACGCGGGTGGAGATGGGAGGAGGGAAGAATGCAGCGCAGTTGAGGGACGGGAGCCAGGCCAGCTGAGCACAGACCCCAAGTCCCTGTGGGACAACTCAGAGAAGCAGCTTTTGTTATTTTCTCATTGTGACTCACAGCAAGAAATACATTTTAGGACTTCCCTGGGGGTCCAGGGGTTAAGACTCCGTGCTTCCACTGTGGGGGGCATGGGTTTAATCCCTGGTCAGGGAACTAAGATCCCAAAAGCCTTGTGGAGTAGCCAAAAAAAAAAAAAAAATAGAAATATATTTTACATCATGACCCAGTACCTATATTTATGCAGGCATATAGTAAAACTGATATAAAGTCACAAAGCGGTATGTACCATGCCACAGGTGAGGAACTCCAGCACACACTGGTCTCACAGCTTACTAGTGGGTCACAGCTGGCAATTCGAAACAATTGGCCCTATTCAGTGTCAGCCATTTCAGAGAGCCTTCGAGCCTTTGGGATTCCTGCTCTGCACTGTGCTCCCAACCAGCTGCAAGTCGGCTGCATGCAGACACTGCACTCACGCTGGCTCTGGAGATGACAGGACTCAAAGGCCAAGTCACACACAAACCAGAGGACTGTCCGTAGGAGGCAGCAGCAATGAGGCCGTCACATGCCACCCAGATCCTTGACCTGAGGGCCTCTGGCTACCAGTGAGCACCAAGGATGAGCATCCTCCCACCACCCGCAGCTGGACCAGAAAGCAGAGGGCAGTGTCCCTGCCTCTCCCAGCCTGCATACGCTGATGAGGCCCTGTGTCTTCTCTCCTCCATGGACCTGAGCTGAGCCTCTCCCCGCATCACGGCCCAGAGAGTGCCGGCCAGTGGCACTGTTCAGAAACAAGATGCCACTGCTGGGGACTTCCCTGGTGGTCCAGTGCTAAGACTCGGCACTCCCAATGCAGGGGGGGCTGGGTTCGATCCCTGGTCAGGGGACTAGATCCTGCATGCTGCAACTAAGAGTTCACAAGCTGCAACTAAAGTCTCAGCATGCCTTTTCTGGAGATCCCACACTGCAACGAAGACTGAAGATGCTGCGTGCTGCGAGTGAGACCTGGCGCAGCCAAATAAATAAATGGAAAAAAATAAATACTAAAATTTAAAAAAAGATGATGCTACTGCTCTTGGAAGCTTCCAGGCCTTCCTGAGGCTGGGCCAGAGGCACCTTTTGAGGAGGTCCCTTCAGATGCACCTGGAGCTTGTTTCAGAGCTGGTTGTTCTCTACTTAACAAACTAAAGCTTTAAGGAGATTCATGCACCTCCAATTTATTTCTTTAGAAAACATTTTTTTTTTAAAATCTTCCAATCCCCTCTGAGAGCTCTGGGGGAAAAATAAGCCACACTGAAAACATCCTAAGTTCCTACCACAATTATCCCAATGAGCTCCTGCGGGAGATCGGCTACAACCAATGAACAGTACAAAGCTATTTCCATAATGAAGGAGTGTGCAGCCCTCACCTACTTCACTGTGATTACAGCCCTCCTCCCTCCGACCTGGGCTGCAAAGGCTGTGGCCTGGTCTTCCACTGGTCTGGGAATCGGGAAACCACCCAAGTAACTAGGGTGGGCTGGAGAGAGGTAGAACGTAGGAGTGAGGAGATTCCGGTAAGGAACAACCACTGCCTCCATGTGCCCCTCTCTCCACCTGGTGCGGGGAGAACGCCCAGGGCATTCCCACAGTGGAGCAGTCCTGGGATCAGCCAAGCACCTCTAGGAGCTGCTGGGCACTTGGGGAAAACTTGGAGTCAACTTGGAGTCAGGGGCATTCCCCAGTCTCCCCATGTCCCCCAGGCCTGGGCAGCAGGAACTGACTGGGAAACACAGCCCAGTGGCTGAAGTCTGTGTTGTCTGGCCAGGTGTACAGTAGACCCTTGACCATGAAGGCCAGGGGAATCTTAGTGCCTCAGTTTCTACGTCTATCAAATGGGATGATCACCCTCTTATCTTGGGCCTGCACATGAGCATTCTTGGTAAACTGCAAGATGCTTCCATGTGCAGAGTTATTACTGTCGCTCTGTAGAAAGGAAGAGATATGTACACAAAAGAATAAGTCAAAACAGCTGATCTAGGTTCTGGGAGCTGTTGCTGCTAAGGAATGTTGTCAGCCTTGCTGAAGGGGGGAAGATTAGGGGATCTGTCACTCTGTACTTCTCATTTTGGGGAGAGTCATTTCTTATACTATAGCCAGCAGAGATGCCCACTCACCCTGCTCTCCTGCTTGAGGAAAAGCCACCTTCTGGGGCAGGGGTTTGGGGAGAGTCGGAGAACCACCACGTGAAAGCGGAGAAGAAAGCAGAAGCTTAGAGAAGGGATGCAAGTCTTTCAAAGATACAGTCAGGAAGTGAGGAAGCCAATGGCCAACACTTATCCTGACCTGCCTGCCTGCAGCTACCCACCTAGCTCTGGTCTTGACATTAGCCCAAACAAGTAGCCCTTTCTTGGTTACTGCCCCGTTTGGAAAAGCAGCAGACGTCAGGAATGCCTCGAAGAACAAAAGGCAGCAGAGGAAGGGCCCAGCAAGGAGGGCCTGGCTGAGAATGAAGAGCTCAGGGCAAGACCCCAGTGATCTGGAAAGTCAAAGTTGCTCAGTTGTGTCTGACTCTCTGTGACTCCCTGGACTATACAGTTCAGTTCAGTCGTTTAATTGTGTCCGACTCTTTGCAACCCCATGGACTGCAGCACACCAGGCTTCCCTGTCTATCACCAACTCCTGGAGCTTGCTCAGACTCATGTCCGTTGAGTAGGTGACACTATCCAACCATCTCATCCTCTGTCATCCCCTTCTCCTCCTACCTTCAGTCTTTCCCAGCATCAGGGTCCTTTCAAATGAGTCAGTTCTTCGCATCAAATGGCCAAAGTACTGGAGTTTTTCAGCTTAAACATCAGTCCTTCCAATGAATATTCAGGACTGATTTCCTTTAGAATGGACTGGTTTGATCTTGCAGTCCAAGGGACTCTCAAGAGTCTTCTCCAACACCACAGTTCAAAAGCATCAATTCTTTGGTGCTCAGCTTTCTGTAAAGTCCAACTCTCACATCCATACATGACTACTGGAAAAACCATAGCTTTGACTAGACGGACCTTTGTCAGCAAAGTAATGTCTATACAGTCCATGGGATTCTCCAAGTCAGAATATTGGAGTGGATAGCCTTTCCCTTCTCCAGGGGATCTTCCCAAACCAGGGATCGAACCCAGGTCTCCCATACTGCAGGCATTTCAGGTCGATTCTTTACCAGCTGAGCCACCAGGGAAGCCCAAGAATACTGGAGTGGGTAGCCTATCCCTTCTCCAGAGGATCTTCCTGACCCAGGAATTGAACCGGGGTCTCCTGCATTGTAGGCGGATTCTTTACCAACTGAGCTATGAGGAAGCCCTAGGTGGTCAGGAGCTTTACAGTAAACAGGCACTTCTGCTTAAAGACAGCACAAGGCCCCGTGCGGCCAGGGGGGTGCCAACCCAGGGGCCAGCCACTCAGTGATCCTGGTCTTGGGACGGCAAGTCTGAACCAGAGCCCACTCCCAGGGCCTTCCCAGAGGCCAGACAAGGGAAGCCCTCTCCAGGCATAGGGCTCAGTTTTAGAATCATGTACTCTTAGCCTGGCATTTCTGGGGTCTCACTGTGCAACCCCATGCTCTCTCATAACCTCTCTGAGCCTCAGTTTACACACCTGTAAAAGGATGGACCCTGAAATTCAGAGCTTAGCTGGTTCCCCCTCCCACTCAGCCAGAGCCTGAGCCCTGCAGGCAGCATCCTTGATAGAAGGGAGGCTCACCAGTGCACTGGGCAGCATCAAACCACCAGAGGCCTCTTGCTTTTAATCTAATAGCATAATGCCTGCAAAAGAGCTTAGCAAAATGAACGCATAACTGAAGGGGGTTATTATTAACCATCAACATTAGAGGCAACGCGAGAGAAGGCGACATGGAGCTGGAGATGGGCTCACAGAGCCTGCTAAAGCAGCTGCAGGAGGAGCCGGGGGCACGGGGGTGGGGGGGGGGGCGGGGGGCGCTGAGGGAGCCTGTGAGTGCCAGGCTCTCCCTTGGTGGGGCTAGACAGCAGTCTGAGAGTATGCTCAGGCCGAATGAGACCAAGAGGTATGCAAGAGTTACCAAAGGAGGAAAGGAACGCCTCTTCCACCTCAGAGGAACCCAGCTTGCTGGGGTCTGCTATTTGCAGGAGGCACACCTCCAACTCGGAGGGAGAGACCTTCTGCTTCCCTGAGGGGGAGCATATTTGTACTGGAAGGTTCAGAGAGGCTGTTCTGAACTTGTTTGCCCGGGGGCTCCTGCTTAATCATGGCAAAGAGTTCCTGTGAAGCCAAGGAGGGAGAGCCGGAGTTCAGGCAGGAGTTAACACATAGAAGGTCTGAGCTGAAGGGTTGTAAAGGCAGCCAAGGCTGGAAGATGAAGACAAGAGGAGAGCTTGAGGTCCAGGGTGGCCCAACTAGTTCAGGGCTCAAGGTATGAAAAGCCAAGACCTTCTACTTGCCAGGTGAAAGCAAGTATCCAGCCTGGCCCCTGGCAGGCAGCAGGACCTCATAATAGTTACCTTTCTAGGCTCAATGCCTTGTACTCAGGAATCTCAGACCAGAAAGCCCAACTTTTCACTCTTGTCTATGAAACTGCCTCCAGAGCCCCATCCCTTGTGCCCCAGAAGGCCCTGTGAGCCTCAACTCAGGCAAGGGAGCTCAGGGCAGGCTCTGCAGACAGGAGGGGCAGGGCCATGGACTGGGTCCACTTACCTACAATCTCATTCTCTTCCAGATTGATATTCTCCAGCGCAGGCAGGGTGGTGAGCTGCTCGGGGAAGTCGTGGAACTGGTTCCGGGACAGGTCGATGGCCTTGAGGTGCTGCAGGGTGCTGACCTCATTGGGGAGGCGGTGCAGGAAGTTCCCTTCCAGGCGGAGTTCTGCCAGGTGGGAAGGAAGAGTAAGGAGGGGGGAAGTGGAAACAACCCAGAGACCACAGTGACCGCTGGCTGCCTGGGCCAGGAAAGCAGCGAGGAAACCCAGATCCAAAGGAAGTCTTCCCAAAGGGCGAATTCCATAGTCATGCAAAAGGAGGGGTAACCCCGACCACTGCCACCCATCATTCCAGTTGGGTGCCCTGCTTTTGGCTTTGGGAAGCAAGGCTCTCACCCCTGCTCAGGATGGCACATCTGGGGTCCTTCCTGAGGCTGGTTTAGGGGCCACAGAATCCTTGCATTGAGGTATCCAGAATGACCAGCCAGGCCTTCCTTACTGCAGCTCAAACAGGCTCTTGATTTTGTTCCTCCCAGTCCCTCTCACCTGGACCACTCGGGCAGCCTCCTCCCTGGACTCTTGCCTCCAGCCCCTTTCCAATCAACGCTGCACAGTGGGACCTATTTCACTTCATGAGCACAGCTCTGAACTTGTAATTCTTCAGTGGATCCCCAAGGCCTCCTCCCTCAGGTAATCCAGACCCTTTATGTTAGGCCGAGGATCTGCAGGTCCAGCACTCACACTCAGGTCCAGGCCCGGCTGCCCTGGGATGATCTTCACACAACACAGGAGAATTCACACAACATCATCTTGCTGGACTCCACTGCAGTACTACAGAAGTGGTAACAGCAGCTCCTTCTCCCTTTGTTACTTACTACGAGTCCCAGACGCCACCAGGAGCAGATACTTATTGTCTCATTTGATCCTCAGAACCCCAGAGGCCACCAGGAGCGGATACTTATTGTCTCATTTGATCCTCAGAACAGCTCTGCAAGATTTGTCTTACTCTGTTCCATTTGATGGAAGCAGAAATGGTGACTTAGAGAGGTTAAGCAATTTGCCAAGATCACACCTCCAGGCGGCAGAGAAGCCAGGATTGGGATGGCCTGGATGTCCTGGTACTGGTCACCAAACATGGGATAAACATGACCAAGGGACAGGAGACAGGTGTGAACATTTAATGAGTGATGCTGTGTCCCAGGCAATGTATTAGTTATGCATGAAATCTCACAAATGTCTCCCAATTTACGGATGAGAGGACTGAGGATCACAGAGGTCAAATAACCTGCCCAAAGGCACACACACGTGGCAGATCCCAACTGGTGGTCAGATGTTCCCCATGTTCCCTGAGATTCACGGATAAAAGAAGGAAGGGAGGGATTGAATGACAGTCCCATTTCCTCAGGGGAGTGGGGTCGGGGAGGGGTCCATCCAGGCACTGATATCAGGTCAGGGATGAGTGGAGCCTTCAGGGAGCAGAGGCTCTGGGGGAGGCTGGAGACACCTCCGTGCAGAGGACAGTCTGCGAGGCCTGCTGGGGAGATGCGCCTGGGATCAGCCGGGGGCATCTCCGCAGTTGAGAAGCTGAAAAGCTTTTCATCTGACTGACAGCGTTTTAATGAAAACACGGCGTGCCCTGCCAGCTCTGTTTTCTTTGCTGTTCAATAGCTTTTCTCCACATCTCTGTCTTGCTGCATTCATGACTCAAAGGCCCTTTAAATTCCCTGCCATCATGTGTGGCTACAATGAACATCATCCCTAGGCTTTTGCATCATCATGTCCTCTCCTCTCAGGGTTGGGGAGAAGCGGGAGGGCAGGGATCTTTTCTGGTCAGGCTCAGAGCCTGACAGACCCGTGGGAGGCTTGCTCTTGAAAGCTTTACAAACAAACGTCAACAACCCAGGTGTCAGAAGGTCAAGACTGTTCCCTCATCAGTGAGGTTAATTAAAAAGCCCAAGTTAGGACTTCCCTGGTGGTCCATTGATTAGGTATACACCTGCCAAGGCAGGTTCAATTCCTTCTCTGGGGAGATTCCACATGCCTCGGGGCAACTAAGCCCATGTACCGCAACTACTGAGCCTGTGCTCTGGAGCCCGTGAGCCACAACTGCTGAAGCTCAAGCGCCCCAGAGCCCGTGCTCTGCAACAAGAGAAGCCACCGCAATGAGAAGCCGGTGCTCCACACCTAGAGAGTAGCCCCCGCTCGCCACAACTAGAGAAAGCCCATACACGGAAAGGAGACCCAGCACAGCCAAAAATAAACAATAACATAAGTAAATAAAAAGTTTAGACAAAACTCCAAGTCAAACAAGGCATTCCTGTTTCAGGAATTGTTTGTTCAAGAACCACTCTGAACAGCAGGTTCTTCTTCCTAAGCTCTTTTTCTCCTCATGACTTTCTGGCTTGCTTCCATCTGGGTGAACCCCATTCTAGAAAAGGGCAACTTTTACTCCTATCAAATTACAGATTAGTTGCTCATTAGGTGGTCCATCCCAAAAGTACAACAGATCCTCCTGACATGCGCTATCTGGATACCTCAGGTCCTCTTGGGAGGAGCAGACAGGATCTAACGGCACAGGGGACCGATTACATCATGATCAGCAGAGCAAACTGTCTTGAATACTCACCACATGCCGGTACCCTCTTTTCAATGTTACCATGTTTTACCTCAACTTAATCCTTACGATGACCCACTGAAGTGCTGTAAAATGGATCGCACCATATGGATCAGGACATTAGAAACAGCAGAACCAGGTTCTGACCTGAGGCCAGTGTGGCTCTAGGTTCTGCAATTATACTCATGCCACTTACTGACTCTCCACACCCTCCCGACACACACACAGGGTTGCTTGGCTAGCTACCATGGACAATGTTTGCAGCTGGTTTATCCGGGAGAAGCTTCAGAAAGATGCACTACTTAAAATTAGATCTTCTTGCTGAAATTTACTGTCATCAAGGGAGATTATTGTTGTCACTGTTTTAATATTTTCCCCACTCTGTGCACAGCCCTCCTGGGCCATATTTGTGCTGAGTTATCTTCTCAAGAAAATTCAGGTCTAGTCCTCCATTACCACTGAAGGCAGCAAGTCACCTAGCACTCAGGCATGTGAACAGTGCCAATAACCATCATGGACACTCAATGCTATACCAACTGTAAATACAAGATTTTGTTGTTTGAAGCCACTGAGATTTAAAATTATTTGTTCCTAATGCAAAACTCAGAAAGCTCAGCAGTGGCCACAGGACTGGAAAAGGTCAGTTTTCATTCCAATCCCAAAGAAAGCCAATGCCAAAGAATGCTCAGACTACCGCACAATTGCACTCATCTCCCACGCTAGTAAAGTAATGCTCAAAATTCTCCAAGCCAGGCTTCAGCAATACGTGAACTGTGAACTTCCAGATGTTCAAGCTAGTTTTAGAAAAGGCAAAGAAACCAGAGATCAAATTGCCAACAACCGCTGGATCATCAAAAAAGCAAGAGAGTTCCAGAAAAACATATATTTCTGCTTTATTGACTATGCCAAAGCCTTGACTGTGTGGATCATAATAAACTGTGGAAAATTCTAAAAGAGATGGGAATACCAGACCACCTGACCTGCCTCTTGAGAAACCTATATGCAGGTCAGGAGGCAACAGTTAGAACTGGACATGAAACAACAGACTAGTTTCAAATAGGAAAAGGAGTACGTCAAGGCTGTATATTGTCACCCTGCTTATTTAACTTATATGCAGAGTACATCATGAGAAATGCTGGACTGGATGAAGCATAAGCTGGGATCAAGATTGCCAGGAGAAATATCAATAACCTCAGATATGCAGACGACACCATCCTTATGGCAGAAAGTGAAGAGGAGCTAAAAAGCCTCTTGATGAAAGTGAAAGAGGAGAGTGAAAAAGTTGGCTTAAAGCTCGACATTCAGAAAACGAAGATCATGGCATCTGGTCCCATCACTTCATGGAAAATAGATGGGCAAACAGTGGAAACAGTGGCTGAATTTATTTTTCTGGGCTCCAAAATCATTGCAGATGGTGACTGCAGTCATAAAATTAAAAGACACTTACTCCTTGGAAGGAAAGTTATGACCAACCTAGATAGCATTTGAAAAGCAGAGACATTACTCTGCCAACAAAGGTCCATCTAGTCAAGGCTATGGTTTTTCCAGTGGTCATGTACGGATATGAGAGTTGGACTGTGAAGAAGGCAGAGTGCCGAAGAGTTGATGCTTTTGAAGTGTGGTGTTGGACAAGACTCTTGAGAGTCCCTTGGACTGCAAGGAGATCCAACCAGTCCATCCTAAAGGAGATCAGTCCTGGGATTTCTTTGGAAGGAATGATGCTGACGCTGAAACTCCAGTATTTTGGTCACCTCATGCGAAGAGTTGACTCATTGGAAAAGACTCTGATGCTGGGAGGGATTGGGGGCAGGAGGAGAAGGGGAAGACAGAGGATAAGATGGCTGGATGGCATCACTGACTCAATGGACATGAGTCTGAGTGAACTCCAGGAGTTGGTGATGGACAGGGAGGCCTGGTGTGCTGCAATTGATGGGGTCGCAAAGAGTCGGACACAACTGAGCGACTGAACTGAACTGAACTGAATGCAAAACTAAGATTTCCCTGGTGGCTCAGATGATAAAGAATCCACCTGCAATGCAGGAGACCCCGGTTTGATCCCTGTGTTGGGAAGATGCCCTGGAGAAAGGAATGGCAACCCACTCCAGTATACTTGCCTGGAGAATTCCACAGACAGAGGAGCCTAGCAGGCTACAGTCCATGGGGTCGCAAAGAGTCAGACAAAACTGAGCGACTTTTACTTTCACTTTAATCCAAAACTGGCCTATCATAACCGATACAGTTTGTTTCACTTTAAACACATCTTCTACTGATAAAAAGCAATGCATGCTCATTGTAAAAATAGAGACAAAAATATGGAACACGGAAAATGAAAATCCTGTTTCCACCCCTAGACTAGTATTCACTAGTCTATATTTTTCTATGTACATACTAATAGATAGATGGATGGACAGATATTATTTTTAAAAAACAAATGGAGGAGGACTTCCCTGGTGGTTCCAGTGGCTAAGACCCCATGCTCCCAATGCAGGTGGCCCAGGTCCAATCCTTGGTCAAGGAACTAGATCCCACATACTGTAACTAAGAGTTCCCATGCCACAGCTAAATATCCCACACACCTCAATGAAGACCCGGTGCACCCAAATAAATAGATATTGTTAAAAATATCTATAGCCTATGTACTCTTTTGATTCCTGCTTTTTTACTCAATAAAGCCAAGGCAGGTTTCCAAATCATCGCTTGGCATATCCTCCTCTAGAGATCACTGCTGTCAAGATTGAGACTTGGGGCTACAAAATCACATCCCTGCCCAGCTTCTTGTTCCCCAGGGAAGGTTGCTCTCTGAAGTCCAGCCTTTTTTTTTTTAGCTCCAGGCTCTAAGGCGATGCTCAGCTGCAAGGAGGAGCTGAGTCTGCTTGAAAGGCAGCCTCCTCACCAGCTCAGAAGCATCACTGAAAAGCAAAAGGTGCAGAGGGAATTGTGGCTGGAAAGCAGGGTTTGCACCCTTGGCATTCAGCTCCTTGGTTGCATTAGGGTAATCAGAGGGGCTGTGCTGAAACTGGGAAGGAAGGGAAAGCTTTCCATTACTGATCTTCAAAGGGGGCCCGGATCTGTACTAGAAAGGCAGTGTGAACCCACGCCAGTGAGTCAGGCTCCTGCTGGGTTAACAAAGTATTGAAGTGCTGGGATCGGATGGGGGAGGGGGTTCCAGGCAAAAGCTCTTATGACAGATACCCAGTCTTTCAGGATATGGGGCTTGAAACAAAAAGGAATAATGATGGCTAACATCTAAGGAGCAGCACTCTGCTCCAGGCACTTGTTTCCTGGGGTTTACACACAATCATCATTTTCATTTTACTATCATCTGCTACCTTCAATTTACAAAGAGATGAAACAACTTGTCCAAGGTCACACAGAACCCCAAACTCTCCCCTAGCTAATCTGACTCTCCTCTCCCAACCACAGAACTAGGATGCAAACCCCAGCCAGCTTCCCCAAGAGAAGTGGGCCTTCTTTTTTCCAGTTTTGCATGCCTAATTCTTGCTGCACCTGTCCTCAGAGTAGATCCTCAGCAAGTCTCTGCTTATTTAGTGGTGAATGAATGACAGGCTGAAAACCAAGAGGGCCTGGTACTGACCTAACTCGTCACATGTCCTTAGGCCCATCCTCTCCCTGAAGAGCCTCCGTGGGAAGGTCCTCCCTGCCCATTCACAGCACGGCTGTGAGAATGAGTTGTGAGTCTTGTGAAAAGCAGGATGTGTGGCAAAATAAAGACATTTATTAGGCACCTACTGTGTGCTCAGTCCCGTATTTGAAAATGAAAAGGATAATCTCTGAAAAGTAGAAGCACTCAATAAATGGAACTGTCTCTGTTAGAGGGGTATGAGATCCACAAGACTTGATTACTGGATTATGGAGCTTTTTGTGGGGAAAAGATATTAAAAGCTAGCATTAAAGGCAAGAATCAAAAGATAAAAGATGGGGAAAAGATATTAAAAGCTAACATTAAAGGCAAGAATCAAAAGATAAAAGAAGAGAAGGTGGTTGCTCTTGGGACACGTGGCTTCCAGGAATATCAAACAGACTTTCACAATTATGCCCAGGGTCTCAATGCCCTCTTGGCCCAGGGAGCTATATTCAAGGAGCTCCACATATTTCTTCCTGCTGTCTTGTGCCAGGGTTCAAACAACCTAGGCTCTCAGGACAGACAGGGGCTCTGGGAGAAGTTCCTCTATCCCACTCCCCAGACTGTCCCCCGCCTGATAGCAGACAGGCCTGATATTCCCGTATCTACTATCTCTTCTGAACTGTGGTTTCTGGTGTTGGCTAGATGGATCTCTCCTTCCCCCAAGCTCCTTTTATTATTCCTGCATCATCCTTATCTTGGACAATTGTCAGGGCTGATTCAGGGGCCTCAGACTGACCCCAGGAGAGAGACAGGCCCTGCCGATTCCATTAAGGGACAGATGTGGCCGGCCGGTAGTAATTACTCAGCCTGGTAGTAAAGGAATGCACCAGCTCCAAAAATACCCACCCACTGAGGATCGATCAGCACCTTGGCTGCTGGGACCCTGTATCACTGAGCAATTACTGTTCTGCCTGCAAGGGCCCTCCTGCAGGGCAGAGTCAGTGGGATGGGTTGGACAATGATTGTCCTTCAAATGGCCCATATTCAGCACTGAAGATGCTTCACACAGAGACAGTTACTGCCTGTGCGGGACAGAGGGGAAAGGAGTGAAGTTTCTTAAAGCCACATCCACTTCTTGGGTAGACAGAAAGAAAGGGGAGAAAACTCTTCTGACTGAGGAGTCTGGGTCAGACTAAACTGAAGTGCTAATCGTCCCATCCCCGTGAAAAGGATAATGTGGGTCTCACTGTACCGACAGGAACCAGTTCCTAAATCTATCGCCAAGTAAAAGCAGCAAGTGGCCAAACTGTACAGACACTCACTCCCATCAGTAGTTTATTAAGGAGCTCTGGATCTGGACCCACAGTCCTGACCCCGTCCTCTCACTGTGTGACCTCGGGCAAGTTCCTTAAGCTCTCTGTGCCTCAGTTTCCTCAAGGAAAACAAAGATAATAAGCGTACTGACTTCCCAGAGGCTCCAGACTTGAAGTAAACATCCCCTCACATTATGAAGTGGCTCTGTGCTTACACACCTGCCTCCTCGGAAGACTGTGAGCTCCTCAAGGTCTAGCTCTTGGTTTTCTTATCCTTCCCAAGTGTTGCTGCTACTGTTAGGGGGCACACACTGACTGAAGCCACCCACCCTGGCCAGGCACCATAGTAACCATTTGCATGAGTTATTTTACGACAGGAGGTCCTGGTAAGGAACACGGAACTAATAATCCACCACCAACCGAAGAGTTCGGGAAAGGTCAAAAGGAGACACCACGTGTCCAACCACCTCCCAGAATCCTTCTCTCTGGTATCCATCTTGGCTGAACAAGGCATGCACCACCAGGAAGGACTCTCAGTCAGAATGATTGGCTAAGGACAACCCAGAAACGAATCCCATCACCCTAAAACCTGAGACTGTGAGCCATGTAGCAGAGCTGTTTTCCTGGGTTCCCTTACCCTACTGCTCTCCACCCGGGTGCCCTTTCCCAATAAAATCTCTTGCTTTGTCAGCACATGTGTCTCCTCGGACAATTCATTTCTGAGGGTTAGACAAGAGCCTAGTTTTGGGCCCTGGAAGGGGTCCCCCTGCCTGCAACACTATGACAGTGAAATGAGATGACCCCAGCTCCCAGTGTGGAGCTGGGGGTGCTAAGTGCCCAGTCAATTTAGGTCCAGTGTTATTAGTCACTTGTTCATGCCCTTGCCAGGCCCAGAACAGGTGCTCAGGAGAACCCAGTGAATTGAGCTCAAAAGCAAGCTGTGAGACTGAATATACACACAGACAATGGCCAGATCAAGTATAAAAATAGATCTGTGACCAACAACCTGCAGCATCCTGTCCAGGAAATCATCCCATTAGTAAAGCAACCACCCAGGAAGCAGCCTTCTGTTAAGTCAGACTTGTAGGCAGTCAGACTACCATCTCCATCAACTATCCAGGAAACCAAATAACATCCTCTGTAACAGTTGGCTTCAAATGGCCAGAACTTGACTACTAACTGAGTTTCCCTAATGTTTATCCCAATATCCCATTTAGGACCAACCGGAGACAGCCAGAAGTACATCCTAAGCAACCACATAGGACTCCCTGCAGCCAGCTGGCCCGCCTGCCTCCAGCTTCCCTGGGCTCCCAGCCTGCCTTCAGGCACACCTGAAGCCTTCTCCCTTTCATCCACTATAAAGCCTTTCAACCCCTCTGTCTTCCTTTGACTCCCTGCTAAATGCAAGTGACAATCCAATTATTAAAAAAATAAATAAATAAATAAAATAAATGCAAGTGACAGTGGCTGAATTCTTGGCTAGAGCAAGCTCTGAATGAAATGCCTCTGCTGGTTCTCATTTGGATGATCTTTGTCTATTTCTGCAGGTGTGTCTTGGACACCTCTGGCCTGGCAGACTCAGGATACACTCAATAAAAAGATCTGAATGGTTGCAGGATATAAAATCAACACACAGAAATCCCTTGCATTCCTATACACTAATAATGAGAAAGTAGAAAAAGAAATTAAGGAAACAATTCCATTCACCATTGCAGCAAAAAGAATAAAATACTTAGGAATATATCTACCTAAAGAAACTAAAGACCTATATATAGAAAACTATAAAACACTGATGAAAGAAATCAAAGAGGACACTAATAGATGGAGAAATATACCATGTTCATGGATTGGAAGAATCAATATAGTGAAAATGAGTATACTACCCAAAGCAATCTACAGATTCAATGCAATCCCTATCAAGCTACCAGCCATATTTTTCACAGAACTAGAACAAATAATTTCAAGATTTGTATGGAAATACAAAAAAAAAAACCCGAATAGCCAAAGCAATCTTGAGAAAGAAGAATGGAACTGGAGGAATCAACTTGCCTGACTTCAGGCTCTACTATAAAGCCACAGTCATCAAGACAGTATGGTACTGGCACAAAGACAGAAATATAGATCAAGGGAACAAAATAGAAAGCCCAGAGATAAATCCACACACCTATGGACACCTTATCTTTGACAAAGGAGGCAAGAATATACAATGGAGTAAAGACAATCTCTTTAACAAGTGGTGCTGGGTAAACTGGTCAACCACTTGTAAAAGAATGAAACTAGATCACTTTTTAACACCGCACACAAAAATAAACTCAAAATGGATTAAAGATCTAAATGTAAGACCAGAAACTATAAAACTCCTAGAGGAGAATATAGGCAAAACACTCTCCGACATAAATCACAGCAGGATCCTCTATGATCCACCTCCCAGAATTCTGGAAATAAAAGCAAAAATAAACAAATGGGATCTAATTAAAATTAAAAGCTTCTGCACAACAAAGGAAAATATAAGCAAGGTGAAAAGACAGCCTTCTGAATGGGAGAAAATAATAGCAAATGAAGCAACTGACAAACAACTAATCTCAAAAATATACAAGCAACTTATGCAGCTCAATTCCAGAAAAATAAACGACCCAATCAAAAAATGGGCCAAAGAACTAAATAGACATTTCTCCAAAGAAGACATACGGATGGCTAACAAACACATGAAAAGATGCTCAACATCACTCATTATTAGAGAAATGCAAATCAAAACCACAATGAGGTACCACTTCACACCAGTCAGAATGGCTGCGATCCAAAAATCTGCAAGCAATAAATGCTGGAGAGGGTGTGGAGAAAAGGGAACCCTCCTACACTGTTGGTGGGAATGCAAACTAGTACAGCCACTTTGGAGAACAGTGTGGAGATTCCTTAAAAAACTGCAAATAGAACTACCTTATGACCCAGCAATCCCACTGCTGGGCATACACACCGAGGAAACCAGAATTGAAAGAGACACGTGTACCCCAATGTTCATCACAGCACTGTTTATAATAGCCAGGACATGGAAACAACCTAGATGTCCATCAGCAGATGAATGGATAAGAAAGCTGTGGTACATATACACAATGGAGTATTACTCAGCCATTAAGAAGAATACATTTGAGTCAGTTCTGATGAGATGGATGAAACTGGAGCCGATTATACAGAGTGAAGTAAGCCAGAAAGAAAAACACCAATACAGTATACTAACACATATATATGGAATTTAGAAAGATGGCAATGACGACCCTGTATGCAAAACAGCAAAAAAGACACAGATGTGTATAACGGACTTTTGGACTCAAAGGGAGAGGGAGAGGGTGGGATGATTTGGGAGAATGGAATTGTAACATGTATACTATCATGTAAGAATCGAATCGCCAGTCTATGTCTGATGCAGGATACAGCATGCTTGGGGCTGGTGCACGGTGATGACCCAGAGAGATGTTATGGGGAGGGAGGTGGGAGGGGGGTTCATGTTTGGGAATGCATGTACACCCATGGGGATTCATGTCAATGTATGGCAAAACCAATACAGTATTGTAAAGTAAAATAAAGTAAAAATAAAAGACAAAAAAAAAAAAAAAAAAAGATCTGAATGACCTGCATTGGGAGGAAGTGGAGAGATGGGAACATGGGAGGAGGAGATGGGCCAGAGGAGCCACAATCAGACATAGGGACCCACTCTCGGCAGAGCCTACTTGTCCTTTGGACATCTGTGCCATTGTCCATCTCAGATCTTGCTTTTTCCCACTATAAGCTGAGTGAAAGATGTCAAGGGGATGTAACCATTAAAGATGACCCTGGTGGCCCAGTGGTTAGGACCTAGCACTTCCACTGCAGAGGGTAGGGGGCAGGGCACAAGTTGGATCCCTGATTGGGAAACTAAGATCCTGCATGCTGCATGATGTAGCTAAAAAATGAAAAAATAATGTGAAAAAAAAAAAAGACCATCCAACTTCAAATGGGCCACGACTCCAGCAAAAGAGAGTATCCAGGATACCCACAGGAGACCACTTGACAGGCACAGGCAGGGAGTAAGCAGGCCGCTCTCTCCCCAACACTGAGGCAGCCAACCTTGTCTGTCAAGAACCCACAAGAGGATGCTAGCAGGCGTTGAGGAGCCCAGCAAAGCCTATTCAAGCCTCCTCGTCACACTTGAAAGGAAAAGCTTTTACTATTTGAAACAGAAGCCAGAATAAAAGCTGGGACCCAGAGCCATCACTGTGGAAGCCAGGTGAGTCTCTCTGCGCCAGCCCCTCTATTCCTGGTCACCCTCCCTGGGTCCACTGCTGCCTCTGTGAAATCCAATCACTGGGCACACCAGGGCCTTCTCTTTGTAACCCAAGATGGTATGGGGGAGGCAGGAGTACCACAGCACAGGACGGAGGGCAAACAGCATCCTTCTACAAACCTCTGATGGAAGGATATCATGATAAGTATATTTTCACAACTGACTGATGGAAGGGTATCATGATAAGTATATTTTCACGACTGAGGCACAAATATAGGGACCCTAAGTGTATTTCTCTGGCACTTGCTGCTGTGTCCCCTGGAAAGGGCCTGCTCACTCATTCCACAAGGTGCTGCCAAATGTCAAGTCCTCTCCAGGAGGCCCTTGAGCTAACTAATGCAGGTGGTCTGGAAAGGCAATCCTGGCTGCAGAGTGGGTGATGTGAGTGTCCTGCTAGAAGACCCTGGACACATCGCTTCTTTCCCTGACCTTCTTTTTCCACTGTGAGATGAGATGGCAGAAACAGCTCTAACATTTTATGGGAGATTCTCTCAACCGGTTAAGTCTAACTTACAAAATGTGTTTTATCGGCTTCCTTGTTACAGTAAAAATGGATAAATTTCACATAAAGATCCATCTTTCTAGCTTCAATTGACTAAAATAATCAGAACAATCCCAGGGACTTTCCTGATGGTCCAGAGGTTAAGATTCCATACTTTCACTGCAGGAGGCACAGGTTTGATCCCCAGTTGGGGAGCTAAGTTCCCACATGCTGCACGATGTGGCCAAAAAATAAAAGAAGGAAAAAAAGAACAATCCCATGGCACGTCTGGCAGAAGCTGAGCAGGGCAGGTACCAGCTGGCCACAGTACCACCACTCCTCCTTATCATTACCACTCTGAGTCACCCATAACTTACATGCTAGTCTCTTTGGCATTTCAGTTCAGTTCAGTTCAGTTTGGCATTTGCGTTGGTCTAAACTATGGTCTCAATTTTGGCTGCCAGCACTTTAGAATGATTGATTTAGGTTTTAACAGATGCCTACACTCAGACCCACACCCAGACATTCTGATTCAATGGGTCTTGGAGTAAAGCCGAGGCAAATCGATTCTAATTTCAGCCAGGCTGAGAGCTGCCTGTGGTCCAAGGGCCCCACTGGCTAGAAGGACCCATCTCACCTGTGTAAAGAAGCAGCCACCAGAAAAGGAAGGATGGTAAAATGGTCCTGGTGAAAAGCATCCACAGATGCTCCTGGGAAACATATCTTGCCCTGGGATTCCTTGACTCACCCTCCATCATAAGCACTTTAACATTTTAGGCACAAATGCAAAGAGCTTTGTGAGCTTCAGTCAGAAACGACCACACAGATCAATCCCTCCTCCCCGCCCTGTGTCTGCACCCAGTCCAGGTCCCACCTGTAGCTTTCTCCGGAACCACTGTCTAAGCTACTTCCTGTCCCTGGCCCAGGTTTGCCAATTCATGCTTCCCTCTCCTCTCTGGGCTCTGCCAGAGTCCACATCTCCTCTGGGAAGCTGCAGGAAATAGGCTGTTCAGGTCCCTCAGATTCCATCAGCAGCATTTTACATACTGGTTTCTCTAAACAGACTCTAAGACCCCATTCATGCCCCTAACAGAGAATTCCAGAAGGCAGGAATCACCTCTCCTGTGCCCTCCCCAATTCTCCCCCAACCCCACCATTTCATAAACACACACCAAGCGCCCAGGCTGCAGCTCCACCCCACAGGTCACTGGGCTGAGCAGCAGTGAACTCCCGCAGAAGGGTGAGGGATTCCCAGAAGCATGAAGAAGTGGCGAGTGGACATGCAGTGGCCACGGCATCCTGCTTCTCCAGCCGGAGGAGAACTTTCACATGCACCTACGACGCCCAGCCGTCAGCCTCCTGCTCACCTCTCTGCCAAGCACCCAAGTCCACTTGCTCTGCGTGTGCACAGCAGAGAAAACAACATCCCTGACATGTCACTCCTGAACTGAAAAAGCAACATGGGAAAGCAGCGCTAGATTGGTGGGGGGCAGAAGGGGGCTCATTAACAAGTCTACTGAGAAAGAACTACTCCAGAGCTGCAAGACCCCAAATACCCTGCTGGTCTAATCAAAACAAAAGAATCACTCCAGGACCCACGGCCTTAACCGTGAGTCAATCTGATTCACAGCCAGCTAGAGGTAGGGGAGATATCCAGGCCACAGGGAGGATACGGGTCCACCCTTAAAGGCCCTCCTTGGGAACTGTTTCCTGAGACTAGCTGACCAGGGGACCAGCCCTGATGACAGTCCCCAGAGAGGGTCGAAGCCTTCAGAGTAAGAGCCAGAATGCCCTCCTGGCCTACCTCGGAGCTGACAGAACGTGGTCATGAACTTGCTGGTGAGGGACTTGAGCTCGTTGTTGGCCAGCGTGATGAGGTGAATCTGGTCAGTGACACTTCGCAGGACCTTGTAGATGCCGATAGGGAAGGAAACCAGCTTGCACTCGGCCAGGTCTGCAGTCAAAGGACAAAGACCAGAGTTAGCAGCCACAGTTGACCGCGGACTTGCCCCCAACCCCAAAGACCCTGACCCTGTCTCTCCTACTGCCTCCCTTCTCCCCCACCTATCTTCCCTGTGACGGGCTCGAGACCTTCTCCTCTCTCCTCCAAGAGCCTTCGTTACCATTCACCACACTTGTCCCCATCTAGCTCCCTGAACTTAGGGCTGATTCTAGCACATTCTCTAATAGCACAGCCTGCTAGCCAGAATGCAGGAGGCAGAGCTCTGCCAGCACACTGATGACCAGGCCACATGGCCGTGCGCCTGAGGCCCTGCAGGACCCACACGTCCCTCCAGGATCATCAGACTCAACAGTGAAGTCACAGTCTTAAGAGTGCTTTATAACACCCTACTTTTGTGAAAAGAGGCAATTCACACAGACTTTGTGGTTTGACCTTCTTCCCTGTCCTGTCACTCTGAAAACAGGTCTGCCTAACAGGCAGCAGGGAAGCCTCTCTGAAGAATAGTCTGGTAGTTCTTTGAATGGTTAAACCTAGTTAGCACATGACCCAGCAATTCCACTCCTGGGTGTATATCTGGGAAAGATGAAACCACGTGTCCACCCAAAACAGTGCACATGTTCATAGCAGCATTACTCGTGGTGTTGTCCAGTTGCTAAATCATGTCTGACTCTTTGCGACCCCAGGGACTGCATCACACCAGGCTCGCCTGTCCTTCACTAACAGTGTAGCTCAAACTCATGTCCATTGAGTCAGTGATACTATCTAACCATCTCATCTTCTGCATTATTCATAATAGCCAAAAAATGGAAATAACTCATGTGTCCATCCACAGATGGATAGATAAAATGTGGTATATTCATTTTGTTTGGCGGGCTTCCCTGGTGGCTCAGAGGGTAAAGCGTCTGCTTGCAAAGTGGGAGACCAGGGTTCGATCCCTGGGTTGGGAAGATCCCCTGGAGAAGGAAATGGCACCCCACTCCGGTACTCTTGCCTGGAAAATCCCATGGATGGAGAAGCCTGTAGACTACAGTCTATGGGGTCACAAAGAGTCAGACACGACTGAGCGACTTCACTTTCACTTTCATTTTGTTTGGCAACAGAAAGGAATAAAATACCAATATATCCTGCTGTTGTTTAGTCGCTAAGTCATATCTGACTCTTTGTGACCCCATGGACTGTAGCTCACCAGGCTCCTCTGTCCATGGGATTTCCCAGGCAAGAATACTGGAGTGGGTTGCCATTTCCTTCTCCAGGGATATTCCTGATCCAGGGGTCGAACCCACATCTCCTGGTTGGCAGGAGGATTCTTTACCATTAAGCCGTAGACGGGCTTTAAAAACACTATGGTAAGTGAAGGAAGCCAGTCACCAAGGACAACATGCTGTATGAGGCTATTTACATGAAAGGTCCAGAACAGGCAAATGTAAAGACAGGATGTAGATTCTTGGTTACCCAGGGCTGGTGGTACTGAGGGGTCAGGGGTTTCTTTGCAGGGGTAATGCAAATGTTCTACAATTGAATGTGGTGATAGTTGCACACTGAATATACTCAAACCACTAAACTGGACAACTTAAATGGATGGACTATGTGGTATGTGAATTATCTCTCAATAAAGCTGTTTCATACATATAGCAGCAGAGAGACATTGAAAGCATGGAGGCTCAGAAATTAGCTGTCCAAACTCATCCAAGTCACTTACCTTTGCTGAGCCTCAGTTTTCTCATCTTTAAAATGAGGGCATCATTGTCTACCTAGTAAGGCTGTCAGGAAAAGTAAATATAATAAAAAGTACTCAGTGGGGCTTTCCTGGTGGCTCAGTGGTAAGAATTCACCTGCCAAAGCAGGAGACACAAGTTCTATCCCTGACCTGAGAAGATCCCACCTGCCACAGAGCAGCGAAGCCCATGCACAACTCAAGACTGGACTCTAGAGCCTGGGAGCTGTAACTACTGAGCCCACATGCCCAGCTACTGAAGCTGGTGCACCCTGGAGCCTGTGCTCAGCAACAGGAGAAGCACCACAAAGCGGCCTGTGCACTGCAGCTGGAGAGTAGACCCCACTCACCGCAACTAGAGGAAAGCCTCTGAAGCAATGAAGACCCAGCACAGCCAAAAATAAATAAAATTATATTTTAATACCGTACTCAATATACTAACCAAGTGCCTAGCAGGTAAACAGTGGGGCTACTACCAATGTTGTTTCCCTACTCACCTTCCACTTTGCCCTTCCCTTTGCGTCCTACCAACACCTCTCCAGGCTTCAAGGCCAGGTCCCATCCCACCTCTTCTAGAAGTCTTTCTGGAGGCCTGCGTTACTGGTGATTGCCCCCGCCAGGAGCACTCACTGACTCAGACAGCACTGATCCATCTCTCAGCAAACTGTGGTCTTTTCCCTCAAGGCCAGGCTTCCCCAGGACTCTAAGCCTTTGAAGTTTATTGCAAAATTAATACACAAAATTCAATAACATTCCTATATGCCAACAATAAAATACAGCTTTTATGTTTTTTTTTGTTTGTTTGCTTGTTTGTTTTAGTTTTTTATTTTTTAAATTTTAAAATCTTTAATTCTTACATGCGTTCCCAAACATGAACCCCCCTCCCACCTCCCTCCCCATAACATCTCTCTGGGTCATCCCCATGCACCATAAAATACAGCTTTTAAAGATCTTATTCTGTGAAGAAAGTCAGACAGAGAACAAATCTTTTTCAGTTATATAAGAGTATGATATCACTTATATGTGGGATTTTAAAAAATGGTACAAATAAACATATTTACAAAACAGAAATAGAGTCACAGATGTAGAAAACAATCTTATGGTTATGGGGTGAGGGGCGTGGACAAGAGGGATAAATTGAGATTGGGATTGACATATACACACTACTATCTGTAAAACAGATAATTGATAAGGACCTACTGAATAGCATAGGGAATTCTACTCAGTACTCTAAGGGCTTATGTGGGGAAAGAACCTAAAAAAGAGTGGATATATGTTCATGCATAACTGACTCTCTTTGCAGTACAGCAGAAACTAACACAACATTATAAATCAACTATACTTTCACTTTTCACTTTCATTCATTGGAGATAAAGGAAATGGCAACCCACTCCGGTATTCTTGCCTGGAGAGTCCCAGGGACTGGGGAGCCTGGTGGGCTGCCGTCTATGGGGTCGCACAGAGTTGGACACAACTGAAGTGACTTAGCATATTAGCATATATTCCAAAAAAAATTTTTTTAATTCGTATTTTAAATATTTTAAAGTATTCTAAAGAGGAGAAGACAGGAAGAAAGGAAGGGAGGGAGGGAGGGAAGGAGGAAAGAAGAAAGAAAAAGAGCCTATTCTGAACAGCAGCAATAATGCAAAGTCTATGGAAATAATCAAAACTGAAGCCCTTCACCCTTATGTGCTTCACAGAATGTCTACTCTGACTCTAATAGCAGCTCAAATGTCACCTCCTCCACGAAGCCTTCCTTGACCACCCTAAGCTCCAGTCCCTGAGTTTTATATATAGTGTGAAAGAGACCTCTTCACCTGGTACTGTATTAACCTCCTTTTGCATCTACTTTCCCAGTAGAGTAGGAAGATCCCCAGAGAACATTACCAGCAGAGGTGGACCAGGCTCAGCAGGCAGGACAGAGTTACTGGTGACCTCACTGAGCTGGTCTGAGGAAAGAAAGGGGACAAACAGGGATAAGGGCAAAAATCCAAAAGACTGAGGAACCAGAGAGGTAGAACATCCCACTGTCTTTAGGGACTGCCCTGGTGGTCTAGTGGTTGGGACTCTGAACTTCCACTGCAGGGGGCCCAGGTTTGATTCCTGGTCAAGGAACTAAGATCCCACGAGCCCCGAGGCTCAATCAAAAAAAAAAGTGTCTTTACTGTTTCGTCTGGTCCAGGGCTATGCTAGGTGACCCCAGCCTGGCTGCTGTCCAATGTCAGGAACTTGTTCTTAGATCAGCAAGATGGGGTTTGCAGAAGAGAGTACAAAGTCTTACGGGGAGGAATGAATGCCTGGAGGTCAGACTTTCAGTAAAAAGAGATTGAGAACTGGATCAGCCCTGCAGGCTCAAAATTTGGGGCAAGTTGAGGATTCTAGAAAAAGCAAACCTTTCCAAACAATGAGCCCCCTCATGCTTTGTGCCAGAC
Source organism: Ovis aries (assembly GCF_016772045.2). Taxonomy (NCBI): domain Eukaryota; kingdom Metazoa; phylum Chordata; class Mammalia; order Artiodactyla; family Bovidae; genus Ovis; species Ovis aries. The sequence goes on from NC_056078.1 coordinate 25,751,767, forward strand.
GCTCAAAGGTTTCTTGTTGTGGTTATCAATCAAACAGCCCCTGTGGATAAAAGCAATGGATCTCAGACCTGCTGGGAACAACAAGGAAAGTGTCAGAAGCTTTCCCTTTAAAACAAAGAGCAAAATAAAGATGCCTTTCATCATCAATATCCTTAAATATGGTCATAGACATTCTAGCCAAAGAAACAGAAAGCATAAACATCAGAAACAGATAAAATGATGATTATGTGTGTATGAAATGACTGCCTAACCTCAACAAAGCAGTCATCTGACAAGGTACACAAATTGAAAGGATCTCAGCAAAGTGGCTAATCAAACTAAACATGCAAAGTTCAATAATATCACTATATGCCTACAATAAATATTGTTTTAAGGATCCTATTCCAAAAAGCAATATAATATAAAATATAGAGCTCAAAAATACAGAAAAATAAAAAATTTTAAATAATAAAACAAAATATAGAGCTAATCATAATGGAAAATGCATTTGACCAATATTAAGAAAAGTAGGAAAGTTCACAAATATATTTTTAAAAATAGATTTGTACATTGAAGATATATAACATTCATTGACAACAAGTCAAAATACTGTAACTGGTGATTTTTTTAAGAAGTTAAATTATAGATTGTTTAATGCAATTCTGACTCAAATCCCCAAAAGTTTTTTTTTTTAACTTGATAAATGGTTTTAAATCTCAACCAGGGAATAAGCAAGCAAGACTCTCTAAACGAGAAGAAAGTAGGGACATAACCAATTTCATGAGGCTGCAAGGATTAAAACAGAGGGTAATAGGAAAAGAGATCATATAAAGAAAATCTACAGTCCAGAAAATACAGCCCCTAATTTCAGTTCAGTTTAGTTCAGTCGCTCAGTTATGTCCAACTCTTGCGACCCCATGGACTGCAGCACACCAGGCCTCCTTGTCCATCACCAACTCCCAGACTTTACCCAAACTCATGTCCATCGAGTTGGTGATGCCATCCAGCCATCTCATCCTCTGTTGTCCCCTTCTCCTCCTGTCCTCAATCTTTCCCAGCATCAGGGTCTTTTCCAATGAGTCAGCTCTTTGCATCAGATGACCAAAGTATTGGAGTTTCAGCTTTAACATCAGTCCTTCCAATGAACACTCAGGACTGATCTCCTTGAGGATGGACTGGTTGGACCTCCTTGCAGTCCAAGGGACTCTCAAGAGTCTTCTCCAACACCACAGATCAAAAGCATCAATTCTTCGGTGCTCAGCTTTCTTCACAGTCCAACTCTCACATCCATACATGAACACTGGGAAAACCATAGCCTTGATTAGACGGACCTCTGTTGACAAAGTAGTGTCTCGGCTTTTGAATATACTGTCTAGTTTGGTCATAACTTTCCTTCCAAGGAGTAAGCGTCTTTTAATTTCATGGCTGCAGTCACCATCTGCAATGACTTTGGAGCCCCCCAAAATAAAGTCTGCCACTGTTTCCCCATCTATTTGCCATGAAGTGATGGGACCAGATGCCATGACCTTATTTTTCTGAATGTTGAGCTTTAAGCTAACTTTTCCACTCTCCTCTTTCACTTTCATCAAGAGGCTCTTCAGTTCTTTGCTTTCTGCCATAAGGGTGGTGTCATCTGCATATCTGAGGTTATTGATATTTCTCCTGGCAATCTTGATTCCAGCTTGTGCTTCATCCAGCCCAGAGTTTCTCATGATGTACTCTGCATAGAAGTTAAATAAGCAGGGTGACAATATACAGCCTTGATGTACTCCTTTCCCGATTTGGAATCAGTCTGTTGTTCCATGTCCAGTTCTAACTGTTGCTTCCTGACCTGCATATAGGTTTCTCAAGAGGCAGGTCAGGTGGTCTGGTATTCCCATCTCTTTCAGAATTTTCCACAGTTTATTGTGATCCACACAGTCAAAGGCTTTGGCATAATCAATAAAGCAGAAATAGATGTTTTTCTGGAACTCTCTTGCTTTTCCAATGATCCAGTGGATGTTGGCACTTTGATCTCTGTCATAATTTAATAAGTGCTAAATGAGGTGTCACAAATAAATTAGGGAAGAAAAGGGTTAATAGCCGATGTCAGCATAGCCAATGAACAATTCTGGGAAAATGAGAGAAAAAGACTCTTAACCTAAGAAAATAAAATTCTAGATAGAATTACATTTTTAATATTTTTTGAAATCAAACCAAAATATCAGAAGTTCAGTTCAGTCGCTCAGTCGTGTCTGACTCTTTGTGACCCCATGAACCGCAGCATGCCAGGCCTCCCTGTCCATCACCAACTTCCGGAGTCCACCCAAACCCATGTCCATTGAGTTGGTGATGCCATCCAACAATCTCATCCTCTGTCGTCCCCTTCTCCTCCTGCTCTCAATCTTTCCCAGCATCAGGGTCTTTTCCAATGAGTCAGCTCTTTGCATCAGGTGGCCAAAGTACTGGAGTTTCAGCTTCAACATCAGTCTCTGCAATGAACACCCAGGACTGATCTCCTTTAGGATGGACTGGTTGGATCTGCTTGCAGTCCAAGGGACTCTCAAGAGTCTTCTCCAACACCACAGTCCAAAAGCATCAATTCTTCGGCATTCAGCCTTCTTGACAATCAGAAGTAAACAGATTTTGACATTTATAAAGCTCCTTAATTGAGGATGACTTTTTCAATGTAGGAGCAATGCTGCTGCTGCTGCTAAGTCGCTTCAGTCGTGTCCGACTCTCTGAGACCCCAGAGACGGCAGCCCGCCAGGCTCCCCCGTCCCTGGGATTCTCCAGGCAAGAATACTGGAGTGGGTTGCCATTTACTTCCCCAATGCATGAAAGTGAAAAGTGAAACTGAAGTCGCTCAGTCGTGTCCGACTCTTATGACCCCATGGACTGTAGACTACCAGGCTCCTCCATTCACGGGATTTTCCAGGCAAGAGTACTGGAGTGGAGTGCCATTGCCTTCTCCGGTAGGAGCAATAAAGAACTACAAAGAAACAGATCAACAAATCTAACTATAAAAAAATATAACACACCTGGATGCTTAAAGGAAGATAAGGCAAGCAACAGACTGTGAAAAAGGATCTGTAAATAGAATAAGTTGTTATCTTGATTATTTTAAATACTCAATATAACTCAATTTTAAAAATTAATCCACCAGATGATAGACATTCACCAGCGAGAAAATATAATTAGTAAACAAATATATAGCCCCTGATATGTGCTGTGAAACTTCTTTGCAGAATATTTACATCAATTTACATATATCCTGGCCAACAAATAAGAGGACCATCAAAACATCTTTGCTAATATGATCAGTGGAAATTATAGCCTTTGCTGTCATAACGAGACTGGTTACCTTTTATGATTAACTAGCCATTTTTATTCCCTTGATGGAATATCTTGCTTGCATCTCTGGCTGTTTTTCTACTTGGAGTTCTGGCATTCCACATGCCTCACACCCTCTCCAGGTGTGAGTAGAGCTCCCTAAATAATATTATCAACCTACATCTGTGCACTGTTTTTCTTGTTTAATAGTTCAAGTTACAGCATTTAGGTGTTTTTTTAAAAACAGAATATAAAAATTATATGCACACAGTAATTTCAATTATGTACAAAAATATACATGCCTGGGAAAGAAGACTGAAAGAAAAAGTAAGCAGAATGTTAAATAGTTATTATAAAGGATTAGAGCAATGTATTACTATTTATAGTCCTGCTGTCTATTTTGTATAAAATAAGTACCACTAATTATTTACATAAAAATATTTTCAGTATATACAGTGATACTCTACCTTTAAAATTGAGAAATAAATGCATCATAAAAATAACTTTTTTTGGAAAAAATAATCTGGCATATTCAAGGATAAACTGAAGCCAGCCAGCTCTTTAACAATCCGAGAAACAGAGAAGGCAGACCCATGAACAAAAGACAGCAGCTCTCTGTCCTGGACTGAAGTAGAAGTTATGAGACGGAGCTTTCAGGACTTGAGTACTACTCAAAGAAACATACACGGCACCCTGCTCTAAGTGGGGACAGAAAGTGCTCTCAATGAAGGCAGAAAAGCCACAAAGCCACTCAACTTATTCCCAAGAATGCTCAAAGCAGCTGTCTTCCCAAGAAGATGAAACGCCCAACCCATAGCCTTGTTCCTCCCACCTGGGCTGTCCACACGACGTCCCACCGCACACCACCCTACTCTCCCACTCACCAGCACAAGCAGCAGTTGGCCTCCGCAGCTTCACTTGTCCATGAATAGTCACAGAAGCATATGGCCTGGCACCTGAGGGGAGCTGAGGGCCGGATGCATCCACCCTGGCTGCTTTCATTTATCCTCTGCAAATAGCTACCCAGGCCCTACTGTGTGCCAGGCGCCATTCCGCAGTGTGCCCTGTGGCTTCCCTAATTATTTTGTTCTTGGGGACTCTGTCTGCTTCCCTCCATCCTTTGGTGCACAGGTAGGAGGGTGCACCACCATGCTCCTGCTCAGAATAGTCTAGTTGCCTTTGATGGTAAAGGCCCCCAAGGATACCTGCAAAGAGCCCTGCTGGGATATGATGCAAACACCCTCTCCAGGCCGCGTTACCAGCCACTAACACGGCCCACAAAGTCCCCTCCCTTGTGGGGAGGAGAGGCCTGTGATCTGGGGCACAGCTCTCCATGGTCACTGGGACAAGAGTATGGAGATCCAGGTACCCAGCCATGTGGGAGCAAGTTGCAGCCTTGCCCGGTCGCCTTGCCATCTGTACAGAAGGTGCAAAACACCTCATGTCCATTCCCTGGGGGTGGGGATATTAACCACAAATAGTAGCACTCACTATTTCATATAAGTTAGGCTGGCAGACCTATCCTCTCTGCGCACATGAGGAAACTACAAGTTACTTGCTCAAGGTCATTCAGCTAAAATTAGTGCAAGATTTGGATGCAGCTTGATCAGGCAGCCAGGGGTCCTAACCATTTTTGCTATCCTGCCCTGCTGAGTCAAGAGTGTGCCCAGGTGTCTGCTTCTAGGCCAGAAAAAGGAGAGTCCCTGCTGAGCAGCTCAGTGAGAAACCAGGGCCTTGGCTGCAAACTCCTGTAGGCCTTTCCAGTTTAGCACCCACAATCCAGGGATAGGGGCCTTGCAGCCTTCTTCATGAGCCTTCTGTCCTCAGGAACTTCTTCTCCAGGTCTAATTCAGAGGATGGGCACCTTTTATACCTACTATGCCTGTGTGAGGTAGAGACAAGCCCCTGAGTTGAGTCAAATTTAATACTCACAGGGGCACACAGCATGACTTCCAGAAAACACAGCCAGGATATAGCTGGGGGCCAAGTCCCACTAAGGGAGGAGGACCAGGGAAAAGAAGTCCCAGGCTGGAGACAGGCGAGTCGTCCTCCAGGAGGCACAGGAGGTCACCAAGAGTCCCATTCTCTATGAGTGCTCAGAGCTGGCAGGATGGGGGCTAGCTCAGCAGCCATAAGGAAAAGGCTCCAGGTGAGGAAGTGAGTGCAACATCATGGGGAGATCAGGAAGGGCTGCCACCGAGAGGACTCCTGAACCAGATGGAGGCCAGGTGATCTCCAAGGTCTCATTCAACCAAAAGAAAACGAGTGGAGCTACTCGTACTAACTATATGCCAGGCACAGTAGTAGGCCCTTTTTACGTACTAACGCCTTACATTCCCATAACAACCCTAAGTTACCCTCACAGGTGGAAAATGAGGTCTGTGATGATAGGTGAATCGTCCAAGGTCATTTCAGGGAGATGATGTGGAGTACAAAGAACTGGAATGCAAAGATTCCTGTAAGGTGATCAACTTGTCTTAGTTTGCCCAGGATGTTGCCAATTTTAGTACTGAGAGCCTGATAGCCTGGTGGACCCCTCCTTAATCCCAGATGACAACTGGTCACCCTAAATTCAGCTGCATGCTGACAGATGAGAGATTACCAGAATTAGAGAGGAGCGGGGAAGGCAACCCAGCGTGAGCCACAGCATGAGCAAAGACTGTCATTCCTCTGGAGCTCGACCTTTGACCCAGCCTCCTCCAGTAACTTCCTAGAGCTCATGAGATAGGAAGGTTCCAGTCTCAAAAACATTTCAGTCTCCTTGGTGGTGTATACCATCCCACAGACACCATCAGGGGCTTGGGAATACTAACAATGGGGTCCTCCATCAACATCTGAATGGCAGCTGGATTCAAGAGGGCCTTTTCTCAGTACCCTTGTCACTGACGTGTGAACTATAGTAGAGAACAGAGACCTTTAGGCAGGAGGCACTGTAATAAACACAAGGCATAATTATCCTCATAACTATCGTTGCGAGAAAGTCAAACTGCATGTCTCCAAATCTCTAATTAGGATAGCGTTTTGTGTTAATAAAGAACCTTTTTAAATTCAAAATGCGTGGGTCCTTCATTAAAGGTTATCCTGTAAATTCTAATGAATGTCTGGTGAAAAGTAACTACTGGTGGGCAAAACAAGCAAAATCCTAGCAGTACACAGAACACTGTGTGGGAAATCAGGAGGGCTGAGTCAAGCTGGTATTGTTCCTTAGAAACTCAGAACTGACCCAGCTCAGTCCCTGCTGAGAGGTGGGCCTGGTGACAGGACCCCGTGGTGGAAGCAGAGAGAGTAACCAAGTCACAGGGCCTGAGGAGGAAGTGTCAGGGACTCAGGCCGGCAGGTTCATGGGCTCCTCGGCCCAATCAAGAAACAAGACCTCCCAGGCTGTAGAAGGAAAACTGCCACCAGTGTGACCAGTCCCACCCAGGATATCTTTTTTCACAAAATACCTCTTTTCACAAAGTCTTTTTTTATAGAATCCTTTTTTCAGGATTAGAAGGTTGAAGGTCATTTTAACTCATGTTTTCCAAACTTCCCATTTGGAGAGGTGAGTCCTAGAAACCTACCCTTGAGATTCTGTCTCAGGGGTCCAGAATGGCAGCAAGGAATTTGTTTTTTAACAAGTATTCCTAGGTGACTGTTACCAATAAGCAAACTTGGGAAATACTGAGTAACGCAGCCTTCCAACTCAGAACTGAAATTCTCTTACTGTCTCCTCAGAGTTCTTCTTGAATGCCTCTAATGATGGGGCACTCACCTCCCTTTCACGGAATGGTTTTAACTGTTAGAGACTTCTTTCATGAACCGTATGGTAACTGTTACCCTGCCACTACCTAGGGGTCCTTCTGCCTTCTTGGATTACATATAGCTATCTGCCCCCAAGTGACAATGCTTTATATACATGAGGATGAAGGACATGATAAGCTTTTCTCCAGGCAAAACAGCCAGAAACCTCAACCCCATGGTTTTCAATGCTCCCTTCAGAGTTAGGACTGGCCCAGCTCAGACCCTGCCGAAGCCAGAACTGACTCCTGTGCAGGCTTTCAGTCCATAACACGTGACCACAGCCACCACTCACTGGCACCAGCTGTATGTCCAAAACTTCTGAGGGCCTCAGACCTACAATCTCATCTACTCCTCACACATACTCTGTAAGGTCAGTTCTATACTTACCCCCATTTAACAGAGGAAGAAACTGAGTCACGGAGAAGTTAAAGACTGGATTGCTCAAAGCTGCATGATTTATTCAAGGTCACCCAGTTAATTAAACAATAATTAACATTCATAAAGGGCTTCCTACATGAAAGCCACTTTGCATTGTCATACTACCTTTAAATTTTTTTATTTTTTATTGTTTTAGTTGATGTACAATATTTTATGTTTCAAGTGCACAACATAGGGATTCACAGTTCTAAAAGGTTATATTCTATCTGCATTTACAAAGTATTGGCTATATTTCCTGTGCTATACAATATATCCTTGTAGCTTACTTATTTCATCCATAGTAATTTGTACCTCTTAACTCACTACCCCTATCTTTTCCTTCCCAGCGTCCCATTCTCTACTGGTAACCATTAGTTTGTTCTCTGTATCTGTCAGTCTGGTTTATTTGGTGGTGTTATATTCATTGAAAAAAAGAAAGTGAAAGTCACTCAGTCGTGTCTGACTCTGTGACCCCGGACTATACAGTCCATGGAATTTTCCACACCAGAATACTGGAGTGGGTAGCCTTTCCCTTCTCCAGGGGATCTTCCCAACCCAGGAATCAAACCCAGGTCTTGCGCACTGCAGGTGGATTCTTTACCCTCTGAGCTACAAGGGAAGCCCAAGAATACTGGAGTGGGTAGCCTATCCCTTCTCCAGCGGATCTTCCCCATCCAGGAATTGAACTGGGGTCTCCTGCATTGCAGGAGGATTCTCTACCAACTGAGCTATCAGGGAAGTCCATATATTCATTAGTTTACGTTATTGATTTTTTTCGGATTCCACATATAAGCAGTATCATTTTAAAGCATGTCTTTCTCTGACTTAATTTCACAAAGCATAATACTCTCTAAGACCATCCATGTTGCAAATGGCAAAATTTCATCCTCTTTTATGGTTAAGTGGTATTATATTAACTATTTGGGGGAGGGGGTTGTTGTTTCTAGCTACTCCTTTTTTTTCAGTATTTCATCTCATTTTACTTTTTATTATTTTTTTTGGAGTATAATTGTTTTATAAAGTTGTTAGTCTCTGCTGTACAATGATCTGAATCAGCTATATGTCTACATGTACCCCCTGCCTCTTGGACCTCCCTCCCCAGCCCCATCCTACCCATCTAGGTCATCACAGAGCACTAATGATGAGCCCCTGTGCTACACAGCAGCTTCCCACTAGCTATTTTACACATGGTAGGGGATACATGGCAGTCCCAATCTCCCAGTTTGTCCCACTCTCCCCTTCCCCTGCCCCATGGCCCATATTAACTCAATCCTCACAACAGCTCCATGAGATGGGAACTATCATCACCATCTCTGTTTTCAGAAGAAGAATCTGAGACACACGCCTGCAGCCTTGGTTAGTAAGCGGCATAGCTGGCCCTGAGCTAGTGCGCCGCTATGTACACAGCCTCCCTAGGATATGTAACTGACACTTAGGATGGTCAGCTGCTCTGAAACAAGAGATTTTGAGCTCCAGTGAGCAGACAGATTTTACAAGATTTACAATGGATTGCTATGGACATTGGTATATTACAGTTACCATGGAGCTATATTAAGGAGGCTTAGAGTTGAAATAGCTGGTGAAAGAATTATCCAGTGCCTGGATGTGTCACTAAATTGGCTCTGGGACCTCAGGCAAGACCCTTTGGTTCTTATGCCCTTGGTGTGCGTCTCAGGTAAATGCCGAGGTTGGAGCTGATCCACTCTGAGACCCCTCATGGCTGCCATTGTGAAATCTAGCTGGTGGTTGTCAGACTTGGTGACACACTGAGCCAGTCACCTGGGGAGCTTTACAGACTCTTGATATCTTAGTCTCATTCGCAGAGATTTTAACTTAAAAAGTGTGAGCTGGGGCTTGGGGATCAGGGGTTCTCAAGCTCCCCTGGTGATCCTAGCACACAGCCAGGGTAGAGAACTCTGCACTACACCATTACCTCTCAAACTGTACTGTGCTGACAGATTACGCAGGGTTTCTATTAGGATAAGGCTTCTGATGGTGAGGTCTGTGTCGGGACCTGAGATCCTGTATTTCTACCAGGCAGGTCCAAGGACCACTCTCAGTAGCAAGGACTAGTCCAATGCAGTGGTTCTCAAAGTGGGGCCCCTAGACCACAGCATCTCCCCAGAATTCACTGTGAATACACATTCTCAGTCCCCATTCCAGACCTACAGAATCAGAAGCTCTCGGGGCAGGGCCCAGCCATCTGTGTGTGTGTGTTGTAAGATGTTTATTTACTATTATTATTGTTATCACTGATCACCTATTGGCGGTTTTTAAATTTTATTTATTTTTGGTTGCACTGGGTCTTTGCTATAGTTGCGGCAAGCGGGGGCTACTCTCCCCTTGCAGTGCGCCAGCTTCTCATGGAGGCGGCTTCTCTTGTGGCAGAGCACAGCCTTCAGTAGCTGCGGTGCACAGGCTCAGTAGTTATGGTTCCCAGGCTCTAGAGCATGGGCTCAACAGGTGTGGGGCACGAGCTTAGCTGCTCAGCGGCATGTAGGATCTTCCCAGATATGGGATCAAACCTATGTCTCCTGCATTGGTGGGCGGATTCTTTACCACTGAGCCACACAGGGAAGCCCCATCTGTGTTTTTACCAGCTCTCCAACTGGAGTTTGAGAATCACCCTGGCTTAGAGAGACCGGGCTGCCCCCAGCTGTTGTTTCCTGGCCCTGATGGATGGTGATGGAGGTGACAATGAAAGCAAGTCACATTCACTAAGTGCTGCCTGGTCTGTGCCTGAGCAGGGGCTTTAAGTTGCTCACAGGGGTGCCTCCCGCTTCTCATCAGATTGGGGGATTTCAAGACAGAGCCACGGGGGGAGGGAAAAAAAAAAAAAAAAAGACAGGGCCACTGTCTCTTCATCCTTCTCTTGCCCGTTCGTATTTCTGACTCTGACAGAGGCACAGGTGACCTCTGGTGTAAAAGCAGCTGGGCTGGGCTCAGGAGGCCCACATTCTCACCCCAGGCCCCCTGCTATTAGCCGTGGGGTCTCAGGGAAAGACTTCTCCAGGGGCCTTGTTTTATCTTCTGTAAATGAGAGTTTAGACCATGGGATCTGGGGAGTCTCAACCAGGCTGGACATTCTGTGACTCTATAAGTCTACCGAACAAAGACCTTTGGCCAGTGCTCCTGTCAAAGAGGAGAGGCTGCAAGCTGCAGCTAAGTGTTCCAGAATTGTCCGTGCCTTAGAACATGCTGGAACATGTACTATAACAGGGGGATCTGAGGTTCAAGTGACCCAGGCCCATGAGTAGAGAGCTGGGATTTGAACCAAAAAACCCAACTCCAAAAGCCCATGGTCTTTCCACAACACTACATCGCATCAGAGTATACCACACCACCCTCTCTCCTACCACGGTCAGAAGATAGTCCTAAAAAAGGTAACATAGGGATTTCCCTGGTGATCCAGTGGTTAAGACTCCGCACTTCATTGCAGGAGGCATGGGTGCAAACCCTGGTCAGGGAACTAAGATTCCACATGCCTCATGGTATGGCCAAAAACAACCCAAAGGTAATATAATAATAGCTTACCCTTATGCGGCACACCTATACGCTTGAGACTTTAAATAGTTGACACAATTTGTCCACTTTAATCTTCACAGCAACCCCATGAAGAAGGTAGTATTAAGCTCATTCTCATTTCATCATTGTAGCGTGTGGGTTAGTCGCCCAGTCGTGTCCGACTCTTTGTAACCCCATGGACTGTAAGCTGCCAGGATGCTCTGCCCATGGGATTCTCCAGGCAAGAATACTGGAGTGGGTTGTCATTTCCTCCTCCAGGCATCATTGTAGAAACAGGGGCGAAACAGAAGAGCTGCAATGTGGCCCCAGGCAGTCTACCCTGAGAGAGCTCAGTTTAGCAGAACAACACATGGGATGATGTGAAGAACTCAAACCAGAGGCCCTCGGTGGCAGGAGACTCTCATTCAGGAGGCTGGTATAGAGAAACCCATATTAAAAAGTAGAGACGTTACTTTGCCGACAAAGGTCTGTCTAGTCAAAGTTATGGCTTTTCCAGTAGTCATGTATGGATGTGAGAGTTGGACTATAAAGATAGCTGAGTGCCAAAGAATTGATGCTTTTGAACTGTGGTGTTGGAGAATACTCTTGAGAGTCCCTTGGACTGCAAGGAGATCCAACGAGTCCATCCTAAAGGAGATCAGTCCTGGGTGTTCACTGGAAGGACTGATGAAACTCCAGTACTCCAATGGCCACGTGATGCAAAGAGCTGACTCACTGGAAAAGACCCTGATGCTGGGAAAGATTGAAGGCAGGAGGAGAAGGGGATGACAGAGGATGAGATGGTTGGATGGCATCACTGACTCAATGGATATGAGTTTGAGTAGGCTCCAGGAGTTGGTGATGGACAGGCAGGCCTGGCGTGCTGCAGTCCAAGGAGTTGCAGAGTCAGACAGGACTGAGCGACTGAACTGACCTGATAAAGAAAACAGATTTTTCTGAAACATGAAAATGAAAACTTAGACATGGGCCTGCTGGGAAGAGTCAGCACTCCTTCCGGAAGGTCAAACTCCAGCACCTCCACATGTATTCAGGGGCTGGGGCTAGAACATGGCATCCTGGTGTAAGAAGCAAAGGGCTGCCAGCCTCTGAAACACCGTTTGGTCTCTAAAGCTGGGAGGTGCGGGATGCAGAGAGCAGGCAAAACAAGTCATCAAGGACTGGCATCAATGCACCACTGCACACAATTAGGCTGTATCCTGTTATCTGCACACAGCATTGACAGCTAACTAGCTGTAGAAGGTTTAAGACAAAAAGGAGCCCTGGACAACTGCCTCCTGGCAAAGCCCCTTCTCCAGAGACAACCACTTCAGGCATTTTCGGGGATTTTGCTGGTGTTTAATTGCCAGTCCCTAGAGCAGCCTTTTCCTGGCCTTTCCCCATCTGTCTCATGCCACCTGGAAAGGAAAGGTCACAGGAGAGCTCACAGTAATTGCAGAAGTCCAGAAAACCCCACTTCAATAGCGGTTATAATGGGCCCTGGCAGGGAGTTAGACAGAGAAGGGCAGAAATGTACTCAGGAAAGGGATAAGGTGCAAAGCATCTTCTGGGCACAGGGGGAGACCACTGTACCTGAACATGACCATGGGCTTGTTGTTTCCTCTATGTACTTTACAGATCTCTGTATTAGGTGACAGTTTTACATTACTTTTTACAACTATCCTCAGTTTAAAGAAAGCAACATCCCTAACATCCAGCTACCCATGGGGAACAGGCTAAGGAGGCTGGGTTGGTGGAGATCTCTCTTGATGGGAATGGGGGAATGGGGTAAAATCCTGAAGGGCCAAGCCCAGAAGGGCTACCGCAGAGCTAGTCGACAGCCCAACCACAAACACGGCGCACATGAGACTCTGGAGCTCAGAGGTGCTTTCTCCTTGACCTCCTGCAGGAGTCCCAGCCTCTCTGGGACATGATGGGACTGCAGAGTGTCTGCCTCCCAAAACAAAATTGAGCTTTTGGCCCCCAGCCAGTAGCCATCATAGCCAACAGTCGAGAGATGCTCCAACCACACAAGAACAGCTAGAGAGGTAAAGAAGGAAGAGGTGCCTGAGAGCTCCCTCTTCCTCCACATCCAAACTGAGGCTTTTTGGGGGGGCTGAGGCTTCCGTGCTATGGGGTCTTAGGGAAGCTACTTAGCCCCAGCTTCAGTTTCCCCTTCCATAAAGTGAGAACAAAAATTCACACAAAATCCTCTACATGCATGTTCACAGCAGCATCACTTGCAATAGTAGAAGGAGCTCAAAAAAGTAGAAGTAGCTCAAATGTATATCAACTGAGGAATGGATAAGCAAAAGGTGGTAGGTCCACACACTGGAATACCACTTGGCCTTAAAAAGGAATGAAGTACCGATACAACAGGATGAATCCCGGGACTTTCCTGGCGGCTCAGTGGGTAAGAATCTGCCTGCCAATGCAGGGAACAGGGTTCAATCCCTGGTCCGGGAAGATTCCACATGCCGCGGGGCAACTAGGCCTGTGTGCCGCCACTCCGGAGACGGTGCTCTAGAGGCTGCAAGCCACAGCTACTAAGCCCACATGCTGCGACTACTGAAGCCTGGAGCCTGGGGCCTGTGCTCCGCAACCGGAGAAGCCACTTCAGTGAGAAGCCCAACACCGCACCCAAGAGCAGTCCCAACTAGAGAAAGCCTGCCCACGGCAACGAAGACCCAGCACGGCCAGGAAAAAAAAAGGATGAACCTCAAAAAAATTATGTTAATGAAGGAAACCAATCACAAGAGGCCATACACTGGATGACTCTCTTTACATAAAACGTCTAGGATAAGCAAATCTACAGAGACAAAAGGAGACTGGGGGTTGCCAGGGGCTGAGGGAGATTTGAGAAATCTGGAGTAATTGCTTAGTGATACAGGGTTCCTTTCTGGGTGATGAATATATTCCAAAATTGATCGAGGCGATGGTTATACAACCTGTGAATATATTAAAAGCCACAGAATGTTACACTTTAAAACGGTGAATTTTGTGATATGTGAATTATCCTTCAATTTTAAAAAAAAGTGAGGACAAGATGATCTATCTAACCAACAGGGTTGTTCTGAGCATGAAAGAAAATGTCCACAAGGGGCCAAGCACAGCATGGCAGGCAGTGTGTACTCAGTAAACAAGAGATGCTGTTACAAGGCTGCAAAGACATTGTTTTGATGTGAGAATTCATTACCAGGAAATGCTTCAGCTTCGTTGCTCCTTGAAGTAGGAAGAAGGCCCCTGGCAGTCCCTTATTCCAAAAACCTCACAGCAAAGAGACAACTGCGTGTGTTATTGTGGAATCTGGGACTTGCCAAAACAATTCCTGTTTCTTCCTGGCAAACCAGCTAATCACTTTAAAAAAAAATCCTGTATTTAATTAAACCCAAAAGTTAATACCAGACAGAATACAACCAAGTGATGCACAGTCACTGACTTGAGATATTAAATTACTTTGTTCAATCAATGACTCATCACTAACATGCAGAACAAAAGGGGAGAGAAACAGGAGCCACACTGATGCCAACAGCGTGGCTACCAACAGCCCTGAGGCGATCACAGCCAGGCTGAGCGGAGGTCAGGTGCTGAGTCCGACTTTGGAGAGGCAGGCCCTGAGGTCTTCTACAAAAACAACAGCAGGCAACACTGACTAAGCATCACCTCATTTGATCCTGACAACAACCTCTGAGGAAGGGCAGTACTGTCAGTCCCCTTTTGCAGGTAAGGAAACTAAGGCCCAGAGAGGTTAAGAATGCACTCAAGGTCACACAGTAAGTAAGTAATGATGGGGTGGAGCTTGGCTTCCTCTCAAGGACATCGCCCTGCAGAGTGAGTCTGGAGAACTGGATTCTGATCTTCTGTTGCTCTTAAGTCATCAAATGACCTTGGGCAGGCCACTCTTGGAGTTTAATCTCCTTTTGTGTAAAATACAGAGAATGAACTCAGCCCATCTCTCTCCAAGGGTGGCAATGTTCAAATCTGGCAACAAAAGAACAGACTTCTCAAGTTGTAATGTGTCCATGGGTCACCTGGAGATCTTGCCAGGATGTTGGTTCTGAGTCAGGAGGTCTGGGATGAGGCCTAAGGATATGCATCTCTAACAAGCCCCCCCAGCGATGCTGATGCTGCTGGTCCTCAGACCACACTTTGAGAAGGATGTGGATGGTGATCACTGTGCAAATAACAATCAGACACATAGCGAGAAAGTCCGATTTCAATTTCTCAGTCCTCCAGGCCTTGCTTTTGTTGTTCAGTCGCTAAATTGTGTCTGACTCTTTGCAACCTCATGGACTGCAGCACACCAGGGCTCTCTGTCCTTCACCATCTCCCAGAGTTTGCTCAAACTCATGTCCACTGAGTCAGTGATGCCATCCAACCATCTCATCCTCTGTCGTCCCCTTCTCCTCCTGCCCTCAATCTTTTCTAGCATCAGGGTCTTTTCAAATGAGTCAGCTCTTCACATCAGGTGGCCAAAGTATTGGAGCTTCAGCTTCAGCATCAGTCCTTCCAATGAATATTCAGGGTTGATTTCCTTTAGGATTGACTGGTTTGATCTCCTTGCAGTTCAAGGGACTCTCAAGAGTCTTCTCCAGCACCACAATTTGAAAGCATTAATTCTTGGCATTCAGCCTTCTCTATGGTCCAGCTCTCACATCCATACATGATTACTGGAAGTCCCTGCTTTACCTCCTGTTTAGTGAGGGGGCAGATTCAAGCCTAACCTAAGATTTCACAACAGAGCTGCATTTTAATATTTGTTTTTATGGTTATCAACATTAATGAAAAATTATGTTGACTTTTCATTTATACTGACTCAAGTTCTTTTTAAATTAATATATAAGCTAAATTTATTTAAAGAAAACTGTTAATCCTGGCAAAGCAATAAAGCTATATCCTTTTCTACTTCGCCCTCCCCCCAAAAGAAAGATGTTAAGTAATAATAATCATAGTTTATACTCTTACAGCACTGAGCATACGCCAACCACCATTCTAAACATTCATGGGCATTACACAATTTTCATCTTCACAACTCTAGAAAGCAAGGACCTTTCAGAGATAAGAAAACTGAGACTTAGATCAGACTTAACTTGATCAGAGAGATCAAGTAACTTGTCCGAGGTCACACAGCTAATGAGTGGGCTGAGCCAGTCTTCAAACCAAGGCAGCCTGACTTGAGAGTCAATCGCGTTGCTCCACCTATGACTAAGAGTACAGCTGGCCCTCTGACACGGTCGAAACCATGACCATCACATGTACATGTTTAAAGGGACGTGGACACTTGTTCCTTGCAGGCAGGGGCAGTGTCCTTTGCCCTCCCAGCCTCCTCAACACCCCCAGTGTCCAGCACATTGCCTCGCCCACAGGAAGAGTCAGTGCATGTTCCAGAAGATACTCCCCTGATCTGCATTACTGGCAGAGGAGATCTGACAGTACTCTTACTATAGCTGAAGCTGCTGGCTACAGGGCAAGAGCTCACGTGTGCATTTGGGCCTCTCCACGGGTGATGAGATGCCGGACAACTCAGCTTGGAGCTGGCTTCTGAGCAGAGCAGAGGACAAGAGGGCTGCAGCTGACAGCGAGGGAGACTGCACTTACCCAACAAAAGCAGTGCCCTGGGCACAGCCCAGCAGCAGTTATTGACTGATTAGCCTTTAATAATGCCTTTTCTCCTCCTCAAACAATCTCTCAGGCTTGAAATAATAAGGAATCCTACCCTGGAAGGAATGCTTTCTCGGAGCAGTAAGTAGGCTTCCTGAGGTCACAGCTAGACAACGAATAGACCCAGGAAGTGGCAGCAATTGTCTCCATGTGCATGGCATCTGACTCTGCCAAACACCAGTGCCGGCTGCCGGTTCCAACCCTGCCATGACCACCCACCTGCCAGTCCTTGACTTCACTCATCGCCCAGACACGGCTCATGCCATTCCACAGTCTAGAATGCCCTTCTCTCTCCTCTCTGCCTCCAAAGATTCTCCTCCCAACCCAGCCCCACCTCCTCCAGGAAGGGTGCCCCAGCCTCCTCACCTCCAGCCTCAGGACACTGCCTGAGTGCTTAAGCCAGACCATCTTCTCCCAACTGGTAAACATCAGCAGACTTGCCTTCAGGATCCGTGTGCAGTGAACTTGACTGGAGGAACATGTGTCTGCCTGCTGACGACCCCTCGGGCCCAGCACAGAGCTGGGCAAACACTTCTGGACCTAAGCATACCCCTCACCACCAGGAAGCTTTGTCGTGGGATCCCCCCTTTATAAAATGGGGGTTCAAATACCCTTTCAGGGAATGAAGAAAAGAATGAGCTAATATCTGTTGAGGCTTTGAACTCATGGTAAGAACCATCCTGTCAGAGGCAAAGATGTGATTATTCTATTATGGTTTTACAGTTAGCTGAAAGAAACCAGCTCATTTAACCCTGAAATCCATCTTGACCATGACCATGGCTGCTTTCTCACGGAGGAATCTATCTCCCTGCCCTCCACACCCTGCCCCTGGCCCTCCAGCCCTATCACCTGAATACCTCTCTCCATTCAAGAACCTGAAGGCCTCCCCAGCCACACAGGATGAACCCAATCTCTGCAGCCTGGCATTCCCACCAAGGGATCCGGGTCCAACCTCCCCTCTCAGGTACTCTGCTTGGGACTCTACTGCCACCCTCCACCTGACCCAGACTGTTTTTGGCAAACTCCCTTTATTTTCCCACCTCTGCATTTCCGCTGCTTTTGTTCCCATTAAAAAGAATGTGCTCCCCTACCCTCAAAATCCTTCTTTCCCATCAACACCGTGTTACAAGGTTTTGTGTAAATGTCACCTCTCCAAGAAGCCTCTGCCCACGTCTTCATGTGATGGAACCGCTCCTGCCTGTAAGTTCCCGTTGTGTGTCTGCGCCTCTCTCAGGGCACCTCGTCTATCTTTTGTGGGAATGACTAACATGCATGTCTCACTCTTCCTGGCTGGGTGGAGGGCTCCTTGAGAGCAAGGATTAATGAGATCCCACTGAGGCAGGCGAGGCCAACAGACCCAAATTCAAACTCCAGCGTAAGATTTGCTGGCTGTGAGAATCCAGGTAAAACCACTGCAGCTCTCAGAGCCTCAGTTTCCCCTTTCTATGAGTGATGTGAAAACACCACCCGTCCAGAGTTGTTGAGAATATCAGATGCAATCATTTATGTGACAAAGATCTCCTGCATTATCTAGTACATGCTAGGGGAAATATAGCGGTGAGTAAGACAGAGTCCCTGGCCTCAAGGAGCTTACACACCAGTCTGGGGAGAAGAGGGGTAAATACAGTGGCAAATACTGAAAGAATGTCAGGCAGTGACACTGCTCTCAAAAAAAAATAAACTGGTGTAGTGGGAGAGCAGGTAACTGAGACAGAGGCAAGGGCAGCAACCTCATTGGGGTGGTCAAGGAGGGCTTCTTGGAGGAAGCGGCATTTAGCTGAGATAAGAATTAAAAAGAAGGAGCAGGGCATGCAAAGATCTGGGCAAAGGATGATCCAAGTAGCAAGACCAGCAAGTGCATAGAATAATGCTACATCTGCTATAGCTCAGTAATCAGCCCCCTCCTCCTCCTCTCACCTTTCCATCCTCTGCAGAGCGTTACACAGATACACAGTGAATACATGTGGCCAAAATGAACTTGACAGAATTATAAAATTCTGGGGACAAACTGGAGCATGACAAAAATATGCATCCTAACAAAACACAGTCAACCATGATGAGGCAAACGCCAATTAGGCAGCTCATAATTGAACAGCTCTGAATAAACTACAATTTCCTAACATCTAAAGGCAAACACGGACCACTCATTTCAGCCTGGGTCACCACACTTAAAGCTCGGGATGTATCAGGGCTCCTTTCCAACAGGACTGGCTTGGCCAGGCCCCTGCCTCACCTCCCCCGATTCCCAGCTGTCTTGTCAGCCATTTCCACGTCCTCAACCTTGCTAAATCACCTCCCCAAGTCTAAAAATTGAGTAACTCAAGCTTTTGATGCCACAAAATTATCTATTTGATTATCCTTCCAAGCAGAACATTTTCGTTTTTTTACCAACATACATTTTTTTAAAGCTGCATAATTATCCATGTGGTTTCAAAGGATATTCCTCTTTGTCTTCAAAAAAATGCATTTCCCAGTGCCAAGGACACAGGGCAGCTAGGCAGCCTGTTTAACCACCTGCTTCTTAGGACGCCTGCTGGTCTGTCCTGGTAGGAGGGATGGCAGATACACTGGGGCTGTCAGGGACACCAGAAGTAGGGCCTCTCTGGGACAGCAGCATTTCTGCCCTTACTTCCCTGCTATATGCTTCTCCAGCAGTGTCTCTTGGGAACCTCGACTCATCAGAGTCCCCTTATCCACCCAAATGGCCTGAGTGTCCCTGTTTCAATTACATCATGACCATCTATGCCCTCCACAACCAGTCGACTGCCAGCCTCATTCACAGCCTCTCCTTCCTTACACCCTCCTGCCAGTTCCCGCTCTCAGGTCAAGACCACACCAGGACAGGCCCAGCCATGGTAAATGCCTCTTCCTTGCTATCCCTTCCACAATCTCACATCCATCCTATGCCCTGCAGTGCTCCACTGGAACCCAGCCCGGATCACCTCATGCCACTCCCTGCTCAGAACCTGCCAGGGCCCCCCCACTGCTGCTCAGACCAGCAGATGGAGCCCCCATCTAACTTACTGAGCTCAGATGCCAAGTGTAACACTAGTGTTTTTGAAGGGACATGTTTCCTACAATCAGGGTGTGTTCTCCACAAGCCAGCAACATTACCTGGTCCCCAACCATCAAAATAGTCTGCCCCAGGCTGCAAGCGAACACAAGGGTAAGAACGTGGGCTCTGCAGTCTCAGCGCTTGGCGCAAGTCCCCAGACTTGCAGAAGTTGCTTAGCTTTTCTGTGCCTCAGTTTCCTCCTGTGGAAAATGGGGACAATAACAGCAGTTACCTCCTAAGGCTGAGTGACAATTAAATCACAGGGCGGCTGTGAGGACTGAATGAGCTGTGGGTATTAAATTCTTGTAAGTAAGTTCAGGGGTTCTCCTGGTGGTTCGTTAAGACTCCACGCTTCCGCTGCAGGGAGCATGGGTTCAATCCCTGGTTAGAGAATTAAAATCTGGCATGTACCACCACGCAACCAGAAAAAAACCCCAAAATACACAGAAGCTTGCTGTTAATTTGTCATGAGTCATTATGACTCTGAAGATCACTTTTCAGGCTCTCTTTAGAACTTAACCCCTGGGTAAGATAGAAATGTCACTGGAGGAATAGTCAAGGTGGCATTCGAGGCCTTCTGAGATCGGAGGCACCCTCTACCTCCCTCCCCGCTCAGCTCCCTTGGCTTTCCCATGTCTCAGTCTTGCTATTCTCATCGCCAGCACCCACCTGCATGCCGCCCCACCTGTGCTCAGACACACTCACTGAGACCGCCCCTCTCCTCACTCCCGTCCCGCACCTACAGCCCTAAACCTGCTCCATCCGTTAGGTGGAGCTAAAATGCTGCCTTTTCTGTGCAACCCCCTCAGCATGCATGCTAAACCATCCCCCGTGTGTACACGTCTCAAGTCCCGTCTCCGGGACTTGCGGCATCTCCACACCACCTAGGTCCCAGTGTCCCCACTGCGATGAGACCTCCACCTCCCACCAGGCTTCCCTGGAGGTCCCTCATGGCTGGACTGGCTCTCATAGCTGGGGTGGTTTCTGTAGACTGAGCAATGAACGGAAAACTGAGGGGAGAAGACTGAGCGATTTGCCCCCTCGGGATGAAGGAATTCCTCCATCCATTCAGTGCATGTCTTTTGCGTACCAACACTGCGTCAGGGCAGCATCACAGCAAACAGGACTCAAGGAACAGGTGGGCTGTGCTCGAGAATGTCCACCACAGACCCCCAGCCCCCGCAATCCTTATTCTCCCTCCTAGAAGTCTGACGTCTGCAGCACGGCTGGGAGGGAAGGGGTGGGGCTCTGGCCATAAGAGCTGCTTCCCCTGAGATGGGGACTCCGGGACCCCCCCAATAGAGAGCCTTGAGCCACAACTAAAGGGCTTTGGGATCCTGTCCCACCACTGCTATACACTGAAACAACCTCAGGACCCAGCCTCATCTCTCGCACTCTAGAGCCAGCCAGGGTAACATCATAATTGTCCCTCTAGTTCCACAAGACGCTGTGTTGGGGGCCCAGCAGACCAGAGCACAGGATGGGAAGAAGCCTAGCCTCTCTGTTTACTCTCTGGGCCTTGTGCTTTGCGCACTAGATACATGTCATATTGTTGTTTTAGGTTAAACATATATAGATTTTTAAAATTGGAGTATAATTGCTTTACAATGTTGCGTTCGTTTCTGCTGTACAGTGTGAATCAGCTATATGTATAAATATATATCCCTCCTTCTTGAGCCTTCCTCCCACCCCTCTTAAGTGAAGTGAAAGTGTTAGTCACTCTGTGTCCAACTCTTCTGCAACCCCATGAACTATCACCTGTCAGGCTCCTCTGTCCATGGGATTCTCCAGGCAAGAATACTGGTGTGGGCTGCCAAGCCCTCCTCCAGGGGATTTTCCTGACCCAGGGATTGAACTCATGTCTCCTGAATTGCAGGCAGATTCTTTACCGTCTGAGCCACCAGGGAAGCCCACCCCTTCCCCAAGTTAAACATATACAGTTTTTTAAGTATTTCTCAGAGTGCAAACACCCAGGGAGCCACAGAATACATTTCTCTCTCCATTTTAAGAGCTGCCTTCCTAGACTAAGCTGTTCCCTTTCCCTCCACAGCCCCTTTTATATGCAAGGTTGGAGTTCCAGAAAGGCCCCCAATGAGTCCATGCCAATTTGAGCACAGAGGCAATGCCAGACTGTGGCTTGGTGCAAAAGGATAGCCAGAAAGCCGTACCCGAGCCCCTCCTCACCTGCTTGAACAGTGGGCTCAGTCCCACCCACCTGGACATGGCCCTCAGTGTCCATCTCTCTGGGTCAGTTCAGAAGCAGCCAAAATGCCACAGGCATGCTGGGCGGGGCTGACATCACTCAATCATCTCTGAAATGAGAAGGGCAGCCCAGGCCCAGGCCCTGCATTTCTGCACCACAGGCTACTGCCTTGTGCCAACTCAGTGCCAATGAAATCCATAAGCGCTCTGAAAGCTCTATTGGCTTTCCTTTCCATACTGATTATTTACCCCTGAATGATACCCTCACACAACATCCCCCCAGCAGGGTCTCACCTCCACCCCTTTCTCCACACTAGCACATCCTGTTGACACCAGACCTCCTGGTCCCCCACCACCAGCACCCACATCCTGCTCTCTCCAGAACCCAAGGGCCAAAAACTGAAGAAGAGCAAGATCAAACTAAAGAAAGGAAGGAAAAACTCATCACAACAGTTGGGAGAGTGGTTACCTCTCAGGTGGGTGGGCCTTCTGGAGATTCTGGCAATATTCCATGTCTAGACTTGGGTGGTAGTTACATGAGTCTTCATTTATAAATGTCTGCTAAACTAAGCATATATGATCTTATGAACTTTGCTACTTGTGTATACCTTTTCATAGCTTTTTTTTTTTTTTAAGAAAAAAATGATTGGGTAAAGCCCACTTAGAAAAGAAAGCCAGGGTGACCTCTCTAAACAAGAAACACTTAGTTTGAACCTTAAGGTATGAGAAGGGCCCAGCCATGAAGAACAAGGAATAGCATCCCAACAAAGAAAGCAGCATGTGCAAAGACCCTAAACTGGAAGGAGTTCAGCAGTTCAAGGAACTAGAAGGTGGCCAATCTGGCTGGATATAATGAGAGGAGTCCTGAGGGGCCCAAAGTGCAGTGGGAGAAACTGGCATGTGTCAGTCACCCCCAGGTTTGTGGTACCAGCCTGGGTTTTACTCTCTGTGCAGGTGGAAGCCAATGAGGGTTTAGAAGAGAGAGAATTACAAAAGCTCAGGCCTGGAGCCTCACCTTTACAGGGAGCCTCACCTTTATAACTATGGGAGACTGGCCCATAGTTGGGGTTAGGGTGAGATCCAGAACCCCAGCTTCCTGATTTCTGATTCAGAGCCCTTCCCACAAAACAGAGCTCCCATCTTCTTCTCAGCTCACCAACCACACTCCACTTGGCTCCAATCCTGCCACAGCAGAGCTGACTGTAGGGGCCATCAGGCTCAACAACTTACAGGCATGAGCTCCTAAAGCAGTGGTTCTCAGTGGAGTAGAGTTCTGCTGCCTGGGGACACTTGGTAGGGCCTGGGGACACGGTTGTCACAAGTCGGGGGGGGTAGCAGCAGAGGAGACTACTAGCATACAGCGGGTAGAGACCAGGAAAGCTGCGAACACCCTGCAATGCGTGGTCCAGCCCCCACCAAGAATCACCAGCCCCCAGAGTCTACAGGGCCAAGGCTGAGAAACACTCACCGAGGGATACAAAGCCTTCACTTCAAGTAAGTGCTGCGCCCTGAAGGAGAAAAGCCCTCTGCTCAGGGGTGTAAAGGGGAGGGGAGGATCAGGGCCACTTCTCAGCCTCCCAGGACCCCCTATCCAGAGAGATCAAGTCTAGAGGTGGAGTTTTAGGCAGAAGGCTTCGGGTCACCCCCTCACATCACAGTCTAGGAAACAGACAGGGTAGCAGGGGCTACCCCCTCCTCCCCTGGCAAACACCCCCCACACCCCAACCTGCTTCCCCAGCTGAGAGGCAAGAAGTAGAGGATGGCAGGTTTGAAGCTTCCAGCCTTCATGATAAACAGACAGGCAGTCCCGGCCAGGCTGGGGGCTGCCCTGTGAAAGCCGGCTCCCCACTCCACGCCTTCAGAGCTGACCTGCACCCAGCTGACCTTCAGGACTCTCCAGGCCAGATGACACGGCCCCAAAACACAAGACACACCCCCCTCCCCGACAAATAGCACCAGCCGCCTGGGCTCTAGGCTGGGAGCTATAGACCCACAAGCCCTCCTGGGGCAAGAAAGACTGCTCCCACCACAAACCCTGGCTGCCCCCTCCCTCGGGGGGGCTGTGTGTGTGTGTGTGTGTGTGTGGCTGTGTGTGTGTGTGTGTGTGTGTGTGTGGCTGTGTGTGTGTGTGTGTGTGTCTCCCTCCTCCTCTTGACTGGGCACTTCTGGGGCACTTGAGTCCTCCAGGGAAGGCACATATACTACGCGCTCATTGTGCGCTGACAAAGGAGCCACTGGCAGTGTCTGGCCCAAGGGAAGATGCTATTCTGATCTAGTGAGTGGGTACGCAGTGCTTCCTGACACTTCCCCAGCACCCTTGCTCAAGAAAGGAGCTGCCAAATCAGCTGGCTGCGGAGTCAGCTAGGACTGGAGACACAGAGTGTGAGCTGGCCTGGGCGCGGAAGCCCTTGTCGGGACCAGGTGCTCACACCCAGCGACAGCCTGGCCAAGTCCCGGGCTCAGCTGCCTGTCCCCAGATCGGCTGGTAACAGGGTGCCATCTGCTGGTGAGACAGCAGAAAAGTGGCCCAAGTGTGAGTGAGCCTGGGAGGAGAGAGGGAAGGCTGGAGGGGAGGGGGAGAAGGGTCTTGGTCTCCTCACTTGGTTATCCCACAGCACCCAGCCTAGCCCCTCAGTTCCCTGGGGATGGATCAAGTCCATGTTCATATTCATTCTGTCTCACACACACACACACACACACACACACACACACACACACACACACAGATATCTAGAGACCTCCCCAGATAATACCTCCGACCCCCAGCCAGTCCCCTATAACACGCCAGGAAAAGAGAGTTCCAGATGGTAAATAGTATGCCAGTGGTTCCCAAAATTCAAGGCAGGGAAGAATCATACAGAGTTCATGTTAACATGTAGGTCACCACGCCCATCTTCTGAGATTCCACTGTGAAAGCTCTAGAGTGGGGTCCACGGTTTGCACGTAAGCAGACATAGCCCTTGGGGGCAGCCCCTTTCTGCTTACCACCTAAGACATCTTAAACAGCCACGCAGATATTAGACTCTCATTATTTTCCTCCTTTCAAAGGACAAGGTCGGCTGACTGTGGTTCCAAAACAGTGTGAGAGGAGAGGCAGCCTAAGGAGGGAGGAGGGTTACTTGTGTCTTCAAGCTCTCCTCTTCCTAGCCACCTCCTCCCCACAATGGGGGCAGCAGGGGCCACGGGAAAGGCAGGGCTAAGCTACTCAGAACTGTGGCTGAACCTGGCTCCAGCTCTAAACAGCTGTGTCACTAATAGGCCACTCACACCCTCAGCCTCAGCTCCAGCATCTGTTAGACAGAGGAAGCTCCTACTTCATTTCTTTTTTCCACCTTTTTGGCATGTGGGATCTTAGTTCCCTAACAAGGAATTGAACCCACACCCCCTTTATTGGGAGGCAGAGTCTTAAACACTGGACCACCAGGGAAGTCCCAAAGCTCCTACTTCAGAAGAAAGACAGCAGAGCAGACAAGGGAAATACCCTAATGCTAGGGGACATTTAGAAACACTGCATAAAAAAGTTCCACCCTCCAGTTTCTTCATCTGTAAAATGGGGATATTAATATCACCTCTGGCTTACAGTTGTGAGAATTAAATGAGTGAAAACTAGTAAAGTGCTGACAGCGATGCCTGGCATTTAATAACTGCTCCTACCACTTTGATGAGGGAGGCACAATTACCACCCCCATTTCATAGATGAGGAAACCAAGGCTCCAAGAGGTAAAGCAATCTGCTAAGGGAGCAAGCTAGTGGGTGGCAGAGTGGGGGTTCAAACCCAGGCCATATCAGTGGAGGAGAGCCTTGAGTACTCAGGTAAGTGCAACCACATGAGTGACGAGCACAGGATTCCAGAGTTCCTCTCCTGAGGGCCCACAGCCCTCAGCTCCCCACGCAAAAGCTCTCCCCTTCCCCACCCTACGCGGCCCTCTGCCAGGCCTCCCTCCCAAACCAAAGGCGGTCCAGGGGCTAAGACTCCATGCTCCCTATGCAGGGGGCCTGGGTTTGATCCCTAGTCAGGGAACTATATGCCACATGAAGACCGAAGATCCCAACTAAAAGTTGACACAGCCAAATAAATGAATAAATAAATAAACTTTAATAATAAATGAATATTTTTTTTTAAAGCCAGTGGCTATCTTCGAGTCTGTTTACTGGCAGGGATGTTTCGCTCACTATTGTTCAGTTCAGCCAACACCACTATGTGCTTACAAAGTGCCGGACACCACTCTGGCTCTTGGCAGGTGGGGGACAAAAGACACAGGATCTCTGCCCTCCAGGGACACTGAATGAGTGCTCCAGAGGAGGAAGGGAGCAAGGGGTGGATCAGGTAGGGCTGAGGGCTTCCTGGAAGAGGTGGTGACCAAGCACATCTTGAAGGCTGAGTATCCCTCTTTCTGGGCCACCACCCCCTGCCCTAAGACCCTCAGAGACACCTGACCAAAGGCTGCTAGCAGAAACACTCCACCTTCCCAATCTCTCAGACAGTAACTCTCTTGGAAATGCTCCTCCATGAGACGGAGAGACAGACAGACACAAGTACACACATGCCTACCTGCTGGTGAAATTCCTCTCTGTGTGCCAAAGGCCCAACTCAAATCCCAATCCAGCTGCTTGTACAATCATCCCCTGGGCAGGTCTGCACTCACCTCCTCTGTGTTCCTGCCACACACCTGTGACTCTAAGGGGGCACTTACATCCCAGTGGGTCATACACACAGATCATATACACGCACACTTATATATGGTGGAAAGTAAATAAATATCTGAAAGTGAATGTGTTAGTCACTCAGTTGTGTCCGACTCTTTGCAACACCATGGACTGTAGCCCACCAGGCTCCTCTGTCCATGGGATTCTCCAGCCAAGAGTACTGGAGTAGATTGCCATTCCCTTCTCCAGGGGGGTCTTCCTGACCCAGGGATCAAACCTAAGTCTCCTGCATTACAGGCAGATTCTTTACCATCTGGGCCACCAGAGAATCCCCAATAAATGTCTACTGAATTCATCTAAATGGGATGGTTTGCCTATGTGCTTACAGCCTCAGGGTAGCTACATGGGCTAAAATGCTATGACCAGTTCAACAATATATGACATGATTCAGTTAAAACAGTGGAGTGAAAAGGTGCCTCTTGGCTAGGTGACCTGGAAAAAGCCCACTTGGCCTTCCCCCCTCCATCTCCTCATCTGAAATCTGTGGCTAGTCATGCCTGGTGGGTAACATCCATCATGGGGAGGCTGTGAAGATTCAGCAAGGTCACACTCATGAGGCACCTGTGCATGTCCTGGGGCTACCTGGAGTGTCATCTACCATCACCTGGTACAAGGGCACATACATATTTGCAGCTGTCAACAGTCTGAGGGCAAGCAGACAGGCTCCCAGCAGATGACACCCCTACTCAGGGCGTTCCAAACCTCTTTGATTATGACCCATAGCAAGAAACATGTCTTATCTGGGACCCCATATATACAACTGAGCACAACTACAGTAAAATCCATGGAACACTGCCCTTTATGGCTAAGGGTGCATACTGATACCGTGTCTTTCACCTTCCCCTTCTATCTCATTTCCAGCCTGATTCAATAAACCACGGAGAGGGGGCCCTGCAGCTGGAAAAGCCATGCCCTCACTCACCCAGGGTGTCGGAGCCGCTCTCCACGGTCTCGTTGACCTTCCTCGCAACTCTGGCCACGGCCTCACCCATCTTCCTCAGCATGCAGACGTGGGTATCCTATCGCCAGCCACCAGGCTGGTCTGCTGCTCACGAAGGAACCTGCACCTGGGAAGACACAGGGCCATGAAGTGCCCACCCACAATCAGCCAAGGACCCACCCCGACCTGCCTTTCCCGGGGACCCAGGCTGCAGGAAGTCTGCAGGGAGGGCCCCAGGCCACTCACCTCCTCCTGAGGGGCCCAGAGCCCAGGTGACATCTAGCTCAGCCTTCAGAGCAGCTGATCCACCCATCAGCCCGGCCCTACCAGCTTCCTGGGAGGGTTAACATGTGTGACCTCGCCAAGACCTCAACCCGTGTACGGGCAGGTGTGAGGATTCTGGTGTGTGCTGGCCTGTGACTCACTGAACTGGCAGGGCAGCGGGGAGGAGGCAGGGTGCAGCCAGGTGCAAGGAGAGACACCTGTCCCTCCATCCCACAGCCTCAAAGCCCTGCCCACTGCTCCAGCTCCCAGTTCTCCTCACCCACCTTCGCCAGGCTCCTTCCACGAGCGGGAAACGGGGACACAAAATCTCTGCTGGGTCGGACCTCACCATTTGGAGAGTGGGTGGTCTCTAAGAATTCCCTCCCCATGAGGCAGTAAGGAGGGAAGGTTACGGTTTTAGTCGCAGACCTAATTGTCACCCTGATGCTGAGTTTATCGGCAAGACCCCAGGGGAAAAGAAAGAAGGGGCAGGAAAATGAGAGAAGGGAGACGGGATCACTGGAGAGAAGAGGCTTAAAGAAGGGTGAGGATGGGATTTCCCTGGTGGTCTGCTAGTTAATACACCGTGCTTCCACTGCGGTGCGTGTGGGTTTGATCCTTGGTCTGGGAATTAAGATCCCCCATGCTGTGTGACAAAGCAAACAAGGATGAGGACATAATCAAAATGACCAAGTGTTGAAGACATAAGGGACTCAGGAAAAGCCTCCAACTCCTTTTCATTACAGAGAAGGAAACTGAGGCAGAGAAAGGGACTCAAGAAACCTGGCCAAAGTCAAACAAAGTAAGTAAATGGCAATAATCTAAATGAACTCCATCTCCAGTGCTCTCTTCTTTACAAAAGTCACCTACACTGCCAGAGGCAGCACCTCATGGAGAAAATGAATTTGAGGCCAAGGTCATTGCCCTTTTTTGCTCCTGGCTCCCAATCCCAGATCCACAGACAGCTCAAGGAGCTCTGAGAGTCAAAGACAGGACAACGTGAAGGGCAGAGAGAAGGGGGTGAGGGTACTGCTCAGAGCTGCCAACAGATACCAAGGAAAAGTCCACATGCGCTTCCTGGACAGGAAGGCCCAGTCAAGCCCACTCAGCTGCTCAGGGAGTCAGTGATGAGTTCAGTGTGTGCTCGCATCTCGCCAAGGATATACACAGGCCTAATGCCCAGCTCCGGCGTTTCTTAGTAGAGAAGCCTTGGGAAAGATTCTTAACTACTCCAAGCCCCAGTTTCTTCATCTGAGTAAGAGCTCTAGTAATACCTACCACCCTGGGTTCAAATGAGGATTGAACAAAAAATACGTACCTTTCTAGATCAGGGCTCAGGACACGTGAGTTACTTCCTAAACACTAGCTGAAAGGATGAAGCAGGACACGTGCAGACATGACACCAGCACCTAATCCCAGTTAAATATCCAGATGACTCTGAACAAACAAGTCAGTGGAACTCATCCTTAAGGAATGAGTAGAACTTCTCATCACTTCACCTCCAGGAAATCTTCCCAGATTGCCCCCACCCTCAGCACTCTCTCCTCCCTGAGTTTCAGGAGCACTTAAAGACTTAGCACAAACCTGGGTTATTCATGAGCTTTTAAAAATATACATACTTGTCCCCCCAATTGGCCTGCAGGCAACTTAAGACAGGGAGCAGATATATACTGTGCTTTCCCCCTGCACTTTATACCACATACTGAAGAAATGCTCAGTTGGTATCCCCCAATGGTGACATCAATCAACAGCCATCATTTGGGTTTCAAATCTAAATACAAGTCAAACAACTCTTACAACAAAGAAACTGTCCAAATAGAAGGGTCATGAGTCATAACAAGGCCAGGTAGGCAATTTGCATAAGATGTGCCAGGGTAGGTCAGTAGGGAATAGTTCAGACTAGGGCAAACTGGACTCAACACCTTCCCCCTGCTACCTTTAAGACCATCCTCTTAAGCCTGAGTCACAGCAATGCTGCTGGAAACTTGCAGACTCAGTTGAATGCCTTTATGAATGAGAATCCTGAGGACCCAAGAAGAGAGGTAAATCAGCTCAATAGAAACAAAGAAACCGCCTAACTCCCAGACTAGGTTTCTTCCTACATACCATCCTCCCTTCTTTACTCATCTCTAGTATTCATCATCGATAATCACAAACATGTATTGAGCAAAGGTTAGGGCTTCCCTGGTAGCTCAGATGGTTAAGAGTCTGCCTGCAATGCGGGATACCTGGGTTCGATCCCTGGGTCAGGAAGGTCTCCTGGAGAAAGAAATGGCAACTCACTCCAGTATTCTTGCCTGGAAAATCCCATGGACGGAGTAGCCTGGCGGGCTACAGTCTATGGGGTCACAACAAACAACTCCACCACTGAGCGACTAACATACACAAGGTACAGGGCAAAAGCATGTCGAGGAAGGAAATATAAGAAATAGCTCTGACTTCTGATTCTGATGAGGAAGGCTTTTCTAAGGAACATCACCAAGGCAATCCTGGCCTCACAAAAGAAGGTAAAGGGAAGGTAAATCTCCAAGCTTACCCAGGGTCTGTGCTAATCCTGGCGGGACTGGCTAGGCTGACTACTTTCAATCAGACACTATACCTGCAATTTCTACCAGCTGCCACCAGGTGGGAGCAGTAGTGCCTTAGGTCAGAACCCATTGATAAAAACTAGTTAAATTAAAAACCTCACCAGGTGGTGGCAAGCTCAGACATCCTATAATGTGGGTCAGAGATTGGACCTCAAAGCAGGAACAGGAATAGCCTGTAAAATCTGGCTGTCAAAGCAAATGACTAGAAGAGGCCCCTTATATTCCAGAGGATGCTTTGCATACAGCACAGATATGCCCTAGACTCCCAAGAGGTTCCAACTGCCTAAAATCACTACTCCACTCTCTGAGTAGGAAACCATGCTTCCTTTACCTAAAACCACCCCTCTACCAAGGGAGAATTCCTTATAAAGTCCAGCTGACAGTCCCTCTTGCAGGTCAGGTGACCAAGGCCTGTTACTCTTTGGCATAGGCAGGGCTGAGATGGGAGGGTGACAAGACCACATGCATATAAGGCCCAAGATGGGGTAAGAGGGCCGCAGAACTGAAGGAAGAACGAACTTGAGATGATGAGAGTCTACAGTGTGTCCCCAAAACTGATCCTACAAGGCTGCCCAACTTCGCTGAGAGCTCCTTTCAGCACCAACCCAACACTGGACCTCTTTGACCAAAAAGTAGCAAGAATTTATTGAGCATGTAACAGGAGCCGACAGAAAAAGGGGTTGGGCCAGGGGTTGAGGGGCTGTGGGTGGAATAAAGCAAACTGCACTTCTTTTCTTTTTGGCTTTAAATTGTTTTAAAGAAAAATAGAGAATTGTCTGAGTCACACATGAGTGATGGAGAGAGGTATGGGCCCACTCTTCACCAAGTGTGAAGTCCCCTAGGCAGAGCCACCCTAGGATGTGAGGGGCCCCTGACTAAACAAGCAATTTGAGTCAACCAAAATCTGTATCAGCACCACCACCCTGGCTGCCCGTTCTCATTCAGTTCCATGAAAGAAGATCATGCTAACCAGTGGGAGCAATCAGTGTGCAAGGCAGCACTCCTGGAACCAGACCCCAACCACAGTGTCCCAAGACAAGTCAACCCCACAGGCCCAAGTTCTGGGCTCCTTAAGACATCTGGTCAACCCCACAGGCAGGGAAAGGGGTAACTGAAAATCAAAGTGTCCCAAAGGAGATAAATAGGACCCATCAGCCCACATAGGTCAATTCTGGGCTTGGGGTCCCAAGCACCAGAGGGCAGCCTTAGAAAATTTCAAGGAAAGTGCTCTAAAGCCTGGAGACCCTTCAGCACAAGGTCCAGACTCATACTCACACTATTGCTGACCCAGCAAAACATCCCTCTCCAACTCCTCTTTCCTCAGAGTGTGCACTATTCCTAGGAAATGTTTAATCCAACAAACGTGTCCTGGGCCCTTCTATAAGGCCCACACTGGAGGAGTAGAGGTGCAGAGACAGAACATGGGCCAGGATGAGCTACCCATCAGATAAGAGAGACTCAGCGACGAAGGGCGGAATGAGCCACATGCTGGAGGTCACGGCACCAGCCTGAAGAGCCCGTGTGCCCTCTGCCATGAGGGCACAGGGCATGGTTGGGAAGAAGGAACAGAGGCAGGGGGTGAGCAGAGGGACCCAAAATGACAAGAGAAAGAGGAAGAGAGGCAGCCAGTCTGTCCCTCAATTCCTGGGGAAGGGGGCTGGAGTCCATTCTACAACTCTGCAGGCAACCACAGGAGTCTTTTGAGGAGAGGCAACTAATCCAACCAGAGTTTTGGAAAATTATCACTGTTGTGAGCAGTCCCAGTTGTCAGCTGGAAATACCACCCTCCTCACTGGGTTGTTTTGAGAAGTAAATGATACATAATTTTTGAGAAATCTCTGCAAAATGTTAAGCACTTCCCATCTAAGTGCTTCACTAAGACATTACTAATATGTGTTTAAAACCACTTCAGATGGTAAGTTAGGATAGAATAAATGTAATGCCAGAAAGGAAGTTGTCCTGCTTTGAGAGTGCTGGCAATAGAGCCCTCTTGTATCTATAACTTGGTTTCACCTGGATACAGGTTTGGGGAGAGATGATTTTTTGCTTAAACACTGACTACAGCCCTCCGACAGGGCTCCCGCCCTCATCAATGAGAATTCTACCTTATCTGAAGCCCCAAGATCTGTGCAAAGGAGCTGCTGCAACACCCCGTGCGCACCAGCTGCTCCTATATTTAGTTACTGGTGTGGTCACTTGGGAACTTTAGAGCCTGGCAGCCGCCCCGAAGGGCAACTGGAGCCTCTTGCGCCATGTGTGGAAGCTCCCCCCACCGCTGGCTGCAGCGGGTCCTCTGGACCTCGCCAAGTTAAGGAGCCACTGGAGAAGTGAGAAGCACTCGGCTGGATCGGACCCAAGGAGCCCCGAAGGCCCACTCGAGGCCGGACAGAGTTGACCCACTTCTCCACCCAAGGGAAGAAGCCCGCAGGGGCGAGGACGCGACGGGCTGCCCGCCCTGGTTTTGAGCCACGGAGTTCGCAGAGCCCGCTGCACGCTTCTGTATGGGAATCTAAGCATCCTCGGGCCGCCACCTCCCAGGACTGAGGGCGGTGGCCAGGGCAGGGTCCCCAAGCCTCGCTCTAGGGGCCCGCCTCACCGTCTTCCCCACCCCCCGGCGCCCGCAGCCAATGGCTCCTCGCCGCCGGCCCTCCGCTCACTCGGCAGGCGGGGACTGGGAGGAATAAAGCCAGCAGAGGGGTAGAACGCTGGTGATCGCCGAGGGCCGGGGACTCCCGCCGTTCCCCGAGGCCGAGAAGCCAGCTCTGGGACAGGCAGTTCCCCAGAGCGGAAGCAAATCCTGAAAGTGTGGCTTCAGGGACGAAATTTACAATAGCCTCTTCGAACAGGGGCGCCTCCCACGGAGAACGGAGGCCCTCTTGGAACGGCTTCCCCAGGCTCCCTATTTCCTGGTACCGCGGCGCCCGCTCCCCCGAGCCAGCTGCGGTCTAGCCGCAGTCTGCAAGCCAGAACCGGCCTGGCGCCGGGCCCCTTGGCACTGCAGAAGTCGCCACTGGTGCACCAATGCTCCTTCCACCGGGTGACTTGGGGGAGGGGAGGGTACTCTCCAGAAACAGGGACATTTCTCTCCCTCTCTCCCCCAGCCCCTCCAGCGCTTAGCCTCAGACTACGTTTACTTTACGGGGCACGAAAGTGGTGCCCGATTCCGGGTCGATCTCTGCTCCACTTACGGCGACAATGCCTCCTAGCGCCCTGCGCAGCGCAGTCACGCTCCCTCGGCCGCCGGCGGCGCCCCATGCAACAGCGGCTAGCTGAAGCCGGCCGGGAGGGGCTCGAGGGGCTGCGGGCTCTGAGCGCGCGGCCGCTTGGCCAATAGCTGTGGCAGGAGGGGCCGCGAGGCGGGAGTAGGCTGCCTTGTGCAACCAATCAGCCTGCCGTTCCCCACGCCGCGCCCGGCAGCGGTGCGCCGGGAAAGGCGGCCCGCGCGCTCGCGTCCGCAGGGTGGGTCCGCTTTGTGTTCGACTTCTGGAGCAAAAACGCTCTGGATGGCCGGAGTATAGAACCGAATGCGCAACAGTTTCCAGGATCAATATGACTGAGTGTCCGGATTTGTTTTTCTCAAGGGAGCAGAGTTGAACTAGCCAGATCAGGGAGATGGGGACGAGGGAGCTTTTCTTGTAATGCCTTAAGGCGCCCATTCAGGTTTTTAGAGGCAATTAATTCTGGCTACTGCTAAGTTACTTCTCCCCTCTAGATCCCAATGTTCATCTCTATAAAATAGAAATTAAAATGTATAAATATCTACTTCACAGGTCATTGTGAGGATTAACACATGAAAAGTTTAGTGGGGTGCCAGGCATGATGGCTCAGGGAAGGGTGGCTGCTTCATAGACCTAAGTTTACAGAGGATTTCCCATAGATTCCTTTTTTTTTTTTTTTTTAAGGCAAACCAAGACCTGGCTGCATCAGGTCTTATTGGGGCTGGAGGGATCTTCCTTGACTCATGCAGGATCTTTCATCGTGGGGCACAGACTCAGTAGTTGCCCCACCACACGTGGGATCTTAGTTACCAGACCAGGCATCAAACCCACCTCCCCTGCCTTGCAAAACAGATTCTTAACCACTGGCCCACCAGGGAAGTCCCTTCCCATATATTTTTTTCTAGGCACTGTGGGGAGGACCAAAGAGATGAGGGCCTGAACTCAACCAGCAATGGTGGTCAATGAGTCAAACGCTCCAATAAACAGAAGCGTGTGTGTAAATATGTGGGAGCCCTGAAGACATAATGTTTAATTCTGCCCCCTGGGGACTGGGGCAGTTAGACGAGGAATACACATTCACCTGGGTCTTGGTGGGTGTTATCAGTTAAATTGCATCTCCCCCCAACCAATATATATATATATGTTGAATTCTTAACTCCCAGTACCTGAGAATGTGACCTGATTTGGAAATAAGGTCATTGCAGGTATAACAGGTTAAGATGAGATCATACTGGCATAGGGCGTGACTGATGTCCTTATAAGAGAAGAAACACAAAGACACATAGACACATAAGGCCTTGTGAAGATGGAGGCAGGGTAGAGTGATGTGTCTACAAGCCAAGAAATTCCAAGGATTGTGGACAAGGATCGGAAACTAAGAAGAAGCAAGGAACGGGTGTTCCCTCAGTGCCTCCATAAAGGAACCAACTCTGCTGACACCTTGATTTCAGACTTCTAGCTTCCAGAACTGTGAGAATAAGTTTCTCTCGTATTAAACTACCTGCTGCTGCTGCTGCTGCTAAGTTGCTTCAGTCGTGTCCAACTCTGTGTGACCCCATAGACAGCAGCCCATCAGGCTCCCCCATCCCTGGGATTCTCCGGGCAAGAACACTGGAGTGGCTTGCCATTTCCTTCTCCAATGCATGAAAGTGAAAAATGAAAGTGAAGTCGCTCAGTCGTGTCCAACTTTTAGCAACCCCATGGACTGCAGCCTACCAGGCTCCTCCGTCCATGGGATTTTCCAGCCAAGAGTACTGGAGTGGGGTGCCATTGCCTTCTCCGTTATTAAACTACCTACCTTATGTCAATTTCTTATAACAGCCATGGGAAACTAACTCAGTGGGTAAGTAGGAATAAAGTGAAGGGAATGAGAAACACCTGTGAAAAAGTCTTACAAAACTGAGTGCCTAGTGTTTGCAAGGCCCTGTGTCATAGGGTGGACCAATGTGAATCAAACACAGACTCTGCCCTCAAGAGATTGCCACTCATGGGGTGGGGTTGGAGGGAGGGTGGGCAGCAGCCAGGTTTTCTGACTCCTTGTGCCTTCCTGGGAAGATTACAAAGGCCTCTCCCCACCCTCATCATCACCCCATCCCTGCCACACACATGCTAGGAACCAGATATAAATAACAAACAGATCAAGTCCCATCTGCCCAAGCCAAGATTCTCACAACCCTGGACAAAGCAGAATCTGCTGCTCCTGTTTCAGTTAAAACCAGCCTGACATTTCTGGCCAACTTCTACATACAGTTGCCAAAAACTTGGCCTCTGTTCACTGGTGCCGAATAGAAACATGGAGACTGAACTTTGGAGGAGCAGCAAAGAGTAGCTTTATTATTTTGTCAGGCAGAGGAGGCCATGGCAGGCTAAGGCCCTCAAGACTTCCTGGGAAACAGGAAATGGTCTTGTAGCTTCAGAGCGAAAAATAGGCTGTCGATAAGGATCAGGACCGATGCAGTCTTGCATTCTTCTTTCCTCCTAGAGACACTGAGATCATTAGGGCTGGCAGCAGGTGGTTCCAAACAGGTTCTGGTGGTCCTTGAGGTCATCATTCTGTGACCTTCCTTCTGGCATGAAGAATACTCACAAAGAAAAGGAGTGTTAGGGAGTGTTGTCTTCAAGAAGTAAACATCAGGTACATAGGACAGCTTTGGCTAGAAAGCAATCATTTTCAGAGTACAATTAAGCAAGAGAGGGGGAAACAAAACATCTGTAGGAGACTAATTGTATGGGCAGAAAGAGTACGAGCTGAAAACGGGCTAACGTAATGGGGGTGCCTCAACTAATTTCTGCTGCAGCAATATGGCTGTCTTCTGTCTCCTGCTAGGCCTCATACAGACCAGGGATGGCCTGTGTAATGCTTCCATGCACAAGGTAAGTGCTCAGTAAATACCACCGACAGCCCCAGCCTGGAATTTTCCACATTCTTCCCATGTTCACTCATCCTCCTCTCTCAGGAATTTCATCCTGGACCAGCCTTACTCCACAGGGACATGATTCCTCCCCATCTCACATGCCATCTCTTCTATTCCTGGTGAGTTTGCTCTCCACAGCACTTTCTGCTTCACACCCAATATGGCACATTTGCACAGGCCTTTGCTCCCAAGACTGCCTGCTTTCAAACAGACCAGAGCCAGAGCTTGGTGTGTGGTATGTGCTTGTATCAGTCAGTACATTTTAGTTTGTTTGTTTGTTTGTTTTTTTCCTGCATGATGGAATACCCCAGAACTTAGAGGTGGCTTTAAAACATATTAGTTTATTTCATGATTTTTGTGGGTCAGGATTTTAGGTTGGGCTCATCTGGGTAGTTCTTCTGGTCTCAGCTCGACCTGCTCATGCTTCTGAGGTAGTTGCTAGGCAGCCAGAGGCTCTGCTTCTTGCAGGTGGCTATCAGCTGAGGTAACATGAGGCCACATGTTCCTCACACATCAGCAGGCTAGTCCAGGCTGGTTCACACAGAGCTGCAGGGTTCCATGAGCAAGACTGGAATCATGCAGGTCTCTCAAGGCCAAAGTCAGAACCTGGACTGTGTCACTTCCATAGATGTATTGACTAAACCAAATCACAGCAACACCCTGATTCAATCTCCTGATGGGAGGAGCAGCAAAGTCACATTGCAAGGAACACAGATACAGGGATAGATAGAGAGCTGGGGCTAGTTTTGCAGCCTACTGCTGTGCTCAAAAATATTCCCATGATATCTACCACGTAGTGGGTAGTCAGTCAATACTTATTTACAGTGCTAAAATTTCCAGTCACAATGTTTACAAACTTCATTCAATGCAATTAATTGGCAGAATTTTAGTCCTCACTCATAAGCTATCCATTACCACCTTTGGTTTCAGAATAGCAAAAGAGAGCATCAGGAAGACAAGCCTGTGTGAGGGGAGTCCCACGGAAGCTTCTCAGGGAAGAAGTTCGGTTGGCCCCAAACAGCCTCCTCTGAAGAGATCCAGAGCATCTTTAGAGAACTGGGTCCCCAAGGGACGTGGTCCAAGCCTGGTCACCTGATTGAAAGCCATCCATCTTTACCTGTGAATAGAGAGAGACTTAGATGTTAGCCAGGGCGCAAACACAGTCCCAATTAAGCCTGATAGCTTAGCAAGCTGCCTGCCAGATAGGAAACAATTTTGTGTGATGACAAAATTGTTATCTGACTGTTTCCTGGAGGGTCTACCCCTCCACTGAGCAGGATAAATTCTCAGGGCACTTGTGGAAGGGACATAACCTGTGAACAGAGCCAACAGCTCAACTCCTATGACTGAGAGCCCTGATGGGGAACACTTCCCATCAGAGAATCACTAGAATCAATCTCCAGGCCTCCTGCAGTTTGAACTGCATCCTCCCCAAAAGATACATTGGAATCTTAACCCCCAATGCCTCAGATGACATTGTTTCAAGATAGAATCTTTATAGTAATAAATTAAAATGAGGTGAGCAGCGTAGACCCTGATCCGGTAAGACTGATATCCTTGTAAAAGGGAGAAATTTGGTCACAGACAGACAAGCATAAAGGGAAGACAATGTGAAGGGGCACAGGGAGAAGAGGGCCCTCTACAAATCAAGCCAAGGGTTGAGACCTGGGATGGATCCTTTCCTTATGACTCTCGTCTTGATTTGTCAACCCAGCTAACATCTGGTTTCAGACTTGCAGTCTCCAGAACTGTGAGATAATAAATTACTGTTGCTAAGCCATCCAGTTTGTGGTCGTCTCTTATAAAAGTGATACAAGGCCTTCAATCTCTCCTTTTCCATTCTGTTCTCCTCATATTTGTTCTTATCATACACCCCTTGAGGGAAGAGTACATTTGGGTAGAAACAAGACATGAAGTCTCAGTGACATGGATGAGGCAGACCCATGCATCATCCTTTGCCTCCCTAAGTCTTCCATCTGGGGCCATACCTCTGCCTAGAGCCAAGTTACCATAGCCAGAAGCTCAAGGTCACTCCAAGTCACTGCCATCCTAAACAGAAGAGTGGTTCACCCCAGTCCCTCTTCCAGAAAGCTTAGCCTAGTGAAAGGTACCCACCATGAGCCCCCCTGTTGATAGTGCAGGCTTTGCAAAGATGATTGAGAAGCAGTCAGTTAACTAAAGATGCTTGCTGTTTGCTATGGAGAATAAGATTAATACAAAAAGTGACTATAACAAAGTGTTTCTCAAGCTTCAGACATTGCCATAGCACTTTCTGGATATTTGCAATATCTGAGCCACTCAACAATGAGCTTGAGTCACTTGTATGGACCCAGAGGGTGCATCCTACACTTCTTTTTCCAACCCTGCATTTAGTGGCATCATGTAGGTTATTGGAAATAAGCATGGTGACAAAACTTACAGTGTGGAAACCAGCACACACTACAAATCAGGACTTTTTGGAGGGAGGCTGTAATACAGTTTACTTGCTGCTGCTGCTAAGTTGCTTCAGTCGTGTCCGACTGTGCCACCCCATAGACGGCAGCCCATCAGGCTCCCCCGTCCCTGGGATTCTCCAGGCAAGAACACTGGAGTGGGTTGCCATTTCCTTCTCCAACGCAGGAAAGTGAAAGTGAAGTCACCGACTCATGTCCGACTCTTCTTGACTCCATGGACTGTAGCCTACCAGGCTCCTCTGTCCATGGGATTTTCCAGGCAAGAGTACTCCTTTAAATTCATTTTTCCTTTAACTAAAAAAAAATGTTTATTTTATAGCCAAGACATGGAAGCAACCTAAATATCCGTTTACAGACAGATGGATAAAGAAGATGTGATATATATATGTATATGGAATACTACTCAGACATAAAAAGAATGAAATCATTCCAGTTGCAGCAACATGGATGGACCTAGAGATTATCACACTAAGTGAAGTCAGACAAAGACAAATTTCATATGATATCATTTATATGTGGATTCTTTAAAAAAGAATACAAATTAACTTATGTACAAAACAGAAATAGACTTACAGACTTAGAAAACAAGTTATGATTACCAAAAGGGAAGGGGGGAATAAATTAGGAGTTTGGGGTTAACAGATACACCCTATTATATACAGAATAGGTAGAGTTACCCAACAATCCCACTCCTGGGCATATATCTGGAGAAAATGGTAATTTGAAAGGATGCATGCACCCCGATGTTCACTGCAGCACTATCCACAATA
The DNA here is from genome assembly GCF_016772045.2 of Ovis aries. Classification (NCBI taxonomy): domain Eukaryota; kingdom Metazoa; phylum Chordata; class Mammalia; order Artiodactyla; family Bovidae; genus Ovis; species Ovis aries. The sequence goes on from NC_056078.1 coordinate 25,791,532, forward strand.
GCCAGGACATGGAAGCAACCTAAATATCCATCACCAGAGGCATGGATAAAGAAGATGTGGTGCATATATGCAACAGAATGTTACTCAGCTATAAAAGAAACAAAATAAGGCCATCTGCAGCGACATGGATGGACCCAGAGATTGTCATACAGAGTGAAATAAATCAGAAAGAGAACAACAAATATGTAATATCACTTACATGTAGAATCTAGAAAAATGAACTTATTTGCAGAGCAGAAACAGAGTCACAGATTAGAAAACACACTTACAGTTACCAGGCGGGTAAAGAGGGAGTGGGATGAATTAGGAGATGAGATTGACATATATACACTAGTATATAGAAAATAGATAACTAATAAGAACCTACTGTATACCACAGAGAACTATATTCAATGTCCAATAATGACCTACAATGGAAAAGAATCTGAAAAATACATATATATATGTATGTACGTATATATGAGAATCACTTTGCTATACACTTGTGACTAACACAACATTGCAGTAATAAGTCAACTATACTTCAAATTTTAAAAACGTTTAAAGGAAACTTTGTATTATTACTACAAGTGGAAACTTGTATCATTTACTATAGAAAGTAACATTAAAAATAAACAATAAGTCAATTGTATCTCAGTAGAAGTGGAAAACATTTTAAAATATAATTAAAATGAATCAATGTTATTAAATTATAGAAAATTATTGTTGCCTACTAAAGGCCTGCTTCTGGGACTTATAAAGACTTGTTCTCTTTATAACTGAGTCTAGCAAATGTTAGGGAGATGGTAAAGCGTACCAGTGCCTTGGTTAATTGAAGATGATTGAACAAGATTTTAAAAGGGAATAGTTCTCACATCAGTGCTCCTGGAGCTCCAGGAATTAGCTCCTTGGGAAAGATTTGTCATATTGCAATAAAGAGAAATTTCAGTTGAGCAGTACCAAGTAAAGAGTTCTAAAAACAGGCTGCTCCCAATGTGCCCACCAACTGCAGGGATTAAAAAAAATGGTACTTGAATAAATCTTAGGGTGAGTTAAATTTCAATAGGCACAGAAGAAGAGTGAGAAGCCAGGGAGAGTAGGAAAGGAGGAGGAGAGGGAAGACCATTCCTGGAGGAGGGCTCAGTTTGAGCAAAGGCTCGGAAGTCAGCAGGTTCATTGCATTCCTGCCCGAGGCTTGGGTTGGGGGTTGGAGGGAAGGAAACAGTGGGATTAATAGGAAAGGGTGCACTGATTTGCCCACGAGAGCCTTCACTGCCAGAATGACGAGGGCGTACTCAATTTACTTAACTGGATGTTTCACTTAGCTGTTGCTTTGCAACAGACCTCACTGAGCATGATTGGCTCACAACCATAAATGTGTATTATTTCTCTCAGTTCTGTAGTGAAGCTGGGCAGTTCCATCTGAACTGGTTTAGCTGGTCTCTACAATCAGCTGGCACCTGGCTGGGGCTGGATGACCTAGGACAGACTCACAGCTGCATCTGACAGTAGGGCTTGCTGTTGGTTGACCGGCCTCTGCTCCACATGGTCTCTTACTGCCCAGGGGTTCAGCCCAGGCTGAAAAGCAAGCCCAGGGTGCTTTTCAAACCTCTGCTAGTGGCACAGTTTTCTATTACCTGATTAACCAAATCATGGCCAAGCCTGGAGTCCATACGGAAGGGCAACAAGGGTGTGGATAGAGGGAGGAGTAAACATTTTGGCACCATGAAGGCATCAATCTCCCATAATAGGTAACAGAAGATCTCTGGAAGCCTTGGAGCAAGGGAGTGGTGTGACTAGGGAAGCACTCTGGGAGGACGGAACAGAGCAAGGGATGATTTGAAATGATAAGGATAACAATGATGATTTATACTAGAGTGTCACTTTTTCTACTAAGCTGTTACTTTACTCAGTCTTTACATACATACATACTTACACAGGTACACACACCTGTTAGTAGCCCCATTTTAAAGATGAGGAAACCAAGCCATGAAGAAATAAAAGAGCTTGTCAGAGGTCATTGAGCTACTAAGTGGAAGCATTAGGATTCAATTTCAGGTAGCCTATCTCCATAACTCTGCATGTAAAACTACTGAACTGTTGACTGAAGAAAATGCAGAACCTAACAGCTGTTGAGTTATGTTTTATTTGTCAGATATTCTTAGGATTTCAAGCCCAGGAGACAACATCTCAAACAGCACTAAGAAGACTGCTCCAAAGAAGAAAAGGGGAAGCCAGGGTATATAGGAGGTTTTGCAGCAAAACCAGGTAGTTGGAACATCCAAAGATTATTGTTAATAAAAGAAAACCAGATATCTCAAGTTAAGGAAGTTAACACTTCTCTGTGTATAGCAAGATGCAGGAGTCTGGGCTCACTGAAATCATTCCTTTGGTATGCGCCTCAGCTATCTGGGCGCAGTGTCGGTGTTTTCCCATCCTAGGTTTCCTTGGGTGTGCTATGGGGTGGTGGTGATGGGGGTGACTGCTAGATGGGCTTGGCAGTGGGCTGCCCATTTGTCTCCATCCTGAGCTCCCTCAGGGCTTACCATCCAGGCGGCCGTAATGTGGTGGCTTGGTGGCTGTGATATCCTTTGTTTACTGATACAGCAGACAACAGTTTAGTTCTCAAAACTATGGAAGGACTCATGAGAAAACCCTTTTGATGGTCGATGTGAGGAAGAGAAGGGCCAAATTTAGGGTAGGTGTAGAGGGGACAAAAAAAAAAAGGATAGATTCAACAGACAATTATGAGATAGACCCTGCAGCACTTGGAAACTGGTGTGAGGGGAAATGTATGGATGTGAGAGCTGGACAATGAAGAAAGCTGAACACCAAAGAATTGATGCTTTCGAACTGTGGTGCTGGAGAAGACTCTTGAGAGTTCCTTGGACTGCAAGGAGATCAAACCAGCCAATCCTAAGGGAAATCAACCCTGAATACTCATTGGAAGGACTGACGCTGAAGCTCAAATAGTTTGGCTACCTGATGCAAAGAGCTAACTCATTGGAAGGGACCCTGATGCTGGGAAAGATTGAGGGCAAGAGAAGGGGGCAACAGAGGATAAGATGGTTGGATGGCATCACTGACTCAATGGACATGAGTTTGAACAAACTCCGGGAGATGGTGAAGGACAGGAAAGCCTGGTATGCTGCAGTTCATGGGGTCACAAAGAATCAGACATGACTTGGCAGCTAAACAATAACAACAAAACTTATGGGAGAGGTGTCAGGTGTGGGGGACTAGGCTGTGCCTTGCACAGGATTAAGGTACCTGGAGGTCTTGCTGGTGTAGGGTGAACAAAGAGGAGGAGGATGTAGAATATGCTGAGAAGGATATTAAGGAGATGTCCATTTGGAGCTGCCCAACAAAGTCTTGTAAGTAGAGGTCAGGAGGTGCAGAGAGAGACCAGGGCTGGAGGTCAAGGCTGCAGTCTCATAGGTCAGAGGCCCTGGCTGAAAGCTGCACAAGGATCCTCACAGAGAAGAGAGGGGAGGGCACGGTGAGAACTGGCAAGGTCTGAGAATAGACACTAGAGCAACATCTGAAGGTGGGTGCTGGGTGTGAGAGAGGAGAAGTCAGCCCAGCAGAGAGGGCAGAAAGGGCTCGTAAAAGGTGTGGGTCTGGAGAGCTTCAGTGGAAAGTTGGGCAGCAGAGAAGCCAGATGCTGCAGGGAGGCGAGGAGGGAAGAACTGAGAAAAGTCGCTGAGTTTGATCATTTAGACATTGCCAATGAACACTGCTAGGGGCAGGACCAGATAACTATTACAAAACCACAGGAATAACAACACATTGCACTTAGTATGCATCAGGCATCATTCTTAGCATTTTACACATATTTATTTGTGTACGTCTTATAACGTCTTTGTCCTCCTCGCGCCTTCCCTACTCTCAGACTCCTGAGTAATCCTCAGTCTCTAACCACAGTAGACGTAAGACATGGTTTGTGGCCGCTTTGATCCTTCCCCTGAGTAGAGTTCTTCGAGGTCACATCCTCCTCTCCCAAGCATTTCTGAGTGTGGAAGAATCCTTCTGCATCCTCCTCTGAAGGCTGTATCTACCTCTATAACGAATTCCCTAACAAGACATCTCTGTGCTCAGCCTGGGTGAACCTCTCACTTACTTCTTCTGTCTTTGAACTTTGCCCCACAAATATATGCATCCTATTAAATTATGGATCCTCAAAAGACACTTAAAGCTCTTTGAAGGCAATGACTGGGACTTTTTTTTTTAATATACAAATCTTTTATTGCATATATGATTTGCAAACATTTTCTTACTGTCTCTTCATTTTCCTGTTCATCCTCAATCTCTTTTTGATACCCCCCACCCCAGCACAGGACTTGCATCTAGAACCAGATCAGTGTTTTTTCATTTACAAGCCAATACTCATCAGCAAGTTGAGAAGCCAGTTTAGTGACTGTATTAGTTATCTATTGCTGCATAACCAATTATCCCAAACTTAGTAGGTAAAATAACATTTATTCTATCCTGGTTTCTGTAGGGCGAGAATCTGGGCATGGCTTAGGTCGGTCCTCTGGCTCTGAGTCTCTCACTGTCTCTGGAGGCTAAACTGAAAAGAACCCTCTTCCTGCCTCACTCACAGGGTTGCTGGCAGCATCCAGTTCCCATGGGCTATTGGACTAAGACCTCAAATCCTCATGAATTGTTGGCAAGAACCTCCCTTGGTTCTTTGTCATGTGGGCCTTTCCACAGAGCATCCCTCAACATGGGAACTTGCTTTATTTAAGCAAGCAAGGAAGAGGGCAAATGGGAGCGTCAGCAAGAGAGAGTGCTGTCAGAACACAAGTCACAGTCTTCCGTAACCTAATCCAGGACTTCCTGTCACTTGACACCTCACCATGTCTGCTGTGTTCTGTTGATTAGATGCAGGTCAGTAGGTCCAGCCCACACTCAAAGGGAAGGGATTACATAGGGTATGACTATCAGGAGGTTAGAATCACTGGGAGCCATTTCAGAAACTGCCAACCGCAGTGGGTAATACTAACATTTCTTGTGAATGGAACAGGATAGAACACAACAGGGAGGTTCACATGTGATAAGCGTATTATTTAACAAAACTTTTGTTTCAGTTTGATATAAATGAATGAATGTACCGAGTCACAATAATGAGTGTGGGACTTTTTAACTGTAAATCAATGTCAAAAATGCTTATCAGCCACTGTCCTAGATGATGGCTCAGCTCTTTCAGCATTTTTTAAATTGAAGAATAGTTGATTTACAATGTTGTGTTATTTTCAGGTGTACAGCAAAGTGATTATTATATACATATAATTTTTTAGATTCTTTTCCATTATAGATTATTATGAGATATTGAATATAATTCCCTATGCCATATAGTAGGTCCTTGTATTTATCTATTTCATATAGCATAGTCTGTATCTGTTAATCTCAAAATCTTAATTTATCCCCTCTCCCCCCTTTCAACATTTTTAAAATTTCAGCTTTATTAAAGCATAACTGAAATATAAAATTGTGAGGTATTTAAAGTGCACATCGTGGTAACTTGGCACAAATATACACTGTGAAAGGATTCCCCCTACTAGCTAATTAACATATCCATTACCTCACAAATTTATCTAATTTTTTTGTGAGGACATTCTCTTAAGAAATTTTAATTTTACAATACAGTGTTATCATCACATTTTATATCAGATCCTTACCTTTCAACATTTTGAGTGGCGTTCAGTGAATGTTGGGTGAAATGATGGATGGACAATTGGGCAAGTGGGTGGATGGCTGAGTGAATGAATGGATTTATGAGTGGATCGCTTTACGGGGAGACGGATAGCTAGATGGATGCTTACTGCTCTTCCAAGACGATTTTTAAAATCTATTCATTAATTTACTTTTTACTACGTCAGGTCTTCTTTGCTGTGTGTGGGCTTCCTCTAGCTGTGGTAAGCCGGGGTTGCCCTTTGCTGTGGTGCGAGGACTCCTCATTGTGCTGGCTTCTCCTGTTGCAGAGGCTCCAGAGCGTGGGCTCAGTGGCTGCAGAGCACAAGCTTTGTTGCCCCGAGGCATGTGGAGTCTTTCCAGGCCAGGGATTGAACCCATGTCCCCTGCATTGGCAGCCAGATTCTCATCCACTGGACTAGCAGGGACGTCCTCTTCCAAGATGATTTATCAGGCCAAACTAGCCCACAATAAATTCTCATTGACCCAAATTCCAATATGATTTGCTTCGAGTTTATATAACACATATATTAACATTCAGAGATTTTTTTATTCTGATAGTTAACTAATTCTTTTAACAAATATTTTATTTAATGTACACTTTGTCGCAGGTACCTCATTGGGTGTTATGGAAACAGTAATCAGCAAAAGAAATATGGTCCCTGCTTTCCTGGAGTGTTGGTATTAGAGACAGATATTAAGAGGACATTCAACTACATCCTGATCAGGGTAGTTTGTGAAAAGGGCTTTGAAGGAGAGTACAGGGGAAGAGAGCAACAGGAGGGCCTGCTTTAGACTGGGTGTTGTGGGGTGGGATGGCTCTTTGTGGAAACCTCATTTAGACTGGGGCTTGAACAAACAGTATGGGTGAGCAGGCCCAGGCCAAGAAGGGGAGAAGAGTATCTGGGGCAGGTATTCTGAAGCTCAAGGCTCTGAAGCTACAAAGCACTGGTGTTTGCAGGAAACCAAGAGAAGGTCTGTGAGGCTGGCATGCAGTGGGAGAGAGGGCAAAGGATGAGAGTGGTACAGAGAGCGGACTAGGCAGACGGGGCTGGGCTTGGTAACCTTGTATGGTCTAAGTGCAACTGGAAGTTTCCTGTGGCTGCAATGTGGAGAAGGATTGGAGGGGCCAGGAGTGGACCTGGGAAGAATAACTGGAGGTGCATTCAGTCTTCCAGGGGAGAGATAAAGGAGACAGACGGATGTTAAAATAGTTAGAAGGCAGAACCATCAGGACATGGAGGTGGATTGAACTCAGAGACTGAAAGAGAGGTGAGCCTTTCCCGGCTGCTACCATGACCCAGGCCTGGAAGGGGACAGATTGGGGGTGGGGGTGATTAAGAGTTCAGCATGTCCAGTACTGTGTTTGAGATGAGGGAGATACAGCTACCAGGGCATCCATAAGAATGCCACCACTTACCTCTTGTTGAGTCACCTCATGCCAGACTGGCATCCGCACTCCACATGCATCTTCTTACTGGCTCCAGAAGATCACTGTGCTCTAACTTCCAGTGTTATCTCCATCTTAACGACGTGAAGACTGAGCAGAGAGATGACATAACTTGCCCAGAGTCACATGGCTCGTACCTGGCAAAGTCAGGGATTCAAATCCTGTCCATCGACTCCCTCCACGAGGGTGTGGATTCCCTGAACAACCCCTGGGAGAGGAGGTAGAAGTTGGGGAGGGGCCTTTAAATCGTCATATCCCGTCCTACAGTGCCCTCAGAGAAGACCACACCCCAACAGGCCTGTCTCAGCCTCTCTGTAGATTCAGACATGTGTATGCCTGTCTGAGAGGTCTGTGGGGTGAGATTCTGCGGGGCTGTTTGCATGAGGGATCAGAGAGTCTCATGGGAAAGTGCTGCCCAGAAGGTAAGAGGGCAGTAAGGTGCTTAGCCTAAGCACAATGGGTCATATTTAAATATAACGTTATTTCTCCCTAGCCACAAAAACATACTTGTCAAGTGCAGAAAATATGTAAAACACACACACAAACCCACAGGCACAATGGAAAAAATAATCTATAACCTTATCTCTCAGAGATAAACTCTTATCATTTGGGTGCATGTCCTTCCTGTCTTGTGTTTATATATATGATCATTTTGAACATATGGTTTAGAACCCTGTTTATTTCCAAAGGAAGAATTCCTAGCAATTAGGCCAAAGAACAAGCATATATTCAAGTTTTTAAATGAGAATGCTACGACTTCTGGCAGGGCTGAGACTAGAGTGGCTTAGGAAAACTAAGGTTCCTAAGGAGACTTAGGAACACAATGATGCAAAATTTAAGGAGGGTTCATGTGCTCACAGCCACAGAAAGCCAAACCTTGACCGCAGATATCTGCAGCAAAGTCAGGGTTTATTTGCAGGATGCACAGCTAAGAAGTGGGAGACAATTCTCAGATCCACTTCAACTCCATCTTTGAGCGAGGGATGTTTTAAGGGGGAAGGACAAAGAGGCTGGGATTAATCATCGTCTTGTGACGTTTCTTAACCACGGTTTCAGGAGTCAAGATGTCTCTAGTTTACAGTTCTTGGCCAATCGGCCCATGGCTAAGAGGTCTGTGAGCTCATCTTGCCCTGGGGAAACAGCCTGAATTCATACGCTAATGATTTCTACAACAGCAATTTTAGTACATTAACGATATTATCAACAGCAGCAGTCTTAGTCATCTGACTCTGGTTAATGGGTGTTCAGTTACCACAAGATTGAGGTCAAAGGGGACAGGAAAGGGACTGAGTTCAGAGGAGGCAAGCGAGAGCGTAAAGTTTTGGATAGAGGTATTAATCATAAAACTCAGGAAGGGGACTCAGTTTTAGGGGGACTCGGTTTCACACTCACTTGCCGCTGCCAATCCTACACAGGTCTGATAGTGCCTCTTTAGATTTTGCCCCACCCAAACCCTGCCCCTAGCTTCTGGGTCTCAGTGAGAAACCGAAAACTAGAGACAGGACTGGTTTGGAATCAAATCACATGCCGGATACGTCAGAGTGGAGAGTATCCCATCTAACAGTGCGGAAGGACAAGTACATCCGAAAATACACGAGTCATCCCTACTTTATTCTCATGGAATACATCACTTAGGGTTCATCTATACCTCCAAATACTTCAGCTTAGATAAGATAGGTTCTCTCCTATGAAAAAGGTGGTCTAGGCAAGCTCTGCTCCAAAAGATCGTCTAAAAATCAAGACGGCCAGTTACTCTGTCACCTTCAAAACGTTCCTTCTTTCTCTGGGTCCAAGGCTACTATTGCAGGTATAATATTTCTAAGCTGTCAGGGAGAGGAAAACAAAGTGTCTGGAGCAAGCCACTTTGCCTTTAAGGAGCTGACCCACATGAGCAGTCTCCTTTACATCCTGCGGCTGGGTCTTAGTCATGTGACCAACCCTAACTACAAGGGAGGCTGGGAAATGTAGTCCATGATTGAGTGTTCTTGTGCTCAGCTAAAACTTGTGAATTTTATAACTATAAAGAAGGGGAAAATGGATACTGGGAAGTAATTAGTGATCTCTGCCCAGAGGAGGGATTTAGGGTAGGAGTGCCTACATTTTATAAACCATGTTTTTCCTGGGCAAGAAAAACAAGATTTATTTATTTAGCTTAGTCTCCACCTATTAAAATGTAGGTGTGAATGTGTGCTAAGTCGCTTTCAGGTTCAAACTGCTGGGGTCCAGGAAAATATGGTTTATAAATGAAGATTTTATGTCTACAGTCTAATTATGAACTGACTGAGGGAAGAGTCGAGACTGACTGTGCAAGTATCCTCTGCATGGCACAGGACTGAGACCCTACATGCTTAGTCACTGTTTATTGATCCATCGTTCATTTATCAGCAGGCCAGGAAATGAGTCACTCATCCACTCGTTTCACACCTTCTTGGAGATCGGCTTTTCTTGCCTCTGACTTCCCAGGACTTTGGCTGATGCCATCGGTTGCTATTCCAACATCCACCTTCTTTTTTTCTCATCAGTAGAATTCACTTTTGTTTGGGGCACCAGGGTAAAAAGTAAAGACATCACTTTGCTGACAAAGGTCTGTATAGTCAAAGCTATGGTTTTTCCAGTAGTCATGTACAGATGTGAGAGCTGGACCATAAAGAAGGATGAATGCCAAAGAACTGATGCTTTCAAATTGTGGTGCTTGAGAAGAATCTTGAGTCCCTTGGACAGCAAGGTGATCAAACCAGTCAATTCTAAGGGAAATCAACTCTGAATACTCGTGGGAAGGACTGATACTGAAGCTAAAGCTCCAATAGTTTAGTCACCTGATGTGAACAGCCAATTCATTGGAAAAGACCCTAATGTTGGGAAAGATTGAAGGCAGGAGGAGAAGAGCACGGCAGAGTATGACATGGTTAGATGGCATCACTGATTCAATGGACATGAACTTGCTTGAACTCTTCGAGATGGTGAGGGACGAAAGACTGGTGTGCTACAGTCCTTGGGGTTGCAAATAGTCAGACAAAACTTAACAACTGAACAACAATAGACCAACTATACACTCATTTTCCCTGCCCTCTCTTGAAACTATGGGAAAGCTCCTGTTGTGGTCTGGTCAATTGTAACAGTTTCCTAGAGCTGCCATAACAAGGTACCAAAGACTGTGTGGCTTAAACAATGGAAACGTACTGTCTCGAGGTTCTGGAAACTACAAGTCTGAAATCAAGGTGTCAGCAGGGCAATTTCTTTGGGAGGGCAATTTTAGTACACTGGGAGTGAAGGATGAGATGGCTGGATGGCATCACGGATTCGATGGACATGAGTCTGAGTGAACTCCGGGAGATGGTGATGAACAGGGAGGCCTGGTGTGCTGCGATTCATGGGGTTGCAAAGAGTCGGACACAACTAAGCGACTGAACTGAACTGAACTGAACTGGGAGTGAAGGGTCTACTCAGTGTCTCTCCTTGGCCTGCAGATGACCGTCTTCTCCCAATCTCTCTCTCTCTGTCTTTTAAAAAAATATTAATTAAATCATTTACTTGGCTGCACCAGGTCTTAGTTGTGGCCTGAGGAATCTAGTTCCCTGATCAGGCATCAAACCCGGGCCCCCTCCAATTGGGAGGGCAGAGTCTTAGCCACTGGACCACCAGGGAAGTCTCTCCAATGTCTCTTTACATTGTCTTCCCTTTGTGTCCAAGTTTCTCCTTTTTACACAGACACCCTATTGGATTAGAACCCACTCTAATGAACTCATTTTAACCAGGAATTCCCTGGTTGGCCCTGACTCCAACCTTTCATTGCCAAAAGCTTGGTTTTGATCCCTGGTCAGGTGTGGCAAAAAAAAAAAAAAAATATATATATATATATATATATATATATATATATTTGTATATATATATATACAATCCAAATAAGGTCATTCTGGGGTACTGGAAGTTTGGACTCCAACATACCTTTTTGGGGAAGGGCATAACTGAACCCCTAGCACTAATGAAATAAAAACAGAAGTCAGTTGGGGGTATTTTGCAAATGTTCACTTTCCTGATACAATAAGACAAACTTTCTTCCTGCCTTAAATGTAAATATAAGAGCTGCAGCCTTGAGTACCACGTTTTGACCATGACAGAGAGGCCCTGAATCAACTCCAACAACCTCAGAGCTCTGGACTTCTTTTTCTTTAAAAAAAAAAAAATTTTATTTAACTGTGTTGGGTCTTAGTTGTGGTACACGGGCTTTCTCCATGGTATGTGGGATTTTAGTTCCCCAACCTGGCATTGAACTTGCGTCCCTTATATTGGAAGGTGGATTCTTAACCACTGGACCACCAGGGAACTCCCTGGACTTCTTACTACATGGCTTTTAAAGAGAGTTTATTATTATTATTATCTAAAAAATGATTCCATAAGATGTTACAGAAAAAACCTGAATGAACCTTTTGGCCAGCCCAATATCTGCAGGTGTGAATGCAGGAATGAATTTCTAACTGAGCTGCCATCTCCCGGGACTCTCTTTAGCTCACCTGCATTTGTTAGGGGACCTTCAGAATCTTATAGAACATCCCACTCATCTGTCTCCTGGTGTTTTAAAGCTCATGTCACCTCCAGAGCAACAGCAAGGCACAGGCACACACAGTCTTTACAGAAATGCCTGAAAAGGCTGGGCTTTGAGGAGCCCCACTATTGGAATGCCGGGGGCCTTATAGCTAAAGGCAGAACCAGAGGAGTATTAGAAACACACTGATGATGGGGTGGACAGGGAAGTGAGAAAAGAGGCAAAAAGCAGATAGGTTTAGTAACGCTTCTTAATGAGGAGACGTGGGAAGGTGGATTTACTAGGATCGGTCAGAGAGGGGAACCTCGAGGAAGTCCCAAGGGAATTTCCTCCACTGCTTCCATACAGTGATGTAAAAATCCTAGGCTGGATGAAAATTTGAGACTATCTAGTGTAAGTATAGCAAACTCATATGCTTCTGGGGTCCAGGCAGCAGCATGAATGATTGAAGCAGGCAGGGGAAGACTGGAAAATGGCCCACCACGTGGGGCAGCTATAAATCAGCATCCAGTCTAGATGCTCTTGCCCTGGGTCAAGAATTATTAAATCTCATTTTTCAGGAAGAGCCAGAAATCCACTTTTTATGTTGAAATCTCCAGGTTTTTGCTTTTTTCTTAGGCCAGCATCTCGCATCACTTCTTTATTGATTCATGTGCTGTTTTACCGCAGTCTGTCTAGGGAAGACGCTGGTGAAGGGGGGTGGAGCACAGGCAGAGGGCACCCCCCTACGCCTCCCCCCCACCCCCGACAACCTGGCCTCAGAAGGCAGCCTCCTTGCTCCTTGACGATCTGGGCAATAGAGCTGGAGAGTCCTGCGTGATCCTGTCCCCCTCAAGGAACCTGTCTGGCTGTTCTGCACAGGGATCTCCAGGTTTCTAACGTGCGAAACTCATTAGGTGATTTTGAATGATATGTGAGCCAAATAATAACACCTGTGAATTAGATGTGATCAGCCAGAGTGCCACACCATTTCCTCCTCCCCCTGCATTGTCCTTTCTCTGACCATGAAGGTGGAAACTCATAGGAAGGACACTGTCAAGAAAGTTGCCTGGTGATCAAAATACAAGATATTCTTCTGCAAGGAGAAAGGAGTCTGGAGCTTTGAAGAGAAACATCCTTATGTCAAGCCATGGGGTGGCTCATGTGACTATTGTATGGACACATATCATTCCCGTCAAAGATGCCCCCCCAAATGCATTTTTAGCTTCAGTTGTCTAGCTCCGTCACAATAAAACCAAGACTCTAAAAAAACACACCTGTCTATTCATTTGGCTGCACCATGTCTTAGTACTGGCAAGCTTTGCTGCGGCAGGCCAGCTTTTCAGCTGCAGCATGTGGAGGTCTCTTTCCCTGAACCAAGATAGAACCCCAGCCCTGTGCTTTGGGAGTTTGGAGTCTTAGCCACTAAATCACTAGGGAAATCCCCAAAGTGAGTTTTCAGTACTACAAAATCCATTTTCCACCCGTCACTTTAACCTCTAGCCACCAAACGATCCAGCCCCTGTCTATATCCTGAGCCTTTTTGACCCTGAATGTTCTACAAATCACTTATTTATTCAACGGATATCTACTGAACACCTACCTGTGCTGGGCACCGTACTAGTCTCTTGGGAAATACAGAGACCACGACAGGCTGCTTCCCTGGCACTTACAATCTGGGGGAGGGGGGCAGCTATGAATTAAATAATCACACACTTATGACTATGTAAGTCATGAAGTGGCGAGGCACACAGTGGCCTGAGAACCTCTAATAAGGAGACCGGCCTTAGCATCTTGGCTGATGAGAAATCTCAGTGGGGTGGGAATGGTGAGGGATGAGTAGGCATAAACTAGGTGAATAGTAGAGAATATATTGGTTTTCTATGCCGCATATAGAAAATAGTAATGCATTTACCCAGCTTTTTCTTTTTAAACAGCAAACATAACTTAAAAGAATACCTTTGAGGGAGTCCCCTCAAAGGTCCAGCAGGACTCAGCGCTCTCACTGCTGAGGGCCCAGGTTCAATCCCTGGTTAGGAAATTAAGATCCTGCAAGCTGTGCAGTGCCGCCCCCCAAAAAAGAATACTTTAGCTATCTCACAGTTTTTTTGGGGGTGAGGCAGGGCTGTGTTCCGACATGGAGACCTGACTAGAGAAGGGTCAGAGGCTCTAGCAAGATGGAGTCTTACATAACATAATCACGAAAGTGACATTCTGTCACCTTCGCCATATTCTATTGGTTACAGGCAAGTCACAAGCCCCACCCACACTCAAAGGTGTGAACACCAGGAGTTAGGGATCGTTGGGTAGGGTTGAGGGGGGTCACCTTAAAGTCTGTTCATCACAGAGAACGAGCCGGCATGGGGAATAGCATTTGCAAAGGCCCTGTGATAGGAGGAAACACAGTCTGTTTAAGGAACAGGACCACAGGAAGGGAAGAGAAAGACAGGAGATGATGCCAGACCATGGAGGGCCTTATTCAGGATCCTAAGAGGTATGGGAGTTATTTCTCCACTGATATCCAGCAGCATATTGGGCACCTACCGACCTGGGGAGTTCCTCTTTCAGTATCCTATCATTTGCCTTTTCGTACTGTTCATGGGGTTCTCAAGGCAAGAATACTGAAGTGGTTTGCCATTCCCTTCTCCAGTGGACCACATTCTGTCAGACTTCTCCACCATGACCCGCCTGTCTTGGGTGGCCCTACATGGCATGGCTTAGTTTCATTGAGTTAGACAAAGCTGTGGTCTGTGTGATTAGATTGACTAGTTTTCTGTGATCATGGTTTCAGTATGTCTGCCCTCTGATGCCCTTTCACAACACCTACCATCTTACTTGGGTTTCTCTTACCTTGGACGTGGGTATCTCTTCTGGGCTGCTTCAGCAAAGCGCAGCCGCTGCTCCTTACCTTGGACGAGGGGTATCTCCTCACCGCCACCCCTCTTGACCTTGAATGTGGAGTAGCTCCTCTCGGCCCTCCTGCGCCCGTGCAGCCACTGCTCCTTGGACTTTGCCAACAAAGGTCCGTCTAGTCAAGGCTATGGTTTTTCCAGTGGTCATGTATGGATGTGAGAGTTGGACTATGAAGAAAGCTGAGCGCCAAAGAATTGATGCTTTTGAACTGCGGTATTGGAGAAGACTTTTGAGAGTTCCTTGGAGTGCAAGGCGATCCAACCAGTCCATCCTAAAGGAGATCAGTCCTGGGTGTTCTTTGGAAGGAATGATGCTAAAGCTGAAACTCCAGTACTTTGGCCACCTCATGCGAAGAGGTGACTCATTGGAAAAGACTCTGATGCTGGGAGGGATTGGGGGCAGGAGGAGAAGGGGATGACAGAGGATGAGATGGCTGGATGGCATCACTGACTTGATGGACATGAGTCTGAGTGAACTCCGGGAGTTGGTGATGGACAGAGAGGCCTGGTGTGCTGCAATTCATGGGGTCGCAGAGTCGGACCCTACTGAGCAACTGAACCAAACTGAAGAGGTATGGGAAGCCACAGGGTGGTGGTACAGATTGCTGGGAGAAATATCAATAACCTCAGATATGCAGATGACACCATCCTTATGGCAGAAAGTGAAGAGGAGCTAAAGAGTCTCTTGATGAAAGTGAAAGAGGAGAGTGAAAAGTTAGCTTAAAACTCAACATTCAAAAAACAAAGATCATGGCATCTGGCCCCATCACTTCGTGGCAAATAGATGGGGAAACAATAGAAACAGTGACAGACTATTTTGGGGGCTCCAAAATCACTGAAGATGGTGACTGCAGCCATGAAATTAAAAGACACTTGCTCCTTAGAAGAAAAATATGACCAAACTAGACAGTATAATAAAAAGCAGAGACATTACTTTGCCAACAAAGGTCCGTCTACTCAAAGCTATGATTTTTCCAGTAGTCATGTAGAGATGTGAGAGTTGGACCATAAAGAAAGCTGAGTGCCAAAGAATTGATGCTTTTGAACTGTGGTGTTGGAGAAGACTCTTGAGAGTCCCTTGGACTGCAAGGAGATCAAACCAGTCAATCCCAAAGGAAATCAGTCTTGAATATTCATTGGAAGAACTGATGCTGAAGCTAAAGCTCCAATACTTTGGCCACTGATGCGAAGAACTGACTCATTTGAAAAGACCCTGATGCTAGGAAAGATTGAAGGCAGGAGGAGAAGGAGATGACAGAGGATGAGATGGTTGGATGGCATCACCGACTTGATGCACATAAGTTTGAGCAAGCTCCAGAAGTTGGTGATGGAGAGGGAAGCCTGGCATGCGGCAGTCCATGCGGTCACAAAGTCAGACATGACTAAGCAACTGCACTGCACTGAACTGACAATACGATATACACTGCCGGTCATTGCTACTCAGGGTTTCTGACGCTAACGCAGTGTGGAAAGATGAATGGCCCCATCTAAATCCAGCCAGAAGACCTGGATGCAAGGACTTGAATGACTCCCATGGAAGCTGCATGAGGTCTGCCCTGTTCGCCCCAAACCCAGAGTTGATGGAGACATGGAAGCCAGGCAAATTGTCCAGAGCCCTCATGGAGAATCAGATCGCCTAACTGAGTTAAGCCATCCACTCCGAATCCGACAGCACCACCCAATGATTGCTAAATGATTCCCATTGGAAACTCTAGCCTCCACCCAAGAGAGGGCAGAAGTGTCTCTTGACTCAACTTAGTGAGCACCCACTCTTAGCTCCCAGGCTCCTAACACTGTGTGCCTTGCCTTTGGGCTGTGGCTGGCACAAGGCGTGGCACACCATTCATTCTGGATGACAGTGCATTTCCATTTTACAAGTGCTCTCTCTGGTTGGAGTTCAAGTCATCCAACCCAGAACACACCATTCGATGTGATGTGGCTTTAAGTGAACTGTCCACTTTCACCCTGCAAGCCAGGGGTGATAGAGGAAGGATTGTATTCATGAAGAATCTTCTACTAAACTTTGAGATGGAAAGAAAATGATGAATACAGGTGCTGAATTGTAGTAAACGGGCAGATAAGAAACCAGCTTCAACAGAGGACTTTATGATACCTAATAACTTTGAACAAACCCTACCTCATGACGCCTACAGCTGCAGACTTCTGTTGGCATCAGCTGACACAGCCTCTGAAGGACGACATACCTAGACTGAAACACAAACCCTGACAGTCAGACATGCTGCCCTCGGCCTCTGGGCCCCCATCATCTTCTTGGACTGGGATTGGTGCCTAATCATCATTCCTATCTGCCTAACCGGGCTGAGCCTGACATTTAACCCTCAGAAGAGCACTCTGTGAATGCGGGACCCCTCCTATTTTTCAGATGAGGGAACACGTTGAGACTCATGGTCACATGGCAAGCAGGTGGGAGGCCCAGCACTTGAACCAGTGTACATGTGAGGCCACAGTGGAGCGTTCCCAACCACAACGAGAGGCTAGAGAATTTTCAGAGACACAGGTGATGTCAGGCAAGTTAGCCTCTCTGAATGTGCCTGTGTGGGCTCAGTCCCTAAGTCGTGTCTGACTCTTTGTGACCCCATGGACTGTAGCCCGCTGGGCTCCTCTGTCGGTTGGATTTCCCAGGCAAAAATACTGGAGTGGGTTGCCATGTCCTCCCATGGGGCTTCTTCCCAACCCTGGGATCCAACCCGCATCTGTTGTCTCCTACATTGGCAGGTGGGTTCTGAGGCTTCTTCCTTATCTGTAAAACAGACATAATAATATCCGCCTTGTACGGAAGTTGGCAGTATTAGAGATAAGATCTCTAGAAGGCCTAGAACAGCAGGTGACTCAGCCTCACTGTCTATAAAAGTTATTTATGATTATTATCACCATTTGTACACATTCGGTATTTTATGGGTTAGGAGCTCAAGAACGACTACTGCTCATCCCCCCATGAGTTCAGCGAATATGACAATAAAGAACGGGTACCCAGGGGGCTTCCCTGGTGGCTCAGAGGTTAAAGTGTCTGTCTGCAATGCAGGAGACCTGGGTTCGATCCCTGGGTCGGGAAGATCCCCTGGAGAAGGAAACGGCAACCCACTCCAGTATTCTTGCCTGGAGAATCCCATGGATGGAGGAGCCTGGTAGGCTACAGTTGACGGAGTCGCAAAGAGTCAGACACAACTGAGCGAGTTCACTTCAGCCAGGGGGCATCTTACCCTCTTTATGATGCGGGAGGCCTGTGGGCACAGTAAGAAGCACATAGAATGGCCAACCAGAAGCTCAGGAAGTCATAACCTCTTTCAGTCACAGTTTCTTTATCTGTGAAATGTAAGAAGAATAATATAGATAATAATAATGAAAAGAATAATAAGTAGGCTGCCTCCATCACAGGGCTGTGGCTCAGCTTAAGTGAGATAATGGTCTGAAAGTGCTTGTTAAAGTGGAAAAGTGTTATCTAAAGATAAGGGGCTATTATCCCTATGATGATACAGATCGGGTGTGGGTGGCCTCAATACAGAGGGCGGGGGAAAAGAGCCTCCCTCTGCCCCAGGAAAGATGAAACCAGAGAGAAAGGTGGTAGCAGGTAGGTACAGGGGCGTTAAAAGGAATGAATCTGGGGAAGGCCTGCTAGCTAAACACTGGAATAATTGGCTACAGAAGGAGAACCCCTAATTTGGGGACACCCAGGTCACTTCTGTTATTTGAAACCAAGTTATATTAGTTAACATTAACATTTCCAAGAAAGGGCTCTCCAGATGTGGTATATATTGGACATTCTATCCTGGCAGTACATCAGGTATGGATCCAGAGGTCACAATTGCATCAGCAGCTTTCAAATCACCAACTATCTAACCTCATTCAGAGATAAGATTCTGCCCCCAATTCCAAAATTTTTTTCCCCCTCACCAACAGGCAATTCTCCAAGACCAACTGAGTACCCTGTACACTTGGGTCTTGTTTTGTTTTGTTTGTTTAGCTGTACCCCACAGCATGTGGGATCTTAGTTCCCCAACTAGGGATCATACCCCCACCCCTAGCATTGGGAGCATGGAGTCTTAACCACTAGACCACCAAGCAAGTCCCTATTTTTTTTACACTTGTTTTTTGTTTGGGTTGGTACCCTATAATTCAACTTAATTCTAACACTACCTGGAGATGGCATCAGATGCCACAGATTAAGGGCTCCCCGCCCCCCAGCTTGAGATGCCAATCTAAAGTCCCGGCTGTCATCTGTGTTTCTGACCAACCTTCTATAGATCAGCAGTTCCAGTTACCCACTCCTTGGATTTGATTAATTTGCTAGAGTGGCTCACAGAACTCAGAGAAACTTGCTATTTACTAGACCACTGGTTTACTATAAAAGGACATAGCTCAGACAGCCAGGTGTATAACTAGTGAGAAGCTGCTGTGAAACGCAGGGAACCCAGCCTGGCACTCTGTGGTGAACTAGAGGAGTGGAGGGAGATAGGAGGGAGGCTGAACAGGGACGGGGTGTATATAATCAGGACTGATTTGCATTGATGTATAGCAGAGACCACCACAGCATTGTAAAGCAAGTATCCTCCAATAAGAAAAAAAAAATACACTATTAAAAACAGAATAGCCAGATGGAAGAGATGTATAGGGCAAAGTATGAGGAAAGGAAGTGGAGCTTCCATGCTTTTTCTGGGCACGTCACTCTCCTCAAGTCTCCATACGTTCACCAACCTGGAAGCTCTTTGAGCCTCTCTCTGTGCATCGTTTTTAGATCTTTATGGAAGCTTCATTACACAGGCATAATTGATTAGCTCATTGGCCATTGGTGATTGAACTCACTCTCCAGCCCTTGCCCTCCCCAGAGGTCAGAGAGGTGACAATGAAAGTTCTAGTGCTCCAAATCACCTGGCTGGTTTCACTGGTGACCAGTTCTCCTTCTTGGGTGACCTAAGGGCATTTCAAAAGTCACATTGACATCACAAAAGACACCTAGATCACTCTCATCCCTCAGGAAGTCTTAATGGTCTTAGGAGCTCTGTGCTAGGAACAGGGACTGAGAACAAATACATATTTCCTAATATAAACCACAATATTCTTAATATAAGAGATAATACACAGCCTGTACAGTTGAGGCCGCCACCCAAGACCCTCCTAATTCCCCATGGTAGGTTCTGGGAAAGGGAACAACAGATATTTTCCCTTTAAATTCTTATCTGATAAACTGTGGTATATCCATAAATGGAACACTACTCAGCCACAAGAAGGAGTGGATTACTGATATTGCAACACAGTGTGCTATGTGAAGAAGCCAAGTGTAAAACAATACACACAGTGTGATTTCATTTCTATAAAGTTTTAGAACAGGCAAAACTAACCTGTAGCGATAGACAGCAGATCAGTGATTCTCTCAGGCTGAGGCTTGGGGTGTGAAGTGATGACTGTAAAGGGAACTTTTGAGTGTGAGGAAATGTCGCAGATTTTCCGTGTGGTGGTGTTTACAAGGATGTAAAATAAACATTTGTCAAAATTCGTGGACATGCACTTTTGAAAGAGGTACACATAACCCAGCTGATAAACACAACTTCTCAGCTGAAAAGGTCCCTCCATCGCCAAACTGCCCACAACTGTGTCTAATGTTTCTTTCTCAGTCTCCACAAAGACTTCTTAAGGTCAATTTAATACCGCAGACCACAGGCTGATTCTGAGCTAGGCTCCAAACTATGAGGGGAGGATGGGCCCAGTCCTTGCCTTTAAAGTAGTCAGTCTTGAAGGGAACCAGAGGCATAAGTAGATAACACTCATGCACAAGGTTGGTACCAGTGACATCAGTGTGCACAGGGCACTACGGGAGCTCCTAGGGCAAAGACCCGACTCTGACAGCACAAGGAAAGTCAAAGCAGGCCAACCCACATGCATGTGTGCTAAGCTGCTTCAGTCATGTGGGACTCTTTGCAACCCTATGGACTGTAGCTTGCCAGGCTCCTCTGCCCATGGGATTCTCCGCAAGAATACTGGAGTGGGTTGCCATGCCCTCCTCCAGGGGATCTTCCCGACTCCAGGATCAAACCCACATGTCTTATGTTTCTGCCATTGGCAGGCAGGCTCTTTACTATCGAGCCACCTGGAAAGCCCAGTGCCACCCACACCAAGTATTAAATAGCAGTCTGGGTTAGGTAGTGAAGGGAAGGTGGGGAGGAGAGCCCCCGTTGCTCCAAGCAGAACATTCACTCCACTGAGCCAGGGGGCCTCTGTCTTGTTTACTGCTATACCTTCTCCGCTAGAAAGTTCCTGACACACACAGTAGGTACTTATTAAAGATTTGTTGAATTAATGTATAATATAAGCAAAGACAGGACAATTCCCTGGTGGTCCACTGGTTAGGACTGGGTGCTTTCACTGCCCGGGTCCAAGTTCAGTCCCTGGTCGGGGAGCTAAGATATCATAAGACGTGTACCTGGACCAAACGAAAACAAAAACAAAGACAGGATCTGCAAACCATGGCCCACAGGACAAATCCAGCTGGTCACCCGTTTTTGTCAATAAAGTCTTACTGGATCCACGCGCATTTATTTACATGTTGTCGAAGGCTGCTTTCTCGCTAGAGCAACAAACGTTGAAAACTTGCCACAGAGACCATAAGGCCTGTAAAGCCTAAAGTATTTACTCTCCGACTTCTTATCGAAACAATTTGTTACCCTTTGAGCACGGTGGCACCATAAACCATTCTGATCGTCTTTTAATACATGCACACTTTCCTTTCATTTAATAATGAACAATTAAAAGTAAAATAACACTTTGCCTCGATATAGGAAACAGAAGTCAACTCAAATAGTGTTGACTGACAATAATAATAAAAATAAAAAGCCCACACAAGTTTTCCAAGCACACCTACGCCCACTTCACAAACACTTGGCGTAGGTTCAGTCCGGTTCGCGTCCCGCCCTCGGGGCATAAGCCCCGCCCCGCCAGCAGCCTTGCGGCTCAGGACCCGCCCTCGTGACGTCACGTCCGGCCGACCAGCTACCCCGACCTCCCTCTGGCTCCCGCCTTCGCCCGCTTCCGGTCGTCGTCGTCGTCGCCGCTGCTGCCGCTGCTCCTGCTGCTGAGGCTGCTGGCGGAGGCCGGAGGATAGGGCGGCGGCGGCGGCGGCGGCTGAGAGGGCGGCGGCGGGAGCGGAGCGGGACGAGGGAGCCAGAGGAAGCGAGCGAGGAGCGAGCGGAGCGCGCCTAGCCCCGCCCGCCCTTCAGCCCGCCTGAGCAGCTGGAGCAGCCCGGGCCCTCAGCCGCCGCCGCCGCCCGCCTGCCCGCCCGCCGGACAAAGCCCGAGAGCCCGCGCCCAGAGCCATGTCCTCGTCCGCCGGCAGCGGCCACCAGCCCAGCCAGAGCCGCGCCATCCCCACCCGCACCGTGCCCATCAGCGACGCCGCGCAGCTACCTCATGACTGTTGCACCACGCCCGGGGGGACGCTCTTCTCCACCACACCGGGAGGTGAGCGTCGGCGCCCGCGCGGCCCGAGCGCGCCCGCGCTAACCTCCGCGGTGTCCCCGCACTTTCCCGCCACGGTCCTTTAACTCAGGGCGTATCCACTCTGGGCCGCTCGGGCCACCCCGGCTCCACCAAAGTCCCTTTCTTGGGGCTTCCCCCGAAACCCGCTAGAGACTGCTTTCGAGAACCTTAACTTCGCGTTCTCTCTCCCGCAACTCTGTTTAGTGCGTGCCTACTCTGGGAACGTGGCTGGCTCTCCTCTCGTGAAAAAAAAAAAGCCCCTGTTCCCGCTTCGTGGCAGGTTTACGCACTCGACCCAGTTTTCTCCTTCCCCCGCCCCTACTCTAGGGCAAATTCGTCTACACTTGGCTTTGCACTCGCTCCGCATTCGCTCTGCCTCTTACGTATAGTGTCTTTGTGCACACTGAAGCTTGATTTTGGAGCTGTCTCCCGGCCTTTTTAGAAAGGAAGTTGGGGCGAGTAGTTTGCTCCTGGGACCCTGCGATGACTTGTTTTGCTGCTTCTAGAACTCCAGGAGGGGGGAGGCTGGAATGCGGAGTTTGGAAGCCTCGCCCAGTGTTATCCTGCTTTGACAGCATTGTTTACTTCGCTGGACGAGGCCCCACGGGTGGGGGGAGTCCCCAGGCTGGCTGAGAAGTGATAAAATCATGCTCAAGTAATAGCCCAGGGAAAGGAGCGCTGGCAGCCTTGAGGGTAGAGTTTTGGTGGCGACGCCTGTGGAGGTAGGTGGAAGACGGGACCCTCCCCGGCGGGACTGCTTCATCCGGGGGAAGGGGCCGTGCAGAACGGGGTCACTGAGCACTGCTTTTCAAAGTGCGACCAAGACTGTTTACAAGGAAGAACACTGGGGTAGAGGTAAAGAGCCTGGAATTAATTGGTCACGGGAAAAGGGAGCTCAAAGGTTGCCTGTCCCCTGACTGGGCTTTCTCCAGAGGGAGAAGACTGGAGAGCGATCTTGAGGGACCTCATGAGGGGAATGGTGCTTCGTTTTTAACTTGGTTACTTAGTTTTTTGATGGTGGCCTCTGGCTAGAGGGTTGGGACTTTGCTGGCAGCCCTTGCTGTCTACGGGATTGCTAGCTTGGTTCCTGTGGGCTGGGCTCACCAGTTGTGCTCCAACCAATCCCTTGCTGTTAGGCCTGGGCCATTTTTTAATCATTGCACAATATCAAGACGGTAGAGTAAGATCTTGCAAACAAGGAATAAGAAATCTGTGGAGAGAGCTCTACAGAGGAATCCACCCAGGCGACTCTAGGGGTGGCGTGGCTGCCTTGGAATACTTTCAAATGATCCAGGCTGGACACGTTCATTGATATATGTGGAGAACTGGGCTTAAGGAAGTTTTAACTTTGTGGAACAGTGGAGTTTCTAGTGAGGTGGCTTACCTCATTGGAGAAACCTCCCTCCTGACCTCATCGGGTCAAGGCCAGCCTCTGAGCACGCCTTTTAATCGTGAAAGATTTGGCAAACCAGGATCTGCTCTCCATAGGTTGTCTTGAACTTGAGCTGACAGCGTTTAAGAAATGGATATTGTTTTCCGAGGTGATGGAAAGAAATTTATAACTTCTTCCAGAATTCCTTGTGAATTCTGTAATGCCTGTGCTTCCAGCAGTTTAGAACCAATGTCATAGTAGCAGATAATTATTTGCGGAAGGAACTAAACTTTTAGCTGTATATTAATCATTATTCCTCTGAGGGAAAAACCTCAGGGGCACCTTTAGGCATATTTGAAACACCCAAGCTTCTATGGTTTTAAAGTAAGGGCATAGTCTTTAAGTGTGCCTTAAAGATACAAGCCTATCTGATAGTCTGAATTAGTTCCTACAGTGTTTGGGAAAGATTCTGCCGGAAATACTGAATCATTTATCCTTCCTCCCTACATACATAATCCTCATCTACTTTCTCAAATATCACTTACCCTGTCCCCAGATGGTTTCTGCTTTTTAATTGCAGATTTAAATACTTAAATCTTAGCTCCTCTGTTACACAGAGCTGTTATTTATTAGTAGAGCACATTGTGATCTTTAAATTTTTAACACAAAGACCTACCTAATATGTTTATAAGATATAGCACTGTTGTGGTTGGATTTAAACACTGTTTTATAGCAGTTACCTCAGTGCCACCTAGATATGCAGTACTTACTGGTTTAATTCCCCCTCCCTTTGGAAAATTTCCAATTTTCTGATGATTTGTTCATTTCTTTTGTTACATTTCCCTCTCTTCTATGTAATTTTCTTTCCCTGAATCATGGTTATTGGTCACCTTTAGGCACCTGAATTGATGTGGTTAGGTATGTATCTTCAGTGAGTTATGTGGGTCCAGGGCAGTGCTTTGCACAAAAGGGGACCACAGACAAAAGTAGGAAATGCAATCTTCACTCAGTGGTCTTAAAATCTTGGTGGTAGAAAAGCTTTTTAGTTCTGAAATGAAAAGCTTATAGAGCCAAGTGCTAAGTTACATATTTCAGACTTGGAAAACATTTAGAAAGTGATAGTAGGCTTGCATTGGAAATCTCTATTTAGTAGGAAGGAAGGGGATTAGAATTTCCTGTCTCAAGCTTCTAGCGTGTCATACACAGGTCAGAGCATTCTAGATAACCGCTGATGTGCTGAATGCCCCGTATGATCAGACTGGGCAGAGACATTGACAACATGATGAACTTGCCATCTCCCCACAGAGGATACAGCTTACCCTTGAAAAGACTTCTCAAAATTGCCTTCTGTGGTTGGAAAATGAGAGTTGGGAAATGAAAACTTTCTGTAACCTCTTACATTTCCCATGTTTTTAGAAGCATACCCTTTTCTCATTATTAAGGAAGAACAAAATTTTTGACCAAGTTCAAAGCAAAACGCCCTTGGGTTTTTATTTTGTTTTGTTTTATCTGCCTTTGGAGGAATAGGGATGACATTTGGCTCATCCTTTGAGAAGCTGCTTCTAGCCTCAATGAAAGGTAAAGTTATTACAGTCTGCTTCACTTTTGTAACAGTCTGGTTAGCTGGAAAGGACCTAATGCTTTCCTTCTATAATTGAGAGAAATTGAGTAACTTGTTAGTGTCATACAGCTAATTAATGTCAGTTGGTAGTCTCAAACTTAGTGTCCTCATTCCTATTCCAGGTTTTTTCTCTGCTGTCTTAAGATGCACATTTTCCTAGGAAAGGAAGTTTGCAAACATTTAAGAAGGCTCTTCTACCTCTGGAATGCCAGATAATGTGATACTTTTTGCTACCTTATTATTTATTTATTTTTTAAATGAGTTTCAAACTGTCTCCTTGTTGAGAGGGTTGTGCTCTGGGGAATGAACAAAGAGACCTCTTTGAGCCTTTCTTCTTGCCTTACTTTTCCTGCCTAACATCCTCCTCAGCTGTGGGAAAGTATGCTGTTGCCTTAACGAGCGCCAGAGGGAACTGTTAGTCTGAAATCTTGTTCACACCCTTGCGCATCCTGTCTGCCAGCTGAAGAGTTGGCTCTAATTGGTTGGTTCCCTGAAGGCCATTGGAAGGGTCTGGGGATAAAGGAGAAGACAGGAAGAAAGGAAAGGAATCCACTTGGTGTGAGCCATAATAAAGTAAGAGTATTTGGGGAGAGTCCTGAGTGTTAATCTAGTTCCTTGGTTGGGAGAAGTGAATAGAGCTCTGTAGATATGGGGAAGGAAGGCCAGTTTCTCACTGTTATAAAGTTTCTAATACAGTGACCTGAGTTTATTCTAGCCAAAAATTTCTGAACCAGCAAATGTACTTGTTTGGCTCTGTAGTTTCAGTTTTTAACTGAAGTGCATGAAAAACGTGTTGAAAGTTGTTCAGTCACTTTGCTTTGTGTTCAAGGAAGATGGCATTTACTTACCTCAGAGTAACAAAAATTAACATGTGTTGTCATTCCAGAGGAGATTTGGCTTTAGTCTCATATTCATCAGCCACCAAAGTGTGTACCAGAAGATGTAGCTCAGTTTTGCGGTGGGTGCACATTTGTGCTGGGTTCGTGTTTGCCGATGAGAGGTTGCCCGGGAAGGCAGCAGCCCTCGGCTGCAGGGTGGGCAGCAGTGTATTGTGTGGAGCAGAGCGCCTCTGCCTGCTCCAGGTGAGACACAACCTGATGAGGGAAGACGGAGCTCACCCAGGCTGGTAGTGCGCAACTCCCTTCTGCTCTCCCAAGGCCTACGGGTGAAACGTGCATCTGTAAGCTGGCACTGCTAGCGTTCTGCAAGGACTTTTTGAGGACTGATGTCTTAAAAATGATTTTATGGGAGGGGTCTTGCATGGTTTGGAGACAACTGTAGGCTTGACTACGTGTGTGTGTGTGTAAAGATCATGTCCTTTCAATTTTTTGATATTCTGTCTTGAGTAAAATTCAGGCTTCGTGGATTTGTATGGACAAAAAATATTTTGGTATGTGGACATGTCATAATCAATAACTAAGGACTGTCAGATTTTCTGTTTTTATATGGACTCAGCCAAAATAATTTTGGGAACTCAAATAGCTACAGTAATGAATATCAGAGATTCTTCACCGCCAATCAGCAGTAAAGACTGTGATGTGATGAAAAAAAGTAAGATTTGCTGATAAGATAGGGTAAAGTTAACGTGGGAAAACTAGTTCACCTGGTTGGAAAGAAGAAAGCAATTGGATAATTGCTTTACAGAATTTTGTTGTTTTCTGTCAAACCTCAGCATGAATCAGCCATAGGTATACATATATCCCTTCCCTTTTGAAGCTCCCTCCCATCTCCCGCCCCATCCCACCCCTCTAGGTTGATAGAGCCCCTGTTTGAGTTTCCTGAGCCTTACAGCAAATTCTTGTGGGCTATCTATTTTACATATGGTAATGTAAGTTTTCGTGTTACTCTTCCCATATAGCTCATCCTCTCCTCCCCTCTCCACATGACTAGAAGTCTATTCTCTGTGTCTGTTTCTCCATTGCTGCCCTGAAAAATTCTTGAGTACCATTTTTCTAGATTCCGTGTATGTGCGTTAGAATACGATATTTCTGTTTCTGACTTAACGTCACTCTGTATAATAGGTTCTAGGTTCATCCACCTCATCAGAACTGACTCAAACGGGTTCCATTTTATGGCTGAGTAGGACGGGGGAGCCTGGTGGGCTGCCGTCTATGGGGTCGCACAGAGTCGGACACGACTGAAGTGACTTAGCAATGTTTCCATTGTGTGTATGTACCACAACTGCTTTATCCATTCATCTGTCGATGGACATCTAGGTTGCTTCCATGTTCTGGCTATTGTAACTAGTGCTGCAGTGAACAATGGGATACATGTGTCTTTTTCAATTTTGGTTTCCTCAGTTACATGCCTGGGAGTGGGATTGCTGGGTCATATGGTGGTTTTATTCCTAGTTTTTTAAGGAGTCTCCATACTATCTTCCATAGTGGCTGTATCAATTTACATTCCCACCAACAGTGCAAGAGCGTTCCCTTTTCTCCACATCCTCTCTAGCATTTTTTGTTTGTAGACTTTTTGATGATGGCCATTCTGACCTGTGTGAGGTGATACCTCATTGTGGTTTTGATTCGCATTTCTCTAGTAATCAGCAATGTTGAGCATCTTTTCATGTTTGTTAGCCATCTGTAAGTCTTTGGAGAAACGTCTGTTTAGGTCTTTTCCCCACTTTCTGATTGGGTTGTTTGTTTTTCTGGCATTGAGTTTTATGAGCTGCTTTATATTTTGGAAATTAATCCTTTGTCAGTTGTTTCATTTGCTGTTATTTTCTTCCGTTCTGAGGGTTGTCTTTTCACCTTGCTTATAGTTTCCTTTGCTGTGCAAAAGCTTTTAGGTTTAGTCAGGTCCCACTTGTTTACTTTTGTTTTTATTATTTCTGTTACCCTGGAGGTGGGTCATAGAGGATCTTGCTTTGATTTATGTGATACAGGACTAGTTTTTAAAGGCCCTTTTCACCTGGTTCTCAGGCCACAGTTTGAAGCCAAAAGCTCAGAAATTTGTGAGTATTTATGTCTAAATAAATGGTCTTTTAGATCTTGAGGACAAATGCCCTGATGAACTAAAGCTGTTCATGTCATTGAGTTCTTTTAAAAAGTAAAATGCTTAATAAACAAGAATCAGTAACTGGAAAATGCAAATTTTATAGATTCCTTGGTATTGTCTGTATACAAGACCACAGTCATCTATGCATAAAGATAGTTTTACTTCTTCCTCATTGATCTAGGTACCTTTTTTGTTTGTTTTCTTGCCTAATTGCCCTGGCTAGAATTGGAACCTTCAGTACAGTGTTGAACAAACATGGCAAGAGAATGAGAACAGATACCACTGACCTGTGCTTGGTATTAGGGGAAAACCTCCAGTCTTTTATCATTAGGTAAAATGGTAGCTGTGGTTTTTCATCGATGCTCTTTATCAGGTTCAGGAAGTTCCCTATTATTCCTAGTTTGTTGATTATTTTTATTATGAAAGGAAGTTGAATTTTATCAAAGGCAGTTTTTTCTGTTGTATCTTTTGTAATGATCCTATGATTTTTGTTTTTTATTCTGTTGCTATGATGTATCATGTTAATTATTTTCAGATATTGAACCAACCTCTCATTCCCGGAGTAAGTACCACTAATTGTGGTATATAATCCTTTTTATATGTTGCTGAATTCTGTTTGCTAATATTTGGTTGAGGATTTTTGCATCTATATTCCTAAGAGATACTTGTCAATTCTTCTTGTGGTATCTTTGGTTTTAGTATCAGTGTAATACCTCATTCAATTTTAATTTTTTAAAGAAATGGCCTGATGTTTATAGCAGGTGAGGACTGGTAAAGATAGACCATTGATTGCTCCCTAGGTTCCAAGGCCAGGCTCCTATCCATGGGATTTGCCGGACAAGAATACTGAAGTGGGTTGCCATTTTGTACTCCACGGGATCTTCCCGACCCAGGGACCAAACCCATGTCTCCTGCATGGCAGGCAGATGCTTTTCCACTGCACCACCTGGGAAGTCCATTCTAAGAGGAACCTATCAAAAGTTTGCTAGGCTTGTGATTGATTTTTAAGATGTTATAATTAATGCTTTGGGCCTCAGAGAGGTGCTCATCTCATCACCAGCGAATGTTTATGTTAGAGTTGGGCTGCTTTTACATTGAAATGAAACCACTCTCTGGTCTGATAAGTTCCTCGAACCATAATGAAGAGGCAGCACGTAAATAAAGTGACCTAGACCAGTGATGTTCAGTAGGCTTTTGCCTCTTACGAAGTTTGTTGATGAGTTCAGATTCCTTACTGTAAGTAGAAGATGTTGGTAGATATGTATTTTGCATTGTTTTTATTTTTATTTTTTTAAGTGCCCAAGAGGAGTGAACTGGGAGGAAAACAAGAAGTGGGAATGAAGGCTAGGCTTGAATCTGTGTACTCTCCCCATACCAAAGCAGTGAGCCCTCATTAATTATTAGCATTACAGAGGCTGAACCACAACATGTGTGAAATCTAATCCAAAGAGTTGATCCAGATTGCTGTCAACAGTCTGGCGCATCCAACCAGCATTTTCCTGGAACCAGAACCAGGTAGTTATTGTGAAGAAGATTTATTTCAAGACAAGTATTCAAACCCAAACAGATGTGGACATATTTGACATACTTTATTTTGATAGTCTTAAAATCAGTTGGCATTTATTTTAGATTAATTTGTGGTTTTGTATACCACTTTGTACCTGGTACTAACTTAAAAAGTCATTTGTTTCCAATCATTTTGTGGCCAGACTCAAGAAAGGCAGATTTGCTTAGACTGCCTTGCTGATTTGTGTTGGTCTCCTGACTCCTGTGTCACTCACTGTGTGACCTTTGAATGTTGTTTTCTCCATCTGTAAAATGACAGGCTTCCACCAGATGCTGTCTAAGGCCTCTTCTAACACAGAACCTTCTGAATAGGAGCATGGTCATTATCAATTTCCCTTTCAGCCTGGGTGTATGTTCTGCTCTTGCAGAGTCCTGTGTGATTGGGTAGGGAGCCATCCTTTGAATTAATGTCTTGGAAATCTTTGCTCCTGGTTATGAGAATTGCAGTTAACTCAAAGGACAGTAGAATTGACTTTTCACAAACCTTGGATGTCTTCCATTTGCCATAATTATTTATCCATACTAGGTTATAATATCCTCTGGCTCTAATTGTGCCTTTTGCTGATGTAAAAATTGTCCCTCTCTTGGTTTTATTAGCACTTTAGAGATTTGATGATTGTACACACTGAACGTGATTTGGCCACTATCAGCCTCCCTGGAGGATACTGGGTCAAGCACCTTTTACCCTCCTCTGGGTTATCTGGCAGAGAGCTTTTAGGAGTCTGTTCCATCCAGAGCCTCCATGAAGAACAGATGTTTAAAACTGAAATGCATTTAAAATGTTTTCTAACATAGTCAAACACAGAGCTTGTTAATTACCCTCCTAAGCTGGTAGAATAAAAAACAGAGAAAACCACTGTCTTTGTAAGTCCTTTCTGCATTTTTCACTTCTTATGTTCTCTTCTTACTATTGGGATGGAGGTGGGGAGAGCGAGAGAGGCAGACTACCTTTCTGAGTGTATTGGAAACACTTGTTGCTTGTTCGGAGAGGGGAATGGCAGTCCACTCCAGTATTCTTGCCTGGAGAAACCCATGGACAAGGGAGCCTGGCATGCTACTGTCCACGGGGTTGTGGGGAGTTGGACATGGCTGACAGGCGTAGCACATATGCGCTTCTGCTGCTTGTTCGTCTTGTGTCTGTTTCTGGTCTCTTGGTGAGCCTTTATGTGAGGCGTAGGTGGAGGGTGTTAAAAATTCCTAACGGAATACTGCGGTTACTTGCCAAGTGCTTTGTTGTTTTTTAAATTTCTAGATTTCCTCATGGCTCCAGTGTTAGTCTGTTTTATATATTTATACACACACACACACACATATATATATATAAATAGTTACAAATACTTTTTTGAGTCACTCACCACCCCCAATTGCTTATAATGGGGTTTGCTTTTTATTTCTAAAACACTTTCTCTTAATATTAAAAAGATAATTGTGTGTGGGGAGGCTTTAAACAAATTTATTTTCTTGTGTTTCTGAGGCCTAGAAGTCTGAAAGCATGTATATTTCTTATGTGTAAGTAACATAAAGTTTACATTTTAACCATGTTTAAGTATACAGTTCCATGGCAGTAAGCACATTCACATTGTCGTGCAGCTATCACCACCGTCCATCTCCAGGACTTTTTTCATCTTCCCAAACTGAAACTTTATGCTCACTAGACAGTAACTCCCTATTACTTGCTTACCTCCAGCCACTGGCAACCGTCATTCTACTTTCTGTGAATTCGACTAGTCCAGGTACCTCATATACACGGGATCAAAAGATACTGATCTTTTGTGACTGACTTGTTTGACTTAGCAAAATGCCTTCAGTATTCATGCAGTCACCCTGTTGTTTTTCTACCTATGAAAGTAAAGTTTAAAAGTCATATAGTGTTGTTAGTCAGTTCAGTTCAATTGCTCAGTCGTGTCCAACTCTTTGCGACCACATGGACTGCAGCACACCAGGCCTCCTTGTCCATCACCAACTCTGAAGTTTACTCAAACTCATGTCCATTGAGTTGGTGATGCCATCCAACCATCTCATCCTCTGTCGTCCCCTTCTCCTCATGCCTTCAGTCTTTCCCAGCATCAGGGTCTTTTCTAGTGAGTCAGTTGTTCGCATCAGATGGCCAAAGTATTGGAGTTTCAGCTTCAACATTAGTCCTTCCAATGAATATTCAGGACTGAGTTCCTTTAGGATGGGCCGGTTGGACCTCCTTGCCGTCCAAGGGACTCTCAAGAGTCTTCTCCAGCACCACAGTTCAAAAGCATGAATTCTCCGGCGCTTCATAGTCCAACTCACATCCATACGTGACTACTGGAAAAACCATAGCCTTAACTAGATGGATCTTTGTTGACAAAGTAATGTCTCTGCTTTTTAATATGCTGTCTAGGTTGGTCATAGCTTTTCTTCCAAGGCATAAGAGTCTTTTAATTTCATGGCTGCAGTCACCATCTGCAGTAATTTTGGAGCCCCCAAAAATAAAGTGTTTCCACTGTTTCCCTATCTATTTGCCATGAAGTGATCATCTCACATGCTAGTAAAGTAATGCTCAAAATTCTCCAAGCCAGGCTTCAGCAATACGTGAACCGTGAACTCCCTGATGTTCAGGCTGGTTTTAGAAAAGGCAGAGGAACCAGAGATCAAATTGCCAACATCCGCTGGATCATGGAAAAAGCAAGAGAGTTCCAGAAAAACATTTATTTCTGCTTTATTGACTATGGCAAAGCCTTTGTGTGGATCACAATAAACTATGGAAAATTCCGAAAGAGATGGGAATACCAGACCACCTGATCTGCCTCTTGAGAAATCTGTATGCAGGTCAAGAAGCAACAGTTAGAACTGGACATGGAACAACAGACTGGTTCCAAATAGGAAAAGGAGTATGTCAAGGCTGTATGTTGTCACCCTGCTTATTTAACTTCTATGCAGAGTACATCATGAGAAACGCTGGACTGGAAGAAACACAAGCTGGAATCAAGATTGACGGGAGAAATATCAATCACCTCAGATATGCAGATGACACCACCTTTATGGCAGAAAGTGAAGAGGAGCTAAAAAGCCTCTTGATGAAAGTGAAAGAGGAGAGTGAAAAAGTTGACTTAAAGCTCAACATTCAAAAAACGAAGATCATGGCATCCGGTCCCATCACTTCATGGGAAATAGATGGGGAAACAGTGGAAACAGTGTCAGACTTTATTTTGGGGGGGCTCCAAAATCACTGCAGATGGTGATTGCCCCCATGAAATTAAAAGACGCTTACTCCTTGGAAGAAAAGTTACGACCAACCTAGATGGTATATTAAAAAGCAGAGACATTACTTTGCCGACTAAGGTCCGTCTAGTCAAGGCTATGGTTTTTCCAGTGGTCATGTATGGATGTGAGAATTGGACTGTGAAGAAGGCTGAGCGCCGAATAATTGATGCTTTTGAACTGTGGTGTTGGAGAAGACTCTTGAGAGTCCCTTGGACTGCAAGGAGATCCGACCAGTCCATTCTGAAAGAGATCAACCCTGGGATTTCTTTGGAAGGGATGATGCTAAAGCTGAAACTCCAGTACTTTGGCCACCTCATGCAAAGAGTTGACTCATTGGAAAAGACTGATTCTGGGAGGGATTGTGGGCAGGAGGAGAAGGGGACGACCGAGGATGAGATGGCTGGATGGCATCGCGGACTCGATGGGTGTGAGTCTGAGTGAACTCTGGGAGTTGGTGATGAACAGGGAGGCCTGGCATGCTGCGATTCATGGGGTCGTAAAGAGTCGGGAACGACTGAACGACTGAACTGAACTGATGGGACCAGATGCCATGATCTTAGTTTTCTGAATGTTGAGCTTTAAGCCAATTTTTTCACTCTCCTCTTTCACTTTCATCAGGAGGCTCTTTAGTTCTTTACTTTCTGCCCAAAGGGTGGTGTTATCTGCATATCTGAGGTTATTGCTATTTCTCCCAGCAATCTTGATTCCAGCTTGCGCTTCCTCCAGCCCAGCCTTTCTCATGATGTACTCTGCATATAGTATTATTAGGCTAATAACAAAAAACAACAGTCTCACATCCCATCTCATCTCTAGTTCCATTCCTGGAGAAACCATTTTAAACTCTTTCAGCTATTCTAGCATTTACCTCTGGATTTCTGAATAACATGATTTAATGCTATTTCTCAGTTTTAGATACTAATAGTTTTCTACTATGGAAAATGAGGATTTAAATTTAGGTAAATATTAAATCTGGATGTGAGTGACAGTATTGATTTCCAGCCCAACAGCTGTTGTCTCTTCTTTCATGCTACCCCAGATTTCCTCATTATTTTAAAAGTAGTAGTGTGCCAAGCCCCAGAAAATACACCCTGACTACACTGTGGCTTCCCCAGTGTTTGGAATGGTGGGCATCTGACTCAGCTCTGGCCTGATGATCATAGCGGGGAGTCCACTACGGTTTTATGAGAAACAATTTTCCTCCTTGATGAGGAAAGTCCCTGAGAGAAGCCCTGTTTGACTCCACATTCTCCCTTCTTGCCTGGGATGTTGTTGGGAAGGCGCAGGTTAATCTCAGCCTTCTTGGAGGGTTTTGTCACCACCTGTTCAAGTGGGCAAGTTACTTAATTGTTTCTTATTCTGAGATGTTTATTTGCACGAGTGGCTGCTTAATTCTAGTTCTGGAAGCAGCCTTAAACAGTTCTATGGTCTGGGCTCTGTGAAAGTATAGTAACTACTACCCTTGTCAGTTAACTATATTACAGGGAACTTTGTCTAGGCAGTTTTGTATCAGGTTATACAATTTCTTGAGTGTATATAGCTTAATTATGGATTGATAATCATTTAAACTAAGCTTCTTGGTCTTGAAAGAGGCCCTTAGACTTGAATGACCTTTTTTCTGTACTAACCATCTTGGCAGGCATAATTTTGGATCTCATTTATTTGCCTCTTTTTCCTTGCCATTTGAAAATCACTAATTTTTAGATCAAAAAGTAGAAGCTTTTTCTCCTTACTCTCTGTTCTCCATCAAAAGGACTCAATTTTACTCTCATGTTTTCCTAGTAATGTCAGCATTTAGAAAATGCTAGGTCAGGGTACTAGATTTATCCGAATAACTGGTCACCAAGGAATGAAGAATGTGTGTAGATATCTAATGTTAACCTAGATCTAAAGATTCCTATTTGTTTTGAAATCCAAACATGAAGGCTAAAATATGCATGTTTTAAAAACAAAATAGAAAAAGGAAAACTGAACAGAGGCACCTGAAATGCAAAGCAAAATGCCAGTAGACTGCTGCTTTTACAGTTCCTGTTTGTAGTGATTTTACTGGTTAGCCACTGTTGCTATAAATAATATGTATTAATACCACAATTTCTTGATTTCTTAACATTAGAGGATACTGTTTACTCCCTGTTGTGAAAATGAGGGATACGGGACACTTTCATTACTTTCTGTACTTCTTATTTCCTCCCCCCTCTCCATTTGCCAATGTCTATAAATTGTTGTATTGTTTTTGGTTCTTCCGAGTGGTTACCTTTATTGTTGTGTATTTTTGGCTGTGCTGGGTCTCCGTTGCTGTGTGGGCTTCCTCCAGTTGCAGCAAGTGGGGGCTGCTCTCTAGTTGTGGTGCATGGGCTTCTCCTTGCAGTGGTGTCTCTGATCGTGGAGCATGGGCTCTGGGGCACTCAGGCTTCAGTAGTTGAGGCATGTGGGCTCAGTTGTGGTTCCTGGGCTCTAGAGCACAGGCTCAGTTCTTGTGGCACATGAGATTACTTGGTCTGCAGCATGTGGGGTCTTTCCAGATCGGAGATCAAACCCATGTTTTCTGCATTGGCGGGTGGACCCTTTACCACTGAGCCACCAGGGAAGCCCTGGGTAGTTACCTTTAAAGCTCTATAATTGGTTACACATCTGTGTCTCAGTCTGTCAGTCTTAGCTCTCCACCGTATGAGGTTATGGGGCTTCCCTGGTGGCTCGACAGTAAAGAATCTGCCTGCAGTGCAGGAGACTGGGTTTGATCCTTGGGTGGGGAAGACCCTCTGGAGGAGGGCATGGCAACCCACCCCAGTGTTCTTGCCTGAAGAATCCCAAGGATGGAGGAGCCCATCAGGCTGCCGTGCAGTCCATAGGATCGCACAGAGTCGGACTCGACTGAAGCAACTAAGCAGCAGCAGCATATGAGATTATACTGTCTGCCTGTCCTGCCTCTACTTCCCTGGTATGTCTACCTTTCCATTAGAGATTTACGGTCAACTTCTCTCGAGTTAGTTATGGATGCGTTGGTTGACATTGAATTAGGCTAACATAAATGTGACTGGCAGTTGAGATTGAATTACTGGAAGTTCTTGCTTCATAAGATGTGTCTGTGCATGCACATTTTTAAGAGACCCTGAATAGTTTAGGTTTTTAATTGTCCTGGAATTTATATAATTTCACAGTAAACACAGTATCAAAAAAGGGGAAAAAAGGGTTTTTTCCTAGCATTTTATTTATAGTCAAGTCTTAATGTTTTTCTTTTGATAGTTTTGTTTTTTTGAATATTAAATGCTTTTGAATTACACCATAGAATCCTTAGTCACTGACGGGTTGATTCCTTTCTTTTTGCCATATATCTGCAGCAACTTTTTAAGCTACCAGTGATCTAATATTCAAACACATGAAATACTGTGGTTTTGTATCCGTATTTTCCCTGGCCATATTTGAGAACATTAACAGCATCATTAAAGTCGTAATTCTTCAGAATGGCTTCTCTTCTGAATTATTTACTTTGTGTGTCCATTTAAAACCAAATGTAACTTAAAAATTCACTAAAAAACTGTTAAAATTAATTAATAAGTGAGTTTAGTAAAGCTTCAGAATACAAGATTGGTATACAAAACCCAATTGTGTGTCTTTCAATGAACAATCCAAAAATGAAATAAAATAATTCCACTTATAATAGCATAAAAATAATAAAACAGGTATAAATTTAACCCAAAAAAGGCATGAAACTTATGCTATGGGAACTGTATAACTAACATTCTTGAAATAAAGATAGACATTTATCTTTTAATGTCTATATAAATAGATGGTCCATGTTCATGGATTGGAAGACTCAATATTGTTAAGATGGTACTACTCCCAAAGTTTATCTATTCAAAGTACAGTCCCCATCAAAATCCCCACTGGCTTCTTTGCAGAAGTTTACAGGCTGACCCTAAAATGCATATATGGAACTTTAAGATACCTAAAATAACCTCAAGCAATCTTGAAAAAGAAAAACAATGTTAGGAGACTCACCTGGTTTCAAAAGTTGTTACAGATCTAG
This sequence comes from Ovis aries, assembly GCF_016772045.2. NCBI lineage: Eukaryota > Metazoa > Chordata > Mammalia > Artiodactyla > Bovidae > Ovis > Ovis aries. The sequence continues at coordinate 25,828,391 of NC_056078.1, forward strand.
AGAGTGTATTAGTGTCATAAGGATACACATCGATCAATGGAAGCCCAGAAATAAACCCTTGCAATTATAGCCAATTGATCTTTGACAAGGATACTAAGACATTTAAATGGGAAATATCCAATAATAGTCTTTTCAACAAATTATGGTGGTGCAGCTGGATGGCCACACACACAAACCAGAGTTGGACCCCATGACTCCAGGACCTAAATGTGAGCACTAATGCTGTAAAACTCCTAGAAGAAAACACGGGCACAAATCTTTGTGACCTTGGTTAGGCAAGTTTCTGAGATATGACACCAAAATCACAAGCAGCCAAAGAAAAAGACATAAATTGAACTTTATTAAAATTTAAAACTTTGAAAAAAAATTGAAAAGGCACCTCACAGGAGAAAATATTTCTGAATCATCTATGAATATGAAGCTTTTATACATGTGTATATGTAACTGAGTCATTTTGTTGTACACCCGAAACTAATATATGTACCCAGGAGTCTTATATACCCAGGAGTTCACACAAAATCTTGTACTTGAATGTTTACAGCAGCATTATTCAAAATGGAAAAAACCCAGATGTCCTTCAATGGACAGATTGATAAAATGTGATATACATTAATACAGAACATTATCTGTCAATAAACATAAATTAAGTACAATTGATCCTTGAACAACGTGGGGGTTAATCCACGGGTTACGTATCATTGGCCCTCGGCATCCATGGATTCAGCCAACACGGACTGTATAGTGCTGTAGCACTTACAATTGAAAAAGTGCTAACTTGCATTGTTTAAGGATCAGCTGTACTGATAAATGCCAAACACGAATGAATCCTAAAAACCCGCAAGTGAAAGGAGCAGTCACGGAAGGTCACATATTACATAATTGCACCTATGCCACCTCCTGCGAAGAGTTGACTCATTGAAAAAGACTCTGATGCTGGGAGGGATTGGGGGCAGGAGGAGCAGGGGACGACCGAGGATGAGATGGCTGGATGGCATCACTGACTCTTTTTATTTTTTCTTAATAAAGTCTTCTGCTTGGAATTTGAAAAACAAATTTGCAGTGAAAGTGCCACTAAGTTTAGTAGATAACTCATGCATTTTCTAAAATATCTGCTGCTAAAGTCACCCAGTAGTTAACTCATTATTTTATTTATTTTTTTTAATTTTTATTTTTACTTTATTTTACTTTACAATACTGTATTGGTTTTGCCATACATTGACATGAATCCACCACGGGTGTACATGCGTTCCCAAACATGAACCCCCCCCCCAACCTCCTTCCCCATAACATCTCTCTGGGTCATCACCGTGCACCAGCCCCAAGCATGCTGTATCCTGCGTCAGACATAGACTGGCGATTCGATTCTTACATGATAGTATACCTGTTACAATGCCATTCTCCCAAATTATCCCACCCTCTCCCTCTCCCTTTGAGTCCAAAAGTCCGTTATACACATCTGTGTCTTTTTTACTGTCTTGCATACAGGGTCGTCATTGCCATCTTTTTAAATTCCATATATATGTGTTAGTATACTGTATTGGTGTTTTTCTTTCTGGCTTACTTCACTCTGTATAATCAGCTCCAGTTTCATCCATCTCATCAGAACTGATTCAAATGAATTCATTTTAACGGCTGAGTAATACTCCATTGTGTATATATACCACAGCTTTCTTATCCATTCATCTGCTGATGGACATCTAGGTTGTTTCCATGTCCTGGCTATTATAAACAGTGCTGCGATGAACATTGGGGTACACGAGTCTCTTTCAATTCTGGTTTCCTCGGTGTGTATGCCCAGCAGTGGGATTGCTGGGTCATAAGGTAGTTCTATTTGCAATTTTTTAAGGAATCTCCACACTGTTCTCCATAGTGGCTGTACTAGTTTGCATTCCCACCAACAGTGTAGGAGGGTTCCCTTTTCTCCACACCCTCTCCAGCATTTATTGCTTGCAGATTTTTGGATCACAGCCATTCTGACTGGTGTGAAGTGGTACCTCATTGTGGTTTTGATTTGCATTTCTCTAATAATGAGTGATGTTGAGCATCTTTTCATGTGTTTGTTAGCCATCCATATGTCTTCTTTGGAGAAATGTCTATTTAGTTCTTTGGCCCATTTTTTGATTGGGTCGTTGGCATCACTGACTCAACGAGTTGGTGATGGACAGGGAGGCCTGGCGTGCTGCGATTCATGGGGTCGCAAAGAGTCAGACACGACTGTGCTACTGAACTGAAATGCCTAGCATAGGCAGCTCTATAGAGACAGAAAACAGATTACTGGTTGCCTAGGCTGCCGAGGGTGGAGGAAAGTGGGGAGGGGCTGCTAAATGTATATGGGTTATCTTTTGGAGAGGATTATAGTGTTCTAAGGTTGTGGTGGGAATTCTCTAGTGGTCCAGTAGTTAGATTTGGCTTTTTCACTGCTATGGCCTGGGTTCAGTTCCTGCTTGAGGATCTAAGATCCCACAAGTCAATGTGTTGCAGTCAAAAGCAAGCAAGAAAAAGACTGTGGGGATGGTTGCACAATTCCAGGAGTATACTAAAATCTGTTGAATTATACACTTTGAGTTGTACGTGAATTATATCTCAAGGCAGTAAAAAATATTTTTTATTGCCTCTGCACAGTAATAGGAGTTTGTCAGACTTCCTATTACACCCGACATGTTTAGGTTGAATCTACTGCTTATTTTCTGCTTGGTTCATTTACAGTGCTTTAATGTTTATGCTGTTGCTGATCTATAATTTAGAAATAGAAAGCTTGCTTTTATCCTGTGCTCTTTTTTCACCATCTCACCCCAAGAGTTTCTGAGTTTAGTACACTACAGAAGTAAGAATAATCTTGTTCTGACTTGCAGCATGAATGTTAGTAAGAACATCTCACAGTAAAAATCTCACTCTTCTGAAACCTAGCCATGAATAAAAGGTGGGCGGAGGGTGGGGGGGTGTTGCTGGTGACAGAACAAAATCCATCCACTGAAGCTGCTTCCCTTAGATCATGCGAAAACCATCAGGCTCCTTCCCAGCCTGTTGGCTCTTACTTTACGTAGTGTTGGAATCAGATCACCAATTTCCAAACCCCACGGATTAGACACATTAAGTTAGAATGAGTGTAAAGCATGTCCTGTAGATTGACTTGTGCTCTCCCTATTCATATATCGACACACTGACCCCCACAATGTGATATTTAGAAATGGGGCTTGCTTGCTAAGTCATTTCAGTCGTGTCCGACTCTCTGTGATCCCATGGATTGTAGCCCACCAGGCTTCTCTGTCTATAGGATTCTCCAGGCAGCAACGCCGGAGTGGGTTGCCTTTTCCTTCTCCAAGGAATGGGACCTTGGGAGGTAATTAGGTTCAGGTGAAGTCCTAAGGGTGGGGCTCTCACAGTGGGATTAATACCTCAGCAGAAGAGACACTTGCTTTCCTCTCCCTCATAAGAGGACACAGTGGGAAGGTGTCAACATGTCTGGAAGAGAGCGCTCAGCAGAGACACACTAAACTGGTGTCTTTGTCTTGGAAATCTCAAGAGCTGTTAGGAAATACATTTCTGTGTAAGACACCCAGTTCCATGTGTGGTATTTGATTATGGCAGCCAAACTGACTTAAGACATGGACAAAGATGATTCTTAGCCAAACAGTGAGGGAGGAGACAAGGAAACTGGTGGGGAGGGCCGCAAGCACAGCCTCAGCTTTCTAAATCCTGTTTGGCCTAAGGAGAATACAGATCATCAGCTGAATAGGCCCTGAGACTTCCTAGGTCACAACATAGTATAATAAATGAATTTCATACTCACCCTGATTCATCGAGAAAGGGTTGGATTGTTCCCTGTTTAAGGTGGTAAAAAGTTGTAAAATTTGTATTAGAAAACTTTCCATCCTAAATAATTCAAACTTGACCTAAGTTTTCTGCTCTCCAGAATGATTCATTCTTCATAATTTCAGCTGCCTTTTTGAACTGTTACTAGTTCTTATTTTTCAAAGCAAAGAAAGGGATGGTAACTTTTTACTTTCATTGGTGTAAAATTATATTTGAAACAGGATATAACACTTCCGTCTTCTTTAAACCCTGTTTTCCAGGAACTCGAATCATTTATGATCGAAAGTTTTTGTTGGATCGTCGCAACTCTCCTATGGCTCAGACCCCGCCCTGCCATCTGCCCAATATCCCAGGAGTCACCAGCCCCGGCACCTTAATTGAAGACTCCAAAGTAGAAGTCAACAATTTGAACAACTTGAACAATCATGACAGGAAGCATGCAGTTGGTAAGAGATGCTGGTGTTAGGGACCAAAAGATAGCCCTGGGATTCAAGTCAGTCTGAAAAAATGGTGATGCTTCAGTTATAACTGATGTTCAGTCATACATCTCTGAGGTTCCCCCACTGCCCTCACCAAGACTTACTGAGATGTTCTGGAAACCCGAGTTCTAAACCATAGCCAAATCTAATCTAGGAGAGGGGTGGGGGTGAGGAAGAATCCAAAATCAGGGGATGGTGAATCCCAAAGATGACTTCTTGAACCTGGGCTTTGTTGGACTAGGGATAACACACACACACAAAGCAGAATTTAATAACTCCCATGTCCATCATCCTCAGGAAATAGACCTTGCTTCTTATAAGGAGAATGTCTTTTTTATGGTATAGGGAAAAGCAGTATTGTTTTCACCCCATTTTCAGGACAGCCTTTTTCAGTAAACACAGACCCCTCCCCCTCCCTGCACACACACACATGTTTAGCATTAATAGTAAGTCCTGTCCATGTCTGTGGAAATGGCCAGCTCCTGAAGCACACCTTGGGCTGCACTCCATGGCCCTTGTACGTGAGCCAACTTTCTACTTTCTCAAATTGCAAAGGAGTTTTTGATGGACAGAGTGTCATTCCAAGCAGGGCTAAAAGTTCAGAGCTTCCAGAAGAGTGTGCTGACTCGATAAATGGCCAGGAGTTCTCTAGAAGCTCCCGTTTGGTCAACCTCGGACAAAGGAGAGTGAAACCTGGAAAGTTTTCCCATATTGCTCCTGCCCATGGGTGATGTGACTGCCACCCTTTTGTTGCCCCCCAGATTGAAAAGACCAGCCAAGGCAGAGCAGAATAGTTGTTGCGAGGCTACAGAGAGTGGGACAGTTTGGATTCTTTTTTGACTCTTGTGCAGAGAGAATGTTAGTTAAAATTGTTTTGCTTTTCCTTTTTGTGCCCAACTTTTCCTTTTCTTCATTCTAACCAGGGGATGATGCTCAGTTTGAGATGGACATCTGATTGTCCTTCGAGGATCAGAAGAAAAGCAGCAACACTGATACACGTGTGTACCTGATTTGGCTGATAGGATCATCGATGCAAAGACAGAAGAGGCAGTACCAGCAATCCCCGTTGCTGTCTCCTCCCCCTCCTCCTTCCCCTTGTGCCAAAGGATGCAAAGATGAGCTGCATCTGACCATTTCTTCTCCCTGTTTCCTGTTCCCCTTCCCAGTTAGACAGTTAGATTGAAGACTCTTGACATATTTCTGTAGAACTAAGCAGCCCACAGAGGAAAACAGTTAAACTCTGGTTCCCCTCCTCCGCCCCCCTTTTTTTTTTAATCCAAATCCAGTATCAACCTACTAATAACTGACTGGCTGGGGAGTCTGGGGAAGTGATACAGAGGTTTGATGGGTTCAGCATCATTCCTCTTCTTACTCTCTCTCCTCAACTGTCCTGCCCAGGTTTCAGTCTTACAAGAGCCTAGGTTTGGGTGTCTTGAAAACCACTGGAGGGAAATGGTAAACAGGAAGAGAGCTGCTTTCCCTTTTACTTTGCGGTGTTTGTCCTTGGGGAGAGTACACAGTTTGTACAACTCTAGTAGCATTACCCTGGGGCACTGTTTTGAGGTCCACTTCCCCTCCTTCTGGGAGGAATGTATTCTGTCTTTAGTATCATAGTTCATCTTCCTGGTCCGTCTCTTCGCACAGCTGTGCAGACATTTCTAATTCTGCATCAGAAGGGAGTCCTGTGCCACCAGTTGTTCTTGCTCCCCTTCTCCCATCCCTCCCTGCTTGCATCTTGTTGCCTGTGGTCCTTTTGTATCCTGAGCTATCCAGGTGGTTTCTCCTGCTCCTGAGCAGGTCCCTTCCACGGGACAGAAGCACTTTGGATAAGGCCTAACAGTATACTCTGCAGGATGATACCCAAGAATGACCTCGGAAGACACTGAACCACTTGTGTACCTTACCCAGGCTCAGTAGTCATTGTTTCTTAGTCCAATGAGCATCGTGCTATTTATTGTCTCTGATTTCTGAGTTTAAAGTTAAACACTTTAAGAGTGTTCTTAGCAAAGAACTACACTTTTTTCCTTTGTGGACCTGCTTTGTTTGGCTGCTGAGATAGATAAGCATGGGCTTAAAAATGTGTTCCTTCCATTTTCTTGCCCTTCCCATGGTACTCTGAATTCCCCTGTCTTTCCCTACCTCCTTCCCTTTTCTCTGCCAGGCCATTTTTCAAATGTACATCCAAGATACCTCACCTGTTGGTATCTGATAAGATCTGTCTCTCCTCTTATCTGAGGAGTGACCTTTTATTTTTAAGATGAGTACAGACCTATTTTTAGATATGTTTTCAGTACAGTTTTGAGCAGCAACTTTTTAATTATACATCTTCCGGTGTTAGGAAGGTGAGAACTGTTCCTTGGTGAGTCTGCTGTTCCATGTCACCAGCCCTTGTCTCCCCCAGTCCCTTATGAGCTTGTTCCTCTCGCTCTAGTGTTGGCTGTGCATGTTTGGAGTTCGTAGTGGGTGGACTGTGAGACTGGACCATTCTGCTTTCCCTGGGTTGTTCATGGTAGCCTCATTCTCTCCCTTTATCCTCTGCTGCTTCATTCCCCACCCCTTGGTCCTGACTGTTGACTGGTGTGGGAATCCTGGGAGAGTGACTCCCCTCACGGAAAGACACGTAAAATAGCCACTGGTGTCTGGGAATTTGTGGTTGGATTTGGTGCTCCGAACCATCTTTTTAAGAGATGAGATACCAGGGTGAGAGTACCAGGCCAACTGGCTAAGATGGAAAGCTGTTTTTCTTTTGAACTCTGAAAAGACCCTGTTTGCAAATACATTTTAGAAGAGAGGAAGGATGTCTGAGGAACTTTGTTCTGTTTTCTGCTACAAAATGTGAATTGTTTAAAGAGTGAAACCTTTTGTGATGGTTGATGTCTCAGGAATAAGCTGGATCTCCACGGTTTTGGAGATGCTTTCAGTCTCAAGAATTGATGATCAGAAAAATATTTCTTGCTTTTTAATGTATCTCTGTTCTGATTTTTATTAAACTCCAGATTTCACTATACTTACTCTTGGAAAAACTTAAGATGTGTTGGTAATTTGCATGACAAGCTTGCACAGGACTTCATTGTCCCCTGGGAGCTTGATTCTTTGGGAATGAAGCTTTTCCTTCTCCACATCACCTGGAACGTGACTCCACTACAGCGAGTAGTCAGTCTGTCAGTGAGCAGAGTGAGTGCCCTGTTGGGTCTTTACTGCTGCGTGTGAAAACTCGGCTCCCTCACTGAATAGTGGGAAACTAAAACACCAGCTTGAGTAGTCTCAAGATGCTATGATCCCCTTTGTTGCTATCTTGAGGAGTCTGCACTTGGCCTCCTAATCAGAGGCTGTATTTCTGGTATGTCTTGGAAGCATCAGCTGTATAATACAGCAGCTGCCCATCTTGTAGGCATCTCTGTTAGGATCTCCATAGCGCTTGGTGCAGTTCTTTCCTGGAGGCCCCTGGATTTACCTTGGCCTCCATAAATCGGCCTTTTAAAGATAATCTCACAAGGCAGTAGATAAAACTTTCAACAGAGGCATGCGCCATGCCTCATAAAATCATTTTTCAGGGCAAGCCAGAATCTAGTAGGTGGTTTACTCCTGGGTGTGTTTGTGTGCTCAGTAGCTCAGTTATGTCTGACTCTTTGTGACCCCACCAGACTCCGCTATCCATGGGATTTCCCAGGCCAGAGTACTGGAGAGGGTTGCCATTTCCCACTGCAGGGGATCTTCCCGACCCAGGGATTGAACCCCCGTCACTTGCATCTTCTGCATTAGCAGGTGGATTCTTTACCACTGAGCCACCTGGGAAGCCTCCTGAGTGTTTGGAAGGAATCATCTACAGTTAAAGCCCTAATCTGTCTGGGCCTTTTCCTGGAGAGGGAACACCCTTAGGGTATCATGTGAGTGAGACGGTTCTTAAAATCTTATTAATTATTTTTACTTTTCTCCTTAGGGGAAAACCATGTTTCTATACTTCTGGGGACAATCCATCTTAATGAGAAATGACCTCCTCCCTCCAAATTCCAGCAGAAGATGTGCATTCTCATGGTTCTACCTCCTTCATAGTGTGGTGACTTGAGTTCACCACTCTCTCGAATCCTGTGTAAATAGCTACTGTGTTCTGTAAAGCACAGTGTAGAGAAGCCAGCTTCTAGCTATTAGGCTTCCAAGCCAAGGGTTTTATCTTTCATCTTTCTTAGCTATTGCTATTTAACAGGTTATCCCCAAACTTAAAATCTTTTTAGAGCAATTATCTGTCAGTTTCTGTGGTTAGGACCTGGGAAGCAGCTTAGCATGGTGGTATTGGCACCATAGGAAGTTGCAGTCAAGACTTCAGCAGGGTCTGCAGTCACTTGGGCCTTGAGAATCCACTACTGGGCTCTCTCTCTGAGCAAGATGCCTCAGTCTCTTCCTGTGTGGGTCTCTCCAGGGCAGCACGAGTGTCCTCACAGCATGGCAGTTGGCGTTGCCTGAGCACACGATCCCAGAGAGGGCAAGGAGGAATCTGCAGTGCCTTTTACGTCAGTCTTTGAAAGCAAATCATCATACCTTCCTATCCCATTCCTTAGAAGTAAGCCACTAAGCCCAGCTACACTCAAGGGAACTGGGGTTACACCCCATCTAGTGAATGGAGCAGTGTCAAAGAATTTGTGGATATACCTTAACATGACCCCTCCCCCAACAGGGTGAAACTAGATCAGCAGGAAGGGCTAGGTTTAAACTAGATGCTATACTGAGAGAGGTGTTGTTGCTGAGAATAGTTCTCTAAGATGTACATCAACAAACAGATGAAAAATGGACTGTCCGTAACCATCTGCCAGTTTTGAGAGAGTTGGCAAGAAATGGCAATTTCCAGGGTAATTGAACATTTTCCTGTTGTATGCTACCAGTGGCCCAAGGATATTTAAGTCCTTGACTTGATACCTCTAAAAGACAATACTGCTTGCTCGCTTTCTCCTTTAGCCAGGAATTGACAAAGGGCATTGGATCCTTCTCGTTGACCCATTCAAATGGATCAGTCGGGGTTGTCAAACAAAGGGAGCAAACATGAATTAGATGGTGGGTTACTGGGCTGAAGAATAGCTAACCATTCAGATTCAGAGTAACAAAGCTGATAGTATCCAGAAGCCAGGTCTGCACCAGTTAATGCTTGGCACCTGCTCTCTCAAACCACGCCATCTAAAGCAGACTGGGGTCAGGTCTCCCACCGAAAAATCCACCTCAGTAAATGGGGAGGACATCTGGGAATATAAGAGATATCTGTCTGTGCTTGATCTTTACATCCAGTATAAGTTAACTGCACACCTGCCTCACCCTGGGCTTCTTAATGGAAGCAGGTTCTTAAAAAGAACCAATCCTGTCTTCACCCTTGAGAGAAGCTTCGATGAAGCTTTGTTGGTTTGGCACATTTTTAGTGAATGTCTGTTCTGTGTCCCTGGCACCGATGCCAAGATTTTGGGGATTTCAGACATCTTAAGGATGCAAATTCTTGAGATTTACACTCTGACACTTCCCAGCATTTTCTTATCTATAGCCCTGCTTGCTTTAGAGTATACTTGAATAAAAAGCAATGCTGCTAAGGCAGCTATTTAAAAAAAGAAGAAAAGGTACTTCTAGAAGTAAGAAACTTGTCTTTAAAGCACCTTCAAACGAAATTTTTTACTTCTGATTTTAAGGTGGAGTCAAAATAGATGGTCTTTATTTTTGCTGTCTGGGTTACCAGCTCTTTGCATCTCTCAGACCTCAACTTCCCAGATCAGACATTTCCTGCTAGATGTGTGGGCTTTACCCCAGAGGCTGTCGCTCAGCCAGTGCCTGCTTTGCATCAAGGCACCTGGTGTAAGGTGCTCATTGTATTGGCGGCAATATTCCAGAAACAGTCCTTTTCTGTTCTCATCTTGGAGACTTGCAGTATCAGTATCCCAGTGCTTGTCTCTCTGGGTCAGAACTTACCTGTCTTAGCATGTCTCTGGACTATATGCACATGGGCAGCTATTTATTAATCTGCGAAACCCAATCTCTTACCTATGCATGGCATCTAGGAGGGGTTAGTGTCTGTTTTAAAGAAGCAGTGTTTACTTGGGAGGGCAGTTTCTGTCTGGACTTCACAGGGGGCATAGTGACCATACAGTGGTACCCCTACCACCACCAGCTTCTTTACCTCCCAGCTTTAGATAAGACATGACATTAAATCTTGAGGCAGCTGGGTCACAGTTATTTAGAATGCCTACACCCCAGGCACAATTCTTGTTCTAGTCGTGTTTTCCCAGTTGAGAGTTGGGGTTTCCCTGAGCCTAGCTCATGACATTTCTGACGAGTCTAAGGAATGATAGCAGTTCATGTCACCTTGCCTACCCTGCGGAATTGACATTTCTTTCTCTGGATGGGCCTGGAAGTTGATACCTTTTGGCAAAGCTTAGATTTAGGAGAAGTCTTTCAAGTCCCTTTTCAGATGATCTGTGGTGTCTCTTTGCTTCTTCAGCCTGCAGCCCTGGCAGACGATACTGCCTGGATCCTGAATGGAAAATAGTACTGAGATGAAACACATCCTTAGGGTATTTAAACTTTCACTCTGCCACCTTCCAACGAGTGGGAGGCCGGCAGAGAGATGCTGCAATGCTTGAAATTTGGCCACATTGAAATTTCCAAAGGGAGCTCTTGCCGGTGCTTAAAACCAAAATCTCTGGACATCCTGAGATTGCGTGAATCTAGCGGGGTATCTCTTCTTGCCTGCAGTGTACCCTTTTCCTGTCCCATCTTAATCTTTAAAAAAAAAAACCAACCAAGCCCAGGCCAAGGGTCATTTTTACTTGAAACCAGGAGAGGTGGGGAGGAACACTAGAGCTGAGGAGTGAGCTGTGTGGTGAGGCGTCCTGCTCCTGGTGTCTGTCTCAGTCCATGAAGACTGTGAGCCAGTGCCTTTCCTTCACCTGGAGACGGAACCCATCTCTTCTCACCTGGGTGAGGAGACCCTCTGCTACCCAGGGGTAAACCGACACCCACATGTTCGGGTGTCCACTTTAAGCATCTTTAAAATATTTTATATGTTAAAATGAAATGCCCTTCCCTGTCTTTGTGCCACCAGTGGCCCGGTTCTATCCATTCTGAGTGGAAAGTGGAGACTGCCAGCACTCTCCTTGGTCTTCCCTCCGTCTCCTTCAATGTGGGTGTCCCCTTTCCCCTCTGTCCGTCTCACTGCCGTGGATGGAGAGCAGAGGGCACCGTGCAGTCCTGAGGCAGCCCTGTGTGACTCCATGGTCAGGTTTTCGTTTCTGATTTTCCTAACTGTCCTTACAAACCAGCAAGTGTTTGGAAATTACGGAAAAAATTAAATTTTCACCAACGGTTGCTGTTACAGTTGAATCAATAAAGATCTTGAGTATCAATTTGGTGTTTTAATTGTTTGTTTTTTTAAAATTTCAGGTGAAATCCTGTTGACACATTTTGGGCACCTTGGCTGATAAGGAAGATGGGCAAAGGCAGTTGGCCACTTCACGTCTCAGTTCCATCATTTACAAAGCATTTCCTTTGTCCGTCTGGCCCTGTATGTGCCAGGAGGTGATGTGTCCCTTCCCCAAGGAGCTTGGAAGTGAACACTTACATGCTGGGGCCAGATGCACCCGAGAAGGCCCTTCACTAGGCCTGCAGGGAGTCCAGCCCACAGCTTTCCTGGTGAGGGCTGCCTCTGCCCCTCAGGAACACTTGTTAGAAATCCATCACAGCTGATGTCTCAAACGAAACTACACTGTGCTGCGTGAGCATCACGTTCCTTGCTATTATTAATCCAGTGAGGCCCACATATTAGTATTGAGAGCAAGAATCCTGTCCTTTCATGTCTCAGATGATGTCAACAGAAGATGACAGAACAAAACAGCAGAGACGTTCAGGGCTCAGGCTTTGGAGTAAGATAGGCTTGCATTCCTGCTCCACTGCTTAATGGCAGCCACATTTTCTCCAACAGGATTCGCAGTCTCTAAGCTTTGGTTTCCTTCTCTAAAATAGGGTTAAGATAAGTAGGGACCGAGGTGGTTGTGGAGCTCAGGTGTAGTTATGGAAAGCACTTAACCCAGTGGCGGGTAGGTAGGTCTAGAGCTCAGTAACAGCTCAGTTGGTGTGACAAGCAGAGGTGGGTCTGTATTCCCCAGGATGTGCAAGTTTGGGGTGGAGCATCTCTGTGCAACCCCTAGGACTAAGTTATCTCTTCATGGGAAGTTGGGGCAAATAATTTGGAAAGTCCTTTCATACAGCCTTTACTTTGCCCCAGAGCCAAATAGGATATCAACTTAAAAGGCAGTTTAGGCTAGAGGGATAAGGCTTTACTGCTGGTAAAGGGGAGATGACAAAATGGAGACTAGCCTGACTGCTGCTGTGTGAGTCACAACTGCTCCCCAGTTTCTGCTTTTATCTTTTCTCCACCCATTCTTGGGCCAGGCGCCCCCACTTCCCAGGCCAAGGAATAATGCATCCAATTTCCACCCGTTGGCTACTGACTTGGCACTGCTACAGGAACAGTAGGAGGAGACCTGCCTAGAGAGCGAGTTAAAATACATCTGACTGGCCTCTGAAAGCCCTTTCGTGACCCTCAGTGTAGGGCAGGACTCGGTGCCCAAAGGCAGCATTTTCTCAGACTTAAAGCCTGCACCAGCGTGCAGGGTCCAGAACACAGCTGTGCTGCCAGGCTGGGCCCCAGATACCTCTGACCAGGCAGGAGATTGCCCGTGCTGCTGACACACTGAACTTTCATCAGAGGTCAGCAAAATGTCCTTTCACGCCTTTGTGCCTGTACCTTCTGCTTGATGAGGCACTGTCCTCTCGTCAATGGGGTTTGTTCTGAGTTGGAGCTGCTAGCTGTAAACACTCCCATAAGCTGTAGCCACAAATAGCTTGACCTTTCACTTTCCTGGCCCCACAGAAGAAGAGTTAGGAACCCACTTGGTAAAGGGGATGCCCTAAAGCCCTGGGGTGGGATTTTCACTCCCAAGAATCTAAGTTTGGTAGTGGAACCAGGATTTCAAACGTCCTGTTCTAAAGGCTAAGGCCTTGACCCAAAGCTCAGGGAGCAAAGACCCCTAGACACTATGAAGGATGGTGCCTCGGGGGGTCCAGAGACCAGAGCTCAGCCCTCAGCCCTGCCACTCCTAGCTGTGGCATCACGCCACTAGGCCTCACTGGGCTCTCATTTAGGAAAGAGGATGGGACAAAAGTTGACCTCGTGAGGACTCCCACCTCTACTGTTTTCTAAGTAGAGTCCAATGCAGAATCCTGTTGTGATTCTGAATTGGGAGAGGGGCTATTTCCATTCCAGGGAATGAGCAACCAGATCAGTCTTGTTGCTGAATCAGGGCATTGAGCTTTCTCAAGCCCAGGCCTGGCTCAAACCTAGACAGCCCTGCCTGGACCAGGGTGACTACCTTGACTCAACCAAGTCAAATTTGAGTCACCTCTGAACCCAACAAGTATTCCCACATGATGGGAATCATTCTCCTAAGGTTGAAGCATTAGTCAATCAACTTCTTTGGAAAGCAGACTAGGTTTACTGTGGACTGATATTTCCGATAAAATGGCCCCTTCACCCTGCCAACAAAAGAAAAAGTGAGCCCCTGTTTTGGCAGTGCTCAGTGAGGCCAAATGGTAAGGGAAAAGTAGAATCACAGGGACACACTAGGATCCACCTGCTTTCATGTCACAAGACGAGGCTGAGCAATGAATTACTCACCTGAGGTCACAACTGCTCAGCCTAAGCTGCGACCATACCCCAAGCCTCTGCCACCCAGGGCAGGGTCCTCGCCTCTATGGATAGGAAACTCAGGGCCCTCATTAATAACATGCATTGACCAGACTGAGGTGAACTGTCACCAACTTTAATAGACTTGGATTGTGCCTGCCAAAGCAGACTAACTTGGGAACACCCCAGGGCTCCAGCTTCTGTAGTCCAACGTGGCCAGTTCTCTTGGATGAGTTCCTGCCTCACCCTTCAAAGGCACCAGCTGGCCTAGGAGGACTATACAATGGCTTTATTGTTTGTATAACTCATTAGCAGAGATCCACTCCAGAGAGCCTCTGGACAACATTGCTACAGGCCAGCCAGAAAGCTGCAGGGGTTCCCTGACCCAGCCTGAGGCAACCAGAGCCAACGGACTCTTTTCAATTTTACACAGTGATACTTAATATTTGGCTGGCGAGGGCGGGTGTATATCAAAGGCTATGTTTGAGAATACACAAAAGTTACAGACAACTTGTCCCACCTCAAAAATAAATGCACATATGCTTCAACTCTTGCATACACTTTCTGAGGGTTCAGAGGTTGAAAAAAATCCGCTAAAGGACTCCTGCACTAGTACCGTCGCATGTCACTGTTCAGCAGAGAGAAAACCCAGCAGGGCTGCTTCACAGGCTTCCTCCTCCTCTCCTCTGTGCTCACCCAGACTCCACAGAGCCTTCATGGACAGGGCGGCAGCCATTCCTCCTCAGGTCTGGTGGACAGAGCAACTATTCCTCCTCTCTGTTTCTCCTCATTAGATTAGATGGTTACTAGGTCTTCCAGGAGCTTCCCAACCTTCCAGGGTACAGGCAAACACAACACCCCTGCAGGAGCTCCTTAAAGGCACCCACATTCCTCCACAATCATGTCTTTATGATGGTCGAGAAGCACTCTGCCATTGTCCACATACAGCATACTCAAGGGTTTGGTCTTCACCGGGGCACAGCAGGTGGCAGGGACCCTATGGGGCTGGTACCGCTTCAGGAGACTCTGAAAGGGAGGAGAGGAAGGTCAATTCACATCCCAATGGTCAGGTCAGCACTGTCATTTCTGGGTAAAGTGTGAAGTTACAGAGTTAAAACCAGTTTCTATGTGCAAAAATAGAAAATCCCTTTCATAAAGGAATCAGAATGCCAATACATCATCAGCTCTAATTCCTTTCATAAAGGAATCAGAATGCCAATACATCATCAGCTCTAATATCGAAAATAACTTTTTTTTTCTTTTTGCTAAAATAATTCTTTTAAAACAGCCTTTAAACAGAAGCTAACTTGTATGTTCTATTGTTCTAGTCTAGAGTGAATACCAACTTTAAAAATATTCCAAGAAACTTCTGGTTTAGTTCCAGAAATATGAAGCAGAAGAGAGGCATGCGGAAATTCACAAGGGAGTTGCTTTGTTACCCAGAGAAGGGCAAACAGAGTCAACAGGAGAAAAGGTACTAAGTTCTTGGCATTCTGGAACTGGGCCCTATCTCTGGGGTCCAGCGGTGGCTTTTCAGATCAGCATTAAGATTTGGTGACATGGCGGCTATCTGAGTCTCTAGTTCCCTCTGACCTTGCTGCAGGTAGACTGGTGGACTGCAGGGGGGCCTAAGAGAGGCTTGGGAGGGCCTGTGCCCAGGACAGGTCCTCTAGGGCAGTGGCCCCCACCACTGCCTCCCTCGAATGAACTCAGCTCACATGCTGCGCCTCTGAACTCTGCCTCTGCTTGGCATGGAGGATGTATTACAGGTCTAAGAGTCTCAGTCTAGGGTTCATAGAGTAAAATAACACTTTGGTCCCGTATGACCTTTGAGAGTGGGTCAGGACCACCACATTAGGCTCTCCTCTGCTTTTTCCATCTCGTTTTCCTTCCATTCCTCCCCCTCCACCACCTTCTAGACCATATAGGCTGATTAGTGGCACCTGGTGGTAGCCTCTGGCTTTACTACTCCTGCAAAATGGGTGGTCAGCTCCTGTTTTTAGGCAGCAAAGTACAGTGGCTGGAACAGTATTATCTCTAACTTGGCCTCATAATCATGGCCCCACTGCATCAATTAATTACAGACTTCTAATAATGATCGTACAACATCATACCTGTTACCCACTAACTTACACGTGCGGTATACATATCATCACCCCACAACAGCCCTACAGAATATGGCACTGCTATCCCAATTTTACAAGCGAGAAAACAGGCTCAGACCGAGTAAGCAACTTGATCAATATCACATAGCCAATGAGTAGGATTCAAACCTATCTATACCCAAACGCCAAATCCTAAACTTCCTTTCCTGGAATGTCAGGGCAGGGGAAGGAGCTAAGACACTCCAATCTACATGCCCCACCCATAATTTTATGAAAGAAGGAAAAAGCCCCAGAAAAGCTAGGTGTTCAAGGCCACCCAACGGGGCATGACTCCTCGTAGGCTCTCTGAGGATGTTGTCGCTGGTCATCTCTCTGTCCTTAAAACCTAGCACAGAACCTTATAGGTGCTCAAATAACTGTGAGTGAAAGAACATGGGAATTTAACAGCCATTTGAAGCTGGAGTCCTGTCCCCTAGATGTTGAAGAAAGGACACTTGACCCCCACAGCTTACTGCCTCCCCTCCCCAGGCCTTGGCTTCATACCTGGATGTATGCATGGTTGGTCGGGTGGAACTCTTCCCCCACGGGGTTAGGACACTCGCCCTCGCAGCGATATGCATTGTACTGCTTGGGGTAGATGATCCAGGAGCCCCATCCGATCAGGTTGAAGTCCACCTGGAACTTGACCTTCCGACAAAGCTGGCTTCTGTCCTGCACGTGATACCGACGGTGCCTCGTGCCCCTCTCCCGGGAGAGCTGTCCTTCCTGGGCCCGCCAGGAGCTCTCCGCTTCCCATAGCAGGGTGGAGCCACCCAGCCGCCTCTGCTCCGGGGAGAGGTTGGAATAGAGCAGGAGGAGCACGTCGGTGACAGGTGGGGTGGGAGTCCGCCGCCAGCACTCTCCAGCCAAGCTGGACATCCGCTCCCGCAGGCCCCCTGGGTGCTTCAGCCACTTGGAGAGTGGCCTGGTCACCTCTAGGACCATGCTGCCCAAGGAGAAGGTAACCTGGGACAGACTGACAGTGAACAGGTCCATCCGAAAACGTTCCAGGCAGTCAGGTGGGTTTTTATCCAGCTTCCGCTGGTGGAAAATCTCAATGGAGAGCGGGATGTTGGGAGGAAGGGCCACGGGGCTGGACAGCTGCAGCCGAAGCTCGGCCCACTCCAGATCCTCTTCTTGGCTCAGGAAGGAGAAGTCAAAAGCAAAGGTCCAGTTCTGCCCATCCACCTGCATATCTGGGTGAGAAAAAGCCAGAAGGAAGCTGGTGAGTGGGGCCTTCCTGCAGCCTGAGTTGGTGTAACAACCACCATAGTTCATGATTGAGCCCTTATCTTATATGTATCGTCTCTCTTAATCCTCACCCCAACCCTATGAGCTGGGAATAGTATTGAATCCATTTTTAAGATGAGGGAAATTGAGGCTCAGAGAGATTAAATCACCTGCCCAAGGTGTCAATTGTTGGAAGGTCACAAAGCCAAGAATAAACCCAACTGCAAAGCCTAATCTCCCAATCACGGTTCTGCCACTCCCGCTTCAGACACTCCAGAGAACAATTGGTAAAAACTGGATGAGTTCGTCTCCTTCTCCTTTCTCCCCTCACACGTGCAGTCTAAGGCCAAACCCTGAGCTTTCGGACAGAAACCCTGGCTTCCACCCACCCTGTGTCTCTGGAGCAGGTCAGCTTTTCTGGCTCTCTTCTCACTGGAAAGGGTGGCCTATTTCACAGGCACAGTGTGGTTGCTACGCAGATCATGGAAAGGACTGGAACCCCCAGGAAGGCACGGGCAACAGAAGCCAAAGACTGGTCACCCTTCCCCCACCAGTTCCTAAAGACAGAGGCAGACATGCCAAGAGTTCTCGGCAACCTTACAAATACATTTCTAAGCTTGACTGTGCACTGATCTTGTATTTTTCCACCCAGTGGTCTCTCCTACCCAGCAGGGCGCTCACTCCTTCCAGGTCCTCTATGCATCTGGGACAGACAGCAGTCACATACCCAGCACAGTGAAACCCCAAATGAATGAAAAGGGATGGAATGGGGAAGCACACTCCATTCATTTTAGTCCTGGATCAGTTTGGTCTGATGTCTGGGAATAGCACACATGGGTGCATCTTTCAGGTCACCTGAAAGTGATCTTTGGCTTTTTTCGAGCCCAGTTTCTTCTTTGCAACAGGAACAGTAATGTCCTACCTTTCCCTGCATGACATGAGGACCCAGGGAAATGAAGATGTTTCAAAGTCGATTGTTAAATAAAAGGCAAAGGCTAGTCATTAGAAATAGAAACAGAAACCCTTTCGTGAATCAATCCTGAAGGTAGTGATCTCTGATTTAGGTCCACTCTGGGAAGACCACGTAACAGTTGGTTTTTTTTTTTTTTTTCAGTTGTTTCATAGGACATCTTTAGTCAGTAAGTGGATTTCTCTGGTTAGTCCAGCGTGTCTTAGAAGGAGGTAATTCTCAGCTTCAGCCTCCTGAAGCTTCTCCCAGCCCATCCCTAGCTGTTCTTTTTCACTTAATCTCCACTTCCCTTCTCATTAGCACCTGCAGGGGACGATAACCAGCCCCTGACTAGCAACTCCCCAGAGGTGTGGCGGGAGGCTGACATTACCCACTGGCCATCTCAGCACCACCTGGCCACCTGGGGATTAGGTGGGACATGTAGCAACTCCTCTACAACTCCACCTACACCAGGACTTAAAACTTATTATCTCAAGTACCCACAAATGGCTTTCTAGAGGAAGGGATTCCAGCTCAGTGTTTAAGAGCAGGGGCCTGGTGTCTCCCATGATGGATTAAATTCTGCCACTTGCTGTTTAAGACTGGGATGCAATCTTTGGGCCTCGGTTTCCCTCTGGGTAAAAGGGAGATGGTGACAGTATCCACCTCACAGGAGTGTTGAGATTTACTGAGATAATGTGTGTAAAGTGCTCTGCCCAGTGCAACCAGCAAAGTGCAATAAATGGCCATCATCAACTATCTCATTACTCAGGTCCAGGTTGGAAATGAAGATGTCCAGGCAGTGAGGGGTAGGGCAGGGGAACAAAATCATCTGTTGCTGGGGTGATAGAGCAGATGCAGGAGTGGGGAGGAGCATATTCCTTCCTGCTGGAAGAGTCTGCAACCCCACAACCCTACCCGCAGCCAAGGGCTCCCCAGGACACAAAGCTAGCCGGTTCTCTTAGATCTGGTTTTGGTTCATCTTAGAAGAATGGGGTGTCTAATCTTTGAGTATCACCAATGCCTGATAAAAGCTAAGAATGCTGTCCCCAGAACAAACTGTATTTCCTACTTACACAATAAATGTGATTGGAGGGTGATTATAAAGAAGGGGTTCATGGACACCCTGAAATTGAATGCAGACTTGGCCACATGGGCTCCAATTCCTTGGAATTGGAAATCCTGACCGATTTCCAATTCTAAAGAAAGAAGTGGTTGGGTTCATAACCTTGGGTGTTGAGTTAGACTTAAGGGCTCTGTAGAAAAAGAGGGTGGGTGTCCAAGTTCCCACCCTACATTATTATAAATTGTGAGGCCAATTACTATTAACTGCTTCCCTCATGCCAAGTATTTTACTAGCATTGTCTCTTTAAATCCGCCCCACCATTATCTCCATTTTGCAGATGAAGAAACTAAGGTCCAAGGTGAAGATGGTTAAACAGTGAAAGACCTAACTTAGTTAGACTCCAACACCCATTTCCCCTTATCCTGTGCAGTTTACAAATAAACCCAAGATGGAAAGGAGCCAGTGTGGGACATCCCTTCTCCATCAGGCTCCCTCCAGGCAGGCTCTTGCTGCTTTTGAAAAACAAGCCAATTCACAACAATGTGTATATACTTAAGGTCATCATACACATAATAAAATTTGCAATTTAACCCTTTTTATGTATTTTACACCACACTCACACAAATGAGGTAGAAAGAAAGTCAGGCCCTTTACTTTTACAAAAGGATAAACTGGAAAAGTCAACTGATAGGCCAGGGACACAGGGGTAAGTGGGGAAGCAGGGTTTGTGGGACCAGAATCTAGTTTTCTAGACTCCCAGATTGTCACATTACTGCAAATCTGGAACTCTGGAAGGAGGGAGAGATCGGGAAAAGCGCACCTCTCACTCTGCGGCCACCAACCCCACCTCCACCCCACCCCCACCTTTCTGGAGGGGTGGAACACGCCAGTAATTTTCAAGCTGCCCCACCCCGGGGTGTCCCCAGTCTGGCTGGTCCCCAGACGACCCTTCTAGAGAGGGTCACTGGCCGTCTGACCCCGGACGCGGCAGGCCAGCGAACTAGGAGCCCCCATCCTCGGATCACAGAGGGCCGGCGGGTGGCCGTCAAATCAGATTATCGGATGTGGATTTCGCCGGAACTCTGGGGAGGGCCGTCTGGCCCCAGCAGGCAGAGCGAGGTGCAGGGAGGCAGGGGCCACCCCCCGGCCACCACCACCCGCCCCCGCCCCCGCGCTAGGATGTGGATTGCCCAGCGTAGAAGAGCCCCGCGGGAAGGAAGGACTCCCTCTTCTCAACATCTACCCGCATCCAGTGGGCAGAAGGCAAGGCACGCTGCCCCATCTCCGAGGGCCATACTCCCACAGTCACCATGGGAGTGACCTCAATCCCTCCAAAGCTAGGCCCTGAGCTCTGTGTCACCCGGGATACTGACACCTACCTACCAAGCCTGCCTCAATTCTCGATTTTGGGGCACCTCATCTCTAATCCCTAACTTTTGAAACCTAATCCCTGATGTTCATGCTTGACATCCTGTTTCGAAACTCGGTCTCAGCCTGAGAAACTCTCCACGGCAGACCCAGGGGCGCATTCACCTTCACTAGTGAAAAGGAAAAAAAAAATCAACAAAATAATTGTAGCAAGAGTAAGGACGATTTGTTACTGTGCCTGGTTATGTGTTAAGCGTCTTACGTGCATTGCCAGTGGCCCTCGCAGTCCTATAAAGGAGGCACTATCATTCCTATTCTGTGGTGTTGCTTAGTCAGTCCCTCGGTGGTCGACGCTTTCGCGACCTGTCAGGCTCCTCTGTCCATGGGATTTCCCAAGCAAGGATACTGGAGAGGGTTGCCATTTCCTCCTCCAGGGATCTTCCCCATCCAGGGATGTCTCCTGCCTTGACAGGCGCATTATTTATCTCTGAGCCACCTGGGAAGCCCTATCCCTGTTCTACAGATGTGCAAACCGAGGTGCCCGGAGATTACAGTAGTTGAAGACCGCACAGATAAGAAGTGGCACAATCAGGCTCTCACCCTATAGTCCGCACTCTACCCGCCCTAAACAAGACAGGAACGCTGAGCTCTCGGTCCGGGACACACCCCGGATACCACCAACCCTGCGCCTCGAGACAACGTGGACGCCGAGAGACCCTCAAGCCAAGCGCCTGGACGTGCCCTTCAAGCGTGCGGGTACGTCCTCAAATGGCAAGTCCCCGGCACCGGCACCGAGCCGCAGGCCCTGATGCTCAAGTGCCCTCCCGGAGTCTGGGGGAGGGAGTGCCCGAGGTGCCCCGGGTGTTGAAGGGAGCAGGGCGGGGCGGGGCTGCCTACCTTGCGCCTGCAGGCTACGGATGATGTCCGCCCGGGTCAGGGGTTCGCGATATAGGCTCAGCATATAAGCGAGGGGGGATGGCGAGGAGGGCTGCCCCCACGGTCGAAGGGGCACCGGGGCCACCATCGCGGCGCCCGCCTGAAGGAGAGCCCACCAGGCGTGCAAGAGGAACAACCACAGGCGGTGGGCGTCCATGGTAGGCTGGCTGAGCCCCAAAGGCAGCCTCCTCCTCTTATATCCTGGGCCTTCGCAGCCGCCCCGCCCCTGCCCTTCCTCCCTGGGGGGAAGCTTTGAGATCATATAACACCCCTACCCCACCCTCCCACACCGTCACCCGGGGTGGCCCCCTACAGGGACCACCTGCTGAGGGCGGGTGAGACCTGAGCCTGGTAGGGAGGAGACTCCAAATCTGTAGGAGCTGTTAGGTTCAGGGTCTGTCTAGTTTGCCTAGTTTGTGCACGCTGGCACGGGGCTCCTCCAGGCTTTGTTTCCCGGATACAGCTGGCTTGTCCAAGCTCCCAGGTCAGAATTATCGCTTCCTTACTCTGCCCCACCTGGGATCCCTCCCCTTCCCTCTTCCTCCAGGTTCCAAGTAGACATCTAGCTCAGCCAGGAGCGGTGGAGAAAGGAAGCTGTGGATACCAGGCTCTCAGGCAGGGTGCGGCCCCACACTGGCCCAGGAGGCTTCAGCCCAGCCTGGCCCTGTGCAAGCTTCCAGGATACTGTCCCGATGGCCTCTGGGAGCACCGCTGGCTTTATCTGGCAGGGCCTGTCTGGAGAGTTAGCCTCTGAAAAAGGACTGGGTACTGGGAATCGCTGGAACAAAAAAGACGAGTGCCAGTGGAAGTCCAAGGGGACCTGCTTCAAAGACTGAAGCTCCCTCCTGGAGAAGACAGAGGGCAGGAGTGACCAGGATGAAGGATGGAAAAGGAAGTGTCCGGAAGCCGGAGCCCAGGGCACAGCTAACAGGGTGATCCTGGCCCGCTCGAGGGGAGTCTGTGATGGCATCAGGATCTTCCTTCACAGATGCACTTCACCCCAGGGATTTCAGGAAAAAGGTATTGCCTGTGCTGTCAACGTCCCTCAGTCTCTGCCTCCCCTGGGGACTCAGTTACCCCAGAGACCTGGATTTCAGCTCAGGGACACTCACTTTTTTCTCTCTGGGCCCTGCTTTCCTCCCCTACACTACAGTAGTCCTTGTCTGGCCTCTGTTCAGCTGGAATTACCTGTAAAGAAATGTAAATCTCTGCGCCCAGCAGTTCTCTACACCGGAAGCCTCCCCCACCCTCCCCTCCCCCACCTGCCCTGTGCCCCTGGTCTTTTCCTAGGCCCGATGTGCGTTTATTGAAACTACACGCGGGCTTCCCTGGTGGCTCAGACAGTAAAGGATCCGCCTGCAAATCGGGAGACTTGGGTTCGATCCCTGGGTTGGGAAGATCCCCTGGAGGAGGGCATGGTGACCCACTCCAGTGTTCTTGCCTAGAGAATCCCCATGGACAGAGGAGCCTGTGGGGCTCTAGTCCCCGGGGTTGCAAAGAGTTGGACACAACTGAGTGACTAAGCACAGCACGGCACACGTGCCAGGCACACATGCCAGGCACACCTAGGCTTCTTTCACAAGATGCCTCCATCCAAAGAGACACAGGCTCTGCGCTGAGCAGGTATTAGACAGTGGAAGGAGGCCCAGCAGGCTCAGCCAGGAGTTCTAAACCCAAGTCTGTGGAATCCGGCCTAGCCAGCAGGAAAGGGTCTCACCCAGGAGAGATGTGGGCTGTAGACCCTTGCTGACTTCAGGACAGGACAGTCTCCTTAACCAGATGCCTGTTAGTTCCTTTCAAAGCTAGAGAATGTCTTGTTCATCATGATCTCCTTATAGTACATGTCATATTTGAGAAAAGAATCTTAGCTGAGTAAATTAATCAGTGAATGGCACAGTGTCCAGACTCTCCTGAAGATAAGTATCACCTGGGTTGTGTGTAAACTACTGATTCCTGAGTCCCAACTAGGCCTTCAGAATTAGAACTTGGAGAGAGACCTTGGTAACCTACATATTTAACAAACACCCCCTTGATTCTTACCAGACAACTTTGAGAACCTGGATGAGTCTAGGATCTTGTTGCAGTTTGGAACTGACCTCTCTGCATTCAGTTTCCTCATCTATAAACTGTGACTGGAGGTACCTCCTCCCATGCAGATTCAATAAAGCAAATGGTAAAATCTTTTGCAAGCCCTTAAAACCTGGTGTTTTTGTAAAGCCTTAAGCACAGATATTATTATGGGTGCTCTGTGGTTGTCATTCAACTTCCCCAGCCTGGGGGCTTGCAGGATGGGGATTATCTGTCCTGTCCCTCTGCATCAGACCTGTCCCCAGAGGCAAAAGATGCCCTCATCCAAGTGATGAATAAAAAAGCAATGAGGGACTTTCTGGTGCAGACAGCACAGGTTCTACCCCTGGTCAGGGAACTAAGATCCCGCATGGCTGGAGAAAAAAAAAAGAGATTGTGGTTACACAGAGGTATAACGGTCAGCCTGCCTCAAAACCCATGTGTCCTAGAATCCAGGGGGTGCCTGGATTAAACAGGGGCATTCAGCACCAGGACTGGGAAGGAACAAAACAGATGATCTCTTTATTAAGCTTTATTCATTCCGTGTCCCCTCATACTATGTGGTACCCAGTAGGTGCTCGGTGAATATTTCAGTTAAAATGAATGATAATAATAATAGCTAACACTTACTGAGCATCAAATACAGTAGGCATCCTGATAAACACTGCATTGATTTTATTCTCATCCTCACTTCAGAGATGAGAAAAGGGAGGCTCAGAGGGAACCAGGTGACTTGCTCAAGGCCACACGATTACAAATGAAAACATCCAGTCTGTGAAGGGCAGCTCTGCTGGTTACCCAAACCCATGCTTTCAGCCCTCTGGCTTCCCCAAAGATGACAAAGTGGACATGGGCGTGTGTGTGTGTGCCTGTGTGTGTGTGTGTTCAGTCACTTCAGTCTTGTCTGACTCTTTGCGACACTATGAACTATAACCCGCCAGGCTCCTCTGTCCATGGGATTCTCCAGGCAAGAATACTGGAATGGGTTGCCATGCCCTCCTCGGGCCTTGTACTAAGACTTAAAAAGAATAAAAACCTCTCAAAGTTTTGTTTTCCCAGGGTCTGGGAGCTGCAGACGGAGCTCATTTCTGATGTGTATTGGCCCAAAGCCGTGTGGGGACCTGCAAGAGGGATTCTGTCAAAGCCCGTTCATCACTGGATTTTTCCAGCTGGGGCACTCTTCAGGACAGAGGTTAACAGTCATTCTCATTTGTAAGAGGTATTTGTTCATGGAGAACCTGTTTCCTGCAAGAAGGACCAGAAGTGCCTTCTTCCCAGGAGGGGAATGACACCTTCCTGCTTCCCCTGCCCCAGACGAACTGACCGGCAGATCACCTGACCTGGGAGATAACCTTTGAGGGTCAGCCCAGCTAGCTGAAGAGTGAGGAGCCAAGACCTCGAAGTTCTCGAATGCTTACCATCTGGCCTTCTGGACCCTTCCTCCCTGTGAGCGACAGTGAGCCGGGTTAAGTGCTGGAGCTTTGAGGTCAGGCCGCCAGGAGGCAAAATCCTGGACATATTAGATCGTTCCCATCTTGAAGATTTTGCTCATCAGCTGCAAAATGGAAACAAAGAATCGTATTTACTCGACAGGAATGCTGTAAGCAGTAAATGTGTGTAAAGTGGCGACTGGTCATTTGTTCATTCATTGAACAAACCTGCTTATCTAGGAGTCTCAGCAAGATAACTGCAGGTGTTAGGTTCTCAGGAAGTCAAGACAGGAAGACGGTTCGGTTCTGCACATATTTTTTCCCCATTTATTTATTTGTGGCTGCGCTGGGTCTTCATTGCTGCACGTGGGCTTTCTCTTGCTGCTGTGAGTAAGGACTACTCTTGTTGCCGAGTGCAGGCTCTAGGGCGCAGGCTTCAGTAGTTGCGGCACATGGGCACATGCTCTGCAGCACGTGGGATCTTCCTAGACTGGAGATTGAACCCATGTCCCTGCATTGGAAGGCAGATTCTTATTCACTGCGCCACCAGGGGAGTCCCTCTGCACATATTTAATGAGCATTTCCTATTTGCCAGTATGACCCTGGCAGCCTATAGAAGCCCATGTAATCCTAATCACCCCTCCCTGAAGCTCTGAGGCATGTAAGGTATTTCAGAGATGGGGAAAGTGAAGTACAGAGGAATTAAATAGCATCATCATTCTGAAGGTGGAGGGTGTCTGCTTTATTATGCGCCTCCCATGCCAGGCGCAGCCCCTGCTGCACAGAAATCAGTCAGGATTTGTCATGTGATTGAAGGAGGCCCAGATTCCCGAAACAGGTTCCCAAATCACACCTCTGCCTTTCATGTGCTCCTTCTCCACGCAACCTCCTGCTGTTTCCACTGTTATCTCCCTGATAAACTCCTTCTCACCTATCGAGACAGGGCTTACACATTGTCACCTCCTCTGCAAACCTGTCACTAGCTCCCTAGGTTTTGGCAGAGTCCTCTTCTAACTTCGTGGAGCAGTTGTCCAAGCTCTCATGAGTAGCTGCCGCCAGACTGAGCTTCTGTGAGCAGGATGACTCCTGACTCTCTGAAGCTCCGGTTCCTGGTTCCTAATTGACGTTCCTTGCTGTGATCCTCGGCTTAAATGAATGGATGGAGTCCTGCAAATGGTGGAGGTGGGACTAAGCACAGGGGCCTGGCCTCCACCTCCAGTGCTTAACTCCGGTACTTTCTGGACCCCACACTGCTGGTCTTGGAGGGACTGTCTAGGTGCCTCTGTGGGCACACTTGGCTGTCTCTCTGTGATCTGAAGGTCTCAGCTCTCTGTGACAATCCCCTTGTACCCCAAGAGCACCCTGGCCCCATGGAAATGCCTGCCCTTCTCCTAAGTTCAAAGCTGTTCTTCCTCTGCCCAGATGCTTCCACCTCCTCTTCCTTCACACAAGACACACCTAGTTATTCCAGAGAATCCAGCTCAAGGGTCTCTCTTCTACATGGTCTCCTTCCCCCTTTAGGCTCTGGTTCCTGGAGGCCCTAGGAGTTTCCCACCAGGAACCTGCTGTAAGCTGGCTCTGAATTCTGCAGTGCTCAGCCAAGGGCCTGGCCTCGGTAGACGGAGCTTGTAAATCTGCCACCAAACCACCTTGGCTGATCTGCAGTGTTTTACCGTCTCATAAGGGTGTTTTGAAAGGTTTTTATTTAGTTTCAAATTTTTATTTACTTTTTGGCTGTGGTGGATCTTCCCTGCTACATGTGGGCTTTCTCTAGTTGTGGCAAGCAGGGGCTACTCTTCATTGCAATGTGCAGGCTCCTCATTGTGGTGGCATCTCTTGCTGCAGAGCGCAGGCTGCAGGTGCCAGGGCTTCAGTAGTTGTGGCATATTGGGCTTAGTTGCTATAGGCATGTGGGATCTTCCCGGACCAGGGATTGAACCTATGTCCCTTGCGTTGCAAGGTTGATTCTTAACCACTGGACCACCAGGGAAGCCCTGAAAAGTTTTTTATTTAAATCACCAATGCTGAAAGTTCATAAGATTTTGCAAAAAAAATATTGAGTTAGCCAAAAAGCTTGTTCGAGTTTGTCCATTACATCTTAGGGAAAAACCCAAACGAGTTTTTTTGACCAACCCAATAGTTTGTTTTCATCATTTAAAAAATGGAATGGTCTAGGCCCTCATTTGATCAAGGCAAGGATTCCCTTAAGTAGAATAGGAGCTACTTCATTTAGGCAGGGTCTGTTCTCTAAAGAGTACCACAGTCTCCACCATGCCTGTTTTCTTTTCTTTTCTTATAATTTCATTTATTTATTTAGGCTGTGCTGGGTCTTCACTGCAGTGTGCAGAGAGCGCATGGGCTTCAGTAGCTGTGGCACACGGGCTTAGTTGCCCCATGGCATGTGGAATCTTCCTGGACTACGGATCAAACCCATGTCCCCTGCATTGGCAGGCGGATTCTTCACGACTGGATCACCAGAGAGGTGCCCCCACCATTCCTTGACATACTGCACCCATGTGCCCGGCCTAAAGACAAATTACTTTGAGACCCCTGCTATATGTTGGATGAGAGAAAGACAGTCCAGAATCAGTTTGGAATTTCAGACTTGGGAGTAGTCCACCTCATTGTCCTTTTCCACAGGGACTAACCCATGGATTGTGGTCACCTGGCCCAAGCTGGATGAAATAGAAATAATCTATTATTTAAAAGTATTTTCCATACTTGTTTGAATTATCTAATTTACCCTTCCTATCACTCCCACTAAGCAGATTGGATATCTACTCCCATTTTACAGGTGTAAAAACAGAGGCTCTGAGGAGTTTGGCACCTTGCCCAGGATGGAGTGCCTTGCAAACGGTAAGGCTGTGGTGGAAACTAAGTCATTCTGACTTTGGAAGCCAGACTGGACGTTACCATGTCCCAACACGTTGTTTATCACCTCCCTCGCACGGTGAGGCCTTTCCCCTGTCTAAACGGACCTCCTGCCCTCTGTCACGTCACCCCGCTCATTTCCTTCACAGCACTTCCCTGGCTGGAAATTACATTGTTTACTTTGGTACTGTTTGTTGATTTTTCGTCTGTTCCCTTCCCCCAGCACTGGGCTTTCAGCCAGACTCCTGTCTGTTCAGTTCAACACTGAACTCCCAATGCTTAGCCCAGTTCTCAATACAAGAACTCGGTATGTATTTGTTGAATGAAAACTTTTAACCCAGTCCCTGGACTGGGGGACATGGAGGTACGAAGGAGAGTTCTTTCTCCATCCAGTGGCCATCAAGACAATGTGAGCCCCGCGGGTTACCAGCTT
This sequence comes from Ovis aries, assembly GCF_016772045.2. Lineage (NCBI taxonomy): Eukaryota > Metazoa > Chordata > Mammalia > Artiodactyla > Bovidae > Ovis > Ovis aries. The sequence goes on from NC_056078.1 coordinate 25,856,889, forward strand.
TCTCTGGTTTCAAGTTCTTGACTCTCCTGTACGGCTGTGGGTACATAGTAGGTGCTCAATAAGTGCTCAGTCCACCTGCTCTGGCATGTAGATGTCTTGACACTAGTGAGAGAATGCTTCCCTAGCGCTCCGGGCTCCTTATGAATGCAACTCACATCATTACACCTTTTGTGTGCGTTGCTCATGGTGCCCTTTGGCCTCCATCCTTTCCCCTGATCCTTGCAGCCTAGTCTAACCCTCTGAGAGTGACTGGCTGTACACAGTGGAGCGGGTAGGGGCTAGGCCTGAATCTCCTGCTCCCTTCAGCTCCCGTGACCAGACTCTAGTCCCTGGCCCCTTCCTGGAGGCCCCTTCCTGGGTGGAGCCCAGGCCCAACTTGTGCTTCCCACAGGGTCAGGAGGTGAAGGCTCAGCCTGCCCTGGGAAACAAACAGAGAGACCACCAGGAGCTTCTCAGAGATTCCCACAGCACAGTCCGCCACCCCTGCCCCTGCCTTCCCACCGCCTGATTGCCCTTCCCTAGCCACTCAAGGCTACTGACTTTGCTGACCCAGCTGAGCCTGTGCTGGGAGAAGGCTCTGTGCCTATGTGCATGCCTCTGTGTGTGTGTGTGTGTGTGTGTGTGTGTATAGAGGGCAAGGAAAAAATCACAACTAAGAACAAACAGGGAGTGCTTACTGTGGGAGTAAGGAGTGCTTGGGGGGTACTTAGAGCAGCCCAAGTACTGATTCTGCTCAAGCATTTATGTGTACTGTGAGCTCAGTGTCTCTCCAAATCGCTTGACCGTAATAATCCCCTGGGGCACTTATTCAAGTAAAGGGAGTCCAAAAGGCATCATGTACTATTTTTAGTGCTCTTTTAAGCTGTAATAGTCTCAAAAGTCTAAATGATAGAAACTTACAAAAACCATCCATTGATAGTATAATTCAAAAAATTCCTTTTACACTTACTTAGTTTTGTGAATTTAGTGATATATTTTTAATTAAAATGATTCCAATCATATAATCATCATCTTGATTAGCGTGGTAGTTGTATATATGACTGGGTATAAGGAATCATTTAGCCACTGACCTCAGGGTTGGAGGGATCCAAGGCTGGTCCATCCCCCATTCACATCAAAGAACCCCAGACTTCAAAGGCAGCTTGGAGGGAGATGCACATACCTGGCTGGGCATGCAGGGGAGCCCCAGAGAGCTAATATGATTAACTAGAGACCCAATGGGGCAGGATGAATTTTCACAAAGCAGATAATTCAATGGAAGCAGTTTGAATCCATTCTCAACCTCGTGCCTTTCATTCTATGGTTACTGACAGAACCTCCAGACACCTGGGAATTTTCCAGTAGTCATGTATGGATGTGAGAGTTGGACTGTGAAGAAGGTTGAGCGCCAAAGAATTGATGCTTTTGAACTGTGGTGTTGGAGAAGACTCTTGAGAGTCCCTTGGACTGCAAGGAGATCCAACCAGTCCATTCTGAAGGAGATCAGCCCTGGGTGTTCTTTGGAGGGAATGATGCTAAAGCTGAAACTCCAGTACTTTGGCCACCTCATGCGAAGAGTTGACTCATTGGAAAAGACTCTGCTGCTGGGAGGGATTGGGGGCAGGAGGAGAAGGGGACGACCCAGGATGAGATGGCTGGATGGCATCACGGACTCGATGGACATGAGTCTGAGTGAACTCCGGGAGATGGTGATGGACAGGGAGGCCTGGTGTGCTGTGATTCATGGGGTCGCAAAGAGTCGGGCACGACTGAGCGACTGAACTGAACTGGGGACTGTGCCCTCCATTTCATGGAGGGAAAACCACATTGAAAGCCAGCAGTTACCTTTGTTGCTGGCTTAGTGCTAAAGCTGTGGACCCATGCCTCATGCACAGCTCTGAGGAATTCCTTTCACACTGTGTTCTGCAGGTATGGTGGTGGTTTACTCTCTAAGTCGTATCCGACTCTTGCAACCCCATGGGCTGTAGCCCGCCAGGCTCCTCTGTCCATGGAATTCTCCAGGCAAGAATACTGGACTAGGTTGCCATTTCCTTCTCCAGGGGATCTTCCTGACCCAGCAGTTGAACTCAGGTCTCTTGCATTGTAGGTGGATTCTATAGGTATATTGTTTCCCATTTTACTGATGAGAAAACTGAGGCTTGAATTGCTTAAACATTTGTGTGCATTCCAAGTTGCTTCAGTCGTGTCCTACTTTTTGACCCTGAGGACTGTAGCCCGCCAGCCTCCTCTGTCCATGGGAATCTCCAGGGGATCTTCCTGACCCAGGGATCAAACCCCGGTCTCTTATGTCTCCTGCACTGGCAGGCAGGTGCCACCTGGGAAGCCCAGCTTAAACACGTGCCCAGGGTCAAGTTGGTGCCGAGCAGCTGAGCTGGAATTGGAGTCCAGATCTGTTTTGATGTTAACCTTCATTCTCCTCCCTGTCATTCAGAGAACAAATAGCTGCGGCCCCAGGTGTTCTTCTCATCTTTCCTCCACTCTAGTGTGAGGGCAGGAGGTGTAGAGGGTGCTCTTGGTTTGCCCACTTACCACACTCACATCTCGAGAACAGGGACTCACTGGGCAATCCAGTGCTGAGAGAGTGTGCCCATGATTTGAGATGCTATGTCCACAAGCTCCTTGATCCCCGCCACGATCCTACTTTATCCTGTGGCTCTTCCCTCCACCCTCCACGCCCCAGTCACCCTCGACAGAGAGCTGACAACCCCTCCTGCTGTTTCAGAGCCTGAGGACCAGGGTCATGTGGCTTGAGGGAGGCTCTGCTTCCCCAGATCCAGTCTTGGCCACACTGATTCCCCTCCCAGGGAGACCCTGGCCCAATGCCCCTTCCCAGCCTACTCCTGGCTCCCAGCACTTTGCCCTCCCCACTCCCACCCCAGCCCTCAGCTCCCCTTTCCATCCTCCCTGTGGACTGTACCCCTCAGAACTGTGTTCCTTCCCACTGGTAAGAGGGCCCTGCCCAGACTGGAAGATCAGTCTTGAAAACTCCCGAAGAGCAGGGTGGGAGGGGGAGAGGGTGTTGGTCTAAGTCAGTACCAGTTAGACTTGACAGGAGGGTGTGTGTGTGTGTGTGTGGAGGGCGGGGCTAGGCCCTCCTCTCAGCTCAAGCCGGACCAGCATGGCCAGGTGGCCTCACTTTCTACATCTGGGATGGCCCCTGGCTCTGTCCCCCACTTGGCCGTCGTGGACTTGGTGGAGCTCTGAGCCCTGTGGGTGAAAGTGTTTCCTGACATTCAGGTCCTGCCCAGGTGGGCTTTGCAGCTTCTTCCTCCTCTCCTCATCCTAACCAGTTGATGAAATGTTAACAAAAATTTTCCCCTTAGTTATATATTGTGCTTGTAATATACATTAATGTAATGTATATTCACTGAAGAAAATTTACCACATAACAGTACAGAGAGAAAAAGAAAAATCCTCTCTTATTCGGCAATCCACGTGTAACCCTGGTTAGTATTCTGGGTATGTCCTTCCGGTCCTGCTCCACCCCACCCCCACCTCAGGCGCTTATGTGCACATACATCTTTTACTTAGAACAATCCACTGTGTGAACTGTTCTGTAAACAGCTTCTTCCATGTAACCTGAACGTCTTTTCAGCCAATAGGCATCCTTCACCACTATCTAGAAATAAATATTGCTCATTTAAAAAGACTGCCTCCACCAGGAAGCCAGCTGAGGTTTCTCCAGTCCGATCAGCCCTCTCTCAGGACCCTCATATCATGCCCCCTATTACCCACCTCCTCTTAGATAATGAGCGTCTAGAGGACAGAAGTCTCCTCTGGACCCCTGCGTTCAGTGCCCGGTGTACAACAGGTGCTAATAGATGGGACTGAAAAAGAGCACTTTTCTTAACAGAACTTGCTTTCCCAGACAGGTTGCTTGCTGTCACGGGGAGGTGGCTGAGGCAAAGGAAAGGAGCCCTGGACTTGGGTTCGAAGCCGTGCCCTTTACCGTGGGTGCCTGCCTCTGGTTTTGCTCTCTTATTCGTGGAGGACGGTCCTAAAGAGAATGTGTGCGGGGCGGTGCCCAGTCTTGCCGGCGAGTCTGGCCCTGCCGGCCGAGGCGGCTGGGAGGAGGGCTCAGCAGCCAGTGAGCAGAGCGGCAGAGGCGGCTGTGGCTTGAGGGAAGAGAAAGGAGACAGCCGGTGAGTGAGCGGAGGTGAGCCGAGCAGCCGGCCGCCCCCTCTCTAGGTCCGTATCTGAGCGCCTCGGGTCCACCACTTGGCGCCGCTTCTCTGGCAGCTCCGCGGCTCTGTGCATCCTGGGGTCCCGGACAGGAGCCCCGCGAAAGAGGGACCCTCCGGAGTGAGCCCCGACCTGGGCCGAGTGGTCGAGGCTCGGGGGTCAGCGGGATGTGTCCTCTTCCCATCTATCCCGTCCCCTCTCTGGGCCCAATTCTCCTGCTTTGCGGGTGGGGATTGGGGGGTGGGGGGCATGTGCCCACTCTCTAAGCTGGGGGCCCTGGAAGGAAGTTATGGCTCAGAGACGTCTGCACAGCCCCTACTTGGTGCCAGGCTGGCTCTGGGGTGGGGTGGGTCGCCACCACCTTCTTGTCCTCCACAGTGTGTCTGAGACTGCCGACCCCAGGGGAGCCCAGTTACCAGTAGCTACCACCACAGTTTGTCAGAGCTCACCTGGAGACCCACCAACAGAACGCTTTGCACAGTTATCTCGTTTAGTGCAGGGCAGGTGCGAGTACCGAGAGGTGAAGGCAGCTGGAGTTCAGCTACCTTGACGCTAAGGAGAGTGAGCTGCACACCCTTCCAAGGCCCCCAGGCCTCAGTTGTATTTGTATTTTTGTGTTCTTTCCTTCAAAACCCCCTCCCCTGACCGCTTAAGGTTCAGGCCCGGTAACAAGTGGTCTTTCCTGGTACCTGGTCTGTCTGCTTCCTTTGCCACACTGCCCAGGGCGGTGGGGGTGGAGGATTGCTGAAGCTGGGCTCATCTCTCTCCTGGGCCCCCTGGCTGGTTCCCAAGGTCCACTCCTCCCAGGAGCGGCCGCGGTGCGCGCAGGGCTGTAAGCACTTCCGTCAATAAAACCCCCAGAGCTCCCACTGCCTCGGGATCGATACAAGCTCCTGAAGCCTGGGTCTCAGGCCCCCTTGCCCTCAACCTGAGCTGCCTTCAGCCCTCTTTGAGTTCCTAGAATCTGATGAGCCTTTGCCCTCACCACCCCCTCTGCCTTAATGCCCTTTCTCCCACTCTGCCTGGCAAACACCGAATAGCCTTCAAGTCTTTGCTTAAATACAACCTCCTTGGAGAAACCTTCCCCTGCCACCCTATCTAAAGGTGACCTCACACTTCCTCAGAGCGCCCTGTATTTTTCCTTCAGGGTGCTTATTGTCAGCTATGGTTACACCTTTACTTGGGGGCTGTTGGTTCATGTCTGCCTCTCTCAGAATACTGAAAGCACCAAGGGTGTTGGGTTTAACATCTGGGTTATTCTGCATCCCTGCACTTAGCATGCTGCTAGAGAAATAACTTGTGAAGAAAAGAGGCCAGCCGCGGAGGCTGTCCTGCTGCCATTTTTCCAGCAGGTGGCGCTCCAGGGCCGAACTTCATCAGTTCCCTGGCTCCAGCAGGGCTTCCCTCCCATTCTCCAACCTCCCCCAGCCCCTGCCCCGGAGCCCTCTGCACTCTGCTCACTTCTTTGAGTCTTGAGGTTGCACATCATGGTTATGTTTACCCTCATCTCCTACAGGGGGCTAGTGGCAACTCTCCTGCTAGAGGCTTCTCCTGTAGAGGCCAGATCAAACCCCTTTCTTTTTCCTTGGTGCCTGTGCAGAACTCGGGAAAAGCAAATGACTCAATCTCAAGGATAGAGGGTGCCCCTGGAGGTGAACATTAACGCTCGGAGCCTGACTGCGGGCCGTTCCAAGTTGCTTCAGTCGACCCTGTGGTCTGTAGCCTGCCAGGCTCCTCTGCCCATGGGATTCCAGGCAAGAATAATGGGGTGGGTGGCCGTGCCTTCCTCCAGGGGATCTTCCCGACTTAGCAGGTGAACCCACGTCTCTTATGCCTCCTGCATTGGCAGGCTGGCTCTTTAGCGTTAGTGCCGCCTGGGAAGTTAAGGTTTTGGCACCTGATCTCTGGGCTCCAGTGCTTGCTCTACTGCTCAGTAGTGTGAGACTTTGGGTGGATTACTTAACCGCGTTGTGCCTTATTTTCTTCCTCTGTAAAAACGGGAATAGTCCCTGTCTCATAGGGTGTTTTGAGACTAGAATGAGGAAATACATGGCAAGTATTTAGGATGGTACCTGTGTGTAGTAAATGATCAGTGAATGACAGTTTTTTACTATTGAACAATTCTTTACCCACTACGGAATCCCCATTTCAGATGTGGGAGAGACCACCTGTGCTTGTGCATAGCACACACACACACACACACATGCAGGGAAAAACACAATAGCAACACACACCTCTTCCAGCTGTGGGCTCAGGCAGGCCACGGTGCCTCCTTTGCCAGGACAGGGGAGCCCAGCAGATGCCCTGTTGTCTTCCTGGCACTCTGCCCCCTGCATTCAGTGCCAGTGGCTTGGCAGGACAGTTGCCATGGCAGCGGGTGACTAGGCCTGCAGGCAGGGACAGTGGCTGGGCTTTGGCTGAGCTGTCTGGCTCTTTAAAGGGGGTGGCTTCCTGCCAAAGCACAGGCTCTCCTGCTGCTTAGACGTTCAGCTGGCATGAGCAGCCGTGGCCACACCCAAAGCCCACCAGTCTCCCTGCCCTGGGAACTGGGAGGCTGAGCCAGCCACTCACTCTGGGTCTTCCCTCAGACGCCCCAGAGGGTTGTGCCAGCGCCTCATTGACTTCTCTCTGTTTGTGGGGTGAATGAAAACACACAAAAATGAATTTCCTCTCCCCACCTTGAAGGGTAAATTTTTGAGACATAATCTGACCTTCTCTAAAAATGGCCTGTTCATCCCACAAATTTTAGTATCTACTGTGTGCCAGCCATTGCTCTGGATGGAACCAAGATTTGAACTCAGATAGACATGTTCTCACTGTCAGGTGCTGACATCCTAGTAGGGAGAGAAAGCCAATAAACAAACAGCCAGAACAAGGAAAGCATCAGTGATGGGTGCTGTGCTGAGAATTTTAACAGGGGAATGAAATAGCAAGAGAATGAAAGGTTGCTCTAGGTGCAGGCAACAGGGGCGGCCTTTCCAAAGAGATGGCAGGTGAGCAAAGACCTAAGTGGAAGGAAGGAAGATTGGGAGGAAGAACATCCTAGGAAGAGGGATCAGGTAGTGCAAAGACCCGGAGGAGGGACCACAGCTGGCTAGTCTGAGGAACTGAAAGAAGTTAGGCTGGAACTTAGTGGGTGAAGGGGATGATGAAACATAATACATAAAGTGCACTGATTTGAAGTCATAACTGGATGAATTTTCACAGAGGTACACATCTGTGTAACCCCTATCCAGATCAAGACATGGAACATTCCCAGCGCCCCAGAAGGTTCCCACAGGCACCCCCCCCCAGTCACTGTTGGCCTTTACCCAGAGGTGGCCACCCCTCTGCCGTTGATCATCATAGGCTAGTTTTGCCTGTCTTAGGACTTTCCCCAAACAATGAAATCTTATGCTGCAGTTTTCATTTGATCTAGTTCTTTTCACTCTCAAGTCTGATGTTCGTCCATGCTGCTGCTGCTGTGTCTGTAGGTCATTCATCTTATTTGCTAGGAAGTCTTCATTATGCCGTCACACCGCAATTCATCCACTCTTCTCTTGATGGCTACTGGAGTTGTCTACATATGAATATCTTTGGGCTATCCTGAATAATGCTGCTAAGAACATCCTTGTAAATGGCATGCCCAACCAGGTATTATATACATCCTTTTTGGGATGTTATATACACTGGTGAAGGGTCAGTGAGCTCTTTCATTTTGCAGGTGGAAGAACAGGACCAGAGAAGGGAATGGACTTGCCAGGTTACCCAGGCAATCAGTGGCAGGGTTTGGGGGGGGGGGAAGGCTGCTGACCATTTTTTTTTTTAAGGGTAGCTTTATTTATTTATAAAATATTTATTTGGCTGCACTGGATCTCAGTTGGCATGTAAACTCTTGGTTGCAGCATGTGGAATCTAGTTCTCTAACCAGGGATTGAACCCAGGCTCCCTGCACTGGCAGCACAGAGTCTTAGCCACTGGCCCACCAGGGAAGTCCTACTGCTGACCGTTTTTGTACCACTTGTTCTAGGCAGAAGGTTCTGGGCCCCTGGTGGGGAAGAGGAGAGAAAAAATATTTTTTAAGCACCTACTGTGTTTTAGGCCCTTCAAATGTATTATATCATCTATTCTAATTCTCAAAAGAACCTTACAAATTAGACATTATTGTGGCCATTTCACAGATGAGGGGCCTAGTCTAGAAGCATATATGTACAGGTAGAATCAGGACTTGGGCAGGTTTGTCTGATGCTGACACCCTAATCCTCCATGGCATGCCACCACCCAGGGTGGTGAAAGCTCTATGTGCCGGGCAGAGCTGCAAAGGCCAAGTGCAGAACCTGCAGAAATGAGAAACTTGAGGAGCTCCTCACATCAGCAGGATGTGCCAGGCAGGATGGGAAGCAGTGGGGAGAAATAGCCTAGGGCCTTCTGTTTTAAACTCCCCCAGACCCCAGCTGGCCCGCATTTCCCTGCTGAGCACAGCTCAGGGTTAGGTCAGATCACTGGACCTCAAGCCTCAACTTCATGGTTACCTTGCAGTGTGACCTTGGGCCAGGCACTGCCTCTTGGTGCCTCTGGTAACTTCCAACCCTGCCTGGGGGTTGGAACTCAGGGTTTCCAGGCTCTCACTGGCCTGACAGGTGCCCTTTTTTCTAAGGGGTCTCTGTCTCCACACAGTGGTCTTCCTACTCAGATCATGACCTCGAGCTTCTTGGGGAGCCCTTTCATGTGTTGGGGGGGGAGGGGTGGGATGGGGCAATTATTTTCCCCATTCTGTGTTTATTATTATTGTGGTAAAGTATACATAGCATAAAATGATGGACGTGAATCTGAGTGAACTCCGGGAGATGGTGATGGACAGGGAGGCCTGGCCTGCTGTGATTCACGGGGTCGCAAAGAGTCGGACACGACTGAGCGACTGAACTGAACTGAACTGAACCATTTTAACCACTGTTTTCTGGCCACGCTGCATGTGGGATTTTAGTTCCCTGACCAGAGATGGAACACATTTCTTGTTTACTGAAATGGCAGGAGAGATGTTCATTTCACAGAAGCATGGAGTCTGACGAGCTACAGTTCATGGAGTCGCGAAGAATCGGACACAACAGATCAACTAATACCTCACTTTCAAGTGAAATTCCGTACTCGTTAAACACTAACATTTTGAATAGTGGGTGTTGTAGGGAAGTTGGGAGGTTAGCGTCTCTGAGTGACCAGGGAGAAGCTGTGAGAGGAAGAAAGAGAACGTGAAACAAATGAGTGGGGAAGGCAGGGATTTGTGGCAGAGACTGGGGTGCCTGCCTGAGCAGACCCTGCCCTGTCCTGATCCTGCGTCCTGTTCCCACCAGCCTCTAGCTGCCTGCACCACCCCCATCCTGGCCTCTCCCTCTCTCTCTGCAGATAGTGGGCATTTTTAACTGCTTCACTGCTTCCTGCCAGCAGCAGCTCAGGCTGCACCCCCTTCAGAGATTTGAAGGAGGGGCGGTCACAGGCTGGGAGGTGCGGGGAAGGGGAGGCTCCAGAAGGAGACTTGTGGCAGGTTTCTGCCCACAGATGTCAGCTAGGTGCGAAGTCAGAGCTGGGAGACCAGCCTAGGGGTTGGGGGGTGGGAGGTGCTGAGTGAAGAGAGAGAGAGAGAGAAGGGTTTCATTCTCTTCTGGACTCCCTTGGGAAAAAGCCCTGGGGTGGGGGATGGAGACAGAATAATAGCCAAGGCCTTTTTGGGTCTCGGAAGTTCCCACGGACCTTTGAAAGCCCTGGGGTTGTTTAGCTGGAGAAGTCTGTGATCAGGGTCTGAGATGGCATTTCTCAAATATTTGAAAGGAAGAGCTATGTACCTGTGTACTGGTGTTCCAGGGTTGGGGAGACAGGACCAGTTGGGGACTGGCTGGGAGGTGGAGGTCAGATTCATGTTAGGAGGAGGAGGAGGGATGCTCTAAGGTCATCAGAGCTCTGCAGAGAAGTCTCCCTAGAGAATGAGCTCCCGTCCCTAGTTCAATTAAAGTCAGGCAGTACTCGGGAGGCTGAATTCAAGGGCTCTGGAGTCAGCGATGGCTGGGGAACACTGGGCAAGTTCGTCAGCCTCTGTGCCTCAGTTGCCACATGCAAAAAATGAGGATGGTAGTGGACTATGCTTTTCCAAAGTGAGGCATGGGATTGTGGCTCTGAAGTCCAATGCAGTACCTAGTACTCAGCAGCCAGTGAAGGACTGGATATTGTGGGGAGCACTTGTGGGTGAGGTGGGGAGTTGGGTTAATCCCTATGAAGAGCCCATTAGCCCTGTTCTTCTGTGGAAGGAGGACTGTAGGGTTCCTTCTGTCAGTGTCTGAGAGCTGTCTGAGGTTTGTCACTTGCCACTAAATGGGCAATTTGTCTCACCACAGATGGGGTCTGAGAAGAGTACCTGTGTTTATGTGCAAGGAAGAATTATTTATCTCATTTTACAGATAAGGAGACTGAGGCCCAGAGAGGCTCCTTGACTTGGTAAGGCAGTATCTCGATTAGGGCTTGAATCTCCAGAAGCCTGGTCAGGGGCCCTGTCCACCCCACCTGCCCAGTCATGGCCCTTACCAAGCCTGGCCTCTAGGCGTTCCGCTCAGTTGGAGGGGTTGCCTGCCTGTCTCACTGGAAAGAAGGTGGGGTAAGGGGTACCAGGCAAGGTTAAGGAACTTCTTTTCCCCAAGGCCCAAGTGTGGACTCCCGTTTCCCTGCTCTTGCCCCCAGAGGGGTCCCTGCCCAGGGCTTCTTGTGGACTTGTTACAGGGGACGGGGCACAGCAGGCTTTGGGGTCAGGAGAGCCACCCTCAGAAGGAGTGATGTCACCACTCCGAGCTTCAGTGCCTGGGGAGACAGGAGGGATACTTACCTCTCTGGGTGGCTGAAAATAGCCAGCACCGTGATTCTGAGCATGCCCTTTGTAACTCAGAGCAGACTTGAGTCCAAGCATGGTGTGGTACAGAGGGCTGGACTTTCTTGCTTCCTCTGCCCAAGACTACCTCTCACTGTGGAAGCACTGAAGTGTTTGGAGGGTTGGCCTGGCCAATTATGCAAGCACTTATTAAGCTCCCAGCATATGCTGTGCCCTGGGCTGGAACACAGTGATAAACGGTGGGCGTTCCTTCTGGAAGCTCACTGCCTAGTGATGGAGGGCACAGGCAAGCCGATGGGCCATGCAGCTGTGGCAGCCTCGAGGTGCGCCATGCCGAGCTCCTTGTGGTGAACTTGCTGCGGGATGCAGTTAGCTGACTGCCCTCAGCTCATCTCCCCACCCCCCGCTTTGGGGATCCACTGCTGCACTCACATGGAGGCCGCCACCTCCCTGGGCTCCTGGTCAGTGGCTGAGCCCAGTGGGGTCCCGGAGCTTTTGTTGTGGTTAGGAAAGGGAAGCTTCATTTTAAAATATTTTTATTGGGGTGTATGTGTGTGTCTTAGTCACTCAGTCATGTCCAGCTCTTTGCAACCGCATGGACTGTGTGACGCTAGTGGTAAAGAACTTGCCTGCCAATGCAGGAGACACAGGAGATGCAGATTCAGCCCCTGGCTTAGGAAGATCTCCTGGAGGGGGAAAGGACAACCCACCCCAGTATTCTTGCTTGGAGAATCCCATGGACAGAGGAGCCTAGCGGGCTACAGTCCATTGGATCTCAAAGAGTCGGACACGACTGAAGTGACTCAGCATGTAGCTGATGAACAATGCTGTGTTAGTTTCTGCTGTACAGCAAAGTGGATCAGTTAGTCATATACACTTCTCCACTTGGAAAGGGGAGCTTTGAAGTCAGGTTGCCTGTTGTGAATCCCAGCTCGGTCTCTTACCAGCCATGTGCCCTGGGGCAGATCATTGCCTCTCATGGAGCCTGCATTTCCTTACCTGCTAGGGAGGAGGTAAGGAAGGAGGAGAAGATGCCTCCTGCCTCAGGGGGCGGGGTGAGGCTGCAGTGGGTTCTTGCATGTGAACTGTGGCACAAAGGAAACACTCAGTGTCTCCCTTCCCCTGCAGGGGAAGGACCATGCAGGGACAGTGGCGAACTGCCATCTCTCAATCTGTGCTTCTGGCTTCAGAAAACACCCTGGATTTGGGAGATTGCCTATGCCCCTCTGAGCCTTGGTCAGCACGCTCTTGAGCGTGGATGGCATCACCTAGTCCCCTGCCATATTCAGGTGGGAACACTACACTCTGGCTTGGTCAGGGGGCAGGCCAGAATCTCGGTACAAAGGCAGGCTGCTAAGAGTTGGATTGGCCCATGGAAGTGGAAGAAGGCTTAAGAGTCATTTGCCCCAGTGGTTCCCAAACACCAGACAGTTGACTGTTGCCTTAGAACCACCCAGGGGGCTTTCCCAGGCCCCAGCCCTGGACACCCTGGCTTAGGAGGGCGGGAGTGGTGCCTGGGAACCTGTGGTCGAGCCCCTCCCGCGGGTGATTCAAACGCACACGTCGGCTGGGAACAACTGCCTGGTTCTGGTCCCAGTTTTACCCCTGACTGCACGGACAGTGAATGTCTGTCTCAGATGGCCTAGGGGGCGGTTGTGGGGGATGGGGGTGTTCGGAGAGGCCTTCTAAACCAGCAGGTCTTCAGTGGCCTCCAGTTAACAGGACTGTGCGTAGCATGCCATTCTGCTTCTGAGTTTGTTTTGGAAAGGAAGGGACTCTAATGAGCTGGGCTATTACTCTGTGGCTTCGAGCTGCTCCTGCTCATGGCTGGGTGCCTCCAAGACAACAAAGGGAGTGCGGAGGGGGGAGGTGTCTGCCACTTTGAGAAGCCTAACTCTAGGCCATCAGGACAAAGAAGGAAACTGGGTCAGGAGTGGGCCCCTTGTCTCTGGGGACAGTCAAGCAGAGACAGGGACCACTAACCCTCAGAAATCTTGTACGGGTGGGGGGGGAGTCCCTCTAGGTCTGGCCTCTGAGACTTTATGTCTTTAAGATGTGTTTATTCTATCCATCATATTCTGATGGAGGTTGGAGTGAAATTGTGTGATATCTGGGGGTTGCTTTAAAATACTCCAGAAAGAAAACCAAAAGAGAAAAAAAAAGCTAATGGTAAATGAAGCAAGTGTGGCAGAATCTTGATAACTGTCATATGTGATAGTGGGTATATAGAGTCGATTATGCTGTTTTCTACTTTTGTGCATATATAAAGTGTTCAAAATGAAAATTTTAAATGACATTTATGAGGAAATTCCCTGGTGATCTAGTGGTTAGAACTCTGCACTCTCACTGCCAAGGTCCCAGGTTTGATCCCTGGTCTTAGAACTAAGATCCCACTAGCTGCATGGCACATACAAAAAAAAATTATGAAAATGACAATTATTAGACTTTATCATAGATGCCCAGGGTTTAAAAAAAACAAAACAACTACAAAAGGATAGTGAGTGGAGGGCAGGTCTGATTCTCCTCCCCAAGCCTCCTGCTTCCCTTCCCCAGGCCTCAACTATCCTACAAGGGCTGAGCCCTCTTCCCAGCATCTTTGGTAGCCTTCCAGGGATTAACCTCATGTATACAAACCTATCAGCTGAGAATTGTTGTCATTATTTAAAAGTAGGATAACACATTCATGTGGAACAGAATTCAAATGCACAAGAAGGTATGCAGTGAAAAGCTTCCCTCCAGCCACCCAGTTCCCTGGAAAGAAAATGAAAGTCGCTCAGTTGTGTCCGACTCTTTGCAAGCCACAGACTACACATCCATGAAATTCTCCAGGCCAAAATACTGGAATGGGTAGCCTTTCCCTTCTTCAGGGGATCTTCCCAACCCAGGGATTGAACCCAGGTCTCCTGAATTGCAGGCAGATTCTTTACCAGCTGAGCCGCAAGGGAAGCCCTGCAATACTGGAGTGGGTAGCCTATCCCTTCTCCAGAGGATCTTCCCAACCCAGGAATTGAACTGGGGTCTCCTGCACTGCAGGCTGATTCTTTACCAACTGAGCTATCTGGGAAGCCCCAGATCCCTGGAGGTGACTAAAATCACCAATTTCTTATCTGTCCTTCAGAGACATTTAATGTACAGTTGACTTGAACATTGCAGAGGTTAGGAGTGCCCACCTCCTTGCAGTCAAAAATCGTAGTGTCATTTAATTTATAGCCGGCCCCTAGCGGTATCCCCTGTTCTCCATCTCCAGACTCAACCAACCATGAATCTTGTAGTATGTATTCATGGAAAAAAAATCTACATATAAGTGGTACCCTGCAGTTCAGACCCCTGTGTCAATGGCCAACTGTAGTTTATGTGTGTACATACAAATAGGCAACCGTCCGTATCCGCATGAGCTGATAGTACTGTGTGTACAGCTGATATGGCTGTTACTATATAAGGGATCTGAGCATCTGCAGATTTTGATACCCAGTGGGTCTTGGAACCAATCCCAGTGGACCTTGAGGGGCAATATCTATGCAGCTCCTTAGGTGCTAGAATATGAGACTCTGTCCTTCAATTTTCTCTCCTCCCTCCCTGCGTCTCTCCTTCCTTCTCACCTCAGCTGCAGAGTTGAGTAAGTAAATTTCCTTAAAATACCATCATCAGTACATGCAAGGCCTTTCTCTTACAGTCCTCTTTGCTTTGTGTCCCCTTCCTCACATTCCTTTTTCTCATAGGTGCCTGTGGTAGCGTGTCTGATAAACGTTTTTGCCTAATGTACACATTCTCATTCAAAAAAAAAAAAAAAACTATGGTGATTTTTCTGTGTATGACCGTGGTTACTTTACATCAATGGGTATTGTATGGCTAATCCAGCTCTACTATTTTATCACAGGATACTGTTTTCAAGCTCGTTGCACATTTTTGTGTGTGCACCTGGATTGTTGGGTGTTTCTGTTGAATGGGATTCTGTGGCTGGAGTCTGTGTGACTTATCTATTCCCTTAGAGATGGATGCCAGGACTGGCTCCGGCACCACCGTCCAGACTACAGCGCCCCCACTGTCTCTGTCAGTGTCCACTCCTGAACTTCACTCCCAGCTCTAGAGATCATTTTCTGTCAGCCCGCATACATCTGCCTCGTGTTTTCAAATATCTGTATGGCATTTCCAGTTTCCTGGGTGTTCCAGAGTTTATCCAGCCTATCATCTCTCTGTCCGCAAACTCATCACTTGTTTCCAATCTTGCACCATCTCAAACGAGGAATAACTCTATGCGGTTGTTAATCTTGGTTGTGTGGGCACATCTCTAGGCTAAATTCCTAGACGTGGAATTGCTGGGGCGAAGAGTCTGTGCATGCGTCATGTGGACAGATGCTATCAAAAAGTGTGAGCGTGTCCCTTCCCTATCCTCTTTTGGCATAAAGATTTCTTTGAGGCTTAGAGAGGGTGGGTGACCTGGTTGGAAAAACACAGCCTGTGAATGTTGGCACCAAGACTAGACCTCAGAAGTCTGGGCCTGGGCCAATTTTCTTGCCAAGGCCCTTCCCTAGTTCCCATGTGTCCCAAGCTTTAGGGAGTCTGGGATCTTCCCTGTGTGTCTGGGAGGTCTTGGCCTCTTCTGGAATGTTGCTGGTAAGCAAGACACCTCCCTGCCCACTGATCTGGTGAGGGGTCAGCCCAGGAGCTCTGTTCGTGGGGACCAGGGTCTCGTTGCCATACGAAGGCCTTGGGAAGATGCTGCCAGGCCGCTGTGGCTCCCTTGACCCCTGCCCCGCCCCCCTCCCCTGCAGCATCTTCACAAATGGCTCTGACAGAGAGAGACATCCTTGGGAGCCTGAGTGGTGTTGCTTGGATACAACTGGGCAACAGATCTGGGTTATTTAAGGGAGAGGGAGAGTGGGAGGGAAGGGGTGACAGCCTGTTTATTCAGGGATGGATGGTCTTCCTGCTGCAAGGTTTGGCAGACCCCCTTGCGGCCCCCTCCATCCCACCCCGCCTCATTAGTTTCAATGCCCAGGGCCTGGGATTCTGCAGTGAGACCCGGCAGAAGGCCACTGGGCACTTCTTACTGATAGCAGTGGGGGAGGGGATTCTCTGCGTGTTTGGGAGGCACTATGCAAGTAGGGGAGGGGGAGAAGGGAGGAGGTGAAGGCAGAGGGAGACACCTTGGAGGGGATCTTCTTTTCTCCCTCTCTTTTTTAATATTTATTTTTTATTTACTTGGTTACATTAGGTTTTAATTGCGACATATGAGATCTAGTTCCCTGGCCAGGGATCAAACCTGGGCCCCCTGCCTTGGGAGCTCGGAGTCTTAACCACTGGACCATCAGGAAAGTCCTTGGAGGGGATCTTCTGATGATGCTAGCAGCCATAACTACTGTTATGTTACTGAGCTTCTTCTTGGACAGCTAGTAAGGGTTTTGAGTTGGTTAGTTCACCTAATCTTTTTTTTTTTTTTAGTTCACCTAATCTTAAGTGAAGTTGCTTAGTCGTGTCTGACTCTTTGTGACCCCATGGACTGTAATCTACCAGAGGAACCTGGTGTGGGATTTTCCAGGCAAGAGTACTGGAGTGGGTTGCCATTTCCTTCTCCAACCTAATCTCAAAATCTTATCAAAATGTGTATGACTATCCTCATTTTATAAGATTTTTTTTTTTGGCCTCACCATGCAACATGCAGCATCTTAGTTCCCTGTTGTTTAGTCGTTAAGTCATGGCTGACCCTTTGCGACCCCATGGACAGGCGCCTCTGTCCATGGGCTTTCCCAGGCTAGAATACTGGAGTGGGTTGCCATTTCCTTCTCTAGGGGATCTTCCTAACCGAGGGATCTAACCCGAGTCCCCTGTGGTGGATGTGCGGAGTCTCAACCATTGGACTGCCAGGGAAGTCCCAATCCTCATTTTCTAGATATGGAAACAGAGGCTCATAAAAGCTCAGAAAACTTGCCTGAGTTCATATAGCTCAGAAGTGGCAGAACTGGAATTCAAACTCAAGTCTGTCTGATGTCAAAGTCAAAACAGATCTCTTTACATCACTGAGCTGGTAGGACATCCACTTCCAGTCTGAACTAGCTTGATCCCCAGTACCCCAGTTCCCACTCTACCCTGCAGGAAACATCATTTTGAAAGATCAGTTTACTGGTCTGCCTGCCCTGCAGACCTGTGAGCACCTCTGGCAAAGTGGGGTCTTCTCCCTGAGCCCAGGTTCGGGCACATAGTAGGTACTCAACATTGCTGCTTGGAGCTCAGATCCTTGAGCAGCTCACCTGAGGCAAATCCTCACTCTCTTCCTGATAGCCCCGTGGGGACCAGAAGACAGTGTCCTGCCGCTGAGCCGTCTCTGCCCCCACTGAACAGACCCAGAGCCTTCAGCATGTCCTGGGGCTGGGCTTCAGATCTCTACTCCTGTGCTGTCTTGCTGGGAGTCAGCACCCATGTTCCCCGGGCAGGTGTGGCCTGATCAGCAAGAGTCTACAGAGGTGTAGGGTAGGGTGGTGGAGGCTGCTAGGTATCTGTCCCTGTGTGGCTTGGGAAGGAAAGAAGTTAACTTTCAGTGCCCCAGCCTTGAGAGGTTACAGCTCCAACTGGGCTGGGCTGAACTGTGCGGGGAGGTGGAAGTAGGGAGCTGTGGCTTGGGAAACGGGGAGAGACCAGCCAGCTGGGCTGTGCAGAGGGACAGGTCAGCACATGCGTGGGTCCTGGGCTTGCGCTGTAGCCCGCACTGTCCCCTCATCCTCCTCTGAACCCCAGTTCAACCTTACACTTTGCAGAACATTATCACAGCCTGCCTTCAACCATGGTTATCCATCCAATAATGATGAGCATAAAAGCCGCTCTGTGCCAGGACAGTGCCAAGTACTTTGAAGTCATCATCCCATTTAGGTCCCTCAACCAATCAACAGCTCAGGTGAGTGAGGGATGCATCATGGGTACCTGAGGTTGGAGACACGGCCCCCCCAGCACACTTTTCTTTACTATTCTATTGTATTATTTTCTTCCTAGCTAAGTCACTTGGGAATGATCTTGCTTCTGTTGTTATTAATATTTGCTTCTTTATTGTATCCCCTGCCCCCACTCTACTAAAATGTCAGCCTCATGAAGGCAGGACCTTGTCTGCCTCATTCACTGCTCAAGGCCAAGGTTTTGGAATAGAGAAGGGGCTCTGTAAATGTTCGTTGACTGACAGTGAATGAATGGGATATCTGTTGAATGGATGAACCAGGATTCCTTTTCCCTTTTCTCTCTTTTTCTTCTGATGGAGCACTCTCTTTGCAGTACTTGAGGAATGTTCTGGAGATAGAATCACCCTCCTTCCACTTGTCCTGGGCACTCTTTAGTCAGGTTCTGAGTGGTGCTGAGGTAGGCCTCCAGGTTCTCTTGCCCTCGGGACCTTATTGTTCTTTGAAGCATTTTCCAGCTGCAGGTCACAGATAAAATCAGTTTTGTGCACTGTAATCAGTAAAAACAAAAAGAAACAGGATAGGATACATTAGAAAGTATCAGCGTGCATCACATGTAGTAAAGCTAAGCATTTTTTATATATTTATGTCTCTGTGTAGCTGGTGGTCCCAAACTAAATATATATATATACATATATACAGTACATAGATACGTGTATATATATTTGTATGTGTATATACATATGTATAATTGGTTTACAATATTGTGTTGGTTATAGGCCATGATAATCTTGTATTAATACAGCAAAGTGATTTAGCTATATATATATATTTTCAGATTCTATTCCACTATAGGTTATAAGATGTTGAATATAGTAGATCATTGTTGCTCATCTATTTTGTGTATAGTAGTTTGAATCTGTTATTCAAACAAATATTCTTAATTTGTCCCTCTCTCCCTCCCACTTTGGTCACCGTAAGTTTGTTTTCAGTGTCTGTGCGTCTGTTTCTGTCTTGTGTATAGGTTCGCTTGTATCATATTTCAGATTCCATGTATAAGTGGTATTGCACAGTATTTGTCTTTTTCTGACTTCACTAAGTATAACATTCCATCCACATTGCTGCAAGTGGCAATTGTTCATTCTGTTTTATGGCTGAGTAATATTCCATTGTATAAGTATACATCTTCTTAAGCCAAATGTCTGGGTTTTTTTTAAAATTTTTTGAATTTATTTTATAACCGTGCTAGGCCTTTGTCAGCTTCCCAGGTGGCTCGATGGTAAAGAATCTTCCTGCCCAGGCAAGAGATGCAGGAGACTCTGGTGCAATCCCTGGGTCAGGAAGAGGGATTCCTCCAGAGGAGGAAATGGCAACCCACTCCAGGATTCTTGCCTGAAAACTTCCATGGACAGAGGAGCCTCATGGGTTACAGTCTACGGGGTTGCAAAAAGTCAGACACGCCTGAGCGCCTGGGCACGCACATACGGGTCTTCATTGCTGTAGTGAGCTTCTCACTGTTGTAGTGAGCTGGGACTTCTCTATTTGTGGTGCCAGGGCTTAGCTACACCACAACTTGTGGGATCTTCCTGTACCAGAGATTGAACCCGTGTCCTCATATTGGCAGGCGGATTCTTAATCACTGGACCACGAGGGAAGTCCCTAAATGTTTGTTGATGGGCACTTGAGTTGTTTCCATGTCTTGGCTATTGTAATCAGCGCTGCTGTGCACGTTGGGGTGTACGTATCTTTTCAAATTAGAGTTTTGATTTTTCTGGATTTATACCCTAAAATGTATTTCTTACATTGAATCTCTGTCAAAAAAGTTTGAACCTAGTGTGTGAATTTGGGAGATAGGAGATACTATCCTTGGACCTAGACCCAAAGGAAAGCCAACCAATGAAATTAATAATCCTGCTGATAATTATTAATATAATGTCAATTATTGGCCATGTAT
This sequence comes from Ovis aries, assembly GCF_016772045.2. Taxonomy (NCBI): domain Eukaryota; kingdom Metazoa; phylum Chordata; class Mammalia; order Artiodactyla; family Bovidae; genus Ovis; species Ovis aries. The sequence goes on from NC_056078.1 coordinate 25,876,753, forward strand.
CTTGTGCCAAGTAGGAATGCTCAGGTCCCAGCTTCCTGCCTAGAGGTGAGGGGGAAGGAGTCCGGAGCAAACCGAGATCCTGGGAACAAGGAAGGATGCCTGGAGGAGGAATAACCTGAACTCAGCCTCGAAGAGCCTCTTAGCCCTGGCAGGTTTGAGACTGGGTCAGAGTGTGAGTTCAGGTGGTAATAACAATAATGATAACAATAGCTTTAGTCAGTGAGCTCCGGCCGAGTGCGAGCACCGGCTGAGAGCCAGGCTCTCCTTTAATCTTCCAGACATTTTCTGGAGGCATGAACAGCTCTTCATACCATTTTACAAACGAGGAAAAGAAGACTTGGAGAAATATGGTGACTTTTAGGGGAGGGGTCTCTTGGTGGTAAAACTGCCAAGGTTAGGTCCAGGGCAAGTCAGCCCTCCTCAGAGCCTGGGTCTCAGCCCTGCACGGCAGAGGGAAGGGCCCGAACAGCGGAGGGCTGCTGGATGCTGGTGGTGGGACAGTGGGCCTGGAGGGGCAGCCAGGGCAAAGGGGAAGGGTTCTGTGTTGGGGCTCAGAGACCACCTGGCTCTCAGGGGAGAACGCAGGTTCCAAGACACCTGTCCTGGAGGGCCCATGTGGGTCCCAGTCTTGGCAATACGGGGGAGCAGAGCCAGAACAGCACCCTCCCTGACTTTATCCATTCCCTGGGCCCAGTGTCCCCCAGCCTGTGGCGGGCTTGGCACGCAGTGAGGAGCAGAAAGAGCAGTAGGGCCTGTTTCTCGTCTTTTGTCAAGTCTCATCTCTGTTGATTTGAACCCAGCTCCTCTGCTTTCCAGCGAATTGTTTCTGCCTGTCAGGAAATAATTCTTGGCTTGAGTGTTCCCACAAGGAAACTGGATGTTTGCACAGCTTATGGTTCTTTGCAGGGACTGAATTTGGGAATTGCTTGCCTGGGCAGAGGGGCTGTGGATGGCCACTGGTGATTCTCTTGGAAGCGTGAGTAATGGGGTGGTTTACTACCCTTTGCACTAGCAGCTTGCCTGGTTTCGGATGGTGGTGGGTGAGTCTATGTGTGTGCTACACTTGCCCACATACACACACATGCTCACTTGGACATCCACACTCATGCCCGCTAGACATACCCACACAAACATGCACATTCTCTGCATGTCTCTCATTCACATCCCTGCAAACATACACAAGTACGTATGTGTGGATACATGTGTTTACACGCAAGCAGACGGTTGTTGCAGGGCCCCCACTTTAGATGATAAGGGGGTGTTCTGGGTGTTTTGTGCATCTGGAGGTGGGTGGTGGCAGAGCTGGTGGGGGTGCCGGGTGAGGAAGGGTGGGTCTTGAGCCATCTGGTTTCTGAGATCCTGTTCTGGGACCATTGATTCTTTATCAGGGAATTTTGCGCTTCTGCTCTGAGTGTCCAGACCACTCCAGGGGCTTCTGTGGCGGTCTGCACTGAGAGTGTTGGCTCAATTGATTCTTCCCTTCTGCCTGGGGTTGGAGACCAAAGGCAGAGTGGCTTCTTCTGGGTATACCTAGGGCTGCTGTGTCCTTTCCTTTTTTCTCTTCTTCAACATTCAGTCCCCGTCCCCCTCCCAGGTGCCAGGGGTAGGGGGTGGGGAAGGAAGAAAGCCTGCAGGTTCTCTTGTGGTTGTGGGGAACCCCTATGATGCTGCTCTGAGCAGGGACTTTGCAGAACCTTAGAGGCCGAGGGTGGCTTGGTGAGGCTGGACACTGTGGACTGGACACCATCTGTACTTGTACTTATACATCTTATCATCTGTACTTGTCTCTGGGATAAACTTGAAACCCTCATCCCTTTCCTTCTGGGGTCTATCAGCTGAGCCCGGAGGCTGTCCATAGGAGCCAGAAGGGCTGTGATTCTCTGTCCTGGGCTTTTTGTTTGATTCAACAAGAACACCTACTGTGTGCATGGTGAACACAAACGAATGAATGACCAGTGTGCCAGGCACTGTGCTAGGGACCAAAAGACAGTTCAGACATGGACTTCTATCCTCCCGGAGCTCAGTCTAGAGAGGCAGCCAGCCACGGATCCCAGCACCTGAGGGAGGAGGAGGGATGAGTGTGCATGTGTGTATGCGTATAGGTGTGTGCTTAAGCACAGCCTCAGTACACAGGCACACCCCTACCATGGTCCTTGCCGCAAGGGCACATTATCCTGGAACTCAGCACCTTCTACCTGATGCAAAGTCTGGAAAAGACTTTGATGTTGGGAAGACTGAAGGCAGGAGAAGCGGGCAACAGAGGATGAGATGGTTGGACGGCATCACCGACTCAATGGACATGTGTTTGAGCAAACTCCGGGAGATAGTGGACAGGGAAGCCTGGCATGCTGCAGTCCATGGGGTCACAGAGATTTGTACATGACTTAGCAACTGAACAACAGCAACAGCACCCTCAGTATGGCAGGGCATCAGATGGGGAATCTGCAGGGGCAGGGAGTGGGGGTTGTGAGGTTGTGCAGAAGAGTTAGGAAGGGAGCAGTGCCTAAGGATGGAGCCACAGTGTGCCACGCACCACACCAGGGCACCACAGGCCCCAGCTCCCTGACTTGTCAACACTTTGAAGGAGGACAGGCTGTCCTCTGGCTGAGGGACTTGAAGACAGATTATGTCACAGACCATACAGGCAGTAAGGTATGTATCAGCCTGAGCCTTGCTCTACTGGTCTCTGAAGGTAGATCTGCTTCCCAAGGCCACTCCTGGGCTTCCTCTGCTCCTCGCCTCTTCACACACCTTGGATGGGACAGGAGGAAGCCCTCACATTTAAAGAGGGGTAATAAAAGTAGTCATCTCTTAGAATGACCCAGTGAAGTACTTGAGACCTAGGTGCTGGAGGCCTGGTAAGAGCACCATACATAACAGCCATTCCTCTTGTCTGTCTTTGTTCTTAGGGCTCACAGGGGCTGCAGGGCCTGCATGTCCCTCTCCTAGCCCAGTGCCTTCTGGCCTGACTTTGGAGAGAGGGCAGGCCTGCACTACCTTCATCCCTGGGCAAACCTGGACTTCACTGACTCCCACTCCATCCCTGATTGTGGGCGAGGCCGGGAGTGACAGGTGAGGAAGACGCAGGTCCCCAGTGCAGAGCAGAGAGAAGGGGCAAGTGACTCACTAACCACAACCAATTTCGTCTCCTTCAGAAAAACAGTGGTGAGAGTGAATGCACCAGCGTTCACTTGGAGGCGCGCACCCGCGGAGGGCTGGCAGGGACTGCTGGGGCGTTTCGGTGGGCCAGGCTGGACTGCCTCCCCCGGTCATGGGAGCCGGGGACAGACCCCCCTGGGGGTTAGGATTGTGCCTGTCACTGCAGGGAGCCATGGGTGGGGACAAAGGGACCTCTCCCCTTCCGAAGTTTCTGCCGGGTTCTTCGCTTTGTGTCTCCGGGTACTGAGGGTGTCCAAGGTTTGGGAGAAGCCCACAGCTGAGCGGACAGTCTGCTCTTTAAGGGCTAACCGTTGACTCCCGTGGTGGCGAGGTCCAGAGAGAGCAGTTGCCTAGCTCAGGTTGCACAGCACAGCGAGGATTCTTCCGGCGCCCGCAGAGGCTTGGCTTGGCTTTAAAAAGCAGAGAGCGGCGAGGGCCCGCCGATCTCCCGGGGAGCTGGAGTCTGGACGGGGGTGTGGCGCCGAGAGCTTTTGCTTCTTTCTCCTGCCAGGGAGGCTGGATGTAGGGTTTGGGTTTCTTCCAGAAAGAGCCGAACTCATGACAAGGGAAGCGGAACTGGTTTCCCAGGCGGTCTCCCCCGCCCCAAACTTTTCCTCCTAGGCGGAGGGTGGGCTGGCGGAGGGAGGAAGCGGGGCCGAGAAAGGTGGGGCCAGCCGTTCCCTCTCCCCCTGGCAGCAGCGGCTCTGGAATGCCAGTCCGGACGCTGCTTGGTGAGTGTGCCTTTAAATCCGAGACCCCCGCCCCCTCGGCGGCTGGGGCCGGGGCTCTGGCTGGCTGGGCGACGGCGGGCGCGGTGATTGGCGGCCCCGCCGGGTCCGCCCCCGGCGTGGGGGTCGCGGGGCACCGGGAGCCGAGCGGCGCGCTCCTGCTGGGGTGCGCGGCTCTCTGCTCAGGCGAGCGCGGCCTCCTGCGCTTGTGCCCTCGCCTCGTCGCGCCCGGCTTGCCAGCCTCCGGAGCCGCCTCTGCCCACGGATGGGCTGGGGAAGTTGGGAGGAGCTAGCCGGAGCCAGTACCCGGCGCGACCCGCCGCTGCCTAACTCGGTGCCCGCAGTTCGGGCGCCGCGCGCCTGCCGCAGGAGCGCGGATGCCCCCCGGAGCCGCGGGCTGGCAGGTACCGACGCGTCAGGACCCGGGGCGGGCGAGGGAGGGCTGCTGAGGGACTCTTCTCGGTACTCCCGGGCCGGGGCTGCTCCGACCACCCACTCCCCATCCCCTAGGTCACAAGCCTCCCTGGGCTCTGTGGAGAGGAGAGAGCCTGGCCCCCTCAACGAAACCCGCACGGGATCGGTGCCTGGGAGAGAAGCGGAACCACACATTTTAAACAGGAGTTATTGAGGCGTTCTATCTGTCCGGCTCTGGGCTACGCACTTTCTCCAGGAGCTTTCTCTCCGGCTAGGGTAGATGTGGGATGGCGACGCCTCCACCCTTGATGGCTGGTTCTCGGGTGAGACCTGAGAGCTGGGCTTCCTGTGCAGCTGCGGCGAGGCAAGCAGCCTCATGTTCCACACCTGAGGTCCCTGGGCTCCTCTTTAGGCGCTTGAGGTCCATGGAACTGGGAAGAGTCCAGAGATCCCAGTGGGTGCAAGCTTTGATGTTGGGCCGCATCTGGTTCTTGCCTTCTGTAGGCCTGGGTCTCCCAGGGGAGCCCTTTTTTCATCTTCAGAGGTTTTTCTTGAAGGGGCAGGCGGCGTGTCAGAAAGCGGAGTGCAGTGTCAGGGAGAGGGCTGCCCTAGACTCTTAAAAACATCCAGGACGATTGGAACATGTTATTACCTCTTAGGGAGTCAGAAATGGAAGAAAAGCTCCCCTGACTTCAGGAAGCTTCCAGCTTCTTGCTCTCTCCACCAGAGTTCCAAGCAACAACTCCTTGGCTTCCTGCAGAGCAGCCTGGACCCCCGAGAGCATCTCTTAAATGCCAGGCACTGGGCTCTGCCAAGGAGGATGGGAGTGGTGGAAGGGGTTGGAGGGTTCTCCACTTAGGTGGCTTAGCCCCTCTGTGCAACCCCGTGGGGGGCGGTGAGGGGGGTGGGATGCAAGGCGTAAACACAGAAAAATTTCGTTACTATAGGACTAATAGTAACAGTGGAAATGCCAAGAGAATACACATGATTAATTGCTGAATGAGTGACACAGGCTGTAACTGCCAGGGAAGCTGGGATGCTGTTCTCATGCAGCCATGCAAATATGTTTGAAATATTCTTGTTCTGCCTCCATACCCTTCTTTTCTGATTACCCTGATGCTTAGGCCCTCTCACCGCCTCCAGGGACAGGGAGCAGCAGAAATGTGCCCCAGCCCCCCTCCCAATTGTTGGTGTTGTTTTTTTTTTTTCCTGCTGACTGAAGCTATTCCGGACTTCAGGAGAATTACATTTGGTTTCTGGGGTCAGGCTGACCATAGGACCTTCCTAGCTTCCCTGGGGCTTCTGAGGCTTGGGGTCTAGATCCAGCCTTACAGGAGGAAGTCCTCACTTCCTTTCTGAAGAGCCTCTGTCTCTGGGGGCTGGGGATGAGCTTGGCAGGCTGGAGCCAGGCACCATTTCCTGTGAGTGCAGACGGACAGTCTTCCTCTCGTTGGCCATTGGGGTTGAAATTGGGGTGTTGGAAGTGGACAGACCCGGCAGAACTGGCTTGAGGTTAGTGATACCTGGGACATCTCTGACTTCACCTCTGAGGTTCTGCTGTGCTTCGGGCTCTGCTCCCTCCCCCATCATCCCTGTCGAGATGTCCTGGAGCAGTGAGCTCGTGCCTGTGGCCTTGGACACTGTTCTGGGAGTGGGAGTTGCTGAGCTTACCCTTTAGCCCTTGGCTGGCACTGTGAGTACTTGGGTGGACACGTGCCCACCTGCCTCCAAACAGGTGGCGCCCATGGGGTCACCCAGGGACAGGTGGGGAATGCTGGTGTGGGCAGAGATGTGTGCCAACGTGCTCAGGTTTATAGCTGCGTGGGCTGGGCCGGTGAGGAACTGGATACAGTGGACATGAGGGCAGACACAGGAAGACAGTGGAGGTGGGCAAGCAACTCAGGGCACAGACACGTGCAGGGGCAGACAGTGTGAACAGACAAGCGGGGACAACGAATGGGCTGCAGATACCGTATAGACAGATCTATGCCATCATGGAGACTTGGCTGGCAAAAGTGGACAGACGTGTTGGTGGGCTCAGAGGAGCATAGACAGGGATGTGAGCTGACATTCACTGATGGGAGACATGGAGCCACATGGATGTGGCTTGAATCCCTGGGCAGACGTGGAGTTGGCTGTGAACACCTGAAATGCAGACACTTAAACCTGCTGAGTCACCGGCAGCAGAAGGCAGAACACAGTCAGAGGTGGGCACCGAGAGCTGCGGTGCTGGAGAAGACTCTCAAGAGTCTCTTGGACAGCAAGGAGATCAAACCAGCTAATTCTCAAGGAAATCAACTGATACTGAAGCTGAAACTCCACTACTCTGGCCACCTGATATGAAGAGCTGACTCACTGGAAAAGACCCTGATGCTGGGAAAGATTGAGGACAGGGGGAGAAGGGAGTGACAGAGGATGAGATGGTTAATGGCATCATTGACTCAATGGACATGAGTTAGAGCAAACTCCAGGAGATAGTGAAGGACAAGGAAGCCTGGCGTGCTGCCGTCCATGGGGTCACAAAGAGTTGAACAGAACTTAGTGACCAAACAGCAACAACCAAGATGTAGTCCAAGGCAGGCACTGTTGAGTTATTCCTGTGACTCTGTGTGGCAGCGGTGGCTGAAAGGTGACTTGTTTGGGATAGTGGCTGTGCAGGTGCTGAGTGGTGTGGCTTCATTTCTAGACTCCTGCTTTGGGGTTTGGAGACCCCAAAGGGCTCAGGATCCTCTGTTTAAGCCTGAGAATTCGTTGACCTCCCTATTCTCTAAGGGCTGGGCGCATGCCTTAAGCACCGGCAGGGGCTCCTTGAACTTTGAGGTTCATCTCCTCTGGGTCTGCACAACTTCTGAAGTGAGACTGTGCGGCCGGGATAGGGGAGGAACCTGCTGGGGACTCTCCTTCTTAGCCTAAACCTGAGGGTTTCTTGCAGGGAAGGGACAGTCCCAGGGGGCAGGGGGGAGAGAAAGAATAGACTTGAGCTGGATCTTTGGTGAGACCTTTGCTCTCTAGTGTGGACTGTCCCTCCCCCAAACCCTGGACTTGGACAGGGAAGGGCCCCGCCCCACCATTTGGCTCTGGCCCAACCTGGAGATGGGAGATACAGCTAACACTGACTCACTGTGTTACCTGGGCAAGTTACTCAATGTCTTAACTAACTCATCTTTAAAGTGCAACCCCTCATCTTTAAATGGGGCCAGTAACCCCTCACCCTTTGGGTGTGGCGAGGGTTTAATGTGAGTGGAAAGTGTGTGGCCCAGGATCTGGCACAGAGTGAGCCCTGTTGGTGGAACTTTGGTGACTGGACTTGCTCTGTGGCCAGGACTCCCCAGAGCTGGTCAGCAGCCAGGTGGCCAAGCCCTGGGAAGGTAGGCAGGCCAGCACCTCTGATTTGAAAGCTCGAGGGCTTTGTTCTCCCCTCTCACCCCGCAGTCACTCCTTAGCCCTGTGGGACCTCTCCACGCTTGCAGGAGGCTGTATGAAGCTCGGGCCTGGCCTGCTGGCCTCTGGGAGGGGAGCCAGTGGTTTGCTAAGAATAGCCCCAAATTATGGCTCTGCCTCCCAGTGGACAGCTGTGTACCTCCCCAGTCTGGGCCAAGGGGCTGGCAGATGGGCCTTTTGTGTTTCTTGTAACTGGCACTCAGCACAGGGATGAGCTTGGGAGCAGCAGGCTGGATCTGGGCAGAGGCCTTGCTGTTCTTCCTAAGTCTTCTGTTGGGACCAGGGAAAGAGAAGGCCCAGGGAGAACTAGCCTTTAAAACCCCCGAGTTCCTCTTCCACTCAGAGCTTGTCCTGACAACTGACCATCTTCCTACCCGCAGTACATCTTAGTGATTAAGATTACTGGGTCCAGAACCAGATCACTAGGGTCTGAATTTTGGCTTCCTCCCTCACTGGCTCTGTGGCATTGGGCAACTCACTTAACCTCTCTGTGCCGGATTCCCTTGTGTAACAGGATTAATAATAGTAACTCCCTTAGAAGAATGTCACAAAGATGAAAGGAGGTAGCATATGGAGTGCCCTCGCAGTAACGTGTGGCTCATAGTAAGTGCTCAGTAAACATTCGGTGCTGCTGTTATCATGATTAGAGTGATCTCAGCAGAGCGACAGGCCTGTGAAACCACAGAGACCAGGCTGTTTGCGCAGTGGCTCAAGGTGAGAGGGCCCCGGGATGCTGTCTTGGCTCCAGTTCCTGGCCTTTCATGCCCCAGGTTCAGTGTGAGGTGCAGGGGACCAAAGGTGAGTGAGACTCAGTCCCTGCCAGGTAGAGAGGCACCTGTGTACATTCTACCGTTGGAACCTGCTGGGGGCCGTGTCTGCTATGGTCAGAGCTGAAGGGAGGGAAGGGCTTGCCTGGGCACGAGGTGATGCTTCAGGGGGGCTTTGAAGGATGGCCAAGAGTTTACAAGGATGAGAAGGGCTTCCCAAACAGAATGAGCAACCCATGCAGAGATGTGGCATCTTGGCATGTTTAGGGAACTTGAGCAGATCCACAGACCTGGGGTGGGGCCCAGGCTCAGCTTTCCCGGCCTGTGATCTGCTGTTCCACACTGGGCTCAGAGGCAGCCCTGGCCTCCCTCTTAGGACGTGAGACGCCTAGAGGCCCCTCCTTTTACTGTAAGGAATCTATTTCGCTGTCGGTCTCCCCATTCTCCAGGAGACCTCCCTGCCCTCTTATGAAGGCCTGCCAGCCCTCTCTGTGTGTTAGTTGTCATGTCCAGTTGTGTCCAGCTCTTTGCGACCTCATGGACTGTAGCTTGCTGGGCTCCTGTCCATGGGATTCTTCAGGCAAGAATACTGGCGTGGGTGGCCATTCCCTTCTTCAGGAGATCTTCCCGACTCAGGAATTGAACCTGGGTCTCCTGCATTGCAGGCAGATTCTTTACCATTTAAGCCACTGGGAAAGCCCCGCCAGCCCTCCCTGGGACCCCTCATTTTTGACCTGGGGGCTCCAGACTGCCCCCATTGCAGCATCAACATGCCTATTTTTGCTCTTAGCTGAAATACCTATGGGTTAACAGATCCCCTTTCTCAGGAATGAACTGAGGCCTTTGAAACTTCTCCTAAGGAATGTCTGATAGTGGAATGCCTGGACCTTGGAAGTTGTTTTATTTTCTGTACCTGACATGTGTACTGGATTTTCAGCCCCTGCTGGGGCTGGAGCTGAAGCACGCTGATGAAGGAGAGACACGGGGCATCTGGGGTTACCTCCATGCCCGTGGCCGGCAGTAGGGAGCATCTGGGAACTGGGTGTGCCACTCCTGACCCTGTGGGCTCCCAGGGAGCAGGGCTTTTGGAAATTCCAGGCAGAGGGAGGGTGTGGTGCTAGGACGGCTGTGGGTCCATGGCTGGGCTTCCCGCCCTCGCCCATGAGAAACAGGCTCCACTGCCAAGAGGCTGGTGCAGGGGCATTTAGGGGGGAGAGAAGTGGGTGCCCTCAGACGACCCTGGGCTTTGCCGGCCTCTACATGCTGCTGGGCTCTAGGCTCTGCATGTCTGCAGGCGGTGGCCTCTGTCCGGGCCCTCCCCAGAGTGGAGGACGGGGCCACTGGGTGTTTTTGAAGATTCTGTTTAGAAAGCACAGAGGGGAACCTGTCCTCCTCTTTTCTTTTCCTGCAGAACTCAGAAAGGCGTGAACCCCTCTCCTGCTAGTCACAAAGAGGCTGGTGGATGTGTCTACTCTGACTGCCGTCTTGTAGTTGCTGAGGCCTTCTCCTGGGTCCCTGAGGTTGGTGCTGACTCCTTATCTCCCTAGGGCCCTGACTGGCAGGGCCCAGAAGACCTCATCCAGCCTGGATCTGATTGGGCTCATCCCCACCCCCATCCTGGCTGTAGCTTTAGTTTGACCACTTTCTTGCTGATGCTCGGTCCCTGCCACGGCTGCAGCCCTGTCTGTTGATGGAGTTCACAGCCTTCAGGAGCCCCTGCGGGTGCCGCACTGCTGGCTCACTCCGGGGTCTGTGGGGAAGCTCTGGTTTTCAAATGCCCCAGAGAAAAAGGCCCAGAGCCCTCCCTGGAGGTGGAGGCCCAGCATTGCAGAGCCTCCTGGAGATGTCCAGAGCAACTCTCTCACCTCTCCTGGGCTCTAAATCAGGTCTAAGGTGCAGGTGGATAAACCCAGGACTAGCAGTTGACTACTTCCTCTGAGCCCAGTTTTTCCATCTGCAATATGGGCATTATAATGTTTCCCTTGTCTACTTAAAAAGTTAAAAAAAAACGAGGTGAAATTCACTTGACGTAAAATTAACCATTTTGAAGTACAGCTACAGTGGCACTGAGTTCATTCACAATGTGTGGCACCACCTCTGTCAAGTTCCAGAACATTTTCATCACTCCCAGGGAGACCCGCTTCCCCATTAAGTGCTGACTCCCTCACTTAAGTTTTATTGAGGTGTGCATACCATAGCATTCACCTAGCCTACAGGTGCAGCTGGCTGAGTGTTGGCGAATGTCATGGGCATGCAGCCCCCACCCCAGTCGAGTGTGGGCACACTTCCATCACCCAGAAGTTTCCTGGGGCTCCCCTGCAGTCCGTGGTTGCTCTCACGCCTGGTATCTCCTGTCACTCTGGTTTTGCTTTTTTCTAGATTTTCACGTAAGTGGACTCATCTAGTTAATAGGTATTTTTTATTTCTGCCTATTTTATTCAACGTGATGTTCTTTTTTTTTTTCAATTTGTTTTTGGCTGCACGGAGTCTTCTTTGCTGTGAGTGGGCTTTCTCTAGTTGCAGTGAGTGTGGGCTTCTCTCTAGCTGTGGCGCATGGGCCTCTCATCGCGGGACTTCTCTTACTGTGGAGCAAGCACGGCGGCTTCAGTAGTTGTGACGCTAGAGCCTAGGTGCCCCAAGCCATATGGGATCTTCCCAGACGGTTGTTGAATCCTTATCCCTTGGATTGGCAGGCAGATTCTTTTTTAAAATTAATTAATTTTTTATTGAAGGATAATTGCTTCACAGAATTTTGCCGTTTTCTGTCAAACCTCAACCTGAATCAGCCATAAGTATGCATATGTCCCCTCCCTTTTGAAACTCCCTCCCATCTTCCTCCCCACCCAAACCCTCTAGGTTGACACAGAGCCCCTGTTTGAGTTTCCTGAGCCCCTACAGCAAATTCCCGCTGGCTATCTATTCTACATATGGTAATGTAAGTTTCCTTGTTACTCTCTCCGCACATCTCACCCTCTCCTCCCCTCTCCGCATGTCCATAAGTCTGTTCTCTGTGGCAGGCGGATTCTTAATCAGCGGGCCACCAGGCGAGTCCTCAACGTGGTGTCCTGTCATGTGTTCTAGGAGTGTATTCCTTTTTTTGTTGCTGGGTATGTATCCCAGTGTGTGTAGGGCCCATAGCTTGCTTACCGAGTTCCCAGTTGATGGATATCTACCCTGCTTTTGAAAATGTTTTCAGTTAAAAAAAAAATTAAGTGGTTATCTTTACAAAGGATTCGGGTGGTAGCTTCCTAGAGACAGGGAGTGAATTGGGAAAGCCCTTCCATTCCTTACTTCCTCTCTTGGCCCGAGGTGTCTCTGTCAGCAGTTTGTGGGTATCCCCCCAGTCATCTTTTCTGTGCCTCTGTATGCATTTGTGTAGTTTTAATTTGGGGACACAGAATTGCACTTGGTCCATGGCTCTGGGGCCCACTTCTTCACTTAGCACTTTTTGGGAGTGTGGCCAGCAGAGTTATCCAAGTTCTATACCTTCCCTGGGAGCCATCCCTGAGCTGAGGGCCCAGAGGAGGGGGTCCTGGGCCAGGCAAACCGGTGTCTACTCCTCCCCCTCCTCTGGCTCCAAGCTGGGGCTCAGTGAGCCTTTGGGGGAGACAGAATGACGGCTTTGTGGAGGTGGTCAATTCCAGGCAGGTTTCTAGAGGAGGAAAGCATTGGGACAAAAGGGGTCAGCCTGTTATGGGTAGACGTGCACTCCCGCTGGCTTCCCCAGCGCCTCCTACGCAGCAGCTGCCAGCAGGGGCTTCCTCTTCCTGTCTCTGTGAAGTGTCCCTGGAAGCGATAGGCCGAAAGAGAGGGAGGTTTGCTGGGTGGACAGAAGATGGACTGAGGCCTCCCTTCTTGTTGCAGCAGAGTTGCCCCTTGCTGAGGCTGGCTGCAGGCAGCATGCTTGGATAGGGTCCCTCTCCTGCGCTGCAGGCTATGCTGAGCGTTTTTGGGTGGAGGGCGGGGATGGCAGCTGCCTACCCAGGAAGGGGGGCTGCCTGTGCTCAGTTTTGGAGTGCTCCTGCCTCTACCCAAATCCCAGCCAGTTGGGTCGCTGAAATGCTGAATCTTTATTGTCATGCATCCTCCCTTGACGCTGCCTTTGAAGTATACAAGAATCACATTCCCTGCATACTTACTGACACTGGTTGTATTCATTGTTTTTAAGTTTTTCCCAATTTAATAATTCAAAACAGTGCTTTAATACTGTTCAGGAGATAGGAATCCTGAGTTGTGGTGTCCTAGGGCAGCCACCTGCTCACCCAGGGAGGGCTTAGCTTGTGACTTAGGGTTCCCTCTTAGCCTCTTCTGGCTCCAGAGCCCTTTGGGGACAGTATAGGGGGACGGGGATGTGGAGTGGGCCTGACAGGGAAGCCGTGAAGAGGTGGGTGTGTTCATTTCTCTGTGATTTCTCTAGCTTCAGTTCAGTTCAGTTCAGTCGCTCAGTCGTACCCGACTCTTTGCGACCCCATGAATTGCAGCACGCCGGCCTTCCTGTCGATCACCAACTCCTGGAGTTCACTCAGACTCATGTCCATCGAGTCAGTGATGCCATGCAGCCATCACATCCTCGGTCGTCCCCTTCTCCTGCCCCCAATCCCTCCCAGCATCAGAGTCTTCTCCAATGAGTCAACTCTTCTCATGAGGTAGCCAAAGTACTGGAGTTTCAGCTTTAGCATCATTCCTTCCAAAGAAGTCCCAGAGTTGATCTCCTTCAGAATGGACTGGTTGGATCTCCTTGCAGTCCAAGGGACTCCCAAGAGTCTTCTCCAACACCACACTTCAAAAGCATCAATTCTTTGGCGCTCAGCCTTCTTCACAGTCCAACTCTCACATCCATACATGACTACTGGAAAAACCATAGCCTTGACTAGACAGACCTTAGTCATCAAAGTAATGTCTCTGCTTTTGAATATGCTATCTAGGTTGGTCATAACTTTTCTTCCAAGGAGTAAGCATCTTTTAATTTCATGGCTGCAGTCACCATCTGCAGTGATTTTGGAGCCCCCCAAAATAAAGTCTGACACTGTTTCCACTGTTTCCCCATCTATTTCTCATGAAGTGATGGGACCGGTTGCCATGATCTTCGTTTTCTGAATGTTGAGCTTTAAGCCAACTTTTTCACTCTCCTCTTTCACTTTCATCAAGAGGCTTTTGAGTTCCTCTTCACTTTCTGCCATAAGGGTGGTGTCATCTGCATATCTGAGGTTATTGATATTTCTCCCGGCAATCTTGATTCCAGCTTGTGTTTCTTCCAGCCCAGCGTTTCTCATGATGTACTCTGCATAGAAGTTAAATAAGCAGGGTGACAATATACAGCCTTGACGTACTCCTTTTCCTATTTGGAACCAGTCTGTTGTTCCATGTCCAATTCTAACTGTTGCTTCCTGACCTGCATACAGATTTCTCAAGAGGCAGGTCAGGTGGTCTGGTATTCCCATCTCTCTCAGAATTTCACAGTTTATTGTGATCCACACAGTCAAAGACTTTGGCATAGTCAATAAAGCAGAAATAGATGTTTTCTGGAACTCTCTTGCTTTTAACATGATCCAGCGGATGTTGACAATTTGATCTCTGGTTCCTCTGCCTTTTCTAAAACCAGCCTGAACATCAGGGAGTTCACGGTTCACGCATTGCTGAAGCCTGGCTTGGAGAATTTTGAGCATTACTTTACTAGCGTGTGAGATGAGTGCGATTGCTCCGTAGTTTGAGCATTCTTTGGCATTGGCTTTCTTTGGGATTGGAATGAAAACCGACCTTTTCCAGTCCTGTGGCCACTGCTGAGTTTTCCAAATTTGCTGGCATATTGAATGCAGCACTTTCACAGCATCATCTTTTAGGATTTGAAATAGCTCCACTGGAATTCCATCACCTCCATCACCTAAGGCCCACTTGGCTTCACATTCCAGGATGTCTGGCTCTGGATGAGTGATCACACCATCGTGATTATCCGGGTCATGAAGATCTTTTTGTACAATTCTTCTGTGTATTCTTGCCACCTCTTCTTAATAGCTTCTGCTTCTGTTAGGTCTATACCATTTCTGTCCTTTATCGAGCCCATCTTTGCATGAAATGTTCCCTTGATATCTCTAATTTTCTTGAAGAGATCTCTAGTCTTTCCCATTCTGTTGTTTTCCTCTTTTTCTTTGCACTGGTCGCTGAGGAAGGCTTTCTTATCTCTCCTTGCTATTCTTTGGAACTCTGCATTCAGATGCTTATATCTTTCTGTTTCTCCTTTGCTTTTCACTTCTCTTCTTTTCACAGCTATTTGTAAGGCCTCCCCAGACAGCCATTTTGCTTTTTTGCATTTCTTTTCCATGGGGATGGTCTTGATCCCTGTCTCCTGTGCAATGTCATGAACCTCATTCCATAGTTCATCAGGCACTCTATCTATCAGATCTAGTCCCTTAAATCTATTTCTCACTTCCACTGTATAATCATAAGGGATTTGATTTATGTCATATCTGAATGATCTAGCAGTTTTCCCTACTTTCTTCAATTTAAGTCTGAATTTGGTAATAAGGAACTCATGATCTGAGCCACAGTCAGCTCCTGGCCTTGTTTTTTTGACTGTATAGAGCTTCTCCATCTTTGGCTGCAAAGAATATAATCAGTCTGATTTCGGTGTTGACTATCTGTTGATGTCCATGTGTAGAGTCTTCTCTTGTGTTGTTGGAAGAGGGTGTTTGCTATGACCAGTGCATTTTCTTGGCAAAACTCTATTAGTCTTTGCCCTACTTCATTCCGCATTCCAAATTTGCCTGTTACTCCGGGTATTTCTTGACTTCCTACTTTTGCATTCCAGTCCCCTATAATGAAAAGGATATCTTTTTTGGGTGTTAGTTCTAAAAGGTCTTGTAGGTCTTCATAGAACCGTTCAACTTCAGCTTCTCTAGCTTAATGCTGTTCAAAGCTGGGTAATAGGTCGACTCCCCTTCCCCCACTCTTAAAAACAGCTTTATGGAGGTTTAACTCACGTGCTGTACAATTCAGGCATTTAAGGTTTACAATTCAGTAGCTTTCAATGTATTCACAAAGTTGTACATCTTTCACTACTGTCTCATTTTGCAATATTTTCATCAGCTCAGAAAGATACCTTGTACCCATTAGTCATCACTCCCCACCCTACAAGTTTACTTTTTGTCTCTATAGATTTGCTTATTCTGGACATTTTGTATAAATGAAATCATAAGTATGTGTTTTTTTGTGGCTTTTTAAAGGAAAAAAAGCCTCACTTGTTTATTTGAATTTTCTTAAACTGTAACTTAAAGGTACAAATATAAGATTAAGTGTAAGTGCCTTAGACATGTTTACATGGCTTTTACATAACTATAAAGCAAGCATGAAATAAAACCAGAGTGAAACTAATAAAACCAGAAAGCCAGCGCATTTCAGATGAACAATGTTAATTTAATTGGAAGGATGTGAACTGAAACGAAATTGCCATTGTTGGGTTGATGGCCGAGAGCTGGCGCCTTCTGATTCCCCTGCTTCTGTCTTTTGTGCCTGCTGTGCAGAGGGGCCTTAGAAAAGGGGCTGGCTGGCTGGTTTGGGGTAATTCTGATTACAATTGTCCCTCTGAAGCATCTTTGGCAGTGGGATTGGTTTCAGGACCCCCATGGATTCCAAAGTTGGATTCTGAAGACAAAGACCCTGAAGCCCCTATGTAAAATGGCATAGTATTTGCATATGACCTATACGTAGCCTCCCCTAGCTTTTAAATCATCCCTAGATTACTTATAATACCTAATATAATGTAAATGTTATGTAAATAGTTGTAAATGCAATGTAAATACTATGTAAAAAGTTGCCAGCACACAGCAAATTCAAGTTTTGTTTCTTTTAACTTTCAGGAGTTTTTTTTTTTTTTCCCCAAATATATTCTGAAGATGCAGAACCCAAAGATGTGGCTGGCTGACTGTACTAACATTTGAGCCTGAACTGCCAATGAGTAATCCCCCAACTGTCTGTTTTAATAGAGCATCACTTTATAACCTGGAATGCTAGCTCGTTTGATCAAAGATAAGGCTGAAATAATGGTGTTATCAAAATCTACACATTGTTGCTCTTCAACCCACTTGTGGAATTTGGCACAGAGGTGGGCTTTGCTCTGTTCGCATGGATGAACATAGTCCTGACTGCTGAGAGACCAGGCTTTTGCACTGGGCATGTCCAGGCTGCTATGCTGGCTCCGTTCTCCGCCTTACACCCCTTCTCTTATTTGAACCACAACCTTGTCATTTGGCATTCACAAAGAAGGAACTGAATCGTGAACACAGGAGCAGGCTCGAGCCCTAGATTGCGCTGTAGCACTTGCTTGGGAGAGATAGTCATTTGGATGCATGGACATGCTCTCAGTACTTCTTTTATGAGGTGAAATTCATATAACATAAAGTTAACTATTTCGGAGTGTACAGTTCAGTGGTATTTTGTATATGCACAAAATTGTGCAAATGTCACGTCTACCTAATTCCAAAACGTTGAAAAAATTTCTTATTTTATTGTGGTAAGAATACTTAACATGAGAACTACCCTCTTAACAAAATTTTCAGTGTATAATATCATTTTTGACTATAAAGACAATGTTGTGTAGCAGATCTCTAGAGCTTATTTTCCTTGCTTAACTGGAACTTTGTGCCTGTTTATTAGTAACTTCCCATTTCCGCCTCTGTCCAGAGCCTGGCAACCACTATTCCACTCTGAGTTTATGAATTTGACTATTTTAAAACAATTTTATTTTATTTATTTTCGGCTGGGCTGAGTCTTTGTTCCAGCGCGGGGGCTCTCTTCAGTTGAGATGAGCAGGGACTACCCTTCCTTGCGGTGTACAGACTTCTCACTGTGGCGGCTTCTCTTGTGGAGCACGGGCTCAGCAGCTGTGGCTTGAGGGCTTAATTGCCCCACAGCATGTGGAATCTTCCCTGGCTAGGGATCGAACCCATGTCCCCTGCATTGACAGGCAGGTTCTTATCCACTGTACCACCCCTGGAAGTCCTGAATTTGACTGTTTTAGATACCTCACATAAGTGAAATCATGTAGTATTTGTCTTTCTATGACTAGCTTATTTTACTTAGCATAACAACCTCAAGTTTTGTCCACGAAGCATACTGCAGAATTTTCTTCTTTTTAAAGATTGAATAATATTCCACTGGGAAGCACCAACCGGCTTTGGTAAAGTGGTAAAGAACTCGCCTGCCAATGCAGGAGATGTAAGAGACGCAGGTTTGATCCCTGGATCAGGGAGATCCTCTGGAGCAGGGCGTGACAACACACTCTGGTATTCTAGCCTGGAGAATCCCATCGACAGAGGAGCCTTGAAGGCTGCAGTCCGTGGGGTCGCAAAGAGTCGGACGTGACTGGAGCGACTTGGCACGCATGAGCAATATTCTGTTGAGTCAGTGCCCCGCATTCTCTTTATCCATTCCTCCATCAGTGGACACTTGGGTTGCTTCCACCTCTTGGCTGTTCTGCCTAGTGCTGGAGTGAGCATGGGTGTTGTGCTGATGCCTCTTGAGATTCTGACTCAGTTATTTTGGATAAATACCCAGAAGTGGGATTGCTGGATCGTCTGGAAGTTCCATTAATTCATATTTTTAATTTTTAGGAACCTCTGTGCTATTTTCCATTCCCACCGACAGTGTGCAAGGGTTCCAATTTCTCCACATCCTTGCCAACGTTTTGTTGCCTCTTTTTTTGATAATAGCCATCCTGACAGGTGTGAGGTGATATCTCACTGTGCTTTTGATCTGCATTTCCTGGATGATTAGTAATGTTCAACATCTGAGACATATTCATCACCTCAAAGGAAACTCTGTATCTATAAAGCAGTCACTCCTGATTACCCGCTTCCCCCAGCCCCTGGCACCACTAATCTGCATTCTCTCTCTGTGGATTTACCTATTTTGGACTTTTCATACAAGTGGAATCATGCAGTATGTGACTCTTTGTGTTTGGATTGTAACGTATGAATATACCATGCTTTGTTTATCAGTTTATTATTTGATGGACATTTGGATTGCTCCTACCTGTCAGCTGTTGTAACTAGAACATTTGTGTACAAGCATTTGTTTGGATACCAGTTTTCAGTTCTTTTGGGTATGTGCCTAGGAATGGAATTGCCGGGTCATATGATAATTGTATGTTTAACTTTTTGGGTTTGATATTCCTGAATTGGGGCTTCCTTGCTTGCTCCGATGATAAAGAATCTGCCTGCAGTATGGGAGACCTGGGTTCAATCCCTGGGTCAGGAAGGGACCCTGGAGAAGGGAATGGCAACCCACTCCAGTGTTCTTGCCTGGAGAATCCTGTGGACAGAAGAGCCTGGCAGGTCCTTCGGGTCACAAAGAGTCAGACACGACTGAGCGACTAACACTTTCACTTTTCTGGGATTAGGTAGCCGTGATGGTTGCACAATAATGTGAGTGTGTTAAATACCACTGAGTGGTATAATTTATTTCTTTGTTTTAATATTTTTATGTATTTATCTGGCTATGCCAGGGCTTCCCTGATGACTCAGTGGTGAAGAATCCACCTTCAGTGCGGGAGACCTGGGTTTGATCCCTGGTTTGGGAAGATCCCCTGGAGGAGGGCATGTTAAGCCACTCCAGTATTCTTGCCTGGAGAATCGCTATGGACAGAGGAGCCAGGTGGGCTGCAGTTCAGGGGTCTGAAAGAGTTGGACATGACGAGCGACTGAGTGCATGCCAGGTCTTACCTGTGGCGCATGGGGTCTTTGTCGTCATTGCAACATGCGGGATCTTTCAGTTGTGTCCTGCGAACTCTTAGCTGTGGTGTGTGGGATCTAGCTCCCTGAGCAGGAACCGAACCCCTGCATTGCGAGCAGAGTCTTAGCTACTAGGCCACCGGGGCAGTTCCTGAGTTGTATATCTTATAAGGGTGAGCTTTATGGGGCATGAATTAAATTCCCATGAGGGAGTGGGTGAAGGAGGGAAGAGCTCCTGGGTCCCAAAGCAGATACCCTTGGAATCTGGGTTTGAGTCCTAGTCTCAACTCTGAGAAGCCCGGAGTTCTCGTCACCTCTTGGGATCGTGCAGACCCCCTGGCTGGTGGGGACGCTGGGTTTAGCCCCCTGGTCCCTGACTGGGATGGTGGGTGTGAGCTGCCTGCCACCCCGCTGTACCTCATCCTGGCCCTTCCAGCTTTTAAAAGAGAGGTGCTCACTGTGAAACTCAGTTCCCTCAGTTTCCCCACCTGTGAAATGGGTCCATGAGCAGCCAGTCATGGCCGTGGCCCGGGCTCTGTGGGCAGCAAGGCCTGTAGCGGGTCGTACATGCTGCCGTGATTTCCCTCTGGCCTCCCTTCCTCTCTCTGACTTTCATACCGCTTCCCAGAGGGAGCCACACAGGCCTCTGGATCAGCTCTTCTTTCTTTTCAGGTCCCCAGGCCCTGTGGCTTCCTTCTGAGATTGAAGTAGAGACTGCAGCCTCCCACCCTTCTCCGTCCGCTCACTCCTCACCACCCGTGGCTTCCCTTTGTCTCGTCTCAGGGAGTGGCGGGCCTGTCCTCTAGTTGTTCAGGCCAAACCTGAAGTTGCCCATGGTTCCTCTGTTTCTCTCACATCTCAGCAAGCCCTTTTGGCTTCACCTTCAGAATAGGTCCAGAGCCACACTGCAGGTCCGAGCCATCAGGATCTCCTGAGTGGTTGCAGTGGACTCGTAACAGGCTGCTGGGTTCTGCCTTTCTCTTCTATCCTGTCTGCCGAAAAGACTCATCTAACACAGCAGCAGGGTGACCTTATTGGAATGTCAAAGTCAGATCAGGACAGTTCTCCGCCCCAAGGCCCCAGTAGTTCCTCATTTACCTGCAGTGAAGGCCAGTGTTCTTCCTGTGGCCTCCATCTAGTACTCACCTGCTTGCTCCCACCTGGCTCCAGCCGACCGGCTGCCGCATGGCTCCTTCAACACAATGGGAACCCCGACCGCAGGGCATCTGCATGCTGACCCTGAGCAGCGATGCCTGTCCTCCCCAGAGTCACAAAGCTTGCCTTGTCACTTCCTTCTCCTCCTTACTCAAACGTGAAGCCTGCCCTGGGTGCAGTAAAATTTCATAGCTCATTCACAGAGCCTTTTTTTTAAATCACTCATCGCCCCCTGATATGCCATATATTTTACCAATTTATAGTTTATTTCTGTGTGTCCAGCTAGCATGTATGAAGCAGAAATTTTATTCTGTATTGTTAACTCCTAGAACAGTGCCCTTTATATCGTAGCTGTTGTTCAGTCACTCAGTCCTGTCTGACTTTGCGACCCCATGGACTGCAGCATACCAGGCTTCCCTGTCCTTTACCTTCTCCTGGAGCTTGCTCAAACTCATGTCCATTGCATTGGTTATACCATCCAACCATCTCATCCTCTGTCGTCCCCTTCTCCTGCCTTCAGTCTTTCCCAGCATCAGGGTCTTTTCCAGTGAGTCAGCTGTTTGCATCAGCTGGACAAAGTATTGGATCTTCAGCTTCAGCATCAATCCTTCAATGAATATTCAGATTGATTTTTTTTAGGATTGACTGGTTTGATTTCCTTGCAGTCTAAGGGACTCTCAAGAGTCTTCTCCAATATCACAGTTCAGAAGCATTGATTCTTCGGCACTCGGCCTTCTTTACAGTCCAGCTCTCACATCCATACATGACTACTGGAAAAACCATAGCTTTGACTATAATATGGACCTTTGTTGACAAAATAATGTCTTTGCTTTTGTAGTATACTGTCTAGGTTTGTCATAGCTTTTCTTTCTCAGAGCAAGCGTCTTTTAATTTCATGGCTGCGGTCACCATCTGCAGTGATTCTTCAGCCCAAGAAAATAAAGTCTCTCACTGTTTCCATTGTTTCTCCATCTATTTGCCATGAAGTGATAGGACCAGAGGCCATGATCTTCATTTTTTGAATGTTGTGTTTTAAGCCAACTTTTTCACTCTGCTCTTTCACTTTTATCAAGAGGCCATTTAGTTCCTCTTCACTTTCTGCCATAAGGGTGGTGTCATCTGCATATCTGAGGTTGTTGATATTTCTCCCGGAAATCTTGATTCCAGTTTGTGCTTCATCCAGTCCGGCATTTCGCACGTTGTACTCTGCATATAAGTTAAATAAGCAGGGTGACCATATACAGTCTTGACATACTCCTTTCCCAGTTTTGAACCTAGTCCATTGTTCTGGGTCCATTTCTAACTGTTGCTTCTTGACCTGCATACAGGTTTCTCGGGAGGCAGGTAAGGTGACCTGGTATTCCCATTTCTTCAAGAATTTTCCATAGCTTGTTGTGATCCACACAGTCAAAGGCTTTAGTATAGTCAATAAAGCAGAAGTGGATGTTTTTCTGGAATTCTCTTGCTTTTTCGTTGATCCAGCAGATGTAGGCAATTTAATCTCTGGTTCGTCTGCCTTTTCTGAATCCAGCTTGAGCATCTGGAAGTTCTCGGTTCACATACTATTAAAGCCTGGCTTGGAGAATTTTAAGCATTACTTTGCTAGTGTGTGAGATGAGTGCAATTGTGTGGTAGTTTGAACATTCTTTGGCATCGCCTTTCTTTGGGATTGGAATGAAAACTGACCTTCTCCAGTCCTGTAGCCACTGGTGAGTTTTCCAAATTAGATGGCATATTGAGTGCCACATTTCCACAGCATCATCTTTTAGGATTTGAAATAGTTCAGCTGGAATTCCATCACCTCCACTAGCTTTGTTTGTAGTGATGCTTCCTAAGGCCCACTTGACTTCACATTTCAGGATGTCTGTCTGGCTCTGGGTGAGTGATCACACCATGGTGGTTATCTGGGTCATGAAGATCTATTTTGTACAGTTCTTCTGTGTATTCTTGCCACCTTTTCTTAACATCTGTTTCTGTTAGGTCCATACCATTTCTGTCCTTTATTATGCCCATCTTTGCATGAAATGTTCCCTTGGTATCTCTAATTTTCTTGAAGAGATCTCTAGTCTTTCCCATTCTATTATTTTTTTCTCTTTCTTTGCATTGATCACTTAGAAAGGCTTTCTTATCTCTCCTTGCTATTCTTTGGAACTCTGCATTCAAATGGGTATATCTTTCATTTGCCTTTTGCTTCTCTTCTTTCCTCAGCTATTTGTAAGGCCTCCTCAGACAACCATCTTGCCTTTCTTTTTCTTGGAAATGGTTTTGACCGCCACCTCCTGTACAGTGTTACAAATCTCTGTCCATAGTTCTCCAGGCACTCTGTCTATCCTGTCTAATCCCTTGAATCTACTTGTCGCTTCCACTGTTATTTGTCCCTTCTATTTGTATTTGTCACTTCCACTGTAAGGAGTTTGATTTAGGTCATACCTGAATGGTCTAGTGGTTTTCTCTACTTTCTTCAATTTAAGTCTGAATTTGGCAATAAGGATTTCATGATCTGAGTCACAGTCAGCTCCCAGTCTTGTTTTTGGTGACTGTAGAGAGCTTCTCCATCCTTGGCTGCAAAGAATATAATCAATCTCATTTTGGTATTGACTGTCTGGTGATGTCTATGTGCAGAGTCATCTCTTGTAGATGCCCCAGCAACGTTGGTAGAATGGCTACATGAAGAGGGAGTGGTTTGGCCCATTGTACAGATGAGGAAGCGGAGTCTCAGAAAGGTTGACTTGAACCTAGTCTCCTGACTCCTAGCCCAGTGCTCTTTTGCTGAGCCATAATTCCACCTCCTTCTCCCTGTAGCCCTGTTTCCAGGGACAGGCATGCTAAGCCTCTGGGGTTTGAGGCATCCAGGCTCCCCATAGAAGCTCCCTGTGTTAGCATGGTGACTGTGGAGTTGGCATTCATGTAGGTGATGGAACAGCAGGCCCTGTTTGCTGAGTGTTCACTCTGTGCTAGGCACTGGGCTCAGCAGGTTGGGTGGATTTATTTCTCAGCTGAGGAGGAGGGTTTGTCATTTACCTTCTTGTGAATTGGGCCTGGAGAGTTTTCCTGTGGAAGTAGAGAGCTTTCATGTGGGCGAAAATGAAGAGGATCTGTAACTTATTGAACCAGTGAGGCTGTGGGGAAACTGGCCCTCTTAAATGATCCTGGTTGCTGTATGGAGTCCTGCAACCTTATGGAAAAGTAATATGGCACGATCTACTCTAGTTTTTTAAAATGCACATGCCTTTTCATCAAAGCAGTCCAAATTTCGGTAGCCTATCCTAAAGAAGTAGAATGATCAGGATGTAAGACTTTGCTCCAGAGACCACCCTGCCTCCTTTCACTTCTGTGTCCTCCTCGCAGCAGGACCCTGGCACGGCTGTATCCTCTGCCTGGCCTGCTTTTCGTGTGGCCCAAACCTCCCTGTTCTTTGGATGCCAGTGTAGGCCTTCTGGGACCATCATATCTCAAATATAGACGGTCCCCAACTTACGGTGGTTTGATTTAGGGTTTTTTGGCTTTATAATGGTGTGAAAGTGGTGCATCCATGGAAAACTATATTTGGAATTTTGAGTTCGGATTGTTTCCTGGGCCAGTGATGTACAGTGCACTCTTCCCGTGATGTTGAGTAGCGGCAGGTCCATCAGCCACGCCCTCAGGAGGGTGAATAATCAATACATATGTTACTTGCATGTAACAGTCATTCTGCATCCACACAACCCTGCTGCTTTTCACGTTCAGTACCCTAAAGGGAGTTGGGATTCGACATTGTTATAAAATACATAGGCTTTGTGTTAGATGATTTTGCCCAGCTGTAGGCTGATGTAAATATTCTGAGCGTATTTAAGGTAGGCTCGGCTAAGCTACGATGTGTAGTGGCTAGGTGTGTTTAGTGCATTTTTGATTTGTGATAGTTTCAACTTTTGATGGGTTTATTGGGACAGGAGTTGGTGATGGACAGGGAGGCCTGGCGTGCTGCGATTCATGGGGTCGCAAAGAGTCAGACACGACTGAGCGACTGAACTGAACTGAATACTGTTGTAAGTTGAAGCTCTATATGTCTTTTCCTATCTTATTTTCTAGCTGAGCATCTCAGCCTTCGGAGCCCTCATCATAGTGTACACAGTGTGTCATTATTGTATGTATTTGTTGATTTCCTCCCTCCCATCCTTTTTCTCTGTTGTGGGAATGTCTGTTCTCAGATGCCTGTCTTGTCGACAGGGTCAATAGTAGGTATCTGCTGAATGAGTAGTGATACAATGAAATGGCACGTCACCATTAAACAGAGTTGGAGATCTGTGTAGTTAGTTGGAGGGGTTTTTGTGTTGTGATGTTAAGGGAAAAAAATCTTGTTATAGAAGGATGCTTAAGTGCGGGGCTTAGAGAGGGAGGGAAGGGCATAGACTTTTTTTTTCATGTGTTCTTGTTTGACTTGTGGCATTAAGTACAAATTTCATGATGAAAAGTTTGGCCGACAACAACAAAATCACAAAAGAAAAAAATCATATTCAGTCAGAGGGAGCATCAGCACTTGAACCCTGGTCCTTCTGACTCCCAGCTCGTGTTCTTACGCACCACGCAACACTTCT
Source organism: Ovis aries (assembly GCF_016772045.2). Lineage (NCBI taxonomy): Eukaryota > Metazoa > Chordata > Mammalia > Artiodactyla > Bovidae > Ovis > Ovis aries. Next base: position 25,901,715 of record NC_056078.1, read on the forward strand.
ATAACCTTTCCACAGCTGGCTTCTCAGAGTCACCTCACTGCAGTTCGCAAGACAGAGTATGAGTTACTAGCTGTTTGTATTTTATTTTGTAAATTGAGATAATTTTCAGACAGTAAATCAGGGTGTAGTTTGATGAATTGTTACAGGTGTATCCCCTGTGCAACCCATATTCAGAGCAAGATGTGGAACATTATCAGTGGCCTGGAAGGTTCCTGGTATCCTTTCCCAGCCAGTTACTGGACCCTCCCATCCTCTCAAGTGGCCACGCTTCTGAGTGCCTTTCAAGGATTGGTCTTGTTTGTTCTTGAACTTTATGTGAATGGGATCATACAGTATGAGGTGTTTTTATCTGGCTTCTTCTGACTTTTTCCTTTCAACGTGAGCCCTGCGATTCATCACTGATGCTGCAGCTTGCTCCTTTTCACTGCTGTGTAGTATTCCACTGTATGGATGCATCACTATATATATATATATATATATATATATATATTTTTTTTTTTTTGTAGCTGGACTTTTGTCTTGTTTCCAGTTTCGGAGGGATTCTGAGAAAAACTACTGAACACTCTTGCCATCTCTTGGTGGACACAAACACTCGCTTCTCTAGGATGTAGATTCAGGGGCGCTTGCTGGGTGATGGGGTAGAATCCTGGTTTTACAAGGAAGGCAAAGAAGATTTCAGAAGATCCAGAAGGGGAAATGACTTGCTCAAGGTCACATGGTGACTTACGGGGGAAGTTCAGTCTATCCACCCACCCCGCCAAGGCCTCTTACCTGTGGGCTTACCCACTTTCTGCCCTTGGCCTGCTTCTTCCCAGCGTTGGTGGGTGTTGGTCAGACCCCAGCTCACATAGGAAGGAGCCTGGCTGGCGCTGCCTCCTCTCACAGCCCTCCCAGGCAGCCTTTTGTCTCTTTGTCTAGCTTCCTCCACTCAGGTTGGTGCTACCAACTTCCTGGCGGGTGGTGCCTTTAGCTTTTCACATACCTATTCCAGCTCTTGATCCTGAGCTCTCCAAGGAATATGAACATTCACAAAAAATGTTCTTAATGGGTCTTAAATTTTTTATTGAGGTAAAATATACAGACCATAAAATGGTACCCTTCTAACCGTTTCAAAGTGTACAATTCACATTGCTGTGTAACCCTGATCACCATGCAGAGCTTCTTCATTTTCCCAAACAGAAACTGTGCCTGTTAAACACTACCTCCCCACCCCCTGCAGCTCCTCGCTGCTTTCTATCTCAGCGAATCTGACTTCTCTAGGTACCTCATATAAGTGGAATCATTGTAATTGTCCTTTTGTGTCTGGCTTTTTACACACTTAGCATGTCTTCAAGGTTCATCCAGGTTGGAGCATGTGTCAAAATTTCATTCCTTTTCAAGGCCTTCATTGTTCTTTTGAGCACATTTTAAAGGCACCTCAGATCTTCAGGACTGAGTCAGGGGATCAACTTGACAGTGTGAGTGAGAAATAAATAACATTTATTCACATCTACTAGGCGCCAGCCCTTCCCTTATGTTGTCTCATGTAATCCTCTCCACATCCTTATGGAATATGTACTAATATTATCCTCAACTTACACATAAGGGTATTAGGCTCAGAGAAGCTCACTAGCTTGGCCAAGGTCACACAGCAGGCCATTGGTTAGCTGGGATTGGATGCTGAGTCTGCCTGCCTGCACAGCCTGTGATCTGAGTGCCCAGCACAAGCTTAGAGTTGTTGTCTTGAATCCTCATCAGCTGCTAGGAGCTGAGTATGGAGCCGACAGGTGCCAGCTGGCACTGAGGAGGCAGTGGCAGCGGCCCCTCCTCCCTCGCCTGGGTCCCTCTTCCTGGACCCTGGCTTCTGTTGAAAGTCCCTTTGTGAAGCAGCGTTCTTGGGCCAGATAGGGAGCTGCAGGGGTGGGTGTGGGCCTCAGTGTCCCCTGCACTTAATCCGGCACAAGCCTGGCCGGGCAGTCACCAGCAGGATGTCTCTCTTGGCAGACCTTGCTCTGGACAAATAGCTACCAGGAGCTCTGGGTTTGAGAGGATAGATAAACAGGAAGAGGGAAAAGCTTAGAAATATTTTTCTTCCCGTTCTGTGCCCTGGTGTTTGCTCCCCGCTCTTTCCTTGGCCGCTGGAAATTTGAGGTGGTGGAGCTCTCCACCTGTCAGAAACCACGCTGAGGCTGGGGAGCCGAGGCCGGCGCTTTAGGTCTGAGGGTTTCAGGTTTTGTTTTCCCTGATGGGCTGGGCTAAGCGTGGGTCTGGCCTGGGTTTGAATCTTGGCTCTGCTCTTTCTTTGGCATGTGATCTAAGCTGACTCACTCCGCCTCACCGTGGGTCAGAATGGGGAGATAGCAAACTGAATATGCGTTGAACACGGGCTGTGGGTGCTCAAGTGGCGTGTACAGGGATTGTCATCTCAGTTAATCCTCGCAGTCCTCCAAGTGGGGCCGGGGTTTGTCTTTATGTGACAGCTGTCGGAGCAGATAGGTCAAGTGTTTCTGTCAAGGTCACACAGGTGGGGGTGGTGGAGCTCACGGGAACCTAAGTGGCTATGTACATAGGGCCCTGCTGTTTTATCAGTTTGGTGTCTGGTGCAGACCTGGGTGCAGTGGACTATCAGTTCAGTTCAGTTCAGTTGCTCAGTCGTGTCCAGCTCTTCGCGACCCCATGAATTGCAGCACGCCAGGCCTCCCTGTCCATCACCAACTCCCAGAGTTCACCCAAACTCATGTCCATCGAGTCAGTGATTCCATCCAGCCATCTCATCCTCTGTTGTCCCCTTCTCCTCCTGCCCCCAACCCCTCCCAGCATCAAGGTCTTTTCCAATGAGTCAACACAGGTAGTATGAATACCTTTCCCTTCTTTTTTACAGAGAAATCAAGTTGAACTGGGTGTGATGGCATGGTGGAGTAAAGCCCGCTGAAGTCTAGGCCCCAGATGTCCCCCTTGCTAAGTTGGCTCCCCTTAGGTTGCCTCCTCCATGCAGCCATTTTGGGTTGACACAGGGCATTGTCATGGCTCTCTCCTATTGCCTTGGCCTGGACAGCACATCTCACCCCACAGAGCAATATTCTAACTCTCTGGCATGGTCCTCAAGACACTTGGGACTTAAATCAACCTTACCTTACCTTGTATTCTGGCCTCGCAAGGCCAGAGTAATATTACTTCCTGGGAGGCGCTGCACAGTGCCAGGCATCTCTCTCTCTACGCTGTTCCCTCTGTGCTGAATGACTTTCTTATCTGGCATATGTTGCTTATCATTCAGGGCCCAGCTCAGTGGCCTCCTCTTGCAGGAAGTCTTCCCGGAGTTCCCAACTCTGAATTAGCGTCTCCCTCCTCTGTGCAGCTCAGGGTAGTGGGAAAGGTCTCAGAAACCCTGCTCTGTTGTCAGCCTCTCTGAGCCTCACTTTTCATCTGTAGGTTGGGGACCCAAGGACAGAGGGAGAGGAGAAAGCCTTCATTTTCATGCCCTGGCTTGTGTAAAGGTGGCCGGGGCCAGTGAAGCGTGGCCGCCTCAGGGTTAACTCCCTGCCATGCCAGGGGCGGAGGCGAGGAGGACTGAATGTGAAATGAAGTCACTTCCCCGCCTGGGGGTCTGCCGTGTGCCTGGCCTTCCGCAGTAAATCCTGTTTCCTCCTGGGCTTCTGTGTGCCCACCCACTCCTGGCTCCCATGACCCTGAAGGTCATCAGCAGGTGGGGCTCCCCATGGAATGTTTGGCCTGTCATTCATCCGGCAAGATCACTTCCTGTCTGGATAAGCCAGCCACTTTTCCTGCCATAGCCTTCCATGTGGGGGTTTCACAGGAATCATGGGTGTGGGGCCCAAGGGAGGCTACCTGAGGTCAAGTTCAATGTCCAGCTGATGCCTTTTATTCTGGGGGCACTGAGACCCAGGGAGGGCAGGGCACTTCCTGAGGTCAGGACTCTGGACCACACTGCAATTGTAGGGCCTCTATGGGTTTCCCCTGGGGTCGCAGGCCTGCAGGGTAAAGGAAGGAGGTCGCTCGGCCTCCCTGGGCCTCCTTTTCTTCTTCTGTGGAACCTGGGGGAGCCTGCTGTCAGATCCGCCTCCAGAACTGATCTGGTCAGCCCTGGACGTCCTTGACCTCGTTTAGCCCTCACTTCGCTGCAGGGACCCTGAGTCTCATGGAGGTTCAGGAACTGACTTGGGTCTCTGTCGGGAATGATGCTGAGGGTCTAGCCAGGTCTTTCTGACTCTAAAACCCTGGTTTCTTCCATCTTCCAGGGAAGGTATTTAGTTTTTGCTCAATGACAACTCAGGAACAGCCTCTTCTGACCTTTTCCTGTGGATCATGGTCCTCTTGGGCTGTTGAGTTGACACAGAAGCCTGGTTCCTGGCATCAGTGTGGTGTGCATACTGTGAATGTCCTTTTATCCCCCTCTTTTTTTTTTTTTTTTCTCTGTAAATAGTCTCTGTTCACATAGTAAAATCAGAGAAATAAAAGATATGCAGAAAGATTAGGAAAATCATCCATGGTCCCACTTCCCAGTGATAACCACAGTTGACCATTCGTGTTTGGAGATTTGTTCTTCCAGACATTTTTCGTTGTGTCGCGTGAGTGCGTGTTCTTGTACAGGATCCCTCTCTCCTTTTTAATGGGGCAAAGCTCTAAATTGCTGTTTAGTGTCTTTTCTTCCCCTCCACCAAACTAAACGTACAGTAGATATTTTCCTATCAGTAAATAAGGGGCTCCTTCTTTCTTTTGAAACTCTTAAGTTGGAGCTTAACAACACATCACGGATGTACAGCTTGATGGTCATACGAATTGAGCACAGCCTTCAGAGCTTTACCAGGTCAAAGAACATAATTCCTCCAGCACCCTGGCCCTGTACCCCATCGCCGCCCGCTCCTTCCTGCTTCCAGATGTGACTTCCAGCTCCCTGCACCAGTTTGGCTTGATTTTGAGTTTTAGACAAATGGAATCATATAGTGTTTGCTTAGTCTGGCTTCTTTGGCTCCACAGTCTGTTAGCGACGGTCATCTGAGGTTCCATCTGTTTGAATGATGATGTGATGACGTCTGTGGTATGTTCAACTTCGACCACTGTTGATGTGAGAGATGTTTCCAGTCTTTGACTAATGTAAACAAAGCTGTACCGAACACCTTAGTGGCCATATCTTTGAGTATTTCCTGTGACTTGACTGGAAAATTGCTGAAGAGTTGTACATTTTTAAGGTACTTTAGAATTATTGCCAGTTTGTCCTCCAGGGAGCCATGCCAGTTTACACCTTGCCCCGTCCTTAGGAGGACGCCCATCCCTGCCTGGCACCCTTGCAGAGACCAGGTGTTTTCACCCTGCTGAACTTGTGAGGCCATGAAAGGCAACACGTGGCAGCCGCTCCCAGTTTTAAAATTACAGCTTAGGGTGAATATCTTTTCTCACATTTATCAGTCATTTGTATTTCTTCTTTGTTGTGTCTTTGGGTTTTTTTTTTTGGTTTTGTATGCTTTACTTTTAAGATATACTTGTTTTCTCATTTTAAAAAATCCCTCTATATAAAATGATAAATAATAAAAATATGTTGAAAGTATTTTTATCTGATTTGTCAGTTGTCATATAACTGTGGTTTTTCTGTGTTAGATGAAACCTGACCATTAAAAAAAAATATTTTTAATTGGAGGATACTTGCTTTACAGTGTTGTGTGGTTTCTGCTCTACAGCAGTGTAAATCAGCCATAAGTATACATATATATCCCCTCCCCCTGGAGTCTCCCTCCCTATCCCCAGTTCCACCCCTGTCGGTTGTCACAGAGACCAAACTGAGCTCCCTGTGTCTACAGCAGGCTCCCACCTGTTCTCTGTTTGACACTTGGTAAAGCATCTCTCAATTCATCCCACCCTCTCCTTCCTTTGCGGTGCCCATAAGTCCATCCTCTATGTCTCCGTTGCTATTCCTCCTCTGCAGATAGGTTCACAGCACCATTTTTCTAGACTCCATAAATATGCATTAACATATATTTGGTTTTCTCTTTCTGACTTACTTCACTCTGTATAACAGGCTCTAGGTTTGTCCACCTCAGTTCGGCTGACTCAAATTTGTTGAAAAGCTGGCTATTTTATAATGAAGTCTGCTCTATCAATATTTTACTATATTTATCCCCTAGCATTATGCATAGAAAGTTCTTTTCTGCTCCAGGATCATCTACATAGTTACTTAGGTTTTCTTTTTTCACTTCTCTGGTTCCCTTTGTAGTCTGCCATTGTGCATCCTTCTCTGCTTACGTTGGGAGCGTGATGTTAGGTGAGGGACGGCTTAGTGGTTAAGAGCATGCGTGCACTTGGAGGCTTTTGGCCACTTGTGTACCCTTGAGCAGATTATGCAGTCTCTCTGTGCCTCAGTGTCTGTACCTGCAAAAAATGGGATGCTAGGCCACAATAACTGTTGGGTTATGGTGGGGGTGAAACCGTGGCTATTTGCAAACTTTTTAGTCTCAATACTGCTTCCCTTATACTCGTTATACCCTTCTTTAATACCCTTTTTATACTCTTAAAAATGAAGCCTCAAAGAGCTCTTGTTTATGTGGGTGATATATTTACAAATTGATATTGACATGTTAAGAATGGGCTTCCCTGGTGGGTCAGAGGTTAAAGCATCTGCCTGCAATGTGGGAGACCTGGGTTCGATACCTGGGTCGGGAAGATCCATGGCAACCCACTCCAGTATTCTTGCCTGGAGAATCCCATGGATGGAGGAGTCTGGTAGGCTACAGTCCATGGGGTCGCAAAAAGAGTCGGACACGACTGAGCAACTTCACTTTCACTTTCATGTTAGGAATTAAAACAGTATACTTAAAGACATATTTATACGTTCATTTCAAAATAACAATAGCAAACCCATTATATGTTACACATAAATAATTTTTTCTGAAATATAACTATAGGGGGATAAGTGGCATTGTTTGGCCAGTCTATAAATCTCGTTAATGTCTGGTTGAATAGAAGACGGCTGGATTCTGATATCTGCTCCTGTGTTTGGTCTGTCATGATATGCTTATCCATTGAAGTATAGGAAGAAAATCTAGCTTCACACAGGGAAGTCATTGGAAAGGGCAGGAATATTTTGTTAGCCTGAGGATGTTTTCCTTTGATGCTGCATAAAAGTAATAATTTCTTAAAGGGACTATAGAATCTGAAAACACATTGATGAACTTTTCATATTTTGTTACATTAAAATTCACTGGACTCTCTGGTACTGTGAATGGCTCTTTGACCAGGTGTGGTTTGGTGACATATATCAGTGATTGGGAAAGGTCATTGAGTTTGGATCTTCCAAATGTGGGACAGCTCATTTCATCATATCCCACAATTGCATGTGTTAGCATCATCAGTTATATCATTGCAAAATCTTTATGTTTTAGGAAGCTTTCAGATTCACAGTGGCTGATTCAGGTTTTCCAGAATTCTAATTTTTCTTTAAATGTTCAAACTTATCACTGGCAACAAATGCTGTCAGTTATTTTCCTTGAAGGGACAGGCTCACTTTGTTTGTTCTGGAGAAAATGTCTACCAGATACCCAGTTCTGAATAACATTTTTTTGTCTGTCAGCCATTCTTTTGCATAAAAGGGATGCTCCACGGACAAAGGGGCTGCTTCAGCACAGTGCAGACCAGTTCACAAGGGTTTATCTTGCAGACAGCTGCCGTGTGCTGGTAACCAGCCCACGTTCTTCTTCCCAGGTTATTACCCGCGTTATTGAAAAGACACATACTTCACTGCTCTATCAAGGACATCTTTAAGAGACGCTGGTGTATTTTGTCTTCTCAATTGATGACCAGCCCAGTCTGGGGCCACTGCTGAGCCTCCTGCTGAGCGTCTAGCACTTTCAACCACTGTGGCCTTTGTTCCTCATGGTGAGAAGGGCAGTGATGTCTTAGTACCTGAAATCACTTTGACCTTGTGCTTCATTCATTGGAGCAAAAGAGCTCTTCCTGGTCAGGGTCTTCCCTCCTCAGGAAAGTGAAGCAGATGTACAGGGAGGTGAGGGAGAAGGGTGGGAGGCCCCCGGTCCTGGCTCTTTCTTCCACTATCTCTGTGACTGGGCAGGTCTCTGGACCTCAGTTTGCTCTTCTGTAAAATGAGAGGGACAGACTGGAATCTCAGAGGTGGGTGTGGCTCTAACTTAAGATACATGTTGCTGCTTAGGGGGAAATAGACCCTGTCCCGTGTCTGCATGTGTGTGTGTGCTGGATGTTGGGGGATGAGACCCAGGGCCGGGGGTGGGCTGGTGTGAGCCCCTGCCCTGGGCCCAGGCTGAAAATCTGAAACCCCTCTCTCTCCCCTCCTCCCCAGCTCTCCCCTGGCCCCGCAGTAGGGGAATCCTGGAGCATGGTGACTTCCTCTGTGTTTGTTCTGTGGCTGAGACAGATGTTTCCTGCAGCTGGCCACTCAGCCTCCTGCCCTATTTTTAGCTCCATTGTTACCCACCCCAGGCATCTGGCTGCCAGCGGTCCGTGAGAGGCTGTGGCCCTGGAAGGGGCACTCTTCCCTGGGTCCAGCTTGTTTTCTGCCTGCTGCAGGTCCCTGGGTTAAGCTTCCCAGTGTCTTTTGGGAAACTGAGGCTGGCTTCAGGAGAAGTGGGAGAGTGTTGGGTGGATGGGGCAGTGGAAAGGGCCCAGGCTGCGGAACCAGAGGCCTGGCTCTGTTGTGTCATGTAGTGAACTCTCTGAGCCTCAGTTTTTCCATCTGTTAAATGGCACAAAAGGTTGTGCGTCTGCCTTTCTCATAGGGTTGTTCTGAAGCTGAAATGATAGTAGATGTGCAGTTCATTTAGCACAGTGACATTCGGAACCTACAACTATTGTGGATTCTACCCTGGGTAGGGGGTTGAACGGGGCGTGGCACAGAGGAGCATCAGATCCAGAGTGGGAGATGAGGCTTGTACTTACCAAATGCCAGTCCAGTGGGTTCAAGGTCAGGGTCGTTTGGGGTCCAGCCTGTGTGTTGGAAGGTTTGGAGGGGAAGGGGACATTTCCACTGCACGCTTATGGATGGGATGAAGGCGTGAGGGTAGGGATGGCATTCCTGGTTGTAGGACCAGGAGGGCAGAGGCATGGAGGCAGGGAAGGGCCAGATGCATCCTGGGAGATTCCAGCAGTCAAGGGCCTTGAGCATCCCTGGTCAGCAGCTCTGGTGTGTTCCTCCCTGGGAGGGGGGCCCCACAGTGGGTCTGGGGACCAAAAGCTTGGCAACCGTCTTTCTGGGCTAGCAGTCAGCACAGCAGCTCTGCTTCTAGTTGTTTTAGACATTGAACTTCTGTGAAAGATTGATTTTGTGTAGAGGGTTGAGCTGCTAAAATCTCGTCCTACCAATCTTGACCAGGCCTCCTACTTCCTAGGTGGACATTAAGTGTGACCCACAGAGGGCTCGGTTGAACTTGAGGCTTCTCAGAGAACCTGTGCTGGAGGGGAACATTTCCTGTGGCTTGACCTGCTCCATCCCATGGGGCAGCTGAGAACTTGGCTTTGCCTGGAGTGTCAGGGGTGTGGAGGGTAAATAGGGGATGCTGAGGGTGGGAGCTGGAGGCTTGAAGGCACGGAAGTCTAGACTGGAGGCCACAGGGCTGGGACGGATGGGGACCAACTGCAGAGTTGGGTCATCGTTCTTCCCAGCTCCTTAAAATGATGCTTCAGGTCCCTGTGGCATTGTTGGAGGTCAGGGATGGGGTTCAAGTGTGAGTTCCCGCTGGCCCTTTGGAGCCCAGTCCCTGGAAGCAGCCAGGATAGTGTTGGCAGGGTCAGGGCCCTAGACGTGGTGTCAGGAGACTGTAGGTTCTGCTGGCCTTGAAAAGCCCAAATGGCCAGCTTCTTGGGGCAGCGTCACTGGGCATGTGAGGGTGTCCAGATTCTTCTAACTTTGCTCTCTCTGGGGCTCTCCCACTACTCCTAATCATAGATGGAGAGGAGTTTCAGCTCTTTCAGGCACAGAAGGAATGTCCTTCCCAGAGTTGACTGACATCTCCCCGGGGATGTCTGTACTCCCCTCCTGCTCTACAGACCCTGTAGGCAGAGTCCCTCCCAGCCGGATAATACCTTCTTGTTTTCTGCAGAGTTGTCCTCCTCAGAAAGGCCTCGAGAGGGACTTGGAGAGACTCCAGATGGGGAGACTTGTGGTCTCTGTCTTCCTTTTTGGAGGAATGGAGCCCAAGCCTCTATCTATAGGGTGGAACGAACGTTTAGCAGCTTGGAACCTTCTAGATTTCTGCAGCTGGCTTGGAGAAGGCTTCTGCATCACATGATCTGTCAGTCAATGGTGGCGTGACATTTGTGCATATCCTCAGCTACCCCATGGGCCCTGGTGGCTGTGGACAGCGTCTTCTGTATTCCTTGAGCCGCTGTGGCCCCAGTATGGGCTGGACTCATGGGATCCTGGTGTTGTTGACCTGCCGGAGCACGACCAGAAAGAACTTGATGTTCTCCTGAGAAAGGAGGAAGAAGGAAGTTGTGCCTTGCAGCTTGTGGTCATTGAGGGCCATCCCTAAAAATAACGGAGTGTGCATTAGTCAGGATTAGATTTGGCTGCGAGAGGTAGGAAAAGCCAAATGACAGTGGTTTACACAAGATGGAAGTTTATTTCTGTGTCCTGTCTGAGCCCGGAGCTCTGCGGTCCAGGCCACGATGTGGTGTTTCTGCTACACAGATTCCCGGGGTGTGGCTTCATGTGCTCACAGCTCAAGACGGCTGCAAAATGTCAGCCATCATGTCTGTGTTCCAGGCAGCAGGCTGGAGGAAAGGAGTAAAGGGGGCTTATAGGGAAGGATCCAGAATTTGCCAAGGACACTGCCCCTAATGTTTCATTAGCTAGGATTAGTCACCTGGCCCAAGTAGCTGCGGGGGAGATCAGGAGTTTGGCCCTGGCTGTAGGCAGCCACACGCTCTGCTAGCTGCCCTGTCCCTCGTCCGGTTTGTTTAATACAGATGAAGGGAGGGAGGGGGGCTGAAGGCAATGTGGGCCTTCCTTTTTTTTGTGGGGGGGCTATGCATCTTGTGGGATCTTAGTTCCCCAGCCTGGAATTAAACCTTGCATTGAACCCCTTGCAGTGAAAGCACAGAATCTTAACCACGGAACCACCGGGGAAGTCCTCACTGTGGGCATTTACTGGAGGTTTTTCCCAGGCTGAGAAGCTGGGCCAGTGGTTCAAAGGTGGCAGAATCTCCATGAGGGAGATTTCTCTGGAGGAGGCCAGTCCTGCCTTGGGACCAGAAAGCCACATGCTCTAGGACAAGAATGGAAGCAGGGGCTGAGCCTAAGAGAGAAAGGCTTTCCAGGGGCTGGAGCCAGCCCGATGGAGTGGTCACAATGAGGGAGGTGGGCCACCTTCTTCTCAGAGGGTCGGTGTGTGCTGAGACAGTGTGACCTTGTCTGGGCTGCTGGGGCCTGGGGGAAGAGGACACGCTTGGGAAAGATGGAAGACCCACAGGTGCAGGGACACAAGTGGACCGGATACAGTGCTCATGGGGCTGGCCCAGGACGATGGCTAAACCGGAGCATGGTCCCCACCTGGCCCATGGCCTGGAGGGTGGCAGGGGCCCCTCCAGGGGCATCCCGCAGCACCCTGTTGTTGGGCATATTTGGGTTCTCTGGAGATCTGGAGCTGTATTTGAAATTCCTTGACGTTCAGGTCCTAGCAGCTGATGAGAATGGAAAGAAAGAAAACCACAGGCCTCAAGCACTTTGCCTGTGTGGACTGAAGACTTTGTCTTTCCAGATGAGATGCCTTCTCTGAGGCTTCAGTGAGGGGAATGTGTGGGAAGGTAGCTTCTTATAAGGTAGCTAAATATTTAAACGTTTTTTAATTTTAAAAATACTTTAAATACCAGTTTTTTATTTTGAAAAATTTCAAACCTACTGAAAAGTTGAAAGAAGAGAACGCAAGCCCCTCCTCACCCGTTGCTAGTATTTGTTCCCTCTGCGTCCCACTCCCTAAACCGTATGAAATTCACAGACGTCAGGATCCTGTACCTGTAAACTTCGGCTTGTATCTCCTGAGAATGAGGGCATTCTCCTCGTTTCCACATTTCATTGTGGCATCCAAGGAAGTCAGCTTATTTATCCAACAAAATATAATCTATGTTCAGATTTTCTGACTTCTCCTCAAGATGTCTATTGTAGCCCCCTGCCCCCATCTCCAACCTAAGGTCCCATCACATAGGCAGAGCTTCCTCTCAGGACAGCTGACCCACCATGGGGAGCTCCTGAGGTAGGGGGCTCCCTAAACCTGGAGGCAGACAACAAGGGGTGCTGGAAAGGGCGCTTTTCCTTCCTGAGGGTCCCAGATTCCAGGAGCGTGCAGGCCCTACTGGAGCCTCTGGTGACACGTGGCAGGGTCTTTGCTGGCGGCAGGAGCCCCCTCTCTGTTCTCCACCTGTCAGGTGAGCTGAGAGCGACGCTCGTTTGCCCCTCATAGAGAGTAGGGGCCTGCTGTTCCACCTGCAGCTTCTCCCAGCCCAGGGGTCCACCTGCAGGGTGATCCCCTTACTCTGACCTTGGCCCCTACTCACTGCAGTCCCTTAGCAGGCTGCCCAGTCGCTCTGCCCTGCCTGCCTTTGTCCCACTTCAAGTTCCATCTCTTGGGGCTCCCCACTGTTTGCAGGCCGAAGTCTGGAACTCAAGGCCCGCCTCACAGAGGCAGCCCACTGCTGAACATATGGCATTATTTCCAAACATTCATTCACCTTCTGATTTTAATTTTAAACCTTTTTTTTTCAGTTTAGAAAAAATGGAAACATTTCAGAAAGATATTCAGCTGGTGAAGTTCTCCTGCAATCTCAGATCCCAGATAGCTTCATTTTATTTCATTAAAATATTTATTTCCTTATTTGGCTGCACTGGGTCTTAGTTGCAGCAGTGGGATCTTTAGTGGGGGCATGCAGGAACTAGTTTCCTGATTAGCGATTGAATCTGGGCCCCTTGCATTGGGAGTGCAGAGTCTTAGTCACTGAATCAGGGAAGCCTCTTTTAATTTTTTTGAATTGACCTCATCCTAGTTTTAAAGAGGCTAAGGAGCAGAGATTGTGTGAAGGGATGGATCTGGGTGACCTGCCAAAGACATGAGGTGATGGGCCACACAGCAGAAACCAGATTTCTGCCTCTGCTAAGCCATATAGCCTGGGGAAATTCACATAGCTGGCCCTGCTTAGCAGTTTTCTTTTGGGAAAGTGGGAGCCATAAACCCTGTTCACCTGCCTTGAGGGTTGTTGTCAGGAGCAAAGACAGAGAAACAACAGAGACACCCCTCCAGGCTGTAGAAATGGAATGATTATCATGGGAACATGAATGACCATAGGCAGAGGGCACGCGGGTGGCAGACACCGAGCTGAGGGTGCACTGGGGGACTAGGGGTGGGTGAGGTGTTGGCTACACTGGGTGGGGAGCTGTGACCTTTGTCCAGCTTTGAAACTGTTGCGAAACATTCCCAAAGTAATAATGTTTGTTGTAGGAGATTTCGAAGTGGTGAATAAGCAAAGATAAATAACCATATTCACTCCCCCAGCTCAGAAATAAATACTATAATGTTTAGACATCTTTCCACCTTGTGTGCCTGCTTGTTGAGGACCATCCTTGGTCCTATCAACAAGGAGCTGGCCAGGGTGAGAGGGTGAAGTGATGGAGCTGATTTGTTCCCTCAGCAAGTGTGTGTCTGGTTCTTCCCTGGAGCCAGGCAGCGGGACCCAGGACATAGGATACCCACTGCTGGGAACAGCATGCAGTGGAAGAGAATGGAGAGTCCCATTTTGTGATGCTCAGAATGGGCAGTGGGAGCTGAGAGATGCGGGTGGGTGTGTAGTCAGGGAGAGGGTCCTGGAGGAGCTGGCGGATAGGATGTGGAAGGGTGGGGAGGAGGGCAGTCCTGGTGAGAGAGTCCAGGGTGGGAGCATGTTTCCCCACACCCTGTTGTGTGGGCTGAGACTGGTCCTTGATGTCAGGCGCTCTTCTGTGGTCCTGGAAGATGCCCCCAAGTCGTCACGTGTTCATCTCAGAAACGTTTCCTGAGCATCTCCTGGGACCCATGTGTGATTTGGTGCTGGGGCCAAGCCGTGGGCACTTTAGGCACCGACCAGCTCTTGGGAAGTTGGGGAGGCTACTGCTGTAGACATAATCCCATTGGTGAGGCAACTGAAAAGTAAAAGGAGGTCATGAGCAGAAGTGCTGAGGGGATGGAGTGTGGACAGCCAGTATTGCCAGGACCTCAGAGAGGCTTCTGAGGCTGGACATTTGAGCCACGACCAGCGGAAGGGGCAGCCGCGTGAACAAGCTCAAGGGTGTTCCAGGCAGAGGAGTGGTGGGTGCTCATGAGGAGGAGAGGGCCTGTGGTGTTGGAAGGAGGAGGTGGACATGACCTGTGGCTGGAGCATCAGAGCGAGGGGAGGGGGCTGGGGCCTGTCTGCCGGGGTGAGGGCTTTGCATGTCACAGTGTGATGGACGGAAATGACATGACCTCCGCCTGAGTGCCCTCTGCCTGTGGTCGTCCGTGTTCCCATGGTAACTATTCCTTTCCTGCAGCCTGCTGGGGCCTTTCTGTGTCTCTGTGGCTTTTCTATCTGTGCTACTGACAACAGCCCTTAAGGGAGGCGAGACAGGGTTTATGACTCCCACTCTACAGAAGAGGAAGCAGCTAAGTAGGGCGGACGATGTGAGTTAGGGCTTTAAAGATCCTTTTGGCTGCTTTTTGGAGGATGGGTGGCAGGGGGACAGAGAGAAGGAGGAAGCCTTCTTTCCTGGAGGCTGCTATTGGTAGACTAGTCAGGGGCCAGTGACCAGCGGTGGCAGAGCAGTTGGACTGACTAAAGATGCGGCTGGGTTTTCAGAGCAAAGAGAGGACTTGCCCAAGGCTCCAGAGAAGAGCTAGACTCTCTTGGTTCTTTTCTCTCTCTTTTTTTTTTTTAATAATTTTTTTATTTAAAAAATTTAAAAAAATTTATTGGTTGTGCTGGGTCTAGCTCGCTGCACGTGGGCTTTCTCTAGTTGCACCGAGTGAGGGCTGCTCTGTAGCTGTGGTGTGCAGGCTGCTCATTGCAGAGGCTTCCCTTATTGCGGAGCACAGGCTCTAGGTGTGTGGGCTTCAGAAGTTGCAGCTCCCGGGCTCTAGAATAATGGCTTAGTGGTTGTGGTGCACAGGCTTAGCTGCCCCACAGCTTGTGGACTATTCCTGGACCAGGGATCAAACCCATGTCTTCTGTGTTGGCAGGCAGATTCTTTACCGCTAAGCCACCAGGGAATCCCCTCTCTTGGTTTTTGACTAAGACCAGAAGCAAATTGAAACTTTCCTAGGTGGCTTACTAAAACAGAGTGAAACGGGGAGACTTACAATTGTGTGTTTCTACAGCAGGGCAGCTGCTGTGGCCCAGCCCCGCTCGGCCCTCTTGTTTGCCCAGCATGAGAGCCAGGGGATTACCGAGCCCACTTATTCCTCCAGACTTTCCTTTGATAGGCAGTGTCTAGATGTGGCCCTGGTCCTGGCCAGGGAGGGTTAGATCTGGTACCAGTCCGTGGTTACAGGGAGTGGATATGGAGAAGGTGGGGAGAGAGTACAGGAAGCCTGGGATCTGGGGTGATGTGAAGGGCAGCTAGTGAGCTGTGCCCTGCTGTGTGTTGAGCTGGGCAGGTGTCACCTAAACACATTCGCTTACTTCATCCCCAGATGATCCAGTTAGGGAGCTGAGTTATAGTCGGGGTTATAGAGTTTATAGTTGGTGAAACTGAGTCCCGGAGAAGTTAAGCCACGTGCCACGTGACTAGCACGCGGTAGGGATGGGAATTTCGGCCCCAGAGTCCGCCTTTCACATTAAGTTTTCTGTCTGCGTCTGTGCTTAGTCGCTCAGTTGTGTCCGACTCTTTGCGACCCCAAGGACCGTAGCCCGCAAGGCTCCTCTGTCCATGGGATTCTCCAGGCAAGAGTACTGGAGTGGGGTGCCATGCCCTCCTCCAGGGGATCTTCCTAACCCAGGGATCAAACCCAGGTCTCCCACCTTGCAAGCAGATTCTTTACCATCTGAGCCATCACACTGAGTTGAAATCACTGTTTCTCCAACTAGGCGTGAGGATATTGGGGAGTTCTCACTTTTCTGTTGAAGGGATTTGCTAGCACTGCCTTCCTGGGGTTTTCTCATGCCCCACACAGAAGGTTATAAGTTCATACCTGCCACAGTCACTGGGCTCAACTCTGAGGAGTCTGAGCTGACCAAGGGGGACCTTCAGGGGCCATGGAGGACTTGAGACTCAGTAGCACCGTCCAACAGGAATATGGGTTTCCCCGCTATCCGAAAGTAGTGTTCTTTGGAAGTTTTTTAGCTGAAATGGCGTTAAGCGGAGACAGAATGACCTTAGGACACCTCTTGCTGATGGACGCACAAAATGAATGGATGTAAAGCACAGATGCTCGCCCTGTGGTTCGGAGCTCTGGGGCTTGATGCTGAGATGCAGAGAGTGGCTCTGGGAAGGATTTTGGCGGGGCCACTCTTCCCACATAGGGTGCACGGCCTCTGTTGTGTCTCCTGCAAGACAAATGCTCAATGCTATTTTTATCTTCCACTTTTTTTTTTTTTTTGTAAAAGCAAAATCCTCTTTGGATTTCTTTTGGTTAGTGAAAACAGTTATTAATGTAGGTCTTTTGGAAGAGCAAAGTGGCATAAAGCGAACTTTCAAAAAGATGGGGGATACCTGTAGAAAGTAAGCCACATGTTTTTTCAATTAATGGTTTATAATGTGATAGTTTCATCATATTTGTCACTTTTAAAAAATTGATTAAGTTTTTGACTGTGCCATGCAGCATATGGGGGTCTTAGTTCCCTGACCAGGGATCAAACCCATGCCCCATTCAGTGAAAACACGGAGTTATGACCATTGGACTACCAGGGAAATCCCACATGTCATTTTAAATAGCCACATAAAAAAGTAAAACTAAATAGATGAACTTAATTTTAGTAACATATGTTCAGTTCAGTCGCTCAGTCACGTCCGACTCTCTGTGACCCCATGGACTGCAGCACACCAGGCTTCCCTGTCCTTTACCTTCTCCTAGAGCTTGCTCAAACTCATGTCCATTGAATTGGTTATACCATCCAACCATCTCATCCTCTGTCGTCCCCTTCTCCTCCTGCCCCCAATCCCTCCCAGCATCAGGGTCTTTTCCAATGAGTCAACTCTTTGCATGACGTGGCCGAGTATTGGAGTTTCAGCTTCAGTATCAGTCCTTCCAATGAACACCCAAGGCTGATCTCCTTTAGAATGGACTGGTTGGATCTCCTTGCAGTCCAAGGGACTCTCAAGAGTCTTCTCCAACACCACACTTCAAAAGCATCAATTCTTCAATGCTCAGCTTTCTTCACAGTCCAACTCTCACATCCATACATGACCACTGGAAAACCATAGCCTTGACTAGTGGACCTTTGTTGGCAAAGTAATGTCTCTGCTTTTTAATATGCTATCTAGGTTGGTCATAACTTTCCTTCCAAGGAGTAAGCGTCTTTTAATTTCATGGCTGCGGTCACCATCTGTAGTGATTTTGGAGCCCAAAAAAATAAAGTCTGACACTGTTTCCACTGTTTCCTCATCTATTTCCCATGAAGTGATGGGACCGGATGCTATGATCTTCGTTTTCTGAATGTTGAGCTTGAAGCCAACTTTTTCACTCTCTTCTTTCACTTTCATCAAGAGGCTGTTTAGTTCCTCTTCACTTTCTGCCATAAGGGTGGTGTCATCTGCATATCTGAGGTTATTGATATTTCTCCCTGCAATCTTGATTCTAGCTTGTGCTCCTTCCAGCCCAGAGTTTCTCATGATGTACTCTGCATATAAGATAAATAAGCAGGGTGACAATATACAGCCTTGACATACTCTTTTTCCTATTTGGAACCAGTCTGTTGTTCCATGTCCAGTTCTAATTGTTGCTTCCTGACCTGCATACAGATTTCTCAAGAGGCAGGTCAGGTGGTCTGTATTCCCATCTCTCTCAGAATTTTCCACAGTTTATTGTGATCCACACAGTAAAAGGCTTTGGCACAGTCAATAAAGCAGAAATACATGTTTTCCTGGAACTCTCTCGCTTTTTCGATGATCCAGCAGATGTTGGCAATTTGATCTCTGGTTCCTCTGCTTTTTCTAAAACCAGCTTGAACATCAGGAAGTTCACGGTTCACGTATTGCTGAAGCCTGGCTTGGAGAATTTTGAGCGTTACTTTACTAGCGTGTGAGATGAGTGCAATTGTGTGGTAGTTTGAGCATTCTTTGGCATTACCTTTCTTTGGGATCGGAATGAAAACTGACCTTTTCCAGTCTTGGCCACTGCTGAGTTTTCCAAATTTGCTGGCATATTGAGTGCAGCACTTTCACAGCATCATCTTTCAGTAACATATGTTATTTAACCCCAATAATATCAAAAGACTATAATTTTGACATATAATCAACTGAACTAAACATATAGTCAACAATACTAAGTTGTTAATGAGATGCTTCACCCTTTTGGTACTAAGTCTTTGAACCCAGTGTTTTTTTTACACTTGCCGTGCATCCCAGTTGGCAGTTACTGTATTGCACAGCGCAGCTCCAGAGTCTGATTGATGGGTGTTAGTCTGACATGCATGCTAGCAGCTGATTTTTATGGAGTACTCACTGACCAGGCCCTGTTCTGCAGGCTTGTCTAATTACACGGTGGACCCTTGAACCCCACAAGTTTGAACTGCGTGGGTTCACTTATGTGTGAGTTTTTTTCATAGATACCTGCTGTGCAGTCTGTGGTTGGTTGGATCCATATACTCGGTACATACCTTAGATTGCATGGAGGGTCAACGTCTCTAACCTTCGTGTTGTTCAGGGATCAACTCTATTGTTTACCCTTCATGGCAACTCCGCAGTGGAGGTACTACCACTGTCCCCATTTCACAGACATGGCAACTAAGGTCCAGAGAGGTAGCTTTGAGGTTTCACAGTTGTTGAGTTCTGGAGTTAAGGAGGAAGAGGTGATGGGAAGGAGCGAGCTCCTCTTGTTTTTAACATTTATTTAGGTAAACTTCATACAACAGAATTCACCCATGTTAAGTGTACAGTTCAGCATTGCCTAATGTGTGTAGTTATGTAACCAGCCTATTCAATATATGGAGCAATTCCATCTCCCAAAGGTGCCCTCAAGCCCCTGTGTGTTGGACTCCCGTGTCCCTGACAACCATCCATCAGCTTTCTGCCCATAGGGTTTTACCTTTGCTTGCTGTCATACAAATGGGACTATATAGTTTGAAGTCTCTGAGGCTTGGTGTTTCTCTTAGTATGATGTTTTCAAGGTTCATCCCATGTCGTGTGTATATCAGTTACTTTTTCCTTTTTTAAAATTGCTGTGTAGTATTCTGTTGTGGGCTTCCCTGGTGGCTCAGGGGTAAAGAATCTGCCTTCCAATGCAGGAGATGTGGGTTCAGCCCATGGGTTGAGAAGATCCCCTGGAGAAGGAAATGGCACCCCACTCCAGTATTCTTGACTGGGAAATCCTGTGGACAGAGGAGCCCGGTGGGCTACAGTCTATGGGGTTGCAAGAGTGTCACACACAGCTTAGCGACTAAACAGCAATTTCATTCTATAAAAGTGCACCTTTTTTTCATCTGTTCACCAGTTGATAGACTTGTGGGTTGACTTCTGTTGGGGCTATGATGAATAATGCTGACATGGTTTCATTTCTCTTGGGTAGTTAGCTACCTGAGAGTGGAAGTGCTGAGTTACGTGCGTGTTTCAATTTGTAAGAAACTACAATGCTGTCTTCCAAAGTGGCTATGCGACATCACACGTAAGCACCGTGTCTCCAGCTCTTCCCCAGCTTTACTAACACTCGATATGATTGGTCTTTTCAAGTTCGTCATTCTAGTGCGTTTTGCTAATGATGTAAGATGCTGAACAACTCATATATGCTTATTTGGCATCCGTATGTGCCTTCAAATCCTTTGCCATTTTAAATTGGATATTCTGTTAACTTAATACTGAGTTGTAAGAGTTGGCACCTCTTTTTTCTTGCTGCTGTTATTCATTCGCTGAGTCATCTCTGACTCTTTGCGACTCCATGGACTGCAGCCTGTCAGGCTTCCCTGTCCTTCACTGTCTCCTGGACTTTGCTCAAATATCCAGTCATCTCATTCTCTGTCATCCCCTTCTTCTCCGGCTTTTAAACTTTCCAGCATCGGGGTCTTTTCCAATGAGTCGGCTCTTGCTATTGGGTTGGGAATAAATGAGATATGTTAGGTGCTTTGCTGTCAGAGGTCCACCCGTTGGTCCTCCTGGCATGCCCCTGGGTCAGTACTCAAGATCACTGGCTATCTCAGGTACCTGTTAATCCCCTCCCCTTTCTGTTCACCCCAGGTAGGCATGGGAAACACATACTCACCAACAGCCCCTGACTTGGCCAGCGGTATAGTGTCTGCCCAGCACAATCTCCCTGCGCTCACAACAAAGGCTCCCCTTTGCCTCAGGCTGGAGTCAGCATGCCTAGCCAGGGGACTTGGGATGGGGGCTAGGGGCCTTGGGTCCCCCTTCTTTCCTTATGACCTCTTCCATTATGACTTGGAGCTCACCGCTTTTCCTCCCTGGACCTCAGTTACCTCATCTGTAGAAAGGGAAGTTTGGACTAGTTGACTCCAGGGATATAGCTACTCTGAATCTGCTCTTGTGCTTTGGTGATGGCCATTTGTGGAGGTTCCTGTGGTCGCAGCATTCCTTAAGGCAGGGCTTAGGATTTTGCAAGAGGGTCTTGTGGGCAGGAAAGGCAAAGAAAGGAATGGGGCAGGGTGATGGCTGGCTCAGGAGCAGATGTCCAGCTTTCTGCTTCAGTTGCAAGAGCCAGACTCTGGTTTGGAATAGCCACCATTCATCTTTTCCAAGCTCACAGGGTTTGACAAGCTGGAGATCATGGTTTCTGTGTCATGTCCAGGACAAAGGATAGAGGGGAGGTGGTGGTTTGAAACAGAGATGGAGAAACTGAGACCAGAGTGGTCCTGGGTCTGATCATTATGTGGTGGTATGAAGGGAGTGATGAGAACAAGCCACGTTTCCAGATGCCTGCAGAGCCACTGTGTGATGCGAAAATGTCTCTGAGCTCAATGGTGACTATGTCCTGGGCTCCGACAGGGGCAGCCTTCACTCGTGATTGAAGGAAATGCTTGCTTTTAGTCAGAAGTTAGGAAACTAAGGCATAAATGTTTGCAAACCATCCAGGCTCATAGGTCCTCCTATCTTACTGTCTAGTCTCATCCTAGTCTACCCCTGATTCTCCGTCTAGCAGAGGATTGAGCAGTAGGGACCTCCCCCACATCTGCCCTTGCTGGCCCCTGGCCCTGACCGTGGATAGCAGTGGTATCACCACTAGGACTGCCAATCTTAGGAGCCAGACCCATGTGGAAGTGGCCTTTAGACTATCTCATCCTTCACTGTCACTTTGTGATGGGGACAGTGAGGCCCAGAGGGGAAATGTAAGTTGCTGAAGGCCCCAGAGCATGGGGCCTGCAGGATGAAGGGCCCTGGACTGGTGAGGCTCACTCTAGACCGAGTTGAAAGAGATTTTTGGGGGGGAGCTGCAGAGGGAGAAACCTGGGAAGCCTGGGGCTTCCCCCTCCTGTAGATATTTCGGAGACAGGTCAGCTTTCAGAGGCTGCGGTCCTTCCCCCACTTCTGCAGCCTACAGCTGTGCACATCTGTGCTGTCTCTGGGCCGTCCTTTCAGGGACCGGCTGGGGCCTGTCATCGCCTCTGAAGCCTGTGAGAGACTAGAGCTGGAGCTGTGGGGGCGGCGAGGTAGAGGTGTCAGGCCCAGCCGCACCCCGTGGGAGCAGGGCTCGGCTTTGGCCTGGCAGCTGAAGCCAGCTGTTGCCTCCTGCAGGTCTTTCCCATGGCCCGTCCATCACTCCCTCCTTTGGGACAGCCACCGAGCCCATTCTTGGAGGTGGCTGTTCCTGCCCTCACCCCCACCCACCCTGCCCGATGCCTCCTTGGCCCAGGCTGCTGAGAGGGGTCTGGGGAACGTTGAGGAGCCATGGAGAGAAGGTTCTGGCTCTGCTGACAGTCAGCAGGAGATCCACTGTGGGGCCCTTCACCTTCTCTGAGCGCCTGAGTTTCTGTTTGGAAATAAAGGCTTAGTCCTTGCACCTTGTACCAAGAAAAAGAAGAAAAGAGAGAAAAATGAGAGAGAGAGATTGGCCTGGGTGTGGAGAGCTGTGACAAGGCTCTTATAAACACAAGGTGTGCATGTTAGCAGACCTGTCACATGCCTGCTGGGAGTTGTCAAGGATGACAAGGCTGGACTGGAGAGAGAGGGGACCCCTTCCAGACTGGGGAAGGAGAGGCAGTGGTTGGGGTGCTGAGGGGGGACAGAATGAACAGTTATTCTGTCTGGGTGACTCTGGGAAGGGGGAGCCTGAGGGCATCGCCCTGGAAGGCTTGGGGAGCACTGCCTTGGGACCAGGAACTCTGACCCCTGGGGAAATGAGGGTGTGGTGAGCTCAGCCTTCAGAGTGACCTGCTTCCCGGGCTCCTTGCTGACTCCTGACCCCACCATCCACTTCCTGAAGTGCTGCTGCTGCTTATGAGAGGGCAGGGCTGGGAGTGTGTGGATGGTGGGGAACAGCTCATGCCCAGATTAGGGCAGCTTGGGGAGGGGAGCAGAGGGGAGTCATCAGGTTCTAAAGACTGTTGTCCCTGTGCTTTCAGAATGGAGGGCTTCCCTAGTGGCTCAGATGGTAAAGAATTTGCCTGTCATTGCTGAAGACCCAGGCTCAATCTCTAGGTCGAGAAGATCCCCTAGAGAAGGGAATGGCTACCCACTCCAGTATTCTTGCCTGGAGAATCCCATGGACAGAGGAGCCTGGCAGGCTACAGTCCATGGGGTTGCAAAGAGTTGGACCCAACTGAGCGACTAACGCTCTCAGGGTGCAGGTGGGAGTGGGAACCAGCAGGCAGGGAACTCCCTCCCCTTCCTGATCCTGGGCCATCAGTGCCGTGGAGACCAGCTGCCACTGGGCTCTGAGAAAGTTCTGTGAGCCTGTCTCCCATGTCTGTCGCCCTCTTCTTTAGTCTGTGTGGAATTCCCAGCCCCTTCCCTTCCCAGCAGCCCTGGTTCTCGGACCCCTGAGCCAGTCTTCCCCACACCCTCTGCCAGCTGTTAGTGGCTCTCCTGGCCTGCTTCTGCAGCCATTCTTATGTTTTAAGTAGGTTTTACTACCCAGTGTTCAGAAAATGCAGATAGGAAAAAGGAGATAGTAAAAACTGTCTGTAATCTCATCACCAGGTGATGACTTGGTATTCGCCCTCCCAGACCTTTCTCCTGATTTGTGCTCACGAATTAAAATGGATTATATCCTATGCTTGCTTTGCAGCCTGTTCCTCTTCCCTTCTGGTTGCCTAGCTTTCTTTCCACATCAGTCAATATATTTTTAAGGCTGTTTAACATTCCACCTTAGAGATGCCCCATAATTTATTCAACAAATCCCCGGTTGCAGGCCATTTCCAGTGTTTTGTTACTATAAATAACATTGTGATCAGCAGAACACCCTTGTAGCCCACTCTGCACACATCCTTCACTGCTTCCCTAGGAGAGAGCCCTGCGGTGGGAATTGTGAGACCACAAGGATGCCCGGCATGCCGGATGTCGGGCAAAAGCTTTGGCTGTTGAGATGTTGTTGGTGATGTAGATGTTGTTGATGCTGAGGTTGTTGATGTAGAGTTCAGGGGCCTTGATCTGCTGAGAACTCACCCCGTCTGGACTTCCCTGGCCTCTTTTGTGACATTCACAGCTATGTTCTGTTCCCATCCAAACCCTTCAAAGCCATCTCCAGACTTCCCTCTGCCTCTGGTTCTCCCTCTGGTGACAGCCTTCCCTTTCTCCCGATCTGGAAGGCCTGGTCTCGATGTGGCCTGACCCAGGTATTTGGAGCCTTGGGTCCTGACCTGGTGGGGATGGTTAGCTCTTTTCTGTCTTATGTTCACTAGGGAGGGGTAAACTGTAAGGGGTCAGGGCTGTATCTGTTATCTGTCCATGTCCATAACTCTCCCCAAAGCAGTAGCAGAGGGCCAGGCACAGGGTAGGCCTCACCCAACACGTGTTTTGCTGAGTGACAGCTGCAGGGTGAGTAGGCCCTCTCTGGGCCTCAGACTGTGTTCACAGGCAGAGGTGAGGGGTGGGCTGGGTCCCTTCCTGCTGTGGCTTTTCCCATCCCCTCCTTGATCGCACCTCCTCTTACCCCACAGGTCTTGGGTCCTGAGGCTGCCAGCAGACTATGGGTACAACAGCCAGCACAGCCCAGCAGACGGTCTCGGCAAGCGCCCCCTTTGAGGGCCTCCAGGACGGTGGCTCGATGGATGGTCGGCACTCACTCAGCGTCCACTCCTTCCAGACCACAGGCTTGCACAACAGTAAGGCGAAGTCCATCATCCCCAACAAGGTGGCCCCCGTCGTGATCACGTGAGTGGCAGGACAAGTATGACCCTGTCCCCAGAAGGCATGGCTGGGGGGAGCTGCCTGGAGGGGTGGTGGCATACAGCACTTAACGTCTCCAATCTGCTTCCATTGAGGAAGACACTGAGGCCCAGAGAGGTTAAGCAGTGTGTCTGGAGTCACACAGCAAGTGGGTCGCAGAGCTGCTGTCTTTTGGGGTTCTCTTAGCAAACACCCTCTTCCAACAACACAAGAGAAGACTCTACACATGGACATCACCAGATGGTCGACACCAAAATCAGATTGATTATATTCTTTGCAGCCGAAGATGGAGAAGCTCTATATAGTCAGCAAAAACAAGACCGGGAGCTGACTGTGGCTCAGATCATGAGCTCCTTATTGCCAAATTCAGACTTAAATTGAAGAAAGTAGGGAAAACCACTAGATCATTCAGATATGACCTAAATCAAATCCCTTATGATTATACAGTGGAAGTGAGAAATAGATTTAAGGGACTAGATTTGATAGATAGAGTGCCTGATGAACTATGGAATGAGGTTCGTGACATTGTACAGGAGACAGGGATCAAGCCCATCCCCATGGAAAAGAAATGCAAAAAAGCAAAATGGCTGTCTGGGAGGCCTTACAAATAGCTGTGAAAAGAAGAGAAGTGAAAAGCAAAGGAGAAACGGAAAAATATAAGCATCTGAATGCAGAGTTCCAAAAGAATAGCAAGGAGAGATAAGAAAGCCTTCCTCAGTGATCAATGCAAAGAAATAGAGGAAAACAACAGAATGGGAAAGACTAGAGATCTCTTCAAGAAAATTAGAGATACCAAGGGAACATTTCATGCAAAGATGGGCTCGATAAAGGACAGAAATGGTATGGACCTAACAGAAGCAGAAGATATTAAGAAGAGGTGGCAAGAATACACCGAAGAACTGTACAAAAAGATCTTCATGACCAAGATAATCATGATGGTGTGGTCACTCATCTAGAGCCAGACATCCTGGAATGTGAAGTCAAGTGGGCCTTAGAAAGCATCATTATAAACAAAGCTAGTGGAGGTGATGGAATTCCAGCAGAACTATTTCAAATCCTGAAAGATGATGCTGTGAAAGTGCTGCACTCAGTATGCCAGCAAATTTGGAAAACTCAGCAGTGGCCAAGACTGGAAAAGGTCAGTTTTCATTCCAATCCCAAAGAAAGCCAATGCCAAAGAATGCTCAAACTGCGGCACAATCACACTCATCTCACACGCTAGTAAAGTAATGCTCAAAATTCTCCAAGCCAGGCTTCAGAAATACGTGAACCAAGAACTTCCAGATGTTCAAGCTGGTTTTAGAAAAGGTAGAGGAACCAGAGATCAAATTGCCAACATCCACTGGATCATCGAAAAAGTAAGAGAGTTCTAGGAAAACATGTATTTCTACTTTATTGACTATGCCAAAGCCTTTGACTGTGTGGATCACAATAAACTGTGGAAAATTCTTCAAGAGATGGGAATACCAGACTACCTGACCCGCCTCTTGAAAAACCTATATGCAGGTCAGGAAGCAACAATTAGAACTGGACATGGAACAACAGACTGGTTCCAAATAGGAAAAGGAGTACATCAAGGCTATATATTGTCCCCCTGCTTATTTACCTTATATACAGAGTACATCATGAGAAACGCTGGGCTGGAAGAATCACAAGCTGGAATCAAGATTGCTGGGAGAAATATCAATAACCTCAGATATGCAGATGATATGACCTTTGTGCAGAAAGTGAAGAGGAACTAAAAAAAGCCTCTTGATGAAAGTGAAAGTGGAGAGTGAAAAAGTTGGCTTCAAGCTCAACATTCAGAAAACAAAGATCATGGCATCCGGTCCCATCACTTCATGGGAAATAGATGGGAAACAGTGGAAACAGTGTCAGACTTTATTTTTTTGGGCTCCAAAATCACTACAGATGGTGACTGCAGCCATGAAATTAAAAGACGCTTACTCCTTGGAAGGAAAGTTATGACCAACCTAGATAGCATATTGAAAAGCAGAGATGTTGCTTTGCCAACAAAGGTCCGACTAGTCAAGGCTATGGTTTTCCAGTGGTCATGTGTGGATGTGAGAGTTGGACTGTGAAGAAAGCTGAGCGCTGAAGAATTGATGCTTTTGAAGTGTGATGTTGGAGAAGACTCTTGAGAGTCCCTTGGACTGCAAGGAGATCCAACCAGTCCATTCTAAAGGAGATCAGCCTTGGGTATTCTTTGGAAGGACTGATGCCAAAGCTGAAACTCCAGTATTTTGGCCACCTCATGCAAAGAGTTGACTCATTGGAAAAGACTCTGATGCTGGGAGGGATTGGGGGCAGGAGGAGAAAGGGACGACAGAAGATGAGATGGCTAGATGGCATCACCAACTTGATGGACATGAGTTTGAGTGAACTCCAGGAGTTGGTGATGGACAGGGAGGCCTGGTGTGCTGCGATTCATGGGGTCGCAAAGAGTCGGACACGACTGAGCGACTGAACTGAACTGACTAGGTCATATTACTGATTATGTCGTGGTTGCCAAGGAGTGTAGGAAAGGGAGGAGTGGCTGGCCGGGGGGAGGTTGGGATACTCTTTTGAAAGTAATTTTTTGCTGAACTTTTTAAAAGGAAGTTTATGTACTTCAGTTCAGTTCCGTTGTTTTACTTAGATACATAAAATTTAGAGTTTTTCTCCCCACAGTCTGTAATTATGGTTCAAAACTGAGGTTGACACCAGGCTGTTATAGGGCCTTGGGCTGAAAAAGCTGGAAGCTGTTGGTCAGCTTTCCTGGAGGGCCTTCAGGGACTTTCCTGGAGACTGCTGCAGGTTTGTTCTGGCCCTGTCCTTTGAGAGACCTGGATACCCTGCATGTGTCCTGTGGGCCAGGGGAAGGAGCGGGTGCCGAGAGCCTGAGGCCAGGGAGCCGGGGGACACTGGCTCTGTTTCCTGGTCAGTTGGGAAGCCTTGTTTTTCCCCGCATCCACCCACTGGGCTCTCTGCCTTTGGACCCCTCCAGGATGGAGGAAGGTAGACAGGATTAGCTAAGAACTGGATGTGTTCCATGGAGTGACGTTTGGTGGAGGCCTGGCAGATGGGGCTTTCTGTGTAAGGAAAACTGAAGGAGTGATAAATCCGGCCTGCTGGCCTTGGGGCCTGACAGGAAAGCTGTAATCATAATACATTACTTTGCTCGTGATAAGGGGAGGAAGGAGATGTTAAATAAAAGGGACCTGATATGTAGTCTTTTGACTAGCACACGACAGAATTTGGTTTGGGTCTTGATCACAGTGTTGGAAATCCTGGGCTCATCTCTGCCTCTCCCCTGCTCTGTGACCTTGGGCAAATCCTTTTCCCTTCTCATAAAGGCTTAGTTTCCTTATCAGGATATGTGGGGATGACATTCAAAAAATTTAAGCATGGCGTGGCTCAGAACATTCTCTGGCCTGCTGTAAAAACCCACTTCAGTGGTATTGTGCGTGCCTCCTAGAGCCAACTGTGACCTAGTGATCCTTGCGTTGTGGCTTGTTTGTGGTAGAAGGGACCTTAGAAAATCATCCAAAACTGGGGCTGGCAAACTGTATCCTTCAGGCCAAATCAGGTCACTGCTTGTTTTGGTAAATAAGTCTTTGTTGGGACACAGCCACGCCCACTCATTTGCATATCATCAAAGGATGGTTAAGGCTGCAGTGGTAGAGGTGAGTAGTTGTAGCAGACTGTGGGGCCCACAAAGCCTAAGTGAGTTAAGTGAAGTTGCTCAGTCGTGTCTGACTCTTTGCGACCCTGTGGACTGTAGCCCACCAGGCTCCTCCATCCATGGGATTCTCCAGGCCAGAATACTGGAGTGGCTGCCATTTCCTTCTCCAGGGGATCATCCTGACCCAGGGATTGAACCGAGGTCTCCTGCATTGGAGGCAGACGCTTTAACCTCTGAGCTACCGGGGAAGCCTTTAAAGTGTTTACTATCTGGTCCTTAGTAGAAAAGGTTTTCTGACTCCTGATCTAATCAATAGGTTTTTAAGATCAGGTATGAAAACTGACCTAGATATAGAAACTGGGAGTTTTGGGAAGGCAGGATTTGCCCGCCATGGGTCATGTGTGAAAGGGAGACAGAGCTGGCTGAGGGACCCCAGGTCTCACGACTCCTGTCTAGTGCTCCCCACCCTACTCATTCCATCACCTTGCCTATCCTTTTCTAAAGAGATGTCAGACCCCAGATCATGAGCCCTGGGAGGCTGTGTCTGGTTCATTGTTATAATCAGCACAGAAGCATTTGGGGTCTGTAATGCACAGCCCTCCCT
Organism: Ovis aries; assembly: GCF_016772045.2. NCBI lineage: Eukaryota > Metazoa > Chordata > Mammalia > Artiodactyla > Bovidae > Ovis > Ovis aries. The sequence goes on from NC_056078.1 coordinate 25,930,431, forward strand.
CAGGTTTAGCATCTTCAGAAATCTGTGTTTTGTTTGAAACGGCCCTGGGTGGAGGTAGAACTCTTGCTTGTAATAGTAATTAGATTACTAGATGATGAGAGTCCCTGAGGCACTGTGCTAAATAAGCAGTTACTTCACTGATGCTTTGTCTTCTCACGGCAGCCCTTAGGAGGTGGGAATTCCTGGAGACTACAGACTAAGTAACTTCAAAGCAGTGGAGTCAAAGTCATACCCAGGCCCCAAGGCCTGTGTCCTGAAGCACTGCACTGTGCTGTGGGATTGTCAGTGTGGGGGCTCTTCTCAGAGACAATCTGATGGAGGGACCATCTGGGGCCAAAGTAAGCCTTGTTTAAGGAGGCTTTAAACAAGACGGCAGCTTCTCTCTACACAAAAGTCCAGGAGGCATTCCAGGCTGGAATGCCTGCTCCATAATCGGCCAGGCTCCTCCTTTTGTGGCCCTGCCATCACCAGCATCTACCTCCTGCCTTCACTTTTGGGTGCTTGCCAGAGGGAAGGAAGGAAGAGTAGAAAGAGTATGTCTTCTTTTCTTTAAGGGAATGGCCCAGAAGTTGCATACTTCTCCCATCCCACTGGGCAGAACTGAATCACATGATCATACTAGGTGCAAGGGAGGCTGGGACTTATAGTCTCCAGCTGGATGGCCCAGTCACAAATTCAGGGAACTATTGCTGAGGGAGAAGGGGAGAGTGGATACTGGGGGACAGTAGGCAGCGTCTGTCATAAATGCATGTGTGGGATGGGGTGGCCCTGCTGTGGGCCTGGTGAGCGTGGAGTGTGTCCTGGCCACTGTGCTTGCCTGACGCCGTCTGCATCCTGCCCCGGCAGGTACAACTGCAAGGAGGAGTTCCAGATCCACGATGAGCTGCTCAAAGCCCATTACACCCTGGGCCGGCTCTCAGATGCCACCCCCGAGCACTACCTGGTGCAGGTGAGGCCAGGCCTGCCCCTCTCTCCGTTCCTGCCTCCCGCCCCTCCAGCCCTCCTTCCTCTCAGGCTCCCTCCCCAGTCTCCCCCTGCTTTCCCCATGGCCTCCTTCTCTGCCTCACCCCATCCTCTGGGACCCTGATCCCACTTGCTCTCAGTCTCTGATACCCTAGGGCCTGTGCTCGCTGCCCTGTGGGGACCCTGCTCTTCTGTTCCCATGTGGCCCTAGCCTGGCCACCCGCCCCCCCCCCTCTCTGAGCACCAAAGAAGACGCACATGGGAACCTGAAGGGCTTGGGGCCCCAGACTGCTCTTCTCAGGCTAGAAATCGTCATCCCATGGTCTTTTGAAGCTTTAGGGCTTCTTTGGTGCATAGATAGAGATGTAGGCATAGACGTACATCTATCTAGATCTGTCTTTTTTTTTTTTTTATCCTTATAATATCCCCTGGAAAGTAAAGTCTCCAAGGGCAGATGAGTTTTCATGTGTTTTGTTGACTGCTATAGTCCCAGGTCCTAGAACGGTGCTTGGGTAATCATGTAGGTGTTCAAAAACAGTCAGTGAATGAATTAATGATAGTCATGATGATTAAACTGTATTTGTTGAAAGAGGGTCTGGGTGGGAGGTCGTGGTGGATGGGGAGGTGGGTGAACGGGTGGATGAGATGACTTCATGGTTTCTTTTTGCCTGGGAATGAATCTCCTGGTTCCTCCTGCTCCCACCTGACCCCTCTTTTCTCTGTGGTCTGCGTCCCCAGCTGGGGAAGGGAGAGACTTGCCCCTATGCATAACTGCAGGCCCCTGGGAAGTGGCTCACACTTTTCTCCTAGCTGGTTGCTGGTGCCCCAGCTGTGATTCCCTACTTGAACCCCTTCTCCATGATCTTTGCCTCTGGGTGAGAGATGTTTGTTTTCTGCCCTGGGGGCTGTAGGCACGCCCTGCAGGCAGCTTTGGTCTCAGTTCCCTGTCCCTGTAGTGCTTCTCCCTGCTCTGCTCCCTCAAGTCCTGGCTCAGATGCCACCTCTGGCCTGAAGCCCTCTTTGGTTCTCCTTCAGGAAGAGTTGTCTTCTCTCTTCCCACGCTATATGACACCCCTGCTGGCATCACTTTGCCCACGAGGCTGTAGACAACCTGAGGACCATGTTCCCCACCCCATCTCCCTGCTCCCCATCCTCTGGGGCCTGGGGTAGAGCCTTGTCTGTAGAAGACGTCCCCGCGGCATCTGAGTGACCCCTGTGGCTCTCCCCTGCCAGGGCCGCTACTTCCTGGTGCGGGATGTTACTGAGAAGATGGACATGCTGGGCACCCTGCAGAGCCGTGGGGCCCCCAACTTCCGGCAGGTGCGGGGCGGGCTTGCTGTGTTCGGCATGGGACAGCCCAGCCTCTTGGGGTTCAGGCAAGTCCTCCAGAAACTCCAGAAGGATGGACACCGGGTAAGCATGGCCGTTTCCCAGGCAGGGGCCAGTCCCCAAATCTGGGGAAATGGGTTTCCCGGAGGGGCAACTGCAGAGGCTCTGGAGGGGCCTGGGCATATTATGGGGGAGGTGGTGACTGGTGACCAGGGCCAGGTGCTGCCAGGCCTTGAAAGTCAATGGTCGTTGTGCTCAGCATGACGGGGAAATTCTGGGCAAGTGTTTATTGTGTTATCCTTTATGGACATGGGAGCCCCGAGGTCAGAAGCCCCTCTATACACTCATAGGATGATGATTACAGCTAAGACTTATATCCTCATGTTGACCCTACATGGGTGGGGCAGCTATTGTCCCATTTTACAGAGGAGAAAACTGAGGCCCAGAGAGGATAAGAAACACAGCCCGCGAGTGGTGTCCCAAGACCCAAACCCAGACCTCTGGACTCCATGTGTCTGCTTTGCATGACTCCTCTCTCCGCCTGCTGTGGCGTCTCCAGGACAGAGGTGGAGGGTCCACTGTCATTGCAGGCTCGTAGTGGGCAGTCTGATTTAACCTGGGTGAAGATGGAGAGGCTTTAGTGAACCAGAGTGACGAGGGGGTGTTAGCTGAGCCTGGATCCCACTCCATTGTCCCAGCAGGTTCTCGAGGGTAGAGCCTGCCCACCAGCTCCCTCTGTCTGTATGGTGCTCAGTGAGTGAGTGATTGCATGGTGGTGGTGGGCATTCATGTCTTCAGCTGATGTTTATCAGCACTTGATTTACTCAGGGCTCTATGTTAGGCTTTGTGGGGACATGAAAATGACCAGGACATGCTTCTACCTGCAAAGACCCTGTAGTCCATAAAGGGAGAAAGCTGTAAAGAGGAGGGAGGGTCAGGAGCTGGTGGCATTTGGCCTGAGCTTTGTTTCTGGGGTAAGATTCAGGTTGCAGGGGCAGAGTGGGGTGGTGGGCCTTCGAGGGGGCCCGGGGAAGGGGTGGTGGAGCGGGTGTCCATGCTGGATAGTGGTGATGGCTCCTTCCTCCTCGGATGCCCGGCAGGAGTGTGTCATCTTCTGTGTGCGGGAGGAACCCGTGCTGTTTCTGCGAGCTGCTGAGGACTTTGTACCCTACACGCCTCGAGACAAGCAGAATCTTCAGGAGAACCTCCAGGGCCTTGGACCCGGGGTCCCTGTGGAGCGCTTGGAGCTGGCCATCCGGAAGGAGGTGAGGGCCACCTGTGTGGGTGGGAGGCCGCCCTCCTGGTAGCCTCGGGCACCTGAGCTGAGCCCCAGCCCGCTCTGCTCTCACCCGCTCATGCTTGCCCACTTAGCTGTCCCACTTGGGCCAGTGGCTGCTGCAAGGCCAGCTCAGGGGCACCAGGGTAAAGACTTCTCTTCTCAGCTCTGTTTGCCTCTGCTCTTTCCCCACCCTGCTTTTCTCCTCCAAACTCAGCATTCTTATTTAGAAAAGGGTCAGGTGGAGGGCAGAGAGTACTTGACTGAAAGTCCCAAGACCAGGTTCAGCCTTCCGTGAGCCGTGAGGCCTGGGCTGGGCCGCTTCTCTCCCTGGGCCTCTGTTTCTGAGGTTCCTCTGGCCTCCTCCTTCACAGCATGGGGACTTGTCCAGGTCTCTGGGGCTGTTCACACACCACAGAGCTGTGTTAATAGTGTATAGAGGTCATGGTGTCCCCCCTCCTCTGAGACATCCCCAGGCAGGAGCAGAGGTCGCGCTGGCTGTGGTCGTTTCCCCGTCTCCTCCTCAGGCCTCGCCCCCTCCAGCTCCCAGCTGACCAGCTTCCTCCTGTCCTTCAGTCTGGCGGTTTGGCCAGTTCCTGCTGCCCACCGGGCAGAGCCCTCCGAGCCTGACCGCGGGGTGGGACGCAGCAGCTGAGGCATAGCTGGCTGCCCTCGGGCCAGCAGTCCCTCCGGTCCCTCCAGCACCGCCAGGGCGCAGAAAGCGCCTCTGGCTGTAGCTCTCCCTGGAGGGCAGGCAGCCTGTCCACGGCCTCCGTGTGGCTTAGGCGCCTACAGAGCTCAGCCAGCAAGGTCCGTCATGGCCCTCTGGCCCCTGGCCTCCGTCTAGATCCACGACTTTGCCCAGCTGAGCGAGAACAAGTACTTTGTGTACCACAACACCGAGGACCTGCGGGGGGAGCCCCACGCCGTGGCCATCCGGGGTGAGGACGACGTGCACGTGACCGAGGAGGTGTTTAAGAGGCCCCTCTTCCTGCAGCCCTCCTACAGGTACTGGGGGCCAGGCCTGTGTGGAGGCCCCAGTGTGCTGGGCATGGGTGCTCCCTGGGCCTGCTCTCCTGGTGTGGCCTCAGTCTCACTGTCTGCATGTTGGGCTGAGTCCCCCATGCCTCTGTCTCCCCTGGGAATGGTGGATGTCTGGGGTATGGGGTGTGTGGCTTACCTGATGGGCTGTTCCCTGTTACCCGGCAGGTACCACCGTCTGCCCCTGCCAGAGCAAGGGGCCCCCCTGGAAGCCCAGTTCGATGCCTTTGTCAGTGTCCTCCGGGTGAGTGGGGTCTGGAGGAGTGGTGGGTGCGCAGGTGCCTGGAGAGTGAGCCTATGTCAGGGCCCTGTCTCCTTGGAGGTGCTTGGGTGGTGTGTCTCCTGGAGGAAGGCCGAGGGGGTTGTGTGTGTCTGTGTGTGTGTGTACTTGTATACTGTCTAAGGACAGAGCCCAGCACGGAGCGTCTGCAGGACTGGGCTCTCTGGCTGTGGCTCGGCTCCTCACTTTGTTGTGTGATCCTGGGTGAATTTCCTAACTCTTCTAGGTCTCAGGTTCCTATTTCTTTATTAGAGCTACAATTTCTTACCCGTGGGTTTGCAGCTGGTATTTCCTGAGGACCCGTGTTGTAGTCTATGCGCCCCTGGGAGGTCGCCGTACTGAATCTGCAATGTAAACTGCATAGCAGTGTAGCTGCGGCCCTGAGTACCCTCTGAGTAGTTCTCACCTCCAGGGCCTCGCTGAGCCCCCTGGAGTGTGCGAAAGGGGCAGGGCCTGTGCTCCTGGGGCTGGTGGAGCAGGCTGAGCCATGGGATTGCTCCAGAGGCTGCTGGTCTGTCCCCATCTTGCCACAGACCGGGGGAGGCATCAATGACATGATGCCCCTCCACCCGCATCCTAACTTGGTCCTCAGCTGAGGGCTTTCTGGTCACACTGTTCCCTGCTCTTCACGGTCCTTTCCCAGGAGACCCCCAGCCTGCTGCTGCTCCAAGATGCCCACGGGCCTCCCCCTGCTCTCCTCTTCAGCTGCCAGACGGGCGTGGGCAGGGCCAGCCTGGGCATGGTTCTGGGCACACTCGTCCTGTTTCACCGTGGTGGGACTGCCTTGCGGCCGGAGTGAGTGGCATGGGAACCAGTGCCCCAAAGGGCTGCGGGGATGAGGGGTGGAGGGGGCGGGCCTCCCCAGGATGCTGGGGACACATCAGAAACCCAGAGCTACAGCTGGATATCATGCATTGGCAGCTCCTTTCCTGGTTTGCATGGACTTCCCTGGGTGACCTGGAGAAAGTCACTTGACCTTTCTGGCCTCGGTTTCCCCAGCAGGGCAAAGGCCTGTTGTTTCCCCTACCTGATTTGGAAGGGAAACTTGAACGTGTAGTCCAGTGCAGTCCAGGTGAATGGGAGGGTGTTGACGGCAGCCTTCGGGAGCGCTGATTATGCTGTTGTCCCTGCCTGTCAGGGCTGCCCCTGTGAAGACCAAGCCTCTGTCCATGGAGCAGCTCGAGGTGGTCCAGAGCTTTCTCCACATGGTGCCCGAGGGGAGGAGGATGGTGGAGGAGGTGAGAGTGGGGACTGGGCAAAGAGCTGGGGGTGGGAGCAGTGGGGAGCACTCGCTGCCCTTGCCGAGGAGCTCTCCTCCCCAGCCCTCCCGTCTGAACTGGTCATTCTCTTTGCCCCTCTCTGCTGCCTCCTGCCATCTTTCCTTGGCCCTGCTCCCTCCCTGCCTCTGTCCTCTCTCTCCTGCCCCGGTCCCTGACTCCAGGTGGACAGAGCCGTCGCCGCCTGTGCAGAGTTGCACGACCTGAAGGAAGTAGTCCTGGGAAACCAGAGGGAGCTGGAAGGCAGCCGGGCACAGGTGAGGCGCGGAGAGCTGCTGCTTTCGCTGGAGCTCGGCAGCCTCGTTGGGTGAGGCCTGTTGACTGGCCCGTTTCAGCCTGGCTTTTCTTGATTGCTGCTGCTGCCTCCATGAGTAGAGAGCAGTTTTCAGAGGAAGGGGAGATAGGGAGCTGGGCCTGCAGGAAGAGAGGAAGTTTACTTTCCCTGATTAGGACCCCTCACTGCAGAATAAACAGGATGGAGGAAGGGGCTGCTGGCGAGGTGCTGAAGGCCTCTGACTGCAGACGCTTTCCAGGCTGCTCCGGGCCCCCTCTGCAGATGAAACGCTTGCTGTTTCATTGGGAAGGCTGGGGTTAGGTCCAGCCCATCTTCTGGAAGAGCAATGCGCTCTGGGCTGTCTCAGCAGGCCCGTGCCCGTGCTCTGGAGAGAGGAGGCTGGCTTGACAGTATTTGCACACAGCTCACGGAAAGAATCTAAAGCCCACAGAGCCTTTTTCTTCTTTAATGCTCAAAGAAATACCTTATAAAAGCAACATTATGGAAACTTGAGAAATCAGAGAAGAAGTAAAGCTGCCCGTCATCCAAGCACAGCTGCTAGGAGCGTTTGGGGCTGGCTTCCTTCAGTTTCCATGTTTCTGATGTTCTTCTGGGGCTTGCCCAGGGCATATTCGCATCCTGTTTGTTTCATGTAACCCTGTCTGTCTTTTCCATGTCATCCCTGCTTGTCGTCGTTGAGATTTATTGCTGTGGAACCAAAGCCATTGTGAGGCTCGGCTTTCCCTGGGCTGTAGGTTAGGAGCAGGGCTCTGGCCTGATTACCGGGCTTCCGTTTCTGGCTCGGCCACCTACAGGCATGTGGGCCTTCACTGCTCTGTGCCTCAGTTTCCCCACATATAAAATGGGGCCACTAGCAGTAACTACTCCGTAGGGTTGTTGTGAGTTAGGGGAGCTCAGGCCATAAAGTCTCAGAAGGGAGCCCACAGAGCACCTGTTCCTGGGCACCCCCTGCTGTGATGTGCAGCCCCTTCCTGTTGCACAGTGGGGTCACCAGTGTACCTACTTTGCATGGAACTGCTTCATGCAAATGAGGCTCTTTTGTATTTAGGATTTTCCGCCTTATAAGGTCTGGATTAGGACTTGACAGACTGTGGCCTACAGGCCAAATCTAGCCCACCACCTGTTTTGATAAGTAAGTTTTGTTGACAGGAGATCTCACCCATCCATTTACGTGCAGGCTACGGTGGTCCTGTGCTGCGTTGGCAGTGTCGAGCTGTCACAACAAGGATCTGGTAGCCCGCAAGCCTAGAATATTTACTGTCTGGACTTCTTTAGAAATAAGTTTGCTGACCTCAGGCCTAGATTCCCAGAGGTGGGATTAAACTTCATCCAAGGGCATGGCCTCTTTTTCTGGGCCTATACAAATCTCACTTACCCTCCAGAAGGTGGTGCTGACCCAGCAGGAGAAGTCTGAGGTCCACAGGTGAAGAGAAGGACCCTTGGAATTCTCTGTGACAGCCGCCTGCCCAGTGGATGCTGGGGTGGGGAGGGTTACAGCTCTTAGGCGGGGCCTTTGGCTCAGGGATGGGTGTTTATACACTTTGCTGCTTCAGCATGGATTGTGTGGGTGGCACTGGGGCCATGCAGCGAGGCCCAGCCTCTCTGGGCACAGTCTCATCGAGAACTGGAATGCTTGGTCCAGCAGCAGCTCTGGTCCCTGAACACGGATAAACCACAGCAAATGGGATAGAGTTAGGTGCTTGCAGGAACTTCCAGCCTGGCAAAACAGTGTTATGAAGGGCAGGGTAGGTTGCCCTCTGGGAATTTCTGAGGCTTAACTTCCAGGGATGGGGTTGGGTGGCCTGAGCTGCCCCATCTTCACCGCTGGCCCTTCTGGGTCCCTCCCTCTCAGGGAAGCAGCAGCCAGCCCGCTGTCCAGCAGAGGGCGGTTCAGAGCCTGGAGCGGTACTTCTACCTGATCCTGTTTAACTACTATCTCCACGAGCAGGTGGGGCTGGGGGATGAGCGGACACACACTCCCTTCTCCTGGGGCCCCTCAAGTCTCCCCACTCGGTGACTGGCATGGGGTCAGTGGGGACCTTTGTGGAGCTGGGGAGGGGAGTGGGGACGTTCGCTGCTTTCAGAGGAAGGTGGGAATGGAGGAAGCAAGGAGAGACCCAGATGGAGGGACAGTCCCTGAGCAGGGCAGCCAAGGAGAGGCCCCATCTCTCTTTCCTCTGGGTCCATCTCTGTATCCTTAGCCAGGGCATCGGGGCCTGGAGGGATCTCGCTCCGGACATCCTGTTGCTCTCTCCCCACCCCCTTGCCCCTGCTCTGGGCCATGATGGGTGTCTCCTGGGTCCCCCACCATGGGGTAGGCAGGAGGAGTTTGGGCTGGCCCCGTGCCCCTGAAATCCCGTCTCTCTCTGCCTCGGGCTGCAGTATCCGCTGGCTTTTGCCCTCAGTTTCAGCCGCTGGCTGTGTGTCCATCCTGAACTGTACCGCCTGCCTGTGACACTAAGCTCAGCGGGGCCTGTGGCCCCCAGGGACCTCATCGCCCTGGGCTCCCTGGTGAGTGTGCCTGACTGACTGGGGAAGTGGGAGTGGGTGTGGGCTGGCCACTTGGGATTGGTTACAGCCCTGATTCCTGTGGGGTTGGGCTAAGCATTGCCCTCAGTGATGATGGGTGATGGGATCTGCCTGTGAACAAAATGGGGCCATTCTCAGGCCTTAAGAAGTGCTTGCAGCTCTGGTTACTGGTCAGTACCTGCTCTTCTGTCTCAAACCCAAGTGCTCTGGGCAGGGAGGGAGTGAGGAGAACTGCTTCTGGTAGCTTTGCCGCCAGCATCGCGTCTTTGAGTCTCAGCTTCCTTATCTGGAGAGTGGGCACCATCGTTCTTGTCCATGCTGGGGTGGTTATAAGGCTCCACGCGTGCAAAAGTGCTTTGTAAACTGTTAAGTGCTGGTCTTATCCCCCATCCCCCACGCCCACCTGGGGCCAGGCTCTGAACCTCAGTGGCTGCTGTGGGTCCCAGGCTTGCTGCTGTCCTGACAGGTGGCAGATGACCTCGTCTCCCCAGATGCACTCAGCACCATCAGAGAGATGGACGTGGCCAACTTCCGCCGGGTGCCCCGTTTGCCCATCTACGGCATGGCCCAGCCCAGTGCCAAGGTGACCGCCCTGGGGGGCACACTTGTGGGGCGGGGGAGGGCGATTGAGCCCTTTCACTGATGGCCTTCCTGTCCCCAGGCCCTGGGGAGCATCCTGGCCTACCTGACCGACTCCAAGAGGAGACTGCAGCAAGTTGTATGGGTCAACCTGAGGGAGGAGGCTGTGCTTGAGTGTGACGGGCGAACCCACAGTCTGCGGCCGCCTGGGCCCCCCATGGCCCCTGACCAGCTGGAGGTGGGGCTCCCCTGCCTTGTACCACCCCTCCATTGGAGGCCTTCTGGGGAGCTGGCCTGAAAGGGTCTTCAGAAGCTTGTATGCTCCTGTTGTACAGTTGGAGAAGCGGGCCCCGAGAGGAGCGTCTCAGGGAGTGAGTGACTGATTCAAGACTGTCGTGCTAGGCCCGGTCTGCTTAGAAACCTAGAGGCTCGAGAAGGTGCAGTGATAGGCCCCAAAGCCAGGACTGTCCTGGCCGCAGCCGGCTCTGGTCTTTCAGGGCTGGCCTGGGGTTTGCCTTGTGGCCTGAGCCCTCTGTCCCACCCTCCCCTAGAACCTGGAGACCCAGCTGCAGGCCCACCTGACCAGGCCTTCCCCCGATGCTGAGGGCCCGCAGACCCACAGGTTCCAGACGTGCCTTACCATGCAGGAGGTCTTCAGCCAGCACCGCGGGGCCTGCCCCGGCCTTACCTACCACCGCATCCCTGTCCCGGACTTCTGCGCCCCTCGCGAGGAGGTGAGAGGGCCGAGCAGCTGAGGCCTCCAGGGAGGGGAGGATGCCCTCGCTGTCTCCCTCGGGCCTGGATCTTGGCTGTGGGCACAGCTCCCGGAGGGACTAAGAGCCTGTGCTGCACGCTTTCAGAGCGGCCTCCATGGTTTATTCCCGTGCCTTCCAGGCTTTGCGTTTATATGTGTGTGTTTTATGTGATGGAAGTGTCTGTGGGGTGGGTGAGCATGTGTGTGCTGTTGGTGGGGTCTGTGTGTGTTCAGAGTAGTTGGGAGTGTGGTTGTGGAGTATGTGTGTGTGTGTGTGTGTGTGTGTGTGTGTGTGTGTGTGTATCTGGCGGCTGTGAGGTGCCGCTTGTCTTTCCTAGGGGACGTATGGAGAGCGGGTTTTGGGGAGTGCTGTGAGGTGGTGTGTGTATGGGGTTTGTGGAGGGGCTGCTGCAGAATGCTTTGCGTGACGGAGGGCATTTGTGTGTGCGTGTGTCATCTATAGGTCTGTGCGTGTGTATGTCTTGTGTAGTCTGTCTCTAAGGTTTGTGTGGAGTGTGTGCCTGGCGTGTATTGTGTGGGGGTCACTGTGTGCCTGTGTGGTGTGTCCGTTGTTGGGGGGGCATGTCTGTCTGCGCCCGGCCTGCTGAGTGCCTGGTGTGGTGCGTGGTGACGGCTTGTGTTTCCCCCGCGCTTGGCTCTGTGGTCTGGTTGCCTGTGGTTTGTTGCCCCCTAGTGGTCTTGTGCTGCAGTGCTTGGCTGAGGTCCAAACTGCCCTGAAGCTGGGACCTGGGGTGGGTCCACCTCGGGTGGGCAGTAGGGCTGGGGGTCCACATGTGGCCTGCGGGCACAGCACATGGCAATATGTATGTTCTCCCTGGCAGGTGGTAGCAGCTGGAGCCTCAGGTGTGTGCTTGTGTGCGCTCACCTGTCCAATGCCAGGTTATATGGGGGTATATATACCCCCTTACACGCACAAGGTCTTGTGTGCACCTCAGTGAGCGGAGTGTGTGCAATACCAGGTTATGAGCCTGACACGACCGGGCACTGGACAGGCACTCCCAGGGCAGCTGCCTGGGCCGCCTCGGGAATCAGTGCAGCAGGAGCACCCGCTGACTCTGACCTCCGTTTCCCTGTGCAGGACTTTGACCGGCTGCTGGGGGCCCTGCAGGCTGCCCTTGCCAAGGACCCGGGTACTGGCTTCGTGTTCAGCTGCCTCAGCGGCCAGGGCCGGACCACAACCGCCATGGTGGTGGCTGTGCTTGCCTTCTGGCACATCAGAGTATGTGAGGACAGGGGTCTGCCCAGGCAGGGGGCCAGCTGGTCCCTGGGGACCCTGCTAAGGCAGGATGGTCTGGGGGGCTGAGCTGGTGCCTGGTGTGGTCCCAGAGGCCCCTCCCATTAGCCCTGGGCAGACGGTGTGTGGGCTGGCAGACCCCCGTATGGGCTCTGGGCGTGGGGCTTGGGGACGGGCTCCCAGTCTCAGCAGTCGTCCTCTCTCAGGGCTTCCCCGAGGTGGGCGAGGAAGAGCTCGTGAGCGTGCCTGATGCCAAGTTCACCAAGGGCGAGTTTGAGGTGAGTGTGCCCCCTAGGGTTTCTGGGGGACACCTGGGGGAGGAGAGAGGGTGAGTCTCCCTGGCAGGTCTGGAGGGATGTTCAAAGCTCCTCCCAAGGCCATCACCTTCTTCAATCTCCTCGTATCAGCACTTCCCTGTCTCCATTTCACAGATGAACAAACCAGGGCACAGGGTAGCTTGGCTCTGGGCCCTGGCAGATGGCTGTGAGAAGTGGGGGCCGAACCCCTCCCCATTCTTCCTGCCCCTGCTGCTGGATGGCTGTGTGCCCTCGGGAGGCCACTGGCCACTGTCTCGTCTAGGCAACATTGATGACCACCTCACAGGCACCTGGGGCCCATCTGTGGCTGGCGGCCTTGTGCAGGGCCATTTTCCACCCACCCTCATTTCAGGTCAGGGTCTTGGATGGACCGCACTGACCGTGCACATTCAGCCACCAGGTACCCTACCCTGCCATGTGTCATCTTCCCTGACACCCTGCAGGGAGGTGGCAGTGTCCCTCCCTGTCTGACGGACGGGGCATGTGGAACTCAGGAGTTGGCATGGGGCTGCCCAGTGTCAGCGTCGTGCTCAGCTCCTGCCTACCTGGCCAGCCTCGCCAGTGCCCCTCTGCCGCCCAGCCCCTCCCTGCTGTCCTGACACCCAGGCCTCGGTGCAGCGCCTCAACCGCCCCAAGCGCTTTCGGCCTCCGGGCCTTTGCCCGGTCCCCTTGCCCTGGACCACTTCTCTCTTCTTTCTCCTGGCTGATTCACAGGTTCTTCTCCTTTGATTTTTTTATTGTGGTAAAATATGCATAACGTAGAGCCTGCCTTCTGGCATTAAGTACATCCATGCTATGGTACGGCCTTCACCACCATCTCCAGAACGTTTTCCTCAGGCCAGATTCACCATATCCCCTAACTCCCCATCATCCCTCCCTCCTCTAGCCTCTGGGAGCCACCATTCCACTTTCTCTCTCCGTGAATCTGACTGCTTTACGTGCTTTCTGTGCGGAGAATCATGCAGCCTCTGTCCTTTGGTGACTGGCTTACTTCACCCGACACGATACCTTCAGGGTTCACTCATGTCGTAGCAAGTGTTGCGATTTCCTTTTAAAAGGCTGCATAACGTTCCACTGAAGTACTGCCCGCGTTTCGTTTATCCATTGTATCTGTCTCTGGAGACCTAGGTTGGCCTCTCCTTTTGGTTATTGTGAGTAACGCTGCTGTGAGCATGGGTGTACACATATCTGTTTGAGTCTCTGCTTTCAATTCCGGAAGAGGAATTGCTGAATCAGTTGGTAACTCACTGGTTATGTTTTGAGGAACTGTATTATTTTCCACAGCAACTGCACCATGTACCTTCCCACCAGCAAAGTACCAGGGTTCCGGTTCCTCCACAGTCTTTCCAACACTTGTTGTTTTCTGTTTTCTGCATGGTTGGTTTTTTTAAATAGCCTTCTGAGTAGGTGTGAAGTGATACTTCGCTGCAGTGTTGATTTGTGTTTCCCCAGCGATTAGTGATGTCGGATGTTGTTTCATTTGTTTTAAGGCCATTGGTTTATCTTCTTCAGAGAAATGTCTATTCAACTCATTTTTGATTGCATTGTGTTGTTGTTGAGTTGTAGGAACTCTTTATATATTCTGGATATCAATTCCTTCTTAGGTATGTGATAGTTTGGGGGATTGCCTTTTTGCTCTGTTGATAGTGTCATTTCATGCAACAGTTTTCAATTTTTTTTTTTTCCACACCATGCAGCATGAGGGATCCTAGTTCCCCAACCAAGGGTCAAATCTGCACCCCCCTGCAGTGGAAGTGTAGAGCCTTAACCCCTGGACTGCCAAGGAAGTCCTCCAAGTTTTTAATTTTGATGAAATTAGTAGATTTTTTTTCTTGTTTTCTGTCCTTTTGATGTCCAAAAAGTCATTGCTAAGTGCAGTATTATGAAGCTTTTCTTCTAAGAATTTTATGGCTTTAGCTCTTAAGTTTAGGCCTTTGATCAATTTTGAATTAATTTTTGTATATAGTATACGGTTAAGGGTCCAAGTTTATTCTTTTGCGTGTGGATATCCAGTATTCTCAGCACCATTTGTTGAATAGAATGTCCTTTCCGCATCTAATGGTTTGGCAAAAATCTTTTGACCGTATACATGGCGGTTTATTTCCAAGTCTGCGAGTCCTTCAGACGTGGTAGTTAGAACTCTCTCCATTCACACCCAGTCCCGTGCCAGGAGCTCTGTATGTGCCTCCTTCTCCACCCTTCACAGATCCCAAGGGTTAGGTGCCCTGACTACTCCCAGTTAATGCAGGGAGCCAAGCTCATCACCCTAGAACCACATCAGGGATGGGATGGGACCCGAGCACAGCCAGGAAGTCAGCCTCTGAATCTGTGTTCTACCGTTACATCCTGTGACCCAGGAATACTCTGTACCCACATCCTCACCCGTCTCTAGCATCCTCATGTCTAGACCAGCTTCCTCTGGGATTAATTGAGGTCTGTCAAGCCCACAGCCCAGTGGGGAGCATTTAACAGAGTATGAAGAGGGCTGAAATAGACATTGGTGCTGAGGGCTGAGGGTATACCTTGGGGGAGTCCAGGAGGGCTTCGTGGAGAAGGTGACATTTGAGTGCATTTTCAGAAGGACGAAGGAGTCTGCCTGGGGCTGTGGGGAGGGGTAGTATGCAGAGAGGATCAAGTGTGCAGAGGAGGGAGTCTGGAAAGGGCAGGAGCTATGGGAGGCTGCGGTTGAGCAGAATGGAAGGGTTTGAGGTGGGGGACACTGATTGTGAGAACCTTGGAGGGCCACACTGTGTATTTGATCTTAACCTTGAGGCCAGTAGGGAAGCAGGGGAGGTTGGGATCAGAGTCTTATGCTGGAGGCCAGTGTGTGAAGGAAGGCATGGAGAGGGGAAGCTGGGGCCTAAGTGAGGATGAGCCTGCCCAGTGAACAGAAGCCCAGTCCCCACTGGTCGGTCTTGGGGACCATTAGTGGTGGAGCAAAGAGGGAAGACAGCAGGATGACCTTGGGTTTCCGGCTGGTGCTGGTGAGCCAAGGAGAGGAAAGGGAGGAACGATCCACCAGGAGAGGCTAAGAGTTTGGTGCCTTGCATTCGAAAAAGCTGCAGCCCTCTGCTGGGGAGCTGCCCCAGGGTCATGCTGGGGGCCTGCCTGTGGTCCATACTCCTCTCCAGTGAGGTGTCCTACCCAGAGCTCAGAATCCAGGCGTGGATTAGCCCAGGGTCCTCCTCTCCTGCCACTGGGCTGTAGCTCCACCCCCGCCCGGTGTGCCAGCTCAGGGCCAGTTCCTCTGAGAAACACAGGGGTGAGGGAGACCTACCTCCCCAGCCCGACCACCAGTGTGATCCCGCTAGGACGCAGCTGTGGGGATGGGTTAGATTGAGAGAAGAGCTGAGTTAGTCCGGTTTTGGTCTTTTGTTCATTTACATCATCCCATGGAATGCCTCCTAGGTGGAAAATCTCTTGCTCTTGGGGGTCTGGGGGCTCCTTGTCTGGTGGGGAGTGGATGTGAACAGGTGAGCACGTGGGTGTGTAAGATGGATGTGTAGGTGGCGGTCGACCTCAGGGCTGTGAAAGGACTATGTGGGCTTTTGGGATGGGTAGACTGAGAGGGCTCCAGGAAGGCGCTGGGCCCATAGGAGGAGTTTTGAGTGAGGCTGGGAGGCAGGTGGGGTCAGACACTGGGCGACCTTGTAGATGTGGGGAAGCTTTCAGTTTTTATGTTGAGTGTAAGGGAGCCAGGAAGAGATTGAAGTTACCCAAATAGGAAGCGCTCACACTTACACTTTTGTAAGGCCTCTCTGGCTACCAGTGAGGGGGAGGAGGCGGGGCCGCTGCAGTGGGTGGGGGTGCTGGAGGCCTGGATCGCTGCTGGCGCAGGGTGTGGGGGTGCAGGGTAGAGTGAGCCAGAGCGAGGTCCACAGCAAGTGACTGGGAGGGTGGGAGGAGCCCTGCACTGCAGAGTGACCTTAACTGGCCTCAGTCTCCCCAGGTAAAGGAAAGCTGTCTACACTGGGTTTCCCAGAGCTGGGTGTCCCCGAAGTGCCTGCAGGGTGGAGGGAGAGCCAGTGGGGCCCCACCTGAGGCTTATCATACGCCCGCTGCTCACCCCGCCAGCTCCAGTTACACGACAACTATCCGTTTTATGGATTAGAGTCCTGGATAAGGTTCCATTTGAAGCAAGGTTCCTGCTGCTTGAAAAAATAAGCCCCTTGGGAGCCCTCGCCTCCGAGCTATCCGGGAACACCCTTGGGTCCCGTCCCTGTCTGAGAAGTGAGGGGCCATCAGGGCCAGTGCGGCCCTTAGTGTGGGCGAGCCAGTTGCTGGCGCTGGAGGCCCCCGACTTGGTTTCTGTTCAGCTCACCCCCTGCCTCTGGCCCCAGGTGGTGATGAAGGTGGTGCAGCTGCTGCCCGACGGGCACCGGGTGAAAAGGGAGGTGGACGCGGCACTGGACACGGTCAGCGAGACCATGACGCCTATGCACTACCACCTGCGGGAGATCATCATTTGCACCTTCCGCCAGGTGAGCCCCGGCCCGCGTGCCGTCCCCACGTGCACAGCCTAGGAGGGGCTGACCTGGGTGAGAGGTGGCTAGGGCGCCCCACAGGACCCACAGGGGCTCTCAGGCCCTTCTCCACCTCCGGGAGGTCAGGGTGATCCCTGCCGTGGAAGCACGCCCAGCCCTGACTTTCCCCAGCTGGATTCTGCGGTGCTCGGTGGGGTGTGTGCGGGGGTGAGGTTCAGAGGATTCGGCAGCTGCTGTGGCCCTGGGATCCGTCAAGGCTGTGACTGCTCAGACGAAACACCCTGTCCTCAATCCCTGTGGTGCCAGGCATTCACCCTCCAGTTTCTGGGCCACAGGAGGCCCTGGGGGTCCTGGGCAGGAGGCAGGTGGGTGGATGGGTCCTGGGGAGCGGCTGTTTAATATCCGGCAGGAAAGCCATCCAGTGTTTTCACAGCTGATGCTGCCTGAGGGACTGAGCATTCAGTTATACAAATCAGAAGTTTTCTATAAAAGTCCAGATTTCATATAAAAATTCAGAATTTCAGCCGATTTAGAAAAAACAAGCCCTTTAGTAAACCATGGTCCCAGGCACTCTCACACGTGGCCCAGCTGGTGCAGTCACATAACCCACGGGGGCTGCTCTGGCCCTCAGACTCCGGCCTCTGGTCTCTGTGTGGAGCATACTGACCTGTCTAATTCTGTTCCTCTCTGACCCAGTGAACTTGACTGTCTGCTGGGCAGAGGAGGGTGCTGGCGTGGGAGGGGACAATTGTGAAGGGAGAGGGAGCTTTGAGAAGACTGTGCCCCAAGTGAGTGAGCACCCCCATGGGTGCTGACCTGCGGTGGGGCAGCGGTCCCCAAGAAGGGGCAGCTCCGAGCCAGCCCCACGCTCAGCCTGCCCTGGGCACGCGTTGTGAATAGCTGATCCAGGCCAACCTTTGCTTAGGGTCACAGATCAGATCACGGATGGGGGAAAGGATGTTTGGCTGGAGGCAGGCCACCTGGGGTCAGTTGGAAGGGATACCAAATTTGGGGTGGGGAAAGTGGTTAAGGAGTTTCAGACTTTGCTGGGCTTTGAAAGATGGGAGATAGTTTTCCCCACGGCCAGCAGCTCCCTTTGGAGTTGCCTGTGGGTCTCCCTCCTGGCGGTCTGGTATCCTGCCACCAGGTGGCAGCAGTGAACCGAGAGCCCGAGTGCTTCCTGCTCAGGAGACGTTGAGAGAGTAGAGAACCAAGCTTCCACTTCTCTCTGTAGCTAGAGGCCTGAGTAGTAGGAAAGGAATGCCTAGCTCTGCTTCAAAATACCGCCGGTCCCCTCCCGACGCTGACCACACTCAGTCAGAGTACCCCTCTTCACAGCCTCTTCCTTCTGGCCCTGCTGGCTCTTTGCTGCCTTCAGGCAATCCAGGGGTCCCCCCACCCCACCAAAGCTGATAGACCCTCCCTCCTCTGAGCTCTGCAGCCATGGATGCTCACTGTGGGGCACACAGAGGGTGCAGCAGGGGGCATCAGGAGGGCATGAGCCTCGGGAAGAGAGGAGAGGTCCCACAGAGCAGGCCTTGAACCGTCCTGATGTAAGGAGAGCCAGGGAGCGTTGCTTCAGATGGGAGGGACTGCCTGTACAAAGGCCAGGAGCTGGGAAAGTGCAGAGAGTTCAGAGGTGGTGAAGGTGCTTCGGTGCCCACGAACAGAGTTGTGTTGGAAATTGTCAGAGATGAGATTGGACGGGTAAGCTGGCTCTGCTCTGTTGGCAGTGGGAGGGGAGGGTGGGGTGGCTGGGACTAAGTGCAGAAGATGCTCTGGCTGCTTTTGGAGTTTGGGGTGTTCTAATGGAAACAGAACCAGCAGAGGACTCTCGTTCCCTCCCCATAAGATCTGGCCACTTACCCCTATTCCAAAGGCCAGGATGGTGCCAACCTCTGCTGTGGGAAGAGGGGAACCCCTGAACCCCATCCCTGGTGTTGGTGATTGGGGGATAAGGGTCTGGGACAGAAGCAGGGTACAGAGTCATTCCCCAATGTGGCCACCAGGTGGCCCCAGTGAGCTGCGCTTAGGCTAAACTCTGAAAAGAGCCCAAGAGCTGAGGGGCCTGAGACACCCTCCAATTCAGTTCTTCTCACCCTGGCTGTACAATAGATTCACCTGGGAGCTTTAAAATAGGCCCATGCCTGAGCTTCATCCCCAGAGAGTCTGATTCAGTTGGTCTACTAGGGATGGGGGTGGCTAGGGCATGGATCTTTTCCTTAAGTAACAGGTAATTCTGAAGAGCAGTTGAGCGCTGCATACTCCAAGCCAGGGCCCTGAACTTTAGGAGGTTCCGGAGTACCTGGAGGATGTTAGATGCATGTTTCTGGGCCCAGCATGACCTTTGCTCCTGTAGGTCTGGGTGTCTAGCAAGCTCCTAGATGCTGCTGCTACTCCTGGGCGGGGGCCACAGGGGGGTCTAACATGTCGTGTCTTGCCCTCTTGATCTCTCCTTTGCTTTTATATATATATATATATATATATATTTTTTATTGAAGTATAGTTCACTTAAAACATTTCAGGGGCATAGCAAGGTGATTCAGTTATATATGTAATATATATATGTTTTCAGATTATTTCCCATTACAGGTTATTATAAGATATTGGCTATAGTTTCCTTGCTCTCTCCTTTTCATAACAGTTGTTTTGAGGTGTAACTCATACACCATACAAATCACTTATTTAAAGTGTGCAAGTCAATGGTTTTTAGTGTATTCACAGGGTTTATAATCATCACCACAATCAAGTTTAGAGTATTTTCATCACCCTAAAAAGAAGCTTCCTGTGCCCATTAGTTATCATTCCCCGATTTCCTCCCTTCCTCCAGCCCGAGGCAACCACCAGTCTGCTTTCCACCTCTGGGGATTCGCCTCTTCTGGACATTTCATATACTTGGAGTTATACAGTGTTTAGCCCTTTGTGACTGGCTTCTTTCACTGAGTGTAGTACTTTTGAGGTCTATTCGACTGTAACATGTATCCGTATTTCACTCCTTTTTGTGACTAAACCCTCTTCTTGTTGTATGGACAGATCCCATTTTGTCTCTCTCTTCATCAGTTGATGGGCATGGGCTGTTTCTGCTTTCTGGCTATCATGAATATAAAGCTGCTATGACATGCATTTGTGTGGACGTCTTTTGTAGGAGTGGAATTGCTGAGTCACAACTTTAGGTTCCATCTTTCGGGGAAACTGCCAGACTGTTTTCCAGAGTGGCTGTGCCATTTTATGCGCCCATCAGCGGTGTGTGTGAGGTTCCAGTGTACTGTATCCTCACTGTTACTGGTGATTGGCCTTTTTTTTTTTAATTAAAAAATTTATTTATTTATTTGGCCATACTGCATGGCTTGTGGGATCTTAGGTCCCCGATCAGGGACTGAACCCACATGTTCTGCAGTAAAAACATGAAGTCCTAACCACTGGACTACCAGGAAATTCCCTGGAAATTGTCCTTTTTGGTCTGTCTAGTCAAGGCTATGGTTTTCCCAGTGGTCATATATGGATGTAAGAGTTGGACTGTGAAGAAGGCTGACCACCGAAGAATTGATGCTTTTAACTGTGGTGTTGGAGAAGACTCTTGAGAGTCCCTTGGACTGCAAGGAGATCCAACCAGTCCATCCTAAAGGAGATCAGTCCTGGGTATTCATTGGAAGGACTGATGTTGAAGCTGAAACTCCAATACTTTGGCCACCTCATGCAAAGAGTTGACTCATTGGAAAGGACCCTGATGCTGGGAGGGATTGGGGACAGGAGGAGAAGGGGATGACAGAGGATGAGATGGCTGGATGGCAACACCAACTCAATGGACATGAGTTTGAGTGAACTCCGGGAGTTGGTGATGGACAGGGAGGCCTGGTGTGCTGTGATTCATGGGGTCGCAAAGAATCGGACACTACTGAGTGACTGAACTGAACTGAACTGAACCCATGATAGCTGTGGTCCAGACGATTAGGTGGCTTCTTACCTGGTCACTGAGGACTTTTGTGGGTAAAATAGGACCTGAAGTCCTTGCCTCCTGTATGGGAGACTGTGTGTCTCTCTGCCCCTCTAGGAGGCAGTGACTGGGTGCTCTGGCAGAGTGTGGAGTGATGGGTTTCCCTAAGGTTCCTGAGTGGGGGTCCAGCAGATCCAAGAGGAAGGGGAGGTGGGGTGCTCTTGCTGACAGAGTCAGTTGGGAAGAGGCAGGGAATCAGTTTGGGGAGTATTGCCATCTTAACAGTAGTCACTCTTCTAACCCATGAAAATGAGGTATTTTTCCCTTTACTTAGGTCTCTAATTTCTTACATGACGTAGTTTCCAGAGTGTAAGTTTTGTACTTCCTTTGCTAATTTTATTCCTAAGTGTGTTGTTATTTTTATGCTATTATAAATGGAATTGATTTCTTAATTTTATTTTTTCAGTTTGTTTAATGCTACTGTATAGAAATACAACTGGTATTTATATATGGATCTTCTACTTTGCAATCTTGCAGAACATATTTTTTAGTTTTAATACTTTTTATTAGTGAATTTCCTTAAATTTTATGTATACAAGATCATGTCATCAGCAAATAGATACTTTTGTCTTTCCAATCTACATGCCTTTTATTAAATTTTCCCTGGCAAGGTCTTGATATACAATGTTGACTAGAAGTGGCAAGAACAGATAATCTTCTCTTGTTTCTGATCTTAAGAGGAAAGCGTTCTGTCTTTTCACCATTAAGTATGATGTCAGCTGTGGGTTTTTCACAGATATCCTTTGTCAGACTGAAGAAGTTCCTCTGCATTCTTAGTTTATTGAGTGTGTTTTTTAATGAAGAGATGTTAACTTTTAACAAATGCCTTTTCTGTTTCCATTGAGATGATTCTTTGGCTTTTGCCCTTATTCTGTTGGTGGAGTGTATTATTGGAATTGATTTTTGGGTGTTAAACTGAGCTGGCATCTGTGGGATAAATCCTTCTTGGTCATCTTGCATCTCTGGGATAAATCCTTCTTGGTCATGGTGTATGATCTTCTTTATGTCTTGCTGCATTTGGTTTGTTGAGGATTTTTGCATCAAATTCATAAAAGCTACTGATCTATAGTTTTCTTTTTCTATGATGTGTTTGTGTGGTTTGGCATTAGGTGATGCTGGCCTCATACAATGTTGTGTGTGTGTGTGTGTGTGTGTGTGTGTGTGTATGTGTGTGTGTGTGTGTGTGAGTTGCTTAGTCATGTCCGACTCTGCGACTCTATGGACTGTAGCCTGCCAGTCTCCTCAGTCTGTGGGATTCTCCAGACAAGAATACTGGAGTGGGTTGCCATTTCCTTCTCCAAGGGATCTTCCTGACCCAGGGATCGAACCCAGGTCTCCCTCATTGCAGGCAGATTCTTTACCATCTGAGCCACCAGGGAAGCTACCCATACAGTGTTACCTTCTAACTTTTACAGACGGGGACACAGAAGCCTAGAGAGGGAGAGAGGGCATCCCAAGTGTGTTAGTCAGCTTGGGCTGGCATACCAGAATCCCACAGACGGCATGGCGTAACCAAGAGAAATTTCCTGTCTCACGGTTCTGGCGGCTGGCAAGTTCCAGACCAAGATTCTGGCTGATCGGGTTTCTGGTGAGGCTCTCATCCTGGTTTCCATACAGCTGACTTCTCACTGTGCCCTCACATGGCCTGTGTGTGCCTGTGTGTGCGTGTGTGCGTGTGTGTGTGTGCAGAGATGGGGGAAGGCAGGAGGCTCTCTGGTCTCCTTTCTTATGAGGACACTAATCTCAGAGGCCATCTAATCATAGACTCCCAGAAGTGCTGTTGTAGAACAAAGACAGGACCTGAAGACCTTATTCCGTATTTCACACACCAGAGTAAACAAAGGGAAGGACCTTTCAAGGGTTGCCAATATGTGATGTTGTTAAACGTGTTCATTTTAAAGGAAGAAAGGAG
Source organism: Ovis aries (assembly GCF_016772045.2). Taxonomy (NCBI): domain Eukaryota; kingdom Metazoa; phylum Chordata; class Mammalia; order Artiodactyla; family Bovidae; genus Ovis; species Ovis aries. Next base: position 25,952,716 of record NC_056078.1, read on the forward strand.
CAAAAATGAAAACACCCAACTACTATCTAACATGGTTGGTGGTTTATAAAAGAAAGGCTATTTTAATACCAGAAAAGTAGAGTGAGTGTTCTCTGAATAGAGGACAGGCCTTGAAGAGATTTGTATGTCTGAATGCCTGTGGACTTGGGGAACTGGTTGTGAACCTAGATGTGGGACTTGCAGCTTTTGGCAACGAGGCTGCTGTTTACTTTGAAAGGCAGCATGCCTCCCCAGAGTCACCCTACACCTGCCCTGGCCTGACTGGACCCAGAGTCCCTGTCCTGCCTGGGAGCAGGGCGACCTGAGCTGTCCCAGCGGCTTCCAGACTTGAAGGAGCACGTGCATGCACCCCAGAATGGACTTCCCTATGATCGTCGATCCCTGTGTGGACGGGAAGGAAGCAAGTTAGGTTGTCCTGGGTGGACTGGCGCAGGGAATGAGGATGTGGGAGCTGGAGGGAGCTGGGATCTGACCGGGCCACCTTCATCCTCTCTGGCCGCCTGTGTCCCCCACCTGCCAGACTGGACTGTGGCTGCTTCCTGGTAGGGCTGTGTGTGGGAATGGCAAGGGCACTGGAAGCACAGGGCTTGGGTGGTGCAAAGTGAATGCTCCAGAAAGGGAGCCCCAAGGATCTTTGTGGGGCAGCGTATCCTGTGATATCTTCCTAGCTTTTACCCCCTGAACAGACTCTCAGATTTTAGTGCCACAGGGACTGAGAGAGCGTCTGACCACTTTGTTTACAGATGAATAGAGGAATGGGATGCCCAGGCTCCCACATGAGTTATCATAGGCAGAGCAGAGGTGAGAGGCAAAGACCCTCACTCCCAGCCCTGAGCCCCTCCCCTGATGCCTTAACCCCCGGTCTTGGTCCTTGTTGCCCTAGTGGGCTGTGCGGGGCTTGCTGAGGCTCCAGGAGGCAGCTGTTCCCTCTCCCCTTTCCCCCGATGGACTGACTCCTCTGGAATTTGGCAGCTGTGTCTCACTTCTGGTACGTGGCTGTGTATTTAGATCCCTGCCCTCCGGTTTCAAGCCGGAAGCCCTGAGGTGCTCTCCAATGGAGACTGCAGTGTCTGCTCAGAGCAGGCCAGAGTGCTGTATGTATACGCTTGTTTGCCCAGTTAGAGCCCCAGAACCTCTGCCTGGCAATGGGTGTACCACCTACATCAGCTGTCCACGTGCCTGGCAACATTCCAGGTCCAGTCCACACTCCGCTCACCTCAAGGTTTCCTCCCAGGAGCCCACCGCCTTGGGATTCTGAAACCCTCTGCAGCACATGGCTTCCTGCCCTGCACCCCAGAACCCTCAAACAGTGCATTTCCCTTCCCTGCCAGGTCCGACAGTCAGCTTACACCCTAATCGCAAGCAAGTAGGAAAACAGCTCCTGGAACTTGGCGAGTGCACTTCTGCCGGCAGTAAAACCATTTCAGGGCCCTCAGTGGAGACGAGCGGGAGGATGTGGAGGTCGCTGCTCTGTTGAGGATCAGGAGGGAGGGCTCAGAGCGTGTGTGAGTCTCCGTCTGCACGGTGAGGTCACACAACAGTGACGAGGACTGTCTGTTGCTTTTTTGTGTGGTTATGGGAACGATATCAGACCATTACCCAGTCTCCCAGGAATGGTTTCAGTTTGCCTTCTCTTTCTAGTCTTTTGTGCCTGTGCACATACCTCCTCTAACAGGAGGATCGTGATGTGTGCCCGGGCTGTTCACCTGGATGATGTTCTTGGATTGAAACGTGTACTCAGCACATTGCTTACTGAGTGCCTGTCCTGTGTCTGGGGATGGAACAGTGAGTGAGGCTTCACTGAGATTACCTTCTAGTAGAACGAGGAGAGGCTCATTAATAAATAGTTGGGGCTCGTGGACTTTTTAGCCTGTCTGTTGAATACCCTTTATATCTCCATATGTAATGTCGGCGTGATAACGTGGTGGAGTGGGCATGTCCCAGCATCCCCTGCTCTTCCTGTGGAGGTGGCCCGTGAGGCTGCTCCCTGTTGTTCTCTGAGCAGGTGATGGTACCGTGGATCTCACAGCGTGTGCCGCTCTTTCATCCACGTGGCTTGGTTCTGTAGGCTGATTCTTAGAAGTAGGATTATTGACTGAATGGAAAAGTAGGAACTTACTTTCTGTAATTATTTTGGAAAATTTCAAAGTAGGGAGAATAATTCCATGAACGCTTGTGTTCCCAGCTTCAGGAGTCAAGACCAGTCTTATCCCATCTGAAGCCCTGCCAGTGCTGCCCACCACCCTCTCTGGATTCTTTTGAAGCAAGTCCTAGACTGAATGTTACTTTCTCTGAAATATTTCAGCATATACATTAGAGAAGGGATCTTTTTAAAAAAAGACTGTCATATGCCATTATCACACCTCAAACAATAGTGATTTCTCATCCTGCAATACCTAGTTGGTGGTAGATTTTCTTACTGGTCTCCCAAGGTCTTTCTGCAGTTGTATCAGCACCCAAAAGATCCACACGTGGCATTTATCTGATGAGACCTTAAGTCTCAGTGAACACAGAACATTTCCCCTCCTTTCCTCCCCTGAAGTGAAGGTGATGAGGTAACCGGTTATCTTCCTGGGCGGCCCATAGTCTAGATCTTGTCGATTGTGCCGCAGGGTTTGGTTGAGCCTGTGTTGCAGTCCCTGTGCTTCCTGTAAACCTAGAGCTTTGGCTTGATCTGATTTGGCTTGGTGTTTGGCCGGCACAGTTGTGGGTGATGCTGGTGCTGCCGCGGGGCCCTGGAAGGTCCTGTGGTCTCTCTTGTGAGCTGGCAGCCTCTGGCGCTCATCTTCTGGATCCCTTATTTTATTCAGGGTTTACAAAGCGGTGATATCTTGGCTCCCTCATTCCTTCTGCATTGACTGATTGCAGTGCTTCCAGAAAGGGACTCCCCCCAAATGCTGTGAGGACACGAAGGCAGGGCCAGGGCTTGCTTTCCCCTAGATTTGCCATTCCCGGAGGAGCTTTGGGAGGTGCTTCTCTGAAGCCGAAGGGAGGGACTTGGTGAGCCCTAATGTTCCTGCAGACTCGGATGGCACTGGAGTCTGTGTTGAGGGTCTGAGGCTGACTAGGTGGGGGTGGTCTGAGAGAGGGGAGGTGGATGGGAGGCTTGGAGTTGCTGGCGGTGGGAAGACCCAGGCCTCATGTGTCCTTGGCCATCGGGGAGGTATCCTTGCCAAGCTGACTGTACATTCTCACATCCATGGTCTGGCTCAGTCTTCACTGTGTGGCTGTGCCTGGCCAAGGCAGCCTGTAACATTACCTCCATTTGAGGAGGGGAGGCACTGGGCTTGCCCAAGAACACACAGCTGGTAGATGACAGCGGGAGAGGGCGAGACCTCAGCCCCTGACTCCCAGGTCAGGCCCTGGCCGCTGTGCTGCACTGCTGCCCGAGGAGGAGAAGGCACCATTTCCCCTCCCTTGCCCACCTCCAGCCCCACTGGGAGAACAGTACCACCTGGAAACCATGGCCCAGCCTGAGTAGGGGAAGGAGGCCAGAAGACAAGAACTCATCTCAGACTCAGGTCACGGCTACAGAAGGGCGTGGGACCAAACCTGCACACACGTTTTCCGTAGAGACAGACCTTCCCTGGTCCAGCAGCCTGGGCCCCTCTCTCCACTGAGGCCTGCCGCAGGCTGCCGGGCCTCTGGGCTGCAGCTCGTGATGCCTCCTCCATTCCAGAGTGTCAGTGAGATTGGGTCTGGGCCCGATCACCCCACTTACGTGAAGGGGCCAGAATGCTCAGGGTGTTTAAAAGAAAATACCTCAGACAGAAAAATGAACGAGAAAATCCTTTGAACTAAGGCACTCCACGAAGTTGGGGTAGAGGTGAGAAGGCTGGGCCCCTGACTGAGGAGAATCCAAGATGGCCACCAGCCCGCAGTGGTGACACCATCTGGTGAATGAGTTGTTTCCTGCTGGGTCTGGAAAGGGAAAATATTTGTGACAGAAACCAAGGTCAGGGCTCCTGCAGGAAGTCCTGTTAGAATCATCAGTGCCAGGGGTACTTTTCCTTAGCCTTGGCTAGGGATGCTAATTCTGTATTGGTTCTGTGTTTGAAGCAGTATGGTGTGTCTCTCTTTCCTTCAGAAAGAGGCTGAGGAAAACCTGAGGTGAAGGTAGCCACAGAGGGAGACGTAAAACATCCCTTGGTCTCAAATTGAGGTTTGTTTTATAGACTGATGCTTTAACTCTGAGCTGTTCTTTTGAGTTTTCAGAGAACTTCCCTCTCTTTCTTTGGGTCCACAGAACAGCTGGTGAGGAGGCGTGGGTGGGTTTTATTAGACCCATTTTCCTGAGGGAGACACTGAGGCCTAATGAAGTTTTGTGACCAGCTGAAGGCAGGATCAGAACCTGTCTCCCAACTCCTCGGCCCATATTCCTTTCCCTCACTGCCACAACCCAGGGAACGGTTCTCTTGTGGCAGAATTAAAGGATTGGCAAGGAAGCCACCAGCCCTTCCTGGATGCACCACCCTGGGTTGCTAAGAGGTCAGAGAGGTCCAGCTCAGTGCCCCAAGGACTAAGATTATTTTTTAAGAAAAATGTAGCGAGACAGCTCTGGCCCTGACCCCCACATAGGGTCTCTCTCAGTCTCTCCAAAACTCTGGCTTGGCCAGAGTTGTTCCTTGGAGACCTCGTTCTGGTGGGTAAAATGTCTCAGGTCGTGCAGTTAGAGCAGTCCTGGAGTGCTGTGAGCTGTCACGTAAAGCATGTCAGAAGGATCCTTCCTGAGGCTCTTTTAACGTCGGCCCAAAATAGGGCCAGTGGATTGGTGAGCAGCTTTCAGATGGGGTGGGTGTTTGTGGGTCTGTGTGTTAACGTGAATGTATGAATGAGCGTGAGTAGGCTCATGTTCTCAGTCTGAGACCTCCTTAGCTTTTCCTTCTTTCCTATCATATGGCTGAGCTGGAACTGCTTCCATCCTCTGGGCGTACTTGCCTGGTTTCTTCAACAGCGTCCATCCAGTGAGCACGGATGGTGTGCCAGGCCTGGTTTTCGAGCAGGCACCATCAGACTTGGGGTTTTCAGTGGTTTAGAAGGGGTTCACCTCTCAACCCCAGCATATTCCCTGCTCGCCTGATACCCAGCCTGTGTGCTCACAGCTGTTGTTGTCAAGTTTGTGATTGTCACTGAAGTAGACTCTTTCTGCTGATCGTCTCTGTTCCATGCACAAGGGCTCACCCTGAAACCCTGACTCAGACCCTGCCTGGCTCGAGCAGGGCTCCATGAATGTCTGCCCGTAAGTGGATGGAAGGGAGACGAGGGACTAGTCACTGTGTGATTAAACAGGAAACTGGCCCCCACCATCTCTGTACCTTTTGGTTCTTTGTCCTCATTGTTGGTCTCCAGGAGAGGGCGCTCTTCTCCAGTGACTGACAGAGCCCTAGTGGGGGTTGGTAAGCTGGGTGTTAGCCCAGGCTGTGCTGGTAACTTCTGGTGCAACCATGGGCCCATCACTTTGACCTGCCTGGATCTGTGTTTTTCCATCTATCACTTGGGTTCACTGCTGCCGCCCGGCCTGCTTTGAGGGGTGGTGGTGAGCACCAGCCTGGGTACGGGTGATGTGGGAGTGGGCTGTGGGGTAGCTGGGACACCAGGCAGACTCCCTGGGTCATGTGCAGGGACAGTGGGCTCCTGAGGCTGGCACTGTATCTGGTCGGCCCTGAATCCCAGAGCCTGGCCTCCGGGTGACAGCGTTTGTTGGATAAACAGCACACAGAGAAGCCCATGGTGCCAAGTTTAGCTCCTTCATGCTTTGAAAGTGCTGATCCAAATATGACATCTTCAGAAAGCCAGTTACCCACGTCTGGGCTGAGGGCCTAATCCCTCTTGGGGATTAGGTGTGGAAAGCTTCCTTGGGCTTGAGGCCCCTCTTTCCCACAGGCCTGAGGATGGAGTCTGTAGGGACTCATGTGGAGCCTCCAAGGAGAGGGTAGCATTGACCTTTGAGAAGGAGGGTGGGGTCTGAATTCGGGAACCCTGCCCCTTAGGAACTGCCATCTTTTTTTTTTTTTTTTTTTTTTTGATATTTTGGCTGCGTATTTCGGCATGTGGGATCTTAGTTCCCTGACCAGGGATTGAACCCATGTCCCCTGCATTGGAAGCTTGGAGTCTTAACCACTGGCCCACCAGGGAAGTCCAGAAACTGACCATCTTTGAGTGCTGTCAGTCTCCTGACCAGCTGAACCCTGCTTCAACTGGAGAGCAGTGGTAACCAGAGGAGGGCTTGTTCTTGGGGAGCAGGCAGGGAGAGGGCAGCAGGGGGCTCCAGTAATGGTTCCATGATCTTTCAGGCTTTCTCTGGTGCTGTGGGGAGAAGAGACGGCAGGGACGGGGGTGAGGGCAGCGGCAGGGAGGCCAGGCAGGAGCTGTCCCTGAGATGTGATGGCTTTACTGGAGCATGAGAGGTGGGTAGCTTCTGGGGGTGTGTTGATGTAGAGTCGGTGGGATTCTCTGATTGATTGGATGTGGGGCTGAGACCCACTGACTCATTAGAAAAGACCCCGATGCTGGGAAAGATTGAGGGCAGAAGAAGAGGGTGACAGAGGATGAGGTGGTTGGATGGCATCACCAACTCAATGGACGTGAACTTGGGCAAACTCTGGGAGATGGTGAGGGACCAGGAAGCCTGGCGTGCTGCAGTCCATGGGGTCTTGAAGAGTCAGACATGACTTGGTGACTGAACTGAACAAAACTGGGGCTGAGAAAGGGAGAGGTCGAGGAGGAATGTCAAGTTCGGGCCTGAGCAGCAGGAAGGATGGAGTTTCCTCTAAGAGGGCAAGTTATGGGCAGGTCAGATTTGGGGAGGGCTCCCAAGGTCCGTTTGGGGTGCGGGTAGAATTTGTGGAGTCTGAACTGTATCCATGTGGAGCTCACGAGCAGCAGTTGCACGTCTGAGTCCCGATGCAGGTGTGTGTGTGGGAGTCCGCAGGGTCCTGCCTGTACTCTCGGTCCTAGGTGACACTGAAAGGGTGACATGACCTGGGAAGTGAGTGTCCATTGACTAGTCAGGCACCCTCTGCACACCGGGTCCTGTTCAGACACTTGGGGCTGTGGTGGGGAGGCAGAGATGGAAACCTGCTTATAATTTGACATCTGCCCCAGCTTATCATTGTCTTGAGGAGACCAGTCATGCCTTGGAGAAGCAGTCAGAAACCTTCATGATGGGACTTTGCTGGTGGCCTAGTGGTTAAGACTCTGAGCTCCCAATGAAGGGGGCATGGATTCAATCAACCCCTGGTCTGAGAACTAAGATCCCGCATGTCGTATGACATGGCCTAAGGAAAAAAGAAAAAGAAACCCTCATGATGGAATGTATTGTAGTAGTTAATGAATTGGTGCAGAGAATGGGAGCCAAGAAGGGCAGGTTGTGGGACTGGATGGTTCAGAGCCTTGGGAGAACAGGGGCTTGTCCAGGGCCTGGAGGGACAAGATGAACATCACCTGGCCGGGTGAAGGGAGAGAGCATTCCAGACAGGAGGAAGAAAGAAGGTAAAAGTACAGCTCCAAGAGTGAGGCAGGGAGTGGTTGAACTCAAATGTGGTGAAGGGGGCTAGGGTGCTGGTAGGAAAGCTGGAGTTTTGGAATTCATGTCCCAGCTTAGAACTCTGCGACCTTGCTGAGCCCCATCTGCAACATGAGATGACCCTCCTCCCTCATGGGGTCGCTGGAGGGCATATCAGAATCTCATCATCAGGTCTGCATGAACGTGCTCAACCTGGTACCTGCACCCAGGGGCCCTGTAGCCTCTGTGGGGCTCTCCCAGGTGGTCCAGCAAGCAGCAGAGCTTCAGGGGAGCCACTGCAGGCGCTGCTGGGCCCGTGCTGATGCTGGGTAGAATGGAGGTGGGAGAATCCTGACCTCCCCAGCGCCTGGGCCACCTTTCCCGGGCCCTGTCTATTTTAGTGTTCAGTCCCCAATGGGACGAGGAAGCCTTTGCTCTGCCACAGCTAATGACAGCCTGGCCTGCCAGGCCACTTGAAAACAGCCACTATTTTTATCTACTGGAGGCGGCTGGCCTGTCTTCCTCTCCAGACAGTGCTGACACGGGGTGATTTTGAGGAAACCAGGGCTTTGCTAGGAAGGTGGGTCATTGTCTCAAATCATAGACTGCGGTCTGGCAGGATGCACCTAAGGAACCTTCCGGCGGGTGTCAGGCGTCACCTTGACCTGGTGGTCTGAATTTAGAGATAATTCTACCCTACCTTGCCAGTAGGACTTGGAAGGAATCACTTGACCTCTCCATCCCAGATGGTCCTCAGAATCCTTGCTGGAGTTTCAGGGCACAGCAGGATTATGTCCCCCCCCCCCCAGCTGCAGGGGGTACCAAGAGGATAAGGGCTGGTGTGGCTGTGCCCCTGGGCTGAGCCCAGAGCTGGGGCCTCTTCACACCCCAGGACCTTACTTCTGAGTGCTCGAAAGTAGTTTTCAGTGGCTCTCACCTGATGGGACAGTGGATGAACTCCTTTCCTTCTCTCTAAGAAACTGTATTGAACTAGGCTTCTGGCCTTTGGATGGAGATTGGGGAGCAGGGTAAGGGATGGGGTGGTGGATGCCCAGTGCTTCTCAGCATGACATATTCATCCTTAGAGACAGGCAGAATTGTGCTGTGTTGGCCACAGTTGGTATTTAGGTAAAATTTTTTTTTTTAATTTTTGGTTCACTGCTTAATTTCTAAACAAAAGGTTTTTTTTTTGAGCACTTGGTTGCCTGATTCCTAGAACAACAGGCATCCTGGCCTGACCCTGCCCAGTCATCTTCCCAAGGCAGCAGCCATGGGGCCATTCCCACCCTCACATCCGCCGGAAACCTTCACCGGCTCCTCTGTCTGTAGGGTCTGGGCCTCCCCTGGCTCTAGGTCCCCTGCTGCTACAAACCCCTCCCCACTCCCTCCATTGAACCCACCTCACTCTTTGACCCTTGCCTCTCCTCTCAGGACACCTTCCTGCCCCCTTCTTCCTAATGCACCTCAAATCCTCCTTCTCCCAGAGCCCCTTCCTCTTCCAGCCACCCGTCTTGTCCGGATCCTGCCATCCGGCTGCTCTGGGTGTTTGCCGATTGTCCTTCGCCTCCCCCAGACCACAGGCATCTCCGCGGGCAGGGCCTGTTTGTGCCCCACCTTTGTGCTGGGCCCCCACCCCCTGTTCCATGAATGGTTGGACCCATGTGGCTCCCCAGGGCTTATAGGTGTTTCCTCGTACCATACTTTACTGAGCTATCTGACCCCAGGCGATGTGAGGCTGAGAGTTTAAATGGCAGAACTGGGACCAGAACCCAGTCCCATCTCCCAGGGAGTCAAGGCATTGGCCGTGGTCCCCTCACCCCAGTGGGGCCCCACTCACTGTCTGCCTTCCATCCCTGCTCCGTTCGCAAGGCTCCAGAGGTGCTTCTGGAAGGTAATGGGAGGGGCCAGCTGTGCAAGTGAGCGTCCACTCCCGACCCTGGAGCAATGATGACAGAGGCCCCAAAGGCCGAATCACCCGAGGCAGAGGTGGGAGGGGCCACAGGCCCCGCGAGCCTGTCTGCTGCAGCTCACTGTTCAGGGTGCTGTGGGTTGTGTCACATCTGGGGTAAGGGCCCGCCTGGGAGCCTTCCTGAAGGAGACGCATGAGACTGACATTGTGTGCCTGCGTGGGAAGGCTTCCAGCTGTGGCCCAGCTGTTAGGAGACCGCCCTTCCTGGTTCCTGGGGGCTGGGAGTCATCTATGCCCTCCCCTGGGTGCTCCTGGTGCCTGAAGGTACAGCCGCTATGCCGCACCCTCTTCCTGGAGTAGAGAGGGCTGCTGTGGGCCCTGGATGGTGGCCAGGCCTGGAATGGGTGCGAGGTGAGGTGTGGCGTTCAGTCCTTGGGGCTCCCCCTGGGTGGCGATCCATCTGTGGTGGGCTGAAGGGACATGCTCAGGTGTTGGGGTGGACACCCTACAGTGGGGGAGCTGGCCCTGTTTGTCCTGGGCCTGTGCCCCCAGCTACCCGCCGACCCCCATGCTGAGGAGAACCTGGAGAGGCCCCCGAGTAAGCCTCCTTCCTCCTGAGCATCAGTCTCCTGTGAGTCCTTCATTAACAGGTCACCCCTAGTCTCAGACCTTCAGTGGCTCCCCAGTGCTGAAGCCTCAGCCCTAGCTCCGTAGATGCCCAGGGAACTTTTCACAATCCAAAGCCCAGGCCCAGCCTGTGGAGATGCTCGTCTGGTCTGGGGTGGGGCCCAGCCATCTGCATGCAGGGCAGCTGATTAGAGGGTGGCCGTCTCAGCCCAGGGCTGCTGCCAGTGGGTGCCAACCCACCCCTTCGCACCCTCCTTCCAGCCAAGCTGGCCCCTTCCTGATGCCCACCTGCCTCGCACCACCCTCACCTCTGTCTTCCCCTTCTGCTGCTTACTGTCCATCGGAGTCCACGGAAGCCCTCACGGTCCAGCTGCATCCACGCTCTCTGGGAAGCTCTTTAATCCCCTGGCTGTCTCTTTTCCCCTTAGCAGGGACCTCGTGCTCTTCTCCTAGAATGTGTTCGGGGGTCACTCTTTGAAAGGGTCTGTGTCCCATTCCAGCCTCTTCCTTCCCTGAAGCGCTGCACCTCTTGCTAATTCTGTTTCTGTGGTCTTTCTATGACCTGTCGCCAGCCTTGGAGAGAGTGTGTGTGTGAGAGAGATTTTGTTTGTGTGTGTGTATGTATGCAGTGTGTGTGTGACTCTGGTTGTGTGGGGTGTGTGAATGAGGGTATGTGGTATGTGAGTGAGGTATTTGTGAGTGTATACATATATGTGTATGAGTATGGGTGTGGTGTGTACAATTGTGAGAGTCTGTGAGTGGGATGTGTGTTGAGTGTGTGATTATGAGAGTCTGAGTGTGTGTGGAGTATGTGAGTGGCGTGTTTGTATATCTGTAGAGTGTGTATAGTGTATATATGATTGTGAGAGTCCATGAGTGTGTGTGGTATGTGTGGCTGGGTGCATGTGGTGTGTGAGAGGGGTGTGTATGTATGAGTATATGTGTGTTGTGTGTGATTGTGAGGATCTGTGTGTGGTGTGTATATGAGAATGTGGTGTGTGAGTGGGGTGTGTGCATGAGTGTATGTGTGGTGTGTGTGATTATGAGAGTCTGTAGGTGTGGAGTATGTGAGTGGTGTGTTTGTATATGTGTAAAGTGTGTGTGGAGTGTATGGTGTATATGACTGAGAGTCTGAGTGTGTGTGGTGTGTGATTGTGAGGCTCTGTGACTGTGTGGTGTGTGTTTGTGAGATTAAGATGTGTGTACATGTGTAGAGTGTGTGTGGTAATGTGTGCATGAGTGTATGTGGTGTGTGTGATTGTGAGGCTCTGTGACTGTGTGTGGGGTGTGTGACTGAGTACCTCTGGGGTATGTGTGAGTGTGTGGTGTATGTGATTGTGTGTGGCGTTTGTGAGGATGGGGCATGTGTACATGTGTAGAGTGTGTGTATGTGTGAGGATAGGGTGTGTGTACATGTGTATGGTGTGTGTGGTGGGGCATATGTACATGTGTAGAGCATGTGTGTGAGTGTGGGACATGTGTACATGTATAGTACATGTGGTGTGAGTATGGGGCATGTGTACATGTGTAGAGCGTGTGGTGTGTGTGTGATGGGGCATGTGTACATGTGTAGAGTGTGTATGGTGTGTTTATGAGTGTGGGATGTGTGTACATGTGTGGAGTGTGTGTGGGTGTGTGGTGTGTGTACATGTGTAGAGCGTGTATGGTGTGAGGATGGGGTGTGTGTACATGTGTAGAATGTGTGGTGTGTGTGTGGGGCATGTGTACCTGTGTGGAGCATGTGTGGTGTGTGTGTGAGTGTGGGGCGTGTGTGCCTGTGTGGAGCATGTGTGGTGTGTGAGTGTGGGGCATATGTGCCTGTGTGGAGCGTGTGTGGTGTGTGTGGTGTGTGAGTGGGGGGCGTGTGTGCCTGTGTGGTGTGTGTGGTGGGGGGGGGCGTGTGTGCCTGTGTGGAGTGTGTGTGGTATGTGTGGTGTGTGTGTGTGGCATATGTGCCTGTGTAGAGCGTGTGTGGTGTGTGTGTGAGTGTGGGGCGTGTGTGCCTGTGTAGAGCATGTGTGGTGTGTGTGTGTGTGGCGTGTGTGCCTGTGTGGAGCGTGTGTGGTGTGTGTGTGTGGGTGTGCAGTGTGCTGGGGTGGGGATGAGGTCCATTCTGACCCCCGTCCCGTGCCGTCCGTCCTGCAGGCGAAAGCGGCCAAGTCGGAGCAGGAGGCCCGGAGGCTGCGGCTGCGGAGCCTGCAGTACCTGGAGCGCTACGTCTGCCTGGTGCTCTTCAGCGCCTACCTGCACCTGGAGAAGGCCGGCTCCTGGCAGAGGCCCTTCAGCGCCTGGATGCGGGAGGTGAGGGCGGGTCCTCCCTGCGGCCGAGCTTGTGTCTGCTCACTCGGGTCCAGCCGGCGTCTGCGCTGGCAGGCCGTGAGCGGGGGATGCGGAGGATGCAGACAGAGCCGGGCGGGGGCTGGGCTGGGCCCCTGCGCCCTGCATCCCCGGGGCAACGTCGCCTGGGTGCTTCACGCCCACCGCCGTGTTCATCCCTCACCTGCGCCCTCTGGCTTCCCGCTCCCCTGCCGCCTTCCAGCCATGACCGTGGGCAAGGCGCGTAGCCGCTCCGGGCTTCCGTCCTCAGTCACCACGGAAGTACTGTGGGCACAGTGGGCGCCCCCTCAGGAGGCCGCGGCGGGGGTTCTGTGAGGGTCGCGCACGGCCGTCTTCCCCAGCTCGCGTCAGCCCGCCTGCCTCCCGTGGCCGCTGGACGCTCCTGCTCTAGAGGAGGGGTCTGGGCGCAGAGGGGTTCAGTGCCGTGTCCATAGTCAGCGCTAGAGCAGTTGGTTGGCTCCAGAGTCCACCATTTCCGGCCTGGGACAGACATGTCCCCTGCCACCTCCTCCCTCCCCTCTGCTTGGCTCTTCCCGGCTTGGCTAGTTTTAGAGGCAGAGGGGCCGCCTCGGCTCCTCTAGGGTAGGAGAAAGGTCTCCCTTCCTGCTTGGCAGAGTGGCCTGTAATTACCCCTCCACTGGGACGCTGGCCCCTGCTGACCTCACCGGCCTGTCCTGGTGGTTGCCATCTGGGCTCCAGGCTGGAATTAGCTCCTGTGGGCAGGGTGGACGGGAAGGCGGGAGTGACAGGTGTAGGAAGGGTGTGGGGCTTCAGAAGGTGTGTAGGTGGGGTCAGAGCTGCGAGGGGACAGAGGCTGGGAGGCCACTGCAGGGCCCGGTGCCAGGACGGGTGGCTGCTGGGGGTTTGTGCCGAAGACAGGCCTTCAGGTAGTCCTGATGTGGGGGTGGGTCACACCAAGGTCACAGTGGGGCCACCCTCTTGAGGAGGCCTGGGCTCAGCTTCCTCTTGGCAGTAGTAGGGGACCTAGGACACTTCTGCTAGGAGAGCTGAAATAGGGGGAAGGAGCTTGATCCTCTCCCCAGCTGAAGCTGGGTGGAGGGTCGTGGGAGATGTCAAGGTTCTAGCCTCAGGGGATGAGCAGAGGGGCAGGGGGTGAAGGTTGCCTGGGGATGTTAGTTTGGAGTGGAGCCTACATCCTCCCCATCCCCAGGATGGTGGAGAGAGAAGAAGGCTGGTCATTGAGTGGTTTGAGTCCAGGGCCAGGGCCTGGGCCCTATGGCTGTATGGAGAGTATCTAGGGAGGCCTCAGTCAACCTGCCTGAGCTGAGGCCCTTGGTGGGCCTGCCGGGTCCACAGTCGGAACTCATGGCAAAAGGGCTCTTGCCGGCTGCTGCTTCCACGCTGGCTTCCCCAGCGCTCCCCGCAGGCCCAGCTGTAACACCAGGAGCAGCTGGGCTTGTGCTCCTGAGTGTGCCCGTGGGAGCATCGGGGCTGAAGGCATGGGGCGTGCTTGGCCTCCCCCTCTGCTCTCCGCTTCCTACCTGCCCTTACTGCCTGCCGAGCACTTTCTGTGCAGCGCAGCACTCCACGCTGTGCTCTGCCATCACAAGGAAACGGAAGCTCGGAGTAGTTAATCGGAATCAAGATGCAAACTTGTGCAGGTTGCTGAGCTGGTGGGAGGCAGTGCTGGGTCCCAGACTCACACATGTGTCAGTGGAGCCCGGTGAGAGGTGTGACAGAGGAGGGCACGGGACCCGAATGACGCCCTCCCTCCCCTTGAGCAAACTCTCCTGTCCTCCCCAGGTGGCAGCAAAGGCCGGCGTCTACGAGATCCTCAACCAGCTGGGCTTCCCCGAGCTCGAGAGCACGGAGGACCAGCCCTTCTCGAGGCTGCGCTGCCGGTGGCAGGAGCAGAACCGTGGCCCCGAGCTCTCCGCTGCAGGGGACTTCCTGTAGGAAGGGGGCTTCCTGTGGGACGCGCTCCCCCTGCCTCTGTTATCACCGCCTCCCGCAGGCCACCTCCCTCCCCATGTGGTCTGGGGGTACCCGATGCTCTTTGGTGGCAGTGGCCCTGAGAAACGACTCCTCGGCTTCCCAGAGACCAGGGTGGGTGGGGATCCCCTTTTTGAAAGAGTTGTTAAAGGATAGTTGGCCACAGTGATGCCTTGTGAATGGCCGCTCCTGGAGGGCCTGCAGGAAGGTCCGGTGTGGCATCAGCTCTCCAAGGCGCTCACTCCCCAAGCTGCCAAGTCAAACCTCTCGCCATTTCTGTCCTCCCCTCTGCCCTGAGCAGTTCTGATGGCCCCTGGCCTAGAGCAGTCCTGGCCAGTGTTGGTTCCTTCCCTGCAGCTCTCCCACGTGGCTTCTCCCCTTTTGCTGCCTGAGTGTTGCCCTGGTGGCCCTGGGCTCTCTGGGAGATGGGAGATGGGCCCTGGGAGATGGACTTTGCTCTGGCTAGATTTGTTACCTTAAAGGCAGTTTTCTGCAGTGTTCTTGCCTCTCATTCCTTGTCTCAACCTCAAGACATGAGAAAAGAGAACCACATTCCGTGCGGGTTCAGTGGAGGCCTCTGCCCCTCCTGCCTTTGCCTGCTCCCCTCCCCTGGGCTGGCAGGACTGTAGAGGTTTCCATGGAGCTGAAAACAAAAGGGAATCCGTCTTAGAGTTGGAAGGGGCAAGAAAGAGCTCCCAGAGGTGCATGCCGCCCTGTGGGAGAGGCCTGCTCTTTTTCCCTGGAAGCATGGGGGGGAGGTTTGGGGAAGCACCTCCTCCCTGCTCTGCCTGGCCCCCCAACAGTGGTCTGAGCCCCCACCTGGTGTGGCAGGAGCCATGGGGACTCCTGGGTGACCCTGAGTGAGCAGTGGGGTGTGTGAGAGTGGGCCAGGGATGGCACAAGGGGGCACGTGGATTGCAGGCCATCCTCACTGAGCACCCTCAAGTTGCTTTGTGATGGGAACAGAAGAGGCCAAGGCCTGCCGAGTTGGCAGCTGCTGGGACCAACTCTGTGTGGATGGTGGGAAGGTTGCTCAGAGAGGTAGGCGGCTGTTGAGCTGAGCCTGTGGCTCTCCCTCCGGGGACTGGTCTCCCCCTAAAATGCAGGGGCTGAATGGTGTGGACTCTGTCCCCCTGGCCTGGCTCATTGGGGCCAGGCAGGCCTCTTTTGGTTGGACACCAGCACTTGGGCAGAAAAACAGATGATGTATCACCGGTCGTGGTATTTTGAAAAGGTGGATGAGGCCAAAGTTGTTCATATCTACTTAGTATTGGAAAATTTATGACCATTTTGGCTGAATTCTTTTGCAAATCTACTGTATGTCTTTTCACTACCTTTTTAGATTTGTTATTTTTGGTTTTTATTTTTGCATGTAGTAAAAAGTGTTAATTTCTCTGCAGACAAGGTCTAGATGAGGGGTCAGAGATCAGGGCTGAACTGGGAGGGATCCTTTGCGTTCTCATAGTTGGCCCTGACTTTCAGCTGTGCTGGGATTACTCGCTGGTCGCATCACCTCTCTGCCTCAGTTTCCCCATCTGTAAAATGGGAGAATAATACTTGCCTACCTACCTCACAGGGGTGTTGTGAGGATTCATTTGTGATTTTTTTTTAACAGATCTTTTGAGCATTAAAAATGGCTAAATGTGAAGTGTGCTTGGCTGCCAATGTCTTTAGTGTGGGGCAGGTATTACAGAACTGGTACCAGCTGAGGTCCCTGTTCCCTCAGAGTAGGGTGGGAGGGCAGGGTGAGCCAAGAGCACCTGCCCTTTGTGCACCTGACTCTCAGAGAAGGTGGGTTTTCCTGGACATCATTCTCTTTCCTTCACATCCCCAATCATGTATGACCATCTCATTCTGGATGCCCAGGGCTGACGTGCTGAGGAGCCCCTCCTTGAGGAAAGTAATGTAACAGGCTAATTCACACTAAAGTGTGAAGGACTGTTATATTTAGGGAGATGGAGCAAAATTGAATTTCATGGGCTATGAAGCAGACTGAAAGCAGGGTGATCCTCAACTTCTACTTCCTTTTCTCATCCCTGCAGACTTTTCTTGGTCCCTTTAGGCCCCTCAAAGGCTCAAACACATTTGTGTTGAGAAATGGATGTGTAAAGAGGCAGGAGGGAGAGTGAGTCAGGCAGAGTGCAGACCCAGGCTTCTCCCTAGGCTCTTCCAGGATTAGGGGGAATCAGAAATCTGGAATGGAAGTTTCAAGGTCAGAATGGAATCCAGAGCCCCGACTGCACTAAGGTTGGGTTTCTCCCCAGCCTGGGTGAAGGGAGGCCTCCTGGGGTTACTTCCCAGTGCCCTGAGTCCAAGGATGCTCTGTGTGGCTTCTGAATGAGTGCAGTGGTGTGTATGCCCACGTGTGTGTGTGTAAGTGTGAGGGGTGGTCCTGCACTTCTCTGCCTGGGATGAAGGGATTATAAAAATATGATCAGTACAAAAATCTGGGATCCTTGATAGAGATGCGGCAGGCTCTTGGGACGACCTGGATTGGGAACTGGAAAACTGCCCAGGGACCCCCAGAAGCCCTCTGCAGCATCCACGGGGTACACTGCTCTGGTTCCCCCTCAGGAGGACCAGCTGCGAGAGCAGTCAGCACAACCTCCAGCCGTTGCAGCTTCAATCCAGCTCGTGCCAAGGCTACGCTCCCTGTATAGCACCGTCTCTACTCGGGCTCTCCCGGACGATGACCGAGCCCGGCAGGACTCTGAGCCACTAGCTGCACTGTTGCTGCCCGTGGCAGCCTTGCCTGGAGCCTCCCCGCTGGTCTGGCTGGGCGTTCCTCAGACCCGCCCTGCTATGTGGGGCTCTTCCTTGCCCCTCTCTACTCATGGGTGTCAGAGCTGCACCGTGGTTCTCTTGGCTCTTCCTGCCTTCTTCCTCCATCCTCCACAGGGGTTTCCACAAATAAATCTCTTGCGAGTCGATTCCCAGTGTCTGCCGCTCTAGGATCTGAGGGACACACCCTCACCCTCATCTTTGTCTCTCTGGGCAGCTGCTTTGGCCTTCTTTCTGGTGAAGGCAGCCTTCTCTGGCACTGCTTAGGGAAGCCACTAGCCCGGTTTCCAACTTGATATGTTATAGTTCCAGCCAGAATCAGTTGTCTTTCTCTCTCTTTGCATCGCCCTGCCCTTCCTTCTTAAGTGTAAGGCCACTGGGCCTGTAGACTGTGGCTGGAAGGGCAGGAAATGATTGCTCATCTTCCGTATAGAGGAGGGTGGGGTGGGGAAGGCAGGCCTGAGGCGCTCAGTGTGATCTGGGTGGATCACCCCCAAGTCTGCATGTGGCGGTGCCAACCTCTGATTATTTTCTAAATAAAGGGAATGCCCATTATAAAGGTTTTTCAAGATGTACTTCATTTGTCCTCCAGAAGTGTCCTATCTGATGGTCTCAAATAGCAATTAATGAGCTTAAGTGTTTCTCCAGCCTGGCCAGCACTGCTATTACATTTTTTTTAAACTTTATTTTATTTTGGAGTATAGCCAGTTAACAGTGTTGTGAAAGTTTCAGGTGGACATCAAAGGGGCTCAGCCATACATGAATACGCGTGTTTTCCTTCTCCCCGAAGCTCCCCTCCCATCCAGGTCTAGTACATTTTTTTTTAAAGTTCTTGATAGTTTTGTGGCTCAAAATAGAATTTCATACGTGTTTAATTTTATAGTTTATTTACTTATTTTCAAAACTGAAATATAGTTGCTCTACAGTATTATACACTTAAGACGTATAGTGATTTATAATTTTTAAAATTAATTTTTACTGAAGTATAGTTGCTGTAAAGCAACTATGTTATATTAGTTTTCATAATTTTTAAAGCTTATACTTCACTTAGAGTTCTTATAAAATATTGGCTATATTCTCTGTGTTGTACAATATATGTTTGTAGCTTTTTTTATACCTAATAGTTTGTATCTCTTACTCTTCAACCCTTGTATTACCCCTCCTCACTTCCCTCTCCCCACTGGTAACACTTGTTTGTTCTCTATGTCCATGAGTCAGCTTTTGTTTTTTTTTGTTATATTCACTGGTTTGTTGTAATTTTTTAGAGTCTGCATATAAATGGTATACTCTATTTTTCTTTCTTTATCTGATTTATTTCACAAAGCATAATATTCTCTAGGTCCATCTGTGTTTCTGCAAATGGCAGAATCTCACTCTTTTTATGGTTGAGTGCTATTCCATTGTGTGTGTGTTAGTTTATACACACACACACAGACCACATTTTCTCTATCCAGTTGTCTGTTGATGAGCACTTGGATTGCCTCCACGTATTGGCTATTGTAAGTAGTGCTGCAATGAACATTGGGGTACATTTGTTTGAATTAGTGTCTTTGTTCTTTTTCTGGACATATATTCAGGGGTGAAATTACTGGATCATATGGTAGGTCTATTTTTAGTTTTTTGAGGACCCTCCATAGTGTTATTGAAGAGCCTGTCTTTTCTCCATTGGATAGTTTTGCCTCCTTTGTTGAAGACTAATTGATCATAAGTGCATGAGTTTATTTCTAGGTTCCCTGTTCTGTTCCGCTTATCTGTGTGCCCAGAGAGTATCTGACTCCAAGCCTGCGCTCATTTTAGAGATGAATGTTGGTGCCAGCTCTGGGTACTGGAATCCTTTCTGACATTTTCAGTGATAGGAGAGAAATGTCAGTCCTTCTGGAAGTGTGCCTTTGCTGGGGCGGGTTGGGAGGGGGATGAAGGGAAAGAATGATTGCTTTGAAAACCCTCCCATGAGGTCTTGTGGTTCTCAGACTTGATGCTTTTCAAACCCTTGTGTCCTTTCAAGAGGTTCCCCTCAACACCCACAAGAAGGGCTTGTTTCCTATGAGTCACTCTGATAGATTATCAGTGACAGGGGCTTTTGAGTTTCATTTTGTGCCTCCCCTTAGCGTACTTTTTCCCCTACCATCTGCCCACCTCACCCGTTGACCTGCCGTACATGACAGAGTGCCCATGCTATCCAAAAGTAATTTCCGTTCTTTCTTTGAACTAAATGAGACCATCTTCTGGGCTGAATTAGACACTAATAATTTATGAAAACACCCATTTCTCCTTTCCCACCCTAGCATTTGAGGTCACCAGTCTTCTTAATTTTTGCCCATCTGATAAGGGAGAAAGCTGTTTTATTTTTATCTTAATATGGTTTTCCCAATTACGAATGAGATGGAACATCTTTTTATTCCTTTGTTGGCCATTTGGATTTGCTCTCTTATGTGTTTGCTTATTTTTTCTACTTTTTTTTTTTAATTAATAGGCGTAAGATATTAACATAATCTGCTTCATTTGTAGGTAGGGAGATCTGCAGCCAGTTCTTTCTCCTCATTTATCTGGTCTCGTAATTCTTTTGGAGTGTCTTTTGCCAAATTTTTGTATTTTGTGTCCTGTGTCAGCAGACCTCCTCTACCTAGGATTATTGATCTAATTTCTGGTTTTCTTGGATCACTGTACAGTACTGTCCTTTATGTTTCATTCTTTCATTGACCTGGAATAAATGTTTGTGAGTGACATGAGGGACAGAATATAATTTATTTTTTTTTAATGGGTATCCAGTTGGCTCACGTTAATTTATTGAGTAGCCAAGATTCTCTACTCCTTGAACTGCAGTCCTTGTCATTTGATGGGTCCATACGATAGACATGTGGTCGCCATTGCCTATAGCATTCACTCATCATCCAGCCGCCATGTCTGACTTTCCATCCTAATCTAAAAAAATCTTGACTGGATTTTTAACTTTTTAAATCTTTATTACTCTTTTCTGGCCTTTTACTTTTTCTTGGGTCAATTTTGATAAAATACCAACATTTCCCCAGAATAACATATGGACATCTGTCAAGAATTTCAAATTTCTTAATGTAAAATCATATGTAATATTCTCTTAAATATTTAAAAGCCTCCTCTGCATCTGTGGGGCTTCTCCAGGGGCTCAGATGGTAAAGAATCTGCCTGCAGTACAGGGGACCTGGGGTTCAGTCCCTGAGCTGGGAAGATCCCCTGGAGAAGGAAGTGCCAACTGATGCCAGCATTCTTGCCTGGAGAATTCCATGGATGGATGAGCCTGGTGGGCTGCAGTCCATGGGGTCACAAAGAGTCTCATGTGTGACTATCTTCTTTCTCAATTTTAATATTTATGAATATCTTACATATCTTTCTTGGTTACATTTGCAGGTTTCTCTGTTCAATTGTTGCTTTCAAATAAGCTGTTTTCATTCTTCTAAATGTGAACACTGAGAGTTTGTGATCACGTAAAGTAATAGAGGTGAATTTTTGCTATAGTCATGCTGCTTGATTCTGTGAACCTCTTCTGAGTAATATGCCAAAAAGCACATCATGATATCTCTGTAAAACATTAAAAAATTTTTTTCCATTAGCTGTCAATCAAGGGAGTACACCTATAATCTTTTTAAATAAGTTTATTCGTTTATTTTTGGCTCTGCTGGGTCTTCACTGTTGCAAGGGCTTTTCTCTAGCTGTGGCGAGCGGGGGCTACTCTAGTTGCACTGTGCGGGCTTCTCATTGCAGTGGCTGCTCTTGTTGCAAAGCAGAGGCCGTAGAGCTCTTGGCTTGAGTAGTTGAGGCATGGGGGCTCAGAACTTGCAGCTCCTGGGCTCTAGAGCATGGGCTCAATAGTTGTGGGGCACAGGCTTTGTTGTGCCATGGCAGGTGGGATCTTCTTGGATCAGGGATCGAACCCCTGCCTCCTGCATTGACAGGCAGATCCTTTACCACTGAGCCACCAGGGAAGCCTTCCTGTAATATTTTTTTATAAGCAGAGAATTGGAAAACACCTGAATTGCAAAAGGATCTATTGCCTGGATAGTAGAGTCATTAACTCTCTCTTTTCTGGAAAATATGCTTTGAAAAGTTTATTATGACTTGTCAAGTGACTACTAATTATATCTCTTACTCTGAGGTACCCTACTGCTAAGTCACTTCAGTCGTGTTCGACTCTGTGTGACTCCATAGATGGCAGCCCACCAGGCTCCCCCGTCCCTGGGATTCTCCAGGCAAGAACACTGGAGTGGGTTGCCATTTCCTTCTCCAAAGCATGAAAGTGAAAAGTGAAAGTGAAGTCGCTCAGTCCTGTCCAACTCTTAGTGACCCCATGGACTTCAGCCTACCAGGCTCCTCCATCCATGGGATTTTCCAGGCAAGAGTACTGGAGTGGGCTGCCATTGCCTTCTCCCTGAGGTACCCTACCCCCTATATAAATTAGCATACACAAAATAGATGAGAAGAACATTGTTCATTTTAAAACTGTTACAAATATTCCAGTCTTTCTTTTTTCACACTTCCATGAAGTTTTTAAAAACAACTTTGTGGAGGTATAATTGACATACACTAAACCACAAAGTATATAATTTTTTGTGTTGACATATATACACACCTGTGAAATGATCCTCAAGTTAATGAAGAATATCCATCATCTCCAAAAGTTTGCTCAGGACCATTTGTTATTCCTCCTTTCCCCCTTCTCCATCCCTCTCGCCAGGCACACTTTGATCTGCTTTTTGAAATCATAGATTTGTTTGCCTTTTCCAGGGTTTTATATAAATGGAATCATCTAACTTGTACTCTTTGTTATCTGGCTTTGTTCACTCAGCATGATTATTTTGAAATCATCTATGTTTAATATATGTCAATTGGTCATTCTTTTTACAGCTGCATGGTATTCCACCATATGGCTATACCTTCAGTTGGTTAATCCAAATTGTTGCCGGGTATTTGGGTCATTTCCAAATTTTAGCTAGTACAGGTAAAGCTATTATGAGCATGTGGAGGTCTTTGTATGGACATATGTCTTCGTTTCTCTTGGATAAATACTTAGGGAGAGAATGAATGATGTGGTATATGTATGTTTAACTTTTTGAGAAGCTGCCAAACTATTTTCCAGATGGTTTCATCCCCACCAGCAGCATGTGGGAGTTCCAGTGCCTCCACGCCCTTACCAGCCCTGGAATTGTCAATCTTTTTAACTTTAGTCATTCTAATAGGTGTGTAATGGGTATGTTTCCTACCATCTTGTGGCTCAGCAGGTAAAGAATCTGCCTGCAATGCGGGAGACCTGGGTTTGATCCCTGGGTTGGGAAGATCCCCTGGAGAAGGGAAAGGCTACCTACTCCAGTGTTCTGGCCTGGAGAATTCCATGGACTGCATAGTCCATGGGGTCGCAGAGAGTTGGACACGACTGAACGACTTTCACTTCACTTCACTTCACTTCCTACTGCCACCCTCCCAGGTCACATTTTTACTTTTTAAGATTTTCAGTTCATTTCTTAGGGGAAGCCTAAAAGCATGAGACGCCTTGTCTCCTTGAAGACATTAGCGTGGTGTGGATGCTCAGTTGTGTCTGACTGGGTGACCCCATAGACTGTAGCCCATCAGGCTCCTCTGACCATGGAATTTTTTTTTCCAGGCAAGAATACTAAAGTGGGTTGCCACTCCAGGGGATCTTCCCAACACAAGGATGGAACCCACATCTCCTGCATTGGCAGGCAGACTCTTGATCACTGCACCACCTGGGATCCCCTGAAGACATTAGTTACCCGTATGTGAAGGTTTATTCTGTTAGCTCTGTTTTATTGGATGTGAGTTCTTCTCTTTGTTGAGTTTGGGGTTTGTGTTTCATGTTGCTGGTTTTCCGTAGTGGTTGCTGAGTTTGGTTGAGCACTCATCTTTGTCTCAAGATTTGAGGTTATCCTGTTTGTGAGACCTGTGACTCTTTAGTATATCCCAGACGACTGACTGCTGGGCAGGGACGAGTTGTGTTGGTGACAGTGTGTACTGGTGGCTGTCCTTCTGGATAAGGGTGGGTATCAGCCCTGGGCTGCTGCCCTGAGTGCCCCTCTCACTGCTACCACCTGCCGACACACTACCCTGACCTGACCTGGGCTCCTCAGGGGGCACAAGGAGAGCCAAATTCTCCAGCCACTCCGCTGGAATGCTCCAGCCTATGTCCTGATGGGTGTTCAGGCTTCCTCCTGCCTCCTGGCTTGGCATCCCTGAGCTGAAATCTTCCTCAAAGCTGGTTCCTCCTCTCTCAGAGGCTTTCACCTGCACGACTTGTGGGCTGTCATCTCCCCTGCCCATCCAGTTCCGTCAACCTCTGTCTTTCAGGGATTCCTCACCATTTCTGACCCCTTCTAACTCGAGCACTGGCATAGAATCTAACAAATAAATACTTTAAATGATATTTTGAGGACTGTGGGTTGGGAGGGGGAAATCAGAACATATGCTCAATCGTAATTTATGTATAAAAATCACTCACACTATGTAGCTATTGCCCTGTAACGGTTAGGATTCTGGCAACAAACTTGAGGTCCGACGGTGAAGAGAGTTTAATGAAAGGACCATTTGCAGAGGTGTGGGCAGGGTTAAGGGAACCAGTGGTGAGGTGCTCAGGAACTAGTTACAGGGGGAAGCTGTAACTGTCCCTAGACCTAAGGGGGCAAAGGGACAGCACTGTGTTTCCTGCCCCTGCCACAGGGCACTGGGGACCATCCAGCAGAAACTGAGTTGAGGGGGTAACCACAGTCAGAGCAGCATCATTGAACATGGGACTGATGGAAGAGGGGCAAACACTTTGCCTTGCTCTCCTCTCCTGTCCTCTGAGCTCCCATCAGTCCCTTCCTTTGATTGCAGGGGGCACCAGTGACATGGTCTGCAGGGTGGGTCAGCCTCTGGAGAAAGGGAGTGGGGAGAGTCAAACAGGAGAACCAGTGCAGCCTCTTCCAAGTATGTCATCACCTCCTGTGGTTCTACGACAGCCCAAGGGGGTAGGCCTGTTCCTTATTTCACAAAAGAGGAAGCTCAGGCACCTAGATCCAGTGAAACCTCCAGATTTTCCTTCTACTCTTCTCTTTGTTTTTCCTCCTTTCTCCAGCCCACTGCTCCTGACGGTTCAAGTTCAGTTTGATTCAGGTCTGCTCACCCCTGCCATCTAAGTACCCTTAAGATATGTAGAGAAAGGATTCTGACTTCTCAAGATGTTGTGCCCACATTACCTCCAGCGTTTCATTATGAAAATTTCAAAAGTACAGGCAGGTTGGAAGTATTATATGGAGAACAGTCTGTACCTCTGTGCCCATTTCTCAAAAACACTTTCACACTATTGTCCAAAAGCTTGTCTAAACCTCCTCTAACTTGTCAGTTCCTTAAAGCTGCGATCCCCAACCTTTTGGGCACCAGGGACTGGTTTCACAGAAGACAGTTTTTTCATGGACGAGGTGTGAGGGGAATGGTTTCAGGATGACTCAAGCACCTTGCACTTACTGGGTACTTTATTTCTATTATTATTAAATCAGCTCCACCTCAGCTCATCAGGCATTAGATCCTGGAGGTTGGGGACTCTGTATCTCAGGGTCTGTGATGGCCTGGTACACGGAATGTGGTCAGTAAATATTTGATGAGTTGATAATTCACAAGGCATTTGGTGTTTCTCAGGAAAAGGGGAGTTTCATTTACTGAATGCCCGTGGGTGGTTTTCATACATCATGTTGGGGCACTGAATTCATTATTTCACCAGAGCCTCCCAAAACAGATGAGGCTGGGATTACGATCTCTGTTTTATGAGACCAAGAGAGGTTCTGTAATTTACTCAAGGCTCACATCATATCCCTAAGGGATCTGGGATTCAGGACACCAAGATTCCCTCAAACCCATGCTGGTGACTCCGTGCCCTCTCTGTGGCCTAGAGGCTACTTGCGGCTGGGGACTGTGTTTGTGCTTTTCTGAATGTCCCAGGACCTGGCAACTAGCAGGTACACTCAATGTTTTTGGAAAGAATGAGTGAATGAACCTTTGCTGAGTATTTTCATACTGCTGGAATATGTCACTCGCTGCTGGAAATTCATTCACCATGGGAATATGACACCTAAAGGGCGCTCGGGCACCTCTTCACTTAGCAGAGGAGGGGTCTGCGGTTGGAAGGGTGATGACAGCCCAAGTCGTGCAGGGACCAGAGAGCTGACTCCCTGCAGAGCGCTTTCTTTCCCCTTCCTCTCCAGATCTATCTGAGCATCTGCACTGGTACCACTCACTAACCCAGGGCCTGGAGACCCACAGAAACCACCTTTCCTAAGGCTGTGTGGGTGTCTTCCCAGGCCCTAGCTCATGGTGCCTGTCTTTCTTCTTCTTCACTGAAGATCCCCATGGGCTTCAGATGCTTGAAGCTGTGTGTGGAATGGTGTTTATATACTTAGCTCAGGAGAGGATCCAGTGTTTGCGTCCGGCTTTCAAAACAAATACAAAAACTGGGACTCCCCAGAAGTGGGTGGGGGCTCCTTTATGTGTTTCTCCTGAGGTTCCCAACTTCTTGATTGCAGAGACAAATAGAATTTTTCAAAGAATATTAGGTTGTAAACTTTTGCAAAGTTGCCCTACTAAAAAGGAATGAACCCCTCTTATAACACTATCATATCATAAAAGGGTATTTTTAACCTCTCCAAACAAGGACAGATTCTCTGGGGTATAAAAATCATGGGCCTCCCAATTAGATGCAATAGCTATAACACCCTACATGGTCCTTATTTTGCTCATGTTACTCTTGACTGAAGAAGTCGGTGTGGGCCAGTCTTTGGGAATCTTGCCCTCCACTGAGAAGCAGCTGCTTAGAGCTTGTGTACTGGTGGCTGTGTAGAATCCTCCTGAAAGGCACCCCCTACAGGTGGTGGCTGGGTGTGGGTTCTCTTGGATCCCTGGGTGGCAATTTCCACTAGTTTGACTGCCAATTGGCATGAACTCTGGTCACATGGGGAGGTTATATCATTGTCTCTTGGCTTAAGTTTTCTCACAAGAGTTTTGGGTGAAATTCTGGACAATGCATGCTCTAAGTGACAAAAGCAATCTCCTGTCCCTAATTCCCTGGGAAAGGAAGTACTGGGCGGGGGCGGAGGCTGTGGCCATGTGAGACGACCCCGCTCCCTTAGGGTTACCTGGGTCCCTCTGTCCATCTTCTGCTGATGCAGGAGCCAGGCCTTTGTCCCTCCTGCCTCAGATTCCCCTATCAGGGCATTGGGTGGCGTTCTCTCTGGCAAGGTGCACTCTCTCTTTGGCCGGACGGGCAGGCTTGCAGCTTCATGAAGAGGTTTTCCAGGGAAGGCATACTGATGAGGGACTTGGTCGCGAGCAGCAGCGTCTCGGGGCAGAGGTAAGAGCAGAGCAGCACAGGCTGCTGCAGTCGGTGGTGTCTTTGTGGTTCCTGTGGTACCACTCATGGTAGCATCTGTGTGAGTGTTTCTTGAGTGACAGGTGCTATTGAGCATCTCATGCGTTCCTGACAAATCACCGCAGCCCCGCTTCTGTGTCTCTAAAAGGAGCTGACAGTGCTCTCCTGCTCCACACCCTGACTTGCTGCGCAGCAGGATTCCCTAGCTGCCTGTGGGATCTGGGGCAGGACAGGCATCCACCTGGAAGTTGGGCCCCTTTCCGATGCTGCTGCTGCACCCGATGTGTTGGTAAGGTGCTTCTATATCCTGTCCTCTCCCCCACAGAAGCCCACGTGTGATCTTACACCCTGCCTGAGCTGTCAGTGTGTCCGGACAACGTGAGGAACAGCAGACCCAGAGGGGAACTTGCTTGCTCAAGGTCACGTAGCAAGCAAGAGCGTAGCCTGCCACACACATCTAGTCTGGGAGGGCTGTGAAAATGCTCTTCACTCCAGGTGGTACCAATAAGGGCCCTTCTGCCCAGTTTGTTGATGCAACGAAACAGTAAACAAATGCTTTTTGGAAGCAGTTGGACATAATTAGGGAAGAATGGACCAGAACATCTAAATCATTGAACTTTTTCAAGGAAAGCCCTAGTGTTATTTTCAAATACATTACAGATGAGAACCAAGAATAAACTACCGTCTGGACCCAACTAGGGCCCTGCAGCACCTGCTTAAACACCAGATAAGAATCATGCGGGATTACTCTTGGTTTGTAAGCTGATTTGCATGGCTTGCTTAATAAGCACGCTTACATGGTTTTAAATGGTTTCCAAAAGACTTAAAAGCAGTTTGCGTTCCTAACGAAGGTAAAGAATCCCCCGCCATGTCATTCGCCCTGCAAATTGATTCAGCAAACTGTTTTTGTTTTGTTTCTGAAATCATAAACAGATGCTTATGTTTAGACTGCTGGCTCCAGCTTAAACACAGGCTTTCTGTTTCTTCTCTGCCCAGCTTGCTTTTAAGGGGCAGGGAGGGGGCTTCTAGCTGGGTCGGAGTCCTGTCCCTGGGCCCCTCCTGTAAGCTGCCTTCAGCAACTGGCTGCTCCCTTAGCAGTTGGCCTCCTGGGAGAGGAGAGGGTTGTGGGAATTAAAGAGAGCGGCTGATGAGGAGTGAGGCCCTCTGGGTCAGTGTATGTGGCCTGGAGCAAGTCCCACTCCTGCCCTGCCTGTGGGGTCTCTGCCTGGCAGCCAAGGGGGTTAGAGTAACAGAGAAGCATGGTGCCTGACACAGGGATGCCCAGGAAATTCGTGCCCCCTGCTTTCCCTCCAGGCTCCCTGGAATCCCCAGCCAGCCTTCCCCACCCTCTTCTGGTCCAGAGGGTGGGCATGGGAGTTGGGGGTCTGGTTCATTGAGTGCCCCAGGGAGGGGAACCAAGTGCACCCCTCATTCTAGCCCCTGGAGAAGCGATGTACAAACCTGCAGGTGTCATTTTCAAGTGCCAAGGAAGACAATGGGGGACACCAGGGTGCGCCAGGAGACTCCAGTGTAATGTGGACCAGAGTGGAGGAGTGAGGAGCCAGAGTGGAGGGGTCCTGGTGAGAGCCCTATGCCCTGGCCAGGACAGGAGTGACTGAGGGCACCTGGGCATTGCTACAGGCCTGCAGGAGCGAGGGGTGGATGCCCGGGGAGGACAGATGGGGAGGTGGGGAAGTGGGAGCAGAAGCAGGACATACCCAGCGCCATCGGCAGCAGAACCCCTGGTTCGAATCTCTCCATTCCCAGCATAAGCAACTGGGAGACTTTGGACAAGTTCTCAAATCTTGGTTAGCCTCAGTTTCCTCACTTACAAAGTAGGGCTCTTAGAAAAAATAAATGAAATCGTGCATGTTTACACAGCACATGTCTCACAGTAGGCGCTTTAAGAAGTGGTCAATAAAGGGAAAACCAAACGAGAAACCCTGAAGTCGCATCCTCACCTTGGTATTGTCATGAGCTTGTGCGTGAGAGTGGGGTTGGCTCTGGTCGGAAGTCCCTTCCTCCCAAATGCTGGCTCCCCACAGTGGGGATCTCAAATTGTTTCAAGGTAAAAGGAGGAAGAGTAGAGGTGGAGCTGGCCTTTTGGGGGGCTCGGGGCCATGGGGGGCAGTGGGAAGGGAGGAGCAGAAGCTTTCTCTCCAGCCCACCCTCAACTCTTCTTTTCCAGGAGCAAGACTCCAGTGCTTGCTCTCCCACTCTCCCTGGTCTCTGTCTCCCCCTAACCCCACAAGCTCACAGTTACGTGAAGCAGGGGGTAATATATGCCAACATTCACTCATTCAGCAGTGTCTATTGAGTACTTGCTAAGTGCCAGGTCCTATTAGGGACATAGAGGCAGTGATGATCAAGACAGTACCATGCAAAAGAGTCTCAAGGCCTAGTGACAGCCCCACCCATTTGGCTTTCTTCACAGCCCCCCACCCCCACCCCAGGGCGGAGCATTGCTCTAATAGGGAGTTCTGGGAGGGGTGGCGGAGCAGTGAATGGGGCTAGGTCCTTGGTGCTTGGAAGGCTTGGAGTCTCATGACCCTACCATGAGCATGAGGTTGGTCTCCCTAACGGTGGAGAGCTGAGTGGGATCTTGTTTTAGGTCCTGGCCTGACAGGTGGGAAGATAGACACAGGAAGGTCAAGGCAGAGGCCAGCTGAGAAGCCAATGGCAGGCTGCCGGAAATAGAGCGGTGGTTTCTCAAGAGGTTAAACACAGAAATACCATCTGACCCGGCAATTCCGCTCCTTGTTGTTGATCTAAAAGAAGTGCAAGCGGGGACTCAAACAGAAACTTGTACCCCAGTGTTCATCATAGCATTATTCACAATAGCCAAAAGGAAGAAACAACCCAAATGTCCATCCATGGAAGAATGGGTAAACAAAGTGAAATATCCATACAGTGGACTACTACTCAGCCATAAAAGAATAGAGGCCTGACACAGCTGGCAATATGAATGGGCCTTGAAAACATTATGTGGAATGAAAGAAGCCAGAAATGATAGACAAATACTGTATGATTCCGATCATATGAGGTACCTGCTGCTGCTGCTGCTGCTGCTGCTGCTAAGTCGCTTCAATGGTGTCTGACTCTGCGACCCCATAGACAGCAGCCCACTAGGCTCCTCCATCCCTGGGATTCTCCAGGCAAGAACACTGGAGTGGGTTGCCATTTCCTTCTCCAGTGCATGAAAGTGGAAAGTGAAAGTGAAGTTGCTCAGTCGTGTCTGACTCTTCGTGACCCCATGTACTGCAGCCCACCAGGCTCCTCCGTCCATGGGATTTTCCAGGCAAGAGTACTGGGGTGGGGTGCCACTGCCTTCTCCATGAGGTACCTAGAGTAGGCAAACTCATAGAGACAGAAAATAGAATAGAGGTTACTAGAGGCTGAGGAGGGGGAGTTATTGTTACTGGGAACAGCGTTTTTGTTGGAGATAATGAACAAGTTTCAGGTATTGATGAGCTGCCCTGGTGACTCAGAGGGTAAAGCGTCTACCTGCAGTGCTGGAGACCCGGGTTCAATCCCTGGGTCAGGAAGATCCCCTGGAGAAGGAAATGGCAAACCACTTCAGTACTCTTGCCTGGAGAATCCCATGGATGGAGGAGCCTGGTAGGCTATAGTCCATGGGGTCACAAAGAGTCGGACACGACTGAGCGACTTCATTTTCACTTTTCTTTCTTTCAAGCATAGATAGACTCATTGGGAAGGACCTTGATGCTGGGAAAGATCGAAGGCAAAAGGAGAAGGGGGCAGCAAAGGATGAGGTGGTGAGATAGCATCACTGACTCAATGGACATGAATTTGAGCAAGCTCTGGGAGGTAGTGAAGAACAGGGAAACCTGGCGTGCTGCAGTCCATGGGGTTGCAAAGAGTTGGGACTTGACTTAGCAACTGAACAATAAAAAATAGAGGTGATGCTTACACGACATTATGAATGTAATTAATGCTACTGAACTGTATGCTTTCAAATGGTTAAAATGATAAATATTATGCTCTGTACGTGCGTGCTTAGTTGCTCAGTCGTGTCCGACTCTTTGGGACCCCTTGGGCTATAGCCCACCAGCCTTCTCTGTCCATGGAATTCTACAGGCAAGAATACTGCAGTGGGTTGCCACTTCCTTCTCCAGGAGATCTTCCCAACCCAGGGATAGAATCTGGGTCTCCTATATTGCAGGTGGCTTCTTTACCATCTGAGCTACCAGGGAAGCCCTACTATGCTCTGTATGTTGTCTTATCATATTAAGTTAAAAAAAAAAAAACGAGTGGCTGGTGGCATCAGGGAGTTGCTCTTCCTGAGAGCATCCCCCTAAAGTGAGTCTTCTTCACATGATGGCTTTGTGTGGTGATGGTTGGGAAGACTATGAGGACAAGATGTTAGGGGACATGGTGCAGAATACATTCTGGACATCTCAGGAGTCACACAGTGGGACAGCCAGAGACGCATGCTCCTCAGCTTTCTGGGAGACCTCATTTCTAAAACAGGGATGAATACATCCATTTTGTAGGGCTGCTGGGAAGATTAAATGTGCTAATGCAACTAGAGCCATCAAAATTCTACCATAAGCACTCAAGCACTTATTAGTATTTTACTTGTAGTGTTAGTAAGAGAAAAATAAGAGTAGTGTGCTGCTGCTACTACTAAGTCGCTTGAGTCGTGTCCGACTCTGTGCGACCCCATAGATGGCAGCCCGCCAGGCTCCCCCATCCCTGGGATTCTCTAGGCAAGAATACTGGAGTGGGTTGCCATTTCCTTCTCCAATGCATGAAAGTGAAAAGTCAAAGTGAAGTCGGTCAGTCGTGTCCGACTCTTAGCGACCCCATGGACTGCAGCCTACCAGGCTCCTCCGTCCATGGGATTTTCCAGGCAAGAGTACTGGAGTGGGGTGCCATTGCCTTCTCAGAGGCAGTAGGGGGTCTCTCAATTACTGCAACTTGGAAAAATGCCTCACAAAATGAAGTCTCACGAAGCCCCACATTCCCGTGGGAGAAGGATCTGCAGAGGTGGGAGTGACATCCTTAGTGACGGCCTCCACGGAGGCGGGACCTTGGGGGAAGGTCCCCCGTCCACCAGGTGATGATTCCTGTGCATAGAGAGGAGAGGGAGACAAATATGTTTTCCTGGGGGGCCAGCCGTCTTTCATGGTGGTGGATCTCATGGGGAGTTTGGGTCTCCCCGGGGAAAAGTCAGTGTCCTGCCAGTAAGCTGACGTCATGGGCCTCTTAAGAAGAAACAGGGAACTGGCTGTTGTGGAGATTAACTGAGAGCTCCAGATGTGCAGTCAAGCCCGGCAGTAAACAGATTGCCATTATAGTCTGCAAAACAATAGCAGCTGTTCTGGTTTGGCTGGCCAGGGTTGCAGATCTGGCTTTGTGAAGAGAAGCGCCTGTGGAGCAGTACGTCTGAGAATGGGGGGTGGGGGCGGTGATTGTGGGGTTTGCCCACCCAGCAGATTTGGGGTAACAGGGCTGTCGGGTTCTTCAGCCAACACCCACGGAGTGTCAGGGACCAGCCGACTTGAGGACCTAGGGTCAAGTCCCTCCTAGCTGGAAAACCACGCAGAAATCATTGTTCTAGCTCCATGTTCTACAGCTGGGACCTGGGGCCTGAAAGGAGTTTTATGTGACTATGAGGTGCAGAAGAGAACTGGTTGGGGTTGGGGCTCAGTGTTGGATCAAAGTCAAGGTTCATACGGTTGAGTTTCTGTGGCCAGTTTGGGGTGAACCTGTGGCTGGAGTCATCTCACTGCTGCCTGGATTGGCCATCAGTCCTTGGCTGCTCTTGAGGATCCTGTCTCTGATGGAGGTTGGTCTCTTTCTGTGCAACACTAACCCTCATCCTCATCACCCCTTGAGAATATCACCTGTGACCCTGGTCTCATCTGTACACACCCACCCCCCACCCTATCACCCTCTCCCTAATGATGAGAAGCCAGGCAGATGCCCAGTCTGCCCTGTCTGTGCGTGTGGCTGCCTGGGCTGTGGAAGTTTTAGCTGGAAAAGACCTCTTTGGGCAGAGGCAGATGGGGGAAGGAGAACTCTATGAGCAGGTTAAGGTGGTGGGCCTGTCCCTTCTGGGCTCACAGCTTGCCCAGACAAGTGGGTACCAGCTAT
The DNA here is from genome assembly GCF_016772045.2 of Ovis aries. NCBI lineage: Eukaryota > Metazoa > Chordata > Mammalia > Artiodactyla > Bovidae > Ovis > Ovis aries. Next base: position 25,985,329 of record NC_056078.1, read on the forward strand.
GCCCCAACTGGGACTTTCTCAGTTGGTGACTGAGCCCATTGAGAAATAAAAGGTCTGGGTAGATGATAATCAAGAGCCATCCCTCACCTTCCATGAAAGCTTCTTGTTTTCACTGTCAGAGAGGAGGATGGCTGACTGACCCAGTCCCCTGTCCACCTTGACCTGGACAGTGGGTGGCCCTTCTGTGGCTCCTTCACACAAAGAGGGATGAGGGATAGCCATTGCCTGGACTGGAGTCAGCTTAGTGGTCCTTCTGCCCAACCAAGTGAGAGATGGGACTGTATATTTAGACACTGTATCCCTGATCCGTGACCACGGCTGGACTTCATAAAGGGGCAGGTTTCTATGTCACATGATGGTTCATGGTTAGAACTTTCCATATGTAGAACAACTTCTGGAGGTATGAGTTCTATCTCTGGGAGAATTTAAGTGAGGCTAGAAGATTCTTTGGTAGAATTCATTCATTCATCTGATCATCCACTGTTTTTCAAGCATCAAACTGATGTCAGGAGCTGGACTAATTGATTCAACTGTGAATAAGATAGAAATGGCCCTTGGCCTCACAGTGCTGTGATGGGGAGATAATGAGGTCTATGGGAGCAGGGTATGGGGGGCCATGACCCAGACCTGCAAGCCAGGCTTCCTGCAAGAAGGCTTCCTGGAGGAAGCCACCTTTGAAAGCTGGAGCCCAAGGCTGAGGAGGACTTAATTTGGGTGTAGGATAAAAATTCCAGAAAGAGGAGGCAGCACACATGAAGGGCTAGAGACAGTGTAGCCATCAGAAGAATCAACTTGCTCAGCGAGGAAGGGCTTGCTGGGGGATGGACTGGGGGCAGAGTTGATCAGGGCAGAATGTGGGTCACACAAGGGGCTTTGAACTTTATCCCAAGAGCCACAAGGAACCAATGAAGAGTTTTAAGTGAGGCAGTGGTGTGGTTTGCTTAGCTGGGTTTCCCCAGAGTCAAACCTTGAGACAGGGATTTGCCAATGAGAGTTGTTTGTGTAGGAAGTGATCCCAGAAAGTACCCCATAGGGGAGTGGAGAATTGAGCCAGGAAAGGGAGACAGCCAAGAGCATGGGTGGTCAAGCAGGTCACCATTGTGGATACTGGAGCTTAACCCTGTTGGGAAACTCTGGGAGTCACTGAATTTGAGTATGTCCCTTGGAGTTATCCCCACCTCCACTCCAGCCCTGAGACGGAGGGAGCTGGGGTATTTATATATCACCTTCCATCAGGCATTGGTTGAGGGCTGTTCTGGGCTGAGTGGGGCATGGCATGATTCCCCAGCACTTCTGGCCTCCCCCTGGAGCCCTCAGGCAGAGAGGCAGGGCCAGCCTGCAGTAGGGCCCAGGGGATTCAGCAGGGTGTGAGCACCACTGTGGCTATGGGGTGGAGGGACAGTGAGGGGTGGACAGGAGCCCGAAGATCAGTGAGAAGGCCACAGGAAGACTTGTCCAAGCAAAAGATGTGGATGGCCTGTGCTGGAGAGGCTGTGATTGTGAGCAGAAGGGGGCGCATGTCAGGAGGCTGAGTTGGCTGACTCTGGTGACAGATGTTGGGGAATGATCACTGTAGAGAGGATTCACAGCCTCTCAAAGCTGCAAGGGGCCCCTGTGCCTCCCCTCGGGCTCTCTCCACCCCCACATAGCTGCTCTCCAGCAGATCCTCCCCTGTTCACACATGTCAGAGACACTGACACGGCCGCCGCACCAGCTGGGGCCACACCTCAGAGACCACGAAGTGTGTCTGCAGGGAGATGAGGGTACTGTGGTAACTGCTTAGAAAACAAAACCTCAGCTGTTGTCAACCCAAGCCCTGAGTCGTGGAAGAGTCGTGGAAGGGCCCAGGTGACGGGGTCAGTGCTCCATGAATCTCTTCCACGCTCACATCATCTCCCCATCAGACAAAGGGCACGAGAAGGCAGATGCTCCACACGGCTTGTCCACTGGCCCCAGGACCCAGTTGACAGAAAGTGCCCGGTAACTGTGGGTGAATGCTGGAATCTGTGAATAGTCCCTGCTTCATGCCCTGGGGAGGGGAGTGCTGGGAGCAATTGAGTGTGGCTCTAAGACAAGGGCCTACCAGGGTGGAGTGGGAGGAGGGCTGGGAAAGGGGGTGGTGTGTTGAAGCAGCAAGGGAGAAGATGGAATGGTGTCATCACCAGGGTTTTTAGTTGCCAGAAATAGAAGCCAAGTCTGGATGAAATAAGTAGGGAAATAATTCAGGCCTAACCAATGATGGGTGGGAGGTGATGTATGGAAGCCCAGCTCCCTCCCTCCCAGCTGGGATAACTCTTTGTTGGCCCTGGTTGCCCACATGGTAACTTGTTGGATCATGCCTCTTTTATGACTACCCTCTCTCCCCTGGCCTACTACCCCTCTCCCCTGCTGGGCTCCCTGGGGTCACCGCCCACATAATCGCCTGGTCTCAGCATCAGCTTCTGTAGGAATCCCATACCAGAGCCAGTTGCATCCGACTGGTAAACCAGTCACACATCTTCTCCTAGTTGCAGGGGAGGTTGGAGAAGGAAGAATCAGGCATTTTCAGCTTCCAGGGCAGAGTGGTCCTTCTTCCTGCCAGACTCACTGGTATGTCATCAGCGCCCCTATAGGAAGCTGTCCGGAAGCTGTCCTAGTCTGTTCTTTTTGCCCCTTCTTCCTGCCAGACTCACTGGTATGTCCTCAGCGCCCCTATAGGAAGCTGTCCTAGTCTGTTCTGGCTGCTATGACAAAATGCCACAAGCAGGTGGCTTATAAACAACAGAAATTTACTTTTCACAGTTCTGGAAGTCCAAGATCAAGGGGCTAGCAGATTCAGTGGGCTTGCTTTCTGGTTCAGAGAAGGTTTTTCTCACTGTGTCCTCACATAGGGGAAGGGGCCAGGGATATTTCTGGGGCCTCTTTGATAAGGGCACTACCCTACATTAAGAGGGCTCCACCTTCATGACTAATTGCCTCCAAAGGCCCCACCTTCTAATACCATCACCCTGAGGATTGCTATTTCAATACATGACTCGTGGGGAGACATAAGCATTTAGACCATAGCCTGGGCATATTCAAATTATAACTTGAGGAGGGTTTATAAAGGGGGCTTCTCAGGTATCCCTAGTGGTAAAAGAACCCACCTGCCAATGCAGGAGCATGTGAGACAAGGGTTCGATCCTGGGTCGGGAAGGTCCCCTGGTGGAGGGCATGGCAACCCCCTCCAGTATTCTTGCCTGGAGAATCGTGTGGACAGAGGAGCCTGGCGGGCTACAGTCCATGGGGTCACAGAGTGGGACACGACTGAGCGACTCAGCATGTGCATGTGTATCTATAAAGGGCCTCTTGACAAAGGTAGGGGGCTGTCAAGAAGCAGAAGGCACAGTGTGATAACTCAGGATTGGTAGTGGTGGAGCAGTCACGTCCCTAGGTCTGAAGGGATGAGGGGAGGGAGCAATGTCTGGAACACAGGAAGAGACATGCAGGGACACCCAGAGAGGAGTGGCAACACAGGGACAGTGATCCCAAGGCCACCTCATTTGTCTCCGAGACCTCCCTCCCTCCCTCTTATCTCCTGCCCGCTGACAGGCTCAGATTGGCCAGCCTCCGGGCCAGAGCAGGATGGAGCAGGGTGAGGATGAGATGTGGAGGGTGGATGGAAGACATCAGGCACAGCAAGGAATTTCCTGAATAAGCGAGGGGCCCCAAGTGTGACAAAGTGTCAGTGGAATGTCAGTGAAAGTGTTGCATTGGAGCTGAGGGCTCCTTGGCTGCCCCTCAACAGCATCAGCCATTCCTTTTCCTTGGTAACACCACCCCTTTCCCTGTGGGCCCTCCTGTCTGAGTCCCGCTGGTCTCTCCAGAGCTGTTCTCTGAGTGGAGCGCCCACAACTCACAGAGCCCTCGCTCGCCACTGACCTCTGCAGCCCTGGCCCAGTCACTTCTTCTGAGCCTCTGCTTGCTTAAATGCAAAACCAGGAGGGTTAATCAGATGACCTCCCAGGATCGCTTCCATAGCACTGACCTTCTGGGAAGGCTCATGACCCCCTTCCAAACAGTCCTGGGAAGGGAGTAAAACACAGATCGTCCTTTTGGGGAAACCAAGGCTCAAGGGGACTTTCTGGAGGTCACTGACCACGTGGGGCCTAGACCAAGACTGCCAATCTCTGGTCAGAGCTGCTTCTGGAGCCAGGTCTGCCCTGGCCCCACTCTTCTCAAGGGTACGGCCCATAGCCATGTTTATTTTCAACAACTACAGCAGCCAGAGGGAAGCTGCATGATTTCTCTTGTGCTCTTGTGTGTGTGTGTTTGTGTGTGTGTGTGTGTGTGTGGTTGTGAAGGGAAAGGTGTAAGAACAGCAGTTTCAACCAGGCTTCTAGAGCTTGCCAATCCCCCTGCCCTACTTGGGGATTCAGGGTGAGTATAATGTCACTGCTGGGCTTTTGAGCCAGTGGGTCCACAGACCTCAAAGGGCTTAATTTATAGGGAGTTTCAAAGAGACCCAGGAGGCCTGTGCCAGCAACTCTGAGCCCCACCGCCAGCGGCCCTGCACAGCCAAATCCCACCAGGTCGAGGAGGCCGCCCACCACATGGGCCTGTGTTCCAGGCACATGAAACTAAGACCAGGTCATGTTACATCATAGCCTGAGGCTCTGCAGGTTCCTTCATGCCAAGGCCAGGAGCCCTTGAAACCACTGCCTTCTCCCCTGGAATTGTAGGATGCAGAGAGCTGTTAAGTCAGCCAGGTTCTGAAATTAGAATTTTCAAATGATTGCTCTGGAACAATCATGACCTGTGTACATGTCCTCTGGCTTGTGCTGCGCTTGCCTATGTTGGTTTATTTTTACAAAGTGAAGGGAATTGCCAACACTTAGGAGTCAAACTGGGATTTCTGGTTACTTTAAGGAATTAGGAAAAGCTCTGGGCTCACGTTCCTGCCTGGGAACCTTTGGTTGTTGCAGAAATGCCCCTCCTCTGCCCCGACCCTGGATAAGACATGCCCTTCAGCTCATCCCAGACTTCACCATTCCCTCTGATCTCCCCGCTCAGAGCTGAGCATCCACTCGTGTTTATTCCTGTTTACGCTGCTCTTTCTCGAATCAGAGAGTTATGAGGAGACTGAGATATTTTGGGTCCTCCCCATTTCCAACAAAATTGGGAAAACAGTTTATTTACATTCCTTGCCTGCCCCTGGGGTCAACCACCTGTTCTGTGGGGTCGGGTTGCTAAGGTCAGAGTTCATCTCCGAGGCTATGGCTGGTCTCTGTTGTCTCCCCTGCTACCACCACCACCATCATGATCATCATCACATCACATTTATTGGTCAGACTGTGTACACGATGAGACGAGTCGAGACAGTCCTGGATTGTGGCTGAGAGGCGAAGCTTGGTGGGCCAAGAAAACAGAGTAAATGGAGGGGCCGGGGCCAAAGAGGTTAGGTCTAATATGATGAAGAATGCATCACGCTAGGAGAGGGGCTGCAAGGGAATGCTGTAAATGACACCAGGCAGCCTGGCTGGAGCAGCCTCCTGGCTTTCTGCCCTGTTTTGACCTGTAGGGCAGTGTAGCACTAGCTGTAGGGCCTAACCCAGCTCCACCTCCGTTCCTGGGCTCGAGAATATTGAAGAGCTAAGGCAGTTTGGACAGGGCTGAGGGCTGGCCTGTAAATTCAGCCACCTCACTGGAAAAAAAAAAAAAAAAGTCTCAGTTTTCCATCTGTCTGATGGAGACATGGAGATGTAGACCCTCTGGGTTCCTGCATGGGACCTTTCTAGTTTGGCACACTGGTCCTCTCAGGACCCACTTCTCTCACCACACTGGCCCACTCCGGTTTCCTGGAGGGTCCCCCAGAAGCCCTTGGGGGGCATACTCCAGGCACCTCTCCCCAGTCAGGTGAGGCAAGCATTTGACCTGGTAGGAGAATTTCAGGAGACCGTGGTTCATGGGGCACGATACCTCATGTGAGCCAGACTTTGGGGTGAGGTCACATGTGCCAAGAAGGTCATCGTCCCAGCCAAAGTCTGCATCCCAGACCTGCACCCTCAGGGGGCCCCCGGTGGCCAGGAGCACATCCCCGAAGTCCAGCCGCGTCATCCACCTGGGGTTGTTATTGTTCCATACTGTGGCGGTCCTCTGCTCCTGGCCGCCGAAGAAGACCTTCAGATAGGCGTCTGTGGCTGTGATCCAGTCTCCCCACAGACCCGATGCCTTGAAGTTCATGACCTCCAGGTGGGCCAGGCCCCTCTGCCGGGGACAGCAGTCCTGGGTGGTGGCTGCTGAGCCAGGACACATGCATTGGCATGGGTTCTTCGGGTTCTTGTGTTGCCCCGGGGGGCATGGGCGGTTGCAGTCCCTCCAGCGCGCCCTGTCAGTCACATACTTACTCACGGCCCGCCTGAGGGCCTCCCGCCGCGGGTCCTGGCTCTCCACAAGAATGTGCAGAGGCTCCAGCGTGTAGTCCACCAGGCCAGGACTGTCCTGCAGTGAGGCCACCCAGGCTGAGAACTGCTCGGGCCCAGCCTGGTTCCCGAAGAGCAGGTCATGCATGGTTGAGTGGTGGCCACCATCGACATTGTAATGGCGCTCCCGGTAGGTCTGGTGGAAGGAGGTCCCCATCTTGTGGTTCTTCTTCTTCTCCTCACATGCCTTGAACGATGGTGAGGCACTGGCGCGGCTGCTTATGCTGACCTCAGCCTCGACAGCCAGGCAGTCCTCGACCTCGTTGGTCGTGAGCCCCTCCAGGGCCAGCTCGCAGGTGCGCAGGGCAGTGAGGGCCGAGATGCGGCCGCCCAGCTCCATGGACCGGATGAAGTGGGTTCCGTAGCTGGAGATGAGCCTGTGGTAGTCGGGCTCGGTGGAGGTGTTGAAGTGGGGGGGCAGCGTCCTGAGGGCCCTCTTGAACTCGGGGTGTACTGGGGGAGTGTGCACCAGGTGAAAACTGAGAGGCGAGAAAAACAGCAGGTGAGCCCAGTGGTGGGCCCCTTTCAGTAACCCCCTGGAGATTGCCCAGGGTCAGATTAAGTGTCAGAGCTAGGACTTGAACCCAGGTGGCCTGGCTCCAAAGCCCAAGCTCTGAATCACCAGTCCAGCAGGGAGACCCCCTCTGCCCATTGCACCTTGGTGACCTAGATAGTTTGTATAGGTATTTCTGTTTTTCTTACTCAAAAAAGTTTGTTTTTTTTTCTCTCTATTTTCTAATTTTAAAAGCAATGCTACCTTACTGTTGGTAACCTTCTGGCTTTGGAACCTAGTCCTGTGGACTTTGTCTGTTTGTCTCTTGGACTGGGTCCTGTGTGCCCAGGCTCCTGACAGCTCTGGCCATGCAGTCAGGAGGTGCCCTGTCTCACTGTGTGGGAAACACGGCCTTCCGTGAGAAAAATCAGGGTCGGCGACTCTAGGTCCCATGGAGACATGCATTTCTCAGGGTGACGAGGTCCCTGAGGACTTGGGGCGTGTCGACTTTGGTTCAACCTGTAGTCATAGCTCCCAGCACAGAGCCTGAGAAGGCAGAAGTGAAGAGTGCTTGAGTGGATGAAACAGGCCCAGGGAAGAGGGACTGAGCTGGGTCTCCTGCCCACTGGAAGCTGGCAGTGCCCACGAAAGAGGGGGTTGGGCATCTCCTCCTGGTGGAAGTAGCCTCCAGTCCCCACCTTACCCTGCCAGGACTCCCAGATCACCCTGAGTTTCCCATGCCTTTTCTCAAGTCCCCTCCACCCCCAGTGCTCACCTATAAAAGCGACACTCCACTAAGTCCAGGCTGAAGCGGTAGTTGTCCTGGTGAGTCTTCTGGGCGGCGAAGTTGGCATCCTGGGAGTGGGAGCCCGCCACTGTCACGCGCACATTAGCACTTGGCTGGGGAGACACGTCCAGCCCCACCTGCCAGTTGTTTTGGATCCTGTTGGCTGCCTCCCCAGCCACATCCTCTGTGGAGCGGCCCTCTAACTTGACCACCCTGCGCTTGCAGCCCGCTCCGTGGGCACGCCAGTCTGTGATTGCCAGGGGCAGGCGTTGGAGGACATCTTTCTGCAGGGCATTGCGGCAGAGGGTGCAAGTGCCGTCGGGCCGCAGGAAACGCTGTGTGTCCACTGGGAATGAGCCTGAGCGCTGGAGGCTGGTCACATCCACGCCCTCCCCTGCCAGCCAGGAGCCCGGCACAAACTTGAGGGTGCGCTGGCACTCAGAGCGCGCGGCTGTGTAGCAGGGGGCAGGGGCAGGTATGGGCAGAAGCAGGAGGATGCCGAGGAAGAGCACTCGAGCAGCCATGGAGCTGTGGAGACAGGGGGCATTTGGTCTCCCAGAAGCTGTGGGCAGGGGCGTGAAGGGTGGCCAACCCTTCCTCCAACTGTAGGTTATCAGGACATATGTGGTGGAGAGGGATGGAGATACATCTCTCAAGTCACTGGGTGTCAGAGATGGTATGGCCTTTACAAATCTGGTCCACCGCCTGCGTTGTACAGCTGGACCCAGAGAGGGGAAGGGACTTGCCCAAGGTCACACAGCCAGGCGGAGACCTTCCTAGGATTTCGAATAGGAATCCAGATGGATGGTTTTGCCCCCAGGACCGCAGCTACTGTTGGTGGAGAGGGGTTCTGCATGCAGAGGAGGGGGCAGAGAGTGGCTGGAGCAGATTTGAGGAGGAAGTTGGGAACTCTAGGATAGCCTGGATTCTGGAGAGGGATCATTTTGGATTCAAGAACAAGCCATGCTTTCTTTACCCACCCCACCTCTCTCACTCCACCCCCTCCCCCATTAAGCTCTTAGCAGTACTGGGGAAGAAATGAGGTTGCGCATCACCATCTTCCTCCCATTGCGCCTTGGGGGCCTCTCTCTGAGCTCATGGAAGAACACCAGCCTGAATTCTAGGATAAAAGCTGCCTGAGCACCTGTGTCCCTAGACCCAGTGTGGGGAGGAGCCATTCGGTTTGCTCTTCTCCTGATGCTCATCTCCTCTTTTGCCTTCCCTGCCCGGCTCTGCTGAATTCTGCTCATATCTGTGAGCCTATCACTAAATGCTTAGCTAAAAGGTTCTTCCTCAAAAAATAAAAAAATAAATAAAAGGTTCTTCCTCAGTTGGAGGTAGCTCAGGAGCCTCACTGGGGCTGCTTATGAACTGGAATCTCCAGTCTATCCCTGTCCAAACTGAGCTCCTCAGAGACTGCTCCCCTCTTGCACCTACCAGGGACAGCAGCTTGTTGGAGGCCCAGGGGATCACGGAGGGCAGGAACCTGCCCTGCATTCTAGCTTGGAGCCTCCCATGCCTTCCCCAAAGGAGTGGCAAAATTCCAGGCAACACAGCAGGCCCCAGGGAGATAAACAGGAGAAGAGGAGTCTTTGGAATGCCCTCAGATCATCTCACTTAGGGAGCCAACGTGGTTCATGACTTTAAAAAACTGAGTCTCGGGACCTTCCCGGTGGTTTGGCAGATAAAGCTCTGTGCTTCCCCTGCAGGGGGTGCAAGTTCGATCCCTAGTCGGGGAGCTAAAATCCCACGTGTTGCGTGATGTGGCCAAAAAAATTATTACTCATTTCCGCCCTGACCCTCATCATATTATCTCCCAGAGAGCCTGTTTCTGGACTTTTTGAAGTTTTAATTTGAAGGGGCCTTAAAGACGATGTACTCTAACCTCTTCATTTTGTATAACAGAAAACTGAAGCCCTGGGTGGGCATGAGTCTGCCCAGCGAGTCAGTAGTAGAGCGCAGTCTAGACGCTGGCCTCTTGTCTTATGGGGCACAGCACTTCCTGCTCCATCAGGCTCTTCCCCAGACAGGCTCTTGTGTCCCTCTGTCCCCACCTAGGGGCTCCCAGCCTCCCTGGCCCCCTGCTTCCTCCCTACCTGGAGTCCGTGCTGAGATGCTCCTATGCAGACACCTTCTCTCCCCACGGACAGCTCCTGAAATGGCGCAGCCCCCCAGGCAGGCTCACCACAAGCTCATCACCCAGGCCACAGCTCACATCACGTCTGCTTCCTGCCCCGCCCCCACCAGCTCTAGTCACGGGTCCCTTGTGCTCTCTCCACTGGCCACCGCCCACCGGCACCCACCCTGTCCTCACCTCCCCATCCGGCTTGCTGACAGCCCTCAGGAAACAAGTGGTGAGGGCCAGAGGCTCATCTGCCAAGCAGCGCTGCCTGGCGCACGGGAACCTGGGGCAAACAGGTGAGGTTTCGTGGGTGGAGCAAGAACACAGGGGTCTGAGAGCTTTGAGATTCAACTCTGGAGTTGATGACAGGCCAGCAGGGACAGTTTCCCTGCTTCTCCCCGCAGCATCGCATGTGTGAGCTGTAAGAGGCAGTGTAGAGTAGGAGCTTGGGAACCAGGCTGCCTGCGCTTGGGCCAGCTCGGCTGCCCAGTAGCTGTGTGGCCTGGTCAGCGTCTTTAGCCTCTCTGTGCCTCAGTTTCCTCATCTCAAAATGGGGCTACCCTTAGTGTGGACCCCATGGGTTATGAAGATTTGAAGGCTTACTATGTGTGAGGTGCTCAGACCAGTGCCTGGCCCTCTGTGAGTATTAAGGCATGTGACCATTCCTTCCTCCCAGGGCAGTGGGGAGAAAATAAATTCTTGTTCAGACCTCTTTGCCCACTTCCTGCCCACACCTGCAGCCCAGCCCCAGGGCCAAGTTCTGGACCCCAAACACATGTTCCAGGACAGCGTCTCCTGCTCCTCAGTCTGTGAGGAGGACCAGTGGCCTCGCCGGTCTCCAGCCTCCGCGCTAGCCCTGGTCTGGAATAGCACCCATAGCGTGGATGGGTGGACAGCTGTGTGACCCTGTTGGGGAGAGGGATGTGGGTGGGACCAGGGGCCCGGGGTCTTCTCCAACTTCTGTCTTTACCTGAGGTTTCCATGGGTTGAGTGACTCACAGAGCAACTTCTGGGAGGGGGGGCAACGTCATAGTGGTCTGAGGTGGAGATAGCTCGGCAAGTGGGGCACCGTTCTTATGAGTTCACCCCCCAACCGCATCAGTAACAGGAAAAAATAGCCACAGGCCCCAGACCACGTGTGACACCACGGGATGGCTCAGTCCTCTGAGTTTATGCCCCCGGCTGTGTCCCCTGCTCTTACGGGAACTGGGGCTTAAGCTGTCTTCTCGAAACCCAGCCCTATCTCCTCTCCACAATGTCCCCCTTTCTCTCTTAGAATTCGCAGCCTCCTGACCCCCTTCTAGTTCCTGCCTGCGGCCAAGGTCAGATATCCAGGCTGTGGAGTTTAGTTTTGCCTGTGTTGAGAAGACCAGCTTAAAGAGCGTGGAACCCTGTAGAAAATCTTTAGGAAGACAGCGGGGAGATAGGGAGACCAGTTCCAATCCCCACTTCAGTGTAGGCTTGCTGTGTGACTCTTGGCAGTAGAGTTTACACACCTTTCTAGGTTAGTTTCCTAATCTATAAAATCAAAGGGAGGACTTTGAAATTTCTAGGGATCCTTAGGCTCCTAATGATGAAATGTACATTTAGCAGTTTTAATCTGGTGTATAAAGTAGCTAATGTCCAACACATGCTGCTTAGGGGCAGTCCATGAAAGAGCATGATGACATTGACGTTCGCAACTTCTGATGACAGCTGTCCTCTCCAACTGAAACTTCTCACTTGAAATGTGTTTTAATCACAGTTTTTCCTGAGAGATGTAAGTTGCAATTTTCAGAAACCATCTGTATGGTTTATTATTAACAACTTTGTTGAAATAGAATTCACATACCATACAATGCACACATTTAAAGTATATGATTCAATGGGTTTTAGTGTATTCACAGAGTTGTGCAGCCATCACCACCATCAATTTTAGAACATTTTCATCACTCCCTCAGAAAAACCATGTACCCATTAGCAGTCACTGCTCATTTCCCTGGATACCAATCTACTTCCTGGCTCCGTGGATTTTCCTTTTAACTGAATCACACAAGGTATGACTTTTTGTATCTGTCGTATTATTCCACATAATATTTCCAAGGTTCATCCTAGCTGTAGTATGTATCAAAACTGCCTGCCTTCTATGACTGAATAATATTCTGTTGTATGGACATACCACATTTGTTTATCCATTTATCATTTGATGGATGTTTTGGTTGTTTTCACTTTCTGGCTATTGTGAATAATGCTGCTTTGAACATTTGCATACACATTTTTGGGTGAGCATATGTTTTCACGTGTCTTGGATCTACATGTTGGAGTGGAATTGACGGGTCTATAGTAACTCTTTAGGAACAATTTTCCTGTGTGCACCATTTTACATCCCACAAGCAGTGCATGAGCTCCCAGTTTCTCCACATTCTTGTGATTATCTGACTCTCTGACTGTAGCCATTCTTGTGTGTATGAAGTGTTGTCTCATTGTGGTTTCCATTTGCATTTCTCCAACGGCTAATGACGTTGAGCATCTTTTCATTTGTTTATTGGTCACTTGTGTGTGACCAATTTCTTTGGAGACCGTTTCTTTGGAGAAATGTCTATTTGAGTCCTTTGCCCACTTTTGAATTGGGTTATTTGTCTTTTTATGATTGATTTATAATAGTTCTTTATTTACTTCAGCGTGTAGACCCTTTTCAGGAATGTGATTTGCAAATATATTCTCCTATTCTATGAGTTGTTTTTTCACTCACTTGATGGTATCTTTCAAAGCATGAATGTTTTTAATTTTGATGAAGTCCGACTTCCCTATTTTTTCTTTTGTTGTTTATACTTTTAATGTTGTATCTAAAAATCTGTGCTTAACCAAGGTCATGAAGATTTAATCATGTTTTCTTCTAAGAGTCTTATAGTTAGCTCTAATGTTTAGGCCCATGATCTCCTTGGAGTATTGTCCAACTTCATTCTTTTGCATGTGGATATGGATTTATATGGGCTTCTCTCGTGGCTCAGTTGGTGAAGAATCTGCCTGCAATGCAGGAGATCCATGTTTGATTCCTGGGCTGGGAAGATCCCCTTGAGAAGGAAATGGCAGCCCATTCCTGGGCTGGGAAGATCCCCTTGAGAAGGAATGGCAACTTCTCAAGATCCCCTTGAGAAGGAGAATCCCATGGACTGAAGAGCCTGGCGGGCTACAGTCCATGGGGTTGCAAGAGTTGGACACGACTGAGTGACTATCATCTCATCTCTTGCACGGAGTTATATTTATTTATATATGTTTATATTTATTTATATTTATCTATCTATCTATATAGATATATAAAGGTTACAAAATGTTTACTCTTGACAGAAAAACTTCATGGATACTCTAGTAGAATGCATGAGAAAGATACTGATCCTGATGGTATCTACCTGCATAAACTATACCTACAGTAGACATGAGCCATAATCAAAGACAGAGATCCTTTAACAAATCCAGTGTTTAGACTGTACTTACTGTGCTTATTTGAGAAATCCAAAATGTAGTCCCAGACATTGTTCCCTTCATCCTGTCGTCATTCTTTGTTCCCTTTTCTTTACAGATTTGTGAAACTTTGGGATTCTTCCTCAAATGAGTTATCCATAGTTATGCTCGAGTCACCACCTTTAGTTTCTTTAAATAAATTGGAATTTTTTCACTTTCTCCATGCTGTGGCAGAGTCTGTGGAAGGCTCAGTCTTTGTAGCTAGGTAGATTTGCAGATTTGTAACTGTAGGGTCCATGTCTTCAATAGCTCTATCTGAGTTTCCGGCTTTTTTTTTTTTTTAATCTGATATTGGTTTTGGCAAGTTACATTTTTTTAGGAAACCTTGTCTGTAAAATTTCACACTTGCAGACATGAAGTTGTTTACAATTGTTTCTTTCTCTTAAAACGTTTTTTTTAAAAGACTGTAATTTTTATTATGGTTTTTCTCTTTTTTTTAGATCAGTTTTGTTAAAGATTTTCATTACTTTTCTCAAAGAATCTGCTCTTGGCTTTATTCATCTTCTTTATTGTATCATTATTTTCCCTTTTGTTCATTTTATTCTTATCTTTTTATTTACTACCTTCTTCCTGTATTCTTTGGACTTTTGTTGTCCTTTTGCTAACTTCTTGAGTTGAATCCTTAGTTCAGTAATTTTCAGTCTTTTTTTTAACTGATGTATACTTGACATGTAAACATTAGTTTCAGGTGTACAACATAACAAATTTTATGTGTATATATTGTAAAATCATTACTACATTAAGCCTAGTTAACATCCGTCACCCTGCTTAGTTACAAAATCTTTTTTCACTTATGATGAGAACTTTAAAGATTTATTTTTTTTAACTTTTAAATAACACAGTATAGTACAATTAGCTATAGCCACCATGCTGTAGATTATATCCCCATGACTTACTTATTTTATTACTGGAAGTTTGTGTCTTTTGACCTCCTTCACTCATCTCATTGACCCTCTAACCCCTATCAATTTACTCTCTGAATATATGAATTTGGCTTTTTTTTTTTTAAAAAAAGGAATCCATATATAAATACGATCATATGGTATTTGTCTTTCTCTGACTTATTTCACTTAACATAATGTCCTTAAGATCCATCCATGCTGTTGCAAATGGCAAAATTTCCTTCTTCTTTATGGCTAAATAATAATTATATGTGTATATAAAATTATAAGATGCTGGGAGGGATTTGGGGCAGGAAGAGAAGGCGATGACAGAAGATGAGATGGCTGGATGGCATCACTGACTCGATGGACATGAGTTTGAGTAAGCTCTGGGAGTTGGTGATGGACAGGGAGGCCTGGCATGCTGTGATTCATGGGGTCACAAAGAGTTGGACACGACTGAGCGACTGAACTGAATTGATAAAATTATGTATATATATGATTTTCTTTATCCACTCATCCATCAGTGGACACTAACGTCGTTTCCGTTTCTTGGCTATTGTAAAGAATGCTGCAGTGAACATGGGTGTGCAGATGACTTCTCAAGTTGGTATTTTTGTTTTCTTTGAACAAATACCCAGAAGTGGAATTACTGGATTAGACTTTCTTCTTTTTTAATGTAAGCACTTAAGCTTCTATGAATCTTTCTAACTGCATCTCTAAAGTTTTGAAATATTTTCATTATTGCCTAGTTTTTTCATATTTTCTAAATTTCCTTATGATTTTTCTTTGACCTATGGATTTTTTTTTAAGTGTGCTTTTTGCATTTTTAGTAAAATGGAGTTTTGCTTTCTTTTGGTTATTGGTTTCTTACATAGTTGCATTGTAGTCGGAAACATGTCTATATGACAACCATTCTTTGATGGTTGTTGAAATCTTCTCTGTGGTCTACTAAATGTGCAGTTTTTGTAAATGTTCCTGTGTACTTGAGAAGAATATCTATTTGCTAATTTTTGGACGTAGGGTTCTATATTCAAATCTTTGGTTTTGTTGATACACTAATTACTGAGAGAATCATGTTAAAATCTCCCATTGTGAAGACAGTGTTCAAGATCTGTGACTTTCTCTCTGCATCTGGAGTTCTGTCCATTTTAGCTTTATGTTTTGAGGCTGTTTTATGAAACAAGGGTAGTGTCATTTCATCTCAGTGAATTTAATTGTTTGTTTAATTGCCCTTTTAATCCCAAATAATGTTTTTGCCACAGTATCCATTTTGTCTGATATTAATCAAACTATCCTAACTTTTAAAAAACTATATTTTTAAACTGTGCTAGATGACATGTAACATAAAATTTACCCTCTTAATCATTTTTAACTGTATCAACTTTCTTTTGATTAGTATTCACTATGGAGATTGGGTTTCCCTGGTTGCTCAGTGATAAAGACTCCACCTGCAATGCAGGAGATATAGAAGACGTGGGTCCGCTCCCTGGGTTGGGAAGATCTCCTGGAGGAGGGAACGTCAACCCACTCCAGTATTCTCACCTGGTGAATCCTGTGGACAGAGAAACCTGGTGGGCTACAGTTCATGGGGTCACAAAGAGTGGGACACAACTGAAATGACCACACACTCACACACTGAGATCTTCTATCTTAACTTTCAAACTCCCTGTGTTCTTATGTTTTAAGTGGGTCTCTGCTAAACATAATTAGATTTTGTTTTGTCATCCAATTTGAGTAACTACATAACTGCATTAAGTCCATTTACATTTATTGTGATTATTGTTCTGTTAAGAGTTGATTTCTACCATCGTGGGTTATATTTTTTTTCCTTGTACTGCTTTTTCTGTGCTTCCCTTTCCCCACTCCTTTCCTGCCAATCAATTCTTTTAGATTGACTAAATTTTAAAAGAAAAAGTACATTCTTTTTTTTCTCTAATGGTTTAGCTCTTAAAATCTTTCTGATTTTTTGTGGTTACCCATAAAAATGCTAATAACATCCATTCTTTGTAAGTATCTTTCTAGGGATACTTAGTATACTATTACCTAAAATCACCCTTTCTCATTCTGAGGGCTATTTTTTTTTTTTTCCAGTATTTTAGTTCTAGCTTACTTTTTCTCTACTAAATTAATCACTATTAGTACACTCAAAGTTTGTTTATATTTCCTTATACATTTACTGATTTCTTTGCTCATTATTCTCTGGGCTTCCTTTGAGGACAATTCTGCTTTTTCTTAAAGTGTGCCCATTAGAAGGGTTTTCAATGGGTGTCTCTGGTGGTGCACACTCTCACTTTCTGTTTCCCCAAACGTCTTTGTTTCACCCTTGTTTTTGCATCGTGATTTCAGCTGACTGATGCTTTGAAGTTATTGCCGGTTGGCATCTCTCAGCTCTTTGAAGTTTTTTTTTTTTTTTTCTTTCTCACTGTTTCTGGCTTCCATTGTTGCTGTAGTTTAAGTATCATTCCTTTTATAGAGAATTTTCTTGTTTTTGTGCAGAGAAGGAACTGTTTTTAAGAGCTTTTCATTCTTTATTTTCTAAAACTGTACAGCAAAGTATGTGTCCAGATATGAATTGCTCTGAATTGATCTTGTTCGGGGTTTATTCCTCCCGCACCTGAGGATTCACATCTTTCATCACTCTAAGAATCATCTTGGCTGCTATCCCATACATCCCATCTTCCTCATTGTCTCCATGTTTGACTTTTGGAATGCCAATTAGCAACAGAACAGGCCTTTTCATTCTCTCTTCCTGATCTATTATATTGTTGCTTATTGGCTACTCTTTGTTTCTCTGTACTGTGTTCTCATCATTTTTCTCCAGTTCTTTGTTTCAGTTCACTGATTCTTACTTTAGCTTTGTCTAATTTGCTATTTAATTCATCCATCGAGGTTTTGTTTTGAGGTATGGCTAAATTTATTTATTTTTACTGGGTTTTTCTCTTTTCATTTTTCAGAAGGCAATTTGGACAAGTCTCGCATTTTCTTAAAAGACCACAGGTATACTGAACTGATAAAATGTATGGGGTTTAGAGTTGGTTTGGAGCTCAGATCCCAGCTCTGTGATTCATCTTTAGCAAGTGAATTGATTTCTTCAAACTTTTTAGTTTCCTCATTTTTTAAAGATAAAATTGATGTATTAATATATTTCATCATTAAATACCAACATCTTAGGGTATAATCTATACTTCTGAGTAAAAGGACTACTGGGTTATAAGACATATTTAAGGATTAGAAGCCTGTTACAGTCACATCAGCAAAACTGCTAGAGACTGTGGCAGGTGAGGAAGAATTCTAGTTTGGAGAGATGTGGAGATCTGAAAAAAAAAAAAAAAGAAAAGGAAAAAACCAACAAGAGCAAAAGTTAGATATGAATATACATTTTTTCTTCAGTAAACGTTTTGCTTTTTCCTGTTATTATGATTTGCTTAAGTTAACGTTTTAAAAGTGAAATTTATTTATTTCAAAAATTAAAAAAATATTATTGCAGTAAAGTCAGTTTCAGTTTCCTCATCTTAAAAAGGGGTTAAAAGTAGCACATAGCTCACTGAGTTATTTTAGGGACCAAATAACACATGAAAAACACATAACATCATACCAGGTATAACATACAAAATATCAGCTACTATCTAAAATCCCTGAAAAGTCCCCACTGCCTGTGGGGAAATCTAGAACTGAGATTTTAGCCTAGATGGGAATACCAGACCACCTGACCTGCCTCTTGAGAAATCTGTATGCAGGTCAGGAAGCAACAGTTAGAACTGGATATGGAACAACAGACTGGTTCCAAATAGGAAAAGGAGTACATCAAGGCTGTATATTGTCACCCTGCTTATTTAACTTATATGCAGAGTACATCATGAGAAACGCTGGACTGGAAGAAACACAGGCTGGAATCAAGATTGCCAGGAGAAATATCAATAACCTCGGATATGCAGATGACACCACCCTTATGGCAGAAAGTGAAGAGGAACTGAAAAGCCTCTTGATGAAAGTGAAAGAGGAGAGTGAAAAAGTTAGCTTAAAGCTCAACATTCAAAAAACGAAGATCATGGCATCTGGTCCCATCACTTCATGGGAAATAGATGGGGAAACAGGGGAAACAGTGTCAGATTTTATTTTGGGGGACTCCAAAATCACTGCAGATGGTGATTGCAGCCATGAAATTAAAAGACGCTTACTCCTTGAAAGAAAAGTTATGACCAACCTAGATAGCATATTCAAAAGCAGAGACATTACTTTGCCGACTAAGGTCCGTCTAGTCAAGGCTATGGTTTTTCCTGTGGTCATGTATGGATATGAGAGTTGGACTGTGAAGAAGGCTGAGCGCCAAAGAATTGATGCTTTTGAAGTGTGGTGTTGGAGAAGACTCTTCAGAGTCCCTTGGACTGCAAGGAGATCCAACCAGTCCATTGTGAAGGAGATCAGCCCTGGGATTTCTTTGGAAGGAATGATGCTGAAGCTGAAACTCCAGTACTTTGGCCACCTCATGCGAAGAGTTGACTCATTGGAAAAGACTCTGATGCTGGGAGGGATTGGGGGCAGGAGGAGAAGGGGACGACAGAGGATGAGATGGCATCACGAACTTGATGGACGTGAGTCTGAGTGAACTCCGGGAGCTGGTGATGGACAGGGAGGCCTGGTGTGCTATGATTCATGGGGTCGCAAAGAGTCGGACACGACTGAGCGACTGAACTGAACTGAACTGAATACATTCATCATGATGCAAAAATCAAAACTATAAAAAGATATACAGTGACTAAACTTCCTGATCCTTTCCCCACCTGCCTAACCCTCTGATTTATATTCACAGGTACCACTTTTTTCTTTTCTTTTTTCTTTTTTGAGTTTTTTTGATATCATCTCAGATTTTTTTCCCACACTAATATAAGCAAATTCTTGTAAATTTTTTTATTTTCTCTCTTTCTCACACAAAAGAAAACATGTTATACATCTTGCTTTGCAGTTTGATTTTGTTATTAAATAATATTCTTTGAAGATATTTACATATCAGCATATAGAGAGTTTCCTCATCCTTTTAGTTTTTAAACACTTGCATAGTATTTTACTATGTAGATGAATATATATATATATATATATACACACACACACACACACACACACACACACACACACACACACACACACGGCTGCAGTCCATGGGGTCTCAAAGACTGAATGACTGGATAACAACAATATATACACATACACATGTATATATATTTATATATACCCTCCATAGGTTTGACATCAATTTTTGTTCTTACAGCAATGCATGTGTAGCCCTGTTTTCCTTAGTCTTATCTGTAGAATATGTGGTCAAACTTCCCGATTTTTGTTCAGTTCATTTTTGCTTTCTTTTTTCTTTTTTGGCCATGTCACATGGCATGTGGGATCTTAGTTCCATGACCAGGGATTGAACCTGTTTCCCCTGCAATAGAAGTATGGAGTCTTAACAACTGGCCTGCCAGGTCCCTCATTTTTCACTTTCAGTGATTTATTTTTTACTTATAAACACTCTGTTTCATTCTGTTCCAGCTTTTGTGATAATGTTTTCCATTCCTTTAAAAAATTTTTAAAACATTCACACATACTCATTTAAAATTTTATGTCAAGTCATGCCAATACCTGTCACCCTTGGTGCATCAGCCTCTCTATGTTGTTATGTCAGCTGAATCTCCCCTCTTAGTGGCTTGTATCTTTGAGTGTTTTGTTTGTAAATTGAGATTGTGTGATGCTTGACTGTCTTCACCTGGGTTGAAAAATTCCTCCAGTTCGATTTGCATTTGGTTTTGTGAGGCACTTCCCAGTTTGACCAACCCAACTATCTGTATTTATTTTTTGGCTTGGCATATTCTGGTCCATACATGTGGCATAAATGTGAACCTCAAATGACGGGAGACTAGATCTGTGGTTATGATGTTTTAGGAGAGATTGTGTTTTTCCACTCAGATTTGAGAGTAAAACAAACAAGTGTCTTTCTTGGCTCCCTTTCCCAGTAAATAAATTTCTTTTTCGAGTCTACCCTTTGATTTACATTATTAGCCCTTTGAGCATATATTTAGGTCTTCTGTGAGATGATTTCAGCTTCTCTGCCTCCACACCCCTCCCCAAGACATGGTTGCCTTTTTCAGCTCTGGTCATTGTAACTTAAGCTCTGGTTTTCCTGGATAGACACATACCCTCAAGGCATCCTCTGCTGTCTGCCTGCCGCTGCTCCTGCTAAGTCCCTTCAGTCGTGTCCGACTCTGTGCGACCCCATGGACAGCAGCCCACCAGGCTCCACCGTCCCTGGGATTCTCCAGGCAAGAGCACTGGAGTTTTTTCCCTAATTATTACTTCTTTGGTTTTTGGCATCTTGGGATTTCTCTTACTTATTTTCAATTTCATCTGTGTTTTCTGATACATGTTACTATATTTACTCTGGCCTTTCTGGTGTTTTGCAGCAAGGGAAATTTTAAGGATAATTATTCCATAATATGTGATCTCACAAATACTCATTTAATAAGTATTTATTCAAATGTTCATATTATTCAAATAAAATAGCATCTACCATGTGCTAGGCTATTCTATTTTTTCTGTTTTATCCCAAAAGATTAAAAAGATTATGCTTATTGGTATAGCAACCACCAGCTAATTCACACACTTAAATAAATGGGAAATTCTTTCCTATTTTAAGAAAGAGATCTAAGTATGGTAGATACTGACATTTTCATGTGAAGTCAACCCAACTTGGATAGCACTAAGAGGGCATTTGTAACACTCTTGTTTGAGGTTCATCCCGCCACACTAATCTCTACTGATAAATCTGTATTAATAAAACAGTGTTAATAAAACATTCTAGGAATCTAGAATGCTAATGTGTATATCACACAAATGAGTAGTAAAAAGTAGAATCTCCTTTAAAAATTCTTTTTTAATTTATTGTTTAATTTTTTGGCTCTATCATGTGGCATGTGGGGTCTTAGTTCCCTAACCAGAGATTGAGCCCCCGACCCCCTGCATTGGAAGTGCAGTCTTAAACACTGGACTGCTAGGGAAGTCCCTTAAAAAAAAATCATTGGAGATAATGAAGGTTGCTCTAAGGATATGTTTCTGTGGCAGTCTCTCAGAATGTGGAAACTACGAAGACGTCAGGCTCTTCCTCTCTCCTGTCCCTTCCGTATTTCTCTTTCAGACTCTGCACCTCTTTCATGCCCTCTTGTCTCTCTGCACCACTCTGCATGTTCATTAGGCGCCTCTTTGGCTTACTCAGCTGCTTCGGTGGTTCCATCGCGGCTGTTTAAACATGGCGGCCGTGGGAGGCCTGGTGGTTCGGCCAGCAAAGATGGCAGCCCAGCCTTCCCAGTTGGCTCCCACGGCTCACCCTTTTGATTGTACAGCATGGATTTTACGTTTACAAAGACTGTCACATACATTATTGAATCAATATCTAACAGTGTTGTGACATAAGCAGAATCTTGTTCTTCCTAATTATTTTATTAAATGAAAATCTGAAACCCAACGAGTAGTACTTGCCCACCATTACACAGCCAACAATTGGCAGAGCAGGGACCAAACCCAGGTTTTTTGGCTCAAGACTGAGTCTTTCTCAGGAGCCCAGCTCACATACAGCTGCCTGGTAAGTCCACATCCAAATGAAATTCCAATGTCTGGAAAAATTGAATTTCTAACTCATCAGTGCGCTCCCAATTTTCTGAGATTTCTATTAAAGAACAGAAGGTCTGAGATTTCTTTGTGAGAATGGTGGCCTCAGATTATAGAGTTTAGAAAACCATTGTGGGTTTCTTGAATGTCTTGAGGGCTATGCTTGGCCATATCGGGAGTTTTGCAGTGGGTTACTAGTGGCCAAGGGCTTGTGAAAATATACACGTCTCACTGAGCTTAAACCTGAATGGAAAAAAAAAAAAAAGAATTTCTGAGTAAGAGTCTGACTAATGGCTCTATGGAAGAAATTGAGCAGTGTCTGAGACTTTTCCATGTGCCTTTCAGCTAGAAAAATTTCATCTTAAAACTCTGTCCTGTGCACAGTCATCTATTGTGCCTCAATGGTGAAGTCTTTACTGAACACCTACTATAAAGTAGGTGCTGGCAGTAATAGAACCATAAGATAAGACTCTATCTTTAATGGAGACTATAGTCCAGAGAAGTTTTAGCACCCTAGTTGACTTTATAGTCTTGTGAACTGCCTGGTCAAAACCACTGCTCGATCCCAACTGACAATCAGCCTTGGATAAGTAATCTCTTTCAGCCTCAGTGTCCTCATGTGTAAAATAAGGCCAGTGATTGTTCCTACTCAGCTGTGCCTATAACTCAGAGGATTGCTGTGGAGATTAAAAGGTAACGTATGTAAAGGGCTTGGCACAGAGTGAAAGATCTAAACAAAAGGTAGGTTGTTGGCATAAAATCTTAAAGAGGGTTTTGGATGTATGGCTTAGAAAGGAGGAGCTAGAGTAGTCCAGAGTGGTGGCTTTAGATTCAGTTATCCCACTGATGTCACCAGACTAAGATGCTCTTGAAGGATTGGCAGGTGGCAATGGTGCAGAGGTTTTCAGGGAGTGGAATAGCAGGAGCAATGGCAGAAAAGAGACTCACATCAAGGAAATAGCTTGTGTTTATGAGTAGGCCTAGTATGTAGGGGAAAGATAGGTAGGTATTAGTGATTATAAATATTATAAATATCACACATTTAATACTCACTATCTGCCAGGCACCTTGAGAAGTGCTTTAAAATTATGATGTAAATTAATCTTCCCAATACCACATGAAATATCCCCATGAAATGCTGAAACTTGCCAGCCAAATACCTCTTTTAGGAGAAAGCCTTACACTGAAGAGAAATGGTTAGGAGTGGAATCTGAACCAAATGGGACAGTGAAGAGTCAAGTGCTTTGGCCACCTGATGCGAAGAGCCAGCCCTGGAAAAGACCCTGATGCTGGGAAAGCTTGAAGGCAGAAGGAGAAGCGGGTGACAGAGGATGAGATGGTTGGATGACATCACTGACTCGATGGACGTGAGTCTGAGTGAACTCTGGGAGTTGGTGATGGACAGGGAGGCCTGGCGTGCTGCAGTTCATGGGGTTGCAAAGAGTCGGACAGGACTGAAGGACTGAACAACAGGAAGCAATTCTTAAATTCCTGTCGTGTTTTAAAGACATTTTCCAGTACAACAGAAGGGGGAGCCCTAGAGTCACGAATCTTGGCCAAGAAATCTGCCCGTTCTTCCCATTCAGGAGAACAGGGAAATCTACCCCACTTAAACATGGGCAACAGGAAAGAGCTGAAGGGAGAAACTCAGGGTTCTTATAAGAAAGGGAACTGATGAGCATAATAACAGGCCAGCAGACAATTAGGTTCTCTAGAAAAGCATGCCTATAAAACAAATGAAAATTTTAATTTAATATTTCAAAATAAGTTAAAAATTTTTTTAAACGACTAAAGGTATGAAATGAAAGCATAACACAGGATAATAAAAATTCATAAATGAGATGATGGGACAAAAAAAGAGTTAAAAAGAGTTCGTGTAGAATTCAGTAAGGAAAAAGTGTTTTTCTCCTTTAAAAAGAAAAACCATCTCAGAAATGAAAGCATGTGAATACAGGAGGGAGTAAATAACACAAATAATATCATAAGAGAAACAGAAGGTAAAAAGGAGGAAAATTTAAAAGAAATGAAAATAAACTGGAGAATGGGGGAAAAAACGATGCGAGAAAATGATTGATATGGAAGAGAAGATCCAACCTGTGTATAAAAGAACCTGAGGAAAATTCAAGCAAAGAAATAGAAAAAGGAACAGAGTAAATACACAATCTCAGTGAAAGGCTTTAATTTACTTCTCTCTGTAACTAATTAAACAAATAGACAACAATAAAATCAGTAAAGATATAAAAGATTTGAAAAGCACAATTGGTAAGCTTGACCCAATTAATATACATAGAATACTGCACTCATGTACCGAAGAAATTCATCTTTAAGTGTACACTGAACACTGCTCTAAATCATCTCTCTGTTGGGCCATAAAATAAGTCTCAGAAATGGAATCAATTTCAATGGATTGAAATTTTACAGATATTATTGTTACCTAATGGTTTTAGCTAGGAATCAATAATAAGAACAACAACAAAAAAGAAAATCCCAAGATGTTTGGAAATCAGCAAATAGACCCTAAGACAAAGAATAAATTAGACAATACTTTAAACTGAATGATAATAAAAATATAACATGCTAAAATATGTGGGATATGATGAAAGTCATGCTTAGAGGGAAATTTGCGGTCATACATGTATCAGATAAGGAGAAAGATTTATTATCAGTAATTAAGGTATCTATTTCAAGATGTCTAAAAGGGTAGAAGATTAAATCCAGTGTAGAAAGGAAATAATAAAGAGAGGAAATTAATGAACTAGAAAGCAAATATGCTATAAAGAAAAATCAATAACTATAGTTGTTTGTTTGTTTGTTTTTAATTTTTATTTTTACTTTATTTTACTTTACAATACTGTATTGGTTTTGCCATACATTGACATGAATCCACCACGGAGTTTTTTTTTTTTTTTTTTAATGGCAAAAATCATTAACCTTTAGCAAGATATATAGAAAAAGAGAGAAAGAGAAGGCACAAATTGACAAGATCAGGATTGAAAAAGATGATATCATTACAGGGCCTGTGAACATAAAAAGATCATAAGATGATATTAGGAACAATTTCATGCCCATAAATTTGACAATTTAGATAATTAATACTTTTCTTAAAACTGTAGCTTACTAAAGCTAACATGGAGAGAAATAAAGAACTGGAATAAGCTCATACCTAGAAAATAAATGTTTTCCCTTTTTATGATTAAGATGTGTGTTCCACAAAATCACCCATTTAAAGTATAAAATTTAGTGGCATTAAGTACATGTGCAGTGTGGTATAACCATTACTGTGATCAGTTCCAGAACACTTCCATTACCCTTGAAAAGAAACGCATGTCCATTAGCAGTCACTCTCCAATTTCTCCTCCCCTCCCAGTGCCAGTCCCTGGCAACAACTGATTTACTTTCTCTCTCTGTGGATTTGCCTATTCTAGAAATTCCTTATAAATGTAATCATATGATGCATATATGTGGTCTTGTGTGTCTGGATGCTTTCACTTAGCATGAGCCTTCAAATTTTATCCATGTTGTAACATTTACCAGTGTTCTACATTTTTAATGTCTGAATATTATTCCATTGTATAGTTATAGGGACTACATTTTGATTATCTAACTATCACGTGATAGATTGTTTCCACTTTTTCACTGTTATGAACAATGGGGCTATGAGCATTCATGTACAAATTTTTGTGTGGACGTACTTTTTCATTTCTTTGGGACATATACCTAGGAGTGGAACTGCTGGGTCGTATTGTAACTCTAGATTTAACTTTTCGAGAAATCACCAAACTGTTTTTCCAAAGCAGCTGCACCATTTTACATCCCCACCAACAGTGTATGAGGGTTCCAGTTTCTCTACAGCTACTCAACACTTGTTGTTATCTGTTGTTTCGGTTATAGCCATCCTAGTGCATGTGAAGTGGCGTTGAGTTGTTTGTCTTACCATCTAGTTGTAAATTTCTTTGGTGTATTCTGGATACTAGACTCTCTTCAGATGTATGATTTGCAAAATTCCACTCCCATTCTGTGGGTTGTCCTTTTCACTTTCTTGATAGTATTCTTTGAAGCACAAATGTTTTTAACTTTGATAAAGTTCAATTTATTTTTTTCTTTTGTTGCTTATGTTTTTGGTGTCAAGTTTAAGAAACAGTTGCCCAATACAAGGCAGGATTGCCTAATCCATGAGGACTTACAGTTGTATTTTATTCTACAAATTTTGTGATATCAGATTTTGCCTTTAGGTCTTTGATCCACTTTTTTTCAGGTGATAAATTAATTTTGCTAAATATCCTAAGAAAATCTCCACTATTAGAAAAACATGATTACTATCAATGATAAACGTTACCATGAAAAAGACAGTATGGATATGAGAAATCTAATCCTAAAGTATACAGTCTGGATGATGTAATGGTGGAATAAAGAGAATTCCTGCTTACTATTATTGTTCCCTTTCAATTTTGTTGAGATCCTGTGTAAGTTTAAGGTGTACGTACAGCATAATGACTTGACTTGCCTATGTTGTGAAATGATTACCACATTTCAAACAAACGATGAAGTTAACATCCTTTGATCCATTTTGAGTTAACTTTATAAATGATGTGAGGTAAAGGTTCAGCTTCATTTTCCCTGCATATGTATAGCTAGTCGAGGCTTCCTTGTTGGCTCAATGGTAAAGAATCCACCTGCAAGGCAGGAGCTGCAGGAGACGTGCATTCGATCCCTGGGTGGGGAAGATCCCCTGGAGGACAAATGGCAACCTAATTCCAGTATTCTCACCTGGAGAGTTCCCATGGACAGTGGAGCCTGGTAGGCAACAACAGTCAATAGGGTCACAAAGAATAGGACATGACTTAACACAAACACACACGCACACATAGCTAGTTGTTCCAGACCATTTGTTGAAAAGACTAATTTTCCCCCATTGATTGATCTGGGCACACTTGCTGAAAATCAGTTGACTATAAAAGCATGTATTTAGAGATTTTCCTGGTGGTCTATTGGCTAAGACTCTGCACTTTCACTGGCAAGGGTGCAGGTTTGATCACTGGTTGGGGAACTAAGATCCCACAAGTCGCACAGCATGGCCAAAAAAAAAAAAAAAAAAAAAAGAGCATGCATTTATTTTTGGGTCTTCAATTTTATTTCATTGATATATGTCTATCCTTGTGCTACACCTAAGAACCTTATGAAGGGCATTCTCAAAGAGCAAGACCTCCAGTTACTAGGAGTGTTTTAATTCCATCATCAAGCTTCTCTTCTGACTGCGTGCACTGGCAGTGGAGTCAGCTTACCCTCTCCTGTGGCTTCTGTTGCTATCAGAGGCTGATGAGCCTCGCATTTCTCCACAGCCCAGGAAGCTGGGATGGGTTCCCCTGACTGAGTTCCAGAAACCTCAAACCTTTGTCCCAACCAACTCTTCCCTTTCGCTTCTGAACTTCTCTTCCTCATTTCAGGGGATGACTCCCACTGGCTTCCAGTCCCCAAGGCAAGAACCAATGGGATCATCTTCATTTGCTCCTCCTTTCGCCCCTCCAATCCATCAACAACAATGTATAGTCACTCATCTTCTTCTCAGGTTTGCATCCCCTTTGCTAGACCTAAAGACAATAAGATCAGGCCTCCAAATCTTGCCTGTGGCTTATTGCACAGCCCATCATGTGCTCAGATCCACTCCTGGTGAATAGATTGCTCCCCTATCCAACCACCTTCCATGCCCCCTACCGCCTAAGGGATAAACATCCAACTTGGGAGGGGCACCTAATAGGAGCTAGGCATCTGGAGGCAAATCAGATGGAATCATGGAGGTAGAGGAGCTGGCAGTGAGGGAGGGTGCATACTGTGGATAGTGGAGGATTAAAGATCGAGTTAAAAAATATTGTTTTGAGCATCTATTGGGGCAGACTCTGTGTTAAGCCCTTAATGTGCATTATCTCATTTAATCTTTACATAAGGTCACATAGGAAGCAGCAGAGCTGGGTCTGAACCCAGACTGGATGGGCTCAGTCCCGAATTGCACTTGACCACCAGATGGCTTCTGTGCAGGGTTATGGGCAGCCAGTCCTGCACCACAGCAGTTGGGGTGAAATACCAGGGAGGAGAGTGATCCTTGCCTGAACAGTCGCTCATCCTCTTACCCCATGTTTTCTTGTCCTGCTTTTCATTTTGCAGATGAGGAAAATAAGACTCAGAGGTCCCTCAGCCAGCAGAAAGTGGAGCTGGACTGACACTGACATCCAACCTCAGAGCTTCCTGGGAGGGGATCCAACGTGAGGACGGTAGCCCTGATTGAGGAACAGGGAGGCCCAGCTTCCAGGCTGGTGCACTGATGTATGCATAACCTGGAGGTGATAGGAAGGTGTCACCTCTTCATCTATTCTCATGCCAGCCCTGTCTACTGCCAGGGCTATTGTGAGGCCCAAGGAGCTAGAGCTGGTCTAGTGCTCCAGGGAGCAGAAACACACTATGTGTGAACACAAGCTGGTGAGCAAACATCAGAGGTCTTTACCGCTGTCCAGTGATGCTGAGGGAAGGGGGCGTCTGGGTGCCTGGAGAAAAGATGAGACCATTAGGGAGCAGGGCAGTCTTGAGGTTAAGGTGAGAAACGACTGTCTTAACAAGTCAGAATCATCCTGTTATGAAATGAGCATCCTGCAGAGGTAGTGAGTTCCCACCTCTGGGGAGAGGCAAGCAGCTGATGGAGAGTGTGCCCTGGGGGAGACAAGACATGAGTCATCTCAGTTCCAAGACCAGTTCATATTGAGGTTCTAGCTTTCTGAGAGGCTGTGCTTCTCAACGCAAAAAGAGTTCTAGGGGTAGACCCTGCTACGTTTGAAAGCTTATTGTCAAGGAGTGAGGAAAATGCTATTTTAGGTTTACCAGCAGATTCTTTTAACTGAGGAATAGTTGATTTACAATGTTTCAGGTACACAGCAAAGTGATTTATTTATACATACTTCAGTTCAGTTCAGTTCAGTCGCTCAGTCGTGTCTGACTCTTTGCGACCCCATGAATTGCAGCATGCCAGGCCTCCCTGTCCATCACCAACTCCTGGAGTTCACCCAGACTCACGTCCATCGAGTCAGTGATGCCATCCAGCCATCTCATCCTCTGTCGTCCCCTTCTCCTCCTGCCCCCAATCCCTCCCAGCATCAGAGTCTTTTCCAATGAGTCAACTCTTTGCATGAGGTGGCCAAAGTACTGGAGTTTCAGCTTTAACATCATTCCTTCCAAAGAAATCCCAGGGCTGATCTCCTTCAGAATGGACTGGTTGGATCTCCTTGCAGTCCAAGGGACTCTCAAGAGTCTTCTCCAACACCACAGTTCAAAAGCATCAATTCTGTGCTCAGCCTTCTTCACAGTCTAACTCTCACATCCATACATGACCACAGGAAAAACATACTTACATGTATATATATTTCAGATTCTTTTACATTATGAGATATTGAACTTAGTTCCCTGTACAATAGAGGAGGTCCTTGTTCTTTATCTATTTTATAAATAGCAGTGTGTATATGTTAATCCCAGACTCCTAATTTATCTCCCCACTGCCCCTCTCCCCTTTGGTAACCATAAGTTTGTTTTCTGTGTCTGTGAGTTATTTTCTGTTTTGTAAATAAGTTCACTTGTATCATTTTTTTTAGAGTCCACATGTAAGCGGTATCATGTTTTTCTCTTAGTTGGATCATCCATAGGTCTATCCATGTTGCTGTAAATGGCATTATTAGATTCTTTTTTACAAGTGAGTAATATTCCATTGTATATATTAATATTTACCACATTTCCTTATTCACTCCTCTGCTGATGGACATTTAGGTTGCTTCCATATCTTGGCTATTATAAAATAGTGCTGCAATGAGCTATATGCCCAGGAGTGGGACTGCAGGATCATATGCTAACTCTAGTTTTAGTTTTTAAGGGAACCTCCATGCTGTTTTCCATAGTGACTGCACCAATTTATGTTCCCACCAACAGCATAGGAGGGTTCCCTCTTCTCCACACCCTCTCCAGTACTTATTATTTCTAGACTTTTTGACGATGGCCATTCTGACTGGCAGATCTTTTACTGTTTTTGTTCTTCATTTGGTTTGGGAAAGAACTAAAAGACTGAATTTATCTTTGGCTTAAAGATGGAGCTTTGGTTAGAAAGAGAATCCACTTTAAAATGAGCCTTTGGAAACGAGGAAGAGAATGGATCAGATTCTGAGGGGCCTTGGGATCAGGCCTCCAGGTCTGAGGTGTGCCGTGAGGGATGGAGTTGTCTTCTCTCTGCCTGAGACCCACAGGAGGCTTCAGAGCCTGGCCCCTGGGGGTGGGGTGGGAAGTGTGATTGTCTCCAGTCCCACCCAGGGTGGGCAACACACGGCATGGCAGCAAGCAGAGGACATCTGAGGGACAGGAAGTCAGGAGCCTCTCAGAGGTGGCCAGCAGAATCCACAGGCTTCAGACCCAGGGTCGGTTTGAAAGTGGTCTTTGCTGCAGCATAAGGCCCTCTGGAGAATTATAAAATGGTTTTGTTGAGCATCAGCAGCCCAGTGACTGGTACATCTCTTTCTTCTCCTTGAAAAGAATTTCCATCAAAAGAAATACACTCATGACAGGCATGTTTGTTGTTCCTTGGAATCTCAGAGCAACTTCTACTGGTTTCAGAGGTATCTGAAACTTTCCCATGAATTGACCACCTGGGGCAGGTGATTAGCACTGAGTAGGGTGAGGAGGAGGCTAGGACAGCCCTGTTTGGTTCCCATTCCAGGATGAGGAGGATGGAAACAAGGCCCCTAAGTGGTCTGAGGAGATTTGGGACTAGAGCAAAGTCAAGTTCATTGTAGCCCCTTCACTCCCTGTGCAGCAAGGGGCTCTGAGCAGGACAGGTAGGGCCCGAGAGCCACCCAGAGCCCACATTACAGGGTCCGTGTACTTAACAGCAGGTTGTCATCATTCTCAGAGCCCAGCAACATGGATCTCAGCGCCTGGTAGAGCATTGGAGGGGCCAGCTAAGGGTTGTATAATGATACATGAATTCATTGCACAGCCAGGGCACCTTCACAGAGCATCTGGTAAAATAAAAAGCAAGGGAGGTCGTAACCCCTTCCCACCCCCTCCCAGTAGCTCTTGATCTGCCCCGTCAGCCACCTCCTAGCCTTCTCTTTCCTGGACAGAGGACCTCAGTGGAGCTTCCTGGGAACGAGGCATCCCTGGTTGCTCCTGGGGAAGGCATCAGGCCCAGCCTTTGGGTTGCGTGGGATGAACCCTCCCCATAAACCCCACCACGGTTCCTGGAAGCTCCCCCTAGACTTCCTGAGGGCTGGAGTACAGGCACCCACTACTCTCAGGGATGGGGCACCAGGAACCTCATGTACGAACTCCAGAGACCCTTCACTGAGGGAAGAGGAGTCTTTGACCTCTGACTTCTGGGCAGTAAGTTTGAGGTCACAAGAGCCAAGGCAGGCATTGTCCCGGCCAGAGTCCTGCACCCTCGGTTCCCTCCATCCCGTGGCCAGGAGCACGTCCTCAAAGTCTAGCCGTGTTGTCCACCTGGGGTTGTTATCGTTTCATGCTGTGATGGTTCTCTGCTCCTGGCCGCTGAAGAAAACCTTCAGATGGGCATCCGTGGCACTGAACCAGTCTCCCTGCAGACCTGTCATCAGGAAGTTCATGACCTCCAACCAGTCCAGCCCCTCTGCTGGGGACAGCAGTCCTGGTTGGTGGTCACCAAGCCATGGCACACACACTGGCAGAGGTCACTGGGGTTCTTCCACTGTCCCTCCAGGAGCCAGAAAAACTTTATGCAAGAGGCACTGGGTATGGATGAGCTCATAGCTTTGATTTTGTTTAATGTTTCCCTCTGACTATAAAAGCAATACTTACTCATGTTAAAAGTTTAGAAGGCATAGAAAAATTATTCAAACCACCACAGTAAATGCTCTCTCAGCAGAATTCTCCATCTCTATCTCCAACCACATCACTGACTGCCCTCTTAGTAAGCTAGCACTGCGGGGTCAATCCTATCCCAGGAAGGCTCCTTTGAAACCTCCCAAGTGGCCTCTGCTCATCCCCCTCTCTGTCTCTATGCTTCTAGTTGCAGACGGAACATGGCTCTACTCCTTCCTTCCCAGCATTACATTCTCCTTGCCCATTCCCTGGCCCAGCAGTCCTCACCTCTGCAAGAAGCGGCACTCCACCGAGTGTGTGCAGACGCTGTACTGGTCCTGGAACATCAGACAAACCCTGGGTCACTTTCTTGGGAGAGTGGGAGAGCTGGTTTTGGCCCTGGCCAGGTAATGCTGGGAGCTGGAGCCCGAGGTGGACCAGTGGGCGAGGGCCTAACACAGGTGTTGCAGGGTAGCCTGCTGCAGGGCATCAGACCAGAGGGTGCAAGTGTCACTAGGCCACAAGAAGTGCTGCGTGTCCTCCAGGAAGGAGCCCACGTGTCAGAGGCTGGTCACATCCATGTGCTCCCCCACCAGCCACAAGCTGGGCCCAAGGGTCACAGCAGGAGGTGGGTGCCTGAAAGAGCTGTGGAGTCAGGGGCACTGGCTCACGGGGAGCTGAGCCCGAGAAGGAAATATAAGAGCAGGTCTCTGCACCTTCTCACCTCCCTCCCTCCTCAGCCTCTCCACGCACCACTGACTCAGTCACACCTGCCCTCTTTCTAGCACCTCCACCTCCAACACGGGTAGGTCTCCTTGGCAACAGCAGAGCAGAGTGTCAGGTGTGAAGCAGGAGCTGAGAGTGGCTCTGCTGAGTGTTCTCAGGGGCCCTCTGGAAGGAAATAGGCCCCATTCTGAAGCCAGTGAGTCTTGATCACTGTTGCTGAACTGAACTTGAGTCTGCTCGTCCGACAAGCAATGAAGCCAGTCGGCTGACATTAGGTTGTGGTGAAGGAAAATACAGCCTGAGTTGCAGGGTGCCAAGCAAGGAGAAGGGGCAGCTCACGCACAAAACAGCCAAACTGCCTGAGGGCTTTCAGGCCAGGGTTTCCACAGGCACACTAGGGGTGAGGGTCGCGGGCTATGTTGATCAGCTCATGGACGTTCTTCTGATTGATTGGTGGAGAGCTGACATGGTGTTGTTTCAGGAATCTCAATCAATTTTCTAGTTCCAACCAGTCTTGGGTCTGCGTTCTGATTGTCATTGTGCAGTTAACTTCCTCTGCCTGGCAAGAGGGTGGGGGTGAGTCTTAGGTTCTGCAGAACAACTCAAGGATATGTGTTAGGATGATATCTATAGCCCTTTAGGAGGAACGAAGTGTCCTTGACTTTGTTTTATGGCTAAGCTATTATTATCTTGCTTTGTTTGACTGCTTTCCTTTGTGCGCCTCTAATTATTAACTCATTACATTTGTTCTCTGGAACTTGGGGAATGCCTTTCTATAAGCAAGATGCAGGGGACAGGGGAGGTTTGTCCTGGGAAGGCACCACTGGTCTTGCTCAATTTCATGACCAACCATCCCAGTTTGCCCAACAGGATCTTTGATTCTGTGTCTGGGAAAGTCCTGGGCAAACCAGGAGGAGTTGTTTACCCTTGTCACCCGCTGAGCCAACACTTGATCTGTGAGAAACAGGGCAAAGGCCCTCTAGACCCACGTGGCTCTGGCCCCACTGTGGTCGCTATGTCTTTGAGACCTTGGATGCTGTGCTGAATGGGTTCCAGTTCTGGCTCCGTGACTGTGGGCCAGAGCCTCTGTGATTTGCCCAGCAAATCACACTGGATCATTGTGGATGTGGAAGGACCTCGTGGGGACCTCTGATGAGTGGCTGCTGGCATTCTGGTTATCTTCAGCCCTGTTCTCATTTCAGTGGGGAGAGCTTAGAAAACTCAGCCCAGCCTGCAGTCACCATGTCCGTACCCTGCTGCAGCTCTGTTCACTTGCTCTGCTTCCAGGCCTTTCTTATGGAAGCACGTTTGTGGGCCATTTAATCATTGCCTCTCTCACCTGTACAGCTTAGTACAATTTAAAGGGGCTTTCACATCCATGCTCAATTTTATTTGGTAATTTCTCAATTTTTCATTTATAGAGCACAGACTGTACCAAAGCCCCCAGACCCACATATCTGAGTATTTTGTCATCCTCATTTAGAGCAAAAATACTAAATGCAGTCAGAATAACCGCAGACACTTATCAAGTCCTTATGATGTGCCAGGCACTCTGCTAAGTACTTTGCGTACAGTGACGGTCCAACAAATCAGCTCTGTGATTTTCCCACTTTAGATGAAAAAGCTGAAACATACTAGGGTGATTGTTCAGGAAATATCCCCCAAGTCACAGAGCTGGTAAGTGGCAAGCCAGCATTGTTTATTTTCCTTAAGCCTTCCTGGATCCTGCATCTGACAGGGACAAACCAGTAATAGTCCATAGAATCCCCCCTGCCGCAGCATCTACTCCCTGAGTTGGGAGTATCAGGCTGCTGAGGTTGGAGAGAAGATGGAAAGAAGGAGGTGGAGGTGGTTGATAAGATGCCTCCAGTTAGTGCAGGTGTCCTGGGCAGGATGTGGGGGGAACCCAGGTTGGAATATTAGACTCATGTTCTCCTGAGGTATGACTTTGGTCAGTTCGCCTCCACGTTCTGCCTTCAGTTTCCCACCACAGAAACTGTTGGCATACTAGTAGTCATCGTTTGCAGCACTGTTACTTTGTGACAGCTTAGCATTTCCTGTGGGTTATCGGATTAATCTTTATACGATCCCTCATGAGTAAGTACCTTTTTACTTTTCATTTTACAGATAGGGGAAGTGAGACACTTCAGAGGTGAAGTGACCTGTGCTAGGTCACTTGGGTGGTTGGTTAGTGGTGTCCTGGGCTTAAACCTGGGCTTGTTTGATTCCAGAGCCCAAAGCTTTAACCTCTGGGCTAAACGTGTGGAGGCCTCAGGTTCCTCCCAGTTGGATGAGATCTGGGTTCCTTTGGGGCTTTCTCTCTTGCTAGGGTCAGGGAAGTAATGCGAATCAAGCAAGAAAGAAGTCCGAGTGTAGGAGTCCTCTGTTGGCAGTCATATCTAAGTCAGGGGCTGCACTCCAGGGGGAGTTAGCAGCTTGAAGTGGTCCAAGAAGTGCCCACTCTGTCCCTAGGCTCCTTCCCTCTCCTAGACTGCAGTCACCTGGCTCTACCACCGGCTATCACCTGGAGTGTCTTCGATTCTGCTTCCAGATGCTCTCGTCCAAGGCAGAGCTCAGCCGAGGGAAGAAGAGGATGTGGCTCATGGCTTGCCCTTGTACTTATGAGGCAGGTAGGCGCTCTCGCTTAGCTTATAGTCTTATATAGCCCCCACAGTATCTTTAGGGAGATGCCTGTGGGTCTCTGAATGTGTGTGTGTGTGTGTGTGTAGGAAGTCACTTCGGTTGTGTCCGACTCTTTGTGACGCTATGGACTGTAGCCCGCCAGGCTCCTCTGTCCATGGGATTCTCCAGGCAAGGATACTGGAGTGGGTTCCATGTCCTCTTCCAGGGGATCTTCCCGACTCAGGGATCAAACCCATGTCTCTCAAGTTCCCTGCATTGACAGGTGGATTCTTTACCACTTGTGCCATCTGGGAAGCCCTGAGTATCTGTATGCTACTATCTTTGAGGATTTTTGTATAACAAGGCGAAGATATTATCTCTTCCCAGGGCAGAGGGCATGTTTGTCCACTGTGCTGCTCTGCCCCCAGGGCAATGATGAGGCAAACTTTTTAGTAGCCCCTTATTGTAAGATTGGAATTTCCTAAACTCAGGGTTCCTCATTTGTGAACAATCCTCTGTGGGCCCAGTATCCACCTAGGCCTGTCTCCAGCCCGGTGGGGCTTGGGGACGAGGGGACATGAAGCTCATGCTGCTAAGAATGCCATGAGCAATCAGGTTCGTGGTCTTCAATCCAGGAGTTTAGGGGCTTCCCAGGTGGTGCTAGTGGTAAAGAAGCCGCCTGCCAATGCAGGAGACATAAGAGATGTGGGTTTGAACCCTTGGTCTGGAAGATCCCCTGGAGGAGGGCGTGGAACCCAGGCCAGTATTCTTGCCTGGAGAATCCATGGACAGAGGAGCCTGGCGGGCTATGGTCCATGGGGTCACAAAGAGTTGGACATGACTGAAGTGACTTAGCATGCCACGAAACTGGGGACTAGCCTCCAAGCAGGGTGACATCTCAGACCCTTCATAGCTCTTCACAGGTTTGGTGATGATGAGTAAAGATGGAGACATGTCTTTCTCAAAGAGGAAACGCTAAGCACCTGATGGAGGCAGAGATGGGGATGTACCCCATGGATGTGGTAGCAGAGGCTCTCCAAATGTTGGTAGCTGGTTGGGGGAGTGAAGGTCCTTCACTGTCCTCCCTGTTGATGAGGCCATAGGGCTCGAGGGAGGAGGGAAGTGTGCTCTCTGCCTGTCACTTTGGCTGTTGTTCACACTCCTGCAGCCAGGAGGAAACGAGGCCAGAAGTCCCGGAGGCTGGCAGACAGTGCTGGCTGGATCCTATCTGAGCTCAGGGTGCTGCAGCGCTGCTGCAAACCCAGAGTGTGGGATGGACCACAACTGTGGGCATCTCTCCCGGTGATGGCTCAATCCACCTGCTTCCCGGGCCATTTGCCCTATGACTGCAGTGCACCTTCCAAAAGCCACTCCCCCGGAACAGAGGGAGGGCTCTCCCCTCTGTGAGGCAGTTAGGGTGTGGCTGCCTCCAGAGAGGGCTCATTTCTCAGCTGTTCTCTGGACCATGGGGCTACAAGGATGTGTGGATGTATTCTGACCACTCGGTGGAGGTCAGTCACTTCCGAGTGGGAGAAGCCTCCTCTGGGCCAGCTGGAGCAGACTCAAGGAAGCACATGGCTCGGGAGCCCGGCTTTTGCAGTTTGGCCTGTACAATCTAGGGTCCACTTTTAGCCTATTCTGGATCTGGGTTTTCCCCCTGTACCTCAGTTCTTCCTGTGCTTTGCTTTCTCCACGACCTTGTCTCTGTGTCTCTACCCCTCCGCCCCAGGCACAGCTCCACTGGCCCTAAGTAACCATGTGGTGACTGAGTCAGGGGCCCTGGGAGGGATTTTCTGACCCGGTTCCCACCCCTACTAGCCTCCCACTTTCCCAGGCTGACTTGGCTAATTGATCTGGAGGCCTTGCCAAAAAACATATCCTGGAGGCTTGCAGAGTGTAAATGTGCACGGCTGGCTGCGGAGCTCACTGGCCTCAGCTGCTAGGAGTTATAAAAAGAACAGAAGTGCCGGTGGTGTTGGGGTGACTAATGGTGACCACTGGGGCTGTGGCCGTCAGCTGTGAGATGATGTGTATTCCGCCTCACTCAGTTCCCAAGGCCTCAGTGTCCCTGGAGGCTGATAGCCTTTCTCAACTTCTAGATGGGGTTGCTTAAGCCACTGAGAGCTTAATCAACACACAGAACTCAACCAGGCGTAGAACTTCATCAGTGACCTGCAGAGCCACAGCCACTGAGAGCTGGCGTGGGTGCAGCCCTGCTCTAGGCGCCATAGGAAGGCATGCACGAGGACGAGCCACTGTGACCCTCACGATCTGGAGAGAAATGGTGGGCCTGCAGACCCCCCAGGAGCTTGGAGAGGGTGGACTGTGGAGTCTGAAGAGCTGACTCCAGGTCCCAACACTGTTGCTTACTTCGGCTGGTTATTAACTTCTCTGGTCCTCAACATAAATCTCATCTGGAAGTGGGACAGTCCCTGCCCAACGGGGATTACATGAATCAGGATAGTAAAATAAATTTTAACCTGACATTGGGTCCTATGGGAAGGAGATCCCCGGCTGGGTCACACTTAGAATATGCAGCCACCACCCCACCCCCACCCCCAACGTCCCCCTGCCTGAAGGCCGAGTTGACCTAGCCCTGCCCTTAACAGCAGCCTGTGGTACCCGCAATTTGGGCCACCAATGTATCATTATCATTGTTGTTTAGTAACAGGAGATAGGAGAGGCTCTCTCACTGGGGACTTTTTACTTAAGCCCAGGTCCATAAACCATGGTGGTCATGGTCCTTTTGGGCACGCTGTAGAAGCTGGTGCGTTTTCCTCTGCAGTTATCCACCCTGCCAACGGGAGCGTGGCCTGCAGCTGCCCACACTGGTGCCAGTGTGGATGTTTTCTATCCTAGTCTAATACGAATCCACATGCCCTTCATGGCAATGAGTTCATACGCTTAGAGAAATCACTGAGCCCCGTGGAGAGTGGAGCTCACCCAGTGTGGAGGGCCGAGGGGAGGGGACCCTGATGCTGGTCCATGAAACACACGTCCATTGAGCATCTACTGGGTGCCAAGCCCCCTGCTGAGACAACACCTGAGCCAAGAATGGCTCCATCCTTAAGAACTTGATAAGAAATGATTCAATAAGAAATATGCGTCTTTTTCCAGACCACGACAGGAATCTCCTAACACCACACCAGACTTCAGAAAGCACTAATGACTAATTGATGCATTCATTCATTGATTCGTCAGACATTTACAAAGTATTTATCGTGTTTCAGACTATGTGCTAGGTAGTAAGTAAAGGTGGGATGAGACCTTTAGTTCATAGTTATTAAACTGATAAGTGCTTTCAGCATAGGGACTTTCCAAGATAAAATGTGGAGCAGAAGAGGGAGTGATCGGATGTTTTGCTAGCTGGGAGAGTGGGAGTAGTTTTGTGTCTGGGAGCATTTCATGGAGGAGGTGACTGCTGATACAGGATTTGAAGGAAGAGTCTTGGCCTGCAGGCTGGAAGCATGGGCCAGAAGTCCCCCCCCCCGCCCCCGGCTGAGGAAATGGCCCATGCAAAGGCCTAGGGGCTGAATCATGGACAGTCGGGGCTCAGAGGCACCACAAAGGCGACCTCATCCCCCCACTCCTGGTGCAGAAGCTTCACGGACTGCTCAGAGCCACCCAGCCAATCAGCAGCTGTGTTCTGAATCTGGGCTCCTAACTTTCTTGCCAAGTATTTCCTCTTGCTGAGCAAACACTAGGCTTTGTACAAAACATCGTCTTCCTGACTTGAATCATGAGCGGGTATACACTCAGGTCATCTGAATTTAGTTCAAAGTTTATAGAGCAGAACTAGAGGGGCTGACATTTACCAGGGTCTGGGCAGTGCTTTCCACGGTACCTTGTACAGAGGTGTTGTTCAGTCACTCAGTCACGTCTGACTTTTTGTGACCGCATAAACTGCAGCACACCAGGCTTCCCTGTCCACCATCTCCTGTAGTTTGTTCAAACTCTCGTTCATTGAGTCGATGATGCTATCCAACCTTCTCATCCTCCGTTGCCCCCTTCTCCTCTTGCCCTCAATTTTTTGGTGCAGAGTTGGTGCTCAGTAAATGTCTGAGGGCTTCTCCATGGCTAGATGGTGGGTGACAGCCTCTCCCTCTTTTGGAGGGCACATGATACCAGTTTTCAACTCATGATGGCTTGAAGCTAGGGCTTGGGAAAGCTCTGTGCGCTCGAAGGCAAGAATTTCACAGGCTAAGCATGAGCACTTGAGTTGCTCTCAGTTTGAAAGGGGGCAGGTCATCCTGGAAATGAAAGAACATAGATGCACCTCCAGCTGCTCTGCCCTTTGAGTGGTGTAGGGAGTAAGGCCTTCTCAGTTACTCAGGGCTTTCAGTTTTAGGGCCTAAGAAGGAAGCAGAAGTGCCAATAATATTATGCTTTCGCTGTCCTTGTTCTTAAAGAGCTTTCAGACATGACTGGTGTGGTGTGTGTCCATTCTTATGGGAGATAGACATTTGTAGTCTCATTGTCCAGGTTTAGAAAACTGAAACTCAGAAGCGCTACAACCCAGGGTAAGCTATTGAAGCAAAGTTGGCCTTGGGTAAAGAGAGGGAAATCACCATTGCCTAAATTGTGTTTCAGACAATTTTACCATCAGACTGCTATTCCACTGTTTTAAAGTGAAAGTGAAGTCGCTCAATTGTGTCTGACTCTTTGCGACCCCATAGACTGTAGCCTACCAGGCTCCTCTGTCCATGGGATTTTCCAGGCAAGAGTACTGGAGTGGGTTGCCACTTCCTTCTCCAGGGGATCTTCCCAACTCAGGGCTTGAACCTGGGTCTCCCACATTGTAGACAGATGTTTTACCGTCTGAGCCACCAGGGAAGTCCTATTCCACTGTTTTGATAACATATAAAAACTGACTCATATTCTCTTTCTGAAATGTATCAAATATACGAACCAAAGTGTATATCTTTATGTTATAGTTTATATTGATATATAATTATACAACACATAGTTATTAAATTATACATTAAATATAAGCTCTGCATTTAATATCATAGCTTATGATATAATATTATAAATTTATATTTATATAAGGTGAAGGTGAAGTCGCTCAGTCGTGTCCAACTCTTTGTGACCCCATGGACTGTAGCCTACCAGGCTTCTCCATCCGTGGGATTCTCCAGGCAAGAATACCGGAGTGGGTTACCATTTCCTTATCCAGGGGATCTTCCCAACCCAGGGATTGAACCCGGGTCTACTTGCATTGGAGGCAGACGCTTTAACCTCTGAGCCACCAGGGAAGTGCCATATTTATATAATATTTATTGTTGTTGTTCAGTCACTCAGTTGTGTCCCGTTCTTTGCGATCCCATGGACTGCAGCACACTAGGCTTCCCAGACCTTCACCATCTCCCATTTTATAGTATATATTATATAAATTATATATTAAAATATAAACTATAACATAAAGATCTATACCTTAATATATATATATATATATTTATCTGCTATATTTCAGAAAGAGATAAGCACCCCCTTCCACTGTATCTTAACGTTTTAATCCCTTTGGGCTCTAAACCCTCAAGTACTCAGTGCCACCATGTGAACGAGGAATTTGAGAGCAGTTTTTAAGTCTCGCTAGCTTTCTAAATCCTAACACTGCCCCCTGTCCACTCATAAAAGCTTTCTAGAGGCCACTGAGAGCCCTCCGGATGGGCCAGATCCCTGAACACGACCTTTCAGGCCCCTCGAGGTCAGATCCACTCACCTCTCTCCACCAGCCACAGCACTTCCTCCTGGAAGCATCTTCTAAAGGCTCACCTGTAGGTTTGGAGTCCCCGCTGTGTGCCCTCAAGCATTCGTGTCCACGCCTCTCTAAGTAGGTCACCGCCCCCCCCCCACCCCCGACCTGGACTGTCCAGGTCAACCTGGGGTCACCCCTTGTCTGTCTGACCCTCACTCAACGGTGAGCACAAAACACCCAGACTGGTTTGCCACGGTCACTTCTGGACCCCCGGTGCCCAGCACAGAGCTGGGATGTGGGCATGCCAGGGGGAGGTTAGATGTTGGCCACGAGTTGGAAGCTGCAGCAGCGAGAATCCACGTCCTGGGAGTGAGGGAGGTTGCCCTGAGCCACAGAGGGACATGGGACCAGCTGTGGTACTTTGCTCAGCTGGCCCATTTTGGAAGGTTGGAATCATCCTGAGTTCCCCCCTTAGTAACCATTTGCTCCCCTCCCTCCTTCTCATAGAAACCTGATTTGTCCATCTTCATCAGAGCAGCTGTGTCTTCCAAGGAGGGCCTTGGCCCTTGTTGGGGACTGGCTGAAGAACAGGCTTAAGGAAATTCTGGACCCTGAGGGCCAAGGGGGCCTCTGGAAGCCATTACCTTGTTCTTCAAAAGGGACACAAGAAAATGCAGAATTCTGCAGGACAAATGTGCTGGTTTCTTCAATTGAAAAAATGGAGAGGACAAAAGGAGAAGGAAATTGTTTAGATAAGGGATATGCAAAACTTCTCTGGAAAGACCAAGAAATA
This sequence comes from Ovis aries, assembly GCF_016772045.2. Lineage (NCBI taxonomy): Eukaryota > Metazoa > Chordata > Mammalia > Artiodactyla > Bovidae > Ovis > Ovis aries. The sequence continues at coordinate 26,026,897 of NC_056078.1, forward strand.
AATATTTTAGTCTTTGTGGGTCATGCCGGCTCTGGAGAAACCAGTCCCCTCCACTTTTGTAGCTTGAAATGATCCCAAGAACATGTAAACAAGGGGAGGTGGCTGGGAGTGTTTACAAAACAGGCGGTGGTGGGGATTTGGCCACAGGTGTAGTTTGCCTGCCCCTGGTTGAGAAGAAAAGACTCTTCTGTGACTCATCAGCCAAATGCCTGTGTGGACTTTGTCTGGACCCTGATTTGAACAAACCAAGTCTTAAAAGTAAAACTAAACAAAACAAGAATTCTGTGACAGTTGGGGAAATTTGCACAATGATTGGATATAGGATGATTTTAAGGAATTGTGGTTGATTTTGTTAGGTGTGACAGAGACATGGTTTTTGTTGTTGACATTGTTTTGTTTTTGTTTTTAAAGAAGAGAGTTGTTCAGTCACTAAGTCGAGTCCAACTCTTTGGGACCCCATGAACTGCAGAAGGCCAGGCTTCCCTGTCCTTTACTGTCTCCTGGGGCTTGCTCAAACTTATATCCATTGAGTCAGTGATGCTATCCAACCATCTCATCCTCTGTCGCCGCTTTCTCTTCTTGCCCTCAACCTTTCCCAGCACCAGGGTCTTTTCCAACGAGCTGGCGGCTCTTTGTATAAGGTGGCCAAAGAATTGGAGCTTCAGCATCAGTCCTTCCAATGAATATTGAGGACTGATTTCCTTTAGGATTGACTGGTTTGATCTCCTTACTGTCCAAGGGACTCCCAAGAGTCTTCTCCAGAACCACGATTTGAAAGCGTCGGTTCTTCGGCACTCAGCCTTCTTTATGGTCCAACTCTCACATCCATACATGACTACTGGGAAGATCATAGCTTTGACTATATGGACCTTTGTTGGCAAAGTGATGTCTCTGCTTTTTAATATGCTGTCTAGGTTTGTCATAGCTTTTCTTCCAAGATGGGGAAAAAGTGGAAACTGTGTCAGACTTTATTTTCTTGGGCTCCAAAATCACTGCAGATGGTGACTGCAGCCATGAAATTAAAGGACGCTTGCTCCTTGGAAGAAAAGAAGAGAGAGTGTTTATCACATTAACTACTGATACTAAGTGGGAGATTATGCCTGAGTTCCAACCACCTTCTAGGGTGTGGAAGGGAGGGAGTAAAGAAAACAAGACCATCTATGTGCTGATAATGATTGAAGCTGGGTTATAGGTAATAGGGTGGGGATCTGCACACTATTTTATCTTCTTCGGCCTGTGTTTGAAAATTTGAGTAGTAAAATGTTTTAAAAGTTGGGACAAGAAAGAACTCGCTCTTCCATTGCCTCCGGTGATCATCGCATCTGGTGAGCATATGTTACTGGCGCTAATGCAGCTCTCTTGTGACTAAGAGGGAACAAGCCGGAGGACGAGATTAATGCCAGGCTTGGCAAAGTCAAAAAAGGAAGGAACTGGGTGCTGGATGGTTCTCTTGGGTTTCCAGATTAACCAGCCCAGAATGTGCCTGCTTCAGTATTCCATATTATGTGGGGTAATACATTAAACTATATTTAATTTTGCTGTTGTTTTTACATGTAACTCCACTGATCTAGAAATGGGAACAGAATGGAGGCCTGACTCCTCTCTGCTGCAGGATGCCACCATGGCATCTAAGGGGACACCAGGGTTGTAAGAAAGGTTTGTGAGAAGTGGGTCCTTGCCAAAACTCTGAGTCCTTCTAGCAGATACAAGTGGCTCCAGGAAATGGGAGCAGTCCCTGCTTGTGACCTACCTCTCTTGAACCCCAAAGGGCCAATGTCAGGCTGCACTGGGCTTTGGCTAGAAGGATGGGATGCTAATATTGCAATCATAGACTGCCAGTTTTTGGAGAGGAAATGGCAGAAGCAGAGTTACCGAAGGACAGCTGGCCTTTCTGGCATCCTTCCCTACAAGGACAGAGAGAGCTCTTCTCCGTGAACCCTCAACACACAGTAACCATAACCATACAACGTCCACACACAGAGCACAAACAGCGTTGTTTCTAACTGATCTCATGGTTCAGCTGGTCTCAAGGGTATCAGCTGCTCTGTAATGTATGACAAATCACTGTGGTTAACTTAACCCATCCGGGTCTCCTAGATATGGTCATTAGACATTTGCCAAAAAATGTGCAAAGGGAATGCTGGGGGATAAAAGGAGAAGGTGATGTGGGGAAGGGCCACAGGCCATGGTGTCTGGTTCCTCTGGATGCCCTGGAGCTCTGCCCAGGACTCAGAGGTCACATAAACTCAAGCCCAGGCTTTGGAGATGGGATGGGAGGTAAGGGGGGCAGCCTTCTATAAGGAACAGGTCCCAAATCCTCAGTGAGTCTGTTTTCAGTCCAAATTTGGCCCTGATTTTCAAGGCTTTGCTTACAACAGTGACTATAGGCTTCCTTGGTAGCTCAGCTGGTAAAGAATCTGCCTGCAATGCAGGAGACACTGGTTTGATCCCTGGGTTAGGAAGATCCCCTGGAGAAGGGATAGGTTACTCAGTCCAGTATTCTTGCCTGGAGAATCCCCATGGACAGAGGAACCTGGCGGGCTACAGTCTATGGGGTTGCAAAGAGTCAGACATGACTGAGCGACTAAGCACACGTACACACACACACACACACACACACACACACACATCTTGTTGTTCAGTCACTCAGTTGTGTCCACCTCTTTGTGAGTCCATGGACTGTAGCAACCCTTTGAGATACCATGGACTGCAGCACGCCAGACTTCCCTGTCCCTCACCATCTCCCTAAGTTTGTCTAAGTTCATGTCCATTGAGTCAGTGATGCCATCCAACCATCTCATCCTCTGTCTCCCTCTTCTCCTGCCTTCAATCTTTACCATCATCAGGGTCTTTTCCAGTGAGATGGCTGTTTGCATTGGGTGGCTAAAGTGTTGGAGCTTCAGCTTCAGCATCAGTCCTTCCAGTGAATATTCAGGACTGATTTCCTTTTGGATTGACTGGTTGCATCTCCTTGCTGTCTAAGGGACTCTCAAGAGTCTTCTCATGTGTGTGTGTGTGTGTGTGTGTGTAATATTTATATATATGCATGTATTGGGCAGTGCCGAGTCTTGGTTGCAGCACACGAGGTCTTTTAGCTGTAGCATTTGAAGTCTTATTTGTGGCATGTACCTGACCTGGGGTTGATCCAGGGTTCCCTGCACTGGGAGTGTGGCATCTTAGCTACTGAAGCATCAGGGAATGCCCTCAACAGTGATTCTTAATGAGGATCATCAGAATCCCCTGAAGGACTTGTTAAAACACAGATTATCTGGGCCCACCCACCTTCTGAGCTTCTGACTGAACAGGCCCAGGGCCTGAGAATCTGCATTGATGATGGACTCTGAAGTGATGCCTTTTCTGTTGCTCTGGGGAAGCCTGATTTGAGAATCACTGGCCTAGAACTTCTTGGCAGGACAGTGGATCTCAGGTATCAGGAAGAAGACAGTCAAACTTTTGTTTGTCGTCACTTTGGGATGAGGTGGGAACCAATGATAAATGGCCAGAGAAGGCTCATCCAGGGTGGGAGGAGCCTAGAGTGGTGATGCTCTAAAATCATCTGACCAGGAACCAGGAATCTTGGGGTGTTATTTTGCTTCTGAGTCATTTCGCTGTGTGACTTGAAAAGATCATGTTTGCTCCCTGGGCCTCAGTTTAGTGCTTTATAAAATGAGAAGATGGCTCTTTTCTGTATGTGTTATAGTTTTCGAGGGGGTTGAGGGTTTAGACTCCACAGCAGTTGTGAGAATGGAGGCAAGTATGCAAAGTGCCTGGTCAGTAAGTGGCAGCTGTGATGACTACTTTGTTATTTTTAATATGTTTTCAAGGCTGGGGGGAGACACAAAGGCAACTCTTCTCTGCCATCTCTTCCTGGAGCCTAGTGACATTCATGTTGATGATAGAATCAGAACTTGCGAGTATATGTCTCAGGTTTCCCCCTGGAATGATTATTCTGGGAAATACTAAACCCTCCAAATTTTCTTTCTTTTTTAAAACAGCTTTATTGAGATATAATTCACACACCATAAAATTCATTCTTCCAAAGTGTACAATTCAGTGTTTTTATTATATTCACGGAATCGTGCAACCATCATTTCTATCTGAACTTAGATGGAAGCCCCAAATCGCCATTAGCAGTCACTCCCTATTCTTTTCCTCCTCAACCCCTGGCAGCAGATAACCTACTTAGTATCTCTATATAGATTTATCTGTTCTAGCCAGTTTTCATATGAAGTGAAGTGAAGTGAAGTCGCTCAGTCATGCCTGACTCTTTGCGACCCCATGGACAGTAGCCTGCACCAAGCTCCTCTGTCCTTAGGATTTTCTAGGCAAGAGTACTGGTGTGGGTTGCCATTTCCTTATATCTCCCCAAATTTTCTATGAACTGTTCCTTCTCCAGCTCCCCTTCATTTGATTATTTAACATTTATTGAGGGTCCATTAGGTGCCAAACACAGGACAGACACTGAGGATGCAAGATGGAAAAAAATCCAGGCAAGCTCCCTGCTCCCTGTGGAACTCATGATCTAGGGGGGGAAGCAGATGTTGCCTGTGAATCACACCGAATAGGTAAAACTTAACAGTGAGAAGCGCTGTGAAGGTCACATCACAACGGGATGTGACCTAGTGGGGAGGGGAGGGCAGGCTTCAGACAGTGACGACAGGGATTGTCTGGGCAGAGGCAGGATAGAGCATCCAGGACAGAGGAGACAGCCTGTGCAAAGGCCCTGAGGCAAGACGAGCATGGTGCATACCTGGAGCTTGGCTGGAGGGCTGCGAATGTATGTCTCGGGTTTCTCCCTGGAATGATTATTCTGAGAAATACTAACCTCTCCAAATTTTCCTTCTTTTTAAAACAGATTTATTGAGATATAATCCACATGCATAAAATTAATTCTCCCAAAGTGTACAGTTCAGCGTTTTTATTATATTCACAGAATTGTGCAACCATCATTTCTATCTGAATTTAGGGGGGACATAGAAGCAGGAGGGTCAGCAGGACCACTCTGAGCAGAGCCTCAGAGGCTGTGTTAGGGTGTCTAGTCTTCATCCCCAGAGTAAGAGAACCTCTGGAGGTTTATAGCAGAGGCAGTTACGTGACCTGTGGTGTGTTTTAAATATGTTCTCGGATGTAGGTGGAGTAGAGGTCTCAGGGGGCAGAGCTGGGGGGAGAAGGATCTGTTAGGGCAAACTTACAGCAGTGGCCACTGTAGGGCTGCTAGTGACCTACTGGGGTTGGGGGGCACGTTTGAGATGGAAGTGGCTGTATTTGGGGGTCCTTTGGAGTAGATTACACAGGGCTTGGAGTCGAGTTGGTGACTAGGGTGGCCTGGCAGTCGGCTTCCTAACTGGGTGGATGATGGCGGCTCTCACTGAACTAGGGCAGGATTTCCTCTCTCCTCACCTGAGTGTGTCAGAGCCCAGTGGGTCACTGGCTACACCAGCAGTTATAAGAAAGGGATGCTGTGTGTGTGTTTCAGGGTAACATCTAAAGCACAGCAGCTGGCACGTAACAGCCGACAGCCACCTGCTGTGCCCCTGAACTGGGACAACACTGCACCACCGCTGTGTCTTGCTCATGTCCCCGTACCCACCCCCACCCCCCCCCCCCCACCCCCCTGTCTCAGGCTGAGACTCTTACTGCTTTAGGGAGCATCTGTGACTCCCCCTGTGAGGGGAGATTTTTTTGTTTCAACTGCAGACCACTTCCTCTTCCCTTTGGAAGGTGGAGCAGGGGAGGGAAAGAACCAGTGCCTGGAGGAGAGAGGCTGTGCTCCTGCTAGTGACTGAGCAAGTGCCTGGGTTCTGAAGCTGGGGTCCATTCTTGCTCTTGCTGGGCGGGTAGAGGCAGGTCCCCTCCCTCTCTAGAGGGCACCTGTGAAATGGAGGGTGGAGCACTGGCTTGGAGACTGTCTCTGGGCATCTCCGGCTCAAGTCTCTGGGGTTTTGCCTGTGCCCAGAGAACAGGCTGCCTTCCTCCCCAGGGGGTGCTCACAGGGGATGCTGCTCCTTCATCCACAGGCTGCTTTGCCATCCCCATCTCCCCTAATCATCAGGCTTTCTCACACACCTGTCACATCTTCCAGGGGGTCGCTGACTGCAGTGCAAGCTGTTTGCATCTCCTCTTTCCCTACCAGGGCCTGGGATGGGAGGAGTGTTGAGCAAGTGTCGGAGGGCCCTGAGCACAAGAAACATCCAAGCCATTTCCCCACCCGTGTAGGATCTCAGGTGAGAGACTGGGGACCCAGAACTTGCCTTCCATGGGGGGTGCCAGCAGATGCCTGTCGATTGCTTTGCTCTGGCTCTGATCTTCTCCAGAAACAGGGCCGGCCACCCAGCCACTTCCCCCACCTTCTGGCCCAGACTCTGCACTGTGCTCCCTTGTCCCCTCTTTCCAACAAAGGCGTCCTCACTAGAAAGGAGCTTGGACATACATTGTTTGCCAACACAAGCAACCATTGTAGCCCCAGGGAAGGGGACTGGGGTAGAGAGCCAGGGTGAGGTTTTGCTCTCTGCTTGCCAAGACTGGCTCCAGGGAAGGCCCCAGCCCACAGTTCATGAGTCAGGCTGCTGGGGTCCCAGCTGTAGTCTCTCCCTCTTGATTTAACCAAGTCTAAGGCAGGAAGCAGGGGGTGGAGTCCAGGGAGGAGACTTGGGCCCCTGAGGTTTCTAGGCAAGCTTCTCTGGGATGGCCTCAAAGAGGGAGAAAATTATCAATCACATACTATGAATTTTCCCTTCTGTCACCACAGGGCCCCCCACTCTGCAGCTGGGAAAACTGATCCCCTGAGAAGGGAGGCAAGCCATTTTATCCTGAGCTCCCCTGCTGAGTTCATGGAGGGCCAAAATGGAGACAATTCACTGCCTCTCCTGCTGCTGCTGCTGCTAAGTCGCTTCAGTCGTGTCTGACTCTGTGCGACCCCATAGATGGCAGCCCACCAGGCTCCCCCGTCCCTGGGATTCTCCAGGCAAGAGCACTGGAGTGCGTTGCTATTTCCTTCTCCAATGCATGAAAGGAAAAGTGAAAGTGAAGTCCCTCAGTCATGTCTGACTCTTAGCGACCCCATGGACTGCAGCCTACCAGGCTCCTCTGTCCATGGGATTTTCCAGGCAAGTTCCCATTAACATATGGGTCCCCCTCACACTCTTGCTTCATTAGCCTTCACACACAAAACCACACTCGGGCCCTTGACTTCACAGATCTTAAAGAACCAGAAAGAGGAGAAAGAGAACTCTATTCTTCCCAAACTTAATATAGATCAGTTTGGTAATGCCATTTCAAATAACTGGATGCTCTGAAGTTGCGTGGACAAGAACACACATTGCATTTCCACAGGACTCCGGAGTTTACATCTGTGGCTCCCAGCATCTTCACTCTTTGACCTCACCTTTGACAGATGAGATAGTACAATACAGAGAAAAATGACTTGCCCTTGGTCACTTTGTGTTGGGCAGAGTCTAGCCCAGAACAGTCTTCTGACCCCTACCCTTGTCTCTCTCTCCCACTCAGCACTAGATTCTGGGTTCTGATGCCAGCTCAGCTGCAAATGAGCTGTGTGACCTGAGACATGTCATTTCAGCTCTCTGAACCTGCTTCATGAATGTACTGGCCCTCCAAAATCCTGATGGCATTTCATTCATTCCATGAGTGCTGCCTCTGAGGAGGCCCTGAGTCAGGTCTTGGAGCTGTGAGGATGAGTTTTCTAGCTCTCTGCCCACAAGCAGGAACATATCCAGAGCCCAGGGAGGGTATAGACTAGGAAACCTCAAGTGGGGGAGAAAACAGCAGGAACCCAAGTCCTCTTTCAGGGGACCCAGAAATTCCTAAGAGAAGTCAGCTCAGAGAATTTCCATCCACGCATAGGCCTCCCTTTAAAAAAGCCCTATGACAAAATGTCTGAGCTCAGAAGCAGAAAGATTAGGGGTCTTTATACACTTTACAGAAAGATTTTTTTATTTGGCAATTCTTAAAAACAAAACAAAAAGACAAACCTGCTTTCTCCAATTCCCATCTCTGGATTCACAGTGCATTTACAAATTGTTAGGAGCACATTTATAGAGTGAAGCAGGAAAGAGCAGGAGTTGGGCTTTTTGCCTGCTACTGAATGGGTCTCAGCAACATTGCAAAACCAGCACGCATTCTCATCTCTTAGACTTATTATTATTATTTTTTCCCACGGAAGGCTGTTTGGCGGGTACATGGGTGGTACGTTTGGAAGCAGAGGATGGTTATCATTTACTGAAACCTAACTATGTGCTGTAATTAACACCCGTTTCGCAGATGAGGAAGCTGAGGTGCAGAGCTGGGATTGCAATCAGGGCTGTTTGACTGTAAAGGCCGGGCTCTGCCCACCTTGCTCAGCCCCGCTCTGGACTAGGACACAGATTAGTCACTGCACTTGGGGGCAGGTGACTAGACTCCACAATGGATAGATTCAAACGGTGGAAGAATACTGGGGCCATCAAGGCCACTAGGAGAGAAAGGAGACCCTCTCGGGGCGGGGGGTTGGGGCGGGGTGTTCACTATCTCCCATCCAAAGGCAGTGGGACATCCCATCGGCCCAGTGGCTCTGGAAACAAGTAAAGTAAGGGGGGCCGTCAAGTAAAGCGCGGCGGAGGAGCCTAGGAAAGTAAGGGCCGTCACTCCGGGGGAGCCAAAGAGGCTGAGGGGACAGGCTCCCAGGGCGCCCGGAGCCCCAGCTCTGGCTCCGCGTGGCACTTCCGATCCGCGCCCTGTGCCCCGCCCACGGGCGCTCTGCGCCCCCTGCTCCGACCCGCGCCCGGCCCCGCCCCGCCAGTGTGCCCACCCCCGGCCCGCCCCGTAGTCCCCTCGCCTGGCTCCCGGGCCGTCCCGGAGCGTCGAGGCGCTGGCGGACCGACCCGCCGGCAGTTGGCACTGGGGACGCTGGCGCGTCGGTCGCTTCGCTCTCCCGCCGGCAGCCTCGGGCGCCTGGAGCCAGCGGTCCAGGCGGCGGCGCCGCGCAGGGGGCCGGGATCGGGCGGCAGGAGGCTGCGAGGCGGGAGTCGGCGGCGGCGGAGGAGGCGGAGGCCGGCCGGAGCCCCGATCGCGCCCCAGCCTCGCTTGCAGCCCAGAGCTCGGGGCTCGGCGCCCGCCCGGCCCACAGCCACATGGCTCCTCTCTGCGCGCGGCTGTCCTGCCTGTTGCTCCTGCACTGTGCGCTCTGCGCCGCCGCGGGCAGCGGGACTGAAGGTGCGTGCGGGTTGGGTGCGCGGGGGCGCACTGGTTCGGTATGCTCGAGGGTCGGGATGCCCCGAGGTGCCCGAGGTGCCCGGCAGCGTTGAAGTGGGTGGGAGGCTGTGCGCCCACTCTGGCTGTGCTCTCTTTTCTTCTCCCCAGTGCCGCCGAAGCTGTCGGGGATTTCTCTCCTTTTCTGGTGCGAAACTCCGAAGAGACCCCAGGAGAGGATTGGGGGATAGACGCCTTTTCTGAGGGGCTGTGTGTCTGTCTCTTCGTCTCGGTGTTTCGCACTCTCCTCTCTCTCCTCTTTCACTGCCTTCTCTGTCTCCAGCTTGTATGCATCTGTGTACAGATAAGTGCGTGTAGGTGTGTGTCAAGTGAACACCAGGCACTCACACTCCTGCACAAACACACACATATCTCTCTCCCCCAGTACTGTCACCCTGTGCCTTGCAGACACACTGTCAGAGACACCAGACACACTCCACCGTCACCGGTGCAGTATGCGGTGCGCTTCTGGTGTCGCTGAGCATGGGGAGGGGGCTCTGGTCTTTCCCCCGCAGAGTGCCTGCTTGTCTAAGCTCTGCTCATGTAGGAAGCAGGATCCCTCTGGCTGAAGTCTTGGGGGTCTTCTGCTGGGCTGGATAGAACCAGAGGAGAGTTCGTTGTCCCCCACCCCTCATAACTGCCTTGGGCACAAGGGATTTTCAGGACACATCATTTTCTAGGTTTTTATCAGTGTCGTGAAGGGGGCTGGGAGGCAAGAGATAGAGCCGTGTGGAAATGAAAATTCCTCCCAAGCTCCTATCCATGAATCACTCGGCCTGGAAGCCAGGGAGCTGTCATTCCTGCCCAGCCTGGCTGGGCTTAGCGAGAGCTGTGTAAGGACGGGCTGCTGGCATGTAGCCTGGAGCATGGGGCCATGACCTCACACTTAATTCAGTTCGAGTGGGCAGGTCACCCGTGCGTCTCCTTTTATTTTTGAAGATCTATATTTACCCAGCTTGGAGCTGGGCCATGTAGCAATTTCGGCAGCCACTGTGCTGCTTAAAAAAGTTTCCTTTCTAAACTTGGAAAAACGTAGAACCTGTATTCCTTCCCTTCCCTCTCCAGCTCCTCTTTTCTCCCTGACGTGTGCCCAGGATGCCCTGAGTTTCTAGGTGTGTTTGTTTTGCCAGCTGTGTTCCAGGAGCTCAGCGAGGAGGGCCCTACCCCAGGCTGGGCTGGTGACTTCAGTTCCCTGGGGAGTTTGGGCACATCCTGCCACCCCTCTCTTTGCCCAGGGGCTTTCGGGGAATTTCCTTTATAGTGCCCAAAGTTGGAAGGTTTGTTGCTAGAGTGACAGGATTCTGTTTGGCATCATTTATTTTCCTCTGCTAAGTGTAACAAAGACCTGGGGATTATTGCGAGCAATTTGTGTCTAGCAGTTTATGAACTTGAACACCGATCATCTGAGTGCAGAGATCCAAGAGCTGAGGAAGCACTGGGTGAGAAATGGATGAATTTGGACTAAGGGGGTCCCTCCAAAGTGGCAGTCAAGGTTGCAGATCCTTTCCTGTCCCTGTGGGGTTTCCAGCTTTGCAACCCTATGGACTGTGCCTGCCAGGCTCCTCTGTCCATGGGATTTTTCAGGCAAGAATACTGGAGTAGGTAGCCATTCCCTTCTCCAGGGGATCTTCCTGACCAAGGGACTGAACCTGCATCTCCCGTGTCTTCTGCATTGCAGGCTGATTCTTTACCTGCCAAGCCATCCAGTAACTCTTTCTTTATTTCCAACAGAGCTGCGCTTCTCAAGAAAACTCAGTGACTATGGCGTGACAGTGCCCTGCAGCACAGATTCTCAGGGACGCTTCCTCTCCCATGTGGTGTCTGGACCAGCAGCAGTCTCCGCAGGGAGTATGAAGGGGGACGGGCCGCCCTCACCACTGTCACACTCCGGTCGCCTGCGGGTGGCTCGAAGCCCACTGCGTCCTGAAGGCGTGACCCTGCAGCCTGGCAGGGTGGGGCGCTCCTCCCTGTACTTCAATGTCACTGTGTTCGGGGAGGAACTGCACTTACACCTGCGGCCCAACCGGCGGCTGGTTGTGCCTGGAGCCTCGGTGGAGTGGCAGGAGGATTTTCAGGAGCTGTTCCGGCAGCCCTTGCAGAGAGAGTGTGTCTACACCGGGGGTGTCACAGGCATGCCAGGGGCAGCTGTCGCCATCAGCAACTGTGATGGATTGGTAAGGGACAAGCCTCTCATCAAGTTCCACTCCCCCATCCTCTCCTTCACTTCCCACTGTCCCCCCTGCCCTCCGCCCATGAGCCAGACCAATGTGGTTTTCTCCTTGGCTCCTATGTGTTTGGGATTCCTGTGGGCATGGCCTGAAGTCTGGGCCAAGTCAGGGGCTGCGCTGCTTTCCAGAGAGAACCCCACATGCCCCACTGGCCACAAGGTTCACACTCTGTCGGCTTTAAAGTGGCCGAGATAGGATGGCAACTTATCCTGTTGATCCCCCACCATCTACTGACCCACCGGGACTGCAGCTCACCTGTCAGGAATCTGAGTACAGATGCATGCAGGTGTGAGGCAGGTGGGCTTTGCTGGGGTTGGGTCCTGGCTGCGCCACTCATGAGCCACAGTGCTTTGGATATGTTACTTGCCCTCTGGTGGTCCTTTCCCTTACATGTGGAGCAGTGTTTAATCTGCACGTATTTACCGCACGTGCTCCTGTGTCCAGCCTGGCGGATATGGCACTGCCTAAGACAGACATGGCCCCTGCCCTCCCGGACCTGATGTGCTGGTGATGACAATATGACCGGCCTCACCAGGCAGCATGGCCAGTGGTTGGCACCTGCTTGGCACATGGTCAAGGCTGTCGGTACCAGCTGCTGTTACTATCTTTACTACTGTGTCCTTTCTCATGCCCCACTGTCTCTGGCCCCAAAGCCAGCCTGCTCTTCCGTGGCTCTCTGCCCTGAGTTTTCTCTCTTAGGACTCCATCCTCCCAGGCACAGGGAACCTCCTGCTAGTTGGTTCCATGTTGCAAACCAGAAAGCCACAGGTGGCTTCTGTCCTCCTCACACTCAACTCCTGCTGGATCCCATTTCCCTCGCTGCTCCATCTGCTGTGTGTCAGGCCCTCATAAGCCTCCATAGCAGCCCCAGGGCCTGGATGGGGGCTGTTTTCATGGTCTCTGCTTTACCAAGCACAGGCTGATGTGTCCAGGAAAGGACCTGCTCGCCCCTCTGCCTTTCGGCTTTACGAGAGGGATGAGTCAGATGGTGCAATTGTAAGGGGGGTTCTTTCCTCACTGGCAGGGCTGGGAGCACTTCTTGCCATTTTCCCGTTCTCAAGAAGTGTCTTCCTGCTCAATGTCATGGCTCCTTCATCTAGATCAGTGTTTCTCAATCTTTTTTTTATTATCATCCCCCGGAGGAGCCTTTTAGATACGTTTCCTCTAATTGCTCCCCGATGAAACCCTAAGACCATAACTATATTGAATATGTCTTTAAACTCTCTGTTTATCTATGTTTTATGTATGAGATGAGTGAATTTTTTTGCTTCCCAAAGAATCAGTTTTTGCCCATTGGAGACACCAGAGCCCCCACTGAAAGGCATGGTCTAGGCAGCGGTTGTTTCTTAGAGTGGAGTGTATACCAGAATCACCTGGGATGTGAGGGTTCTGTGGAGCAGACTTGGAGGAACCCAGACGGGAAGGCCAGCTGGAGGAGGCTGAGACCTTGTCCTGCTGCCAGGGTGAGCCTTGGCTGCCAGCCCACCCTGGCTCAGCAGTCCAGGGATTCTCCTCAGCAGGAGCCCTCAGTCGGCCTTGGCTAGCGCTGTGCTGTGGCCACTGGTTTTGTTTGAAAATCCAGAGTGACATGGGAAGTCACCCAGAGAAGCAGTGTCTTTATAGACAAAAAGCACCAGAGCATGTTGGTGGCTTGGGCTGAATGTCAGGGTTACCTGAAGTCATCAGTCACATGGGCTGTAAGCTGTTTGGTGACAGAGATGGTCTCCTTGACCACCTCCATTAATGTCTATGGGGATCTGAACAAAGGCGTGAGTGGTGATTGTTGCCAGTAATAGATAGCTACCCACCCTCTTTGCACTCTGGAAACCTTGTCATTGAACCAGCTCAGCAGGTGTTGACAAGTGGGCCCTGGATGCTTAGCTGACATTGATGACTCGTGGTGGCCTCTGAGTAAATGTTCTCATTGGCTGTGTGACCTGGGTAGGCCACTCCCCCTCTCTGGGCTTATTCCTCTCATTTGTCCGAAGAGGGGCTGCCCTCGCTGCTTGCTGGCAGATGGAAATCTATTCTGTGTGACATTTGCAGAAGTTGGATCCGGTGTCGGAGGCTATCCAGAGATAGGCCTGTTCCGCAGTAGAACTGAGGCTCCAGGAGTGGCTTGCCTGGTCCCCTCACCTTTGGTGGGAGGAAGTGGATGTCATGGGCTGGGCCCCTGCTTGTACCCTCAGCTGTCCCCAGAGACCAGTTCCTAAGTCCAGCTCTTGGGAATCTCCCCGACCAGTTCCCTGACAGGGATCATGGTCCAGCACAGAGGCCCCCTGCCCAGGAAAGAATTTCCTCACTTCCAGTCCCCTCCAACAAATTGCCCTGTGTCCCATGAGATCAGATGCTCTTCACTCTCACCCAGCTGAGCCACCTTGGGGTTCAGAGTCCACAGTGCAGCCCATCTGATGATCAGATTTAACTCTCCATCTTTATGTGCCCTCTGGATTTTAACCCCATCTTCCTCCATATCTTAAATACTGAATACAGTCATTCATTCCGGAAAAATATGTAATGAGAGCTGGCCTCAGGCAGGGTCCACAGGGAGACTGAAGAAAGTGCAAGGGACACAAATAAGAACAGCGACAGTCACGAGCCGCAGCCGTAGCCTAGGCGCAGCACACACACTGTCACGTGCCTTCGCTAAGCTCACCCGTTACCTAGGTGGGGACCCTGAGTCACGGGGAGGAGATACGGAGATAACACAGGTGGCTTCTGTTGGCGCAGGATTTCACAGTTTGTAAAACTTTCAGTTGTACGAGTTACATGTGCATATAGCATTGTTGCCCTGCCTTGCAGAGTTAGGTCCCTGCCCTTAGGGAACTTGGGATACCCCACAAATAGCATCAGCATTAACTTTTTGGTTTCCCATAACATAGTGGGGATGGGTACTTGGCAAGTAGGAGTGATTATTATTGTTGTCTTAGCAAAGATGATATTTGAACTGGGCCTTGAGGGATGAATAGAAGTCTGTTAAGGCCAGTGGGTGAGGAGGGCATTCTGGGCAGAGGAAAGAGCTTGCCAGCATGCTGGTGGGGCCAGGGAGGGGATCCTGGAAGACACACTGGGCAGGTGGGCCCTGCTCTGACCTTGAAGGAAGCACAGGAAGGGAGAGGGGGCCCAGAGCAGCGATGTGGCCATCTGTCATCTGAGAAGAGTCTGGGCCACGTGTTGGGAGACATGGCTGTGTGATCCCAGGCAAGCTACCACCCTCTGGGCTTCCCTTGCCTCCCGGGTGTATCCTGGAGCCTGGACTGGATAAGCTCAGAGCCCTTCTGCCTCTGGCATTGGTACTTTGTGACACAGGGCAGGCCTTGCTGGAGAAGCTTGAAGCAAGGCTGCTGTAAGTCTACAGTTGACTGCCCCTTCCTGGCGGGGTCTGGGACCTGTTCTTACCAGGACTTACGAGGGCAGCAGGTGTGGAGATGAAGGACATTAGTCCTGAGCTTGGCCCTCATGGCCGGGCAGACCTTCCAGTTGTAAATGGTCTGAACAAACCCTCCTTTGTGTGGACAGACTTGCAGCCATTCGGACTTGAGCTGTTCTGGTAAGAAGCGCTGTGTCTAAATGGGTGACTCAATCCTCATTTCCAGCTGGAATCTGCAGTGGGAGGCAGTGACATGACCTCTTCTACTTCTCCTGTCATCCAAGAGTCACTCACCATGGGCACCGGGACAGACATAGGTGGCTTTTGTGCACTGCAGTTAAATTCAGACCTGAAACTGAGGAGCAGGCCCTTTAGCTTACTTCCTACTGGCTCTGCTGGAAGACCTAGTGTGTCAGAGTCAGGAGGGGCTCAGAGGAGGAACCCAAGAATGAGGAAGCTAGGATCCCTGCCCTGGATGAATCTGGAGGGTAATGGGACCCAGACATAAAAGCAGACAGACTGCAATCTTTTGTGAGGCAGCAGGGGGAAGACCCATTTGTCTTGATTAGGTCATCAAGGAAGACTCCTAGAGGAGGTGGCATTGGCTCAAGACTGTTCAGACATAAACACAAAAGAAAATGTCAAGCCCTTGGTCAGCAAGAGAGAACTGCTGATCCAGGGCATTCTTGAGGATGTGTAGGTGAGGGGAATAAGGGATGTGGCGAGGCCCAGTCGTACCTGTAGAAGGCTTCCTCTGGGGTTGGGGGCAGCTGTCAGACATTGGGGTCCCAGATTGGGAGTGGGCCCGGGTAGTGGCAGCAACCTGCGGGACCACTCTGCAGGGCTTCCCTTGGGGAGCCTGAGCAGTCAAAGCGGCAGTCCCCTCAATACTCCTGTGACCCTAAACCTCAGGGTCTCTGGGCAGGGAGGACCTGGGTCATCTCAGGACCCCTGGCTGGGGGCAGATGCAAAATAGACCCTCTGCTAGCAACTGTGGCTCTGAAGTCCTGGGAAGCACATGAAAGCCTGGGGTGGGGGCCACTTTGTGAGTCCTGGAGGGATTGTGGGTTGCAGGAATGGGGTCAGCAGAGTGGTGCCCCTGTGAACCATCTGGAATCCAGGCTGCCAGCCTCCTGAAGGCCACTTACCCCACTGCTGTCTCTGCCTTCTGGGGTTGAGCCTCGCCACCTCTGCACTGGGTTGATGGGGGCCAGACTGCCTCATGTCCTCCCTTTGCCCTCAGTGGTCCATGAGTCACGGGCCTGGCGCGGAAGCAGCCGCACGTGGGAGGTTTGTCACCATCTGGCTCTGTTTTCCACCCTCTGTAGAACGTGCATTTTTAACGGGTTATAGAGGAGACAGACCCCTGGCAGGCAGTGTGGGGAGAGGGCAGGGGAGGCTGATGCCGGCTCTGCTTCCTGCCCCTGCCTAATGTGCAAATCCAAGCAGCATTCTGAGCCTCAGTCCTTTGTCTTTAAAATGGAATCACAGTGCCTGGTGGAGGGAGTGTATATTGGGGATTGACAGTTTAAACGGTCCAGGGTTTCTTAATGAGGTGATGAGATGTCCTAAACTTGTGGTGGTGGTTGCACAACTTTATGCGGATACTAAAAATGATCACATTCTGTGCTTTAAATGGGTGAATTGTATGGTACATGAATTATGGTTCAATAAAGCTGTTACCAGTAGTACTTGGCCTATAGAAAGCCCTATAACAGGCATTTTTTAGTCATTAAGAGGAAAGAATGATTTTTAGTCATTAGGGTGGCAGAAATTGTGGGGTCGCTCTACTCTAGCACAGATTAGCTGTGTGACCTTAAATAAATATCTAAATCTCTCTGTGCTTGGTATTCCTCATCTTTAAGGAGGCAAGGAGAACAGTCATCTGTAGGGTTGTTCAGAGGATAAATTAGATAAGTAAAAAAGCGAAGTGTCTGATATATGGTGCAGCCTTAAAATATGGGGATTGTTAATAGTAACATTTGTTGTTTTTATAGTAATTGCTACAATAATTACAGTTATCATTAATGATGAGAAATAACTGTAAATATTGTTAAAGTCCCTTGTACAGCAACAGTATGTAGATTATCAGTGCTCTCTGATGTGAGCCCTAAGCTACCTCTGGTTCCCAGGTTGACCAAGCCCTGCCTCCCCTCTGCTACAGCTACTTTTTCTGCAGAATGAGTCAAATGGTGCTTGTTCAGTGCATGGGAGTATATAACGACTGGTCTGTAATAGCCCCTGGACAAATACTTTCCAGGGCAGGCGGATACTGGGAGGTGCCAAGCGAAGCATTCTGTTAACGATCTCCGGGCCCCTTCCCCCAGCCAGGTCCTTGACCAGGCTCTGGTGATGCAGGGTTGAAACTCACCCCTTTCTCCCTATGCTCCGGACCCACAATTTCAAGAGAAGACAAGTATGCACAGCAGACAGCATAAAACAAGTTCTGCATAAGGTACTTGGTAGGTGTCCTGCAGGTGAGTACTAAAGAATGGTGCTCAGGGAAGGCTTCTTTACCAACTGAGCTGAGACCTGGGTTCGACCCCTGGGTCGGGAAGATCCCCTGGAGAAGGAAATGGCAAACCACTCCAGTATTCTTGCCAGGGAAATCCCATGGACAGAGGAGTCTTGTGAGCTGCTGTCCCTAGGGACGCAAAGAGTCGGGCACAACTGAGTGACTAACTCAACTCAGGGAAGGCTTCACAGTGGAGAGTACTTTTGGGCCAAGTATAAAGGCATAAAAGCATCAATAAGAGCTTTTAAAGCTAAGAGGTAGGAACTGTAGGCATTCATAGGGAGGGAAATCCTGTGTCTTCATAGGATTCAGGAAATGGTAAATCTTCACAGCTCTCCATGGAAGAAGGGAGTGATGAAAATGTAGTTTAGAGAAGCTGTGCCTCAGTGTGGAGCTTAGCCTTGCCCCTGTGCCCATAGGGAGTCATGGGAGGTTTGTAAGCAGAAGTCACGTTTGTATTTGGGGACGATGCTAATCTTTCCAGCTGCATCCCAGCACAATGCCATTGTAGCAGGTTTGCCTGTGACTCATCAGTGTCTTTGTGTCAATATCCATCCTTGCCCTGGGTTTGCTCCTTGCTGGTTAGGGAGTAAGTGGGCTTTCCTGACAGCTCCTTGGGAAGCCCCTGGCCCTGGCTTGCTGTCTGTGCCTGTCCTGGGATGTGGAGTATGAGGCTTGGAGTTTCAGAGATGCCCTCATCCAACCGTTCAGCATGCCTGTCCCCATACATCTTGACCTGTGGGCTGCCTATCTCTACACGTCTGTGCCAACAGCCTTGGGAGGGGCAGAGGAAATCTGGCCCCACACTGATGCGGAGATTGTCTTCTTGCTCCATGTGCCCCTCCAGCCTTGGTGGTGGCACCTGCTCTGCAGACCCCCGGCCCTTCCTAGCCGGGCTGGTGTGTGGTCACCTCTCTTTGCAGACCCTGCCTCTGCTCATTCTGCTCACACCTCCCCCAGGGCTTTCCCCTTCCCTCTGCTGAGGCATCTGCCATCTTGGCCACCCGCTTCCCAGAAGTCAGGAACTGTCTGATTTCTCTGCATGCTGAGCACGGGGCTGGGCTCATGATACAAGGGAGGTCATGACTTCAGGAGCAGGGCGTAACACTAGAAAGAGAAGAGGGCCAAGCGCTAGGGGAGAGGTAGGGCTGCGGCCAACTCCTGTTTGAAGGGAGTGGCAGTCTGGTATCACATTTGAGTATTTTAAGGGGAAATCAGAAATAGAGATCTTTAAGCAAAGTATTCTATATTTTAAGACAGGGTGTGGGCCCAGTATAACAATATGGCAGGTTTGGGGTGGGGTGGGGGGGGGGGTTGGCCAGTGAGCTGTACATGCAGGGGATGAGAGCATGACCCCTGCAACCAGACTGCCTTGGTTGAAATCCCAGCCTTACCTTTCTCCTGCTGTGTGGCCTTGGGCAGTTACTGAGCCTCTCTATGCCTCCGTTTCCTCATCTGTAAAGTGAGGATGATATTAGTCACTCTGTAAGAGTTGTCACGTGTGCGAAGGGCTCTTTCAGCTCTTTTAGTACCTGATAGGTTTCAGCCCTTGCTATTGAATGATGTAGATGTATTGGTTGAGTCTACCAGTCTGAGGGATTGGGTGTAGGAAAGAAGAGGAGAGGAAGTCAAGAGTACCCGAGTTTTCTGTGTGACACCCCCAGAGGGGTCTCTGGGCCTTCATCTGGGAGGGCAGAGCCCATTGCTCCCAGGCTTGCCTAGGCCTGTTCTGTTTTTCTCAGGCTGCAGCTTGCTCCTTGTCCCAGTTTGCATTCTTCCCCTGGAACATTCGCATTAGTCTCCTGAAGGCCAGGGTCTGAGCCTAGTGATGGGTGTGTCTGTACGACCTCAGCACCTGCCACAGGGTAGACCTTCAGTGGATGCTGTGTGAGCCGACAGATGGGTAGAGGGAACATGGATGTCTTGCTTTCAGAAGCAGCATGAAGCTCACGTTGGCATCTTCTCCCCCGTGCCAGAGAGGGAGGAACAGCGTGCCTAGGCTCAAGGACAGGAGTAATAGTGTACCCATCTTTGCAGTCGTTTTCCCATACAGACCCTAGGCAAGTGGGTTGATCTCTCTGAGCCTCAGTTTCTGTATCTGTAAAGTGGCTATCCCTACCTTGTAGTTTTGTTGATTAGAAATCAGGCACTTAAAAGTGGTGCCACAGTGCCCAGAACAGTAAGTGGTAGCATTTGCTACTATTATTGTGGGTCTCTTGGGATAAATACAGAAACTGTGGCAGGTTCCACAGTGGGTTTATTTCCAGACCCCTGGATGCTCATTCTAGTGCTCTTGCTTCCCAGAAGGCCAGTGGGGTCTCTGTCTGAGTGGCCCAGGGCCTGGGTCTTGGGTGGTTTTCCACTTCTCAAGGCATCAGATCATATAGTCTCACCTTTCTAGTCTCCCCATGGGTGTGCCTTGCTGTCTGCCCTGGGTTAATAATGTATGTAGGATATGGAGTAGAAGCCAGACATCAGCTCACTGCCGCTCCTTCTAAGCAGAGCCGGCCTCCCATTCTTAGGGAGGGTTGGTCTGGGGGGTGGTTTTATTTTTCCTCCCTGGCATCTTCAGGTTGGCTGGAGGGAGGGTGGCTTCTGGGCTGCTCTGTGGGCTGGTGAGTGTTGGGGGGGCTGCGCTTGCTTTCCATCTGCCTTCCAGCCTCAGTGCGGTCCAGGCCCAGGGGTGGGCTTTTGGTGAGGACTTGGGGAATTTCCGCATTCCCTGGACCCTGCAGTGGAAAGTTCCCAAACCATCTGCCAGGCCTGGCCTTCTATCTTCAGCATGCAGGCCTTCCCCTGCCTTTAAAGCCTTAGAAACAACAAGAACAACAGCAAGAGGAAGAACAATGGTAATATTTGTGGACTGCCTCATCTCGGGCAGCTCCAAGGAGCTCCCTATCAGCACAAATAACCCTCATGTTATGAACACCTCCAGCTCAGCTTCATTGCCAGAGTTTACCCTAACTTTGGCCTGAGTGTGGGCAGCTGTAACTGGAAGAGACTTTGGGGGCCTCTCGGTCCCCTCCTCACTTTACAGACAAGGAAACTGAGGCTCAGGGAAGGGAGACTCCTCCAGGGTCACACAGTGGGTTACCATCAGGGCCAGTGGGGTTCAGGCCCTTGAGTCCCAGTCCAGTGCTTTCCACCCACCCTGCCACGATCCCGGGGGGCCTCTCCTGAGTTAGTGAATAGGAATTGCTCCTCAAGGTCAAACCCTGTAAGGCCAGGACTCGGTGGCCATGATGACTTCAGAACACAGATGCTTAAGGGACTGGTTCATCAGTTGCCCCATGGGGGGGGGCATCCTGGGAGTTCTTGTGCCTGGGTTCTGAGTGGGGGTGTTTGTAAGGCTCCCACTGTAAATGTGAGTGGCTCAACTTCTTCAAGTCGTTGTCCTGAAGACTGGGAAGCCCCTTAAGGGAAAAAAAAAAAAAAAAGCCAGCCTCCCTGTGAGCAGGATTTGAAGAATGATGAAACCTCCTGGTGCTTGTCAGCTCCCAGTGGCCTTTGCCACTGCTGTGTCCGTTTTCATAATTTCGGAGGGCAGTGGGCTGCTGTTCTGTACACACTGCTTGTGGTGGAACATGAAAACCCTTTCGGTCTCCTTTTCTTCTGCTTTCTATAACATGGTGGAGAGGTCAGTACAACAGGCCCTTTTAGAGAAGCGTCTCGTGTTTGCTAGGGCACAGTCATTCTGAATGCAAACCTTATTCCCAACAGGTTACTTAAAGCCCTTTGTCAGTTTTTGCTTTTAAGCCAGCCAAATATTTGTACCTTTGATCTGTCCAGAAGACACTTGTACCCCCAGGCTGCCCCACCCCGCAGCAGCAGTTCATTTCCGTCCCTTGAGGTTGGCAGGAACCCACACTGAATTAGCTCCTCCAGCCCAGAGAAACCTCGTTGAGCCCTTGATGTTTCGTCACCTCATAATTCACAGTCCCGAGGCTGTCCCCTGAGCCACAACCACATTTTGTGAGAGAGGTCTCTCTCATTAAGGGCCCAAGAGGGTTCATTTTGGAAACTTGGATTCGAGGATGTCTGCTGAAGGTGATTTTGTTCCGAAGTTGGTCCTGTGTGGTGGATCTTTATTTGTCCCCCTGTGGAGAAGCTCACATCTAGAAGAGGGATAGACAGACTTATCTGGGAGGGATAGAGCATCTGCCAGGAACCACTGGAGGGGGCAGTGATGGGTGCATTTGAGCTGGGCCGGAAGGGATCCACAGAGCTGTCTGCAGGGCACAGGCATGAGACCAGCGTGGACAGGCATGGCTCCCGGTACAAAACAGGCCCTGTTAGGCTTAAGCGGGGGGGATTTTTGTCTCTAATAATCCCCAAAGGGAAACAAACAGGGCTTGACAAGAATAACAAGTGGTGGGGTGGTCCAAGGGTAATGGCAGTGTCCTCCCTAATGGCGCTCCCCGCTTCCATCCATGCCCCTGGCCATCTCTTTACCATCAGCAGCCAGAGCAGTCTTGTTGGAGCCAAGTCCTCCCCATGATACTCCTCCCAGAGAAGCCAAGCAGGCCCTGGGCAGCCTCCCTCCTTCCAGGCTGCCTGCGACACCCCTGTCATCCCTCCACGGCCCCCTCCACTCTACTCCCTCCCCAGATGCTGCGTGCGCCCACCCCTCATCTCACCCGTTGGTTGTCCTCCAGGGTCCCCTCTTAGCGACATCTTCCCTGACTCCCTTATTTAAAATTTCAAACTCCAGTTCTCTGCTCTGCTTCCTGTTTCTCCACTGGTGTCCCATGTTCTTATGGATCACCTAGTCTCACCTGTCCTCTGGTGAAGGTCGGCCCCAGGTGAGGAGGGATTTTTGGCTGTGTCCCCTGCATACCTGGAATGGGGTCTGCTCAGCAATCATCTGAGGAATGAATGAGTAGTATTACAGACAGGGGTTTAGGAGAAGTAAACTGCAGAGATGTAAGTAAGTGAACATGTAGAGTGAGTGGGGAACCTGGTGAGTGGCCTGTGTGACTGGAACGTGGGCATTTGAACTGCTAGTAATAGGGGTTAACAAACAAGCTCTGGGGAAGTGTCAGAGTTCTAAAAAATTTGGAAAACATGCTAATGGTGCCGGGCCCTGGGCAGGGTTAAAGATAACAATAGGCCTCATTTGATGGTGCTTTCTAGCTAATGTGGTTTTGTCCACTTGTCCTCTCTATAGAGGAAGGCTGCTGCTGCTAAGTCACTTCAGTCGTGTCTGACCCTGTGCGACCCCATAGACAGCAGCCCACCAGGCTCCCCTGTCCCTGGGATTCTCCAGGCAAGAACACTGGAGTGGGTTGCCATTTCCTTCTCCAATGCATGAAAGTGAAAAGTGAAAGAGACGTCGCTCAGTCGTATCCGACTCTTTGTGACCCCGTGGACTGCAGCCTACCAGGCTCCTCTGTCCATGGGATTTTTTCAGGCAAGAGTACCAGAGTGGGTTGCCATTGCCTTCTCCGGTAGAGGAAGTCACTGATGCCTAAATGTTGTCAGGAGCCTGTCAAGAGTTCAGGCATCTAGGTCCACTCATCTTTCCATTATCCTGTGCTCTCGTGCCTTCTGTAGGGCCCTCTGGAGTAGGCTGATGTCAGGGTGGATCAGAGGGGAGCCCTGGCTGGGACAAGTGACCTGCTGGGCCCCAGCCCTTAGCTGCAGCCACACCTTTTCCTGGCGCCACCCTGCCAGCCTCTGGCTTGCCTCTGAGCTGTAGGGTTCAGGCCTTGATGCGGGGAACCATTCCCCAGTTCAGGGCCTGGCAGCCACACTGCCTCCTGGCATTTAAGGGCTGGTTCCTGTCTCCTCGTCTTGAAGCCCCCACCACTGCCAGGACTCTGGGCCAACCAGGGGGCCAGGCAGAGCTCCCAGCCCAAGCTTGGTGGGCCATCCATGGTGGTGATAGAAGGGTAAGCCTCAGAGCCACGTGGCTCCTGGGCATGGGGAATGGAAACTGGTGGCGGCTGCCAACCTGGCAAGGTCTGCCCTGGACCCTGGCTGGGCTCCAGGGTGGGGGTTTGCCGCACAAGGGGACTCTCTGAGCACCTGCAGGTGAGGCCCTGCCCTGCCGCTGGGCCAGGACCCCTGCTGCTGGGAGGAGGGGCATCATAAAAAGCGAGCGCCCTCCCTTTAAGCACATTTGCCAAGCTGGAAGAAGTTGCAAGAAGATCTAAGCAACTCTGTTCTCCACGGGGCCAGAGGACAGAATCACTCACTGCTTTCAGCAGCAGCAGCAGCATCATAGAAAAGATATTGTTACTAATTGTCCTCAGTCTCTGCACCGTGGGCTCCTAGCCAGGGGATTGTGACATCATTGGCCACTGGCCACACCAGCAGGTTACAGATTCCCTCCCTGCTTCCCGGACACACTCAGCTCAGGGACTCTTCACTCACAGTGGAGTGGCACCTTGAGAGGAGAGGATGGTGAGGTTCTGAGACAGCACCTAAGGCAAAGATCACATGTGATCCAGGTCATCCTTGGCCATGCTCAGCCCAGGGAGATGCTCAAGGTGTAACAGGCGTGCAGTCACCTGGCCTGTCTGGACTTCCCTTCCCCGCATCCCATTCGGTCAGGGCGTGTACTCATCGTCCTTTGTCCCCTCTCTGTCTTTCTCGCCCATTTCCTGTATAATGGCAAACTAATTCTGGTCAAACACTCCCTGCTGCTACTGCTCTCTTTGTGAAACATGGATGATCACTTAAATACCCATTTCATACCATTACACCATTTGGAAGCTTCCAGAATTGAGGCCAGGGGTTCCAGGCCCTGGCTGCACATTAGAATCACCTATGCAGGTTTGAGACTACTGATGCTTGCTTCCCCGACCCCACCACAGATGTAATTCATTTGTCTGGGGTGTGGCCTGGGCAAAGGGCGTTCTGCAGATTCCGCAGGTGATACCAGTGGGCATCAAGGGGTCAGACCCACTGCAATAGCGTTCTGGGAAAGTCTGCTTTGTGTTTGATGGAAAAGATGGGGAATCAGGAGAGCCAGGCTGAAGAAGAAAGGGAAGGGAAAGGCTGCCTTGCCTGCTGTTAGGTTGGGCCTCAGGAGGGGACATTTCCCCCTCATTACGTCATTCCCTTTAGTTTCAGGAGTGGAAACTGAGGCTTGGAAAGCATCACCCAGCAGCTTGAGTTGGCGCAAACTCTGGGAGATAGTTAAGGACAGGGAAGCCTGGTGTGCTGCAGTCCGTGGGGTCTCAGAGAGTCAGACCCGACCTAGCGACTGAACACCAACCACCCAGCTGGGAAGGGTGCTGGCTGGGTCCCAGCCACGGGTGCTTCACTTCCAGGTGTAGCTGCTACCCCCTTTACAAGGAGGTTGGGTGATAGAAGACAGGGGTGACACTGGGTTTATTTCCTTTTACGCTTTGTTTTAAAATCATTGTCATGTAATTTTTAGCTGCTCACTGTAGCATTCTGTGCGGAATCAGCTTTCCTGTTTAGACAGGGGAATCAGAAAAGTTAGAAGACACCTAAGCATTTATAGAGAAGGAAATTGCCTACAGCTTCACACTTAGGTGGTGCATTTCCACTAACCTTTTGTCAGCCTGTGTTCCTTTTAAAAATTTTTTGTTGGAGTATAGTTGCCTAGCAATGGTGTGTTAGTTTCTGCTGCACAGCAGAGTGAATCTGATCTACTATACATATATCCACTCTTTTTTAGGTTTCCTTCCCATTTAGATCACCGTAGAGCACTGAGTCCCCTGTGCTGTATACTAGGCCCTCATTATTTATCTATTTTATATGTTTCCAATCTCCCAGTCCATCCCACCCTCTACTCCCCACCCTGGTAACCGTAAGTTTGTTCTCTCCATCTGTGACTCTATTTGTCTGCCCATGTTCTCTCTCACGTTTACAATTCCTGTGAACCAGCCTCTTCTTAGTAAGGACTCTTTCCTTAAGGATGCTTAACCACTGGTATTTTTTCTCAGGGATTTCTTCCCGTGTGCAGACAGGGGATCTGAGCAGGTCAAAGCCAGGGTGCCGTGGAGCCAGGACTTAGGGGTGAACCATCGGTAGTTCCAGAATGTTGCTTCCTTCATGAGCCACTGGTACTCTCAGGCTCACTTTGAATCTCAGTCGTGCTGATCACAGCAGCAGACTCTAACACTTAGACAGCTGTGCTGCTGGCTCGGACCGTTCTAGATTTTCCATGTGTGTTTCTCCAAGCAGCTCATAAGATCAGTACCCTTATAGTCGTGAAGCACAGGGATGTTTGGTAACTTGTCCAAGACTCCATGGTTTGAACCATGACAGGCCCCAGGGATCCTGGCTCTAGGGTCCTTGCATTGACCCAGCACACCCACCACATTGCTTCTCCTTGAGAAGGATCTTTGCTGCCAATGGCCTGGGCCCACCCCAGCTTCCCTAGCCTTTCACCCGGCAGCTCCCATGGTATGGGGCCTGCAGAGGTCATGACCCTGGGAGTGGGCCGAGCCCGCAAGCGTTCATCCCAGATAACTGCCTCCAGCTGGTGGAGGCTCTCTGCTTCCTGTGTCTCTTCCGAGCCTCCGGCGGTTCTGGGAGCTCTGATGCCGCCCGTGTTAGGTGTGTGTTGCTCTTTGGGACCAAGCCTGGTGGCTCCCTGCTCCATCCTCCGAGGGTGCCTTCCTCCGGCCTGTCCCCAGGGCTGCAGCTCGGCGTGAATCAGCTTTCAGACTCTCCTTGGCTTGGGCCCAGGCCTTGGCAGCCCAGCGTCCAGCAGAGCTCCTGCGGCTTGGGGCTTCACATCAGGTTTGAATTATGTGGAATCTCAGCGTCCGCAGGCTTTCATCCTGGCTGTGCTGAGTCACGCTTCCGTGGTAGCAGGCAGCCTGCATGCCTCCTGCGTGTGAGTCGGCTGAGGGCGTGTGTGGTGTTTGCCTGCTCGTGTGTTGTGTCTCTGTGTGTATTGTCGCTTTCTGTGCTCTGGGTGCTGCGTGTCCCTTGTTTCCGTGTGTATATGTCATTTCTCTGCCTGTCTCGTATCTGTGTATACCGGCCTTATTAACGGCTTTATTGAGATACAATCTACACACCATGCAAATCACCCGTTTAATGTGTACAGTTCAGTGGATTTTTATTAAACGCACAGAGCCATGTAACTATTGTGTATGTGCGCTCAGTCTTGTCTGACTCTGCGACCCCATGGACTGTAGCCCACCAGGCTCCTCTCTCTATGGGATTTTCCAGGCAAGAGTACTGGGGTGGGTTGCCATTTCCTCCTCCAGGGGATCTTTCTGACCCAGGGATCGAACCTGCGTCTCCTGAATCTCCTGCATTGGCAAACAGATTCTTTACCGCTGCACCACCTGGGAAGCCCATGTAATTATTACCATGTTCGATTTTAGAACATTTTCACTATCTCAAAAAGAAGCTCTGTGTCTTTTATCAGCACCCATCACCCCAAATTCATTACCTCAGCCTCAAGCAGCCACTAATCTATTTTCTGTCTCTCTAGATTTCCCTGTTTTAGGCTTTTACATGAATGGAACTGTATAATACGTGACTTTTTGTGACTGACGACTTTCACTTTGGAGAAGGAAATGGCAACCCACTCCAGTACTCTTGCCTAGAAAATCCCACGGATGGAGGAGCCTGGTGCAGCCTACTGTCCATGGGGTCGCAAAGAGTCGGACACGACTGAGCGGCTTCACTTTCACTTTCTTTCACTTAGCGTAATGTTTTCAAGATTCATCCATGTTGTTGAATTTTTCAGCATTTCTTTCTTTTTTATGGCTGAATAACATTCCATTGTACAGATACACCACATTTTGCTTATCCATTCATCTGCTGATGGGCATTTGGGTTGTTTCACATCTTGGCTGCAGTGGACGTTTGTGTAAAGGTTTGTGTAGACTTATGTTTTCATTTCTCTTGAGTTTATACTGAGTAGAAGTGCTGGCTCATGTGGAAGCTCTGTTTAATATTTTGTGAACTGCCGGACTGTTTTCCAAAGTGGCCACATCATTTTACATTCTCACTAACAATGTGTGGGGGTTACAGTTTCTCCACATCCTGTCAACACTTGTTAGTGTCTGACTTTTTGATTCTAGCCATCCTTGTGGGTGTGTAGTATCTCACGGTGCTTATGATGTGTATTTCCATAATGACTAATGATGCTGAGCATCTTTTCATGTGCTTACTGGCCATTTGTATATCTTCCTTAGAGAAATGCTCAGATTCTTTCCCCATTTTAATTTCTTTTTTTTTTTTCTAAATTTACTTATTCATTAATTTATTTATTTGACTGTGCCGGGTCTTAGTTGCAGCAAGCAGGAATTCAGTATGGCTTGTGGGATTGAACCTGGGCCCCCCTCCGTTGGGAGCATGGCATCTTAGCCACTGGACCACCAGTAAGGTCCCTCTATCCCCATTTTTAAATTGGGCTGTCTTTTTATTATTGAGCAGTAAGTGTTCTTTATATATGTTAGATATCTCACTCATAAGGAGAGCTGAGGCTGGTTTCTTATGTTTTTGTACCCCACCATCAAGCCCAGCATGCGGTAGATGCTTCATGAAAACATGAGGACCTATTGAGGGAGGAAAGGATGGCCTCAGGGTGTAGGGGTTTGTGGGTAGGGCTGCCCCCCATCACTTGATGAATCAGAGACAATGGCCCAGGATGATCTTTCAGAGGGGCTGGTCCCTGCAGGCTATGTTGGATGCATCTTTCATCCAACTGACTTAACAAAACCGTGAGGGAGGTTGGAAGACTTACAAACACCTAATCCCTGGGTCCACCCATCCTCTTGATTTTTGACTTGAGCAGCTAGGGAAAAGAGTGTCATTTGCTGAGATGGGGAAGGCAAGGGGAGGAATAAGTCTGCTTTAAAGGTTGAGGTGCCCAGTGGAAGCCCAGGGTCTCTATCAAGGAGGCTGTTGGACATTCCTCCGTGGACTTCTGGAAGGGGTCAGGGCTGAGGATGTAATTTGGGAGGTATCTGCAAATACATGGTATGTAAAGCTATGGGATCAGGGAAAGTCCCCAGGGAGTATGTGTGTGGCTGGAGGAGCTGAGAGAGACCAGGACAAAGAAACGATGTCTGGCTCTGAACACTTGAGATCTCAGGTGACTCATGAGGGCAGTTTCCAGGAAGTAGTGGTTCTAGAAGCCCCTGTGGGGTGAATGGAGGAGAGGTACAAGGCACAGAAGTGGAGGCAGTGAGAAGTGTGGACAGCTGTGCTGTGGAGGGAAAAAGAGACCCTGGCCATAGCTGGGCAGGGCTGGGAGGGAATTTCACAGAGATCAAGTGCATTCATGTGTCAGCAAAATGATCCAGGAGACAGACAGGGCCTGGTGATGCTGTAAAGAGGGATGCTAATTGCAGGAGTTAAGTCTTGAGGAGGTGAGATGGGGCTGGTCCTAAGCTCAGGGTTTGGTGGGAGGAGAGGGAGGGTGCGGCTATGGGAGTTCATGCTGTGATGGGAAAGCGTGCTTGATGGTGCCTGTTCTCTCCTTGAAAACAGGAGGGGAGGGGAGGGTGGATGCTAGACGTCCAAGCCCAAGGGAAAGTGAGAACACCAGTGTAACGGGGCGGTGCTGCGGATTCCCCAGTCAGCGTCAGGTTCACCTGAGAGCTCTGGCCCCTGATTTCAAGGAGACCTGTGGGAACCATGAGCATTTCCTCTGTCAGTGTGCAGACATGGAGTGGGTGGAGACGGGCTGAACCAGGACAGAGGCTTCTCTGGGAGAGCAGGATGGAGGGAAGGGCAGGAGAGAGTTATGAGTGTCTGCAGAACTATTACGTATCATGATGGAGAAGTCCAAGGTGATGAGAGGGGGGTAAGGACTTGGAGGGGAGATTGACAGCGGTGGAATGGTGGGGTCATGTGTTGGAAGTCTTAGTGAAGTTTAATGGTAGCTGGAGCCAGCATGTTGAAGTTCCTGAGGGAGAGAAGGAGATACCCACAGTCAAAGTTCCTGAGGTTGTAGCAGATGATGTGGTCTTATGGGGAGCCTGGCGGGCAGTGGCTGGGGATAGAAGCAGGTGGCTATACTGGGGGAGAATCTGGTGGAAGCCGCTTCTGATTCTCACGCCACTCCTAGTTGTGTGCATCGCCCCAGCCTCCACTTGCTGGGTTATCTTTTGTCTCCTCCAGTGGCATAGTTTCAGGTTAAATTTGCTGGAAGCCTAGAACCTAAGACAGCACAGTTGGCAATAAAAGCCTCGTGATGGAATTTCCAGGACAAGTTCAAGCCTGAGAACACACTCTCCTTGGGAGGTGGCAGGATGCTTGGGTTGGGGGTGGCCTGCACTGCTTGATTCCCTTCTGGGGAGGCCCCACAGAGACTGCCTTTGGAAGGAGAAGGAAGGGGAGACTGGCCCACTACTCCGTCTTGAAATGGGCCCTCCTTCTGGGCATTTGACACATGTTAGCCAATCTGAGGGTGCAGCAAGGGACCTTAGGATTCCCTTTTCCCAGAGGACCTGCAGCTGTCCTCTCAGAGCCAAGTCACTGGCTCTGTCTGGACCCCCGCTGACCCTTGCTCACTGTCTCTGCACCTGACTCAGCACAGATGGACCCTTGCCCTTGTCCAAGGCATCCCTTGGGAATCTCTTTCTGTGGCCTCCCTAGAGATCTGTCTGTTGGCTCATTGTACCCTCCCCTCCTAGTTTACATGCTAATAGGTGCAGTTTTAGAATAAACATGTTATTCTAACATGTACATACTAATTTCAAAATCATGTGACTTCAATTATCTGCTAAAATATCTGGGACCTCACCCTGATGACAGATAGCTGCTGGTAACCAAGTGAACTCATTTATGACCCACAGTAGTCACCTACCCAGTCATCAGCTGTCTCCTTCAGATGACCTGGAATTATGCTTTGTACCTGGGTTTTTTTCTGAGGGGAAACCGGACCGGAAAACCACAGTTAGCATGACCTGAAGGCCTCTGCATGAAGGATTGCAGCAGCAGGTGTCACCTTTGCAACCAAAAACAATGTCGCAGCCATATTAGAAAATTCAAACCGGCCCCTGCATCAGCCATGCACCTTCCAGGAAGCAGCTGTGTTAAAGGGTCCAGACCAGGGCAGAGGGGGCCAGGCCTGCCCACTGGTGGGCTTCTATTTGGAGAAATTGCCTGAGGGCCTGTACAATGTGTGGCCCAACTGGATAGAATCAGCTATTTGTTGTTGTTGTTTTTATTGCATAAAGAGCCTTTCCAGTGTATATTTCCTGCTTACTGTTTCCAGAAGAATAAGTGATGGGTGAAAACAGATATGGCTGACATTTATTTTCCATTCTACCAGGATTTATTTTCTCCCTGATTCTTGATTTCTTATACAGAAATTTGATTTGATTTTAGTGTCTTAAAATTAGCTACCACTTTTCAGAAATATAAACATCTCATAAATTGAGAGACAGGAGTAATTTGGAGAGGAGGAGGAGAGCCAGAGAGTTCCTGTTGCCAGTCTGTCTGCCCTGAGTGGTGCCTGGTTTCCTGGCCAGGGCAGTGCTGAAGGGGAGGGTGGGCCAAACCTCTCCTGGTGCAGACAGGGAAACCGAGGGCCTTTGGAAGGGACCAGCCCAGGCTGCCTCCTGATCTGGTGGCTGGGCCTGCCTTCCCATCCCTTCTCCAGGAGGAGGGTCTTAGACACTATAAGAGAGCCCAGACCTGGATTGGAACTGCCTGTCAAGACCTGGGCGTGATGCCCAAAATACATGAAGATGATCGCTAGGGAGGTCCTGCCTTCAGTGCCAGGGAGGGCTGGTGAGATCCTCAGTTACAAAGAGGTTTGAAGCTCATTTTTCCAGGTTGCGTGTCAGGGCCTTGGGTCTTTTCCCTAAACAGTTCACTGGGGTTGGAGAATAAGGATTCTTCTAGCTATTCCCTGGGGAGAGGCCCGAGGACGTGCTGGGGGGCTAGGCTAATCCCAGGAATCCACGGGCTTCCTTGTCTGCTGGAGCAGAGCTGCTGTGTGAGCTGGGAGCCCTTTCAGGGGAGAGGCCACCTGGGCAGTGGATGGGGTTGGCTCCCTTTAGGGCTGAATACTGAAGCTTTTGCTCATCGTCATGGCAGTGGTAGAAGGTGGACAGATTTTCATCGAGTGTTTTTGCCCAGAGGTGGGAAGTGAAAAACCTGCTTGCTCTGCAAGGTGGGAACCAGAGGCCCAGGGACCTGCAGATGGGCCTATGAGAGGAATGTCTCTTTGCTCCAAATGGGCCCCCAGGTCAGGAGCGGCCCCGGGATGGCCCGAGGTAATGGAGCATAGTGACGAAGAGCCACCCGGAGCTGAGCTCTGCTCTAGTGCTGTCCCTGACTTGATGAGTGACCCTGGGCAAGTTATTTAACCATTCCGTACCTCTGTCTCCTCATCCACGCGATGGGTCTAATATCAGTGCCTACCTCATAGGGCTGTTGTAAGGATGCATTAAGATGTGTAAATGTGAGCGGCAGACACTCTTAGTGTTGTTATTGAGTCGATAAGTCACGTCCGACTCTGCGACCCCATGGACTGTAGCACACCAGGCTCCTCCGTCCTTCACTGTCTCCCGGAGTTTGCTCAGATTCGTGTCCGTTGAGTCAGTGATGCTATCTAACTTATTACTAGCGATGGTAATAAGACTTCACAAAGGGCAGAATGCAGGGAAGTGTGTTCAGCTCAGTAAGACAGTAAGAGTGTCCCTGCAGAGACCAGGTTACATCTTGAGAGGGGGAGCTCTCTGTCAGTAGAGGCATCCAAGCAAATATCAGAGGTCCCCTGACTAGGGTATTGAAGCCTGAGACTGGGGCAGACATGGTGATCTTGGAAGGGGGGCGTGAGCTGGAAGGGAGTGCCTTGTAGCCCAGCCCATTCTGCCCGCATCTTTCTGTGCCCTGCAACCCTCATGGGAGGCCGTGAGGTCTGGTGGCCATGGTGACTCAGTGGGTGGTGGGGCGCAGGGAATGCCAGATTCTGAAGGATCCTCTGGGGCAGTGGGTTAACCAAGTTCCAGAACAGGGGAGGCTACGGTGAAGTGACCCAGTGTGTGTGTGTGTGTTTGTGGGGGGTCGCTGAATGGAGTCTTCTGCCCCTTGGTCTAGAGAACTCTTCTCTGCTAGAGGAGAGGTGTGATGGGCAGAGAGAGAGCAGCTGCAACCCTCGGTGAGCCTGGGCTTGTGTGGGTTTGGCCTGGATGAAGCACAGGTCATCTGACTTCTGCTGTAAGGGTCTCTTGCTTTGCTTGGTGCAGGGGGGCTTCAGTGGGGTGGGAGCACTGACCTTGGGGATTAGACAGGCGTACAGAGGTGGGATGGGGTGGATGGGCAGGGGCCTTGGTGGAGAGTGTCTCTTGGCAGCTGAGCTACAGTAGCTTTGGGTGGAAAGCCCTGAGCCCTGTCGCCCTGTGTACCCGGAAGACTGGCTTCCTTCAGGGCCTGTGCATATCCTCAGTGGCAGAGGCTCTTCGACTTGGCCATCACTTACGCAGGGCTTCCCTGGTGGCTCAGATGGTAAAGAGTCCACCTGCAGTGCAGGAGACCCAGGTTTGATCCCTGGGTCGGGAAGATCCCTTGGAGAAGGAATGGCTACCCAGTCCAGTATTCTTGCCTGGAGAATTCCATGGACAGAGGAGCTGGGCAGGCTACTGTCCATGGGGTCGCATAGAGTCAGACACGACTGACTGACTAGCACACTTTCTGTGCAGGTTTGGCATAGCCTCTGCCCATGAGCCTGAATGCCTCCCCAACCCCACATGGGCCCTCCTGCTCCTTCATCTGCATCCAGGTCCCTTACCCGCTGTGTCCTTTCCAGCTCCTGTGGGTTTCTTTTGCCACCCTGTCAGTTTCTCCCTTCTTTCACTATAATAATTACCCTCCTGCTGGCCATGGGGATCGAGCAAGAACTACCAATCCCTGGGTGACCGTGTGAGTCAGGCCAGACTGACCACAGGTCTCCTGGGCTGTATCAGATGGGACTATGCCAGGAAAGCCTTCTTGTCTCTGGGTCAGAGCAGAGATGTAGCTGTGAGAACATACCTTGTCTGGGAGAGTGAAGCTGATGCAGAGGGCCCATGAGGAGGGTGTGGAGAGAGCCAAGGCATTGGGCCCCTCATTTCCAGCGCCTGCACCTGCCATGGTTTATCCAATGACCTGTATGCTCCCCTTTGGTCCAAGAGGGTGCAAGCTGAATTTCTGCCCCTTGCAACCATGAGCCTGATGGATCCCTGCCCATCAGGTACACCTGCCAGAGCAGGTGTTTGGCCATCTTCTTCTCTGTGGTCTCCTCCCTTCAGATGATGAACAACTCACAGCCGAAGTCTGGGCCTCATTATCTGTTTTTCAGTGCCCTGGGCACGTGGCAGGTGCAGAAGTTAAAAAGAGAAAGCACTTTAAAAGAAAGGATGCCTGCTTAATATAGAGTTTGACGCTGACATTTTAATAAGCAGACTGGAGCTTTTGCAGACAGTTGAGCATCCCCTGATAAAATGGTTACCCTGAGGAGCTCCAGACTTACTCCGGTAATGCTGCTAATTTCCCTAGAAGACTTTTTGGCCTCCTGATTGGTGCAGAAGGCAGCTATCTTGGTTTTGATCCAAGATGGTGTTGGCAGTTTGATGAAGAGACATAGCTGGCAAGGACAGGAGGAAGATGGGCTGCTCCAGGAGGTTCGATGTCGTGTGTGCAGGGAGCCTTGAAGGGAGTTCCCTAAGAAGCAAGCTCAAAACGGGCTGAGGTGGGAAAACTGGTGGAATTTAGTTGCGTAAAGTAATGACTGCTTTAAAAAGAGGCAGCTCCTATTCAAACAGGAAGGCCCAATCGATTTATAAAAATAGTTTCCTTCATTCCCTGTTTTGTGTTCACAGCTGCATTCCCAGTGTCTGGCACAGGGCTGGGATGTAGTAGGCACTCCATAGGTGTTTGTGGAATGAGTGAAGGAATTCAACAAGTAGGTATTTATTAAGCATTGCCTCCTATTTTCCAGGCACCGTGGCGGGTGTCCCTCACTGCTTTATAGAGCTGACGTGTGCGTGGGGGCGGGAGGCTATGTAGCTACGCATGTATTCACACACATTTTATTGTATGTTTCATTTACCCCTGTGAAGATTGCCTTCATTTGGGACCTAATAACATGTTGGCTGGGCTCGGCCAAGGTTATATTTTTATTTTTATTTTTTTTTTTATTTCCAAAGCCAGCACTTGATATTTTTAAGGAACTCTTTTGATGCAGGTGAAAAGTCAGATGAAAACATGGAGCACACACTCCTGGGGCACTGTCCTCGCTCGTTTATTGTCAGCAAACACAAGCTGCACACACACATGCTTTAAATCTGAAATAACAGCACTCTTTGCTGGAATTAGGGATCAGTGCCCACCTTAGGGGGACTTCCCAGGTGGCACCGATGGTAAAGAACCCGCCTTCCAATACAGGAGACGTAAGAGATGCAGGTTCAGTCCCTGGGTCGGGAAGGTCCCCTGGAGCAGGGCATGGCAACCCACTCCAGTATTCTTGCCTGGAGAATCCCATGGACAGAGGAGCCTGGCAGGCTACAGTCTATGGGGTTGCAAAGAGTTGGACGTGACTGAAGCGACTTAGCATGCATGCACCTTTGTTTAGAGGAAATGTGACGTGGAACCCCATGAGTGCACAGCACAGTGAAAGTGGATCTGTTATGGACACGATGGGAGGGAGGGAGAGAGGGAAGGAGAGAGTGGGATGAACGGAGAGAGTAGCGTGGAAACATCTACACTCCCTTAGGTAAAGTAGATAGCCAGTGGAAATTTGCTGTATGACTCAGGGGACTCAAGCCAGGGCTCTGTGACAACCTAGAGGGGTGAGATGGGGAGGGAGGTGGGCGGGAGGTTCAAGAGGGAGGGGGCATATGTATACGTATGGCTGATTCATGTTGATGTATGGCAGAAACCAGCACAATATTATAAGGCAGTTATCCTTCAATTAGAAATAAAGAAAAAAAAGTGGCTCTGCTTTGCTTGTGATGGGCATGCGGGCCCTTGCTTGGCCGCCTAACACCCTCTTCCCACTTCCCTGCTGGCATCCGAGCCCCTAGAGGAAGAGCCTGCTCTCGCGTGGTTACACTCATCTGCACACACACGCACAACTGTCCTGCTGTGTGTTCACATCTCTGCTCTCTCCCCCTCCCCCCCTGCTTGCCGCATCCCTGGTTCAGGCCGGCCTCATCCGTACGGACAGCACTGACTACTTCATCGAGCCCTTCGAGCGCGGGCAGCGGGAGATGGAGGCCGGCGGGAGGAAGCACGTGGTGTACCGGCGGGAAGTCGTCAGGCAGCCACGGACAGAGCCGCTCGGGGACCTTCACAATGAAGGTAGGCTGTGGTCGGGGTGCCAGGTCTGCCTCCCTCCACATCGCAGGGATGTTTCCAGGTAACTTCTGGCCTGCGCTTTTTAACTCCTGGCCTCAGTCTTCTCATTGGTGTAATGGCTCTGGCCCGTATGGATCTATTGCACCCGCAGGGAAACTGCCCTCTGTTTTAGGGGCTGTGATAGCAGGCTGGAGTGGGGGCCAGAGGAGCTACCTGAGTCCCCTGAACAGAGGTCCTTGAGTCTGGGAGCAGCTCAGCGTTGCTTTGCAAGGCTATTCTTCTGCCAGGACAGAAGGTGGAATGACTGCAGTTAGCTTCTCCCCCTGGAAATCATCTCCACCTCTGGGAACCACAGGAAGGAGGCTTTTAGGGCACTCGTAGGGAGACTGCCTGGGGTCAGGCCATCAGAGTCAGCTCTGTGTCCAAAAGACCATTTAAAAATCCTACCTCCAGGGACTTCCCTGTGGTCCAGTGGTTGAGAATCTGCCTGCCAGTGTAGGGGTCACGGATTCAATTGTTGGTCCAGGAAGATTCCACATGCCAGGGGGCAACTAAGCCCATGTGCCCCAACTGCTAAAGCCTGCACGCCCTAGAGGCTGAGCTCTCCAACAAGAGAAGGCACTGCAATGAGAAGCCCGTGCGCCACAGCTAGATAGTAGCCCCCACCTGCTGTAACGAGAGGAAAGACCATGAGCAGCAACAAAGACCCAGTGCCGCCCAAAATAAATGGATCAATAACTTTTTAAAAAAGCCTAAATGTGAAAAAAAAGATATCCTACCTCCAATATTGTTTACTATGTGACCTTAAGCAAGTTACTTAACATCTCTGAACCTATTTTTCTAATCTGTAAAGTGGGATGGTCATTGCTAACTCTGAGGTTTTATGTGTTATAATGTTATAAATGTTGTAATGTGTATAGAACTCTCAGCATGGAGCTTGGCACGTGGTAGATGTTTGATGAATGGTTGCTCTTGTTAAGGCTTTGTTAGTAAGGTAACTGCTGCCATGTTGGGGTGAGAGTCTCTGAGAGGGGCCTCTGTGTAGCCAGTGAGCAGCACCAGAGCCTGCCCACCAGCAGTACTCAGGACCCATGGTTGAGCGAGTGAAGTGGTGAATGTGTTGTGTGCTGGTCCTAGGCCTATGCCAACTTCATAGTCCCACTGAGCTTTGTCTCAAAGCCCCTTTGGCCATGAGGACATGCATGGATTCCACCCTCATTCCTGGGTGGAGTCTGGCCATGAACGACACCCCCTCCTGCCTGGGCCCTGGCAGAATTGGGCCCAGCGTGAAGGAATGCCTGGAAACCAGTAGGCCCCATGTACAATGCATCCTTTGAAGCCTCAGCTGCTCTCCCTGTGTTGCTCTTAAGTGACGCCACACTTATGTTTTGACGGTGGAGGGCTCTGCAGTTATGTTATGATGGGAGGGCTTGGGAGGAGCCTCGGGTGGCTGGGCAGGGTTTCAGGAGCTCAGTGGTGACCCAAACTGTTACCTCCACCACTGCTGGAGGGAATGACGAGTCTCCCTTGGGGTCTGTTTTATCTGAGGCCAGCTCTGAATCAAAAGACCACAAATCCTCCCTTTTGAGAGAGACCTTGGGGAAGTTCCAGGGCTGTGAGCCTGGAACCAGCCCTAGTCGGCCACCGTGATCAACGACGGGGAGGCTGAGACCACTGAGCTCCGGGTGGGGTTCACGCCTTGAACACTGCCCTGTCTCCCCCTCGTCGGGTTGCCTGGCTGTTCCTCCTGCGGGGGTTGTTGTGCCCTGGGCCCACCTGGGTTCTTCCTTAGGAAGACAAGGGTGATAGGGGACTTTCTTGGAAACCTGTGACTCACTCTGTTATTTTAAGGCGAGCAGCGGGTCTGAGCCTGGTATGTGAAGTTCTTTTGGGTGTGCCTGTCTCCACTTAACATTCTTGGTTAAGATGAAAGGTTTGACCTCGAAGGCTGTGCCTTGCACGTTCCCATGCTCCTAATGTCCTGTCCCCCCTCAACCCACAGTCCTGCTCTGTAGCCCTCTTCCCGCCATCTAGGTCACTGGAACCTGGATGCTTGTGTGCCCGTGGCCAGAATTCTGGCTCCTTGGCTGGGGTTTGGGGCAGTTCATCCCCTCAAGGGCAGCCAGTCAGCCTGGGGCTTAAGGCTGCCGTTGCTGCCTTTTTTCAATTGAGAGAAAATCCACTTAAATGTATACAATTCAGTTTTTTTTTTAAACTATATTCACAATTTTGTGGGACCACCATTATTGTGCTCACCATCACAATTACATCCCACATTAATGGGATCAGCATCACCGTTATCTAATCCTAGAACATTTCCATCACTCCCATAAAAATACTGCGTGCCCATGAATCAGCTGTCACTCCCGTTTTCCCCTTCTCAGCTCCCTGGCAGCCACTAATTGACCCTCTCTCTCTAGAGCTTTGTCTCTTTCGGACGTCCCCTATAGATGGAATCATACAGTCTATGGCCTTTTGAGACGGGCTTTCTGTCACTGAGTGTGCAAGTCAATCTCTGCTGGTGTGTGTTGCAGTACTTCACTCCTTTTCATGGCAGAGTAATATTCCACCCCGTGGAGAAACTACGTTTCGTCTATCTGTTCATCTGTTGGTGGACATTTGGGTTGTTTCCATTTGGTGGCTATTATGATAATGCTGCTGTGAACATTCATGTACAAGTTTTCATGTAAACATATGTTTTCCATTGTTTTCAGTGTATATGTAAGATGCTATAAAGATGTAGGTCCTATGGAAATACTGTGTTTAACTTTTGGGGGAACTGCCAAACTGTTTTCCAAAGCAGCTGCACTGTTTTACATTTTCTCGGGGCTTCTTGGGTGGGCTCACTGAAAGTTTCTGGTGACCTGCTGCCCCCACCCTTCCCTATATGCTTTGAGAATTTCCTATATGTGGCCTGAAGGATGAGAGACACATAGAAGGGGGTGTGAATGGATCCGCTCCAAGGTATGTGGCTGATGTCAGCAGGCCCTCCGCAATGCCTCTCACTGTTTTTTGAGAGGGAAATCTGGGTGGGCCATGTTAGGGTGTGATAATGGGGAGTGGCAGGCCTGGGTTTACATTCTGGATGTTTACCATGAACTTGCTGTGTGACCTGCGATGAGTCAGGTGAGCTCTCTGAGCCTCCCTTTGATGGACCTGGCAAGGAGAGCTGTGAAGAGTCAGTTACCCTTTTCCCTTGCTGTGCTGAAACCTCCAGGCACTGCTCCTGTGTTGGGAGTGGCTATTATCATTTAACTCACTCCAGGGAGAGAGCCTTTGACCTTCCTCCTCCCCTGCTGGGGGTCTCTTTCCCTCTCCACCAGGAGTTTGTCTCTGGGCTGCTGTGCTCACTGTTGGGCTCAGATAGTAGGGCTGCCAGGAGCTCTGTGTAGTGTCACCTGCAAAGCGAGACGCATGGCCTCAGGGGCAGTGAGGGCGGACCCCGGCCTAAGCCCTGCTCGCCAGCCTGTGCATTGCTCAGAGGGCCAGCTGCCCATTTCTGGGCTCTCCTCTAGGCACAGTGGCCATGCATTCCCAAACTCTTAAATCTAGGGCATGGTAGATTCCTTTGCATGGCAGTGCCACTAACCAAAGGGGAAATAGAAATAGCATGGAGCACTGTGATTTCCTTGCTCCGCACTCAGCCTTCAATCTCTGGAGTACCCATGTGCATGGAGGCTTAGAGGCAGAACTTGGGTGCCCATCGAGTCCTCCCTGAGGGCCACCACACTGTGGATGGTAGCTCCTTACCCTCAGCCACAGTGGGTCCTGTGGTCCCCATGCTCCAGCAGGTCTCCCGCTCCCACTCTGGCCGGCTCAGCTGTGCCCTCCTCCAGAAGCCTCTCCCGGCTCCCCCGTCCCGGTTCGGGTCTCGGTGTGGAAGCCTGCCCTAGTCAGTGCTACTGGCTGGTACCTGATGGTACTCTATTGTTACTGCCCAGTCTCTTATCTGCCACCTGCATTAGGCAGGGCAGCTCAAGGACAGGGTCCTGCCTTCCTCACCCACCACCGTCCACCCTGCTAGTAGGGTGGGGCCCCTTCTGCAGCCACACCTCTGGAGATGTGCTGGGACTGTAGTGGTGCATTCTTTAGAGCCTCAGCCCCATCTTGCAGGCGGAGGGGTTTTGAAATAACTGTGGATAAATGAATATTCTTAGAAATCAGTGCACAAGAATCAGAGCTTCAGGGTGGGATGGCAGGAGAGTCATTAAGACATTTGAAGCTTTCCTGAGAGACCCTTGCCTCCTATCCTGCTTCCTATGGTGTCCTCATGTACTCCTCACTCCGCTGCCCCAACAAGTGTTGCTCCGGTCCTTATTTGGGCTATGGTGTAATTGACTGATAACTGCTTGAGATGTTACCTTTCTAAATGGCCATATGTTTCAAAGCATGACCTTTTGATTCAGATAGACCTGGACATGCTACTTTGAAGCTTAGCTTGTTTACTTGTATAAAAGAGTCACTATTCTGACAGCATTGTCTTTAAGGATTAGATTGGATTTGATTAGGAGTCAGCCAACTAAAGTCCATGAGCTAAATGAGGCCTACCACTTGTTTTGTAAATAAAGTTTTATTGAAACCCAGAGACACTCATTTGTTTATATATTGTCTGTAGCTGCTTTTATATTTCAGTAGTCAAATTGAAGAGCTGAGATGGACCAGATGAACCACAAATCCTAAAATGTTTACTATCTGATCCTTTACAGAAAAGGTCCTAGATTAGGTCATACAAGTTAATAAATGCTGGTTAAATAAATAACCTTAGCAAAGGTCAAAGCTGTGATGGGGAACTTTGGAGTTGCTGGCAATGATTGAGAGGGATTTGAGGGGCATGGGGCATCCTCCAGGGTTCCCTAAAATGCCCTCCATAGGCCACGGTAATACCACAAAACATTTTTCCCTGTATGATGATGTTTCTACCCACTGCCATCTTTGATTTTTACAGCACACATGTCTGGCAGGATATCAAGGATTATTCCTTCCCACGTCACAGGACGGGAGGGGAGCCCAGAGAGGTGGAGGGGCTTGGGCTGGGATGTGACAGGGAGGTAGAACTGAGCAGGAACTGGAGCCTGGGCTGGTTCTCACCTCTCCGCTCCTCACTGCCTCAGAGATTTGACACACCCTCACGTCAGGGAGAGGGCTCATGCCCACCCATTACGTGGCCTGGCACAAACCCTCTTGCTGTCCGAGGCAGGGGAAGCGGTGCACGTGATGGGGACGGGTCGATCAGTGGGCAGCATCATGGTGACAGTTCCTTATGTGGATTTGAACTTCTGTCTCTTCTCGTCCTGGTTCCAGCTTTTGGCCTGGGTGACCTTCCTAATCTGCTGGGCCTGGTGGGAGACCGGCTAGGAGAAGCAGAGCGGAAGCGGCGACACGCCACGCCGGGCAGCTACAGCATCGAGGTGCTGCTGGCGGTGGACGACTCGGTGGTGCGCTTCCACGGCAAGGAGCACGTGCAGAACTACGTCCTCACCCTCATGAATATCGTGAGTGTGCCCAGGGCCTGGGGCTGGGTGCCGGGGCTGGGCTGGGGGCCCCTGGCGCTCGTCTGATGGTTTGGTGGTGCTGGTTTTCCAGGTGGGCTCAGGGAAGTCACTGCCTGCTCCCATGTCCAGCTGAACAGTTTCCATGTTGAGATGAGCCTGAGCTGGCCTGGTGTCCATCCTGGGCCTTGGCCTGTATCAGCAGCATGTGACTATGCTGAGGTACCTACAGGCAAACTGGAGCTTGTGGTCAGTGGTTTCTGGGCTTGGACATATTCAGAGCCTGGGTCAGGTGAGGCTAGGGGTCCCACTTGTTTTAGAGTTGAAGGGGTTTCCCTGAGATTCATCATCTGGGGAAAATGTCCAGTCCTAGGCTAGAGAGACTGGCCGCTGGGCTGTCATGTTAGCAGAGATCCCAGCCCCCCAGTGCGTGGCCCTGGGTGTTCACTGAGATCGGACAGGCAGGGAAAATGAGGGTTCTGGGTACATTTTGAGACAGGTGAAGCAGAGAGGCCGTGCACTGTCCTCAGTGAGTGGTTACTGCTCACTTGTTGCCAGAGGTGCTCATGCAGAGATGCATGGCTCTTGTCATGGATAGGCCAGTGTTTGTTTTTTTTTTCTTTTTTTTTAAGAAAAGTCAGAAGTGCAGAGAGTTTTTTTTTTTTTTTAACTTTTTATATGGAAAATTTAAATTGTGATGTCTAAGTGAAACTCCTAATTTTTAAAATGCTAAAATAAAAATGCTGTGAATGCTGAATAAAACCTATCTACATGTCACATTTGGCCTCTGGGCTACAGATGGGCAGCTCTGACCTAAAGGCGCAGAGATGAGGGAGACCAGAAAGGAAGGGAGGTGGAAAACATCAGAGGTGGGCTCTGCACTGGTTCTCTTCTGACAAGAGGCCTTTGTCGGAAGTGCCTGTGGCTGCGGCTCTGGGAGGACGGGGACCAGTCTAGGTGCAAGTGGGGCCAACCGTGGACGTTGATGATAATGTGACCTTCATGAGGGGAGTGGTAGCGCATTTCTGGGAATGGAACTGTTGACGAGCAAAAGTGTCAACCCCACGGTCATGCCAACCCCCCGGCAACATTTATAGCAAAATAAAATAGCATGATGCTGCCTGTGCTGTCTGCTGTCCAGCCGCACGGGAGGTGAGGTAGCTGTTGGGAGGGCATGCGGCCAGCCCCTTGTTAGCTGTGTGACCTCAGGCAAGGGACCTGTATTCTTCCGACTCTGTAAC
The DNA here is from genome assembly GCF_016772045.2 of Ovis aries. NCBI lineage: Eukaryota > Metazoa > Chordata > Mammalia > Artiodactyla > Bovidae > Ovis > Ovis aries. Next base: position 26,069,220 of record NC_056078.1, read on the forward strand.
TTGCAAATGATGGAAAACAAACTCGAACTAGATTAAGGAAAACAGGGCTAAAAATATGGGCCAGGTTGTGGGAGAACAAGATGGAACTGTTTTAAGTGTAATCGGTACTAGAGGCTGACATGGACTCTTCAAGTCCTCTTGGCATTCTAATTCTCTTGACCAACTTCTCAAAAAGATGGATTCTGGCTATAAGCATTATGAAGCTGACTTTTTTTCTCTCCAATTTTTAAAAATTGTGGTTAATTTGCAATGTTGTGTTAATTTCTGTTGTATGGCAAAGTGATTCCATTATATATGTATATATACACACACATTATTTTTTAAATATTCTTTTCCATTATGGTTTATCAGAATATTGAACATAGTTCTCTGTGCTGTACTGTAGGCCTCGTTGTTTGTCCACTCTGTACATGAACGCTTGCATCTGCTAACCCCAGCCTCCCACTCCATCTCGCCCTCAACTCTCTACCCTTTGGCAACCCCTCATCTGTCCTCTATGTCTGTGATTCTCTTTCTGTTTCAGAGATACCTTCGCTTGTGTCATAGTTTACATTCTACATACGAATCAGTATCATATTTTACATTCCATATATACGTGATATCATGACATTTGTCTTTCTCTTTCTGACAGTATGGTAATCTCTAGTTGCATGTTGCTGCAAAGCCATTCTGGAGAAGGCGATGGCACCACACTCCAGTACTCTTGCCTGGAAAACCCCATGGATGGAGGAGCCTGGTGGGTTGCAGTCCATGGGGTCGCTGAGAGTTGGACACGACTGAGCGACTTCACTTTCACTTTTCACTTTCATGCATTGGAGAAAGAAATGGCAACCCACTCCAGTGTTCTTGCCTGGAGAATCCCAGGGATGGCAGAGCCTGGTGGGCTGCCGTCTATGGGGTCACACAGAGTCAGACATGACTGAAGCAAGTTAGCAGCAGCAGCAGCAGCAAAGGCAGTCTGTCTTTCTTTTTTATGGCTGAGTTATATTCCATTGTCTGTATTTACCACCTCATCTTTATCCCTTCATCCATTGATGAATATTGAGGTTGTCTCCACGTCTTGGCTCTTGTGAATAGTGCTGCTATGAACATAGAGGCATATGTATCTTTTACAATTATATAGATAGTATTGTCTGGATATATGCCCAGGAGTGAGATTGCTGGATCATATGGTAATTCTGTTTTTAGTTTACCAAGGAACCTCCCTACTGTTCTTCACAGTGGCTGCACCAACTTACATTCCCATCAGCAGTGTAGGAGGGTTTCCTTTCCTCCACACCCTTCCCAGCATTTGTCATTTGCTGACTTTTTAATGATGACCATTCTGACTGGTGTGAGGTGGTACCTCACTGTAGTTTTGATTTGCTTTTCTCTAATAATTAGCAATGTTGACGATCTTTTCAGTGAAGCTGATTCTTACTGTGATATCTCCCTGACCAGAGACAAAAGAAGTTTCCCCTTGAGTTCCCAGGCAAAAGTTCCTGGAGCAGGACTCTAAAATTTGAGTCACACGACCACTCTTTGGACCAATCACTATATGTTGGAGAAGGACAGAGTTTCCCAAAGGACAAGAGGGACTGGACACAGGCATGGGCCCTGCAGAAATTGTTCTGAGCTCACCAGGCACCCCAATCTCTGTCTGTTATAATAATATTTAATCCCTGAAAGCCTCCATTTTTCATAATATTGTCTGCTTGTGGGTTGAATGTGTATGAGGTCTTTAGCGCACACCTGGCGCTTAGGGAATGCTCAAGCAATGTGTTCTGCATTCTTATAGCTGTATTGTCTTTGTGTGTTTGTGTGGTTCTTTGTCTGAGTCTCTGAAGGTGGAGTCCTTGAGGATGAGAACTTTGACTTAGACTTTTTTTGAACCCCCCAAGAGCACACAGCATGGATATTTAGTGCAACACCTGATAGGTGATCAGTAAATGTAGAAGTGAATGGTGTCAATGGGAGAAGCAGGGAGCCAGCATGGGAAAAGGGGGAAACAGTATACGTCTGTCTGCAATGCCACTGTGAAGAAAAGGGCAAGGGTAGAGATCCGCTCCAATTACAGGAGCCCCACGGAGGGGAGGAGTGCCAGGAAGCCTGCCCCTTGCCACTTCTTTGTTTGAATACTAATTCTGTTATTCTTGGGGACTGGGATTCGATCCCTGGATTCCCTGGAGAAGGGAATGGCTACCCGCTCCAGTATTCTTACCTGGAGAATCCCACGGCCTGAGGAGCCTGGCGGCTACAGTTCATAGGGCCTCAAAAGACGGACATGACTGAGCAAATAACACACACACACATACACAGCCTGTGGTTTGCAACTCAGAGAGCAAAGGCTACCACTTGCTGCCATTTGAGAAAGAGAGGGAGGGTAACTATGTGTATGAACACACCCACCTCACTGGAGCACTTGACCACCCATCCAGACTCTGTAAATTGCTAGTCTGACCTAAGACCACACAGCTGAATACTAATCCCATTAGTCAGAGAGCCAAGTTGGCCCCTGGAGCCAGCAGGTGGAGAACAGGAACGGGGTGGAGGGTGGGGGGGGGGGAGTGGGGAAGGGGCCAGGGGAGCCCTTAGGAAGCCCTGAGTGTTAGGACCCTTGGTCCTGGATCGTGAAGACCCCAGGAGTATGAATGGGCTCTATTCATAGCCCCAGAGTTTGCTAAAAAGATAATTTTCAGAAAAAAAAAAGCAAAATCATGACTTTCATACAAAAATAAAAACAGGTGTTGTGTGAAAGGTTTTCAGTTCAGTTCAGTCACGTCTGACTCTTTGTGACCCCATGGACTGCAGCACACCAGGCTTCCCTGTCCATCAGTAACTCCCAGAGCTTGCTCAAACCCATACCCATTGAGTCACTGATGCCATCCAACCATCTCATCCTCTGTCATCCCCTTCTCTTCCCACCTTCAATCATTCCCAGCATCAGGATCTTTTCAAATGAGTCAGTTCTTTGCTAAAGTGTTGGTGGCCAAAGTATTGGAGTTTCAGCTTCAGCATCGGTCCTTCCAATGAATATTCAGGACTGATTTCTTTTAGGATAGACTGGTTGGATCTCCTTGCAGTCCAAGGGACTCTCAACAGTCTTCTCCAACACCACAGTTCAAAAGCATCAATTCTTCGGCACTCAGCTTTCTTTGCAGTCCAACTCTCACATCCATACGTGACTACTGGAAATACCATAGCTTTGACTAGACGGACTTTTGTCGGCAAAGTAATGTCTCTGCTTTTTAATATGGCTTGTCATAGCTTTTCTTCCAGGGAGCAAATATCTTTTAATTTCAGGGCTGCAGTCACCATCTGCTGTGATTTTGGAGCCCCCCAAAATAAAGTCTGTCACTGTTTCCATTATTTCCCCATCCATTTGCCATGAAGTGATGGGACCTGATGCCATGATCTTCATTTTCTGAATGTTGAGTTTTAAGCTAAGTTTTTCACTCTCCTTCACTTTAATCAAGAGGCTCTTTAGTTCTTCACTTTCTGCCATAAAGGTGGTGTCATCTGCATATCTGAGGTTATTGATATTTCTCCCGGCAATCTTGATTCCAGCTTGTACTTCATTTAGCCTGGCATTTCGCATGGTGTACTCTGGTGGCGCAGACGGTAAAGCGTCTGCCTACAAGGCGGAAGACCTGGGTTCAGTCCCTGGGTCAGAAAGATCCCCTGGAGAAGAAAATGGCAACCCACTCCAGTACTCTTGCCTGGAAAATGCCCATGGACAGAGGAGCCTGGTAGGCTACAGTCCATGGTGTCACAAAGAGTTGGACACGACTGAGCAAATTCACTTTCACTTTCACTCTGCATATAAGTTAAATAAGCAGGGTGACAATATACAGCCTTGAGGTACTCCTTTCCCAATTTGGAAGGAGTCCAACCAGTCAATCCTAAAGGAAATCAGTTCTGACTATTCATTGGAAGGACCGATGCTGAAGCTGAAACTCCAATACTTTGGCCACCAAGACTTTGGCAGAGAACTGACTCATTTGAAAACACCCTAATGCTGGGAAAGATTGAAGGCAGAAGGAGAAGGGGACAACAGAGGATGAGATGGTTGGATGGCGTCACTGACTCAATGGACATGAGTTTGAGCAAGCTCTGGGAGTTGGTGTTGGACAGGGAAGCCTGGTGTGCTGCAGTCCATGGGGTTGCAAAGAGTCAGACACGACTGAGTGACTGAACCGAACTGATGTTTAACTTAATAAAGGAAAGAGAGGGGAGAAGAGGCTCCATGGGAAGGGCAGATAGGTTTCTTTAGGAAAGACAAGTGGACTTTAGGAGAACAAGTAGGAAATAAGAAAGTTTGTGATGATACATGTTTATTCAGGTGCAAGTGGTCTTTCTTTTTTTTTAATGGCCATGAAATTCCCCTGGGGAGAGGATTTATAGCAGCTCATTTTCTCGGGAGTTGCTGCTTTGTCAAAGGATGGAATTTCTTTTATATGTATACAAAATTTATTGTTTTAATTGAAGGATAATTGCTTTACAGAATTTTGTTGTTTTCTGTTAAACCTCATCACGAATTAGCCATAGGTATACATATATCCCCTCCTTTTTGAAACTCCCTCCCGGGAATTTCTGAGATGCTTTATTTCTGCATCTGTTGAATCTCAAGTGTCTTCAGCTTAAAATAATATTTATACCAACTCTGAGTTCTGAGTGGGTCCCCACCCAGGCCAGGAGTGGGACCCTGGGAGTGACCCCAGGAAGTGAGTGAGTGGATGTGTGCGTGTCCTGGAGGGAGCATGGCCAGTTCGTGAGATCCCTGCTTGGGGTGGAAACTCACGTGTTGTAGGTTTTGCACCACTGTGTGCCCTTGGGAAGGCCCCCACCAGACACACGGGCACTGAAGACCCTGCAGGGGGGCCTGCTATGGAGCCTGTTTCCATGGTCTCGGTTCTGTGTCTTCTCAGAGGTTCTGGAGTGCTGTTGGAGGCTGGTTCCTTGCTCACTGCTGCCTTGTCCTTGTGGGTGTGGGAACAGAGGGGTGCAGCTTCCCACAAGGGCTCCTTCCTCTCGGGAGAAAGGCTTAGGGCACTGAGATGGACCTCGCTTCAGGAGCTGCTGCCTTGCAGACCTCCAGCTGCCACAGGGGGAAAGTGAGGTTTGGGGTTCTGACTTTTCTGGGGGACAGCAGCCAGCCAGCCAGAATCCCACCTGTGACCATGAGTGGAGGGGCCCAGACAACCTGTCACTCCCCAGAGATCAGCAGCTCATCCTATCCATTGTGTGGAAACCTGTATTTGGCTGGGATGCTTGAAGCCCCGCTTCCTTTCGGGATCTCATGAAGCCAGGAAAAAGGGTGCCCCTTTGCTCTTCCCTCACGGCACCTGCCTGCCTGTGACCATTTCTGATCCTGGTTTCCAGGGCCAGGGGTGGCCTGGTGGGATCAGAGAGAAGAGATATGGTTCCCAGGGTGGATGGGAGGGGCAGAGCCCTTTGTGGAACTCAGAATGATCTGATCAGGTCCCAGTCACTGCGGCTCTCAGGGGCTTCTTGCTTCTCACTTATCTTTTGTGTTAACCTGGGGATGTACCATAAATATTCATAGAGCTTCAGATGTTGGGCAACGACTCCTCAGCCTTCCCTCACATTCTGCTGTGCCCTGGATGGACTTGGCTTTCTCTGTGCCTCGGTTTACCCATCTGTGTAGAGAATGTTTCCTTAAGGCTTCTTAAATCTCAGGGCAAGGGATCATGTTTAAAACATTTTATTAGAATATAGTTGATTTACAATGTTGTGTTAGTTTTAGGTGTCGGCATAGTGACTCAGTTATTCGTTGTTGTTCCGTCACTGAGTTCTGTCCGACTCTTTTGTGACCACATGGATTGTAGTCTCCCAGGCTCCTCTGTCCATGGGATTTCTCAGGCAAGAGTACTGGAGAGGGTTGCCATTTCCTTCTCCGGGGGTTCTTCCTGACCCAAGGATCAAACCCTGTCTCCTGCGTTGGCAGGTGGATTCTTTACCACTGAGCCACTTGGGAAGCTCCCAATATATTCACTCTTCTTCAGGTTCTTTTCCTATATAGATTACTACAGAATATTGAGTAGAGTTCCATGTGCTATACAGTAGGTCCTTGTTGGTTATCTCGTTTGTTATATAGTAAAGTATGTTTGTTTAATTCCAAGTTCCTAATTTATCCCACCCTAGCACCCGATGTTTCCCCTTTGGTAACCATAAATTTGTTTTCAAAATCTGTGAGTCTGTTCCTATTTTGTAAATAAGTTCGTGTATATAATTTTTAATTAGATTTGACGTATGAGTGATATCAGGTGATATTTTCTCTATATTTTCCTTTTCTGTCTGACCTAGTATGATAATCCCTAGATCTATCCATGTTGCTGCAAATGGCATTATTTCATTCTTTTTTTGTGACTGAGTAATATTCCATTGTATATAGTTACCACATCTTCATCCATTTCTCTGTTGATGGACATCTAGGTTGCTTCCATGTCTTGGCTATTGTAGATGGTGCTGCGATGAACATTGAGGTGCATGTATCTTTTTGAATTATGGTTTTCTCTGGATATACACCCAAGAGTGGGATGGCTGGGTCATACGATAGTTCTATGTTTAGTTGTTTAGGGAACCTCCACACTGTTCTCCATAGTGGTTATATAAAATTACATTCCTACCCTCTCCAGCCTTTATTGTTTATAGACTTTTTGATGATGGCCATTCTGACCTGTGTGAGGTGATAACACCTTGTAGTTTTGGTTTGTATTTCTCTGATAATTAGTGATGGTGTGACATCTTTTCATGTGGTTTTTTGGCGATCTTTATGTCTTCATTTTGGCCACACCACAGGGCTTGTGGGATCTTAGTTCTCTAACCAGGGAGGGAGCCCATGTCCCTTGAGTGGAAGCATGTAGTCCTAACTACTGAGCTGCCAGGGAATTCCTTTCTTGTTGTTTAGTCACTTGGTCATGTCTGACTCTTTGCGACCCCATGGACTGCAGCATGCCAGATTCCCTCTCCTACTCTCTCAGTTTGCTCAGCCTCATGTCTATTGAGTCGATGATGCCATTCAACCATCTTGTCCTCTGTTGTCCCTTTCTCCTTCTGTCTTCAGTCTTTCCCAGCATCAGGATCTTTTCCAATCAGCTCTTCGCATCAGGTGGCCGAAGTATTGGAGCTTCAGCTTCAGCATCAGTCCTTCCAAAGGATATTCAGAGTTGATTTCCTTTAGGATGGACTGGTTTGATGTCCTTGCAGTCCAAGGGACTCTCAAGAGTCTTCTCCAGCACCACCATTCAGAAACATCTAGTCTTTGGTGCTCAGCCTTCTTTATGGTCCAACTCTCACATCCGTACATGACTCCTGGAAAAACCATAGCTTTGACCATGTGGATCTTTGTCAACAAAGTGATGTCTCTGCTTTTCCTGAGAGATGTCTATTTAGATCTTCTCCCCATTAGAGCTGCCCACATGGAGCTGCATGTGCTGTTTGTGTGTTTTGGAGATTAATCTCTTGTCAGTTGGTGTGTTTGCAAATATTTTCTCCCATTCTGGATGTTGTCTTTTTACTTTGTTTATGTTTTCCTTTGTTGTGCAAAAGCTTTTAAATTTAATTAGGTCCCATTTGTTTATTTTTACTTTCACTTCTGTAGAAGGTGGATCAAAAAAGATATTGATGTGATTTATGTCAAGGAGTGTTTTCCCCTTAAGAGGTTTATAGTGTCTGGCCTTACATTTAGGTCTTTGATCCATTTTGAATTTGTGTGTATGGTGTTAGAGAATGTTCTAATTTTATTCTTTTACATGTATCTGTCTGGTTTTCCCAACACTGCTTATTGGATAGACTATCTTTTCTCCATTGTGTATTCTTGCCTCCTTAATTGACCACAAATGCGTGGGTTTTTTAGCCTGTTCCATTGATCTATATTTCTCTTTTTGTGCCAGTACCATACTGTTTTGATTACTGTAGCTTTGTAGTATAGTCTGAAGTCAAGGAGCCTGATTTCTTTCAGCTGTTTTTCTTTCTTAGGATTTGTTTGACCAAGGGAACCACTTGAAATGTAAGGGGCAGTTTTCAGCATTTAGTGAGTGTCTGGTGTGTACATAGTATTACATATGGACTCCTGTCCTAGGGGACCTTTGAGGGCAGTGCAGAAGGAGATGGTGTCCCTGTGGACTTCTGGAAACAGGAAGGCTTTCTGGAGGCATTTGGTGCTGAGCCCGCCTTGGCAGGGAGAGGTCTGGTAGATGAAGAGTGTGCAGGCCAAGAACGGTGGCAGCAGTGTGAAGGGGAGGTGGCAAATGCCTGCAGAGAACTCTTGGGAGGGCAGCTCTGGCAGGATGGTTCATCAGGCAGTAGCATGGACTCTCAGATGGAGAGAATGCATGAAGAATAGTGCCTGATGGCAGCACACAGGTGGATATATGACAGGGACAGATGGATGCCAGAGGCCAGCTGAGGCTGTGATGGGGCAGCAGAAAGAACCAGGACTCCAGGACTCCAGGCTATTGCAAGTATCTCAAATATCACAGTGTCATTCCGGTTCCTACCGCATGTCAGACGCAGGGCTGAGGACTTGAAGGGCAGGCTCCTTGCCTCCTCACTGATGCCTTGTGCAAGTGATGTTCTGCAGGTCTCAGAAGCCGAGTGACAAATGGCAACACTGGGATTCAGACTCTTCACTGTCTGATTCCAAAGTTAGCTCTTTTGTCCCACTGCTGCTGAGGCAGGACTTGAGGTGGGAGGGTTGCTGGGCTCCCAGCTCTGGAGGTGGGAAGCACGCTGCCCCTTTGCAGAAGGAGCCGCTTCCTGAGATGGGTCTCCCTGGCAGAGTCAGGATCATGAGCTTCACTGTGAGACATTCTTGATCTTGACTCCTGGCTGTGGCCGGACTGGCTGGTGCAGTCAGGTACCCTCTCATTGCCTGCGGTGATGCACCAAATCCTCTCTGGGATGAAGAATTATGTGGATATGTGTTTCAGAGATACTCCTCAGGCCTGGAGCCAGAGCAGAGGCAGGTGAGAAGGCAGAGAAGCCCTTTCATCAGTCCTCCCCAAGCCAGTCTGTGGCTGGACCCCTCTTGGTATCCATCCTGTCTGGGTGATAGGCCCCCTGCCCACCTCAATCCCTACCTGCCCCACTCGGCTCTTACTACAAAGATGCAGAACACCAAGGCCTCTCAGATGCCCTGCTTGGAGAAGCTTGGCACCCCTTCCAGATCCTGGAGGTTTGGCTCTCAGGCCTAGATCTAGGTGCCTCACCCAGGAGCATGGCTTTCTATTGTCCCTAACTGTGTTAGATATTCATCATACCAGCTGGTTCAGAACAACACAAAGACCTCTTTCCTGCTGACAGAGTGTTGCTCTACCAGACCTCTTCCCTTCAAGGGTATGTGAGCAGCTCAACCTCCCTGCTCACTGGGAGGATGCAAATCCCCCTCCTCCCTCGCTTTATGTCCTTCCTCTTCTTTTGTCTCTCCCCACGGAGCTTCCCAGTGCTTGGACAGCACTCAGAGACCACTTCCCCACAAAGCAAAAATTCATTCACTTTAAGATAGTGGTTCTTGACTGGAGGCAATTTTGCATCCCAGGGGACACTTGGGAGGGTTTGGAGAAATGTTTTGAATGTCACAGCTGGAGCAGGTGGGGTGTTCCTGGCATCTGATGGGAGGGGCTCGGGGATGCTGCCAAACACCCTCCAGTGCACAGGATGCCCCACAAGAGAGAATCGTCAGCATCAGAGTGACCTTAGTGACCACGTGTGACCCCCTCCCCTCCGCCCCCCCGCCAGCCTTACAGTATAAATCTGGAGTTCCCTGGTGGTCCAGTGGTTAGGGCTTACACTTTCACTGCCGAGGACCTGGGTTCGATCTCTGGTCAGGGAGCTAAGATCCCATAAGCCACATGGTGCAAGCGAAAAAAAAAGAAGGGGGGGTATTATGATCTCTAGTTGCCCCACACAAGAAGTCCACTGGGTAAACAGCGCCTGCCAGAGGCCCAGTGCTGTAATTTCTGGCAGGCATTCCTGGCAGGAGAGACGTGGTAATGAAGAGGACTGCTCCTGTGTGAAGAGAGCCTGACAGCTCACCAAGGGCTCTCGTCATGTCCAGCTTCTCCTTTGCAAGTATGGGACACTCTGGAGGCCAGACTCCTGAAATCCCGATTCTGGTCTCATCTCCTAGGCCGCTTCTTGGCCCTCAAAGTGTGAGGTAGCCATTTTAAACTAAGTAGCAGATGCTGTTGCTTGAGCCCATGCTGTGCACCAGGCGCTGTTCCAAACACTTGACTTCTGCCTCACCTTCCGTCCTCAGGCCTCCACACACCCAGAGTGTGGCTCTTTCCAGGACCCCTCATGGCCCCTCTTCACTCACAGGCAGGCCAACCAAGGCCAAAATGGAGATAAGGCATTTTGGAGAGAAGTCATGGGAGAGAAATGCTGAGTATTGTGGACTCATAACAGGGCCTCTGTTGGGCTGGGAGGCCAGGCTCTAGGCACTCTGGAATCAGTCTGCACAAACAGCTCAGGCATGAAGTGGCCTGAATGGCTGGGTCCAGGAGGCACTGGGAACCCCAGGGATAGCTGCACCTGAAGAGGTGTGCTGGTTAGATGGTAGCTTAAAGTGCAGGCTTGTTGTAGTCCATACCAGCCCGTGATCATGAACTTGTGGGGTGGGGATAGAGCAGCTGAGAAAGGAACAGGAGATTAAGCACCCTCTTCCCACCTTCCATCTCTGAGATCTCACTGGTGACCTCTAAGGCAGGGCCTGCCAACATGGCATATGAGTCAGCGTGACTCCCCTGTGAGGTCTCAGTGCTAGCCCAGGGCACAGCAGGGCCCAGCTCTGGCTCCTGCCTGAGTGAGTCAGCGTCTGAGGGCTGGGGGAGAACAGGGACCTCAGGCTGTGGGCGGCAGTGTATCACTGGCATACATACACGTGTATGCATGCAGGCACGTGTACAGTACAAGTGTTTACACACGTGCATATACATGTGCCCGCGTCTATGTGTGTGACACGGATGCATGCACATGTGCATACACAGATGAGTTTAGACATCTGTGTAAACACATCCCTATTACCATATTTGATGAAATCAAAGACCCCATCAGTTGTCAGGTCCTCTGTTATTTTATGAACTTGAGGAAGGGGGAAAATACTACCAATTAAATTCTGATATAATGCTTTCTTGGGTTTCCTGGGTGGCTCAGATGGTAAAGAGTCTGCCTGCAATGCGGAAGACTTGGGTTCGATCCCTGGCTTGGGAAGATCCCCTGGAGAAGGGCATGGAAACCTACTCCGATATTGTTGTCTGGAGATTTCCATGGACAGAGGAGCCGGGTGGGCTACAGTCCATGGGGTCGCAAAGTCGGACATGACTGAGCAACTAACACACGATACACAGACACAGTGCTTTCTTATCACTTGGCATTTGTATTTGTACTTATTGGAAGAGCTCTTTACCCTTATTTAGCCTTAGGTTTTGATCATATGTTACTCATTTTTTAATACTTTGAGTATTTACCTGGCTGTACTGTGTCCTCATTGTGGCACTGAGATCATCTGTCTTCATATGGCACGTGGGATCTTGTGGCCTACGGTATGGGAGCTCTTAGTTGCAGCATGTGGGATCTACTTCCCTGACCAGAGATTGAACCCGACCCCCTATGTTGGGATCATGGAGTCTTAGCCACTGGACCACCAGGGAAGTCCCCTTGATCATACATTACTCTTGTACGTACATAGATGTGACAATATGGGGAAGTCAAGTTTTCCCATAACTTCCTCACATTTAGAGTATTACTTGTCCAAGTCACTTTCAGTGTACGGTCATCAAAATCTGTGCTTTTCAGCACAGTATCGTCCCCTGGGCCGTCAGGAGCACTGCTGATGAGGGAGAAGCACTCCACTCTTCCTCTGCGATGTCATCCAAGGCACCAACACCCGTTCTTCAAGCTTCAAGTGTGTTTTTTAAAAATTTAAATTATTTATTTTAATTGGAAGCTAATTACTTTACAATATTGTAGTGGCTTTTGCCATACATCGACACTAATCAGCCATGAGTGTACATGTCTCCCCCTATCCTGAACCCCCCTTCCACCTCCCTCCCCATCCCATCCCATTCCTCAGGGTCGACTCAGTGCACCAGCCCTGAGTGCCCTGTCTCATGCATCAAACCTGGACTGGCAATCTATTTCACATATGGTAATATACATGTTTCAATGCTATTCTCTCAAATTATCCTACCCTCACCTTCTCCCACAGAGTCCAAAAGTCTGTTCTTTGTCTCTGTATCTCTTTTGCTGTCTTGCATATAAGGTCATTGTTACCATCTTTCTAAATTCCATATGTATGCATTAATATACTGTATTGGTGTTTTTCTTTCTGACTTACTTCACTCTGTATAAAAGGTTCCAGTTTCATCCACCTCATTAGAACTGATTCAAATGTATTCTTTTTAATGGCTGAGTAATACTCTATTGTGTATATGTACCACAGCTTTCTTATCCATTCGTCTGCTGATGGACATCTAGGTTGTTTCCATGTCCTGGCTATTATAAACAGTGCTGTGATGAACATTGGGTTACATGTGTCTGTTTCAATTCTGCTTTCCTTGGTGTGTATGCCCAGCAGTGGGATTGCTGGGTCATATGGCAGTTATATTTCCAGTTTTTAAAGGAATCTCCACACTGTGGTTGTACTAGTTTGCATTCCCACCAACAGTGTAAGAGGGTTCCCTTTTCTCCACACCCTCTCCAGCATTTATTGCTTGTAGATTTTTGGATAGCAGCCATTTTGACTGGTGTGAAATGGTACCTCATTGTGGTTTTGATTTGAATTTCTCTGATAATGAGTGGTGTTGAGCATCTTTTCATGTGTTTGTTAACCATCTGTATGTCTTCTTTGGAGAAATGTCTATTTAGTTCTTTGGCCCATTTTTTGATTGGGTCATTTATTTTTCTGGTATCGAGCTGCATGAGCTGCTTGTATATTTTGAGATTAGTTCTTTGTCAGTTACTTCATTTGCTATTATTTTCTCCCATTCTGAAGGCTGTCTTTTCACCTTGCTTATAGTTTCCTTCATTGTGCAAAAGCTTTTAAGTTTAATTAGGTGCCATTTGTTTATTTTTGCTTTTATTTCCATTACTCTGTGAGGTGGGTCATAGAGGATCGTGCAGAGATTTATGTCAGAGAGTGTTTTGCCTATTTTTCTTGTAGGAGTTTTATAGTTTCTGGTCTTACATTTAGATCTTTAATCCATTTTAAGTTTATTTTTGTGTATGGTGTTAGAAAGTGTTCTAGTTTCATTCTTTTACAAGTGGTTGACCAGTTTTCCCAGCACCACTTGTTAAAGAGATTGTTTTTTCTCCATTGTATATTCTTGCCTCCTTTGTCAAAGATAAGGTGTCTATAGGTGCGTGAATTTATCTGGGTTCACAGGTGAATTCTACCAAAAACTTAGAGAAGAGCTAACACCTATCCTACTCAAACTTCCAGAAAATTGCAGAGGAAGGTAAACTGCCAAACTCATTCTATGAGGCCGCCATCACCCTAATACCAAAACCAGACAAAGATGCTACAAAAAGAGAAAACTATAGGGCAGTATCACTGATAAACATAGATGCAGAAATCCTCAACAAACTTCTAGCAAACAGAATCCAACAACATACTACAAAGATCATACATCATGACCAAGTGGGCTTTATCCCAGGGATGCAGGATTCTTCAATATTTGCAAATCAATCAATGTGATTTGTTAACGTGATACACCACATTATCAAATTGAAAGATAAAAATCATATGATTATCTCAATAGATGCAGAGAAAGCCTTTGACACAATTCAACATCCATTTATGATAAAAACCCTCCAGAATGCAGGCATAGAAGGAATATACTTCAACATAATAAAAGCCGTATATGCTAAACCCACAGCAAACATTATTCTCAGTGGTGAAAAATTGAAAGCATTTCCCCTATAGTCAGGAACAAGACAAGGATGCCCACTCTTACCACTGCTATTCAGCATAGTTTTGGAAGTTTTAGCCACAGCAATTAGAGAAGAAAAAGAAATAAAAGGAATCCAGATTGGAAAAGAAGTAAAACTCTCACTGTTTGCTGATGACATGATCCTCTACATAGAAAACCCTAAATACACCACCAGAAAATTACTAGAGCTGATCAATGAATATAGTAAAGTTGCAGGATATAAAATTAACACACAGAAATCCCTTGCATTCCTATACACTAAAAATGAGAAAACAGAGAAATTAAGGAAACCATTCCATTCACCATTGCAACAAAAAGAATAAAATACTTAGGAATATATCTACCTAAAGAAACAAAAGACCTATACATAGAAAACTATAAAACACTGATGAAAGAAATCAGAGATGACACAAATAGATGGAGAAATATACCATACTCATGGATTGGAAGATTCAATACAGTAAAAATGAGTATACTACCCAAAGCAATCTATAGATTCAATGCAATCCCTATCAAGCTACCAATGGTATTTTTCATAGAACTAGAACAAATAGTCTCACAATTTGTATGGATAAACAAAAAACCTCGAATAGCCAAAGCAATCTTGAGAAAGAAGAATGGAACTGGAGGAATCAACCTGCCTGACTTCAGGCTCTACTACAAAGCCACAGTCATCAAGACAGTATGGTACTGGCACAAAGACAGAAATATAGATCAATGGAACAAAATAGAAAGCCCAGAGATGAATCCACATGGTGTTTTCTTGATCCTACTGGACGGTGGCAAAGCAAGTTTTCAGACAACTATGGTTCACATACCTTTCTCAGATAGTCCCTGAACAGTTCATTATCTGAAATGCTGATGGATTGCAGTATCCTATGAAGCCACCAGGAATAACAAGAGACTCTTGCTAGAACAGGCAGTAGCAATACACCAAAACTGCCATTTGGCCTTCTACAGCCATAAACAGGGCGGACAAGCATCCTAGCCTCATGCAAGTTACCACATGCCCTTTTGCTAGAAAGGTTAGAGCTTGAGGGACAGTAGGGCTGGCCCCAGGGCCCAGGATTGAGAAAGGGCCAGAAGTGTTACTGTCACTATTCCCCTGCCTTTAAGCAATGCTGCTTGCATTTCTTCAGGTTCAGAGGCACTGAGGGGCCTGGGTAGGCACATGAGCGGGGGCTGGCCTTGAATTTCAACTGTGGTTGCTACAGTTGTGTGTTGTCTACGGTTGCTGCCCATAGACAAGTGCCTCCATCACTTTGGGCTTGCTTTTCTGGCCATGAGAACATGGATAACATACCTTGTTCCTTGGAGCACCTTGGAGGAATGGCTGACTCTAGAATTAAGGCAGAGAATACCCAAGATGAGCATCTTGTAATACCAGAAAGTAAGGAAGTACTCCTCAAGACCCCCAAGCCAAAAATGATGGGCGTGTGTTAAAAGGACAGGAGCCAAGAGAAAGAGCTCCTGATAGCTAAAGCTAGGACAATTCCAGCAATAAAATAAGCAATGAGGTGTTGAATTACAACCCAGAGTATAAAATAAATATCCACAAGTCCATACTGATAAATGAATGATTGAATATATAAATAAATGGAGAAGAAGAAACAAATCTCTGCAGAGGAATTTCAAATAACTGACATAGATCCTCTGCCCTTGAGGAGGTGGATTTTAACTCCCTGCTCCTCAAGTGTGGATGGTGCATAGTGACTTCCTTCTGAAGAGCAGAGTATGGAAGCCGGGCTGATGGCACGGGAGGTAGTGACTGCAAAGCTGGCAAGCAGCTTCTCTGCAGATGGTCAAGGTCCACATCCACAGTGATGTCATGTTTGAAGTACACATTCTTTTTTTTTTTTGCCATGCCATGTGGCATGTGGTATCTTAGTTCCCCCACCAAGACCGAACCTGTGCCCCCTGCAGTGGAAGCACAGAGTCTTAACCCCTGGACCACCAGGCAGGTCCCATTGCGTGTACTTGTGACATAATGTGACGAGGGTGCTCACCTCTGTGGTCTTCTTCCCTGAATCCATATCCTCAGTCTAACCATGAAAAGAATATCATACATACCCAAATTGAAGGAGTGGCTGTAAAATAGTTAACCAATATTCCTAGAAACCATTTAGGCCATCAAAAACCAGGAAACTCTGAGGGACATCCGAAAGGAGAAACAGCCTGGAGCAGCCAAAGAAGATGTTAATAGTCGTTGTTCAGTGGCCAAATTGTGTCCAGCTCTGCCACCCCATGGACCGCAGTATGCCAGGTTTCCCTGTCCGTCACCATCTCCCAGAGCTTGCCCAAACTCATGTCTATTGAATTGGTGATGCCATCCAGCCATCTCATCCTCTGTCATCCCCTTCTCCTCTTGCCTTTAATCTTTCCCAGCATCAGGGGCTTTTCCAATGAGTTGACTCTTCCCATCTGGTGGCCAAAGTATTGGAACTTCAGTATCAGTCCTTCCAATGAATATTCAGGGTTGGTTTCCTTTAGGATTGATTGGTTTGATCTCCTTGCTGTCTGAGAAGGAGCTAAAATGACTAAATGCAATGCGCTGACCTGGATGGGATCCTGGAGCCCAAAAAAGGGACAACACCCCTAAATTAGGAACATTGAAAAAAATATGGATGTTAGTAAGTAATTCCCTGGTAGCTCAGGTGGTAAAGAATCTGCCTGCAATGTAGGAGACCTGGGTTCGATCCCTGGGTTAGAAAGATCCACTGGAGAAGGGAATGGCAACCTACTCCAGTATTCTTGCTTGGAAAATCCCATGGACAGAGGAGCCTGGTGGAGTACAGTCCATGGGGTCACAAAGAGTTGGACACGACTGAACGATTATCGCACACACACACAGAGTGTGTCAGTATTGGTTTGTGCATTGTGACAAATGTGTCTTACTCATGGCAGATATTAATCACAGGGAACTCTGAACTCTCCATGCTGCTTTTCTGAAAATCTGAAGCTATTCTAAAGTTTGAAGTATATTGATTTAAAAGGAAAGAAGGGTTATGACTTCTTTCCAGGCAGGTTGCTGGGAGGGTTTGTGGAGATGATGCTGGGAAGTATGGGCTGTGTCAGCCCTTGGGTGGCAGTGTGTGCCCTCTTCTGTTTGAGCACAGGGCGGCCCTGAGACTCTAGGGACTGGCTTTTTCCATGTTGCCCCTCCCTGTGGAGCCCTGCTGGATCTAGCTGCCCAGCAGTAGGTGGGCACTGTGCTCTGTAGCCCCTCAGAAGCAATGGTCCCTAGGAATGAGGTTGGCCAGGAACTGTCTCTGCTGGAAGCAAGAAGGAGAAGCCCATCTTAGCTTGGTCCAGAAGGGAAGGCTGCCAGCTGCCAGCTTGATCCAGAAGGGAAGGCCTACTCACATGGGCTCCCCAGGGCTTAGCTCTCCCCATCCAACCGTGGGCTGAAACATGGGCATTTGTGCCGCAGGCACCCTGAGTCTGACCCTGCCTTCAGGCAGAGCTCCCATCCAGTAAACCCTCCTTCCCTTCTTCCTGCTCCCTGGGCTTGACTACAAGGCCCTTGGGAGGCCTGGCCATGCAGGGTTAACAGGAGAGCAGAGAAAGGGTTTTTATAACAATCCCTGACTGTTCACTGGACATAGAAACCTCCTCCCTTCATCTCCACCACCACCCCAGCCAGCCTGCCACTGAAACTGGTTCTGGATAGCCACTGTGTATAGTGGCTAAGAGCCACAAAGATTTGATCCCAGCCCTCCCACTTTCTAGCTGGGTGACCTTGGGCAAGTTACTTACTTAACCTCTTGGAGCCTTGGATTTCTCACATGTGAAACAAGAATAATTCCTGCCCCTGGAAGAGTGCCCTCAGCATGATGCCTGATACATTGTATGTGTTGAGTGACCAGAGTTGCCCTCCAACCCTAGTGCTCTCTAGCCATTGTCTCCCTCCTGTGGTTTTGTCTCCCCTTGATCAGAAAGAGTCTTGACCTTTCCTTGTTTTTCAGGTACACAACCAATGCCATCCCAGATCAATATGTTATGTGGAACTCTAACCTGGGGGAGTCTTGGCAGAAGACCTTGAATTTGGCCCAGGTGTGGGGAGCAGGGAGACCAGATACAGTGTTGTTTTCTGCTCCATGGGTGTGTCTTGGAGCAATCATGCTTGTGTATACAACCATGGGAAGCAATTCCTGAGCTCCCCTGAGCTGGCTCATTGGCCTCACCTCTGGCATTTGAGTAGTCGTGAGGGGCAGAGGCTGACAGAGCCAGGCCTTGAGTGCACAGCCAGGCCAGAGCCTGCTGGGGAGCAGCCCTGTGTGTGTGCCAGAAGGCTGGGGTCCTGGGCCACTCAGGCAGCCTCACCCTCTCTCTGGGGCTCCAGCACCAGCTCAGGGCTATGGGTGGAACCCATGTGCCTGGCAGCCTCTGCAGTTCTGCTGAGCATGGCAGTCATGTCCAGCCACCTCCTTGTCCTGTGCAGAGTGTCAGCGTAGCTCCAGCTGAATCAAAGCCATTGAGGTCCCACTCAAGGGTCAAGAGGGTTGTGTATAGATGAGCCAGAGCCCCAGAGACAGTTGGACTGGGGGACCTGAAATGGCAAGGCCAACCCTACTTTTGGAAGGGGGGATAAGAGAGAAAATTTAGCTGCTTTCTTTTCATTATCCTTACTTAATCTAAGAAATGATCAGACTGTCTCTCATTGCTGAACCATGCACCTATCACAGCCTCAGAACTCTTCATCCAGTCTTGTACTTACGCTGTCTTCGGAGACGGGGTTCATTTTCCATCTTCCTTTCCTATGGATCCTTTAGTAGGGTCCATGAGCCTGTCTCAGTTTTCTTTTACTTGCTAATGTCTTCATTTCATCATGGTTCTTAGAAGATGGTTTGCTGGGTCCAGGATCCTAGGTTGATGGTTTCTTGGTGCTTTGATGGTGTTACTTCAGGGTCTCCCTTGTTACTGTTGAAAACCTACTCCCAACACAGTGGTCCTTCCTTGGTGAGTGACTTGTCTTCTTTCTCTCTTGCTGCCTGTAAGACATTCTCTTTGACTGATGTGAGCTTGGAGGGAAATTCCTGAGAGACTGTGGTCACTGTCTGTCCCCAGGAGTGGAGCCGATGCACTCAAGAGGGAGACTTGAGGCCAGTGGGGGAGGTGCACGGGAAGACTGAGTGAGTCTCATGGCATGGGGAACTTTCTAAGGGCCAAGAGTGCCTTGATGGGCTAGAAAGAAACCCCGTCATGTGGAGGTGGCCTCAGTTACCTTGATTGCCAATAACTTCGGGACTCTCATGGTGGCTTCATGTGGTTCCTGACTTCCCCGCCCCTACATCAAGCCTCTGCCCATCTCCTGTGAAGAGTTGATGACCTTCTCAGTCAAGGATCATTCTGGCTCCTATGGTAAGACCTGTCTGACCTCTCCTTCCCACACTCACTGTCTTCCTCTCTCCTGACCCCTGAGGAGGAGCATGAGGGGTCTGCGCCAAGGGCTTGGTACACCTGTCTGTTCCTTTAGTGTCCAGATTATTCCAGAGCACTGAGGGGGTCTCTCCAGATAGCATGTCCCTTCCTGCTTGCTCTGTATTTGCATTTAGGACAGTAACCTGGGACTGGGAGTTTGTGTCAGGAAGTGCCATTCAACCTCCCACCTGTATCAAACACTTGGCTCTCATTCTCCCTCCTGCACAGAGAACAGCAGCCCCCTCTCTCTCAGCATGCCAGCCTGGAGATGCAGTGTTAGAACAGGGCTCACTGCAGCCTTTGATTGGCGAGCTTGGCCTGCTGAGTGAGGGACACAAATGAGTCACGTGGCAGGATTCTGGCAGCACTCTGCCTGGTCCACTTTGTAGAGACAGGAGGGCAGGAAGGTAGTGGCCTGGGTACTCTAGTTTTTTTTCCTTTGGCCATGATGCATGAAGCATGCGGGATCTTAGTTGCTCTTTCCCTGTCCTGGGGTCACTGGTGGATTTACATGTGTATACGAGGTGTGCAGATGTGGCTGTGTGGAGCGTGCATTGCTTATCACCCCATCCTTGGCTGCACTCTTACAGCACACATCATTGGGGTCTGAGACACCAGCCATGCCCTTGTGTGGTAGGAAGGCCCTGTAGCAGTGTTGGAGGGGCTGAGATGTTGGGGTTCTTTGTATCATCCTACTGCTGCTTGAATATCATTTCAGTGAGTCATCAGAGTCCTCAGGTTGGAATCCTGTGAGGTAGAATACATGTTCATGGTCTCCTAGGATGAGTCATGGGCAGGCAGTGGAAAAGGATGTCATCTGTTTGTTTATGCATTTGAGCACTTGGCTCCTATGATGTCTCTGCTCCTGCCAGAGAGGGGAGGAGGGTGGAGGGAGGTCCCCCTGCCCATCACACTGTCCACTGTTATGTGTGCTGGGGGTTGGGAGGCTTGCTGTCCTGCAGCAGGCACTGTCTCTGGTCTTAATTGGGTCCCGACATGGGTGCCGGGCAGGGGGGAAGCCTGATGCTGGCCCCTCTGGAGTCCACGCATTTATGGTTGGGAGAGTGGGCTGGGGCTCCATGGTGCCCGGGCTTCTGCTGCTGCAGCTCTGTGCTCCCAGGCTCTGTCCTTCCTGGCTCAGGAGGGGTGCGTCAGCGCAGGAACAGATCTCTGGTCCCCGCCCCAACCTTCCCATCCCCGTGGGACTCTCATGTGTAGGGTTGGCCATGCCGTTACTCCTCCATCTGCTGGACAGCAATCCCTTTGTGGATTTTAGGCTGGTTCTTTGCTCGTGAGCTGAAGGGCATGGTGGGGTAAAGTGGTGAGAACAGGGTCAGGCACAAATCTCCATCCTCACTCCCAGGAAGCCGTGCCGGCAAGAGTCAGAAGCTGGGTTCCACTTCTGCTCCATCACTGACCATACCCATAGGCCTCTCTGCCTGTGGTGCTCACTCATCATCCCCAGATATTGAGTTGGCATGAGCATCCACATGCCAGCCCCATGACAGCCATTATGGTCCCCATTCTACAGAAACAGAGATTCTTACTTTGCCAACAAAGGTCTGTCTAGTCAAGGCTATGGATTTTCCAGTGGTCATGTATGGATGTGAGAGTTGGACTGTGAAGAAAGCTGAGCGCCAAAGAATTGATGCTTTTGAAGTGTGGTGTTGGAGAAGACTCTTGAGAGTCCCTTGGATTGCAAGGAGATCCAACCAGTACATCCTAAAGGAGATTGGTCCTGGGTGTTCATTGGAAGGACTGATGTTAAAGCTGAAACTCCAATACTTTGGCCACCTCATGCGAAGAGTTGACTCATTGGAAAAGACCCTGATGCTAGGAGGGATTGGAGGCAGGAGGAGAAGGGGACAACAGAGGATGAGGTGGCTGGATGGCTTCACCGACTTGATGCACATGAGTTTGAGTGAACTCTGGGAGTTTGTGATGGACAGGGAGGCCTGGCGTGCGGCAATTCATGGGGTTGCAAAGAGTCAGACATGACTGAGCAACTGAGCTGAACTGAAGGAGTCAGCTGACATGCCCCAGGCCAACCAGCTGCTAAGGGGCAGTGCTGGGGATTAAACCCAGGACTCTGACTCCTGGTAGCTGCACTGCTGGGTACTGACACTGACTCAGTGAACACATCATTTCTCCTCCTGGAGAAGCCGCTTCTTCTAGGGAGTAGTTACATAAGTGATGGTTCATCACATGTAGGCATTAGAGATGGTGCTTTTACATCCACAGAATGATGTTTTGTGAAGTAAGAAAATTGCAAGAAGTATATTCAGTATTATTCTAATTTTGTAAAGACACACATGCATACCCATGTGTGGCAGGAAGCGGTGTTAATGGTACTTATTATATATCTGCTTGATGCTAATAGACTTCACTATTTTTCTTATTTTTTATAACTTGGGAGTTTCTTTTTTTAATTGAAGTATAGATGATTTACAGTGTTGTATTTTGCTGTATGGCAAAGTGGTTCAGTTATACACATACACACAAATATATATATTCTTTTTTAAAAATATTCTCTTCTATTATGATTTATCATAGGATATTAAATATACTTCTCTGTGCTGTACAGTAGGATCTTGTCTATCATTCCATATATAATAGCTTATATCTACTAGCCATCATGGTCAACAAAAGAGTCCAAAATGCAGTACTTGGATGCAATCTCAAAAACGACAGATTGATCTCTGTTCGTTTCCAAGGCAAACCATTCAGTATCACAGTAATCCAAATCTAGGCCCCAACGAGTAATGCTGAAGAAGCTGAAGTTGAACGGTTCTATGAAGACCTACAAGACCTTTTAGAACTAACACCCAAAAAAGATGTCCTTTTCATTATAGGGGACTGGAATGCAAAAGTAGGAAGTCAAGAAACACCTGGACTAACAGGCAAATTGGGCCTTGGAATGCAGAATGAAGCAGGGCAAAGACTAATAGAGTTTTGCCAAGAAAATGCACTGGTCATAGCAAACACCCTCTTCCAACAACACAAGAGAAGACTCTACACATGGACATCACCAGATGGTCAACACCGAAATCAGATTGATTATATTCTTTGCAGCCAAAGATTGAGAAGCTCTATACAGTCAACAAAAACAAGACCAGGAGCTGACTGTGGCTCAGATCATGATCTCCTTATTGCCAAATTCCGACTTAAATTGAAGAAAGTAGGGAAAACCGCTAGACCATTCAGGTATGACATAAATCAAATCCCTTATGATTATACAGTGGAAGTGAGAAATAGATTTAAGGGCCTAGATCTGATAGATAGAGTGCCTGATGAACTATGGATGGAGGTTCGTGACATTGTACAGGAGACAGGGATCAAGACCATCCCCATGAAAAGGAAATGCAAAAAAGCAAAATGGCTGTCTGAGGAGGCCTTACAAATAGCTGTGAAAAGAGAGGCAAAAAGCAAAGGAGAAAGGAAAGATAGAAGCATCTGAATGCAGAGTTCCAAAGAATAGCAAGAAGAGATAAGAAAGCCTTCCTCAGCAATCAATGCAAAGAAATAGAGGAAAACAACAGAATAGGAAAGATTAGAGATCTCTTCAAGAAAATTAGAGATACCAAGGGAACATTTCATGCAAAGATGGGCTCAATAAAGGACAGAAATGGTATGGATCTAACAGAAGCAGAAGATATTAAGAAGAGGTGGCAAGAATACACAGAACTATACAAAAAAGATCTTCATGATCCAGATAATCACGATGATGTGAACACTCATCCAGAGCCAGACATCCTGGAATGTGAAGTCAAGTGGGCCTTAGAAAGCATCACTATGAACAAAGCTAGTGGAGGTGATGGAATTTGAGTTGAGCTATTTCAAATCCTGAAAGATGATGCTGTGAAAGTGCTGCACTCAGTATGCCAGCAAATTTGGAAAGCTCAGCAGTGGCCGCAGGACTGGAAAAGGTCAGTTTTCATTCCAATCCCAAAGAAAGCCAATGCCAAAGAATGCTCAAACTACTGCACAATTGCACTCATCTCACATGCTAGTAAAGTAATGCTCAAAATTCTCCAAGCCAGGCTTCAGCAATACGTGAACCGTGAACTTCCAGATGTTCAAGCTGGTTTTAGAAAAGGCAGAGGAACCAGAGATCAAATTGCCAATATCCACTGGATCATGGAAAAAACAAGAGAATTCCAGAAAAACCTCTATTTCTGCTTGATTGACTGTGCCAAAGCCTTTGACTGTGTGGATCACAATAAACTGTGGAAAATTCTTCAAGAGATGGGAATACCAGACCACCTGACCTGCCTCTTGAGAAATCTGTATGCAGGTCAAGAAGCAACAGTTAGAACTGGCCATGGAACGACAGACTATTTCCGAATAGGAAAAGGAGTACGTCAAGGCTGTATATTGTCACCCTGCTTATTTAACTGCTATGCAGAGTACATCATGAGAAACGCTGGACTGGAAGAAACACAAGCTGGAATCAAGATTGCCGGGAGAAATATCAATAACCTCAGATATGCAGATGACACCACCCTTATGGCAGAAAGTGAAGAGGAACTAAAAAGCCTCTTGATGAAAGTGAAAGAGGAGAGTGAAAAAGTTGGCTTAAAGCTCAACATTCAGAAAACGAAGATCATGGCATCTGGTCCCATCACTTCATGGGAAATAGATGGGGAACAGTGAAAACAGTGTCAGACTTTATTTTTTTGGGCTCCAAAATCACTGCAGATGGTGACTGCAGCCATGAAATTAAAAGATGCTTACTCCTTGGAAGGAAAGTTATGACCAACCTAGATAGCATATTCAAAAGCAGAGACATTACTTTGTTGACTAAGGTCTGTCTAGTCAAGGCTATGGTTTTTCCTGTGGTCATGTATGGATGTGAGAGTTGGACTGTGAAGAAGGCTGAGCACCAAAGAATTAATGCTTTTGAACTGTGGTGTTGGAGAAGACTCTTGAGAGTCCTTTGGACTGCAAGGAGATCCAACCAGTCCATTCTGAAGTAGATCAACCCTGGGATTTCTTTGGAAGGAATGATGCTAAAGCTGAAACTCCAGTACTTTGGCGACCTCATGCGAAGAGTTGATTCATTGGAAAAGACTCTGATGCTGGGAGGGATTGGAGGCAGGAGGAGAAGAGGACGAGAGAGGATGAGATGGCTGGATGGCATCATTGACTCGATGGATGTGAGTGAGTGAACTCTGGGAGTTGGTGATGGACAGGGAGGCCTGGCATCCTGCGATTCATGGGGTTGCAAAGAGTCAGACACGACTGAGTGACTGAACTGAACTATATCTACTAACACCAACCTACCAGTTCTCTAAGTCTCTGAGTCTGTTTCTGTTTCATAGATAAATTCATTTGTGTTATATTTTAGACTTCACATGTAAGTGATATCATATGGTATTTGTCTTTGTCTGACTTAATTTAAAATGATAATCTCCAGATCCATCCATGTTGCTGCACATGGCATTATTTCATTTTTAATGGCTGAGTAGTATTCCACTGTGTGCGTGCATGCATGTGTGTGTATGTATGTGTGTGTGTGTGTGTGCATACCACATCTTCTTTATCCATTCATCTGTTGATGGACATTTAGATTGTTTCCATGTCTTGGCTATTGCGATTAGTGTTGCCATGAACATAGTGTGGTGCATGTATCTTTGGGATTATAGTTTTGTCCACATATATGCCCAGGAGTGAAATGATTGCTGTATCATGTGGTCATTCTATTTTTAGTTTTCTGAAAGACCTCCATGCTGTTTTCATAGTGGCTGTACCAACTTACATTCCAACCAACAGTGTAGAGGGTTCCCTTTTCACCACATCCTCTCCACCATTTGTTATTTGTAGACTTTTTATTGACGGGCATTCTGACTATTGTGAGGTGGTACCTCGTTGTAGTTTTGATTTGCGTTTCTCTAATAATTAGCAGTGTTGAGCATCTTTTCATGGGTGTGTTGATTATTTGTATTTTTTCTTTGGAGAAATGTCTGTTTAGGTCTTCTGCCCATTTTTTTTAATAGTTTTTTTGTTGTTGAGTTGTATAAGTTGTTTGTATATTTTGAAAATTAAGCCTTTGTCAATCTCATTGTTTACAAATATTTTCTCCTATTCTGTAGGTTGTCTTTTCTTTTCTTTTTTTTTTTTTAATAGTATACTTTGCTGTGCAAAAGCTTGTAAACTTGATTAGGACCCTCCTTTGTTCAATATTAATTGACAGTAGGTATGTGGGTTTGTTTCTGGGGTCTCGATTCTGTTTCACTGATCTGTGTGTCTTTTTTGTGCCAATACCATGCTGTTTTGATTAATATAAATCTATAGTATTATCTGATGTCTGGGAGGGTTTTGTCTCCTGTTTTGCTCTTTATCTTTAGGATTACTTTGGCAGTTCCGGGTCTTTTATGGTTCCATGTAAGTTTAATTTGGATTATTTGTTTTAGTTCTATGAAAAATGTCATAGGTAGTTTAATAAGGATTGCATGGAATCTGTTGTTTGCATTGGGTAGTGTGGCCATTTTAACAATAGTAATTATTTCAATCCAAGAGCATTTTGTATCTTTCCATTTCTTTGAATCATCTTCAGTTTCCTTTGTTAATGATTTAGAGTTCTCAGCATATAATTATTTCACCTCCTTGGTCAGATTTATTCCTAAGTATTTTATTTTTGGGGGTGTGATTTTGAAAGTTATTGGTTTTTTTTACATTCCCTTTCTGATATTTAATTATTAATGTAAAGAAATGCAGCCAGTTTCTGTATGTTAATCTTGTATCTTGCTACCTTACTGAATTCAGTTATCAGGTTTAGTAGCTTTTGTGTGGAGTCTTTAGAGTATATAGAATCATGTCATCTGCATGTAATGACAGTTTTACCTCTTGCCTTCCAATTTGGATATCTTTTATTTATTTTTCTTTTCTTATAACTGTGGATAGGACTTCTAATACTATGTTGAGTGGAAGAGGTGAGAGTGGGCAGCCTTATCTTGTTCCAAATTTTAGTAGCAAGACTATCAGCTTTTCACTGGGGGTTCATCATAAATAGTTTTTTCCATGTAGAGAGAGATCATGAGATGATCATGTGGTTTTTGTCTATTGTTTAAGTGGTGTAACACATTGATTAATATGTATATATGGAACCATCCTTGTGAACTTGGGATGATGAATCCCGCTTGCTTGTAGTATATGATTTTTTATATGTTGCTGGATTCAGCGTATTAATATTTTGTTGAGAATTTTTGCATCTATATTCATCAATGATACCAGCCCATAATTTAATCTTTTGGTGGCGTCTTTTGTGGTTTTGATATCATAGCAGTGGTTGCTTCATAGAATGTCTTTGGGAGTTTTCTCTCCTCCTCAACTTTGTGGGAAGAGTTTGAGAAGGATCAGTATAGATTCTTCTTTGAATGTTAGGTATAATTTGCCTTGAAGCCATCTGGTCCTGGACTTTTGTTTGTAGAGAGTTTTAAAATTCTATTTCACCTCTAGTGATTGGTCTTTTAAAATTATATATTTCTTCTTGATTCAATTTTGGCGGGCTGTATGTTTCTAGATACTTGTCCATTTCTTCTGGGTTATTGAATTTGTTGACATAAAATTGTTTATAGTATTCTCATGGCCTTTTGTGTGTTTCTGCAAGGTTGGTTGTTAGTTTCCTGTTTCATTTCTTCTTTGTTTATTTGAGTTCTCTGTTTTCTTCTTGATGAGCCTGGTCAGAGGTTTGTCAATCTTGTTTATCCTTTCAAAGAACTGCCCCTTGGTTTGATTGTTTTCCTTTCTCTCTGTTTCCTCTCTGATCTTTATTACTCCTCCTTTCTCCTGACTTTAGGTTTCGTTTGTTTTGCTTTTTCTAATTCTTATAAGTGGTAGATTAGCTTGTTTATTTGAGGTTTTTCTCGTTCTTTTGAGGAAAGCTTATATCACTATGAACTTCCATCTAGAACTGCTTTTGCTGCATACCACAGATTCTGTGTGGTTGTGTTTTCCTTGTTCTTTGTCTCAAGATATTTTAAACTTTCCTCCTTGACTTCATCGTTGACCCATTGTTTTTTTTAGTAGCATATTGTTTAGTCTCCATGTAATTGTTTTTTCCTCACTTTTTTTTTCTGTGATTGATTTCTAGTTTCATGCCATTGTGGTCAGAAGAGATGCCTGAGATAACTTCTATATCCTTAAATTTGTTGAGGCTTGCTTTGTGTCCTTTTATGTGGTCAATCCTAGAGAATGTTCCATATGCACTTGAAAAGAATCTGTATTCTGTGCTTTTTTTGGAATGTAATATCCTGAAAATATCCATTAAGTGTGTTTTATTGTATCATTTAGGATATGTGCTGTCTTACTGATTTTTTGTCTGGAAGATCTGTCCATTGATGTGAATAGGGTGTTAGAGTCTCCTACCGTTTTCATATTCTTGTCTTTTTTTTTCCATTTATGCCTGTTAGTATTTGTTTCACACATTTGACCATTTAGGTCTGTTACTATTTGTTTTACACATTTACAAGCTTGGATGTTAAGTGCGTATATGTTGACCAGTGTAAGATCCTCTCCTTGTATTGATTCTTTTATCATTATATACTGCCCTTCTTTATAGTCTGTGCTTTAGAGTCTATTTTGTCTGATATGACTATTGTGACCCCCACTTTCTTTTATTTTCTGTTTGCAAAAAATACGTTTTTCTATCCCTTCACTTTCAATCTATGTGTGTCCTTTGCCCTGAGTGAGGTCTCTTGTGGGCAGCATATTGTAGCGCTTGTTTTTTTATCCAGTCTGTCAGTCTGTATTTTTTGACTGGAGCATTTAGTCCATTGACATTTGAATTAATAGATATGTATTTATTGCCATTTAAGTCTTGTTTTCCTGTTGATTTTATATTTCTTGTCGATCCCTTTGTTTGTTTGTTTTTCCTTTTGTGGGTTGTTGATTTTCTTTTGTATTATACTTATGTTCTCTTCCTTTTAGTTTTTGTGAGTCTATTGCATGTTTTTGATTTGTGGTTACCCTTTTCTTCAAGTATATTAACTCCATCCTATGTCTACTTGCCTTAGACTGCTAGTCTTATAGGCTTAAACACATTCTAAGAAATGAAAAAAATCAACATTTCTAACTCTCCTCCCCCACATTTTATGATTTTGATGACCTTTTTTACATCTTCATGTTCATCCTTTTGCTGTTAATTGTGGTTATCATTGCTTCCACAGAAATTTTTTTCTTTTTTAAATTTGTGTACTGTCTTATTTAGGTGATTTGCTTTCCAATTGTGATTTTCTCTTTCCTATATATTCTTTTTTTAAAAAAGAAATATTTATTTACTTATTTATTTGGCTGCACTGGGACTTAGTTGCAGCATATGGGATCTAGTTCCCTGACCAGGGATTGAACCCAGGTTCCCTGCTTTGGGAGCATAGAGTCTTAGCCACTGGACCACCAGGGAAGTCCCATCTTTCCTGTATATTCTTACTTCTTTTCTATTTAGAGACTTATTAATATTTCCTTTGGAATAAGTTTAGTGTTGCTATATTCTTTTAGTTTTTGCTTATCTTGGAAAATTTTTCTCTCTTCTATTCTAAATGATAATATTGTTGGGTAGAGTATTATAGATTGCAGATTTTTTTCCCTTTCAGGACTTTGCATATATCTTACCTCTCCCTTCTGGTCTGCAATATTTCTGTAGAAAGATCAAGTGATAGCTTAATGGGGATTCCCTTGTAATTAACTCTATGCTTTTCTCTTGCTGCATTTAGAATCCTCTTTAACTTTTTCCATTTTAATTATATCTTTGTATAGGTATGTTTGGGTTTACCTTGTTTGGGACCCTCTGTGCTTCCTATACCTGGATATCTGTTTCTGTCTTTTGGTTTGCAGGTTTTCAGCCATAATTTCTTCAAGCACATTTTTAATCCCCTTTTCTCTTTCTTACCCTTCTAGAATCCCAATTATGTATCAGTTGGCATGTTTTATTTTATCTCATAGTTGTTTTATATTGCTTTCATTTTTTTTTTCATTTTGCTGTCTACTGTCCTTGTTGGGTGATTTCCATCATTCTGTCTTCTAGCTCAGTTATTTGTTATTCTGCATTATTTATTCTGCTATTCATTGCCTTTAGTTCACTTTCATCTCAGCAAATGAGCTTTATTTTTCTTGGTTCCTCTCTGTAGTTTCTAGTTCCTATTTACAGTACTCTGAATTTCTGTCAGTAGCCTTTCTTAATTCATTTAGTATTTCTTTTTTGAAATCAATGTTTATTAGACTCAAGAGATCTGTTTTATTGTTTGTTCTTTCAGGGGAATTATCTTGGTCTAGCTGGGAATGGTTCTTCTGCGTCTTCATCTTGCTTATATTTCTCTTATTCTGCAAGTTTAGGAGAAACAATTATCTACTGTGGTCTCAGAGGGGTGTTTATATGTGGGAACATCCCTGTGTAGCTTGTGTGGGTTTACTGTTTTTGGTGCAAGGGTTGTTTTTAGTAGGGATGCCTGTTGCCTCTTTCCTCAGTGTGCGCTGGCCATTATCTCCTTGATGGGGATGTGCAGATGTAGCAGTTGGTGCCTGGTCATGGGGTTCTCTGTGGCAGTGGCGGCTCACATGCACCCCTGGAGCACGCCATGGGAGCAGAGGGAGTCTGTGACCACTTCTGGAGCCTGGAAGATGAAAGCAGTAGCTCGAGACAGCTCCTGAAGCCTGGGGCAAGGTGTTGGGGAGGATGGTAGAGGCATGTGACTGTGCCTGAAGTCTAGGAGTGGAGGGGAGCAATAATGGCAGCTCACACGCACGCCTGGAGCTCCTGTAGGTAATGTCCTGCCATCTGAGAGCGCATGTAGGGAAAAAGGCTATAATGGTGAGTGTTGCCCCTCTTCTTGTGCACTGCCCATACACTGGCACCTGGTCTCTAAGGCAGCCCAGGCCTCCTCTGCATAAACCCTCAGATGGGTTCACACCAAACTCTAGCCCCTTTGCTCATAGTCCACCTCAGGCCCCTCCCCAGGTCCGATCTCCAAAGCCTAAGCTTCTGCACCCAGCCCCTGTCCACACTGGTGGCCACGTGTCTCACGCTGCGGAGTGCAGAGTGATGGTACTGACCGTATGTACAGGTTTCTTTCCATTCTAGCTGCTTCAAACCAGTTGCTACATTCTCTTCCAAGGCTCCAAAGCTTCCCCGCTGTCCCAGCTGACTTCCCTGCTGGTGAGGGGACTTCCCAGGTGCAGGAAACTTCCCTCTTTAATAGCTTCCTCCAGGGGGCACAGGTCCAGTTCTGCTTCCTTCCTCAGTTTTTTTTTTTTTCTTTCTTTCTTTTTTGTCCTTCCCAGTTCCATGAGACTGTCTTGCTCTTCAGAGGCTGGGAGTCTTCTGCCAACATTTGGTAGATATTCTGTGAGAATCATTCCACATGTAGATGGATTTTTGATGTACATGGGAGGAGGTGACCTTCATGTTACTATTCCATCTCTGATCACCTCTGACTTTTTGCTTTTCCTTTTTTTTTTTTTAGGGGGAGGGTAGTTGCTTTTCAAAGTTTTTAGAGTGAAATATTTTATATCCAGGAATAAAAGTTATTTAAAACAAAAAAGCTGGAGTAGTCTAGTGGGACCACTCAGGAGATGGACAACTTTAGGAGTGGGTGAGCTGCCTGTCCTTGAAGATGGACAAGCAGAGGTGGTGTCCATCTGTCATGGACATGGTTCCAGGACTTCCTGAACAGGTGAGTGGACGGGGGCTGTGTTCTTTGATGAACTGTGCCAGGACTGCCCCACAGGTCCCTGAGCCTGTGGGATAAGGGAGTAATCCCATGCACTGCTGCTCTTCTCACACTTGACAATGCCTGAGAATCAGTGATTCCCCTGAGAATCACTGGGGAGCTCGTTCCAGCTCTGACTCTGATTCAGAAGGTGGGCCCAAGACTGCATTTTGAATGAGTTCCAAGTGATGCTAAAGCTTCTGGTCCAAGGCCCTGGAGCACTTTCCCTCTGGATTTGCTCTAGAGGAGTGCCCAGGTATTTCAGAGCAAACAGATGATGCCAAGGGTCACGGGAAAGGTAAACAAGGCTGTGAGGAGGAGTGACCTGAGCTAACTGGCATTTCTGAAAGGCCTCTTCAGAGATATAAAAAGATGAGAGTCTGAGTTGCTGGGTTTGAGAACAGGTCGCCTCCCACTTTGGCTTTATGGGGAGAGCTCAGTGTTAGAATACAGCCAGCCAGGATTTGAATCCCAGCTCTGCAGCTCATTAGCTGTGTGTCCTTGGGCAGCTTCTCTTGCCTCCCTCTGCTTCAGTTTCTTCATCTGAGGGTGGAAATGCCTGCTGGATAAGGCCATGATCAGGATGAAGTAGGATAACATGTCAGGTACCTGGCATTCAGTGGGCCTTTAACGAACACTGGCTTTTCCCAACACCATACACTCGTCTCTTCTTGCAGGTGGATGAGATTTACCACGATGAGTCCCTGGGGGTCCACATAAACATCGCCCTTGTCCGCTTGATCATGGTTGGCTACCGACAGGTAAACTTCTTTGTCAGCAGGCAGAATTGGGAGGGAGATGGAGTGTGAGGCAAGAGCATCAGACAGGCTAGGGTGTTGGGAAGGGGGAGCAGTGTCTAGGAAACATTTTATTTCCAGAATCAGAGCCCAGAGACCATGAGGTCTCAGTGGCAGAGGCATCTGGGGTTGATAAGTGGGACTTACAATTTCCCTCCAGTGAGATAAATGGACAATCCTTGGTCCCTATACCTGGAGGTCCCACTCCTTGAATCGATGGGGAAAGTGGGGCTTGGAGAGGCGACAGTGACCAAGATAAGCCCTGCGAGGGTTGGGCCCCAGGCTCTGTTGCTTGTTCTCCCGCATGTGGGAGTAAAAACAGAGTTTTCCTCTAAAGGCTACTGTGAAAATTAAGTGACAATGAATGTAGGGAGGAAAGGCTCAGAACAGCACCTGACTGTCGAGGGATTAGAGACCATCAGTTCTCAGCAGATAGGGGTCCTGACACGGGCTTGGCACAAGGAACGTTCCCCAAAGCAGGGTGGGACTATGTGCCTGCGGCAGCCAGAATCAGTGACCCTGGGGAAGGCACTGCTATCAGTCTGGCCTCGGTGTCCCCTGCTGATGGGAGCCTCGTTGTGGTCTGTGGGATCTGACCAACCATCCTGCTCTGTGGCCCCACAGTCGCTGAGCCTGATCGAGCGTGGGAACCCCTCTCGCAGCCTGGAGCAGGTGTGTCGCTGGGCCCACTCTCAGCAGCGCCAGGACCCTGGCCACGCAGAGCACCATGATCACGTCGTCTTCCTCACTCGGCAGGACTTCGGACCCTCAGGTATGCAAGGTACTGTATTTGCCATGGCCAGGTGTGTGCAGCTGCAGGGCAGGGGCCGAGGCTGTCTCTGGGGCCACCCTAGGAGGACTGGAGGGGTTTGTTTCAACAAAAAGATCCTTGGGACTTGGGAGCAGGACCTGGCGGGACCGGTGGGCAAGCTTTGCAGTGGTTTCTTAGGGACCAGGGAGAGTGAAGGGGTCCTGCTCTGGTCCCTGCTGCTTTGGTTGAAACTGCAGTTGGCTGGGCATCAGGCTCTGGCCCTGTGCTCACCATCCTGGGACCTGGCTGCTTGAGGGTCTCAGTGACCTTCAAGATGCTCCTGCCCACACTGTATCCTTCCGTCTTCAGAAGCTGGCCATGGGGAACCTGCAACAGGGCCAGTTTGGACTTCTGGAAGGAAGGCCCTGCTGTCTCTGCTGATCCATGAGTCCGCAGCCCAGTGAGCTGAGCTTACTCATCCCCAGGACTCTCCCCACTGTGGAGTGGAGGAAATAGGAGTATACTTGCTGTCCTCTGTTCCCAGGCTGCTAAAAGGCCTGAGGGATGCATGCAGTATCTGTGATGGAGGCTGGCTGAGTGCCCTCTGCAAACTCAGGAAGCTTGGATCACCACCCCCACCCCTAGCTTTTTGTAAGGGGAAACCGAGGCCCAGAGTGGCAACAAGGTTTGCCCAGGCCCCACTGCAGAGAGGGGACAGAGCTGAAACTCAGACTGGATCTGCAGGCACCAAGTTGAAGGCTTCTTAGTGTTTTCTGGTCTGGTGCTAGAAGAGGGTCAGCCTGTACCCAAAGGGCTGTTTATCTGAACCCCTGGAATCCCCAAGGTGAGCTTATACACACACAGATTGACACACACATGTACAGACAAATGTGCACTTCTGCCCAGACACGTGCACACCGACACCCACACGTGTGTACTCGCGTGTGCTGTTGAGCACATCCAGACCTCCAGGACAGGCAGGACCCCAGAAACCTCTATACCCCAAGGACCATCTCAGGAAAGGGTTTTGGCAGTTCTGAAGACAGAGGATAGCTGTCTGGTCCTGGCTGGCTGAAAGCCCAGGGTATGGAGCGTTCTCTACCATTGCCCCCTCTTCAGAGGTCTTCCCCAGCCCAGGCTGCCCTCCCAGCTGATTACTGGCTGGGGAGGCAGGCACGAAGCCCCCTGGATCATAAGCCTCTCACACAGAGCCGCTCAGCCAGTGCTGGCCTCGCCGTGGCTACGGTGCGCTGGCCCCCTGCACTGCCCGTGTCTCCTGAGGCCTGCACAGTCGTGTCTTCACTCTGCCCATGTCCTCCACTCCACGTGTCCACCTCCACCTCCCCAGAGTCTCTCACCTCTCCCCCAGTCCCAGCTCTAGGCCCCTCATAAGCCATTCCCTGGTCCCCGCAACCCCTTCCATTAGACCCACTCCCTGGAGGACTCCCAGTCATCCCCACACATCCCTCTGAGCTCCTGGAACTCCAGCCCTCCAGGCCCACCCCTAAGTAACCTCCTGACCCTGGTCTGCCTGCAAAAGTGTCTGCCCCTCACGGGTGTGGATGTGCTGTAGGAAGGGGGTGTGGGCTGGCACCTGATTCCTCTGTTCTCCCCATAGTGTCTAACACACTGCCAGTTGTCACACTGCACAGATGTGTGGAGCTTGTCAACTGACTGACTGGCTGGCTGCAGCTTGGAAGTTGGGTGTGTGCAGGCTTGGGCACGCTGCCTTGTTTAGAGGAGGGGCTGACATGCGCAGGGAGCCGCAGGCCAGGAGGGAAGGATGCGGGGGCAGCTTGGACCAGGTGCCATACTGCAGCTGCATACATACAGGGCAAGACGTTGCAAGAATCCTCCTTCCTCCTGGAACCCTCTGGCAGTGATCCGATCCAGACGTGCCTGCAGTGGCTGGCTCAGCACAGACCTCATTGCGTCCTGCCTCACCTGTGTGTGACCTCTCTCTGCCCTCTCTCCCCATCCCCGGCAGGGTACGCGCCTGTCACCGGCATGTGCCACCCCCTGAGAAGCTGTGCCCTCAACCACGAAGACGGTTTCTCCTCGGCCTTTGTGGTGGCCCATGAGACCGGCCACGTGTAAGTGGCCCCGGGAGGGTGGACTGTGCCTTGAGCTCCAAGGAGGTCTGTGGGAATGGGAGGTTTTGTCCTAGTTCTGAGTCCCATCCCAGGCTCCTGGGAGATGCCAGAGGAGCTGCCCTGAGGGGGAGGGAGCCCCAGGGCCCAGAGAGCAGTTCTGGGTCTGCCTTGGGCCCAGCCCCCAAATCCCAGGGCTGTGGGAGACCAGACGGGGCCCTGCCTTTGGCAGCTCAGTGGCAGTGTCCCCTCAGAGGCAGCTCTGTGCTCTCTGGGTGGCCTCTGTCCCTCCATCCAGTCACCCCTCGAGGCCCTCCCTGATGCTCACGTGTGGAGGGCTGGCCAGAGTCCATCTTAAACAGGTGCATGTAGATCCAGGACTCGGGCCAGGCTGGTGGCTGGCTTACGTGATCCTCGGACCTGGATTTGGTTTAGAGTGTATTCATTCATTCAGTCAACCAGTATTTCTTGAACACCTGTTGTGTGCCAGGCCCTGTTCTAGAAATAGGGCTTCCGTGGAGAACGGGACGCAAAAGCATGCAAGACGCTATGTGCTGGGAGAAAACAATTAATCCACCATCCAGTGTCCAGCGATGACGCACAGCTGTCACAGTCACGCCTCCTGGCCTTGTCTGGCCACAGGGCAGAGCTAAGGGATGCGCCCCCAACTTGCCTGTTCCCAGCCAAGGCATAGAGGAAGGGCCATTTTTTGCAGCTGGAAGGACATGGGAAGGAGTGGGCCAGCTGCGAGGGCAAGCCTGCTGCCCACAGTCAGCCGTGCCCCTCTCCGCATCTGCCTACCCCTGCGGTTTCACCCCAGCCCTGCCCTTCGCCGAGCGGGTGGCACCTCCTCTCTGGGGCCTTCATTTCCTCAGCTGCAGCACAGAGGCTGGCACTGGGGAAATCTCCGAGGGCCCTTCCTGCCCTGGCAGCCAATACTTCCACCTATTCTAGAGCCAGAAGTTTGTCTTCCTGTATGCAGGAGGCACTCCTCACTCACAGAGCCACTGCCTACAGAGAGACAAGGTCAAGCTTAGAGGCCCACGTGTCTGTCTAGTGGTCAAGGCCAGATGCAGACGTCTGGGAACGTGTAAGAATGTAGAACCTTTGGGCTTCGGTGTTACATACTAACTCTAAAGGGCTTCTCAGATGGTGCTAGTGGTAAAGAACGCACCTGCCCGTGCAGGACATGTAAGCGAGGCAGGTTCGATCCCTGGGTTGGGAAAATCCCCTGGAGGAAGGCACAGCAACCCACTCCAGTATTCTTGCCTGGAGCATCCTTTGGGCAGAGGAGCCTGGCGGGCTTCAGTCCATGGGGTCATAAAGAATCAGACATGACTGATGCGACTTAGCATGCACACTAACTATAAAGAGCAAACGTTTACATTTAAACTATCTTTATGGCAGGTGGGTACCACACACGTAGCTCTGTAAGGCCAGGTCTAGAAGAAGCTAAAGAGGCTGGTACACAGGGAGGGCACTGTAAGCCAAGTCATACTGAACAGAATGAAACTGGTCCTTGCACACGAGGCCCCAGGTTTGGAGGGAAGACAGTGCATGGTGTGAAAGTTGTTAACCACGGTGCAGGAGGCCCTGCTGTGGGCAGACCGCCCCTGGGCAGGGTGGCCAGGAAGGGTGTCCCGGGGCCAGAGTGGGGCTTGAGCTGGTTTCAGACACTGTGAGGACGTTAGGGAGGGTTTGAGGAGGGGGCTGGAAGGCAGAATGAGCTCAGCCCGACTGAGGGGCAATGTGAACCTCAGCTTCCATCCAGTGGGGTGGCTCTCCCCACTGCACAGTGGGGAAACTGAGGCCAAAAGGCGCAGTCTGAAGCCTGGTGAGGGCAGTCTCCAGCCCACCTGCTCGTCTTCCCAGGGGTGGGCTCCGGGGTGTGACTCAGGACTGCCCTCTCTGCTCCCCCACCTCCAGGCTCGGCATGGAGCATGACGGCCAGGCCAACGGCTGTGCGGATGAGACCAGCCTGGGCAGTGTCATGGCGCCCCTGGTGCAGGCCGCCTTCCACCGCTTCCACTGGTCTCGCTGCAGCAAGCTGGAGCTCAGCCGCTACCTCCCGTAGGTCACCTCCGCCCTCTGCCTCTGCGCCTCCCCCATCATCTCCCCTCAGAGCACCATCCCGCCCCTGACGCACGCTCCAGTCCAGCTTTGCTGGTCAGTTCCTGGGCCTCCGGGGGCGTGGAGGCCCAAGACGAGTGTTGGATTTGGGAGCTCAAGGCCATGGATGGGCGCAGAGTGGGTTTGGGTTGGGTGGGTGCCGGCAGAGATACTGTCACTAAACTCTGCAGCGATCGGCTGGGGCCCAGCGTATGTCCCACACGGTGGGCTGATTTGTCTTCGTCTCTCAGTGCAGTGAGCCCTCAAGCTGTCTGGGAGCCAGCCCTTATTCTGGGCCATGGCGTGAACTCTGTAAGGTGGGTGAATGGGCCCTCTAAGAAAGCCACAGGCTGCATGCCTAAGGCTGGTCCTGGTGGCCTTGCCTCGGAGCCCAGACATGGTTGTGAGTGGAAGCAGGGGCACCTGTGGGGTGGTCCATTTTCCCTGGAGAGCGCAGCAACCAGCGCAGAGCAGCAGGCGCACCCCTGCAGGCCTTCCCAGCTTGGTTCCCGCACCCTCCTCTGTGAAGGGAGAGATGGGGCCTTCCTGCCCTACCCGGCTCACTCCCTGCCTCTGCCCGCAGCTCCTACGACTGTCTCCTTGACGATCCCTTTGCGCCTGCCTGGCCCCAGCCCCCGGAGCTGCCTGGCATTGACTACTCAATGGATGAGCAGTGTCGCTTCGACTTTGGCACCGGGTACCACACCTGCTCGGCGGTGAGTTCCCATGGCCTCTGCTAGCCAGGATGCCAGACCAGCCTCCTGGGTCCCAGGCTGGTCATTCACGGAGCCACCGTAGGGGGATACAGGATGACCAGGGTCTAGGCCCTGCCACCTTCTGCTATGTCCCCACCGCACCTAGTCCCATGGAAGGGTGGGGAGACAGTGTGTGCAGGGGCTAGAAAATGCCTGGAAGGATGGGGACAGGGTGGGGCACCGAGGGGGTCTTGGCAGGCCAGGCTGGTCACTGGGGGCGTTTATCTGCCAGGTGGCCCGTGTGTCAGATCAGGTACTAGCTCTGGGCTGGTAGAGAAATAGTTGCCACCCTCTGCTGTCTGGTGGAGAAGGCGATGGCACCCCACTCCAGTACTCTTGCCTGGAAAATCCCATGGACAGAGGAGCCTGCTAGGCTGCAGTCCATGGGGTCACGAAGAGTCGGACACTACTGAGTGACTTCACTTTCACTTTTCACTTTCCTGCACTGGAGAAGGAAATGGCAACCCACTCCAGTGTTCTTGCCTGCAGAATCCCAGGGATGGGGGAGCCTGGTGGGCTGCCGTCTATGGGGTCACACACAGTCAGACGTGACTGAAGTGACTTAGCAGTAGCAGCAGCAGCTGTCTGGATGTTTGGCAGGATGTTTGGGGCAGACTTCCCACCCTGGTGAAGTTCTCCTCTGTCCCACGTAATCTCTCTCCAGGGGGTCAGTTGCATGCTCCCTCCATCCTCTGCCCTGTGCCTGAGATGATAGATTAAAGGGAGCAGAGCCCTGTCCTCCCCTGCAGAACAAGGCAGGGAGAGCCTGGAGCCTGGCAATCAGCTGAGCCCCCCAGGGGAGAATCAAATAGCCACTGAGCAGGGCCCAGGCAGAGGCGCAGAGAAGGGGACATCCCAGGGCAAGGGGGATGTCCCAAGGGGTCAGGCCCTGGTGCGTTGAGTACATCATACCTCCCGCATGCAGGAACGCAGCCCCCTCCTCAGCTCTGCAGGACCTGAAGGCCCTG
Organism: Ovis aries; assembly: GCF_016772045.2. Taxonomy (NCBI): domain Eukaryota; kingdom Metazoa; phylum Chordata; class Mammalia; order Artiodactyla; family Bovidae; genus Ovis; species Ovis aries. The sequence goes on from NC_056078.1 coordinate 26,107,747, forward strand.
TATGTGGCAATCTTGTGCATGGCCCAGGCCACGCTGGGACACCTGGTCTCCGCTTTGAGGGTGGAGAAGCATCTGGGAAATGGGGTTTCAATGCCCAGAGGCTGTGTTTGTAGGACATGAGTCTGGCTGGCAGAGAATGATAGAGAAAAGGAGATTGAGGCTTCCCTAGACAATGCAAAATGTAAGGTTACCAGCCTTATATGAGGAAATGGCAACCTCATCCAGTATTCCTGCCTGGGAAATCCCATGGACAAAGGAGTATGGCAGGCTATAGTCCATGGGATCACAAGAACTGGACATGACTTAGCGACTAAACCACCACCCAACCTTATATGAGAGGGAGATGGGAGTCCTGACCTTGTCTGGGTGCTGCAGGATCTGGGCTAGACTGGCAGCTCCCTCCAAGCCCCCCACAGGCACAGAGCTCAGGGGGCATCAGCAGACTCAGCCTCCCCACAGCCTCAAACCCTGGTCCCCGCTCGGTGACAGACTGGCCTCTGCGAGGCAAGGAGGGAGGCCTTGGAGGGGAGAGCAGAGGCGTGTGGGCTGTGGCTGGCGCCTTCTTCTCGGTGGGGTTGCTGGAGGCCGCTGGCACTTGGGGTGGGGTTGAGCTGGTGGGCGTGCGGGGCTCTGGTTGGATGGGCCCCTCCTGCCTCCCTGGCAGTGTTTGGCTTCAGCGCCCACCCACACCCTGCCCCCTCTCTGTCACTGTTGCTTCCCCTGGACCACTTGCCAGAGCTGGAGGGCCAATCCAGCCTGGTGACCCTGTCCCCCTTGCCACGCAGTTCAGGACCTTCGAGGCCTGCAAGCAGCTCTGGTGCAGTCACCCCGACAACCCGTACTTCTGCAAGACCAAGAAGGGGCCCCCGCTGGACGGGACTGAGTGCGCGCCAGGCAAGGTAGCTGTGGGCTGGGGCTGCAGGCACAGTGCCTTCCTGGGTGCCGGCCCCCAGGGGAACCTGCCCCTCCACCCAGTGTGGATGTGAATGCATGGTGGCCAGGGCAGCGTGGGAGTGTGGGACAAGGGTGAGCCTTGTGTGCAGGCAGATGGGTGTGGAGTCCTCACGTGAACTCACACACACCCCCTCTCCTCCCTGGGACCACAGTCTTTAGCTTCTACAGAGACCAAGTTTGGCCTTGTCTCATGGTGCATCAGCAGGCATGCTTACTCCCATTTTATAGATGAGGAGAGTGAGGCTGAGGCTGATTAGGGAACTTGTGGAGCTCAAACAGAGGGTGATTAGCGGGGGGGTAGGGGGGTGGGGCAGTTGTTCAGGGGGTCCCCAGGTCTGAGAGTCTTGAGCTGAGGTCTGAAACCCCGCCTCTGCTCTTTCGCTGGCCCTGCTTCTCCCCGCAGCTCTGTGTGGTGATCTTGGGCCATCCTCTAACCAAGCACATCCCTCTCCTAGGCTTCTTGTGAAGTTTGGAGTCCTGTCAAAGCAAATGAGGGCACTGGGAAGAAGCAGGGTGCTGCCCCCACCGGCCTGTCCTCTGCCCTTCACCCTCGGCCCTCAGCAGACTCGCATCTGTAAATGGCCTGCCCCTTCACAGATGGGTGGAGCTTCTTTTAAAAATCTCTATCCCTACAGAGTCTGACTCAGTCTGGGGGTGAAGCTGAGACATCCGGAGTTTTAAAAGTTCCCCTAGTGACTCTGAGGCTGAGAAACACTGAGTTCTCTCTTGCAAATGGCCTGGACGGCTTTACTGTATTTCTTACCTATGGCCCAACAAGAAGAGGGAAGGGAGTTAACCTGTACTGAGCTCTCCTTTGCACCTGGCCTTGTGCTGAGGCCTTTGTGAGTGTGGTTGCCTTCAGTTCTGAGAACAGTCCCATTTACCAGGCAAGTACACTAAGGTTCAGCAAGGTGAAGCTCTGCCAAAGCCACACACAGCTAGTAATGGCCAAGCCGGGATTCAAACGCGGGCTTCTTGAACTTGAGGCATACCCCCTCCGCTGTGTGGCTGGACCTCCTGGGTAGCTGGCTTCCCTCCTATGAACATACCTGCTTGGGGTCCCAGATGGTGATTTCGAGGTCCAGAGCCAAGACCAACTCTAGATTGTGTGGAAAGATTATGTCTTCTCTTCCTTATCAGCTCTTTGTGCCTCTAGGGGTGGTAAACCAAATAATTGCAGCTCCTGTCATCATTGTTATATCACCTGCTGTTAGTGGAGGGCCGTGTGTGAGTGCTCACGGCAGCCCTGGGGGCGAGTGCTGTTATCCCCATTGTCCAGCTGAGGAGTGGGCTCTGAGAGGGATATTCTTTGCTGAGGGTCATTCAGCGCACAGTAGGCGTTGGATTCCGTGTAACCCCGAGGCTGGTGCTCTTAGCATCCCTTTCTCTGGGCTCACCCACAATACCCAGTTGGGCACTTTCTATGGCAGTGGCTCCCGGGTGACCTCACACCCTCTGCTCCATCCCAGTGGTGCTTCAAAGGTCACTGCATCTGGAAGTCACCGGAGCAGACGTATGGCCAGGATGGAGGCTGGAGCTCCTGGACCAAGTTCGGGTCGTGTTCACGGTCCTGTGGGGGCGGGGTTCGATCCCGTAGCCGGAGCTGTGACAATCCCCCGTGAGTGCACTTGGCTGAGGTGGGCAGGGCAGGGGCCTGAGGGGCTTGGTGGGGGGGCACTGGGGGGCAGGGCCCAAGAAGAGGTCCCCTGCAGGTGGCCACATATTCCGGTAGATGAGGAACCAAAATTGTTGCAGGCACCAAATCACTTCTACCTCGGTCAGAGATCTCCCATTGGGTCTGACATCTGAGAACGGGTCTGAGCCGGTGATTCTCAGTATCTCATGTGCAGAGAGTCTGGGTGGGCCCAAGGCTTGGTCAGTTTAACAAGCCCTTCTGTGACCCTGATCCTCTAGCTAAACTTTGAAAAAAACACTGTTCACTAGCCATGCTTTAGGAGAATAAATTCCCTGAGTCTGTTTCCTACTACATGAGGCAAAACTTCTTCAATTTTTCTTATCTCTTTCTAATGTCAAATCCTCTCCTTACCTCCCCCCCTCCATTTTTCAGCATCCTGGGGGAGCAATCTATTTCTCCCTTTTATCCTCTCCATGGGGTTCCCCTCCAGTGGTTTCAGTACCTCTGAGCACCAGCTCTTTATGGCCTCCATCTCCCAAGCTGATGCAGCCTGCTTAGAACAGCTTCGTGGGAGCTGAGGGCTGCCCAGTCTGGCCCTGTGGGTCTGCTGGTCCCAGGAACCAGAGATACAGAACCTCTGTGTGGCAGGGCCAGCCTAGCCCTCACAGCAATGAGTGATGTGATGGGGACCTCAGAACAGTAGGGTCCTAGGATCACAGAGGCTCAGTGGTGGTCATTTTCTCTCCAGCATCTTCAGGAGCAGTCCTTCCTACTCTGCTGTGTGTATACCTCCAGGGATGGGGCTCTCAGTGCCTCCTGGATCAGCCTGTTCCCATGTCAGATGGCTGTACTGACCCTTTACAAGTAGGAGCCAAAGAGAACAGCCTTGTAACTTCAGGCTGTTGGGGGTATGAAAGCTAGGTTAGAGAAAGGGCCAGCGGTGCCCACTCTGGATAAACCACCTCCCGGTCATGGCACATAGTTACTCCCTTGATTGAAGCTCCTGTTTATTAAACTGCTCTGAAATAACTATTTTTTTTTTTTATGAGGCTTAAGTGAAATATTATGTGTACTCTCCCCAGCACAGTTTAAGCGCTAATGAAGGATGGCCTCTGTTCTAATTATTCCAGGGTATGGACCGCTTTCTCTGCGCCAGGTGGGGTGCTCAGCACTCCTGTGCATAAACCCACATAACCCTCCCAGCACCTCTGTACAGAGTTCCAGTAACCCCGTTCCCTTGAATACTTTGTACCCATAATTTTACCGAATCCTTTTAATTTAATGGGGACGAGAGCACAGATTGCTTAAGGATACCTTTTTAAAATTTATTCTTCACAGACACACCAGGAGGTAGATAAAATAAGAGGTGTTATGGTCCCTCCTTGAAAGGGGAAATTAAGGCATAGCAGGACTTGGGTGTAGATTCAGCTAGATCTTTTCACTCCAAACCCAAGTCTCCTTTACCACTCCTTAGTTTATGGTGATATTAAATGGAAGTGGCTGCAAATGAGAGCGGTTGAGTCGTGTGTTGGGGGCCTACTGTGTGTCAGTCCTGTGTAACGGGTGAAAGAATATGCGCAGATGAGGAAGACTGATTTCTCTTCCAGGCCAGCTGGAGCGGTCAGTCTTTCCCTCTTGTCTTCCTCCTCTCCACCCCATCTCTTGCCCCATTTCTTTCTTTCATTCTCTCTTCTTCTGATCACACAAACACACAATTAGGTGGCATATGCCTGAAGGGACCAAAAGACTCTGAGCTCAGCAGCCCTCACAGTGAGGTTTCCCCCTAATTTCCAAGTTAGTGGGGCCCCTTTTTATGCTCCTCTAAAGGGCTGAGCCACCCAGGTGGCTATGGGAAAGCCTGTCACCCGTCCAGCCTTTCCAGTCAGCACAGTCTCTTTATGCCTGTCCCAGCCCAGCTTACGGAGGCCGCATGTGCTCAGGGCCCATGTTCCAGTACCAGATCTGCAACAGCGAGGAGTGTCCGGGGCCCTATGAGGACTTCCGGGCCCAGCAGTGTGCCAAGCGCAACTCCTACTATGTCCACGAGAACACCAAGCACAGCTGGATCCCCTATGAGCCGGACGATGGTGAGTGGGGCCCTGTTCCCTCCACCTCCCGCCCCGTGGCCTTGGGCATCTGCTGGGTCCTTATGTTCCCAGGCAGGGCCTTCTATGCCTGGCCTACCAATAGAGATGGAGGGGCAGTGGCGGCACCCAAAGGGGCATTGCAGTTGCCAGGTTTGCCCCATGCCTTTGTGCAGACCTTTGCACTGTATACATTGTGGGCCCACCATCGTCATGAAAATCATCCTGGATTTGAATTCTTATGCTGTTTCTTGGCTGATGTGAGGGCAATGTCTTGAGCAGGGATCACTTGGCCCAGAAGTACCATTGAGGCTGGAGGCAGTGCTGGTGGCGGGGTGGGTGCTTTCAAACATGTCCTGCCGTGTGCGGAAGGCCCTATACAGGTGCAGGCATTCCTCACCTTGCATCACCAGTGTCCGGAGAAGCTCAATGCTATTACTGACCATGTTTTTGGGTTTTTACTGATTGTACTACTGTTTCAGGCGTTAATGAAAATGATTGGAAAGTCAGGTCAGTGGGACCTGTGAGCCCCTCCAAATTTCCCTGGACACAAGCCATGGGACTCATGCAGAGGGTCAGAATTTTGGGGCTAAGCTAGTGCCTATCTATTCTGGAGCTTTTTTAGTGATGTCTCTTGTAGTGGCAGAGGATGAGATGGTTAGATAGCATTACTGACTCGGCGTGAATTTGAGCAAACTGAGAGAGTGAAGGGACAGGGAAGCCTGGTGTGCTGCAGTCCACGGAATCTCAAAGAATTGGACATGACTTAGTGATTGAACAACAGTAACTCATGGCGGCAGAGAGAAGCCAGTGAAGGGTTGGGACTCACGCCAGCTTAGTGCCTTCAGGCTGGAAGGACCTTCAGCTGTCCTCTGAATCTCCCTTGCTTGGCCAGCCTCTCCATGATCCTTCCATGACCTGATGCTCACTCCCTACCAGCCAGCCCTCGGCCTCAGGCAGTACTGATCAGAATGGCCTTTGCTCTCCTGAGCCCAGGGCCTCCTCCTCGTAGCCCTGGTTTCTAAGTATCCATTGCAAGACCCTCCCTCCTTCAGCTCTCATTTAGAATGGGAGTCTTCAAGTTGGAAGGGACCTCAGAGGGCCTGTGTGTTGCCTGCCAGTGCGCAGACTCCTCCAGGACATGCTTGCAGGGAGTGTCTCCTCCCTGCTTAGACTCCCCCTAGTCTGGGGAGCTTCCCACCTCCATGCCACTGCTGGCTGGCTTTCGGGGCTGCCTGGAAACCCCCTTGCTTGAGGTGTACTGGTAAGGGTCTTGCCTTTGGGAGGGTGAAAGCTCCCTACCCCTCGGCCCCTGGCCCAGGTCCCACTGGAAGTATGGCTGCTCCTGTGTGTGAGATCCAAAATGATACTGGATGTTAGGACTCTAGACTCAAGTCCTGAGTGCTGGGATGTGATGTCACTGCGCAACAGGGACCTTAGGGTTGAGGAGCCAGGAGCCAGATGGTTCCTGACAAATTTTGCTTTGGAAGCTTTGCAGATCCATCCAGAACCCACACAGGCTGCTATATCACGGGGTGGAGAAGGGCTGCAAGGTCAATGAGACAGTTGGACTTTGGGTTTTCCCAGGACTTTTACACAAATTCCAGGAAGTTAGCTAAACCCCAATCTCCCTTTTTCTAAGAAACACAGCAAATGTTTATATGTTCTCCGGAACCTACTTTTATAGGACATTAATAGCCTAGACAGAGAACATTTGATTGTTAAAACTAGAAAGGAGCTCCAGAAAGGACCTCCTTCCTTCCATCGCTGCTGCTCCATTTTGTAAGCCCAAGCCCAGACCACTGTTCACAGACATGTTGAGATTCACTATCATATGTGTGACTGGTGATGTGTATGTAGAGATCAGAGCAGAGTCTGGCCCAAACCAGACAGCCTGGGTTAGAATCCTGGCTCTGCCACTTCCTGGCTGGCTGAATGGCCATGAGCAAATTCCTTAACCTCTTTGGTCCTTGGTTTCCTCCTCTGTAATGCTAGAACATACTTCCTGGGGAGTATTAAGAGGTTTAAATTAGCTAATTCACAAAAAGCATTTAACGTTGTACATCAAGAATGTATAAAGGTTTTCGAAGTCTGGCACATAGTAAGCTTTCATTAAGTGTTGGCTAATTGGTGTTATTGTTTTATCTCTTGCTGTTTCTTAACAGCGTGATGTGGCATTTCACTGATGGGGGTAATAAGGAACTGAGATTCAGAGAGGTCAGATAAGTTACCCAAAGTCACATGGCTCCTAAGTGCCAGAGCAGGATTTTATGCCCAGCTCCACACCTAGTTCCCCCTGCGTTGCCCAGAGCTGGCCCCTGGGACTTCCTGTTCCGGCCACGTGCTAGTGTCGGCCTAGGCCAGCCCACTTTCTGGGAGCCCCGCCGGCTCAGTGTGTTCCGTTTCCCCACAGACGCCCAGAAGTGTGAACTGATCTGCCAGTCAGAGGACACAGGGGACGTGGTCTTCATGAACCAGGTGGTCCATGATGGGACTCGCTGCAGCTACCGGGACCTGTACAGTGTCTGTGCCCGCGGCGAGTGTGTGGTAGGTGGCCCCCTCTGGACCACCCACCGTCTGCCTGCCCCAGGAGACTGGAGGGCTGCAGTGCCTCCTCCTCCTTCTGTTCCCTGGGAAGACAGGCATCACCTCACCTTCTCCACCCATGACACGTCTCGTCCTCAGCGTAACTCTGGGATGCTGCTGGAAAGGGGTCACTGCCCAGCCTCATTCAAGGAGAGAGGCGCGGCTAGGTTTCAGAGCTTGACTGCGTCACATAGCATGTTTGTGGCAGAGTCCCATCCAGGAATGCCTCTCAGTCTACAGTCCTTACATGTCTGGGGACTGGAGAGGGGGCCAGGGGCTGCCAACCCGCACGCAGCAGTGCGGATGTGGAAGCCTCCTTTTGCTGACCCCATCTCTGATTTCAGCCCGTCGGCTGTGACAAGGAAGTGGGGTCCATGAAGGCCGATGACAAGTGTGGGGTCTGTGGTGGCGACAACTCCCACTGCAGGACTGTGAAGGGGACACTGGGCAAGGCCTCCAAGCAGGCAGGTGAGCAGGTAGTGGTGGCGGATGACCAGGAGCAGTGGGGTTCTGGTCCAGCCAGGGCCCTAGAGAATGAGCCGTCCCTAGTTGAGCCCTTCCTTGCTTGAGCCAGGCCACAGTTCAGGCAGGGAGAGGGGACCCTGGAGCCTCTGCCCTGACTGTGGTCCCTCACCATCCAGGTGGGCTGTGCCTCTTCTGGGCTCAGGAGCTCAGAAGCATTTCCTGCTCAGCACTGTGGGTCATAGGAACTCTGCTTGGCCTGGACCTGTTGGTGGGAGTGAGGGTGAGATAGGTCTAAAGATGAGGCCCAGGCTGGACTAGCAATTTTCCTTTTTATCCTCATCTTTTCCTTGTTTTTTTCATTTGTTGTTGTTTTTTAACTGAAGTGCTTCCTGCTTTGAACTCCTGGTCCTTTAAGTTCCTTGACTTCTCTCCATACCTCTATTGAAAAGGGCCAGATATTAGTCCTTTACACTTTAGTTTGAATTAGATTCATTTCCCCTTTGGGAGTGTTTCAGCTTTGCCTTATCTCTCCTTGTTGGGGGAAAGTTGATGGTTCTGAGAAAGGTTAGTTTTCAGGCATTGGATTGGGAGGATCATGGGGACCCCCTAATGCTGGGTCTTCACAGCTTGTTTCATCTAAATCCCTAGAGTGGCTTTAAGTATGAGAAGAAAGGGGAAAGGGGAAACTCAGGAGAGAAGAGGAGGGTCAAGACAGTGGGAAATAGTAGCAAGTGACACACACACTGAATCCATAGTTTTTATAGAGCATTTTAAGCTGCATAAACTGTGATCCTCTCAGCACTTTGTAAAGAAGGGCCCATTCCTATTTACAGATAAGGAAACAGCTTCCTGGGTACCTATGAGGAGCGGGGGTGATGGGAGATGCTGGGCATGATGCTCCCAGTTCAGGATGCTCATGGTTTTTCTGGAACTTCTTCTGTGGCAGGGGCTCTCAAGCTGGTGCAGATCCCAGCAGGTGCCAGGCACATCCAGATTGAGGAGCTGGAGAAGGTCCCCCACCACATTGGTGAGTACAGGGTGCCAAGTGATGGGCAGCCAGTCCCTGGGACCTGCCCTCGGGTGTGGGGGAGCTGGGAGAATGGAAGAGAAGATTCTAATGTAGGGGAGACATTTCTTGAATTTGAATAATGTGAGAGAATGCTTTTTTGTTGATTGATTGATTCTTCGTTTGTGTTGAATTGGAAAAAGGCTCCATGCTTCAGATTTCAGAAGGTATGAAAGGGGATCCAGGGGAGATTCCTTCCACCCTCTACCCCAGGAGCACTTTCCCCAGGGGCAACCACTGTTCATTTCTTGTGCACATAGGTACCTTTTAAAGGTAACCCATTTTCATAGAATGTATTAGTTCATGTCTGCTGTATAATATATCATCCCCAAACTTAGCAGCTTCATGCAGCAAGTGTTTATTAGCATCAGCTCCGTGGATCCCCAGTTTGGGCTGGGCTCAGCTGGGTGCTTCTTCTAACTCATCCTCCTGGAAACTCACTCACCCAAGTGCAGTCAGCTGGTGGGTGTGTAGGGACCTGGTTGGTACTGGCTGTCAGCTGGGGTTACAGGGGTGACAGGGTCATGTCCCCAGCTGGCTAGCCTGGGATTATGCACGTGGGATCTGTTGCACGGTCCTCAGGAGTGGCAAGAGCGGGCAAACCCCGGTGTGCAAGCGTCCTGCTTGCGTCCTGCTTTCTCATGGCCGAGTGGTCTAAACAAGGTCCATGGCCAAACCCAGGCTCAAGAAGCAGAAGCAGAGTATCTCCTAACGGGAGATGTGGTACCTCACAGTGCAAAGAGGTGAACCCACAGGAATAGGAGGCATCTGTGGCTGTTTTTGCAGTCTACCAGAGGGACCCTTCAATTATCCTTATTATAATGATGCTTAAACATATAATCTCTAAGCTAGATGCCTACCCTTTATGCGTACAGCAGTTATACAGCTAAAAAACCAAGACATTAAAAATGACAGCCCCCCAAATCAATCAGTAGAATTAAAATTAAGCCCATGAATGTAAGAAGGGGAGGTTTTTGTGTGTTTCTGTGCTTCGTTCTGTTTTTGCTGAAACTAAAATTGGCATCAAAAAATGAGCATGCACAGAATAGGCAAATCCACAGAGACGGGAAGTATGGTAATGGTTGTCAGGGGCTGGAGAGAGGGAGGAATGGTGAGTGACTATAAATGGGTCTCAGATTACTTTCAGGGGTGATGAAATGTTCTGGAATTAGATAGTGGTGATGATTACACAGTCACAGAATCACACCAATGTAAATTTTTTCTCAATTGAAAGCACATTAGTATGGTTTGGAGCAGGCTCCTGGTGAGCAGGTGGGCAGAAGGCTGCTGCCCACACGCTGGGCACTGCTGGATTCCCCACACTTGTCTATGTTCAGACTCCTTACGGAGGGTGCATGGTTGTGATCCCTGGGCCATGGCGTGTCCCAGAGCCCCCTCTTACTTACTACAGCCACCAAGTCTCACTGCTTGTTACCAGCTCATCATGAACACAAACACAAAATGTAACATCTCTGGGAAAGTTCATATATTACAAAAATGCCAACATTCTTATTTTTAGGTTATGATTAAAATAATAGAAAACATTTAACAAGTCTCCCGGAGAACTTGCGCTCCCTGTGCGTCTACATTAGCCTAGCTGTAGAAATTCCTCACCTGCTCTGGAGGGCACCTGAATGGAGTTGAAGTAGGCAGAAGGGGAAACTGAGGCCCTAAGTGGGTTGTGGGTGATTTGTGCATCCTCATTCACCTGTAGGATGAGCCAGTCTGGACCCTGGTGTCCGATCTCCCAGCTGCGTGCCCCTGCCAGCCACACCTCTGGCTGCGAGATGGGACGGCTTTGGCTGGGCCATCTCCCTGCACACCTGCCTGCCTGGCTCTGGGGAATTGTGCCAGCACAGGGGCTGGGGAGGGACAGGGGCAGGGAGAGAAGGTCGTTTACCCTTGAAAGAAGGTGGTTACAAATGCTTCTCTTACTGCAGCCCTATGGATGGTCCCATACTGTCGGCAGCCCCTTGGGCTGCCTGCCCAGCTCCTCCCATCCATCCCTACCGTGTGCGGATGTCTAGCCTTCCCAGGGAGCTAGCTCGATGGGCTTGTAGGTAGCAGATGCACTTCTGTGGAGGTTGGGGTAGAGGCTCCTGGCATCCAGGGCAGGCTCACTATGTATTTGTGGGGTGAGTCCCTGAGGGTTAGAGCTCTCCAGGAGCTTGGGTGGGAAGGAAGCAGAACTGAGACCTGTCGTTGGCACAGATTGTGTGACCATTGTGTGTGTGAGATCCGCAGTGACCCTGGCAAAAATGTGCAGAATATATATGTGTGAGTGTGTGCGCATGTGTCCGTGTGTGCACATGTGTGCTGACAGGGTGTGTGCTCTCTGGAGAAGCCTGGGACAGGTGGCCGCCTTGGCAGTGAAGGCCAAGGCCCTGTCCAAACACGTTTGGCACTCCTGGAATTCAGGGGCATGGTCTCTGAAAGGAAGTGAAGGGAGAGAAGCCGGGCTGGTAACACCCACTGTGTGCGGGGCCTGAAGCTGGCACTCTTCATTTGCTGGAGCCTCGTGACAACCTTCTTGTTACCCCGTTTTGCAGTTGAGGAAACTGAGGCCCTGAGAGGTTAAGAGAATTGCTGGAAATATGGAGCAGGTCAGTCGTAGGGCCTGGGCTCAGGGCTGGTAGGACCTGGATGGTGGAGAGTCCAGCCCACCACCCCCTGGCAGGTGGGGTGGACAGCCAGGGGCTGGGGGACAGCGGTAGCCGTGGGCTATGGGGACAGACAAGGGCCCTGCCTAAGGCGATGCTCGGTGCTAGCCCAGAGGGTCTCGCCATTCTGGAGCTGGGCGAGATGAGGTTGTGGGGGGCAGGGGCGTCTCTCCTCCTGCTCACCAAAGAGGCTGGCTCTCCCAAGGGCTGGACCAGCAGCCTCTGCGTGTCCAGGACACACCCCTGCCCATCTTGGAGCCTCTGACTCCCCATCTGGATTAATAACAGCACCAACCTCAGAATGCATGTGAGGATTGCACTTTGGCAGTGAGCAGAGTGACCAGCCTGTGGTTGGTGCCCTGCATCCCTGGCTCTTATATTATAATTACACCAGGTAGGGACACCCCAGGGCTCCAGAGGCTTTGTCCTCCCTACCTGGCTGGGGGGTCGGGTCCCAGGGTGCAGCCTTTCTCTGACCCCTGGTGTTTCCAGGGTGAATAAGGCTGTGAACCGGGGCCTTTGCTGGGGTGTCTGCAGCCTACACACCTCCTGTCTGCCAGCCAGTTCTGGTTATAGGTTGTGAGTTACTCACTGGCTGGGACTGTAAGGGGTAGATATTTGCAGATATATATATTTTTTATCCACCCACTCTATGCTCAGCCCTGTTCTGGGCCAGGGACACCGAGGTAGAGGAGATATCCTGACAGGCTGTGGAAGAGACAGGATGTCTGTAATGGCAACTATAACTCAGACGCCGCTTTGATGACAGTAGCAGTGCCTACCATTTATTATGTGCCAACTGCATGCCATGCACTCTGCCTCGTTCTTTACATATATGAACTTTAATTGTCCCAAGAGCCCCTTGGCAGGGTAGGTGAGTATGGGATACTGTGATTATCCTCAAAGGGCATTCGCAATTTATAGATGGTAAAACTGAGGCAGCACAAGGACTCTAAGTAACTTTCCCAGATCAGTCTGACTCCAGAGCCTATACTCTTAGCCTTTATGCTCTGCTATAGAGATTGTTTGGAGAAGGAAATGGCAACCCACTCCAGTGTTCTTGCCTGGAGAATCCCAAGGACAGAGGAGCCTGGTGGGCTGCCGTCTATGGGGTTGCACAGAGTCGGACACGACTGAAGTGTCGCAGCAGCAGCAGCAGCAGCAGCAGCATAGAGGTTGTTACGGTGCTGAACCTTAAATGTGGGTGGAGATCTGTCAGCAGGAAGAAGGGGAGGCCAGGTGAGAGGAATGGTGTGCACCAGGGTCCAGAGGCAGGGGTGCTGCTGGGGGGCAGTGGATGACCCATCTGAGTGCGGAAAGGCTCAGGTGGGGACGGAGTGACAGGTAGGCAGAGAGCCCCAAGGGGCCCATGGGGACGGCCTTGAAGCCCCGAGGTGTGGCTTGTGCTCCTGTGGAGGGGAATAGAAATCTGTGTGACCCTCTCCCCATGGCCAGCGGTGAAGAACCAGGTCACAGGCAGCTTCATCCTCAACCCCAAGGGCAAGGAAACCACGAGCCGGACCTTCACCGCAATGGGCCTGGAGTGGGAGTACGCGGTGGAGGATGCCAAGGAGAGCCTCAAGACCAGCGGGCCCCTGCCCGAAGCCGTCACTGTCCTGGTGAGCCCTCGCCCTGTGCAGTGGACCCTGCCCGCTCCCCTTGCTGCCCCAGCTCAGTCCCCTAACCCATCATCTCTGCTGCCGAGCCAACACTCCTGTCCCTCTTCAGGTGTCTTTGGGAGCCTGCGCAAGGCCAAGGTGCCCTCTGTATTTCCAGGCTGGTAGAATGGGAAGTGAGAAGGGAAAAAGAAACTGTTGTCTCACTGTCCGATCAGAGGCACCCGCTTCAGGGAGCCTGTCCTCCATAATGCAGGCTCAGAGATAGGGCCCAGGAGGAGCTGGAGGACCTGGGTCAGTTCCCCCTGTTATTCTGCCGTCTTCTGGTGTCCGCTTGCATTGTGACTCTGCCAGGGAGTGCGTCCAGTGGCCTGTGGCTCACGGGTGCTGTCTGACACTGCCAGCTACTGTCCCAGCTGGGACCCACCTCTGCCCACACCTCCTCTTCCTAGACCATAAGCCAGAGCTTGTGGATCAGGGATCGTTAACTTAGGAGAGCAGGTTAGGAGAGCCTCTGTCGTCACTGACTGGAGACCCTGGACATGCTTTGTTTCTGGTGAGACACTCGCTAGTTGGGGAGGTCCTAGAGGACAGGGTCGGAAGCCAGTCGGTGTCAGTATATCAGCTCAATCCAACATGGGCTTCCTGTTCACCCTGTGTTTACTGCCCACGCATACACCTATGGCCAGTTGATTTCCAGCAAGAATGCCAAGAACATTCGATGGGGAAAGAAGAATCTCTGCAACTAATGATGCTGGCACAACGGGATATCCACAGGCAGAAGCATGAAGTCGAACCCCGGCCTCACACCATATACCCAAATCAGCTCAAGATAGATCGAAGCCCCAGGAATAAGAGCTAAGGCCCTAGAACCCTTGGAGAAGATAGAGGGATAGATCATGATTAGATTCATGATTGGATTCCTAGATACGATACCAAAAGCATGAGCAATGAAAGAAAAAAAAAAGAGAGAGAGATAAACTGGTCTTCACGGAAACTGAAAGCTTTCGTACATGGAAAGACATTTTCAGGAACGTGAGAAGATAACCTGAACAGAATGGGGGAAAGTATTTGCAGCCATATATCTGATAAGAGTCTCTGTCATAGACCATCTTCTGGAGACAGGCAGTGTGAGTGCTCTCGTGAGCAGGACAGACCAGCAGACATGGCTTCTGCCCTTGCTGGAACTTAGGTGTGTGGGAGGGAGAATCACCGATGGGCACACAGCCTGTTCAGGCCAGGCACACAGTAGGTGCTTGGCCTGAGTTTCCCTGCGGCTACGGGTCGGAAAGTCCTCCCCAGGCCCTACTCAGTGCTGCCCCCTCCTGGCTTCCACTGGTTTTGCTTCTGACCCCACATCCTCCCTGGTGACGCCTCCTCTCTGGTCTCTCTATGCTGGCCTTGCTTCCCCCCCTCCAGTCCTGTGCCACCTCCTCCGTCTCCCCTCAGGTGCTCCCCCCAGCTGAAAGCGGCCCCCGCAGCAGTCTGGCCTACAAGTACATCATCCACGAGGACCTGCTGCCCCTCATCGGGAGCAACAACGTGCTCCTGGAGGAGACAGACACCTACGAGTGGGCACTCAAGAGCTGGGCGCCCTGCACCAAGGCCTGCGGAGGAGGTACCAGCCTGCCTGACTGTGGGGCAACCCAGGGCCTCTCAGGGGAGGAGCGGGAGGGGTCAGGGTCCTGAAACTGTCTCCACTTACCGTGTCCCCAGCTCATGCCTCAGTTTCTCCATAAAGGTCTCTGGGGTGTGACAGCCTGCCTGGGCAGGGCCTTGGGGCTGGGCTGGGAGTGCTAGAGACAAACCTGCGGCGGGGTCTCTGCCCAGCAAGGGCTCTGCCTCTGTGCGGAGAGGCTGTGGTGCAGAGCCACGTCCCCACCTGCACCGTGGCAGGGACACCTGAGATGGGCTGGTCAGGGGGCTTCCTTAGACAGTGACTTGGGGAGGAGATGTTGCAAAGGCCCAGAGGGAGGTGGGACTCAGAGCTCACAGTCCCTGAGGCTCTGGGCCAGGATAGTGGGGGGCCTGGCAGAACCGAGCCCCCACAGCTGGCTGCCCTCCTTCCAGGGATCCAGTTCACCAAATACGGCTGCCGGCGCCGACGAGATCACCACATGGTCCAGCGGCACCTGTGCGACCACAGGAAGAGGCCCAAGCCGATCCGCCGGCGCTGCAACCAGCACCCGTGCGCCCAGCCAGGGTGAGTGCTTCCAGAGGAGGGACGAGGAGGCTGAACACAAACGTCCCGCAGCCCAGACCTCAGGATGAGGGGTGCTCCTCCAGCGCTGGAGCGTGGGGGCGCACAGACCCTGCAGCCGGGACTCTGAGCAGAGAGAACCCACACACCAGCCTCCGCCCATGGCCAGCACTGCCCTCCTTGCCTATCCATCCCCTCTGAGGTTTCTAGATTAGCTTTCACTCCCAGAAAGAGGAAGATGCCACCTTTGTTCTGTCCCTCCCAGCATCCTTTTACAGGTGGGGAGGCTGAGGCCTGATCTGTGGACCCAACTTTCTCTCCATGGAAGAGGAGCTCAGTGCTTCCAGGGCCTAGGCTGGGGCACATCCAGCAGTTCCTCTGGCCAGTCATCTGGGGCCCAGGGACGCGGCCTGGCCTGCCAGCTCCCAGCCCTGGTCTAGCCCCTGGTTGGGATTCCCTGGCTCTTTTGAGCACAGGGTCATGTTCTTGGGGGTATTTGGAGAAAAGAGAGGCTTTTTTTTCTCTTCTCTTGGGGCTTAGGGGAGAAAAGAGCCGTGATTGGTGTAGGATCGAGATCTGGCCTCTGAGCCTGTTGCCCAGCACCCCCTCATCCCCTAGCAGGCTTCTCTAGGGACCCTCAGGCAGGGCCGAGGGTAGTGGGCCAGCAGGAAATCACAGAGAACCAAGTCCGCCCTGCTGCCTTCCTGGAGTCCTCTCAGGGTTAGGAAGGGGATTCCGATTCATCCTTGCTGACCCATAGCTCTGCCCCTGTAGGGTGGAGGGGCCTGGAGCCAGGGTGGGAGGTGGTGGCTGGTGCTCGAGCCTGCCATGGCCTCCCTGTGTCCAGCCCCAGGCCATGGTCCCCAGCCCCTAGCCCTCCATGCTTTTCTTTGACGCATCACTTTTTATTCCGGCCACTTTCCCCATAGACCCTGGTGGTCACAGAATATGTGGGGCTAATGCCTTTGTGACCCTCAGCAGGTCCCCCGCCAGAAACATGGCTTGTCTCTTCATGTGTTAAATGCCAAGTGAAGTTTGAGGGCTTTCTGTGTCGTTTTCTAAAGGAAAGGGTTGGCTGAAACGATGCCTCAGGAAACAGAGAGGTGGCATTTGGGGGCTGCCCTCCCTCCATCCTGCCACAGGAGTCTTGCATTTTCTCTTTCTAGACAAGAGCAGTTTTGCTTTGGTCTAACTCTTCCAGTGGGCATCTGCTTAAGATGCCACTGGGAAGTTGCTCTGTGGCTGAAGCTAAAAGATGCTTGGAGACCACCAGCTTGGCTGATCAGCCAAAGCTCTGCCGGCACTGGCAGTGACGGTGGCAGTGCCTGCATCTATGACACACCTGCCGTGTGCCATGCACTCTGCCACATGCTGTACGTACACGTGTCCTCTGACTGTCCCGAGAGCCCCCTGGGGGCTGGGGTACTTCTGCTTCTGTTGTGGCACACGGACTCTCTAGCTGCAGTGTGGGCTCCAGAGCTCATGAGCTCTGTGGTTTGCAGCACACGGGCTTAGTTGCCCTGCAGCATGTGGGATCTTAGTCCCCCAACTAAAGATTGAACCCGTGTCCCCTGCATTGGAAGGCAAAGTCTTAACCATTCGGCCACCAGGAAAATCCGGAGTGTTGAAAGAATCCTGATGTAAAGGTGGGCTGACTGTGGCTTAGAGCGGTCAAGAGCTTGCAGGGTGCAAGGACATGCAGGGTGGCAGGATTTAAATAGGCATTATACCCGTTTTTTCGGAAAAGGCAATGGCAACCCACTCCAGTACTCTTGCCTAGAAAATCCCATGGATGGAGGAGCCTGGTAGGCTGCAGTCCATGGGGTTGCAGAGTCGGACACGACTGGGCAACTTCACTTTCACTTTTCACTTTCATGCATTGGAGAAGGAAATGGCAACCCAATCCAGTGTTCTTGCTTAGAGGATCCCAGGGATGGGGGAGCCTCGTGGGCTGCCGTCTATGGGGTCACACAGAGTCGGACATGACTGAAGCGACTTAGCAGCAGCAGCAGCATACCTGTTTTTTAGACGAGGAAACTGAGGAGGGAATAAATGACCTCCCTAAGGCCGCACACCTGGTGGCTGCAGAGTCAGGTGGATGGCTTGGCCCCCAAGCATTCTGAAGCCCAGACCTCTCTGGCTCCTGCCTCCTGTGGCTCAGAGGGTGGGAGCATCTCTGGGAGAAAGTATGCCATAGTCCTGCCTTCCCTCTACCTTTCTCCCTGTCTGTCTCCAGGTGGGTGACGGAGGAGTGGGGCGCCTGCAGCCGGAGCTGTGGGAAGCTCGGGGTGCAGACTCGGGGGGTGCAGTGCCTGCTGCCCCTCACCAACGGTACTCACAAGGCCATGCCGGCCAAGGCCTGCCCCGGGGAGCGGCCTGAGGCCCGTCGGCCCTGCCTCCGCGTGCCCTGTCCACTCCAGTGGCGGACAGGAGCCTGGTCCCAGGTGAGCTGTTCTCAGAGGGTGCAAGGGGCTGGGCTAATAGGCGCTTACCCTGGAAAGTCCAGAAAGAGGTGGGTCTGGGAGGGGGAGCTGCCGAGAGTTCTGGTTGTCCATGCAGGCAGAGTTTCTGGTTGAATTTCTCTCCCCACATCTGATTTGATTTTTCTCAAAACTAAGTCCAACAGCTCCCATGTATGCTGGAACATGGGTTTGCTCTTGGCCTCTATATTATTCAGTATCTGCTTTGACCTTCACTGAGAGCTAGGAGGCCTGGGCTAATATCCCTGTGTTTTAGATATGCGGATTGAAGCACATTCTTTTTAGTATTTATGTGTATTTGGCTGTGCTGGGTCTCACCAGGATCCTCCATCTTCACTGTGGCATGTGGGATCTAGTTCCCTGACCAGGGATGGAAGCTGGGCCCCCCGCATTGGGAGAACACAATCTTAGCCCCTGGACCTCTAGGGAAGTCCCTGAAGCACATTCTTGCATTCAGGGAATATTTCCTGAGCGCCAACTACATTCCAGGCACACTGTGCTAAGAATGCCTAGAACCCATTTCCAACAGACCTGATTCTTGTCCTTGTGGTGCTTCCAGTCCAGTGAGGGAGACATGAGACAAGTACCAGAAACAAAAGCGTGTACAAGTTGCAGTTGGGTCTGAGCAGAAGTAAACAGGATAACATATCAGGGAGGGCCTCTTTGAGGCGGTGACATCAGAGCTGTGACCTGAGGCATGAGCCATAGGAAGACCCCGAGGCAGGAACGACCTTGTTACATTCCAGAAACAGAAAGGGACTAGGGCTGAATGGGAGGGGCAGGGGTTGTAGGGTGGCTTTGGAGAGGTGGGCAGGGGTCAGACGCTGCAGGGCTTTATGAGGAGTTAGTTATTCTAAAAAAATTTTTTTAATATACCCAGAGGCTATTTTCAGAGAAGGCAATGGCGCCCCACTCCAGTACTCTTGCCTGGAAAATCCCATGGATGGAGGAGCCTGGTAGGCTGCAGTCCATGCTAAGGGTCGGACATGACTGAGCGACTTCCCTTTCACTTTTCACTTTCGTGCATTGGAGAAGGAAATGGCAACCCACTCCAGTGTTCTTGCCTGGAGAATCCCAGGGATGGTAGAGCCTGGTGGGCTGCCGTCTATGGGGTCGCACAGAGTCGGACACGACTGAAGCAACTTAGCAGTAATTCTAAGAGCAGTGGGAACCTTGAAAGGTTTTGACATGTATCACGAGCTCTGATTTCAGGTTTAAAGATCACTCTGGCAGCTCTATAGCAAGTTCATTGTTGGCAGGTCAGCGAAAGAGAAGGCAGACAATAAGAAGGCTGGGGAAGGGTCCAGGGACCACAGGGTCTTGTGTTTTCTTGAAAATTCATCGGGTTTGAGCTTTGAAGACATGACGTAGAGTGAAATAAGCCAGACACAAAATGACGAATACTGTATGATTACTTAACGTGAGGTACCCATAACAGTGAAATCCATAGAGACAGAAAATAGAAGGGTGATTGCCAGAGGGCTGGGGGAGAGGGGCTGGGAAGTTAATGTTTGATGGGCGCAGAGTTTCAGCTTGGGAAGAAGAATCAGTTCTGGAGCTGGGTGGTGAGAGTTTCACAATAGTGTAAATATACTCAATGCCACTGAACCATGCACTTAAAAATGGTCACAATGTAAATTGTAAGGTCTGTATATTTGACTATAATTTTTGAAACCTCAACTGATCACAGAGATAAGCACAATAATGCTTATTATAATAGAAAAATACCAGGAAATATTATATATATATATATATATATATATCCATCCATAGGAAATTATACCAAAAAACCCCCCATGGTCTGTTCACGTAATAAAATACTATACAGCAAGAAAAATAAATAAGCTTGAACTGTGCTTATCAACATAGATAAACCTCAGAAAAAAAGGTGAGAAAAAGCACTGACGTATGAAGGACAAAAAGACTTCCAACAGGGCTACTATTTATGTACAGTTTAAAAAGACACAGCACAATATTTGAAAATATGCCAGAATGCTGATTTATTAACTTTGCTAGTGGGCTGTTTGAACAGGCATTCATGACCAGCTTCCTCATACCTTTCTGTAGACTTGAAGTAGGGCACAATACAGAGTATTTGGTTTTTCTTGTTATTAATTTTGGGGGCTTGCACCGGGTGTTCGCTGGAGAATCCCAGGAACGGGGGGACCTGGTAGGCTGCCGTCTATGGGCTCACACAGAGCCGGACACGACTGAAGTGATTTAGCAGCAGGCTTTCTCTAGTTGTTGTGAGCGGGGGCTACTCATTGCGATGGCTTCTCTCGTTGCAGAGCATAGGCTCCAGGGCACGAGGGCTCAGTAGCTGCAGCTGTCAGGCTCTAGAGCTCAGTGTCAGTAGCTGTGGCCCACGGGCTTAGCTGCTCCGAGGCGTGTGGGATCTTCCCGGACCAGGGATCGAACCCGTGTCTCTTGCATTGGCAGGTGGGCTCTTATCCACTGCGCCACCAGAGGAGTCCAAAACAGCGTGTCTTAAGTAACTAAAAATCCCCACACAACCCATGCAGATTGTACATTCTTCTCCGTAACATATAGCTTTGTTTGAATATAAAACAGACAGATTGCTGGTCCATAAGGGACCCCTTACAGAAAACAGGTGACAGCTGGTGGAAGATCATTGCCCCCGTAAGACTGGTGGAAACATTCCAGAGCTATTGTGTTGTAACTCTTCATCCTGGGAAGATGAGCTGTCTTTGTCCCGTGGTTCTGTGTGGTGTGTGACCCCTGCGTCTCCCTGGGTTGTCACCTGCCCCCGTATGCGAAGTGGACCTTAGCAAGTCCTTCGCATCCCACTAGGAGAGGCTGTGGTCAGTGCTCGCAAAACCCAGTGACCTCAGGGGGCATGGGTTTGATCCCTGGTTGGGGGAGTTCTGCATGCCGTGTGCAGTGGCCAAAAGAAAGCCCAAAACAAACAAGCCCAGTGGCCTGGTCACATGCGGCCCCCTCCCTTGCTTTTCCTGAAGTGACCCTACCCATCTATTAGAGCATGGGGGTGGGTCCTGGAGATGGTGTGTGTGGTGGTCCTCACCAATGTTCTTTTGCTCCTAGCACCCATGCCAGGATACTTTTGAGCATGTCTCTGCATGCTGGGTTTTGGAAAGCAAAGTCAATGAATGTCAGAGATAGAGGGGTCCGTGGGGACCCCGACATCTAGCTCTCTTGGCTTAGCTGGTGTTACAGTCTGGGTTCCTGCATCCCCTTGACAAGGTATCATCAAGTGCATAGACCTGCCCCAGGTCTCTTGGACTGGTGGATGGCAACAGGGAGTGTGCCAGGGTGATACACAAATTATTTGAGGACCCAGGCACAAACTAGACACAGTGGACATAAGCGGTAGTGCCGGAAGGGGGTCCCATAGGCCCCCTCCAGGAGGTGGGGAGGTTCGGGGGTTCTGAGATCAGGACAGTGGCTCTTTCCCACCTAGCTGAGGAATATTTGGGCTTCCCTGGTGGCTCAGATAGTAAAGAGTCTACCTGCAATGTGGGAGACCCGGGTTCAATCCCTGGATCAGGAAGATCCCCTGGAGGAGGGCATGGCAACCCACTCCAGTATTCTTGCCTGGAGAATTCCAAGGACAGAGGAGCCTGGCGGGCTACAGTCCACAGGGTCACAAAGAGTCGGACATGACTGAGTGTCTAAGCAGCAGCAGCAGCGGGGTATTTGAAGTTGCTGCACTGACCTGGAGAGGCTGTTGAGTGCTGTCCTTGTGCATCCTGGTCAAGGATCAAGTCAAGCAGAGGCTTGGCACCCTCCTCTGTACCCTTTCTGTCCTGCACGTTGGCTGGAGCTCACCGCCTCCTTCCTCTGTCTCTCTGCCCACCCCGGCCTGCCCGCCCCACCTTGCCCCCCCTCCACCCCACCCTGGCCTGCCCGCCCCCCACGACAGTGCTCTGTCACCTGCGGAGAGGGCATCCAGCAGCGGCAGGTGGTGTGCCGGACCAATGCCAACAGTCTGGGGCAGTGTGAGGGGGCCAAGCCGGATACGATCCAGGCCTGCAGCCTGCCCGCCTGCGGAGGTGAGCCAGGTAGGATGGGGGTTGGCCAGCTTCTCTGGCCTAGACCTGAGGCCCAGCCTGACTGGCTTCCCAGCCCACTGGTACCCCCCAGTACTAGAGCTTCTTCCCCGCCCCTCCCAGGAAATCTCCAGAACTCTACAGTGAAGGCTGACGTCCGGGAACTTGTGACCCCAGAGGGGCAGTGGGTGCCACAGTCTGGGCCTCTGGATCCCATCAACAAGATATCATCCAGTAAGTATATCTCTGGACCCTATCCCTTTCCAGCCTCGTGGTGTCTGGCATCACGAGCATGGGTCGTACAGTGGAGCAGACCCAGCTTCCAGTCTGTCCGTGTGGCCTTAGCCTCCTGAGGTGACTGTCACCACCTCACAGCCTTGGATTCCTCAGCTGTGAGCGGGGGGTGAAGCTTGTAATGGTCCATGGTTCCTTATCTGCTGTTCCAAAGTAACTGAAAGCTGCAAATGTCTCCCTGAATCTGGTGCAGACTCATTGGGCAGCAAAATCGGAACTGAACTAACAAGAGATTAGTTATTCTTTTGTTACAGAAACATTGCCATATTGGATTACAAGGTGACCTCTCAGGCCCACTGGGGATGTTATATAATATGAATACGGTGAAGATTACTTTTCTAACTTCCAAAGTTCTGAACTGTGAATCATATCTGGTTCCAAGGTTTGGGGATGGCAGTGGTAGTTCTGAGCTGTCTTTATAGGGCTTTTGAGAGAATTAAATGAGATAATGTATGCACTCCTGCCTAGCTGTCAGCTAACAGCAACAAAAACAGTAGCAGTCATTTCTCTCTGCTTCATGATCCTGAGCCCATCAGATCACCCTCTCTTTCCATCTATCTGCCCGCCCATCCATCTATCTGCCTATCTATCTGTTAATAAACATTGACCAAGAACCTACCAGGCTTTAGGTTCGGTGCTCCTTCCTAGGTTTCTTCTCTGTTTCCCTTTCTCACTGTCCCAAGGACCAGGGTCTGTCAAGATGAGTAGCAGGAAGATCCCAGACCCTGACTGCTAATGAGAGGACCAGTTGGTTGGCTGTGTGACCTCGTGCACATCTGTGAACCTCTCTGAGCGCAGCAACCTGATCTGTAAAACAAAGGGGTCTGATTAGATGTCTTCAGGTTACCTCCTGGCTCTAGTCTTGCTGCTGCTCTGCTCCTGTGCTGAGGCTCAAGTGGTGCAAGAGTCTGGTTTCCTTTCCTTTCACTCTGGAACGAAGGGGACCTCTTACTCTGGTCCTAGAACTCTGGCGCCATCTAGAGGCCACTTGTTTTCCATTTTCTCTAATCTTCCTCGTTCCCCTTAGCCTGCACCCTACCTTTCCTCTCCTCGCTTTTTCTCCTTCCCCCTCCCCTCTTCTTCCTTGTCCCCTCCCTCTCTCCTTCCTTCTCCTCCTTTTCTCTTTCCCTGGCAAAAATAAGTAGCTAAGCTCCTGACTTCACATTGTCTGGAAAGACCTACCTGAAGTTATCACAGAAATGCAAAAACGTTTTTAGATGACATTTAAGCCAAAGCAAACAAAACTAATATAGTGAGCAGCCCTCTATGCTGGAAACTTTTAAAATGCTATTTTCAGTAATAATATTATTATCATTCGGTAAATGTCAGCATTAACTCCAATTTTACAGAAGAAACTGAGGGTTGAAGAGTTTAAGGCCTCGCAGCTTTTAAGTGGTAGAGCCTTGAATGGAACCTAGATTTGCTAGATTCCACAGTTAGTGGTAAGGGGGCTTCGTGTTTTACATGTGTGCTGACTGCTGGCAGGACGTTTAGGCTGCTTGTCACACTGCGTTCCCAGCTGCCTGGTCCTGGCTGGAGTGGATCAAATTCCTCTGGGTTGACTGGGAGATGGTGAGGGTGGGAGATGAGGGACTGAGTAGGCGGTGGGGCCTGGCGGATGGGCACCTCCAGCATCAGTCCTGTGCTGTGTGTGCAGCGGAGCTCTGCGTGCGGGACAGGTCCATCTTCTGCCGGACAGAAGAGCTCGATCGCTACTGCTCCATCCCTGGCTTCCACCGGCTGTGCTGCGAGTCCTGCACCAAGAAGGCCTTGAGCCTAGACCCTGGCCTGGCCTCACCACCACCCTTCTCCACTCCTGGGAGCCCCTTCTCAGCACCCGTGGCCCCTCCAGATGCTGTGGAACCCTCTGTGGGGCCAACGGGAACAGACCACCGTCAGCGAGACCAACCCACACTGCTCCCAGGACCTCTGGGCACAAGCGCCCCCGTGACCCGAAGCTACTTTGCTCCCCAGAAACCAACCCCTACAGCATTCCGGGGCACTTCCCCGAGTGCCCCCTGGGGCTGGACCGGGGCCCCTACCCCAGCCTCTGAAAACAAAGGGCTGCTCAGGGAAGACCCGAAGCACCCAGGCACCAGCCTTCCCTCCACAGCCCCAGTGACATGAGCCCCGCCTCGCCCTTCCCACCAGTCAAGTTTACAATCTCTGTGCTGCCCCAAGACCCCTGGCTCAGAGGACACACAGCGGGGCGGGGGCCTGCACGGACTGCCTTTTAAATTATTTGCCTTCTTGTCGTTCTAGTTTGGGGCTGTGACACTTTTCACCCTGTGAAATGGGTGTATGAGGAAGAAAAAGATCAGGGAAAGTCCTAACCGGAGATACCTCAGCAAGCAGCCCAGGTGACTGCACCGAACCTCTCAGGGGCTCCTGTCTGTCTCTCCTGCAGGGACTGAGGGCCTGCTACCACCCCTTGCTCACCCCCGGCCACCGGGCCCCACACTGGATCTGTTTGCCAGGACTTATGAGGACCCCGGTGGAGACCCTGTCTGCTGGGCCCCTCTGCCCAGAGAGGCAAAGGTGGAGGGAACACTCGCAGGTGTCTGAGAGGAAGCGGGCTGGGGGAATTCAGCTACAGGACTAGCGTGCAAGTTCATCTCGGACTCAGCTCTTTGTAGCAAGAGCTCCACACAGCTCCTCCGGCCAAGGCCAAGGAGCAGAGTCCAGCTTGAGTGTGCTGGTGGGAGGGCAGTGTCGGGGGCCACCTCTGGACTGCAGGAGGCATGTCCTGTGACCCCTGGTGCCTCCAGGTTACAGGTGGGCTCCTAACCTCACCCCAGCCCCCACCCCCGAGAAGTGAGCTCTGGACAGCCTCGAGTATGTGTCCTCACCATCCAGGGGATTCCCAACTGGTGCTAGACCCCTGGCTGGAC
Source organism: Ovis aries (assembly GCF_016772045.2). Taxonomy (NCBI): domain Eukaryota; kingdom Metazoa; phylum Chordata; class Mammalia; order Artiodactyla; family Bovidae; genus Ovis; species Ovis aries. Next base: position 26,132,707 of record NC_056078.1, read on the forward strand.
CAGGAATGGCAACTGTGGTCATCGCTTTGGTGCATGAAGGGAGCGCGGCCTGGAAGGTGACTTGGTGGGGCACGCAGAGATGTGAGTTCTCAGGCTGAGCCCCATCCGCTGTTGCCCTCTATCAAAGACCACTCCTGCTAGAGTCAGGGGTCTTCTCTCCCCTGGCTTAAGCTGGGCCAGAGGTGTATTTGTGGTGCTGGGTAGGGGTAGGAGGGTGACCAGACTCCAAGGCTGAGGACCAGAGTCCACCCATAGCCAGACTCTGCGGTTGACAAGGGCCAGGTGCCCCAGGGCAGGACGTGAGCCTCTGCCTCATGGGGACGCTGGCCCACTGTGCTGTAGGGCCTTAGCTGCACCCGCCCCCCACGTTACCTCCAATGGCAGGTAACTTCCCTGGACCCTCTGGCTCTCTGGAAGCCACCCAGTTCCCAGGACCTTTCCCAAGGGTCCTCAATCTGAGGCATGCACTCTGAGGACCCCCAGACCCCTCAGCAGGCCGTAAGGTGCTGGCCAGTTCTTCTGTTCCCAGGGCAAAGGGGCCATTCTGAGCCAGGCTAGAGGAATAGGGACAGTGGGCCCCGGCCTGAAACCCCCTGGAGAATGGAGGCCCTAGAGGAGCTCCCCAGGTGCCCTGTCCACCTGCTGCCTACCCCCTCCCAGGGCAGCTGGGATACACACTGAAACCATTCCTGTGCGACCCAGCCCACCTGTATCAAGTGCCTTTGAGATCGAGATCTTTAAATTTTTATGTATTTATTAACATTGTCCTTGGTGTTTGTTTTGGACCCGAGAAAGTTGTGGTGTGTTTTTCTTTTTCTCTCCGTTTTAGCAAAAAAGGGACAGCAAGGCCAGAGCTCTACTGTCCTGGCCTGGTAAGATGATTGGGGTTGCGGGTGGACAGGGAGGGGTCAGAGCCACAGGAAGACTTGGCCTCCAGCCTCCTCACCTTGGTCACACTTATTCAGGGGTTCCTCTGGACATCACCTTGGTGGAGAGGCGAGAGCAGGGCTGGGGGCCTGGGGGTCCCACTTAGGCTGTTCCACCAAGTAGCTGTGTGGTCTTAGGCAAGTCACTGTTCAGAATTTGGTCCAAAGGGTGGAAGCACCTGGGAGGATTTTGGGGGTCTGCATATGGAGGACATGCTCATGAGCAGAGCTGTTCAAACACACAGAGGGTGGCTTCTTTGCAAGGTGGTGAGCACTCTTTCTCTGGAAAAGTCCACACGGGACATGGGTGTCGGACAGGAGGTGGAAGGAACATGATGTGTCTTATTGGGCAGGGAGGGCTGATGTGGAAGTTGCTGTATAATTTAAAACTGTGGATCCACATCTTACTCCTTGCCCATGACAGACATCACTAATCCATTACCACACCCTTTCAATGAGTGTACCATAGGCCCCTCCCTGACAGTTGTGGGGCCCAGGGCAAGGGCACAGAGGCCCCCTCCAGGGACCTCACATGCCCACGTGTGTCTAGTTTTCAAGTCCAAGCTCCATTTATATCCCTGTGCAAACAGCTTCCCCTTGGAAACTAGCCCTTCTAAACACTCTGTCACTTGGACCTAGGGGTGCGTACGTGGTGACCCAGTCACACGTAGCAGGGTACCTAGGGAGATGCCACCACAGGCCCCAGAACTGCACTCAGGACTGTTGGGGTAAGAAATACTGCAGGCCAGTGTGCTCCGAGTGTAGCCTGCAGGAGGGGACTCATGGGCCTCGGGGGACGGTACCTGACCTTGGTGCAAGCCGCCTTCCCGTGGTGGGTAGTATGGGTGGAGTGGGGCCCTCTAAGATCTCCAACACCCCAGCTCTAACAGCAGTACTGGCACATTTCGTGGGGCAGGGATAGCCCATGGAAACATGCCAATGCTGCCCTGCCTTGTGCCCATGGCGGATATTGCCAATCCATCACTGCACTCTTCCCCACTGAGCCCAGACGTCCCCCGGAGGCCTTCACATAGTGCTCCAGGTACCGACCTCTGGTCAGTTGCCATGGCCAGGACAAGAAACAGCGATGTTAGACTGGGTCAGTGAATTTAAACTTTTACACCACTGGGAACCTTTGTTCGGGCTCAGCATCTCAAAGCAGGACTGCAGTGGCCCAAGTGGAGGAAGAGGGACCAAGAAACCAGCCCCGACGACCCTCTGGCCTCGAGGACCCCGCAGAGTCCTGTGTGTGGATGAGACAGCTCTAGGGAGCCTGTGGGCTCTAAGGTTCTGTGGGACCCTCAGCCCTTCTGCTCATCTGAAGAAATGTCAGTGAAAGCATTTGCCTTGCTCACCTGTGAAAACAGTGTGACCAGAAAGTGCAAGAGATGGTGGATGAGGGGTCTCCTGGGCGTGGCATTGGTCCCTGGGTTATTCCTGGAATGGGGCTTGAGGGATCCAGTCAGCGTGGAGGGTGGATGAGCTGTTGCTGTGCCACAGGAGGAGACCAGAGTCAGGGCTTGGGCTCCTCTAACTCCCCAGCCTCCCCCTGTGGAATCCTGCCGCTTTCCCAGTCTCCCTGAAGCCCTTTCATCCCTGTGGGGACTGTTGCTCTTGAAACCCAGGCCACGGCCCTGACCAAAAGTTACCCACACCCTGCTTAGGATGTAGAAAGCTGCAGGAAGACATCAGTCCTACCCTTACAATAAGAAGAAGCTGATAAGCTGCAGTGTCATGCCTCTTTCAGCCTGTTAACGGGGCTGAGTTTTCAAGGTAAGCAGGTGGGTTAAATTTCAGAGGGTGACAAGTCCCTCTGGGGAGAGAGAGGCTCCACATGCTCATCTACCTTAGACAGAGCATGGAAGGAAGTGGTCAACAGAGAAGCAGATAAAATGCAACTGAAATTTTAACACACTTTTAAAGGTTAGGGTGACAGTTTGGAATCTTTGGGAGCTCCGTGCACAAGGGGAGCCTGCACCTACTCATCCACTCTTGTCCATGGTCCTCAGCTGGATGCACACGAGGAAGATCTGGGGCAGGACAGGTGAGCCTCGAGAGCACCCTCTGAGGCTCTGACCAAGTCTGAGAGTGCAGATTAAGAAAGCAATTCTGATTCACAGTGCATCAGGATGCAGGCTACTTGTACACGGGAAATTAGAAAGCCTCGCTCAGAGCAGTGTAAGAATAGCTAAAGGAAGTCTCAGTATGGTCAAGTTCTCAAAAAGACCTATAAATGTAATGCTAGTCCACTCAGGATTCCAGCAGGCTGGGTGTTCTTTGGAAATTGCAAACTGATCATAAAATTTTTATGGAAATAAAGGGGACCTAGGATATCCAAAACAATTCTGAAAAAGAACAAAGTGGGAGAATTTATACTACCTGATTTCTAGACTGACTGTGAAGCTAAATTAACTAAGATGGTTTGGCATTGGTGTAATAGATACACAAAACAATGGAACAGAATCGAAAATCCAGAAATAGACCCCCACAACCATAAGTTCTTGACAAGATGCCAAAGTAATTGAGTCAGGATATGATAGTCTTTCCAATAAATGATGTTAGAAAAGTGGAAGCTCTGCATAGAAAGAAAGAAAGCTCAACTTTCACCTCATATCATATGTGAAAATTGACTCAGTCAAAATGGGTGATCAGCTTAAAGGTAAGAGCTGAAACCAAAACCCTGCAGAGGAAAAACATTTGTAAAAAATCTTTGTGATCTTGGGTTAGACCAAGATGGCACTAAATGCACAAACCATACAAGAAAATGTTGACAGATTGAACTGGATTGAAACTAAAACTTCTACTTTTCAAAAAACAGTGATAAGAAAATGAAAAGGCAAAAAAAATAAGCAAGAAACAAAAAGCAAACCAAAAAACCCCAAAAATGACAATGGAAAAAACCAACCAACAACGCAAGCTGGGAGAAGATATTTTCACATAATATATCTGATACTGGGCTTGTATCCAAAATGTATAAAGAGTTCTTAAACAATGCCCCCCACACACACACAAAATGGGCAAAAGATTTGGACACTTTACTGAAAATGTACAATGACAAATAGGTACAGGAAAAGATATGCAACATCACTGATTGTTAGGGAAAGGGGAATTTAAATGGGAAAGAGTTTCTATTTCATAACCATTAGAACAGCTAAGCACTTCCCTGGTGGCTCAGATGGTAAAGAATCTGCCTGCGATGTGGGAGACCTGGGTTCGATCCTTGGGTTGGGAAGATCCCTGGGGGAGGGCATGGCTACCCGCTCCAGTATTCTTGCCTGGAGAATCCCCATGGACAAAGGAACCTGACAGGCTATGGTCCATGGGGTCGCAAAGAGTCAGACACAATTGAGCAACTAAGCACATCACAGAACAGCTACCATTAACAAGAATGGCCACATCAAGTGTTGGGAGGATGTTGGGCATCTGGAACTCTCATTCTTTTAGGTAGGAATGCAAAGTGGTACATCCACTTAGGAGAACATTCAGATGCTTCCTATAAAGTTGAACATATATTTACCTACAACTCAGTGATGACTGCCTTATGTATTCACATGAGGGAAATGAAACATTTGTCCACAAAACAATTTGTATGCAGATGTCCCTTAGCAATTTTATTCAAAATAGACCTCGACTGGAAACAACCCAAATATTTACCAAATAGTGGATGGATAGATAAACTGTGACGTATCCATACAAGGGAATACTACTCAAGAACAAAAAGGCGTGAACCGCTCATATGGACGTGCACACATCAACGTGCACAGGTCTGCAGAGCGTTCTGCTGAGGGAAGAAGGCAGGCCCCAGAGACTACACACCAGGTGAGTCCCTTCATAGGAGACTTTGGAAGAGATAAAACAGACCACTGGTTGCCAGCGCTGGGAGTGGGAGGGAGGACTGTGAGTGGGCATGGGAGGACTTTGTGGAGGACTAGACACGCAGAGGTGCCTGGATTGCGGTGGTCCCACTCATTTTAAAGTGAACTCTCCTATATGCAAACTATGCATCAGTAGAAAATATTAAATCACATAATGAAGGTAATGGGAGACATCTCTGAAAGATCTCTGCAAATACACTGTACTGTTTTCCTGCAGAAAACATCCGCTCCCCTCTCCCATTTGACTCTCAGCATCACCATTTATCACCTGGGTGGAATTGGAAAGGTTATTTTACCTTTCTGAGCCTTAGATTCTCATCTGTAAAATGAGCATACTTCTTTCTATCAGGATTGCTCATCACTCTTTGAGGTGCTGAGTGCTGGGTCTCTGCTTACCTAGGAGGTAGGCTGCTGGAGGAGAGGAACGCTTCTTTTCTTATTTGTGTCCTTCTCCCTCCACCCCCTGCCTCCCAACAGGCCTCAATAGAGGCCTCTGGGACTCCTGGCTGCATGATGCTGCAAGAGATTTGTAAGGACAGCCAGAGGCACCCAGGCCAAGTCCTCAGCTCCTAGGCGGAGGACTTGTTCCTGCTGCTAGGACTCCCTGGGAGCAGGTGACCACCCAGTGCTGGCAGCGCCTCATCCCAGAGAAGTGGCGGCAAGAGGGCACCCGCCTCAGCTCAGAGCCCCAGGACAAGCTCAGGCTCCACACCAGCACTTGGCTTCACGTGCAGGCTGCCCAGTCACCACCCCCCTTCCAGCCTCAGCTCCCTTATTTGCAAAAAGGGAATATGAAATGACTCACAGGTTGGTTTAGAGCAAAGGAGACAGTGTCTATGAAAGTGTTTAGCCAGTGAGGGATTATGGTTACTCCTAAAATTCTGGTGATGGATAGTAACATAAAAGAGACCCGCAGGGAGCCTGGAGTTGGGCTGGGGCCTGGTTCAGTTCTGCCTCACAGAGGCCCCCACTAAAGCCATTTGGTGGCTCTCATCGCCCTTAGGGAGGAGACCAAAGTCCTTCCTCTGGCTGCTGAGGCCCTGGTGGTCTTCCTCAGGGAATGTTTCTCCGCCTCTGCTTTAGAAAACTTGGTGCACTTATGCGTTGATCTCTGTGGTGACTGAATAAGGCCTGTCCTCCCCCTAGACCATAAGCCCGTGACAGTGGGACTTGCTTTTAATAAATGCAGTATTTGCAGGATAAGGAAACAGGGGATGCACAGAGGTGGTGGGTTCTCTGCCTCCCTGCAGGGCCCCACAGGGCTCCCGAGCTTCTCCCTAGGAGCCAGGCCCTGGAAACCAAGAGGCAGCTGGAAGCCAGGGGTGGGGGTGGGGAGCCCACTGGGTCTTGCAGCTGGAGGTTATGTCTCCTTGGAGGAGACTGTCACTGGCTGGATCAGTGAGAGGAAGCTTAGGCCTTCCATGTATATAGGATTATCAGCAGGAGACAGTGTACAGATGTCTGATCCACCTATACAAATGTGTAAACTGAGGCCCAGAGAGAGCAAATGGCTATTCCCAAACCACGCCAGGTGGCAGGGTCCAGGCCAAGAGTCAAGCTTTGCCTATGGTCAAGCAGTATGTTCCTGACAGATCTCAAGTCTCTTGGGCTGGTGGTTTCCCACCCTTTGTCCCATCAAAGGTCTAAGTGCTGTCTGAGGCAGAGCGTAGGCCTGGGGAGGTGATAGAGGTGTGGCCTCAGGAGTCTCCTGTGGAAAAGAGCAGAGACCAGATTACTAGGTTCTTTGTTTTTTAAACAGAGACATTACTGTGATTACCTCTTTAAAAAAAAATTTTTTTTAATGTGGGCCATTTTTAAAGTCTTTATTGAATTTGTTACAACATTGTTCTGCTGTTTATGTTTTGTTTTTTTTTTGGCTGTGAGTCATGTGGAATCTTAGTTTCCGGACCAAGGATGAAACCCACACCTCCTGCATTGGAAGCATGAGTCTTAACCACTGGACCATCGGAAAAGTCCCTGGGTTCTAGTTCCAACTCCGTCACTCATTGTGTGACCTTTGGCGAGTTATTTAAGCTTTCTGAGCCTCAGTTTCTTCATCTATAAAATGGGGATAATAATACGTATTTCACAGGGGTTGCTGCTGTTGCTGCTAAGTCGCTTCAGTCGTGTCCAACTCTGTGCGACCCCATAGATGGCAGCCCACCAGGCTCCCCCATCCCTGGGATTCTCCAGGCAAGAATACTGGAGTGGGTTACCATTTCCTTCTCCAATGCATGAAAGTGAAAAGTGAAAGGGAAGTTGCTCAGTCGTGTCCGACTCTTAGCGACCCCACGGACTGCAGCCTACCAGGCTCCTCCGCCGATGGGATTTTCCAGGCAAGAGTACTGGAGTGGGGTGCCACTGCCTTCTCCGTTCACAGGGTTGGAGTGAGGATTAAATGGCTTATTTTTGCCTGTGTTGAATGCATAGTTGTGGTCCATGCAAAGCCCTTAGAACAGTGTTTGCACACGGTAAGTGCTGTGTGAGTGTTAGCTGCCATTTTCAGCCTCACTCCCCCTGCCCCAGCCTCCTGAGGGGAGAGTGGTGGTGAGGGTCCCATGCTGCAGATTCAGGGGGTCTGGGGATGGCCGGGGGCACAGGAACGTCCGTCTCCAGCAGGCTATCCTGCTGCGGGCTGCTGACATCCAGGAACTTCCTGTGTGGCCAGGGTGACCCTGAGCAGAGGTAGCTTAAGAAGGGGTGGGGGTGTGCACGGGCCAGGCCACACTGTGGGGGCTGAGAAGGTGGAAGGAGGGCACAGGTGAAAGAGGCTTTCAGCCACACAGGGATGCTGGTTGGGGTCCCCTCCTGGGCAGAGGGAACTGGGGGGAGTGGTTCGTCTATTTCTGGGCAGTTAGGTGGAGGGAGGTGCCTTTCAGGGAGAACCCTTGGTAACATCCATTGGGAGGATGCTAATTCAAGGGAAGGGTCCCCTAGCATGAAGACTGCTGAAGGCTGGGAATGATGGTTTGTAAGTGAGGGTATTATCTGGGGGCTTCTGGCAATGGGAGAAGAGAGATGAGGGGGGCACCTAGTGGTAGAATGCCAGGGGCTAACAGCAGAGCTCTTCCCTAGGACCCACAAAACTGCAAAATCTCCAGAAATCCCCAATGCTCATTGTGACTGGATTCCTCCTGGTGATTTGTGCAGGAGCCAAATTCTGCTTCTGGGTTGATATGAGGGGGCAGAGCTGAGGTCAAAGGCAGAAAGCCCCCCAAGTCTCTATGTCTCCAGGAGCCCCAGAAATCTTTAGACAATGGTAACGGAGACAGTTCAAGGATTTCTCACCTAGAAGCCATGGGCAGGGGGAGAGGGTCCCAGAGTCCCAAGGACTAAATACTGAGCAGGAGACTGAGCCAGGAGCTGGGATGATCCTTTGCTGATACTGTGCTTGGGTCTGACACCGGCAGAGGGCCAGTTTGTAAGGTGCTTTCTCTAAGTAACCTCTTTGTTTGCTTCTGCTTTACAGACATGGACACAGATGCACTGAGTCAAGAGACCTGCCCAAGGAAGGCATCCAGAGCTGGAATGTGAGCCCAGGTGGGGATTCTGCCCTGGAGCATCTGGACCATACCCCCAGGAGGCCGGTGAGTGAAGGGACGGGACCAAGTCTCCTGGGTCAGGCCGAGACAGGTGAGGGGCATTTGCTGGGTAAGCAGTGAGGAGAGGGGGCCCCTCCAGTTCCGTAGGCTCCTGAATAGAGGAGCCACCTGGCAGCCTCTGCTGGGGTGGGGAGGGGGTGTGCTGGAACTGCAGCAGGGAGAAGAGGGGTGCTGGAGGCAGCCTCGCACCCAAGTTTGGGACGGCTGGGGCTTCAGGGTGTACTGGTCTCAGCTCACTGTCCTGGGTAGATTATTCCTCCTGTGGCCCCTCGACCTTCCCACCCATGCTGGGCACTGCCAGGCTGGCATGAGGCTTCCATCAGGTTGCAGGTTAATAAATCTCACTCTTCCCTGAGGCCCGAATTGCAGGATTGCGCTTTATCTCAGTGTGGTGCTGCAGGAAAGGAAAAACTCTTTGGAATTCAAATGTATGAAAATCTCATGCTGTTCTAAATGTAGCTAGGGGAGCTCACTAAGGAAATCTTGAGAGGCTTTGATAAAGCAATCACCACTGACCAAAAGAAGAGAACAAGGTCCTGAAAGCAAATGACTGCAACAACTTTTGCCTTCTAGGGGAGCAGCAGAGTTTATACCACAGAGTAAGTAGCGCTGTGCTGCTGGGGGCACTGGGGAAAGTGAGGCTGGAGAAGGGGCCCTTTGCAACCATGGGGAGCACCCTTAATGGGGAGAAAAAATGGTTGTAGAGAAGGGGTGGGGGAACCACAGACCGAGATGGCAGCGGGGACAGGGAGGAATGGCTGGGTGGGGACTTTGGGGGATACAGTTTGCTTAATGGGTCTAATAGTTTATTTTTTGGCATTGTCCCCTCAATCCTTGGGGAATGTCCACCCCCACACTGAGGACTTTGCAGGAGTCAGGATTTGTGTTTATTTTGGTAGAAATTGAGAAAAATGAAACGATGCACAGCTGAAGATAAAATAGTGAGCATAGCCCTGGAAAGCAGGAGAGGGGCAGGGCAGAGACTGAGGTGCTGAGCAGGCCACCCCCCACCCTCCACACACTCCAGGAAGTCACAGAAATTCTGAGGAGTGCCCCAAACTGCGCAGAGATTCTAGGCGGTGAGGAGCTCAAGGAGCGGGAACCACACTCTGACACCTGAGTTGCAGTAGAGAAGTCACCTCTGCTTTAGCAGCTTTGTTGACGAGGCAAGTATTTGTGCTGGGATAGTTGGAGTAGGGCCTCCCTGCAAGCAGATCCCACTCCTGTCCCGTGGAGCCAGGGCAAGCATTTGTGTAGCTGGAGGGAGACTGAAAATTGTCTGGACCCTCAACTTTGCCGATGGGGTGATGGGCCCAGGGAGGAGGTATGTACACTCTCAGGAGTCATCCAGTGGCAGAGCTGGGTGGCTGCTAACCCAGAGTGAGGGATAGGCTGGAGTGGCAGGGACAGGAAAGGTAGACTAGGGGTGGGAAGGCGGCTGGGCCTGTCGTGCCTGGCTGGTGGTGGCGGTAGGGGAGAGCTGCCCAGTCGCTGCCAGGGCTTCCTGCATGCTCTGCCTGGAGGTGCCTGACTGAGCTGGCCGCAGATAAAGAGACAAGCTCCAGGTGTTGCCTGGACAGAGAACAGCAGAGAGAAGGCACCCACAGTCCCCAGGCCCAGCTCTACCACCCTAACTGTTAGCAGAGGATGACATGCTTTCATGGGGAGGTGGGTCGCAGCCTGCAGAGCCCCCTCCTCCACCATCAGTCCTCTGACCCCCACCTCGGGAAGGCCCAATTGCTGAGCTCCTGGGTGAGTCCTCTCGGTCTGCCCAGAGCCCCTGCCCCGCCAGCCTAATCTAGACCTTTGCTTCTGGTGGGCAGCACCCACCTGGAGGTGTCTAGCTCCCACGGGTGAGTGAAGTTTCGAAAGAGTGTGGTCCTCCTGAGCCAGCACTTCACGGGTCAGGCTCTGCCAAGGCCATGGTGGCTGAGGCGCCAGAGCAGCTGGCACCCCCAGCACTTTATGAGAGGCAAACACAAGAGCCCCACCCTCAGTGAGTTGCGGGGAAGGGTGCAGAGGAGGCAGGGGCCCTTAGAGGGATGGTGTGGGCATGGACGAGATGCTTAGACAACCTGACCAGGTCCTTGGGAGCTGTGAGGATGGGATGACCCTTTCTCTACCCCTTCTGCCCACGTGGAAGCTCACAAGGGCATGAAAAGAGGACTCTGGTCTCCCTGAAGCCAGGGAATCTTAAGATTGTGAAATCTTAGGGTGTTTGAATCATAGAATCCCAGAAATACTTGGTACTGGGATTCTGGAAATAACTGGAGTGTAAGATTTTAAAACACATTTTAATCCATGATGCTCTTTTATTTACCGTTATGACTTAGAGAATGAAAAAAGACATTAAAAATACACTAGTACTTTTCCTTAGTGTTTTGACTCTATTTTTACTTTTCCCAGTTTTCTCTGTTTTCCAAATATTTGCAATGAGCGTGGGTTATTTTGAAAATGAAAAATAGCAACATGTAAAGATAGCACTCTGCCTCTTATCACCAGAGGCAGTACACTCTTGCAACTTGAGTGGAGGCTAGTGATGTCCTCTTGTTAGGGGCAGCCCTTTTTCCCCCTGATATGCAAAAATATTGAAGCATAAGATTTTTAAATCAGTTGCCAAAACATAAAAGTCTGGCACTTGTAGAATCTTGGGAAAAAGAAACCAACCTTCCCAGAGAGGTGAAGCAGCCTAGAACTTTTAGCTCAGGAGAGCCTAGCGCTTTTGAGAACAGGAGCTCTCAGAAGACTTCAAAATCATCTGGCCCAGCTCCTCCATTTATATCTGAGGACTCTTGTGAGAGGGCAGAGTGTGTGAGGTTACCTTCTTCTGTGGCTCCCATCTCTGCCAAGGGCGGCAGAGCATCTCCTGGGCGGCAGGCAGGCAGGGGGCCATGTGGTGTTGCTGACCTCTCCTGACCCTTGCCCCAGTGCTGTCTCAGACTAGAGCTGCATCTGACGGAGGCTGGCCGGATCCAGAGTCTGGGGGCTGCCGGCTTTGTCTGCATATAGTGTGTCCACCTGGTCGGGGGGAAGAGCAGAGAAGTCCTTGAGAACAGATGGTCACAGGAAGTACCTGGTGTAGGGCAGAAACTAAGACTGTGTTTTGAATAAATGTGTGTATGAATGACGGAGAAGGCAGTGGCACCCCACTCCAATGCTCTTGCCTGGAAAATCCCATGGATGGAGGAGCCTGGTGGGCTGCAGTCCATGGGGTCGCCAAGAGTCGGACACGACTGAGCGACTTCACTTTCACTTTTCACTTTCATGCATTGGAGAAGGAAATGGCAACCCACTCCAGTGTTCTTGCCTGGAGAATCCCAGGGACGGTGGAGCCTGGTGGGCTGCCGTCTATGGGGTTGGACAGAGTCGGACACGACTGAAGTGACTTAGCAGCAGCAGCAGCATGTATGAATGAATCAGTGAGTGATTGTGATGGTCTTAGTGAATAAGAGCCTGCAGTAGGTCGTACCTGGGACCTGAGTCTTGGCTGTGCCACTGAAGCCAACACACCTCCCAGGAACACTGTACCCACTGGACACTCATGTTCTTAGCAGCATTGTCCACAACAGCCAAAAGGCAAAAGGACCCAAATGTTCATCAAGGGATGGATCGATAAATACAATGGAGTATTACATACAATGAAATATTATTCAACCTAAAAAAGGAAGGAAATTCTGGGACTTGCTACAGCATGGATGAATCTTGAGGACACTATGGTAAGTGAAGTAAGCTAGTCACAAGATGCCAAATACCGCATGGTTCTACTTATACGAGATACCTAGACCAGTCAGATACATAGAGACCAAAAGTAGAAGGGAGGTTGCCAGGGTCTCAGGGAGGAGGGAATGGGGACTTATGGTTTAACAGGTATAGAGTTTCAGTTTTGCAAGATGAAAAGGGTTCTGTGGGTGGTTGGTGATGATGGTGACCCAACAATATGCATGTCTTTAATATCACTTCCCAGATGGCTTGGTGGTAAAGAAACCTGCCAATTCAGGAGACGCAGGAGTTGCAAGTTTGATCCCTGGAGAAAGAAATGGGAGGTTGCTTCAGTACTCTTGCCTGGAAAATCCCATGGACAGAGAAGCCTGGTGGGCTGCAGTCCGCAGGGTTGCAGAGTCAGATGCTGAGTCACTGAGCATGAGCGATATTACTGAACTGTATCTTATAAATGGTTAAAATGGTAAGTTTATATTAAAAGTACGTAACAGAGACACATGTACCCCAATGTTCATCACAGCACTGTTTATAATAGCCAGGACATGGAAACAACCTAGATGTCCATCAGCAGATGAATGGATAAGAAAGCTGTGGTACATATACACAATGGAGTATTACTCAGCCGTTAGAAAGAATACATTTGAATTAGTTCTGATGAGAGGGATGAAACTGGAGCCGATTATACAGAGTGAAGTAAGCCAGAAAGAAAACACCAATACAGTATACTAACAGATATATATGGAATTTAGAAAGATGGCAATGATGACCCTGTATGCAAAACAGCAAAAAAGACACAGATGTGTATAGCGGACTTTTGGACTCAGAGGGAAAGGGAGAGGGTGGGATGATTTGGGAGAATGGCACTGAAACATGTATACTATCATGTAAGAATCGAATCGCCAGTCTATGTACGATGCAGGATACAGGATGCTTGGGGCTGGTGCACGGGGATGACCCAGAGGGATGTTGTGGGGAGGGAGGTGGGAGGGGAGTTCATGTTTGGGATCGCATGTACACCTGTGATGGATTCATGTCAATGTATGCCAAAACCAATACAGTATTGTAAGGTAAAATAAAGTAAAAATAAAAATTTTAAAAAAAGTACATAACGATCAATTCTATGAAGAAGGAATTTTATTCTCAAGCAATGGGAAAGAATGGGGGAGGGTCAGACTCATCAAGTGTGCCTGAGTCCCTGGCCCTGTCTCTGGGAATAATGATGACCACTGACGGTGTCATCTCAAAAGCCGACATTCCTTCCCACTCAGCAAAAAGGTCCCAAGAGCAGACGGTGTCTCTTCCAGTTTGGGTCAGATGCTTATCCAGTCCTTGAACCAGTCCGTGTGCCCAGGGATGCGATACTCCGGTTGGATGGAGCTAAGTTTCAGGCCCACCTGGAAGGAGGGCAGGGGACATCTGGGCACCCCAACAGGGGCTTCCACAGTGGGTAAGAAGACTGGATCCCAAGGAGGACCTAATAGCAGAGAACACTGGAAGGGAAAATCTGTCTTCTTGCTTCAGTCAGAGCAGCAGAAGGTAGGGAGAGGAGAAATTCCAGGGCGGCAGGAGCCAAGGAAAATTCAGAAGTGACTCAGAAGTGGCCATGGGGTACTGACACCCAGCAGAAGTCCCCTTGATGACCAAACAGGGGCTCAGACAGAGAGCATTGCTAAGCAGAGCACAGAAGCTCTGCAAAGCCAAGTTGCGCTTAAATACCACAGCCCAGTAACCAGCCCGGCCTCCAACCTGCCCAGGAGCTTAGGTCTAGAGCGCGCTCTGTGCAAGTGATAATGCAGGCCGGCCTGATGCCACTTGCATTTCCAGAAAGGCCAGTGACAACTGTGCTTTGTGAGATGTCTGGAACCTTCCAATTCCCCCAGCTGGCTGCCCCTTGGGCAGTCAGCAGCGACTCCCTTAAAACATGGAGAAAGTAGGCAAGCCTGTTGGAGGACTTTAAAGAGGGCCAGGAAGTCAGCAAACCCTGCTGAGCTCCATATTCCAGAGATGGAGGAAGAGGGACCAGGAGGAAGAGGAGTGAAGTGACTGGAAGTAAGGGGTGGGTCCACTTCTCTCTTTGGAGACGAGTGGGCCTTGGGGTGAGCCTGAGAGATGGCAGCTGGCAGGAAGTAAGGGGCACTGACTGAGAAGCCCACAGCCCTGGGTTTGAATCCACTACTTATTGGCTGTGTGAATTTTGATGTTACTGTTGCTCTGAGCCTTGGATTTTTCTACCTGTGAAAGCTGCCTACGGGTTGCTGTGAGCCCTGAGTGAGATCAGATCATCCCAGGCAACCAGAGGTTGGCCATCTGTGATTTTGCAACAGAGCAGCATGTCGTGTGTTTATTTCCACAGTGTTTCTATGTGCGCTTGGTTCAGTTCGGTTCCCTTATCTTTCTCCTAACAGATTGCAGAGCTGCTGAGAAAGATCTCATCTGTTCACAGTCTACCCTCAAAATACACAGGTAAGAAGCCAGACCCAGAATGTCTTCTCTTTAAATACAGTGACACAAGCATTCTGCAGGGAGTTGTAAAAGCAAACACAAGATGGAGAAAGCAAAATAAATAGATATGAAGGATGGGCTAAGAAACTTAGTTTTTTCTTTAGAGGCTATACCTTGAGATTTTTTTAAATAGCAAGTGTCTCCATTATATAGTTGTACATTTAAAAATTACATATGTGTTTTCAATTCTGCATATTTCAATTATATATATTTTTTAATTTGGCTGCACCAGGTCTTAGCTGTGGCATGAGGGGTCTTTGATCTTCCTTGTGGCTTGTGAACTCTTAGTTGCAGCCTGCGGAATCTAGTTCCCTGACCAGGGATTGGACCCAGGACCCCCGCATTGGGAGTGAGGAATCTTAGCTACTGGACCCACCTGGGAAATCCCCTAGGAAACTTAAAAGGGGAGGTACCCTCCAGAGAATAAGAAAATTATGATACTCTGCAGGGGCAGATGTATGATTCTACTAATACTAATACGGTGTATCTAGAGTAGTCAGACTCAGGCAGAGAGTAGAGCGCCAGGTCTTGGGAAAACGGGGAAATAGGGAGTTGTTAACGGGTTTCAGAATTTCAGCTTTGCAAGATGTAAAGAGCTCTGGCGATGGCTGATGGTGATAGTTGCAAGTGGTGTGAATATAGATAAAAAACACTGAACTGTACACTTCAAAGTGGTTTAAATGGTTCATTTTATGTCGTGTATATTTTTATAAGAAAAAAAATTGGAAAATTTTTGTGGGCTTTCTGGGGGCAAACTGGTGGCAAGGGTTGAGGACAGAGCAGAAGGAAGTCAGAGAGACGGCATAGTTTTTGGTTTCGTCTGTATGTTTTGTTTTTGGCTGTGCCACTGGGCATATGGGATCTTAGTTCCCCGACCAGGGATCGAACCTGTGCCCTCTGCAGTGGAATCATGGAGTTCTAACCACTGGACTGCCAGGGAAGTCCCAGGGCATAGTTGTCACATATGATGCTGCCACCAGGGAAACATCCCTAGCAGCCAAGGACCTTTTAAAAACAGGACAATTTTACACTGGCCATGAAGCTTTTTGCTGGATTTACAGCAAATCCCCACCCAGTCCCTCTTCTTGATTGAAGCCTGGTGAGCGCAAGTTTTGTGTGAAAGGGGCTCCCTGGATTAACACAGGGAGAATGGCAGCAGTGCTGGGGGTGTAGAATGGAGCCACAACCTGTGGACGGAACCAAGTCAGTAGAAGCAGGAGCTCAGAGCCATCGTAACCACGGCATTGTAAATACTCAATGC
The DNA here is from genome assembly GCF_016772045.2 of Ovis aries. NCBI lineage: Eukaryota > Metazoa > Chordata > Mammalia > Artiodactyla > Bovidae > Ovis > Ovis aries. Next base: position 26,148,593 of record NC_056078.1, read on the forward strand.
CAGTCCCCCAGCCCCAACCAAGAAACCTGCAGAAATCTCGAGGAAGACATTGGATTCCCAGAGAGTCAGGGCCATCTTCTTTATATCTTAAAGGATAGAGATACCCCAGCTGCATCTGGGTCATATTTATGTGATATCCCTTTCCTTTTCGATTTTGTCAACCACCATTGTGCTAACTCTATGCTCATCCTGAATGTAAGCCCAACTTTTGGGGGAGTTACTGTTCACAGAGGATGAGATGGCTGGATGGCATCACCGACTTGATGGACGTGAGTTTGAGTGAACTCCGGGAGTTGGTGATGGACAGGGAGGCCTGGCGTGCTGCGATTCATGGGGTCACAAAGAGTCGGACATGACTGAGTGACTGAACTGAACTGAACTGTTCACAAGGCAGCAGAGTCCAGCAGGAATTCTAGAAGCAGGAATTCTAGAAGCAGACGTGTTGTGTTTGGCTCCTGGGTTCTCACTTTATTATGTGGCCTTGGGCAAGCTGATTCACCTTTCTGACAGTCAGTTTATTTATCTAGAAAATGAGAGTGATCTCTGTCTCCTGGGGTTTTGGGTGAGCATCAGATACAGTACCACATATAAAGTGCGCACAATAATTCAGAGTGTTCATCAGTAGCTAGTGCCTTAGTCCTGTCCCAGTGTCTGGTAGGAATTCAATCGTTGCTATGGGTGAGTCTTCTAAAGTGGCCTGTGAGTTCCCCACTTCTGCGCTAATCTACCCAGAGCCCGGTGAGCCTTGGCTCAGGGATGAGCGCAGACCTGTCTACCCCTTGCCCTTTGACTCTCTGGAAGCAAACCGAAGCAAGGAAGCCCCACACAGGGAGGCTTTCTCCAAGGGAGTCGGGATGGTTTGGTTCAGCTCGTCCCCCTTCCCGGAGCAAACTACATAAGCACAGAGACCTCCTGCTGATGGGAGAGTGGAACTGTCCTCTTAAGGGGAAGACAGTAGTTTAATGGGCTCCACGTGATAGGAAAACCAGTACTGCTGATGAGGACTTAGGGACGGAGTCTTCGAACTCAGGCGCTTTTCTTGAGCGAGGCGCAAACTCCTCAGCCCTCTGCCTTTGCCGCTTTCTCTTCTGGGTTCTGGCTGGAATGCACTCGAAGAACTTGAGCTTTTCCAATGTTCTCTGGGATGGGGCGGGGGGACACGGCAGGCAGGAGAGTGTGAGGGAGCTGCCTAGGAGATCTGGGGAGACCCCTGCTCCCCGCTCCAGGCCCCGGTGCCCAGGTCAGGCCAGGCTTCTGCTCAGGCTCCCCAGTCACCTGGGAGGGACTGACTCCCTTCCCCCAGCCTCACCTCCACCCTCTACTACATCTGGGTGTCACTACGATATCCAGGTCACAGATGTCTGCACAGTGCCTACTCTATGTCAGACACTCGCCCTGGCACACAGGACCTCTTACAGTCTGGGGGGAGAGCAGTGTACGTCAAGAATACCTGTCTTCTCTCCCTGCAACCTTCCTCCCTTTGCCCTCCTGCCCTGGTCTAAGGCGCCCCCTACTCCCTCATCCCCTCTGGACCTCCACAGTTCATTCTCCACATGGCCGCCCGAGGGGTCCCCCCCATGCCCTGATAACCCTCCAGTGAACCCCATGCAGCCTGCATGAGACCACACACCTGACCTTCCCTGCGGGGAGGGCCGCAGCCTGTGGGCTGGCTCTGCCTACGTGTCCCACTTCCTCCTGCTGTTCCCAACCCACGAGGGTCCAGCCACCCTGGCCTGCCCGCCTGCTCTTTCACCCACACACCTGGCAGTGGAAGCCTGTCGCAGGCTTTCCCTGCGACAGAGGGTTGGATCCTTTCTGCCTCTCGGCTCAATGGACCCTTCTCCATGCCCCCGCCACCCCCCACTCAATCCTTCTGACTCTCCTATTGCCCTGTTATTTCCCTTATGGCACCGTCTCCCTCAGGTGTCTTTGTGGTCTGCACATCTCTCCCTAGGATGTAAGCTCCAAGGCAGCAGAACCCATCTCTGAGTTCTCCCCTAGTGATTCCCAGAGGCTGGCACCTGGGTACTAAGGATCTGCTGAGTGGATGGATGGATGGATACAATGAGCAGCTTCTTTGGGCAGGGGCCCATCTCTAGAGGGGTCCTTGAATCCCCCAAGGGATCTAGCCGTGGTGGGCTTCAGTGAGCCCCCACCAGTGCCCTGCTGTGGGGACTCTTACCTGGTTTTTCGCTTTTTGATAGAGGTGGTGTCTTCATCTTCTTCGGGGATTGGCTAAAACCAACACAAGGAAAGCTAGGAAGGTCAGGCTGGAGCCAGACAGCCAGCTGAGTGACAGGGCGGGCGGGGAGGTAGGAAAGGTGCCCCTGGGAAAGGCAGAAGAGCCAGCAGGTATCTGTCCAGGGATGGCCCCACCCTGAGCAGGACCCCAACAACTGCAGCACCGTCGCTTACTGTGGCCACAAGGAACCAAGGCCCTTCTCTAGGGGGCTGTAAGAGAGGCCCCTGCACTGGCCCTCCCTTGGCCTGCTGCTTTCCTGTAGGTGGGAACCCTAGTGAATTACTGACAAGCATGGGTAATGCTCCTATCTTGTATAGGCTCTGCAAGCCTTCTGATGCACCCGATGTAAATGTTTCTTCTCTATGACTTTAGGAGAGGGGGTTTTTGAAAGAGTGAAACTGAGGCTCACAGTTGGGAGGTGGCTTGCTTTACCACTGTGTCTCCACTGGTCTCAAGCTAAACAAGAAAACCAAGTATGGGGCCAGAGCAAGCACCTATACCTTTAACACATTCAAGCCAGCACTGCATCCCGCCGCCTCCTTCTCAGTCTGCCGAGTCTCCAGCCGCTCCCAAATTTCACATTACCTATCGCTTCAAGTTCCTGGCTTTCCCAGCCCTCCTCACTCCTGACTCGCCCTACTCTTGCATTTGCTTGTTCAAGATACACATCTCCATGTTCACCCCGACTCCACTGTGTGGCAGTCTCTGGGCATCTGCCTTTCCATCCAGCTCCTAGGTGACTGAGTGCTGCTGGGCTGGCAAGTTAGGTAAGCCTGAGCCTGCATGCATGCTAAGAAGTGTCAGTCTTGTCTGACTGTGACCCCATAGACTATGGCCTGCCAGGCTCCTCCGTCCATGGGATTCTCCAGGCAAGAATACTGGAGTGGGTTGTCATTTCCCTTCCCCAGGGGATCTTCCCAACCCAGGGATCGAACCCTTGTCTCTTACGTCTCCTGCATTGCCCGGTGGGTTCTTTACCACTAGCGCCATCTGAGAAGCCCAAGCCTGAATATGAGTCCCAGCTTTTCTGCTGCCCACCCGGGTGACTTTGGGCTGTCATTCAACTGTCCTGAGCCTCAGTCTTTTCATCTGTAAAATGGGAAGCCATACTGCCTCCATGGGTGGCTGCATGGACTAGAAATGTGTTAAACACCCAGCCGTGTCAGGTACATACATTGGACACTCAGGATCGCTGGCCCCATGGCTGACACTCAGGCCCTGCTGCGTGCAGCCTGCCCTCATCTTCCCCTTCCCCAGCTTGTCATTAATCCTTCTTTCAGCCATCTGGATGACTTAGTACCAGCACAAAGTTACTTCTGCCTGCCGTATGTGACCCTTCCTTCTCTGCTATGTCTTCCCAAGGCCCAGGAGCTCCTGGAGAGCTTGATGGGTGTGGCTTATCCAGCTCTGTTTTGCTACAAGTGACGCAGGTCACCACCTCCCCTGCTCCTCCCCTCGATATCCTCCACAGCAGGCCTCTGGAGTCTGGTCTGGCAGAGAAAGCCTCTGAGCCGTCAGGTGGCACCAGGGGTCCCGGGGAGAGTGGGGCCTCTTCCTCCAGTGCAGGCACAGGCAGCCCAGGCTCTGGCCTCCTTCCCTGGGCCTCCTCGGGCCACACCTGGGCGGACAGGTGGCTGAATATGGGGGAGCAGTTCCAGGAACAGAGGGGCAGGTGAGGGGTATGACACCCACCTGTAGGGTAGCTGGTGCCTCTCTTGAAGTGAGTCTTGAACTTCCAGGAGCTGGTTCAGGAGTTTTTCTGCTGGGATGGACACCAGGGGCTGGGGAAGGAGCTGAGCCACCGCGGTCTGCAGGAGCCCTAGTGCCGTGTCTTTCTCTGTAAGCACAGCCGAGGTGGGGGGAGGACGCTCAGGGGCAAGACCTCGGGCCCCGTCCTGCTGTGGGATGGGACAGGCAGCAGCAGGGCCTCCAGCTCTTCTGCCCCACAGGAGTCCATGGGGAGGGCCATGCATCTCTCCGGCCCCTATATGTGCAGCATGCCTCAGCCGTCCACACCTTTATACACCTGCTCGTGTGCACCTTATTCTTGGTGTACCTGCCATCATGCCCCCTGGCCCTCTGGGAAGGCTGCTGGGGACCAGCCTCCCTCCCCTTCCTCCTCCACTCTCTCGTCCAACCAGTTCTCTGGCTCTCATTGTCCCTCACCCCTCTACTTAGATACACTTTCCACTCACCATCCCAGTGTGCATGTGTACGTCTATTCACACGTACACATGTGTGTGCTGCTATGAGTGTGTGTTTGCATGAATGCGTATACCTATTTCTGTGTACACATACGTGTGCTCTTATGTACGTATATTAGCATGAATGCGTGTGTCCGTTAACGTGTACACACACGTGTGTGCTCTTACGTGTGTGTATTTGCATCTCTGTGTATGTGTGTTTCCCACAGAGGTGGATTAAGGACTGTCTGTCTCCCTCCCAGGGGCCAAATCCTGTGGTCAGCATACAGGAGGGTTCGTTCTAAGAAGCAGTGTCGTGGAAACCCTGTGGAGGAGAGGGCAGTGATGTTGTCTAGCTGGAAAAGATTAGTTTGTGGTTCCAAAAAGGAGGAGCAGCCCCCGTGTAAGGCCATGGGACGGGAGCCGAGTGACTTCTGAGTCCTGCAGAACCAGAGGACACGGCCCTCAGCAGCCTCCACTCAGATGAGGACCTGGGCCCAGGATGACGTCCTCACCCTTGGTGGGCGCGTAGAGTAGCCAAAACTGGATAGCATTCAAGGAGTCTGTCTGCAGAATTTGCGAAAGCAGTTCCAGTATCTGTGGACAGGAGGACAGGCCTCGGTCAGCATGGCCGGACAGCACATTCTAGCCGGCAGCACAGCCCCTCCCCATAAAGTGTTCTCTCCCCACGTCCGTGGCTAGACTGGCCCCCACGACGGTCCCTGCCTACCCTCTGCAGTCCCTGCCTACCCTCTGCATGGACTTCACACTTTGTAGAAAGCTTTCTCTGCCAACAGCCCTGGAGGAAGGTTCTTCACCCCCTTCCTGGACAGATGAGGGATCTGAGGAGGCCACCTGGCAGACATGCTGCGGCAAATCGAAGCCTCGGAGTCAGTTTCTTGGACCCCTCATCCCTGAGCCCTGTGTGGTTGTACCCCAAGGTCCCTCACTGGAAAGGTGAGGTCAGAGCTAGCTGTCAGCTCCTCAGAGACGCACCGAGTTCCGAATGCCTGGGTCCTTGGTGTGGGAATTTCAGGGACCTCGCGGGCCTCCCCTCCCTGAAGCGCCCAAGCTCAGAGTCTGGAGATGTTAGCAAGGAGGTGAGCTGATCCCTGTGGACAGCTTGAGGGGTGGAGCCAGCTGGTTCTGTGCACTGCTTAGTTGGCAGCCCCTTCCCGCCCAGGGCTGGGCTGTCTTCACTCCCAGGGTCCTTCTCAGCCCACTCAACCTCCCACATCTTTGCTACTTCAGGACCCTTTCCCCACTGCGTCCTCCAGTAAAGGGTCAGCGGCAGGAGATCCAGGCCTGTCTGAGGAGGGCTACGGGGGCTCCCTAGGGCGGGCTGCTGACGGTGGCGGCGGCCATGTAGAGCCAGGGCCTGCGGTGGGTGGTGGAGCTCCTGGAGTCCTAGGAAAGTGGGGTCCCCTCAGTGTTTGGCAGCCAGTCTCCCCAGGTCTGCCACGTCCCTGGCAGAGTGGAAACTGGGCCAGGCCTTGCCCCAGGCCTCCGCTTGCTAGGCTGCCTCCCCTCTCCCCCAGGGAACCCGCTTGCTGAGGTGACCCCCACCCCCCATCGGCCTGGGGCCCTCCTCCATTCTCCACATCCAACTTACCTGCCCTGTGCCCCCTCCCCATAGGACCTGAGAACCTACTTCCAGGCAAGGTGAGGCCGCCCTATGGTGGAGAAAGCACTGTGTTTGAGCCCCTGCTAGGCTGCTCCTTCTCCGGGGACCTGGGCCATAGGCCATCACCCGGCAGGGCTTCAGCCTCCTCATCTGTGGAGTGGGGATCCCTGCCCTATCTGCTCTGTCTGTTCCATGAGCTGTTGTAAGGCTCCAAGGGGACCGCGTGCTTTAAAGCGCTGGTCACGGGGCAGGTGTCAAGATGCCGCCACAGTCTGGCCTCTGCTGGAGAACACGTGCACCTCTGCACAGGGACTCGCACTGCCTTGCTCACTGGCATGAGTCCTGCATGCCTTCCAGGCCCTAATGGGAAACTCAGACACAGAGGAGGGGTCTTTATGCTTTATTCCAGCACAGACCAGACTCCTCCAGAGTGTGGGGACCTGGCTGGGACCAGCCTTGCAGACTGCGGGGGGAACCCGCTGGGTGTGGTGAGGATGTACCAGGCAGGGCCTCCACCTCCAGGCAGACCTCCACCTCCATGCTTCTCATTCCGCTGCTGTGGCTCCCCCTTCCTTAACTTATCAAGCATCTCCGTGGGGCCAGACCTTATGATAAAACACCTGTTCTTCCAGTTTGACTAAATGATAGAACTAAGGTCCCTAGAAGGGAAAGGCTCACACAGAAACCTAGAGGCAGCTGGGGACTGGAATCCAGGCTCCTGACTCCCAGAGCTGAGGTTTTTGAGTCTTAGGGTGTCAGGGACAAGACTTTCTCCCTGGGAGAAGCCATACTTGAAAGCACTTTGCAAGGGTCCTAGTTGGATCCTCATGAGCCTGGGAGCAGGTTCCACCAAGTTCTCTGCCCTCAGATGAGGGCCTCCATAGGGTCCACAGCCCCCAGCCTTCCCAGCACCTCACCAGCAGCTCCTGATCCTGTAGGACAAAGGTCTGGTCTCCTCCATCTCTGCTCGCAGGCTGGTTTCGGCCCTGGTGGGAGTGGCGGCGGATCATGGCCCGGGTAGAAGCAGGGATGAGCCTGCCAGTCTCCGCTGAGTACTTTGCCCCCTGTTCCCGCTGAGGCTCCTCCTTCTGCTGGGGAAAAATGTGGCCAGAGACTCCAGGCAGAGAGAAAGAAGAGAAAGCAGAGAGGAAAAGGTAAAAAGAAGAGGAGGCGGCCAGGGACCCAGGATGTCAACCAGGCCAGCCTCAACCTGTCTTAGACCCCACTTACCAGTGGGGGCAGCACTTCCTTTATAGCCATTGCTCTTCCTCCTGGAATTTTACTGAAGGTCGGCTGCCCCCACCCCCATGGTCCTCGGTCTTGCCTGGGTAGGCCCTCCTTCAGGTCCCTCCCCTCAGCCCATCAGAGATTTGAAAATAGTATCCTGTACCAAGACCCCCACTGCCTTCCTTAATTCTTAGCTCTGCTGCCCCCAAACCTGTCCCCCACAGATTAGCATCCTTTATTTGCCCTGGAAAACCTTCCCGAGCCAGGTGGGCATGAGGCCTGGGACCTCCTGCCCCTGGAACTCCAGTTAAGACTGGTAGTATCCTTCTCCCCACTTTATTTATTTTTAATATTTATTTATTTGGCTGTGCTCGGTCTCAGTTCCGGCATGGGGGATCTTTTAGTTGTGGCTTGCGAACTTTTTAACTGGGATCTTCCTGGACCAGGGATCGAACCTGTGTCCCCTGCATTGGCAGGTGAATTTTAAACCATGAGACCACCCATTTTAAAGATAAGAAAACTGAGGCCCAGAGAGCTTAGCTGAGTTACCCTGAGTGTTACAGCAAGTTAGCTGTGGAGTGAGAATGAGAACTCTGCTGCACAAGACAAGGGGAAGACCAATCTTAGCCAACAGGGGCCAGGCCTGTCCTAGGACCAGTTCCAACTACCTTCAAGCTGCCTCCTACTTGTCTTTACTGGTTTATCAGCAAATAGCACTCAGGCTACTCCCAATCTCTCTGAAATCCTTCAGTGATTCTCCACCCCTTTGTCAGGTAAAACATGAAACTAAGTTCAGAAATGAGAAGCAAGCTGATCTTGCCCACATCCAAAGTCGGCCCCCCTCCGACTCCTCTCTCACTGCTGCCCACTTATCTCCTGTACTTTTAAACCCTCCGTTTTGTAAGACGCTGTCCTGTATTTTCTAGCTTGCGAGTGAACATCTGTGCCATGTGCCTCCAGCAGGAACACCTCCCCCCGTCCTCTTCTAAACTATGAACCCTTCCTGGATTTCTCCACCAGGTACATTGTGTCCTCTGAACCCTCCCTGTGACCCTGTCCCTTGGGTTGTATTCAGGGACCCCTCCCCTCTGCCAACAGCAGTGCCTCCCGCCTTCCTGAGAAGGTTTGCTCTGTGCTGGTGTGGTTGGAACCACGTGGGAGTGCTTTAGTTACAAAGGAGTGGGTCCATTTCATTTCTTCTTGGACAGCTCCTTTGTTCTGCACCCACCTCCTTGCTCTTCAGCTCACTCTCCTTGGTGAAGATGGCCACCCGGGAAGCCAGGTCCTTCAACTCCTTCTTCCAGGCCTCTGGGAGGAGAGGGCAAGATCTGGCCGATAGATCCCCGGGGTCTCCCGGTACACCCTCCCTGTGCCGAGTGTGGAAGGGGGGTAGGTGGAAGAGCCTCCTCTCCTCCCTGCCCTCCCACCCAGCATCTTAAAGGGAAGGGTATTTTCACAGGGCAAGTGGTGCCCTTGAAGGAAGGAGTTGGAGGGTGGGTGGGAGTGCTTGCTGCTGACATTTGTGTCCCAGCCTGTGTCTTAGCTGGGAAATGCTGGAGAATGTTTGGCTACGTGTACCGAGATGTTTGTGATTTAGACTAGCTTTGCCTCTTTTAGGAAAATGAAGCCAGGGCAGAGATTAGGTTGATAGGCTGTGCCCGTTGCTACAACACTGAGTGGCCAGGTTGGTAAAGAGGACTGCAGGAAGCCTTCTGGGCCCCTCTGCCCCTTCTCCAGGATCCTCCCTGCTCTTTGGGGAAAGAGAGAGGCTTGGCCCCAGTGGAGGCTTCTGAAATGCTGCCCCAGCACTCTCTGTGGCTAACTGTTCTGACTGGCCGGTGCCTGAGCACACAGGTTACAAAATTCAGCATTTCCAATACTGTTCCTGGCTAGAGCTGGAAGTCACATGTCTGTTGCCCAGATCTGTTTGTCCTCTGCTTTTTCTGACTCCTCAGGCACCTCAGAGCCAAGCAGGGGTACATTTCTGAGGACCTCGGACCCCCACCCACCTAGTAGCCATGGCCTTTTCCTTCTCAGGCACCTGCCCAAGCCAGGCAGCCCTTGGGGCCAGGTACAGCCCCAAGGTAGAGGGCCCCAGTACCCACCAGAATAAAGCCGGGGGTCCCGATTGGACTGCGGGTCTCCAACAGGCACCGAGATGGTGGGCATCCTGATCAGATAGCGGGATAAGAGTGTGGCTTGAGGAGAGGTGGCCAGAGAGAGCTCGTCCCTGACGACACAGACAGGCTTCCCGGTGAGATCTGTTAAGGGTTGGAGGCGGTGGGAAAGGGGACCTGAGTGGGCCCCAAGAACTCCAGGAAAATGAGAGGAGGCTAGTGGGCAGGGAAGCACTCAGCCCCACTTCTTCCAGTAAACACAACCCCAGAGATGGCTAGGGCTGGAGAGCCTCTCAGACGCTCTGACCTCACCCCTGGGCACACTTAGCATGGCAGCGAAAGGGTGGGCTCAGGGTCACATAGTGAGACTGGCCGAGGGGAGAGGAGAACCCGGGCGACCTGGGACCCTCATCTGGGGGTCCCTTTGGTTTTACAGGGTAATGAAGTGTAGGTGTGAGCACACAGAGTGTGTGGAGCACACAGAGGCAGGCAGCTTTAAGCAGAGGAGTGGGAGCAGGGCGTTAAGCCACAGTTTGTGGTGAGAAGGACCTGGGCTCAAACCACAGGGGGCGAGACCCTCTGGATAAGACTTCATGCCACCTGTCAGCCTTGCAGGTCTGAGTGCATGGCAGCCTGGGGGTGGTGAGAGACAGTCTGCATGTGAGGAGCCTCCAGGCTAAGGTCTGTGTGCGATTGTAGCATCACTGGCTTCCCAGGTGGCACTAGTAGTAACGAATCCGCCTGCCGATGCAGGAGACGAAAGAGACGTGGGTTTGAGCCCTAGGTCAGGGAGATCCCCTGGAGGAGAGCATGGCACTCCAGTATTCTTGCCTGGAGAATCCCTTGGACAGAGGAGCCTGGTCGGCTACAGTCCATGGGGTTGCAAAGTGACTGAAGTGACTTAGCATGTATGCAATGGCATCGTTAGATGGTTAAGCTTTGGGGAGCAGCGTGGTTAGGACTTAACCGCAGTTTCTCACTCTCTCCTCCCGGAACACTTTCCTCTGGCTCCAGGACCCCTCTCTCTCCCAGGTCCTCCTAGCTCACCAGTCACTGCTCTGTGGCTTCTCCTTCATCTCCTCGACCCCTTAACCTTGGGGTCCCCAGATTCATAGCAGGCTCTCCTCCCTAGCCTCTGCAGTGTCCTCTGACGATCCCCAGCCAGCACACCTCTTCAAACACCACTCCCATTTGAGTGGCTCTCACATTTGCATCTCTGCCTGAAACCGACACGACAGCCTACTTGGCACCTCCCCTCGGGCTTCCCCACCCACCAGCCTTGGACTTCTAAGAGGCATCTCACATGCTTCATCTCCCAGCATCTCAGGCCAAACCCCGACCCTTCCCATCCTCCACTGGCCCCGTCTATAGGCTCCTCTATCTTAGTGCAAACCCAGTTTCCCAGTTTCTCAGACCAAACACCTGGGAGTCAGCCTGACTCTTCTCTCCATCTCATACTCCATTTTTAATCCATCAGCCAAGTCTGTTGGCCTCGCCTTCTGTATCTCTCCAGAGCAGGGCCACTAACTCCTCCACTGCTATCTCTCTGGTCCAAGCCACTGTCCATTCAGAAGCCAGCAGAGCCCTTCTGTTGCTTCTTTGCTCTCAACCCTCTGATGGTTGCCATCTGACTCAGTGAGATGGCTTAAGGATGACCACGGTGAGCTCCAAGGCCCACACGATGTGGGCCCTGCTGCCTCTAATGTGTCTCACTTCTCCTCCTCCTCATTCTGCTTCAGCCACACCCGCGTCCTCACTATTCTCCAACAGGAGGCCCTTCCGTCTGCCTGGGACACCTTCCCCCTGAGATCCACATGGGGCATGCCCTGTCTTCCTTTAGTCTTTACTCGAGTATCATGATGTTGGCTCTGTATATAGCCTTGGCACTTCCAATCTTCTAACACCTTCCTATTCTTCCCCACTAAAGGTTGGCTCTCTGAGACCAGGGACCATCTGTCTTGCTTGGTCATAACACCAGGACCTGAAAATGTGCCCGACTCATAGTTCACACTCATTAGATCTTTGATGAACAAATAGCTGAATGGATGAAATGGCCTGAGTCAGAGAAGAGAGCACAGCTCTGGAACAGAATATTCATCCCTTTCTGTGATTTGTAAGCTGGGAGAATCGGCAGTGACATAAATCCTGTAGGGCTGTGCAGTCTGCCCTTGGAATCCACCCTGCTCCAGGTAGGTCTTGGCTTGGCCGATAGTGGCTGGGTCCTCCCTTTCCAGTGGCCCCCCCAACCCCCACCATCAGGCCGTGGCCTACCCCAGCCCTACCTTGGATGTGGGTCACGTGCTGGGGCTGGGGGTGGTGCCTGGAGAAGAAGGAGTGGTGGCTGAGGCGACCAAAGCGGTAGGCACTGGGAGTTTGGGGCTTGGATGTCCTCACTGCCTCTCGGATCAGCTTGAAATCCATGATCCCTGGGATCATCGGTTCTTTCTGTGGCCCGCTGTCCCCGTGGCTCCTTGGCCGGCAACCGGACTTCTTTTCCTGTTTCGGCTCAGCCTTTGGACTAAAGGAGAGGGCCAGGGAGAAGCAAATGGAGCCTTAGGCACCAGTGCCCACCCGAGCTTATGGGAGTCCATTCCTGAGATACTCTGAAAACTGCTTAACAGATTCCACCGCCACCCCCATGGCACTGAGCCGGGCCTCTCCCAGGGTCCTTTCTCAGCCATGCCATCCAGCCCTGGGGAACCTTCGGTCTTCCTACGATGCCTGAGTAGGGAGCCAGGATCCATCTGAGAGAACTCAGATGGAATCTCCCAGGACCCAGTTTTCTCTCCGAGACCATTTCCGAACCCAGAAGGAGAAGCTCTAGACCTACCTCCCCGTCCAGACCCCTGCGGTGGAGCACAGGCACATTCTGTGCGCCTCCAGGGCCAGGGGGCTGACCCCAGCGTGGGCCTCTCCCCAAGCCAGACAGTGGGCGGCCCAGGGGAAGCCAGCTATAGGCTGCCCCCCGCCCCCCGCCCCCCGCCTTGCCCTCAGGAGCAGTTTTGGCCCAGACTCAGCATCCAGGAGCTGATGCCAAAGCCAGACTAGGCCAGCCAGTCCTCTTCCCGTGAGGGGCCCCCTGGGAGCTGCAGAACTGTTGGTCTGGCTATCTGGGCTGCGTCACTGTGGGGAAGCTTCAAGCTCTTGCTTCGCTTCACTTCACTTCACTGGAGACAAGCATCTCAGGTTCTCCGTCCTCCACCCGCACCCCTTCCCTCTCCTGAGGATGCTGTGCCTCCCCCCAGAGGAATAGGTGGAGTCGGTCCAGCAAGGATCCAGGGGTGGGCTGCTCTCCTCCAGGGGCCTGGTGGGACCACCTGCCTGCTCGCTGTCTGCTTCCCCTTCCGGCGGCCCTGGCTGAAGGGAGGCCCTCTGGAGGTGTGTAGATGGACTCTGGATATGCTAAGCAAGGCATGCTGCCCCGGGGCCCTCTGAAGCTTTCGGTGACCAGGCCCCTGAGTTTCCTGTTCCATCCTTGATTCGCTTCTAGGGGATCTGGGACTTAAAGAAATAAAGTAAACCTTCCCTGAACGTCACTGTTAGCTGACCTCCCCTGCCCCCAACTAACAGTGGAAGTCACCCGCTGAAACCCCCGGAATGTTTATGCTCCTGACCCGAGCCACCACACCCTCTCTCGACCCAGGAGGGGCCCTGCCTGTGACCTGTGTTAACTCAGGCCTGAGAACCCACTGGGCGCCTGACTGATAGCAGAGGGAAGGTGACCTCCTCTTGGACCCTCAAACTGTTGAGTTCCTTTGTATTCTACCCTCCCCAGCTCCCTCCACCTCCTCCGTCAGCAGGGAAGGCACTGGGGACCTTACCTCGGCAGTGAATGCTCTGCCAATTGGGCCCTCACTTCTGTGGCCATCGGGGGCCCTCTAACAGAGTAAAGACTGATGCTCTTAATACGAGTGTTGAAGATGCATAACAGGAACAGACACTTTAGGGGAAAAATTGGCAATAGCTTATAAAATTGAACATTTGCCTGCCATATCCCAGTATAACCCAGCAACTGCATGTGTGTGCGTGCTAAGTCACTTCATTCGTGTCGGACTCTTTGCGACCCATGGACTGTAGGCTGCCAGGCTCTACTGTCCATGGGATTCTCCAGGCAAGAGTAGTGGAGTGGGTTGCCATGCCCTCTTCCCAGGGATCTGCCCAACCCAGGGATTGAACTCGCCTCTTTTATGTCTCCTGCACTGGGAGACAGGTTCTTTACCACTAGCGCCACCTGGGAAGCCCTATAATGGAACGTTCACATGCCATATCCCAGCATAACCCAACAATTACTGTCCCAGAAATATACCCCAGAGGAGCTCTTGCAGATGTGTAAGAATATTCAAACCAGCATTGTTCGAATTAAAAAACCTGGTGACAGTTCACATGTCCAATGGCAGAAGAGAAGATGAATATGCTGTGGCCCATTCAGACAATTGAACATTATACTGCAGTGAACATGAATGAACCACAGCTACATGCAACAACATAGATGAATCATACAAACGTAATGAACAGTCAGGGAAAGCAAATTGCAGAAGACCATATAGCTTGAGATCCTTTTTTAAAAATAAAATTCAAAAGCGAGCAGAATTATCATAAAGGTAATGAAACAAAAGCAATGAAACTGCAAAATTCATGTAGTGGCTATTTCTGAGGGCAGATAAAGGGCGGGGGGAGGAGAGGAGCACGTAGGATGTCTTGCTGGTGGTCTTCTAGCTCTTGGTTTCAGAGGTGCTTCTATTGGCATTCGTCATATTACTAAATAAGCTAGATGACATGAATGAAAGATAAACGGCAAAGCCAAATTGACACTTCAAGGTGACGATGAATCTGTAAGTGAAGTGCTGGGGTTGCAGGTGCCGAGGATGGGTGCAGCAATCAGCACGTTCTGAGAATTAACCCTCTGAGTCATAGAATCTGCAGGGCACCCCAGAGATTCTCCCAGGGCCAGGCTCCCATCAGGTTAGGGTGGAGGGGAGCAAACAGCACTGCCTGAGATTGGGGAAGGGGAGAGACTTTGAGATCAAGGAGCCAGGCATCCTTACTCAGTCTCCTAATCTTTCCCTAAAGACAAGACTAGCTGGTAGGGCATCCTTTGAAGGGAGTTTGGACATCCTTGATGAAGAGGCTAGGCTCTGGAGCGGTGGTTCCCAACCCTTTTGTTACCAAGGACTGGTTTCATGGAACACAATTTTCCCACACATCGGGGAGTCAGGGGAAAGGGTTTCAGGATGAGTCAAGCACATTACATTTATTGTGCACTTTATTTCTGTTTTATTACGTCGACTCCACCTCACATCATCAGGAATTAGATCCCAGAGACGGGGGACCCTTGCTCTAGAGCACTTCGATGCTGCAGGGCTGAGGACAGGGCATTTACAAGCACATACCCACCTGCCTACAGGAAAAGGAATCAACACGATAGACTTTTAAAAATACTTTTGACTGTGACCATCGTAAGAAACTCATTTTTATATTGTAACCCAGTTCACACACACACGTGTGCATTTACTTGTGTGTGTACGTGAAACTGAAGCAGTTCTTGTCCTTGTTGTATATGACACATACTGATAGTGTCATCCTACTTTTTGTCTTCGTTTTGTCGTTATCAAACTATTTCATTGATTTTATAAGCCACTGTGGGCCATATCACACAGCGGCTGGGAAGAGGTCAACAGGGCCTCTAACGGGCCTGGCCTGCCTTTGCCAGAGCGGGCCAGGCTGGGCCCCACTGCATCTGCCCTTGACCTTCCTTCCCTTTGCCCCTGGGTTCCCAGTTGGCCAGGCACAAGGGCCCTGAAGGCTGATACCAATTCAGAAACAGAACTTCCCTTTCCCCCTCTGTGCCTTCCCGCCGGCTGACCTCTGCACTCACCAAGGAAAGTGGCCGCTATAGTATGTGGGTGAGTAGCCCTCGCTGCTGGAGCAGGAAAGAGCCAAAGGACAAGACAGCGGGAAGCCTTGTCAGTTCTGTGGGAAAGCCTGTCGCTTTGTGACTGCATCAGCCAGTGGTTGCTAGGTTACCCCTGCCCTACAACTCCAGAACCACTCCCCAGCACCCCTCTCCTCACCCCTAGCCAGCTCCTCTTACCCTTCCTGGAGGGGCAGAAGGGCTTACCGAGCACCCCCTGCTTTCCTGCCCTCCAGGCTCCTCCTCTCTCTCCCATTCAGCACTTTCAATGGGGCTCAAGGGAGAAAATGAGAACTGGGGGCTTGTTTCAGCCAGCGTGCAGCAGGCAAAGAGAGAAAAACTGGCCAAAAGGTTTGGTTGGGCTGGGTGCCAGCTCTGTCGGCATGACCAGGCTGTCTGCCACTGTGGAGGAGTCTGTCCCCCTGCGCCCTATTTCTGGGGGTTGATTCTCAGAGAGCTGTCTCTTAGAAGGAAAGGAGGTGGCCGCCAACAGGATCCAAAGCCTTCCTGCGGCCCTACTCCAGGCAGGAGAGCTGGGTGGAAGGGCCCTGGACTGTCAGTGGCAGGGGTCTCAATGGGATTCTGACCCTCCCTAGGTGCGCTGCCCTAGGGGTGTCATCTGTGCTGCCAGAGGTGTGCGACAGTGGCGAGAATACTTGGTTCCAATTCCAGCTCTACCTCCTAGCTGTGCAACCTCAGACAATTTACCTGATGTCTCTGAGCCTCAGTTCTCATGTCTCTGAAATGGAAGATGATTCTTGCGCTCATTCTCATGGGATTTTTGAGATTGCCTAATGTAAAGCCTTCTGACTGTGTGGATCCCAACAAACTGGGAAATTCTTAGAGATGGAAATACCGGACTACCTGCCCTGCGTCGTGAGAAATCTGTGTGAAGGTCAAGAAGCAACAGTTAGAACTGGACATGATACAACAGACTGGTCCCAAATTGGGAAAGGAGTATGTCAAGGCTGTATATTGTCACCCTGCTTATTTAACTTATATGCAGAGTACATCATGAGAAACGCTGGGCTGGATGAAGCACAAGCTGGAATCAGGATTGCTGGGAGAAATATCAATAACCTCAAATATGCACATGACACCACCCTTATGGCAGAAAGCAAAGAATAACCAAACAGCTTCTTGATGAATGTGAAAGAGGAGAGTGAAAAAGTTGGCTTAAAACTCAACATTCACAAAACTAAGATCATGGCATATGGTCCCATCACTTCATGGCAAATAGATGGGGAAACAATGGAAACAGGACAGACTTTATTTATTTGGGCTCCAAAGTCACTGCAGATGGTGACTGCAGCCATGAAATTAAAAGACACTTGCTCCTTGGAAGGAAAACTATGACCAACCTAGACAGCATGTTAAAAAGTAGAGACATTACTTTGCCAACAAAGGTCCATCTAGTCAAAGCTATGGTTTTTTCAGTAGTCATGTATGGATGTGAGAGTTGGACTATAAAGAAAGCTGAGCACTGAAGAATTGATGCTTTTGAACTGTGGTGTTGAAGACTCTTGAGAGTCCCTTGGACAGCAAAGAGATCCAACCTGTCCATCCTAAAGGAAATCAGTCCTGAATATTCATTGGAAGGAGTGATGCTGAAGCTGAAACTCCAATACTTTGGTCACCTGATGGGAAGAACCAACCCATTTGAAAAGACCCTGATGCTGGGAAAGATTGAAGGTGGGAGGAGAAGGGGACGACAGAGAATGAGACGGTTGAATGGTATCACCGACTCAATGGATATGAGTTTGAGTAAGCTCTGGGAGTTGGTGATGGACAGGGAAGCCTGGCATGCTGCAGTCCATGGGGTTGCAGATTTGGACACAACTGAGCGACAGAACTGAACTGAATGTAATGCACATGGAAGTGTTTAGAATAGTCCCTGGCACCAGATATGATCTCCTACGTTATTACCCTCTCGGAGCCTGTAAAATGGGGTGTCGTCACCTAATTCTCAGGTAGTTCTGAAGGACAAATGAGCTGATAGAAGCGAAGCACCTGTCAGATGCCTGGCGCATAAGAGATGCTCACAAATGGTAATAATACTAATCACTAATGTTATTGGCATCTTTTTTTTTAATTGTAGTATGCAGATGACACCACCCTTATGGCTGAAAGTGAAGAGGAACTAAAAAGCCTCTTGATGAAAGAGGAGAGTGAAAAAGTTGGCTTAAAGCTCAACATTCAGAAAACGAAGATCATGGCATCTGGTCCCATCACTTCATGGGAAATAGATGGGAAACAGTGTCAGACTTTATTTTTTTGGGCTCCAAAATCACTGCAGATGGTGACTGCAGCCATGAAATTAAAAGACGCTCACTCCTTGGGAGAAAAGTTTTGACCAACCTAGATAGCATATTCAAAAGCAGAGACATTATTTTGCCGACTAAGGTCCGTCTAGTCAAGGCTATGGTTTTTCCTGTGGTCATGTATGGATGTGAGAGTTGGACTGTGAAGAAGGCTGAGCACCGAAGAATTGATGCTTTTGAAGTGTGGTCTTGGAGAAGACTCTTGAGAGTCCCTTGGACTGCAAGGAGATCCAACCAGTCCATTCTGAAGGAGATCAGCCCTGGGATTTCTTTGGAAGGAATGATGCTAAAGCCGAAGCTCCAGTACTTAGGCCACCTCATGTGAAGAGTTGACTCATTGGGAAAGACTCTGATGCTGGGAGGGATTGGGGGCAGGAGGAGAAGGGGCCGACAGAGGATGAGATGGCTGGATGGCATCATGGACTCGATGGACGTGAGTCTGAGTGAACTCCAGGAGTTGGTGATGGACAGGGAGGCCTGGCGTGCTGTGATTCATGGGGTCACAAAGAGTCAGACACGACTGAGCGACTGAACTGAACTGAACTGAATCTGTCACTGGTATCTTCATGGAGGGGGATGGGATGGGTCCTGAGCCTGAGAACTACTGTGGGCAGTTTACTTTATTTCTTTGAGACTCACCTGAAAAAGGGGCTCAGGATAATCCTTTGTCCACAGGACTGAGGTGAGGTCAGAGGCTGCTAGGGATGTAAACAGGCTATGTAAATGGAAGAGTCTGCAGATGGCAATTGGTCCTGTCCAAGGAGTGAGGCTGCTGGCCCTCAAAATGGATGGGTGTGGGCCTATTGGAGGGTCTTTCTTAGCCTCCCAGGCTTCTTATCAGTGGCCTGAGGCTTTTCCACTCTGTGTCCTTTGCTGGGGAGAAGAGCAGGAAGGAGGATAGCCAGAGGCAAACACAAGTCCTTCAAAAGTTCTGCCTATCCCCTCTGGGGGGTGGTGACTCAAGCCACTGCAGTGACCCATTTTGGGGTGGCCTCTGAATGTGACCTTGCCTCTAGGGCTTTTAGGCTCTGGCTTCTCCTGGGCTTGCCCCTGCAGGAATGAGGTGACCCCTTTGAAACCATTCTGAAAGCCCCCTCTTGCATGCTTCTGGGAATCCTGGTGGCTACAATGATAAATGAGACTGTATTTGAAAGAAGAGAGGGCTTCTTCCCTCCTGCCAGCTCCTCTGCGCTGCTTTCAGCTCACCTGGGGGATTTCCCACAATGTGGCCTGACTCAGTCAAGAATAAAACCCACTCATCCCCCCCGTTGTACTTCTTACCCCTACCACTGTGTTGTTTAAAACTGGACACCGGATCTCCGTGCAGATTGCAGCTTTGGGACTGAAGGGGGTACCTTATAGATGCCCTCAACACTGTTTTATAAGATTTATGAGGGAATTCAGGGTAAATCCTTTTGACTGCCTTTTGTGTTCAGTCACTCGGTCATGCCCCGACTCTTTGCGACCCCATGGATTGTAGCCCACCAGGATCATCTGTCCATGGGATTTCCCAGGCAAGCATACTGGAGTGGGTTGCCATTTCCTTCTCCAGGGGATCTTCCTGATCTAGGGATTGAACCTGTGTCTCCTGCATTGGCAGGTGGAATCTTTACTACTGAGCCGCCTCTTTATTGAGTGTCAAAAAGAAGAGGGAGATTCTTGTCTGCCTGGAAATGGTTTGAAGTGCGATCATCCTGCTGAGATGACTCAGTTATAAGAGGAGCAATATAAAATTCAATGGAATACCTCTTATGTGACAGGCATTGAGCTAATCCTTGTAAGCATATTATCTCATTTAACTCTACAGATGAGGAAGTTGATGGTCAGAGAAATCCTTTCTTACATAAAAGAAAGGTATATTCTCCCCTCATGGCTTACTCTTCTGTCTCCAAATACAGTCTTTTGATGGAGAGAAGTTCCTAAATTTAATTTAGCCAGATTGGTTAATTTTGTCCTTAGTGATGAATGGTATTTTCATCCTTTTTAAGAGATCTTTGCCTCTCCAAAGTTAGGAAGGTATTTTTTTTTTCCCATATTATTTTTGGAAAGTTTCCTATTGTACCTTTCACATTTAGATCTATGTTCAATCTGGAATTGGTTTTTGTGTATGGTGTAAGTTAGAGGTCCAGAGCCATATTGTTTCCCCTACAAATATCTCTTTGACCAGCACCGTTTTCGCCTCTATTATTTGGCCACACTGCCACATGCAGGATCTTAGTTCCCTGACCAGCAAAGAAGCATGGGGCCCTAACCACTGGACCTCCAGGGGAAGTCCCTGATCAGCACTGGTTTAAAAAACACTTTCCTTGACTTGCTTCTCTGTGGTATCATCTTTGTCAAAATTCAATTGTCCAAATATGTGTGGGTCTGTATCTGGATTCTTCCTTTCGAATGCCCTGAGTCTACCATTCCACCAGTAGTGTGTGCTTAGTTGCTCAGTCGTGTCTGACTCTTTGCAACCCCATGGACTGTGGCCTGCCAGGCTCCTCTGTCCACGGGGATTCTCCAGGCAAGAATACTGGAGTGGGTTGCATGCCCTCCTCCAGGGGATCTTCCCAACCCAGAGACCGAACCCAGGTCTCCCGCATTGCAGGTGGATTCTTTACCGTCTGAGCCACCAGGGACACTCTCAATAACTGTAGTTTTAAATACATCTTGATATCTAGTGATGTGAAACTTCATCAAGGAAAACTCTATTTTTCTCCTCCACTCTCAGTATTTCTGAAACTGGATGTATAGGGGTTTTTCCACACCATAGGTTTCTGCATTTCAGCAGGCACCAACTGGGTGTCCTACAGGTTTAACTTAATTCTGACACTATCTGCCTGGGGATAGCATCAGACCCCACAGTTTAAGAGCTCAGTGCTTCAAGGCTGCCCCCTCTTCAGACCCTGAACCTGAGTCCCACTGAAACCCAGTTCCCTTACCACGTTGATGATTAATCTCTCTATTCAAAACTTAATTCCCTTTCTTGTCCCCTCTGACCTCAGTCCTGTGCTAACTGAACACTCACCAACCAGAGTCAGATGACTAAAATTGCTGTTGTTGATAACACTGATGTCCTAAGGTTGCTACCATAGGTACATCATTAAGGTCTAAGTCACGCTGTTTCTCCAGGGCAAAGTGAGCCAACAGGCCTCGAGCCATGGACAACCTGGCTGAAGAATCCTAAACTAGAGACCTCCCGAATCCCCAAACTATAGTCACAGAAGTGTCACTGATGACAGAGTAATCCCAGCCTCCTTGTTCTTCCCTTCAAAACACCCCACGCTCAGAGACCAAATGGAGAGGACTCGAGACTTGTCTCCCACTTCCTTGCTGGGTGTATGGCCATAAAACCCTTACTTTGCTGCAAACACCCACTGTCAGAATTTGGCTTTCTGTGACCTCAGACACATGAGTCCTTGCTTGTAACAACATCAGGCACAGGTCCAGGTTGTTATCTGTATTTCTGACAGGCCAGCATTAAATTGGGGTTCCCATGATCCCCTCCTTGGGTTTGAAAGGTTGCTAGAATGGCTGAAAAAGCTCAGGTAAATACCTATGTTTACCAGTGTATAGTAAAGGGTATCATAAAGGATACAGGTGAATAGCCATATGAAGAGGTACGTAGGACAAGGTTCTGTATGCAGGAGCATCTATCCGTGTGGAGCTGGGGATGCCACTCCAAACATGTAGACATCTCAACCCAGAAGCTCTTCAAACTCCCAGAAGCTCTTCATCCTCTGGGTTTTTAAGGCGGTTTCAGCTGGGGCTTCTTAAGTGGCTCAGATGGTAAAGAATCAGCCTGCAAAGAATTCCATTTTTATTTACCTGTGGTGTTTTTCAGTGTATCTCTTTGTATAACTTTTCAGTGGTTGCTCTAGGTATTGCATTATATATAAAAAACTTACCACAGTCTACTGGTATCATTGTTTTACCAGTTCAAGTGAAGGTTTTAAGTATAGACATCTTACTTCCTTTTATGTACGTTACTCTCCTCTTTTGTAATACCACTGTCTTAAATAATTTCCTCTATATACATTTAGAATCATATCAAGCAGTGTTAGATATAATTTTTGCTTCAACTTTCAAACATTTATTTAGAAAACTCACGAGAAAGGAAGCCTATTTACACATATATTTTTAAAAATATACATTTATTTATTTTTACACATATTTTTAACTTACTGTTTTCTTCCTTCCTTCCTGCTGTTCCAAGGTTTCTTCTCTTATTGTTTCCTTTCTGTTTTGAGAACTTTCTTTATTCTTTTTGGGCATGACTGCTGGTGACAAATCGTCTTAGTTGTCCTCATCTGGAGAATGTCTTGATTTCCCCCTTCATTCCTATAGGATGTTTTTGCTTAGATATAGGATTCTGGGTTTTCATTTCTTTTTTATATCATCTGAAAAATACTGTACCACTACATTCTGATCTTCTTGATTTGTGAGGAGGAATCTGTTGTCATTCTATTTATTTATTTCTTTTCTTTTCTAGATGAAATGTTGTTTTCCTCTGGCTGCCCCCCTCCTTTTTTTTTTTTTTTTTTGTCTTTAGTTTTCAGAAGGTTAATAATAATATGTCTGCATGTGGATTTCTTTGGCTTTATTTTATTTGATTTGTTCAGCTTCCTGAAGCTCTAGGTTTGTCTCTTGCCCAATTTTGAATGTTTCCAGCCATTATTTCTTTGAGTTCTTTTTCAGCTCTGCACTCTTTCTTTCTCTTATTCTGGGACTTTGATAGAACAAATATTAGAGCTTTTGTTATAGTCCCATGGGTCCCTATAGTGGAACTCCCGGAGTTCACTCAGACTCACGTCCATCGAGTCCGTGATGCCATCCAGCCATCTCATCCTCTGTCGTCCCCTTCTCCTCCTGCCCCCAATCCCTCCCAGCACCAGGGTCTTTTCCAGCGCATCAACTCTTCTCATGAGGTGGCCAAAGTACTGGAGTTTCAGCTTTAGCATCATTCCTTCAAAAGAACACCCAGGGCTGATCTCCTTCAGAATGGATTGGTTGGATCTCCTTGCAGTCCAAGGGACTCTCAAGAGTCTTCTCCAACACCACAGTTCAAAAGCATCAATTCTTCGGTGCTCAGCCTTCTTCACAGTCCAACTCTCACATCCATACATGACTACTGGAAAAACCATAGCCTTGACTAGACGGACCTTTGTTGGCAAAGTAATATCTCTGCTTTTGAATATGCTATCTAGGTTGGCTAAAACTTTTCTTCCAAGGAGTAAGTGTCTTTTAATTTCATGGCTGCAATCACCATCTACAGTGATTTTGGAGCCCAAAAAATTAAAGTCTGACACTGTTTCCACTTGGTCCCTATAGCTCTGTTCACTTTCACTTTTTGGGGGTCTAGTTTTTGTTTTCCAGACTGGATAATTTCTATTGCTCTATCTTCCAGTTCACTGATTCTTTCTTCTTTCACTTCTATTATGATTTTGAGCCCATCCACTGAGATTTTAGTTCAATTATTGTAGTTTTGAGTTTTATAATTTTCTTTTGGTTCTTTATGTCTCCTATTTCTTTGCTAAGGCTTTCTATTTTTTTCCCCACTTACTTCAAGTGCATTCTTTATTGCTCATTGAAACATTTTAAAAGTCCCATCTGCTATAAAATCTTCATATATATACATCAAATAATTCTAATTCTAATACCTTTGTAATTTTGCTGTTGGCATCTATTGCATTTTTCAAGGAATTTTTCCAAAGCATCTACCTTTTCAAGTTTATAGCATTGGCTCTATCTTTGTATTACCTCTAGGAACTTCTCAGTGCTTCCCTGGTGGCTCAGACAGTAAAGATTCTGCCTGTAATGCAGGAAACCCAGGTTTGATCCCTGGATCAGGAAGGTCCCCTGTAGAAGGGAGTGGCTACCACTCCAGTATTCTTGCCTGGAGAATTCCATGAACAGAGAAGCCTGGTGGGCTACAAGTCCATGGGGTCACAAAAGTCAGAAATGACTTTTTTAACTTTCACATGTCTTTGTATTGTCTCTAGGAACTACAGTGATGCTTTTTTCATTTTGGATATTGCACCGAATTTGCTCATTCTCTCCCTCTCATTCCTTGATCAGTCCTGCCAGGGTTATTATGTTTAGAAGTCTCCCCAACCCCCACCAAAAATTTTAGGTTTGGGGGTTCTCTTATTTTCTTTCTTCCATTTTCTTTGAGTTTAGTTTGTGTTTTTGTAATCTCTTAACAAGGATGCTTAAGTAATTTGCTTTCAATTTCCTTCTTTTCAAATATATCGTACATGTAAGGTCACAATAGCTGCATTCCACAACATTTTCAGGTTTGTAGGCGATGACATTACCTTGCAAAGTGAAAGTGTTAGTTGTTCTGTCGTGTCCGACTCTTTGTGACCCAATGCCCTGGGGCCTGCCTGACTCCTCTGTCCATGGAATTTCCCAGGCAAGAATCCTGGAGTGGGTAGCCATTCCCTTCTCCAGGGGATCTTCACAGCCCAGGGGTCGAATCTGGGTCTTCTACATTGCAGGTAAATTCCTTACCATTTGAGCCAAAAAGTTTAGTTTTAATTTGCTGTTCTTTAATCAATGGAGTTGGGCGTCTTTTCATATGCTTAAGTGCTGTTTGTATACATTTCCTGTGATCTCAATTCACATCCTTTGTCCAGTTTTCTGTTGGTTTTTCAGTCTTTACATGGATATATGTTAGATTGTTTATTTGTAATATGAGTAATAACTTTTTCCCTAGTTCATTGACCTTCTGCTGACTCTGTCTATGCTGTGAATTTAGATTCCTCTCTTCCTAAATTGGTATTCTGCTGAGGGCGTACTCACCTGCTTTTGGAATTAGAAACCCCCTCCGCTTTGTTGGGCTTTCATTCATCCCCATGAAAAGGCCTCAGAACAGAGGCTCTGGAGATACTCAGACCTGCCATTCTCTAGCTGTGCGGTCTTAGATAAGTTTCGACACCTCTAGGCCTCAATTTCCTCCTCTGTAAAATAAAGATAATAATTCTGCCAACCTTATAGGGCTGTTTGATGTATAAATGAGATAATGCATATAATCACCCAGCACAGCGCCTTGCCCATCATGAAGGCTTAATGCATAGTATTTTTTTTTTCTTACTATTTGCAAAATCAAGCAAACATTTTGTGAATGGCTGCTGTATTATCCCAGTGCTATTTCCCATCAGTGTACAGGAGAAAATCCTGTGATGATGTCCCTTTATCTCACCTGTTGTGTCTTTTCTGCTTCATACATGGGATTCTGGATTGTGGCCAGTATCACTGAGTGCTTTGATGAGACTTGACTGCTCTGAAAATTGAGCCTCTACCAGGCTCTTGGGCTTACCTACCATGGCATTACCTGTGCTTCTATTGTCCCAAAGTCTGTGTGACTAGCTGTTTGATGATATTTTAGAGAAGAAAGGAGGAAAGAAAGCGGCATGACTAATGACCCCCCATGGCTCAGCCACCCCACCTGTCTCCCCTGCGATGGTCAGTTACCTGGTAACCTGTTGTCTGAGCAGGACTCAAGGCTCTGCAGCTGGCAGCTACAGACTGGTCTAAGTCAGCATTCAGGAAGTTTCACTTAGAAGAGCAGACATCAGAGAAGAGAGAATAAGTCTCAGCTCTCCAGAAAGATCTAAGTTCATGGAATCCAACAAGTTTCCTATCTCTTTTCAGCTTAAACGTCATTCTCCGCTTCCACCCCACGTTCTCCCCTCAAACTCTCTTTGAATACCCAATAATTCTTGTAATTTCACATCTCTTTATTGTAAGCCTGTCAGTTCCAAAAGGTTAGAGGATACCTCTATCTTGTTCATCACCAAGCATATTGCCTTGCTCTGCATGGTGGTTAGTTACGTGAGTCTGTGTGTGTTGTACTTACTTATCAAACACCTGGTACAATGCCTCATGCCCAATAAATATTCAGTGAATTCATGAATAGATGAATCAGAGTCTAAAGGTAGTTATTCTGGCCACTAACCCGTTCCATGTCTGAATCCTCACCTCAGAATTCCTACCCACTGTATGCTAATACTTGTCAACAAAACAGCTGTAGTGATAGGGAGCTCTCTGCTGCCCAAGGTTGCCTGTTCATTTTCTGTGTGATCCTGTTGGCTAGAAAGTTCTTCTTAATACTGCATTTAAACATATCTTCCTGAAGCTACTAGTCAATATTCTTGATTTATTCATAAGAATAAATCAAGTCTAGGTCCTCTGTGTGATGACAGCTCTGTACACATTTGAACTTTGTTCTCATACCCACCTCTTCTTCTCCAGGCTAGTCACAAAATCACTGATTAGACACATATTTGTTGAGTACCTGCAACATGGAATACACTAGAGAACCCAAAGATGGAAAGAAATAATGAGTATCTTCAAGAGGTTACTGGTCTTGTGGGGCATCAATAAAAATGAAGATCGAACGTAATAAGGACTGTGGAGACTCCAAGTTCATCTGTGAGTTTTGGGGAAGGCTCCACAGAGGAGTGGGCTGTAGAAGGTGGTCTCAATGGACGTGGGAGAAGCAGGTGTTCCAAGAAGTGAGAGTATATGCCAAAGTCTGGAGATATAGGAGCCCATGGCATGTTATGGGAACTCTAAGTAATTCCACATGGTTGGGAAACCAGAAATCCCAGATGGCACAAGACAGACCAATTTTTTTCTGTTCTCCCAGAAAACTTACTAATATGTCCTCAGCCTCAGAAGTGTCCCAGATTGGATGATTAATTACATGGTTACTCTAGCTATGCTGGGGGTATAATGTCTGAGAGTGAGGTAGAGATGTGGGAGCTGAAGGTAGAGAGAGGGCAGGGGCTCTCTCCCCAGGGGCCTTGTGGGCCAAGTTCAAGAAGAGCATTCAGGTGACTGGGCCTTGTATGGTACCTTCCCTCAGAGGTCATCCTCTCCAGGTATATAATTTAATTCACAGACAGATCAGTACATCTACTGACAGATGTTTATTGCTGTGGATTACCATCTTTTTCATGAAATTTTTTGATGTGGACTGCTTTTAAAGTCTTTATTGAATTTGTTATAATATTGCTTCTGTTATATGTTTCTTGGCTTTTTGGCCACGGGGCATGTGGGATTGTAGTTCCCCAACCAGGGATCGAAACTGCATCCCCTCCACTGGAAGGCAAAGTCTTAACCGCTGACCCGCCAGGGAAGCCCCCTATGGATTACCACTTATGGGCGACTTAGGTAAGAACTTTCCAAATAGTCTGGGGTGTGGCCCAGGCAATCTCTGCTGACCCTTGTTCATGCATTTTCTGCAGTGGATTCTCTGACACTTAGCCTTGGTTTTGACTTGTTGTGGTTGTGAGGTTGTGTTCAGAGATGGCACTGGGCAATCCCCTCTGGTCTCAAATGCCCCTAGTCTCAAATGGCAGACTAGGCACCAGGCTTTTGCATTTATCTCAGCAAAGAGTAAAGACAGTTGGTTCTAGAATTTGAACAAGGGCACAAGCTCAGGACTCTTGGAAAGTGAGATAAACTGACTAAAAAGAGCTTCCCAGAACTACAGTCCACGCTGTGCCCTGACCAGCATCCTGCCATGTGTGACCTCAGGTCAACAGTCCCAGGGGACAAGTCATGTTCATAGCTCAAGACAAACTAATCCATGTCTAGAGGGCTATACCTTTAACCTGTCAGACCAGGATGGGTACCTCCCCTTTAACCACAGGATTCTTTCTGATCTGATCATTTCCCACAAAACAGAGTGGGTTTCAGCAGTAACCAATAGAGTAGCTACATTCACGCTGCAGCTATTTCTATCAACGCTCGTGTGGTATGCTGAATTGTGCCCCCCAATAATTCATATGTTGAAGTCCTCACTGTCAGCACCACAGAATGGAACATTCTTTGGAAAAGGGGTCATCATACATGTAGTTCGTTAAGATGAGGTCAAACTAGAGGAGGATGAGACCTTCATCCAATATAACTGGTGTACTTATAAAAAGGGGAAGTGTGCACACAGACATCACACAGAGAGACAGCACACAGAGACAAAGGCAGAGATGGGGACGAGGCTTTTACAAGTTAAAGAACACTAAGGACTGCCAGAAAACTGCCCTCCTAGGGCAGAGGCTTGGGGCCCATTCTCTGTTGCTACTGCCCTTGGAAGGAACCAGTCCTGCCAACACCTGGATCTCAGGTTTCTAGTCTTCAGAACAGTAAGACAACAAATGTCTGCTGTTCAAGCTACCCTGTTCATCGTCCTTTGTTACAGCAGTCCTAGCAAATTCATACACCTAGATTCCCATGCTTCAGTAGGTTGAAAAAGGACTCATGGGAAGGACAGGATGACACAGCCATTCCTACTTGCCTTATGTCCCCTCTGAGTGTCCCAGTGTCAGAGCAGTGACTGGGGTTCCAAAATCTCCAGAAACCCTGGGGTCCACTGCTGACTCGCCTCCTGGTGGGCAAAGCAGCCTGAAGCTAGTCCTTGTGGATCTGCTTGAGGGGACTGTGACACTCAGTTTTGAGGCGCAAACCATCATCTGCCACTTAGGGACAGATGTTGCAAGGGTCACTGCACAGGAAACCACTCACTCAGACATATCTCAAATACACGCTCTGACTCTCCGCTTCTCACATAAGTCAAGCATTCGAAATGTACAAACCATTCCACTGACTGCCCAAACAGCTAATGAAACAATCCCTCATTATTGCATCTTCTTAGACCCAATTAAAAACTTGTTTCATTCAAATATTCTTTAAGTCCCTATAATATACAAATCATTTCAGTCCTTTAAAGCAAGTTGTTTATAGCTATAAGCCTGCTTCTGACACTCGCTACATCCGTCTGGGGAAGTCTTATAAAGTCTCAAGCTGATCACTCTGCAACTACAAATTTCTCTTCTCTGTCTTGGGAGAGAAAGATGGAATTAACAAAGAGGGGTGATTCAGCAAGTGACATCATGGTCACAAGATAGATTTTGCAAATGACAACAGGAACACAATGTGGTCCCACAATATTTTTGTGCTTTCTCTCGAGAAATTATGCTGGCTTGCTGTTTCCTGTTGCTAACTAAGGCAAAAGAGTCTTCGCAAGTTGCATTCACCTCATATTCTACTTAAAACGGCAGCATCCACGACCACCTACTCGTCCGCTACACTTTCTGTTTCCCATACTTGGCTTTACTTCTGTTTTCCATAGCCCTTGGCACCTTCTAACTTGCCATATAGTTAGTTGTTCTGTTTGTCTCCTTCCACATGAATGCAAGCTGCATGTTGGCACAGATCTTTATTTTGCTCAGTGATTCATCCCCCACTCAGGATATTGCAACATAACATTTAAATAGTTGAATGGATGAATGAATGAGCCTGAGGTCTGCTCCCCAAAGTAGTCACTCTCCCATTTACATGCTTGGGACCCTGAAGGCATGTGTATTTGTACCCCTGCCCTACACATCTGCCCCTACTGACCTGTACAGCCTCTCCCTCCCCTCCCCCTGACCCTGGCCACACTTGCTGGCCCTCCTACACTGGCCACTGGGCCTTGGCACACACAGTGCCCTCAGCCAGAACATTCTTCTTGCATCACTCTGCCTGGTTAACTCCTGCTCATCCCGCCCTCTCAGCTCATGCTATCCTTGATCCCGCTGCCTGCGTCCATTCCCCCAAGCACGGAACATGGAGAACTGCCCTTAGTTTAAAAACAAACAAGCAAACAAATAGCAACATGGGGAAATTTCTTTGACCTTGTAAGACATAAAATGTTTTTCATCTGCTTGCAGAGATGGATGCCCTCTCCTTCCACTCTGACCTTGAGCTCTGGGTGCAGGTACTGCCCAGCAGTCCCAAGCCGGCTCCTCTGTGTGAGTCAGCCCTGGAAACAGGTTCTACAGGGCCAGGCAAGGAGTAACCATGGGTCACTAATTACCCGCCTAGTCCTCTGTTTGCACAGGGCTTGCATTACTCTTCATCACATCCCATCTGTGTCAATACTGAGAGGGAGGAGAGGGGGAGGGCACAGGCATCCAGGCCTCACCATGCATCCCCAGCACAGGACCAGGGCAGACACCCTCTGCCTCCAAATAACTATGTGATCAAGGGTCCCTCCTGGGAACTGGAGCACAGAGAGGTGGAGTGGCATCTGGAAAGTGTAACCCAAGTGGGGCAGAGAGAATTCTAGACTGACAGAGTTGGAGTGCAGTGTCCTCTGTCTATACAATTTTGAGGTCAGGACATTGAGACCCAGAGAGGGTAAATGGTGCATCCAAAGCCACACCGTGTGTGAATCTCAAAGCCATCATGAGAACCTGTAAGTTTCATTACATTTTGTGGGCCTGGGCTTCTGGAGCTGGAAGGTCAGGAATTCTAGGTTTGGTTTCCACTAGCTATGGGACCAAGGTGTAGACACTGATGAGAATGAATAGAATCTAGCAACTTTTAGCTGGTGCTGGTTTAGTTGCTAAGTTGTGTCTGACTCTCACAACCCCATGGACTGTAGCCCACCAGGCTCCTCTGCCCATGGGATTTTCCAGGCAAGAATACTGGAGTGTGTTGCCTTTTCCTTCTCCAGGGGGTCTTCCTGACCCAGGGATCATACCCAAGTCTCCTGCATTGCAGGTGGATTCTTTATCTACTGAGCCACCAGGGAAGGGTGTTCAAAATACAGATATTTGGACCCTATCCCTCATTCACTAGGGAATATAGGGAAGTCCTAACATGGGGATTCAGAAAAGTTCCTTGGCATTTCTGATATATAATGCTAGATGGCAAGGTTGGGCTGGATGATGCTTGAGTGCCTTTAACTTGACAGATGTTCAGCTGTAGATATGAAGATGAGGCTTGTCTTAGCAACCATTCCTGTCCTCAGTCCTCAGTGGGACAATTTGGCTCCCTAGGGGGCATCCTGAAATTTAAAAAATGTCTGGTTGTCACAATGATTGGGGCAGTTTCTCTGGCATTCGGTGACGGTGATGAATGTTAGATGTCTTGTAATGTGGACATTGCAAAGGTAGCCCCTCACATGAAGAGGTGTCCTGAGCCCTACACATTTTGGTTTTTTTAACATAACATACAGCCAGAACAATCATATAGGGGAAAAGCTGTGGTTCAGTCAAATGAGCCAAGAGCTCAATTTCACTTTCATACAAAAAAAAAGTGGATTTCTTTAAAAACATGGTTTTATTATACACTCTTCCTGGTACACATCTACCATGCTGAATGTTGCTTGTAGGTTATCCTTCATTTTGCTTGGAACTTTATCAACTCTTAATCTGTCATTTTGGAAAATCACATCACCCATGGCATTGGTGTTCACAGAGCAATAGTGTCACAAAGACAAGACCTCTGTCCTGCATTTGTAGCTTTCCTAGTCTCAAAAGCTGTATGTACTAATATAAAGAACCTCATTTAGCCCTTATTTCAAAACGGCAAATATAAAGGAAAAAGTGACAACAATATTCAATTAAATATCGCCTTCTCTTCAGTGAATACTTATTCATTCTAAGTTCACTCATCTGCTAACTTCATGGACAATTTTCTAAATGATGTCTTTCACTTTTAAAGTTAGGACACTATATTGCTATATAGGTGGGTACACACCCCTGTATATGACATATATTTTGTAACGCCCATAAAAAGGGTGTTGGGGCTCATTGGTTTGGGACTTGCTGATCTAGAGACAACAGACAACAAAACCCGCAGGAATACTGTAGCTCCTGGGCAAGCCTGGAAAAGACCTAGGGCAAGCGGTCTAGGGTGCACTTAATGGGGCAAGTGGCATGTTGGTTGGAAAGACTAATCAACTGTCAGGATCAGGTCCTGATGGGGACCGAGCCAGACCAAGAGCAATGAGGTGAGAGGGCAAGGTTTGGTTTAGCCAGTCCCAGAGCCCAGCCTGGCAGGTTATCTGAGCTCCATCGTGCACGTGGGGGAAGTTAGACTAATAGCTCTTGAATGCCTTCTGTGGGTTTGGCCCTACATTGGGTACACATATCCACCTGCCACCACAGTCCCAGGATAGATGCTATCAACCTTTGTTTTTCAACTGAGGAAGCCCAGGCTCAGTTAAACCCACTTGCCTGAGGCCACACAGTGATCTCTGGGTAGAGGCTAGCCTGCCTTCAAAGCTGTTCCATCATTGCAGGCCCAGGTGGTTTCCTTTTGCCCAAGGAAGTTGGTATTTATTTGGTTTTCGATAAGCAGTCACTCTCTGGTTTTGATGCTTTGCTAGGAGTGATTGTGCAGCCTGGATAGCAA
The DNA here is from genome assembly GCF_016772045.2 of Ovis aries. Classification (NCBI taxonomy): domain Eukaryota; kingdom Metazoa; phylum Chordata; class Mammalia; order Artiodactyla; family Bovidae; genus Ovis; species Ovis aries. Next base: position 26,180,393 of record NC_056078.1, read on the forward strand.
CAGGGTGCTTCCTCAGGAAAGGTGGGCTTTCTTGGGAAATCGCTTGTCTCTCAAGATCAGACTTGGCCGCTCTGACTTTTGCCTGAGTTGGCGCCTGGGATGTGTAGCTTAGTGATCCACTGCTCTTTAGTCTTCATCCCATTTGGCAACCTCTGGACACATGCTTCCTGCCCAGGTGCTCCCACGTCGGGTCGGCTCTCAGCACCCTTGTTCCCAGTGGCAGGTCCGGTCAGGATCATTTCACAGCCTGCTGCCATTGAGTGGTCTACAGCCCTCCTTGGGCGTTTTAGGCTCCATGAGCGGATGTCCTGCGGTGGGGGCTTTCCTGTGCGCTGTTCCTTCCCAAGAGTTCAGAAGCTGCAACCTCCATGAGATTTGCCGGCAGTTCTGTCCTAACCAGAGCTCCCACAGAAAATCCCCGGCTGGGATGGCTGGGGCTGGGGGGAGGGGTGTCAGGGACAGGAGTGGAGGCATGATAGCATGTTCCTGCCTTTCAGAGTGGAGTGTGTGCTCGTACGCGAAGGGAGGGGTGTCTCCAACTTGGCCATGGCCAGCTGCCATTTTAAGCAGAAACAGATTTGCTGGTATGAATTACTTTAAAAGAATCCATGTGAGGGGAAAAAAAGTCCCAGACCATCTTCTTCCACACTCCTCCCTGCCATCCCCAACCTTCTGTCATCAGCAGTTATTTCAGTCCCTCCCTGGTGGCCCCCCATCCCCAGCCACCCCGCCTCTCCCCCTCCCCTCTTCCTCTCCCCCAACCCCTCCTGCCCTTTCTAATCCCTCCCAGTCTTCTGTTATCCTGAAAGGCTCCATGATGGCACCAAAGGCCAACTTGGGGAGCCTTAGTTCTCCTCTTCACCCCATCCATTTTTTTTTTGGTCAGTCTCCTTAAATCATCCCAAACAAATGTACAATCTTAACTGAAAAACACCAAGCTTTCTCTGCAAGCAAGGTGTTGAGGGAAGTGCTTCTCAAGTGTAACTGTGCATATTATCATGTCTGGGGATCTTGATAAAATGTAGATTGCAATTCGGTAGGTCTGGAGCCCGGTCCCAGGAACCTGGATTTCTAATCAGCTCCCTTGGGATGCCAGGGCTGTTTGCTGGGAGACCTCATTGCCAGTATGGGAGCCCCAGCACCGCACCTCTGCCCCTCTACCAGCCAGATGAGCCCCTCATTTGTAGAACTTCTGAAGCCTCTAGCATGGGAGTGTCTAGGGGGTGGGGGAGGGAGGAGAGGGCATGTGGTCCCTTCCTTAACCACCACTCTGACTTTTCCAAATCCTTCCTCTCTCTGAACTGTAACTCTGTCTTTTATTTATGTCCCCTTTGCTCTCTGCTCTCTTCCTTTCTCCCCAGGGCCCACCAATATAGCTAGGACACGTGAATCTGATAGTCAGTGGGGACTTGGTTCTGTTTTGGTACATTGTGATTCTCCTGTAAAGGGTGAAGTTTTCTTTCTTAATTCTCACACATCTTTTATCTCTGGTCATTTTCTACGATGCTTCTCTTGTAATCCCTGATGATATGCTGCATCAGAGGGAATGTGGGAAACAGGAGCAGTGGGGCCTGAAACCTCACCCCCTGTCTGTCCCCCACAACAGGGCCTCTGGGCTCTGCCAGGAGGCATATTCCTTTCCTGGCTTTGGTTTCTTCATGCATGTATTATGGGGTTGAACTGCAAATAGTTGAAGGCCCCTCTAGCTCTCACATTCTTTGATTCAAATTCATTAACAAACATTTTTTAGGTCCTTCCTACAAAATCTGAAGTCATTCCTTCCCATCTGAACTCCACTCCATTCTCCTGCGTGTCTTTGGGATGATTGTTTACCTTCTTTGGGGTTTAGCGTCCTTGATTACAGGCTCCCCAGGTGGCGCAGTGGGTCAAGAATCTGCCTGCAGTGCAGGAGATGCACAAGACGCAGGTTCGATCCCTGGGTCTGGAAGATCCCCTGGAGGAGGGCATGGCAACCGACTCTACTATTCTTGCCTGGAGAATTCCATCGATGGAAAAACCTGGCGGGCTACAGTCCATAGGGTTGAAAAGAATCTGATACAACTGAAGCAGCTGAGCACATACGCATGTCCTTATTTACAAGTTGAGAGATGATGAGAGTCAGCTTGTCTGGGCACGTTAGGACATAAATAGAGCTTTGGATGTAAAGGTGCCTAGCATAGTTCTGTCTCAGTCAGCTTAGGCTGCTATAGCAGAGTACCACAGACTGAATGACTTAAACAAGAGACATTGATTTATCACAGTTCTACAGGCTGGGAAGTCCAAGGTCAAGGTGCAGGCAAATTCAGTTTTTGGCAAGATCCTCTTCCTGGCTTGCAAATGCCTACCATTTCACTGTGTGCCTGCAGGACTACTTTGTGCAGAGAGATAGAGAGAAAAAGGGAGACAGAGAGGGGGCGTGCTCTGTCTGGTCTTGCTGTCTTCTTGTAAAGACTTGAATCCTATTACGGGGCTCCACCCTCACTACCTCACCTAAAGCTAACTGTTTCCCAGAGGCCCTGCCATTAGAGCTCAACATATGAATTTCGGGGGAGATCTTTTAGTCCATAACAATAAAGATTAGACAATATGGTTGAACTGATTCACTTGGGAAGAACAAACAGGCTGCCTGCTGTGCGTGTGACCAGTGAAGCTGTACCACACTGGTGTAGGGAGGAATCACATATGGACCTTGCTCTTCAGGCAGCTGGCACAGACATTCTAGATTAAAGGAAGAGAGGTGACAGCTAAGAAGCAGGCTAGGGAAAGCAGATCCTAGGATCTGAAGAAGAAATAAAGCAGAAGGGTGGGGACTGAGGGCGAGGGAGGACATAACCTGGAATCCCCAAAGTGAAAATGAAAGTTGCTCAGTTGTGTCCGACTCTTTGTGACCCCGTGAACCGCAGTACGCCAGGCCTCCCTGTCCATCACCAACTGCCGGAGTCTACTCAAACCCATGTCCATTGAGTCGGTGATGCCATCCAACCATCTCATCCTCTGTCATCCCCTTCTCCTCCTGTCCTCAATATTTCCCAGCATTAGGGTCTTCTCAAATGAGTCAGCTCTTCGCATCAGATGGCCGAAGTATTGGAGTTTCAGCTTCAACATCAGTCCTTCCAATGAACACCCAGGACTGATCTCCTTTAGGATGGACTTGGTTGGATCTCCCTGCAGTCCAAGGGACTCAAGAGTCTTCTCGAACATCACAGTTCAAAAGCATCAATTCTTCTGTGCTCAGCTTTCTTTATAGTCCAACTCTCACATCCATACATGACTAATGGAAAACCATAGCCTTGACTAGATGGACCTTTGTTGACAAAGTAATGTCTCTGCTTTTTAATATGCTCTCTGGGTTGATCATAACTTAATTCTCCAGGCCAGAATACTGGAGTGGGTATCCTTTCCCTTCTCCAGGGGATCTTCCCAACCCAGGGATTCAACTCAGGTCTCCTGCATTGCGGGTGGATTCTTTACTAGCTGAGCCACAAAGGAAGCCTAAGAATACTGGAGTGGGTAGCTCATCCCTTCTCCAGGAGATCTTCCTGACCCAGGAATTGAACTGGGCTCTCCTACATTGCAGGCACATACTTTACCAACTGAGCTATCTGGGAAGCCCTAAAGTTACTCTTTTTTTTAAAGTATTTTATTTACTTATTTTTGGGTGCTCTGGGTCTTCACTGTCACACAGCCTTTCTCTAGTTGTGGCAGCAGAGTCTGCTCTCTCGTTGCTGAGCACAGGCTTCTCATTGCAATGGCTTCTCGTGGTGGAGCACAAGCTCTAGGTGAGCGTGGACTTCAGCAGTTCTGGTGCGTAGGCTTAGTTGCTCCATGCCACGTGAGATCTCCCCGGACCAGGGACTGAACCCATGTCCCTTGTATTGGGAGGTGGATTCCCAGCCACTGGACCACCAGGCAGGTGGACCACCAGCCACTGGACCCCCAGTCCCCCAAATTACTCTTGATGAATAGGCATTGGCAGGAAGTTCCAGGACATTTTCTGACCCTTCAACACAGTAGAGAGTGAATGTCTACTGGGCAACAGCAGGAAAAGGGCTAAGGGTCTGGCATTATTAGTGTCTGATTCAGGAGCTCTGGATAGTAGAGATGTCCAGGACTTCTGATGGGTGGAGGTGAAGCTGGGGAAACCCAGAGAGATCTTATTTGACTCTTTCAGAATTTTGACCATTCTATCTGGGAAACTGGGAAGTGCAAAAAGGGCTGTGCAGAGAAGGGCAGGCGTGATAACAAGGAATTCCATCCTAAAAACACTAGATGAGTGTAATGACAATACTGATGAACCCCTCCCCCCCCCAATTAGTGTCATGACAACATTTTGCAAGAGGATGGAATTCGGTACCCTCCTTAAGTGTCATTTTTTATTAAGATGTCAAGATTCCAGGTAGGTGTCATTTAAATAATTTGTTGAAAAAATACTGTATGCAGATCACTGATCAGTTACAAGTGACTACCCTGTCTTCTGCTTCTGCCGAATTAGTGTCGTGACAACACAGACAAGTCATGAAACTGACTTCAGAGTTGGTCCTTTTAGAAATGACGGGTGACCTTTGCTATCCCGGTGAGTACTTTCACTAACATTGCTCATGAAAATAAAGTAGTATTGATAGAATTTTTGCCCAACACCTATAGTCCCTGTTCTCCCTTTTTGTGGGCAGAGGGAAGGATGGGGATGACATTTCCAATAAGGAGCCTTTTCCTGTCGCTTTTCTTCACCCATCGTTGACCTCAACAGAAGTCTCAGGAAAGAGACAAGGAGCAAATCTCTGAGTCACTCACTGAAATCCCAGAAGCCTCTCTAGAGACACATCTTGAATCGACGTTCTGGATCAGTTTGTACAGTGCTCTGCAGGCTGACTCTCTCAGGGGCTTCAAGTCACCAAAAGTGACCAGTAAGTTGGTTTTAAAAAGGAGACGGACGAAGCCGGGGGGACCTTATGGGGAGGGCTGGTTCCACCTTCCCAGGTGGGGTTTGGTGCCGCCCCCGCCAGGCCAGTAGGAGGCGCGCGCGCCCCCTGGGGCTCGGAGGGGACGCGGGCCCGGCGCCCGAGTCCCCGCGTGCGCGTGATCGGCGGCGGGGCCGCGCACGCCAGAGCTGGGGAACGGGCGGGGGGCAACGCGGGGGCCATTTCCGGGCGGGGCGGGGAGGGGCGGGGCCGCCGGCGGCCGGATCTTTAATCTCGGCGGCGGCCGGTGAGTCGGTCTCGCTGTGAAGAGAGGGAAGGCCAGCTAGAGGGTGTCGGGAGGGCAGGAGCGCGGGCGCTGGCTCCCGGCAGAGAAGGTTTACTGGGCCGCCGCGGACCCCGAGGAAGAAGACGGGTCTGCGCTGGGGAGGAGGGCTTTGGTTTGGGTTTGGAGAGAGTCGGGACTGAATGGGAGGCGGGTCCTGGCCGGGGCGGAGGAGGAGTGTCGGGACGGCGGGGGGCCCTGAGGCGGAGCGGGTGAGGACTGCTGGAAGGGCCGGGCCGGACCGAGGGGCCAGCACCTCGGGGCGGGCTCGGGTTCGGGCTGAGGGTAGGGGCGCAGGCCACCCCAGGTCTTGAGTTGAATGCCAGGTTCGCGCCAGGGCCGAGACGGAGCCGGATATGAAACTCCACTCGCGGGCGCGGTAGGAGTGGTCTCGCGGTGGGCAGGTTTGCCGATCCTTCCCCGGCGAGGAAAGGGTTGTGTGGAGGGAGGGATGAAGTCTAGAACGAGGCCAGCTTGTTTCTGAAGAGCGGCCAGTGGAGGCTGGACCCTGGGGCAGGTCTGCCTGGAGCGGCCGCTGGTCCGCCGGGTTAGTTTGGAGTGGGCGGGGCTCCGGGCCGCGAGGCCTCTGTCCGCTGCGGGCTGGGCGTTTCCCTCGGATCTACCTGGAAGGGAATTGCTTTTGTAGGGGGGCTGGCTCTGGTGGCGTTTGGTCAGCGGCGGGAGGGAAGCAGACTGCCAGCAGGATTCTTAATTCTGTTTAGTGTGAAAGCTGAGCTTTCCAAGGAGGGAACAGAACCATTTCTCTGCAGCTCTGGCGAATATAGGCGGGCCAGCGGGACAGTTTGTAGCGTTAAAAGTAAACAAACCTGGTTCCCTTTTGCAGAGGGGAGACACTGAAAGCACGTCTGGGAGAGGAAAATGCCCAGTACAGACCTAATGTCGTTGGTGAGTCCTTTTCCAAATATCTTTCTTGTTGTAAGGCACTTGTCCAGTATGTTTTATTTTTAGTCCAAAGGATGAATGTGTAGATTTAATCTCGGATGCTTGCCTTTGATAGCTGACAGTTTCTGCCTCCTTTTATTTTGGATTTAATAATTAGATGGGTAGTGACTGAAATAAATGTATGAATATATATATTTATTTAATGAATATGAAGAATTTTTGCAAAATTCTCGCAGTTGATTTTAATCTCTCTCTTCGTATACTACCAGAACCGTTTTAAAACGTCAATGAAGTTTTGTCTGGATCTGCCATATATTAGTTTATAAGTGTTAGTTTCCCAGACTAGAGTTATTCCCTGGAAGGCAGATATCTTGTCTTATTTGTTTAGAGATGATAAACACCTGTCATGGTGCTCTGTATATAATAAGTTGCTAATTGCTGAATTGAGCTAGTTTGAATTTATTTTCTTCTGTTGTGGTGAGGAGTTGGCCTGTTTTGGTAGAGGCTGTTTTTTTCCTCTCTTCTCTTGAGATCTTTCTGTGCTGGTATTTTTTTTTTTTTTCCTTCCCAGTGAGCAGGGAAAATAGAATTGCCAAATGAGTGTTTACCAAAATGACGTTTTATTCTTGGGACATTTGTAGATTCCATAGAAGTTCTTTATTGATTTTTATTTTTTTCATAGAGGATGTTAGTGAGAGGATTGTGAGGAACCCATGATTTTCAAATAGCAATGTGTTTAGTTTTTAATGTTACATCTTTGAATCTGATGAGACATTAATTTGAAAACATTTCCTTTCCCTCTCTTGCTGTCACTATCCCAGAGAGTTGATAGCTGTCACTGGGAAGTTGGCAGAAACTAGTAGTGAGTTTTTTTTTTTTTTTTTTAATATCCACAGCTGATGTCCTGTAGTGTCAAAATCTCTAAGGTCTGCAGAAGTTGAGAGATCAACCAAGTTGTGACTAGTTCTGGTTTGTGATGAGGAGCAAGGATGACTTTGGAGACATAGACAGGTACTCAAGATTCAGATGAAGGGTTCACCTAAAATAGTTTTTTTTTTTTGCCTCAAATTTCATACATTGTTAGTAGATAATAAATTGTGTTCTGTAATATTAAATTCTTATTACAAGAGCAGTTATGTTAGAAGAATTGGAAGCTATTAATAAAAGGAAGCAGCCCCCAATAATTCCGCTATTCAGAAATAGCCACTATTAGCACCTTGCAGAATGATCTGCAATAATTGGCAATTTCTTTCTCTTTTATAAATTAGTATGTATATGTAAATTAAGATTCCTATATGTTAGTAAAATATAACTCCATACCCAGAGATGTGTGTATTACTTCCTGGGCCTGTGGGCTCCCTTTAGCAGTCTGAGCAGTGAGTGCTTTTATTTAGAATATTAACTTTGGAATCAGTTTTGTTTTGAGGTATTTCTCTAGCTATCGCTACTGCTTTTCACTTCCTCATTTGAAAATCTAGCTTTTTATAGGTGTTGCTTTGCTCATTGGTGTAAGGAATTAAATCATATAAATAACAGCTGGCCCGTGAGAATCATCACTCTCTGAAGACACTGTACATGTTGCTTGAGGTGCTCTTGATGGAAAAATTGTCCTTCTTTCTTTGACTGTACTGTGCTAAATGGTAAAGAACCAGTGACCAGGGCTCGGTTTTCAATGAGGAGGCTATAAACATTTGGTCAAGATCTGAGTTCAAGGTGTTTCTCTGTACTTGCTTTTGTATCGTGTGATGCATTACACATGTTCTTGGCCCTCTAACTGGAAAGAAAGGACTCGAGTTAATAGAAGATAACCTCAGCATAGGGCAGCATATGGTAGAATTTCAGAATTAGAAACAACCTCGCAAGTTATATGATGCAATTTCTTACTTTTATTGTACATGCATCCTTTTTAGAGTATCTCTGCTAAATTAATATCCAGTCATCCATCTTTTCTCCTGGGGGAATCAGATAGGCATAAGCTAAGATAAATAAGAGATGGATTCAGGAGTAATAATGTAAGTCTGATAGCTAACATTTATTAAGCACATATTATGCATTAGGTGCATAAATAGATACTCATTTAAATTTAAATTACTCATTTAATTTTCCTAAAATTCCTTGAAAAATATGCTGGCATTCTCCTTTTATAGATGAAAAACCAGACTTAGCGTATCATAGCAATGAGGTGGTGGAGCTTTAACCACAGTTAGTCTGTCTTAAAAACCCTCTTTCTTGTCTACTTTGTGAAGCCACCTGTAAGTTGTCTTCACGGAAAGGCAAAGAAGTTACGGAACTTTGTGGCTGATGAGAGCAGGTTTGTGTGGAGCATTAGTGAAATAGTTCTGCCCTCTAAGGGGGCACTTTGGAAGAGTTGGGGAGGGTGCTTTTGGCTTCTGATCTAGTCTTGTCTGAACATAACATGTTTAATACACAGATCTTCATGTTTGTTTTCTCTTATGTTGCAGTTGGGGCATTATATTGACATTTTTAAAAGTTATGTCTATAGGTATAATGTTATATTCTTTGAGTTTCATGTCATAATAAAGGGCATTATGAAATATTAGTTACAGAAAAGGGCATTGGGTCTGATAGGTTGAATACCACTGTGTGGAGGGCAGTATAACTCGAAGGTGAACTGGAGTCCATGTGTAACAAGCCTAGGGTTCCGTAGGAGGACTCCTGGGCTGTCAGCCCTCGGTGCTTTCCCGTCCTTGATTTTGTCCTCATTTCGTTAAGGTGGTAAGCCTGCCTTTTTTCCATTTGCTCATTTATGCCGTGGACTGTAATACTTTCCACTTACGTCTCAGAGAGAATAAAATGAGTGAGTGGATTCATTCATCTGAGAATTGCAGTGCTTTCAGAGGGAATTCAAGTCTGGAAATCTTTTAGCAATCTTTCACCACTTTAGCAACCATTCTTTTTATCCATATTATCCTCCTTCCTAGTGCTCAGGGGCTAGATCACTTTGAGAGTTGCAAAATGCTCCTAGATTTTAAGAAAAAGATACTTTGTAGAGCTAAGTCTAGGTTTTAGACCCCTAAAGGGATGGTGCAGTGTTACTGTATGCACTGTGGTAGTGCTGGGTGGGGTTTCAGTGATAGTTGTTTATCTAGGGTTGAGGTTCTCAACCAGGAGCAATTTTTGCTCCCCTCCCTGCCATGGCCCCAGGACATTTGGCAATGTCTAAAGACATTTGTTGGAGAAGACTCTTGAGAGTCCCTTGGACTGCAAGGAGATCCAACCAGTCCATTCTGAAGGAGATCAGTCTGGGATTTCTTTGGAAGGAATGATGCTAAAGCTGAAACTCTAGTACTTTGGCCACCTCATGCGAAGAGTTGACTCATTGGAAAAGACTCTGATGCTGGGAGGGACTGAGGGCAGGAGGAGAAGGGGACGACCCAGGATGAGATGGCTGGATGGCATCACGGACTTGATGGATGCGAGTCTGAGTGAACTCCGGGAGATGGTGATGGACAGGGAGGCCTGGCGTGCTGCAGTTCATGGGGTCACAAAGAGTCGGACACGACTGAGCGACTGAACTGAACTGAGAGACATTTTTAGGAGAAGGAAATGGCAGCCCACTCCAGTGTTCTTGCCTGGAGAATCCCACGGATGGGGGAGCCTGGAGGGCTGCCGTGTATGGGGTCGCACAGAGTCGGACACGACTGAAGCGACTCAGCAGCAGCAGCAGAGACATTTTTAAGGGCTTCCCTGGTGGCTCAGCAGTTAAGAATCCACCTGCAATGCAGGAGTTGGCAGGTTTGGTCCTTGGGTCAGGAATATCTCCTGGATGTTCAGTATTCTTGCCTAGAGGATCCCATGGACAGAGGGGCCTGGAGGGCTACAGTCCATAGGATTGCAAAGAGTCGGACACAACTAAGGTGAGTGAGCATAAGCACAGTGGTAGTTGGGTTATTTTGCCCATGGATCAAGCTCTACTACTCTGGAATATACATTGGAGAGCATAATTTTCTGAAGCATGGTAAAATTCCTAAGAAATGCTGTCTTTTACTACAATTCTGCAGCACTGTTTTCTTGATTCGGAAGCAGTAAACCCATCTCAGTTTTGTTTTTCAGGTTCAAAAATCAAATCTTTCCAGATCTTAGAGCTTTATCTTTGACCCTTGAATCCTTTTCAGGGGTGCTTTCTTAATGACTCTCTAATGGAGTTTAAGCAATAAACTGAAAGATGGACAGTAAAAGCTCATTTCTGTTATTTGCATCTGATGTCTTATTTGTAGTCTTGTCTAGAAGAGAGGGAGGACAGGCAGGACATTTGAAATTTTGTTGACAGTTTGAGTGGCCGTTGTAGGATGAGCACTGGTTTTGATGTTCTAATTTTGTAAATAAAGCAAAATATAATAACAAGTATGATAATTTCTCCAGTTTTTGGTGTGAAGGAAGGGGAAGTTATAAATAGATAACCCCTGAATCCTAGTCTTTGGCTTGACTTTGCAGTCTGTGTGTCAGGAATTTTTAGTAACATATACCTTCCTAATTAGGTTTTGCACAATCTGATATTACATGCAGTTTGTTCACATCGGTGGCAGAAATGGGAATCAGCTTGGGATTGAGACTTTTCCATAGGGGACTGATTTGCAGTGAATCGGTCCACATGTGGAAGCACACAGAATGCAATTACTGAGAGAAGAACCATGTTAAGGGATAAGGGGAGAGAAAGGAGCCATTCACTGGGGGAGATGGAACAGTGCAGGCTGAAAATAATTTGTTGGGTCTGTCTGTTATCTCCTGGCGCACTCCAGCAGTTTGAGTGCCCAGAGTTAGGGAACACCAGAGGGGTTGGTGTTAAGAGCAATTAGCTCTCTTAGGCCTGGAAGGGCAAGAGAGGGACTTGAAAGAGAGGGTAAGCTGTGGGAATGGAGCCACTTCCGAACAGTGGCCTAGCAGGAGGGGATCCAGGGAAATAAACACCTCAGATGTTCTGCTGGAGGTTTTCATTGTCAAACCCAACTGGCAGCCAGAGGACATGGGGACCTGGGTGACTGAATCGAGAGGACAGCCCCATGAGGCACGTAATGGAGTTGGGGAAGGTTGGGTAGAGGATCGGATACCCAGGATGCTGAAATCAAGGTCAAGTTAGTTTCTGGGTTTTCTTCCTTAGTTTATTCTTGGCTGTGCTGGGTCTCCGTTGCTCCAGTTGCGGCAGCCAGGGGCTGGCTCTCCAGCTGTGGTGCTTGAGCTTCGCATTGCAGTGGCTTCTCTTGTCATGGAGCGGGGGCTCCAGGGCATGTGGCGCGCAGGCTTAGTTGCTCCCGGCATGTGGGATCTTCCCGGATCAGGGATCAAACCCGTGTCTCCCGCATTGGCAAGTGGATTCTTTACCACTGAGCCACCAGGAAAACCCTCAGGTTAGTTTTGAAAGATAGGCTGAGAAGACAGTGTTTGAGCAGAGTCTTGAAGAACGCAGGTCAGGGAACATTATAGAAAAGAAATGTTCTCGTTTATAACAGAGGCGTAGATCCCCAGAAGCACAGTTGCCACAACTTCAGAGCCAGTTTGTTTCCATAGTAGCCTTAGAGTCTTAATTGCCAGAGGGCCTTTAGAAGCCCTTCATTGCCACTTACCTTGCCGCGTGGGAAGCCCTCCTAGGATGCCTGGCCAGGAGTGGGTGCAGAAGGCTTTCTCGGGGAGTCCTTTCCATTGTCGGACAGCTTTAATTGTTAGAAAGTTTTTTATTTGTCCAAATCACAGAATGTATCAGGATTAGGTTTGGCTGAATAGAAGAGAAAAATCTAAAGTATCAGAGATTTTTAAGATGGAAGTAAATTTTTCTAAAGTAAGAGAAATCCAGAGTAGACAGTTGATGACCGATAACCATTATTCCTAATTATTTGAGGAAGTTCCACTGCTCAGAGTGCATCCCTTTGGGATCAGAACAGCTGCTTGGAGCTTGAGCTGTTAGGTTCGCGTTTCATTTGGCAGGAAGTGGAAAGGGAAGAAGAGCTTGCCTGTATTCTTAACTTATTATACAAACAAACCTGTATAAAGCATGTGAAGGTATTAGTCACTCAGTCATGTTTGACTCTGTGTGATCCCGTGGACTGTAGCTCTCTAGGCTCCTCTTTCCATGGGATTCTCCTGGCAAGAATACTGGAGTGGATTGCCGTCTCTTCCTCCAGGGGAATCTTCCTGATCTAAGATCCTGGATCCTCCTGCATTGCAGGCAGATTCTTTACTGTCTGAGCCACCAGGGAAGCCCCAATGAAGCGCTTATCCTTATTTTAAAGAATAATAATAAAGGAAACAATCATGTATCTACCACCTGGGTTAGGAAATAGAATATCTACCCCCAAGCCTGTGTTCCCCACCCTGGTAACACCTCCTTGCCTTTCCTCTAGGGAAACTACTCCACTGTCCTGATTTTGGAGAATAGTTATTCCCTTGCTGTTTAAGAAAAAAATTGTGTTACCACCTATTTGTGCATCTCTAATTTTAGTTTTATTTTTCAACTTGCTACAAATGGATTTATATGTATTTTTTTAACCATTAAAAAATTGAAGTATAGTTAATGTACAATGTTAGGTTTGTTCCTGGTGTACAGCAAAGTGATTCAGTTACATATATATACATTTTTATGTAGAGAGAGATTGGAGAAGGAAATGGCAACCCACTCCAGTGTTCTTGCCTGGAGAATCCCAGGGACGGGGGAGCCTGGTGAGCTGCCATCTATGGGGTCGCATAGAGGCGGGCACGACTGAAGCGACTTAGCAGCAGTAGCATATATAGAGAGAGATATGCATATCCATTTATATTTCAGATTCTTGTCAATTATCAGCTATTACAAGATACTGAATATATTTCCTTGTGCTACACAGTAGGTCTTGGTTGTTTATTTTATATACAGTAGTGTGTATATGTTAATCCCAAGCTTCTAATTTATCCTTTCTGTCCCCACTGTCCCCTTTGGTACCCATTAGTTTGTTTTCTGTGTCTGTGTGTCTTATTTCTGTTTTGTAGATAAGCTCATTTGAATCATTTTTTAGACTCCACTTATAAGTGATGTCATATGGTATTTGTCTTTGTCTTACTTCATTTAATGCGGTAATCCCTAGGTCCCCCCATGATGCTGCAGATGGCGTTACTGCATTCTTTTCCTATGGCTGAGTAGTATTCCATTACGTATGTACCACATTGTTTCAGCCATTCATCTGTTCATGGGTGTTTAGGTTGCTTCCATGCTTTGGCTGTTGTAAATAGTGCTGTGATGAACACTGAGGTGAATGTATCTTTTTGAATTAGAATTTTCTCCAGATATATGTCCAGGAGTGTGATTGGGGGATCACATAACTACATTTTTAGTTTTTTAAGACACTTCCCTAGTATTCTCCATAGTGGATGCACCAATTTACATTCCCACCAACAGTGTACGAGGGTTCCCTTTTCTCTACACTCTCTCCAGCATGTATTATTTGTAGAGTATTTGATGTTAACCGTTCTGTTATATACGTCATTGTAATTTTAATTTGCGTTTTCCTAATAATTAGACATAATGAGCATCTTTTTGTGTGCCTGTTGGCCATCTGTTCATGGTTGATTCATTTTTATTGTTGCATAATATTTCATTATAGCATAATCAATATATGATTACCACAATTTATTTATCCTATCCCTGAAGATAGATATTTGGGCTGTTTCCAGAAAATCTGGGATTTTTTTGAAGATTACTGTTATGAACATTTTTGTATATGTGTATTTTGGAAAAATGTCTATTCAGAGCTTCTGCCCATTTTTTGAGTGGTTTGGTTTTTTTTTATATTTAAGCTGCATGAGCTGTTTGTGTATTTTGGAAACTAATCCCTTGTTGAGTAGTGTCATTTACAAATATTTTCTTCCAGTCCATAGGTTATCTTTTTGTTTTGTTTATGGTTTCTTCTGCTGTGCAAAAGCTTTTAAGTTTTAATTAGGTCCCATTTGTTTGTTTTTGTATCTGTTTATCTAGGGGACAGGTCCAAAAAAATAATGCTGCAATTTATGTCAAAGAGTGTTCTGCCTGTGTTTTCCTCTAGGAGTTTTATAGTATCTGGTCTTACATTTAGGTTTTTAATCCATTTAGAGTTTATTTTGTGTATGGTGTTAGGGAGTTTTCTAATTTCATTCTTTTACATGTTGCTGTCCTGTTTTCCCCCGCCACTTATTGAAGAGACTGTCTTTTCATCATTGTGTATTCTTGCCTCCTTTGTTGTAGATTAATTGGCCATAAGTGTGTGGGTTTATTTCTGGGCTTTCTGTTGTGTTCCATTGATCTATATGTCTCTTTTTGTGCCAGCACCATACTGTTTTGATTACTGTAGCTTTGTAGTATAGTCTGAAGTCAGGGAGTGTGATTCTCCCAGTTCATTCTTCTTTCTCAAGAATGTTTTGGCTATTCGGGGTCTTTTATGTTTCCATACAAGCTAAAATTTTTTTGTCCTAGTTCTGTGAAAAATACCACTGATAATTTGACAAGGGATTGCATTAAATGATTTATACGTGTTTTTGATGGTTTTCCTGTATCAGTATTTGTGACTCATCCATGTTGTTGCGTGTAGTTCATAGTTTAGTTCCTTCATTTTCATTGTTGTCTAGCATTTCATTACAGCATAAGCAATGCACGATTGTCACAGTTTATTTGCCGTACCACTGAAGATAGATATTTGGACTGTTTCCAATCTGGGACTTTTTCGACGATTACTGTTACAAACATTCTTGTATACGACAGATGATCACAAGTGTTAAAGAGTTTTTCTGGGATTTATTCCTAGTAGTGGAATTGGTGGATTCTAAACAGTATATATCCTTAACTTCCCTAGATAATGCCAAACTTTTTCAAAGAGGTTGATACAGTCTAGGACTCCTAGCAGCATTATATGCAAGTTCTTGTTTCTACAGAGCTTGACAAACTTGATATTTAAAAGGTTTTAAATTTATTTACCAGTCCAGTAGGGTTGAAATCTAATTGCTTTCCTTGCACATTTCCCTGATTACTAATGACGTTGTGTCCTTTAAATGCTTATTGATTGTTTGGATTTCCTGTTTTGTGGATGCCTCTTTGAATCTTATACCTTATTATTTATCTGTTTCCTCTTGTAGTTCTGTTAGATTTTGTTGTACATAATTTGATGTTTTCTTACTAGGTACATAATAGATTTAAAATTGTTACATCTTACCTAGTAAGCTACAATTTTTATCTAACAATGCTTTTTGACTTAATATAACATAGCCACATGAGCTTTTTGTTACGAAGTAGGCAAACTATAAATTTTTGGTGAATGAATGACTAAGCTGTTGTAGAGGCAGGAGCTTCAGAGCACTCTGCCAAGTCTGTTCTCCAGGCCATAGAGTTTTCTTTTTGGGAGGTATCACTTGTATACAGTAAAGGGCCCTAGGCTTAATTATGTGGGCATATGGATACATGTCCTCATTGCCCAGATCAAGATGTGAGAAGTGTCCAGCCTCGCAGCAAGCTCCTCATTTCCCTCCCACTTGATGCCTGCCAAAGGTGGTCACTCTTCTCACGATAGGTGGTTCTGAAGATTTTTCAACTTTGTGTAAATGGAAACATACATTATCTTTCATTAATGTCTTTTTCCCTCTGATGTTGATTGTATCTGTGAATTTCATCCATGGTCCTGTGTAGGAAGATTTTTAAAAAATTATTGCTATGCAGTTGTACAGTGTATGAAATATCACAATTTATTCATCCTATAATTGACAAACATTTATGTCTCTATTTTTGGGCTGTTATCAGTGACATTGCAGCATTTTTGAACCTATCCTTTAGTAACCATAAATACAGTTGTTGGGTACGGTTGTTGGGTCACGAGGTATACTGCCAAACAGGTTTCTAAAGTGGTTGTACCAGTTGCTACTCCTATGTTTTCTTAATATGTAACTTTTGAATTTAGCTTTGGGCAAAAAGTCTTCACTTTTGGTTACCTGCATACTAGACAGTGGAGAGAGCTTTGAGAACTTTCCTGGAGCAATGCAGGTACTTTTAAAATGTGATTACGCCCTTTCTTTTCTCTGCATTCTTATCTAGTCTGTAAATATTAATAAACATTTGATGGGAAAAACAAGCAAACTTGGTCTTTTTTGAATATTAAAAGTTTAGATTTGTAAAACACCATTTGTAGCAGTTAATTCCGGAGACGGCGATGGCACCCCACTCCAGTACTCTTGCCTGGAAAATCCCATGGGTGGAGGAGCCTGGTTGGCTGCAGTCCATGGGGTCGCGAAGAGTTGGACACGACTGAGCGACTTCACTTTGACTTTTCACTTTCACGCATTGGAGAAGGAAATGGCAACCCACTCCAGTGTTCTTGCCTGGAGAATCCCATGGATGGAGGAGCCTGGTGGGCTGCTGTCTATGGGGTCACACAGAGTCGGACACGACTGAAGTGACTTAGCAGCAGCAGCAGCAGCAGCAGCAGCAAATTCCAAGGGTGAAATATAGTCCTTTGGAACTCTTTGGAACCTAAGTAGGAGTTGTGGAATATTTACACTTCATGCTCGGTAGTGAGAAGACCTGTCTCTTTGGAGACTTTTACTGCGAGGCATTTGAATTCAGTCCTTTGAATTGCATTTTGGCTGATGAGTCTAAAAAGGAATTCATTGATCCTATCTTGAGTTCTCCTCTTAATGGGCTGCTGAGTCTTTGAGAGAGCTGAGGCAAATTGATACTCGTTTCAAATTTTAATGGGATGGAATTGAGGACAAATATGAGAATGCCTTTGTGGCCCTGCTCATGGTTGAGTTGTGTCACAGCCACGGTGAAAGAAAGGCTAGGATTACATTACCTAGCCCTTTTTTTTAATAAGGTTTCAGATGTTCCACAAATCATGACTGCAGCAGTCAGCAGCAGTCTATCTGGATGACTGAAATCAGGTTTATGATCTGTAAACATAATTATTAATAGGTAACTGGTTTAATCTGGTTTTCTTGGAACAGAAGGGGACACTTGCAACCTTCTGATTGAATTCAATTGATGAAGGCAATAAGACGACTTAACATCTGTCTTACAAAACCGAGGGGCAGCTTACTATTTACCTGCATTTATTAGCATCGTCTGTAAGAAAATACAGCATAGGCATGGGAATCAAACTCTGTAAAGCCTCTTAAAGCTCTGCCTCTGTGGCTTTGCTTGGAAACTTGCAAAGGTCACTTTTCCTTGCTGCTTATGAAAAGGAAAGGAAAATGTTTATCACCAGAGAATTCACTCATCAGATACTTAGTTAAGTGTGTATTATCTGAAGCTGTTTGCTCATTACCTTACTGCATTTAAGATTCACAGCAACCCTTGAATTATTATTTTCTTGTGACTTTTTTTGTTGAATTATAACGATGGCATCGGTTTTTGCAGATGAGGAAAATCCAGTTGCATAGAGGTTCAGTAACTACCGAAGGTCACACAGCTTCTAAGTTAGAGCTAGAATTAGAGTAGAAGCCTTTGAACACTATCCAGACTTTCTAGGATGCAACAGTGGCCTGTGAAACACTATTAACACAACTCTGAGTCCACAGGAGTCGTGATGAGGTATAAGTTCAGGACAGTACTCAGAGGTGGGTGTCCTTTTCAGATATCCTGGATAGTGGCTGGAGTATGTATTCATAAAAAAACAACAGATGTTTTAAAAAAATTTCATCGTTTTAGCAGTTAGTAATTCTGTTTATGAACTCTCAGAATGATACCTTTAAACAGTAGTGATCCTTCTTGTCTAGTTTGTACATAATTACTCTACAGATTTCTTCATTGTTTTTAGACACTTACGGATCCTTTCATTTGGAGCCCAGAGCTTTAATCTCTGTTTTTGGAATTGCAAAGCTTCTGCTCTCTTTGGTCATATGGAAGCTTTTTTTCAGAAAGACTTTTTTTTTTTAAGTCTATGAATACAAACAATTTAGGTGGTTGGTCTTAGCTGAGAGAACATTTGGTGAACATAAATGGAATTGCTGAGTCATAATGGTTTTTTGTCTTTTAAAGTATACAATCCAGTGGTTTTTAGTGTATTCACAGAGTTTGTGAAACCATCACCACAATTTTAGAACATTTTCAAAAGAAACCCCTTACTCTTTAGTAGTAACTTCCTCCCAGCCTCCTAGTCTTGAACAAATACCAGACTACTTTTTGTTGATAAATTTTCTTGTTCAGAACATTTCTTATAAATAGAATTATATACTATGTGGTGTTTTATAATTGGCTTTTTTCACTTAGCATGATGTTTTCAAGATTCATCCATGTTGTAGCTTGGATCAGAACATCAAGGCGTGAGGCTTTTCCTGAAGAATTTTAAGTAATGGATATATTCAGTGTTTCTATTTTGTTCTCACCTGCAGGAAACATAGAAGTCTTGGGTTTGCTTTATACGATAGGATAGTTTGTCATATTAGAGGAGTTATTAACCTGAGGACTATAACCCCAGGGACTGGCCTTTAGGATGCCCTGAACCCTTTGTAATTATCTGCGAGATTTTATATTCCTAAGCATTTTTTGATGGGGGAGCATAGGGGACTGAGAACATTTAGCTTTTGTTAAATGATAATTTCCCCCAGAAGGTAAAGTTGCAACACTCGTACAGGTATGAAACAAATACACACTTCTACTTACAGTGTTCAAAAGAGAAGTCCAGCGAACCAACACATTTGTAGTTCAGGAGTATTGAAACGAATATACAAATAGAGCCAAAACAGTTTCTTCCATAGTGGAGAAGGGAGGTCATTGAGCCTTTGCTGGTCATGCAGATATACATTAAGAGCAGTCTGCATTACTATCTTATCTACAGCTTGTACGTGTCTGACTCTTTGTAACCCTATGGACTGTAGCCCACCAGGCTCCTCTGTCCTTGGGATTCTCCAGGCAGGGATACTGGAGTGGGTTGCCATGCCCTCCTCCAAGGGCTCTTCCTGACCCAGGGATCAAACCTGCGTCTCATTACCACTGAGCCACCTGCGAAGTCCAAACCTGTAAAACAACTTACATATAACCAGAATCCAGTAACTCAGAGGGGCGTCCTTGACAGTATATACTTTTTCACTGGAAGCACACATTTTCTCCTACACTTTCAACAGATTATCCAAAAAGTCTGAAAGTCTTCCAAGTATTCATTTAAAATTTAAAGTCTTCAGTTTTAAAAAGTAGCTCCTTCATGACTAGATTTTGAAAGCAGACATTCTAAAAGTGTTTGTATCAGTTGAGGATCAGTCAGAGACCCAGGGATACGTCTCTAGTTTATTTTTTTGAACATTGTTACTTGTTAGAAAGTTGCAGAGAAGTAGCCCTTGTGGTTTACTTAGGTCACACTTTTGGGCATGTGTTCAGTATTTCTCATCTCTAATAGCTGTGTGACTGTTATTCAAGGGAGGGGATTTCTGTAACTAGTTATAATTTGGAAAGTCTAGCTATTTTAACTCTTGACAAAGGTAGGTAGATAATCCTATTAGTAAAAGAATTACGGGAAGAGAGAAACCTAGATGACTGACTTCTTCCCCAGTTGCTCAGGGAAGTCAAGAATTCTCCTTTTTATGTGAAGAATGTGGGATTATTCCCACTCAGTTCAGTTCAGTTGCTCAGTTGTGTCCGACTCTTTGCGACCCCATGAACCACAGCACACCAGGCCTCCCTGTCCATCACCAACTCCTGGAGTCCGCCCAAACCCATGTCCATCGAGTCGGTGATGCCATCCAACCATCTCATCCTCTGTCGTCCCCTTCTCCTATTCCTACTAGACCTTGCGTATTATCCAGGGGGTCCTTTCTGGTCTTAAGAGGATGATGAAGTTCTTTTCTACTTTGACAGGTAACTTTGTGTACATGTGCACAGTAAGTCCTTTAGCTACTGACTGTAAGAGACTCTGGGAGTTCATTGCAGATTTGGCAACATTAGATGCTCAAATTTGTGGAGTGCTTTCCCCCCACATCCCTCAGCCTGAGGTCGTATTTACCAAGAAAACACTGGTGGCTCAGTGGTAAAGAATCTGCTTGCCAATACAAAACACATGGGAGATGCCAGTTCGATCCCTGGGTCAGGAAGATCCTCTGGAGAAGGAAATGGCAACCTGCTCCAGTGTTCTTGCCTGGAAAATCCCATGGACAGAGGAGTGCGGAGGACTAAGTCCATGGGATTGAAAAGAGTTGGACACAACTGGGCACGCACTGTATCCCTCAGTCTGTGCCTTTTGCTTGTTGAACTTAGTTGCATGTATTTCAGTATTCTCTGCTAGGTTGAAGCTCCCCATAATGTCTTTTTTGATGTATTTTAGAAGAGCGGTGCTCAGAGTTGACAGTTGACATAATCAGCATCTGTCTTCACTGGATGCCTGCTCCTGACCTAAAGGAATAAAAAGTTTTCAACGACCATTTGGTAGCTGCCAGCTTTTAGGAGCTTGAATTTTCTGTGAATGCACTCTTAACAACTGTCTTACATTGCATGGCTGTCTCCTCTCTGAGGCCAAGATTGTGTTCCAGTGATGGTTGAGGTGCTTTGCCCAAATAATCTAGTGTTAAGTGTAGAGCAGTCAGTCTTGTCAGGCCTGTGAACTAATCCTGAGAATATATATCTGATTGTTGAGGCCTGACTGGAAGGGAAAGTGTGGACAGTTAAGCGTCTTCAGATGAACTTCTCAGATACTGGATCATTTGACTTACGTAGCGGAATTTTGGGGGAAGTATATGGTTTGCTTTTTACCTCCAAAGAAATGATGACTCATTCCCTTCAAACGTTTCTGTATCACACAGTTACCCCTGGTTGGTTGGAATTGCTGTTTGGTTTATTGCTCAGTTTCTTTAATGACTCAAGGGAGTTTTCCCTCTGGGCTTGTGATCTGTTTTTGCTGATAAACCTTAATGCCTTTTGAGGCTCTAAAGACAATAGTGTTTTCTTACCTGTTTACTTTGTACTTTGAAGTTTTGCAGAATGTAATCTGAAGGAGAATCAGATTCAGTTAGCTTTTTTCCTCCTATTTTTAGAGTAGAAGTAAAGTGAGAATAAGCCCTTAACTCTTTGCCTTCTTCTCTATTTCAATTTCACACCCTTATTATAGTCTCAGTCATTAAAGTATGATTTGCTTTTAAGACATTAAGGCAGTGGGTGGACTGGGTAAAACAGGTTTTTCTTTTCCTCAACAGCCCATTCCTGCTTTAAAGCTCTGACTTCAGGCTCTTGTGGAAAGACTATTGAGTGTTGAGTTGTGCGCTTTTACTAGAGGATTTTGATTATTAGTATCTAATAGTTAGATTAGATTTGATCATTAGTATCTCGCCAAAGAATAAATATTAGCCATGAGCAGTGAATTGATGTGGCTGGGCCCCAGCTTTAACACTTCCAGTTAAGCTTGGTGGATGTCTTTTACCCCCATCTAGTAATATGTTTTAGAGAAGGAAATGGCAACCCACTCCAGTATTCTTGCCTGGAGAACCCCATGGACAGAGGAACCTGGTGGGCTATATATAGTCCCTGGGGTTGCCAAGAGTCGGACACAACTGAGCGAGTAAGCACAGTAATATGTTAACTCAATTGCTGAGTATTTCTTTTATCAAAGTAGGGGATGAGGAGAGAAGGGGCCATGTTATGGTGTAGAGAAAGGGTTCCTAACCAAGTGAGGATGTCACTGTCACCTGGGGACATTTTCCAAAATATATATTTCTGGGCTCCACTCTGTACATACAGTCCTGCAGGGTGGATTGTTCTGAGAAAACAATGGATGATTTTGGTGCCTTCTACTGGTTATTATTAAGGAAAGAAGCATCATCCCTTTTGGGTCTGGAAATATCTTCTTTGAGTGATAGTAATTTTTAGAATTCTTCTGGTCTGAGTTGTTAATTAAGAAATTTAATGGGGAAAAAAATATCACTGCATAATTAGGAAGTTGATTAAGTGCAGTACTGTTTCTCAAAGAAGTTTTTTGGAGGGGAGAGGGGGAAAGAAGATGTGGATGGTGACATTATGCAGAGTTTGCTTACAGAGTCATGTTCTCTTGAAGGGATTCAAAGACTGAAAATGGTTAATATCATTGGGGAGATCTGTAGGTCTATGCTGATAGGGAAGTAATTTGTGATGCAAGAATTCTGAGTTTCCTGGACTTAGATGGACTCTATCACATCATAGTCCTGGCCTTGTGAAAATGTTAAGAAAATAAACCCTAAGTATAAAAAGCACTGAGATTGTGTTGAGTGGAGCCTTAGTGTTAATTCCTGTTCTGTTACACAACCACACTCTGAATTTAAGGAAGCCAGGAGGGAAATCACTCAAGACACTGGTTTTAAACCTGAGGGTCATGATCCATTTAGAGAGATGCAGAATCAATTCAGTGGGCCAAGCCTTTAAAAAGAAGGGAGAAATAGAAAAGAAATGTAAGTCTGTCACTAGTAATAAAGCGTAAAGTATTTTGGAAATTTTTGTTTTGTTTTTATATTTTCTGTTGCTATATATGCGAGTTTGTATTGTAAAATACATTTCTGTGGAACTGCATTGGGACAGTTTGAAACTCAGTCTAAAAAAGCAACAGGCCCTAAATTTACTAGATTTGGCAGACTGGTACTGTTGTGGTTATAAAAGTGTCTTGCTTAGGATTATTGAATAAACCTTTAGATTGGAAATGGAATAAAGAAAAAGAGGAAGTCTGGTTACTTTTATCATTATTTGATAGCTTCTTAAAGTGCTTAATGTTTGAATCTTCACACTAAAGTTGATCTTTTTTCCTTTAATATTATACTTCTAAAAGATTTATGGTATTCTTTACTATCATTTTATATACATTCATTGGGCAAAGTGCTTTGGTTTTTTCCTCTACAAGAATACATTTTCAGTTTTCTAACAAAGTGTGAAGGAGAGAATGTTTTTTTGGTGGAAGTTTCACCAATACCAAGAAGATCCTTGCTTAATAGATCACACTGACACCCACCCACAGACTCATACACACAGACACTGTTTAGTGGATATTCTGTGTCCCTTCTAGATAAAGAAACAGAGGTACAGATAGGTGAAATAATCTGCCTGGAGGTGTACAGTAAGCTAGTGGCCTTTGTAGATGACCATTCATAGCTCTTGTATTTCCAGAGACACAGTGTAGAGATTAAGTTGGAATAAATAGAAGCCTCTGTAGCTGTGTGTCACCATATATCCAAGGTATATTCGACCCAGAGCGTAAACTATGGAAAGAAAATTCTTGGAGTGGCACTGGGTTGTGATGTGTTTAGTCCTCCTCTGCCTGTGACACTGAGGATGGAGGCTTGAAAGAGTACTGGGTACTGTCAGGAGGCCTGGGTTCCTCGTCTCTGCTGTAACTCAAGCCCATCCGGATGAGCTTAGGCACCGCGCTCTACTTCGGGGCCTCTATGAAATGAAGACGTGGGTTTGGTCTCTAAAGCTCTCTTTAGCATTTAGATTGCATGCTTCCCCAGGGCTGCTTTATTGCGTCAGAATCCAGCCTAGGGTTGGTGTCGTTTGCAAGGCCCCGAGGAACTGCCGCCTCCTTTTCGCTATCCAAGGAGATAGCAAACATTACCCCCACAGCTCTTTCATGCAGTGAGCTGCCAGTGTTGTGAGGTGCTTCTTCGTTGAGGACTGAGCCTAGGTTGTTTGTGGTGACCTAAAAGGACCTTGGAATGAGGCCAGGAGGTGTAATTTCTGTGACCAACTAGTTACCTGTTCAGAAAACTTGCTAGGACCTGTCCAAGTACAGAAGCATTCTATCATTGGAATAAGAGAATATAGAAATACATCTCCTTAAGAGGTGTTTCTCTGTGCTTAAGGGGATGTAGTCAAAGACTTCAAATTCATGGATTCCCATTATCTTCTCAGAGCTATTACAAAGAAAATATACTTCTGTTGAATATAATTTTGTAAACATTAGCAAGGAATGCCTTTGTATTTTAATAGGCTTTTTACGATGGAATTATTAATAGTCAGCATTTGCTGATCCTTTGCTCTTTCCCTAATACTAGTTATGTTACTTTTTTGTTCAGTCAGTGCTGTGATAACATCCAGTTATCTTCTGACATTGGTAACCTCTTATTTATGGGTGAACTAGGAACTAGAATCACCAGAGGGAAAACTAATCTGAAAAGCTGGAATGATGGTTCTCCCATCGTCCCATTCATGCACTCTGTTTAACCATTTGGTTTTATCACAGCTTTAACACTAGAAGATGCTCTGTAATAATCGAAATTATGACATACCTTCGGTGATGGTAGCCTCCTCTGATCTTTCTCAGGTCTCATCCAGCACTGCCACTGCTGAGCAGGATTGATTGTTGATAGCAACAGTGGGCTCTAGGGAATGGCCACCAAGAACTGTGGGGAGGGGGTTGCAAATAAGCTGTGTTTCTATGGATAGCCCTCTGGGGACCCAGGATTTGCCCAGTGCTAATTACTGTATACCACAGCCTAATTGCTAAGGGCATAAATGTTTTCAGCAAACATTAGTTGAGCCACCCATCCTCCTCCTAAGCTTTCATGCTTCTGCTAGAACATGGCATGTAGATTGCCAACAGGAGTGTAAAGTAGCAGCATTGTCTTTTTTGCACAGTCTCCACCATCTTCAGCTTCCCTCCCTCTTGCCTACCACAGTTAATGCTGTCACTGCTTACCAGTCTCTCAAACGTGAATTTGAGAATCTGGAATTATCTGTATGCTTCCCACTCCATACTTCCTGTGTCTAATAAGTTACTAAACCCTGTTTGTTCTACCTCTAAAATTGTTTTTCAAATTGTGCTGTTTGTTTGGCCCTGATATATAGCTCTTAAGGTCAAGCCCAGTTTATTTCTGTTTTGGACTATTTCAACAATCCTCTTAACTAAAATTTTTTGTCCCTATAATCTCTGTCCTGTTCTATTCCTTTCCCATGAAGTTGTCTTTAAAAAAAAATTGCTCTCTTGATTAATAACCCATGCATTTTGTTTTGTTTTTAATTATTCTTCAGTTTGCTTTTTTCTTAAACTCTACACCGTGTTCTGGAAAATTTTCATGGTGGTTCATTTAAATCTGTCTTTTTAATGCTGCTAAGTATGGGTATATAAAGTGTATATATTATAGTTTATTTAACTGTTTCTCTATCAGTAGATGTTTATGTTTGTTTATATTTTTTTCTTTTGCTGTCACAAAGTGTATGTCCTTGAACATGCACATAGATACAAACAGGTAGATACCAAAAATTGGAATTACTGAGTCAAAATGAATGTACATTTAAAGTGTTAATGCTGCTGCTGCTGCTAAGTCGCTTCATTCGTGTCTGACTCTGTGCGACCCCAAGGACAGCAGCCCACCAGGCTCCCCTGTCCCTGGGATTCTCCAGGCAAGAACACTGGAGTGGGTTGCCATTTCCTTCTCCAATGCATGAAAGTGAAAAGTGAAAGTGAAGCCGCTCAGTTGTGTCCGACTCTTAAGTGACCCCATGGACTGCAGCCTATCAGGCTCCTCCGTCCATGGGATTTTCCAGGCAAGAGTACTGGAGTGGGGTGCCATTGCCTTCTCTGTAAAATGTTAATAGATACTGACAAGTCACTTACAAAAGTACCTGTCAATTTATGCTTCCAATCTCTGTGCTTTTTTTTTTAAGCGCATTTTAAATCTGGACCTAGTGTACTCCCCTAGCCTCAGTTCGCTTGTAACTTGATGTGTTCCCTCATTTACTTGGCCTCTGTCAGCCATGTCCAGGCCTTTGTTCAGTACAGCCTGTCTGCCAGGCACCATGCTAGGTGCTGAGGATGGATTCTGGAGAAGACAGAATACGGTCTCTGCCCTCATCTTGTGTGTGCGCTTACTGCACAGAGCTTTTTGCCATTCCCAGGCTCCTTGATGCGTTTGCTGCTATTATTCTCTCTTCTGGGTATGAGTTTTTGTTTTTTCTACCTAGAGACTTTTATTTGGTCATTCTGTAGATTTTATCCTGTCTTGTCTTCCTCATCTCCCCACAGGTAGAGGTAGGTAGGCCTTCCTTAGTGATCTCTTTTCGCATCCTTTTTATAGTGCTTATCCTGAATAGTTCTGATCACTCATTTATTTATGCACGTGCCCACGTGTGTCTGCGTGTGTATGTATGGGCCTCATTAGATTATAAGCTCAGTAAGGGCAAGAACTGACACTGTTTACCTTGACGTTCCCCCCGCTTACTGCCTTAAACACTGGAGAAGCTTCATAAATGTCGAGGAAGGGAATGAATGGCAAACTAAAGATGAGCTTGTTTTGTTTGGGGCACTCGGGGCGCTTGTGAATATGGCTGGGGTCCGGTCAGTCTTCAGGTACCCAGCCGTGCAGGGAGATGAGGATCCCGAGTCGACTGCACGGCACATTGTCGTAAGCTCTGTGTTGAGGCACGAGTGAATGCTTGACAGGAGGTTTGCTCTCGTGAGTTGGGTGTTCTGGTGACTTTTCAGAGGAGAGGGTTTTTTTCTTCCTTGTGCTAGCTGTTGTGAATGACTCACGTCATAAGATACAGTTCCTTGCCTTAAGAGTTTTTGTCAAATGGGGCCTTAGAGCAGAGATGGGTGGACTGTGGCCTATGGGGCCAAACCTTGCCTGCTGCCTGTTTTTGTATAGCCTGTGAGCTAAGAATGATACTTTAATTTTGCAATTGTTTTTACAAAAAAAGTATTTTGTGATTGTGAAATTACATGAAATTCAAGTTTTAGCATCTGAAATTAAATTTTGTTGGAACACGGCTCCCTTCAAGTCTTCACCCTCTGTTTTGTGCCTGCGTTTGCTGTGGCCGCAGAGCTGAGTAGTTGTGACACAGACTGCTTGGCCTGTAGCACCTAAAATATTTACTCTGCGGCCTTTCACAGAAATAGTCTGCTGCCTTTCGGGTTGTGGTGTTGTTCAGTTGCCCAGTCGTGTCTGACTCTTTGCGACCCCGTGGACTGCAGCAGGTCAGGCCTTCCGTGCTTCACCGTCTCCTGGAGTTTGCCCAGGTTCATGTTCATGGGTGATGCCATCCAGCCATCTCCTCCTCTGACGTCCTCTTCTCCTTCTGCCTCAGTCTTTCCCAGCACTGGGGACTTTTCCAATGAATTGTCTGTTTGCCTTTTGGATTAAAGAATGGGAAAGATTCAAATAAAGAAGAGAAGAAGAGAAAGACATATTGAGAGGATTAGTTTGAGTTAAGATAATGGGATGGGTACTTCCCTGGTGGTCCAGTGGTTAAGAATCCACTTCCTGTGCAGGGAATGTGGGTTTGGTGCCTGGTCAGGGAACTAAGATACCACGTGCTGTGGGGCAGTTCAGACAATGTGTACTTCCAGTGCAGCCAACGGAGAAGATGGTAGGACAGTAAGTCCTGCAGTCTTCCAGAAGTTTCAGAGCTGAAATGATGACCCAGCTTAACCTTTTATGTAACAGACAGAGGATCAGAAACTTTGTCAAAGTCCACATGTCTGTTAAGGGGCAGTGTCCACTGCAGTCCCTGGAGCAGAAGCTTTGCGGACTTTAGAGGATGATAAGATTACTGCTAGGGTAGGGCCACATCATGAATGGCCTTGCCCTTGAAAAAATAAGGGTTGAAAAACAAACTAAGAACAGACTTCCTTTCTCTCTCTGAAAGTAATATTTTTTTCTTTTGTATTTCTAGAAGGCCTTTGAGCCCTACTTTGAGATTTTAGAAGTGTATTCCACAAAGGCCAAGAACTACGTGAATGGGCACTGTACCAAGTACGAGCCCTGGCAGCTGATTGTGTGGAGTGTCGTGTGGACCCTGCTGATAGTCTGGGTGTATGAGTTTGTCTTCCAGCCAGAGAGTAAGTATATTGCCCCCCTCTGTAAAGGTACGGTGGAGTTAACACCAGCTTTGGAACTCAGGGCTAATGGATTGGGCTAACTTCTTGCCTGGTTGGTTTGGTTCTGATTCTTAAAATCTGTTTAGATAGAAAGGGCATTGCCTTCTGACTGGTAATGTTTTAATAGGACTCTTGTGTGACTGTAACTGTTTATGTTGATTTTCCTGGATTTGAAATTTACATTAAAACCCCTGAGAGATTAGTCATCATAAGGACCCAGAATGTGGCTCAGACCCTCTTCACTTTTACTTTCTTGCCTAGAACATCATTGTGTCACCTGGAGTTCTCTAAGCATGGATTTATTGCTTTCATTATAGGCTTTTTTTTCAATAAAAGATTATGTGAAATTAGAACAGCACCCATGCAGCGACCATTGGCATGTCTGCTGTGTGTCAGGCACTGCCACGCTCTAGAGATGTCTCTACAGGACAAGTAATACAGGGTCCCTGTCCTCTTGGAACTGAACCTCTGCTGTCAGGACAGTACACTTTGAGCTTCCTGGGTAGGGACTCCGGCAGCCAGACTGATGGGCAGAGAAGGCCTCTCCTCAGGGAGTGTGGGAACTGAGAAGTTTTTTAGTGATCAGTTTGTCCATCTTCCATCCTTCCTAAGACCCTCCTCGTGTTCCCTGCACCCCACCCCCACCCCCACCACTTGGTGGTGTGCTAGCTCCTTCCGAGTTCCTCCCCTGTGGGCTGGGTTGCGTAAGTCAGCGGTAGGGGAGGAGATGGGTGTTCTGTACACGCCCCTGCACCCCTTCCTCACCCATAGTAGGGTATCTGAGTTAGTAACATTGATGAGACTTCCTTATCAGTTCTCATCTGTTTAAAATTTCCGTTAACTGTTTGCTTCCCTGATAACATCTATTTGAAGGGGCTCTTCAACTGATATTTTTTTCTGTTTTTTTCCTTCTTCCCCTAGGAAAGTCAGCTTAGAGGCCAGATTCTGTTTTATCCCTTTACCATGATGATTAGCCAGCCGTCCGGTAACACTCTGCCACATTGCCAAGTTATAGCAGAGTTAGCATCGCACTTAATTAAAGTAGAGGTGAAATGTCCTCAGTTTCTGCTCCTAGTGCTTGCAAGACTGTCTCATAAATTCATGACATTATACAGACTAACCCTTGTGCTTCATTTGCTCCATGGTTTGGGAACAGACGCAACCCTTGTCCTTCTGCTCAGGCTTATTCCTTTCCCGGGAAGCATTTGATTCAGTGCCACCCACCATTCTGTCTGATTCCAGAGGGTTCTAAGGAGTAGCAGTTCTTGGTTTTTTTATTGTGATGAAATATACAGAGCATAAAATGTATCATTTTACCCATTTTTAAGTGGAAAGTTGTGACATTAAGAACATTCACATTGTTATGGAGCCATCACCACCACCTTTCTCATAATTCTAGGCTCTGTGCCCATGAAACTTGACCTTCCCACTGCTTTCTCTCCTCAGCTCCTGGCATTCACCATTCTCTGTGCTTTTCCTTTTAAAGTGGCGCTTTGTAAATCTGAGTGACAGATTTACTTACAATCATAAGCACGTCTTCCTGTTAGAGAAACTATCTATTTACTTGGTCTTGGTCAGAGACCTTGGTCAGGCCAGAGTCAAGGTCAGGGACCTTGAGGTTTATATTTCTTCAGTATGTTGGGTATTAGCTTTAGGTATTTACTTGTATTTTCCATTGTGCAGCCCACAGTGCCCGTGCCCGTGCCCATTTTGTTTAACCCATAGTAGAAGCTCAGCCATCTGAGGTCCTGCTACTTACTTACCTGCCTTTGGTGTTCAGAAACGAATGTGCGAGCTCTGAGTACACCATGAGAACACTAATACTAGCAGTGTTAATGGTATGTGCCGTCTAAATCTTTGTGAACTCCAAACCATTGCATGGTTTTTAGTAACATTTTTTCTTACTATAAAAGCAGTACATTTTCATTGTATAAAATCAGGCAATATGGTAAGCCATAAGAATGAAATTAAAATCTTGTTACCTAGAGATAGCCACTGTTTATGTATCTGTATGGCTGTCTGTGGCTTCCCAGGTGGCTCAGTGGTGAAGAATCTGCCTGCCAAAACAGAAGACACAGGAGATGCGGGTTTGATCCCTGGGTTGGGAAGATCTTCTGGAGTAGGAAATGGCACTTGCTCCAGTATTCTTGCCTAGAAAATTCCATGGACAGAAAAGCCTGCAGGCTACAGTCCATGGGGATGCAAATAGTTGGACACTACTGAGCAACTGATCATGCAGGCACCCACCTCTTTCTGTATCTGAATCATACAAAATTAATTTCGTAGGTTGAAAATTGCTGAATATTGGCAATTTCATATTGCTTAAATACACAACACACTTTTTATTTTATAACTTCCACCTTGAACTTTAGACACAGATAGATATGTCTTCCCTCCATAGATCGGGTAATTTTGATAGAATTGCCAATTTTTTTAGCACCTTGCTCACGTAGACGTATTCTGTGTATTAGTAAGCACTGAGTTCCTTTTGGTGTATTGCCCTAGGGGAGTCTAAAGTCCGACTAGTGATAAATTTTGCTGATCTTCAAATTCTGGGTACCCTCCTGAGGGAGAGAGGGTAATTGTGGAACACAGGATGGACACAGGTAGATAAGAACTGGGTGCGGCAGGAGGGTAGGGCAGGGTTGGCAGTCTTGTAAGGCGTGATCTCTTTTTTACTTCTCTGTGGTTATCAGCTCACATCCTTCCTCACTGATGTTGGCTTTACCTGTGGGATTGTCTGTAGGTCATCAGTAGACACCAGAGTTCTGTGGTTGTAGGAGGATTCTAGCCATGGCACCTTGGGCAGTGCCCTTCAGCCTGTTAGCCTGTTTCCTCGCAGTGAAATGGGCATACTCATAGTGCTTTACCCAGTCAGAGAGTGCTGTGAGGCTTGAGTGGCATCACTGGTGTGAAAGGGGTTTGTAAACTAAAAAGAGGCATGCATTGTTGTTCTTACACTGGCATTTCCTATTTTATTACCTTAAAATGTTCTCGTCACTTTTCTTTCTGGACCTCTGGGGCTTTTTACTGTTTTAAAAAATTAACTCTTATTGCATATAGTTGCTTTACACTGTTGTGTTACTTGCTGCTGTACAGCAAAGCGAGTCGGCTCTCCACATACATGTCTGTTTCGATTTGCTTTCCATTTAGGTCACGCACAGCACCGTGCGGAGCTCCCTGAGCTGCCCAGTCGGTTCTCAGTAGTCACCTGCTCTGCGCCGTGCGGAGCTCCCAGAGCTGCCCAGTCGGTTCTCAGTAGTCACCTGCTCTGCGCCGTGCGGAGCTCCCAGAGCTGCCCAGTCGGTTCTCAGTAGTCCCCTGCTCTGCGCCGTGCGGAGCTCCCTGAGCTGCCCAGTCGGTTCTCAGTAGTCACCTGCTCTGCGCCGTGCGGAGCTCCCAGAGCTGCCCAGTCGGTTCTCAGTAGTCCCCTGCTCTGCGCCGTGCGGAGCTCCCAGAGCTGCCCAGTCGGTTCTCAGTAGTCACCTGCTCTGCGCCGTGCGGAGCTCCCTGAGCTGCCCAGTCGGTCCTCAGTAGTCACCTGCTCTGCGCCGTGCGGAGCTCCCTGAGCTGCCCAGTCGGTTCTCAGCAGTCACCTGCTCTGCGCCGTGCGGAGCTCCCAGAGCTGCCCAGTCGGTTCTCAGTAGTCACCTGCTCTGCGCCGTGCGGAGCTCCCTGAGCTGCCCAGTCGGTTCTCAGTAGTCCCCTGCTCTGCGCCGTGCGGAGCTCCCTGAGCTGCCCAGTCGGTTCTCAGCAGTCCCCTGCTCTGTGCCGTGCGGAGCTCCCTGAGCTGCCCAGTCGGTCCTCAGTAGTGACCTGCTCTGCGCCGTGCGGAGCTCCCTGAGCTGCCCAGTCGGTTCTCAGCAGTCACCTGCTCTGTGCCGTGCGGAGCTCCCAGAGCTGCCCAGTCGGTTCTCAGCAGTCACCTGCTCTGTGCCGTGCGGAGCTCCCTGAGCTGCCTAGTCGGTTCTCAGTAGTCCCCTGCTCTGCGCCGTGCGGAGCTCCCTGAGCTGCCCAGTCGGTTCTCAGTAGTGACCTGCTCTGCGCCGTGCGGAGCTCCCTGAGCTGCCCAGTCGGTTCTCAGTAGTGACCTGCTCTGCGCCGTGCGGAGCTCCCTGAGCTGCCCAGTCGGTTCTCAGTAGTGACCTGCTCTGCGCCGTGCGGAGCTCCCTGAGCTGCCTAGTCGGTTCTCAGTAGTCCCCTGCTCTGCGCTGTGCGGAGCTCCCTGAGCTGCACAGTCGGTTCTCAGCAGTCCCCTGCTCTGCGCCGTGCGGAGCTCCCTGAGCTGCCCAGTCGGTCCTCAGTAGTGACCTGCTCTGCGCCGTGCGGAGCTCCCAGAGCTGCCCAGTCGGTTCTCAGCAGTCCCCTGCTCTGTGCCGTGCGGAGCTCCCTGAGCTGCCCAGTCGGTTCTCAGCAGTCCCCTGCTCTGTGCCGTGCGGAGCTCCCAGAGCTGCCCAGTCGGTTCTCAGCAGTCCCCTGCTCTGTGCCGTGCGGAGCTCCCAGAGCTGCCCAGTCGGTTCTCAGCAGTCCCCTGCTCTGCGCCGTGCGGAGCTCCCTGAGCTGCCCAGTCGGTCCTCAGCAGTCACCTGCTCTGCGCACAGTAGTGCACCTTCTGTTAGTCCCTCTCTCCTACTTCCTGATTTTTACTTTGGAGATCATCTTTTCAGGTCTCGACCACATGGTCTTTTCATTCTTAATGTCTCTGTCTCTGATCTGTATTCTGTTCTTTTTACTGTACCATGTTATCTCACAGATTTCACAAAATTACGTGTTCTCCTCCACCCAGTCACATTAATGTACTTTCAGACACCTGATTCAGCTTGCTGATTTTTAGACTTCTTTCTACCTCCTTAATTAATTGCTTCATCCATTAAAATAGGGAGTAGTTCTGAATCTTTATAGCTTTAGCACTGTTAGAAATAATCAGATAACAAGCAGCTGAACCACCTAACACTGAATGCTGCTCGTTTGATGGATTGTTGTGGTGACATTTAAGATTACACTTCAGAAGAATTTATAATAATGTAGAAATGCTGTAAAGGAGAAGTGAATACAATATTCTGTGTACCATAAAATTTCAGGACTGAAAGGAAATACTCAAAAATTTAAGCAGAAAGTAACTGGTTTCAGCTCTTTGTCTTAGCCTGTGTCTTAGATACCTGGTTTTGTCCCAGACATTTATAGAGTGTTAACCTCAGTGCTAAGCACTTAGGGATGCAACCTAGGCAAAAACTACTATAAAGATGCATAGCATCATTTAATAAATACCTGTAGATGGTGCAGACACCTTCTTTGGTTGTTGAAAGCTACTTTTGGGCAAGGAAATTGGAATACACAGACCTCCTAGGAAAGCAGCAAAGTTCATTCAGTTCATGCCTTGTATCCTTGCAGAAAGCATAGGTCTAGATTCCTTTGAAACTCATTTGGGATAACTGAAAATTCTATTGTGCATGTGAAGCAGTGTAGAGTCTTAGGAGTCTAGGACTAGAAAAACAGAGACTTCATTTAAATCCTTGCCCCATC
This sequence comes from Ovis aries, assembly GCF_016772045.2. Classification (NCBI taxonomy): domain Eukaryota; kingdom Metazoa; phylum Chordata; class Mammalia; order Artiodactyla; family Bovidae; genus Ovis; species Ovis aries. The sequence continues at coordinate 26,213,818 of NC_056078.1, forward strand.
ACTGATATGATCCTCGGCCTTGAGCAAGTTATTAATGCTTTGATCCTCAGCTGCCCTTGGATAGTAGGTAGTGCCTTCTATGCCAGCCTCAGAATCTTGCTGTTGAAGTCAGTTGAGATACAGTGAACGTGAATTCATTAAAAGGCATGACTGTGTGTTTAGATGCCATGCATTTATAATAATTGTAATTTACAGGATCAGAATTTCAGATTTGTCCTATGTACTGCCCAACAGAATGAAGTCTGATTGGTGTCCATGATATCTGAAAGCCTTTTTAGGTCCAGAAAATGTTATTGGGATATGTGTTGAATGAGAGACTAGAGCACAGATTCTGAGAAGATGCATGGGTTGGTCATTTGTTTTGAGGCAGGGGAGAGAAGTATTGGGCACCTGGAAACCTTGGGAAGGTAAGGAACTCTGCGGTACACTTGGCCCAGCAGTTCTGTCTCTGGGAACTTATCCTGCAGATATGCTCTGTTGGATGCAGTATAGCATGTGTTACAAGGCTAAGCTATTTCAGCGTGGTTTGTAACAGCAGACGTCAGAAACAACCTACGTTTCCATCAGGAAAGGGCAGGTTAAATAAACTAAGGTACGTTCATCTAATGGAATACTCTGGATGTAAGAATGCATTAGGGAGCACTGGTCTTTAAAAGACTGCTGCTGAGCAGAACAGGTCTAGTGCAGTGCTGGAGTATGCTACCCTTTGTGTAAAGGAGACAAGACAAGAACGTGTCTTCACTCTTGCTTGTATATGCAAACAGAAACTCTAGAAGGGTATCTAGAAACTAGTAGTAGTAGTATTAACCTGGGGGTAGGGTGAGGGTCTGGGGGATAGATGAGAGTGTGTGTGTTTATTTTTTTGAACCATGTTATAATACATTACTTGTTCAAAAAAATTTTTTTTTTAAGAAACTACCTTTGTCATCTAAAGGCAAGTGTGATTACAGAGGACATGCTGAATATTGAATAGTTCATAAATTATGACTATCAGGTCATAATCCTTGGGAATTTCAATAGAACCGTTTGTTTCTTTTAGGTTTATGGTCAAGGTTTAAGAAGAGATGTTTTAAGCTTATCCGGAAGATGCCTGTCATTGGTCGTCAGGTAAGCAGAGCCATTTCGCTTTTCCCTGTTGCTTCGCTCCCCCATGATCATCACACCTCTTTCTTTCTGTTTACTAAAGCTAGGAGTTCAAGGGGGATGGGTGCGTTTTGTCCCATCTCCAAGAAACATTTGACCACGTCTGGAGACATTTTTGGATATCAGAAGAGGAGGTGGGTGCTCTGGACATTGAGCGGACAGGGGCGAGGGATGCTGCTAAACATCCTCCAGTGCGCAGGGCAGGCCATGCAGCGGAGACCCATCAGACTCAGAACGCAGAAGTGCCACGAGTGAGAAGCATGATGACACTCTTTCTCTACCATATTTGACCAGAGGAGAAAGGAGATGTCTGTTTAGGAAAAATTTGAAATTAGACCACCTGACAGAAGTGACAGGAAGCTTTGGAAGAATATTTGTTGGTGGTGGTTTAGGCGCTGAGTCGTGTCCAACTCTTGCGACCCCATGGACTGTAGCCTGCCAGGCTCCTCTGTCCATGGGGATTCTCTAGGCAAGAATGCTGGAGTGGATTGCCAGTTCCTCCTCCAGGGGATCTTCCTGACCCAGGAATTGAACCCGGGTCTCTTGCATTGCAGGCAGATTCTTTACCAACTGAGCTATGAGGGAAGCGGAGCAATATTTGGCTGAACTGAATTTAGATACTTAGCAGGGATTGAGTGCTTACATGGTTCAGGGTTGGCAGGCTTTGTCTGTAGAGGGCTGGATATGAAGCATTTTAGGCGTGGCAGGCCACGCCACACCTGTCGGCCTCTCAGCTCTGTCCTTGTGGAGGGAAAGCAGCAGTAGAGCAGCGGGTGGAGGAGTGGGCCTGTGTTGCAGCAAGAATCTCCTCATAGCCACAGTCCACACTCGGCCTGTAGTTTGCTGATCCCAGGTTCAGAAACTTAGCAGAGCTGTTCTCTCGCTCTTTGTTCATATTTGTAGCGTAGTCTGTTCCCCTCACTGGCTCCTCTCTGACCTCACCCACACTCAGGATGAGACAGTCGCCTCTGCCTTCCCACGGATTCTTTATCACAGATGAAGACAAACAGGGCAGGCGCCCCACTGCGGGCTCTTGACGAAGGCACACGGCCCTCGATGGCTTCCTCTCCCCTGCCTCCCGCCCTCCCCCTCAGCTTCCCTGCAAGCTTTCTTTGATTTTTGGCTTTCAGTTCCTTTCCCCCTTTCCTGGCCAAATCAGAAAAGATGGCAGTTACTTCCAGCCTTTGACTGATGTCCCTTCAGAAGACTGTGTGAACTCTCCCAGAACTTTGTATTTTTAGGTTCATTTCCTGTGGGGAAGTGGAAGTAATAACGGCTGGAGAAGGAGAGAAATGAGGGCTTTTATTTGACCCTTAATCATATTAAGCCTAAAATCAATCTGCTGTAGTCCTTAGAGAACAAAGAGCAGGGGAGAGGAAGGATAGGGAGGACAGGCTGATGACAAGGGAGAAGAGTGTTTCCCTTATCATTTCCTGTATTCCCCCCCCCCCCCTTATTCCTTACACTTTGCTCCTCCCATTTCTAATTTTGATACAAATGAATGCTGGGGTTCCAGAACCCATTAAATTTATATGATAACAGCATTGGAAGGTATTATTCAATTGTGTTACTTAGTAAATACAGCAGCATTGGAAGGTACATAGAAAATGTATAATCAGCTTTCAACTTTCAGATGCAGATTATGAGGTGCAGAGACTAAAGTTACTTGTTTTGAGCGAGTGTGTGTGTCCCTCCTCATTCATTGAGCATCTGCTCAGCGTTAGGTACCATTCTAGGTGCTGGGGACATAGTGCAGGACCACTTGGGAGGCCATGCCCTTCCCACATGGAATCTACATTTCAGTACTAAGGAAAGACAGAAAATGAATAAGGAAGCAAATACATACGAATTTCCCTTTGAGATAAATGCTGTGAAATTAAAATGCAGTGGCGCTTCAGAGGCGAGAATTGATGAGGTGACGTGAGGAAGTGCTTGCTGTGCTTTCTGATGCGCCTCTCATGGTCAGTTTTGTCTGTTTTATTACAGTAGCATCAGCTGTGCACGGAAGCCCAGCTTCCATAGTTCTGGTTACGTTTATGCAGCACAATTCTTTATGTGAATCCAAAAAATATCTTCGTACCCATCACATACTGCTCTGGCATTGTCCAGGAGTATTCCCTGTTCTTCCTTCCAGTGCCTGCCCGATAGACTGTTGCAGACATGTTCCAAAGGAGGGGCTTTCCCTGTGGTTTTATTGAGGGCCACAGCTAAGAAGACCATCTTGGATTCTAATCATCCACTGCTAGAGATGAGACAACCTAAATGTTTTTCAATGAGGCGTCAAACTTTAACAGACATAGGGCTGAAACCATGTCACTGTAACACACACAAGTTGTAATGTGTAGCCACTCTTCCCTAAATCTGCAAACCAAGAGTCTCTCATTACAACTAGCAGTCTCTGCTGTATTCTTCCTATCTGCTCTGTTCCTCCCCTACCCCCTTACCCTAGCACTTTTCATTACCTTCATTTTCTGACGGTGATGCTTGAGAGATAAGCTTCAGGACAGGACTTACCCCCCGCCCCACCTAAGCTGGTACTGCCCAAGTCTGTTTTGTCCACTGTGTATCCCTGGCCCACTGTGTATCACTGTCGTATAGTTCAACAGATGTTTACTAGTGAAGGAATGAAAGAACATGAGGATGGGGATGGAAACGAAATAGCCATAGTTGATAAAGTATGTGGCAGAAAGGCCCGAAGCGCCTCCTAGCACTGGAGAGTGGGGCAGTGTGAGCTGTCAGCCCGAGGAGACAGGCGGCAGCCTCCCTGGCTCTTCCTGGCATGTCTGCCTTCCTCTTCTGTGTGGGATTCTTGTAAGGCCTCCAGTTCCTGGTGGGTTCTGGGCGTGCCTGGTGAAGGAGCCCCTCACTGGCTCGAGCACCAGAATCTGTTTTACTGCTGCTTGGCCTGTTTCCCGGCTGCTGTTCATGGTTCTGCCTTGGTTTCTTCGGTGCATACATTGTAGCTGCTGCCGAGGCCCGAACAAGGTCTGACTTTTGCCCACAGAGAAGTGCTGACTTCAGCAAATGCAGACCAGGCAAAGCATTGGTGATAGCACCCTGACAGAGGAAAGGGGCGGGGCGGGGTGGGGCACCGGGTGTATCTTTGACCTTTAGAGAGAGAGCTGACTTTTCAGACTTCTAAGAGACTGTTGCCCAGGTGAGATAACAGCTGAAGGGGTCAAAATGTCAACGTACCTCTTTAAGAAAAAGTACCGTCCTTGTTCTCAAGCACTTGTGCAGTGCCCAGCATCAAGCGGTTGGTTTGGTGATGTAACTGGTTCTTCACTGTCAATACTGTATTCTCCTGTCTCCCTGTTAACTTTATCTTCCTTACCTTTGGAGATCCAAGATAAGTTGAACAAGACCAAGGAAGATATTAGCAAGAACATGTCATTCCTGAAAGTGGACCAAGATTACGTGAAAGCCCTGCCCCCTCAAGGTCTGAGCCCGGCTGCAGTCCTAGAGAAGCTCAAAGAATACAGCTCTAAGGGTACGGTTCTCAGCAAATGCACGCTGCCCACTTCTTTAATGTGGCTGGTCACTCGCTCACTATTGGATGTTTATAGAGATTAAGTGGAGTTCATCCCTGGTGCTTCTGTGTTCAGGAGGGCCCACCGCCTGTCTCAAAGGCTGAATTTCATCTTTTAAAAACTATATTTAGATTCATTCTTCACCTATAAAGCAAGCAGATCTCAGAGAAGATAGAACTTGGTTCCACTTCTTTTCTAAGCCTGAATAAAATAGATTTGTTTTTTGGAAAGACAAAATGTGATAAGACTGAAATAGAGATTCATTTTAGAAATTATGGAATCTGTATAGAGGCACAGAAGAAATAAGAAGTCAGTATAATTTCATCCTCAAAAGACAAACACAGATGATATATATATCTATATATCTATATCTCAAAATGTTAATGGTATTTTGTGTAATAAGCCCACGCGTGTACATGTATGCATGTAGGAAGGATAAATGCACTTAGCAGCCTAGTGTTAAGAGTATAGCCCAGGGACTCAACCTTGACTCACATCTAGTTCAGCCACTTAACAGGATGGCCTCAGGTGAGTTACTTCACTTCTCTATGCCTCTGTATCTATCTCTCTACAATGAGGATAGTAATTGTAATACTTACCTGAAAGGATAATTGTAGAGATTAAATGAGGTCATACATATAAGCATATAACACCTGGTTTATAATAGGTACTCAATAAATTTCAATAAATGTTAACTATTATTAATGCAAACATGTTTGTTACAAATTAGGATTATATTACAAATAAGTTAAACATAGGCTTTTTCATTTGGCATAATTTTAGATTTATAGAAAGTTTGCAAAGATATACAGAGATTTCCCACAAACCTCTCACTCAGCTTCTCCTGATGTTAACATCTAAAATAAGCTTGGTACATGTGTCAAAACTAAAAAAATTAACATTGGTACAGTGCTGTTACCTAAACCACAGATTCAATTCCTGTTTCACCAGGGTTATCTATAATGTCTTTTCTCCTGTTCCAGGATCCAGGGTACCATACTGTATTTTAAAAGTTCTAATTGACATGTGTTGAATTTTTAATGATATTTTTGATTAGATGATACAAAACTAGATACAGTCCAGGAATTATACAGGATATAAAACAGGGATTAGCATTCTGAGACCTGTAGATGAAAGATCTCTACATATGAGTGCTGGGTTGGCTGCCTCATATCTCCCTCCCTTCCATTTCTAAGTCGCTGTCCATTCCCATTACTCTGCAGCTCCAGTAAAAGAGCAGGGAATGAAAGCACACGCCCTACTTTTGAAATGCAGGTGACCTCTGGTCTGAAGACGTGCCTGTCACAGACCAGTCCCTCTGAGGACAAAGTCAGCTTGGCCACAAGCCAGAGCTGGCCGGTCACGTGAGGATGAGGGCTTGTCTGGATAGTCACTGCTCCGTCTCTGCTCTCCCTGGAGCTGCAGACCTTGGCTCTGTTAGAGCGATGGCAGCAGTCTTCAGTTTGAGTGATCCTATAGTTCTCACTGCTCACTTTCAGTAGGGTGCAGGCATGTTAAAGGACCCGAGACCCCCACACGAGTGGATTTGTTGGCATTGTGGAGCGTCTGGGGGAGCACCTCAGAGAAGAGTGGGAGGCCGGGCCTCACATCCTGGTCAGGAACCTTTCCTCGGATCCTTCTCCCAGTGCTAGCTGTGTTGCTGACGCTGAGTGCTGCGGCAGATGTTGCTGGAAGCAGGTGGCTGACTCTGTACGGGTTTCCAGGCTTGTCTGAGGGTGATGCTTATGGCTCACATCTTACCATGGTTTGTCCAGTCAGAGATTCAGTTCCCTGACTCCAGCTCTGGTGATCCTGTGCTGAGATTTTGCACTTTGCCTTACTCTTTTCTGCTAACTCTGCTCATAGCAGTTTCCACACTTCCTTTGACTGGCTAGAAAGGGAGAGAAGGTGGAAGCCCCTGCAGAAAAAGGTCACGAGGAGCCATACAGGGAACAGAAAGCGAGTGTAGATAGAGGAAGTGGTTCTGCTGGTAGAGGCCAGTTGGGGATGATGACGTTACTAGTGGACTCTCTTTATTGTACCTAGATGCTGTTGCTACCTTTTTCACACTGTTGTTGATGGTAGTGGTTGACCTTTCATCTTTATTTTGCTGTGACAGTCTTTACTGAAGCTCTTTTTCTTGATTTAACATAAGGATGCCTTGGAGTTTCCGCTCCAACTCTTGTACGCAGAGGAGTTTCTCCCTGTTTCTTCTTTAGAATCTGTCTCCCCAGAGGCTCCTGCTTACTGATCCAGTGGTCTGCCCTTTCTCTGCAGATGTCTTGTGGCAAGAGGGGAAAGCCTCCGGAGCAGTGTACAGTGGGGAAAAGGAGCTCACCGACCTCCTCGTGAAGGTGAGCAAGTGCCCAGTCCTCGGAAGGAGTGTGCGGCTCTGCTGGTTTAGATGATCACATCTTTTTCTCTTTATTCTTGTAATTTTAAAAAAATTACTTAAGGAAAGTTTATTGTTAAAACTGAACAGGTTCAATGTCTCTTACCCAACATAGACAAATATGCATAACATTGTCCAAGACCTCTTCAGTCTGTAAAAAAGTAAAATGTAACTTATGTCTCCAGGCTTAATAGACACCTTGTGTAGAAAGCGGATTGCTAGGGAAGGTAGTCCATCATTTGCGATTATTAATGATAAGATATATTTTGTTGGATCAGAAGAGATAAGGGATGGAAACTTGGTCATGGTTTCCTGTACCCCTTGAGTCTCAAATCAGAGGATCTGAGAATGAGCAGTGGTCTCAGTTATAATTCATATAATTGTCATACTTTTTTGTTGACTTTAGAATTGCTTTAGCTTCTTCCATTTCTAATCAGATTTATTTTTTAAATCTCACTTTGTCATACAAAATTGGCATTGGACTGTTGCTTTCTAAGGATTTTGTGTTTGATTATTAGAACTATGAAACTGTGCATACCTTACTACATACTACATGTTTTGCTCAGCTGTATTTTGACATAATACCCTGACCTTACTTTTGTGCTTAACAATCTTTCAGTGACTTCCCATTGTCTACAGGACAAATCCTAAGCTGCTTATGCAACCAAAAATACCAGTCCCTTCATGAGCCAGATCCCACCTATTTTTTTCAACCATTCTTGTTATTTTCCCACATGAACACTGACTCCTGCCTTTTCTGTTTACTGAGTACCTTGCTTCTTTGTTGTTTTCCTTTCCCTCGTTCTTGGTACCTGTTCTTAATGATGAATTCTTATTCACGGCTCAAGGTTCCACTCAATAGACACCACCAGACCACTCAGAATGTTCGCGACTCCTCTTTGAGGCCCCTTGCCTTCATGCACATATACAAATCTGGTATCACACTGAAAATAGTTATGCCACACACTCTGCTAAGTGTTTCGCGTGTGTTTGCTTCGTGTGTGTTATCTTGCTTATGGCTAGAACCCCATCAGCCGTGTACTGTGATTATCCTCTTTAACATATGGGGAACAGCCTCAGTGAGGTTATTTACCTAAGATTACACAGCTAGCCGTGACAGATAAAGCTAAGATTTCAAACTGGGTCTGTTGGGTGTTTTAGTCAGTGCTTTTAACCACATTTATTCTTCCTCTGTTACCACTGGGTCAAGATAATTTTTATGCCTGTCTCCTCCACTACAGCATTTTGATCTTCTTTAGACTGGAGGCCATATCTTACCATTTTCCCAGTTCCTATGGTATCCAACATAGTTTGTCTGATTCTTTTTCCTGTATGATGTAAGCGTCTCCACATGTGCTTGCATTTCTCCATAGGCTTATGGAGATTTTGCATGGAGTAATCCACTGCATCCAGATATCTTCCCCGGACTCCGGAAGATAGAGGCAGAGATTGTGAGGATGGCTTGTTCCCTATTCAATGGGGGACCAGATTCCTGTGGATGTGTAAGTATGTGCAAATGACATTCTATAATATGACTTGTTTTTTTTTAGCATAAAGTAGAAGGTTATTAAAAACATACTGTTACACAAGTAATACATGATTATTGTAGGAAGATCGAGCTGAACAGAAATTTTTAAAGATTACTTGCAATTTTGTAATTAGTGTCTTATCAGTATTTTAGTAAATATCTTCTAGATTTTTTTTCTCTTCAGTCTTTTATTTTGAAAATCTTTAAACTTATATTGTCAGGATAGTTCTCCTATCTCTTCTCTTTTTCTCTCCCTCCCTTTCTTTCTTCCACCCACGTACCTAACCACTTTGTTGTTGTTGTTCAGACGCTTAGTCATGTCTGACTCTTTGTGACCCCATGGACTGCAGCACACCAGGCTTCCCTGTCCTTCACCAACTCCCAGAGCTTGCTCAAACTCGTGTCTGTTGAGTCGGTGATGCCATCCAACCATCTCATCTCCTATTGTCCCCTTCTCCTCTTGCCCTCAATTTTTCCCATCATAAGGGTCTTTTCCAATGAGTCAGCTCTTTGCATCAGGTGGCCAAAGTATTGGAGCTTCAGCATCAGTCCGTCCAATGAATATTCAGGGTTGATTTCCTTTGGGGTTGATTGGTTGGATCTCCTTGCTGTATAATTTTGTCAAAGCATCTCATCGTTTTTTGATATACTTGCTTTGCTTGAGCTGGATATTGTTTTGCCATAAATCAAATCTTAGTTGGTTTAGGATTAAAGAAAGAGTCATTATGTTTAAAGATATACATGAGGATTTCTTCTCTCAACTGTTCTTTCTAGTAGATGTTTGTTAGTTTTCGTAAACTGTGATTGATGAACTTCTATTGAGATTTGTTACTATAGACTGGTATTGCCTTCTCTAGAAAAAACTAAATTTCAGCTTATGCAAGATAGAGTTAACCCAGGGTACTGTAATGGTAACCTCTAGGTGTGATCCTGTCATACTTCTCTAATCATCATGAAGTCTGCAAATTAAATTACTGAAGGGCCCATCCCAAGACAAGAACATTTTATAGTTACTTTTTTCTCCCCCAATAAGCAGCATTGGGTTTTACTTCTAAGCTGGCACCATGAAAAGTCAACATGTTCAAATATTCAGTAGCTAACAAAATGAGTGTCTGGTATTCCAGACACTCATTAAAAAAAGAAAAAAAAGATTCTAAAACTGTTAAAATCTGAATCAACCCTAATCTAGCAGTGGGTTCCCTTATGGCATTTAATGAATGGGGTGATACAGATGCCGATATTCTTACAGTACCTGGGTATTCTGTGCCATTAGACTCTTAATGAACTTTTAAGAGAGTATGGGTTAAACAACCACAAAACCAACTTGTGGTTTGTCTAGTAAAGTGGAAAATACCCATATGTTATGACCCTGAAACTCCACTTCTTGGGATATATTCTAGGAAAGCTAGTACATGTGTATATCAGGGTAGATGTATATTCATAGCGACATTGTTCATGATAGTTAAATACTGGAAATAATTCAAATTATCTGTCAGTGGTGGGGTTGATAAATTGTAGGAGACTGTGTATGCTTCAAGCTACTGTAGCTGTCACTCAGATTGACGCTCAGATTGCTCCTGTTTTTGCCAGTGAGAGCTTCTTAATTTTGACTCCAGTGTCTTTTTGCATGACTCAAAGTAGTTTTCGAAAGCTTCCTTTCTTCCCCTCCCCTGCTTTTTTTTTTTTTTTTTTGGAGAAAATATTTTTATTTAGTGAAAATATCTTTTACATTTCCTGCTTCAGATCCAGAATCAGCTCTAGTTCAAGTTGATTTATAACCATGTAAAATATTTTCATGGTTCCTAAAAGTAAAATTTATAGAACAAAGAAAGACAGTTAACCAGAATAAAACCCAGAGAAACGAATAGAAAGTGAAGAGACATGAAAGATAGAGTGAGAAGGGCTAGCACACCTCTAGTTCATATTTAAAAGCAGTCCCCCGAAATAGATAACCTGTAAAGGTGTAACTATTAGAACAACTGATGTTCTCAATAGCAACGATGGCTGGGGCAGTTGCTGGTAAAAGGCAGATGGGCTGTGAGTTAAGAAATGTTGGAGCTGGGTGATACATGCAGGGGTGTTACTAATTCCCTCTTTAACTGTGTGTATTCTTCTCGTTAGTTCTTCCATTGGGTTTCTAATTTCATTTACTGTGTTTTTCATTCTTGAGAATTCTGTTTGTTTGTTTTTTTTTAGTTTGTTTGGTTGTTCTTTGTAGTCCCTTTCCTTGGCTTATGTTTTGTTTATTTAAATATATTGCATATAATTATTTTATATTCTACATCTGATAATTCCATGAGCCTTACTTTTATGTTTCTGTTCTGGTTTTACCTGTGTTGTTTGTATCCTTATACCTTTGATCTTTTTTTTTTTTTCCCTATGAGTTAGGGTTTTCCTGGAAACTTAACTTTTCTAGTTTTACTTACGTTGTTTGTATCCTTATATCTTTGATCTTTTTTTTTTCCCCTATGAGTTAGGGTTTTCCTGGAAACTTAACTTGATGGTTGAAGTAAAGTTGAGATTTGTATTTACTTCTGCCATTTACTGGGGAATGGCTGGGAAGTACTGCCACGTCGGAGCCAGTGTAAGTCCGATTTCCAGCCCTTAGTTTTGTACTGTGAAAGTAGTCTGAACTCAGACCACACACTCAAATAAAAGCTGTTTCAGCGTACATTCTTGAGAGATCCTTATTTTTCTTTGCCCTGAGTATCTGGGTTGAGAAAAGCAGTTTTTATGGCTATCCTCCTCTGTGCCAGCAGGGTTTATTTCTCTCACTGCTAAGAGTGTGGGTGAAATCAGTGTTTTCAGCCATACCCTCTTAGATGCCTTACCTTGAACAGGCCCTAAATTTGTTTCCTATTTATTTGTCAAAGTGAAAGTTTGAAGTCTGATCTAGGAGTAGGCAGTAACCTTCAGAGTTGCAACCAGCTCTGACACTTAGCTTAGATGACTCTTGATCACACAGTTCTTGATCCAGTGTGTTCCTTTTTGTTAGCTCAGCTGTGGATGGATGTAAACATACTTGTTAATGTTTTAGCAGGCTTTTTTAGCTGTTTCATATAGGAGGGTGGCCCAAGATGTATAATGTATATTGCTGGAAACAGAAGTTCCATGATTATTTTTTTCTACATGGGAGACCTTTGCATACTTGAAAGCCTCTTTCCCCTCAATCCTCTCTTCACCATGGTTTTCCTAGGATACTCAGTTTTCTAAGTGAATACGATCTCACAGATTTCCACCCGTGCCCAGCCTTCCTCTCAGTGCTTTTTGGCTATGTATGACTAGCACATGGACACAGTTCTCCAGAGCACTGAGTTTTCAGTCTCTGCCTTCTCTGGATTCACTAAATTGACCTTAAACCTTTCCTATACTCAGTATAGTGGTTCTCAGCTTCTCAGCAGTGTTTAGGATGTTCCTTGCTGTTCCTAATGTATATAGTAATTCTGCAGTCATGCTTTTTGATACTTTGTGGGGTTTTTTTAGGTCTGTAGTCTCATCATTTCAGTGTCCACTCTTTGAGCTCTTGTTTTCTTGAATTCCTGTTCTTATTATTTTGTTCTACAGTGAGACACAGGAGGAATTTCCTTCTGTTCCTTAGGTTGTTACCTTCTGAGTTGGCCTTTATTTTGCAGGCTACCTTCTTTTTCTTCTCTGTGTTTGCATAGTTACCATGCCATCTTCTTTCATCTTGGCTCGTGTTTCTGTGACTGTCTCTAGACATTCCGTTTGTTCTGATGCGTGGCAGGTCTGGTCTTGTCTGAGAGGCAAGGCTTGGGTAAAGCTTTGTTCCACCTATATTAGAATATCTTGGCCTCTTCTGCAACTTCATTCAAAGTCACCTACCAGAGTTCACTCTGCCTAGCTGGAAGAGAATAATACTCTTTGGGCTTTGAGTATTTCTTTAGCTCATCCTATATCCCTGGAGGCTTCATTTTAAAGAGCAAGTCCTGGTGTTCCCCCTTCCTGGGCTGCTTGTTTCTCCCCAGCTGCCATGTCTCTCTTACCCACTCATCAGACAGTAAGGAAACCCCCTTCACTTGGGGAATATTAATGACAATTCTCAGCATTTTGCTGTTTTACCAGGACAATTTCCACAGTTTGGAGGAGGGATTGGGAACTATGTTTCACTCTTTGCCATGATTCAGGAACTTGTTTTGTTTTCTCATTGCCAGTATTTGAAGTTTATCGTGTTAGGTTATCTCCTTGTTTGGTTGTTGTTATTGCAGGGTTTTACTGCTTTTTTCCTTCATTCTTGCATATACTGAGGGGAGAAAATCTGTGAAGTGGTTTCAGTCTTCCACCTTAATACCAAAGTCCAACTCATGTTTTCTTGCATTGTTTCCATGCCTCTCCAGTTAGGACCTTTTTTTAGCACTGTGTCAGGGGTCAGGAGGAGACCAGATAGAATCTCAGCTCCCCAGCCTCTTCAGGCACTTAGACTGTTATAAGAGAACTAATTACCTCTGGGATTATGTGAGTTTCTCTGGTTCTCTCTTAAGTCTCTGCCTTTCTGTGTCTCTGTCTTTCTTGATGATCTCCTTTTGGTGAGGAAAGTTCAGAGGTAGGAAACAAGAAGACAAAGCCAGCTAACTGGGCAGTCTGGAACCTGTTCCCAACTGAGGTCTTAAGCTCTTCTCATTCTTTATTCTTCACCGGACACCGTCTTTCCTTTTTGTAGCTTCATTTGCCTCAGTTAGAATGAGTGAGAGGTGACTTTATTTACTGAAAGAAATTTGGTTGCTGCAGTAAAGGCTTGGCTTGTACAAATGCCATCGGGTCCAAAGAGTATCTAAAAGAAAAATTTCCCAGTAGGTCCTGTTCTGCCCTTGTTTTCTGACATAGCATATACAGGGTGAGAGTTTTTGAAAGTGTTGAAAGATGTTGACTAATGTGTCCAGTAGTTACTGAGGCTTCTGTCTTCTTACTTTAGAATTAGATTTCCATTTTGGGGTGGTACAGGGGACAGGGGGTAGAGGAAATAGAGTAGCAGCAAAATTTGAACACAAAATTTGGGGTCAGAAATTAAAATCAGAAGCAGAATTTAGGTGTTCCTGCTTTTACAGTCCAAAGTACACCATTGTTTGCCTAACAGATGATACTGATTGGATTTGTTACTGGAGTGAAAATAGGACATGTGAAGTGAGTGACTAGGGGTTTGGAAATATTTCTGCTTAGGTCATTGCTGAACTGCAGTGAGAGAACAGAGCACTGAGAACTTGGTGCTTTCCTGACTTCCCTCGCCGCTGTCTTGGTTCCTCATGTGGTGTTCTGAGGTTTTATGCTGGACCCCAGGACACGCTGCAGTCTGCAGCACTGACCTCAACTGTAAGCACAGAAACAAGGGTCCTGTGCCCCAGTTCAGTGCCTTACTGTGTGGATGATGGTCACGTGTTTCCTGATGGCTTCCTCAATTACAGGATGACTGACTTTTTAATCTGTCATGTAACTCCTAACCACTTGGATTTTGTAGCCTGTGGTATTTCTGTCTTATATATGGATATTACTGTAGGAAATTTCAGCCATCATCTGCTCTCATTTCATCTCATCAGGTTACACTAAATATGAAAATATAGAAAGTTTTACTTTTTATCAAAAGATGGATGACTTTGGGTGAATCAGTTTCTCAGGGCTGTTTTCTTAGCTATAAAACGGAAAAGTTTTCTAAGGTTGTACGAGTCTTTGGAGATGACAAGTCTAAGGAAATACTCACCTAGCTCAGTGCTATGGCTCTTTTGTGTGTGTGTGTGTTTTGAAATGATTTCATTCTTAGAAGTTACCAAAGGAAAGCCAGATGGGTATGATGTACCTGTATTGGTTGTGGCTTACTGAGAGTCAAATCAGGCATTAGGAAATGTTAACTGACGATCTGATAGGTGTCAGCTTTCCTAGCTGGGTATCAGGAGTATTGTCATGAACAGACTGGTCGCCACCTTCATGAGGTTGTAGTCCAGTGAGGAAAACAGGATGAAGGAAATGACCTCAAGTATTTTTGTATCAACTCAGGTAAAATTGGCCTGTGTCAGAGGGGCTAGATAGGCCTAGCTTCGGGAAGACATTTTTCTTCCTTTAAAAACATTAGGATTTTTGTTTTGATTTCAGATAAGTAAGTTAATAAACTTCTAAGCAGAGGCTCCTTACTTTTCTGTCTTTCAAACTTGTCAAAATCACAAGTTTACTCTGGAATGTCTAAGTGTCTCTTCTTGGTCTTCTAATGTATCGCATAGTTGACTAGAGCTATAACTTCCCAGTTTCACATTCTTTAGTGGGCATTAGAAATTTAAATCAGTCAGTAATCCTGATGCTTCTGGAAGGGGATAAACAGCCCTGTCCTGTCTGCAGTTGGGTGACAACAGAAATTAAGTGTACTGTGCACAGGTGGTCTGGGCAGAGACGCGTTTACCTGTTCACACAGTGTGGAGCTCCTCATCAGTCAGTAGTTTTATTCTTCTCCTGAGCCAAGATTGGGCTTAGCCAGTAAAGTCAAGTTTTCCTTCTGAAAGACAGCAGCATGTGCTCTAAAGTGTGTATCCCAGAGCTTATCCGTCTCTGCATCAGATACCCTCAAGATCAAGGCAGAAAGCGCATGCTGATAGCTACCCCAACTCTCTTTTCTATTACAGGTGACCTCTGGGGGCACAGAAAGTATTTTGATGGCCTGCAAAGCTTATCGGGAACTAGCCTTCGAGAATGGGATCAAAACTCCAGAAATGTAGGTACAGTTGTCCCTTAGTATCCATGGAGTGTTGGTTCCGGGACCCCAATGGATACCAAATTCTCCATGCTCAGGCCCCTTATGTAAAGTGGTGTAGTATTTGCATATGACCTTCACACATCCTCCCTATAGTCTTAAATCATCTCTGGATTACTTACAATACTTAACATGTAAATGCTGTGTAAACAGTTGCTGGTGTGTAGCAAATTCAGCTTTTGCTTTTTGGAACTTTTCCCCCCTAATATTTTGTGTTATGTGTAGCTGACTCCCCACCCCTCTGCCCCTGCCAGTTTGGATTTTTCTGTGGGAAACAGCCTGACCATCTGTTTTCTGCTTCTTCTGGCAATTCCAGTCCCCTTCCGTCCTGTCCTGTGCCCTTGACCATTATTACCCTTCACATTCAGCAAAATCCTGAGTGCTTTTGCTAGTTAATATTCCCTTTCCTACCCACCCACCCCTCCCCCCCAATTTATACATGGTATATACTGCAAGAACAAGATTCTTTTTCTAAAAGTAACAGTTATAGGACTATATCTTTGAGTTCTGTGATACTTACTGTAAGTTTATCTGGAACCTAAGGAAAACTCTCTAACTTACCTTAGTTCAATGAAAATTACTTAGACTGTTTCAGGGTGCTCCTTAAGAAAATTTCAGCCTGCCAGCTGTGTTCTGGGAAGGAAAACTCTAAAAATCCAGAGATGACGATATTTTATTTGGTTGCTTTCATTTGTTCTTTCAGCCCCCTCCCTTGTACAGTCTGCTCATACCACAGCTTTTAGGTTAGTGGCTTCCCACAAGTGTCAGTGACTCCGGGTTTTGTTGCATGTGATCTCGTGCTATAATTCACGCCAAGCGTAAGAGAGGAAGTCAGGCTGCCATCTTTCTTCACACAGACATCTTTGGTACTTGGTACTTAGTCACTGATGGCAATTTTTTTCCTTCAAAGGGAACAGATTAATTTTAAGAGTGGAGTAACTGAGGGAAGTCTGAAGCAAATGACTTGATTTCCATACTGTCTGAAATGCTGTTCCCAAGTGTGTAGGACAAATGGGAATTTTAGTTTTTCACAGGATCATGGTCTTCCAGAGATGGAGAAGACCATCGATGTGATGCTTGAAGCATCACTGCTTTAACATCCCTGCCAGGCAGTCTTATATTTTCTGCCTGAGTGTGTGTGGTGCCAGGAAGCTTGCTCCTCATTGGGGTGCCCTTCTTTGGTTGGACAACCAGAAAGCACACCTTCATGGTGATCTGATCCAAATTCTCTGCCACCTTTCACCTATCTGCCCTGATGTAAGCTTGGGATTCCTCCATGTGGCATTACTTCCAAGTTCTTCCTGCTACCGAAGTGATTTCCTAAGTAGTAGGAGGTTTCTCTAGAAAATCATTTGACTCTTTTTGTTTGTGTTTAAAACGAAAAGTAAAACAACGTAAACACTTAAAAATTTTTGAGGAAAAATAAGCAGAAGTTTATTCCTAGTGATTGCAATTAGCTGCTAGCCATGGTATCTCTTGAACCTGGTTTGATTGAATTTCACTGTTTTCCTTTAGCGTAGCCCCCCAGAGTGCCCATGCTGCATTTGACAAAGCCGCCAGTTACTTTGGGATGAAGATTATACGAGTTCCCCTGAACAAAATGATGGAGGTGGATGTTCGGGTGAGTTCCTCCGAAGGGCTGTTGTCTGTCTGGGGCTGGGTCAAGCAGGAAAGTGCACCTGATCACTAGCTTTTTTCAGGGTCACACATGGATAGACTGGGAGTGCCTTTGATTATAGCATTAGGACTTGGAAAATCTGCCACTGGCAGTGGTGAGTCCTTGCAGCATCAGTCCTTTCATATGTACGTGAACTCTTCATAGGAAGCTGAGGCTAACTTGGTACCTTAAAGACCTGAGTTCTGCTTCAGCACCGTCACTTTCTCTTCTCTTTGTAAAATGATCCTGGACTAACTTGCCCCAAGACACTCATTGTTTTCAGTTGGCCTGAATTAGTACCATTGCCCTTCTAACGGTAAGTATTTTTTAGAAGTAAATTGTCCAATTTATTACTACTAGCATTATCCCCCCACCTTAATTGAGGTGTTAATTGACAAAAACAATTGTGTATATTTAAGGTATGCAATTTGGTGTTTTGCTATATGGATACATTGTGAAATATAATCATCACAATTAAGCTATTTAACATCTCCATCAGCTCACATAGTTTTCTTTTTCTTTTTTCATGGTAAGCATACTTATACCCTCTAGATCTCTAAGCAGATTTCAGGTATACAGTGCAGCGTTGTTCAGTGTAGTCCCATGACTCTGCATCAGATCTCCAGAACTTACTCATCTTAATAACTGGAACTTGGCACCCCTTGGCCAATGTCTCCCCATTTCCCTCATTCTCCAGCCCTAGCAATCGCCATTCTGTCCTTTGCTTCTGTGAGTTCGGCTGTGTTCAGTTCCCAAGTCATGCAGTATCTGTCCTTTTGTGTCTGGCTCATTTAACGTAGGGCTTCCCTGGTGGCTCAGAGGGTAAAGCGTCTGCCCGCAATCTGGGAGACCTCGGTTCGATCCCTGGGTCGGGAAGATCCCGTGGAGAAGGAAATGGCAATCCACTCCAGTACTCTTGCCTGGAGAATCCCATGGACGGAGGAGCCTGGTAGGCTACAGTCCACGGGGTTGCAAAACGTCGGACATGACTGAGCGACGCGACTTCACTTCACTTATTTGACTTAGGCTTGTGACCTCCAAGTTCATCTACATGGTCTCAAATGGCAGGGTTTCTTTTTTAAGCCAGAATAATAAGTCTTTAGTGATTATTTGTGTGCCTTGCATCTGTGTAGAGGAACTTTATAGTTTCAGAGCCGCATTTGAGCCTCATGATAACCTGGGGGGATCATAGAAGCAGTTAGTATTATTGCATCTTATAGATGAGGAAACACACTTGACTGAAGTTAAGTAGTTTCCTCAAGCTTTCACTGCTAACGTGGGGTGCTCTTGCCTCTTAGCTCACTATTCTTCTTTACCATCACAGTGGTTTTGCTGTTTTCCCCAGGGGTTTATATTTGACCACCATGGTGGGGCAGTGTCTTCCTCTGAGCTGGAGAGGTGAAGGGGGTGTGCTGGTGGAGCTGAACCTTTAGGTTGGTAGCCTAGGCTGCTCTTGGCAGCATGAGAGCAGAGTAACTGTGATGTGACTTCTCATTTTCCTTTCAACTTTATCCCCTCAGGCAATGCGCAGAGCCATCTCTAGGAATACGGCCATGCTCGTCTGCTCTGCCCCACAGTTCCCTCATGGTGTGATAGACCCTATCCCTGAAGTGGCCAAGGTATGTGGGAGAAAGGACTACTAGGCAGGCAGATAGAGATTTTAGAGGCTGATGGTGCCTTATAGGAAAGAAGAAAGTGATTTTGAGTTTAGATTGTAGCCTAGTGGTGGTGAATACCTTTCATCCACCCTGTGGTAAGCTGCATAGCTCTCTGGAAGTCTCTGAAGGTAACTAGCTTGGGCTGTGGAGGAGGGATAATACACATTTAAACTGTCCATTCTGCAGTAGTGCTGACATTTTGATTCAGATCAGGAAATAATCTGCATTTAGGGGCATGCCTACCAGAGGGTGGTCTTCACCCACTGTGCTGCCCCAGAGCACCCCTCCCTCCTTCCCCACCCTGCAGTTACTAGAGCAGGACACCACACATCTTCAAGCCTAAATCAGAGTTCTGCTCATTTCTTGCATGATTTTTCAGTGAGTTGGAGGCCCTGTATATTTAAAATAGAAACCACATTTCAGGTGAATTATTTTAAAGGCTAACTATACTTGAAAGATGAGCTTTATTAAGAATGTCAAAAATAACCAGGATTTTAAAACATAGTACATTATGCTCTGGTTATATCCCAGCTTTCCACCCATGTGTCGCAAAGCTTTTGTTATAGGGCTATAACTGATATTCTTTATGGTCTTTGGAACTAGCTGGCTGTCAAATACAAAATACCTCTTCATGTGGACGCTTGTCTGGGGGGCTTCCTCATCGTCTTTATGGAGAAAGCAGGATACCCGCTGGAGCAGCCATTTGATTTCCGGGTGAAAGGCGTGACCAGCATTTCAGCTGATACTCATAAGGTGAGCGAGGAAAAAGACCACATGTTAATCAAAGTTGACGGTTGATTATTTTGACTATTATCAACAAAAGAAATCAGTCAAAGCCTCAGTTTCCCCCATAAGTGTAAAATTAGATCTGGCTCTTTGCTCTTGCCAGGGCAGCTGATAGTTGTCTCAAGGTAAAGTGATATGACAGGATATAGAGCTGGAGGTGACGAGGAGCAGTGGAAAGGAACCTATTATTTCTGTGTCATATGGCTAAGAGAATTTCTGTATCCAGTGACTGTACGTAACCAGGACATAATAGTGTGGTGGCTCTTACACAAAGGTTCCTGGACCCTTAAGAGTTTTGGGGAAGAGGTGAGGTTGATAGCAGAATTCCTAAGAGGAGGTATGTTAATGTTTCAATCCCCATGCTCCTGGGGCTCCTGCACCTGAGTGACTAGAATTTATCAACAGGAAAGGCCTCTGGGAAAAGGGATGAACTTATGAGCTCAGGAATGTTTGGCTTGTGATGTTTGAAATGTCCATGCCTGCTGTCCCCAGAGGCAAAGTCTACATCAGATAGCCCCATGCCCTTTTTCTTACCATCTGTGGCTCAGGGAGTGAAATGAGTTCCATCTTAGCTTCAGTGAGAGTTAATTAGGAGGGCACGTTAGTCAAGTACCTAGTTTATTTTAAATCTGGATTAAGTAGCTTCTAGATTTTGAGCACCATGGTATTCTGAAGAGGAAAGTATACTAAGCAAAAAAGATGGAAAGTGAGTCAAATCATGAATTTAGTTGCTCCAAGTGACCTGAATTCCTTTCTTTCCTGGCTTCCAGTGGAAATTTTCCTTCCAGGAAGTTTCCATCCTGACATACCGCCCTGAGGTCCTGTTTTAAATAAGGAAAACTACATGCTGAATGAAGAGAGGCAAAAACCCATTAACTAGATAAGACATTATTTTTCCTAGGCCTCAGATTCCTCAGTCCTAAAATAGAGAATTTGAAACCCCTTCCCTTTGGTGTCCTCTATTCTTGAGTAAGTTCTGAGTTGGAAATCTTAATGTGAGATGAAACTGTCAAGAGACCCGGACAGGTGAAGGGAAAATGCCTAGAGTTCTGGGGCGGGTCCACCATGCGAACCACTCACTCACCTGTCTGCTTCTCCCTGCAGTACGGCTATGCCCCCAAGGGCTCTTCAGTGGTCTTATACTCTGACAAGAAGTACAGGCGCTATCAGTTCTTCGTTGCCACAGACTGGCAGGGTGGTATCTACGCTTCCCCAACCATTGCAGGCTCACGGCCTGGTGGCATTAGCGCAGCCTGTTGGGCCTCCTTGATGTACTTCGGTGAGAGCGGCTACGTTGAAGCTACCAAACAGATCATCAAAACCACGCGCTTCCTCAAGTCAGAGTACGTGTGCAAGATTGGCATTCTGCCTTGTCTCTTGCGTCGTAGGCACGTAGGCTCAAGGCATCTGCCAGGCCAAGCACCACAGCTCCAGCACCTGTAGTCCCCTGAAGCTTAGGAGTGTGGTGCTGGCTGAGGAGAATAAGCTCCCCTGCTGTGCTGTGACTTGGGGTCACAGCCAGGCTTCATCTGTAGGCCATCTTGTCTCTAAGGATGTCTTACCAACTGGCAGCTCTTACCAAGTGCTTCATGGTTAAGACAGTAGTTTTCAAACTTGAGGCTGAATCCTAATCACCTGGAGGGCTTGTTAAAAGGCAGATCACCAGGCCCCAGTCCGAGTGTTCTGATGCAGTAGGTCTGGAACAGGAATGCGAGGATTTGCATTTCTGAAAATGCCCAGTAGACACTAATGCTACAGGCCTAAGAATCACACTTGTAGAATCACTAGAATAAGAAAAGAATTGGAAGGGGTTGGGGAGGAGGCGGTGCTGAAATCTGGGTTGTTAAGGCAAAACCATGCTGCATGCTTTGTCTAATGTCTCTTCTTCGTGTGTTACCTGTTTGGTTGTATATGTTACCGAGGTTGAACGAAAGCAGCTGCTAGGCCTGGCTCGTTTGACCAAGGCCTGTATATTGTCCTGATACACCCATCTGCTGAGAACTGCTGTACCATCTCCTGCTTCAGGGATTACATGGATGAGTTTTTAAGGAGAGATGGAGGGATCGTTTTTCTAGGATTAAAAAAAAAAAGTGCATTGTTTATTCCTCAGATACTCCTGGGGGGGATACATAATTTAGGAGCTAGGCAGATAGATTAGGAGCCAAAAGTATTGGATCTAGTGGGGTTTGGGCCTTTAAGTGTTTGTAATATTTAGGAACTACTGATCTGAGTCTAGCCACCTGATTAGGAAACTCAAGTCCCCAAAGCTTAGATTGTTGTAAGGGTGACATGAGATGATGGCCGGAATAATGTGCCTGAATTTCCTTTCTGTTCCCTTTAAGACTAGAAAACATCAAAGGCATCTTTGTCTTTGGGAATCCTCAGTTGTCAGTCATCGCTCTGGGCTCTCGTGATTTTGATATCTATCGACTGTTCAACCTGATGCATGCCAAGGGCTGGAACTTGAATCAGTTGCAGTTCCCACCCAGGTGAGCTTGGAGACGCTTCCTTTGGTCTATGGCTGCTGAAGAGCTATGGCAGCAAGGTGACCTCAAGGGTAGAGAGGGACTGCCAGCAGCACTTTTATGGCAGCTGTAGTATCTGTAGATCGTTTGTCTTGCCGTTAGGAGTTTCTCAGTTTCAAGAATAAGACTGTTAGCTATAAACTGTGGCAAATGGGGTGGCAGCCTCTCGAGACAGTGAGATTGTTACCCCACCCCTGCTCTGGGCTCTGTTCTCTCTCTTCCTCTGATTACCTGAATAACAGTGAGCTTAGAACCTTCCAGAGGGCCTCTGATCACTTGGGCCTGATACTGTCCCCTTGCACATGCCTTTCTAGTCTTCCGTGACGCCTTTAAGTAAGCACTCCGTTCCAAGAGAAGGTCTCCCAGTATCCTCCATGCAGCCCTGATTCTTTGATGTGTTGGTGCCGCTGCCAGTCCCATCCGGACTCCTGGTCTCTTCACAGCCTTTTTGTACCCAGTCTCCCTCCAGAGGGAGTCAGAGTTTCTTTGCCCTGAAGTCCTTCAAGACCCCGGCCATGTGACCCTAGCACCATGAGGTTTACTACCTAAGACAAAAGTCCTAAAGCAGTGGACAGTTTGAGGGGAGGGGTGGCACAGGACAGCCAGGTGTATTCAACTTACCACAGTGGGTCTTGATCATGCTCAGGGCATGACACCCTCATGCCAGCCTACAGTCTGGGTATTTGAGAGCCCTGATGCCTAGGACTGGGAGCAACTTGACTATGTTTGTCATGAATAACAACATGAATAAGCAACCAATAAATTCCTGCATTTGGAGCTGCTTGATTTCAGAATGTGTTTCCCTCTTTTTCCCAGATTCATCTCACTTTGTCTTTCTTCTCCCATAGCCTTCATTTCTGCATCACATTGGTACACACCCGCAAGCGGGTAGCCATACAGTTCCTTAAGGATATCCGGGAATCTGTCACTCAAATCATGAAGAATCCGAAAGCAAAGACCACAGGAATGGTAGGGACATTTGTTTTTTTTTTTTTCCTGTGGAAGCTTAGGTGTTGGTGGTGGGTTTGAAAGAATCAGATGACCTCTAGTCTGTTCCTGCCTCTGCCCCTTATCCACAAACCTCTTCATTAATCAGAAGTGATGGTCTCTGCTTACCCATTCCCAGAGATTTTTGGTCTCAAATAAGGTACCTATAGATAAAATAATAGAGAGTGTTAACATGAAGGCAGGCAGTGGTAATGTTCCTTTGAAAAGAAAATTTTTACACAGGAAAGGCACTAAGCCAGTTTCCTCTGAAATTTTCTACACTTTCCCACAGGCTAGTTCTTTAGGCAGAAAGGCAGACTGGCAAAAGCCTATGACGAACATCTTACGCCAGCTATCTTTCTGGTGGAACTGCGCCTGGGATGGGAGTGGGGAGATGGGGGGAGGAGGGGCGCACGACCACAACTTTCTGTTTCCTTCAAATCCCTCATCACTAATGACCTTCTTTGACTTGACTTCTAGGGTGCGATCTATGGCATGGCCCAGGCTACCGTCGACAGGAACTTGGTGGCGGAGCTGTCCTCCGTCTTCTTGGACAGCCTTTTCAGTACAGACACTGTAGCTCAGGGCAGCCAGATGAATGGCTCTCCGAAACCCCGCTGAGCTGAGACCCTCTGTAACCCCGAGGGGCGTCTGGCCTTCAGGAGGCTCTCGGGGTGTGGGACAGGCCATGCGGTTTCAACATCTGGTCTTGCTCCATAGAGCGCGACACAGACCATGAGACAGCGCGATCCTCAGGATTCTCATCCTTTGGTGGTTTTTAATGTGAAGACCTCAAAGGATCCCATGACGTAATAATTTTGTCCTTGTTCTAAATGTTCCCCTGGGAATTGTTTTAACCATTTCCTTCTCTAACCTTTCTTGCTGCCAACTTCCCTTAATCCTGGTGTGGCAGCTCTGACTTGTCCCGACTCCTTAGGGAAGCTGGGCTCCAGTTTACGATAGGAAAAGGTGTACTTTGTTACCTCAGGCAGCTGAGCTAGTCAGACAGGAATTCTGTTCTGTATCTGGTGTTCCCCTAGGTGGGGGTGAGGTCTGCTCAAGCAGGAGGCTTTCCCAGCCCTAGTGTTCTCTCTTAGAGTCCCTTCTTTCACAGCTTATGCTTTCAAGGACACAGGTTGGCCAGCCATCATTCTGCTATGCGGGGCTGGCAGGGTCTGGAGTGGTCGCTGCTCCCTGTCCGTGCTTGCAGTCCCCATGTGGTACTTGGTTGCCATCGCCTTCCGTTCCCAGTGGTTTGTTCCTCTTTGCGTGGATTAGGACGAGAATGATGTGGGATCCAGAGAAGCTAGGGCCTTCTGGCCCTGGTGCTGCCTCTTGGAGCACACCTGAGCCCTCTCCTGGGCCTCTGAAGACGGGAACCAGGCCTTTTTCTAGACCTCCCTGAGTATCAGCGCAGGACGAGCTCCCAGACTTCCAGGTACCCACACTTTGGCGTGCCACCAGAGTTAGCAGCAGTCCTCCCCGCCCTGCTGCTCTAGCCGTCATGCGCATGTTTGTTTTTTGTTTGCCTGAAGGAACAGCTCAAAGCACCTTCACAAGTTGCCTTGACTTACCCAGGGAGGGCGTGAGAGAGCCCCCAAGGCAAGGAAAATCTCTGTTAGTGTGTTCTTTCTGCCTCTTCCCCCTTCATTCAACTCCCAAAGGTACGACGGCAGTCAAGCCTCAGGTACTGGACGCTCCTCGGCCCTGGCTAGGATGAGAGAAACTTTCTAGAATAGGAAGACATCAAGTGTCACTTGAGGCCTAGGGCCTGGGATTCCTTTGTTAAGACCAGTTGCTCAGGGTGGCGCAGGAACAGGACCCAACCCTGCGCCCACTTCCTACTCTTTGCCCCCCTGCACAGGGCCCTGATCTCGGTTGAGCCACTATCCTACCCGCATGACAACACACGATGTGCCTTCTTTCTCAGCAGTGAGCAGTGATGGGCTACTCCTGACCCAGGCCTGGAGTGAACTGGATCAGTCTTTGAGGTTTTTACCTGGGTAGGGGTAAGTCAGGAGACACTTTCCTCTGATCCACCACCCTTCTCAGGGACTCCTGAATACCCAGCCTCCTCAGGCTGGTGTCCTCTAGCCTTCTTCACTGGTAGTGCTGGCCCGGACTTCCCCCAGACTCCCTGGCACATTCGTCTAAGTGTTCTTAAGTGCTGTACTTCCTCCACAGTAACTGACTGGCTGGCTGCGTCATTGCAGGGCTGGTGTGTTGTGTTTCATTCTGTCCTTGTGGGCTCCAGGAATGTGGGTATGTTTGTGTTAGAAGCAGAGATCCTTTGGATAGGGGAGTCACATTCCACCCTGGTTGATGAACTGATGGGCACTGTGTGTGAACCATCCCTGGATCTCCAGTGCATTCATCATGTTGGAGGTATTCCAGGGACCCAGAACCACTTAGCAGGCACGACTGTGGTTTGTCAGCTGCTAAAAACGAAGAAGCACATACCTGCAGAGTGTCCTGTTGCTTCCCGTGTCTCCCCAGGACCTTCCTCTGTGGGCTGTGGTGTTTTCAAAGGGACCTGCTGTTGCCACTTTATGATCATGAGTGTTAGACTTAAACACTTGTGGGCTTTTTGTTCTTTACGTACCTGTGTGCGTAAGTAGCATCTAGTCTGCAGCGGTAGATGGAATGTCTTCATGATATCATGTTGCTCGAAGATGTCTCATTGGCCTCTGCAAAAACTACTCTTGTTTCTGGGTTAGAGTTAAGTAGTTGCATGAATATACTGCCGTGTCACTTTTAATATGACCAGTTTTATACTTGGAAAATGGTACTTGCCTCTTTAAAATCTTTTCTGTCTTTAACCTCCCCCTTTTCCATCTCAAGGCTCCCTTCCTAATTATAGCAATAATCTCTTAAGAAGCAACTAAGTAATAAAATGTCCCAAATCTTAGTCATTGTGGATGGATGACCGCATTCATTTGTTTATTTAGGCATACAGGGGAGATAACCTGCTGGGGTGGTGGTTGCTGCAAACTGGCTGCTGGTGAGAAAGTGCTCCTTTGTGGGGAGGTGGTTGTGCATGCCCACTGATACTAGAACCAGGTCACAGCCATACATGAGTGGCAGCTCTGCTCAGTTCCAAGCACTACCCTTGGTAGCTCTACCAGGAGTGGTGGTCACACCTGTTTAAAGGGAAGTTGGGAACTCGCATCTCGAGTTCCTCAAAGCCAGTGTCCTGCCTTATGTTTTCAGTTATCATCCGTATCTGCACACATCTTAATGATGGACTGGACTGTCTTGGGTGGTCCCTAGCCAGCTGGGCAGTGTGGTTCCATCTTATGAAAGGACACTGACTTCAAACCCTGCATTTGTTCTGGGAGCTGACAGAACCCCTCAGATATCTGCAGAGGTAACCCCTGGGCCTCTTGTTCCATTATGACCAGGAAGTGAGAGGTCTTTCTGAAGGATTATTTGGGTTAGTTCTGTCCATCAGGTGCCCTAGCTTTGCATTCTGGCTCTCAGCCCACTTGTACTTTGCCAGAATCAAGCCAAGGAATGCCACCTTTGCTATATGGTTTTCCGCCAAATGACTTGGTTCCTTGAGGACCTACTTGCTATGGGGTAAACTCTAGAGAAAGAAGGCCCAGGATATGATTAGAGGGAGGCATGGCACACCCAAGAGGTGGCATTTTGATGCTTCTACCTGCTCCTTACAGCTGTGAGCTCCTTTGCCTTCTCTGTGGGTCTTATTAGCAACAACCTGCTTTTAGCTAGATCCAGTAGTGACAGAAGTAATGACAGAGGCCTGACTTGGTAGCTACCAGCTACAGCCTGTAAAAAATCAGGTGTTTGAGAGCCTTGTGAGTTGTCTGTTGTAATAGCCTTACTTTATCTTGTGCTTGCTTTTTTTCATAATCTCTCCTTAACATCCTCTTCTATAATTTTAATTATTTGCATTAATTTGAGAATAAACGTATTTATTTCCAAAAAGTGTTGTTTATGTCTTCGTACCACATAAAAGTGCTTCATGTAACTGTAGTGGCCTCCAGGTTGGTGTTTTTCAGCCTTTGATGCATGAGAGTAAGCAGAGACAGGAAGGTGACGTAGCACAGACCACACCTCCATGACTAGTGACTTGTGCTCTGATCCACAGTCATCAGGTCAAAGCACATTTAGAAGAGTTCAAGTCGGAAGTGAAGCGGATGTAGGACCACTGTCTGCATTTCGTTGGTTTGATAGAGCACTCTGCTGAATAACCAAGAAGTCACTGAACAAATCAAAGAGGAAATAAAAAATAGAAACAAGTGACAATGAAAACATGATGACCCAAAGCCTATGGGACACAGCAAAAGCAGTTCTAAGAGGGGAGCTTACAACAGTTCAGTCTCATCTCAAGAAACAAGAAAAATCTCAATCTAACCTTATACCTAAGGCAACCAGACAACTGCAACAGTAGAGTTAGAAGGAATCATAAAGATCAGAGCAGAAATAAATGAAGTAGATACAAAGAAAACAGTTGCAAAGATCAGTAAAACTGAAAGTTGGTTCTTTGAGAAGATAAACAAAACTGATAAACCTTTAGCCATAATCAAGGAAAAAAGGGATGGCAAATGAGCACATGAAAAGTTGCTCAACATCACTTAATAGAGAAATCAAAACTACAATGAGGTATTGCCTCACACCAGTCAGAATGGCCATCATCCAAAAATCTACAAGCCATAAATTGCTGGAGAGGACATGGAGAAAAGAGGACCCTCTGACATTGCTGGTGGGAATGGAAACTGACGGAGCCGTTATGGAGATTCCTTAAGTAGGAATAAATTGACCACATGACCCAGCACTTCCACTACTGGGCATATATCCTGAGAAAGCCACAATTCTAAGACACATGTGCCCTAATGTTCACTGTGGCACTATTTACAATAGCCAGGACATGGAAGCAGCGTAGATGTCTGTCTACAGATGAATGGATAAAGAAGATGTGGTAGGTATATACAAGGGAATGTCAGCCACATAAGAGAACAAAGGAGTCAGTTCTACTGAGGTGGATGAACTAGCTCCTGTTTATAGAGAGTGAGAAAAATATATTAATGCACATATATGGAATCTAGAAAAATAGGTGTTGAACCTGTTTGCAGGAAGGAATGGAAATATACATGAAGAAAATGGACCTGTGGGCACAGTGGAGAAGAAGAGGGCAGATTGAATTTGAGAAAGTAGCATCAACATATATATACTATCATGTGTAAAACAGATAACTGGTGAGCTCTCTATAGAACACAGCTCAGCCTGGTGCTCTGTGATGACCTAGACGGGTGGGATGAGGGGAGGGGGGCTCAAGAGGAAGGGGCTATGTGTATAATTATGGCTGACTCACACTTGTGGAGCAGGAAGTGGCACCCCACTCTGGTACTCTTGCCTAGAAAATCCCATGGACGGAGGAGCCTGGTAGACTACAGTCCATGGGGTTGAGAAGAGTCCGACATGACTGAGCGACTTCACTTTCACTTTTATGCATTGGAGAAGGAAATGGCAACCCACTCCAGTGTTCTTGCCTGGAGAATCCCAGGGACAGGGGAGCCTCGTGGGCTGCCGTCTATGGGGTCGCACAGAGTTGGACACGACTGAGGTGACTTAGCAGCAGCACACTGTTGTATGGCAGAAACCAATACAACATTGTAAAACAATTTTTATCCAGTTAAAATTTTCTTTAAAACATTAAAAAGAGAGAGGACTCAATACAATTAGAAAAAAATTACAGCTAACACCACAGAAGTACAGAGGATCATAAGAGACGACTACTACTGTAAGCAACTATATGACAATAAAATGGACAACCTGGAAGAAATGGACAAATTCTTGGAAAGGCACAACTTTCTAAGACTCAACCAGGAAGAATTAGAAAATATAAAGAAACCAATCACAAGTAATGAAATTGAATCTGCAGTGAAAAATCTTCCAGCAAACAGAAGTCCAGGACCAGACAGATGGCTTCACAGGCGAATTCTATCAAACATTCAGAGAAGCAGTAAAACCTATTCTCAAACTCTTCCAAAAAATTGCAGAGAGGGGAACACTCCCAAACACACTATGAGGCCACCATCACAGATACCAAAACCAAATATATCACACACAAAAAAGGAAATTACAGACCATTTTCACTGGTGAACACAGATGCAAAACTCCTCAAAATAGTAGCAAACAGAATCCAGTAATACATTAAAATGATCATACACCATGATCAAGTGGGATTTATCCCAGGGATGAAAGGATTCTTCAGTATATAAAAAATCAATGTGATACACTATACTAACAAATATAAGAGTAAAAACCACACAATCACCTCAATGGATACAAAAAAAGGCTTTTGACAAAATTCAATACCCATTTATGATTAAAAAAATAAACTCCAGAAAAGGGCATAGAGAGAACCTATCTCAATATAATAAAGGCCATATATGACACACCCACAGCAAACATCATTCTCAGTGGTGGAAAACTGAAAGCATTTCCTCTAAGGTCAGGAACAAGACAGAAATGTCCACTGTGACCACTATTATTCAACCTAATTTTAGAAGTCCTAGCCATGGTAATCAGGGAAAAGAAGTAAAGCTGTCACTGTTTGCAGATGACATGATACTATTTATATACAAAATCCTGAAGATGCCACCCGAAAACTACTAGAGCTCATCAATGAATTTGGTAAAGTTGCAGGATACAAAATTAATGCATCAAAATCTCCTGCATTCCTATACACTAACAACAAACAAAAGATCAGAAAAAAGTTATGGAAACACTCCCATCTGCCATCACAACAAAAAGAATGAAATACCTAGGAATAAACCTATCCAAGGAGGCAAAAAACCTGTACTCAGAAAACTAAAGAAGGGATGAAAGAAAGATGACACAAACAGATGGAGAGAGACAAGTATGTTCTTGGATGGGAAGACTCAATGTTGTGAAAATGCCTATACTACCCAAAGCAATCTACACATTCAGTACAACCCTATCAAATTACCAACAGCATTTTTCACAGAATGGGAACAAAAAAATTTTACAGTTTGTATGGAAACACAAAATATCCCAAATAGCCAAAGCAATCTTGAGAAAGAAAAACAGCTGGCGGAATCAGGCTCCCTGACTTCAGACCACTACAAAGCTAC
This sequence comes from Ovis aries, assembly GCF_016772045.2. Taxonomy (NCBI): domain Eukaryota; kingdom Metazoa; phylum Chordata; class Mammalia; order Artiodactyla; family Bovidae; genus Ovis; species Ovis aries. The sequence goes on from NC_056078.1 coordinate 26,243,893, forward strand.
AGGAATCAAGACAGTATGGTACTGGCACAAATACCATACAGATCAATATGAAATACAGATCAATCGTACAGGACAGATAAACCCATGCATCACGGTTATCCAATCCATGACAAAGGAGCAAAGAACATACAACAGAGAAAAGACAATCTTTTCCATAAGTGGTACTGGGAAAACTGGACAGCTGTATGTAAAACAATGTAAGTAGAACACTGCCTAACAGCATACACAAAAATAAACTCAAAATGGACTGAAGACCTAAATGTAAGACCAACACTATAAAGCTCTTACAGGAAAATACAGGAAAAATACTCTGATATAAATCACCTTTTTGGATCCACCTCCCAGAGTAATGAAAATAAAAACAAAAACAAATGGGACCTAATTAAACTCCAGAGTTTTTGCACAGCAAGACAAAAAGCCCTCAGAATGGAAGAACATATTTGCAAGTGAAGCAGTAAAGGATTAATCTGTAAAATACACAAACAGCTCATGCAGGCTCAATATCAGAAAAACAACCCAATTTAAAAAAAAGAAATGGGTAAAGACCTAAACAGACATTTCTCCAAAGAAAACATACAGATGGCCAAGAGGCACATGAAAAAATGCTCAACACATCACTAATTAGAGAAATACAAATCAAAATTATAATGAGGTACCATCTCATGGCAATCAGAATGGCCATGATCAAAAAAAAAAAAATACACAAGTGGTAAATGCTGGTAAGGGTGTGGAGAAAAGGGAACCCTCTTGCACTGTTGGTGGGAATGTAAATTGATACAGCCACTATGGAGAATTAATACATAGGTTCCTTAGAAAATTAAAAATAGAGGTGTGTATGACCCAGCAATCCCCCTAGAGGGTATATACCCTGAGAAAACCATAATGTAAAAAGACACATGTACCCCAGTGTTCACTGCATCACCATCTACTACAGCTAGGACATGGAAGCAACCTAAATGTCTATCCTAAGTATCCATGAGTGGATAAAAAAGATACGGTAGATACACACAATGGAATATTATTCAGCCATAAAAAGGAAATAAATGGGATCATTTGCAGAGATGTGAATGGACCTAGGGTCTGTCATACAGAATAAAGTCAGAGAAAACAAATATATATTAATGCATGTATGTGGAATCTAAAAAAAATGGTACAGATGAACCTAGTTTCAGGGCAGGGGCAGATGCAGATGGAGAGAAAAGACACATAGACACGAGAGAAAAGGGCGAGGGTGGGATGGATTGGGAGACTAAGTTTGACATAAATACACTACCATGTGTAAAACTCACATGCAGTGCACATTATGTGAGATGCCAGGCTGATGAAGCATGAGCTGGAGTCAAGATCGCTGGGAGAAATGTCAATAACCTCAGATATGCAGGTGACACCACCCTTATGGAAGAAAGTGAAGAACTAAAGAGCCTCTTGATGAAAGTGAAAGAGGAGAATGAAAAAGCTGGTTTAAAACTTAACATTCAAAAAACGAAGATCATGGCATCTGGTCGCATCACTTCATGGCAAACAGATGGGGAAACAATAGAAGCAGTGACAGACTTTATTTTCTTGGGCTCCAGAATCACTGCAGATGGTGACTGCAGCCATGAAATTAAAAGACGCTTGCTCCTTGGAAGAAAAGTTATGGCAAACCTACACAGTATATTAAAAAATAGAGACAATACTTTGCTGGCAAAGGTCTGTCTAGTCAAAGCTGTGGTTTTTCCAGTAGTCGTGTATAGATGTGAGAGTTGGACTATAAAGAAAGCTGAGCACCGAAGAATTGATGCTTGAACTGTGGTGTTGGAGGACTCTTGAGAGTCCCTTGGAGTGCAAAGAGATCAAACCAGTCAATCCTAAAGGAAATCAGTCCTGAATATTCATTGGAAGGACTGATGCTGAAGCTCCAATACTTTGGCCACCTGATGTGAAGAACTGACTCATTGGAAAAGACCCTGATGCTGGGAAAGATTGAAGGCAGGAGGAGAAGGGGACATCAGAGAATGAGATGGTTAGGTGGCACCACCGACTCGATGGACATGAGTTTGAGCAAGCTCCAGGAGTTGGTGATGGCCAGGGAAACTTGGCATGTGCAGTCCATGGGGTCACAAAGAGTTGGACACCACTGAGCGACTGAACTGAACTGATGTATAAAACAGAGAGTGGGAACCTGTGGTATTAGCCAGGGAGTTCAGCTTGGTGCTCTGTGATGACCCAGATGGGTTAGATGGGGTTGGGGAGGTGGAAGAGAGGCTCAAGAGGGAGGAGTTCTATGCATACATATAGCTGATTCACTTTGCTATACAGCAGAAACTAACACAACATTATATTCTAATAAAAAATAGGCATCAGAGAGAAAGATCAAGAGGGCAAACAGAATGATATGGAGCTCACCTCCCATAAATACATCAAAAATACATCAACATGTGGCATAATTCTCACAGATTACCTACTGAATGCTGGTAGAGAATGTCATACAAACAAAGCTGCAGGAAAGATCACCATGTAACTGGGTAGGATGAAACAGGAAATAAAATAAGAACCAGGATGGAACTGTCAGGGGAGTGTAATCTCCTCGGCTCTATCTCGTCTCAACAAAAATTTGAAGCGACAGACATTAAAGCCCTCGGTGCGTCACAGCTCTTGGACAGCTCCCTCAGTTTTATTTAGAAAATAAAGAAAATACATCCTAGAGGTGTGAAGGCATGCCGATCCAAAAGATGAGAGAGAGAGAGTGTGCGCACGGGGGAGAGAGACCCCCCAGCCCTTTGGCTCCTCTTTTTGTGTCTTTTTTCTTCCCCCTGGACCTGCCCTATGTAAACTGGGCTAGTCAGGAGTGCTCTTTGTCCCACCTGATGTCCTCACTCCGGTCCTCGGACCTTCCTTTGTTCTATTTTTACAGGCTTTTCCTGTGCAGCAGTTGGCTTGCAGCAGGCAGAAGAGAGAGAGAGAGACCAGCACATTTGGTCCTGGCCACCTTGCTGCATTGTGCAGCCCAAAATACATATCTGCTGGAGTGTGTGGGGACTGGTGCTGAAAACCTGGGCTTCAGCAGACAGCCTTGGGGAGAGGACTGAGGCTGGCTGCACAGACAGCCCGAAGAGGCTTGAGTGTGGTCCAGGCTGCAGTGGGATGTGTGCAGGACAGAGTATAGGTCGGTTACAGAAGCCCCACTGTTAATGTGCACACCAAGGGAGAGGTGGGGTCCTGCCATAGCAGCCGCACTCTGTGAAGTGCTTATAGTGGGCATGGCACCACCTCTCCGAGTGTGCAGGTGCGGGTGGGTTGCCCATATGCGGAGGCAGGGCTGAAAGCTATGTGACTTAAGCAGTTTATACTGCTTGCCGGTGGCTTTGTAACCTCACTGCCTGTGGGACCCCTGAGCAGGTATCTAGTGCTCCTACTGTTAATGCGGTCCAGCGTTAATAGCTGCAGGCTTGGTGGGCCCCACGTGTGTGGCTGCAGGGCCAGGGCCTGAGCTAACCAGCTCCCATGGCGGGTCCAGGTATGTGACCAGTGCAGCGCCCATAACTGACTTGAGAATCTATGCGAGTGGCTTTGTGAGCACAGTGCCTCAGGCACACCTGGGAGGTTGCTTGCATTCCCACAGCTGACACGGGGCTGAGGGCAGTTCCGACAATACGGTACTGTGTGAGCCTGCAGAGCCGGCGGCAGGGAATGCCACAGAGCACGTTTCCCACTGGACAGCGCCTGTGGGGGAGTGCTCAGTGGCTCCTCTTTTGGCGGGAGAACTCCAGTCCCCCCTACCTCACATCACAGCTCAGAAATGGATCTGGGGCTTTTACTCCCACAACTGGGGAGTGGACCCACCCCAAACAGGGCTGTAACAACCACAGAGGCAAGAGAAGGGCCTGCTGCACATGCAGTACAGGCTCTGGTCACCGAAATACCAATCACACCACCTACCAAGGGGATATCGTCCAGCACTTGAGAAATACATGGCAGACATCCATACTAAAAACAGTCCTCGCACCAGAAATAGTAGACTGAGGCTACACGGACACTCCCACATAAAAGTAGCCCTTCAACACCACAGTAGATACATTTCTCTTCAAATCAGAGTCGGAGAAATTTAAGTGAAATGAAAAAGCAGAAGAACGACTCCCATTACTGACTGGGGGATTTTGGCAGAAACAAATACCTTTGGCCAGGTACGTGTTATGTAAGTTAACACTGAAACATCTTCAGTCAGTAATGATCAGGCACCAAAAGACATTAATACATCTCTGGTCAATAATGTGCTGAAATAACAAGAAAATCCCCTGAAAGAACAATAAAGCAGAACTCTCTGGCCCACTAGACCCTGAGGTAATATTAATATTATTACCTCAAGAAGGAGGTAATAAAAAAGACTGAAGGAATTAAGAAAGACTATTGATCAAAATACAAATCAGTGTAAAAGGACCTAGAAACCATAAAGAGGAGCCAACTATAAAACTCATTTTCTAAGATGAAAGTCAAGCTAAAGGCAAAAAATAGCAAACTAAAGAATCCATAAGAATGAATAAGTGATCTGGAAGATAGAAGAACACAAATCACCCAACCAGAATAACAGGAAAAATTTTTAAATAATATATGAGACCTATGGGATCATATAAAGCATGTCAATTTATGCTATGCACAAGAATCCCAGTAGAAGGGAAAACGCAAAGGGTTTAAAAAATTTATTTGAAGAAATTCTGGCTGAAAACTTACCAATTCTAAAGAAGCAGATATCCAGGTAGAGGAAACATGGATGGTCCAAAGTAAGGTGAAGAGCCGTACACCAAGGCGTATTATAATTTAAATGGCAAAAGTTAAAGAGACCATTATTTTTTTTAATTTTTTTACTTTACAATACTGTATTGGTTTTGCCATACATTGACATGAATCCACCACAGGTGTACATGAGTTCCCAACCCTGAACCCCCCTCCCACCACCCTCCCCATATCATCTCTCTGGGTCATCCCCGTGCACCAGCCCCAAGCATCCTGTATCCTGTATCGAACCTAGACTAGCGATTTGTTTCTTACATGATAGTATACATGTTTCAATGCCATTCTCCCAAATCATCCCACCCTCTCCCTCTCCCACAGAGTCCAAAAGTCTGTTCTTTACATCTGTGTCTCTTTTGCTGTCTCGTATATAGGGTTATCATTACCATCTTTCTAAATTCCATATATATGTGTTAGTATACTGTATTGGTGGTGTTCTTTCTGGCTTACTTTACTCTGTATAATCGGCTCCAGTTTCATCCACCTCATTAGAACTAATTCAAATGTATTCTTTTTAATGGCTGAGTAATACTCCATAGTGTATATATACCACAGCTTTCTTATCCATTCGTCTGCTGATGGACATCTAGGTTGTTTCCATGTCCTGGCTATTGTAAACAGTGCTGCAATGAACACTGGGGTACATGTGTCTTAAAGAGACCATTCTAAAGTCAGCAAGAGAAAGAGTTAATTACAAGGCAACCACCATAAGGCTATAGCTGAGTTCAAAACAGGAACACTGCAGACCAGAGGTGAGCAGCAGGAAAAACCTGAAACCTAGCATATTCTAACCAGCAAGATTATCATTAGAATGGAAGGAGAGAGAAAGACTGTCTCAGAGAAGAATAAACTAAAAGAATACAGGAAAACCAAAACTTACACTAAAATATTGAAAGATATTCACTAAAGTAGAATCTACGGGAAAGAGAAAACACAATTGGAAAGGAAATCACTTAAATAAACCAGTACAGAAATTAAAAAAATAATCAAACCAGTTTTTCTGTATGTCATGGTAACTACAATGAACACGAAAAGGATAAAAGAGGACATCAAAATCTTAAAATGTGGAGGAAGAAAGACAGTGTAGCTTATTTTGCAGAATATGCTTGAGCCTATATGACTACCAGTTAAAAGCAAGTAGGTATAATGATGGGTTAACATACTTAAAAACAGGGTAGCCACCAAACAAAAACATAGACTATATACACACACACAAAAAAAAGAACAAGAGCATAATACAAAAAAAGAACCATCAAATCACAAGAAAAAAGGGACTTTCCTGGTGGTAAGTGGATAAGAATCCATCTGCCAATGCAGGGACAACGGGTTTGATCCCTGGTCAGGGAAAGATTCCACATGCTCTGGAGCAGCTAAAGCTCATGTGTCACAACTATCGAGCCCACGCTCTAGAGCCTGGGAACCTCAGCCACTGAACACATGCTCTATAGAGCCTACAGGCTGCAATTACTGAGCCCGCATGCTACAGCCACTGACACCCATGGGCCTCGAGCCTCTGGTCTGTAACAAGAGAAGCCGCCATAACGTGAAGCCCCTGCACTGCAGCGAAGAGCAGCCCCCACTCGCTGCAACTAGAGAAAGCTCACACGCAGCAACAAAGACCCAGACAACCAAAAACAGACAATTTTAAGACAAGGAGCAAAGAAGAAATGAGAAATCAATGGGAAAATAAAGTTTAAAATGACAAGATGTCTTTCAGTAATTTCTTTAAATGTCAGTGGACTAAAATGCTAGCAAAAGACATAGACTGGTAGACTGGATAGTAAAACAAGAGCCAACAGTAGGCTGGCTACACTTTAGGGCAAAGGACACATGGGTTCAAATTGAGGGGATGGAAAACAGTATTTCTTGCAAATGGAAATGACAATAACGTGGGAGGGGGGATCAACACTCATATCAAACAACACAGACTTAAAAACCAAGGCCATAAACAAACACACACAATATAATGATAAAAGGATCAATATAAGAAGTGGATACTACATTCATTAACATATTGCACCTATTATAAGAGGACTTAACTACATAAAACAAGTACTAACAGACATAAAGGGAGAAACTGATAAGAATATAATAATAGTAAGAGATTTGTACACCCCACTGACATTAATGGACAGTCTTCTAGACCGAAAATCAGTAAGGCAAAAGAGATCATAAATGACACAATAGAATAATCCTAAATTGATATTTTTAGGATATGACATGGAAAGAAACTAGAATACACATTCTATTCAACTGCACATAGAGCACTGTCTAAGATAAGCCACATACTAGATCAGAAAAGAAGCCTAAATGAATTAAGGATAGAAATTATTTGAAGAATATTTTCTGACCACAGTGGCATGAAACCGGAACTCTACAGAGACACAAAGGAGAAAAAAAGGCTTACATGGAGACTGTACAACATGCTACTAAGAAACCAAAGGGTGAATGATGACATCAAAGAGGAAATTTTTAAAAACTGTGAGACAGACAACAAAGAAAAATCAACACGGGCTTCCCTGGTGGCTCAGTGGTAAAGAATCCACCTGTGAATGCCGGAGACACAGGTCTAATCTCTGGCTGGGAAGATCCCACAGGCTGCAGAGCAACTAATCCCGTGCACTACAACTATTAAGCCTGCACTCCAGAGCCCAGGAATGGCAACGACTACGCCCACGTCCAAGGTAAGAGAAACCCAAGTAAGATGGTAGGTGTTGTGAGAGGGCATCAGAGGGCAGACACACTGAAACCGTAATCACAGAAAACTAGCCAATCTGATCACACGGACCACAGACTTGTCTAACTCAGTGAAACTAAGCCATGCCCGGTGGGGCCACCCAAGATGGGTGGGTCATGGTGGAGAGGTCTGACAGGATGTGGCCCACTGGAGAAGGGAATGGCAAACCACGTCAGTATTCTTGCCTTGAGAACCCCATGAACAGTATGAAAAGGCAAAATGATAGGATACTGAAAGGTGAACTCCCCAGGTCAGTAGGTGGCCAATATGCTACTGGAGATCAGTGGAGAAATAGCTCCAGAAAGAATAAAGGGATGGAACTGGTGATAGAAGGGATGTGACTGGTGATAGAAGCAAGGTCCAATACTGTAAACAGCAATATTGCATAGAAACCTGGAATGTTAGGTCCAGAATCAAGGCAAATTGGAAACGGTCAAACAGGAGATGGCAAGACTGAAGATCAACATTCTAGGAATCAGCGAACTAAAATGGACTGGAATGGGTGAATCTAATGCAGATGACCATTATATCTACTACTGCGGGCAGGAATCCCTCAGAAGAAATGGAGTAGCCATCATGGTCAACAAAAGAATCCGAAATGCAGTACTTGGATGCAATCTTGAAAACGACAGAATGATCTCTGTTCATTTCCAAGGCAAACCATTCAATATCACGGTGATCCAAGCCTATGCCCCAACCAGTAATGCTGAAGAAGCTGAAGTTGAATGGTTCTATGAAGACCTACAAGATCTTTTAGAACTAACACCCAAAAAAGATGTCCTTTTCATTATAGGGGACTGGAATGGCAAAGTGGGAAGTCAAGAAACACCTGGAGTAACAGGCAAATTTGGCCTTGGGGTACGGAATGAAGCAGGGCAAAGACTAATAGAGTTTTGCCAAGAAAATGCACTGCTCATAGCAAACACCCTCTTCCAACAACACAAGAGTAGACTCTACACATGGACATCACCAGATGGTCAACACCGAAATCAGATTGAAATATTCTTTGCAGCCAAAGATGGAGAAGCTCTATACAGTCAGCAAAAACAAGACCAGGAGCTGACTGTGGCTCAGATCATGAACTCCTTATTACCAAATTCAGACTTAAATTGAAGAAAGTAGGAAAACCGCTAGACCATTCAGGTATGACCTAAATCAGATCCCTTATGATTATACAGTGGAAGTGAGAAATAGATTTAAGGGCCTAGATCTGATAGATAAGAGTGCCTGATGAACTATGGAATGAGGTTCGTGACACTGTACAGGAGACAGGGATCAAGACCATCCCCATGGAAAAGAAATGCAAAAAAGCAAAATGGCTGTCTAGGGAGGCCTTACAAATAGCTGTGAAAAGAAGAGAGGCGAAAAGCAAAGGAGAAAAGGAAAGATATAAGCATCTGAATGCAGAGTTCCAAAGAATAGCAAGAAGAGATAAGAAAGCCTTCTTCAGCGATCAAGGCAAAGAAATAGAGGAAAACAACAGAATGGGAAAGACTAGAGATCTCTTCAAGAAAATTAGAGATGCCAGGGAACATTTCATGCAAAGATGGGCTCGATAAAGAACGGAAATGGTATGGACCTAACAGAAGCAGAAGATATTAAGAAGAGGTGGCAAGAATACACGGAAGAACTGTACAAAAAAGATCTTCACGACCCAGATAATCATGATGATGTGATCACTAATCTAGAGCCAGACATCCTGGAATGTGAAGTCAAGTGGGCCTTCGAAGGCATCACTACGAACAAAGCTAGTGGAGGTGATGGAATTCCAGTTGAGCTGTTTCAAATCCTGAAAGATGATGCTGTGAAAGTGCGGCACTCAATATGCCAGCAAATTTGGAAAACTCAGCAGTGGCCACAGGACTGGAAAAGGTCAGTTTTCATTCTAATCCCAGAGAAAGGCAATGCCAAAGAATGCTCAAACTACCGCACAATTGCACTCATCTCACATGCTAGTAAAGTAATGCTCAAAATTCTCCAAGCCAGGCTTCCTTCAGCAATATGTGAACCGTGAACTCCCTGATGTTCAAGCTGGTTTTAGAAAAGGCAGAAGAACCAGAGATCAAATTGCCAACATCCACTGGATCATCAGAAAAGCAAAAGAGTTCCAGATAAACATCTATTTTATTGACTATGCCAAAAGCTTTGACTGTGTAGATCACAATAAGCTGTTGAGAATTCTGAAAGAGATGGGAATATCAGACCACCTGACCTGCCTCTTGAGAAACCTATATGCAGGTCAGGAAGCAACAGTTAGAATTGGACATGGAACAACAGACTGGTTCCAAGTAGGAAAAGGAGTACATCAAGGCTGTATATTGTCATCCTGCTTATCTAACTTATATGCTTAGTACATCATGAGAAATGCTGGGCTGGAAGAAGCACAAGCTGGAATCAAGACTGCCAGGAGAAATATCAATAACCTCAGATATGCAGATGACATCACCCTTATGGCAGAAAGTGAAGAGGAACTGAAAAGCCTCTTGATGAAAGTAAAAGAGGAGAGTGAAAGAGTTGGCTTAAAACTCAACATTCAGAAAACTAAGATCATGGCATCTGGTCCCATCACTTCACGGGAAATAGATGGGGAAACAGTGGAAACAGTGTCAGACTTTATTTTTGGGGGCTCTAAAATCACTGCAGATGGTGATTGCAGTCATGAAATTTAAAGACACTTACTCCTTGGAAGGAAAGTTATGAGCAATCTAGATAGCATATTCAAAAGCAGAGATATTACTTTGCCAACAAAGGTCCCTCTAGTCAAGGCTATGGTTTTTCCAGTGGTCATGTATGGTTGTGAGAGTTGGACTGTGAAGAAAGCTGAGCACCAAGAATTGATGTTTTTGAACTGTGGTGTTGGAGAAGACTGTTGAGAGTCCCTTGGACTGCAAGGAGGTCCAGCCAGTCCATTCTAAAGGAGACCAGTCTTGGGTGTTCATTGGAAGGACTGATGCTGAGGCTGAAACTCCAATACTTTGACCACCTTATGCAAAGAGCTGACTCATTGGAAAAGACTTTGATGCTGGGAGGGACTAGGGGCAGGAGGAGAAGGGGACGACAGAGGATGCACCATGGGGACGACAGAAGATCACCGACTTGATGCACATGAGTCTGAGTGAACTCTGGGAGTTGGTGATGGACAGGGAGGCCTGGCGTGCTGCAGTTCATGGGGTCGTGGAGAGTCGGACATGACTGCGCGACTGAACTGAACTGAAGCCCACATACAGCAACTGGTGAAGCCTGCACATCCTGAAGTTCATGCTCTGCAACAAGAGGAGCCACTGCAATGAGAAGCCTGTGCACTGCATTCACAGAGTTCTTCCCACTTGCTGCAGCTAGACAAAAGCCCATGCAGCAGTGAAGATGCAGCAGAGCCAAAAAAAAAAAGCCCACCATGCAAATCCCTGGGATGATGCGAACGCAGTCCTAAGAGGGAAGCACAGTCTTCCTAAAATAAAATAAATACAAGTCTTCCTAAAAAATGAGAAAAATCTCAAATAAACAACCTAACCTACTACCTAAGAAAATTAGGAAGAAAAAAAAAAAAACAAGGAAAGGTAAAGAAAGAAACAATAAATATCAGAGGGAAAATAAAACCAGATGAAACAACATTCAAGATTTCAAAACAACCAAGAGCTGTTTTTCTCAAAGAGTAATAAAATCAACAAACCTCTGGGCAGGACACTAAAGAATAAACAGGAGACCTAAATTAAAAAATTAAGATATGAAAGAGGAGATATAACAACTGATATTGGAAAAAAAAACCCCACAATCCTATGAACTGCACATATCTCATATCCCCCAGCACTACCTAGAAGAAATGAGAAAGTTTGTAGAAAAGAACATTCCACCATAATTCAATCAGAAAGAAATATATAATTAAAACAGACTGATCACAAGAAGTGACAAACAAATGATAATTAAAAATATATACATACCACAAACAAAAAACCAATCTAAGATGGCTTGACTGGGAAATTACAAGAAACATACAAAGAACTTACATGGATCCTTCTGAAACTCTTAAAAAACTGAAGAGGATGAACACAGAGAAGTCATTTGGTGAAGGGAAAATTACCCCAATATAAAAAACAGACAAAAACACTAGCAAAAAGAAATTAAAGGCAAATATGCCTGTGGAATATCCCTGTGGAATAATTCTCAACAGAATATTAGCAAAAAGAAACCAACAGCACATAAGAAAGATGAAATACGAAGGTAAAGTTGGATTCACCCCAGGCTTTTAAGGATGGGTGAACAACAACAAATCAATGACCCAGAACAGCAACACAGGAAAGGAAAAAAAACAACACATGAATCACTTCATAGATGCAGAAAAGCATTTAATAAAATTCAACATACATTCACCATAAAAACTCTGCCCAAGGCAAGTACGGAGGGAACATATCTCAACATAATATAAGCCACTTACAACCAACATACAGCCAGCATAATTCTCAATGGTGACAAACTGATAGTGCTCCTACTAAAATCTGAAACAAGTCAAGGATGCCCACTCACATCCCTTCTATTCAACATGGGATTAGAAGTTCTACCAATAGCCTCCAATAAAAAAAAGAAAAAAAAAAAGAAGTCCTACGATAAACAACCAGAGAAGAAACAGAAATAAAAGGTCTCCAGATGGAAGCAAAGATGTATGATTTTCATGGTATGGAGAGGACATGATACTGTACATAGGATACCAAAGGATCCACACATCAGCTACTAGCACTGATACACAAGTTCAGCAAGGCAGCAGGATGCAAGACTGACAGAAATCTGTTGCATTTTTTTCATGTTAACAATATTAAAAAAAAGTAAAGCAAACACAAAATTCCATTTAAAATAATATCAAAAAATAATATGCATAAAAATAAATCTGACCAAGGAGGCGAGAGAATTTCATGTAGAAAACAATAAAACGGTGATAAAGGCAAATGAAGATGACTCAAACAAGTGGACAGCTACCTCTGCTCCTGATCTTGGAATGAAGTATTAGGGTTATTTAAAGGGCTCTACTACCCAAAGCAAACTACAGATTTCCAGCCATCCCCATCAGAGTATCCGTGACATTTTTCAACAGAACCAGAACAAAGAATCCTAATACGTATACGGAAACATAAAAGACCCAGAACTACCAAAGCAATCCTGTGCAAAATAGAACAAAGCCGCCCAGACTTCAAACAACAGTACCAAGTTAAAATAGCATGGAACTGGCACTAAGAATAAAGCCATATGGATCAAGCGACCATACAGAGACACCAGAGATAAACTCAGACACACGCGGTCAATTAATCTTCAACACAGAAGGCAAGAATATACAAAAGAGCAAAGACAGTCCCTTCAGCAAGTGGTACTGGGGAAGCTGGATGTCCACATGTTGGAACACTCATTTATACAACACACAAAAATAAACTCAAGGTTGCTTAATGACTTAAATCAAGGCATGCCACCCAAAGACTGCTAGAAGAGAATATTAGGCAAAACAATCTCTGACATAAATCCTAGTATGTTTTTCTTATGTCAGTCTTCCAAGTCAACAAAAACAAAATCAAAACTAAACAAAGAGCACCTCATCAAACTTATCATCTTTTACATGGCACAGGGCACCGTTAACAAGATCAAAACACAACCTACAGACTGGGAAAAAATATATATACAAACAGGGTGACCAACAAGGTCTTCATTTCCAAACTATAACAACAGCTCAAACAGTTCAATATCAAAAGTACAAACAGTCCAACTTTAAAATTGGGCGTGGAATTGCCTGGTGGTCCAGTGGTTGGGAGTTCGCTTTCCAATGCAGTGGACGCGGGTTCGACCCTTGTCCAAGAAGAGCCTCATGCCACAGAGCAATTAAGCCAGCGCACCAGTACTGCAGCCCACACATGTTCTATAGAGTCCAATGTGCAGGAAAAACAGCCCGTATGCTACAACTGAAGTTTGCATACCTAGAGCCTGTGCAAACAGGAACAAGAGCCGTGCAAACAGCCTGCAACAAGAGAAACAACTTCAATGAGAAGTCGCAACCCCACAATGAAGAGCAGCCCCTCTTCACTGCAGCTAGGGAAAGCCCATGCAGAGCAATGAAGGCCTGGTGCAGCCACATTAAAAAGCGAATCAATGAATGGATGAATAAATAAATACATAAAATAAAATTGGGCAGAACACTTCAGCAGACAGTTCTCAAGGAAGATATACCCGTGGGTAATAGACACCCTTAATTATTAGACATGTTCAAGTCAAAATTCAAATGAGTTGTCACGTCACACTGCTCAGAAAGCCATCGTCAAACGGGCTACAGTAATAAATGCAGGAAGAGGATGTGGAGAAAAAGGAACACCCCTACTCTCTGGTGGCCATGAATACTGGTATAGTCACTCTGGAGAGCAGTATGGAGGTTCCTTAAAAAACTAAAAATAGAGCTACCACAAGAGCGGCAGTCACACTCCTGGGCTTATCCCAGGAGAAAACTGATTCCAGAAGACACATTCACCCCAAGGGTCACAGCAGCACTCTTTACAATAGCCAAGACACGGAAGCCACCTTAATGTCCATCAGCAAATGAAAGCATAAACAAGATGTACTCTATACAGATATATGGATATCTCTGTATAGAAACACTGAACTACCACTCAGCCATCAAAAAAGGATGACATAATGGCACTTGTATCAACATGGAGGGACCGAGAGAGGATACAACGAAAGGAAGTCGAAGACAAATACATGGTATCACTTATATGAGGAATCTGAAATATAATGCCAATGAAAAACGGACTCACACACATAGAAACCAAACTCATGAATAGCACGGCTGAAAGGTGGCAGAGGGATAAAGTTTGGAATAAGCATATTCAGACTACTATGCATAATACAGGGGGGATTTCCCTGGGGCTCCAGTGGTTGGGAGTCGGCCTTCCAATGCAGGGGAGGTGGGTTCAATCTCTGGTTGGGGAAGTACCATCTCACACGCTGCAGGGCAAGTAAGCCCACGTGCTCTAGAGCCCTCACACAACTAAAGAAAGCCTCAACAAAGATCCCATGGGCCACAACAAACATGCAATCCAGCTAAATAAATAAATGTTTTTAAAAATATGTTAACACAGACAGACAAAGTCCTCTCATTCATATAGCAGAGGGGACTCTATTCAATGTCTTATAGGAACCATAATCTTAAACAATATGACAAAAAACAGGTATTGTTGGTGTTCAGTCAGTCAGTTCTGTCTGACTCTTTGTAACCCCATGGACTGCAGCACACCAGCCTTCCCTGTCCTTCACTATTTCCTGGGGTTTGCTCAAACTCATGTCCATTGAGTCAGTGATGCCATCCAACCATCTCATCCTCTGTTGTGCCCTTCTCCTCCTGACCTCATTCTTTCCCAGCATCAGGGTCCTTTCCAATGAGTCAGCTTTTCACATCAGGTGGCCATAGTATTGGTGCTTCAGCATCAGTCCTTCCAATAAATATTCAGGGTTGATTTCCCTTAGGACTGACTGGCTTGATGTCCTTGCTGTCCAAGGGACTCTCAAGAGTCTTCTCCAGCACCATAGTACAAAGCCATCAATTTTTCAGTGCTTAGTCTTGTTTATGGTACAACTCTCACATCCACACGTGACTACAGGAAAAACCATAGCTCTGACTATATGACCTTTGTTGGCAACATGATGTCTCTGCTTTTTAATAAGCTGTCTAGGTCTGTCATAACTTTTCTTCCAAGGGGCAAATGTCTTTTAATTTCATGGCTGCAGTCACCATCTGCAGTGATTTTGGAGCCCAAGAAATAAAGTCTGTCACTGTTTCCATTTTTTCCCCTCATCTATTTGCCATGAAGTGATGGGACCAGATGCCATGATCTTCGTTTTTTGAATGTTGAGTTTTAAGCCAGATTTTTCACTCTCTCTTTTCACTTCCATCAAGAGGCTTTTTAGTTCCTCTTCGCTTTCTGCCATTAGAGTGGTGTCATCTGCATATCTGAGGTAACTGATATTTCTCTTGGCACTCTTGATTCCAGCTTGTGCTTCTTCCTAGAGCTCCATTCAGCCTGGCATATTGCATGATGTACTCTGCGTGAAGTTAAATAAGCAGGGTGACAATATACAGCCTTGATGTACTCCTTTCCCAATTTGGAACCAGTCCATTCATTGTCCCTTTTCTGGTTCTAACTGTTGCTTCTTGACCTGTATACAAGTTTCTCAAGAAACAGGTAAGGTGGTCAAGTATTCCCATCTCTTTAAGAATTTTCCACAGTTTGTTATGATCCACACAGTCAAAGAGTTTAGTGTAGTCAATGAAGCAGAAGTAAATGTTTTTCTGGAATTCCTTTGATTTTTCTATGATCCATCGAATGTTGGAAATTTGATTTCTGGTTCCTCTGCCTTTTCTAAATCCAGCTTATACATCTGGAAGTTTTCAGTTCATGTACTTGTTGAAACCTCTACTGTGCTAAGTCACTTCAGTCATGTCCGACTCTTTGCAACCCTGTGAACCATAGCCCACCAGGACCCTCTGTCCGTGGAATTTTTAGGCAAGAACACTGGAGTGGGTTGACATTTCCTTCTCCAGAGGATCTTCCCAACCCAAGGATTGAACCCATGTCTCTTATGTCCCCTCATTGGCAGGTAAGTTCCTTACCACTGGTGCCACGTGGGAATCCCCCACTGTCGAAGCCTAGCTTGAAGAACTTTGAGGATAACCTTGCTAGCATGTGAAATGAGTGCAGCTGTGTGGTAGTTTGACCAATCTTTGGCAGTGGAATCAAAGCTGACCTTTTTCAGTTCTGTGGCCACTGCTGAGTTTTCCAAATTTGCTGGCATACTGAGTATAGCACTTTAACAGCATCATCTTTTAGGATTTGAAACAGCTCATCTGGAATTCCATCCCCTCCACTAGCTTTATTCATAGCAATGCTTCCTAATGCCCACTTGCCTTCACACTCCATGATGTCTGGCTCTAGGTGAGTGATCACACTATCGTGGTTATCCAGGTCATTAAGATCTTTTTTTGTACAGTTCCTCTGTGTATTCTTGCCACCTCTTCTTAATATATATGTTTACTGAGTCCCTTGTCTATAAACCAGGAACTATCAAAACACTAAGTTAATGATACTAAAATAAAAAAATAAGGGGCATGACACAGGGAAACTATTTCATATAATTCAACATCCATTCATCATAAACATTCTTCCCAAAATGGGTATGGAGGGAACATATCTCAACAAAATAAAAGCTACACAGGACCAACCTACAGCAAACGTCAACAGTGACATGCTGATCGCCTTCCTGCTAAAATGTGGAAGAAAAGAGGGAGTCCACTTGCACCCCTTCTGTTCAACATGGGACTGGAAGTCCTCCCGACAACAGTCAGACAAGAACCAGAAATGAAAGGCATCCAGATTGGAAGCAATAGGTACAACTCATGGTATGCAGTAACATGATACTATACGGACACCCCACTAAAGATGCCACACACCAACTACGGGTACTGGTAAACAAATTTAGGAAGGTAGCTGGATACAAGATTGCCATTGAGAAATCAGCTGCATTTCTTCACTCTAACAACAGAATATCAGAAAGGGAAAATAATGCAAAAAACCCCAAAGCAAACCCATTTAAAGTCATATTGAAAAACAAAATATGTAAAATAAACCTGACCTAGGAGGTGAGAGTTATATGACAACTAAAGCACACTGACGAAGGCAACTGAAGATGATTCAGAGGAGTGGGCAGCTATCCCATTCTCTTGGAATGGAAGTATCAGTATTATTTAAATGCCCTCCTAACCAAATCAAACTGCAGATTTTATGCCATCGCTATCAACGTATCCATGGTATTTTCCACACACCTAGCACAAATAATCCTAACTCCAAGATGGGATCACAAAGGACAAAAGACCTAGAATTACCAAAGCAATCTTGTGCCAGAAAACAAAGGTGCCCAGACTTCGGACAACTCTGCCAAGCTACAGTAAATAAACAGCATCGAACTGGCACAAAAGCAGACAGACTGATCAAGGCAACAGGACAGAGACACCAGAAGGAAATGCCCATGCCTAGGGTCAATTAATCCTTGACACAGGAGGCAAGACTATAGTAGAGAGTGGCTCAGAGGTTAAAGCGTCTGCCCGCAGTGCGGGAGACCCAGGTTCGATCCCTGGGTCGGGAAGATCCCCTGGAGAAGGGAATGGCAACCCACTCCAGTATTCCTGCCTGGAGAATCCCATGGAGGGAGGAGCCTGGTAGGCTACACAGTCCATGGGGTCGCAAAGAGTCGGACACGACTGAGCGACTTCACTTCACTTCACTTCAGCAAGTGGCATTGGGAAAGCCAGACGTCCATATGTCAATCAATGAAGTTAGAACACTCCCTCATACCACACAAAAATAAACTCAAGTTTGCTTAATGACTTAAATACCAGGCATGATACCAAAAAACTGCGAGAAGAGAATATTAGGCAGAATATTCTCTGACATAACTCCTAGTGTTTTTCTTAGGTCGGTCTTCCAAGGCAACAGAAACAAAATCAAAACTAATCAAACTTATCATCAAACTCAAACTTACCGTCTTTTACATGGCACAGGGCACCATAAACAAGATCCACACACACGCTACAGACTGGGAAAAACAGATATGCAAACAGGGTAACCAACAAGGTCTTTATTTCCAGACTATACCAACAGCTCAGACAATTCAATAGCAAAAGTACAAACAATCCAACTTTAAAACTGGGCATGGAACTGCCTGGTAGTCGAGTGGCTGAAGTTCGCCCCTTCCGATGCAATGGACACAGGTTTGATCCTTGTCCAGGAAGATCCCTCATGCCACAGAGCAACTAAGCAGGCACCCCACACTCTATAGAGCTACGTGCTGCAAATACTGAGGCTGTACACCTCAACAACTGAAGCTCGCACACCTAGAGCCTGTGCTCCGCAACGAGAGAAAGCACCACAATGAGAAGCTGGAACACTGCAACGAAGGGCAGCCTCTGCTTGCCACAACCGGAGAAAGCCCGTGTGCAGCAGTGAAGACGGGGCAGCCCAAAATAAAAAATGAGCAATGAATGCATGAATAGTGAGTAAAAATGAATTTAAATAAATTTTAAAAATTACACAGACAACCTCAACAGACAGTTGTCCAAGGAAGATATACCTGTGGGTAATAAGACACGTGAAAAGATGCAACATTGCTAATTATTAGAGATGTTCAATTTAAAACTCCAATGAGTTGTCACCTTGCACTGACCAGAAGATCACCATCAAAAGGGCTACATATTATGAATGCAAGAGAGGGTGTAGAGAAAAAGGAACCCGCTTACCGTTTGGTGGCTGTGAAGAGGCACAGTCACCCTGGAGTACGGAGGTTCCTTCAAAAACTAAACATAGAGCTACCATATGACCAGCAGTCACATTGTGGGCTTATTTCTGGAGAAAACTCTAATTCCAAAAGATACAAGCAGCCCAAGGGTCATAGGGACACTGTTTAAAATAGCCAAGACGTGGAAGCCACCTAAATGTCCATTAACAGAAGAATGAATGAACAAGATGTACTCTATACAGATAGACGGATATCTCCATAGAAACACACTGAAATGTGACTCAGCCATCAAAAAAGAATGGCATAATGGCATTTGCAGCAACGTGGAGGGATGGAGAGGTGATCTTATGAAGTGAAGTCAGAGAAAGACAAATATTCCATGGTATCACTTATATGAAGAATCTGAAATATGATACCAATGAATTTATTTGCAAACAAGAAACAGACTCACACACTCATGAAACCAAACTCATGGATACCACAGAGGAAAGGGCCGGGGAGAGATAAATTGGGAGTTTGGAGTTAGCAGATTCATACTACTATCCATAATACAGAGGGGACTTTCCTGATGGTTCAGTGGTCGGGAGTCCGCCTTCCAGCACAGGGGACATGAGTTCAATCCCTGGCTGGAGAACTGACATCCCCATGCTGCATGACAACTAAGCTCACAAGCTCTACAGCCCACAGGCTACAGTTAGAGAAAGCCTCAACAAAAGATCGCACAGGCCACAACTGAGACCCGATCCAGCTAAATAAATTAAAAAATTCTTATATATAAAACAGATGGGGAATTCCCTGGTGGTCTAGTGTATAAAACTCTTTGCTCCCAATGCAGAGAAGGCTAGGGTTTGATTTCTTTTCAGGGAACTAGACCCCACATGCCACAACTAAGAGTTTGCATGCCCCCCCAACAGAGCCCACGTGCTGCAACTAAGACCTACACAGCCACATAAAGAAACACTTTAATATCTATATAAACCAGAGAGACAAGGTCCTCCTACATAGCAGTGAGGACTCTGCTCAGTATCTTCTAGGAATTATAACTGTAAACAATACGACAAAAAATAGTTATGTGTGTGTATACATAAATATATATATATATGTACAAAAATATGTGCGTGTGTATGTATGTATCAGTTCAGTTGCTCAGTCGTGTCTGACTCTCTGTGACCGCATGAACCGCAGCATGCCAGGCCTCCCTGTCCATCACCAACTCCCGGAGTCCACCCAAACCCACGTCCGTTAAGTCGGTGATGCCATCCAACCATCTCATCCTCTGTTGTCCCCTTCTCCTCCTGCCCTCAATCTTTCCCAGCATCAGGGTCTTTTCAAATAAGTCAGCTCTTCGCATCAGGTGGCCCAAGTATTGGAGTTTCAGCTTCAACATCAGTCCTTCCAATGAACAGCCAGGACTGATTTCCTTTAGGATGGACTGGTTGGATCTCCTTGTGGTCCAAGGGACTCTCAAGAGTCTTCTCCAACACCACAGTTCAAAAGCATCATTCTTTGGCACTCAGCCTTCTATAGTCCAACTCTCATACCCATACATGACCACAGGAAAAACCACAGCCTTGATTAGATGGACGTTTGTTGACAAAGTAATGTGTGTGTGTATATATATATACATATACACACATATATGTTTATACATATATGTATGTACACACATGTATATACATATACATATGTGCACACATATACATGCTTATGTATATGTATATATGTATGTATACGTGTGTGTGTGTGTGTGTGTGTGTATATGTTTAGGGCTTCTCAGGTGATGCTAGTGGTAAAGAACCCACCTGCCAAGGCAGGAGACATAAGAGACGTGGGTTCGGTCTCTGACTCAGAGAGGTCCAATGGAGGAGGGCATGGCAACCCACTCCAGTATTCTTGCATGGAGAATCCCATGGACAGAGAAGCCTGGTAAGCCACAGTCCATATAGTCGCAAGCAGTCAGACATGACTGAAGCAACTTAGCACACACATACATTATATATTTAACTGAGTCCCTTGTCTATATATTGGGAACTATTAAAACTTGTAAATTACTGATATCTCAATCAAAAATTCTGTGATAGCTCAGCTGATAAAGAATCTGCCTGCAATGCAGGAGACCCCAGTTCAATTCCTGGGTTGGGAAGATCCTCTGGAGAAGGGATAGGCTACCCACTCCAGTATTCTTGAGCTTCCATGGTGGCTCAGCTGGTAAATCTTCCCGCAATGTGGGAGACCCAGATTTGATCCCTGGGTTGGGAAGCTTCCCCGGAGAAGAGAAAGGGTACCCACTCCAGTATTCTGGCCTGGAGAATTCCATGGACTTTATAGTCCATGGGGTCACAAAGCATCGGATATGACTGAGTGACTTTCACAATTAAAAAAAAAAAAGAGGGAATCATACACCACACCGCTGGCCTCCCAGGTGGCACTAGTGGTAAATAACTCAGCTGCCAGTGCAAAAGACGTAAGAGAAGCAGGTTCGGTCACTGGGTCCAGAAAGATCCCGGAGTAGGGCAGGGCAACTCACTGCAGTACACTTGCCTGGAGAATCCCACTGACAGAGGAGCACAGCGGTCTACAGTCTGTGGGGTCATGACGAGCTGGATACGACTGACGTGACTCAGCACACATGCATACAGCATGATCAAGTTGGATGCATCTCAGATTCACAAGGATGCTTCAAACAAATGTGAGTTAATGAACACGACTCAGCACATCAACAAAGGAAAAGACAAAACCACATGATCATCCCCACAGACCCAGGAAAAGCATTTCATACAATTCAACATCCATTCATCATAAACACTCTTCCCAAAGCAGGGATGGAGGGAACATATCTCAACATAATAAAAGCTACACAGGACAAACCCACAGTAAACATAATACTCAACAGTGATGAGCTGACAGCCTTCCAACAAAAATCCAGAAGAAAGGGAGCCCTCCTGCACCCCTTTTATTCAACATGGGACTGGAGGTCCTACCTACAACAGTCAGACAAGAAACAGAAATGAAAGGCGTCCAGATTGGAAGCAAAGAGGTACAACTGTCACAGCACCCAGATAACCTGATACTATACAGACAACACCCTAAAGATGCCACACATCAACTACAGGTACCAGTAAACAAATTCATCAAGATAACAGGATATAAGATTGACATACAGATATCGGCTGCATTTCTTCACACTAACAACCAAATATCAGAAAGGGAAAGTAAAGCAAGCAAGCAAACGATGTTTAAAATCATACTGAAAAACAAAATATGTGAAACTGAATCTGATCTAGGAGTGAGAGACGTATATGCTTCCATCTGGGGGCTCAGACGGCAAAGCGTCTGCCTGCAATGCGGGAGACCCGGGCTTGATTCCTGGCTCGGGAAGATCCCCTGGAGAAGGAAATGGCAATCCACTCCAGCACTCTTGCCTGGAAAATCCCATGGATGGAGGAGCCTGGGGTCGCAAAGAGTCGGACACGACTGAGCGACTTCACTTTTACTTTCACTTTTTACTTTTAACTGATGAAGGCAACTGAAGATGATTCAAAGATATGGACAGCTACCCCATGCTCTTGGAATGAAATATCAGTATTATTTAAAAGCCCTACTATCCAAAGCAAACTACAGATTTCATGCCATCCCTATCAAAGTATCCATGACATTTTTCATAGAACTAGAACAACAACAACAAAAATCCTAATACATATATGGAACCATAAAAGATCCAGAATTACCAAAGCAATCCTGTGCAAAAAGAACAGAAGTGCCTCCCAACCAGGCTAAACCCTCCCCTCTTCAGGACTACCTCGTCCTCCTGGCCCCAGCTACCCACCAGGGCTCCCACCAGAACCCCCTGCTCTCTGCCTTGCAGGTTCCTCCTCCCTCTGGGCTTGTGTCCTGTGGAAACCCTTCATCCCTCCAGGGACTCCCATCTGCCCTCTGGACTGGGCTCTCTGCCCCTGGCTGTTCCCCTCTGACCTCTGGGCCCTCCCTTTGCCTCCAGAGCTCTCTCTTCCCTTCCAGGCCCTCTCACCCTTCTAAACTGAGCCCTCCACCATCTGGGAGCCCCCTTCCACTCTCCAGTTTCCTTCTCCCTCCAGGGTCTCCATCCTCCCCAGTGCCCTCCATCCTCCCCAGGCCCCCTCACTCCCCAGTGGCCCTGTCTGACCTCTGGGCATGGTTCTCTGCCATACGGGACCCCCCAACCCCTCGGTTCCCTTCTCCTTCTGGGGTCACCCTCTGCCCTCCAGACCGGGCCCTTCATGGCCCCCTCTGTCCTCTAGAGACGCCTCAGAGGACACCTCTGCCCACATAGGCCCTGCAGGTGAGGGAGGGCAGGGAAATGGAGCAGGCTGGTCAGGAAGAGGTCCCTCTGGATGTGGAGGAGAAGGGAATCCATCTGCTGTTCCCCCACCCACAGCCCTGGGGAGCCTCCTGGGGGCTTAGGCCTTATCCTCTGCACCCCGAAGCTGGAGGCACTGCAGAGGTCCCCTTGGTTGGCTCGCTGGAGCCTGGGCTACCCCCTCACCCAGGAGCTTTTTTGAAGGCTTGAGCCCTGAATCAGAATCCCACCTGGCCTAAACCCACCACCTCCACCTAAACACCTTCACTGCCTAAGCCTCTCTATCCCTAAGCCCTGCCCTTCACAGCAAAGGCTTTTTTCTACCTTTTTGTTCTGTGTTTATACTATTTGCCAGTGGAGTTTGTTTTTATCTTCCAGTAGTTGTTTCATATATATTCTTAACTTTTCTATTTCTGTTAGGTTTAAAACTTATTCTATTATTTTTTAATCTTCATTGTTGTTCTGCTAGATTTTATTTTCTTTTATACACACACACACACATACATACACATTTCTTTTCTTTTTTCTTCTCTTTGCTATTAAGAGTCTGGTTCTACCCTTCTGGGTTGTGCTAGGCTTCAACAGTACATGAACCGAGAATTTCCAAACGTACAACTGTATTTAGAAAAGGCAGAGGAACCAGAGATCAAATTTCCAACATCTGCTGGATCATCAAAAAATCAAGGGAACTCCACTCCAGAAAAACATCTACTTCTGCTTCATTGACTACACCAAAGCCTTTGACTGTGTGGATCACAACAGACTGTGGAAAATTCTTAGAGATGGGAATACCAGACCATTTTACCTGCCTCCTGAGAAACTTGTATGCAGGTCAAGAAGCAACAGTCATAACCAGACAAGGAACAATGGACTGGTTCAAAATTGGGAAAGGAATACATCAAGGCTGTATACTGTCACTTTGCTTATTTAACTTATATGCAGAGTACATCATGCAGAATGCCGGGTTGAATGAAGCTCAAGTTGTAATCAACACAACCAGGAGAAATATCAGTAACCTCAGATGACACCACCCAACAGCAGAAACCGAAGAGGAACTAAAGAGCCTTGTGATGAAGGTGTAACAGGAGAGTGAAAAAGCTGGCTTAAACCTCAACATTCAAAACATGAAGATCACGGCATCTGGTCCCATCACTTCATGGCAAACAGATGGGGAAACAATAGAAAAAGTGACAGACTTTATTTTCTTGGGCTCCAAAATCACTGCAGATGGTGACTACAGCCATAAAATTAAAAGACACTTGACCCTTGAAAGGCAATGCCAAAGAACGCTCAAACTACTGCTTCAATTGCACTCATCTCACACACTAGTAAAGTAATGCTCAAAATTCTCCAAGCCAGGCTTCAGCAATATGTGAACTGTGAACTACCAGATGTTCAAGCAAGATTTAGAAAAGGCAGAGGAACCAGAGATCAAATTGCCAACATCCGCTGGATCATTGAAAAAGCAAGAGAGTTCCAGAAAAACATCTATTTCTGCTTTATTGACTATGCCGAAGCCTTTGACTGTGTGGATCACAACAAACTGTGGAAAATTCTGAAAGAGATGGGAATACCAGACCACCTGACCTGCCTCTTGAGAAATCTGCATGCAGGTCGTGAAGCAACAGTTAGAATTGGACATGGAACAACAGACTGGTTCCAAATAAGAAAAGGAGTACGTCAAGGTTGTATATTGTCACCCTGCTTATTTAACTTATATGCAGAATACATCATGAAAAATGCTGGACTGGATGAATCATAAACTGGAATCAAGATTACCAGGAGAAATATCAATAACCTCAGATATGCAGATGACACCACCCTTATGGCAGAAAGTGAAGGAGAACTAAAGAGCCTCTTGATGAAAGTGAAAGAGGAGAGTGAAAAAGTTGGCTTAAAACTCAACTTTCAGAAAACTAATATCAGGGCATCTGGTCCCATCACTTCATGGCAAATAGACAGAGAAACAGTGGAAACAGTGAAAGACTTTATTTTCTTGGGCTCCAAAATCACTGCAGATAGTGATTGCAGCCATGAAATTAAAAGACACTTACTCCTTGGAAGAAAAGTTATGACCAACCTAGACAGTATATTAAAAAGCAGAGACATTACTTTGTCAACAAAGGTTTGTCTAGTAGGTTTTTCCAGTAGTCATGTATGGATGTGAGAGTTGGACTAGAAAGAAAGCTGAGCACTGAAGAACTGATGCTTTTGAACTATGGTGTTGGAGAAGACTCTTGAGAGTCCCTTGGACTGCAAGGAGATCCAACCAGTAAGTCCTAAAGGAAATCAGTCCTGAATATTCATTAGAAGGACTGATGTTAAAGCTGAAACTCCAATACTTTGGCCACCTGATGCAAAGAGCTGACTCATTTGAAAAGACCCTGATGCTGGGAAAGACTGAAGATGGGGGGAGAAGGGGATGACAGAGGATGAGATGGTTGGATGGCATCACCAGCTCAACAGACATGAGTTTGAGTAAACTCCAGGAGTTGGTGATGGACAGGGAGGCCTGGAGTGCTGCAGTCCATGGGGTCACAAAAAATTGGACAGGACTGAGTGACTGAACTGACCCTTGAAAGAAAAACTATGACAAGCCTAGACATCATATTAAAAAGCAGAAATGACACTTTGCTGATAAAGGTCCGTATAGTCAAAGCTATGTTTTTTCCAGTAGTCATGTACGGATGTGAGAGTTGGACCATAAAGAAGACTGAGCACTGAAGAATTGACGCTTTTGGATTGTAGTGTTGGAGAAGATTCATGAGAGTCCCTTGGACTCCAAGGAGGTCAAACCAGCCAATAAAAGGAACTCAGTCCTGAATATTCATTGGAAGGATTGATGCTGAAGCTGGAGCTCCAATACTCTGGCCACCTGATGTGAAGAGCTGACTCACTAGAAAAGACCCTGATGCTGGGAAAGACTGAGGGCAGGAGGGGAAGGGGGTGACAGAGGATGAGATGGTTGGATGGCATCACCAACTCAATATACATGAGTTTAAGCAAACTCCAGGAGATAGTAAAGGACAGGGAAGCCTCGTGTGCTGCAGTCCGTGGAGCTGCAAAGAGTGAGCGACATGACTGACTCAGTGAGACGTGACTGAGCAACTGAACAACAACAACAACTCTTTGTTATTGTTCTGATTTTTTTGTTTTGTTTTTTTCTCTTTTTCCCACACCCCATGGCTTGTGGGATCCAGGTTCTCAGGCCAGAGACCAGTCTTGAGCCAGGTGGGAGCTCAGAGTCTGAACTGGTGGAGTATAGAGAACTCCAGGCCTCAAGGAATAGTCATTGGAATGAGATATCCCAGAGGTTCACATCTTAGCACCCGGCTCTACCCAACTGCCCCACAAACGCCACTGCTGGAAACCTCAGGCCAAACAACTAGTAAGACAGGAACACAGTCACACCCATCAAACAAACAAACAAAAAAGAAATGACAAAAAATATGTTAAAAATGAAGAAAAAGGTAAAAAAACTACAAGACCTAGTAAAGGAAGAGGAAATAGGGAGCCCATCTGAAAAATAATTTAGAGTGATGATAGTAAAAATAGTTTCAAAAAATTGAAAAGGGAATAGAGAAAATGCAAGAAACATTTAACAAAGACCTAGAAGATATAAAGAACAAACAGTGACAAACAACAGTCACTGAAATTAAAAATTCTCTAGAAGGAATGAACAGCAGAATAACTGAGCCAGAAGAATGGATAAGTGAGCTGGAAGACAGAATGATAGACATGAATGCTGAGTAGTGGAATCAAGGAAAAAAGAAGAAGAGAATTGAGGACAATCTCAGAGACCCCGGGACAAAATTAAACATAACTACATTTGAATTATAGGGGTCGCAGAAAGAAGAACAGAAAAAGAAAGGATATGAGAAAATATTTGAGAAGATTATAGTCGACAACTTCCCTAACATGGAAAAGGAAATAGCCACCCAATCCAGAAAGCTCGGAGACTCCCATACAGGATAAACCCTTAGAGAAATATACCAAGACACATATTAATCAAACTAACAAAAATTAAAAACAAAGAAAAAATATTAAAAGCTGCAAGGAAAAAGCAAAAAATAACATACAAAGGAATCCCCATGAGGCTGCTGCTGCTGCTGCTGCTAAGTCGCTTCAGTCATGTCTGTCTCTGTGCAACCCCATAAACGGCAGCCCACGAGGCTCTCCCATCCCTGGGATTCTCCAGGAAAGAACATTGGAGTGGGTTGCCATTTCCTTCTCCAATGCATGAGAGTGAAAAGTGAAAGTGAAGATGCTCAGTCGTATCCAACTCTTAGCGACCCCATGGGCCGCAGCCTACCAGGCTTCTCCATCCGTGGGATTTTCCAGGCAAGAGTACTGGAGTGGGTTGCCATTGTCTTCTCCACCCCATGAAGCTAACAGCTGATTTTTCAACAGAAACTTGGCAGGCCAGAAGGAAGTGGCAGGATATATTTAAAGTGATGAAAGAGAAAAACCTAAAACCAAGATTACTCTACCCAGCAAGGACTTCATTCCGATTTGACAGTGAAATCAAAGGCTTTACAGAAAAACAGAAGCTAAGAGAATTTAGCACCACCACACCAGCTTTACAACAAATGCTAAAGGAACTCCTCTAGCAAGAAATACAAAAGAAAAAGACTGATAAAAACAAACCCTAAACAATTAAGAAAATGGCAATAGGAATATATATTTCAGTAACAATGTTAAATGTAAATGGATTAAATGCCTCAACCAAAAGACACAAATTGGCTGAATGGATAGAGAAACAAGACCAATGTACAAGAGACTCACTTCAGAACTAAGGACACATACAGACTGACAGTCAGGGGATGGAAAAAGATAATTCATGCAACTGGCAATCAAAAGAAAGCAGCAGTAGCAATACTCATCAGAGGAAATAAAAACTATTATAAGAAATATGGAAGGACACTACATAATGATCAAGGGATCAATCCAAGAAGAAAATAAAACAGTTATAAATATTGATGCACATTACATAGGAGCACCTCAACACATAAGACGAATGCTAACAACCATAAAAGGGGAAATTAACATAATAATAGAAGGGGACTTTAACACTTCAGTTACACCAATGGACAGAACATCTGGACAGAAAACTAATAAGGAAACATAAGCCTTAAATTACACATTAGACCAAACTGACCTAGCTGGTATCTTCAGAACATTCCATCCCCAAACAGCAGAATATACTTTCAATTCAAGTGCACATGGAACATTCTCCAGGATAGAGCACATCTTGGGTCACAAATCAGGCCTCAGTGTACTTAAGAAAACTGAAATTATATCAAGCATTTTTTCTGACCAGAATGCTGTGAGACTACAGGGAAAAAACTGTAAACACACACACACACACACACACACACACACACACACACACACAAACACATGGAGGCTAAATAACACACTTCTAAATAACCAATAGGTCACTGAAGACATTAAAAAGGAAGTTAAAAAAACACCTAGAAACAAATGACAATGAAAACACAACCATTCAAAACCTATAGGATGAAGCAAAAGCAGTTCTTAGAGGGAAGTTTACAGTAATACAAGTCTACCTCAAGAAAGAGAAAAACATCAAATAAACAACCTAACCTTACATCTAAAGCAATCAGAAAAAGAAGAATAAAAAAACCCAGACGTTAGTAGAAGGAAAGAAATTGTAATGATCAGAGCAGAAATGAAGGAGACAATAGCAAATATCAATAAAACTAAAAGCTGGTTCTTTGAGAAGATAAACAAAATTGACAAACCACGAGGAAGACTCGTCAAGAGAAAACGAAGGGAGAAGACTCAAATCAATAAAATTAGAAACAAAAAAGAAGTCACAACAGGCAACACAGGAACACACAGGACCGTAAGAGACGACTATGAGCAGCTATATGCCAATAAATCGGACAACCTGGGAGAAATGGGCACGTTCTTAGAAAAAGACAACTCTCCAAGATTGAAACAGGAAGAAACAGAAAGCATGAACAGACCAACCATAAGTACCAAAATCGAAACTGTACTCAAAAATCTTCTAACAAACAAAAGCCCAAGCCCAGATGGCCTCACAGGTGAATTCTACCAAACGTTTAATGTTTGCTGTGGGTTTGTTGTATACGGCCTTATTATGAGGTAGTTTCCTTCTATGCCTACTTTCTGGAGAGTTTTTTTTTTTTTTTAATCATAAATGGGTGTTGAATTTTGAATTTCAGAAGAGCTAACACCTATCCAGAAAAACTCTTCCAGAAAACTGCAGAAGAAGGAACACTCCCAAATTCCAAGAGGCTACCATCACACCGATACCAAAACCAGACAGATACCACACAAAAAAGCAAATTACAGGCCAATATCACTGATGAACATAGATGTAAAAATCATCCACAAAGTTCTAGCAAACAGAATTCAGCAATACATTAAAAGGATCATACACTATGATCAAGTGGGATTTATCCCAAGGATGCAAGGATTCTTCAGTATATGCAAATCAATGTGATACACCATATCAACAAACTTGAAAGATAAAAACCATATGGTTATCTCAGTAGATGCAGAAAAAGTTTTTGACAAAATTCAACACCCATTTGAGATAAAAACTCTCCAGAAAGTAGGCATAGAAGGAAACTACCTCATAATAAGGCCACACATCACAAACCCACAGCAAACTATTCTCAGCGGTGAAAAACTGAAAGCATTTCGTCAAAGACCAGGAACAAGACAGGGTGCCCACTCTCGCCACTATTATTTAACACTGCTTTGGAAGTCTAGCCACAGCAATCAGAGAAGAAACAAAAGGAATCATATTGGAAAAGAAGTAAAACTCACTATTTGCAGATGAGATGATACTATACATAGAAAATGCTAAAGATTCCACCAGAAAATTCCTAGAGCTAATCAATGAATATAGTAGCTTAGTGTACACAGAAATCCCTTGCATTTCTGTACAGGAACAATGAAAAATCAGAAAGAGAAGTTAAGGAAACAATCCCATTCACTACTGCAACAAAAAGAATAAAATACCTAGGGATAAAACTAGAGACAAAAGACCTGTATGCAGAAAACTACAAGACACTGATGAAAGAAGTCAAAGATGACACAAACAGATATACCATGTTCTTGGACTGGAAGAATCAATACTGTGAAAATGACTATACTAGCCAAAGTAATCTATGGATTCAATGCAATACCTATCAAAGTACCAATGGTATTTTCCACAGAACTAGAATAAGATTTGCACAATTTATATGGAAACACAGAAGACCCCAAATAGCCAAAGCAATCATAATAAGAAGAATGGAGCTGGAGGAATCAACCTTCCTGATTTCAGACTATACTACAAAGCTACAGTCATTAAGACAGTATGGTGCTGGCACAATAACAGAAATACAGACCAATGGAACAAGACAGAAAGCCCAGAGATAAACACATACACTTATGGGCACCGTATCTTTGACAAAGGAGGCAAGAATATACAATGGAGAAAAGAGAGCCTCTTCCATAGGTGGTGCTAGGAAAACTGGACAGCTACATGTAAAAGAATGAACCTAGAGTACTTTCTAACAGAATGCCCAAAAATAAACTCATGATAGATTAAAGATTTAAATGTAAGGCCAGAAATTATAAAGGTCTTAGAGGAAAATATACGTCATAGCAACATCCTCTTTGGCCCACCTCCTAGAGTAATGGAAATAAAAACAAAAGTAAACAAATGGGACTTAACTAAACTTAAAAGCTCTTGCACAACAAAGAAAACAGTAAACAAGATTAAATGACAATCCTCAGAGTGGGAGAAAATAAGCATAAATGAAACAGATGACAAAGGATTAATCTAAAAAATATACAAGCAGCTCATACAGCTCAATACCAGAAAAACAAACAACCCAATCAAAAAATGGGCAGATGAACTGAACAGACATTTCTCCAAAGAAGAAGTCCAGATGGCCAAAAAACACATGCAAAGATGCTCAACACTGTGCAATACTAGAGAAATGCAAATAAAAACTCCAATGAGTTACCATCTCAGACTGGTCAGAATGGCCATCATTGAAAAAAAAAATGCTGGAGAGGATGTGGAGAAAAGGGAAACCTATTGTACTGTTGCTAGGAATGTAAACTGATACAGCCGCTATGGAGAACAGTATGGAGATTCCTTAAAACACTAGGAAAAGAACTACCATATGTCACAACAATCCCACTACTGAGATATACCCTGAGAAAACAGTAACTGAAAGAGAGACATGTACTCCAATGTTTGCTGCAGCACTTTTAACAACAGTTAGGACATGGAAGCAACCTGTGACTTCATCAACAGATAAATGGATACAGAAATTGTGGTGTATATATACAAAGGAATATTCAGTCAGTTCAGTTCAGTTGCTCAGTCGTGTCCGACTCTTTGCGACCCCATGAATCACAGCACGCCAGGCCTCCCTGGCCATCACCAACTCCTGGAGTTCACTGAAACTCACATCCATCAAGTCAGTGATGCCATCCAGCCATCTCATCCTCTGTCGTCCCCTTCTCCTCCTGCTCCCAATCCCTCCCAGCATCAGAGTCTTTTCCAATGAGTCAGTTCTTCACATGAGGTGGCCAAAGTATTGCAAACAAACTCCAATGTTTGTTGCAGCACTTTTTACAACAGTTAGGACATGGAAGCAACCTGTGACTTCACCAACGGATAAATGGATACAGAAACTGTGGTATACATATACAATGGAATATTGCTGCTGCTTCTGCTAAGTCGCTTCAGTCATGTTCGACTCTGTGCAACCCCATAGAAGGCCGCCCACCAGGCTCCCTGTCCCTGGGATTCTCCAGGCAAGAACACTGGAGTGGGTTGCCATTTCCTTCTCCAATGCATGAAAGTGAAAAGTGAAAGTGAAGTCGCTCAGTCATGTCCAACCCTTCACAACCCCATGGACTGCAGCCTACCAGGCTCCTCCGCCCATGGGATTTTCCAGGCAAGGGTACTGGAGTAGGGTGCCATTGCCTTCTCCGACAATGGAATATTACTCAGCTATTAAAAAAGGAATGCATTTGAGTCCGTCTTAATGAGATGGATGAACCCAGAATCTATTATACAGAGTGATATAAGTCAGAAAGAGAAAGACAAATATTGTATTAACATATGTCCATGGAATCTAAAAAGACGGTACTGCTGAACCTGTTTGCAGGGCAGCAATGGAGACACAGACAGAGAGAGCAAGCCTGTGGACACAGAGTGGGACGGAGAGGGTGGGAAGAATGGAGACAGTTTCATGGAAGCATACACATTACCGTAAGTAAAACAGAGAGCAGATGGGAATCTGCTGTGTGAAACAGGGAGCTCAGCCCAGAACTCTGTGACAATCTAGAGGCATGGGATGGGGAGAGAGAAGGGAAGGGCACTCAGGAGGGCGGGCACACAGGTATACCTCTGACTCATTCATGTTGATGTATGGTAGGAACCAACACAGCATGGTAAAGCAATTATCCTCCAATAAATTAAAAAAAAAAAAAAAGCTGCTGAGAATTCAGACAATACTACCCAACTACAGTAACCAAAACAGCATGGAAGTGACACAAAAAGTGGCTGATTGATTAAGGAAACAGGACAGACACACCAGAAGTAAACTCACGTGTCTTCAGTCAGTTAATCTTTGACACAGGAGGGAAGAGTATACAAGAGGAAAGACAGTCCCTTCAACAAGTGGTTTGGGGAAGCTGGACATCCACATGTCAGTAAGCAAAGCTGTAACAGTACTTCTTACCACACAGAAAGATACTCAAAATGACTTAAAAGAGAAAGAGAAAGCATGACACCAGAAGACTGCTACAAGAGGACATTAGGCAGAACATTCTATGACGTAAATCCAAGGCAATAGAACAAAATCACAACAAATAGGACCTCATCAAACTTAACATCTTTTACACAGCCAAGGGAATCATAAAAGAAGATCAAAACACAACCTATAGGCTGGGAGAAACTATCTGCAAATGGGTTGACCAACGAGGGCTTCACTTCCATATTATACCATCAGCTCAACAACTCAGCATCAACACTACTAACAACCCAATTTTAAAATTGGGCATGGAATCCCCTGGTGGTCCAGTGGCTGGGAGTCTGACTTCTAAAGCAGGGGTCGTGAGTTCGGCACCTATTCCAGTAAGATCCCGCATGCCACTGAGCAACTCTGCACACATGCCAGAACTAGTGCAGCCTGCCAAAGCTCTATAGACCCAGTTCAGTTCAGCTGCTCAGTCGGGTCCAACTCTTTGCGACCCCATGGGCTACAGCACGCCAGGCCTCCGTGTCCATCACCAACTCCTGGAGTTTACTCAAACTCATGTCCATTGAGTTCGTGATGCCAAGCATCCATCCATCTGTTGTCCCCTTCTCCTCCTGCCTTCAATCTTTCCCAGCATCAAGGTCTTTTCTAATGAGTCAGCTCTTCGCATCAGGTGGCCAAAGTATTGGAGCTTCAGCTTCAGCATCGGTCCTTCCAATGAATACTCAGGACTGATTTCCTTTAGGATGGACTGGTTGGATCTCTTTGCTGTTCAAGGGACTCTTAAGAGTCTTCTCCAACACCACAGTTCAAAAGCATCAGTTCTTCAGTGCTCAGCTTTCTTTCTAGTCCAACTCTCACATCCATACATGACTACTGGGAAAACCAACTAGATGAACCTTTGTTGGCAAAGTAATGTCTCTGCTTTTTAATATACTGTCTAGGTTGGTCATAACTTTTCTTCCAAGGAGTAAGTGTCTTTTAATTTCATGGCTGCAGTCACTATCTGCAGTGATTTTGGAGCCCAAGAAAATAAAGTCTTTCACTGTTTCCACTGTTTCCCTTATCTATTTGCCATGAAGTGATGGGACCAGATGCCCTGATATTAGTTTTCTGAAAGTTGAGCTTAAGCCAGCTGAAAAAGCTGGAAAACCTCTCCTCTTTCACTTTCATCAAGAGGCTCTTTAGTTCTTCTTCACTTTCTGCCATAAGGGTGGTATCATCTGCATATCTGAGGTTATTGATATTTCTCCCAGCAATCTTGATTCCAGCTTATGCTTCATCCAGTCCAGCATTTTTCATGATGTACTCTGCATATAAGTTAAATAAGCAGGGTGACAATATACAGCCTTGACATATTCCTTTTCTTATTTGGAACCAGTCTGTTGTTCCATGTCCAGTTCTAACTGTTGCTTCTGACCTTCATTCAAGTTTCTCAGGAGGCAGGTCAGGTGGTCTGCTTTTCCCAACTCTTGAAGAATTTTCCAGTTTGTTGAGATCCACAAAGTCAAAAGCTTTGGTGTAGTCAACAAAGCAGAAGTAGATATTTTTTTTCTGGAACTCTCTTACTTTTTTGATGATCCAGCAGATGTTGGCAATTTGATCTCTGGTTCCTTTGCCTTTTCTAAAACCAGCTTGAAAATCTGGAAGTTCATGGTTCATGTACTATTGAAGCCTGGCTTGGAAAATTTTGAGCATCACTTTGCTGGCTTGTGAAATGAGTGCAATTGTGTCGTAGTTTAAACATTCTTTGGCATTGCCTTTCTTAGGGATTGGAATGAAAACTGACCTTTTCCAGTCCTGTGGCCACTGCTGGGTTTTCCAAATTTGCTGGCATATTGACATTTTCACAGCATTATCTTTTAGGATTTGAGATAGCTCAACTGGAATTCCATTGCCTCCACTAGCTTTTTTCATAGTGATGCTTCCTAAGGCCCTCTTGACTTGGCATTCCCAGGATGTCTGGCTCTAGATGAGTGATCACATCATTGTGATTATCTGAGTCATGAAGATCTTTTTTAAATCATTCTTGTGTGTATCCTTGCCACCTTTTCTTAATATCTTCTGCTTCTGTTAGGTCCATACCATTTCTGTCCTTTATTATGCCCATCTTTGCATGAAATGTTCCCTTGGTATCTCTCATTTTCTTGAAGAGAGATCTATAGTCTTTCCTGTTCTATTGTTTTCCTGTATTTCTTTGCACTGATCACTGAGGAAGGCTTTGTTAACCCTCCTTGCTAGTCTTTGGAACTCTGCATTCAAATGGGAGTCTCTAGACCCCATGAACTGCAAATACTGAGCCCATATGCAACAATAACTGAAGCTCGAGGGCCTAGAGCCTGTACTCCACAAGAGAAACCAGCACAGTGAGAAGCCTGGACAAGGCAATGGAGAGTCAGTCACCCCTGCTCGTCGCAACTAGACAGAGCCTGTAAAAGCAATGAGGAACTGGCAAAGCCAAAGGAAAAAAAAAGAATGGATGGATGAACAAATAAATAAGTAAATAAAATAAAGTTGGGCAGAAGACCTCAACAGACAGTTCTCCCAAAAAGATATACCTGTGGGCAATAGGCACATGAAAAGATGGACAATATCCCTAATTATTAGAGAAGCTCAAGTCAAAACTCAAATGAGCTGTCACTTCATGCTGCTCAGAAGGCCATTATCAAAAGGGCTACAAATAATAAATGCAGGAGAGGATGTAAATAAAAAGGAATGACCCTATCCTTTGGTGGCCACTTAAAACTGGTGCAGCTGTTATGGGAGGAGAACAGAGGTTCCTTCAAACACTAAAAGCAGAGCTACCATGTGAGGAGCAGTCATACAGGCTTGTATACAGAGAAAACGCTTGATTCCAAAAGATACATGAACCTAAGAGTCACAGCAGTGTTGCTTATAATAGCCAAGACAAAAGCCACTTAAATGTCCATCAACAGATGGATGCATAAACAAGCTGTACTCTACATAGATATATGCATGCTCAGTCGCTTTAGTCCTGTCCAACACTTTGCAAATTATGGACTGAAGCCTGCCAGGCTTCTCTGTCCATGGGATTCTCCAGGCAAGAATACTGGACTGGGTTGCCATGCCCTCCTCCAGGGGATCTTCCTGACCCAGGGATTGAACCCGGGTCTCCTGCATTTCAGGCAGATTCTTTACCACTGAGCCCCTGGGGAAGCCCCCATATAGACATACAGATCTCTCTATATATACATACTGAAACACTACTCAGGCATCAAAAGAGAAGGACATAGTGGCATCTGCAGCAATGTGGAGGGTCCGAGAGTTGATCATGTGAAGCCAGAGAGAAAGACAAGTATTGTGGGTGTCACTTATATGCAGGATCTGAAACAGGGTACCAATGAACTTACTTGCAAACCAGAAGCAGATTCACATCGAAAAAACTCATGACCACCACAGGGGACAGGAGAGGGGAGGGATCAATTGAGAATCAGGGATTAGCAGATTCAGACTACTATACATAAAACAGAGGGGACTTCCCTGGAAGTCCAGAGGTAGGGAGTCCACCTTCCAATGAAGGGGAAGTGGGTTTGATCCCTGGGTGGTGAGCTAACATCTCATATGCTGCACGGCAACTAAGCCCACATGCTCTAGAACTCACAGGCCACAAGTAGGAAAAGTCTCAACAAAAGATCCCACCTAAGACCTGACAGCTAAATAAATATTTATAATATATAGAGAACAGAGAAGGACCTCCTGTACAGCACAGGGAACTCCACAAACTGTCTTATAGAAATTATCATCCTAAGCAATATGTCAAAGAAAAGTTATATATATATATTGAACTGAGTCCCTTGTCAATACACCAGGAACTATCACAACACTGTAAATTAATGGTACTTCAGTCAAAAAAAAAAAACAAAAGAGGACTCATACACCATAGTCAAGTTGGATTCATCTCAGGTTTACAAGGATGCTTCAACAAATGCAAGTTACTGAACGTCAACAAAGGAAAAGACAAAAACCACAGGATAATCTCCACAGACCCAAGAAAAGCATTCCATACGATTCAACATCCATTCATCATAAACACTCTTCCTAAACTGGGGATGGAGGGAACCTATCTCAACATAATATAAGCTACATGGGACCAACTCACAGCAAACATAATACTCAACCGTAACAAGCTGATAGTCTTCCAACTAAAATCTAGAAGAAGAAAGGGAGCCCACTTCACACCTTCTCTTCACCATGGGACTGCACGTCCTACCCACAACAATCCGCCAAGAATCAGAAATGAAAGGTATCCAGGTTGGAAGCAAAGGGATATGACTGTGGCACGCAAGTGACATCATACTGTGGTGACAGCATCCTAAATATGCCACTCATCAACTACATTAACAGCACTGGTAAACAAATTTAGCAAGATAGCGGAATACAAGATTGGTGTATAGAAGTCAGCTGCATCTCTTCACACTAACAACAGAATATCAGAAAGGGAAAGTAAAGCAAAGCAAATTATCCTATTTAAAATCATATCAAAAAACACGTAAAACTAAACCTGACGAAGGAGGTGAGAGAGATATATGCTGTCAATATAATACACTGATAAAGGTTACTGAAGATGATTCAAAGAAGTGGGCAGCTACCCCATGCTCTTGGAATGGAAGTATTAGGGTTATTTAAATGCCCTACTACCAAAAGCAAAATCCAGATTTCATGCCATCCCTATCAAAGTATCCAGGACATTTTTCACAGAACTAGAATAATACAAATAAGTACATGGAACCATAAAAGACCCAGATTTACCAAACCAATCCTGTGCAAAACCAATAAAGCTGCCTAGACGCTAGACAATACTGCCAAGCTATGGTAACCAAAACAGCATGGAACTGGCACAAAGCAACAGGACAGAGACACCAGAGGTAAACTCACACGTCTACACTCAGTCTTCAACACAGGAGGCAAGATACACGAGAGAAAAGACAGTCCTTTCACCAAGTGGTATTAGGGAAGCTGGACATTCACATTTCAATCAGCGATGTTAGAACGCTCCCTCATACCACAGACAAAAATAAACTCAAGGTGGCTAATGACTTATATAGAGAACATAACACCGAAAGACTACTAGAAGAGAACATCAGGCAAAACATTCTCTGCCATAAACCTTAGTTATGCTTTTCTTAGGTCAGTCTTCCAAGGCAATAGAAACAAAATCGAAACTAAACAAATAGGTCCTCATCAAACTTACCATTTTTTACACAGCAAAGGGAACCATAAACAACATCAGAACACAACCAACGACTGGGACAAAATATCTGCAAATGATGTGACCAACTACAGATTCATTTCCAAAATATACCAACAGTTCATAAATTTAGTATCAAAACCGTAAGCAATCTAACTTTAATACTGGGCATGGAATTCCCTGGTGGTCCAGTGGTTGGGGACCTGCCTTCCAAAGCAGGGAATGTAGGTGTGAGCCCTGGTCCAGGAAGACCCTGCATGTTGCGGAGCAGCTAAGCTGGTGACTGCAATTACTGCAGCCCACTCGCGCTCTACAGAGCTGCATGCTGCAAATACTGAGCCAGTTTTCATAGCCACCGAGGGTAGGGAGGTTCCTTTTTCTCCAAGTCCTCCCCAATATTTATTATTTATAGTCCTATGGATGACAGCCTTCTAACCAGTGTGAGGAGTGTGCCACAACAACTGAAGCTTGCATACCCAGATCCTGTTCCCTGAGATAAGAGAAGCCACTGTAAAGAGAAGGCTGGATGCTGCACTGGAGGGGCCCCTCCTCGCCACAACTAGAGGAAACCCATGCACAGCAATGAAGACACGAGGCAGCAAAAAAACAAAACAAAACAAAACAAAACAAAAAACAAACAAACAAAAAGGATGGATGAATAACTGAACAAAAAAGTAAAATGGGGCAGAAGACCTCAAAAGATGGTTCTCCAAAGAAGATATACCCGTGAGCAATAAGCATGTGAAAAGATGGCTGACATCCCTAATTATTAGAGAGGGTGCTCAGTCACTCAGGTGTGTATGACTCTTTGCGACCCTTTGGACTATAGCCCATCAGACTCCTTGGTCTACGGGATTACTCAGGTAAGAATACTGGAGTGGGTTCCCATTTCCTCCTTCAAGGGATCTCCCAACCCAGGGAGTGAATCTGAGTCTCCTGCATTGTAGGTGGATTTTTTATCGCTGAGCCATTGGGGAAGCTCAGCAATAAGTCAAAACTGAAATGAGTTGCCACCTTACACTGGGCAGAAGGCCATCATCTAAAGAGCTACAGATGCTTAGATGCTGGAGAGGATGTGGAGAAAAAAGAACTCCCTACCCTCTGGTGGCCATGAAAACTGGCCCTCCTATTCTGGAGAAAAGTATGGAAATTCTTCAAAAACTAAAAATAGAGCTACCACATGAGCAGCAGTCACACTCCTGGGCTTATATTCGGAGAAAATTCTAATTCCAAAAATACATGCACCTCAATGATCACAGCAGCACTGCTTTCAATAGCCAAAACATGGAAGCCATCTAAATGTCCATCAACAGATGCATAAACAAGATGTATAGATATATGGATATCTCTATAAATGCATACTGAAATACTACTCAGACATCAAAAAAAGAATGACATAATGGCATTTGCAGCAACACGGAAGGACCAAGAGATGATCATAAGAAGTGAAGTCAGACAGAGAAAGACAAATAATATGGTATCCCTTAAATGAAGAATCTGAGCTATGATTCCAATGAACTTATTTGCAAACCAGAAACAGACTCAAGCACGTAGAAAACTCATAGATACCACAGAGAAAGCAAGGGGGAGGGAAAAGTGGGAGTTTGGAATTAGCAGATTCAGAGTGCTATACATAAAACAGAGGGGACTTACCTGGAGGTCCAGTGGTTGGAAGTCCAACTTCCAATGCTAGGGAATGTGGGTTCGATCTCCAGTTGGGAAACTAACACCCCACATGCTGCAGGGCAACTAAGCCCACACCATCTAGAGTCCAGAGGCTGCAATTAGAGAAAGCTTCAACAAAAGATCCCACAGGCCTCAGTTAAGACCCGACACAGCTAAACAAACAAACATTTTAAAAAAATATATAAAGCATAGAAACAAGGTCCTTCTGTATACCACAGGGGACTACAGTTAACATCTTATAGGAACTATAACCATAAACAATATGACAAAAATAGATATACAGATATGTATAACCGAGTCACTTGTGTATACAGCAGGAACTATCACAACACTGTAACTCAATGATACTTCAACCAAGAAAATAAGTGGGACTCATACACCACACCATGCCCTTCTCAGGCGGCACTAGTAGTAAAGACCCTCCTGCCAGTTCAGGATACATAAGGGATGTGGGTTCAATCCCTGAGTCGGGAAGATCTCCTGGAGGTAGGCATGGCAATCCACTCCAGTATTCTTGCCTAGAGAATCCCATGCAGAGAGAAGCCTGGCAGGTTACAGTTCATGGGGTCACAAAGAGCAGGACTCCACTGAAGGGACTGAGCACGCACACACTACAATCAAGCTGGATTCATCAGGTTCACAGGATGCCTCAACAAATGCAAATTAATGAATGTGATCCAGCACATCAAGAAAGGAAAAGACCAAAACCATGACAGAATCATCTCCACAGACCCAGGAAAAGCATTCCATACAATTCAACCTCCATTCATCATAAACACTCTTCCTAAAGTGGATATAGAGGGAACATAGCTCAACATAAAAAAAGCTACACAGGACCAACCCACAGCAAACATAATACTCAATGGTGACAAGCTGATAGCCTTCCAACTAAAATCTGGAAGAACAAAGGGAGCCCACTGGCATCCCTTCTATTCAACATGGAACTGGAAGTCCTACCCACAACAATCAGACAAGAAACAATAATGAAAGGTATCCAGATTGGTAGGAAGGAGGTAGGACATTCATGGTATTCAGGTGGCGTGATAATATACAGACGACACCCTAAAGACGCCACACATCAACTACTAGCACTGGTGAACAAATTCATCACGGCAGCAGGATACAACATTGACTCAAGGAGATCACTTCCACTTCCTCATGCTAACAATGAAATTTCAGAAAGAAAAGTAAACAAAACAATCCCATTTAAGCAAACAAAACAATCCCATTCAAAACTGTTTCAAAAAACACAATACGTATCATTAAACATGACCAAGGAGGTGAGAGACGTATTTGCTGACAACTTAAAAACATTGATAAATGCAACTTCAAATGCAACTCTGAAGATGACTCAAAGAAGTGGACACTCATCCCACGCTCTTGGAGTAGAAAAAATTATGGCTTTTAATTGGCCCTAATAGCCAAGGCAAACTGAAGATTTCATGTGATACCTATCAAACTAACCATGATATTTGTTCACAAAACTAGAAGAAATAATCCTAAAATGTATATGGAACTATAAAAGACCTCGAAGAACCAAAGCAAGCCTGTGCAAAAAGAAAAAAGCTGCCCAGAATTCAGACAATGCTACCAAACTGCAGTAATCCAAACTTCATGGAACTAGCACAAAATAGTCACATGGATCGAAGGCACAGGTCAGTTGTTGCTCTTCAGTGGTAT
Organism: Ovis aries; assembly: GCF_016772045.2. Taxonomy (NCBI): domain Eukaryota; kingdom Metazoa; phylum Chordata; class Mammalia; order Artiodactyla; family Bovidae; genus Ovis; species Ovis aries. Next base: position 26,285,388 of record NC_056078.1, read on the forward strand.
GTCATGTCTGACTCTTTATGACCCCACGGACTGCAGCACACCAGGCTTCCCTGTCCTTCACTATCTCCCCAGAGTTTATTCAAACTCATGTCCATTGAGTCAGTGATGCATCCAACCATCTCATTTTCTGTTGCTCCCTTCTCTTCCTGCTCTCAATCTTCCCAGCACAGGTCAGAGAGCCCAGTAATAAACCCACACACCTACAGTCAATCAGTCTTTGAGACAGGAAGCAGGAACATACATTAAAGAAAAGATAGCCTTTCAAATAGTGGTACTTGAAGACCTGAACAGCCACATGTCAATGAGTTGAGAGACTCTCACACCACACACAAAAATAAACTCATAATGGCTTAAATACAACACAATACACCACAAGCTCCTTGAAAAGAATAATATATTTTCTGACATAAATCGAAGTAATGTTTTTCTGTCATCATTCTTCCAAGGCAACTGAAACAAAAGCAAAACTAAACAAATAGGACCTCAGCAAACTTACCATATTTTGCACAGCAATGGGAACCATAAACAAGATCAAAACACGACCAACAGACTGGAAGAAAATATCTAGAGTGACTGACAAGGGCTTCATTTCCAAAATGCACCAACAGCTCATGCAACTCCATACCAAAACCACAATCCACCCAGCTTTAAAATTGGGCAGAAGATCTCAGTTCACCAAGAAGACTATCCCTAGGCAAAGACACATGAAAAGACAGTCAACATCCATAATTATTAAAGTGCAAGTCAGAACTCCAAAGAGTTGTCACTCATGCTGTTCAGATGGCCATCATCAAAAGGGCTACAAATAATTAATGCTAGAGAGGATATGAAGAAAAAGGAACCATGCTACTCTTTGAAAGTTGGCACAGCTACTATGAAGAAGCGTATGGAGGTTCCTTAAAAACTAAAGACAGTTACCGCATGATCCAGGAATCCCTTTCCTGGCTTATATTCACCGAAAACTCAAATTCAAAAAGCTATACGCACTCCAAGGGTCATAGCAGCACTATCCACAATAGCCAAGACGTGGAAGTCACCTAAACGTTCATCAGCAGATGAATGCATAAAAGCAGCTGTGCTCTACAGAGATATACGGATATGTCTATATATACACATGGATAGACTACTCAGCCATCAGCCGAGAAATGACATAATGCAATGTGCAGCAACATGGACAGACTGAAGTGGCTCAAAGGTAAAGAATCTGCCTGCAATGGAGGAGACGCAGGAGACATGAGTTCGATCCCTGGGTGAGGAAGATGCCCTGGGGGAGGAAATGGCAGCCCACTCCAGCATTCTTGCCAGGAAAATCTTATGGACAGAGGAGCCCCTGGGGTCACAAAGAGTTGGACACGACTGGGCAACTGAACACATGCTACTCAGCCATCAAGAAAGAACGACGTAATGCCATTTGCAGTAACATGGACAGATGGAGAGTTGATCATATAAAGTGAAGTCAGACTAGAAAAGACAATTATCCTGTGAGATCACTTATATGTGGAATCTGAAATATGATATAAATAAACTTATTTGAAAACCTAAAACAGACTCATACACAGAAAAACAACTCATGGTCACTACAGGGGAAAGGGTGGGGAAGGGATAAACTAGGAGGTTGGGATTCACAGATGCAGACTAATATATATAAAACAGACAAACAAGGTCGTACTGTATAGCACAGGGAACTCCATTCAATGTCTAACAAGGGACTAAAAAAGAAACATTATAACAAGGAATAGATAGATATACATATGTTTAACTGAGCCGCTTTTCTATACACAAACTATTACAACAGGCTTCCCTGGTAGCTCAGCTGGTAAAGAATCCACCTGCAATGCAGGAGACCCCTGTTCAATTCCCAGGTCAGGAAGTTCCCCTGGAGAAGGGATAGGCTACCCACTCCAGATTCTTGGGGTTCTCTGATGGCTCAGACCCTAAAGAATTCACCTGCAATGCAGAAGACCTGGGTTTGATCCCTGAGTTGAGAAGATCCTCTGGAGGAGGGCATGACAACCCACTCCAATATTCCTGCCTGGAGAATCCCCATGGACAGAGGAGCCTGGTGGGCTATAGTCCATGGGGTTGCAGAGAGTTGGACACAACTAAGTGACTCAGCACACACACACACAAAGATCACACACCACATTCAAGTTGGATTCATTTCAGGCTCAGAAGGATGGGTCAACATAACACAAATAAATCAACGTGAGCCCGCACATCAACAAAGGAAAAGACAAAACCATATTATCATCTCCACAGATGCAGGAAAAGCTTTTCATACAGCTCAACATCCATTCATCATAAACACTCCTCCAAAAACAGCTATGGAAGGAACATATCTCAATATAATAGTTATGCAGGACCAAGCCACAGTAAACAATACTCAACCATGACAAGCTGATAGCCTTCCAACTAAAATTTAGAAGGGAGCCCGCTTGCACGCCTTCTCTTCAACATGGGATTGGAAGTCCTACCTACAACAATCAGCTAAGAAACAGAAATGAAAGGCATCCAGATTGGAATCAAAAAGGCACAACTGTCACAGTATGCAGGTAATGTGACACTATATAGACAGCATCCTAAAAATGCCACACGTCAGTTACAGGCACCAGTAAACAAGTCCAGCCAACAGCAGAATACAAGATTGATGTGCAGAGATCAACTGCATTTCTTCACACCAACAACAGAATATCAGAACGGAAACGTAAAGCTAAGAAAACAAACAATCCTGTTTCAAATCATTGAAAAACAAAGTAAGGTACCTAAAACTAAACCTGACCAGGGAGGTGAGACACTTATATGCTGACAACTATGATACACTGATAAAGGCAGCTGAAGATGATTCAAAGACGTGGAAAGTCACCCTATGCTCTTGGAATGAAGTATCAGTATTATTTAAAGAGTCTTACCATCTAAAGCAAACTACAGACAGATTTCATGCCATGCCTGTCAAAGTACCCATGACAATTTTCACAGAACTAGAATAATCCAAGGAAACATAAAAACCCAGAAGTACCAAACCAATCCTGTGTAAAAAAGAACAGAGCTGCCCAGACTTCAGACAATACTTCCAAGCTACAGTAACAAAACAGCATGGAACTTGTACAAAAGCAGATGGACTGACCAAGGGAAAGGAACAGAGACACCAGAAATAAACTCACACACCTATGGTCAATTAATCTTCAATACAGGAGGCAGGAATATACAAGAGAGAAGACAGTCCCTCTAGCAAGTGGGATTGAGGAAGCGGGACATACACATATCAATGAAGTTGGAACACTCCCTCATACAACAGACACAAACTCAAACAGGCTTAATGACTTCAATAGAGAACATGCCACCGAAAGACTACTAGAAGAGAACATCAGGCAAAACATTCTCTGACATAAATCCTAGCTATGTTTTTCTTAGGTCAGCCTTCCAAGGCAACAGAAACAAAATCACAATTAAACAAAGAGGACCTCACCAAACTTATCATCTTTTACACCTCAGAGGGAGCCATAAACATCAAAATGCAACCGACGGGAAGAAAACATCTACAAATGGGGTGACCACTAGGCCTTCTTTTCCAACATAAACCAACAGTTCAAAAAACAATATAAAAACTACAAACAATCCAGCTTTAAAACTGGGCATGGAATTCTCTAGTGGTCCAGTAGACTGGGAGTCTGCCATCCAATGTGGGGAACGTGGGTGCGATCCCTGGTCACTGCGACTACAGAAAGCCCGCGCACAGCAATGAAGACATGGGGCTGTCATAAATAAAAAATGAATGAATGAATGAATAACTAAGTAAGTACAGAAATAAATAGAATAAAATTAGACAGAAGACCTCAACAGACAGCTCTCCAAAGATACACCTGTGGGCAATATGTACAGGAAAAGATGGTCAGCATCCCTAAATATCTGAGAGTGTGCTCACTCAGTCATGTCTGACTCTTTGGACTGTAGCACGCCAGGCTCCTCTGTCCATGGGACTTTTAAGGGATGACTACTGGAGTGGCTTGCCATTTCCTCCTCCACAGGATCTTCCTGACCCAGGGATGGAACCTAGGTCTCCTGCATTGCAGGTGGATTCTTGACTGCTGAGTCACTGGGGAAGCCCAATTATTAGAGAAATACAAGTCAAAACTCCAATGAGTTGTCACTTCACACTGGTCAGAAGGCCATCATCTAAAGGGGTACAAATACTAAATAAATGTGGAGAGGATGTGGAGGAATAGGAACCCCCTTGCTCTTTGGTGGTCATGAAAACGGGCATATCCACTCTGGAGAAGAGTATGGAGGTTCCTTAAAAAAAACTAAAACTAGAGCTACCACATGAGCAGCAGTCACACTCCTGGGCTTAAGCCAGCAGAAAACTCTAATCCAAAAGATACATGCATCCCAAGGGTCACAGCAGCCCTGTCTACAATAGCCAAGACACGGAAGCCACCTAAATGTCCATCAACAAATGAAAGCATAAACAAGAGGTATTCTATACAGATATCTTTGTATATACCACTGAGATACTATTCAGACCTCAAAGATAATGACATAATGGCATTTGCAGTAATGTGAAGGAATCGAGGGATGATCATACGAAGTGAAGTCAGACAGAGAAAGACAAATGTGATGGTATCACTTATTTGAGGAATCTGAAATATGATACCAACGAACTTATAGAGCAGAAACAGACTCACACAGATAGTAAACAAACTCGTGGGTGCCACAGGGGAAAGCGTGGAGGGAGGGATAAACAGGGAGTTTGGACTGAGCAAGTTCAGACTGCTGTACTTAGACAGGACTTCCCTGGGGGCCCAGTGGCTGGGACTCCACCTTCCAATGCTGGGGACGTGGGTTCGGTCCCTGGCTGGGGAACCAACATCTCACATGCTGCAGGGCAACTAAGCCCACATGCTCTAGAGCCCACACACCACAACTAGAGAAAGTGTCGACAGAAGATCCCACAGGCCGCAAATAAGACCCGGCAGAGGTAAACAGATACGGAGCGAAGTGAGCCAGAAGAAAAACACCAATACAGTAGCCTAACACATATATGTGGAATTTAGAAAGATGGTAACGATAACTGTATGCGAGACAGCAAAAGAGACACAGATGTATAGAACAGACTTTTGGACTCTGTGGGAGAGGGAGAAGGTGGGACGATTTGGGAGAATGGCATTGAAACATGTATAATATCATATACGAAACGAATCGCCAGTCTAGGTTTGATGCAGGGTACAGGATGCTTGGGGCTGGTGCACTGGGATGACCCAGAGGGATGGTATGGGGAGGGAGGTGGGAGGGGGGTTCAGGATTGGGAACATGTGTACACCCGTGGCAGATTCATGATGAAGTATGGCAAAACCAATACAGTATTGTAAAGTAAAATATATATATATATATATATATATATAAACAGAGAAACAGGGTCCTCCTGTATAGCCAGAAGATTATATCCAATGTCTTTAGGAACTATAATCACAAGCAATATGACAAAAAATAGGTATACATGTGTATTTACCTGAGTCACTATACACCAGGAACTAAAGTAAATTAATGCTTTAATCCAAAAAATAAGGGGGAATCATACATCACACCAGGCACTTCCAAGGTGGTGCTAGTGGTATGAGAACCTGCCTGCCAATTCAGGATACATAAGAAATACATGTATGATCCCTGGGTCGGGAAGATCCCCTGAAGAGGGCATGGCAGGACACTCCAGTATTCTTGCCTGGAGAATCCCATGAAGACAGGAGCCTGGAAATCTACAATCCATGGGGTTGCAAAGAGTTGGACTTGAATGAAGTGATGTAATACACACGCATACCCTGCAATCAAGTTGGATTCATCTTAGGTTCACAAGGATGGGCTTCCCTGGTGGCTCAGATGGTAAAGCGTCTGTCTACAATGCGGGAGACCTGGGTTTGATCCCTGGGTCGGGAATATCCCCTGGAGAAGGAAATGGCAACCCACTCCAGTACTCTTGCCTGGAAAATCCCATGGACAGAGGAGCTTGGTAGGCTACAGTCCACGGGGTCGCAAAGAATCGGACACGACTGAGCGACTTCACTTTCACTTTCACAAGGATGCTTCAACAAGTGCAGATTAATGAATGTGACCCAGAACATCATCAAAGGAAAAGACAAAAACCACGTGGTCACTCCACAGACGCAGGAAAAGCATTTCATATAATTCAACATCCATTCATCATAAACAATCTTCCCAAAGCAGGTATGGGGCCACATGTTTGTGTATTAGTTGTTGAATCATGTCCAACTCTTTATGACTCTGGACTGTAGCCTGCCAGCTCCTGTGTCCATTTGCCTTTCATTTGTGGAAAGAATTCTGGACAAGAATTCTGGAGTGGGCTGCCATTCCATTCTCCATGGGGGCAACTTATCTCAACATAATAAAAGCTATGAAGGACCAACCCACAGCAAACATAATGCTCAACAGTGACAAGCTGATAGTCTTCCAACTAAAATCTGGAAGAAGAGAGGGAGCCCAAATGCATTCCTTCTATCCAACATGGGGCTGAAGATCCTACCTGCAACAATCAGATAAGACACAGAAATGAAAGGCATTGAGACTAGAAGCAAAGAGGTATGACTGCCATGGTATGCAGGTAACGTGACACTATACAGACAACACCCTAAAGATGCCACACATCAACTCCTAGCACTGGTAAACAAATTTGGCAGCACAACAGGATATAAGATTGACATACAGAGACTGGCTGCATTTCTTCACGCTAACAACAGAAAATCCGGAAGCGAAAGTAAAGCAATGAAAACAAAGCAATCCCATTTAAAATCGTACTGAAAAAATACAGTACGTAATGCTAAACCTGACCGAGGAGGTGAGAGACTTGTATGCTGACAACTATAATACACTGATAAAGGTAAATGAAAATGATTCAAACAAGCGGAGAACTGCCCCATGCTCTTGGAATGGATGTATTAACATCATCTGAAAGACTCTACTACTCAAAGCAAACTACAAATTTCACTCTATCCCTATCAAAGTATCCATGACATTTTTCACAGAGCTAGCACAAACAACCCTAATATGCACACGGGAACCGGAGAAGACCCAGAATTACCAAAGCAATCCTGTGCACAAAGAACACAGCTTCCCAGACTTCAGACAACACTACCGAGCGACAGTAACCAAAACAGCATGGAAGAGACACAAAGGAGATTAATCAGGGCAGAGGCACTAGAGACGGACACACCTACAGTCAGTTAATCTCTGACACAGGAGGCAAGAGTGTACAAGAGAGAAGACAGTCCCTTCCACAAGCGATATCAGGGAAGCTGGACAGCCACCTGTCGATCAATGAAGTTGGAACACTCCCTCATACCACACACAAAGCTAAACTCAAAAAGGATGATGATTTAAGTAGATAACTCGACAGTAGAGAACATCAGGCAAAACATTCTCTGACACAAATCCTAGTAATGTTTTCCTTAGGTTATTCTTCCAAGGCAACAGAAACAAAACTAAATAAATAGGACTTCATCAAGCATATCATCTTTTTTCACAGCAAAGGAAACCATATACAAGATTAAAGTACAACATATGGACCAGGAGGAAACATGTGCAAATGGGATGACTGACAAGGGCTTCATTTACAAAATTTACCAACAGCTCAAGCAACTCCATTCCAAACCCACAAACAACCCAATTGTAAAAGGGGGCAGAAGACCTCTACCATCAGTCTCCAAAGATAACATCCACGTGTGCAGCAGGCACATGAAAAGATGGCCAACACTGGTAATTGTTAGAGACGTGCAAGTCAAAACTCCAATGAGTTGTCATCACCTCACAATGGTCAGAAAGCCATCATCAAAAAGGTTATAAATATTAAATGCTGGAGAGGATGTGGAGAAAAAGGAATCCAACCCCCTACCATGTCGGTGGCAGTGTTTTTTTGTTCAGCCACTATGGGAGGTTCTTTAAAAAACTAAAAAGACAGCTACCATAATATCCAGCAATCCCACTCCTGGGAATGTATCTGGAGAAAACTAATTAGAAAACATACATGCATCCCCAGTGGTCACAGCAGCACTGTTTAGAACACTCGTATCTTATACGGAAGCCACCTAAATGTTCCATCAACAGGTGAAAGCATAAAGAAGATGTACTCTGTTTAGATACACGTGAATCTCTACACGTACACATGAAATACTACTCTGTCGTCAAAAAGAAACGACATAATGCCATTTGCAGCAATGTGGATGGAGCGAGAGATGGTCCTTTGAAGTCAGACACAGAAAGATAAATATTCTATGCTATCATCTAATGTGAAATCTATAATTTGATATCAGTTCAGTTCAGTCACTCAGTCGTATCCGACTCTTTGCAACCCCATGGACTGCAGCACGCCAGGCCTCCCTGTCCAACAACAACTCCTGGAGTTTACCCAAACTCATGTCCATTGAGTTGGTGATGCCATCCAATCATCTCATCCTCTTGTCCCCCTCTTCTCCCACCTTCAGTCTTTCCCAGCATCAGGGTCTTTTCAAATGAGTCAGCTCTTTGTATCAGGCAGCCGAAGTATTGGAGCTTCAGCTTCAACATCAGTCCTTCCAATGAATATTCAGGACTGACTTCCTTTAGGATGGACTGGTTGGATATATCTGAACATATTTTCAAGCCAGAAACAGACTCATACACATTAAAAAAAAACAAAGAAAGAAAAACTGATAGTTATCACAGCATAAAGGGTAGGGGAGGGATGAATTAGGAGTTCGAACTTAAGAGATACAAATTACTATATATAAACCAGATAAAAAACAAAGCCCATCTGTACAGCATAGAGAATTCTAGTCACTGTCTTAGGAACTATAGTTTAACAATATGACAATGAACAGAATATCTTTAACTGAACCTCTCATCTGTATACCAGAAACTATCACAACATTGAAAATTAATGGCAATTCAATTTTTTAAACAGTGGGGACTTCTCTGGTGGTCCAGTGGATAAGAATCAACCTCCCAAAGGAGAGGACACAAGTTCAAGCCCTAGTCTTGGAAGATTCCACATGTAGCAGGGCATCTACTCCCACACACTGGAACTACTGAACCCCCATGCCCTAGAGTCCATACTCTGCAACAAGAGTGTCCCCGCAATAAGAAGCCTGCACATTGCAACTAGAGAAAGCTTGCACTCGGCACCAAAGACCCAGGGAAGTAAAAAATGAATGAACAAAATTTTTTTTAAAAAGGCCATACACCACGCTCAAGTTGGATTCATCCCAGTCTCACAAGAATGATTCAGCATACACAAATCAATCAATGTGACCAAGCACATCAACAATGGAAAAGACAGAAACCTAATGATCGTCTCCACAGACACAGGAAAAGCATTTCACAAAATTCAGCATCCATTGATCTTGAAAACTCTTCCCAAACTGGGTATGGGGGGAATACATCTCAACATAATAAAAGCTACTTAGGACTAGCCCAGGAGAAGTCAATGGCAACCCACTCTTGCCTGGAAAACCCCATGGATGGAGGAGCCTGGTAGGCTACAGTCCATGGGGTTGCAAAGAGTTGGACACGACTGAGCGACTTCACTTTCACTTTCCACTTTCATGCATTGGAGAAGAAAATGGCAACCCACTCCAGTGTTCTTGCCTGGAGAATCCCAGGGACGGCGGAGCCTGGTGGGCTGCCTTCTATGGGGTCGCATGGAGTCGGACACGACTGAAGCGACTTAGCAGCAAAAACAGCCCACCACCAACATAACGCTCAATAATGTAAAGCTGATAGCCTTCCCACTAAAATCTGGAATAAGTCAACAATCAGACAAGAAACAGTAATGAAAGGCATTCAGATTGGAAGCAAAGAGGTATGACAGTCATGGTATGGAGGTAACATGGTACTATACGGATAACACCCTAAAGACGCCACGTATCAACTACTAGCACTGGTGAACAAATTCAGCAAGGTAGCAGGATACAAGACTGACCTACAGAAATGTTACACTTCTTCATGCTAACAGTTAAATTTCAGGAAAAAAGTTAAGCAAACAAAACAATCCCACTTAAAATGGTTTCAAAAAACAAAATACATAGGAATAAAGATGGCCAAGGAGGTGAGAGGCTTCCTTGCTGACAACTTGGAAACATTGATAAAGGCAATTAAAAATGATTCAAAGGAGTGGACATTCATCCCACACTCTTGGAATGGAAAAATTACGGTTATTTAACTGGCTCTACTACTCAATGCAAGCTACAGATTTCATGTGATACATATCAAACTAACCATGCTATTTTTCACAAAACTAGAATAATCCTAAAATGTATATGGAACCATAAAAGACCTACAAAAACCAAAGAAATCCTGTGCAAAAAGAAAAAGCTGCCCAGAATTCAGACACTACGATCAAGCTGCAGTAACCAAAACATTCATGGAACTAGCGCAAAAACATTCATATGGATCAGGGACACAGGTCAGTTGTTGTTCAGTGGCTAAGTCATGTCTGACTTTTTATGACCCCATGGACTGCAGTATGCCAGGCTTCCCTGTCCTTCACTATCTCCTGGAGTTTGTTCAAACTCATGTCCATTGAGTTGGTGATGCCATCCAACTATCTCATCCCCCCCGGTGGCCCTTTCTCCTCCTGCCCTCAATCTTCCCAGCACAGGTCCGAGATCCCAGAAATTAAAACACACATACCTACAGTCAATTAGTCTTTGAGAGAGGAAGCAAGAAGATAGAGAAAAAATAGTCCTTCAGTAATACTAGAAAAGCGGGACAGTCACATGTCAAAGAATTTCAAAGACTCTCTCACACCACACACAAAAATCAACTCAAAATGGCTTAAATACAACACAATACACCACAAGACTCCTTGAAGAGAACATTAGGCAAAACATTCTTTTACATAAATCGTAGTAATGTTTTTCTACGGTCATTCTTCCAAGGCATTTGAAACAAAAGCAAAACTAAACATATAGGACCTCATCACACATCTTATTTTACACAGCAATGGGAACCATAAACAAGATCAAAGCACAATCAACAGACTAGAAGAAAATATCTGCAGAGTGACCGACAAGGGTTTCATTTCTAAAAGACACCAGCGGCTCCTACAGCTCCACACCAAAATCACAAAACAACCCAATTTTAAAATTGGACCCAACCCAATTTTTTTGGTTCTCCAAGATATGTGGGTGCATGCATGCTAAGGCACTTCAGTCGTGTCTGACTCTTTGTGACCTCATGGACTATAGCCTGCCAAGCTCTTCTGTCCATGGGATTCTTTAGGCAAGAATACTGAAGTGGGTTGCCATGCCCTCCTCCAGGGGATCTTCCCAACCCAGGGACTGAACCCACATCTCTTATGTCTCCTGCATTGGCAGGGGAATTCTTTAGCACTGAGCCACCAGGGAAGCTCTCCAGGAAGACATGCCTGTGGGCAAAGGCACGTGAAAAGATGGCCAACATCCCTAATTATTAAAGGCCAAGTCAGAACTCCAGTGAATTATCACTTCACACTCATCAGAAGGCCATCATCAAAAGAGCTACAAATAATAAATGCTGGAGAGGATGCGGAGAATAAAGAACCCCAATACCCTTTAACGGCCTTGAAACTGTGCAGCTACTATGGAGAAGTGTATGGAGGTTCCTTACAAATTAAAAACACAGTTACCACACGATCCAGCCATCCCATTCCTGGTTTATATTTGGAGAAAACTCTAATTCAAAAAGATATACGTCCTCCAAGGGTCATAGCAGCACTGTTCACAACAGGTGAAAGCCACCTAAATGACAATGAACAGATGAATGCAAAAAGTTGTGCTCTGTAGACACATGTGAATATCTCTACCTACACGCATGAATATGCTACTCAGTCTTCAACAAAGAATGACATAATGCCACGTGCAGCAGTGTGGACTGAGAGATGAGCATCCAAAGTGAAGTCAGACGGAGAAAGACAAATATTCTATGAGATCACTTATATGTGAAATCTGAAATATGATATACATGAACTTATTTGCAAATTAGAAACAGACTCATACACAGAAAACAAACTCATGGTCACCAAAGGGGAAAGGGTGGGGGAGGGATAAATGAGGGGTTGTGGATTAGCGGATGCAGACTACTATATGTAGAACTGAAAAACAAGGTCCTACTATAGAGCACAGGGAACTCCATTCAACGTCTTATAAGGAGCCATAATGGAAACATTATGACAAGGAATAGAGAGAGATACATATATTTAACTGAGTCACTTCTCTCTACACCACAAGTTATCACAACATTTTAAATTAATGATACTTCAATCATAAAAAAGGATCATACACCATGATCAAGTTGGATTCATCTCAGGCTCAGAAGGATGGTTCAACGTACATCAATCAATGTGACCCAGCACATCAACAGAGGAAAAGACAAAAATCACATGATCATCTCCACAGACACAGGAAAAGCATTTCATACAGTTCAACACCATTTATCATAAATACTCTTCCCAAAGCAGGGATGGGAAGAGGCAATGTAGGACCAACCCATAGCCAACATAATGCTCACTAGTGACAAGATGATTGCCTTCCCACTGAAATCTGGAACAAATCAAGATGCCCACTAGCACCATTTCTATCCAACATGATATTGGAAATCCTAGCCATAACAATCAGAAACAAAACAAAACAAAAAACAGAAGTAAAAGGTGTCCAGATTGGAAGGAAAGCGGTGATATTGTCACGCCATGCAGACGAAGTGACAGTATACATAGAACACCCTAAGGCTGTCACACATCAACTCCTAGCACTGGTAAACTCAGCAATGTAGCAGAATACAAAATCGGTATATGGAAATCACCTGCATGTCTTCATGCTAACAGAATGGGAAAGTAAAGCAAAGCGTCTCATTTAAAATCATATCAAAAAGCAAAATAAAACACATAGGATAAACCTGATCAAGGTGGCTGAGACACTCATCTGCTTACAGCTATAGAACACGGATAAAGGCAACTGAAGAGGATTCAAAATTTGACAGCCACCCTGTTCTCTCGGGTGTGGGGGCGGGGCTTCCCTGGTGGCTCAGTGGTAGGGAATCTGCCTGCAGTGCAGAGGCCGTGGGTTCAATGCTTGTGTCAGGAAGATCCCCTGGAGGAGGGCATGGCAACCCACTCCAGTATTCTCGCCTGGAAAATACAATGGACATAGCCTGGCCCTATAGTACATAGGGTCACAAAGAGTCGAACACAACTGAAGCCAATTAGCATGCATGCGTGCACTACCCAAAGCAAATGACAGATTTCATACGACTGAAATCAAACTATCTATGACGCTGTTCACAGGACTAAAATAAATAGTCCTAAACTGTATATGGAACCAGAAAAGCCCAGAATGCCCAAAGCAATCCTGTGTACAAAATGAAAGCTCTCAGACTTTGGACCATATTACCAAGTTACAGTAAGCAAAGCAGTATGGTGCTGGCACAGAAACAGCCACATGGGTCGAGGGAACATGACCAAGAGCCTAGAAATAAACTCACACACCTATGGTCAATTAATCTTTGACAAAGGAGGCAAGAAAATATACCATGGAGAAAAGACAGTCCCTTCAGCAACTGGCACTGTGGAAGCTGGACAGCTACATGTGAGTCAATGAAGCTGGAATCCTCCCTCATACAACACACAAAGTAAGCTCAAAATGCCTTACCGACTTAAAACACAAGACACCACAAGAATCCTGGAAGAGAAAAGACAATACATTCTCTGACATAAATCCTGGTAATGTTTTCTTAGGTCAGTCTCCCAAGGCTACAGGAACAAAGAGCAAAACTAAACAAACAGGACTTCAAGCAAGCTTGCCATCTTTTACACAACAGAGGGAAGCATACTCAGAACCAAGAGACAAGCTATGGGCTGGGAGAAAATATCTGCAAAGAGAGAATAACAAGGGCTTCATTTCCAAAATATATCAGCAGCTCATACAGTCAATACCACACCATTAACAACCCAATTTTAAAATCTGGCAGAAGACCTCGAGAGACAGTTCTCCAAAGACAACATACACAGGGGCAACAGGCACATGGAAAGACAGGCGACATCGCTAATTGTCAGAGATGCAAGTGAAAACTTCAGTGAGTTGTCATCTCACACTGGTCTGAGTCTTGGCCATCATCAAAAGGGCTACAAATAATAAATGCTGGAGAGGAAGTGGAGAAAAAGCAATCTCCCTGCCCTGTTGCTGAACAGTAAAGAGGACGGCGGTTCTTTAAAAAACTAAAAATAGAGCTATCATATGATCCAGGAATCCCACAACTGGGAATATACCCTCCAAAAAGCTCTAATTAAAAAATATACATGCTACACACATGCTATATTTAAAACGGATAACCAAAAAGGACGTCCTGTATAGCACACGGAACCATACAGTGTGTTATGTTCTCAGTGTCACATGGAAGCCTGGCTGGGTGGGGAGTTTGGGGGAGAATGGATACAGGTGTATGTATGGCTGAGTCCCTTCACTGCTCACCTGAAACCACCACCACATGGTATGTTAATCAGCTATCCCCCAATATAAAATAAAGATTTAAAAAACATTTCCAGTAACTATTATAAATGTAGGTGGCTCAGAGGTTAAAGCGTCTGCCTCCAATGCGGGAGACCCAGGTTCGATCCCTGGGTCAGGAAGATCCCCTGGAGAAGGAAGTGGCAATCCACTCCAGTATTCTTGCCTGGAGAATCCCATGGACGGAGAAGCCTGGTAGGTTACAGTCCACAGGGTTGCAAAGAGTCGGACACAACTGAGCAACTTCACCTTACCTTACCTTACCTTAGGGAAATATAAGCTTTGTTTTTTTCTCTAATTGCTTTTCATTAAAAAAAATGACAGATACACACTGGGGAAAAAATTCATGCACCCCAATATGTAAGCAGTAGTATTTATAATTGCCAAATCATGGAAGGAACCCTAGTGTCCATCGACACATGGAAGATACAGTTTCTATCAGCGGTTCCTAACCTTTTGACAGCAGGGACTGGTTTTTTGGAAGACAGTTTTTCCACAGATGGAGTAGGGAAGGTTCAGGTGGTAATGCCAGCAATGGTGAGCAGCAGATGGAGCTTCACTCACTGGCCCAACCACTCACCTTCTGCTGTGTGGCCCAGTTCCCAGTAGGCCACGGACCAGTACCAGTCCTCAGCTGGGCGGTTGAGGACCCCTGTGTATATATTTGTACACACACCTTTACGTGTGTGTGAACACACACAGACAGAGAGACAGACACACACACACACACTCGAATATTACTCAGGCATAAAAAAAGAAATAATGCTATTTGCAAAACCATGGATGGACCTAGAGATTATCATACCATGTGCAATCAAAGATAGACATATGATATACATGGAATATAAGAAATTAATTAGAGAACAGAAACCAAATTCATGGCTGCCAAAGGGGAAGGTGGGGGAGGGATAAATTAGGAGTTCAGAATTAATAGCTATACCTTATCACATATAAAATAAACAACAAGATTAGTGTACAGAAGGGGAACTATATCCAATAGTTTGTAATAACCTTTAATGGAAAAGTATAAAAAAGTCTGTATATTGTGTATGTATATATATGTACTCACACACATATATAACTGAATCAATTTGATTTACACCTGAAATTAACGTAAAATGGCAAAAGAACTATGCTTCAAGAAAAAAAAAGTCTCCACGTTGGAGGCTGTAGACCAGTCATAGGTCCCATCATGCATAAAACTGTGGCTAACCTTTATCTTTGTTCAAGATGCTCCCTCAGTTACGTCTGCCTCAAGAATTAAGTCAAATGAAGCTTTTTGGTTCAACTGTGTGAATCACTGTATGTTCATTAACTCATTTCTTATCCTTGCATCTGGCATTAACTTCATTCATGCTGCCTAGTAATATTTAATTATTTTTCTACTTAATTCCCAGAGACAATAGGAGCTTAGAGTGTTCCGGTCCCCTTTCCCCTTAGCAGTCTGAACACTGTCTTGCACAAAGTAGGTGCTTTAAATGTCTATTGACTCCAATTTGGCTTGGCTTGTGGAAAAGAAGATTCTAGAGCCTGAGGCCAAGTGAAATAACAGTTTTATTTTAGGCATAATAGTGCATGGGTTTCTGTCATATAGGCTAAAGATGGTCCTAGCTTCTAAGATAAGACTGTTTATCTTAGACACAGCTTTTATCACAGCTTTTTGGGAAGTGAATTAGAAAGTGAGCAAGACACAGCTTGGAAATAAAGTCATTATTTTTGCTGGAGAGTTGTAATGAAAGAGAAGAGCTTATTCAAATCAGCGTACACATCCTAGAGCCTCAAGGAAGATGAAAATGATGTGGGGTAAAACCGGTCTGAGTTCCTGGTCTTAGCAGTGACGTTGGCCTCTCCTTCCAACAAGCAAGGACTTGCCCCTAAACGGAGGCAGCAGGGTTGATTTGGCAGTTCTGACTACAGTAGCATCTCGGGGCTCCCCCAGCTCCCTCTCTGGATCCCCAGTCAGCGCCCTCCCTTCCCTGGAAGAGCTGACAGAAGGGCAGGGTCTACGTCATGGACACTGCTACTTGCTCGATGAAGCTGGCCAGGTTTATGTCCCGTTCTGAAAGGCCCGCACACTCGTGAGTGCTCAGGGTGATGTGGACCTGAAACAAAACCACAGAGATTCCAGACCAGCTGGTTCCACCAACTGAGCCCACGAGCAGGAGGGAGTCACCAGCTCCTGGGCTCAACCACACTATGAAGAGTAACGAGGCACACTGGCTCTCCCCGGGGCTGCCTTCTTGACCAGTCTTTTACAGGGCAAAACTGTCTTCTATTACATCTCCATAAATAGTGGTGACTGCAGCACGGGATAAAGAGGAAAGATCCAAATATCAAGAGCAATCTAAAAGCTAAAGACAAGACTCCAGACCAACTTCAACTCCTAAACACTGTCCATTTATAGATGGTCTCTTCCAACCTTAATGCTTTTAGAAAGAGTCCAGCACAGCGCTTGGTGCATGGCAGGCATTTAATGACTGTTTCCGTTCATTTAGCAGACAGGCTGACCTTCCTGGTGTGCCTGGGTATTCCTAGTTCAAGATTATTGCTTTTTCATTCTTCTATATCTCAAGAAAAATTTTAGCCCTTGAGAGCTATTAACAGTGAATACGCCTGGTTCCCACGGGTTTTCCTTCCTTGGGATTTTCCTCCTTAATGTCTATGTTAACCACACATTATCTCACTAGTGTTCTAGTTTGCATTTTTTTTAAAATCTGTAGTGAGACTGAGTATTTTCCAGGGGCCGTTTATGTCGATTCTAGGAAGGAGATGAAAGGAACAGGAGCTGATACTATGTCAGTGAGGAGGGCCCACAAGGAAGTCCAAGGGAGAGGCCCTCAGAGCGAGCTGGAGTTCAAGGCATGCAACACTCACCTTGTTATACACGTTAAACCATTCGGGATGGTGGTCCAATTTCTCAGCCTGCAGAGCCACTCTTGTCATGAAGCCAAAAGCCTGTTTAATGAAGCAAGACCCAGGTTAGTATTCTGAGAGAAAGGACAGCTGGGCTCTCTTTACGGCCAGTGTGAGGCCCAGAAGGAGGAGGATGGCCCCGATCCCTACAAGGTAACCTTTCTAGCTTTAAGCATCCCTCCTGGTGCCCTGCCACTAGCTCTGAGGCTGGAGTTTGAGGTGGTCCTTCTGCAGCAGAAAGTCTTATCACTAGGACCACTAAGAAGGCGGAAATCCCAAAGAGGTTTTGCGTCTTGGCCAACCTTTAGGTTATCTACTAAAATGTCTTCAAATAGTCACCTGTTTCCCACTTGAACTGTCTCCTCTTAGGACTATTTCTAAAAGTTCCAGGAATGGAGAGTCCATGGCTTCCCTGGTGGCTAAAGAATCTGCTTACAATGCAGGGGACCCAGGTTCGATTCCTGGGTCAGGAAAATCCCCCGGAGAAGCGCATGGCAACCCACTCAGTATTCTTGCCTGGAGAATCCCATGGACAGAGGAGACTGGCAGGCTATAGTCCATGGGGTCGCAGAGTCAGACACGACTGAGCGACTAACACACAGAAAATGGAGACAGCCCAGGGCCTATCTTTAGCTAAACTGGATGAAGACAACCAAACTGGATTCGCACAGCATCTTGAGAGTCTTGGCTTAAAGTACTCTAAGGGAGGGAACACGTTCTGGAGTGTGACCCCATCAGCCCCGGTCTCAGGAACTGTGTCCCACCCCAGTCATACCCGATTAAAGTCTTTGAAATGGAACTGCTTGAAGATGGCATCCCGGCCTTCCAGCTCGTTCCACCCCACGGCCCGCAGGTTTGGCAGCAGCTGGTCCCTTTCCTCAGCACTCAGCCTGTGTGCTTTGCCAGCCTAGGAGAGGGAAAACACAGACGCTCAAGGGCACTCCCCCCCCCCTTTAAACAGGACAAAAGAGAGGGCCCTGGGCTGTTGGGGAAATTTAGCCAGCCTCCACTGGTGGCTGTGGTAACACAGTCAAAGGGCAGCTTGTCTAACGCAACAGACTGGGAGGAGGGGCTCTGGCTCGGGCACTGATAGGTTCTTAGAGAACAGAGAGTCCTGAGGTGTAACGCCAGTCACCGGGGCAGAGAAACGTTCCTCCCTGCGCCTGTCCTCAGAGCTTTCAGAGGGCACCTCTCCATTTAAAAATCAGATCTCTTTCATTCATGAGAGAATAAAAGCAAATCCTACTGTGACTGTGAACTGAAGAGGAAACAGGCCTAGAGAGGGGAAATGACAGCCCCCTCTCCCCGACTCCCCTGTTAGTGAAAGCACAGGCATCATTCTCAAGATGGGTCCATATCCCTGGGGACTGGCAAAGGAACCAGCACTTAAAACATATCCCAGGAGATTCTTAGCTATTGGCACTACCTCCCAGTGGGTACCCCACCTCGTTGCTACACAGCCTCTGGTTCCCAGCTGCCAGGCCTATGTTTCTTTAATTTCTACCTTCTTTTCAGCTTGTCAGCTTGTCAGCTTGAGCCAGAGCTCAGGCCCGAAGCAGGAGTAACTTGGCCAAGGGCAAACAGACAGGGCAGTGCCTCAGCCTATTTTCCAATTGTGCAAAATATCCCTGGGGCAGCCCAAACTGGCACCATTCAGGCTATGAGGGGAACCTTCTCTTGGAAAACAGAAGAAAGGAAAGGTCCGTGCTCCAGCCTCGTAAAAAGATCCAGGTGGAGGAGCTTAAGGGATCCTAGAATTTAGGCCTGTGAAGTAGAATTACCCAAGGATGGACATTGTCGGGAACCAAATTAAAAGTGAATTAGTTAGGTCTGGGAAAAGAATATGAGGGAGGTTAATTTAGTTTTGATAAGGCAGCCTGCAAACTGGAAGCCAGGTGGCCTGGGGGCACTCATTTCTCCTGCTTGAAGGGTAAAAAGGTACAAGAACTGCCACTTTAGGAATCAGCAAGGGGAGCCAGGAGACACTTAACTCCATTGCTATTGAGGGGATATTATTTGCATTTTTAAAAGGAGACTTCTTGAGGCAAGCAGGTCTATGATAGGCCTTCAGGTGTGGGTTAGAACTGAACAAAACACTGCAGGGTCCTGGTAACTCAACAGTTTTCTCCCTCCTAAAAAGCGTGGGCTCTCTCTGGACAGATCTGGATGGGTCCGTCTCCTCTCCTAGGCTCTGTAAGATCAGCAAGGACAGCTGAGATTTACATCACCATTCAACCCAGTCTCTCTTCCACAGCCTGGCCCTGTCTCAGTGGCTGATAAGCCTGGTCTATGTATCCAGGCAACCAGATGGCAGCTAAGGCATCAGAAGCTACTACCTAGTACGCTGACTCTGAAAGGAGTGCATGGGTACTAGCGGGCTCCTAGGAGGCTCCCCTTTCTCTTTAGAGTCTTCTGGAATCCCCAACATTTCACAGCCTGGGGCTGAACTGACAAACCCCTCTGAGATCTGGGCTCAGAGAGGGAGCAGGGGCAGTGTTAGCTTAGTAAATCCCAGGCCAGGCCTGGGCCTCTGGGTGTGCAGAGGGGTTACTGATTACCCACGCCCTGCAGCTGCGGAGCCTCAGTGTACCTCACAATCAGCTCACCCACCACCTCCCCTATGTTCAAGCCAAGGTCTCCAAAGTGCCCTCCCAGGTGTCACCGCAGTCCCAGCTGCTCCTGATGCTTTGGAGCCTAACGTTTTTGCTGTTTAGTAAAGGTCTGGGTCTAGAAGCGTCCCTTCCTGCTGCCCTGCAGGTTCACCTTCATCTCTATAGCTGAGCATAGGGCCTGACACTCTGCTCCCAGAAAGTTCAGCCTGGAGGGCATATGATCCTGAGCAATCACGTCCCCACTGCCGGGCACAGGCCTCAAACTAGGCGCCAGAGGCTGGCCCTGAGGTCCAGGCTCCGCAGAGGGGGCTCAGCTAGACCTCATGCCCCGAAGTGCAAGCGAAAAGGACAGTAAACAGGCAGGCAGAGGCACACGGGAAATTCAGCCGCCCCTGCTTTGCACACCCACACAGGCATCGGTCTCCTCGCCGCTGCACCCCGCCCCCGCCAGCCCCCATAGGACAGGGCCGCGCCACCGAGGGGACTAGGTCTCCGGGCTAACTGTGCGGCCATTCCCCATCCCCGTCTCACCGCCCCCTCCCTGCCCGAGGCACCGAGGCCCTGAGCGGACTCTGGCCTGGGCTCCCCGCTGGCTGTCACTGAACCTGCCACCGCCCGTCTCTCGGCCTCAGCGACCCCGGCGGCACCACTGCGGGTAGGGTGGAGGCGGGACCGAGACCCCGACTCCCCCCGCCCGGCGCGCGGCTGCTTCGCTAAGGCCTGGGCGGGAGGCTCCCCCGCACGCCCAGCGCGGTCCTCTGGCCTGGGCGGGGAGACTGTGCGGGCCCCGGCCCTCCTCCGCTCCTCCCGCGCGTCCCCGCCGAACCCGCTGCCCGCACGGCGGCAGCGCGTGAGCCCCCTCACCATGCCGGACGCGGGGGCGGCAGCAGCAGCAGGTGGCCGCGGAGTCCACCGGCGCGACGCCCGGCGCTCTCGGAAGCCGTCGGGCGGGGCCGCGCTCGGGCCGCCCCGAGGCGGGAGCGCGGCCGAGAAGGAGCCGCCCACCGGTAATCATTAACAACCGCTGAGGTTCCCTTCCAGCACTTTCCTCGGAGGCAAAGTTACAGGGAGCTGGGGGAGTTCAGGACCCGGGCTCCAAACGCGGACTTCAGTATTTGCATCGCGCGGTGCCGCCTCCTATGTGACTCTGGGCGCGAGATTACTTTTTCTTTCCTACAAACACCTCATTGAGAAACTGACCCTCACAATAAGCTCCGCATATTTCAAAGGTACACTTCGATGCGTTTTGACGTAGTAGGCATCTGTGCAACCATGCATCACCACGTGGTATGCATCGCCGCGATGAAGATCATGAACATAGACATAACCCCTAGATAGCCTGCTCCTAACTCAGACAACCCCTAACCTGTTTCCCTATAGATAAGGTTGCATTTTCTATGTGAATGGTATGTGAATGATATGTGAATGGACAAAACATTCCATTCTTATATCTGCCTTCTTTCACTCAGCATAATTACTTTGAGGTTGATCTGCGCTTTTGCATATATCAATAGTTATTTAATAGTGTTACATTGTGTTGGAAGTGTTACAGTTTGTTGGACATTTGGGAAATGCTACAATTTGTCTGACATTTGGGTTGTTTCCAGTTTTTGACAGTTAAAGCTGCTGTAAACTTTTGGGTGCATATATGCTTTCGTTTTTCTTTCATATGCAGGGGTATATGCTTATAAGTTGTTAGGAAAACTACCAAACTGCTTTTCCAAGTGGTCAGATTATTTTACATCCCCATCAGTAGTGTATGAGACTTTGAGTTCCCCCCCACCTTCACAGGTGCACAAAAATTTGCCATGTCAGTCTTTTAAATTTTAGCCATTCTAATTGGTATGCAGTGATATCTCACTGTGGTTTTGAGTTTCCTTAATGACTAATGATGTTAAATACCTTTTTGATAGGGACAGAGTAAAGGGATAGAGTACGTGATTAAATAGTTAATCCCACAAGGGGATGGTAAGTAGAAAAAAGTATAGGAGACCCCTGTAAGTTAATGGTTACTCAGGAGAGCAGGTTTGCTTAACCACAAAACCAAGTAGGCTTACTTAGCAGCTAAACCATGCAACAGAAGCATAAGACATGCCCCCAAACAATGAAACAATGGTGGCTTGAGACCTACATCCTGCCCAGGGAACTCAGTAAGTTAATGATCCCTAGGACATGCTCTCTGCACAGATTAAAAAAAAAAAAAAAAACAACCAAAAAACCACAATAATTTGTGAACCTAACTTAACCATGCAGGGACAAGAAAACTCCCTACCCAACCTGGAGGAGGAACTGATGATGGAAGCATGACACCTACTCAGGAAAGACAGAGAAGTTCTCCTTCCCACTTTTCCTTTGATTATAAAATTGTAGCACACTAACTTCTGGGGAATGGCATCCTCTCGCCCACTTGCTTGTAAGCCTCACATTATTTATTCTAATAAATCACTTCTTATCTATCACTTTGCCTCTCACTGAGTTCTTTCTGTGCCGAGACATGAAGAACTGTGTTACTGGAGATCTTCCTGGTGTTGGAGAAGACTCTTGAGAGTCCCTTGGACTGCAAGAAGATCCGACCAGTCCATTCTGAAGGAGATCAACCCTGGGATTTCTTTGGAAGGAATGATGCTAAAGCTGAAGCTCCAGTACTTTGGCCACCTCATGCGAAGAGTTGACTCATTGGAAAAGACTCTGATGCTGGGAGGGATTGAGGGCAGGAGGAGAAGGGGACGACCAAGGATGAGATGGCTGGATGGCATCACTGACTCGATGGACGTGAGTCTGAGTGAACTCTGGGAGTTGGTGATGGACAGGGAGACCTGGTGTGCTGCGATTCATGGGGTCGCAAAGAGTCAGACACGACTGAGCAACTGAACTGAACTGAACTCGGAGCCCCAGGAAACAAGAGCAAATGGTTAAATTTTCATGTGTTTATTTGCCAATGACCCATCTTTGGTGAACTGCCTGTTCAAATTGCCTGTCCATTAACAACAACAACAAAAGCAACAAAAATTGAGTTTGTGTTTGTATTGGGTTTTGAGAATTCTTCATTCTGCATACAAGCCCTTTATCAGATATTTTCGATTTGCAGATATTTTGTTTGCATTCTCACAATGCTTTTCGAAGAGCAAATATTCTTACTTTTAGTGAAATCCAATTTATCAAATCTTTCTTTTCTGGGTTGGTATTTTGATGTTGTAACTAAGAAATCTTTGTCTAATCCAAGGTCACAAAGACTTTCCTCCTATTTTTCTTCCATATTTTATAGTCTCGGGTTTCATTTTTTTTTAGAATTTGTAGTGTTGTTTTTTTTTAAGTTGGTTATCAGGACTTTATATCTCAACATTGTTAGTTTTAGATACTGCAAATATCTCCTCCCATTTAGCCATCTGTACACTAACTTCTTCCATGATGTTCTTTGTTGGCAGAAATCCTATGTTTTCGTGTAATAAGATTTATATTTTTTTTCTCTACTTATACCTTTATGCTTTTGAAGATTTACTTGACAAATCACTGTCACAAAAATATTGTCCTTTTTCCTTCTGTTAATTTTATAGTTGGATAAATTTAAGACCAAAGTATGAAAGATCCCTTTTGTATGCGATGTTAAGCAAGATGTTATTTTTAGTCACTAAGTTGTGTCCAACTCTTTGTGGCTCCTTTGACTGTAACACACCAAGTCCCCTGTCCATGGGATTTCCCAGGCAAGAATACCGGAATGGGTTGCCATTGCCTTCTCCAGGGGCTCTCCCTGACCCAAGGATTGAACCTAGATCTCCTGTTTGGCAGGTGGATTCTTTACCACTGAGCCAGCTAGTCTACAAAGATGGCCCTCCAGTGAAACTTGACTCCCAGATTCCTGCCTTATGACTTTTGCTCATCAACCACCAGTCACAGGAGTGAGACTTGTTGGCTGCCTTGTCCTTCCAATGACTTCAGCCCCAGCAGACACCCTGACTGCAATCACATGGGAGACCCCAAGCAAGAACACAGCCCAACAAAAACCAGACAACTCAGAGAAAAGTAGGACATTTTTAAGCCACCAAAATTTGAGGTCATTTGTTAGGCAGCAATAGATAACAGGACAAATAGATTCCTGAATAAAAATTGGTCCCTGAAAGTGGAGTGTTAAGACCAACCTCAAACAGGTAGCATCAGCTTGGGAACACTGGTGGGTAGAAGATGGAAGAGAGGTTTCAAAGACAGGAGAATTTAGATTTCCTAGGGTGTAGTCAGCCAGAAGGAGTGTTGCTCCCACAGTAAGGATGAAAAAAGCCTGGAGATGATACAAAGTCATCACTTTTCTTCAGCATGCCAGGGAGTTGAGGTCACAGGGCAAGCATGGGAGGCAGGATGCACAGAGGGGTTCAACCATGCCAGGCATGAGGAGGGAGGAGGAGGACACACGGTCTCCATAAAAGTGGGTAAGAAGAAACATACAATGTTAACATGTTGTTGGAAGCCAGTTGTGTGCTGGCATGCAGTCGTGAACAGCTGGGGCCCTGAGACACAGGAAGAGTTTGCATACATGAACAGCTTTTATTTATGGACCTCCGCTGAGTGCTCAGGAAAGAGTGGGGGAAGGGCAAGAGATGGGAGCAAATATCTCCCGCCCCTGCCCACCCTCCTCCCCAGACTGAGCAGTGGATTGGCTGCTGCTTGCTGTGGGAAAAGTGCCAAAGTGCAATCTTCTCCAGATCCTTGTCCTAAAGGAGCAAAAGCTGTTAAATCACGAGAAGGCCAACAAATCCTGTCACTCCTGGGACCCAGATAAAGATGCATTGTGGCTTCATTTCCTGTAGGAGAGGAAAAAAAAAAATCCCTCTGCCCTTGGGGAGGGGCAAGAAACAGTCTGGGCTACAGGATCTTATGCCAGTACCACTAGAGGTCAGCTACCTCTGGGGAGAAGCAGGAAACTCACAAATGCAGCCACAGACATGAGGCAGCCTGGCTACCACAGGAGTAGGGGTGGGGCAGGAATGGGCAGGAACACTGAGAAAGCTCCAGCATTCAGGGCAACAGAGAGCCCAGCCCCCTACCATGAACCTGCGCCTAGTAATGTACCACCGGGAGAAGGGCAAGAATGTGGGGGGCATGTGGAGAGACCCCTTCTTCCTATGAGATCATTAGGGACATGCCAGTTGCTACCACAATGAGATCCCACTGAGCACCTCTTAGAAGGACTAGGAAAAAAAAAATTGTTGTTCAGTCCCTCAGTCGTGTCTGACTCTTTGTGACCCCATGGACTGCAGCACACCAGGCTTCCCTGTCCTTCACCATCTCCTGGAGCTTGCTCAGACTCATGTCCATCAAGTCAGTGATGCCATCCAACCATCTCATCCTCTGTCGTCCCCTTCTCCTCCTGCCTTCAGTCTTTCCCAGCATCAGGGTCAGCTCTTCCCATCAGGTGGCCAGAGTATTGGAGCTTCAGCTTCAGCATCAGTTCTTCCAGTGAATATTCAGGACTGATTTCCTTTAGGATTGATTGATTTGATCTCTTGCTGTCCAAGAGACTCAAGAGTCTTTTCCAGCACCACAGGTCTATGGCATCAATTCTTCGCTGCTCAGCCTTTTTAATTGTCCAACTCTCACATCCGTACATGACTACTGGAAAAAACATAGCTTTGACTTTTGTAGGCAAGTAATGTCTTTAGACCTTTGTAGGCAAGGTAATGTCTCTGCTTTTTAATACGCTGCCTAGGTGGGTCATTGCTTTTCTTCCAAGGAGCAAGCGTCTTTTAATTTCACGGCTGCTGTCACTGTCCACAGTGATTTTGGAGCACAAGAAAATAAAGTCTGTCACTGTTTTCATTGTTTCCCCATCTATTTGCCGTGAAGTGATGGCGACTGGATGCCATGATCTTCATTTTTTGAATGTTGAATTTTAAGCTTTCTCCCTTTCTTCCTTCACCTTCATCAAGAAAAAGATGCCACCTGATAATCCCATGCGCTGAAAAAAATGTGAGGTCACTGAAACTCTCACATGTTGCTGGTGAACAAACACAATGATTCAGCCCTTTGGAAAACAATTTCACAGTTTCTTATGAAGTTAAACATAAACTTATAAGTCAGCAATCCCACTCCAAGAAAAATGAAAACAGGTCCACACACACACACACACACACAACCCCTATATGCAAATGTGTGGAGCAGCTCTGTTTGGAAACAGTCCAAATGCCCATCAACAGATGAATGAATAAGCAAATGTGGTCCATTCATACATTCGAATACTACGCAGCAATATAAAGCTTTGAACAAACTGCCAACCCGTGCAACAATATGCACGACTCGCAAAAGCATGCTAAGTGATAGAAGCCACACTGAAAATTAAAAAAAAAGAAAAGAAAAGAAAAGAAAAATAAATCATCTGCTTACAAATATCATGCATCTGATGACTGAAAGAAATTTACGGAGATTAGATGTTGTTTGTGTACACACTGGGCCTTGTCTCTCCTCCATTACCCACAGCGTCTCTGCCAGGGGCTGTGGGATGCATTCCTATCACCACTTCCGGCCCTTTGTCTTTACATCACCTCACAGTGCTGGGTGCATCGGCAGAGCAGGAGGTGGAGGTATTTCCTGAAGGAATTTCTATTAGCAATAACTAAGCTAGACATGGGTATAACTGAGAATCATTCATTCATGTGCTCTCTAAACCCAAATGAATTGTATCCCCAACTCAACTTGTCCTTAATACGATCCCCAAACAATGCCCGATGTTTAACACAATCAAACATGAGGGATGTAACATAAGGAAATTTAGAGTGACGAAAGACAAGGGCTTAACCTATTGCACTTCCAATATCTTTCTTTTGCATGAAACTCAGAAACCATAAAAGTAAGGCTGGAGGTCACCTGCGTAGTTCATGCCTTTCTGCCTCACTCTCCACCTGAGGACATTCTCTGCCTATAGGAGGCACTCTGTCCACAAAGTGAGAGACATTAACACACCCACCGCCCAGCAACAAATGAGGGTGGGGCTCAGTGGGCAAATATCCAGATGCTTGCCCTGTTCTGGTGTAAGCAGCCTCTCAGGGTCCCCAGCGCTACCAGTCCCTATGCCCTTGGTGACGCCCTGTTCACTGCTGCGCACGCTCTTGACTTTCCTCCCTCTCCACTAACCTGCCTGCTGGCTCCTTTTTTGCTTTGGTCTTAATTCAAAATTATCCTTTATTCAAGATTATCCTTGTAACAAGTCAATAAGAAATGATAACCCCTCATTTGGGCTTCCTTGGTGGCTCAGGGGTAAAGAATCTGCCCGCCAAGGCAGGAGACATGGGTTTGATCCCTGGGTCAGGAAGATCTCCTAGAGAAGGAAATGGCAACCCATTCTAGTAATCTTGCCTGAGAAATCCCATGGACAGAGGAGCCTCCAGGCTACAGTCCATGGGGTCACAAAAGAGTCACACACGACTGAGTGACTAAATAGTAACAACCCCTCATTTATCACATATGTAATTATTTTCTCTGAATCTTGCTTGCTTTTTGGCTCAGTGACAGAAAAATGCATCACTTTTAGTCAGATCCTCCTGACATTTCCTTTAGAGTTTCTGAGTTTCATGCCTTGCTTCCAAAGGACTTCCAGTCCTAACAAATGTTCGCCTTTACTGCCTTTTTAGTACTTTGACAGTTGGTAAAAAAGCGTTTCGATGGTTATTCTCCCTGGAATTTACTTTGGGGCATCATGTGAAACAATAACAATAACAACTTATTACTTTCTTTCTCAAGAGGATAAACAATCATCGCGTACTACTTTAAAAATACATTAACTGGTCCATCCTTTCCCCACTGATCTGACTGCTACTTTTGCATTATGCTAAATTCCTATAATCCCTGTGGCTTGGTTCTAGGATTGTTTGTTCTGCTCCTTTGATCCCTCTCTCCACCCTGTTTTAATTACTCCAGTTTTATAGTGTGTTTTGATATCTCATAGGTCAAATCTCATCTAATTTTTATTCTTCTTCAAAATGTTTCTGGCTTTTCTTGCTTGTTTACTCCTTCAGATGAGCTTTAAAGTCAGCTTGTCAAGTTCTATAAAAACCCCTTTAGGATTCTGATTGGGAATGCATTGAATTTATAGATTTAATTTGGGAAGAATGGACGTCTTTGTATTACTGAGACTTCCTATCCTGGAGTGCGATATATCACTCCATTTATTTAGGGCTTCTTTATGTCCTTCAGTAAAGTTTTATCGTGTTTCTCGTATAGGACCAGGACATTTCTCATTAAGTTTATTCTTCGGTCTTTTATAGTCTGGGCTAGCCATTGTGCATGGGATACTCTTCTCATCACGTTTCTAAATGGCTGTTGCTGGGTATATAGGAGAGGTGTGAATGTTGATGCTATCTTGTCTCCAGGCATGCTGATGAACTCTCTATTTAGACTAATATTTTTTCTGTGGATTAGAAGCACTTTGAACGCGCCATGCCTGTCCCACTAGGGATGGGCCTTCCTCAAGAGCAAAAGGCTCCCCGTACCCGGATGGCAGCAGTTGAACGCACTGACCCTGTAAGGCTGCAGTGGGGACTGCTGTGTGAGCAGGGCTTTCTAGTAGATGGCCCTTAGAACCCTTCCAATTCTGAGCTTTCACAAGCCCATAATTCTGGTTGCTATGTCCCTTTTCATACACTGTCTCCCCAGTTGCATGATAATCGAGGGCAAGTTCCCCTCCTGCCTTTCCCTCTTCTCTGTACATGTTTGATTTCCACATACCAAGCACTGTGCCAAGTGCCAGAAAGGTGGGAAGGAGATATTGAGGTGATGGTTGCAGGTATCAATGCGCCACACTCTTGGGAATCAGGCAGTGTCAATTAAAATATTCTCAAATAAACTTAGAATGTGGCAGAAACTCTCCACCCCAAATGACTGGAAGGGCATATGCCCTGGGGGCTCCTCCTCCACACTGGCCCCTTCGGGGTTCTCCAGCGGGCGTGGTGGCAGCAGCAGCTCTGTCCCCCAGGGGATCGCTGGTCTTTTTGCCTTTGCATCCCAGGCTCAGCTGAGCACCTGGTTCAGACAGGCACTTAGTAAATGTTATCGAATGAAATGAGGCATGAGAGACAGGTTGGGAGCAACCAGGGCTCCCGGGCACTTTTGGAAGTGGCCGCTGGTTTTCAGGATGAGGTAGCCCCTGGGGTGTGCTGAATGCCTCCAGACACAGGCTACTCACTTCCTTAAGTCCACCCCACTCTGGGGCAGTTCCAGCCGTCTGAGTGGGAGTTCTTGGTGACGGGCGAGGGCTTTGTCAGACACGCGCAGCTCTCTAAAGGCCACGTATGACCAGTGGCTACCATACTGGATAGTAAGGACTAGACATTAGAAAGTCCTAATTTCTTGTATAAGAGGTCAAAACCTGTCATCTAGAAAAGAGGTCAATCTTCCTTCTTAAGGAGAGAAAGGAGTTTTTGACAATAAGGGCAGAAACCAAACACACAAGTTCAGTTCTTAATGAGTCTCTGCCATACTGAGACCCAGGGTCTTCTTGCAAGGACCCTCTGGTCTAGAGATGGAGGTGGTCGTACGGCTAACGAAGATGACAAGTGCTATCATAGAGGGATGTGGCCGGGCTGCCATGGAGTGCCTCGGAGTAACTCCACATGTGGGTGATGGTGAATTGTGTACAAAGAGGTGATGTTCACTGCATGCCTTGAAGATTCGCTAGGAGTTGGCCAGGCTTAGAAACGGGGTGTGTGTGTGTGTGAGTGCGGGGGTCGGGATGAGGGGTATGGGTCCTCCAGGCAGAGAGGGTGGCCTGAGCAATTGTCAGGTGGCCTGAGGCCAGGTGTGGCCTGTTCCTTAGATGAGTCTTCAGCAGCGCTGCCCTCGGGATCCCAGTCAGAGCTGGGCCTGGAGGGGTTGGGAGAGGCTGATGGTGACAGGCTCTGCACGCTTCTGTGGTGGGCTTCCCTCCTACAGCCTAGTTCAGAGCTCTGCTCAGTGATGAGGGGGAGGGGGAGGCAGGAGGCTGAAGGTGGTGGGGAGGGGAATCCAGTTTTGTTTCCAGCCATCTCTGCAATGCTCCTTTCCAACAACAGGGGGCAGGATGACCTTAGGAAACAATATCCATTCTTTCGGATTTAAGCAGCTAGGTGAAATCCTAAGGTAGGTGAGACTTTTCAGTACTCAATGGACACTTACTGAGCCTCAGGCTTTGTGCTGGCTCTGAAGACACTAAGTCAAACCCCCACCATTTGCAGCCTGTGTGGATTGTGGGGCCACGTGGATTGTGGGGACTGCAAGGTAGTTGTGGTCAGTTCTGCCAGGGTAGAGGCTGGAGAAGTAGGACCAGCTTCCTAGAGGAAGCAATTCTTAAGCTGAACCATGACAAGAAGTTGCCCTCTTGGTTGCCAGGTTTGGTAAGACACGCCATCCCAAGCGGACAGACACATGAGGCATGGCAGGAATAGTCATGTCTGACTGTTGACTGTTGCCCCAGGTCCTGGAGCGGGGGTGCTAGAAACTGTGAGGTATGGTGGGGCTGTGTGCACAGCTCAGGAGGGTCCCAGAGCTGTGCTAAGAAGCTCCATCCTGGGGCAATGGGGAGGACCCATCAGAATTTCTTTAAAACATTTCAAAGTTTTCATTACGAAAAATTTCAGATATATACCAGAGTGCATCATATAATGAACCCCGCCATGTGCTTGCTCAAAATGATCACATTCTTCCACTTTTTCATTCTTTCTCCCTCCACATTTAAAAAAAAAAAAAGCTTTTTATTATAGAAAATTTCAAACACACACAAAAGCAGGGAGCTAGGACAAAGACCCTCTACCCAGATCAACAATGAACAATCTGCTGAGCTTGTGTCTGCTCTAGCCCTACCCACTCCTCCCCACCCTCAGATTACTTGGAAGCGAAACCACATGTCATTCAGATATACCTATTTTGGGATGTATGTTTAAAAGTTAGGGATGCTTTAAGAAAACACAATTGTACTCCCATGCTCACATCCGAACAAAGTTAATAGTCATTCTTTGATTTCATCCAATATCCAGCCCAGGAATGGCCAGGATCAGATGAGCATTTCAGAAACGTTGTCCTGGCAGCACATGGAGAAGGAAGTAGAGGGGACTGGGGCTGGCACTGGGGCATCAGCCAGGAAACATTCATGAAGGTCTGGAAGCAAAGCTATGGTGACCTGACCTCGACTAAGGTGGAGCCACAGAGGTCGGAACCAGACACAACACGTCTTGTCACATTAATCCTCACGAACGCCCTGTGAAGGAGGGTTTGTTTATAGGTGAGGAGACCATGGCTCGAGAGATTGAACTGCTCAGAGAGACGTAGCTATTAAGTTGAAGAAGTTTGGATTCAAATTCAGGCTGGCTTGTCCCTGAAGCCCTGGCTCCTGACTGAGGCCAGCATGGCCTCTGGAGTCGCAGGGCCACAGAACCTGGAGGAAGGCTGGGGGCAAGGGTGTTACAGAGTGGCATCCACAGACCCTGATGCCTCCTGGATGTGAGGGGTGAGGGAGGGAGCTGTCTGGTCTCCCGATTCCTGCTTTGCTGCCTGGGAGAACCTGTGAGTGTGCAGTGGTGCGTGGAGATGGTGGTCTGAGCCAAGGTCCCCTTTACTAAACTGTGCAAATGACACACCAGGGATTCCAACCAGCTCTGCCTTCCCTTCCTTTTCTTTCCTCTCCTGGTGCCCTGCTCAGGCCTTGTCCACTCAAGGCCCAGCCCTCCCTCCCATGGGGAAGGCTGATGCCCACCAGTTTCCAAGTGGATTGGCCGCCCCCGTTCTCCATATGAATGGTGGGGGGGAGCACCACGCTGTAGGCACCTCTCAGAATCCAACTTAGACGGGGCCGACTTAGTCAACCCTGGTGCTGCCACAGTCACTTTTGGTTGACCTTGTAACATCTGTTTAGGAACAGATCACTTTTCCTCCACACTTTCCACCCCACCTCCACCCCGCAGAATCCCCTGTCTGTTATCACAGTGGGTGACAGAGGGCTGGACAGTTCTCTTAGGCATCTGTTCCTCAAGGGAGCATCCCGCCTCCTGGACAGCAGTCATCAGGAGGGGTTGCCAGGGGCAAAGGGCACACAGATCTCTTGCCTGCCTCAGATTACAGATTGGGGAGCCAGGCGTGGGCTGGCACTCTGGGACCAGTGGCTTGAAGGAAGATGAACACAGCCTAAGTGATGTCTCTTTGTGGCCCAGTGGCCCGGGGAGGCCAGGCAGTCGATGTTTATCGATGCCTGAATCAGACGCCTAAACACACAAACCAGCCCGAATTGGCAAGTCCGAATCCCCAGGAGCCTCTGCCATGGCTGCCCCAGGGCAGAGAGGTTAGGATGCTCCCTTATTTGTTCAGTAGATGGAGGTAGATGACCAGAGGTGAGGGACTTGCCTAAGGCCACGGTGTGCCAGGGCCCAGGTCTTCTGCCTCATTACCTGTGTTCTTCACTTTGCAGTGGGTCACCCAGACACGGGAAGGGCTGGGCAGGCTTGCCCTCCACTAAAGATCCTGGTGGGGCTCTGCTGGGCTGGAGACTGCTGGCAGACCTGGGGCTCTTAGAAACCTCTGGAACTTCAGAACCTGGGAGACTTTAGGGCTCACCTAGCCCAGCCCCATCCTCATCTAGCAATTGCAGAATAGGGCACAGGGAAGGGAGCCACCTACCTTGTCACCAGCAGACTGAGGATCTCCCCCTGGTCTGGGCCACCCTGTTCATCCTCACTGTCTTCCTCCAGAAGCTCCTATAGGCCAAGGGAGGGACAGGGCCACTCTGGGTGCTTCAGACTAAGATCTTCCCTCTCTCTTGCAGGAAGGACTAGCAGATAGTGTCTTCTTCTCTCCTCTAGGTCCTAGACCCACCTCAGTGCTCCCCCTGCATCCTCCCGGCTTTGGGGTGGATGTGGGCAATGCTGCCATGGGAGAGTCCAGAGACCTGAATTCAGGTCCTTTCCCTGACCATGGCTGTGTGAACTTGTATAAGTCACTTCACTTCTCTGAGCCTCCATGTCTTCACCTGCTCAATGGGAGTAATTCTACCAGCCCTGTCTTGATCAAAGGGGATCAAATCCTAAAGAAAACGCTAGACAAACGTAAGGGGTGGGCCTATTCTGAGCTGGTAAGAGAGAGGCCATGAGAATCAGTGAGTGTCCAGAGCATGGTTCCTTCCTGGGCCTCGGAAGACTGTGAATACTGACTTCATCTCTGTTGCTGATTTGCTGTGTGGCCCCGGGCAAGTGGCCTAACCTCTCTGTGCCTCAGAAAATCATGCCGATCACTGCTTCTTCTTGCTGCGGTACTGACCTCCTGGCAACAAGGGGAAGCAAAATGCAGAAGAGCTCTAAGACCCTTGGAAGAAAGGCCGTCCATAAAAGTAACAGATTAACAACATTCAATAATCACGCTGTCTGCTAACAAAAGTAACGCCGCCCTAAAGTCAGGCAGGGAAACCAGCCCTGTCAGCACAGAGGCAGCTCCTAGCTAGTCTTCCTCTCAGGCTCCAAGGGCTAATAACCCTGTGCATTTGTTTATGTGGGGCCTTGCCTCTGCAAACCAACCACTAATTAGCTCCTCCACGGGTGTGCCCAGGAGGCAGGCAGGAAGGGCATGGGGCAATGAGAGCTAAAGCTCTGGGAAGGGGGGTCTAGCCCGGCCACCCAGCCAGTTAGGGCAGGGTTGGGCTGGGAACAGAAGGCTCTCCCAGTTCTCAGCGCCTACTTCTGTCCCTGGTGAGGTGAGCAGCTGGGCAGAGACTTTGAGCTCTTTGGGCCTCAGTTTCCCCACCAGAGCTGCCAGGGCAGGAAGGGGTGAGGCATCATGGGGCGTGTGGCCAGGTTGCCTGCTGGCTCACCTACTGTCCTTTTCTCTCCACCCTCTGCCACCCTTCCCGGCCTGGGGCTGGCACAGGGGGGCCACTCAGGTCCGGAACCTGGGGTCCCACCTAGTGTCCTCTCTGTGGCCAAGTCCCCCTGATGGAAGCTGGGAGCCAGAAGGCCTGTTGCATGACTCTCTGAGCCTCAGTTTCCTCATCTGCATAGTGGGGTTGTAATTCTCACCCTGCCAGCCACGGATGCCCAGACCCTGGGCTCGTGAGCTGGGTGGGGATGCACCAGGCAGCCCTCCTCTGCAGGGCACACAGCCCCTCAAACCCAGACCAAACATGTGAAGGTGAGGCCAGAGCCTCTGCCTTGGCGGGGAGGAGTGGCTGCCTCTGCCTTCCTCTCATCCTGGCTGAGGCCTGAGGGAGCTTTCCTCTGGGTCCCTGGCTCCTTTCTCTCCTCTCTCTTTAGACGACTGCTCTCATTCTGTCTGCCTCTCACCGCACAGCCTATTTTTAACTTTCAGCATTGGGGGAGGGGAGCAAGGGCACAGGCGCTGGCTTTTCCCCCTCCCTTTTCCTTTGCCTCGGTTCTTCTCTGGCCCTCCGCCCAGGGTCCCCGCCCTTTCTGCCCTCCCCACAACCCTCCTGTCCTATCCTCTCACCCTCTCACTGCCTCCCAACTCTCTGTCCTTCTCCTCTCCCACCCCCACCGATGCTGCTGGCTCCTAGGGCCCCCTTCCCCTGTGGCTTCTCCTGGAGGGCGAGCAGTTCTCAGATAGCGCCCATTCTTGCCACAGACATGCTGGACCGCTGCTGACTAATCTAGGGGCCCCTTTGGGGCAGCAGCCGACACAGTGACCGCTCCCCTCCTTCTGGCAACCTGGTCTTCTCTTGGTGTCTAAGACTTTGAATGCTTCCGGGCTCCTCCCTGTCTTCTAGACAAGCCTTGTGGGTGCCGCTCTGCCCCTCTCTTACCTGTCTCAATCCCTGCTGCTTGGGTGGGGCCAATCCAGCTCTGGGCTTCAGAGACCCTTGTGTGACCAGGCCTGGCCAGGGGGAGCCCGTCCTGGGGCTTTTGTTGGATCGGAAAAAGGGGTCTTTCCTCTTGGCAGAATGGTGGGATGTCAAATGGAGCTGCCAGGGCTCCTCGGCCCCCACAGGGAGAGGCTGCCTGAGAAAGAGGCCAACAAGGAGGAAAAAAGAAAGTGTGATGGAGGAAGAGAGTCCCGAGCCCTCAACCTGGAGAGTACCTGGACCCAACTGTTTCTGATGTTTCAGTCACATGAGCTATATATATATATATATATATATATATATTTTTTTTTTTTTTTCCCTGATGCCATTGACATTTAAAACTGAGGGAGGTTGAAAATGGAGAGGACATATGTATACCTATGGCTGATTCGTGTTGAAGTTTGACAGAAAACAACAAAATTCTGTAAAGCAATTATCCTTCAATAAAAAATAATTTATTTTTTAAAAGGAAAAATTGAAAAATAAAAAATAAAGAGACTCCTGACTGGCCTGCCATCCTGGCTTCTGGTCCCAGTCCACTCCTGTCCCGCTTCCCTACACTATCCTAGGGTTCCTCCTTCCCTATGGCTGAGAATTCCCAAACACCCAGGCCACACTACATTTCTGGGCTTCAGGCTGTATCTTTAGCTGCCCTGAAGCTTTTGACACAAAGACTTGCAGAGGCACTCGAAACATGGCATGTCCCAAACTGGGCTCATCCTGTGTCCATCTTCCAGGACTTTCCGACTTGGGGATTAACGCTCCCTTCATTGCTTCCACCCACCCTTCCGTCTACCCATGCATCCGTTCATCCTTCCTTCCTCCTTCCCTCCCTCCCTTCCTTCTTCCCTTCTATCCATCGCTCTTCCACCCACCCACCCATGCGCCCATCCATCCAACCACTCGTCCATCTCCCCTTCCTCACAGCTACTACAGTGATGGGGATAGTAGCCTGTGCTGATGGAGGCCTTGGGTCTTCCCAGGTGGCTCAGTGGTAAAGAATCCTGCCAATGCAGGAACCGCAGGAGGTGTGGGTTTGATCCCTGGGTCAGGGAGATCCCCTGGAGAAGGAAATAGCAACCCACTCCAGTATTCTTGCCTGGAGAATCCCAAAGACAGAGGAGGCTGGAGGGCTACAGTCCATGGGGTCACAACAAGTTGGACACAACTGAGTGACTGAGAGCGTATAGGGGGCTTACTTGGTGCCAGGCACTGGGCTAATCAATGCACAGCTACTCATTTAATCCTCAAAACAAGCCTATGACATGGTAGTATTACTACACTGTCTAGAGATGAGGAAGCTGAGGCAGGGGGGTTGATGATTTACAGTGAGGAAGTGGAGAGCCAGGATTCCTCATTGCTCAGGACAGTCCTGGGAGTTGTCCTGCACACCCCGCTTTTCCTGTTTAGGTGGTCACCACATCCTGAACACACTTGGAAGTGGCCACTGGTTTCCAGGATGAGGAGACCCCCAGGGTGTACTGAATGCCTCCAGCCACGGGCGCTCAGTCCCCGAAGTCCACACCATTCTGGGATGGCTCTAGCCATCTGAGAAGGTCTTGGTGATGGGTGGGGCCTTTGATACACCCATTCGGCTATCTGAGGGCCTTTGTTCAGCTAAACGCCTCTGCCACCTACCACTTGGTGGTCTGAAGCCCCCCACCCCCCTCCCTTCTTGACGATTCAGGGCAGAGGGGCTGGAGCAGGGGGAGCTGGACAGCTCTCATTGCTGGCTGCCACCCCTCACTCCAGATAGTTGCCCCTAGGTGGGGAGCTGTCTGAGGCTGTACCACAGGAAGCTATGCCTGGGGGTGGCTTGAAGGGATGAGAGACCTGGAGCTTACCTTGTGGTCCACAGCGATAAGTCTCTGTGTGGACATGGGGTTCCTCTGGGACCTGGGGGTGGTGTGGGGCAAGCCTGAGAGCCAGGGCCCTGCCCTGAGCCAGGCTGTTCCACCCTGGCTGGCGACACTGCCTCTGGGCAGACACTGCTGCCCCACCCTGGAGAGGGAACAAGGGAGCTGGCCATGTACTGGGGCTGCCCGGGCGGGGGTGGGGGGTGGTGCAGAGGCAAAGGAGGAGGACCCCTTCCTATGTGTGGGATGGATTTGTCAACACCTGGAAGGACTCTGCCCCAAGAGGTCAGCATGGTGGCCACAGAAGAGCACCAGTCAGACGTCCCTTGAAGGGAACCCATTGGCCCACCACTCCTGACAGCTGCACCTTCAAGACCTGCAGCAGGGTTTCCCCCAGCCTTCCTCTCCCAGACTGCCCTTGGCCAATGGCCAGGCACATCGAGGGTACTAGACCCAGACCTCATTTGCCCAGCACAGGTCCCCTCCCTCGGGCAGTCTTTGCTTAAGGCCTCCCTCATCCTAGCCAGGACATTCCCTGGGTTGCACTGAGTCTGGGGCTCAGTTTTCTTATACATAAAATGGGAAAATTAAAACCCACCTTGGATGTTTGAGGATAACCCAGGAAAATGTATGGTAAGTGCCTGGGACAGTTCGTGGCTCAGCATGGCTCTCTCTGACCATCTGAGCTGCCTCTCCCCTCCCCTGCCTGCCTTAGGGTCTGGCTCAGGGCTGAGCACACAGGAGATGTTTAAAATCCAGGTGTTGAAATGTGAGGAACTAGCAGGAGGGGGCTGCCCAGGCCGGCTCTGCCACGCGGAGACAGCGATAGTTATGTCAGCTTACAACTGTGCTCAGAAACACCGATTCAGCACTTGCTGCCGAGTGTAAAGCTCTGTGGGGCTGGGAGGCTGGGGTGCAGTGAGGGAGAGAGGAGCAGGGAGGCAGTGGGGAATGAGGGAAAGAAAGCACACAGGCACAGAGGGATAGAGGCTGAAAGAGAGGAGATGAGGGATACAGAAAGAGACCAGAGGGAGAGACCGGCTGAGAACGAAACAAAGACAGGTAGAGAGAAGGTCAGAGAGTTTAGAGAGGCAGAGAGCCAGGGGAGAGTGTGTGCAAGCTCAGGGAATGGAGAGAGAGAGAGACAGAGGTGCCAGCCAGGCTCCCTGTGCCCTGACCAAGCGACCCGCCAGAGGGCAAGTGAGAGACTCCTTTTTGAGTGAAGACCTCTTGAGGCTGTTGTCTTCTGGCTCAAGGACCACATCCATTCATGATCTCAACAAGAGCCGGCAAAGGGAGTCCACGGCCCGGAGCTAGCTTTGGAGGCGTGGGCTGTGGACCTGGTTGATGGGGCTCCAGGGGCCCTGGAGCTACATGACAAGCAGATCACCAGCCCCTGAGAGGGGCCGCCCCTGCCACGGCCTGTTGTTCTGGCCACTCAGGGAACACCCCTGAGTGCCGGGGTCTCTGTGGGCATCTGGGGTGGCAGAGGAGGGATACTTTGAACGCACACAGGCCACAGGTCCTGGCGAATGGAGGAGGACGATGAGTGACCAAATGTCCAAGTCTCTCCGGGGTGGAAAAGTCCCCGCTTAACATCCCACTGCCTCGGTTTGGATGCCTCCACGGTCAGCCAGCTCCCCCTCCCCTATCAAGAAAGCCCGCTCTGATGCTGAGAAGGTCTTTGCTAGGCTGATACTTTCCCTCTGGTCTTCGCTGCTTGTGCTGGGGTAAGCTGTAAGCTAGCACGTGAGGTCACAGGGTTACCTGTGGGGAGAGAATCCTAGAACTTTCCTCTGCATCCCAAAGGGAAGCAGGGGTGTGTCTCTTTGGATCTCTTATTTCATCTCAGGGTCCTATTGCCCCAGAGAAAGACTTCCGACTGATTCGTTTATACTGAGATGCTTGGAAGTTACTTTGTAACTTCCTCTAAAGATGGCAGCTTTTAACCCAAAGGGACACTTCACTGATGGTGGAATAACAGGCAGTGGGGAGTGGGTGCGGAGAGATTTAGATGGACGAGGCCTCTCTCTGGCTCCCATTTTCCACTGGAATCTCTTCCTTTCTATATTAATTGGAGGTTCTTGGCAGGTGGGGGCCATTTCTTCTGTTTCTTTGCTGTTCCCCCAGCAGGGTCAGAGAGCCCCTCTACCCTCACCCAGGGGGCTTCCTGTGAAAGGCAGGAACGGAACAGTAAGCACAGGTTTTGTACCCATGAACCACATCACGGAAGACCCCAACCAAGGTATGAGTCCTGCCTGTGGGTGACTTGCTGTGTGATCTTCAGCACATCATTGCCGTCTCTGGGCCTCCCTGGGTAAGGCAGGGTTTGGACCAGTGGTCTTTGAAGGCCCCTCTAGCTGTTGTGATCCAAGGTTCTGGGTCTTTGACCCTTCTCAAGTTGCCAGTTAACCCATAGGCTAGGCTCTGAGTGCAGCAGCACAAGCTAGATGCACTCCGGAGGACCCAGTGGCTCTAGGCCAACCAGGCAACCAGACTCCTCCATTTGAAAACAATGGGCGAGATCTCAGAACTGGAGGCCTGTGGACTCTCTTATCTGACTCCCTCAGTGACAGAGAAACCAAGGCCTGGGTACACAGGTGGCTTGGTCAAGTTCCTCTGCATGTTAGATTTGGGTTCAGTTCAGTTCAGTTCAGTTCAGTCGCTCAGTCATGCCCGACTCTTTGCAACCCCATGAATCACAGCACACCTGGCCTCCCTGTCCATCACCAACTCCCGAAATTCACTCAGACTCACGTCCATCGAGTCAGTGATGCCATCCAGCCATCTCATCCTCTGTCGTCCCCTTCTCCTCCTGCCCCCAATCCCTCCCAGCATCAGAGTCTTTTCCAGTGAGTCAACTCTTCACATGAGGTGGCCAAAGTACTGGAGTTTCAGCTTTAGCATCATTCCTTCCAAAAGAAATCCCAGGGCTGATCTCCTTTAGGATGGACTGGTTGGATCTCCTTGCAGTCCAAGGGACTCTCAAGAGTCTTCTCCAACACCACAGTTCAAAAGCATCAATTTTTTGGCGCTCAGCTTTTACAAATGGTTCCTTCTGCCTCTCTGTGCAGTTGGTTGGGTCTTAGGGGTAAATCCTGGTGGGCATGCTGGTGGAGGTGAAAGCTGAGACAGGCTCCGAAGGAAAATGTGAGTGGAGCTTTGTCTTCCAGGGAGAGGCTCCAAGGGGAGAGGGAAGGGTTAGACTGTGTACCTTGTCCTTAGCCTGTGCACCCCCTGCATTCTGGGATTCCAGAAGCCTGGGCAGTGGCTGGTGTCTGAGCTGGCCGTTCTGCGCTTGGTCTCCAGTGTGCAGTGATGGAAGACCCTACTCCTGGGGCTATGCTGTCCGTGGACCAGCAGCTGGACTGGGCCGGACTCAACTGTAAATCACCCATGGAACTGGGCTGGTGGAGATGGTTTATGCCTCTCAGGCACCTACCCCGCAACTCAGAACAGGCAGTAACATGTCATTTTAATGAGACTGCACATTTCCTTGTCACCCAGGAGGTTGACAGGCATGGCCATCAACACCTTGCTTGTCTCAGGCCCCACCAGGGAGTGTGTGAGGAAGGCAACGGGACTTGGGGTCCAACTAACCAGACGGGAGAGAGGTGGGACTGGCCTGACTGTGGGCACCCCTGCCCCCCAGGCATCTCTCCGCTTTGACAGCTGCTCCCACTGCCCTTGAATATGCTGAGCAGATTTTCCTCTCCAGATCTCCACTCACACTGCTCCTGACACCAGGAATACCTCTCTTTTCCTTTCGATTATCCAGATTCTTCTTTCAAGGCCTAGGTGAAGACCTCTGCCTTCCAGAAGCCTCCTGTGGCCAGCCCAGCCGTAACACTTAGACCCCTGGGGAGGTGGTCCCGATTTACTTTCTAACTCCAGTAACCAGGCTGGGGTGTTGTCTGAAGCAAGAGACCAGAAAGACCTGGGAGGCTGCATTTAGGCTCAGCGGGAAAGAGAAATGTGATTAGCGACGTCTGCCAGTGTCAGGGGAAGGAAGGCAGCAGCCCCTCCTGTTTGCTTTCCCTGTGGAGGCATCTGGGCCATGTGGCTATTTGTCTTAAGATCTGTGCACACTAAACTTCTCTTGTTTCTTTATCCTCTATCTGCCTGGGAGTGATGCAAGCTCCTGGTGGCAGGCATACTGCCCACACACTCTCTGTGTCCCTCAAAATGCTAGGCACTCATGAAGACCCCCAAAACCCTAGTCAGATGGAAAGGCAGTGCGTAAAATGCTGGCATTTTGCCTGGAGTTGGGAAGTAATTCATAGGGTATCAGAGCCATTTACAGAGAGATCTGGGGGGTGCAAAGTGGGAAAGTGTTTTCTCAAGATCCCAGAGGGAATAAGTTCTGGGGAGGTCTCTGCTGGGCCCAAGAGGTTGCTGGATTGCTGAGGGGTGTTTCCCAGACCAGCATGGGCAGGGCCCAGCATCCGGCCAGGCACTGGGGTCCCAGGATGCCTCCCTGGCCCTCGTAGATGCCCCTCTTTTTCTCATCTGAGGCTCGGAGAGCTTTCATTAGTGCAACATCCTCCCACGTAGGGGAGCCACACCTGTCATTATCCCCATTTTACTGATGGGAAAACGGAAGGAGCACCGGGTTTATGGCTGACCCCAGGGCTCAGCCCCTCCAGCAGGTCCGCAGCAGCTGGAGTTGCTCTGGTTCCAAACATAGGCTGTCTCAGCTCAGGCCAGTCTCCAGGCTGGTTGACGAGGCAGGTCTCCTCTTACGGATGCTGAGATAGAGTGTGTGAGTTAGGAAGTCACTTACAGGCTGTTAGTTCTGAGCCCCTTGTGATCCAGATGGAGAAAATGAGGCCCAGAAAAGGCTGAGGCCTGACCCCAGGCCACAGAGCCTCCCCTAGTGAACAGGCTGCCTGACAACCTGGTCTCCCAAGGAATGCAGAATAGAGGGTGAGCCAGGTTGTACATCTGGGCCTTTGCTGGGGTCCCCCTCTGCCCAGGCCCCAGAACATTAAAGAGAGGAAGCCACAGGACTCCTGCCCTGGCAGCCTGCTTCGGGTGTCGTGACCCTAGGCCATGCCTGGCTTTCCTACCAACTTAGATACTTTGACATCTTCCCCATCCTGCTAGGGTAAGGAGAGCAATTCCTAGGCCTAGGGAGCAGTGTGCAGGCCAGGCTACAGGCCTGGGGCTCAGGAGGGATGCTTGGGGCACCCGGTCTCTGAGTCTTGCTGCTTCATCCCCAGATGAGGCAGGATCAAGCATCTCCACAGTCCATCTTCAAGTTCTCACTATGGTACAAATGGCTGATGGTAGAACCTTTCCCGAAGTCATGCTGGCAGGAAGGGGAAAGGAGAGGTTGAAGGCGGGTACAGGATGCTGGGGGTTCTGAGATGTGGGTCACGATGTGGTCCAGAGAGCAGGTCTGTGGGCCAGACACTCCCTCCCAGGCTGGCCTTCCTCCTCTCCCTCCTTCCGTCTTTCTCACCTCCTCTGTTCCCCTCCTGCAGCTGTTAATTCAGTCCTCTCCTCCACTTGGAGCACTGTAAAGAGCTGGCCTTCAGCCAGATTTGCATTGGTGGTTTATTGATTTAATTAAGCGGGACTGTAAACAGTGTCCCCCTCCATGGTGTGAGCCGGGCAGGGGCTGGACCGGGCACCCATAGGGCAGCTGATGGGCATTAAAGACAGGGAGGCTGCTGACATCAGGGCAGTCTGATTCAGGGACCTGTGC
Organism: Ovis aries; assembly: GCF_016772045.2. Taxonomy (NCBI): domain Eukaryota; kingdom Metazoa; phylum Chordata; class Mammalia; order Artiodactyla; family Bovidae; genus Ovis; species Ovis aries. The sequence continues at coordinate 26,327,789 of NC_056078.1, forward strand.
TTTCTGTGACCTTTGTCCTTCTGTCCCTTTTGGACTCTATCAGAAGTGACATTGCAAGTGGCCGTGACAGCGTAGTCAAGCCCGAAGCTTCTGCCAGGGAGAGGGGCCTCAGTGGACAGCGGGCAAAGGGAGCCCTGGCCCCCCTTCAGCAGCCCCTCCTCCTGCAGATGCCTTGCCCAGTGCCCTGGAAAGGCTGTCCTTTCGTCCTCTAAACAGAGCTGCAGTTTTGGAGGCCTGTGGCATGCTCCCTTTGCCCACTCTTGCCTGGCATCTCCAGATGCAATCAAGGGGCAGGCATTTGCTGCATCTGCAGAAAAGTCAGGAGTGACTGGAAATGACCTCCACACTCCCCACCCCTCCCTGGCCAGGGAGCACACGCCTGGGGAACCGTGTGGGCTGCCTACCAGCTGCCCTCTTCGGGCCTCCATCTTTCTAGCTGTAAGTAAAAGCTGAAGGCAGCAGCATCCGAGGGCCCTGCTGGTTCCCCGGTCATCCCTCATCTTGTGCCTGGGAAGCTGTTCTTATACCATGGAGTGCTAGGCCCTGGGCTGGGGGATTCTCACATTTCTAGGGTCAGCCAATCCTCACTCCAGCTTTGGAAAGTAGGCAACCTCAACCGCACCTTAGAGATGAGCAGCTCAGAGAGGTTGAGTGACCTGCTTCAGGCCACACAGCTTGGTTTGAGCCCAGTCAGCCTTAAGAGGGGGGACGGTGATGTTGATGTATTTCCCCTCCCTGCCCTATTGCCACGTCGGCCCTTCCAGTCAGTCACAAGACCTCCCCTCCTCCCCAGAGCTGGAAGAAAAGGGGAGCAGGAAGGACCCCGGGGGACAGAAATGCTATAGGCAGCCTTTGGTCCCACTTTAGGGAGAAAGATGAGGCCCTGGGTTGGTGGCACCAAGTTGGCCACATTGCCCACAGGGAGCCAGGAACCTGGGGGGGGGGGCGCTGGGGCTCTGCAGAATGGCTTCTTTGCAGGTCTGGGGCTGGATGAATGGACAGGCTTTGGTGGCTCAGAGTCTGATGGGCCTGGCAGGGTCCTTGGGGCCCATTGCCCAGATGAGAACACTGAGGCCCAAGGTCACACTGTCTGGATGGGGGTCTCCCAGGGAGAGTCCAGACTGGCCCTCTGCTGACCCTCCCCCCATTTATAGCCCCAGCCACCTGGAGCAAGATGGGCACCGAGCAGGTGTGGGCACCCGCCCCACAAGCCTGTGTCAGCAGTGTCTGTCTCATGAGTTCACAGCTGCTGGCAAACATCTGCTCTGTCTCCCACCCTGGCACCATCTGCCACCCCGCCTGCTCAGCCTCTCTATATAGCTTTCTCAACTTCTCTGTGTCTCTGTGTCTTCCTCTCTCCTCCTTCGCTCCTTCTCTGAGTGTCTTAGAATTGGTCATCTCTGCCTTGTCCACTGGGCAAGGCCAGATGGTCCAGTGCCCGGAACCCAGGGGAGGTGTAGAGTCAAGTGTGACAGGCCAGGCTTGGGGACTGCAGGGCTGGGAGCTCTGCCATTCCCTGACTGATGGCCCTGAGCTTCCATCTCCTCATCTCTAAAATGGGGAGGACAGTTCGCACCTTGGAGGGCCATTGCAGGGATGAGGGCTGAAGACAGTGCCTGGCACTTTCCAAGGCTCCTTCTGCTCCACACCCAGGTTTAGAGTTACTGCCACAGTCATCCAACCTGCCCATTCCCCAGCTGGACGTGCCCAGGGATCCTGGGCAGCCCTGAGAAGGTACAGATTCCCAAGCCCCGTCCTCCCAGATCTCTTCTGCCAAGCTGGATCCATCATGCTGTATCCCTGCCAAGCTGTCCCTGGAAAGCTGCTATCCGCCTCTTGTACATTAACAGGAAGGGCTAACAGATTGGGGTCCTGGAGCTACCACTCAGCTCACCCAGGCTTAGTGCACATCTGCAAAATAGGAAGAATAAGGCTTTCTTCATAGCTTTGATGCAAGAGCTCCTGCAAAGCCCTCAGCACAGGGCCTTCTGTGGACATCACTGGGCTCAACAAACGGGGCTGGCTTTTCTTGTTGAACTCTGCCAGGGGTGGGAGCTCACCTGCTCGGGCTGCTCAGAGTCTTGGGATGGGAGAGCAGGGCTGCCTGTTCTACATGATGCCTTGCTGTGTTGAAATGCTTCAGTGCCCCAAGGAGTCCATGCCTCTGCCTACGAAGCCTCCCCCACCTGCCCACACCACTGACTTCTTCCTCTGACCTTTTGCAGCATGACTGGGTAAGCCCACACCTGGCACCTGTTTCCTGCTGGTTTGCTCATTCTCTCTCACCCAGGGTGTTGCAAAAGCCTCCCAAATGGTTGTCCCGGTTCTCCTCTGCACTCTGCATTCCATTCTCCATCTGCACCTAGAAGGATTAAAAGAGACCATTTCACTGGAGTATATGTCTTAGTATAAAGTTAGTATAAAGTGCTCAAATCTCAAGTGTGTGTAATTGTTCAGTTGCTCAATCGTGTCTGACTCTTTGCAACCCCGTGGACTGCAGTACACCAGGCCTCCCCGTCCCTCACCATCTCCTGGAGTTTGCCCAAGTTCATGTCCATTGCCTCGGTGACACCATCCAGCTATGTGTACCTGGATGGATTTCTGTATATGTATACACCATGTAAATGTCTCATTGATTGAGATACAGAACAATTCCAACAGCCCAGCACGTTCACCCGTGCCCCTTTCCAACCAATAATCTCCCCAGAGGTAACCAGTATTCAGACTTTAATCCCCAGAGTTAGTTTCATCCACCCTTGAGTTTTATTTAAATAGGCCCACATAGCATATACTCATTCTGTCTCCCTTTCTTTCAGCACCATCTGTGAGACCATGCACCCAGTTGCCTGTGTTGGGAATTTCTTCTTTTTCATGGCTGCATAGTATTTTGCTGAAGGAAGGTGCCGTCAGTTAATTCCCCTCTCTTCAGTAGTTGGATGTTAGAGTTGTTTTCAGTCTTTAGCTGTGACAACCATTTTTGTGCACATTCTTGGCGGTCCCTGGCTTTCATTCTCTTGGGTAAATACCTGTGAGTGGAAGTTAGATCATCACACAGGCATGTGTTTAGTCTCAGTAAATATTGCCAAACAATGTCCCAAGTGGTTGAACCAATTAACACTCCCACCAGGAACATATGAGCCTTTTGGTAACTCCACATTCTTGTCAACCTTGGGAGTTACCATTCCTTTTTAATTTTAGACATTCTGGTGGGAGAATAATGGTATCTCATTGTGATTTTGATTTGCATGTCCCTAACGACTGATCAAGTTAAAAACTTTTCATGCGCTTGTTGTGCAGCCAGAGGTCATCTGTCGTTTACTGTGTGAGTCTTCTGCGAGTGTTTTCTAAATTGGTTTATCTGTTTTTTCTTGATCGAGATATTTGTTTCTTGTTCCTTGTAAAATATATAGCAGATTTGATTAATCTGTTGGATATACGAGCGGGAAATGCGCTTTTCTATCTTTGTCACTCCCTTTCCCATCCTCTCAGAACCCCTCACTTTGTCACCACTGAGCCTTTGAATACGGGGTGCTCTCTGCCAGGTGGAGTCTCCCCCTCTTCTCTGCCTTACTGGGGCTTGCTCTTTCAAGAGCTAAAGCAAACTCCACCAGCTCTGGGAAGTTGGCTCTTCCTGCTCCATATAACCCCTGTGTTTTGTATGCCCCAGAGCACATAGCCCGTTGGAAAGCAAGTCAAGGGGCACCTGGCTTCTCTGTGCACCTCTGGGGCAGGGTGGTGTCTTCTGTGTCGCAGTCGCCCCATACCTCACTCGAGGCTGGTTCTCAATCAGCTCTTGTGGCAGGTTTTCGGTGATAGGATGGAGGCAGAGCCCAGTCTGCCTGCAAAGGTCCCAGTTTACAGTTACAGATACAGTATGGTTATGAATGGCCCCTCCTGGAGGCCCTGAGGGGATGGGAACAGGAGAGGGTGCCCAGGGGAAGAGAATATTTGTTTCAGGGACGGACTTGGGTCTAGTGTTGACCTGGTGCCAATATGCTGTGTGCTATCAGGTGAATCTCTTCTATGCCTCAGCTTCCTCTTCTGTGAAACGGGGAGAATAAATAAAGCTTTCGTCGCCTGTGTCTCACGGGGTGGTTATAGGGCAGATGAGATGTCAGATGAGCCTGTGACAGGAGCGCAATGCAGAGACATAGAGAAGCCGCTCCTGCCCTCAGGGAGGCTCTGCCTGGGAGGGGAGATGTCAGGCACTGCCCCCCACCCCCACTGCAGTGAGTATGAGGAGGGAGGGGACACCTGAGGCAGGTCCCGACTCGACAGGGGCAACCTGGCTGGACGCTGACACCGGTTACATCCAGGTGGTGGCTAAATGTCCTTTTCTGAATGTTGAAAACATTTCATAATTTCAATTAAAGGAATTAAAATATAAAAACATAGGTTGGGCCCTTTCAACCCGCTCGGTGCTTGTGAGGAGCCCCTCCTGTCTGGAGCATCACCATTGATGGGGCCGGGCACGGTGCAGGGCTGCTGTGTGGGGCACACACTCCCTCAGATGGAGCTGGCTGAGGGACAGGTGTGCTCGGAGTTGAGGAAACGTGACTCAGTGCCTGGGCCGCGGCCTGCTGAGGGCCAGGTGCCAGGCCTGGGGAGGGGGCGAGGTGGGAAGTGGCAGAGGCGAGCTTGGCTGGCTTCCAGAGTCAGCGTCAGGGTGGGGCTTCTTAGAGGCCATAGTTCCTTTGTACGGATGGGAGACTGAGACCCAGAGGGCAGACAGGACTTGGCCCATGTCACATGGGAAATTCTAGGCCAGATCTCCCATTGACTCCACTTCCCACCTGCCTCATGCTTGCCAGGGGCCAGGAGGCATTTTTCTAGGTTCTGCTCAGGTTTCAGAGGCCTGATGTCACCTAGTGAATCCCTAAGCAGAGGATGTCCTCTGCGTCTTGGCCCTGGGTGCCCCCGCAAGGAGATCCTTAGTGTCCTGGGGCTCCCAGAGAAGATGGGGGTGCTGAGGGGGAAGGTGTGGTGCTGGTGCTGCTCGTCTGGCTTGTGGGCACAACTGTTGGCATCCTGACATCTTTTCTCAGCTCCACAGTCAGCGCTTAGGGGTTGGTGGCCTGAAATTAGCCACGGCGGGAGTATTGACGGAAACAGGGAAATGCTTCAAGGCAGAGTGGTTCCCTGGATACCAAGTTTCCTATTTACAGGCATACCACTGCCTGGCCCCATCCTCCTCAGCCACACAGCTCCACTTTATGATTTGAAGAAAGGTTTAAAAAATTAAAAAAAAAATCATTCTATTGGACCATTCAATTTTTTAAATCTACCCTGCAAGTGCCAAGGAAGTCTGTGTGTTGTGAACTAACCTGGGCTAACTTGTATGTCCTGAACTGACCCTTGATTCTGGGCTGTCCTAGGCTAACCGGTGTTCCAAGCCAACCCAAGTACTCTGGGATAACCATCCTTTTCTGGGTTAACCCAGGCTAATGTGCATGTTCTGGGTTAATGGGTGGGTCTGGGCTAAGCTGGGAGAGAGTTCTAGGCTAGCCTGGGCTGACACACGTATTCTGAGTGAAGCTGTAGGTTCTGGGCTACCGTGGGGAATTGTTTCAGACTAATCTTCAGGACCTGAGGGAGTCCCTGCTCCTCTGCTGGAGACAAGGGCAAAGTTTGGAGCTCTGGTCCTGATGTGCTCTTATGTTTTCAGGGGTGGGAAACAGGCCCTCAGTTTTCCTTCTTATAAATGAGAACAACCAGAGGTTAGCAATGAACTTGGAGCTCCGTTGTGAGCGAGCGCCTCAAAGGGGCTCAGGAGGCCCAGAACCAGCCTCTCCTCCTGGACTTGTTGGGGAAAGGGAGGCACAACCAGCTCCTTCGTAGGGCAGGCAAGACTGGGCTGGCCGGGTGAGGGACAATGGGGCCTCTGTGGGTTCTGGGGAGGAAGCCAGACAAGAGAAGGGCTCCCTGCCCTTGCTGACTCTTCCTGAAGAAGAAAGGCGGGGACCTCATTTAAGACGACTCCAGGGACTTCCCTGGTGGTGCACTGGCCAGGAATCCGCCTGTCAGTGCAGGGGGCAGATCCCTAGCCTGGGAGGATCCCACATGCCGCGAGGCAGCTGAGCCCGTGTGTTGTAACCACTGAAACCCATGTGCCCAGAGCCTGTGCTCCGCACAAGGGAAGCCACCACAGTGAGATGCCTGCACGCTGCAATGAGGAGTAACCCCATCTCGCCACAACTAGAGAAAGCCCGTGCAGAGCAACAAAGAGCTAGCGCAACCAATAAATCAGTGAACAGACTTGACTCCACTCCCAGCCTCACCGGGAACCCCTCCTTCAAGGGGCATTCATGCACAGCTCTGTGTCAGCCAACGCATCCCTGGCCGCCCATGGCTTTCGGGGATGGAGGGTCATCAGCCCAGACTCCGTGGTGCCTCTCAGAACCCCTGTCCACGTGACCTCCCTCTGGCCCTCAGTCCATCTTCTGCTGCTTCCCCAGGGCACTGAGGTGAGAGCCACTAGATCCCCCACCACTCCCAGCCCCTGGTGACCTCCCTTCTGCCGCAGACTGAAGGACTGCTTTCTGGGGGGCCTGCTGGGCCTGCTGAGAGAGTTTCCTCCAGCATGTGTGCCCTATGGATGCAACTATATCATGCCCGACAGATACAGTGACAACAGCATCAGTGCCCCCTTACCACTGAGAAGGCCAGTGCTGACCCCAGAGTGCTGCCCACACCCCGAGTTAGGGGTGCCCCTCAGCCATCTTTCCCACTCGGCGCATCTGTCTCCTGCCTCCCTCCAGTCAAGCCCACTCATTCCGACCCTCCTTTAATACCTAGTTCCTGAGTCCCTCTGGAGGGTGGGTGCTGTGCACAGCAGACAGGTGCCTCCCCTGCCCTCCTGCAGCTTGCAGTTCCTGAACCTATTGCAGCTTTGCTTCTGTCTCTCCCTCTCTGTGCAAGACTGTCTCCCCATGCCTTCCTCCAGGAAGCTGTCCCTGATTCCTCACAATGCCTTTCTTCCTTTTCAGTTCCTTGAAAACTGCTCCCTCACTCGCTGGGTGCCCTTTTGGCAACCCCAGGTCACTTCCCGGGATAGGTGGGCCTCGAAACACTCCAGTTCATGTGAGAGACAGGCCAATTCCTGGCTGAGGTCCTTCAATCCATCCTTTGCCTCTGATAAGGCCAGCACTGCCATCGAGGTCACAGCAAGACCCTTTTCTCATGTTGTCTGGGCTGGCTGGGGCTGCCCAGGGGTCTCTATCTTACCAGTTGTGCAGGACAGGGTGGAACCTGGGGTCTGTGGACAGGCAGGCTCTCTGAGCCTTGTGTATATGGTGGGAATTTTGCTCCGAAATCACCATCTTCACACCTAGTGTTTCTGTTCTCATTCACCCATCATTGCCCCTGTTTGGCCAGAGTTAGGAATGGGTGGGCAATCCTCTATGAGGGGGTTCAAGGTCCTGAAGGATGGGCCTGCCCATCTTTACCTCCAGTTCCTCCAGAAGATGGGCTCCTGGTGGCCCTCTGTATAAAACGCTGACCACCTCCAAAGGCCTGAAGGCCAGCAAGTTCTTTTTTCTTGCCTGACTCTCCACTCTTGGCAGCAGGCACTTTCACCTCTGGCCTGCTCCTCCTTCTTCCCCGTGCTCCCCTCTCCCCAAGTCTTCTTTCCTTTCACCTCCCCTTTCCTCTATTCCTCCAGAAAATACAGTCTTAACATTTGAGTGGAAGAGGGCACAATGACTTCTGAGCTCTAGGGGCTTGGTGGGCAAGAGGGAGAGGAGGGCTGGGAGGGAGCAGAGCAGAGGAGGGTTTGGAAAGATAGAGAAAAAAGTCCAGGAAATGAGGTTTGGGCTGCCCTGAGGGTCAGCATAGAGAGGGGCTGCGTTATTCTGTGGGGAACCATCAAGGGTTGACGAGCAGGAGGTGGACATGAAGGGCAGGCCTTGGGGGCCACTTAGTGGCTATGAATAGGAGAGAAGGGGGCCTGGGGGTGAGGCCTAGGCTATATCCATTCTAGGCATTGGGGAAACCTTGGGCTTCAGTTTCCTTTTCTGTCAGGTGGGTAATAATCTTAAACTAGTGTATTGCTAAGTCCCTTCAGTCGTGTCTGACTCTGTGCGACCCCGTAGACGGCAGCCCACCAGGCTCCCCCGTCCCTGGGATCCTCCAGACAAGAACACTGGAGTGGGTTGCCATTTCCTTCTCCAATGCATGAAAGTGAAAAGTAAAAGTGAAGTTGCTCATTCGTGTCTGACTTAGTGACGCCATGGACTGCAGTCTACCAGGCTCCTCCATCCATGGGATTTTCCAGGCAAGAGTAATGGAGAGGGGTGCCATTGCCTTCTCCGAAACTAGTGTAAGGAGACCATAATGGCACCCCACTCCAGTACTCTTGCCTGGAAAATCCCATGGATGGAGGAGCCTGGTAGGCTGCAGTCCATGGGGTCGCTAAGAGTCGGATATGACTGAGTGACTTCCCTTTCACTTTTCACTTTCATGCATTGAGAAGGAAATGGCAACCCACTCCAGTGTTCTTGCCTGCAGAATCCCAGGGACGGGGGAGCCTGGTGGGCTGCCGTCTATGGGGTCGGCTGAAATTCTGACACTGGCCACTAGGTGGCAGACAGCCCCCAGGAGCCCCACCTGCAGCCCCAAGCCTGGGCCAGGAGGACTTTTCCCCTGGGAGGATCAGTCTCAGGGCTGTCTCATCCAGTGTGCACTTTGTAGGTGGAATCTTCTCTCCTTACCCACCCACCAGCTCCAGTCCAGACAGAGGCCTCGGGGGCCTTGGGGCACAGAGGGGAGGCCATGAACGAGAAACTCCAGGTCCGCGTGCCTGATATGGGGGCCTCTCTCTGGGGCAGGTCTGTGTCAGGGGGCAATTTGTGTAGGGTTGCCAGATGTAGCAAATAAATACAATATTTGGGATATAATTATACTGAGTATTATTCATCATTAATCTGAAATTCAAATTTATCTGGCAACTCCGACTCTGAAGCACTGCCCATCACCAGGGACAAGGCCAGTCACTCACATTTCTGCACTGCCCAGGGTGTGGGCTCGGGTTGCTGGGGCTGAGGGCTGTCAGAAAAGGAGTTGGCACAGGGTGGGTAGACCTAGCTTTAGTTCAGTCACTCCCCCTGGATGCCTACTCATCCATCCATTCATTCTTTCATGGGAAAAAGTGGAAACAGTGGCAGGTTTTATTTTCTTGGGCTCTAAAATTACAGTGGATGGTGACTGCAGTCACAAAATTAAAGGATGTTTGCTCCTTGGATGAAAAGCTATGACAAACCTAGACAGCATATTAAAAAGCAGAGACATCACTTTGCCAACAAAGGTCTGTCTATTCAAAGCTATGGTTTTCCCTAGTAGTCATGAACAGATGTGAAAGTTGGACCATAAAGAAAGCCAGAGAATTGACGCTTTTGAACTGTGGTGCTGGAGAAGACGCTTGAGAGTCTCTTGGACTGCAAGGAGATCAAACCAGTCAATCCTAAAGGAAACCAACCCTAAATGTTCATTGGAGTGACTGATACTGAAGCTGAAGTTCTAATACTGTGGCCACCTGATGCGAAGAGCTGACTCATTGGAAAAGACCCTGATGATGGGGAAGATTGAAGGCAGAAAGAGAAGGAGACGACAGAGGATGAGGTGGTTGGACGACATCATCAACTCCGTGGACATGAGTTTGAGCAAACTCTGGGAGATAGTAAAGGACAGGGAAGTCTGGTGTTCTGCAGTCCATGGCATCGAAAAGAGTCAGACACGACTGAGTGACTGAACAACAATCCATCTCCCCATCCATCCATCTATCCATCCACCCGCCTGTCCAAGTCACTCCTTGAGGACTGGCTAGGCTCTGAGAGCGTAGAGACCATGGGCCACTGTCCTCGCATTCTCATGGGCTCTATTTCTGTCTTTCCAGTTCCAGCCCATCCAGCTTCTCTCTGGAGCTTGGCAGAGCCTGGTGGTGGAACCACATGGAATCCGCAACTCCTGCCTGCTCTGAGAGTTGTGCTCAGCATTCTGGCTGGACACACACGCTCCACTTTTCCTGTCACTGGACTGGGATGTTCAAAGGGCCGGGGGGCTCGCGTGTTGACAATTGCCCCTTCACCAGGAGTCATGCACATGTGTGGGACCAGGAAGAGCAGGGGAGGGAAAGGGGAAGCAAGGGCGGAGGGAGGGCCACTCTGCGGGCAGGCCCCGGGGGTGGGCCTTCATGTGGAGACAGCACCTGCCTTCCCTTGATGCCCTGGGGCACAGGTGGCTCAGGACTCAGAAGGCCAGCTCAGCGATGCCTCCGAGGCCCGTTGACCTCATCTCCTGCTCCCACAATCCCACTCCCATGATGATAGATGTGAAAGCAGAGTCCCAGAGAGGGGTAGTGAGTGACTCAAGGCCACACAATGTCCTGCTCCTCATCTGAGTGTATTGCCCTGTGTCCTCCAGGCTCTGATCTGCTCTAGCTCTCAGGCTCTGAGAGGCACCTTCTGTCCCCCAGGGGTCCCCAGCAGGCCCTAGGCTGGGCCATCTGCAGTGACACAGCCTGGGGCTTGAAGACCTGCCCTCAGCCACCCTCTTCACAGGGAAGAAGATTCACGAGGCAGGTGAGTTACTTTAAAGGAACCTGCAGTCTTTTTATCACCTTGATGGCTACAGTGGGTTTTGTTTCAGGGAATATCTGTAAGACTTTAATTAAATCAGGAACTCAGGCCCCGCCAGCTTCCCTGCTGCTTATCAGCTTCTTAAGGCTGTGATTCATTACCCAGGATTATTTTTTTCATCCCTGAAATAATCTTTAAAGGCCTTCTATCAGGAAGATTAAAGCTATAAGTCATACATGCACACGTGGTTGCTTTCTTTTTTCTGCACATGGCGGTGTGGAGCCACCCAGAGGACTGGGCCACACGCTGCCCTGGCCTTCTCGGTCCCTCAGGGACCCTCTGCTGCCCTGGCTTGGGGAGGAGCAAGGGAGTGTGGCCCTCTGGCTGGACAGAGGTTTGGATTGAGCTATGGGTGCTGGGGTAGCCTGGGTGGGTGGGAAGTGGGAGAGAAAGAAATTTAGCGTTGGGTTTCCCCTGATGTCCTGGGTGAGAAAGGCCAGGCCTGTCACTCATCACCCTCTACCCTCACCAACAAAATGCAAAGGAAAGGGAGAGACAGAGAGAGGGACTTAGCTCCTCTCTCGACCTGCAGCTCACCTTTTCCTCCTACTCTTCCTCCCGTGCTTGATGACTCTTCTCCTTCCTTCACTTGACAAACATCCACTGGTCCTGCTCTGGGTCACTGTCTGTTCTGCGTGCTCAGCCGGGCAAGACGGATGAGATGCCTTTTAGGGATACATACAAGTAGTGAGTGATGACACCACATTTATTTCTCTCTCTCTCTCTTTGACTCTTTGCCTCCCAGTCCTCTTTACCCCATCTTTCTCTGTCTCTGTCTTTGAAACTGGAGAAGCAAGGCTTTCTTTTCCAGCGAGAGGCAGGACTTCTTACTGGAGGTAGTGACCTTGGACTTATCTTGAACTGTTCACAATGACTCTCCCCTGGGCCAGCTTCCTCAGGGACAGGATGGTCTCAATCCAGGTCCCCAGGCCCTTGAGGATGAATGAAGTCCCTGGTTCAGCCTCTGACAGGAACAAGGCAATCGGGGGCATGGAGAGAGGAGGGTGGCCTTCCTGGAGGAGGTGGTAATGAGGACTCGGGTAGGCTGCAAAGAACTTGGTTCTGGAACATAACTTGCTCTGGCCCCTCACGCTCTAACCCTTAGGCACCCAGTGCCTGTCTCATCTCTTTTGAGGGTGAACTATGAGGTGCTGAGACTCAGCTTTTGACAGACTCTTCCCACTCTAGCCCTTGGCCATTGCCAAGTTCAGTGAGTTGGACACACCATAAGCGTCATAGCTTTGAAGATGTTACTTTGTGCAGATGGGAGCCCAGGACGTCTCACGTAGAGCTTCCAGGCGGGTCTACCCTGGGACTCAGAATTGCCCTGCACTTGCTGGGGCTGGGAGCAGGCGCAGGTACCATTGGCATGAGTTGATCTCAGAAGTGTGTATGTGAATAAGAAATTCCATGTGTGGATGTGACGGACCGAGATGGGCAAGGAAACATGGGACCTGGGAACCTGGGGTGGGATGCGGCCCAGCCCCCAGCACGTGACTTTACTTCCATTCTCTTCCACTTCCAGGCTTTTGCATGAGCTGTTCCCACACATCTCCACCCCCATGTCACCTGGGATCATCCACCCATCTCATGCCACACCGCCCAGATGAAGCCAGGTCCCTGTTCAGCTCCCCTCACACTGTGCAAGGCCCAAGTCCTGAGCAGCCCTGGGGCTGATTTGTGCAGTGACTTGGTGGGACAGGCTCCCTTTGGGGGCTCTCAGCCCACAGCGCAGGACTCTAGCTGTTGGCTCATGGCTGGGCCCCTCTGCCTGGCAAGTCTGCCAAAGGAGAAGACGAGTTGAGGGGAGGGATTTGGAGATGTGGAGTCTCCAAGAGGGGCTGCTTCAGGTCCCTGGTGTTGCAACACGTTCCAGAACAGAAGCATTCTTGGTCCACTTCTTCCCAGAACGCCAAGGGTCTTTGTGATGCTGAGGACCAGCCAGGCTGCCCCCAAGAAGGGATCAGATCTGTCAGGCTCTCTTCTCCTGGGGCCACAGGTGTGGCAGGGGCTCGGGCACATGGGAAAGCCCCTTTCTTTTCCCAGCCTCCTCAGCCTTTCCTGGGTTGGGGTGGGAACTGTAGATGAAGACAATGAGCTGGCACGATCTGGAGGCAGACACTACTGTGACCTCCTTCACACTGCAGACTGGCCAGGCCGGTAGACATTTTTATTTATATTGATTTGTGTCACACATGATGACTTCATTTTCTGAAACAAAACTTAGGATTGTATGCAGAAATGTATGCAGTCAAATCTAGGCCATCTTGATGTTCTGTAACATCTGCTCCCAATTGTGTGTGTGTGTGTGTGTGTGTGTGTGTGCGCGCGCGCGCGCACGAAGCCCTAGCATTTTATTAGACACTGATTGAGTTTCAGGGGCTGTGGGCTAACCTGTGGTTCATCTGAAAGTTGAGGGTGAAGGCTGACCATGGAGAGGCAATTAGCTCGTGATTGCTGGAAGGGCAAAGATCTCTCCTTATAATGATAGCTCCTGCTTATTGGGCACTCAGCAAGCCCTCTGTGGGAAGTGTAATATGTGCAGCATTTCTGGACCCTGCAATAGCCTTGTGGTGTAATTGTTACTGCCCCATTTTACAGATGAGGAACAGAGAGGCTAGGGTGCTTCACTCATTCACTCACCCATTCACTCATGCATGCCCAGGTTCATGAGTCTTTACAGTAGGTCCACTGTGTGCTGGGTCCTTGATGGGAAGTGAGGGAGCTGGCTGAAACTCAGCCCAGCTGGGATTGGACCTGATCTCATTGCGGGCCTTTCCTGGCACCACGCCTGCTCAGAAGGAAGTGCCTCAAAGGAGCCTGATAGAAGCCTGAGGATTGGCTGGGTTCACAAACCAAAGATGACAGTGCAGGGAGATGGGGTCCTGGTGGGGGCTGGGCTGGTCACCGCTGGAAGGCAGGGCCACTCTGGACTGCCCAGGGATGCTTGGAATCCATCCCTGGTCTGGTCCAAGTTTGGAGCCACACTTGTATGCTTCACTCTTGGAGAATCTTGGCTAAAAATGGAAAACCTCAACAGTCCTTTATCTTTCTGCCTCTCCAGAGCCCTAATTCTCCCACATCCTCTCGGCGGCAGCCCAGCCCGCCTCGGTGCTTGCCTTGGATACAGCACGGCTGAGGTTCTCAAGACCTGTTTGTCTTGTTATATCAACACAGCAGAAGCAGCGGCAGCAAGGCTGATGAAATAATAAAGCTCCTTATTTGCATCAGGCTCGGTTTCATATCCCTGGTCTCATTTTGTTCAATGGCTGAAGGAGGGAGGCGCTGTTATCACCATCCCCATTCTCAGCCGAGGACATTGGGTGTGGACTTTCTCTGCCCTTCGGGTACTTCTGTGCCAAGGTTTGGCCAAAGCTCCCTTCACTTGGTACTGGGTGGGGGCAGGAAAGCCAAAGGCAGTGGAGGTTTGCGCCTGAAAGAGAAAACTCTGCAGTAACAATCTTGGCATTGAGGCCTCAAGTACTCTGGGCCTCAGTTTCCGCATCTGTACAATGGGGCTAATGAGAGTGCCTCCCTGCCACCACCACCTTTTATATGACTCTTTTGGGATTAAGTGAGATGCTGTGTGTGTAACCCTGTTGGTACAATGCCGGCACAGAGTAGGTCAGGATGAAAGGTGATGAGGAGGGGAAGAGTGGAAAGGGGGCAAGACAGTCACCCCCTTGCTGCAGAACCTAAGCTGAGAAGTATGGGAAAATGTCGTGGACAGGCAGGCTTTCCCAGCCAGAGGGAGGAGGCTGATGTTACCATGTGCTTGGCCAGGAGCTAGGGATGTGGGGTCAGACCACCTCCCTGAGCCTCTCTTTCTACCTTTATGAAACGGGAGTGAGCCACCTGTCTGCTTTTCCAGGGCCATCCAGCAGCTCAAACCATATCACACATGTGAAAGATCTCAGGAAAATTTCTGGCATTGCTTAAATCACAGAACAATAGGCATTTCCAGTACTATCAATAATTTCCTCTGTTTTACCTCTCAAATGACAGAGAAAAGACTCCTGCCCGAGAAGCTTCTAGCCCGAGATGATTCATTCCCTCCCTGGGAGTCCCTGCAGCCTCCTGCGGCACCATTCCACCTGCAGCCTGTGCCCCCAGCCCTCTGTGCTCCAAGGGCCTGATCCTGGTGGTCTGTTTGAGACCCTGGGCTCCGGCTCAACAGCTCCTGGAAGCCATGATGCCACCAGCTTGCTGGGTGACGGCTCTAATCTCAGGGCTTTTGTCAAACGGCTTGGGTTGTTGGGAGGGTGCAGTGAGGCACACGGACATGTGTGAGGCACACGGTGGGTGCTTAGGACATATTAGGCCCTCCTTTCTTGACTTCTCAGTCCTAAGTCTTCCCCTTCTTGAATATAAACTTTATCTACAAGATGAGGGGGTTGGAACTTGAAAGGATGGCAAAGCATGAGGCTATTCTTGGGACCACCCCACACTCTCCAAGGGGCAGGCAGGCAGACACCACTAATTAACTGGAATCAGCCTCAGAATCCCTCTTAACTGAGGATCCAGGGAACTTCAACCAATCAGTTCACACAGAGTCTGAACTTCTAAGGACTGGAACAGTCCTGGTAGGGGAAGGCTCAAGGATTCTACATCAGGGGAGGGTGGATTTAAAACTTGCTGTGTGAGAACAGGAGGAAGAAGAGGAGGAGGGGAGAAGAAGGAAGATGATAATCCCTCTATATGCATAAGACCTGTTGCTTCCAGAGGGCGCCCTGAGACACAGGAGGGCCTGGCTGGCAAAGAGATACAGGTTGGAGGCTGAGAACCCCAGACCTGGGGTTCAGTACCTGTCCTTTCCCAACTGTTGGCTCCAAACAGGCTCCAATACATGTCATCGCCACCATCTTTTACCAAGGGCTTACTCTGTGCCAGGTCTTCAGCCAGGCACATGGGTCTGTGACTTCACTAATCCTCAAAGCCCCATTCATCCCTGTTTTATAGACAGTGAGGCAGAGGCTAAAACATGGGGACTTGGTTGCTAAGGTTGCACCTCCAGACAGGAGCTGAGCTGTAAACTCCCATCTGTTCCTGCTGGATTTACTCAGGCCATTAGCCAGGTCCCTGACATCAAATGAATTCTATAATTTGTAAACGCAGCTGAGTGGCTTTTACAGAGGAATGTCGGGAAGTGATAAAAAAAAAATACATATCTTCGATAGATTTACGGGGCAGCCGAATGCCAGCGTTTTAGCCCCTCCTGCTTCCTCCAGGAGCCACACACGTCCAGAGAGGAGACCCAAGGAGGCTTTTGTGGCCGACAGCCAGGTCTTCCATCGACTTGTACAAGACAGGTTTATGGCGGCCCGGAGGAGATCAGCAATGCAGGGCAAGAGGCAGAGGCTGCCTCTGTCTAGGGCTCAGACGGGAATGTGACAGGCTGGTAGGTGAAGCGTGGCAGGGTGCTAGAAAGTTCTCTGGATAGCAGGTTGACAGAGGCATTTCTGAGGCTATTTCTCCCCCTCCCCTTCCCCTGCCTCAACTTCATCCTCTAAAGCACTGAGAACATACACGCCTGCCCCTTCTTTTAGGTCACCACCCTTCAGACACTTTTAAGGCTGTGTTTATGCCCTCTGCCCAGAGGCATCTGGGGTGTGTCTTCTCCAGTCAGTGCCTTCCAGGCCCCTCTGTATCATCCAGCGCATCAGAGATGCTCCGTAACTAACCAGCTGTCTGGTGTGGTGGTGAGCTCCCCAGAGCTGGGGGCATTCAAGCAGAGGCTGTGAGAATGAGTTGGGGTGAGGCAATTAAGCTGGATGGCCTCTAAGACTCTTTGTCATCCTCTTTGATTCTAGTCTGGCCCTGGCATTCATGGAAGCCACTGGAAGGGTCTGCCAGGAAGCTAGAGTGAGGTGACCAACTTGATTTGCTCAAAGCTAAGGAGTTATGACCAACCTAGATAGCATATTCAAAAGCAGAGACATTACTTTGCTGAGTAAGGTCCGTCTAGTCAAGGCTATGGTTTTTCCTGTGGTCATGTATGGATGTGAGAGTTGGGCTGTGAAGAAGGCTGAGCGCCGAAGAACTGATGCTTTTGAACTGTGGTGTTGGAGAAGACTCTTGAGAGTCCTTTGGACTGCAAGAAGATCCAACCAGTCCATTCTGAAGGAGATCAGCCCTGGGTGTTCATTGGAAGAATGATGCTAAAGCTGAAACTCCAGTACTTTGGCCACCTCATGCGAAGAGTTGACTCTTTGGAAAAGACTCTGATGCTGGGAGGGATTGGGGGCAGGAGGGGAAGGGGACGACAGAGGATGAGATGGCTGGATGGCATCACTGACTCGATGGACGTGAGTCTGAGTGAACTCCGGGAGGTGGTGATAGACAGGGAGGCCTGGCGTGCTGCGATTCATGGGGTCGCAAAGAGTCGGACACGACTGAGCGACTGAACTGAACTGAACTGAAGGAGTTTTCAGGAATGTGGGACTCAGTGCTAAAACTAGGAAAGTCTCTTTCCCTTCCTCTTTTTCTGGCAAGTGGGCAGAGGAAGGAGGGGCCTGCTCTCCCCTGGTTGCCCTGGTGTAACCTGCCCCAGCTCCCGGTCAGGCTGTCCTCAGCCCAGCGCCTGGCCTCCGTCTGCCACCTCACCTGCTTCTTCCTGCCCCAGCTTCCCTGCTCCCTGCATGGCTGAGGTGGAGAGGGTGGAGGCTGGAGTGGGCAGGTGGGGGGGGCAGCCTCCCCCTGCTCAAGGCTGCTCCTCACAGCTGGAGGGCAGACCTAGAGTGTGGAGGACCTGGGGCCCCTTCAGGGAAACAGAGCTGTTCCCATGTCAGTCCTCAGCAGGGCTGGGCTGGGCCCTGAGGCTCACTGGGGCTGGGCTTCAGCCCCTCCATGCAGCCTGGCACTCGGCAGAGGTGGGCCGGGGGCAGAACGGGAGCAGATGGTCCCAGGAAGGGGCAGCGGCAACCGGGAAACTCAGGCCCTGGGCTGACCTCACCACTGACCCGGGGTACACCACTGCCCTGTCTGAGCCTCAGTGTCCTCACGGGGGTGGAAGAGAGTCCCCTGTTCTTGCCATTCACTGTGTGGCCCGGATGGTGGGATCCGTAGCTCTGACACTTCAGGGGGTGCAGGGGGGTGATTCTTAACATGAACACAGGCCTAATTCTTGCTCAGACTATCAGGGGGTGGACCCCAGTCTTGCTCTTCATAGCACACATGCTGAGCAATGTGCAAATTCCCTCCTGGCTTCCACACCTGAATCTGTATACACCCACCCTCCTCCACATAGCCACACCCCACTCATCCACACAGACACACCTTCAGACACCCCCATACACCTTCATACCTCCCCATGCCTGCACAGCCTCAAGCACACATACATCCACCCCCCACCCCTAGCACTGCCTTCCCAGGGAAGGTGACGGAGCAGCAGAGACATGGCGTGTCAGGATGAAGAACTGTGGGAGAGCCTTGCTCTGCAGCACAGATGGGACTCAGGGACTGGAAAACAGCGGGGTGGGGAGGCAGGTCCCCCACAGCCTGCAAAGGGGGAGTCCTGAGTAGATTCCTCCAGCCTAGGCCCTGGGTGCTGGGTCCTGCAGGGGTGCCAGGGGGCCCTGCTCCCCTCTCACAGCCTGGCTCCTGGAAGTGGCTGGACAAGCCCAGCCTCACATCCCTGACCCTGAGCTTTAGCCTTCTTTAACATGCAGGAGGAAACGTGGTGGGGAGAGTGGAGGTGACTGGCCCAAGGTTGTGCAGAAACCAGGAAGGAAACCAGATCTCTCCCGAGAGGCTCTGAGATGCACTAGAAATGTGCCACACAGAGGCTGCGGAGGAGCCTGCGGGAGGAGGGGCTTTCATCTGCCTGGGCCCCCAGAACCCTTGACTCCCGAAGGCCAGAGGCTCCTCCAAGGGGCCCTGGGTGCAGGGGTCCTTTGGGAGGGAGGCCGGGTGGAGCCAGGGGCCAGCAGCTCTGGCTGCTTCTCCCTTGGGGGTCTCTCCGCCTCCCTCCCCGCCCCCATCTCCTGATCTGCTTACCTGTCCATCTGTTTTGCTCTAGACTCTTGCTCTAGTTCTGGTCACAGCCTCAGTCCACATCCCAGAGAGCCTTGTCTGTGGCTGCCTGCCCCCTGGGCCAGCACCGGTGCCAGCCCACGTGATCTGTCCCAGGCTACCACTTTCACCCCTGTCCAAATAGTGCCATCTGGCGGGTGTGGGCGGGGCCATCCCAGCTCCAAGGAGACATGGGAAGAGGGAGTTGGGGCCCAATCTTGAAGGAGAAGCTGGATTTCAAAGAGTGGTGGAAGTTCTAGCTCAGGGGACGCTAGAAACGTCAGCTGGGGAATGGCCTGCCCGGAGGGCCATTGCAGCCACAAAATGAGTCAGAGCGAGTACAGGGTGAGAAGGGTGGGCTGAGGGCACAGCGAGTGGAGGGTCTGCACTGAAGGGATGGAGAGGGAGCCAAAGCGGATGAGGGGGAACGCGGGTTGCTTGGGAGTTGGGAGAGGACTGGAACAGGGCTGTGCCTCCCCAGACCAAAGAGGGGGGCCAGCCATGTCAGCTGCTATAAAGGGGCCTAGGGTCACCATCAGGAGGCTGGTGGTGACCTTGGTCAGAGCAGCTCCATGCTTTGTGGGCATGGCCGGACTGCAGGGGTGAGGAGTGAGGGGAAAGTGAGGAGTGAGGCGAAAATGAGGTGTGCAGACAGCAGCTGTAGATTACTTTGTGGGTTCATGGGGGAGAGAGGGCCCTGAGCCCAGCCTGCTATGTACCCCTGAGATGGATAGTGGGGAGTGCTTCTCAGCCCCTGGCTCTCCTGCAGGAGGCAGGAGAGGGCACAGGAGCCAATGGAAAGTGAAAGTGAAGTCGATCAGTCATGTCCGACTTTTTGCGACCCCATGGACTGTAGCCCACCAGGCTCCTGTGTCCATTGGATTCTCCAGGCGAGAATACTGGAGTGGGTTGCCATTTCCTTCTCTGGGGATCTTCCCGACCCAGGGATCGAACCCAGGTCTCCTGCATTGCAGGCAGATGCTTTACCCTCTGAGTAGCTTCCAAAGCTCCAGGACGAGCTTATGCTGCATTAACAGGTGACATCTGTCCTGCTCTGCCCAGACCACAGCCCCAGGGCCTTTACCCTTGGAAGGGCAGGAACAAAGTGCTGTATGTCTCCAGGAAGGGGAGTGGTGGTGCCTGGGCTACAAACACTGAGCTGGGCGCCGGGTGCTGGAGACGTTCTAGAGTTGGAGTTAGGGAGAGCGTGATCATTGCTCTCAAACGTCTGAAAGTCTGTCTGCTCAAGCAAGAGGAATTCTACTTGCCCAGGGTAACTCCTGAAGGGAGAGCTAGCTTCAGAGCTGGAGAGGGTCAAGAGGCAATTTTCAGCTCAAATGAGCAAGTCTCTAGGTCAGTAGTGTCCTTGTGTGTCTTCTGGAGGCACAGGGATAGGTGTGAGAGTCCTGTCGCTGGCAGTAATGGGGCAAAGGATGCTGCTCTGTCATACCTTGGGTGTCTTACACATTCAAGGCACCCAAAGAACAAGGGATCCAAGGGACACCCAAGAACTGCATGATATGGTCTCTGCTCTTGGGGGCTGAGGGGATCATCCGGGAAACCTGACTCGGACAAAACACAGAGTGAGCTAGGGGAATACGAAGGACTGTCAGGCCCATTCCATATTGCTGGAGGAACCAGGGCACGAATAGAGCTGCCCTGCACTGGCACAGGCTGGCTGGTGGACCGTAAGGAAGAATACAGTTGGAATGGGGTAACCTTGGGCAGGGGGAGCAGGAAAGGGGTTCCAGTTTCCGGCACGAGGAGGGGGTTGAATGCGAACAGATGACCTCTGCAGTTCCTTGACTCCAGAGTTCCTTGGCAGCAAAAAACACCCACAGAACTCTAAGCAGCACACAAGGTTACTGAGGACGGAGCAGAGATCCCAATATAGCTGGTGGGAGGAAGGCGGCAGCGGGCGAGGGGAAAGTAGGTCCCCCGAACAAATGAGGTGGGGCACGAAATTAACGAGGCTGGAAAGGGCTGAGCTCAGGGACTCATTTTTAAGAACTGTCTTTTAGCTAGAAAAATGAGGGAAAGGAATTTGGGCAATGAAGACGTAATGGAGATGGTGAACGCATCTGTCAACCTCTAGCCAACTGGCCAGAGAGAGGGGCCTCTTGGAGAGCAAGGATGAGGTGCAGATCAGAGGGACTGGGGTGATTCCTATATGCCATGCGAGGTAGAGAGGAGCTGGAGATGGGAGGTGGGGGACAGCAACGGGGGGCAACCACCTCCTGCCCACCCCGGCAAGGCTCCATATCATCCTGTCCCCTGCCTGCCCTCAGGAGCCGTGCACTGACGACTTCTCCTATCCCAGCCTCTTCTCATGCTATCTCTTCACTTGGTATGCCATTTTACCCCTGGCCAAGAGGGGCTTGTCCTAAATGACCTCCAAGTGTCCTTCTGCTTGGCCTCTTGCATGGTGGGTATAGGGGCTGCCGGGGTCACTTGTTGCCTTCACCCTTGCCTCTTTGGGAAGAGTAGATGCTGGTGCCTTGGTGACTTGGGACCCTGCCTACCCTACCCTGTCCCAGGGTAGTTGGTCTGTGGCTCCCTGGAGATAGAGCCTCTACTGGATTCTCTCTGGTCTGCCCGGCCCCTAGTCTGGCACCCAGGGCAGAGGCTGTGCTGAATGGATAGCTGGATAGATGGTGGTGGAGGCAGAGAGGGGAGGGTGGCTGGCTGGCTGGCTGGCTGGATAGATGGATGGATCAATTCAGTCTGACCACCTGTATGCATCTGGCAAAGAGCATAGCTAGCTGCGTTAGAAGGATTCTATCCTTCACTGGGTGGGAGGGTGGAGGGAGAGAAGGATGGAGGAGGAGAAAGCAGGGAGGGAGTAAGGAAGGAGTTGGATAATCTAGTTCAAACCAGAACTACTGGGTCCCTGAAGAAGAGGAAGGTGCCCTTCCTGCCTCTTCCCAGGGCAGGGCCCCATTGCTCCTGCCATTGGCCTCTGCCAGAAGGTGGCTGAACTCTAGGATCAGGGCCCAGGAGAGGGAGTTAATTAAGAATTGACAGGCCTGGAGGCCCAGAGAGGGGAGGAGCATCATCCAAGGTCACACAGCACAGGGCAGAAGAAGGGCAGAAGGAAAACAGAGTCCCTGAGCTTTCCTAAGACAGCGCCACAGCTATCCTGGGACAGCCCCACTTCCCTGAAATCCCATCCCTTTCCCCTTTAGGCAATCCCCACGAGCCGATCCCTTCTCCAGGTACAGGAGGGCTGAAGTGGAGGTGGTTGGGGGATGCTGAGCTAAATCATCTCCATGCCAGAGTCCCCCAGGCTCGACAGAGCAGGAGGAGGATGCAGGACGGCTCTCCGCTCACACCGCACTGGCCCTCAGGAAGCCCAGAGGCCCTGGAAGCCCATGCTGCACCCTCCTCCCTATCTAGACATGGAGATAGAGGGGGTGGGACTTGGAAGGGCCCTTAGCGGCTGCCCTTCATTGGGCCGGGGTGACGCCCAGAAGGCCAGGCTGCCCCCAATGCTGCGCTGTGGGCCTTGGGAGGGTCCTTCTCCTCCCTCTCCAGCCCCACTGGCCCAGCTGCCTCCCGTGGCCCTGCGTAGGTGACAAGGCCCTGAAAGAGGTTCAACCAGCTGGACTCCTCAGGAGCTGTCGCCAGGGCTCCGGGAGGCAGGGGGTGGAGGCGGGAAGGGAGTGAGCCTGGAGACATGGGGGAGCCTGGAATCCAGCAGCGACTTCACACCTGGCTTGTTAATTGCCAGATTGATTTCAGATCCCAGTCTCCAGGAAGGCCCCCAAATCAATCCCTCCTCTCCTCCCTTCTCTGGGCTCAGGAGTTATCTTTAAAGCCACAGCTGTCCCAGCTACTTTGGTTAAGCCCCGGTAGAAGAGCAGGCTTTGAGCTCCGAAGCAGGCCCAAGGTTCTGTGTAGGAAAAGTCTTATCCTGAAGGGAAGCATGGTAGCTCATAGCGTGTGATTGGAGGGGTGTTAAGAAGACCCTTTTACTCAAATCCCCATCTTACTGAGATGCCCTGATGTCTATAATTCTACCATTAGGAAGTCATACTTTTGGACAAATTAGATTAACAGTTCAGGAGTCCAAAATGTGGAGGCCCGGGAGAAGGAGCAGAGAAGCCTGAACTCAGGCCGGACCCTGGTGATGGTTGCAGGTGAAGGGGCCACCAGGAGCCAGGTAGGGTCAGTCTATGCAGGCACATTATTGTTCCCCAAGGAGGTATGCCCCAACTTAGTAGACACATTTCAATGGCTGGGCAGCCACTGTGTCCCAGCCCCAAGCCCAGCACAGTAACAGTATCTAATGTCAGCACAGCCTTGTGAGAAGGGCACTCTTGGCCCCGTCTCCTACACAGGGACACTGATGTGCCTGAGATTAGGTGACTCATCCAAGGTCACATGGCTCTCACAAACAACCAGGACTCCAGCATGGATCTATTGCATTCCAGGAACTACTGCACGTTTGAGGAGGCTTCTAGGAAGTCAAGAGAGCTGGATTGAGGGGGACATGCTGAAAAGGGGACCTGAACCCAAGCATTCCACGATGCCAAGAAACCAAGACAGTGAGGCTCTTCAGTCCATCGATATTACAAGTCAGGCATGCCGAGCCCTGGGCACCTGGCCTCAGCCTCTCTGCCATCGTGCCGGGGCTCAGAGTCCCACGGGTGGGAGGGGCTTTGGGCAGTTTTTCTGCGACTTCAGCCCAGCTTCTGCTCACAGCTATTCCTTCATGGCCTTAGAGAGGCAGGATCTGGGCAGGGCCACTCTGGGTCAGCCCTTGTACTTGGGGACAAGACATCATTGCTCATCCCCTTTGCGTGGACCTGATTACTAATGCAGCGCTCTGTGTTTCCACAGCCTCCAACAAGGGTTTCATCCTGGTAGCATCACAGATGGACAGAGACGTCCTCTCCCAGCCCCTGTGCCCATTAAATGGCTGGAGGGGCTCCTTGAGGTGAGCCTGCATGCTGCTGTCAAGGGGTGTTCTCACGCTGCCAGCCTGGGGTGTGTGTGTGTTGCGGGTGGCTGGGTGGGTGCATAAGTGAAGCAGCAACTGTGACAAGTTTGGTGCAATCCCAAGGGTCTTTGCCCGGCCTGTGAGCCCCTTGAGAGAAGGGCCATGTCTGTTTTGACCCCTCTCCCCCACAGTGTGCCTGGCATGTGGTGGGTACTCAGTAAATATTTTGGAGTGAATGGGTGGCTGAATGAATGAATTAGAACTCTGGATCCCCCAGCTGCAGAAAGTGAGGACAGTATGCCCTTCTTCCCTCTCAGAGGGAAATCTCTGGGTGACCATCTCAGTCCTTGCCTGGTTATGGCTATGCTGTGTGGCCCTAGGGGAATTGCTTGATGTCCCTGTGCTCAGATCCCTGGGAATGGTATTAACTGGGGAGAGTGGCTAATGGCATACAAGTGTTGGGGGGATAGAGTGGGCAAGAGGGCACTGCCTTTTATAGAAGTTGCCTGTAGCATGAACCACAGAAGCAGTAGGGGACCTCTCCCCCTCCTCCAGGGCAAGGCTGATACGGGTTAGAGCACACCACTCACTGAGGGGTGGGGAAGGAAGAAATCCCAGGCCTGGCACAGGGCCAGCACATGGGCTAGCACTGGGGCTGAGGGGTGCCAATGTGGGCTGGACTGGGGGCTCGGTTAGGGCATGGAGTCAGGGGCTGACTCCAGCAATGGCTGGTGGTTCACACTGGATCCTGGGTGTAGAGCTCGACCAGGGCCTGGGCAGGGCTGGGCTGAGTTCTCAGACAGAGTCAGAGCAGAGGTCAGGGCCTGGGGCTGAGTTTAAGACTTCAGCCCAAGGCTGGATCAGACGCTCCCTCAGGTTGCGGCAGGGGTCAGCCTGGGGTCACAGCAGATTTTCTTTGATGAGAGCCACTGGGAGCAGCTCTGCTACCCTGGCCTCACTCACTCTAAGCAGCAGTCAGTTGAGCGGTTGGGTACTGGAGGCTTGCTGAGGGCACTAGCTTTGGAGGTGTCCTCCTTGTCCTCGAGGTGTCCTGAGGGAAACTTAAGGCTGCCCAGCGATCCAGGGCCAGGTATTCCTGTCACTGGAAGTGCCCCACTAGCGCTGATTGGCCAGCAGCTGAAGGGATGGCATCATGATTTCCACATGTGCCCAGCTCATTACAGTTTATAAAACTCCTTTCTTTCCAGCATAGTTCACACTCCTGAGAAACAGACATGACAAGAGATGATGCCCATTTTACAGATGAGGAAAATAAAGGCCCAGAGAAACTAAGAAGTTTGCCCAAGGCCATTTAGGAGGTAGAGGCAAACAGGCAAAACAGGAAAAGCCTCCAACTTCCTACTTGCATGCCTGCTGTCTGGTCCTGGGTTCCCTGCACAGGATACCATGGCAAGGCACTCACATCCATGGCCCTGCTGCCCACTGATGCCCTGCAGAGATTAACAAGTTGTGACTGCCCTACAGCCCTTGCCAAGGCTGTCCAAGTCACCTCAGTCATCAGCAAGTCATATCCCTGACATCACGACCGCATAAAATTAATTTATTTAGTTAAGGAAGGTGTTAATTAAGAGTTCACATTTATTGTGTCTTTGCAGACAGCTCTCGGGGGCTTCTGAGTTGTCAGTGCTGGAGACAGCAAAAGCTAATGGTATCACAAGTTATTAATAGGATGATTCAAGACGGGGAGGGGGCAGATAGTGACTGGATCCCCAAAGCCTAACACAGAGCTTAGGGCACCAAGGCAGGTCTGCAAGCATTTGCAGGATGAATAAGGGGCATCCTGTCCTTGGCTGGTCTTCTTGCTGAGAGACCCTGAGGTCTGGGGAGGGGATTGTGGGTGAGAGACCCCCATTCCTCTTAGACCCCTCAAACTTGGAGCCCCAGAGTTCCACACTTGGAGAGTATGGATAGATCTTTGCTGATGAAGGTGGGCTGTATTGCAGATGTGGGCAGCCAGGTGTAGGGAAGGCCTGCCAGGGTTAGGGTACTTAAGTGGTTGGGAGCCTTCAGTAAATTCTGTGCAAGGACCTCCCTCTCCTTTCCATTGGACCAGGTAGGAAAAGAAGGAATTTTACACTGCTTTAGGTGAACGACGATGGCTATAAAGAAGCGATGGAGAGAAAACAGCCCAGGAACTCAGAGTCCCGGGTCTGTTCATGACAGGCTCTGTGACCTTGAGGGGTGCCTGCTCTCTGGGCCTTAGTTTGCTCACCTGTGAAACAGAATGATTGGGTGGAAATTGGCAAAAAGTCCCTTCTAATGCCTGATGCACTCCATTCCCCGATATAATCACTTCTGGAGGGTACCACCCACATTCTAGGAGATGTGCCTGACCCTTTTGTGGCTATCATCCTGAATGCTTACAGAGCACTGGGAGGGAGACGCTGTACTAATATTAACTCCCATCACAGTTGGGAAAATCGAGTTTAAGTTGGGAAAACAGGGGCGAAGTAACACAAGCTCCGAGGTGAGCTTCAAACTAGCCCAGGGCTCTTTCTAGAATTTCATACCATCTTCTGGGGTGGGATGGATACAGAGGAGACCCCAGTTTAGACATTGGCTGCTTGGCCAGTGCTGGTTGGGGTTAAGGGAAAGGAAGACAGAGCACCCTGTGTGGCTCATTGGACACAGCTGTCGGGCTACTGGGGCCGGCAGGGACAGGTTCTGAGACCGTCAGAGAACCAAACACAGCCTGCACCGTGAGGCCCAGCAGCCACCCACCTAAGCCCCTTCTCTTCCCTTCCCCCTCTCATCTCCCAGGCAGACGGTCATTCATTCAACATTTATTTGAGGGCTGGCCTGACAACTAGAGATGAATCTGGACTTGTTGCTGCCCTCAAGGAGCCCCACATTTAGGGAGGAGGTGGCCCCCTAGACAGATAATTCCATGGTGGGCTGGGACAGAGGCAGGCTCAGGTTTGTTGGAGACACCCTGGCAGGATGGGTCACCCTCCTGAGGGACACAGTCAGGGATGACTTCCATAGAGGAACTGACCCTTCAATAGAGTCTTGAATAGATATTCACCATGTGGAGGGGCCGGGCTGTGAGATGGGCCTGCCATGTGGACGGAGCTGTGTGGGTCGAATTCTGGAGCTACTTTTATGGCTGAAGCCTAGTGGGTAGCAGAGTATCCAATGATGACTGGGCTTGGAGCGCATGGGGCACGGCATGCTAGCTTATGGACCCCTGACCTCATCTGAAGGGCACTAGGGAGCTGCTGTGGGATTTGAGTAGAAAAATGTCATCTGTACCCTGTTTGGGCCACCCTGCTACTTTCCTATTCCAGGTCCTGAGGGCACTGCTGAGAGTAGGGATGCGGGGTTAGTTTGGGATCCTCCAGAGGCCGAGGCGGAAACATGTATTTAAGTGCAGGGACACTTGTAGAGAAAGAAAGCTCAAAGGACCATTTCTGAGCCAGTTACCATGGTGGGTGGGTGGAGCCCAACTCTGCTGAGGGGCTCTGAGAGCTGGGACAGAACATGCTCCAGTGTTGGACCACCACGGAGCAAGGGGGCCAGGGTGTTTATCCACCAACTCCCATTAGTCATTGGTTGAGGGCTGCTCCCAGGAGACATCAATTCCTTAGTATATCTGGTCTTCTCTATGTAGTCAACAAAGAGGACCCCAGCTGTTAGAGAAACCCTCATGAAAAGAAATAAAGATGCTGGCAGTTGGCAGTTAGGCCAGTGTGCTCTGAAATGGTGAGGATGAAAGGCTATGGTTAAACAGATCCTGAGGTTAGCCAGCGATGGGAGAATCACCTCCACTTTCACTTTCACCAAGACATCAGCCTGGGGACTTGATCTGAAGACAGGAGGAAGGGAAAATTTGGTCCTAAGCTTCAGCTTTGGAGAAGTTGATCTGAGTTCAAGTGCTGATTGCCACTTATAAGTTGTGTCCTTAGGCAAATTTCTTAATACTCTTAAACTTCAATCTTCTCTGAAAAAGGAGAGATAATAGTACCTGCAATATGGAATTATTGTGATCAGTAAGCAAAATAATGAGCGGGATATATTTAGCCCAGTGCCTTGAATATATTGTGTGTGCAATCAAATGTTTATCAAGATTATTATTATATTATTATTATCCCAGTGATATATAAAGAAGAGAGGGGCAAGATATAGACTTGCAGAGAAACACGGCCATATTAGCAGCCCAGAGTAATTTTTAGTTGCTTACATTCTTCTTGGGTGTTAAACAGTAGATTCTCATAGTGCTTCTGGACTTTGTGAGCTAAAATGGAGCCATTAGCAAGTGACTTTATATATATCTATTAATGTAGAATCAGCTGTGACAATCGCTTCTTTGTCTCTGACGCCCGTCTTCTCAAGAACTCAAAGATCAGCTGCAGACATTATCTTGTCATCATTTTATCATCTTCAGACTGTCCCTGAAGCTAACTGTGGAGCAGAGGAAGGAACACTGGGCAAGGAGTCTGGATCCTAAGTCAAACTCTAGAATGAATTTCAGATTCCTCATCCAGAATGTGATACTAAAACCACATCATCTTGTGTCTCCAACTAAGGCTCTCTAAGAATTAAATAATATTATGAGGGGAAAAAGGGTTAAACTATGAAACTGCTTTGAAAACTAAGAATCAGCATTCAAAGTCTTCCAGGGGCAGAGAGCTGGGACTAGAGCCATGTGACTTAACTTCTGATCCAAGGCTTTCTCAAAGGATCCTCGTAATCACAGCCAAAGGTGTCGTCAACGCCACACCACGGATGGCTCAGCTGGGCCGCTGGGGTAGGCACCTGGGAAGAAGAAGGGTACCTGGGAAACCCTGGTCCTTGGAAGAGAGGCTTGAGGTTCTTGCTTGGGGATAGTGGTGGGGGATGCTCTTGGCCAACTTTTAGAGGGTGGGAAGAGGGGGCTGGCAGTTGTTAAACCAAGAGGCAGTGTGGTCATCTGAGAAGAGTTATAACCAACTGGAGACAGGTTTCCTCATTTCCTTATGAATGCAGGAACATCTCAGGATGTGGCTAAAGGGCCTCCTGTCCACACCCAGTCTGTGAAGAGCCAGAGAAGCTGGTGCTGGCCAGGTAGGCAACACTAGTGGTCTGTTGGAAGCCATGTGGCTTCCCCTTCTCTCTGACCATAGATTGGTCAGGGATTGGCTGGGAGCTAGCCTTTGATCACAGCCAGAGTGAACCCAGCTCTGGTCCCAGGTCGGTCTGGGCATTCTAAAAAAATCACAATGGGCTAGAGAGGATGTCGGACCAGAATGGAGGCCTACAAAGATGGGTTTCTGCTTACACAAGTAGTTCTAGACCCATTTCCGGAGAACCAATCAGGGAACCATTTTTACTTTTGCTCCAAGAAGGTGGTCATGTCCCTATTGGGGCAGAGACAGGATAAAGCCTACACCCCAGCCTGGGGGTGTCTGTGTGGGATGTATTCTCTAGAAGGGGCCAACAGTTTCCCACAATGCCACGGGGTAGAGAATACCAGGCTAAGGCATCATCAGAGCTGGTTTCCATTCTGGGGGCATTTCTCTGCGACTTCTTAATCAGATCTAAGATACGAAAGAAGGATTCATGGTGCTACTTGGAACCCCTCAGCCACCTGAGAAAGTCCTGTATCATGGAATCCCAGGTCTCAGACACGATCGGTCCAGGGCCAGGGAATACATTATTAAGAAGTTTTTGCTTAGATGTGGGTTTTCAGTTTTAATCTATATTCAGGGACCCAGTCAAACTGATTCCTTGAAATGTCGTTTTATTATTTTTCAACACAAAAACCTCTGTATGGTTGTTAAACACCTTCAGATCTGTGGCTTTTCCTGTTTTTCTCCTAAGGCTTACATCCAGTGAACTGAGGTCATGAAGGCCAGTTCGGAAAGATGAGGGCCGTAGCAGTCAGAGCTTCAGGGGAGGGGGACCTGGGAGAAGAGATTCAGGAATGTAGTGGGGGAGACAACGAGAAGGTATTAATGAGCAAAAGAGTAACAGTGAAAGGTGAAACCATCCAGTGGATTAGGAGAGGCAAAAGTGATAATTGGGAAGAAAAGGAAAAAGGAGAGGAGAGAAGAAAAGAGGAGAAAGGGAAGAACAAGTGCAGTACCATGTGGGGACAAAGCAGGAAGGAAAAGAGGCAGAAGAGAGGGGGATGAAGAAGGTGAGGCAGGGGAGGGGAGTGGAAGGAAAGCAGGAGCAGGGCAGTGGCGGGGCAAAGAGGCCCTAGCTCTGGAGTCCTTTTCTCCACCAAGCATCTGCACAGAGGATAAATACAGTACAGCAGGGCTTTTTTCTCTTCTTAATTGACATCTTTGAATCAGTCCTCACTTGACAAATCAGGCCATTTATTATTAGCGATGACAGGGATAAATATCACAGGCATTCACTTTACATCTGGACCCCTGATAATAGAAGTCAGTATACCAGGCCCTCTCCTCACAGCTTCCTCACCCTTTTCTAGGGCTTCTCGGCAGGGAAACTGAGTGGCCAGGAGCACCCCGAGGCCTGTGGGGGTGCTGAGAGCACCTACAAAACCCCTAGCAGGAAGCATGTGGATGGGAACTGTCCACAGTCAGAGTGGTGCTGAAAACCCACTGTGCCCTGTGGCTCCAAGGGGAAGGTGGGTAGCTGGGAGTTGTACACAACCTGTATACAGCTTTCAGTATATAGGTTGTGACCTGTATACTGCTTTCAGTATCCAGGTTGTATACAACTCCAGTTGTGTACTAGCCCTAGGTGGGGCAGAGATCTCAGGGCTGGAGGGGCAGGAGTGTTCCTTCTTTGCCTGGAACACAATTACTTCTGGTACAGAAGTGACTTAAACTTACCATGTCTGGCCCTGGTTCTAAACACCCTGGGTGACTTGAAGCATGTCCTTCCCCTCTCTGGGTCTCAGGCTTCCTACTATAGCATGAAGAACTGGGTTAGGTGCCCCTTCAGGGCCCTCCAAGTTCTACCCCTTTCTGCTACCAAAGCCTTTAATAGATTCCCTATGCACATAGGATCAGGTTGCAAATTTCTTAACCAGGCCTTGAAGGTCCTCTCTGATCCCTTTTTACTTCTTTACATTATCCTCATACCAGCCAGAAGAACCTTCTTTCCAGTCCCAGACACAATCTCCCACAATCTCCTTTTTCATCCCTTCCCCACTGCTCAACTCTCTCCTCTGCCTCTCTCCATTCCTAATCTCTGGGAGAGTTGACTGTCTGGGCCCTTCATCAAGCAATAATAGCCTTACACTTAATGTGATTCCAACATTTTGTGTCAGAGGCTTGAGAGCAGACCTATGTGTTATATGGCTCTGTGGGGCCAGGCAGGGTTATGCTCTGAGTCAGCAATCAGTGGCTTACTGGAGTTTCTCATGACTGTGAATGGGGCCTGGGTGAGTATGTGTGGTATTTTGGCAGACCAAGCACTTTTAAAACCATAATTGCTCTCTCAAGATTATTGGTGAAGGAAGAGTTAGCTGAGGCTTGTGGTCCCTTCTCTGAGACAGAATCCCTCTGGGGCTCCCACTCCATGCAAGGTTGCATTCATGTAGACATGGAACCCTGCCAGTGGGGTGGCTGAGACATGCCAGATCATACATACGGGACTCCATCTCTGTTTGCTCAGAGCCTTTGGGGGTTGACCCAGCATCCTCATTGTTATCGGTTAGGGGTAACACCCTCACAGTTATCATGGCTGCATGAGGTTCAGTTTTAGGGACCTTTCAGAGAGCTTCCCATCCACCCACCCAACTACAACCCGGACTGCCCCATGGAGAGAGGCTGTTTCTTTGGAGCTCAACCTTGGAGGATACAATGTGATTTTGTTCATGGAGATGGAGGTTTCCTTGTACATTGTTGCAATACAGGTGAGTTGCCTCCTCCCCTTGGTCCTCTGAAGACCAAGGGGTTTCCATCTGTTGAGGTGAGCAAATAGGTGCGAAGGGATGACTCTCTTTTCTCCATTAAACCCACGAAGAACTCAAGATTGCCTGGAAGTATGCATTCCCTCTCCATTTCAGCAGAATCATCTCCTGGCCCTTTGGAAGAAATCATTCTCCTTCCTGCATCTATTATCAGCCCAGACACCAAGGCATTGGTGTGGGAAACTCTGCCCACTGCTCACTGCTTGGTAGAGCCCCTGAGGCCAGGTCTGGTCACTGGAAGTGCCATTTGGGGATCACTTGTTAAGAAGTGGCTTAAAGGGGAGAACCATGCTCATTAACTGATTCAATTTTGTCTCACAAACCTGAGCCATGTGCTTCATGGCCTTGGTTCCTGCAGAGGGGCTAGAATACTTCCTTTCTGCCAGATATACTGACCTCTTTTCAGGACCCCAGAATTCCCCTATAGGGCTTCTCAGATGGTGCCAGTGGAAAAGAACTCACCTGCCAATGAAGGAGATGCTGGAGACGAGGGTTTGATCCCTGGGTCAGGAAGATCCCGTGGAGTAGGAAATGGGAAGTCTCTCCAGTATTCTTGCCTGGAAAATACCATGGACAGAGGAGCCGGTTTGCTACAGTCCATGCTGTTGCAAAGAGTCAGACATGACTGAACGCATGTGGGCATGCGCATTCGCGCGCGCGCGCACACACACACACACACACACACACACACACACACACACACACGCAGTTCCCCCATGGAATTTCATAATATTGGATATGAAGAGGCTTGGAGATTATCTAGATCCTAGGTCAACTCCCTCATTTGAAGATGGGAAAACCGAGGCCTGGGAAAGGGAAGCCAGTTGCTGAAGTCACAGAGCAGAGGAAGGAGCACCTTCACCACTTAGTCCAATGCTCTTCCTTCTCATGTGGGAGGTGCATGTCTTGTGATAGACTTGTGCAGGCGGAAGTCCCTCAGTGACCCCTCTAATGGTGGGACTCCAGGCAAGACGACAGGTGGTGAGGGGGTTGTCGGGAACACATTCTGAGGCGTTGGGGCCTCCTGCCTTGTGGAAAACACCTATGACCTCTGGCGGGACAGCTATACAGGGAGCAGGGACAGCAGGATGGCCCTGCAGAAACTGCTTTTAGGGTTCCGGGCCCTCCCAGCCTGATGCGGGTGGGAGGGCTTCATTGTCTCTGCACCAGGGGATGGATGGCTCTGGAGGAGCTAATGAAGCTGTCTTCCCAGCGACACACAGAGACAGTGACGGATTGTGCATGGGGAGAAGGCAGGTGTTGGCACATGGCCCATTGGGCAGGGTACAGAGCAGCATCCCTCAAAGTCATTGTAGGTCACAGTGACTGCTGGGTCCCAAGGGAGGAGATGTGTGGGTTCTGGGGTGCAGTGACAGGGACCCCGATTCCCAGGAGAGCCAGTGCCTCCCATAGCCCTCTTTGTGTGACCTGCAGATGAATGTCAAAGTTAGAAGGGACAGAGCAACAATATAGCCCAGCCTGCTCACTGTCCAAGTGGAGATGCTCAAACCCAGGAATTAAATTCACACAGCAAGCTGGAGGCAGAGATTCTTAAAAATGTCCCAGGTGGTCCAGAGGGGGAGAAGAGAAGATGATGCTTCACTGTATCACTGTCTTCACCTGTTGAGGGTGGGTGGGAGGGTATGGTCCCAACTTTGAGGGTATGCTCCCAACTTCTTGCCCAGCACTGGGTGTACTGATGATTTGTCTGCCCTTTCTCTTCCTCCTGGCTCTAGAGTCCAAGTCAGCAGTCTACCTCCACTCCCCCCACCCAAACTCTGAGTCTTAGATCAGATCCCACGCAGGCAGGTTGTCTTCCAAGTCCCTCCTGCCTGCCTGTCTAACAGTCGATGGGAACCACTAGCCCAGATGCCTTTTATAGTAACATCTCTACTTGGCATTTGAAACTAACCCCTGAACAAGCCCCCACCTGAATGGTATTACCTCTCTACTAATATTCAAGAAGAACTTCCTCAAAGAACTTTCTCTTCCATGGGAGGCATTCCTGAAATTATTGGAAGCATGACTACTCAAGATGCTAGAAACCCAATTTCCTGGGTGTGTGGGGATCAAGACCGGCCCAGGAGGGAGAGAGGGACTGAAGGAGAAAAGCGCAAGTGAATCCTTGGCCTCTCCAAGCCTAGAGCAGCTTCATCACAGTCTTATCTACTGAGACCTCCTCTTCTCACTGGTCCCAGTGGTCAGAGTGGCCTGAGGTGGGCCTGTGGAATTTGGCAGAGGAGATGGGAGAGCGGCAGGCCCCAGGTGTGCTGGCTCCCGTCACCTCTGTTAGGGGCTCCCACACATGCAAAGTGCTATGGTGGTCATCAGCTCACCTGCCCAGGTGCCACTGGAGCCCTTAGGAGGGGATCTGGGAATCATTAGCTCCACTTCCTGAGCGAGGTCACCAAGGCCCACTGAGGGAAATAACCAGCCCGAGTGGACAGGTGGGTGAGTGGCATTCATTTCCTTATTCACACTGACATATACTTATTGAGCACTTACTCTGGCCAGGCACTGTGCTAGGTGCTGAGAATACGAAGGTGAGCAAGGCAGACATGGTCCCTGCTTTCAAGGACTTTTCAGGGACCACATCACTAGATCTCTGGCCTCTGGGGAGACACATATTGACAGGAGCACTGTCCTGAGAGTGTGCCTTCAAAGCTCAGTGTCTAGGTTTGTATTTTAGAGCTCATTTACCTGCCCTGGAGCTTTCTTTCAAACTTGTCTCCTGCATCCTTGAGGGTACTACCCTGCCTTCCACTGTCTCTGAAGTGTCCACTGACTACCCCCCGTCAATGCATCTTCCTTTATCCATCACTGACCACTGGCTGGAAATGAAAGAACAAAGAGGAAAACGTTGATGCCTACAGCCTCTTGGATGAAGGGTGAAAAGTAAGGATGCCTCCCATCCCCCCAAACTCCTGCTGCCTCAGACAGATGAATGGAGACATCCAGTCAATCTAGGATCAAGATTTCCTAGGGCTTGGGGCACGAAGGGGCCCTTGTTGCGATGCCACTGCGGCCTCTTCCCTCCCACCCCGACCCCGGCCTCCTCACTGTCAGCCCACTAAGGCCGGATTTGTCTTGCAAAGTAGCATCATTATAAACGCATCAGCCTCCTCTGGACGTCTGCACCCGTTCCTGCCAGCCCATCCAGGCTCGATTACATCTGAGGCTGTCTGGGGTAATTAAGTAACATTAGGACACATCCCCTGCTGTAATGCACTGTTCAAAGCCCTGGGCCCCTGTGTCCTGGGAGTCACAACCGCACCAAGGCCGTGCCTGCCTAATGCACCGCGCTGTGATTGAGGCTAATTACTCCAAAGACAGGCCTCATTAGTGGCGGGTTTGTGCTGGAAGGCGGGGAGCAGACTCCCTCTCTCACCTCCGCCCCCCCACGCACACCAGGTCACAGCCTGTCTCCCCTCTCCCCTGCAGGTCCAGCTCTCTTTGCTCTGCTGTTTGGGTGAGATTTGAATAGAGTAAGGACATTCCCAAAACAGGGCAGACAGGGTCGTAGACTGCGCTCCAGGGTTTTCAGGAACTTTCCGACTGCCTTATTCAACTGGTGGGAACTGAGGTCCAGAGGGGGTTACTGACTTGCCCGAGGTCACACAGCACAGGTGTAAGGTGCCACATTTCTTAATCTGCCAGCCTTAGAGGTGAGGATGGGCAAAACGGAAGGGCATGCAGACAAGCCCTATCTGCATCCAGGGGAATGGGAGGAAGGGCTCAAGATGGCCTAGGAGAAGAGCAGGATGGCTGCATTTCCACAAAGCTGCTGTATTTTTTTGGATGTCCCTAATGGCTCAGACGGTAAAGAATCTGCCTGCAATGCAGGAGACCTGGGTTCAATCTCTGGATCAGGAAGATCCCCTGGAGAAGGAAATGGCAACCCACTCCAGTATTCTTGCCTGGAGAATCCCACCGACAGAGGAGCCTGGTGGGCTATAGTCCACAGGGCCGCACAGCCAGACATAACTGAAGTGACTTAGCACGCGTGCACACTGTATTTTTGGCATCTCTAGTCTTTAGAGCCCCCTTTGCCTGGAATCCTCTTCTGATGCCTTCCACCTGCTCCCTTGGTTGACTTCTTCAGGTGTCACTTCCTCCAGAAAGCCCTGGCTAACCTCTGTGCCTGAGTTCTGCGTGTCTTACAGGTGTTCCCAGGAGGCTCTGTACTTGCCTGTCTCGGCCCACATCATTCGGAATTGTCAAAGTCCAATCACTGTCCACACCCCACGTGACTGTAGATCCATGAAGGGTGAGAACTGAGCCTTTCTTGTTTGTGTTGCTTCCCCAGTGCCCAGCACAGAGCCTAGCTCATGGATGGCTTCTGATAAGAACGAGTAGAATGAAAAAAATCAATGGTCAATGGTCTTTACCTTTTGTAGGTCTTGGACTCCTTGGAGAATAGGATAGAAGCTTCCATCTAGAAAGAAAATGCATGTATCCATGTCTAGGTTTTTAGGGCATTCTGAATACCACAGTGTGCCCTCTACCACTTCCAGAGGGGTGCTTGAGATCCCAGTTAATTACCTCTGAACCAAAGTGAGCTTCCCCCTGCAGTTCTGATTTTTCAGTGTGGACCCCTTTGGGGACCATGTCCCGCCCTCCACTGCCTCCTCAGACCCCCTGACAACATCCTACCTGGTGAACTCTTCCCCAGCATGGCTGACCGTCTTGTCTGAATGTCTTTGCCTCTATTGCACCTCCTGCCAGGGACACCTCTTTCTCTGTGTCCCATCCTTTCTAGGAAAGGATGATGATCTGAGACGGCAGAATTCTGAAGATATTCCCCCAAGTTTCCTGCTTCTGGCTATTCAATTAAATACAGATCCACTTCCTAGTGTGAAGGGACTTTGCGGCTGGAATCAAAGTTATTAATGAGCTTACCTTAAAATAGAGAGGCTAACCTGGATTATCTGGATGAACGCTGCATAATCACAGGAGCCCTTGAAAGCAGAAGAGTCAGTGGGGAGATGAATCGGAAGGGGAGGCCAGGGAGATACAAACCTCGAGAAGAATTTGAGTCTCCATTGCGGGCTTCAAGATGGAGGAAGGAGACTGAACCAAAGGATGCAGGAAGCCCGTAGAAGGCGGAAGCAGCTGACAAAGGAACAGGAAACAGTCCTACGACTCCATAGAACTGAACTCTGCCCACAACCTGAATGAGCTTCAAGGCGGGTTTTTATCCCCAGATCCTTGAGCAAACCTTAATTTTGTGAATCACAAAGAACCAGCTGAGCCATGCTGTGCCTAGGCTTCTGACCCAATTAATGGCTGTGAGTTCTAAGTCACTAAATGTGTGATAATTTGTTACAGCAGCAATAGAAAACTGATACATCTACAGTGGGGTAAATAAGACCACAGCGCCCTAGACCCTCTTCCCACTCAGCCGTGGATATGCGTCTTCTTTCCTTGAATCTTGACTGGCCTGTGGCTGCTTTGACTGTGAACAGAAGCAGAAGTGACACTGTGCCAGATCCAGGCTAAGCCTTTAAAAGCACTGGCAACACCTACCTTGGTTTCTTGGAGCCATGAGCTGCCATGTAAGCAATTTGAATATGCCAAGACTACCATGTTGGCAGCAAGCCCATGCTGGCCATGCGGAGATGTTACATGGTACATATGAGGGAAGTGGGTTCTAGAGAGATCCCTTCCCTGGGGTAACTTCTCATAACCATGGCATGACGTTGGGGGCACATCTCCAAACTTGAGACTGGCTTTGACTTAAGGAAGTTAATAGTTCCCTTCATTGCGTGGCTTGATGAGAACGAAAAGTCCTTGAATTTTCAAAATGTCTTTCCCCACCCCTATACTACCAAGGAGACAGAGATCTCTAGAGAGCTCATATTTTGGCATTAGAGCATCATGCTCAGAAGGCTTCTTTGGAAAGGCAGCATTGTCATGAGTAGGACCAGATGCAAAAGGAGCTAACGAATGGATTTGGTAGATTTCCCCAAGGTTCTAAATACTTGGCCCCTAGGACAGGTATGTGTTGGAACACATAGAGGAGAGAATGCCTCAGCCCATAAAGGTTTTCACACATTTATCTTATTGTTGCCCTCACCCAGCCCCAAAGTCCCTGAAATACCTAGTACCCTCTACCCTTGGGTAAACTCTCTACTACTGGTCCCTTAAGGCTTACCTGGTCACTCAGTGGTGAAGATTCTGCCTGCAATGCAGGAGCCACAGGAGACACAGGTTCAGTCCCTGGGTTGGGAAGATCCCTTGGAGGAGGGCATGGCAACCCACTCCAGTGTTTTTGCCTGGAGAATCCATGGACAGAGGAGCCTGGCAGGCTACAGTCCATGGGGTCACAAAGAGTCAGACATGACTGAAGTGATTTAGTACACACACATTGGTCCCTTAGCTGTCAGGTGTGATTGCTTAGGGCAAACCTTAAGGTCCAAAGGGGGACCTTAGGAAGCAGGGGGAACATGACTGGACAGAGGGGAGCCAAGCCTTGTGCAGTTAAAAGGGGGCTTCTCTGGGAGGATTACTGAGAGGTTTCCTAAGGCAGTTGGAGCAATACACATTTAAGCATGTCTTACTTTCTCTGGGGTTGAGCTTAGTTCTATAGTTATAAGCACCGAGGAAGGAACAGGGATCCAGGCATATGTGGTGCCCAAGGTTGCTATGGGTCCATCAACATCAACTGAGCCCCCAAGACTTCTCCCTCAGGGTCAGCTCTCCTGTCCAATTCAGTCCAAACTCAACCCAACCCAACAAGCTTACTGCCCTCCAGTGGCATTCATTTAACTATGCTGGCCTCCCCTGCAGCTCAGCTGGTGAATAATCTGCTTGCAATGCAGGAGACCCAGGTTCGATCCCTGGGTCGGGAAGATCCCCTGGAGAAAGAAATGGCAACCCACTCCAAAACTCTTGCCTGGAAAATCCCATGGACAGAGGAGCCTAGCGGGGTTCAGTTAATGGGGTTGCAAAGAGTTGGGCACGACTGAGCAACTAACCCATACCCATACCAGTACACTTCCCTGGTAGCTCAGCTGGTAAAGAATCTGTCTGCAGCACAGGAGACCTTGGTTCGATTCCTCAGTTGGGAAGATCCCCTGGAGAATGGATAGGCTGCCCACTCCAGTATTCATGGGCTTCCCTGGTGGATCAGATGGTAAAGAATCTGCCTACAGTCCATGGGGTCGCAAAGAGTCGGACACTACTGAGCGACAAACATATCTTCTACACTCAAACCCACCCACCTCTACCCAAACCAACCCAACGCCAAGCCTGAGGGACCTAACTCAGTTTACTGATGAGGAGACAGGGGGATCATTTGTCCAACATTCCACAGTGGGCAGAGTTAAGGCCAGGACACAGCACTGCTGGCTCCAAAGCCTGAGCAGACTGCCTGGCCCCTCCCCCTGCCCTGGAAATGGAGAGCCATTTCGAGTGTCTGTTGATGTTGT
This sequence comes from Ovis aries, assembly GCF_016772045.2. Classification (NCBI taxonomy): domain Eukaryota; kingdom Metazoa; phylum Chordata; class Mammalia; order Artiodactyla; family Bovidae; genus Ovis; species Ovis aries. The sequence continues at coordinate 26,366,693 of NC_056078.1, forward strand.
GGATTATAATTATTATTTGTCTTGCGTGAGAGTGGCTATGGGCAGTCAACGTCTCCAGGGAAACCATGTGGAACATTTTCCTTCTCCTCCCCATCCCTCTTCACACCTGCTCCACAGCTCCCGTGCTTCCTGGGCATCCTGGGCCCTGAACCAGACTGCGTGACTCTGAGGAATCCCTTCACTCTCTGGGCTTCAGTTTCTTCCCCCGTGAATGGGATAGTGCTGAAGACTAAGCAGAATGTCAAGTGGGAGGTGGTTGGCACTCAGTAGGTTCTCAATAAATGTTGGTTTCTTAAAAGAGCGCAAGAAGGCTCCTTTCCACCTGCAGGGTTGAGGCTAGGGTAGGGGAAGTAGCTCCTCGATCACAAAGCTCTTTTCACTGCTTCTCACGAAGCCACAAATCACCTGGGAAAGCATCTTTGATTATACTTCCCGGCCAGTTCACTTACTGTTCACTTCTGACTCACAGCATCTTCCGGCCTTACAGGGCTGTGGGTCACCCTGTCCAGCCTCCGGGTTCTAGTGAGACCAACACCTGGGTCACCAAGGACAGGGAGGCACCATCCTCAGCAGGTCAATCACGGGGGATTCCCTGCATTCCTTTGCTGGGAGGTCTTTGTCAGTTCTTCCTCTCTTCAGGACTCAATTTCCCCCTCTGAAAAATGATGTGGTTGCTCCTTTTAACTCTCAGGCCCCACATGTCCCTGCGGTTCTTCTGGAGCACCCCCAGACTAATGAATTGTTCTGTGTGCAGGTTGAATTCTCTGGCTTTTCCCTTCAGTGGGAGGTGGGCTGAGCGGGACTCCTGCCCTGTCGTGCAAGTGCTCCCTCGCCTCCACCCCAGCTGGCCTCCTTTGTGCTAGTTTGGCCTCTTGGAGCCTCACTTCCTTATCTCCTAAATGGGAACAATGATGTGCACACTGCCCACCGTAGTAGACCAAGCCACAGCAGGGGAGTAACTCCTGTTGCTGACGGGCAAGCATGAGAGAGGGCTTCCCTGGTGGCTCAGACAGTAAAGAATCTGCCTGCAGTGCAGGAGACCTGGGTTCGATCCCTGGGTTGGGAAGATTCCCTGGAGGAGGGTATGGCAACCCACTCCAGGATTCTTGCCTGGAGAATTCCCACGGACAGAGGAGCCTGGTGGGCTACAGTCCATGGGGTTGCAAAGAATTGGACACGACTTAGGGACTAAGCACAGCACAAGTGTGAGAAAGAAACAGTGGATATTAACCAGTACTGTTGGGAGAGGGGTCGGTGGTGGGTAAGATTACGGGTGCTGGAGCCACTATGTCTGCGTTCCAAGGTGGCGCTCCTCTCCCAGCTGGGTACTTTAGCCAAACCATTATTCATATAACAAACATGTATTGAGCACCTGCTGTGTGCTGGGCCTTGTCCCAGACATTGAAGGTACAGTAGTGAGCATGACGGATCCAGGGATGCCTCCCTGAGGGATGCAGTCCCTGAGGCCCCCATCCGAGAGAACCAGCCATCCAAGACACATGGGCTGAGGCAGGCATGGGAGGCCCAGAGCTCCTCAGCTCTGCCCTCCCCTCCCCTCAAGGCTTTCAAACTGTGCTCCGCAGAGCTTGGGGACCATAACCAGGGGCTGAGGTTCTTGGGTGCTGGGTTCTGCTTACTGTTATACTGAAGAAGCTCTGCAGCTATGAGAGGTTTGAGAAGTACTGCTTGAGTCCTACCCTCCTGGTATGCAGACTGGAGACCTGAAACCCCGAGGACTTGCCCACAGCCACCCTCTGTCCTGGTCCAGTGCTCTTCCTACGCCATACCCAGGCCTGCCTTTCTGATCTGCAACCGCCAACCCCAGCCTGTGAGTCTAGCTCCAGGTCAGCCGGAGCACCCCAGACCCTAACGGACACCTCTCCCTGCCAGCTCCACACTGGCAATTGATTAATAATGACATATTTTAGATGGTAGTACAAATTAATTTCTGAATCGCACCATTAGTGTGTAATTAATTTCTTTGCTCTGGGAAATGAAGATATCCCTGACGAGCATGTTATCTCAATCTATAAAAGAGGAGAAACGCTGAACAGGCAACTCCATTAAGGCAAACACTGATCTTCCCCCACACTATTTCTCCCTCTCTTGTGTGAGGACTCTTCCTCCCTTATCATCCCCCCACTTGTCGGGGGGAGCAGCGTCCGTTTTCCTAAGGAGGGGTGGGGCCCCTTGGAGAGGGCTGCCTCTTGATAACTTCAGTGGTAATCGGAAGATCATGTGTGCTTACTGCAGCCAAATAATGTCTTTATCGGATCCTGTTAAGGACATGGTTGCTGTGGAAACACAAGCTCTCAACCCTCCAGGTTTGGAAGCCAAACCTGGAACATGCATTTTTCTGTGAGCTTCTGGGGGCCTGGGAGTGCTGGGAGGAGAGAGGTGGCTGAGCTTGGATGCTGTGCGGTCTTCCAAACTGGCCCCTCCTAATTTAGGTGGTGGCTGCCTTCTTTAGAAAGTCCTCCAAGCTTACCTCTTTTCCACGTGCCACCCGCTCTTTCCCTGCCCCCACTGTACTTCACAGTAGCATGTTTGCCAGGTAGCCTGCCTCTGGGGCTCCCACATCAGCCTCCTTCACGCACCTCCAGCCCTGTCTGGGTTTGTCCTCCCCTCTCTCACATTCCAAGCTGTGTGACTCTAGGCAAATTACTTGGCCCTTCTCTGCCCCATTTCCCCATCTTTAAAGGGATGCTCGTTGTCCCATTTCTTAAGCTGATTATGAGAATTTAATGAGATAATGACTGTAAAGTGCTCACATAGTGGCCTGGGGTGAGTGGTGATCAATGAGAGATATTACTATGCAAGCGGGGGCTGAAGGTCTGCCAGGGGCAGGAACAAAATTGGAATCAGATCTGATTTGGGTCCATGTTCCACTTCTGGCTGACCCCCTGTATCTCTGGGCAAGTGGCAATCTCTCTGACCCTTGGTTGGTCTTTTAAATGGGGACAGTGCTGACTGTACAGGCGGGTGACTGTGCCTCTTGTTTTGTTGGGAAAGTCTTGGTTTGCACCTGTCACCTCGGCACACTGTTAACAGTGGGCTGGTGGGCCCAGAAGTTGCCTCATTAGCTCAGATTCCAGGCCCCCAGGGGCAACCTTGTGCAGGCTTCTGCTCTGAGGTCAGAGACAAAGGGCCTAAAGGCGAGACAAAGCCTGTTTGCCCCCTGCCTGGCTCCAAACACCAGCTCTGGTGGGGCCCCGTGGCCCCTCTGACCCAGCTTAGCTCCAATTAGTGCACTGGGCTAGAGGCCTGGTGGTGGCCTCCCAGCCACAGCTTCCTGGGGCTCCCTGCACACCACAGTCCATTCAGGTCCCGGCATCAGCCCTGACCTGGAGCGCCCAGTTGTGTCCAAGTCCCTGCCCTTCCCTCCAGCTCATTAGTGCCTTTTGGACTAAGGGCATTCAGATGCACGCAGCCCTGTGGCAGTCGTCCTCTGGCTGCCTGCAAATATGCTGTTTCTTAGGGCTGCATGTGAGATGCTTCATGTCCAGAGGACCACATACCACCATTCAGAGCCTCAGGCTCCTGAAGGGTAAAATGGGTAAATAATCACTGGCTTGCTAGTTGTTGGATCAGACTTAACAATGCATGAAAAGGGGCTGTGAGTGCCCAAGAGCCCCGTGCTCCTGTGAGATGGGGTCCTGCTGAGTGATTCCCAAAGCAATTGCCTTGTGAAGCCAGCCCTGAGATTATGCTAGTTTCCTTTTAAACTCTGGGATTCTGTAAGGAAGGTCAAGTCTCCATACGAACAACTAAACTCCACCCATTCCTGCGTGTGGGCAGAGAGGTCATTCTTGAGGTTCAGGAAGCTGAGGTGGCGGTCTTAGCTCTGCTCCTGGACTGCTGGGAGACCCTGGGCTGGTGCCTCGGTCTCCCCTCTGCCTCTCTCAAGGTTCCTGTGAGTAGCTGGGCAAAGGCCAGGGTTGCCTGTGGGCAGGGCCGAGACCAGCAAGGAACATAAGCAGGTACCGTTTCCCGATGCTGGGACCTGACCCTCTGCACTTCAGGCTCCTCTTTGGCCGAATGGCACTGAATAGCCACCCTGCAGGCTGTGAGGATTAGTAGAAATGATTAGAAGGCTGGGAAGTGCCTGGCTCACAGTAGGACTTGGAAAGTGTGGCTATGGCTGATGTTGCTTTTCATACTGATAAGGTTAAAACACCTCCCAAATGAGGGATGCCATTTTTATTTTACAATCAGCTGTGTGCACCCACTGATTGCTTGGTGCCCTGGTTTAGAAGCACAGAAGTCCTGGGGATCTAAACCTGGCTTTGCCCCTTAAGCACCCTTATCACGGCCCGCCTCCCTGGCCTCGGCTTGGTGGGGAGGGGCTGGGATTCAGGGGGTGAGGCATGGAGGCAAGGCAGGAGGGGAGATTGTAGTCGGCCCTTGGCTTCATGTTTCCTTCTGCACCCTGAGAATAGTTTTCTCAGGCAACCGGCCCCAGATCCAGGACTAGGCAGGTAGCTGAGCAGATTCACTACCTTGTCTGTGAGTATTTTCTTTGTTGCTTGCAGCTGGAACCAAGTTTCAGTTTCTGGGGGCAGTGGCTCTCTAGGACTTCTCGAGAGCCTGGGAATTTCCCCAGCAGATGCATTCAGCTTTCAGCACTGAGCCCTGATAGTTCTCAGGCTCTCACAGCTTCCCTCCCTGGGGAGTCTAGGGTGAGAGGGGAAGGGGGCAGAACAGGCCTGTGACCTGTGGTCCACCCAAGGTGTGAGTGCAGGGGCTGGAACTAACCAGGTTGGTCACCAGGGGATTAAGGATGGGCGGGGGCTCCTCAGGGGTACTACTAGGGGGCAGGGCTGATTGAGAGGGGTCACAATCAGAGATTCTCAGGGATGGCCCCACCCCCCACCCCCAACCCCCCCCCACTCCCCACCCCCCACCCCGGTTTCCAAACCTCTTTCCAGGAGAGCAAAGTCCTGGAGCTGGGAGGCAGAGAGTAAGCTTGAGGGAAAGTGGCCCTAGTGGAATCGGGCCCCAGACTCCTGGCAGAGCAGCCTTGGCAAGGAGGCAACCGGGTGAGCCAGCCTGATGCAGGGGGCGAGCCCAGGCTCTGGAGGGTGGTGGGGGCCACCCTCTTCTTAGAATCCCCGCTCTTCTTAGAAAGTAGGCCTGCACTTCTTAGTGGTGGGGCCTCAGGCAAGCACTCACCGCTCGGCACTGCACTTTCTGTGTCTGTATCCTGGGGCTAATAGTAACTATGTCATGGCACTGTGGTGAGTCTTGGACGGAATCACATGTGTACGATGCCTTGCATGGTGCCCAGCACAGAACCAGCCCTGCCTATGTCTTTACCATGCCTGTCTGGTGATGCCATGTTGGCAGCTTGAAATCAGCCATGGTGGGTGTATTTACACCACGGAAGTCGGCAGACTCTACAAATCAGGGCATTTCCATCCCCTCCCTCTGACTTCAGGATGTTAAAACATCAGCGTACCCCTGAACCAGAGAGTGGGAGGAGCTGTGCCGTATTTCCGCCACCAGGTCATTTGCCAGGCAAACATCTGCCCATCTGGGCCCGGATGGAAATATAGCCGGTGCCTGCATGGAACAAACAATTTCAAGTTTGACTGGTTTGTGTTGGGAGCCCTCTGAGGGTCTCAGGTCCATGGAATGATAGAGGTTTTCCAGGACCTTTCTCAGGTTTAGGGAGACTCCCCATTCCTAGTCCCAAGGCATTCTCACACAGCCTTGGGCTAGCTGGAGGAAGCTGGGGTCCGCTCTATGTCTCTCTAACTTTTGGAAAAACAAAAGCCTCAGAGGTCAGGTAATTTGCTTGACATCATTCAAACAGTTTTTAAAAGCCACCGCACAGTTGAAGAAAGTGTTCGTTTCCACCGCCCCAAAATTTCCGCATCTGCCTCTTCCCTGACATTTCCCTCCCCACAAAGTGTGCCAGCCCTCCGGCTTCTGTCGTCTTAGTTTAGTGTGATGCAGAACTTTATGTAACTGGAATCGTACAATGTGTTCTCGTCTAGGTATCTGTGAGACTCACGTGTGCCTGATGTCCATGGCAGTATTTAATTCATCTTCCCTACCATATACTATTCCACAGAGTACCCACTCTCTGTTCATGGATATATGACTTGTTTCCAGTTTTAGGCTGTTGCCTACGATTCCTTGGAACATACAAGGACGCAGATTTTGGAGACTGTATGCATGCATTTCTGCTGGGTGTGTGCCTAGGAGTGACACTGCTGGGCATGGGGATTGCTGGATGAAGTTTTGATGCAACAGATGTTTGTTGAGTCCCTTTGGTGTGTGAGTTCCTGAATGAGACTCCTTGGACTAGATGAAACTCCTCTCTCAGAAGGTTCCCAGTCTGGTGGAGGGGGTGTATGTAGAGGGATTGGAGAGTAGACACATTCAGCAAAAGTCAGCAGAGAGGAAAAAAACAAGAACTCTGGGGGTTCCCAATGCAAGGGTCACCGTCTATGTGGGGATCTGTGTCGGGAAGCGGGCAAGTCTGGAGGAAGGGGAGTTAGAGGGCTTGGGAAAGATTTACCCCACAGAGATGGGGGGCTGGCTTCCAGGCAGGGGACTTCAAGGGAAAGATGTGGAGGCAGGTAAACAGAGCGAACTTGGAGAGAATTGATTGTTCTCCTCTGGCTGGGGAGCTGGGTCTGGGTGGAGCAGAGTGGTTGCCAGTTAGGGTCTGATCGCTGATCACGAAGGCTTAAGAGTTTGGGGTTTGGGAAAGCACTGAAAGCCTCCCACAGGGCAGCCTGTGGGGGAGGGACTATGTGAGGGGGTGTTATGTCTGTGTGGGGAATGCGGAATTCGGGGATGAGTGCTAACAATGTGTGAATGGGAATGGAGGAAGTGGGGAGAGGAGAAATAAGGGTGATTGGAGGGAGGCCTGAACAGTGAGCTGATTCTTTTGGATGAACTGGGGTGGGGGTAGGGTGAGGGTCGGGGGTGGGTGGGGGTAGGAGGTGGGCAGCTTGCATTTAGAATCAGGAAGCTGGCCCAAGTCCCAGCTCCTCCTCCCCCTTTTGGGGTGATCCTGGGTGAGTCCCTCCCTCCCTGGCCTCAGGTCTCCATCTATTACCGAGGGTGGCACTGGCTGATCCCTGAGGCCTGGGCTCCTGGAGCCCCTACCCCAGGCCTCCCTCCGAGGGCGGGCTATGGGATGATTAAAGAGGGATGATGGATGGGAGAAGCCTGGAGGAGCCCAGAGCACCAGACAAGGGTGAGGGGAAATTAGTAGTCACCATTTTATTTAGCACGTGATCCGGCAGCCTGGCGATTTATTACAGGCATTATTATTAATGACCGTAATAATGATGCTGACAGTGCCATCTACCGCTTTGTACCAGGCTTTTGTTTTCATTGGAAATGCACTCACTCCGTGATCCTCATCCCTCCTTGTGTGTCCTGATGTACAAATGGGTAAACCGAGGCAGAGAGCTGCTGTGCGACTGATTAGCCAAGGCCAGGGAGTCGGTCAGGGAGGGAGCCCAGCTCTGTCCATTCTCTGCCCAGTGTTTTCACTCCCAAACCAGCTATCTGCTCTCTCTCTGTCTCATGAGATTCCAGTCCTGTAGTCCTTTCCTGTGAGTCCCCGTCAGCGGCTGGGCCTAATCTAAGTGAGCCCTGGACCCCTGGACGGCACAATTGACAGGCGTGGGTTAAAGCCATCTTCTCCCCCTTCTGGAAGAGTGGCCTTGGGCAAGTTGTATCCCCCCATCCACAGGCCTCAGATTTCCCATCTGCCACACCAGGACACCTAATCCTGGCGGAGTCATAGTGAGGGTTAAGAACTTTGGTGAAGTACCAGCTCGGAGGGCTGGACATTTTCTAGGCTCCTGATCTCTACCCATGCCTCTCTCCCTCAGGTCAGAACTCGGCATGTAGTGGTGGAGATTGTTTTTTCACTTGAACTGGGATGAAAAGTCAGCCATGGCCTCCAGTGACAATTTTCTGAAAGCTCCCTTTGCAAACAAGAGAAGCAAGCAAGTGTGTGTGTGTGTGTGTGTGTGTGTGTGTGTGTGTGTGTGCACTGTCTGGCCGAGGTCAGTAGAAATGTTATTCTATGTGAAAGGTCCCCAAGTGACAACAGTATGACAGTTGGCCCATGTTGGGGGCCCTGGCCTGCCCCTGACTCCCTGTCACAAGCTGTGATGAGGAAAGCAAAGGCTGACTCTCTCCTCCACACACCCTCAGTCCCCAGCCTGCATGCTGGAGGCACCAGGGTCTGCTCGGGTCTCCAGGAAGGAGTAGGAGGCAAAGCCCCACAGTGGTACACCTGCTCAGACTCAAGCCCCTGGCTGCCCAGCTGAGCCAGGGAGAACCACAGATATGCTCCCAGCCTCTGCTGCCCGGTCTCCTGTCCTGCCATCCTTTTTCTGCCCTGAGCTTGGCTGGTTCGGGTGCCTGTCCCTGCTCACAGCCGTCTCATGACAACCTCCCAGTAGTCCCTGGCAGCCTCTCAGGACACCCGCTTCCTGTCTGCCTTTGTGCTCTGTGCACCAGCCGCTGGCTTGGGAGGGCCTCAGTGGTTCCATGATCCTTTCTGCCGTGGGGCCTTTTATATGTTGTTCCCTCTGCCTGGAATGGGGGCTTCCCCGATAGCTCAGCTGGTAGAGAATCCACCTGCAATGCTGGAGACCCTGGTTTGACTCCTGGGTTGGGAAGACCCCCTGGAGAAGGGATAGGCTACCCACTCCAATATTCTCAGGCTTCCCGTGTGGCTCAGCTGGTAAAGAATCCGCCTGCAATGCCAGAGACCTCAGTTTGATCCCTGAGTTGGGAAAATTCCCTGGAGAAGGGAAAGGCTACCCAATCCAGTATTCTGGCCTAGAGAATTCTATGGACAGTCCATTGGGTTGCGAAGAGTCACACATGACTGAGCGACTTTCACTTTCTGCCTGGAATGCCTTTCCTTTCTTGCCCAATTTCATCTGCTCACCTCTGATTCTTTGTTTCTGTTTAGTCACTGAGTTGTATCTGAGTCTTTGCAACCCCACGAACTTTGCAACCCCACCAGGCTCCTTTGCCCATGGGATTTCCCAGGCAAGAACACTTGAGCGGGTTGCCATTTCCTTCTCCAGAGGATCTTCCTGACTTGGGGATCAGACTTGCGTCTCCAGCATTGGCAGGTGGATTCTTTACTAACAAGCCACCAGGGAAGCCCTTGATTTTTTATATCTCATCACAAATGTCACTTCTTCTGGGAAACTTTCTCCCAAACCACATCCACAGGTTGAAACATTTCATGTTCTTAGAGCTCTTATACTTCTTTAGAGCCCTTGTCCAAATTTGTACATATCTGTTTATTTATTTAGTGATCATTTCTCTAGTTCCTGTCTCCCCCTAGAGTGTCAGCTCCAGGGGACCTTACTGTCTGCTCACTGTTGAATGTCTGGCATCCAGCACAGTGCCCAGCACCAAGCAGGGATCCATCTGGTCAACTGGTGTGTGATTCAATGAATGAATCTCTTCAGCTTCCAAATCAGAGCATAATGAGGTGTTATTGGTGCCAAAATCTCACTTATTAGAACCAGAAAGTCACAGTGTTTGGTGCCACCTGGTTCCACTCCCTCCCTGGGGGCAGGATCCCTGCTCACAGGTGTCAATCTCTTCTTACTTACTTCCTAAGACAGGAGTTTCACTCCCTTGAAGGGGAACAGAGGAAGGTGGTAGAGGTCCTGCATGGTTACTGCATTAGTCCGCGAGGTCCAGAAATCCCTAAAGTCTCTCCTGTCTTTTAGGTTGGACAACTGGGACCTGCTGTCCAAGAAGACTGTGCAGCTCGCACCCTGGCTGGGCCTGAGATGGACACAAGATTCCATGAGTCCATCTCCAAGCTCAACAGAACAGAGGATGCCGGGACCCCACCTGGACTCGCTCTTCCCTCCATGCTGCTGCTGCTGCTGCTGCTAAGTCGCTTTAGTCGTGTCCGACTTCCCTCCGTGCCCTCTTCTTAATCTCTATGCATCTTTCAGGGCTGGTTCAGGCCTTGCTTCTTCCAGGAAGCCCACAGGGCCTGCTCTCTCCTGTGACCTGAATGTGGAGCTCTACACAAGGTCATATGTATAGAGCCTCATACTGAGGCCACAGGACAAAAGCCTCCAGAACCGTTCAAGCCCCATAGCAACTGTTGCCATGAGCCCTCACCCTCTGACTTAAACTGGCCATTTTCTGACTCTCATATTAATATGGTAAAATATCCACCCTATCACATCCTAACCAATCACCCAATGCCACCCTTCCAGTAGGAATTTTCTTTGTTGTAAGGCTATAAAAATTGGCTACTAGTTCACGAAAGGGATCAGCTCTCCCTTGAGCCAGAACTCTGTTCTAACAGCGTCTCTTGCTCTAATAAACTCTATTCTCCTCTCATTCTGCTTCATGTCTGGAAATTCTTTTCCAGCCCAGGCGTGGACCACGACACTGAGCAAGTTGGGGTTCTCCCTATGCCTTATGAGAATGAAAGAATCGGAAGAAAGTATAACCCCTTGTTTCATGTATGGATTTTTCGGTAACCAGACAGGAGAGGTAAACTGCCAAAGTCACAAAACTGCTGATTTGGGACAATAAGGCCAAGTTTAAAATTTTGTGGTTATGAAAATTTCATTCTGTTAGTTTTTTTCTGTCTTTGAGGATGAGGGAAAATGAACAACCTCAGGAAATGTGGTCATAGACATCAAAAACCTTTTTAAAAAGAATGTATCCTTTCAGGCCTAAGGATGCAATTTGAAATGGGTGCAAAGATTTATGTACAAGGATGCTCATCACAGCCTTGTTTATGAGGGCGAAAAACTGAAAATAGCTTAAAGGTCCGACAGAGAGATTGGTTAAATAAATTATGGTGCATTCATGTGATGGAATACCATACAGCCATTAAAAATGATGGCCCAGTAAAAGAATATTTAACGACATGGGGAAATGTTCACAAGATACTGTTAAGGACAAAAAAAAAAAAAAAAAGCAGGTTGCAAAACAGCAAGCTCCATATGCCTCTGACTTTGCTAAAACAATTATTAAAAAAAGAAAGCCCAGGGCCCCTGAGGTTATTTATGATATTGTTTCGCTGCCTCCAAGACACCAGCCTCATTAATTCCTATTTCAGTGTGGGCTCAGCGGAAAGCATGAGCATTTAATGTCCGGAGGTCTGATGTTGAATCTAGTGTATGCTATTTCTTCACAGGGTGACCTTGGAGCCATAGGCCTCATTTTTCCTCATCTATAAGATGGGGATAAGAGTCCTCCATTGGAATGATGTGGAAAGTATTTCAAAGATTGTGTGTGTGTGTGTGTGTGTGTGTGTGTGTGTGAAAGGCCTTGGTAAACCGTACAGAGCTGGATTGATATTGAGAATAATGGTACATTATTCCCTAATTACCTTGGAGAAGGAAACGGCAACCCGCTCCAGTATTCATGCATGGAAAATCCCATGGACAGAGGAGCCTGGCAGGCTACAGTTCATGGGGTCACAAAGAGTCGGGCATGACTGAGTAACTGAACACACATTCCCTAATTAAACTGAGGACTCCACGAAGGCCACAGGAGGTAGCATTCTTCCCTGTCACTCGGCAGCCACCACAGAGCCTCACACACGGTGTGCACGGGAATGTGGGTGGAAGCACCCACTGAAACCCCAAGCTCACCCTTCCACACCCTCTGGACATCCCTGTGAGCCCCAGGACTGGCACTGGCATCACCTATGGGGAGCAAGAATGCAGCTGTGGATCTGAGTGCTGGGGGTCATTTCTCCCCCAGCCCTTGCAGGATGAGGGGGTAGCCACTGTCTGGCACAGAGTGCATAATAGGAGTGGCTCAGAAGCTAGGGTCCAGCCAGGAGACCATGGCTCTCAGTACCCCCAAGCACTTCAGCGCCTTGACCTGTCTCCCTGGGCTGTGAGCACTGTGGGTGTTGCTGGGCTATAGGAGCCCCTGCCTGCCACCTGTGGGGATCTTGGTTCAGGCCCAGATAGGCCTGCCCCATCCTGACCCTTGCAGTGCACGGTGGGCCAACCATATCTCTCCTCTGAGTTTTGTTCCAGAGAGGGGCTGTGACCTGCCCTGAATCACGCAGTTGCTGACTGAACAACAGACCCCAGTCCTGGCTCTTCCCCCTGGCCCCCAGCCCCGCAGCAGAGGAGGGACTTTCAGGCAGTTCTATCAGAAACCAGGGGTTCTTTGGGGCACTCAGAAGACAGAGATGGTGTATTCATATTTTCTTTCTGGATTCATTCTCTTTCTACACAGAGTTGACATGTTTCTACTTTGTGCCAGCTTCAGATGGGAGATTGGATTTGAGTATTTTGTTTTGGTTTCTTTCGGTAGAGGGAGGGACAGTTACAGTCTAGCAGGCTTATGGGAAGAAAATGATTAAGGGGGCCGGTGTGGTGAGAAGATGCTGTGGGAAGTGTGGCTGGGCCCACCCAGGGCCCCCTTGTCTGAAGACCCACCTCCTTTCCCAGCTGCTGTTTGGTGCCCAGTGCTTACAACTCCAGAGACTTCCGAGAGCCAGTCAGAGCTGCTGACAACCGAGCCGGGAAGGCAGTAGCCCCTCTTCCTTCTGCAGCCTCTTTCCAGGGCTTTCCTGATGGGAGGACAGGAGCCTGGCCTTTGCCTCAGGTAGGAAACTTTGCTGAGAGATGATTTACTCTCCAGAGCCTCCACGTTAGGCCAGATCAGACTTTCCCTGCGACGCCTCCCCCTCTGCCTATCCTGCTCCACTCCCTCGTGTGGGTTTTCCTGAAGAAGCACCGTCTCTAATCTTGTGCCCCTGAATCCCTGCCTCAGGCTCTGCTTGGTGGGAAGCTGACATGAGACAGATGGGAAATGGGACACAGTGTCTCTAAATATATCCAAATATAACCTTGTAAACACTACTGGTGGAGGCTCTGCACTCCATAGAACAATCTCCAGGCATGTTGTTTTTGAAAAGAGAAAATAACTTGAATGTACCAGACAGCCTGGATTGGAAGCAGAACCTAGAAATTCACTGGTTAAACACTCCTGGCTGGATAGAACACCTTCACAGCAGATGCCCACGTTAGGAGGGCTAGTTCTGACGGTGTGTGTAGTGCATGTACGGAGAACACGAACCAAACTCTGGCATGGAGGGTCCACACGGCCCCTACTGGACTATGAAACAGGGATTGCTGGCCAAGCCCGTGTCCAGCTTCTGGTGGCCCCTTGCCCAGCCAGCATCCTAGAGGGTCCTCCCAGATTGTGCTCATAGACCCACCGGGAATCCCTCTGGTGGATCAGGGAGTGCGAAAAGGAATCCTTTTGGCCTGGTCACTTTCCATCGCCTTTCAAACCTCAGCCTCCTCCAGGAAGTCCACGGGGAGTGTCCCCTTCTCTAAGCATCTCTAGCCCTGTCAGCAGGCTTCAGCTGGCTCAGTTATGAGAGGCTGGTGACAGCCTGGAGGAGAGGACAATTTTTGAATCCACCTGAGTACACAGGATGGGCACACAGAAGACAGAAGATCCTGGAGAGGTAAATACCTTCAGGGTGGGCAGGCTAGGATAGCTCTCCAAACTCCTATTCACCCTCCAGGCCACAGTCTGGACGCCACCGCATATCAGCCACCGCCCTGTGACCTCCACATTTGCAGCCTCTGTCGCTTTGAATGCTGGAACTCGGTCAGTCTTGTTCTCTGCTCTGTCCAAGTGCTCGGTACACAGCTTGGCACAAAGAAGTTGCTCCATAAATGCCTGTGGAGAGGAAGAGTCTCTGGAGAAGCGGCCAAGCTGAGTTCGAGGGTGGATGCTCCATGCAGACAGGTCTTGCGCCTTCCTTGCAAATGTGCAGGGCTAACAGCATGCAGCGAGAAGGGGCCGCCAAAGTGAGCCTGCCCCTAGCATAGTCAGGATCCCAGGGACTAGCGGCAGAGGCTCACTTAGGCTGCCCCAAGGACTGCGGGATGTTTGAGGCTATCTGTGGCCATGATAGAGTCCAGGATTCCACCTGAATAAGCCCAATAGCACTAGCTGTCGCTTACCATGCACCTGGCACCAGGCTGAGCATTTTATCTGCACTCTGACATTTGTAGTGGAGAAGGGAATGGCAGCCCACTCCAGTATCCTTGCCTGGAGAATCCCATGGGCAGAGGAGCCTGGCGGGCTACAGTCCATGGGGCCGCAAAGAGTTGGACATGACTATACGACTAACACTACTGCTACTACACTCGTAGAGAATAAGAGGAAGCGTGGTTAGTGCTCACGTCTGCCCCGCTTCCCAGTGGCCCCTTTTTCAAGTCTTGGAAGAAGGGTGATTCCAGGCACTCACTGTCAGGCACTGAGCGGGTACATCTTTCTTCTTCCTGCCTTAGGTAGGGGCAGTCAGGAGGGGAGCTGAGATCCAGGCCATCAGTGAGACACCCTCCCAACTTCAGATCCTCAGTGGGTGAAGCTGGGTTGGAGGAGTGGGAAGGGATGATGTTCTCAGGGCAGTCGTGGGGAGCCCCCATGCACTGGGGTTCCTGCAGGATACAGACGGCGCATGCCTGGGAGCTTTTTGAGAGGAGTTTAGCGCAAACAGTTCGGGCCAGGGAAAGTGCACAGGGGTTGAAACGGCAGCCTGAGGGGCAGAGGGAGGAGGTCACACACCTGTAGAGAAGCTGTGGATGCGGCAGCCCCAGGAGTTATGACCTCAGTAGGGGGCCACCTGGGGGGCACACACTCTCACCTCTCTCTCCCACTTTTTCTGACCCTCCCAGGGGTGAGTGGAAGCCGTCACTGTTTACCAGCTTGTTTCTTGTATGCCTTGGAAATCTGTCCCCAAGCTTGGCCTCTGGTCTCCTGTTGGTGCTCTGTGTCCCCAAATAACCTTCTAGAAAATCCTGTCTGGCTTAAGTTTTCTAGAGTTGGTTCTGCTGCTCACAAGCTCAAAGACACAATGCCATCATGATTCCCTTCCAACAGATGAGTAAGCTGAGGATCCAAAGAGTTTTGGCTTGTGGTCACACCACACAGGCAGAAGTGGCTGATGAATCAAGCTGTGAATGCTGGTCCAGCTGTGCTTAAAGTTCTGAGCCCTGCAGCACAGTGAAGCTGGCCTCTCCCTGATCCGGAAGGCGACAGGGGTCCCAGGCAGCGAGGGCCTGCGTTGTCTCATCACTCCCTCGGTAGGATTGAGGGGATGACCTGGTTGCACCACACTGCTTCTCTCCATGGCTGGCTGACTGCTTTTCTTCCCGTCGCTAACTGGCTGTCCAACCCATGGTGACCCAGTGGCTAGGGAGCAGAAGCCTGTGGTAAGAAATACGACCCCCTGCTCATGGGGCTGGGGTGCGGAGACTTGGGCAGTTCACACTGAGTGAACTGAGAGCTCACAACGGCGCTGGGTGGGACTAGCTGGAAATTAGATGTGAGGTGGAGGCAGAGCACCTAGGAGTGGGGATGAGGCTGTGACGTGGCCCCAGCCCATTGTGCAGCTGGAAACCCGAGACCCAGAGGGCAGGCATGGACCTTGAGGACCTGCCTTTCTCAACCCCAAACTTGGTCGGGGTCCCGAGGCCCACAGATGGCCCTCCCTAGGGCGGAATCCCCCATCCTCACCTAGTCTCCCCATCTCCCCATCTGGCCCTGACACCCACATCCATCACTGGGGAGAAATCCCTGGCTTTCGTGCATAAGCATAGATGCTTTGTGGGAAATTACCTAAGTTATAATCCAATTACACAATAATTACATTGGGATGGCTCTGTAACTATAGCATTAATTAACTTTGATGGCTCCCATAAATTATGTGGGAGATTGATAGTGGAGAGAGGGTGAGTGCAGTCCAGTGAGTGGGAAGTGGGCTGGGAACCCCCGAGGGGATTGAAGGATAATAAGGAGGGGGCAAGAGATACAGAGGGGAGGTCAGCTCACAGACTAGGTGGGAGTTAAGGGGAATAGGGGACAGTTTCCTGAGAGTCAGCCTTCATGCTGCACAGGAGGTTCTGGGCCCTTTGAGAGTGGGAGAGGGGTGCAGGAAACTAGCTCCCTTCTGGACTGCAGAGGTCAGCTCTCTCCTATGCCTCTGCTCTTGAGAACAGTCTCTGTCTTCCCTCAATGGACCACTTAGGGCTGAGCCTGGCATCCCTTTGACTCGCCTCCCACCCCAGATCGCTTGTCCAAGTGTTGCACTAGCGAGCAACATGGACTTCTCTGGAGAAGTTACAGAGGGGACGCTGTACTCACTCCCTTGGGACCCAGCAGTGTGACTCTAACCAAAGAGACAGGCAACGCCGATGTGGGTTGGAACGTGGAGCAACTGGGTCTCTCCCTCTCAGCTGGTAGGCTGTGAACTTGAACAGCTACATTAGAAAACTGTTCTGCAGTACCTACTGGAGCTGAACAGGGCACGCGTGAATCCAGGAATTCCACTCCTGGGTGTTTAACCCACAGAAATGTGTGCGTGTGTTCATGTGAAGATTCTTCAGAGCAGCACTGTGCTTGGCGGTCAAAACCAGAAACTACCCAAATGTCCTTCCATGTAGAATGGGTAAGTGAACTGTGGACCGCCCACTCCATGGGATATTCTACGGCAGTGCGATGAAAAAGCCACAGCTATGCACACCCAGGCTGAATCTCTCAGACAAAATGTGGGGTGAAAGAAAGTGAAAGTGAGAGTCGCTCAGTCGTGTCTGACTCTTTGTGATCCCATGAACTGTATAGTCCATGGAATTCTCCAGGCTGGAATACTGGAGTGGGTGGCCTTTCCCTTCTCCAAGGGATTTTCCCAACCCAGGGATCGAACCCAGGTCTCCTACATTGCAGGCAGATTTTTTTACCACCTGAGGAAAGCCTGGAGTGAAAGAAGCTAGACGTAAGAGCACATCGTATGTGATGTTGAAAACAGGCAAAACCAACCTGGTTCTAGACATCAGGACTGTGGTTCCTCAGTGAGCGGAAGTTAACTGGAACGGGCTGGGTGGGGGGTGGGGGTGCCTTCTGGGTCCTTGACATGGTCTGTATCTTGGTTTGGAATTAGCTCTATAGTGTCTGAACCATGTAAAGATCCATCGACCTATAACCATGTGATTTGTGAGTTCTCTTCACATGTTACAGTTCAATAGAAATTTGAAAGAAAAGTCACATTAACTAAATTGTCTCTCCCCAGAGCCCCTCCTCTATCTCGGCACGCCTGGGTCCCATAGTTAGTTTTCCCCTTCTCTTTTCTCCACATAGAGTTAGCCCCCTAAACTTCTTCCCCACAAGCCTGCCTCGTCCCTGGCATTTCCCCCAGTCCCTGGCATTTCCTGCCCTAATTGTGGATAACTTTTAGCTTCACCCAAGCATCCCTACCCAACTCAGCTCCACCAACAGGTGCAAGACACCAGGGGGGTACTCATGGACGGGGGGCTCATGGACAGGACACAGGTTGCTCAGAAGGCAGTTCTGTGAGACCTTCTGCCATTAACCTGTTCCTCGGGGTCTCATTCCTCACCCTAAGGGGCAGACCAACATATTTTTTTTCATACTAAATACAGTGCAGTCTTCAAGAGGCATTCCCAGGGTGACTTCCAAGACAGTAAAAGTGTCTCCTCATTCCTCTTGTTTTACAGAAGGGCAGACACAGGCCCCGAGAAGCTGAGGCCTCTGTGCTGATAGAAATGGGGCTGGAGCCAGGGACACCTCACCTCCACCCAGCGCTCCTTCTCTCCAGGCCTGGGATCCTGGGTGGGGCAATAGTGCGGTGTGGGCGGCAGCTGTGGCTGCCCAGGCTTTGCATACAGGGAGGAAACACCTCAGTGCCCTCAGCCGGGCCCATTTGTTTGAGGGGCTGTATCTGCAGACATATACACTGCAGATCTCAGAAAGTGTGGACACATGGGCGGAGAGGAGCACTGAGGAAAGGACAGCGAGCCAGACGTGGGGCACCCCGGATGCCTGGTCCAGTAATTCAGACTTCTAAGCCCTAGAAAGTTCCCAAACTGCCAGCAGACATCATGTTTACATCAAACCCCAGCCTCTCCTTCCTCCTCCTCATCCTACAGCAAATGGGGGTCTCTTGGGGCCTCACTAGTCCAGGGCTGGAAAGAGATCAGCAGAGGAAATGAAATTAGGCAGTACACGTATTAGCCTTGGGATTAACATGGGACCTTCTTCACCTCTCATTACTGATTGCTAAATTCTGTGAGCCTTCAGCAGTGGTGTGCTGCTAAATGTTTAACTGACTCTCTGGGGGAAAGAAAAGAAAAAAGAATAAGAAGAAAAAGCCCTGCTTTGCAGTATTTGCCGATTTCCATGGTGTAAATTTTTCACCATGGTCCATTTTTCACTATCAACCTAAGGTCAACTGGCTCCCAAATTTTCTGAAAATTTAACAATTACGGGACCTGGCTCCTGCAGGAAGTCCTGGTGAGGGGAACTGGGCCTTTAACACTTCACGCACTAATAGGTCTGGGACTTCAGAAAACACGCGGTGGCGGCAGGATGACAGCCTCTTAGGTCCTGGGGCAGTTGGCGGCCCCTTTGCTTCCAGGGCATTTTTGCTAGTTTTGCCTGAAGTACGAAGGAGTTGCCGGTAGGACTGAACTGAGAGCGTGGAATATGCTTGTTAAAAAAAAATGCCAGCAGAATTAGAAAGCCAAAGGAACCTTAGTGCTCATCCTATCATAAGCATGTCTTTTCAGGTATTAAGACAGTGATTTTTTTGGTTTGTTTGTTTTTAAAAAGGTCTTTCATCCCTTATATGACAGAATATATCACAGTCGACAAAGCACTTTCACATAAATAATCTTGTTGGAACCCCAGCAAAGCACTGTAGCCTGACTAGTCTCACTTCCCAGGTAACATAGAAAGACCATGTTCTTTACCATCCAAACCAGGAGAGTGTTGAGACAGGCAGGGGGTACTCATTATGCCAGGACAGCAGGAGTGAAGTGGATCCTTCCCCTCATCCTGCAGGTGAGTTTGGCTGACTTTCTCAAGGTCACCCAGCAGGAAGGATGGGGTGCCACTCTTGGGCCTCACAAAGGCTTCATAAGCTTGGGTGTCTCCCCAGATCTAAGACTCCTCAGCAGACACTCACAAGGGGTGTGGGCACTCTGATCTTTGGAGCCTCTCCTGAGAGCCAGTCCTGAGGGGCTGTGGCACAGAGAGCCTGTGATGAGGCTGGTAGCATGGGGGTATGGAGGGCTTAGGAAGGAGATTCCTTTAGAACTCTACCAGCTCATTGCACTTTCTCTGCACTGAGCAGTTTCACCCACAAAGTCTGGCCCCAAATGCAAGCCCCGACTTTGGAAAGCTTGCTGGGAGGCCGAGGTTGGGGTGGGAGGGAGCAGGGAGAGGTTGCTTGTGCCTTTCCTGTTCTCTCTATTCCAGCCCCATGGACACTCTGCCACTACACCCAGCCGGCCTCCTGGTTTGCAACGGGGGAAGCTGCCCCAGAAGGCAGTCTCTACCAAGCCGTATTTGCCTCCTGCTTTGTGTGGAGCGGGGAGGGTGGGGTGTCCTTATCCAGGACAGGAAGGAGTAGACCATCTCTGTCAGGTCACTCTGCCCATCCCAGTTGGAACCCAGCCCTCATCTTGCAGGAACTCATTAGCTAGGAGCCCAGCGCCTCCCCTGGAGGAAGAGTAAAGCCCTGAGATCTCAAAGCCAATGGTTGCGCCTTGTTACTGGGCTGGAGTGTGACCTTGCCTCTGTGTTCTGCTAGAGGGCAAACCCCTATGCAGGCAGCCTGCCTATCTCACTTAATGCTCCTTCTTCCAAGAGCCCTGTGCAGAGGAGGCTTTCAGTGAGTGTGCAGGAGTCAGATTGGGAGAGGAGCCTAGACTCGGTGTGACACAGACCTGTTATCTGCCACTTTTCATAACAGTTAATCTATTCAACGCTTACTATATGCCAGACATGGCCCTCAGACATGAAAGAAAGAAAGTGAAGTCACTCAGTCGTGTCCGACTCTTTGTGACCCATGAACTGTAGTTGGCCAGGCTCCTCTGTTCATGGGATTTTCCAGGCAAGAATACTGGAGTGGGTTGCCATTTTCTTCTCCAGGGGATCTTCCTGACCCAGGGATGGAACCCCGGTCTCCTGCATTACAGGCAGACTGTTTACTGTCTGAGCTGCCAGGGAAGCCCAGTGGCCCTCAGACACGCCATGTATTAATTCAATTAACCCTCACTATGACCCTAGGTTTGGCTTCCCTGGTGGTTCAGCTGGTAAAGAACCCACCTGCCAACATAGGAGATGCAAGACAAAGGTTCAGTCCCTGAGTTTGGAAGATCCCCTGGAGAAGGGAATGGTAACCCACTCCAGTATTTTTGCCTGAAGAATTCCATGGAGAGAGGAAGCCTGGAGAGCTACAGTCCATGGGGTCTCAAAGAGTCAGACACGATTGAGCATGTACACACGAGGTTTGTCAGAGTACGGTGACCCTAAGTGCTGTGGGCAGTGGGTACTATTTTTCTGCTATTTGTCAGATAAGGAAGCTGAGGTTCAAACTTGGGGGGAAAATCTAGTATAAGGGTGTGGGATGTAGAGCCAGGTGACCTGCATTTACAGTCTGGCTTTACTGTCTTGGGCAATTAACCTCCCAGTGCCTCAGTTTCCCTGTAAGTCAAATGGGACTACTAATAATTCCTTTCCCATTCCCAGAGGAAGTCCTGCCTCTCCCAGGGTTTCTGGGAGGATCAAAGGGGATACTGGATGTGGATGCTCTCTGTAAATCACAGGATGCTGTACAAATGTCAGGCGTTAATATGTGTTGACTCGAAAGCCCTCTCTCACGGTCCCTCTGCACTTCAGAACCATGGTTCTTCCAAAAACCAATCCCCTGGGATCAAAACTGGCATTTCCTAATCCCCTGCAAGCACAGAGGCAATTTGATGTCCACAAAAGACTTCTTAAGAGAATTCGATGACCTGATTAAAAAGGAAGTTGTGGGGGCAGGCGTCTATCTTGTAAAAAACATTCCCAAGGTCCTGTCTTCAGTAAGGCTATCCAAGAGGGATTTTTTTTATCCCCTTCTTTCTTTTTGGAAAAGCATTTCAAAATTACTAAATAATGGAGAGATTAGGAAATTCAGATTAGCATAAACATGAAAATTAAAACATTCTATAGTCCCACCACCCAGAGAGAATTATTCTGAGTTCCAAGTGAAGTTTCTGGTCTATTATGATACTAGATAGAGCCAGGCATGCAGAAACTCTGAGGTCATGATCCCCTCACCCATGCTCCATGCAGAGTTCCCGAGCAAGAAAGTCATGTCTGAGAAACAACAGCTGGATGGGACTCCAACTGCTACTCCATTCATAAATTTATTACTAGATCTGAGACTCTGGTAAGGGTTAGAATGAAAAACTCAGGCCTAGAAGACTTAGAGGGGCTTTCTGCTCCTTCCTTCCAGATTTCTGAGATAGCTGCCACTACAGGTCAGGACCAGCCCACCTTCTGTGCCAGGGCAGGGGTGGAGGAAGCAGAACAAAGGAGGATTCCCACACTTTTGGCTTTTCAATGCAATGAACTTGCCCTCTACTGCGGATGGCACTTTAAATCCTGGGCTTGGACCATTCCTAGCAGAAACTCCTCTTCCCTTATGGGACGTAAGAGAGGGAAGACAGTGGGAGGAAGGGCCAAAGCTTGGGAAAGGGTGGGAGTTCTCTTCCCAGCAATGGCCATGGTTATTACTGTGGATAGCTGTTCACAGTCTATTTTAATTATTTTCCTGACCAAAAAAAAAAATACATTTCTACATGATTTTGTCTTTTAAATCTTAATTGATTTTATTTTTAATGGTTAATACATGCACATGATAAATAATTCAAGCAATACAAAAGAAGATTGAATGAAAAATAAATTTCCTGTCCCCCCCAGCCCTCATTCTCCTTCAAAGGGGCCCCCCATTGTTACCAATTTCTTGAGTCTTGTTAAAGATGGCCTAAAGATGGGGACACGTCTATACATCATTCTTCATGGGTCATCGTATTCCAGAGTAGGGAGGTACCGTGATTCATTTGGCTAATCCTTTATTGTCGCACAACCAGGCATTTATTAATAACTCTTTGACAGCATTTATGTAAGCATCCTTAAGGCATCTCTTTGGATAAATACTTGGAAATAAGATCACTGGGTTACAAACTGTGCACATTTTAAAGATTTTCAGATCTTCCTGCTCAATTGTCTTCCAGAAGGATGTGCCAGGTTTCACTCATACCCACAACGTCCCATCACGGTGCCCTTTTCCTGTCATGCAACCATCACCGGGTTTAGAGACCCTTTGCCAGTTTGCTAGGTGATAAATTGCACCTTATTATTTTTTTAATTTGCATTTCTTGGATTATTAGTGAAGCTGATGATTTCTTTAAATTTCCTGTTAGTCTATTGGCCATCAATCTTTGAATTCTTGGTTTGCTTTTTCCCCTTTGATTTGAAGAGCTGTTTGTAAGTAAGACTATTAACTCTTTGTTTCTCATATTTGCTGCAAATGTTTTTCCCAGTTTGTCATCCGCCTTATGACTTTGTTATAATGTTCTTGGGAGAATACAATAGGATTTCTGGGTATATAATATTGGATATAAAGTGATACTTTTTCCTTTTGCTGAGGATTAAACAAGGAAAATGAAACTGAAGGGAGACAAAGAAGATTTAATGCTGACTTAGGACAGACTTGTCAATTACAGGACTTTCCAAACTCTAAAGGGAGTGACCCTGGGCCATTCATGTTCTCTCTCTGGATTCATTAAGTTAGGGATGGTGAGAGGCAGGGGGAAGTAAGGTCAGGGCTCCCAGGCACCCTCACCTGTAGTTTTCACTGCTAGCAAATGGCTTGTCTTTAGATTGTATGTGTAGGACATTTAGCCCCGGCTCATAACATGCACTTAGCAAACAATAGTTGTTTAGTCGTTCATTCACGGAACAAATAGTTCTTGAGTGACAGGTATGTGCCGAGCATTGTTCTAGGTCCTTAGGACCTGGGAATGTGAGACAGAAACAAGTCTCTGTCCTCTGGTGGAGCTGACACTGTAGAGAAGGGAGAGGGGAGTGCCTGCTGCTGGTGTTTGAGGGGCCCTGGGTGACTACGGCTCAACTCTGGAAAGGAATTTAGAAGTTGCTTAGATCAGTCTCATGAGCCAGATGGGAAAACTGAGGCCCAGTGACGAACTGACTTTCTAAGGTCACAGAGCCAGTCAGTAGTACAGAAAGAACTGGCACTGAGGTCAATTTAGGCCAAGAGTAGCTCCCAGGCATCATTCTCCTATAGGAAGGTAAAAGCATTGCTATGAATTAAACCACTGACACCCACTGACCTTGGCAGGGAGTGATAGATGGGCAGCTGGCAGTGGCTGGAGATGAGGGAATGCCCCTGTTCTGGAGGGGCTGTGAGGCAGGAATGAAGGAGAAGGATAGAGGTAGGTCCTGGCTTCCGTGGAGAAATGCCTGCCCACCATCCTGCTTCTGGAAGCTGAGAGAGGGAAGGGGAGGACTAAGCCTGCTGTGACCAGCTTCCCCCAAGCTCAGCTGCACCTCTCACCACCAAGCTGCAAGTGGCTGCAGTCCTGACCCTTCTCTCCCCGCTTCACTCTTCAGATGGATCTCTGGCCTTTTGTATCATAGGAAGCCACTCTGGCAGAGGTCCTTGGCCTGTCACTCTTTGGGGCGCTCAGGCACCCAGCCCGCCAGGCCTCTATCAGGGGGCACGGGGCTAGATCCCTGTCCAGGTAGATGGGAGCTGGGAGGTGTTAGGGCAAAGGTCTCTGACTATGAATCCTCAGCTCACCTGATAAAGCGATGGTCCCTAGCAGGGACTCGATGAATATACAGATTCATTAATTGATAAATGATAATGATGTTAAGTGAGGAGTCTCAGCTCATGGGGATAGGAACATGAAATGGTTTAATCTTTTTCTGCAATAACTGACTGTGCTCTCTTACACCCCAGCCCAGAGTAGTGAGCTCCATTAACCGCGCCTTCCTGACTTGATTATTAAATAGTCTTACTCCTGTTATTTAAAAGCCAGTTCTGTTCATTTGAAACCTGTAGCTCCCATTTAATTCAGTATTAGTCTTGTCTGCCTGGCTCAGAGGTTAAGCGTTTGCCTGAAATGCGAGAGATCCAGGTTCAATCCCTGGGTCAGGAAGATCCCCTGGAGAAGAAAATGGCAACCCACTCCAGTACTCTCGCCTGGAAAATCCCATGGAGGGAGAATCCCTTGGAGGGAGGAGCCTGGTAGGCTACAGTCCTTGGGGTCGCAAAGAGTCGGACACCACTGAGAGAGTTCACTTCACTTCACTGCCTCATCTTTGGCATCTGGGAGGGAAAACACACCCCTTCTTTTTAGATCCCCATCTCTTCTGACATGGGTGGTGGTTTAGCGGTGGAGGGTCTACTGTCCAGCCATGTTGTGAAGGGCCCTTTGGGAGCTGGTTCCCTGCTGCACGTTCTGGGCTCAGAATGTGGGCCCTTTCTGATCTCTCTTCTCAGCTGTGGGCCTTGGGTACCATTCTCCGGCCAGCAGGATAGCCCCATCGGCTGTCTCCATCCTGTTATCATGGTAATAGTCACCATTCGCTGAGTTCCCGGCACTTTTCATATCTAAGCTCTCCTTTTGGTGACAACCCTGAGAGATAATCGTGCTCATCTCCCATCACAGCTAAGGAGACGGAGACTCAGGGAGGTGCAGGAACATGATCAGGGCCACTTAGAACCCAGATCTGTATCCTGATCTGTTGCTTCCGGGTCTATGCTCCAAGAAGCCTGAGTAGCAGAGTGTGTGGCCGGTTCTGGATGTCTGGGAGAGCTGGCTTTTATCGTGAACTCCAAGAACCACGCTGCGCCCCCAGTGCCTTCATTTCCAGGAGGGTCAGGAGGGAAGGATGTGGGGCTAAGATTCATTCCACCCTAATACCCCAGAAAATGTCAGATTATCTGGGTTTGAGCCAGAGATGTCATGGGCACATTTAGGCTAGAATAAGAAAGAATTTCCCATCCAGTGTTCATCAGAGTTGAGGAAAGGGGTGCTGTGGGATTTCTGGGCCGTGCCCAAGGTGCCCTAGAATGCTCACTCCTCCCCTCTGCACCAGGAACTCCTAGTGTGGCCCAAGCTGGACAGAGGCCATGAGTCAGGGGATGCTGGTGTGGGGAGAGCAAGATGCAGTCCAGGCATCCTCGCTGGGCCCCAGCAGCCCAGGGATCCCTCCTCACAGTGAACTGTGGGCTCGCTCCATTAGAGCAGGTTAATTATGCCAAGAGAACAAGCCTACTCTGGCAGATGGAAAAGCCTTTCTGGGCGTCTCCTGGAGTCATAGCTGATGTGCGCAGGCCTCACTAGTGGCTCCTGACCAGGTTCCATTCATTATTGTGAGACAAGTACAAGAGGACCATTTTTCAAAGGCAGACAGGGGTCCCTCCCCATGGGCTTCACTATTATCCCCTATGCCTACCCCAGGGTGAGTGCAGACCCTCTGGTCAGCCTCTGGTTCAGTTCAGTTCAGTTCAGTCGCTCAGTCGTGTCTGACTCTTTGTGACCCCATGAATCACAGCACGCCAGGCCTCCCTGTCCATCACCAACTCCCAGAGTTCACTCAGACTCACATCCATCGAGTCCGTGATGTCATCCAGCCATCTCATCCTCTGTCGTCCCCTTCTCCTCCTGCCCCCAATCCCTCCCAGCATCAGAGTCTTTTCCAATGAGTCAACCCTTCACATGAGGTGGCCAAAGTACTGGAGTTTCAGCTTTAGCATCATTCCTTCCAAAGAAATCCCAGGGCTGATCTCCTTCAGAATGGACTTGTTGGATCTCCTTGCAGTCCAAGGGACTCTCAAGAGTCTTCTCCAACACCACAGTTCAAACGCATCAATTCTTTGGTGCTCAGCCTTCTTCACAGTCCAGCTCTCACATCCATACATGACTACTGGAAAAACCATAGCCTTGACTAGACGGACCTTAGTCGGCAAAGTAACGTCTCTGCTTTTCAATATGCTATCTAGTTTGGTCATAACTTTTCTCCCAAGGAGCAAGCGTCTTTTAATTTCATGGCTGCAATCACCATCTGCAGTGATTTTGGAGCCCCCCAAAATAAAGTCTGACACTGTTTCCACTGTTTCCCAATCTATTTCCCATGAAGTGATGGGACCGGATGCCATGATCTTCATTTTCTGAATGTTGAGCTTTAAGCCAACTTTTTCACTCTCCTTTTTGACTTTCATCAAGAGGCTTTTAGTTCCTCTTCACTTTCTGCCATAAGGGTGGTATCATCTGCATATCTGAGGTTATTGATATTTCTCCCGGCAATCTTGATTCCAGCTTGTGTTTCTTCCAGTCCAGCGTTTCTCATGATGTACTCTGCATAGAAGTTAAATAAGCAGGGTGACAATATACAGCCTTGACATACTCCTTTTCCCATTTGGAACCAGTCTGTTGTTCCATGTCCAGTTCTAACTGTTGCTTCCTGACCTGCATACAGATTTCTCAAGAGGCAGGTTATGTGGTCTGGTATTCCCATCTCTTTCAGAATTTTCCACAGTTTATTGTGATCCACACAGTCAAAGGCTTTGGCATAGTCAATAAAGCAGAAATAGATGTTTTTCTGGAACTCTCTTGCTTTTTCCATGATCCAGTGGATGTTGGCAATTTGATTTCTGGTTCCTCTGCCTTTTCGAAAACGAGCTTGAACATCAGGAAGTTCACAGTTCACGTATTGCTGAAGCCTGGCTTGCAGAATTTTGAACATTACTTTACTAGCATGTGAGATGATTATCCTCCCTTAATCTTGAGTAACTCTTGGGGCTTCTTTGGATGGAGGTGGCATGGTCACAGTGGGTGGATGGCCCAAGGAAGGCCTGGGGTTTGACTGCCTTTGTTTACATTGAAAATGTCTAGTTTGAGTTCTGCCTCCATACCTTGAAACAGGCATCTATGCACACACCTCAATTCACTCAGCCACATTTCTCACTCCAGTCACTGCTGGGCTGATCTGTTTTGCAGAGGTTTGGCCGGCTTCCCTCAGGTGAAACCTGCAAAATGATCCCCTTACTCCAGGTATGAGCCACGCCACTCACCATGCATAGGACGCCTGCAGAAACCCATGTGGCCCTCCTGCATGTGCAACTGTGTGTGTTTAAGGGGAAGTTAACACATGTAGGGAAACCTATGACCAGTGGGAGTTGTGAGCTGTTGGATACATATTCCTTGTGTTTATTGCACTCTGGGACAACTGTGAACCATTTCATAAGGCTTCTCAGAGGAGCCCCAGTTATGTGTAGCAGTTGCCAATTTGATCACATACAATTTATCAGCTCCTTCCTTTCCTGATTTGCTCATCCTGTTCCTTCCACCTGCTCCCTGGGACCACCTTCCCCCAAACCACCTCTAAGAAAGACTTTCCCTGGGTTCTGTTTCCAGGAGAACCCAAAATGCCAGACTGGCCTTAGAAAGCTAAACAAAGCTAAGCACTCATCAGTCAGTCAGCCCCAGGAGCTCATGGCTAGTCAGCGGGGTGGTGAATCCTCTGGCTCGCGGGAACATCACACGTACTAAGATGCCCGAGAAATTACACGACAAGCTGGCCCACACTTCCATTGCACTAAAACTGTGTTTCCCTCAGCTCAGACTTCTGTTTGCAAATGGTGATTTCTAAGACCAGTTGATCTATAGGAAGAGATCCGGATCAATGCCATAAGCCAGTGCTAGCCCTGCAGTACAGCCCACTCGGCGGGCCTGAGGGACAGTGTTGTGTGGGCTGATCTGTGTGGGGCGCAGTGCCCATCTACTTGTGGGAGGGAGACAGGCTGTGATACACATAAACGTGGATTCTTGGGCAGCAGCAAATAGCTTAGCTGGTTGATCAAGGTCGTGGAAGGTGCAAGATGACTGGGTGCCAGGAAGTCTGGGGAAGGGGCTCTGGATGGACCTATGTAATGAGTGTGACCCTGCCCCCCTTGACAGTCCTCTCCTAGGCCACATCATTGAGGAGTGGGTGACAGGAAGGGTGAGGGAAACTGATGTTCCTTCAGGAGACCCTCTATTGTGCAAGTGGGGAAACTGCTGCCCCTAAATGGGCAGGTAATGTGGCAGCAGAGCTCAGAGGAGGAAAAACCCTGGGCCCGGGAGTCAGGAGATCCAGGTCTGTGTCCCAGTCTCTTCACGTGCTGTCTGAGCTTCAGCTTCTCCTGTTTCTGAAGTGGATATCACCGTCTCTGATCTGCCTGACATGAGGGGTGTCTGGGGTCTGATGCGGTTTTGCTTGTATGTCTTGACAAGCCTTCAAGTGCTCTGCTGACTGAATTCTGACAGAGGGTCTGAAATCAAGGACTCTGGATGCTCAGAAAATTCTCCTTTACCCTGGAGGCCCGGGTCCAGGGGATGAGGAATGGGGTAGGAAGGAGGAGATAGGAGTTGATGGGAGATGAGCCCCGGACACTTGGCCTCCGCAGGAGGTGGCACAGTTCCCTGACCTGTTTCCCGAGCCAGAGGGGCCTCAGGAAGGTGGTCCCCTAGCTCAGGGTAGAGACAGGGGCAGGGGAGCCTGGTGCCTCAGCCACGTGCCACAGTGAGACTGATGCGCAGGCCTGTCTTCAGCCCCCAGACTCCAGCTCACTAAGTAAACACCTGGAGTCAGCTCATTACTCACCTCCCCTAATTAGCTCATCACTCTCCCAGCTCTCCATCCATCTTCACCTTGCTGCCATGGGCTCTAGCACGCAGTTATTTTTGGACTTCCCAGTAAGCACACCAGCTGGCTGGTCAGTGGGGACCAGTGCTGCCTGGACAGAGCTAGAGTTAGGGCTGGGCTGTGATCGCCTCCACCTGGAAGGCGGTCCTTCCATAGCCTGCCTGCAGGCCCTTCTGACCACTCCTCTGCTCCACTCTCCAGGGCAGGAGCTCCCCCCAACCCTTGGGAGCTGAAAGGCTGGGGGTGGGGGCGTCGTAAAGAGCAGTTCAGGTTAGTTCGGTTAGTATTTATTAGGCACAGGCCCTGGGGTACCTCCAAAATACCCTTGGGGGATGCCCTGTTTCCTGGAGCACAGATGTTCAAGGGAAGATTTAGTTCATGTGAGATGTGTCCCAGCATCCGTGGAGGACAGGGCAAAGGCACTTCATCTAGTCTAGGGTCTCAAGAAAGCTCCCCAAGGACAGGCACATGGGTGGAGCCTACAAGGGCAACGGAGCTCTACCAGGCCAAGATTCCAGCTGGGGGGTCCTGAGACCCGAGTGCCAGGGCCCAGGGACCTTGAGTGAGCTACTTCTCCCCTCTGGTTTCCCTCCTTGACACCTAGAAGCATGAGACGGGCTTCTTCCAGGTAGATCAGGGCATCTCACCTACGCTCAGGTGGAGCGGGCCCGTGAGGGTCCCTTCATCTTCACCCCAACTCACACACGCAGAAAAGCAGGTCAGAGAGGCTCAGACTCATCCTCAGGCTGCACAGCTCAGGCAGTGCCGGAGCTGGGATGTGGCCCTGCTCTGCCTGACTAGAGAGTCCCTGCTGTCTGCATGCCCTGCTCATACTCTTCCAGCCCGGCACCAGACACAGGCTGGGAGGGCCGGAGAACAGTAGCCACCCCCGCCTTAGGAGGCACTCAGCACCCTGCCTATTAAGGGGAGGGCCAGCCCTCTGCTCCTTCCTGGCCATTGTTCTCCAGAAAATTAAGTCATTCCACTGGGCCCTTGTAAGCCTTTTTGGAGCTGGCTGTTCCCAAGGTTTGAGCCAGACTGCAGCTGGAAGTCTGTTATTATTCATTGAATCTCTCCAGGGCGGCTGGGAACATGACTTTTAATTGTCTCATCTCTGTCCATCCAAGAAAGAGACTAAGAGGCAAGAATAATCAGTATCTCATTATAGATCAGGGCCTAGAAAAGGAAACTCCTTAGCCAGGACCCTCTACCCATGGAAGAGGGGCCCCAGCCAGGGGAGAAGCAGGCTTATTTCTTCAGTTCCTACAATTCACATGCCAAAATCCACCTGCCTGAATAGGAGGACTGCCCATGGCCATTTGGAGTCCAAATGGCCATAAGCCAGGGATTGACACATTTGGGAATGGTCTCAGTGAGGCGGGGTGGGGGTGCTGAAAGAGAGGTCAGAAGACACTGGCGTGTGGGCCCCAGATCTCTCTCTCTGCCTTTCATTGCCCCAGACAGTATAGAGATCTGGAAATAGAATTTAGAGATTATCTTGTCATCTGTCTCACATCCATGTCCAAGCTTATGTCCATCAAGTCGGTGATGTCACCCAACCATCTCATCCTCTGTTGCCCTTCTCCTCCTGCCTTCAATCTTTCCCAGCATCAGGGTCTTTTCCAATGGGTAGGTTTGAACAAACTTTGGAAGTTGGTGGAGGACAGGGAAGCCTGGTGTGCTGCCATCCATGGGGTCACAAAGAATCGGACACAACTGAGCGACTGAGCTGAACTGAACTGTCATCTGTCTATCCATCTATCCATCCACCCACCTATTCAGCAATCCATCCATCTGTTCAGTCCATCCATCCATCCATCCAATGAGCTAGGACGGCACTGGCATTCTTCATGCATACCATACTTTTCAAAGCAACATCCTTTCTCTCATTTCATTAAGTCTTCACAACTGTTTAGTCCCATTTGCCAAATGCGGAAGCTGAGGCCAAAGAGAGGCAGCGGCTTGCTCAAGGGCAGACAGAACAGAGTAGTTTCCAGGATGGCAGCTCAGTCCAAAGTCTCCAGGAAGAGCTGTGTACAAAGGCCTGGACCAAGGGGCAAGTGAGGGCCGAAATCCAGTCCACACTCAGCACTAAGTGGGAAGGAGCCGTGTCTACCTGGAGGAAGGGGAGTCTTTTTCTTTGCACAAAGGCACCATCATCTTGCCAAGCTCAGACCTCAGCTGAGGAGCCTTTTTGAATTTTCATAAACAAGTTGTATGGACTATTGTCAGCCCCCAGCTCGCTGGTCTGTGTCTGGAGGAGCACTCCTGGAGAGGAGGGGACGGCAGACTGGCCCATGAGGAGGGCTTTCTCTCCACCAGAGCTCAGGGAGGGGCCTGTGCCCCATGGCACCATGGCTTAGCCCACTCAGAGAGGGCAAGGCCCCTCCCTGCCTCTAAGCCAGCCTCCAACCTCATGCCAAATGGTTTGCTTACATGGGGGTTTCTAGTTGGCCACTCTTCGAGGTCACGTTTTCTTTGGGGACTGCCAGCTGTTTGAATTACTCTGGTTGGTAATTTTGTGTTTTGGTGCTTGTGCTTTGTTTTGGTTTGGTTTTTGATCAGTATTTTTTGGAAGTGAAATTTATATATAATAAAATACACCCAGAAAAAGGTGGCATTCTATGAGTTTTGACAAATGTATACACTCATGTAGCCATACTACCGTCCAGGCAGAGAATATTTCTGTTTCCCCAGAGAGTCCTGTCTTGCCCTTTGCAGTCTTCTCACCCTAACCTGGCCCCAATAGCAACCTCTGATCTACTTTCTGTCACTAGTGACTAGATTTCCCTTTTTTAGGATTCCACGTAAGTAAGGTCATGCATATATATTCTTTTGTGTCAGAATCCTTTTACTTGGCATCACATCTCTGAGGTTAATCAGAGTTGTTTCATATATCGGTAGCTTTGTAGCATTCCAATGCATAGATAGACTTCATTGTGTTGATCCCTTCACCTGTCAATAAGCATTTGCACTGTTTGTAGGCTTTGGCCATTTTAAGGAACGTTATGATAAATGTTTGTGTACAAGTCTCTGTGTAGACACGTGTTTTCTTTTTACTTGGTTAACGCTTAGGTGTGGAATTGCTGGGTCAAGGACAGTTTATATGTTTGTCCTTAGGAGAAATTGTCACACCTTTTCTGCAGTGATTGTACCATCTTATATTTTCACTAGCAGTGTGTGATTTCCAGGTGACCCACATCCTTAACCAACACAAAAGGTTTTGTCAGCCTTTTCCATTGGGTTGTTGTAGCGTATGCACGCATGCTAAGTCACTTCAGCTGTGTTCAACTCTTTGCGATCCCATGGACTGTAGCCTGCCAGGCTCCTCTGTCCATGGGATTCTCCAGGCAAGAATACTGGAGTGGGTGGCCATGCCCTCCTCCAGGGGATCTTCCCAACCCAGGGATCGAACCCGCGTCTCTTATGTCTCTTACATTGGCAGGCGGGTTCTTAACCACTAGGACCATCTGGGAAGGCCATGTTGTAGTGTATAGTGATGTCTCACTTAGGCCCACTCTTTGCCTCACCTCCCTCTTGATTGTGAGATCCTCCGGGACATAGACTAACTCCTCAGCGTCACCGAAGAGCCCAGCAGGCAGCTGAGCCCAAAGAGGACGCACCCCTTCCCTGCCCTGCCTGGTCCGCAGGGTAGTTTGGAGTTAAGGATTCAGTGAGCTGAACGGAGCATGATCACTCCTGGGACAGCGGCTCCAGCGCTAGTGGGAGCTCACGATGCAGTGGTGCGTGTGAAGTCTTCACAGTCCTCCTCAGTCCCACCCCTCCTTACTCCATTGTGCAAATGTGGAAACAGCCGAGGCTCAGCCAGGCAGAGGGACACCGGGTCTGCGTGCTCCCAAAGCCTGCACTCACGGCTGTGACGTGAGCCACTGTGCTGCAGAGTCACTTGGGACTGGCCAGGGGTTGTCACCCTCACGGTCAGCAGACAATTGCTAGGACGTGCACACAGCCGTGTTCCTGCCACCCGTCCTGCCAGCTCATCTGGCAGCTCTGGTCCCAGGGGCTCGACGCCACGTCGTCTGTCGCTCCATTATCCTAAGAGGCCCCCCCGGATCCCATTACTTCACTGCTGTTATTATTTATTCATTGGCGGAGCCCTCAGCCTGTGGATGGGCACTTACCTTGATGTCCCTGACAGCGGGTCAGGAGCCCCACTCAGGGTGTATTAATCACCGGCTGCACCAGCAGGGAGCCTGCATCCCCCGAGACAGGAGATCATGTTGCAGACTCAGAGGGCCTGTCAGCACGCTCATTTTCCCACAGAGGAGCCCACTGCCTGGCATATCGGAGCTGGAGGAGCCTCAGAGAGCATCTGTGGAGGCAGGGAAACTGAGGCTCAGGCAGGGGAGGGCATTCCCCAAGACCCCACATCTCCCTGAAACGCTATCTGGGATTCTCTCCAAATACAAATGCACAGTGATTATAACACCGTTTTCAGGTAAAGGACCTGACAGTTTCAATCTATTCTCCTATTTGATGATAATGACAATCCCTTGAGATCAATAAGGGCTTTTAATCAGATAGATAGATAGATAGATAGATAGATAGATAGATATCGATGATAGATGTAGAAATAACGTAGATACAGAAACTGAAGCGCACAGAAATTAAGCAACCTGCTGAAAGCTACTGAAAGCTAGGACTGAGACCAAGCTATCCAGACTCTGGCTTCAGCCAGGAGATGTATACCTCTGTCCCTCTCTCTTTCCTTCTGATCCCCTGTGAACAAAAGGGGTCTCTCTCTGATTGACTGGGCTAGATCCCCTTGGGAGCTGAGTCTTGCATCTCTCTGGGCGGCTAGAAAGGGGTTTCTGCCCTGCCTTGCCCTGCCCTGCCCTGCCCTGCCCACTGCTGGGCTCTTGGCCTGTCAGCTCCAGGCTCTTGGGAGGAGGTGGCTCATGGGCTGCTGGCTGGACACATTCTGGACATACTGGTGCGGCTAGAATTGGAGATGACTCGGTCTTTCACCAGGAAGCAAATGCAGACAGAATCTGATACTAAAGACAGAGCTGTCTTGGAGCATGAGGCATTGCCAGGGCAATCATTCAGGAGCCATGCCAACGTCAGTGAGCTCTGAGTCCCCTCGGACTTTCAAGGAAGTTTCTTCTGGCCCTTGATCACAGGGCTTGTGCCCCATCTGAGCCCCTCTATCCCTGAGTGAGAGTCTAGTGAAATAACAGATGGAGATCGAGTCAGCCCAAGCCCCTGCTCTAAAGCCTTCCGTGGCTCCCCATTGCCCTCTGAAAAAGGGGTGGCAGGATACTGGTAGGTTGAGGCCAGCTTCTGTCACTCCCTCTCACATATAGGGAAGGAAATCTGGTATTTTTTTTTTAAGTTACGCTTTTTACTTTTGGCTGCACCGGGTCTTCGTTGCTTGGTGCGGGCTTTCTCTAGTTGCCACGAGGGGCGGCTACTCTTCATTGCGGTGCGCAGGCTTCTCATTGTGGTGGCTTCCCTTGCGGCGGAGCATAGGCTCTGGGAGCACGGGCTTCAGGAGTTGCGGCACACAGGCCGAATTACTCTGCAGCATGTGGAGTCTTCCTGGTCTAGGGATGAAACCCATGTGCCCTGCACTGGCAGGCGGGTCCCTATCTGCTGTGCCACTAGGGAAGTCTAGAAATCTGGTATTGAGGAGCTCCTGGGCCTGGAACATTCTTTGAAGAGTCTTTTGTAAAAATATGCATTTTGTGGGAGATGAAACTGAGGCTTATTGAGGAAAGACAACTGACTTAAGGCCACTTTTCTAGGAAGTGTTCGATACAGAAACCATACTTGTGCGCTCGGGCCCAGATCACAAGCTCTTCACCCAGCTGAAGGATGGTGTGTGGGAGAAGGGACAGCTATGTTCAGGGTGGCTTGAGGGCAAAGCTAAGGGCATGGGATGGAATTGACAAGGAGGCTGGTTTCAGCTTGAGCTAAATAAGACCTCCCATACTGTCTGTGTGTCCAGGATAAAGTGGGCTGCTTGTGAGGGAGTTGGGAAGGAATTCCCCATCACGGGAGGTATGCAAGTAAGTATTTGCCAGCCATCTGCTGGAAGTGTTGGGCACAGCCTCTGCCTTGACATATGTAGATGGCTTGTCCAGAGAGTTTATTGGGTGACCTTCACTGGGAAGCAACCCAGCTGACTACAGTCTATTTCCTAGAATCACCCCACCCACCACTGGGCCCAGAGTTCCCACCATCTGCTTGTTCATTTGTGCATTCCTTACTCAACAAATAGCCAGCACACGTGGGAGCTCCCTTATCAGACCTGCAGGAAGGGGGCCTAAGCAGGACTTCCAGAACATTCAGAGGCACAGGGCAGACCATGAAAGCAGCGCCCACTGTGCGGTCAGACCCACAAGCGTCGCTCTCGCCCTTTGCTTGCTATGTGAGCTGAGGCGAATCACTCCCTCTCTGAGCATCAAGTTTGTTCTCAGAAAAATAAGACCAATAATGTACACATTCTGGTTACTGGGAGGATGAAATGAGACCAGATGACAGCTTCCTGGCTCCAGGAGGGACAGGAAAGGCGTGCCTCCCATTTCAGGCCATGGTCCCCGCCCAAGGCGCTGCGTTCTCTTTGTGTCCCCAGCTCCTGCTGAGTTGAGGGCCTGGGCCCAGGTGGGGCTCAGTGGCTGTGCTTAGGGGACTGGGCAGGCAATGGCTGGTGAGTTTAGATAATTTTTATTGGAGCAAGTTATGGTCTGCTGATCTAGGTCAGCCCAGCCAGGGGGCAGCGTGAGCTATCTTTCAGTCCAGTGGCAAAGAGCCGGTGGCCTGGACCCTCGTGGGACTGAGGTTCTGGCTTGGAACTTTGCATCCTGGCTCCTGGTTGCCCAAAGAGGGAAGGTCCAGACAGGACCCTGAGATATTGGTCTCAGCGACAAGAGCCTTAGGGACTCCTGACTCCTGGTGGCCCCAAGCCCAGGGCTCTGGCCCAGGCTTGCTGTGTGGCCTTGATGAGTCCCTTCTCCTCCCTGGGCCTTCAGTGTCTGACTGCCATCATGGTGAAGGCTGAGGAAGGTGAGGGGTGAGGGGGATGTGCACAAGGTAGACCTCCAGGAAGTCAGCCCAACCCCCAGACCCAATCCCCCTCCCCACCCCTCCCCACCTGTGTGATGCTGAGAAAGTCACTTAATCTCCCTGAGCATTAGTTCCACCAACAACATGGGGATAGGATCTGCTTTGTCTTCTTCTCTGAGCTGCTGTGGGGCTCAAATAAACTAAAGAGACATGAGGTCAGCTTTACCTGGAGCCCCGCAGCTGCACTCAGTCTGGGAGACAGTGGTGATCTGGACAGGGTTCCTGATCTCAAGGGACTCTTCCTGGGTGTGGAAGGTGGAGCCATACTCTCAAATGGGGGCTATGGGGACCTGGGGTAGGTGTTAGTGAGGGAAGATTTATCTAAATGAGAGCATCAGGGAAAGCTTCCTGTAAGAGGCATGAGCAGGACAGATGGGCAAGGTCATGGTCAGGCATGTGCAGAGCTGGCAGGGATGCAAATAGGAACAGCAGGATCCGCAGACTGTTGGCACTGAAGCTACACAGTTATGACCCCTGGACCAGCAAGCGATCCAACAAGCAACCCTGTCCCTACCCTGTTGGAGCCTGCAATGTGACAAGACACAGGAGAGACAGACATTAATCAAATACTCATCAAACACTGGAGTTTTATCTAGGGGGTCCGGGGACAGTTTCTAAGGGAATAACAATGATTTCTGAGGGTTTCCTACATGCCAGACACTGTGCCAAGCTCTTTGTATATATTGCCTTGTTTAATCATGCCTATGGCAATCACTGACCATGTCTCTGTCTATGGAAGAGGAAACAGAAGACCAGAGAGGTGAAATAATTTGCCTGAGGTTGCACAGCTGGCAGGCAGCAGAGCAGGATTTGCACCCAGGCCATCTGACTCCAGAACCCCTACTTATTGTAATAACTAAGCTATATGTTCTGCCTCTCGTGTGCTTAATATGGCTGATCTCTCTCTTGGGTTTCTGGTTTCCCTTTCCCTCCCCATTTTGACCACTAAGATGATGCATCAGAACAAAGTCAGTTCCTGAAAAACTTGGGGCAGAAGCAGCAAATTATAGGTGTAGCTGAGACCTTTGCTAGACTGCGCCCCACCCTCTCCCTGGATTCCACCAAGAGTCTCCATGCCTGGTAAGGAGGAAGGGAGGAGAGTGAAGGGGCAAGACAGGAACTGGTGGGTCCCTGAGACAGGTCCTGCTTCTGCTTTCCTGTCTCTCCTACCCCCACCCCGTGTGGGAACTCACAGGGCAGAGAGGACCTATACCTGCCCTCCCCACCCCCAGCCTCCTGGTGGGACCCCTGAGTCTTCTTCTGCCTGGCATTGCATGGGAGCAGAATAAATGCCTGTATGGAGTCTCCAGGGCAGTGTGGGGAGTGGCCGGGGCCTTACAAGGGTCATGGGGTCTGGCTGCTGTGATGTAATAACCATGGCTGGGATGACAGAGGCTGAGATGGCACTGGAATGAGGATGTGACAGGTGGACAGATGACAATCCTTCTCTTGGAGCATTGGGGGACCCACCCTTCATTCCCCCATCCCAAGGCCCTTGCTGGATTTTGACAGAACAGAAGGGCAAACAAATCATCCTGAACTTCCATGTTACATTTCAGACTCCTGGTAGGATGGGGACTTGTGTGGAAATTAGGCTTAGCTACAGAAAAACACAGTTATCTTTTTGTGCCCTTGATTTTACTGACTCAGAATCACTGTGAAAAGAGACATATGGGCCACCATGAATCTGACTTCAATGGGGAAGTCAGGGAAGGCTTCCTGGAGGAAATGATTCTTGGGCTGAGTTCTAAAGGAGTAGGAAAAAAAGGTGAAGAGAAGATCAGTCCTGGTAGGGAGATCGGCATGTGCAAAAGCCCTGTGGCAGGAGGGAACTTGTTGGGAGGGAGGGAATAATGAGGTGCAAACTTTCTATTTACCCTGCTTCAAGCCAGAACTCAGCCAGTGTAGCTCCTGGCAAGTAATGTTGGGATCCAGGGGAGTGGGGTTCTCAAAACCCTCCTATCCCTGGTCTTTCATGTACTCAGACTTTGTTTCCCCCAACTCTGGCACTCCTGGCACCTGCACCAGACTCAGAATATAAAGCAGCAGGTGAGGAGCCCCAGGCGGCATCCTTATTGTCCTCCTGGGGAAACTGAGGCCAGAGTTGGCAAGTCAGTTGCCAAAATCAACCAAGCCCATCACCTCACAACAACTCCTCAGCAGAGCTGAAGCTCTGGCCTAGAAGGACAAGCTTTCTCTCACCAGAGGAGAGGACAGTACCCACCTGTTCCCCAGCCCTTTCCCAGGTCTGAGAGGCTTCTAGTGGTCAGAGTCAGGAGGATGTGGTAGCAGTTTCCCTGCAGGGAGGTGGGCCAGCCAGAGCTCACAGCCACCCCCAAGCTGGGCTGGTCACAACCCCATGATCACATGATGACCACTTATGCAGCCAAGAGGACTGAAAGGGATGGGCAGCCCAGCTGAGTCTGACGCTGACTTCTCCCGCAGCATCCCAGCAGGGCCTGGACCCCATGGATCCCAGCAGACTCCGGCCCTCTGGGGTTGTGGACAGTAGTGAAATGCTCAAGATCAGTGGGAGGCTAGAAGCTCAGGAGCACAGACAACCAGAATGGCCCCACTTTTGTGAGTAGAGCCAGCCCTGCCTCCTCCACCTGCATCTCTGCCCTCCTAGGACCCTGGGAGCAGGTAGTCTGGCCCAGGGGAGAGGAGAGGGGGCGAGAGCCCGAGTATTAGACCCCTGGGCTTGCCAGGTAATTATACATTAGGAGCTAATACTAATAAAGGCTCCAGAAAGGAGGAAAAGATCTTGCCACCAGATTATTGCACATGAGGGAAATATCAGGCCCCCAAACCTTCTCCATCCCTCACCCTTTGTCTCTAAGCAATCTGCTGCTTTTATTAATTCTGACTGGATTTTCCCAGGCTGAGGGCAGCAGGGGCAGAGGGAGACGGTACAGTGAGAGGTAAAGCCGGGCAATTTGGAGCAGACGTTGGGAAGATGGGAACACGCAGGACAAATGCCTTCCACCACTGCTTCCTCGATGCTGCTACCTGCACAGCCCAAGAACATCCCTGGGGATGCAGCCCACAGCTCTGCCCAGCCCTGGCTCCTCCCTGGTGCCTCCAGAAATGGGACTGCTCCACCAGCTCTCCCTCCTCTCTCCCCTCCCAGCCCCTTCTCTTTCTCATCCCTTCCTCCTCCAAGAATCACAATCTGAATTTCCCTCCCACCTGGATCCCACCCCAGTGGCTTCCATTCCTTGAGTTATGTAAAGTGATGCTGAGGTTCAGCTTCCAGAGATTTCTGCAAAAAAAATGAACTGAGCAAAATGAATATTGGAAGAAGTCTAAATCTCCATCAAGAGAGGTTTGTTTGTGAAATTATGGTACAGCCATACACTGGAATGCTCTATATGTAATGAAATGGAATAATCTACATGGTATATTGTTGAGAAAAAAAATCAAGGCACACAACTGCACACACAGCATGCTACCTTCCGTATATGAACACACACATGTCCCTGTACATGCATAGAATAGGGCCTAATTCAACTGAAGTTTGTTGTGGAGACAGGGAGACAATGTTTGGAGGAAATGCTTGATGGGGTGTCTGTTATGTGGGAAATGCTCCACTCATGTTTGCTGTTGCTGACATTGGACAACTGACCCCAATATTTCCTTTCCTTTCTGCCTGGATGCCTCCCTGGAAAGGGTATTTGCATGGACAACACTTGAGAAGATTGTGGTTTGTAAGTGAGAGGAGGCCAGGAGAGGTTTTGAGGGGCTGTGGATAGGCTGAGGCTGGTAAAGCCCTTCCAGGCTCTGGCTGCAACCCTGGATAGTGCCCAGTGGTTCCAGGGCCTCAGGAGGCAGACACGGGAACCAGCTCAGGGCCTGGTGCCTAGGAGGTGTTTGCAGCAAACAGAGGGAATACTGTACATGCTGCTTCTTATCAACTATTTTTACAGCAATGCAAATAGAGGCTGGTCAGGCCGTGTGACTCATCTCCGACTCACCCTGAGCCTGGTCGGGCCTGTGGTTCTAGACTAAAAGAGCCCTTCATCTGCCTCTGTCTCCTGGTGTCCCTGTTATACATATATATATATATATAAATGAGCCAAAAATGACCTCTGTGGATTGGCCCCTAGGTTATCTAACTCTTCACGGCAGGCTGAGACCTGTTAACTCAAAAGCCTTCCAGCCCTGATCTCAAATTATTACACATCCAATAGTTTAAAAAATAGCCCAAATGATCAGAGATTTAACTATTGAGGCTCTAACTAGCTTTGTCCTCACAAAACCTCACCCCGCAGCTGTTGATTGTTGGCGGAATAGAGCGCTCTGACCCAGAGACACTCTGGTATGCCACAGAGCAACACATCCCGACACATAGGCCCGCTTCTCATCTCCCTTTCTCCCCTGGAGTTCCTTGTTCTCTTCCGCTCTGAGTGACGGGTCCCCTGCCACAAAGTCTTGATGGTCTCAGGCTGTGAAGGGCTTCCCTTCTCCAGCAGCCCTATTCAAGTACCTTCAATAGACTTGTGTTACTGCCCTTCGGGGTTATGCACTTGCGATACTTAATTTTATGTCAACCTGACTGGCTAAGAGATGCTCAGATAGCTGGTGTTTCTGGGGCATCCCTCAGTGTGTTTACAGAGGAGATTAGCATTTGAATCAGGAGACTGTGTAAAGAAGATCACCCTCTCTAATATGAGCAGACATCATCCAAACTGTTGAGGGCACGCACAGAACAACAGCAACAACAACAAAAACGTGGAGAAATTACTGATTTTGTCTCTCTTTCCTTGAGCTGGGATGTCCATCATTCCTGCCCTTGGATATCAAGAGTTCCTGGTTCCCAGGCCTTCAGACTTTGGGACTTTCACTAGCATTCCCCCTTCTCAGACCTCAGGATCACACCACCAGCTCTCCTGGTTTCCTAATTTTCAGGCAGCAGACTGTGGGACTTCTCGGTCTCCGTAACCACATGAGCCACTTCCTCTCTTTTTGTGACTATACCTATATATCCTATAGGTTCAGTTTCTCTGGAGAACCCTGACCTGACTTTCTCTCTTGCGTGCATGCTCAGTTGCTCATTCATGTCTGACTCTTTGTGACCCTTTGGACTGTAGCCTGCCAGGCTCTTCTTTCCATGGGATTCCTCAGGCAAGAATACTGGAGTGTGTTGCCGTTTCCTCCTCCAGGGGATCTTCCCGACCCGGGGATCAACCCAAGTCTCCTTCAGCTCCTGCACTGTAGGTGGATTCTTGAACGCTGAGCCATCAGGAAAGCCTGAGTTTTCCTCTCTTCAGCCCCCAAGTCCCTCAAACTCCTGGCAGTCCTTCTGCCTGAGGCCAGGCTGGAGTCAGGAAAATCCAGACTTGCCTTGTCCCGAGCTACCTCGGCTGCCAGGACAGAAGAGAAGGGAAGAGAAGAGGCAGGGGGTAAAAGACACCCCAAATGCCTGACCTCAGGGAAACACGGTGCCCCCAGTGTAGGAAGCAGCAGCTACCGAAGAGGTCCTGCTCTTCTGCTCCCTGGGGAAGAAGGAGGTGGGTGTAGAGGGGGAGGAGGCTGTGGGCGGAGGGAGAGGGTGAGCAGGGCATCCGACATTCCTGAACAAGCCAGGCAGCTGCACATCCTACTGGAGATCCAGCATTCCCACTGGCTACCAACCCCACAGAGAAAATCTGGCACAAGTGCACTGGAAGAAATGGCTAAGTATGAGTGCAGGAGCAAGCTGCAAGCCATCCAACGACTCCAAATAACAGCAACAGGAAACGATCTGAGTGTCCATTTCCAGTATGTGTACAGCGGACCGTGGTGTATGCACACACTGGAGTGACGTACAGCTGCGCACAATAAAGGTGCCCAGAGCTGCACACAACATGGACAGATCTAAAACACGGAAGGTGAGGCAAAAAAGGCATTGCAGAAGAATATACACAGAGCGACCTTTCTGATATAAAGGACTGAAGCAGGCGAATTAAACATGATGGTTCAGGTGAAACCTCAAGAAGTGCCGCGGGTAATGAAGCAGACTGGAGACAGTGGTTACCTCTGGTGGGGGGAGGGGAGAACAGTTGGGGAAGAGGAGGCAGGGCCCATCTAAGGCAGGGATTCTCATGTTGATGTGCACACAGGGTCACCCAGAATTCTTACTAACAAGCGGATTCTCATTCGGCGCATTTCTTGTGGGGGCTGAGGGTCTGCATTTCCTACAGGCTCCCAGGGGAGGCTAACGCTGCAGGTAGGGAAGCTAAGCCAAGTAACCATGATGGCCTAGCCCAGGCACTCGTGACCCTGCCACAGTACCAGACTCACTCTGGGGATGGGGGGAGGGTGCTTCTCCAAAGCACTGATGTAAATTGGCACAGCCATTATGGAAAGTGGCATGGAGCCACCTCAGAACAGTAAAGACAGAGCTACCATGCGACCCAGCAATCCTGCTCCTGATTAGGTATCCAGAGAAAATACCAGCAGGGTCTCCAAGAGATAATTGCACCGGTTCATTCCAGCAACGGCCACGTACCCCACGCATGCGAGCAGGTGAAGTGTCTATCGACAGGTAAATGGGTAAAGAAAGTGCAATCTATAGTATACCTATATGGCGGAATGTCATTCAGCTTTTTTAAGAAAAGGAAATCTTGCCATTTGAGACAACAGGGATGAACTTGAAGAACATTATATTAAGTAATCACTGCAGATGGTGACTGCAGCCATGAAATTAAAAGACGCTTACTCCTTGGAAGAGAAGTTATGACTAACCTAGATAGCATACTGAAAAGCAGAGACATTACTTTGCCAACAAAAGTCCGTCTAGTCAAGGCTATGGTTTTCCAGTGGTCATATATGGATGTGAGAGTTGGACTGTGAAGAAGGCTGAGCGCCGAAGAATTGATGCTTTTGAACTGTGGTGTTGGAGAAGACTCTTGAGAGTCCCTTGGACTGCAAGGAGATCCAACCAGTCCATTCTGAAGGCGATCAGCCCTGGGATTTCTTTGGAGGGAATGATGCTAAAGCTGAAACTCCAGTACTTTGGCCACCTCATGTGAAGAGTTGATTCATTGGAAAAGACTCTGATGCTGGGAGAGATTAGGGGCAAGAGGAGAAGGGGACGACAGAGGATGAGATGGCTGGATGGCATCACTGACTCGATGGTCATGAGTCTGAGTGAACTCTGGGAGTTGGTGATGGACAGGGAGGCCTGACGTGCTGCGATTCATGGGGTCTGAGCGACTGAACTGAACTGAACTGATACTAAGTAAAATAAGCCAAACACCGAAAAACAGAATAATGTATGATCTTGTTTACTGGTGGGATCTAAAAAAGTTCAACTCATAAAAACAGTAGAAGGACGGTTACCAAAGGCTAGGAGGAGAGGGGAACAGGGAGACATTTGTCAAGGGGTACAAAATTCAGTCATGCAGGATGGACAAGTTCTGAAGGTCTGATGTGTTGCGTGGTGACGATGGTTAGTATTACTGCATTGTATACTTGAAATTTGCTTAGAGAGTGAATCTTACGTGTGCTCACCACACACACAGTGGAAACTACGCTAGGTGGTAGAGATGTTAATTGGATTGATTATGATATTTATTTCACAATGCATATGTGCATTGTGCACACCCCGGGCTGTGTGCTCAGTTGCGTCCGACTCTGGGCGACCCCCCGGGACTGTAGCCTGCCAGGCTCCTCTGTCCACGGTATTCTCCAGGCAAGAAGACTGGAGAGAGCTGCCATTTACTTCTCCAGGGGGATCTTCCCCACCCAGGAATCAAACCCAGGTCTCCCGCATTAGCTTCTACACAAAACCTTCCAATTAGGAACCTACGAGGAATGTATTTCAACTGTAAGTCTGAACAATGTACACCATCAAGGCTTTGTTATTGGTAAGTTCCATGGAGGAGAAAAGTAGGGGTGATCCACATCTCCAATGGGTAGCTTAAAATATACACCTTAAATAGTTACAATTCTTATTAGTCAATTATATCTCAATATAATTCTATCCCCTCAATAAAGCCGAGGGGGAAAAAAAGCAGGATGCTAGGCCAGTTAGCTGAGCACCTCTGGGGGAGCAGCCCAGGCATGGGCATTTGTCAAAAGCTCCCCAATAGCTGTGTTTCTGCAGCAGGTGGAGGGCCGCTATGCCAACCCTGTGACACACAGATACTCATTTTCTTTTCATTCCTTTGTATGGAATAAAATAGCATAAAAAATAGCCTACAAAACAAAATTTAAAAAGAATGGGAAGTGAAAAAGCTGAGCTGGGAGATGAGGGGCCAGAGAGGAGAAAGAGCAAGGAACCCAAAAGGATTCCTAAAAACGCCCTACCCCAATAGCCAGGAAGCCTGTCAGCCTGTCCGTTAGCACAGCGGGCCAGGACTGTGCTGATGATCAACCAGCCAGCTTGCTGTCAGAGCTGGGGTCTGCCAGGCAGCAGCACAGCTGTCAAGCTGTGGGTCAGTCCATCAAGCCGGCGAGTCAGGCTGGCTGGCACCGGGTGCGTCTGCCTGCTTTGGAGTCAGCCAGCGAATCGAGATCAGTCGTTGTCATTCCGTCAGGCGGTCAGTTAGTCGTGACTTGGTCAGCCTGACTGTCCAGCCGTCTGTTATCTGCTGCCTGTTGCTGTGAAGGTTAGTGTGAAAGGCCTGCAGGGGCGTGGAGGGGCCAGGCATCAGCATGTCGATTGGTAACTCAGTTTAGTTGGCCAATCGTAACATCAGTGAGTGAGAGTTAGTCAGTGGTAAGACGGTCAGCCCGGCAAGCGGTCTGTCAGACAGGAACTCTCTGTCCCCAGTTAGCTGGGGAGACAGTGTTCAGTCAGGGATCCCTGTCAGGCAGACTAGTCAGGTGCTCAGCTTGTCAGCGCAGAGAGTCAGCCAGGCAACCCGTGAGTCTATCAGTCAATTAACTGCTCAGCCACCCAGTCCGTGAGTCCCCGAGACAGGCTTCCAGCAGTCAGTCGGTGTGTGCGCCCTTCATTCACTGTCAGCTAAGCCTCGAGTCTGCCGGCCGGACGCTCACCGTGTCTGTCCATCACTGCCTGTTGCTGGGCGGGTGGGGTGACTGTGGACAGGCGGCCCCTCGAGTCTGCCGGCCGGACGCTCACCGTGTCTGTCCATCACTGCCTGTTGGTGGGCAGGTGGGGTGACTGTGGACAGGCGGCCCCTCGAGTCTGCCGGCCGGACGCTCACCGTGTCTGTCCATCACTGCCTGTTGCTGGGCGGGTGGGGTGACTGTGGACAGGTGGCAGGTCAGCAAGGCCACTGCCTGTTGGTGGGCGGGTG
Source organism: Ovis aries (assembly GCF_016772045.2). Lineage (NCBI taxonomy): Eukaryota > Metazoa > Chordata > Mammalia > Artiodactyla > Bovidae > Ovis > Ovis aries. Next base: position 26,411,617 of record NC_056078.1, read on the forward strand.
GGGTGACTGTGGACAGGCGGCAGGCCAGCAAGGCCACTGCCTGTTGGTGGGCGGGTGGGGTGACTGTGGACAGGTGGCCCCTCGAGTCTGCAGCCGGACGCTCACTGTGTCTGTCCATCACTGCCTGTTGCTGGGCGGGTGGGGTGACTGTGGACAGGCGGCAGGCCAGCAAGGCCACTGCCTGTTGGTGGGCGGGTGGGGTGACTGTGGACAGGTGGCCCCTCGAGTCTGCAGCCGGACGCTCACTGTGTCTGTCCATCACTGCCTGTTGCTGGGCGGGTGGGGTGACTGTGGACAGGCGGCCCCTCGAGTCTGCGGCTGGACGCTCACTGTGTCTGTCCATCACTGCCTGTTGCTGGGCGGGTGGGGTGACTGTGGACAGGCGGCAGGCCAGCAAGGCCACTGCAGGACAGCGGCTCCCCTCTGCCTTGAGCCGGCTGCCCTGAAAGCCACCCAGGCTTGGGAAGAACTCGGAGGCTCTGCCCAAAGGCGAGGTTCTGTTACTATTATTATCTGAGAAACCTCCCAAGGCTCCGGAAAGTGGAAAAGGCCGTCAATTGCCTACCCTCTCCTTCCCCTCCCCTCCTCTCTCCATTAATGAGGTTCCTGCCGCAGAGAAGGGGCGCTTCCCGGAGGCCGGAATTGGAGGAGGGGGCAGGCGGTTGGCGAGCTGTTCCAGTCAGCCCTGGGCCTGCTGCTCAGTCATTCCTGTTATGATCACCCGATGCGGGGTGGAAGGTGTGAGAGGGGGTGTCCTAACCAGTGGCCCTCTTCCCTTGACCTGGCCCTGCCCTTCCCCTGCGGAGTCCACATCCTCCCATCCAGACCCAGAAGTCGGAGCTGCCCCTCTGGATGAGCAGGGAGGAGCAGGGGCAAGGGGTTACAGTAGGCCTGAGGGACCACAGATTTCATGTCAGCTTTTGCTGTTATCTGCTGTGACCCAAAAAGGAAAGAAAAAACATCGTCTCTGAATCTCTGTTTCACTTTCATGGAAGTTTCACGTGCATTGTCTCATGTAAACCTCAAAACCATCCCGCACGGCAGCATTATCCCTTTATAGACGTGCGCGTGAGGCTGGAAGAAACAAGCATTGACCTGAGGTCGATTCTGACCAGGTGTGTCTGGTGCCAGAATCCACATTCTTCCTTTGCTAGATCACCTCCTTGGGGCTGGCTGGGGACTTTCTGTTCCAGGCTTCCCTCTCCCGTCTTTTCCATGGAGCTGGAGAGGAGATTTCTCAGTTTCTCGTGATTTTTTCGCTCTGTTAGAAGCTCTGTCCTGGACTTGCATTTGGGATCCCCCGTGCCTGGGGCCAGACTGGGAGAGACAGTAGAGGTTGGAGAGCAGCATTCCGCAGCTCTGGGTCAGCAGCAATTGGCCCAGTCTTTTATAAACTTTTGGGTTTGTGAAGATAGAAGGAAGCTTGGTGCTTTCCTGGCCTGCATCCAGTCTAATTGGAGGCAGAATCCCTCCTGCAGCCATGCAGTCAGCGTCTGATCTGTGCTTACATACTCTGGGTGATGGGGAGCTCACTACCACTCTAAGGTGCCTTTTCTATTGTGGGACAGCATCAATCCTCGGCAACCCCCGCCCCCAACCCCGTGTTTTAAGTCCAAATCTTTAGGTCCCAGTTCCGCTCTCTGGTGTCACCCAGACCAAGCTCATGCTTCTCAAGAGAGTTGACCCTGCTATCCAGATTTGGAGAAAGACAAGATTCCCTCCTTGTTCAGGGCTTCAGAATGCTGGGAAAAGCAGAATGCTGGAAAATTGTGGAGAGTGCAGCGTTCTTGGGCCAGTGTGGCAGACGGATGGTGTCAATGGCCTGAGACTGTCACACCGTGCTGTGTCCACGGCTTTGAGTAGTGCTCTCCAGCAGTGATCTGCTCTGGCCAGTGGGGTAGCAGCAAACTGGATACAAGCCCAGGTTGGTTAAAATGTTCATTTGGCCCTGCCTCCTCTCTCTTGGACTCCTGCCACCCATGTGAGAACAAACCCAGGCCAGCCTTCAGGAAGGAGGTGAGAGACACACGGAGCCCAGGTGATCGGGCTGAGGTTGTCCTACAGAAGCAATCCAAGAGCATCCTCCTACTAACCACAGTCTGAGCCCAGCCACGTTGGTCAAGCCTAGTTTAGATCAGCCAAACTCAGAGACTCCTGAGACCCAGGGACTCATGAAAAACAACAGTTCTTATTTTAAGCTACTAAACACCGGGCTACTTTGTTACACAGAAATAGCTAACTACAAAGTCAGTCAGACAACATTGCTCAAGTTGCAATCTTGCTTCACCCACCCTTTCCTAGCAGGGTCCTCAAATAAAGTCTTTAATCTCTGTCAGTCTCAGTGTTCTCATCTGTTAAATGGGTTACTAAGCCTTCTCTTCCTCCTTCAAAGAGATAGTCAAAAAAGATGACAGATGTGGAAGTACGCTGCTAACCGTGAAGAGTACAGGGAAGGGATGTGGGCTCAGGAGGGCCCCACGGGCTGGCCTGGATGGGCTGGTGTCCCTGCGGCTACATGTCAGGGCTTGGCTAAGCAGAGAGCATTGTCCATATTAACCCAGCTCACCTTTATGACCAGAAGCAAGCCCGGCAGGCTGAGTGATAGGGCCAACTGGAGACTTATTTACAAACACAGCCCTTTCGCCTTCACTTCCTCAGTAAAGCCCCGTTGGCGGCAAATGAATGAGAATCAATAGGCCAGTTATTAAGCCGTAAATATCCCTCCCCTTGGGTCTTGGGCCAAGAGCTCTGAGGCTCTCAGCTGAAGGCAACAGAGCTGGGAGCCCCTTGCTCTGAGCCTTTCAGGTAACAGAGGGCCAAGTACCCCTTGCATGGGGCCTGCCTCAGCCCCCAGCCCCACCGGCCACTGCCAAACAGAGGAGAGACTGTTGCTAGTGTTGTGGGCAAGAAGAAGGCCTGGTCTGTGCAAAGCCGCCTTAAAGGACCCTCTTCCCACCACACAACACCTATAATTTAGAAGGGAGGAGGCTTCTATGTGAGCCTTCTATGCGAGCAAGGCCCAAACCCCTCTCCTACCTACACTGAGACTCAGAAGAGGACAGAGAACTCTTCCATCCCTGCATCCTCACAACCTGTGGGTGGAGGGACAACTCAGGCTCCCAAAGAGACAATGACTTCTTCAGGAAACACATGTCCCAAAAGTGACAGAACCCAGACTCGAAATCAGATGTGAGGCGTCTGGTCTGTGCCTTCGTCTAGGATAAGAGAGGAATGGCTGTGTGCATTAAACTCGGTAGATGGTGACTTTTGGAAGGGACGCAGGTTATGAGGCAGCTGAAAGGGGGCCAGGGAGACAGGAGAGGTTAACCCCAGCACTTTTTCAGGAGCCTGAGTGTTTCCTGTTTGATCATTCGTGCTATAGGCCAGGTTACCCAGAAAGTGGCTCACAGGAGTTGGGGGTAGATGAAGGGGAGTAAAGACAGTGTGAGAGGGAAGCAGGGGCCGGTGAAATGGAGAGTTTTGTAGTTTGGTGCAAGAGAGAAGAGGACACACACATACACGCCAGGTAGGGGCACTGGAGGCTTCCTGCAGTCCTTGACCGTGGGCGCCAGGGAGACTATGTGGAGGAGGTTGCATCTGAGCCGGGCCGTGGAGGGCAAGCAGGACTCATGCTCACTTACTCCCCTTTGTAAACGAGAAAGAAGCAAAGAGCTGTCCAGGAGGAAGGGCCAGAATAAACAAAGGCATCAGTGGTGGTGGTGATGGTGAGGGTTATGATGGTGGCAGTGATGAGGAAGATGCTGCTGCTGCTGATGATAGCAGTTGGCGCTTGTAAAAAGACTTTCTGTGTGCCGTGGCCTGCACTAGTCATTGTACATCCCCCACGGTATTAAATCTGCACAGCAACCCAACACTCTCCCTACTTAAGTCCCTGGCTGTTCAGCGGTTCCTGTCCATTGCCTTGTACTCAGCGATGTGCTTTTCCTGTTCCCTGAGGATGCTGGCTGAGTCTCCCATGTGTGAGACCGAGGGGAAGAGCATTGAACGCCTGCCCCACAAGCCCAGGAGCCAAACATCGGAGCTCATGCTTGGAATCTGCTTTTCACTAGCTGGGCAACCTCTCTGGTTCTGTTCTGCTGGTGACATGGGGGGAAGGTTATAATAATAATAAGTATTTTTCTTTTAGGATACTGAGAGGCCTTGATGAGATGCTCCACGACAAGCCCTCCGAAGAACAACTGGCAGACAGTACGTGCTCGGGATGAGCTGTTATTTTTATCTGCCTCCTGCCTGTGACCTTGCTGCCCGTGAATGCTTGCCAAAGATGGGTTGCACGGAATGGGAGTGGCCACTAGCATGTTTTCCCTGACCCAGATCTGAACCCTCTTTCTGTATTTGGAAGACTTCCCACTCTTGGTGGAAGGCAGAGCCTGTCCACTATTACAGAAGCTAAAAACCCCAGCTTGTCACTTTCCTATCCTCCCTTGCAGCTCAGGCACAGACCCATGAGCTGAGGTCTGCCTTTGAGGCGGGCCAGAGACACATTAGCAAGACTCCAGGAACACCATTCTGGTGGTGGGCAGGGGCCACAGGGCAGTTACATGAGTGTCTAGGGTGGTGCGGGCAGTAGGCAAGGACACACAGTTCTCTGGCCTGGGGGCAGAGCGCTGGGTGACCTCTTGTGCTCTGTGGCAATGCGCTCCCCAGACGGGTTTGGTGGCATGGTGGCTTGGCCTACAGTCTGTGTTTTCTAGTCCTTCCCAGAGATTCTGTGATGCCAGTATCCATTCAGTAGATCCTATTTCTGCTCAGTCAGTGTGTATCTCTGCTGCCTGTAGGTAGGATCCTGACAGTACCTAGAGGAAGGTGGAGTTTCTGTTGGACCTGCTGCCGGGCTGAGACACTGGTGAGGTCCTGGGCCAGGCCCAAGGTACTAACCTGCTGCTCAGGGAAGTGGAGCCACCACTCACATCACTGTGTGCAACCTCCCATCAGCGGACACCCCAGGTCTTGGCCTCCAGCACTCCTGGAAGAAGACCTGATGGGGGGCTGCTCCAAAGCACTGGCTACAGACTCCAAGGGAGTCAGGTGCAAGTCCCAACAGAGAGGAGGGTGCTTATGATTTAAAATGCCCCATAATCAGGAAGGGGGCTGGTCATTCTCACTTGCAGACAAGAAGGCCTCAGCAAAAGTCAACTCACCCAGAAATGGAATTCCCAGTCAAACTCCAGGCAGAGCCACATGGCCAACGATAGTAATTAGAGCATTTTACATTACACTGAACTCTAGATTCTCACTTCTTTATCTCATTTTTGCTCATTCTACAGAGGGGGAAACACTGGCTCAGAGCTTACACTGGCTTTCCTAAGGTCGCCCAACAATGAGTGGTAGAGACTTCCAGTGCAGGTATTATAATAGCAAAGATGAAAGGGACCTTTGGGGAAACTGAGACCCAGGAGGGGGTGGTCAAGAGAATCCATCATGGGGAAGCATATTTGAACTTGTACTAGAAACAAACAAAAAAAGTTTCTTATGACCTTAGGATAGAGTGCCCTGCCATGGGAGAGAGTGAGCTCCCTGTTAGTGGAGCTTTGCAAGAAGAGGCAGGGACTACTAGGTGAGTATGTGCGGAGAAGCAAGGACCCCCACACTGACTGGGGGGTGCTGCCATCTCCTGGGACATGTGGTTCACTATAAATGGGGGTTTCTGAAATGATGCAGGTTCTTTCATGATCTTTCTCTGCTTTGAGTCAGTTCAGCCCAAGAGGGCTAAGACGTGCACAGAGGGTGGCTCTGAGTCACAGGCCACGTGGGAGGTCCTGAGCTGTCTCCAAAGGCAGAGCAGAGACCCCAGGGTCGTAAGGAGTCTGTCTCCCTACACACATGCACTCACGTGCACAGACGGAGAAACTGAGGCCCTGAGAGGGGAAGTGAAGGATCCCAAGCTAGACAGAAGTGGAGGCAGGGTGAGACGCCAAGCCTTTGGCATTCAGTCTAGAGTATGGGTTCAAATTGTGGGGTCCCTGATCAGCACCCTCAGCATCCCCTGTTGAAAAGACAAATTCTTAGGCCTCACTGACTCCAGAACCCTGGGAGTGGGCCATAGTCTGGGTTTCATTAAGCGTTGCAGGGGATTTAGCATTTAACTTGTTTGTTTTTAAGTGGAGGATAATTGCTTTACAGTGTTGTGATGGTTTCTGCCTTACATCAACATGAATCAGCCACAGGTGTACATACGCCCCCTCACTCTTGAACATCCCTCCCACCTCCCACCCCGTCCAACCCCTCTAGGCTGTGGGGCGGGGTGAGCTCACAGAGCACTGGGGTGAGCTCTCTGCATCATACAGCAAATTCCCACTGGCTGTCTGTTTTACACATGGTAATATTTACGTCTCAGTGCTCCCTCTATTCATCCCGGCCTTTCCTCCCCCCACTGTGTCCACAGTCTGTTCTCTGTGTTCTTGCAGGGGATTATTCCAATGCAAGTTTAAAATCACTGACATTAGTGCTTTTTGTATTACAACATTAACCAATTTGAGGCCTATGGGTGGGACATCCTTTCTGTGACATCTGGCCTTATTTCACTTTCTAAATAAAAGGAAATGTGACCCTGGCTTACAGGCTACACACATTTTACCCAAATGGGGCTACTGCCCCAGCCTCAGAGAAGTAGAACAGCCTGACAAGGTCACACGGTGACATGGCAGCTAGTCTGAGATTAGAACTCACAACTGCCTGATTTTTAGCCTGGGATGGAATGGATCTCTTGGTCCTGATCCCTCTTGCCCTACCCCGCATGACATCATAAGGCGCTCACCCCACCTACACAGAGGAATCCGGGCCTCAGCACTTCCTGGGCTGGCCAGCAACAGGCTTTTCTCGAAGAGCCCTGGCTGCTCTGGGCAGTGAGGGCTGGATTGGTTTATTTATTGCTGTCATTAATTAGTTTTGTTGGGGATGAAAGACAGGTCCCCGGAGAAGACCAGTGCATTAGAGCCCATTATTCCATCATTGCTCTGGACTCCTCGGCAAAATGCTCAGCCCCTCTCTGCTGTCAGCCCAGTACAATTAATTAGCCCATAGCCCAAGAGGCGGTCTTCCTGCTCTCCCTGGGCAGGGAGGGCTGTTCTGGCATCTAGTGTCCTCCAGGGCTTCTCTGCCCCAGTTCTAATGGGGGGGGTTTGGCTAGTGACAGCTCTGGAGGTGAGGGTGCAGTTTCTGAGTGCCAGAGGGAGGTGGGGATCCTCTCATCGCAATAATTCTGCCGTGAGTGCATGCTGTGATGTGGCAGACACTGGTGTAACTGCCTTAAGCACATATTTAATTCTTACAAATGTCATGCGACATACAATTTAATTTGCCAGGTGAAGAAACCGAGGCTCTGCTACGAGGGAGTGACTTGCTCAAGCACCACAGCACAGACATGCAGAGCAGGATTTCAGCCTTGGGTCTGGCTCCCAAGCCAGGTTCGCCCTTTGCTCACTGGGGCTTCTTAGTGTGGCTCATGAAGCTGGGGGCCCAGGCCCTCCAGAGGGAAGGGAGGCTAAGTGCAGGGGAAGCGTGGAATGAAGCGGAAATGATGGGCTCCATGACATGCTTGCAGACAACTTCGCTGGGCTCAGAATCAGAAGACATGCGTTCACTTCTGACCTGAGTGACCTTGGGCAGGTCCTCAGCTTCCCCTTCAATAGAAAGATTGCATCCAGTGACAAGGGTTCTTCTCTAGAGAGCCGATATAGCCTAGAGGTTCAGACAAGGTGACTTTTCGGTATTACCTTTCTGAGCCTCAGTTTCCTTATTCCTTAGGAATTGTTGCAAATTCCTTAGGAATTATTGTAAAAATTAAATGAGATAATACATGAAAAGGCTTAATACAGTGTCTGACACATCACAAGGGCTTGATCATTGTTTACAAAGTTGAGAGTGGTAAGTTAAAAGGACTTAGTCTCAGACCGACTTGTCTTGAGGTTTGATCAAGTTAAACCAGTAATTACAGAATCACTCTGTGCTAAGTACGGTGTTGTTCAGTCGCTAAGTTGTGTCTGACTCTTTTGCAACCCCAGGGACTATAGCCCGCCAGGCTCCTCTGTCCATGGGATTTCCCAGGCAAGAATACAAGGATGCCATTTCCTTCTCCAGGAGATCATACTGACCCAGGGAAAGAACCCGTGTCTCCTGCTTTGGCAGGCAGATTCTTTACCACTGAGCCTCCTGGGAAGCCCCTGTGCTGTGTATTCACTGAAGCTAATCACCCTGTGAGGAGGAGGCATGGTTAAGTTTCTAGAGGTAAGTATCCTCCTATTTGCTCAAGGCATGAATGCTAGGCCTGGTTATGCCTACATTTCACTATGTAAACTTGAGCAGTTGCCTTCTCCCCTTAAGGCCTCAGTCTTCCCATCTGGAACATGGACAGGCTTGCGGGTCAAGCAGGGAACTGCCCCCCCCCCCCCCCCCCCCCCCCCCCCGCCCCGCCACCATCCTCTCCACTTTGGCAGGAGCTGCCTCTCCTGAAGGCTTCACTGGCTCTCAATGTGGCCGACTCAGGCTTCACCCAATGGTGGCGGCCAGGCTGCCTGCCTGAGGGTACTAAGTTAATTAAACCCTCAAGAAGCCATTTGTTAAGAGGGGAGCGATGGTATATTCAATATCAGCCAAAGGTTGGTGCAAAGTAATGAGTCTTTCTTTAGCTGTGAATAATGTATTCCCTCCCATCGTAGCCCCCCAGCCCTCAACTCTGAAGGATGGTCCCAGGGAAGCCTATGGCTCATCTTAATGGCCTGGATGCTGAGAAGCCTAGCAGGCTGGTCTCTCTCCAGGATTTGTCACTTTCTCCTTGGGTTTCTCTCTGTTTCAGTCCTACTCATGTTCCTCTAACTCTTCTCCAGAAGGGCTCTGGGGCCACGACGATCTCTGTCTCTCTCTGCACCTGCTCTACACTTCAGCCTCCAAGGAGAAACTGAGGGCCACCATGTGGGCTTTGAAGTGCACACGTTATATGTGGGCGCCACAGTCCTGCCGTGTAACGGGTTCAGAAACAGTTAGGAAGAGGGAAGAAGAAAGGGAAGCGAGGGGCTGGACGGACTGCCCGGACCCTTGAGGGAAGGAGACTGGCCAAGAGACAGGAGGCAGTTTGAGGTCTGCTTGGGCTGGTCTGCTCTGGTTCCTGCTAAACGTGCCTACTCCCCATCACATCCATGTACATGCCCCGCAGAGGGCAGCCTGCCTTAGACACCAAGACAGGTGTCCAAGGACGGGGGTGGGGGTGGGGGCTGGGAGGGTAGTTTCCCAGCCAGGCACTGGGCTGATGCGGTGTGAATACTCCCTCAACTTCTCTGAGCTTTCTTTCTCTTCAACTCCTGTAAAAAATGGAGCTGGTTCTGCTCCCCAAATGGGCTCTGGGGACAAAGGAGATCTTAACAGGGCCCCTGGGGAGGGTGGAGCTGCACCCAGCTCTGCATCTTTGTCTTGCACACCTGCACCTCTGGGGGTACCTCATCTGGGTAGCTGTCCAGGATGGCTCTTCTCCTGGCCTGCTTCTCATCCTGGGCTGCCATCTGCCTGTCAATCTCCCTGTGGACACCCCCCTGCTCAATGCAAAATTCTGGCATTCACAGGCAGAGATGGCCACAGCTGAGAAGTGGGAGCCCTGGGGTCTCCCCCTCTCCAGGTGGGGCCTGGCTTTGTCCCACTTTGTGCTGATACAAAAGGAAGCTGGGCCGGGGAGGGGAGGGGTCTGGGGCCTAGCAGGTGTCTGCCGATGTCCTGGCAGCCAGAGCGGGGAGTGGTGTGAGGGGCTCAGGCAGCCGTCATTCACCAGCTGAGCTGAGGACAAGGCACCTTGATTGGGCCCCCAAGATAATCGCCACACACCTGGGATGGCACCCCAGTTCCCCTCACCCCTTGCAGTCACCCCTTTGTCTGTCTGGGGAGTCTCCCACTTCAAAGCCCAGATTGCGGCAGATAGATTGGGCTGATGCCAGGTGCTGAAACCCGAGAGCCTGGTGGAGGAACAGCAGTGGAGAGGGGCTTTGGAGATGGGGGTTCCCAGAGTCAGGGGGATGGGGGTTCCTAGAGTCAGGAGGATGGGGGCAGCCTGGGTGATGGGTTCCCTACTTCTCCAAGCAGCCTGGAGCAGAGAGGACCGCAGTGGGGAGAGGAGGGAGACTGGCTAGGGTGTGTGCATGAGTGAGAGTGAGTGTGTGTGTGTGGGCATAGCTTACTCGTGGATAATCGCATATGCCAGGGCGGGATGGGGCAGGTGGCTGCGGGATGCCCCTCAGTCCTCCCCGGTGGCCACTCCCGCCCTGGCAGGGTTACACATGCGCAGCGTCTCTTCCAGGAGAGGCTCCTCGGTTGAGGAGCATGCTTGGCCCTTGAGGGACGCAGGACAGATAGTCGTGGAGCTGACCATCCTCAGGCAAAGAGGGGCGGGAGCTAATGGGTAAACGCCTGGGCACCCTTGCTCCTTGAGGAGCGGAGCAGTTACACAGTGTGTGCTATTCGGTCTTCCAGAAGAATCTGGGTGGGATCGAGCGCTCAGCACAAACCCATCATGAACATGTCCCTCATACCCTTTCCTCCCTCCCTGCCTCACCCCTCACTTCCTCGCCAATTTTCCTGGGATCACTTTCCAAATAAACAACCTGTCCTCAAATTCTTATCTCAGGGTTGCTTGTTTGAGTATCACAGTGGCAATGGGGGCATGTTGGGTCCAAGTGGTGTGCCTTGTGCAGGGTGAGAAGCAGGGAAGGGCCAAGAAACAATCTGCATACCTTTCCTGAGCACAGAGGGATCACAGCCAAGCTCCACGTCCTAGCAGAATATGGAGCAGTGAGAGCCTCATCTCCTGGGCATGTACTTGGGGTCATATTCAGCTGTGCCTGCATTGATCTGGGAACGGACCTGGGACTCGGTGCATATCCACATATTAGAGTAGACACCTGAGAATGTGGGTAGATGGGGGCGTATCTGTACATTGTAAACATGTGGTGTTGCACGTGACCCTGTACTCAGGCATGTGCGTGTGCATGCATGCATGCGTGTCTATATATTGATACTGCTAGAATCAAGGGGCTGCTGGCTTTGGGAGTCTGACCAATTGGCCCTGCCCTGCTGGCTACCCACAGACCCCAGTGGTGGCCAGCAGCACAGTAGGGCATGCCTCCAGGTGGAGACTGGACTAGCCTCCTGGATGGACACGAATGTTGGGTGTCACAGAGTGCCTGAACTGTCCTGTGGCTCTTTGCTCTGCCTTCGGTGTATGCAAGCCAAGTCAGGTATAAAGTTGTGCTGACTGGGGATGCCCCAGCCCAGGAGCTGCAGAGCCAGGTTGCTAGGAGAAGCGCAATTTCCATCCCTGTGACTGCCTTTCATGCCTACCCCCTCCTCTCACATCTGCATCACAGCCCCAGCGGACACCCTGATTTCTCTCTAAGTATGAAACAACGACCTTGGCTGGGTGTCATGCAGTGGGGTGGGGGGAGGAGGAATTTCTACCCATGTCAGGGGCTAAGTGGCCAGCTTTGTCTAAAGTGAGTGGAACCCATCTCCTAGGGTTGGCCTCAGGGGCTTTCCCAGCATCCCTGGGGTTGACTCCTTTATCCTGGGGAGCATCAGATTTAGAATACAAATTTCCTCACTTGTAAGAACCTGCAGAGGTCAGCCAGGCCCAGCCCTTGGGTCTCATCGGTCTCCAAGAAGGAAAGCCACTCCCCCAGGGTCATACAGGGAAGCAGATGAGGGCAGGATTAGAACAAGAGCGCCTGGATGCTGTTTTTGCCTCTCACCACCCTGTTCTGCATGTAGAATTTCATACTTCTCTGGCACACTTGGCCCCTTGCTCAGATTCTGCTACGCTCATCAGAAGCCACACAGACAGGCAATCTACCTGCTACAAGTGGGCCCCACAGGCTTAGCAAAAATCCGATCCTCAGTCCCAGCCATTACTGCCAAGCCATATGTGGAACCAGCTATCAATGATGGGGATTAAATGAGGCACCCAGAGAACCAGAAATCTCCAGGTCAACCCACATCCCTTTCTTGTACAGCAGCCCTGCACTCCCACCTGCTCCCAGCAGGTCTTGGGTCCCCTCTACCCAGGGCAGAGGGGAGAGGCTGGAACCCAAGGTGGACTGAGGCCCTCCTGGGCCAGCTGGGGGCCAGGCACACATCAAATGGAATTCCTTTGCAATCTTTACAACAAATCTGTGAGGTAGAGACATAGCCGTCATTTTACAGAGAAGGAAACTGAGGCCCAGAGAAGCTCACACACATGGCTAATAAAGAGAAGGAAGCAATGTGGCCAGGCAGGGTGGACACAGAACATCAATCCCCTGACTAGTTTCTGTCTTCCCACCACCTGTCAAGTTTCTCTTGGGCTCAGGCTAACTTTGGTGGCACCTGAGTCCTGAGATTATCTGTCTGGCAAATGACAAACTGCCATGTAGGTCTGGGACCCCAGCCTGTCACACAGCACTGTCAGTCAGGCCACACTCAATCTGGCACTTCAGGACAGCTGACGACCCTGAGTCCCAGGCCCAAGGAATAATCTCTGGCTCCCAGCCCTGCCAGACCCTGGACCAAGTGAAGAATCACAGGGAGGAAGGTCCCCCAGGTCAGCACACAGGTGCTAGAGGAATGCGTTACCCTTGGCCGTATACATGCCTCTTCCAGGACCTCATAAATTTCACCTGTTCCCCATGTGGGAAGGATGGGGTGTCCAGGAGATGAAGGGCCTGTCCCACTGTCCACCTACATGGCTCTGCCAGGCCAGGCAATTTTGCTGATGTCACCTCCCCGGAGATATTAAATATTGATAATGCAATAAATTTTCCCTGCACCTTCTATGACTCATGTCTTGATGTGTGCCAAAAAGAAGACAAGGAGGCTGAGGTGCCTCCATTTAGGCTGATGGGCATCCATCCTCCTGGCACTCTGGGAGTCATAGCCTCCTTGTGCTAAAAAGGGGCTTACAGAGGTCATCTGGTCCATTCCTCTGTTGTTGGGCCCTAACCGGAGATGAGCATTCTCTGAGGAAGGAGAAATCTTCTGGTTAGCATATTATAATGATTAACCACCCTTTTTTTTAGGAAGTTCTTCAAGTCTAACTGAGATCCACAGTGAGCAAGAGTCTGACAGATGACTCCCATATCTTGACCAGGTAACTGCTCATTTCTAAGGAGCAGAGCACCCTGAGGGGCTCAGTGTTCTCACCCTGACCCATTTCTGACTGCTTACTTGCTGTGCAACCTTGGGCAATTACAATATCTCTGAACTGCAATGACTCCATCTGTAAAATGGAACAGCAAGCTTTGCTCAGACTGCTTCCCAGGACTGTGGGGAGTGGGGCTTCCACGGCTCGGATGCACAGCTTGGTAAGTGGAGGGGGTACTCCTGGACCAGTTGTCCCCTGCAGTCAACAGACTGATCAAAGAAGACAATAGATGTGGAAGGGCTTTACAAATGGAAATTGCTTTGTAAATGCAAAGTGTTGTGTAAATGTTAGGGATAATTATATGCTTCAAAAATTAGAAGCAGCAAACATCCTTAGGAAGGAAAAGGTTCCTAAATTGTTCCTTTATCCTCAGTACAGGGGGCTCTGCATGAGATTTTTGGGAGGGGTGGAGAGCCCTTCAAAGTGCGAATCATGCTCCTCCTTTCCCAGCCCTTCTCTTCCCCTGGGCTCTAAGCCAGGTTTGGCTCCTGATTAAAAAGGCCAGAGAGTGAACAGCTTATCAGTTACATGGAATCAATAGGCGTTTTCTTTATATTTTTCAATTAAAAGAGCCAACAGAGAAAAGAGAAAAACTCAAGTGCCCCAGCTGTCAATAGCTATTAGGGCAAGGGAAATTGCAGGGCTGGGGGGAGGCTGGGACATTTGTCAATGCCAAGTTGTGCCCGCCTGGCCTGCTCTCTGCATCACCTAGACACACCCAGGAAAGGGACCAGGAGGCCGTGCATCTTCCCTAAGCATCCTTAAGACTTTTTGGCTGTGGGAACGCCGTCTCCTGGGCCTTAATTTTTAAGGAAATAAGCAGGATTGAACTGGTGCTGCAGTGAGAAACTAACTATAGTTGGTGATGGGTCAGTGGGATGGCCACCCACTGTTACGATCAAACAGTTCAGAGACCTGCCCTTGGGGAGAACTCTGGGGGTTGCTTCAGGGAAAATCCCGACCCACTGTTCTCATGCGTGCGTGTGTGCTAAGTTGCTTCTGTCGTGTCCAACTCTTTCCGACCCCATGAGTAGCCCATCAGGCTCCTCTGTCCATAGGATTCTCCAGGCAAGAATGCTGGAATAGGTTGCCACGCCCTCCTCCAGGGGATCTTCCCAACATAGGGATTGATCCCATGTCTCTTATGTCTCCTGCATTGGCAGGAGTGTTCAGGAAGCCACCTGGGAAGCTCCCTTGTTCTCACAGCCAGTGGGAAAGCACAAAGAGAAAATCGGCTCAGGAGGCAGCAAGCGGGATGTAGGTTAGTTACAAGGAGGCAACTGGAGAGGGGGTGGGCCAGTAGGAGCCTTATTTGGTACTCATGGGGGATTTCTTCTCTCTGAGACGTCCTGGCTGAGGTGCCTCCACTTAGACCAGTAGGCATCTATTCTCCTGACACTGCAGGAATCATAGTCTTCGTGCACTAAAAGAGGCTTACAGAGGTCATCTGATCCATTCTCCTGCTATCACACCCTAGCCTGAGATGAACGGCTCCTTTAGCCATGGGATCTGTGAGCGGCAGGAGAGCAGTCCCTTCCAGAACACGAATGTTGTTGGTGCCCCTCCCTGACCCCTCCCTCAGGAGCTGCAAGTGTCAGCTGCTAATAGCGTCCTCCTGACCCCGTGTTTCCTCCTGGGGCAGCGCTCAGCCAAGACTGACACAGGGTACAAGAGTCACCCTTGCCTGTCTAAAGGTGGTGCCAGAGCCCTGGTGGGGGACGTCTGAGGCTAGACTCCAACTGCACCCACACCGTTGCCTCGATTTTCTTCCTGCCCAAATCTGCTTCCCTAGCTCTGCGACAGGGCTCACTAGAGAACACTCTATTCCAGCAGATACACAAGAATCCCCAACTCAGGCTCTGCTTGCTTCCGGGAGAAGCTGACCCATTCAGTTCATTCCTTCATTTACTGAACATCTCCTACATGCCGGGCACTGGGCTAGGACCTGGAGATACATACGTGACCATGACTGATTAGCTTCCAGTGGGAGAAAGAAGAAACAGGTAGATAAATAAGTAACTGAGTTAGATGTGAGTGATCTGAGGAAAGGAAAAGAGTGACGTTCTAGAGATCTTGGGGGTGGGGTACTATGGAGCTGGGGAAGAGCTCTCCCTAAGGAGGTGACCTGTGAGTGTGGACTGGAAGGACCTGGAGCCAGCTGTGCGCATACTGTGGGGAAAGGGGGTCCACAGAGAGGGCAGGTGAGTGCACAGGCCCTAAGGCTGGAATAAGCTGGGAACGAGGGCTTAAGGCCCTAAAAGACCAGAATGCCTGGAGTTTAGTGAAAGATTGGGGATGAGGGCAGGGAAGCAGGGAGGCTGAGGGTGACCTGATCAGTCACAGCCAAGGTTTTATTCTCAAGACAATGGAGACTTTTGAAAGGTCTTAGGCAATGAAGAGATAGAATCCACTTGTACTTTTACAAGATTGCTCTTGTGGTCCTATATAGATGGGCAAGAGTGGCGGTGGCTATGGAAGCTGTAACAGATGATTCTGTTGCCCCTCACCACCCCCGCTGCCCACTGGTGATTCCAGCTGCAGCTGATGAACTGAGGACAAACCCTCCAAATGCTTGCAGCTCCTCTCTGCTTTTTGCCTGTGAAGAGCTCACCCGACCTGCCCAAGACAGCCTGAGAGGAGGGAGCAGGGAATTCAGGACTCGGGAGGCAACTGTCTATCAACGGGACAAAAGTCAATGATCAAATATTTCAGGCTGCTGTCCTTAGGAGAGACTTTTCCAAGGGTAGGGTTGGCCACAGGGCTTTGCAGCAGCAGTATCAAGACACCCTGGATTGGCTTTTCCTCTTTCCTGTCTCAGCTCCTAAATGTATGGCCTACTTATACTCAAATCCTTCTCTTGCACTCTGCTCTTGAGGGAACCCCATGTAAGACCGGGGAGACAAGATGGTGGCTTGGAGTAGGTGATGGCAGAGGTGATAGAGATTTGGAGATGGATCCAGGACGTATTTTGTAAGCTGGGTGACAGAACAAACTGATGGACTATCTGTAGAGGGTGAAAGAAAAGGAGGAATCAAGGATGAGTCTCAGAATTTCAGCTTGAGGATTGATGGTTTACTGAAATTGAGGAGAATGAGAGCACAGGTATGTGGCAGGAATTAAGAGGTCAGCTCCGCTGGATTAAACTTGCAATGCCTGTGACACGTCTAAGTGTAGACCCCACAGACACTTGAAGCTATGAGTCTGGAGCTTGGGGCTGAGGCAAGGGCTACAGACATCAATTTGAGAGCCAGCTTAGAAATGGTATTTTAAGACATGGGTCTGAGTGAACGCCTGGGTGAGTGAGTAGCTGGAGAAGGAAAACAGGTTGAGCAGAAGAAAAGGAGTGCCTTCATCTGTCCTTCTGAGCCTGGGCTCAGAATCCCATGGGATTCTTGGCGCAGTTCTTAGAGGCTGGACCCAGGAGGCCTGCCATGTACAGTCACAGATTAGACACTGCACAGCTCCTGGGAATGCCACCTACATAAGCTGCGATGTGAAAGGGACCGCCTAGAGTCCAGCTACAATCTTCCCAGCCATGCGTGCCTCTTTGTAAGACCAGAGTATGGGCAGAGCCCTACATAAGCCACAGAGAGGAGCTTCTGAGAGCTCAGTGGAGAAGGAGATTACAGCAAGCAGGACAATCAGAGACGGCTCCCTGAAGGAAGTGGTGTTTGCCCTCAGGCTCAAACAACAGAGAGAATTTTCACCTTTTGAATTGGGAAGGCGGGGGAGATATTTCAACGCAGGACACTGCAATGGGCGAAGTCCCAAAGGCAAGTAATTAACTGCAGAGCACAGTGGGGAATTTGGTTGTCTGAGATTGCCAAAGAAAGTAACAATAGTTGTGGAAAGAGGATTTCTGGCCAGAGGGTTGAGGCCCTTGAAGTACATACCAAAGAGATGCAGTTATCTGACTCAGTCCTGCTCACACCTTGAGGGAGATTCCAAGCCACGACTCTGACCCTGGGCCAAATCATGTGCCCCAGTGTGCCATCAGAACACAGCGGCCTCTTACCACCCCAGTTCGCATCCTCTCCTTTGGCAGGTCTGCAGATCCAGGAGGGGGTGCAAGCTGTCTTCTCCAGCCTCCTGGCCCCCAGTACCCAGAGACTCTGCCTTCCTTTCCCTGGACAGTTCTTAAAGAGGCTCCAGCTGTCTCTGCCAAGAGTCCAGGTTATCAAAGTAAGCAACTGCAGCACTGTCACTGGGAGGCAGCGACCCGGGAATCACAGAATTAGCTGGAGCCTGCTTTCCCACGTTAGGGGTCTCCCAGGCCTGGGGTTGGTCTGTCCTCCCTACCCCTGGGCATAGCTTCTGGGAAATGAAACCTACAGCACAGATAACCAAGCTGGGGACACTCAGACATCACAGAAAGTGCTGGGGGCAGGGGATATCCGGGGAGGGAATGAAGGTTGCAGAGAAGGAACGAGACACGTGGGCTCAAGGTGGACCCTTACCCAGGAGGGGTTGCATCATAGGAAGGGAAGATCAGATTGCCTCCAGCTTCACGCTCTGTAAGACCATGGAGGGGGGGACAAAGCAAAGGATATTTTGCTCCTCTGCCCCTTCCTGCAGCATTGACTGAATGCCTACCGTGTACTGAGCACATGCGGGGGCCCTGGAGATGCAGCAGCAGTGAGGACAGGAAAAACATCTGTCTCTGGGGTGCACACAGGCTGGGATGACAGGTGCAAACAGAAAACTATAATGGAGCAGGACGGTGCCAAGACAGGGGGCGGGGGACCCGGACCAGAGCACCTAACAGCTTCTGGGTAACGGAGAAGGTCTCCTGGAGAAAGGGACATTTAGAGAGATAAGAAGGTACGTGTGTCTTTTTCAGTTTTGGTTTTCTCAGGATGTATGCCCAGTAGTGGGATTTCTGGGTCAGATGGTGGTTTTATTTCTAGTGTTTAAGGAATCTCCATGCTGCTCTCCATAGTGCCCATAGCTGTTGGCATTCCCACCACAGAGCAAGAGGGCCCACTGCAGCGCTATATACAATAGCTGGCCATGGAATCAACCTAGCTGTCCACTGCCAGATGAATGGATAAAGAAGCTGTGGTACATACATACAATGGGATATTACTCAGCCATAAAAAGGAACACATTTGAGTCAGTTCTAATGAGGTGGGTGAACCCAGACCCTATTATACAGTGAAGTAAGTCAGAAAGATAAAAGAAAATATCATATACTAATGCATATATATGAAAGCTAGAAAGATGGTACTGAGGGACCTATCTGCAGAGCAGCAGTGCAGAAACAGGCGTTGAGAAAAGACTTATGGACACGGCTGGGCAGGGAGGAAGGAGAGGGTGGGAGGTATGGAGAGAGTAACATGGAAACCTGCATTACCATATGCAAAATAAATAGACAATGGGAATTTGCTGTATGACTCAGGGAACACAAACTGGGGCTTGGTAACAACCTAGAGGGGTGGGATGGGACATGGGTCAACCTATGGCTGATTCATGTTGAATTTGGTAGAAACCAATGCAATACTGTAAAGTAATTATCCCTCAATTAAAAATAAATACATTTTAAAAGAGACAAGATGGAGTGGGTGGAGCCTCAAGCCCTGAGCAAGAGATTGTTCAGTCTCTGCAAACTACAACATTTTGGGGGACCTAGGTTTTAGTGAAGAGAGAAGACTGAGGCTGTCATTGGCTCTCATCATTGGAGAGAAAGCCTTTTCCACTGAGAAAGCACATCTTGGAGAACATAACTGAAAAGCTAACTGAAGCTGTTCTGTGTCAGGCTCGGTGGACACCTAGTCCTGCCCTTGAGGGACCAGCATTCCCCTGGGGAGACAGGCATGAGCCAGCTTAGATCAACTGTCTCTGAGACTCGACTGACCAAAGTCCTCCCAGGGGAAATGGCACTTGGGCCAGGTCTGCACAGATGTGCAGGAGAGATGGGTGTGTAGGGGAAGGGCTAGCCTTGGGAAAGACTTTGTCACTGGAAACACATTGGCCAACAGGACCCCGGGAGGCATGCCTTCATCTACTCTACCTGTGGAGTAGGTCCCACGTGCCCAGGCCCTCCTAAGCGCTGAGGCACAGATGTTTTGACATACTCTCTGCCCTCGAGGGGCTCTCTCCTTCCAGCGGAGGCCATGGGACCCACCGGGGCTGGCACATAACAGATGCTCAGTGAGCACTGGCTGCAGACAAGAGCAGAGAAATGTGCTGCGGTCAGCCTCACAGTAACCCACGAGAGCTTCATGGTGGGTCCAGGAAGGATAGAACCCAGAAGGCTGGTCGGAAAGGGTGAAGTCAGGAGCTTTCCTGGGGAGGGCTGTCTCAGCTGGCCTAGAAGGATTTAAGCAATGATGAGATCTGGGCAGGGGACTGGGAAGTTGCTTCTGCTTCTTTCCTATGTTTAGGAGCGCATTGCTGATGTTTCAGAACTGGGCATCAACAGCCATGTGAGGTGTGAGAGTATGGAAATATATGATTTATTTCAGCGTGTGAGGGTATAAAGGCTTCCCTGATAGTTCAGTGGTAGAAAATCTGCCTGTCAAGCAGGAGACATGGGTTTGATCCCTGGGTTGGGAAGATTCCCTGGAGAAGGAAATGGCAACCCACTCGAGTATCCTTGCCTTGAGAATCCTATGGACAGAGGAGACTGGTGGGCTACTGTCCATGGGGTCACATTCAGACACAGCTTAGCGACTAAAACAACAACATAAGGGAGTAAGGATGTGTACACAAGTATGAAACTGACTGTGTGAGCAAGAGTAAGTGCAAGTGTGCAAGAGAGTGAGTGCATGTGCATGTGAGTGTGAGACACCATAAATGAGTGTGAGTGAATGAGACCGTGTGTGAGTGCGAGCTAGTGTGAGTATGCATGAGCAGGTAAGACTGCATGGGTATGTGTATCTGTCAGTGTATGTGTGTGAGTGTGCAAGGCTGTGTGTGACTGTGTAAGTGTGTGTCTCACAGACACCAGGGCTGTGGCTGTGCTCGTTTCTGCAATCACTATGATTTGCTGGATTTCATCCAAGCAGTCAATACTCCATCAGACATAAAGAAAATGAATTTCATGCCCTGCGGACATTGTGTCCAACCCAGATGGACAAGCACATGGCGTGGCCAGTGGCTAGGGAGCAGCAGACGTGAAACTTTTGCTCATCTGGAAGGTGGCTCCCCTGGAAGGGCCCGGCTGGGCCCTGGAAGACGGCTGTGTGATTGAGGCTGGTCCCTGGCCATCTCTGGGCTTGGCCTCACCCAGGTGAGAGGAAGGCACAGAGAAACTTGACTGACAGGAGCACCATTCCGTAGGAGCTCTGCTCCTCTCTCAGCTTTCTGCTCCTCTCTCAGCTTTCTGCTCCTCTCTCAGCTTTCTGCTCCTCTCTCAGCTTTCTGCTCCTCTCTCAGCTTTCTGCTCCTCTCTCAGCTTTCTGCTCCTCTCTCAGCTTTCTGCTCTTTCCTGAAAGGCACACACACTCCCACATCTCCTGGGAGGCCTGAGCGCCCATCTCTAGGACCTGCTCTAGACATCAGCTGGGGGCCAGGAGCATGCACAGAAGAAAGAGCCTGAGCATCAGGGCCAGCCATTCCTGGATCAGATCCCAAGGCGGCCTCTTATGGTGACAGTAATTCAAGCCACCTTTTAACCCAAGCTGCACCTGCGCTCTTCATCTCTATTGATTAATGTATATCTCGCAGCAGCCCAGTGAGGGAGATGTGAATGGTTCCATTTTACAGGTGATGAAACTGAGTCTCAGAAAGCCCTGATGACATGTTCTGAGCTGGCAAGTGGCCCTGTCCACCCTGCTGAACCATGTTCCTGGGCTTCACATCTATAGAATGAGACTGGCGATGCCAGCTCTGTGGGCTTGTTTTGGGATGAAACGACGCACCATGACTGGGAAGGGGCCAGCACTGTGCCCAGCTCATGACGGTGAACACGCTGTGACTGGACCCAGCTCCTCCATACAGAAGACACGCCCTGGGAGAGAGGAGGGAGGCCTGGGTCTCCAGGAGCTATTGTTTCTAGCCCCCAGCATTTGAGTGGAGTCAGGGAGTGTGCTGGGGTCCCCACTTCATTCTCAAAGGACCAAGACACTGAGCCTTCTGATGGGGAAGCAGGCACCTGGGCCTCAGGAACAAAGCCCCACGGCAGGTCTCAGCCAGCAGTGCTGGCCCAGGGTGGGAGGATGCAGCCCCGTGTCCACAGAGCCTGCTTCCTCACCAAACTCTTGAGACCTGCACAGAGCAGAAATCCTCACCTCCAGCCTGCTGATGAGTTGGATGCCCCAAATTAAACCCGGGAAGGGAGGTGGCAGTGGGAGAGCCTAATCGATTGGGTCTGGCATAGCCTGATAGGCAGCTACCCAGGTTACTGGAAGGTGAGCATGTACCAATGCCTTTGTGGGCTTGATTGTGGAGTCACCCACCCCTGGGCTCTGCTCCTAATCTCCACAGAGGCCCGAGGCTGCTCTCTCCCCTACCATGAGGCCCCCATGGTCAAATCTCCTCCTTCCAACCTGGAGACTAGTCACCCCCCAGGAGCCCTGCACTGATAACCACCTACCCCAACACAGTCTCCTGGCCCAGCACAAAGCATCTGTCCCCGACCTTGAGTGGATGCCTGGCTGAAGGGTACTCCCCCATCAGAGTCTGGTGATCAGGTCCAAAGGCTCTTCCCAAAGGGCCCTTCCCTACTAGAACAGTGCTGTGGATAAAGGGGAGTGTTTAGGGCATGTGCAGGACTCCCTGCAGGCATGTCCTTTGAAAAACTCAAGGCAAAAATACATGGGAATGGAGCAAAGGTAGGCTTTTCAACAAATGGAGCTGCAACACCAGGACATCCATAGGCAAAAAATGAATCTAGACACAGACCTTACACCATTCACAAAAATTAACACATCATGAATCATAGATCTAAATGCGAAATGCAAAACTGTGAAACTCTTAGAAGATAACAGGAGAAAATCTGGATGACCTTGGGCATGGCGATGACTTTTTACATACTACGAAAGAAATAATTGATAAGCTGGATTTCATTAAAATTAAAAGCTTCAGCTCTATGAAAGACACTGTCAAGAGAATGAGAAGAAAAACCACAGAGAGAAAATATTTGCAAAAGATGCATCTGATTTTCCCAAAATATACAAATAACTCTTAAAACTCAACAATCAGTAAACAAACCACCTGATTTTAAAAGGGGGGGCCAAAGACCAGAACAGACCATCACCCAAGAAGATATACCAATGGCAAATAACCACATGAAAAATGCTCCACATCATATGTCATGCTGCTGCTGCCGCTGCTAAGTCGCTTCAGTCGTTTCAGTCGTGTCCGACTCTGTGCAACCCCATAGACGGCAGCCCACCAGGCTCCCTCATCCCTGGGACTCTCCAGGCAAGAACACTGGAGTGGGTTGCCATTTCCTTCTCCAATGCATCAAAGTGAAAAGTGAAAGTGAAGTCGCTCAGTCGTGTCTGACTCTTAGCGACCCCGTGGACTGCAGCCCACCAGGCCCCCTCCATCCATGGGATTTTCCAGGCGAGAGTACTGGAGTGGGGTGCCATTGCCTTCTCCATATGTCATAAGGGAACTGCAAATTAAAACAAAAGGCAGATATCACTCTAAACTTATTACAACAACCAAACTCCAGAACACTGATGACAGCAAATGCTGGTGATGATAGAGCAACAGCAACTCTCCTTCATTGCTGGGGGGAATACAAAATGGTACAGTCATTTTGGAAGACTGTTTGGCAGTTTTCTTACAAAAATGAATAATTTTACCATATACCACCCAGCAATGGCATTCCTCGGTATTTACCCAAAGGGGTTGAATATTTAGGTCCACGTGAAAATCTACACACAGATGTTTACAGCAGCTTTATTCATAATTACCAAAACTTGGAAGCAACCAAGATGTCTTTAGGAAGTATGTGGATAAATAAACCATGGTACATTCAATTTGGAATACAAAAAAATCTATCAAGCCATAAAAAGACATGGAGGAAACTTAAATGTATATTTCTAAGTGAAAGAAGCCAGTCTGAAAAGGCTATAGACTGAATGATTCCAACTATGTGACATTCTAGAAAAAGCAAAACTATGGAGATAGTAAAATGATCAGTGGCTGCCAGGGATTCAGGGAGGGTGGAGCGGGGGGGATGAATAGCACAGATTTTTAGGGCAGTGAAAAGATTCTGTGTGACCCTGTAACAGTGGATACATGTCATCCTACATTTGTCAAAACTAGTATTCCCAACACCAAGAGTGAATCCTAATGTAAATTATGAACTTTGGGCGGTGATGCGCCAATATACGCTCATCAATTCTGACAAATGTGCCACTCTGGTGAAGGATTTTGATAAGGGGGGAGGCTGGGGAGTGGGCAGGGGTATGTGAAAAGTCACTACTCAGTTTTGCTGTGAACTGAAAAATTGCTCTAAAAATAAAGTCATTTTTAAAAATATGAAAAATACTTAAATCTGACACCTGTTTTTTATCTTAAATTCATGCAACATGACCCTGATCATATTCCCACTGGCTGGTCATTTGGATTCTGTCCTTCCTGTTAAGTTGCTCATTACTATTATTACTAAAGGTCACTGGGGGCGCTTCCCTAGTAGCTCAGTCAGTAAAGAATCCACCTGCAATGCAGGAGACCAGCGTTTGGTCCCTGCGTCGGTAAGAACCCCTGGAAAAGGAAATGGCAACCCACTCCAGGATTCTTGCCTGGGAAGTCACTTGGACAGAGGAGCCTGGAGAGCTACAGCCCATACGGTTGCAAGAGTTGGACATGACTCAGCACCTAAACCAAACCAGGCACTGTGCTAAGCACTGAACGGTGATGGTCTCATTTGACCCCACGACAACTCCCTGAGGTAGAGACTGGTAACCCATTTTTATGGATGAAACAACTGAGGCCCAGAAAACTGAACCCTCTTGCCCATCACACAGGTGGTGGAGATGGAGCCAGGTTTTGAACCCAGGTTCGTCTGGATCCTGAGCATGAACCCTTCGTGTCATACAAACAGTACAGTAATGATTCAGAACTATTCCTATTGCATTTTCTCATCACTCTCATTTGTTTTCATTATTCCTGCTTGATGCGTGGGAAGCTAAGTCAGAGAGGTGAGGCACTTTGCCCGCCTTAGCTCCCTTGCAATCACATTGTTGCTTCTGGGGCTCTCTCCCCTGTCTCTGGAGTCTCAGAGGCTCCAAAGGAGTGAAGGAAAATGTCAAGAATATTAAATTCATAATTGAGTAAAACCTGAGAAGAATCATTAAATCATGGTTTAATATTTCCCAGATGGTTCATTGACATTTTGGAGACATGTCAAACTCTTTCGCTTGTATATCCTGACTGTGCGGATGAAAAGTGAGTGTCTATAGAGATGCTGGCTGGAGATTGGGCTATGGACTATCCACACCAGTGGTATGGATTTGAACCCAGAGTAACATCCCTCATCCTCACAGGGTCATTTCAAGGTTATTCTACATGTGAGGCTCGAGTGAGACATGGAGGTCCAGGCATGTTACATACATGTTACATGTCACATATACAATTGCAATGTGTAAAGACCCCTAAGTTATACTGGATGTCAATTCATTTCCAGTTATCAAGGTCCAGATGCTTTATTCATGTGAAAGTTGACTTCAAACATGTGTGCTTTCCTAGAAATGAGTTCTTAGTTACCTCTAATAATTGCCGATAAAAGGGACTGAGATTTTGAAGAAATGGCTGATTCTAGGGCTGGAGCAAGGAAATTAAGATCATCCTGGATCATTTTGTAATGCCAGGGATTAAGATAGTGTTAAAAACAACAAGACCCTCCAAAACCAAAAAGTCACAATAGGCTTATCTTCAATCAGTCCACCACAGAACAAAACAAAAACCCGACGGGCCATGTCAAGAGAAGGGAAGAGTCAAATTGCAAGAGTTTCCAGTGGCTAAATCTGGAACAATTTGAGCAACATGGGAAATAACAACAAAAATATTAAATTCCAACTAATAAGTAGAAGAAATGAGGGAAGTGGAAAATCACCATTAGAACATTAAGGCAGGAATTGCTGCAGGCTGGATCTAGCCACAGTTGTCAAAATTAGTGGGAACTTTAAGGGGAAATAGGACATGTGCATGGCCTCAAAGTAGTTCCCCTCCCTCCAATTTATTAATTACTATGGTGGTTTTAACATATGTCCACAAATTCACTGATATTCAGGGGGTGGGTGTTAATTCCTCCCTTCTTGAGTGACGGCTGAGCTTAGAGACTTGCTTCTACCAATAGAATATGGAGGGGGAAAAATAACACAGCAGTGGAGAAAACTGGCAGATACCACCTGAACCGGCCAAGGTCAGCATCACCAGTGAGAAGTCCTGTGAATGGCACATGTCATGTACCCTGATGTAACATGATGAAGTCTCAGCATTTACCCAGAGAAAACCTGGTGACATTTGCAGTTAAGCAAGATGTTGACATTGTTAGCATAAGACA
Organism: Ovis aries; assembly: GCF_016772045.2. Classification (NCBI taxonomy): domain Eukaryota; kingdom Metazoa; phylum Chordata; class Mammalia; order Artiodactyla; family Bovidae; genus Ovis; species Ovis aries. The sequence goes on from NC_056078.1 coordinate 26,437,254, forward strand.
GAGGTGGGCGGAGTGTTGTGGGAACTACTCTGTGCTACCTAAAATTATTTTTAAATAATTTTTTTTTAAAAAAACTAGGTACCTTGTTCTAGATTCAGGATAACCCAAACACGGAAAGTTAAAACATTGGCCTTAAATTAGGCTGTTTTAAGAGCAGCAAATTCAACCTGTTGTAGATGTATTGCATACATGTGAATAGGTATAACTAGTCATAAAACGAGATCATGCTGTTTCATAGCCTGCTTCATAGTAATCCATCTGAGTGATCCAAAAGCCTTATCACAAATGCGTGCCAGGAACTACAGTTGAGAGAGGCATCCCAGACCTTCTTGACTCTTCCTCATGCCCTGCTGAAGTTCTAAGATCTTCTTGTCATATTCCTAGCATTGCTCCAGCCCTCCTGGATCTCAGAACCCCAGAACACGGGACAAAAGCTAGGAGAAGCTCTCCCAAGATCTTTCAGAAAGAGCTCTGAACCAGAAGCCAAGAGACCGAGGTTTCTTGTCCTTCTGCTGGGGCCGCAGGCAAGTTATGCACCCTCTCTGAGCCTGTTTCTTTATCAGTTAAATGTGGAGGAAATGCCTGGCTTTGTTCCTTTCCCAGGATCTCAGGAGCATCCAGAGAAGCCGCCCATGGAAAGTGCCGGGTGAGTGCTGTACTATCTCTGCATCTGAGCACCACGGTTCAAATATCTAGTCTGCCCCTTCCCGCCTGAGCAGCCATGGGCAAGTGGCTTAGCCTCCCTGGGCCTCAGTTTCCTCCCTGAAAAATGGGACTGTTGTTAGTACCAACCTCACGCAGTCGCTGTGAGGAGTGAAGGAGAGCGTCAGCGTCAATGTGAGAAGGACGCTGAGCACGGTGTCTGGGACAGAGCTGCAATTGGCAGCAGATGCAGAGGTTGCTACTTGGGTGTAAACCAGATACACTCAGAGGGAGCCTGGGGGCTTCCCAGTGCACCTGTGTGGTGCCCCCAGATGCCCGCAGTGGCACGCAGCCCTCTCCTTGGAAGCGGCCCCAGTTGGCATAGCCTGCAATCTCCTAATTCCAATGGCTGGCTCCCAGATGTCCAGGGTCTCCTAGCCCAAGAACCAGCTCCTGAGGGCATCTCAAAGCCGCCCGCCTGGGGCAGAACCTTGGCTGGCCAGAGAACTAGGCCTACAGGGGCCGTGCTGCTGAGGGTTGGGGTGGGGGCAAAGCCAGGGGAGGAGGGGGAGGGACAGGCCATCCTCAAACCTCCTCCAGCCTCCCTAGAGATGTCACAGGCTTAGCAGGGGCTGCTTGACACATGTCGGATAAAATAAGAAAAAATAAATAACAATGTTTATAAGAAGATTAGCGAGAAGGCGGCGAAATTTCTCTAGGGAGCCTCCTTGGCTGCATCTCAGAGTGACAGCTCCCATTGCCTTATCAGAGACATAATGAGTTGCCAGGATTTGGGGTCATTAAAAATCCTCACTGGCTGGGCCCCCTCCCTTGCCTGTCGCCTTTGAAGGTTGGAGTCAGGGGGTCTGGTGGCAGCATGGGCCCCCTGCCCCCACCGCACTGTCTGCCTGTCGCTGTCGCTGATCAGTGGTGGCTGGAGGTGAGATGGTGAGGCCCAGCTTGGCGGAAGTAATGGAACACGACGGCCCAATTTGTGCCCGCGGCCCCTCGGGCAGAGGACCCGTCTCCCTGGTGCGGATTAGGCTCTGTTTTATCTTGGCTGCCTTTAGAGACAGAAGGACGGGGGGCTGGGGGTGCTCTGTGTAGATGCATGTGCAATCACAGCTCCAGACTGCATTGCGAGGGAGGGAGCCCCACGGGCCACCTTATCCAACGCCTCGCTTTGCACGTGGGAAACTGAGATCCCGCCAGGGGCAGAGGGCAGGTAGCAGTGTACTGGTGGCAGAGGATGCCTTGAACCCAGGTTTTCAGACTCCCAGCCCAATGTTGGGTGTGCTTAGTGCATTGCTGCGCTTTTGTAGAGGAAGCAGAGTAGGGAAATGACGATGAAACATACAGACAATTCAATTCAGTGAGAACAAATGTGTATTGATCTCCCACAATGCGTAAGTCACTGGGAGAGACACCCGGAGCTCAGAAACCAAGGAGACACAGGACATGGCCCCCAGGCCAGCAGGAGGGATGGCTGCGGAAGCCAGTGTCCCCAGGCCAGCATCCGCCACACCCATCCCAGACACCCTGACTCACTCTGCAGAGATCCCTATCAGCGCCACAGAGAAAGTGCTCCTGCCTTTAATCAGCTCCCTCTTTGTCAGGAAGCTTATCTCCAAGGAGCTCAAAGCACTTGTAGTGCATTGATTTTCTCAACCACTCACGGACTCCACTTCCCTTAAGAGATGGGGAGCTTTTAAGACGGAGGATTATCCTTGGGTTTCGATTTAGGAAACTGAGGCTGGGAGCAGCCAGCGCATTGTGCCACTGGCCCATGTGGTCTCTTTGTGCTCCGGGCAGATACGACTGCACGTTGGAGAGTGTGGTTTGGTGAGCAGAGTGAGGCTGGATCCCAGCCCCATAATCACCCCATCAACTGAGCACCCTTGTGCGGTAAACAACATGTCCAGCTGTGTGCGGCAGCCCTGCTATAAGTCTAGTTGCCCAGGATGGTCCTGAGGTCTCTCTCAGCTGGATCTCTGGCAAAATGGAAAACCCAAGAAGGTCCTCCCTATTTTGGGGAATGCATTTAACCTCTTCGAGTGTCGGTTTTCTCTTCTGTAAACAAGATGTGACAAGAGCCTGTGAAGTAGTCAGATTGATTTAATGAAACACTAGGTGTTATTGTGTTTTGTGGACTCTCAAGTGCTAAGCAAATCTTAATTTTGGCTTTTCATAAGGTTGCTTCATGGAGCTGGTCGCCTACATTCTCCTTCACAGTCCTGTACCTACTGCACCCCAGGTTTCTCCCCAGAGATCGCAGCCCAGCCAGGGCCTCGCCAGTCAGCACCCCAGGGTCAACTAATACATAGAGCCAGGGTTGGCAGAGTTCCTGAAGTCCCCATGTCATCCCCTGCCTCGAGCACACGGGGGGAAGGAAGAGAATATGTCCATTTTACAGGCAGGAAGGCTGAGTCTCGTCAGGCCAGCTGTCTCCACCTCAAACCTGCTGCCCTTCCTCTCTCAGCCCTTGCTACAATAGCTCCCCAGCTGTTTTAGCTGGAAGGATTCTTAAATCGCAGGGGAGCTCCAGTCCAACCCTTCTCTCCAGGGTGGAGATAATGAAGAGCAGAGCAGAGGAGGGAGCATGCCAGTCCTGCCACAGGGCCCTGGCCCCGAGCACTGCTCTTTCTGCAGCTTCAGAACCTCCTCACAGGCAGTGGCCAGGGAGATGCGGCTTTCCTCTGCAGGCATCAGTCTGCTTGAAAGTCTTCTGGTCCAAGTCCAGAGCCTCTGAGATCCTCTGCTTACCTTAGCTCAGCCCTGAGCAACTGGGGCCCCAGACTGCTCCCTGAGACTCAAACTTGGGCAATAAATGGGGCGGGGGCGGGGGAGCACAGAAGGAATGCCCTGGGGTTAGAACAAGAAATGTGGCTAGTCCCACTGCAGCTCAAGACTGACTAGCTTGCTTCAGCACAGCTTGCTCTATCACAGGCCCGGCTGGGATGGCCGATGTGACATAGGCCCCTGGTGAGGCCTTGGCTTCCACAAGACTGTGAATTCCAGGACTGACAGATGGAGTTTCCTCTCCACAGCTCATGACCCCTGTATCTCTGAGGGCTGAGACAGCTGGCTGGGTCCTCAGCCCTGGTGCTGAGCTCCACAGCGGGTCTTTACCAGCCAGGAGGGGTTTTACTGCACACTCCCCAACAATAACAGAAATAGCAGCTTGTACATAATTTACTTTTGAAAAATAAGTGAGTCAATTCAAGGCTCTCCAGTAATTCTGCCTCTCTCAATTACCTACATTCTAATACTAAAGTGCTTACATCCCAATACTAAGGTGAGATTGTATGGTGGTAACAAATCTGCCTGTAAAGCTGGAGTCCCGGGTTCAATTCCTGGGTGGGGAAGATCCCCTGGAGAAGGGAATGGCCACCTATTCCAGTACTCTTGTCTGGAGAATTCCACGGACAGAGGAGCCCGGTGGGTTACAGTCCACGGTGTCACAAAGAGTCAGCCACAACTGAGCAACTAAAGCATGTACAATACTAAAGCAGGAGATTCTGATAATAATGATTAAAAATCACAGCTGATACTTAGAAGGGCACTTGCTATATGCCAGACACAATGCTGTGTGCTCTACCCACAGGACTTTGCTATTTCTCTAACAACGCTGAGAAGTAGGGGCTACTGTTACCCCCATTGTTCAGATGGGAAAACTGAGGCTCAGAGGCATTGCCCTGTCCTGTGCTTGTGCAATTGATACAGGCGTGAAAGCACGCCTGTCTGACCTCAGGCCCCATCAGTTGCTGAATACGGTCAGGCCCCTCCTAGGAACCAGCCCTGGCCTGGTCCTCATGGGCAAGTGCTGTATACTTGGAGGGGGTCCAGTGGGTCTGGATGGATGGGAGAGTGAGAACCAGAAGCCTAACTCCCACTAATGCTCTCTGGGCAGCGTCAGAGGCCCAGGAGCCCCTCCGTGGTGGAGCCCCGCTCCCTGCAGCCTGCCCCTCTGAGAACCCTCTGGTGCTGTCTCCTTCCCACTTCTCCCCTCATGACATGATGAGTCATGTCCTGCACCGTGGGGTTTCCGTGTCTGCTCCCCGTGAGAGGCCAGCTGACAAGTTCTATTCTCTCATTAGCTTTACAAAACAGGCTGGCCTCATCCTTGCTTCAGTCCGGTGGGGCGGGGGTAGGCCTGGTGAAGGCCTGGTCTTCACCGCCTTTTCCCTCCCATCCCAACCAGGGTCTTGAAGCCCTCTCTTCCTGCAGGGCCCACAGAAACTGCATATTCTGATCTGTGTGGGGAAACTGAGGCTGCTCTCCTCACAGGACTGCCCCCTCCCCTTGTCCCTGGAGAGCCCCAGAAAGGCCTCCAATCCCCCCTGTCTCTGCAGCCTAGGAAGGGGAGAGAGGAAATAGAGCTGGGAGGCATTTGCCTCTGCTCAACAAAGCAACTCATTTCTTTAGGCAAATGAGCTGGAGAGGGAAGGACATGGCTGGAGACCAGCAGTGATTAATTAGAAAGGAAATGAGTGGTCTGCACAGACCACAGTGGGTGGTGAGGGGCGAGGGGCCTAGCAAATGGAGGGTGGGCTCAGGGCAGACTCAGAAGGACAAGGAGCCCAGACCTGAGCAAGCAGTAGCTGTACCCGTGATGGCCCCCAGGTGGAGGGGCAGAGGGCAGGCTGCCTGGTGTCCTAGAGCTTACATCTTGGCTGGGGAGGGGAGACTGAGCCAGAGTACAGAGCGGGGAGGTTGCAAAAAAGAGGCGGAGGCACACAGGGAGCCAGGGAGTTCGGATGCCTGGCTCCCCCAAAGCATGGGTCCCCCTTCCAGGATGTCCCCTTACTCCCCACCCAGGCCTTAGGCCACCTGCCCCTCCTCTGAGACATTCTCTTCCTTTCACATCTGGCTTTGCTCCATTCGACACCTTCAAGTTAGTCTAACCCGTGTCCCGGTCCCTTGGGGCTAGATCTGCTGACAAATTATATTAAGGGAAGAGTGTACATATGGCATGTTGGGAAGAGCTAAGAGCCTGGGATAAATGCCCTGTTAGAACCAATGGGTTCTGAAGAAAAAAAAAAAAAAAAAAAGGCATGGCTGCCTGCAGGCCCTGTGAGACGTTTGCCCAGAGACTTGGGGGATGTTCTCAGCTCTGACCCCACTTGGGCCCATGTCACGAAATGCTAGAGCATAGGGATCATCGAGTTTTGGATGTAGACCAAGGGCCAGAGAAGGACTGTGACATGTCCCCAGCCACACACATCCGTGGTAGAGATGGGAATAGATTTGGTCTCCTGACTCCTGCAGGGCTCTTCAGACAGTCTATTACACTGTCTGCTTTGGGAAGCCGGAACAGCGGATGCAATTCTCTGCCCTTTCCTTTTAGGGTCACCCACCTCCCCTGCGAGTTCTTGGGGCCAAGCTTACAGCATCTGTCCAGTGAGTGTCCACCTGGGATGCCCCTTACAGGATGCTGCTTTGAGTCCAACTCAGATCTCCAGTCTGCTTCCCTCCCCAGGTACAAGGAGTCTCTCCTCCAGTATTTGTGGCACTCTGGTTCTTCCAGGGTTAAATCTGGCAGCTCCTCCCTCCCTCCCCACTAATGACATGTTTCTCTCCACGTGATGGGACGATGGCTAAGAATAGAGTTTGCTACTCTTGGGCTCTGCTCGGAAAATCTGCCACAACATAAGAGTTTTATGTGTCTGTGGGGCTACAATACTCTAGGCTTGAAACCTGGGGCCTCTTCCTGGGCACCACCAGCCTGGGTGGCTGAGGGCTGGTACTCTGCTGGCCCCTATCTGTGGCCCAGATGGGTGCAAGAAGATGAGCCAAGGGGAACTCACTTCCCCAGAAAAGCCTGTGACTCACACTCTGTTGGCCGGTCTGATACCTCATGCATGAGATCGTCATCATTTCACAGCTGGGCAACTGAGACAGACAAGGAAAGTGGCCTGCCTAAGGTCCCATGGCTGCTGAATGTGAGGATCTGACCCCATGACCTGTTCCTGTCATGGATGCATCATCCCCAGGATGACACAGGTCTCTTGACCCTCCTTTGCCTACCCAGTTGCTGACTTCTTACTGCCTTTTCCATCTTAGGCCCAGCCTTTGCCTCCCATGATGAAGGATACATTTGACCGACATCAAGAGCAAAGAAACGTCATAGAAGATGGTGATAATGGTGATGGTGGTGGTGATGTGTGTTAAAGGCAGTTAGAAGCACAGATTCTAGTGAGTGGCTCAGAGAAGACAATGGCACCCAACTCCAGTACTCTTGTCTGGAGAATCCCATGGACGGAGGAGCCTGGTGGGCTGCAGTCCATGGGGTTGCTAAGAGTCGGACACGACTGAGTGACTTCACTTTCACTTTTCACTTTGATGCATTGGAGAAGGAAATGGCAACCCACTCCAGTGTTCTTGCCTGGAGAATCCCAGGGACTGGGTAGCCTGGTGGGCTGCTGTCTATGGGGTTGCACAGAGTTGGACACAACTGAAGCGACTTAGCAGTAGCAGCAGTGAGTGGCTGCCTGGGTTTGAATTCTGGCTCCACTACTTACAACTGTCTGACCTTGGGCAACTTATTTTAACCATTCAGCATACTCATCTGTCAACCCATTCCAGTTTTCTTGCCTGGAGAATCCCCATGGACAGAGGCGCCTGACTGGCTACAGTCCATGGGGTTGCAGAGAGTCGGACATGACTGAGTTACTAAGCACAGCACAGTACATACTCATCTGTGAAATGGGAACATTACAGTTTATAAGCATTAAATTATTATCATCTTTAAAATGCTTAGAACATGTCGAAGGCCCCGTAAATCTTCATTACTGCTTGCCTTGCAGGATGTAAAATCCCTGTGTGGTTGTGATGTGCAGAGAGAGGGCCTTGCCATGAGCTAGAGAAGCCATGTTCCCTCAGCTTCGTGTATACTAGGGCAGCCCTAGCCTGTATATGCGTGCGTGTGTGTGTGTGTATGTGTCTAAGCACAGTTGGACAGGTGAACTCCAAGAATGAGAAGAGACTTATCTCACATCCTATCCCCTTCACTCTGCCACACCCAGTTCAGAAACCCCCTCCACAGCATCTCTCACCTATGTTCTCTTAAGCTTTGCTCACCTGCTTCCCATGGCAAGAAACGCCTTCCTCCAAAGGCAGCCTGTCACCTTGAGAGAAGTGCTGGCTATTAAAAGCAACATCCCTAGGCTTTCTCCTCCTCCCTTCACCCAGGAGGCCCCAAGACAATACAAACTTTCTGTAAAGAACAGAGCAGCCCCCTCCCTCTCCAGGGAACCGGTCCCAGATCACCCCAGCCCACTGAGCTGTCCCCTCCTCTGTGCGTCTCCTCTGTTCACAACATCTGCTTATCATCAGGCCTCTCATCATATGGGTCTTGTCTCCCCAGCTAGACACACCGTGGTTCTGAACAAGCTGACAGAAGGTGCTTAGAAGACTGCCCAGCCCATGATCAGTAAATGTCAGTCGTCATAATAAGAAATATTATCATTCTTATCATCATCACACTCTCCCTCACCATCACTGTCTATGACGTGAATGAATCAACTACATGCGGATCTTACCTCCTACACCCTCCTCCTGCCAGGCAAGCAGAAATAGACTGAAGGGTTACGGGGCCCCTCACCATGTGCTAGGCACTTTCCTAAGCATTTTAAGTGTGATAACCCCATTCATCCTGGCAACCTATAATGCTTCCGTTTTACAGATGAGTAAACTGAGGCACTGTGCCATAACACTGTTCACCCAGGGTTACAGAGCTCTAAGTAGCAGAGCCAGAATTTAAGCCTCAACCTGCTGTCACCAGAGTCAGTTCTCCCTACTGCCTGTCTCTCTACCACCACAAGACTTAGTGAGAAAGGTGTGACCTTTGGGGGGCCCACATGTAAGTAAGACAGAGAGGTGCATCCTTGGGGCTTGTGCTCCAATACGGAGACTTGCAGGGCTGCACCAGGAGTTCAGCTGCCCTTGGCTCATCCCCCTGCTCCCGTCCCTGGTAGAAGTCCTTGGAGTTTAAAGTGAGTCTCTTGAACAAGGTGATTTTGTCATGCATTCCCTGTCTTCCTGGGGCAGCATGGCAGGAAGGGCAGTGCTGACGAGTGCGCACCTAGATGAGGGTGATGTAGACTTTCCCTGGGAAAGTAGAAGCAGCCCAGCTCTGGAGACCTGTCCTCCCAACACGGAGTGACAGTATACTCAGTGTCCCCAGCCAGGGCTCTGTGGGCCACCCGTCTGCCAGGAACACGCACACACACACACACACACACACGCACGTGCACACGATATTAAAGTCATATTTTTGGTTGCTGGGAAGGCGCAGTTGTCACTTCCTCTGCCCTAGGCAACCCGCTGGCCCAGCTCCCCTTTTACTTCCCCGCCCCACCGTGAGTGCCATCCGTTTGTATTTATATAGATAAATCGGCCTGGCTAATTAAAGTTCTCTTGCTGGAGAGTGAGGGAATTAATAAAAGAACTTGGAAGGGAGCCGACCAAAAGCTGGGTGCTGTGAGCCAAAGCCAGAACCTGCAGCAGCAAAGGAGGCCAGAGGGTCCAGCCAATCCCTCTCCCGGTCCAGCAGGCAGGGCCATGTGACCCATTCCCACCCTCCTCCAGGGGATGCTCTGGGGCCCCAGGAATGAGGGTGCTGGCAGAAGCTGCTTCACCTTGTGTTTTGTGCTGTGATGCCACACAGGCACCTTCTCTTGCCCTCAGGTATGTGGTTGCAAAACCGAGTCTTGAGGAAGTGGGGAAATAGGGGCAAGGAAGAGTGACCTGCTACCTTGGCTCAAATCCTGGCTCTGCTCCTTATAGCTGTGCAACCTTGCATGAGTGATTTTACAGTTCTGTGCCTCAGTTTACTCATCTATAAAATGGGAGCATCATAGGTTTTTCAAATTAATAGGGTTATCACATGTAAATTGCTTAGAGTAGTGCTTGGCACTGGGTGAGGGCCCCATAACTCTTTGCTCTATTATTGTTTGTCTGGCAGAATGAAGGCACTGAATGTATGGTCCCTGTGGTTGTGGTGCCCAGAGAGGGGTGCTTGCCATGAGCAAAACAGCTTCCTTCCCTGACCTTCTCAGATTTCTGGGCAGTACCAGCTTATTGGCTGCCGAGCTGGGCCTCCCAACACACTCCAGACTGGAGATTCAGGAGCCACCCCCTCTCCCAAGAATCCGCCTAGCTGAGCCCCCAGGATGGATTCTTTGCTCTTGTTAAGAAGCAGCTGCCCCAATCCCTGCCTGAGGCCAGAGGACTTGCCTGAGAGATTTCTGACTCAGCTCTGCAGCTGGGATTTCAGAAAGGCTGCAGCTCCCCAGGACACAGCAGGCCTGGGGCTGTTGGATTGTGCCCCCATCCTATCTCCCAGCCTCTTTTCCACCATTCTGGCCTCAAAGACCTCTAATATCACCACTGCCCTTGGGCCAAGCTGGGAAAATAGGCCACTGATTCCTCATGGAGGCGAAGGTAGCCTGGAACTGTATCCCACACAACCCCTCCCTGTCCACATTCCCAAGCCTATGTCTGCAGAAGGCAGAGAACCTGTGGGGCTGGAGACCTGCAGGTTCCTGCTCTGTTACCGATGGGCTGTGTGACCTGAGCCATGTCCAGTCCTGTCCACACAGTCTGGACTCATCTTCATAGGCAGCTTCCTAGCTCAGCCCTCCAGGATTCCAAACATGGCCCCTAAAGAGCAAAGAAGGAAAAAACATCATCACAGGCTGGTATCTCTTTATCCAGAAAAGCCAACTAGTTCTGGGAAGACTCAGCTGTGTGAGGTCTTGGGCTTGAGCTCAGATTCCTCCTAAAGCCCCCAGAGCCTCCTCGTGCCCCTAGGGAAGAATGATGGAGGTCGAATTCCTAACGGCCAGAGCAGGTGGCTTGTCCCTTTCACCAGAACCCAGCCCCCAGGGGCCCAAGCTACTCTCCAGAAGCCAGGGAGAGTTACCAAGTTACCAAGGCATCATCCTTCTGTCCAGCGGTCTCAGCTCAAATGTCCCCTTCTCTGGCCACATGGTCAGGAACAGCCATTCCTTGTCCATCTTTCATGCCATTTGCTTTCTTATCTTGTCTTCATGGTATTCATCTTGTCTACACATTCTTCTCTCTTTGGTTAGAAGTTTGTGGTCTGTTTCTTCCAACTAGGTAGAAAGCTCCTTGTGTTTTCTTGGCACGTCTCCAGTACCTGGCCTCCACTGAACATTTTTTAGATCAGTAAGTGACTGAGTGAGCAGAGATCTGGGTGAATCCCTGAGGGGATGGTCACCAATGCAGATGGTCACTCGCAGGGGAGGAGGAGGTCAGGCCAACTGGGCTGAGGCCGGGGCACCCAGAGGAAACAGCTGGGCCTGTTGGAGCCAGAGGCCCTGAGGCTGGCGCCTCCTGTTTGTCGGCCCATGCAGGCAGTGGTCTGGTCCCCTGAGCCCTAAATGAAAAGGGAAGCAGAGGGAGGGCAGCTGAGGAGGAAGGATGAGACAGATGTGACGGAGGGACAATGAGAAAGGAGGGCTGCAGGAAGAAACAGAGAAGAGAGGAAAGCTCAAACGGTACACAGGGCCATCACTCACTGACAGCATAGTCCCCATCCAGGTGTCTCTCTCCAGGGCTGGCTCATCCTTCCTGTTCTCTCTCAGCACAGCGACGCCAGGAAAGCCCCTCCCCGCCAGCCCGGGGCCCTCCGCCCTGGAAACCTCAGGCCCAGTGGAACTCACCAGGTCCTCCCTTCATTGTGCAAGGCCGGAAGGTGAGGCCCAGAGAGGGCCAGGGACTTACCCAGGGTCACAGAGCAGCTAGACCCTAGGCCTCCCAGTTCCCTGAGTAAGGCTCTTCCCATGCCCAAGCCTGCGGTGGGGGTGTGCACACCAACATCCCGACCCCCCCCCTCCCCGCCCTCGCACCCCCACCTCTGCTCACAGCAGCCCCAGCGGAGCCCCGCTTGGGCCTCAGATACCTATTTCTGGGCAGCACTTGCCATCCAGGGCCTGGTGTCTGAGCATCAAAGCCTAAAAATAAAAAGACAGATTGTCCACTTCGGCTGTAATTACCGCCTAAAAAGACCCAGTGGGGAGAAAGAGAGAGAGGGGAGGAATAAAGGGAAAAGAATCTCAGAGCTGAGTATCCATCACAGGCAGAAGGCAAGAGGAGGGAGGGTCTGTGGGTACATCAGTGCGCCTCTCGGGCCTCTTGCCTCCCAGCCCTTCTCTCAGCTCACCAAGTGAGCCATCGTCCCTAGCCCTTTTGGACAAGATGGAGACAGGGCAGGCTATGGGGTTGGGTCCTGGGTGGGTCAGCCGCCCTCAGCTCTGTAACCATCACCAAACAGCAGCCTTCCTGGGAGACTCAGTTTTCTCACAATGGTACCTTTCATTCACTCAGCAAGTATGGATCGAGTATCTACTGTGTGCTGGAGACACAGCTGAAACAAGACGGGCAAATCCATCCTCATGGGGTGCACATTTGTCACGTGGGAAGTAGAGTTACTCCCTCGGGGATGAAAAACTCCTTTAGACAGGGGCCAGGGCAGGCCTGAGGACCTGGGCGGAGCATTCCTGGCAGGGGAAAGGCCTGAGCAGAAATTTTCAGGCCATGCTCAGAGGACACAAGAAGGCCTCTGTGTCTGGAGCCCATAAGCAAGGGGGCAAGGGGACCAGTTAGCAGAGGCAGGCAGTGCCCAGATCCAAGGGAGCCTGGCAGGTCCTGGTGAGGGGTTCAGATTTTGTTCTAAACACTGTGAGAAATCAGGAGAGGATGGTTAAGGATGGAGTGACATAGCCTGACTTGAGTCTTACAAAGATCATTCTGGCCACCACGTGAGCAGATAGAAGTGGAGGGTCCATAAGTAGGCTATTCCGACAATCGAGAGGGGAGATAACAATGGCCTGGCCTGGGATGAAGGCAACGACAATGGAGATAAGAAGATGGTTTAGGGATAAATTCAAGAGTTGAGCTACAGATTGGATGCAGTGGGGAAGAATTGCTGATAAGATTTTGGGTAGTTATGGGTACATTGAGAGTTCTGTTTTAACCATGATGAACTGAGATGCCTGCATGACTCTGTATCCACGTGACTATACTAGGCAGGTATTATGGGACAAGTGTGGAGCTAAGTGGAATGGTTGGGCTGCAGGT